>NC_136669.1:642869-3042869 GCF_903797595.1 Erithacus rubecula
ATCTGTTTGGCATCATGACTGGCCTTCCTTAAAAAAAAAGGGTCATTCCATGTCAATTTTTTTTTCCAGTTTAATATAATTTTTAAAAGGGATATTCTTAAAGGAACCTCATGTCTTTTCCAAGTTAGTTTATTGAGACCCTTTGCTAGCAAATGACAATGTAATTAGAATAACTTGCTGAGAATAATTTTAATGTAATGCAGCACAAAGCTACAAAGCAGATTTCATCAAGTCTATTAATAATGATCCATGCAAGGCTACACAGGTTAAATATGGAATTGCATTGATTTATTTCAAACTAGGATAATGAATTCTCATGCAAACACACAAACTTTCTATTATATTGTTAATTGTGATTGGTAATTGCTAAGGAAACAAATCATGCAATGAAACAAGCATGCATTTAATTCTATATATTCACCTAATCCTATTTCTAAGCAAATCAATGAAGCTGAAAAAATACTTTGCATATGTGTACAGCTTTTCAGAGCTTTTCATTCAACTTTTTCCTATGACATCATTTACATTTACTTTGCCACATTATTCTTTGAGTGCTACTCTGTAGTAATATACATTATTTCAAATAACTCACCGTAAAAAGGAACAAGTCCTAGATAGTTAATAAATATGATTTAAATAATTTCAATTAGAAATCAAGGCAATATTTTGTTTGGATCTAGGAAATAATTTGGCAAATGAAAGCACTTCCCAATTAGGGTGCAAATCTGGTAACTTTTTAAAATGTCACTCTTGAATGCTTTGTAACTTCTGTGTCAATGGTGAGAGTTACCTCAAAAATACCATTAACAAGTTACTACCCAAGAGCTGGAGGAGGAGGGAAGAAAGATTTCCTAACAAGTTTATACTGGAATCCCAGAATAAGAAATTCCTAAAAACCCCTGGAGATTCTCTGTCCTGGGCAGCAGTGCCCAGTTACTCTGTAGATTTAGAATTCAGAGTATGATCAGTGTTGGTGCAGCCAGATGAATCTGACTGACATCTAGAACAGAATTTTGTCTGTTAAATTGGGACAGGCACCACCTGCTTCTGCTGAGAGCTGAACTGTGGCATAGCCTGGGGACAAACCTTTGGCTCCAGCTGCATTTTGTGCAGCTGCAAACCCACCCCACTCCACAGAGTTTGCCATGCCAACCACAAAATCATTTTATTTTGCAGAGATTGTTGAAGGAACTAAGGGGCAGCACTGTCCTAGCTGAAGTCTGACAGGCAGCAGTCAGAATGGGGCAATAAAAGGCTGCCTGAGAGGAAATAAATCTGATTTGCCTGGCACAGAAACACCAGGGATGTGCCAAAGCATCACTGAAAGGGGCACAGACAGGGGGGCCTGCAGCACACCTGCAGACAGGTGTGCAGGGGAATTGCTCTGTCACACTCACAGCAGCAAGCTGAGAACATGCTAACTCCTGTGGGGGTGAAAAATCCTCAACAGTGACATGGAAATGTGAAACTCCAAGCAAGAACAAACGGAAAGCATGCAGCCAAACTAATCAAACACCGTGAGGTTTAGGAATTATTTCACAACAGTCCCAAAAAGTTCAACCTGAAGCACAAAGCATTTGGGTATTTCATTCAGAAACCACATTGTTTAATTTCAGGAGTGGCTCTTCAAGATTGTGGGAAATTAAATTCCAACTCTGGCAGTCTGAACACACACAGAGATACAGGAGAGGGTGATATTTGCCAGATGCCCCTGCCTGTGTCAGACCTCACTCTGCACCATGGAGCCTGACACAGTTAGGGTTGATTTGTGACAGCATTTGGTGCTATTGTTGCTTTTTATCATATCATACAACAAAATCTCTCTTCAATTTTTGGGGTGCAACAATAGCATGCAGATCTACACTCAGTGCCTTGGACACACACCAAACAGTCTAAGTTACTCACGTAGGCAAAAGATGGACCTTGCTGTGTTGAACAACATGGCATAAAACAAGTGTCAGTATAATTTCCATCAGACAGACATTTTTATTGTTTTTCCTCTATTTAAATAACCAGCACACAGTTTCCATGCAAGTAACCCAGGAATACAGACATGAATCTACTGCAGACATACCAAGGGTAGAAATACCATTAACTTAATATAGAGCATTTTAACTGAAGGGAAGAAAATAACCTGAAGTAAAGAGATGGGATTTGGATCCAGTCCCAGGTTAGTCCCTCAGGACCAGACAAGGGCAAATATTTTTATAATAAATCCCTAGATCTTCTTTGGTGCATTTTGTTATTCATTATATTTTAATGCCTGGAATTGCAGTGTCAGTAGTCCTAATCACTGAATTACTATTTGGCAGCATGATATAGAAAAAATTAGAGTTTTTCTCAGCTCCTCTCTGATGGATATTTGCCTTTAGGTCTGTCTCAGGGTAAATTTGGTCCTGAGGCACAAAATTCCCCAGAGGAGTCAGCAGCAAATACTGTTAGGGATGCCCTTGGCACCCCAAGCTCATTTCCCTCAGCCACTGAGCAGGGACTCAACAGGAAGAAATGACCTTTTCCTGCATAAACATTAAATATTAAACATTAATCTTGGGCTGTTTCCACTAAATTTAATCACAGATTTCTAGAAAATGCTACTCAAAAGGACATCTACTCCCTCCCCTGCTCCAAATTAGAATCCAGAGCACACAGGAGCCCAGAATTGTGGTGAGGAGGGAGGGCTGCACACCTGGGCTCTGCTGGCACAAGGACAGGGGCACCTGTGAGCCCCAGCACAGGTGGGCACCAGACTCTTGCTTCATTTCACACTTCCCTGCTAATTACTTTTCTTGGACCCAATCTTGACAATAAAATGTCTTCCTGAATTAACCCTGTTTTGTCATAAAAGTGAATGGCTTCATTTTTTTTTGCAGAAGTTTTGAGTCACATTCAAAAGGCTGGAAATGAAGTAGAACCTGGAGTTGGATCATTGAGAAGAGACAGCTGAGAGCCTCAGCTCAGATTGGGGATGATCTCCAGGAACTAGGCAGGTACATGGCTCAAAGTGGGAAAATGAACTTGAGATTCTCAGGCAAGACTATTCAAAAAATTCTGAAGGAACAAAGCACTTAGAAGTCATGCCTTTTAAAATTGTAACCTCTGACAGAGCAGTAAAAAAAAACCCCAAGTTTTATACTCTTTGCTAGCTTTACTAACAAATCCAATCAAAACCTTGGAAGTTTAAATGCTGGTATATATTTTTGAGATGCAGTTGGACAAAGGGTTAGTTAGAGGCTTTCCCCAACCTCTCAGTTGCCAGAGGTCAAGGGTAAAACAGGGGCTGGAGCCCTTGCAGGGCTTCCTGCTGGGATATAAATAGGTGCTCTGCCCATGGAAAGATGGGAATATTTCTGTTCTCCCTAAGCTCATTCTGATTTGATGCCTAAGATGGTGTCAGACAATTTTTTTCTTCCATAAGCACAGAGCTGTGATGTAATTGTGTACTCTAAAATGCCAAGAGTTTGAGCAGCCTGGGGACTTGCAGAGCTCACTTACAGTGACACTGGTGTCCTTCTTGCCCTTATGGGATGAAGCAACAACAGCCAGGTACTGAATGACCTTTTTGGTATTTTCTGTCTTGCCAGCACCAGATTCACCTCTGGAGGAAAAGAAAACAACACAAAAGAAGGTAAATAAACAGTGGAGCCCCTGTGCCATGCAGATGTACAAAGTGTGTAAAAACAGGATGGAAACTGCCCAGCTCAGTTATTTACCCCAGAACATCACCTCCCAAATCCACCTGAGTCCAGCCTGCAGAGGGTGTGTTATCTGAGTTAAATCTCTGTATTTGGAGTGGACACTGGGCCATTTAAGGGAATTCTGAAACATGATGCATTTTTGAACAGCAGCTCATCTTGCCTTGGCAGCATCTGAGCACTGATGAGGAGTGGAGTTGGCAGGGAGCCTGCTTACATTTTAAGGTCAAAAAATACAACATTAACTAAAATGTGACACAGCAGCAAAAGAAAACATCAGCAGTAATACAATGGCTTTCTCTTCTGAAACTCTGGCATTAAAATGGACTAAGAGCTTGATCCAGCCCCATGTGAGCTCTGTGTTCCTGCTCTGGGCTCAGGGCAGCAGCAGTGCAAGTGCCTGAGGCTCCTGGGCAGCCAGGGAGTGTCTGAGCAGCAGAACTTCAGCCCAGCTCTGCCCCTTCCCCTGTCCCTTGGGAGCAGAGGGGCAGTGCTGGCTTTTTCTGCCCTGGAAAACTTCCAGGTTGAGTTTATTTACAACTCTCAAACCCTCTCTTAAAGTGAAAGAGTGGTTTTCAAGGTACAGGTTGACACAGTCTTTTCTCAATAGAAATTTCCAGCCAGTTTTCCTCTCTAATTGTTACATCTCATGTCTTTCAGGTGTCCCTGGCTCTGAATTATATGGACAAAAATGCTTTCATACTGTCAAAAAGGGTGGTAAAGTGGGTGTGGATATGACAAATGAGTTCTTTTAACTGAGCTGGTGCTGTGAGGGGAGCAACCATCTGAATTAGACCTCTTTTTTTCTTTGGATCTATAATAAAATGGATTTAAAAAAAAAATATAAAAGAACAAACAATACATTCAAAAATCCCAGAGATATTTATCAGCTCTTTTGAGTCTGAAACTGTTTAGCTGAATCCACTGCAGTTCTGCTTCTTTTCCTAATTAGGAAATACAGGAGTTAATTTTCCCTACTAAAGGAGCAGTGACAAATGGACATAAAAATAAGGAGAAGTGCTGGACAGAACTTTCAATAGAGAATGACATTGATATGAACCTTAGGAAAGCAGAAACAATTCCTGCCTGAGGTATGACATGATAAGAGCTGTTTCTTCTGTCTTTTAGAGTTTGAACCACAAATAATTGAGATTAATAGATTCCTTTTCACAAGACCTGGGTTAATTTGCACACTTTAAAGACTGGATTCATCTCTGTCTGGCCTTGTGTGTTAAAACAGTTCTATGTTTTATTGTTAAAATTAAGTGTCCTGGGAACAATTCCAAACCAAACAACCAATTTGAAGACATATGCCTGCAAACTTTTCAAATAAATCTACCTTACAGCTTTGCTTCTTTGGAAAAAAAACCCAACCAAAACAGCTTTCTTCAAACAAACCCTGGGCTTTGAACTATTCCATTTTATTAAGGGTTATTTGTAGTTCATCACATCATCACTGCATTTCCTGTCTCCCAGGGCAGCAGTGCCCATCTTTTGGCTTTTCCCTGAGTCCCTGTGAGTATTACCATAAATGGCAGCATTTTACTGGTAATTATCCCACCACACTGTAATGCTCCTTAACTCTTTGCTTCTGCACAGGCTGAGGGCTTTCCTGCTTTCTGCAGACAGGCTTGGGGGCTTTAACTGATTTTGAAATAAACAATGAAAAATAGAAACAGAAATGAAATAGAAAACACACAGAACCTCGACTGCTTTAGGTTAATCAGGAAAAAAAGTCTCCAAGGTCAATAAGTAATGAAGAATAATGTCTCTAGCTGATGAACACATCTGATTTTCAACATACCAGGTCAGTCACAGATGCCCATGACAGCAGACAGGGCTGATAAACAAGTCTCCACTGAACACCAGCAGCCCTGCTACTCTGAAGGGTGTTTCCCATCTGATTTCACCTCACTGGGGAAATTCCATCTGTTTGTGATGTACTGAGGAGGAGGAGTGCCTAGGTCAGGCCAATGCCTCTAGAGCAAGAAGTTTACCAAGGGAGACCCAGGAGGAGGAGAACATGTGAATATCTCAGTTCACAGGTGAACAAAATTCTTCCTAGAGCAACTGAGTTACAGCAGAATTGCAGAATTGCTCATACAGAACAGGTTTGGTCTCTGCATCTCTCACACCTGAGGGGGCAGAAACAGCTCCCACTGTGAGATGGGTGGAGAAATCCCCTGCTTTAAAATCTACTTGCTCTCTTGAGTTCAGGAACTGAATTTTTAGATGAGATTTTTCCTGCAAGTATCTTGTGGTGGTTTTGGCATGGACACACCCAGTGTGTGTTCCCATTCTGAGTTCCCATTTTCCTCAGACTTCTTTGTGTTCCAAGTAGGTGTTTGCCATAAAATGCTGCTGCTGCTCTTCTGATCATCATCTTCAGTGAGCAGAATGACCATTTGTTTGATTGAAGCCTCTCAAATCATTCTTTTCTGCCATTCCCAAGGGAGCCCATTTACTTTGCACCCAGCTCAGATGGCAATGCAAAAAGCAGATCACAGCAGGTCCCATTCTGAGCAGCAATTCTTTACTAAATCCTGGGCAAGTTTTCCTCCTCAGAAACCCTTTGGCTTTCCCAGAGCAGAGGCTCCACAAGGCTAACAGCCCTGCTCTGTTAAAAACACCACTCTCACACTGTGGGGTGTAATTTAAATTTATCATTCCCTTGTTGCTTGCCAGGCATTGTTTTAGGACCTCAGTGCAGGATTTAAAGTGCATAAACTCACACATAAAATGCTCAGCTCAGCTTTTGTGCCTCTTGAGCTACAAAATCCTCCATGATGCCATTACCTTCACCTTAAATGAAAATTATCCCAGAGAGAATAGATGTTCAAAGAAGAACAAGGTGACATTAGCAAACTGGCCCCACTGTTGGACTTGAGCCTGTGGTGTAACTAGGACTCCTGTACACCTGAGAATAACTGAGAAAAATTAGTTTTAAAAGTGTATTTTCTTTTGTTGTTGTTGAAAATTTGAAAGCTGTCCATGTGAGTATCATGATATGAGACTTAGCTTAATTCCACTTTTGGAAACATTGGAAAAGCACCAGCAGAATTTATTTTCAGGTTTGTTTCAGGAAGCAATGAAGCAGAAGAATTGCCTGTTCACACATCCCTTAATCCAGTGCTGGCAATGGGGAGTCAGTCCCTGTGCTGGAAATCCCATCAGGGCTTGGCAGCTTTTGTCCTTTGTTTTTATTGAAACTATTCATACTGAATGCATGTTTAAAAACCAGGCAGGTAATGAAAAAATCCTGGATTATAGCTACAGGTGTTTCTCCAGTACCTGCTTCATGGACTGCACAATACCCCAAACACTCAGAACCTTGATTAGATTTTCTCATTCATTTAAGGTCCCTTTTTTCTTTTTTTTTTTTTTTTTAACTGAAACTTGTGCACAGTCCTCTAAGCCACATTTGCCCTCTAGAAAACACAGCAAAAGGATGTTTGTGCACAGAGGAGGCCAAAGGCAGTGTGAGTGTGGTTATTAATGAAATGCAGAGAAAACAATGAAACCTGGAGAGAGGGAATTCTGAGGAAGCACTAAACCCATGAGCATTGAAGAGAGATGGAGATTTTAACCCACCATGGTTAACAAACCAAGGACAGGGACTGGAAAAGAAAGCAAACAGCACCTGACCACCTGAGGGCAGGTTGAATGAGCTGGGGTGGATGAACTGAGCTGAGAATGGATGTATTGAGATGAAAATTGATATATTGAGCTGAGAGTGGATATATATTGAGCTGAGAATGGATATATTGAGCTGAGAAGGGATATATTGAGCTGAGAATGGATATATTGAGCTGAGAATGGATGTATTGAGCTGGGATGGATATATTGAGCTGGGATGGGTATATTGAGCTGAAAATGGATATATTGAGCTGAGAAGGGATATATTAAGCTGAAAATGGATATATTGAGCTGAGAGTGGATATATTGAGCTGAAAAGGGATACATTGAGCTGAAAATAGATATATTGATGGTCAGAGCCAGACTCAGGTCTCAGATCCCCCTTTCTGTGTCCCAGCACCATTCCAGGGGCTCCACAGGAATCCTCACAGCTATTGTTTCACAATTTAGGTACCAGCCCTTGGGAAGTTCAAGCCTGGAGCTATTTCAAGAAAAAATCCTGATCAATGCTATGAAGCCTTCAGTTATTGTTGCATATTTTAGCCCAAAAGATAATTTCTTATAATTTCTAACAATTCTATAAAGTACTGCAAATTGCTTCAACCTGACAGCTGCCAAGCTGAAGCCAAGTGAACTTTCTTCTTTCTGCACAGCCAAAAAAGGCCAACAAGGAAGTTAAACCAGTACTGGTTAAAGTTGTGTTCATTTGTTTTAGCTTGGCCAATCTTTTTGCTTTAGAAGAGGTGCAGGACTGTTCTAAAATATGTTTTAACACACAGCAATTACTGCAAACATCTTGGGGAATTGCTGTGCTGTTCTCAACATGTTTTCAATCTCATTCTCCCTACTTTATATATTACTGGATGGAAAATGCATCTAATTTTCTCTATTTTATGTATTGTTGGTGTGAAACACTTTAGGTTTCCAGCAAGGTGGTCAGGTAATTTCAATAAATGGTAGATGCAAGAAGTGGATCCTTTAATGGATTTTCATGAACAATAAGGCATAGATTTGCAAAAGAAACTCCCTTTCTTGAAAGTACCAATGTTCCACAGTTAAAAGAAGATATACTAGTGGAAAAATAAACTCAAGTACAGGAATAGAAGGAGGAAATGCATATTGTAAATTAGTCTTCATAACCATGACATGTTTCATCCTGGGAAGAATGTGATGGTCAATTTTTACTTCATTATTGCAGGAATTTTAGATTTCTTTTTTGGCATTAATGAATTTGGGGGATGATTTTTGGCTGATATACTGACAAATACTGAAGTCTTGTTGTCTTTATGCATTGAAGACTTCCTGTGACACTGAGACCTGCTCTTTATCTCATGCACAGGTCTGTCCACTGAAGCAGGTTTGGGACTGGGGTTCAAGTTTACTGAAGGTGAGGAGAATGTTCCATTCCATCAGAACTTGAATCAATTGTGAATAAAGAGATTGTGACAAGGAGATGTACAAAAATAAATGAGTTTACTCACGTGCACAGGATTGACTGGTCTTCTCTATCTGTGAATAAAGAAAAATAATCCATTAATTAGGGACAATGGCTTTTCTGACAGAAGCACTTATATCTATAAGGATTTACATTGAACAGCCTAAAACTTAGCTGAACATGATTAGTAAAAAGTACTAAAGGGTTCACATCTTATTCAATTTACCCTTGAATTTAAATAACCGTCTCTAATGGAAATATTTTGTACAAAAAATGAACAAAAGGTTAAGGGGTCAAAAATATTTTTTGTAAATTCCATTAGAGATGAACAGTAATGAGGACAGCAAAAGAGATCAGGCTCTCTGTAAGAAGATTATAACAAAATTTCAAACCTGAAACTCAAGTTTTTGCTGTGCTTATGAACTGTGGCCAGCAGCCCACTGGAAACAAAGTCTGGACAGATAAAGCATCAACAACCAAAATGGTTTAAGCTGGTCATGCAAAGCTTTGACTTTTGAAGGCAAAGCAGCTCAAATACCTGAATAATTTAGCCTGGATTTCATTTCAGACTGAGACAACTTTTATCAAGAGGACAAGTAATTTCTTTGGGAGATCTTCCAAAGAGTAAGATAAACCAAGATACTTTAGATTATACAAGATCATGTCAACAAGTGTGTAAATATCCTTCATGTTTTTTCCTACGAACAGATCATCAAACACATTTTGGATTTATGAGCAGGAGGACCAGGTTTCCATTTCTGCTCTGTGGGGCCTGGGAGAGGCTCCAGCCCAGTGTCCAGAGCTCTGCACTGCTGCAGGAAGGGTTGGGATTGCACCCCATCTCCTGGGATTATTCATGGGCAGCTGGGGTTTGATTCCACCTTCAGAACCTTCACACAGGTTTTCCTGCCAAAGGGCAGGATGAGCATGTTTGCTGTGATCCATTCTGAAGCCCAGCTGTTTCCTTCCCTTGTCAAACACCAGGAGGTTTCCCAGAGATGCTCCAGCCCTGGAAAAATCTTAACAAGGCTCTGAGCAGCCACCCCAGCACTGCAATTTCCCTTTTCTGACTGAGACTGTCAGTTTGCCTTTGCAGACTGTAAAACCATCCTCTGACTTAGGAAAACTATTCCCAGGCAGGTCAAATAACATTTTTGAAAAGTGTGATTAATTTACACATCTAAGACTTGGGGCAGACAATCAAGCAGAATCCAGGGGTCTGGTTTGGCATTATTTATCCACAGCAGGGCCAGCAGAGCCTTTGGCAGAAGGTTTTTGGTTTTTTGGGTTTTTTTTGCTCAGAGGTTCAGTCACTTTTCTCAGTGTTTGGGGGATTGCAGGATCCCTGCTCACCCCATTGCTGACCTTGCATGTCACAAACACAGTGAGGTCATTCCAACCTATTTAAACCAATTTATTGTTGTAAGTGCTGCCTGGCCCACAGCCAGCCTAGGAAAATAATCCACTAGAGGATTCTGCAATGGCTTGGGCTGGTATTAAACAGCTGTTTTACTCCCAATAACTATATCAGTAACTGCTTTTATTGATCACCACACAACAAATGGTGCCATTAACTGCTGTGTTTGGTGAATTGGTACAACATGACTCATTCCTCATTTTTATTGGAGGCATTTGTCAGCAGCCAGCACTGCAGGACTCTTCCACACAAACATTTGGGAGGAGAGGAGCTGTGAGCCATGCTTGTTTTTCACTGTAGGGTATCAGCTAGGCCTTCTTTTAAGTTAAAAAAATGAGAGCACCGAAGAAATTTTGCTAAAAATACATTGTTGTGTAAATAGAAACCATGGGCATATGCTGATATTGCATCACTAACCCATAAATACCATAAAGAAAATAAGAGTGACTCCTGATACTGAGATGCCAGAGGAATTTCTGAGCTCAGGGAACATTAGAAAAAGCCAAGAATTTTCTCACTACTCTTTGCTGCCCTTCTTTTGCTCATGCTGGCAAACTGTGCTGTGCACACTCACAGAGGGAGAATTCCAGATGTTTTTCTGTGCTCTCCATCAGTTCTGGATGGATCAGAATCCAGCCCTATGCTGCTGTGACCTGAGCTGCAGATACTGGTCTTACTCACTTTCAAAAGCTCTCCCATTTGATTAACCCTGTTTCTGTTCTGGAATGTTTCATTCTACATAGAAAATGCTCTATTTTGTGAGTCTGCAACTTTATGTGGTTAGATCTATCAGAAGAGAAGGAGTTCTATAAATAAACCCCCTTAAATATAATTCCTGGGGCTTAAAAAGCAACAAAATGGGTCTCTAGATTCCAATAACTTTTTGGCTAGTGCATTTTAAGAAAATTTGACCCTACCTGGAAGAGTATCATGCACCTCCTGTATGTCTATATTAGATGTTTAAACAATTTTTTAAAATTTTTCTCCTCAGTTTATAATAGAGACCTGCACTTACATTATAAACCTCACCAGCTAAAACATGCAGCAGAGCTGTTTTTTTTTTCTTTCTGGAATCTGCTTACTTTTTTCACCAAACACCTCCAGTTTGCCTGTCAGAATTCTTGCCCCTCTGCTCTTGATAGACCAGTTAGCTCTGCTTAATCACAAACAAAATCAGATGGTTTATCACAACGGGCTCTGGTTGGCAGCTTTACCATAAAAGGGAAAAAATCAGCCTGAAATCCTTTTCCCCACTCAGTTATTGCTCCTTTACATCTGCTCATCACTGCCCTGCCTGGAGGGGACACAGCAAACTGATGCTTCTCACAGCTGAGTCTCCCTCAGGTTGTTTGTTTTTCCATTTTTGACTCAAGCTTGCATAAAAGTGGCTGACAGAAAACAATCTCCCTGAATCTGCAGAAAATGTAATGTATCTTCTCCACGATGATTTGCTGCCAAAAAACTGAATAAAGGCCTAAACAACTACACAAAACTTGGTCACTGCTTCTTCATAAGGTGACTTTTCTCATTTGTGTTGCCTGTCAAGTAGCAATAATCATCTATAGCTGTCTCCAAACAGGGCTCAGATCAGTGGGGTAACTCCAGGCATACATACAAAAATGCTCTTGTAGAATTCTCAGTCTTTGAGAGTAAAGAAAATTAAAGTTTATTCTGATTCTGGCTGGAAATGAGCAGCCATGGCTGTGCCTGGGCAAATGGTCAAACTGCACTAGTGAGATGGCAATCAGCAGATTCAAGCAGACACCCAGCACTGCTGAGCAGGCAGCATGACTGTGATTTAAAAAGGGCTTTAGGTGCTCACAACCACTTGAAACAAGTGGAAATTTTATCATTGCCCAGCCAACATCTTTGATAATTCCTGTGTCCTGTGAGATGTCAGCTTTTCTACATGTTTGGAAGAAAGTCTGGTTATCTGATTGCTGCTGTTTGATCAAAACAGCTTTGATGGGAGTCAAACATCAAAGCATGAACCAAGTGAGGCTCTGGGGCAGAGCAGGGATTCAGTGTGCACAGCTGAGGGTTTCTGCTGCTGTTTGTGCCAGGGCAGGGCAGGGTGTGAAGGGTGTGACTCCAGGATGACACACAGACTTGGCTCACCAAGGGTTAAAGGATCCTGAGACCTCTGGACAAGCTGATTGCTCTGGGCCAATGGCCCTGGGCATGAAATGCCAGAATACAATTCCTCAGCCTCATGGATCTAAGACATGTTTTACTTTGGCAAGCACAAACTATGCAAGTTTCCAGATAAGGAGCAGTACTGACTTTTCACAGGGGAAAAAAAAATAAAAACAGTGCTGTGCTCCATGTTTCTGAGTAAGGACTTTTGTTTATAATGCATTGGAAATCTGCTCACAGCCCCCTGAAGCTCTCTGTGCTGTGTGTGCTGTGGGTGACTCCCACTCTCACCACTCCAACGTGAACACAATTTTGGCTGAATAACCAGAGTTATTTCGAGGCTTGGTTTAGTTTTATGGTTTAGTTTAGGTTTTTACAAACAAAAGCACAGCTTTAGAGGCAGCTGGGGCCCTTTCAGAGATGGAGAAACTCCAAGATGACATGTGTGAGTGAAGTGTGGGTGTCCTGGGCTGGGGCTGGTGGCTCCAGCTGTGTGTGGGTGGGTGGGAAGCAGGGAAAGAGCATCCCCTGAAAGCTTCAGCTGATCACCTACTCCCTCCTTGCTCCTCTCCAGCTGCTCTCCCCTCCTCTCTGCTGCAGGAAGAATTGCAGTGGGGGCACATGAATAATGAGGAGTAACTCCCCCAAAGCTGGAGGGGCCAGGAGATCATCTGAGCACAAAGGAGGTGAATTGATAAGAGCCTGCACTTGCTGCCTGCTGCCTCCAGCTGCTCCCACTCTGCTCTGAATGCAGCCAGTGAAGGCAAAACCAGCTCCAGTGAGTTCCACTGCCCAGGGGAATGTGCTGGGAGGGACAGTCAGACAGAGAGAGGAGTGGGAGACATCCCTGAGCTGAGACCAGTTCCACTTTGGGCAGAAAACTCATGTATTGCCAGGAAAAGACAATTCTGTTTCAGCTTAGACTGCATTCTTTTTTTCCTTTCCTACAGATAGCTTACAGCCCTTTTCTATCTTTTTCCCCCACCTCATTTCTAGAGATGAGAACATAACCTGCAAAACTGCAGGAGCCAGGAGCTTTTCCCAGATCTCCCCTCAAGGCTTGATGCCTAAATAAAGGATGAGAAGGAGGAATGGCTTCAGGGCCAGCTCAGAGCCCTGGGCAGGGCTGGATCTGCACAGATATGTGGCTGTGGCTTTGTGGGGTGACCTTCTGCCAAGTAAGATTTTTATAACTATGGTTATATCACATAGTGTGTAGGAAGGTCTGTTTTCAGGATATTTTTGTTGCTTTATTGGTCCTCCTCTGCTGCACTGTAGCTCTGCCTTCTGGGATGGCACTTAAAAAAAGGAATTGAAACAGCTCCAGAAAAGAAATGTCATATAAGCCATAGGAAGGAAAAAAGTCCTAGACCTGGGAAACCCTAAACTTTAGGGCCAAGCCTGTGAATCTTGCTGAGGCACAATTCTGTCAGTCAGAATTTCTTAGGGTCAGGGTCTTTATGGAGGCATTTAAACTTCAAAATGTTTTTTAGAGCTCCTGGTTTCCTGTAGCACCCAAGGGTGAGAAGGCACCTGGTCATGCCCTATGCTCTGGAGGTGTTGCAGCCTCCTACACCCATCACTTCAGCTTTTTCACCCTAAATGATGGTTTTCCTTAGAACAAAACTCCCCCAGCCTGTCAGGAGTGACAGCAGGAGCAGAGCACTGTGAATTTTGGGGTTTGCCTGCCCCTGCTCCCTGCCATCCCTGCTGGAAGCAGCATCTCCTCTCGGGGTTCAAGGCATCAGGCTGGAGGGGAGCAGCCCCAAAGCTTTTTGAGGGCTCTGCAGGGCAGGGAGCAGCTCTGCTGGCAGATGCTGAGCTCCAGCTGACTTTGGAACCATCCCCTCCGAGCACAGGGAGCGCTTTCCATGCCCGTATTTGCCAAAACTATTTGCGTGGTTTGAGCCCTTCCCACGTGCCTCTCCCACATGGGTGAAGGGATTGTTTTTCCTTTTTGAGTCACAGCGTCTGTGGACTGCTGCTCCTGCCAAAGAATTCCTCTGAAACTTCCAGAAAGGCTCTGCTGCCCTCTCTGAGAGCCCTTTGCTGGCAGGGCGCTTGCAGCAGCCCAGGGGAGCCCCAGGTGCTTGGGAACCCCAGGTGTTTGTGCCCATCCCCAGGTGTTTGTGATCCCCAGGTGTTTGTGATCACCAGGTGTTTGTGCCTTTCCCATGAGGATTCCCCAGGTGTTTGGGATTCTCAGGTGTCTGGGATCCCCAGGTGTTTCTGCCCATCCCCAGGTGTTTGTGATCCCCAGGTGTTTGTGATCACCAGGTGTTTGTGATCCCCAGGTGTTTGTTCCCATCCCCAGGTGTCTGTGATCCCCAGGTGTTTGTGCCCATCCCCAGGTGTTTGTGCCCATCCCTAGGTGTTTGTGATCACCAGGTGTCTGTGATCCCCAGGTGCTTGGGAGCCCCAGGTGTTTGTTCCCATCCCCAGGTGTTTGTTGTGATCCCCAGGTGTTTGTTGTGATCCCCAGGTGTTTGTTCCCATCCCCAGGTGTCTGTGATCCCCAGGTGTCTGTGATCCCCAGGTGTTTGTTGTGTTCCCCAGGTGTTTGTTCCCATCCCCAGGTGTTTGTTGTGTTCCCCAGGTGTTTGTTGTGTTCCCCAGGTGTTTGTTCCCATCCCCAGGTGTTTGTTCCCATCCCCAGGTGTTTGTTGTGATCCCCAGGTGTTTGTTCCCATCCCCAGGTGTTTGTTGTGTTCCCCAGGTGTTTGTTCCCATCCCCAGGTGTTTGTTCCCATCCCCAGGTGTTTGTTCCCATCCCCAGGTGTTTGTTGTGATCCCCAGGTGTTTGTTCCCATCCCCAGGTGTTTGTTGTGTTCCCCAGGTGTTTGTTCCCATCCCCAGGTGTTTGTTCCCATCCCCAGGTGCCCAGCAGGCTGTCCCTGTGCCCACCTTGCAGCATGCTCCTGTAGGCTGTGTCAGCAATGGCATAGATGTGTGGGGGCATCTCGTGCCTCTTCTTGCCCTTGTACATGTCAATGATCTTCTCTGAGTAGATGGGCAGCTGCTTGTAGGGGTTGATCACCACGCAGAAGAGACCCGAGTAAGTCTGCAAGGGAATTGAAATTAAACCTGGGCTGAGCATCACACACCAGGGGCTGCTGGAATTAGCAGGATTTCAGTGAGCAGCTCCCTCAGTGCTCCCCAGGGCAGCAAGTGAAGCAGAGACTTTCTCAATGTGTGTATGGCAGGTTTGCACGTGCACAAATCATTATTTCTAATAACTGAGCTGCTGGAAAGCAGGTGAGTTTATCCATCTGTACAAACATCATGACATGGTACAGCTCCTTAACTTCATTAACATAAAAATTCTTTAACTTCTTTAACATAATCCATACCCTTGTCACACATAAGGGTATGGTAATAACAACTGCAATCATTAATATTTCTTTATATGTGTATTTTCTCATCAGAATATTATATAAATATCCTCTCAGGTAGGCATCAAATTTTGTAAACTGAATTCCTTGGCAAGAAGCTTGGATTGATATTAGAAGGGTTTTTTTAAAAAAAAACTTCTATGAACACCATGTAACACTGATTGATGAGAGTCAATTAATATAAAAATATATAATTATTAATATAAAAATATATACATAAAAAATCCAAGAATATTGGCTGCCAGCTGATAGGTGTTCATCCATGATTTCTTGGTTTTTAGTGATTTGGTTTTTGTTTGTTTCTTTTTTTTTTTTTTTAATTTTTCCTTTATTTCTAAATATTCCAGGTATTTCAGACCAGAAATAATACCATTCGATAGTAGATTAAGAGCTATATTTCACCATCACTAAAAGTAAGAAACTTGCAAGGATATTTAAATTAAAAATTTAAGCCTCCAAAATAAAAAACAACCAACCAAACCACCCAAGCTATGAGATCCTAACAGCAGGGATATTGTGATATTCAAACTGGCCTATGGGAAAATAAAGAAATTCTGGAACTGTGCCGTTTCTGCCATAGGCAGAAGTGGTTTGTTTGGTTATAAAACCCCAAAAAGATGGTTGATTTGGTTTAGCAGCTGAGCTCTGTGGCTGCAGCAGCCCCGGGCTGTCCCTGCTCCCCCAGTGCCACCAGCAGCTCTGGGCACTGGGATTTCCCTTTCCTGACCATAATAGGCAAGAACCCAGCACAGCCCGAGCACTTTATTTGGCATTCTGCACTGGGGCTGCTGCTCCAGCTGTGCAGCCACAGCTGGGCTGCTCTGGGCACTGCCCCAGCCCAAAAACACCCAGCCAGGGGACACCAGAGGGGAACTGTGCTGCTCATGGCAAAATGGATTTTGGGGTTGCCAGGATTACACACCTGAAAAGTGACTTTTACCCTAGAATGGCCACCAAGGCCCTTGTGGAAAGGACAGCAAGATACTTTTAATAGTACAAATAGTTCTACTGTACACACTCAACTGATCACCCCCACCCAAGTGAAAAATTGGGAGAGGAAATCAAGGACATGATTTATCCCTCCCTTCTGGACATTTCCAGGCATTTCCAGGCACCCTCAGGCAGTTTGCACACCCAGGCACAGAGTGACTTTCCCTTGCAGAGCTCATCCTGGGGCACAAGAAGCTGCTGTGAAGGCAGAGCAAGCAGCTCAGGAATCCTCATTTCTAACAGGGCTGTGACTAACAGGACCTGCCACCCCGGGAAATTCAGGGAGGATCTCTTATTTTGGGGAGTTAGTTTAATCCAGGTGGTGCTTTGACATGGCAGCTGTATGATGGAGAGTGGGGCAGCCTGTCTAGAGAGGGGCTGAACTCTCCCCAGAGGGTCTGCAGGAAGAAAATAACCTGAAATATCTCAGGGATGCTGCCATGGGTGTGATGGATTGTGAATTATGCTTATTGAGCTTTTTGTACCAAGGAGAGCATTTCTCACTGCTAAGTGAGGGCTGAACAAGTGCTGCCCATGAATAGCACAAGAAGTTTGATTCTTCTCCCAAATCCACTGAAGGTGCATTGCTGTGCTTTTCATGCTTTTATAATAATTTTTGGTGCAATTTGTGTGTGGATAAAGCAGATTTTTTTTGTCCTGAGCAATGTGATACATGAGTTAGTGGTTCATGTTTCTTCTTGCACTTCTATCTTAATTATCTGTGATGAAGCAAAAGGCCAAGGTGTTTTGTTTTTTTTTAATGTGCAGTGACCCTGTGAATTTCTGCAGTGAAACTTTTTATTTAATAATATTCAATGTAAATGCAAGGGGGAGATAATTTCTTTTCCCAGCTGGATTGATTATTTTTCTTTAGCAGATTTTGGAATCCCCATTGGCATCAGTGATGCTCTGGAGAGAAAAATGTTGAGGGCATGTTTTCTTGGAATGTGTGGGACTCCAAGGGATGCAGCCAGGAGATGGTTGCTGACACTCAGTTTTGCAAGTGGGTGAGACTCAAATTCTCTTCAGAGGCCCCTCTGTTTTTAAAAAGGTATGACAGCATCTAATTGGGCAGCACGGTGTGAAGCTGGGCATTTTCAAGCAGGTTTTGGTAACTGAAAATACAAACTACTTGTTGCACAAGTCAAATTAATGTCTTTGAAACTTTTACCATCTTAAAATCTAGTCTCTTGAGAAAGAAAACTTAATTTCAGGTACACTGTCATTTTTGCCTCCATGAAAAACTCTTTGATTCCTAATTGCATTATCCATTCTTGGAAATGAATTTCCTCTTTCTGTAGAAAGTGAAAATTCCATAAAGTGAACACAATGGAAACCCTGGAACAGCCATGCAGTGTTGCTGAGAGCAACAACATCCAATCCTCCATTTTATCCCACTGACCTTCTCCTCATTCTTTTAATTCCTGCAACAATGCTGAACACTTTCAGAAAAAGTCTATTTTAGTAATTAAGGCTTCATGTTCTGATATTGTAGCACGTGCTCCACATATTCACCTGCAAACTTAAAATCCAAAGAACTCCAGGAGAAGATGGGATGTCTAGGTTCTTTCAGGAACTTGATATTGTGCATTTTAGTACATTCCTGAATGAAAGATCATGAACTTAGCTCTTTGAAGTTGGGCATAACAAGTAATTCCTTTGTTGTAGTCCATGTAACTATCTTATTTTCTGCTTCATTTCCTGCTTTCCAATTTAGCATTCCTCATGTTAGTAATAAGACCTTGACTACTGTTTCTACTTAAGCTCCATACTTTCATTTACTCATCAGTGGTCTGTCATGCAAGTAAAGCTTTCATAGATTGAAATTGTAGATAACTTTTCAGCAGAAGGATCCTTCATGTAAAATCAAAATAACAGCTAAATTCCTTGGAAAAGTTTGGGGATTTCTTACTGTGCTGTTTGCTAACTGTTGGTGTGGATAGATTATCAATGCCAAAATATTCGTGTGTTAATGCACTTGTGAGGACTGAAATAATAATAATCTTTACTTACATGACTCATGAGAACATAACTCGCATGAACATAGAGAAATTATAATTTGTCCAGGTTTGTCTGATCTGTAACTTGCTCAACCAGAGGCACAAAAAGGTTTGGCTTTGCTTCAGGGGCACACTGGCACCTGCAGGTTCTCCTGCCTGAATTCTCTGGGTTTGTCCCTTTATCCACACATAAGGTTTAACTCCAGCACCACCAAACCAGAATTTCTCAGTGGGAGTTTTGCCTGAGAAAAACTGCATGATTTCCCTTTTCTGTATGCTCTTTTTATAAATTACTGGGAAATTATTTAGGTTTACATTGAATTAATTCAAAAGTCACTATCACCTTTTTCCCCCCCAAACAGCAGGACTCAGATTTTGTTCACTTATCAGTGAGTACTTTCCAAGCCAACAATATTCTTTTGGAATCCATAAATTCTGTGGAAGAAACCTTCATGTGTTTTAATTTAGCCAAGTAAAGAAGGAATTATCAAAGAAGCAGGAGAATGGTGGGGAATAAAGTGACTTTAACCCCTTTTTGGGCTAGGAAGGGGTTGTTTCTGGGGTTGTTTCTGGGGTTATTTCTGGGGTTGTTTCTGGGGTTGTTTCTGGTGCTATTTCTGGGGTTATTTGTTTCTGGGGTTGTTTCTGGTGCTATTTCTGGGGTTATTTGTTTCTGGGGTTATTTCTGGGGTTGTTTCTGGGGTTATTTGTTTCTGGGGTTGTTTCTGGGGTTATTTATTTCTGGGGTTATTTCTGGGGTTATTTCAGTGCTGCACAAGCCCTGTGCCCCAGACTGGCCGTGCTCCCATGCAGTAGGAAATGCTCAGTGAGTGTTTGGCTCTACTCACATAAATTAGACCTGAGAAGTATCTCTCCCTCAGGTTGTGCAGCACAGAAGCTTCATTGAGGCAAGTCAGCTCTGCCATGTCCTCCACTTTGGAGAACTTGGGAGGGTTCATCTTCTGGATGTCATCCTTGCTCAGTGTCACCTTCTTTCCATTTTCTGCCAGCTCAACCACCACCTCGTCCCCTTTCTCTTCCTTGATGCTTGCTGCTTCAAACCCATGTTTCTCTGATGGAATCCAAACCAGTTTCTTTGCTGACCAGTCAGCCTGAGCAAGCGGGTTGTTGATGAAGTTTTTGTCCACAAAGAGGAATTTCTCATCGTCACTGAGAGGTTTTTGAGCCATTTTGACTCAGCAGACCTGTTGAGGAAACAAAATATTCTGTTTGAAAGGAAGCAAATGCGGAGACGTTCCAGACAAAACACATTTGTCAAATCTGCCATGCAGCAGGTCCAGAGCACTGTCATAACTCACATTTCCATGTGGGCACTTAGTGCAATGAGACTGTCAGAGCTGCACCAGGACCAGCACCTGAGCACCTGAACACAAACCTGAACACCTGAACACCTGAGCACCTGAAAAAAAACCTGAACACCTGAGCACCTGAAAAAAAACCTGAACACCTGAGCACCTGAAAAAAAACCTGAGCACCTGAGCACCTGAAAAAAAACCTGAACACCTGAACACCTGAAAAAAAACCTGAGCACCTGAGCACCTGAAAAAAAACCTGAACACCTGAGCACCTGAAAAAAAACCTGAGCACCTGAGCACCTGAAAAAAAACCTGAACACCTGAACACCTGAAAAAAAACCTGAGCACCTGAGCACCTGAAAAAAAACCTGAACACCTGAGCACCTGAACACCTGAACATCTGAACACCTGAGCATCTGAACACCTGAGCACCTGAACACCTGAAAACAAACCTGAACACCTGAAAAAAACCCTGAACACCTGAGCACCTGAGCACCTGAGCATCTGAAAAAAAACCTGAACACCTGAGCACCTGAGCATCTGAATACCTGAACACCTGAACACCTGAGCACCTGAGCATCTGAACACCTGAAAAAAACCTGAACACCTGAGCAGCTGAGCATCTGAACACCTGAATACCTGAACACCTGAGAACCTGAACACCTGAACACCTGAAAAAAACCCTGAACACCTGAACACCTGAACATCTGAACACCTGAACACCCGAACACCTGAACACCTGAACATCTGAACACCTGAGCATCTGAACACCCGAACACCTGAACACCTGAAAACAAACCTGAACACCTGAAAAAAACCCTGAACACCTGAGCACCTGAGCACCTGAGCATCTGAAAAAAAACCTGAACACCTGAGCACCTGAGCATCTGAACACCTGAAAAAAACCTGAACACCTGAGCAGCTGAGCATCTGAACACCCGAAAAAAACCTGAACACCTGAGCAGCTGAGCATCTGAACACCTGAATACCTGAACACCTGAGAACCTGAACACCTGAACACCTGAAAAAACCCCTGAACACCTGAACACCTGAACATCTGAACACCTGAACACCCGAACACCCGAACACCTGAACACCCGAACACCCGAACACCTGAACACCCGAACACCCGAACACCTGAACACCTGAACACCTGAACACCTGAACACCCGAACACCTGAACAACTGAACACATGAAAACTAACCTGAACACCTGAAAAAAACCCTGAACACCTGAACACCTGAGCACCTGAACAGCTGAGCACCTGAGCACCTGAACACCTGAAAACAAACCTGAACACCTGAACACCTGAAAACAAACCTGAACACCTGAGCATCTCCCTGCAGCCTCAGCTCCTGCCCACCACAAAGTTAATTGAATTCAGACCAATACAAAATGTCCCATCACCCAAATGCTGCTGGGTGCATACTGAAAGTGCAATAATGAAATAAAAGCAGAAGAATGGTTCCCAGGCTGGATTTCAGCAAGGACAGAAATGAACCTTTCTGCAAAGGACTATTTCCAATCACTTAATACCATTTCATCTGGAGAAGAATAAGATTAAGATCAACAGAAAAAGCAGGAAAACAATGTTGTCAATACAGTAATTCAGAGTTACCTCCCCATGGAGGAGCTGACCATTAATGAAGGGTAAATGTCTATCACATGAGAGAGAGAGGAAATGAAACAAGCTGGAGATTGGCTCAGCTAAAGATGCTCTGAACCATGGACTGGAAGGATGATGCATCCATGGGTCACACCTGGGTGTACCTGCCCCACAGGTGAGAGCTCAGGCTGCTCTGCACCTGCTGGGACAGGAGGAGCTGCTCTGCAGGATCAGAGCTGGCAGGGCTGAGCTTGGCTCTGCTCCATCCCATGGGGAACAGCTCTAAATGCAGGAATACACAGAGGATTTGTGGTTTGCCCCAGGGCAGAAAAGAGTGTGCTGGTTGGGAAAGCTGCTGTGCAGTGGAGCAGAGAGGAGAGCTGGGGAGGAGCCACAGAGAGAGTGTGCCCAAGAAAAACATCTCTGGGAGACAGAGGCTGCTTCATTTCCTTATTGAGAGTGAATTTAATATTTACAGCATTCAAACAAACATGAATCTGGAGGGAGCTTGGAGAGCTGGCTGCTGAAGATGTCAGCAGCCAACCCAAAGCATAAGGACCAAGCTCTGTGGTTTGCAGCCAAAGGGACACCCTGTGCTCCAGGACGATCACAGATTGCTTTCCAGATATTTGTCCCTGAAGCTTTCCCACAGATTGAGGGTTTTTTTGCAAGGCCACACTCTCTGAGGGGTCTGAGAAGGGAATATGGGTCATGCAGAAAACGACAAAAAGCTTAAAAACAAAACTAGGATTTTTACAGATGTCTAAGAAGGTTAGATGATATCCCACTGAAATCCAGTGAAAATTGGATACCCCAGCACTTTAAACTCCCTCAACAATTGTCTTGTCTTAAAAAAGAAAAAAAAAGTCACTAAATGTTCTTGTTCTTGAGGCCTTCCTGGCAATCCCAAAGAGGAGAATTTCCCAGATAATCCATGGATGTGCAGTGTGTGAGGGAGAGCCTGAGCAATGCCCTGAGCAGGGCTCCCAGTGCATCTCCAGGATGTGGCTCTGCTCACTCCCAGGGCATTCTTGGAAGAGAGCAAGAGGAACTATTTGACCTCTGTGTGGATTAAGGCAGAAAATGCTCCCTGACTGCCAAGAGGGCTGGTAGAGCTGCACAGTTCCAATAATGGAGATGGTATTCTGTCCAGCTGAGCTCTGCAGCTGCCTGAGGGGGGAAGCTGCTGCACAGGGATGGGATACAGGGACACAGGGATACAGGGATACTGGGACACAGGGATACAGGGATACAGGGACACAGGGATACAGGGATACTGGGACACAGGGATACAGGGATACAGGGATACAGGGATGGGATACAGGGATGGGATGGGACACAGGGATACAGGGACACAGGGATACAGGGATACAGGGACACAGGGATACAGGGATACAGGGATACAGGGATACAGGGATACAGGGACACAGGGACACAGGGATACAGGGATGGGATGGGATACAGGGATACAGGGATACAGGGATACAGGGACACAGGGACACAGGGATACAGGGATACAGGGATGGGATGGGATACAGGGATACAGGGACACAGGGACACAGGGATACAGGGATGGGATGGGATGGGATGGGATGGGATGGGATGGGATGGGATGGGATGGGATGGGATGGGATGGGATGGGATGGGAT
Source organism: Erithacus rubecula (assembly GCF_903797595.1). Taxonomy (NCBI): domain Eukaryota; kingdom Metazoa; phylum Chordata; class Aves; order Passeriformes; family Muscicapidae; genus Erithacus; species Erithacus rubecula. The sequence goes on from NC_136669.1 coordinate 666,140, forward strand.
ACAGGGATGGGATGGGATGGGATGGGATGGGATGGGATGGATGGATGGGATACAGGGATGGGATGGAGGCACTGTCCCATCCCAGAGCTGCTCCCATGCCTGGGGCTCAGGTTGCAGCAGGAGCTGCCCTGGGCTCTTCCTTGCAGGCAAGGCACATTCTTCACCCACTGCCCCAGCAGTGAGGAGGAGCTGCTGTGGAGATGGGGATTTCAGCCCCTCCTGTGCCATCCTGTACCATCCTGTGCCATCCTGTGCCATCCTGTGTCCATCCTGTGCCATCCTGTACCATCCTGTGCCATCCTGTGTCCATCCTGTGCCATCCTGGCCATGCTGGAGCATCAGAAAGGTTGGAGGGTGCTGCCTGTGGCCAAATGCCAGGTGACAGCACTTTTATATCAATGGGAATCAGGTACTGCTGTCACAAGCACCAAAAGGGAGACTGGGCTGCAGGGCTGAGCTCATGGGGTCAAATCCTACTGTTGGGAGGCTGTCCACAGAAAATGATGATGGAAATCAAACTGCCAAATCATCCTGACCATCCATCTCAAAACCCAATCCCAGCTGCAGCTGTGGGCCTGTTACAGGACATGTCACAGTGGGACATCCCAGAGCTTTGTCTGTTCTCTTGCCTGAGGACCAAGGAAAAGTTCCTTTCTTTGTTACATGCTAAGTCAAAAACATCTTCCAGATTCTAGCACAAAGCTGAGAACTGGTCTGTCTGTGCTTGACTACATTCTCCTACTTCTTCCTGTATGTACAAGCAAGGTGCAGAATGTATTAAATTCAATCTTTTCCAAAGCAAGATCCATTTGGAAGGTGTATAAGGTGGAATGAACTTGGAAATACAGGTTCTTATTCCCTAGATCCAAACACCAGGACTAGTTTGAATATGGTAAGAATAGGTCACTTACAAGAACTAGTGAATAGACAGTGTGAGCTGGATCCCAGAACTCCTCTGAAACACAATGAGGAGAAAAATGTGGGTTTATATGAAAAGAACTTTTCAAAAGTGAACCTCTGGAATCTAAGGTTAAAGTTTTAGCAGCTTCTGACTAAGGAAAAAAAGGAAATGCAGTTATGAAGTGTGGATTAATGGTTATTAATAATTGAACTCATTTATTAATGTGCACTATTCATTTTCATTATAAAGGAAGGTCTTGCATCTGAATGGAAGGGATAGAATATAAGCTCCACAAGCTCAACTAAATTTGTCCTGGTGAGGACTAATGAGCTGCTAATGAGATGCTGAATCTTTCTGACTAATAATTGGCACAGTATCTTCTGGACCATCTCTGCTCAAGACTGCAGAATGGCACAAGAAAAGCAATCACAGAAACACTGTTGAGAGGAAGTTCCAGAGTTGTGCCAGTCCCACCTGTCCTGATCCATTTGTTGTATTTGTCTGACCTGCAGACCTGCAGGCTCCTTCCACTGCTCCCACTCTGGAGATATCTGGCTAATCTGCACTGTCTTTTCCCTTTTCATGTTCATGACAGAAGCTGAGTGCTGTCTTTATAACTGGGTTATCCTGAGTATATTATTTCAAGGATGAAATATAAATATTCCCAGGAAGTGTACTGTAATTAAAAGGTTATTGGCCAAGCAGAATTGCCTTCTGAGTCAGAGCTTGAGGGACCGATTTTCTCCTGAGGAAAAGATAAAAGACACTGCTCCCTTCCTCTGCAGGATGTGCATGTCAATATAAAACCTTATCACATCTGTACAGGGAATAATTATTGTAACAGAGGAACATGTAACTGATAATTTTCAAAAACCAAGTCCTGCTGTCATGAGCAGTTCCTATGAAGAGTGCAGCAGTAACCTGCTCTTGACTCAAACTGCATTTCTGGGGCTACAGTAATTCTTTATTATCATCTTCCCAGTTCCCTTTCTTTTACTTTTCCAGTACTTAACTGAATCACCCAACTGAGCACTGCTTGGAAAAAAACATAATCCAAAGATAATCTAGGGGTGAATCCTCACCTTGTGACCTTAACTGGAATTCCCCAGCATTGACAGCTCTGTTATAAGCACTGCTGTCAATCCCTCCTTCCACCTTTTTTTGGTAATGCATTCTCCATAAACTTCAATCAAATTGTCTGTAAGTGCCTCAATTTATAATAAAGTATTTTCACCTTTTTTAATGTGAGTCACTACATAACTCTGACTACACACTTGATCAGTTTCCTAATTTTCAAAAGAAATTGGCCCCAGTTATTGCCAGTGTTATAAACTGTAAAAATCAAAAAAAGAAGGGAAAAAAGGGATAAATTCTCTTTATCTGAAAAATACCAGCTATTTCAAATTCTTGCAGATGTCATTCTATTTACTAAATAAAATTCTGTATATTGATTATAATTCACAAAAAATCCATAATTTAACTGGACCTTGGAAAGCTGCCTCTAGCTCTTGGCTTCTCCTAAAATTAACATACTTAAAGCCACCAGATTTCCAGCTAGTGAGTCTCAGTGATTTCCAGAGCACTGGGATCTCTGCATCCATCCATCCCCACGCTGCCTTTTATGGAGATGTTCTGCTCAATACTCCCCGTTCCACAAAAATGTAATGATAACAAATTCAAAACAAATACCTTTTAGGGACTAGTGTGTCAATTGCAAATGAGATAATAAAACTGATTGTTTACACCCAGGGGCAGGGCACTAAGCTGCAGTGACAATTGACTCAGAGCTTTGCTCTGGGGTTCAGCAGCTCAGCCCTGCCTGGGTGGGGTTCAGCTCATCCCCCAGACAATCCTGACAGTGCCAGGGCACAGCTGGCACTGCAGGACAAGTGGGATGGTTTTCCAACAGGTGCATTTTAGAAAAGGTTCTGCTGATGTGTGTGTATCAGATCATGACAAGCCTGCTGATTCATACTGGAAATACCTCATGATGCTTCTTAATTCTGCAAAGCTATATGCCTGTCACATGAATACCAACATTTTTATAGGTGTGCATGCACACAGACACACACACACAGGTAAAAGAAGCCCATGAAGCTCTGGGATGGTGCTGGAGCTGCTTTCTGCACTGCCATCTACTGTCTTAATTTACTTATGGGATTGTCTCAGATGTTCATTGCTTTATTTTCCATTTAAAAAAAAAAGGCATGCCACCTTTGAAATTACTGCAGTTCAGTAAATTGCCAGATTAGTTTTGCTTCCAATTTGCTCCCAGCATATTAAAAACATATACATGTAATGCTGGGGCATATATGCAAAAGTGATTCCACTTCTTCTAATATTCAAGCATTTTTCCTGTTTGAAGAACAAATTACTGATGAACTGATTGTTTTATTTTTATTATTTTATATATTTTTTCCAACAGTCCTTTATTGGGACTGAGAGCTTAGGAGCACTTAAAGGAGATCAGCAGCTGGGGTTCTCCATTCCCAAATGCAGGAGAGATGGTTGTGTGCAGCAGGTAGCTGTGCCCACCTGCCCTGCCCTGGCTGGCTCAGAGCAGCACTCCCTCTCTGTCTGCCAGCAGTGACTGGCACAGCCCAGAACATCAGTCCCACTCTCAGGCATGCAGAGCCCAGCAGCAAGCACAAAGCAGGATAAATCTGAGCAGGCTGGCAGGTCTGTGCCCATCCCAGGTTAGTTCTGTGCCTGTGCCTGCAGAGCAGAGGGAGAGGGGACGTGCCAGGGTGCCCATCCCAGAGTGAGAGGCAGCAGGGAGCTCTGCCTGTACTTACAGGTGTCCAAGGGGAGCAGAGTGAGTGGAGACACAGCCACCAGCCGGGACAGCCCAGCCCTGCTGCTCTGCAGCCTCCCTATATAGAGGAGGAGAATCTTGCCAGGGGAGGGGCCCCAAACCACGTCCTGCTGGAGAATCCTTTTGGTACCTGGCTTAGAGAGCACAGCCTGAGCCAAGCACCCCGTCCCCAGCAGGGCCCAACCCTGGGCACGGCCCCTGCCCCAAGCCACTTTTTGGGGAAGCAGGCTGGTTCTGCCTTTCAAAAACATGTATGGAAGGGGTGCCCCTAAATCACAAGTTTCACCCTTTCCCCCTGCTGTTTGACCAGGCAAATGGAGCTTTAACTCCTTCCTGCCCTGGCAGTGTCCCTGCCCTCGTGGACCTGTCCTGGAAGGGCAAAGGACAGGTCACAGGCACAGGATGTGTCCCACCCACCTCCCTGCAGAGTCCCTGAGTTTGGGGGTCTCTTGGGCAAAGAGGGTTATTCCCAACAGCAGCACTGTGTGGGTGGGGGTGGCTCTGGGTGTCCCAGTGCTTGTGTCACATTCAGAGCTTGGGGCTGGTTTAAGCCTCCTCTGCCCCAGGGAAATGAGGGGCTTGTTTGTCCCTTCCAGCAGATTTGCCAAAGCTTATTTTGCAATCCAGTGTGCAGCTCAGCTCTTGAGAAAGGACTGTCACTACTTATAAAAAACACCCCCCTGTGCCTGTGGATGTAGAAGGGATGAGAGCTGGAGGGCACAGTCCCTGGGATGTAGGGACAGAGATTGGAATGGCAGCTGTGCTGGCAGGGACAGGGACAGGACAGGGACAGGGACAGGGACAGGGACAGGGACAGGGACAGGGACAGGGACAGGGACAGGAGCAGGGACAGGAGCAGGGACAGGGACAGGGACAGGGACAGGAGCAGGGACAGGACAGGGACAGGAGCAGGGACAGGGACAGGGACAGGGACAGGAGCAGGGACAGGACAGGACAGGGACAGGGACAGGGACAGGGACAGGACAGGGACAGGAGCAGGGACAGGAGCAGGGACAGGGACAGGGACAGGAGCAGGGACAGGACAGGACAGGGACAGGGACAGGGACAGGGACAGGACAGGGACAGGAGCAGGGACAGGAGCAGGGACAGGGACAGGACAGGGACAGGGACAGGGACAGGGACAGGGACAGGCTGCTGGGGGCCACACTGCCCGAGTTAGGGACTGATCTGCTCCTCATCAAACCCTCCTCACACCCCACAGACCTCCAGCCCCAGCTGTCCCCCCTCCCTCCCCCCAGTAGCCAGCAGCCTTGTGCAGTGGGACCTGTGGATGGAGATATCCCAAAAAGGGAAAGCTAGGATACTCCAGGAATTCCCATCAACGTGCCAAATACAAAATACCGAAACAACCCCCTCTCAGCAACAGACTAAATATGGTGTATACCCAAAGGATCTGAGCACAGGCCCCAGAGAAATTATTTCTCTTGACATCAACAGCTCTGTCCTCTCTGGAAAATAAACCCTCCTGGGGAAGATGGATGGAGCTCATATTGGTCTCATCATCCTAAAAAATACCTGTGAGGGGAGGCTGGCCGGAAACCTCTGCTCTCACTGGGTCAGGAATTTGCAGGTGTGATAGTCCTGTAGCCCCTTCTAGCTCCAGCCAGTGGTGAAAAAAAATGGACAAAGAGGAGAGAGGGAAAGAGCCCTGGGGTTTCTGCTCTGCAGCATTTCAGAAATACCAGATGCAGGGTCAAGTTTGGGTCTCAGATGGACAACACCACACTTGCCAGGGCAGTGACACAGCCCCAGAGGTGACAGACCATCCCGCCAGAGGGAAGGTGGGTGGGAAATTTTGGCCTCAAAATCCTGGAATACCCAGCCCTAAACCCTGGGAATTGCAGTCCCAAAAATGTGTGAATTTCAGCCCCAAAACCTGGGAATTCTAGCCACAAAATCCTGGGAATTTTGTGACCCAAACCCTTGGAATTGTGGCTCCAAAAATCTGAAAATTTTGACCTGAAAATCCTGGAATATTTAGCCCTGAACACTGGGAATTCCAGCCCCAAACCCCAGGAATTTCAGCCCTCACAATGTGCAGTGCTGTGGGGCTGCAGGGAGCTGTGCAGAGCCTTCCAGGACCCAGCAGCAAACCTGGCCATGTGTGACTTGGCTGGAGCAAAGCCAGGGAAATGATCACCTCGACATAAATCCTAGAAACTTGTCCTTGTTAGCAGAAAGTTCCTCACAGAGCAAGGTGGTTCACACTGTTTTACTTCAACCCCTCCCCCCCCCCCGCATTTTCTTGATTACCAACTTAGCTTTTAATTAGAAACACAGTGAAATGCAAGGGAACCCTCTGAAAAGTATGATCATTTCAACATTCATCAAAGTTATCCGAAGAAGTTCCTTTTAAACACATGCAGCTGTTTCACAAAACCAGACACATTATAATAGTAGCTTAAAAAGGAGTGGAAATTCTTCTGGCTGGTCTGCAAACCACTGCTCACTGCCCGAGGAGGGAGTTTAACAGCAGCAGTGCTGGGGGTGATAGATGATGTGACATTAAACCGAGCTGGGAAGTCCAAAAAAAAATATTCCTGCTGGGACTGAAAGAGTTTCACTCTCAAGCCAAGAGGGGTAGGAGCTGGTAAATGCAAGCACAGCTTCCAACCTTCACTTAAAGCTAATGTAAGAACATGCTAATCTGATAGTCGGGCTGGGGGATCCTGAAAGTAGAGGTGGTTGTTTTAAACCAAAGTTGCCTCAAAATGAAAGCTGTGGATTCCCAGTGGATGATGACTTTGTGACTAGAAAATAAGCTTTGTTTAAACCCCCTTGATTTGTTCATTTATTTGTTTTAATTACTTTTCTAGAAAAAAAAATAAAGTATCGAGAAGCCTACCCTTAAATATCTCCTTACTGAATTTGCACTGTAAATATTGTATTTGGGGAAAAGAAAAAGACCCAAGAAGGAAAGAAGTGAGTTTTTAACTGCCTCACCATGGTGTAACCTGAACATAAGAGAGGGAAAGGAAAAAAAAGCACAGATGGTGATGTTGGTTTGTTAAATAAAGCATCAGGTTTGTGCTCAGCCCTGGCTGGGGCTGGTCAGGTGGAGTGCAGGGCAGAATCAGCTGCTGCTGAAGGGTGAACAAACCTTTGGGGGTTTCTGTTCCTCAGGGTGATTAGCCAGCGCTAATCAGCCTCCGGAAAGGTGATCAGGGACACCGAGATTGGTGCCTGAGGCTCAGGAAGGAAAATGTAACCGAGTCCTCAGAGCGAGCTGATAAAGCTCCAAAAAACCTCCCCTGGGCAGGACAGAAACCAAAACCCTGGAACAGCACAGCTGCCCTGCAGTCCGCACACACAGTGTGCTCTCATTTCGGGGCAGAGCAAAAATTTGGTCTTAAAAGAATTTTTTATTTTTAAAAGTTGTGGGTTAAGTTCTTCCAAAGCACTTTCCAGATCTGATATCCACAGCAGACTGCACTGGCTCCTTGTCACCTTCACTTGTGATAACGTGCTCAGACAACTAACAGCCTCTTCTAATGGAATTCCCTCCATTATGCTCTTGGTTAATGTTCTGTCTCCGGCAAAATCCACAAATGCATTTTGCTCTTTAAAGATCTAAACTTCTATATGCTTGTATCTTTATTTTTGTTTTTCATTTTCTCTTGTCACTAGGAGTAAGGGCAGTTAATATAAGACATCCCCGGCTGTAATTATGCAGCTTCTGAAGTTCAGAAAATAATTGTTATGTATGCAATTTCTCCTAAAACCTGAACCTGTGAAATATTTTGATCTAAATATTGATCTCACCATAAAATTTTAAGGAATGCTAAGTGCATTCACCTGGGAAAGATTTTGCAATTCCTCTTTGCCCAGTGACAAGGCAGGCAGTGAACTTGCTATACGTCAGCATCTTGAAAGATATTCTCATATTTCATGTACTGTTCAGATAAATGCTAGACAATTAATACTAGGACTAGACCAGTATATTTTCACAGATATATTTCAAAGCTTTGTTGTAAATAAACATCACTGGAAATACACTGTAATTTGCCTCTAGTTTGCTTGTACAATGACTATACTTTGAAACAAGAGATGGTTTCTAACCCCAGATGTGGGCTGTGAGCTGTTGGAGAATTAGATGAAATGCAAGTTGCACCCAGAGCAAACAGGCCAAATTCCACCAACTGTCCCTACAGAGTGTCTGTACAATGGGTGAGTCCCCAGGGAAAATAGTCCAAAGATTCCTTTTGTTTGAAATGTCTTCTGTCTCTGATTTCAGACCCACCTTCAGCTCAAAGCCCAGGCAGGAGCCCTTTGCAGCTTTCCTGGCTGGGGATGGAGCAGCTCCCAAACATCCCTCTGCCTTCCTCAGCCTCAGAAAATATCTTTTAAATTTCTACCACTGAGAATTCATTTCCCAGGGAGCTCCATGGCACCTGGGCAGCATCTGAGTGATCTCTGGTGGGCAGACAGAAAGCAGAAGCAATGGCTGTTTACACTGAAACATTTACAGAGGTTTGAGCTCTTGTGTTTTCACAGCCTTTTCCTTTGCCCTTGAAAAGACAATCAGAATCCCAATCAGCACAACAATTTGATCCACTGCTTCACGGAAAGACGAGTCTAGCACTGAACTTGGGAAGCCAAATGAAATCTGAGGGGTGTGTGTGCAGCTGGAGTGGTGCAGGGGTGAGCACAGGGCTGGCCTGGGGCAGTGAGTGCTGCAGAGCCAGGGATGGGTTTGTGAGTTGTTTGAGGAGTCGATTTGCAGACACACATCCTGCCCTGGGATCAGCCCGGGGAGCTCCAGCACTGCCACTCACACAGAGATGAGCAAACCCTGCAATGCTAACTGCTCACATCAGGGCAGATCTCACTCTGCACAACCCGGGCTCTGCAGCTTCACAAACTGCAGCCTCTCTTCCTCTCCCCTCCACTCTAGCATCTATCTAACTAAGATTTTTATCGATCTGATCTAGAGATTTATTTATACAAAACTCCTCTCAGTATCACTGCATATATTTACCATTTATACATTTTGTTAAAATGAGAAGAGAAAAAAAATTGATGTTATTTTTTATGTACCCCTGCAAGTTTGGCTTTTAAAATAAATTACCATTTCAAAACATGTAAATACTTCAGCTAAAAAAGAGTTCTGGGAATCAGTAATCTACTATCAAATATATTTTTAGCTTTTCCAGACTGTGGGTTTTATGCTGTTTGGGAAAAAAACCCAGAAGTTCCTTCCCCTCCCATACACTCAGTGTTGCACCATACAATTTATAGCAACTCCAGATGGAAAAAACTTAACTCTTGTTTGTTTGCTGGCATGAAGATAAATATAGTCCCCATTTCTGGAGAATTAAAAACCACTGTCCCTCTAAATCACTTTGATTTTCTCTTAGAATTTCTTTTCCTTTACTTATCTGAAAGTTGCAGCCTCTTTTTAACAATAATGATTAAAACATATGCTTTGAACACCCTCAAAATAAGATACAGAATAAAACTGAAAACTTTTATTACACACAAAGACACACAAAGATACAAGTGCAGAGATGAGAAGTTATTATATAAACATTTATTGGATAAACTCAGTATGTTCAGGTGCAATTTCAGATTTAGGATTCACTAGTGTTAACTCTCTGTATGTTTCCCTTCTGTCAGGGGTAAGAGAAAGGCAAAGAGAGCTCTGCTAACCTTTTTAAAATTGACAGTAACTTGACCTTGTCATCCTGTCTCATGAGCAGATATTACAGGCTAAAATGGTCCCACTGGACTTATTGGAGAAATTTATGCAATAAAAAATGCCCTAAATTCAATCTGACAGACCTTGAAATGAGAAATTAGAAAACAAAAGATATCATCTCATTATACTTTGTAAAATAAGAGGCTCTTCAATGCTCATGCCAGCCATCCTTCCTGCTTCTGGAATTCTGTCTGAAAATGAAATACAAAAATATTCTCATCATCTGGAGGTCCACAATGTGTTATCTTCTACTATTAGCAACTTTGATCACAGTATCATCACAGGGAATTTAGGAAATTTTACAGATAAATGTTTCCATGCAGCTGTAGGAGATAAAAGCTTTACATCACTAAGATTAGATTTCAGACAAGTAGTGAATGAGGCAAAGAAAGATATTCCCAATCTTTTATCAGGATCCCCAGTCTGCTAGAAATCTCAAACATCTAAATAAACAAGATCATTTCTAAAATGAAAAGCAACTTAGATGTTAAATAAGAGACCTGGTAGGTTGAATTTATAAATGGACTTGATTACCTGAATATGCAGCCTAATGAAAAGAGTTGGGTAATTAGTATTTTAAACCCACTGCCTTTAGGTCCCAACTAACATACATGCAGAAAGTAATTTCAGAATATATTTACTTAGAGGTTCAAAGCCTTAAAACTTCTATGTTTTTGTTTAGTTCTAAAAATGCAATGTGCTGTTGTGTCTTATGATGGATACTGAGTTCTGTAACTAACTGTAACCAATTAAATCTCCATGTGAGGTTATATGTGAGTCAACAGGGCAGGGTGACCCTCTGGAGTCAGTAGAAACAAAAGTAACTTTAAAAACAATTCTCCTATACACTCAGTTTGTTTTAAAAATGGAGACATTTCTGATAGGAATAATTGTTTTCTAACAAAGAGGTAATTTACAGCAGTTTTGGTATGGAAATTTTGTTTCTTCAGCCCCCTCTTCTGGCAGAAGAAAAACATCATTGTCTCAATGAATTAACTTAAAAAACAGTTAGTACTTCTCACCCTTTTTAGACATCAGTAAGATCTCAGGCTCCATACTTCTGAAATTCTTGGATACAAACCAAACAGTTCATAGCATTAAAAGGAGAGTAATAAATTTTCACAGTACCAAATGCAGCAATATGCCAAGCTGACTCCTAGAAGGAAAAAGCTGGACCAATGAACCTTTTCATTCTCTAGCTGAGGTGCTGTTAATTGTAAGCAGTCCAAAAGCAGACCAGAAAAGGCAAGTAAGATTTAGCAGTGTTTACTATAGAGCAATGAACTTTGGGCTTAAGCTTTTGTGGCAAATAGGATATGAATTTCGTTCTCAGAAAAGATTTATGCCCATGTAAAGAACTGACAGCTAAAGAGTTAAGAACTTCCTATAGAAATGAGGTTAGACCAGATAAGAAACAGAGATATACCCATTATTTAATATATTTTATTGAGAATTTAGATTCAAATCTTGCATTGAATTCCCAGTATAGTGAGACTGTCTCTAGCTGACCCTTCTCAGTTTGGAACAATTCAAGGGAGTACAATTTGTGCAGTTGGACTTTCAGGGCAATGGCAAAGCCCCCTGGTGTCAGGTGAGAGCAGCCCCTGCACAGAGGAGGAGGTTCAGTGTCCAGCTGCATGGTCATGCAGGGCATAGCAAATCCAGTCACACAGAATTCAGCAAAAATGACATTGCACCCACCTTTTGCATTTCTCTCAGCAGGTGGTTTGCCCAAGTTCTGCTTTGGATAATTCAGTAAAGACACTTTTGGAAGGATGTTCTGGGTACCTTCTTCTTTACCACCATTTAAGAAATGAGAGAGAATTCCATACAGAAGAGGTCTGCTTAAGGGAGAAATTAAAAAATACTCTGTAAGGTCTATGAAATACTGAGCATTAAAAATACACCCTTCCCCCAGGACTTCTTAGATTTCAGTATTTACTTCTACAATATGTACAAATGTCTTTAATGACACAAACCACATCATTACATAAATAAGCACAGAGCTAAGCTCCCCCAGAACACCAACAGGGGGTTCTGAGACTAAAGACACTCTCCACTGAACTCCAGCTCTCCTGGCAGGTGAAGAAGGTGTGCATGTTTGGCACAGGAGCACATCCTCACCCATGGATCAGCAGGACCCCCACACTCACAGCACATCAGGCACTGGGGGGCTACAGGCCAGCCCACCATGGCACAGCTCAAACCTGGCTCTTCCTAAGCCAGGCTCAGACAGCACAAGCTACAGAGAATGCTGAATGTGTCTGAGCCTGCTTCAGCTTCAGCTCATTAATGCAGTTTTATTGGAGCACTCTGATTTTATATCTAATCTCACTGTAATATTTTTATTGCTCCACACAGCAACTCCCAGATATGCAAAGAGCAGATCTACTTTCTGTAGAAAGGCAGAATTCAGTGTTAGCCTGGAGTATGTCTGAACATGGCTCCATGTTTGGCACTGTGAAACTGAGTCCAGCATATTAGAACAGGCCTGGGATCAGCCACATTTCAGTTGGTGAGAACATTTACATGTGATTTATAATAACACCAAAGAGACAAATACATTGGTATACAGAATATAGAATATACAGAATATACTGTGCATTCCAAAATTCCTCCTTACACTGACTTTGCACTTGCATCTTCAACTATATTCAGCTCCTTGGCAAGAAACTGTCTATCCAAGGGGACTTCAGGCTGGCCAGATTCTGAAAAACAAAACCCCTGAATCTTAAGACCAGTAAGAAAAATGCCACAAATTAACAGATGACTTCAAAAGATGATGAGAGCACAAGCCTCCTTTTTGGATTATTAATAACTAACTATTAACAACTATTTTAATTCCAAGGAACCTATGTAAGCATTACTGTTTCATACTGGTATAATTTCCAATAGCATATCACAATACTTATCTTCAATATCTTAAGAAAATATTAAAGAAGTCTTACAGTATAAAGATAAATTCATCAGGCAAACAACTCTTTCTCTAAACTGGTACTCCCAGCCATTTCAAGAAATTTGAATTTGCAGCTGTTATCAAGTTTTCTTGCTCTTGCATCAACCACTGTGTCAAACAGTTTATCTAAAGGGTAAAGGAGCAGAGAGAGTAAGTTTCCTTAAAAATTAATGAAGTGATTAATGCTGCAAGTAGAGCTGTGGAGAGGTCGGTTGTACATGTTAATTCCCGAGGGAAGACAAGACGATGCATTTAGTCACGGTTACTATCTCCAGGATATCAAGGGAATTATTTAATGCCGATTCCATGGCAGCGGTACCTGCGGTGAGGACAGAGGCGCTGTATCTGTAGGCGTTGTACTCCAGGTACTCCCGAACGAGCTCGTTGATCAGCAGGTTCTCCCGGGACAGCGCCGGCCGCGGCTCGCCGCGCTCCTCCAGGGCACGGAACACCTCCGCTCGGATCCTCGCTCTGATCTGGCCAAGAGCGCCTCTTTTTTCCAGCGTGTCCTTTAAAACTGTCGCCACAAAAACCAGCCCGTGAATTTAAAGCCAAGCAGCATTAATTAGCCCCGATGCAAACAGAGTCTGGCGTACGCCACTGCCACAGCGATAAGGTATCAGCACCTGTGCACGCGCCGCCAGTCCAGGCGCCACACAGATAACCGTCCAGCCTCCACACAAGCCACAAACACAACTTTATTTTCAGTCGCCAACATGCGTCCTGGCAATTTAAGAAACAGGACGTTACTGCACCAAGATGCGTTTAATACTGAAGTATACTGAAATACAGCGCACGGTATATGAACGGGGCAGCGCCGGGGGACCGGGGGCAGCGCCGGGGGACCGGGGGCCCCCATTAGCGCCCGCGGCAGCTCTGAGACCCATCCCGGTGGCCGCGGAAGGCCGGGCCGCCCTACCACCCTCCTGGCAGCCCGAGACATCCCGAGACATCCCCAGCCCGGCCCCGGCTGCGGCCCCGACCTGCTTTGAGCTCCGCCACCGTCGCCATGGCCGCACCGCCACCCGAATGGAGCCGCGCGCACTGCGCAGGCGCGGGCGGGGCGGGAACGCTCTGAGGGGAGAGAGCGGAGCGGGGCGGGGCGGAGCGGGGCGGGGCGGGGCCGGGCCGGGCCGGGCCGGGCCGCTCTGAGGGAAGAGAGCGGAGCGGGGCGGGGCGGGGCCGCTCTGAGGGAAGAGAGCGGAGCGGGGCGGGGCGGGGCCGCTCTGAGGGAAGAGAGCGGAGCTGGGCGGGGCGGAGCTGGGCGGGGCGGGGCGGGGCGGGGCGGGGCGGAACGGGGCCGCTCTGAGGGAAGAGAACAGGGAGGGACAGAGCTGCTTGAAGGAACAGCCGGGGCTGGGGGAGAGCCCTGAGGGAAAAGCTCGGGCCGAGCGGTAGCTCCTTCAGGGGACACCGCGAGGCTGGGCACACAGGGAGCCCTGAGGGGACACCGCGAGGCTGGGCACACAGGGAGATCCCTGAGGGGACAGCGCCGCTCCCGCCCGGCCCCTGAGGGAGCGGCAGCCCCAGGGGATCCCTGTGCTGCCAGCGCCCTGCGGGAAGGGTCGTGCTGGGACACAACAAGCGGCACCAGCGGCGCCTCCGTGCTGCCCGTGGAGCTGCCCTCGGTGTCGCCCTCGGTGTCGCCCTCGGTGTCCTGCTGTGCCTGTCAGGGCTGCCGTGCTTTCTCCCTCTATAATTTCAGAGGTTGGCAAAGATCGAGAAGGGAAACGTGGAAAATGAGCGATAATTTCTCCCGTGTGTGTGGCGGAGGAGTTTTGCACAGTCCCTGACAGATGGACTGTTGATTAAAAGGACTGGCCAAAGCTGATCTCCTAATGGAAAGGCCTTGCCAAAATGTAACTGTATACGGGGTGTTTTGCAAGCCTGAGGATCCCTGGCGTGTCTGCAGGCTTGTGTGTGTGCTCCGTGTTGCTGGGATGAGTCAAGTGTTTATTTTGTCATTGCATTAAGTATTTCCCAAAGGAAATGCAGCCGGTGCGGGTGAAGGAGCTGCAGTTGCTATGGAACAGCCCGAAGGAAAATGTGAGTCGTCTCAGGCAGTAAAGCCTAAGACAAGACTTTAGTGTGGGGGTTAGGGAAGTTGTTAGGATTGCTTTCTTTTGTTTATTTTTTACATTTCCTCTCAAAGCAAATATTTACACGACAGTCTTCCAAAGCATCTCTGGTAGAGGCCAATAAATAAAATAAAATGTGGCAAAGTCAGTGGAGTCCGTGTGTTTCCGCAGCAGCCGCTGTCAGTGAGTCCCGGCGGTGCTCGCCCTGCCGCGGGGTGACTCCGGGGACAAACAGCTGCTTCTGTTCAAAGGTACATTTCGGCATTTTCAAGGCTAAACTTCTCCATGACCTTATGAGTCACTCTTCCATCACACCTGGTTTCCCGTTGATAAGTTGTTGCAGTTTTCCGCATTTCTCCAATTTCCTGTCCTGCTTCGACTAGTACCCTAGGAAAAAAAACCCCAACAAAACAAACAAGAAACATACAGAATTTTGTGTGGTTCTTTTTTTCTGCTTGCTAGGTAATCCCCTTTTAAAACAAGATTTCAGTTTATATTTCTTGTATTAATCTGTTTTAAAAGATGCTCTTACAACAATGGTTTGTGAAGTTCATGTTCAGTGACTTTCTGGTACTCTGAGACCTTGGTTCTGTATCTCTGCAAGCTTGGCCTTGTGTCAGCTCTGTTTGTTCTCCTCCATAATAAATATTTTGAATCAGTCACATTTTTCTTCTGAACTCTTTTGCTTCCTCTCACATTAATTATTTACTCTGTATTTTAACTGTGCTTTGTTTTGCAAGGAAATAGAATTAATTGGAAGAGAACTAGTTTGAGGTAGAAAGCCGGGAATCATTATTTGAGGCGAAACATCATTGACATGGAGCATGATGATTGGTGACAGTCTGAAAGAAAAGTATTTGGAATGTGAAATTTAAATTTTGTTAGTCTTTTAGCTTACATTAATATCTTGAGAAAAAATTGGGTTAAAATGTATCTAGATACTCCTTACTTCATGTTGCATATAAGAATAAAGGGAACCGTGTGAACATTTAGCTATTCTCTTGAAATAGTATGAGGATTTTAACATGATATTGATTAAAGTGTGGGTTAAACTGACAAACTCAGGACTTGTGACACCCACTGAGTGTGGTCTGCTCTTTCTGTGATGGTTCTGCTCCATTGCTCAATGCAGATGGGAGCTGGGCTGGGCTGGACTCTGCTGCTGCTGCTTTTCCACCTGACATCCTGAGAATGCAGGACCCAGGGGGACAGCCAGGAATGTCACACTCGGATGGACAATCTGACATCCTGAGAATGCAGGACCCAGGGGGACAGCCAGGAATGTCACACTCGGATGGACAATCTGACATCCTGAGAATGCAGGACCCAGGGGGACAGCCAGGAATGTCACACTCGGATGGACAATCTGGCCACCACTAGCACCGCTTGGAAAGTGCAGGTGTATAAAGAAACAGTCCGTGATATACTTTTTGTATGTGTGATGCCTGCTTTTAAGTTATATGTTAAAAAAACAAGACCTATCTCTTTTTAACCACTTTGTCTGTTACCATAATTGTCCTGGATGGGCAAGAGCATTTTAAAGTGTGGTTTGTGTGATTAAAGATTTCAGATGTTAGTGTAGAGTACTATGTAACCACCCTGCTATTTCCTGCAGCATGCAATGCCATTCCTACGTATGTCCCACCATTCTCCAGCTGGTCTATTCTGGTACAGTAGTCAGGCAAGCTCACTGTGGATTTATCTGGTGCATTTCAAATAGGATATGAAGAGCGCACTGTGAGACACAACCCAGTGCAACCACAGGGCTGTGCAGTTAGCTCAACTGCTGCACGTTTTGATGCAAATCTGGCTGTAGCTGAAGTTGCTTTGGCTCTGTTCGTGCTAGTCAACTTGAACTAGTTTAGGGCATTGAAACCAGTACGACTGGTTCACGCTGGAAGTGAGCTGCTGCAGGTAGCTTGGGCCTTCCAGGCCTTCCCCTAGGACCGTGCCTGGGCTCAGTCCCGCGGCGCTGCTGCGGTCGCTGGGTCCAGGTGCCCCGATCCCCGAGGAGCGGTGCCACGGCGCGGGAGATGCGTCACGGCCACCCGGGGCAGCGGCGGCAGGAGCGGTGCCGCAGGACCGGGCGCTGCAGGGGCGGCGGGGGGCGATCCCGCCGCTCAGCGGGCACGCTGCGGGGACGGCGGCGTTTCTGCGCCGAGCAAAGCAGGCGTCGCGCTCCGGCCGAGGCTCGGGCGGCGCCGGCAGCCCCGGGGACCCGGTGCCGCACGCGGCCGAGGCGGGGGCCGCGCAGCGCGGGCGGCGGCGGCGCCGGGCCGGCATCCCCGTGAGGCGGGGCCAATCGGGGCCGCGAGCCGCCGCCGCCGCTCGGGCCGGAGAGCCGCGCACGGGCAGCGCTGCCGCGGGAGCCCGCGGTCGCTTCGCCGCGCTCCATGGGGATCGAGAGCTTCTGCAGCGCGGACGCTTCCGAGCTCTTCTGGGTGAGCGGCGCCAGCGGGCCGCGGCGGCACGGAGGGATGGCGGGGAGCCGGGCGGGGCTGGGGCGGTGACGGAGCCCGAGGGGCAGCGCTGCCCGGTGCGGTGCGGGCCGGGCCGAGCCGGGCCGGGCCGGCTGCTCGCGGTCTCCCCCGGACGCGGTGTCCCCGCGGCTCGGCCGGGTCGCGGAGCGGGCGCCGGCGCGCCTCGTGGGCGCGTTCCCGGCAGGGAGATGCTCGGAGCGGGGAACGGCGAGGGGATACCTGCCCGGAGACCGGGAACGAGCTCCGGGCGGCCGCACACGGATCCGCCCAGGCTGCGGCCGCCGCGCCGCGTTCCGTGCGGGTAACAACAATAACGGTGCCTGGCGGCTGCCGCGCACCGGAGCCGCTTTGTGCGGCCCGGCCGGCTCTGCCCTGCCGTGCTCTGGCTCTGCCTCAGCCGCTCTGCGGCTGCAGGCGCGGCCTGGGCCGGCTCTGACCGGGAGAGACCGAGAGAAACGCACCTGCTTACATACCGCGGTGTGTAGAGTTTGGGTGGAGGGAGCTTAGGAAAATAAACATGGAGTGAGAGCTGCTGAAATCAACATAGGGGAAGGAACTACTTGCGTGTTCATCAGATGTTTGCCAAACAGTATTGAGCTAATGAGCTGCTTTACTAGTGGAAAAATAAAATGGAATCAGATGTCTCAATAATTACCATTGTATTATTTATCTCAAGAACCATTAAGATATTACTGAGTAGATATTTTTAAAATCATCAAGACGCAGACAGTTAGTTTATTCCAGCTGATCAAAAGTGACTCTGCTAACTTGCTTTTATATTGCTTGTACTAATATCTTTTTTCTGCTATTTCTCAGGTTTTTCAGAACTGGCTAAGTGATGAATTGTCATTGCACATATTTTTTTTTCTCTTCCCTAGAATGAGGCTTTTCATTTGAAGGGCTTAAGAGAATGCATATTTCAGAACGAGTTCATGGAGAAACTGACTTGCGAGATACTAGGATTGTGAAAAAGAGCTGCCAGCTCATTCTTTGAGCTGTGGAATTGTAACATCAGGTGGAAAGAAGAACTGCACATAGGATGTAGGGAGCAACTAGTTTATATAGGATTTCTGGCAGCAGATTCTTTTATTAGGAAAACTGTTCTCACATGTATTACAGACATTTTGGGTATTTTTGTAAAAACTACATACAATTTTTTCCACTAGTTGCATTGATTCCCAAAGTTTTGGGATTTATCATCCTCCAAATCACATGGACTCTGCCTTTCATTTCTTCCAGCTACAGATCCTATGGGTGTGGTTGTTTGATTTCTGGGTTCTTCTCATCCTGCAGAAGAATAATTGTGCATTTGAGTGAGAGATGTGCCTGGAAAAATCTTCGTGCTGAACTTGTTTTCATTAGTAACACTCTGTTTCCACTTTGTTGTTGCATCATTCCCAGTAGGGTAGAGTAGAAATGCCAATTTCTCTGACTTCTGCTTTTTCTGCCCTTTCCATTATTGCTGCTGTTTAAAGCTGAGGTTGCAGTGGATTTTCAGAAATTGCCTGTGTACAGGCAGTGCTTCTGGCTTTCAGAAAAGCCAGAATGTGCTCTGTGGTTGGGCTGTTCTCCTGGGCTGCACTCTGCTCCTCAGAGCTGATGGTGGATACACAGTGGCACGTGTTATTGGTGTTATTCCTGTTATTCCTGTTATTCCTTCTTGTGGTGCCTGCCTCGGCTGTTTTGGGTGCTCCTGAAGCCTTGCTGGGGGAGCAGAGGGATTTATGGCAAACTCGGATGTGATTTCTGCCAAAGGTGATCCTGAGTTTTGGGCAACTCCGTTTTAAATTGTGGGGGAGACTGGCTGAAAGGACCTAATGGACCCTTAAAAACTGTGTGCTAATCTTCTTAGGCTTTGCTGGCCAGGATTTTTCTTGTTTGCACACCGAAGGAATGTTATTGTTGCAAGTTCTTGTCTGAGTATTAAACAGTTTGGTTTTATTTAATACTTACTTTGAAAGGTCAGGGACGATTGCCATCTTCTTCACTCCATTTTTTTTTCCTTTATCACTGTCTAAGTTATCTCTGTGCCCCTATTCTGTGTGTTAACTTCATTGCAATCAGATTTTACTGCATATAGTTCTTTTATAGATTTTTTTCTGCATCTTGTTTCTCTTGAACTAGACTCCCTAGGCAGAGGGAGAGCAGGGTGAGAGCACTGAGCTTCCAGGTAAGCAGGATAAGTGTCACAGCAGATGTGGAACTCACTGCACACTCTGCCCTCCTGACCTTCCCGTCTGGAGATAGCTGCACATCGACAGGGCTCAGTGCATCTGCATTTTGAAATCATCTCCTGGTTTTTCTTTGGGTAAAATCTTGGTTTCAGTTTGGTTTTCTCAGAGCTTGAAAGCTCTGCAGTATCATGTTTGCAGGAGTCTTTTCATGTTTGAAATTGTTAAAGAAAGAGGTTAACAGTTTTTGTGACACTTGGAGATTTCAAAGCTCTCAGTAGGGTTTTATGAAAAAGTGGGAAATGTGCATCTAAAACTTTGGAGGTTCTTGTTTATACTTAAGGGAATGTGAGATAAATGGTTTATATTTATATAAGTTCCTATCATGTCGTTCACAGGCAGACACTGTGTCTTTTAAAGTTAATTTAGATAGAAGTCCTTTATTTCAATGGAAATGCAGATTTTTTTTTTTCCCACAGTTTTCTAGTTGGGTTTTTTGTTGTTGAGAAATGATTGAAAGCAAGTAATTGCATTCACTTCTAGGAGAAAAGCAAGTTGAGCTTCTGTTTTGTTTTGGAAGCTAGAGACCTGTAATGATTCAAGCTGTGTAAACCCTGGCGTGTTTCTTCCCTGCTTGCTCAGAAAGATTTTGTGAAGCCTCTTCACTGTCAGTAAAGAAATGGGATCCACACTCTGGGCTGGGTTTAGCACTTCTTTGTGTAAAAACAAACTGCAGGAGAAAGACTGGGTGAGGGAAGGTGAGGCAGAGCCTCACACAAAATCTGGGGACCAGCTTGGAGGGATTTGGCTTTGCTTCCTTTGCCATTGTGGAGAGTTCTGTCTGAGGCTTTGGGACATGTTTGTGTTCCTAAATAAATGTATTTTCTTAGTGTTTGTCCAAAGATGTTGTGTTTTGTATTTGGTTGGCATTGTAGTGGGAGAGACCCATAATGCAACTTGATAGACTTTTAGTAAGACAAACAATGTATTAATATTCTTGAATGCATTTGAATGATTAGCTGGCATTTGTGCAGTGATACTGTGTGACACAAACAGCTGCTGTGCTTATGTTATTTATGAGGACACTGGTAGTTTTACCGAAATAGACTTCTGAAGAAAAACCAGTCTTATGTAAGGGGCAATTCCATGTTTGAGATGAGTGGCTTGTGCTGTCACACAGCAGATAGGCAGCAAATGGGCACATCCCTGGCAGCTCTTTGCTTGAGATATGTCCTTTTTCTGTGCTGGGGCAGAGCTGGGAGCTGCTGTGGGAGGGCTCTGGCTGAGCTGGATAAAAGCTGTGAGTGCAGACCACAGAGCTGCTTGTGTTTGCTGACACAGGAAGGTCAGATGTGCACAGCGTTCGGAACAGTGTAGCAGCAGAGTGATAAACACGAAACCTTCCCACAAAATGGTGCTTTATTGGAATTAACAGCAGATTGCCTGATTCTCATGCCTTGGCTGTTGTGGTTTGTAGTGATGAAAAGCCAGAGGCTTATTTTTCAGCTTTCTTCCATTTATGAACCAGGGTCTAAATTTGCATAGAAAAATTAGATTAGAAATGAAACTGATATCCCTTGATCCAGAATAGATCAATTTAAGGGAAATACAGGGAAATTAAGTCAGATAATCAGTTGTTGATGGGGATTTTCTAAACAGATGACCTGTCATTGTACAGCTGGCAATTCAGAATTGCTCAGAAGAGTTCAAAGAGATGGCAAAACTCCCGAATAACTGGTGCCATTTCATGCAGTTACCGTGCAGTTCACCCTGAAAGCCTGTGCTATACTGGGAGCCAGTGCAGGTCAGCCCGGGCTGGCTGGAGTCACTCTGGGTCACGTCTCTGCAAAGCCTTGCAGGGCACTGACCTTTTGCTGACTCTATTAGAGTCACAGTTCCTTGCAGGGCTGTTTTCTCTCTCTGGTAGCTTCACATACAGTTTGTCCCAGCTGGAGCTGGTACCTGAGTCCCTTGGTGAGATTTTTACCCAAATTTGTCAGAGATTTGGGCTGAAGGTACAGGCTGTTGCATCATGAAGCAGAAGCCCTGTGAGATGGGAGCAGGAGTCTTTTCTTGTTTCCTTTTAGTGATTTCAGTGAAGAACTTTGCAGAAGGGTAAAGCCATCCTTATGTTCTGACACTAGAAGTGGTAAATAATTTGTTAAGTGGCCAAATGTTGTGTCATGGTACTTGCAGACGTGGCAGGGTATGGAAATGCAGTGTCTGTAGAGAGAGGCTAAATTTTAATTTTGCACGTGCTGATGTAATCTGCTGTATGTTTTCTGACACAAAAAATGAACCATAGTTTGGTGGCTTTTAGCTTCTTAGATTACAGAGCTTAGCTCTTGTAAATGCCACAGCTGCAGGTGCTCCTTTCTCTGGCAATTTGTCAGCACGTGCTTCTTGTTTTAGGATAATGGGGGAAAAAAAAAATCAAAATATGCTTTTTTTTTTTTTTTTCTTGGAATTTTACACACAGTTCCAGCTGATGCAGTGCTTTCTATAATAAAGGATCTCAACTTTTTGTAAACATTAGTTAAAAATTCACATGTGGGTTTGGGACAAGGAGGTACAGACACAGATTTAAGTTCAGGACCAGTTATTGGAAGGTGGAGGCTTTTTCCTGTCTGTGTTAACAAGTCATATCTGCATTATGTAGGTAATTACTGATGAGAACTTAAACCATTAAAATAATTTATAACTTGCTAAAACCATTTATAATAGAAAACATTATGAGAAATTAAGGGCATTTTCTCATCACTAGAAACATTGGTGTTGTTCCCCCCTAAATCTTTGTTATATAAATGATAAAAAAAATTTAGGACCCTTGTTTATTATGTGATTATTGTTTTTTTGTAGCTTTTCCACCTCCTGCTGTAGCAATCTTGTCTTTGACAACATTAAGATACTTCAAGAATAAAGCTTAGATTTCAGAATTTGAAATGAAGAAGAGCCATGGTGTCTTCAGTTTTCTGAGGTCTCAGTCTGCACATGATATTTTGGGAGGCTGGGCTAGAAAACTTGTGTAGGGATTCTGGAGTACTTTTCTTGTACAAATACCTGTTGCTTGTTTTACCATCCCTGTGGTGCAGCCTGGGCAGCAGAGCAGGTCTGATGCTGGTGGAGATTGTGCATGATTGTGCTTGTTGAGATGGAGAGCCTCAGCACAGTTTAATGATCTGACTCCAAAATGTGAATGGCAGAGCAAAGATGGCATATCAGGTATCAGGGACTTTCTACAGCCAGGTCAGAGTTCCTTCAGAGCAGCCTTAAAGGGAGAGGTCCTGTTGTGCACTTGCCTTACCCCCTCCCTCTTGCACTGATGCTGCTCATCTGAAGTGCAGGAGCAGGAAATTTGCAGTCTGAGATAGATGGGCTCAGCACAGCCTGAGAGAGGGAGTGCTTCAGGCAGCTCATGCTTCTATAGGTGCTGCACTGGGAAAATTTCACTCCTGTGTCTAGAGCTGGCAGACTGTACGACTTCCTATTTCAGTGGGAGAGTGATGAACCATTATAATGAAAGTAGTCAGCTGCAATTACAGTGTTAGTGCCTGAGAGAGCTAATTACTTTCACTCGACTAAATGTAAACATTGCATTAAACAGAAAGCCTTTTTTACTGTTGGGGAGATAAGACTGAGAAACTTTATCTTGGTATTACAAGGGAGGTGGTTCTTCTGTGGGTGATATTGAAGTAGTGGGTGCACAATGTCAGTGTCAAACTCCAGTTGGAGAATTGTTGATCATGGTGTTAAGATTCCGGTATGGTTTTGTAATTTCATTTTTTACATAGCTGTGTGGTAATATTTCAAGTCACTTTTCAGTCACAGTTTGGTTCATGCAGGTGGATTTAACAGTGTGGCTGTCAGCCTGCATCTTTAGCACACTTGCACACAGCAGGCATGAAACCCAGCAATTTGGGTCTCTCCATTTCTGCCAGTGAGAATTGTAAAATGTGCTGTGGGTCAAGAGGGATTATTGAGTGAGAACAAGCAGCCCCTGGCTGCTCCCTTGCCAGCCTTTCCTGGCTGGCACCAAATGCTCTGATTGCTCAGGTTAGCCCTGCTGGGGGCTTGCAGCTCTCCTTGCCCTGCCTGCCCTCAGCTAAGGCAGAGCAAATGGATTTTGTGTGGCAAACTTTGTCTTACACTTCTACTGCCAGTGCTGTTATCTTGCCTCTTCCTGGAATTTTAGATAGGAATTAGTATAGCTTGAAATTTTCCTAGGTTTTATGCACTCTTAAGTAAGTGGATTACCTGCGAATGGATCCACTTGGTTCTGGGGAGTGCCAAGGGTTTTTTGCACCCTTCTTGTAGACAGGTTTTCATTTCAGATGTGATAGAAAGTGTTTTTGTGCCATGAGAGAAAACATGCAACAGGGCACTGAAACTGTGGACTGGTATTTTTGAACCATAGTGCTGATGATAGAAATGAAAACTGAGAAGCAGGTCAGGTAAAGTTAAAAATACCCATCTGCTATTCTAGGAAACTTTAAAATTGTTAAGGAATTTTTGAAAAGAAAAACCAACCTGAAACTATTTAACATCTGAGATATGGTTCTTCTGGACTACACTAAAACTACACCAACATCCCTCCCAGCAGCTACCAAGAAAGGAACAAGGATCTGACTGATTCTGCTCCAGTGGGTTCCTGCAGTCACAGATTAAAATAAAGGCTGCTTCCAGATTATACAGTCCAACAGCTTTACCCCCTTTTTTCCTCCTCTTCTTTATGGCAGGAGGCTGCTAGTTTTTGGAGGCTTTCAGTGGTTATATCTGTCATTTGATGTGACTGCACAGTAGAAGAGTTAACTGATCAGTCATAGTGAAAATTGTTAATCTTTGAGCTGACAAAAATGGAGCAACTTCATGTTTTAGTGGAACTTGCTAAAACAGTATTTCTAAAACTTGAGTCAGAAAAAAAGTCATTAATTTGTTAATTAACGTCTGTTAAATACAAAGGTCTGCTTCAGTGAGTGTTTCTGCATTTTGTTTGTGATGAAGAAAAACCAAAACTGAAACTGGGTTAAGGCAAAGGAGAAGCGTGTACTTGTGCTGCCAGAACTCGTCTGGACTTGTGTAACTGAACCTGTAATTTCAGTGTGAGTGCATGCTGGTTGCATGATGAGAGTGACACGATTTCCAGCTGCAGGGAGTCTCCTGAAGCAGAATCTCCTCGGTGCAGAATTTAGGGTATGCCTGCCTTTTGTGGTGGGTTGAGTTCCTCCAGCTTTGCCCACTGAGGCTGATCACAGACTGAGTGAAGTGGCTCCTTCCTCTCACCTGTGTTTGCCATTTCTTCTGTGCAGAGAAGTGTTTGTAAAGCTCAGTGTGCTCCTGCTTGATAGCATCAGCCTCTGGATGAAACCCTGACAAGGTGAAAGAACTGATGTTGCTGTTGAATTCTAGCAATAGTCTGGCCCTAAACTGCCCTTTGTCCCATGTTTCTGTTCTGAACCTTGAAGTACCATTGCATTGTACAGCCCTGCCTTTTATGCAGAAACAAACACCTCCAGATATCTCATAAATATGACAGTCAAATGGAAGGCTGCATGTTTTGATTTTCAGAGTATCCTCCAGCCAGTGTGCGTAGCAGTCACACCTCCAGCACTTCTTGCTCTTGGTTTGCCACGTGGCAGTGACATGCATTACCTGCTCTGACCTTGCTGCTGTTTGCCAGACTCATTTTATAGCAAGCAGTTACAGAGAAAAAGGAGTGTGCAACTTTCTAAACAGCGTGTAGATCTCCTAAAGTTTACTCAGTAAAAAGATGTCAGTGCTTTTGTTTGTTTCTTGTAAAGCTGATCACATCCTGTTGATTTGCTTGTATAATCTTTCAACTATCTCAATTTGTGAATTGTAAACTGTTCTGCGGAGTCATGAGACTTTTCCTTGGCTGTTGTACTGGAGTGGAGCAGCTGGGGATCAGAAAGCCAAGAACGTTTGTGTGGTGGTGAAATGTAAGGATGACTCAGCTGAAATTTCTGATGAGTTATGCAGTCAGGAAATCCAATAAGTGTGTGGCTTGCCCAGAGTCACAGCTGCAGCCTTGTCACAAACAGCTTGTGACCCCTGCACAGACCCCCTCAAACAGACCTGGCCATGCTTATGTTCATCTTTGAATTTGCTGTAGTCAGCTCAGAGATTTCCTAAAAATGGAAAATTAAAAATGATACAAAGTGAGAAGAATTTTTAGACTGCTGGAGAATTAGAGGAGAAGAATAACAGCTGAGTATCCTGTGTATGCTGTCTGTCATATCAAATCCCAGATTCTGATAGAAATTGAGAGAAGTGGGGAAGGACAATTCCTCTTCAGATCTATGATCTCTTTGTAATTGTGTTTGAAGCTGTTTATTCAGTGGAACAAGGGGGCAAACAAGGATCAAAGTGTGGTGGTTCTGGGCAGTGGGATCTGCCTTTGGCTTTGATGTTGGAATAGAGGGAACAGGCACTACAGCTGCTTTTGGTTCTGTCTCCTCATCTATGAAATGTGGATAATAGCACCTGTTTCAGTGACCAGCTCAGGCTTTTATAAAGGAACAGCATTCTGTCCCAGGAGTGGTGCTGGTGTTTTGTGTAGTGTAAGCTGTGCAACTGCCTGAAAAAATGCTTTGCCCCTGAAAAGTTAACACTAGAGTCAACAAGCCTTTGGGCATGGCATGCTGCTCTTGGCTCAGTGACTTTTAAACAGCAGCCTGGGAGCAATGCTTTGACTGTTGAATAATTGCAGTCCATCTATAGCTGCAACACTGCATTACATTATTCTGTTGGAGAGTCAAAAATCTACAGCACTTGAGAGCAAGTGTTGCATGTGATAATTTTTCACCAAGGTCAGTGACTTAAAATTTGCTGCATGAGATTTTCCTAACTCAGAGCAATTGTAAATAAGGTATGAAAGCTCATGTTACTGCTAGTCTGTCATTGTGAATAGTCCTTGTGGCAGTAATTAGAATGGTCACGTTTTTATTACTGTGAACATCAGTTTTGGTTTGATCGTGTGGTGATTTACCTTGGGTTTGAAAGTTGTATTGAGAGAAGCAGGAAAACATTGAATTGTCAATTTACATTCTCTTCTTGTTGAGTAGGAATTGAGCTGCAAGGGTGAGCCTTGTACTTGGTTCTGTGCCTTGTTGTGGATTTTTTTATTCGGAGTTGCTGTTTTTATGGCTTTTTCTGTAACTCCCCCTGTTTTCCTGCCCCAGGACTGGAACCTGACCTGGCACACAGAAGATCCAGACTTCACCCCGTGCTTTCAGAACACAGTCCTGCTGTGGATCCCCTGTGCTTACCTGTGGCTGTGCCTGCCAGGGTACTGGCTGTACCTTCGCCACCATGACCGGGGCTACATCCAGCTCTCCACCCTGAGCAGAGCCAAAACGGTTTGTGCCTGTGCATCCCCCTGCCCTGCCCTGCCCTGACTGCCCTGCCCTGCCTGCCCTGCCCTGCCCTGCCCTGTACAGCCCTGCCCAGCCCAGCCCTGCCCTGCCCTGCCTGCCCTGCCCTGCCCTGCCCTGCCCTGCCCTGTACAGCCCTGCCCAGCCCAGCCCTGCCCTGCCTGCCCTGCCCTGCCCGCACTGCCTGCCCTGCCCTGCCCTGCCCTGTACAGCCCTGCCTGCCCTGCCCTGCCCTGCCCTGCCCTGCCCTGCCCTGTACAGCCCTGCCTGCCCTGCCCTGCCCTGCCTGCCCTGCCCTGCCCTGCCCTGTACAGCCCTGCCTGCCCTGCCCTGCCCTGCCCTGCCCTGCCCTGCCCTGCCTGCCCTGCCCTGCCTGCCCTGTACAGCCCTGCCTGCCCTGCCCTGCCCTGTACAGCCCTGCCTGTCCTGCCCTGCCTGCCCTGCCCTGCCCTGCCCTGCCTGCCCTGCCCTGCCCTGCCCTGCCCTGTACAGCCCTGTCCTGCCCTGCCTGCCCTGCCTGCCCTGCCCAGCCCTGCCCAGCCCTGCCCTGCCCTGCCTGCCCTGCCCTGCCCTGCCCTGCCCTGCCCTGCCCTGCCTGCCCTGCCCTGCCCTGCCCTGCCCTGCCCTGCCCTGCCCAGCCCTGCCCTGCCCTGCCCTGCCTGCCCTGCCCTGCCCTGCCCTGCCTGCCCTGCCCTGCCCTGCCTGCCCTGCCCTGCCCTGCCCTGCCCTGCCCTGCCCTGCCCTGCCCTGCCCTGTCCTGCCCTGCCCTGCCCTGCCCAGCCCTGCCTGCCCTGCCCTGCCCTGCCCAGCCCTGCCCTGCCCGCCCTGCCCGCCCTGCCCTGCCCTGCCCTCCCTGCCTGCCCTGTCCTGCCCTGCCCTGCCCTGCCCTCCCTGCCTGCCCTGCCCTGCCCTGCCCTGCCCTGCCTGCCCTGCCCTGCCCTGCCCTGCCTGCCCTGCCCTGCCCTGCCCAGCCCTGCCTGCCCTGCCCTGTCCTGTCCTGCCCTGCCTGCCCTGCCAGCTCTCAGCTCTGTCAATAATGCAGCTGTGCTCCAGCACCACTCTCAACCTGCGGCCACACTTCACACTTCATTTCTTTGTTCTGCCTGTGTTTGATTTCCCAGCCCTTCCTCTTTCCTTTGCCCTTTTATCAGCCTTCTGAAAGTTACCCTGGCGTAGCAACAAACATGCAAATCCTTTTAAAGACCAGTTGGAGACTATTTTAAGGCAGCTCAATCTCAGGGCCCTTATTTCTGTCATAAAAAGAATTTATTATCCTGTCAGCTTCTTTAGTTACACAGCATACATTTCTAGAGCTGCTGCAGGTGTTCTCTTATGAAATAGGTACTTAATGTTTCTGGGTTTTTTTCCTTCCCTGTAGAATAAGTGCAAACTTTTAAGAAGGGCTGTAATAACATGGTGTATTGGAGGGTTTTTTTCTCTGCAATTCAGGAGATCAGCCTTGTGCTGCATAATAGACTGAATTGCATGGTATTAAAAATCAGTTACCTTTTTTCTCCTAGTAGGAATTAATAATTAACACCAAATTGCTTTTCTTTTGTGTATGTGGTAGAATTGCCCAAATGATATGATCAGATTATGACTTCTGCTAACACATAACATCTAGTGTTCATCTATATATTGTGCTGCATTACCTTTGTGAATTGATGTATTAAAGACAATTCTTTTATTGCAGGCTTTGGGCTTAATACTCTGGATAGTCTGCTGGGCAGACCTTTTCTACTCTTTCTGGGAAAGAAGTCAAAATATTTTTCGAGCTCCATTTTTTCTCATTAGCCCTACAGTTTTGGGTATAACAATGGTAAGTTCTTCTGCATGGCCATTGTCCATGCAAAGCTGTCAGCAGTAACACCATCTTGTATTATTCACAGTGCTGTAATCCTTTCAGCTGCAGCCTTTACATAGAGACTTCTTCTGTAGCTGAGCTGTGAAATACTGATTGTGAAATACCTGCTTGCTTTTAATTAAAAAAAATAGAACAAACATCTAGCCTGAGCTAGAATCCATTCCATAGTTTGGCTCAGGCATGGGGTAGAGGAATCAACTCAAGAGATCTGATTCAACCTAGATAATACAAACCACTGAACTTGGGGGGAAACTGTTGAAATATCTCATTGCAAACTCTGATATAACATTCCTGTGTGTTATCTTTGATGGCACAGTGGGAAGTCTTGAAGGCCATAAGTCACACAGGTGTCCCCTTTGACCCAGATGTGCTGGGTTTTCTGATTTCACACCATATCCCTGCAACCTGCACTTCAGGGAAGATTTTTTCTTTTCACTTGCTGGCAGTTGCCTTAATGGTGGTGATTAAACATGATGCTCAACCCCAACAACAACCAAACAAAAACCCCAAACAGCCCTCAGACATACTGATAAATGCAAGAGCTGTTAAGCAGTTTGTGCTCATTTAATAATGCAACTGTCAAGCTTTTGTCAGGCTGATTGAAATTGAATGTTGCAGTAGATAAGTGAGACACACCAGCTTCCTAAAGGACTCTGGAAACACACAAAATACAGAAATAAACTTACACTTGTCAGTGTTTGGTGTTGGGGCTTGTATGGAAAGTAATGTATTTACTTTAAAAAGAACTAGTCAGGAAATGCTCTAATTCCATGTTGATTTGTGATGTAGAGATAGAAAAGTAAAGAAGGTTGGCAGCTTTTGACAGTACTTTTGTGTATGTGATCATTTATTTCTCTTTAATGCATATTCCTTTTTCCTTTTTTGTCCACTCCTTACCTTTAGTGATAAAGAGAATTTCCTATTTAAATTATTTTGGAATTACATTTAAAATTTAGAAAGGGTTTAGGGGTTTAAAAGGTGTGGGAGATACTGGATTAGAAATGTTAAATAAGCAGAATTTAGCACTATACCTTTGACATGTGCGTAACATCTTGTAAAACTTAATTTGTGAATATGTTTCCATCTCATTTATCTACAGTTGCTTGCCACATTTTTAATACAGTATGAAAGAATAAAAGGAGTCCAGTCTTCAGGTGTAATGACAATTTTCTGGTTCATCTCGTTGTTATGTGCCACAGTGATTTTTATATCCAAAATAAAACATGCCTTAAATATGGTAAGTGAATTTTAGCCTCACTCAGTTGAAAATAACCCCAAATGCTGCAGTGATAGAGCAGTTAATGATTCAGGTAGTGTACCTTCATTCCTTGGGCTGTAACAGCAAGGGAAGCAAGAATTGATGTGTGGTGTTTTGAGATGCTGCTGAGTTTCATAATGAGTTTAATGAGGTTGAGCAGCAGTTGCCAGAGAAGTGGGCTGGCTGCTGGAGGATGTGATGTGCACTGGAGTGCCCTGTGCTATCACACTGCTCTGGCTGCCTGCTCCCATCATCTTCCTGTTGACTCTGCAGTGCATTTCCTCAAACACTTGGTTCAGTGCTGCTGAGCTCTCACCTCCCTGGGCTAAACAAAGTGAAACATTTTCATGCAAACTTGCCCTGTATTGAGATCCCCTCAAATATCAGACTAATTGTGGAGCTGCCTGCAAGTGGCATTTTATTTCTTTAAGCTGCATTGGCAATTTTGAGAACTTCCAGCCAACTTTTGTCTTCAGCTGTTGAGAGTGGGATTTTACTGGGTGGGTGTGCCCATCTATACCTGTGCTCTGGTTTCTGTGGCTTGTGTTGTGCATCAGTCCCAGTCTAAAAAACTGAAAGAACCTCTGAATTTTACACACAGTGGAACAAAGTGTAATGTCAATTCTGCTCCTCTTCTGTGTGCATCCTCATTTTTAGAATTTGCTTTCAGTACTCCTTGCTACCCAGTGCATAAATGTCTTGCTCCTGTAAGGGATACACTGACTTCAAATTGGGGCTGTGTTGGCACAAACCC
The DNA here is from genome assembly GCF_903797595.1 of Erithacus rubecula. Classification (NCBI taxonomy): domain Eukaryota; kingdom Metazoa; phylum Chordata; class Aves; order Passeriformes; family Muscicapidae; genus Erithacus; species Erithacus rubecula. The sequence goes on from NC_136669.1 coordinate 696,527, forward strand.
TGGATTAAAGAGAACTTTTTACATAAGAAATTCATGCTTGTATTTTAACGGTAGTGACTGAATAAAAATAAATGTCTTTCATATCCTCTCCCCTCTCATTACCTTCCCTTTACCAAAACAGCCATTGACTTTAATTTGCATGGGAGTGAGTAGTGTAGCACTTAGTTTGCAGAATTTACAGTAAGGAGCTGTTTTCTGTTTAACCATGTTATTTAAAATTAATTCTTCAAGGCTTCTAATTGGAATATTGCCTTCCTTTGCAGGGTGCTGATGAGGATGCATTTCGTTATGCCACCTTCTGCATCTACTTTGTCCTGGTATTAGTAGAGCTCATCCTGTGTTGTTTTCCAGAGCAACCACCTTTGTTTTCTGAAACAGTAAATGATCCTGTGAGTCTGTACAGTGCCAAGTATCATATGTGCAATATTCTGTGTAATGGGCTTCATAGTACCCCAGATGACAAATAATTAAAATTATGTTTTTTATTTGGTGATGCAAGAGAAGCCCTTAACATGTAAAACTGGGGGAAGGGAGGGGCTGTATGCAATAAAAAGCACAAAAGTTCTGTTGCAGTCACTGCTGAATAGCATTCCTGAAGGATAAGTTGCATGTATTTATGTTGTCATGCTGCTGGCAGTCAGTGGGAAATACTGGTTTGGAAGGCAGTGCTCCTGGTTATCTGATTTGTTCATAGGCTGTAACATGTGGGTTCATTTCATTGGGACATGGGGAAGAATTTAGACCTGAAAAGCTTTTGAACCTGGGCAGATGAGTTTGACTTCTGTTTTTACCTTTCTTATGTCAAGATTTAATCAGCTCAGATGCAAGAGCAGCTAATGTTAGGGGCTGATTTGGATGTAGATATTTAATTCTACCTAGGTGTGCCCTTTTTTGTGTGTGTTCTTAATTATCTGTGCCAGCTCTGTGGCCTGGATGTAAAGTGACCCAAGAGATGCTGGATCATCCTGTTCCAGCTGTGGGTTGGATGTTCTGGGTCACAGGGGGTGACACTGCCTGGAGTTTGGGCATGCTGAGTTCAGGAATTTTGTATTTCTACAAGGTCTGATTCTGGTTTGATGGCAGTTAAGTGACACTGGCTGATGAAGGAAGGTGTGAAATGTGTGAGGGGGAAATAAATGCTGCTGTCACTGTGGGAAGGGTCCATGGCTGCATTTCCTGAATGCCAGAGTTCCCTCTGCAGCAGTGCCAGTGTGTGTGTGTGTGCTGAGCCTTTGGTTCTTTCCATCTCACTCAGGAGTTAAATGTACTTCACAGGATGCTGTGGGTGTAAGGAAACCTTTTCTTCTTTGATCATGGTTGTAATAATTGTGAGGTGTTTTGAGACCACAGTGGTTTGTTTTTCTGTTCTGGGTATTTCTAGGAATTTAGAATGTCTTTTTCATTTGTGCATCTGTGTTGATGGAGTCCCAGCACTTCACTGCTAGAGCAGGAGAACTGAATTTTTCGTTCATAATTAATGAACTACCCAATTAAGATATTTGTGGCCTCCCATGGTGGCATACCTTGCACTGACCCTGACATCTGGAGGCCAGTCTGGCTGCCCTGGTCCAGCTGTTTGCTGTGTCCCAGAGCTGCAGCTGCTGGCAGCCCTGGGGCTCTGCCTGGAGCTGGACCAGCTCTCAGCAGCAGAATGGCAAGTTCTAGTAATGGGAAAAAATACTGTAAGCAAAAGGAGTTTCAAAAACATCTTTTCTTCTTTGCTTGTTTCTTTTGGCCCTGCAGTCACTTTGTGTGTGGATTCATTGCTTTTTCTCTCCTTTAGAACCCATGCCCAGAGTTCAGTGCTTCTTTCCTCTCAAGAATCACATTCTGGTGGATCACTGGGTAAGACTGAGCTGTTGCATAAAGAACCAGTTCAAGTTAGATGCCACTCTGGGATCCTGCTTTCAGAGTTACATTAACAAGAATTGTGCAACAATCATTCTGGTTGTTTTGGTTGGTTGTTTGGTATAGAGCTTAAATTATTATTATTTTTCCAACAACTTGTTTAATATTTTAAAATTTCCTTTGTAGGGTCTTTGTAATTTAAAATTTTGCCAGTCTGTATTTAATATGTTTGATGAAGGAATAAAATAAAAAAACATCCTTGGGAAATATAAGAAAGGAGAAATTGTCTGCTGTATTTAGAAATGAAGACATTGAAAACTGTGACCTCTTTTTGTCTAATAGACTCTTTTTTCCCATTAAATTAATTTTACTTGTGCTGTATGATTTGTGAGTTAAAACACAGAAGCATGTGAAATAATACTGGTGTATAGTTGTGGCTGGTACTTGGCCACAGTTCCAACAGAAAGCGAGATGAAAGGAATTGCCTTGTGAAATTAAAGGCTAATAAAGATTTTGAAACTTGCTAGGCATGGGAATATTAATTGCTTGGCTGATTTTCAAATGAGATCACATCATCCTTTCTTGTATTTTCCCTGGGATTTGAGTTCAGTGGCATGTCCTGGATCCTTAGAAGTTGTGGTGTCTAGTTCTCCCATTAAGGCAGGAGGATGTATGTGTTAGCATTGGACCTGTTTTGCTGCAGGCACTAATGCTTGCTTGCAGCTTTGTGCACAGCTGGCCCTGTTCTGGGGCTGGGTGCAGCTGTATCTATATTTATCTATTTTCTTTTGTGTGTGTGCACAAACATTTCTAGTGTTCTTAAAGTTGTGCTGATTCCTTCTGCTGCAGGTTGATGATCCGGGGTTACCGGAACCCTTTGGAGGCCAAGGATTTGTGGTCACTAAATAAAGAGGACAAATCAGAAGAAGTAGTGCCAGGTTTGGCCAGAAACTGGGCAAAAGAGTGGTCAAAGACCAAGAGGTGGGTTCAGCTATGCTGGCTTTCAGTTCTGCCAAAATGCAGAGGTTTAGGAGCTCAGGTGGCTCAGGCTCTCCCTGGAGGTGTTTGCCATTTGTTACCAGCCCTGCCTTTGTGGGGCTCTGTCTGTCCTGGGGGAGCAGGGACCAAGGAGGGCTCTGTGCTGCTGCTCTATGGACAGCTGGCTTTCCCTCAGTCTTTGATCTCAAACTCATTACTGGCACTTTTGATGTGTGGTTTTTTTCCCTGGGGAGGGAATGTTTGGACACAAAGTGATGTTGTGTAATTTAGGAGCTTGGGCTCCCTCTGTAGCTGGTGAAGCCTTGGGAGGGTATTTCAGGGTGTCAAAGGGAGCAGCTTATTCCTTTCTTTTGACTATATAGGGAGTCTGAGCATCTGAGCCAGATGGCTAAAATTAGAAAGACTGCATGCCTGCAGTCTCCATGCTGCTTTCATCATCCCTGGCTGCAGCAAACAGGAGCACCTTTTCATTGAAGGGGAACTGTGTGCTTGCTTACACAGTGTGTTTTACATACAGCTTGTCCTCAGAAGTTCAGAGCAGGGAGTTTAGCATAAGCCAGATGTAAGAAAAGAATGTGTCCAGTCCATTGGATGTGTCTTGGCATTAACCTGGCTCCAGTCTTTTAACTCTGGTGCTGCAGTGAAGCCTTGATGTCTGTTAAAGTTCAGCTCACTGGCTTCTAGAATAATAATGTCTCTGCTCTTCAAGCTTACAACTTACAGCTTTGTTCCTCATTCCCCAGGGCAGACTCGAGGGAGAGATGTACAGGAATGTTACCTATCCAAGCAAAGAAAGCCATTTCTGAACAGCCAGTTCATTTAATTATGTTGTATGATTAAAAATGTTTGACAGCAAAACTCAGCTAAACTGTTAAGAATCATGATAAGCAGCTCATTTACATCTCATTTGTGTAGTGTACATTTTGCCAGCTGGCTTTATGCTTGAATAAAGGCCACATTCTTTACCTAATCTTTTTTCAGGCAACCACTAAATATGGTATATGCACCCAAAAAGCAGCAAAAATCAGGAGACTCAAATGGTGATGTGACAGAAGAGGTTGAAGCTTTGATTATAAAACCATCTCAGAAGAGCTCTGAAGCATCTTTATTCAAGGTGTTATACAAAACCTTTGGGCCATATTTTTTCATGAGCTTCCTTTTTAAAGCTGCACATGATCTCTTGATGTTTGCAGGCCCAGAAATTCTGAGGTAAGCCCTATATACTTTATTACTGTATTAAAAGGATGTGAACAGGATTTAAAGCATGCTGGTATTTCACTCCCCAAGCTGCTTTGCCTTCAGCTGCTAAAATGAGGAAGAGTTGTCATACAAGGGAGAGACCATGGACAAACATGATTTCAGTCCATTGGTTTTCGAATTACAACATTCCTGCAATAAATGTTTGACTGCTTCTTTTCCTTTTCAGCAGCAGGAAGGCAGGGCAGGAACATCATCAGCAACAGCAGGAGAGTTTACTCAGTTCTGAGCTGATTATTCTGTGCTGCCCATCAGAGAGCTGAGGGCTGGGAGGGTTCTGTAGCTCTGAGCTAACAAGTCAAGGAGCTGCAGGTGGCTGTGTTTGAGTGGAGGGGACAGGAGGATTTTCAGTGCAGCTCCAGCAGAGTGCTGTGCATGCAGCTGTGTGTCACCTTGTGGTTCACATTGAGGAGGGAGTGATGGATGCTCACTCAAAATGATCTCCAGTTTCTGAGAAGTTGGTTCAAGTGTTTTATCTGAGTTTGGTCCATCAGGTGCTTGTGTGACCAGTACAATGTTTGCAATAACCTAAGGCTGCAACCATTGCATTTGGTTTTGTTTTCCATCTGTCAGAGGACTCATTTCTCTCCCCACAGATTGCTGCTCAACTTTGTGGACAACAGAGCTGCCCCAAACTGGCATGGCTACTTTTATACAGCACTGCTGTTTGTGTCTGCCTGTCTTCAGACACTGATTCTTCACCAGTATTTTCATATTTGCTTTGTGACTGGAATGAGGCTGAAAACAGCCATTGTTGGTGTAATTTACAGAAAGGTATGTGTTTCTTTAGTGTGCAACAATGCTGTCACTGCAAATATACACTCCCTGTGACTGTGAGAGTGCATCACTTAATTCTGAATCATGAGGTAGGTGACTCTGGTGTGCTGATTCCTGACTCTTCATAGGAGTAAGAGCATGTCTGTTTTAAAAATAAAAGCCTTTAAGCCACAGCAGTTTTTTAATTTGCTACGTAACATACTTCTCACTGCCAAGAAAACTTCCCTCATTTAGACTCAGAGAGTGTAGTGCTTCAGTTGGTGCAGAAATTAAAGATGCATCTGCATTTACAGCTTCATTTGGGATTTACCAGCAGTGCCATCTTAGAATAAGCTGGAACATTTTAGAAAGCTGAGGACTGATAGCTCTGTGTGAGGAAAATGTGTTGCAAGAAGTGAAGATTCCACTTCTACACTAAAACAAAAACACATAACAAACCAAGTAAAGGATACCCCCAAGCAATAAACCACCAGCCCATACCCCAAAGTTTGCTTATTGACTTTAATTCTGTATTAGCTTAAACCTGGCTGATTGATTCAAACTCTACTACTTGCATTTTGCAAGGGTAAACAGGGTGAACAGAATACAAAGGAGGAAAATGATTTCTTGTGATTTTAAAGAAGCAGTTCTGTAAAGTTCTTGAATTCTGTGGAGAAAATGCAAATGGCTAAGTGTATCCTCATGTTGTTCTAATTGTTTATTTTTCATCTACACATAGGCACTTGTTATCACAAATTCTGCCAGGAAAACCTCTACTGTGGGTGAGATTGTGAATCTGATGTCTGTGGATGCTCAGAGGTTCATGGACTTGACCACCTACATCAACATGATTTGGTCTGCCCCTTTCCAGGTGATAGTGGCCCTGTACCTGCTGTGGAGGGTGAGCATCCTGAGTTTGCTCCTCTGGCTTCTGTGGCTGCACAGAGCTGCTGCTCACACCACTGGGGTGTTGCAGCAGGGAGGGGAAGGTGCTGTTTGTCAAGAATCCATTCAGAGCTGCTTCTGTCCCTGCTGTCAGGAAGGAAGGCAGGAGGTTCTGAATTTGCACATCTGGGTTCAGATGGGGAGGCTGCAGAGGGGAACTGACCTGGGGGACTGAATATCCCACTGAATATCCCACTGAATATCTCATTGAATGTCCCACTGAATATCTCACTGAATATCCCACTGAACATCCCACTGAATATCCCACTGAACATCTCACTGAATATCTCACTGAACATCCCACTGAATATCCCACTGAATATCCCACTGAATATCCCACTGAACATCCCACTGAATATCCCACTGAACATCCCACTGAACATCCCACTGAACATCCCACTGAATATCCCACTGAACATCCCACTGAATATCCCACTGAACATCCCACTGAACATCCCACTGAACATCCCACTGAATATCTCACTTGTCCCTTGATTTGGATAAAAGTGGTCTTGGCTTTGTGCTCAGAGTAACCATCTGAGGTGTTTGTGTTACTGGCTCACACAGCACTGGGCTGACTCTTGGGAAGAACAGACAAATCAGCAAAATGGGAAAGTGTTGAAACATACTTGTGTGTGTTTAGAGATATTTGGAGAGAGATTTATCCATGTGTACTTCTCTATGGAATCTATATGTATGTTTGTTTCTAAAGTCAAAGTATATAGTTATTAATCTAAGCCCCTCCTTGATCCATCTCCCAAGCTGAAAACCTATTTCAGAATGATTTTAATGTATGCAGTGAGCCAAGATTTAAAAAAATTGCTGTGAATAAATTGCTTACAATTGTGTACTTTCCAGAATTTAGGTCCTTCTGTGCTGGCAGGTGTGGCTGTCATGGTCCTTCTGGTTCCCATAAATGCTGTGATGGCAATGAAGACAAAAACCTATCAGGTTGGCACCTCTGTGTAGTGTTTTTAAAAAACATCTCTTCTTTGACTTGTTCCTGGAGGTTTTTATTTATTTTTTCCCCCCATCCCTCTATTTATCCCTTAGAAATGGGAAGGAAAGGTCAGGTGTTGTGAATTCAGAATAAATCAACTCACATATTTTTCAGTCTTACAGCTTACTTGTAATGGTCTAAAAACCTGCAGTAGTGAAGACCAAGGTAGCACTTTAGCAGCTTCATGAGATGTTCAGTGGTTGAATTATTAGGAATTAGTTCAGTTTTTAACTTGCCAAAGAACTGAAATGCAAAGGTAAACTACTGTCTGCCTAATGACCCTAATGGCCACGAATGAAATATTCATGTTTCCAGGATGTGTGGCTTCCTCCTTTTTTTTTGTTTGTTTCCTGGAGAGATGAAGAAGTCTTTGAGTTGTTGGCTGTTTTTGATCCCTTGTTGATTTTATTCAGTGGGGATCAGTTTGTTGCAGAGGGTGAGGATAAGTCAGTGCAGACTCAAACTCAAGTTTTCTACTGCACTAAAACTACTTCCAGCAGCCTGACCACATGTGTTGTGGTACAGATTCACTCCTGAATGTCAGAGGAGAGTGATATCTCACAGTGAAACCTTCCAGCTCTAAAAGTTCCTTAAAGACACCCCAGCAGGGGAGAAGTTGGGCCACTTGCTCTGGGGCAGCTGTGCCAGTGCATTCTGCTGACTCAGCAGCAGCCCAGCTTTGCACTGCCCTCAGTGCAACATTTTGGGAAGATGGAAACTGAAGAATTGCTGGATGGAAAGCTTTTTGCCTTAGGACACCATCAGAAAGCCACTGATAGTGTTGAAAACAAAGCAAAATCAGGTTTGGTCTAAGGTTAGATGCAAACTGCACATCTTAGCCTGGCTTGTTTAACTGCACATTGTCCCTGCTGCAGGGTCAGTCTCTAAAACCAGTGCCACACTTGCTTGGTTTGGATTTATGGTTACGTGAGGCATTCTTTTAATTGGTTTAAATTTAATTCTGCATATTTGTTTGTTCAGATAGTATCTCAGATTTCCTGCTTGGGAAGCTAGTAAGCTTTTGATGATAATGAGGTAAATTTGCCATTGCAAAATACAAAGCTCTGAACTTTGAGGTTCTGCCAAGTATTGTGCTCTGTTAATTATTTTTTGCAATGTTGTTTTTAGGTGGCTCAAATGAAGAGCAAAGACAACAGAATTAAGCTGATGAATGAAATTCTCAATGGGATTAAAGTTCTGAAACTTTATGCTTGGGAATTAGCCTTTAGAGAGAAGGTATTAGAGATCAGACAGAAAGAACTCCAAGTCCTAAAAAAATCTGCTTACCTTGCTGCAATGGCAACCTTCACTTGGGTTTGTGCTCCATTTTTGGTAAGTGGAACAGATCTAGAAATCTTCTCTCCTTTTTGGGATTGTGCTTTCCAAGGCAGCACTTGAGGCCTTCTTTTGGTTTTGTGTTTTAATGAGTTGAACAAAATTGTGCTCCAGAAGGGTGAACACTGAGGGATACACTTCCCTATGGACAGGCACTGCTTTGCTTTGAAACTCAGTCACATCCAGTGTACTCTAGAAATTAATGATCAAAGTATGGGAGAATAAAAACCTCCTCTGCATCCTCTCCTATGAATAGAGTACTTGGGGAATCTAAGGTGCAATGTGTGGTCAGATTTAGGAGAATAAAAACTTGCCTCATTTCAAGGTGTTTGTGAGAGCAGCAGGTGCTTGCACAGTTCCTGACTGAATGGGATATTCCTGCAGTGCCTCTGGCTGGGACTCTCCCAGCATCTCTGTAGAGCAATGTGGGAGAGGCAAAATATTGCATAGCCTGAGATGGCTTCAGACTCTTACTTAAGAAAAAGAAAAATCCATGATATGCAAAACATCCCTGCTGTGTTTGTGGTTAGCTTACATTTCAGCTAATACAAGGGAGAGAAGAGTGAGATCATGTCAAAATTGCTTCAGACCCATCAGAACAAGGCAGCAGTGCTCTTGTCTGCAGAAACAATTAACAGCCATGACTAGATTAGGATAAAATATGTGCTGTTCCAGCTGAAGGTGTTTAAGTGTACTTTCCAGTCTCAGATTCCTTCCCTGCAAACATTTTCAGTGTTTACATTATGCCTGGGGCATGATGGAAGGCAGAGGAGCAGTGCCCTGGGAAGGAGGCATCAGCTGCATTCTTACATGAATGCTTTTCTAAAAGAAGTCTGAGATTATCTTTATATAAATACATTATTAAATGAAGTTTCTAAATAGAGCTCAGCAGGTGGACTGGCTGGTGTTTGGCCCCCTCCAAAGGCAAGGCTGCTCCTCAGCACCTGGTTGCTTGGATTTTTGGGGGATTTTTGTGTGTTCTGATGAAACAATTATTCCAAGTGCTTGCTTGAAAGCACTTTTGACCTTCAAAATTTTTATTTCCTGTGCTCCTTCCCATTTGCAAGGGCAGGGTTTCTGAGAGCCATGTCCAGCAGCAGTGTCTGTGCTCACAAGGTTCCTTTCAGGCTGATTGCTGCAGAGTGCAGACCTGCTGCTGGGGAGGTTGTTCTTTACACCCTGCCTTGTTTTTGGTCTCCATGGGAGGTTTCTCCCTGGGCTGGGCTTGTCCAAACTAAGGGCTGTGCAAACAAGCTACTGCACCAGGCACAGCTGAGTCAGCTGCTGCACCAAAGCAATACAAGTCTGCACATTTTAACAGAAATACTGATGTCTTCAATGTGCTTGGATGGTACTGTGGGGAAAAGCTGCTGGATCTTGTGACACACTGAGGTGTGAGGGTGTTATCATGGAAGAAAACACTATGAAGAAAGCAAACATCTGGTGTTACTTAGCTTGCTTTAATTTATAATTTATTCAACATGTTTAAAAATGAGTATATGGATTTTTTGGAGTTATTTTTATAGCTGATGATTAGTGGTAACTGGTTCAGTGGAGTTTTCTTGCTCAGTATGAAACTGAAACAGTTCATGACAGAGAAGGCACCATCTTGGTAATGCAATAGCATTTCAGGTTTCTTGTCCATGGTAAAGTATATTTGGAAATCTAGGGCTGTGGTAGTCTCTCCAAACTATAAAATAGGTTAGTATTGGGGTACTTCTAACTTTTCTGTCAATAGATGTTACTGCTGCAATACCTGGTGCTTTGAGGAGTGTCTTAGAACTGAAAGAGATCAGGAAAAAAGACCAGTGATGATCTCTATTTCCCTTTTCCTGACCACAAATAGCCTGGGACATTTGTGCTTTCCCCTTTGCCATGGGAGGAAAATGAGCACTTATCTCTTTTTAAAGAGGAGCCATCAACTCCTTTTGACAACAGCAGATTTTAATCATATGTTTGTTTTGCAAAAAGTGTTGTCAGGAAGGAAGAGTTATCAGAACATTGCTCTTTCTTTGATTTATGGTCTGATTCCAGTTGTCACACTGTACCTGGCTTGGCTTTAAGGCCTGACCCTCACCTGTGCATTGTTTTCAGGTTGCCCTGTCCACGTTTTCTGTGTATGTCCTGACAGACAAGAGCCACGTCTTGGATGCTGAGAAGGCTTTTGTTTCTCTGGCATTATTCAACATCCTCAGGTTTCCACTGAACATGCTTCCTATGGTCATCAGCAACATGGTGGAAGTAAGCCTTGAGCCATTCAGGGTGTTTTGGGTGCAGGAGGAGGCCCTGGCTGGGAAGATCCCATTCCCTGCCTGGGGAATGGCCCCTGGAATGTGGCACCTTGGAAGGGACCCTGTGCTAGGGGACAATCCCAGCTGTGCTGGGAGGGGTTCCTGACATCACCCAGATTCCCTGTGGGCTGGGAAGTGGAAGTTTGCCTATCTAACAACTGTGCCATGGATTTAAGCAGAGCATAAATAGCTTTTTGTCCTTTTTCCTGCAGGCCAGTGTCTCCCTGAAGCGCCTCAGGGTGTTCCTGTCCCATGAGGAGCTGGACCCAGACAGCATTGTCAGGGGGCCCAGCAAAGAGGGTGAGATCAGTGGCTGCAGCTTTGGGGTGGGCCCTTTGCTTTCTGAAACAAATTCACTGCATTTCTGGTGGGTTTTGCTGATAAATTTGAGCCAGAAAACAGGAGTTTGTAAATGAAAATTATCAAAAGGCTCTTCCTTCTCAGATGGTGTTTAGACTGCTTTGAATTGTGACAGCACAATTGAGCTGCTTGCATTGATGCTTTTATAAACATGAGTTTTTTCTTTACAGCTGAAGGATGCATTGTTGTGAAGAATGCAACTTTTAGCTGGGCCAAAACTGATCCTCCTTTGCTGAGCAGGTAAAGAGTGGTGCCCTTTATTCCACTCTGTAATCTTACTGCATCATAAATTATCTGTATTCTAATTATAAAGTACATATGGAGAAGAGTTTGTTGCCATAAAGAAAGAGAACAAATCATGTCAGTTCCATATATTTTTAAAAATTGTTTATTTATGAAGTAGAGATTTTTGCAGTTTAGTTTACAGTGTGCCCATGTCCCATTTCACAGCCTGATCCCCACTGTGCTCTGCTGGCCTGGATCCTGGGCTGCAGAAAGCAGCAATGCAGCCACAAGCTGAGCCTTCCCTGTGCCCTGTTCCCTTCCTTATTTTGGCTGCTTTTTCTTGGGCCTTAAATGGCAAAATGGGATAAAAATGCTGCATTTACATCTGTGTTCATAGAGCCCTTGAGAGAAATCTTGCAAAGATTGGGTCACAGTGGTTTTTTTCTTTATATTTTCATCCCCTTTTGAATAATTACTTTATGTTCTGAGTTCTAAGCATGGGGAGAACTAGGTGCTTTGGGAGTGAGAGGTTTGGATTTTCAAACAGCTCCATTTCAGTGCTGAGTCACTGTTTGCAGTGGGTGTTCACATTGCACCTGCTTTTGGACTGGTTCAGTTGACTGTTTAACTGCTGGGTGTGCCAGCAAGCAAGGCTGAATTCTGTGCACTTTATTTCAGCATTAATTTCACTGTTCCTGAAGGCTCCCTGGTGGCTGTTGTTGGTCAGGTTGGCTGTGGAAAGTCCTCACTGCTGTCTGCACTGCTGGGGGAGATGGACAAAAAGGAAGGCTACGTGCTTGTCAAGGTGTGACACGTGGAGAACTGTTCAGCTGTCTGTGGGTATTGCCAGAGGGACTCTGGATTCCAGGTGCTCTGAAAAGGGAGCAGCAGCCTCTCACATGGATCACTTTTTAGGCTGCTTTCCTGGCAAACCATGTACAGGGTTATCCTGCACTCTGTTAACCTGGACCCAGCAGCATCCCAGTCTGGGTATGAGGAGGGGAGACCCTGTCACATATTGTCACAGAACACACAGAGTTGTGTTTTACCTGCTCAGAGAATTGCAGGAGGGAGGTGGGAGAACATGTCCAGCTGCTCTTGCAGTTTGTTCTGTTTTAGACATCAGAGCTGCATGAAGCTAACAGAGAAAATCACCTGGAAGGAAAGTTACTTTAAGAGCAGAACAAATCTGCCACATTTAAAAGTCTGTAGATCTGGCCACCTTCAGAATTATTGTGGAAAAATAAACGAATCGAATGACTAATTATTAGTGCAGAAAGAGAAGGCAGAACTGATACTCAAATAAAAATCCTGTGCATTATCTCAGTGTCCTCCTTTGAAGTGACTTTGATATGGAAACCACTTCCTTTGCTTTCTGCAGAAACCTCTTGGCAGGGTGGGTTTGTTAAACACTGCATTCCAGATTAAACTCTTTTGTGCAGAACATAGTTTATAATTATATGAAAGAAGTAATGACTTTTGACATGCAGTAATTGTGCAAACGTTCTCTAAACAAATGTTTCCTCCAGGTTTATATTAATCGCATTTTGTTTGAAGTCCTTTATTTTCCACCAATGTACTTTGTTACATTCACTCGTAGAGAGGATTACAAAAATAACAGTTGGGAGGAGGCGGGAGCCCAGGAACTGCTTTGTTTGGAGTGCCCTGGGTGATTTGAGAGGCGATTAGCACTGCCTGGCTCACTGAGCCTGCTGGGCCTTGACTGCAAACTCTTAGTTTATACTGAACTTTCTTTTTCTTGCAGAGCTCTGTAGCAAACTCTTAGTTTATACTGAACTTTATTTTCCTTGCAGAGCTCTGTAGCAAACTCTTAATCTCAATACTGAACTTTATTTTTCTTGTAGGGCTCTATAGTAAACTCTTAGTCTCAATACTGAACTTTATTTTTCTTGCAGAGCTCTGTAGCAAACTCTTAGTCTCAGTACTGAACTTTCCTTTTCTTGCAGGCTCTGTAGCAAACTGTTAAGTCTCAGTACTGACCTTTTTTCCTTGCAGGGCTCTGTAGCAAGCTCTTGGTGTCAAACCTGACCTTTTTTCCTTGCAGGGCTCTGTAACAAGCTCTTAATCTCAAACCTGACCTTTTTTCCTTGCAGGGCTCTGTGGCCTACGTTCCCCAGCAGGCCTGGCTGCAGAATGCCACTCTGCAGGATAACATTGTCTTTGGGAGGGATTTGAGCGAGAGCCGCTACAAGCGGGTGGTCGAGGCTTGTGCCCTGCTGCCTGACATTGAGATTCTTCCTTCAGGGGACAAAACTGAAATAGGAGAAAAGGTATCTCAGTGCCCACTCCAAACAGGGCTCTTGGTGTGCTTGAGGCTGTGGGACTCTCACTGTGCTCTGTCTTGAAGCTGTATTGAATTTGAGACACTCAGAGCAGAAATCCTCTGGAATAAGAGGCAGATCTGAACAGTTTGTTTTCCTTCTCTCTAAGTCTCAAAGGGGAAGAACCCTGACCTCAGTTACAAATATAAAACCATCTTGTAGTGACAGTTTTTAATTGTTTCTAAGTTGCCACGGTTATAGAGCAGAAAAATAGAAACAGGAAGAGAAAAATCTTCTGAACACTTCAAAGCAAGCAAACCCTCCTCCAAAAACTGAAATAAACCCCCTGTGACTCATGTCTTTCATAAACTATAGGAGGCCATCTTTCAGCTGTAGATAAAGATTGTGTTTTCTTGTTTCCCCAGGGTGTGAATTTGTCTGGAGGACAGAAGCAGCGAGTCAGTCTTGCTCGGGCAGTTTACTACAATGCAGATGTTTATTTACTTGATGATCCTTTATCAGCTGTTGATGCTCACGTTGGAAAACATATTTTTGAAAAAGTTATTGGACCAAAAGGAATCCTGAGAAATAAAGTATGTTACAATGTCTCTGGAGAATGCTTTTTCTTGGCTGAGTTCAAATGATTCCAAGTTTGTCAAGTTGCATATTTAGACTTTTGTTTCTAACATCTGAGAAATGAAAGGATCCCTCTGCAATTTTAGAGGACTTTTATAAAGCACTGGTATTTTTGTAGTGAAGGATGCTTTGGTTTCTGTAATTGAAAATTATTTGCTGGAACAATCAAGACAATGTTCTCTTAAAAATGCTGCATGCCTGTCCCTCATTACTCTTCTGTTACATACAGAATTCAGGCAGTAAAGAGCTGCAGCCCAGCCATGGTATTCACTAACCTGAGATGACAGAAACCCTTTCTTTTCCTTTTTCCTTTTAGACTCGGGTTTTGGTAACCCATGCAATCAACTATCTGCCTCAGATGGACACAATTCTGGTGATGACTGATGGAGAAATCTCTGAGATGGGCTCTTACCAGGAGCTGCTGGAGCAGGATGGGGCTTTTGCTGAGTTTCTTCGTACCTATGCTACTGCTGAGCAAGCCATGGAGAGCAGTGGTGAGCAAATAAACAAATCACCTCTCCTGCTGTCTGCCATGTCAGTAAGGGAGCCCTGGTACAGGAAAAACAGCAGTACTGGTAGGAAAGTTAAAAGAAATCACTATTTCTTGTGATTGCCTGTATAGGTAGAGGTGCTTATTCCTTGGGGGTGTTGCAGGTTGTGAGGTTAAACACACATTATTTCTTAAAATCAGGAAAATGTGTTGCAGATCTGCAGTAAAATCTCCTGTCAGATGGCAGTGAGGCTGCTAAAGGCCAGCTGGGGTTTATACACCTCCTGTCTCTGTTGGGATGAGTCTTCCTTATGCAACTAATTCCTTGGGGGATGGGGGGAGGAAGCAGCTCAGTCTCCAGCTGCTGTCCTTGACTCCTGCTTTACAAAACAGCTGTGGAGCTGCACTGCTGCAGGAGTGCACTGCAGGTTTATTCTCCTTTTATCTGAAGACAGTTGCAGTATTGGATTTCAGCAGAACTCTAGTCTTGGCCTCCAGCCTGTTTCCTTCACTGGGTTACCTGTGGTGATTTCCTGATGCTCCTGCTGGGAAGTGCAAGGGTTGGGTTGGTGCTGCCTGGGGTTAAGGTGGTGACACAAGTTTGGGAGCAGATGCAGAGAATGTTTTGGGAACTAGGAAGGGCCTGAGCCTCCTTTTGCTTTATCTTCCATTTGGAAAACCACTGGTTCCTTCCCATATCCTGGAGTTTTTTGGTGTGCATGGGTGGGTGCCTCACTGTGGGAAGAGATTCTGTGCAGGTTCACTTCTGTGTATTTTCTGTGGCCCCTTGGGGCACAGTCAGACTTCCTGCAATCCTCAGTGTATGTGAAATTCCTAGGCAAATTGACTTTCTCTGTGCTTCCCTAGGCAGTTCACAAGTTAACTTTAATGTGAAGATTGCCCTCATTTAATAGCCCTTCAGCTCTTTGTCTCCTCCCATTTTCAAATGTGGAAAAGTAGGTTTTGAAATCCTTTTCATTAAACTAAATTACTTTATTTTTCCATATAATTACTGAATTTTCTTTTGGAAAGTGAGCCAGTGCTTTATCTTTTGCCATGATTCTCTGCAGTTTTCTAATGAGAGGCTCTTCAGTACCACCCTGGTGATCTGGAGGGGATTGCTGTATCACAGGCTTGGCCTGCTTGCAGCAGATTTGTTCATCTGTTCTAGTCAAGTGATCTTCTGCCAGGGTAAAAAGTGAAAAGTAGAGGCATTGTTTGTCTGATTCACAGGGATGCTATTAATGTTTATTGGATGTGTAAAAGGTCAGTGTTGCTGAGGATCACAGGCTGCTGGCTGAGCTGTGCCTGCACCCCCAGTTTTGGGGGAGGCTCCCCTGCCTGAGGCTGTGCTGGCAGCACAGGGAGCTGCTGCCTTCAGGCTGCAATAATAATAATCTGTGCAGACTGCAGTAATAATCTGTGCAGGCTGCAATAATAATAATCTGTGCAGGCTGCAGTAATAATCTGTGCAGGCTGCAATAATAATAATCTGTGCAGGCTGCAGTAATAATCTGTGCAGGCTGCAATAATAATCTGTACAGGCTCAATAATAATCTGTGCAGGCTCCATAATAATCTGTATAGGCTCAATAATAATCTGTGCAGGCTGCAATAATAATCTGTATAGGCTCAATAATAATCTGTACAGGCTGCAATAATAATCTGTGCAGGCTCAATAATAATCTGTACAGGCTCAATAATAATCTGTGCAGGCTGCAATAATAATCTGTGCAGGCTCAATAATAATCTGTGCAGGTTGTAATAATAATCTGTATAGGCTCAATAATAATCTGTGCAGGCTGCAATAATAATCTGTGCAGGCTGCAATAATAATCTGTATAGGCTCAATAATAATCTGTACAGGCTCAATAATAATCTGTACAGGCTCAATAATAATCTGTATAGGCTCAATAATAATCTGTATAGGCTCAATAATAATCTGTGCAGGCTGCAATAATAATCTGTGCAGGCTGCAATAATAATCTGTACAGGCTCAATAATAATCTGTACAGGCTCAATAATAATCTGTGCAGGCTGCAATAATAATCTGTGCAGGCTGCAATAATAATCTGTACAGGCTCAATAATAATATGTGCAGGCTCAATAATAATATGTGCAGGCTCAATAATAATCTGTGCAGGCTGCAATAATAATCTGTACAGGCTCAATAATAATCTGTGTAGGCTGCAATAATAATCTGTACAGGCTCAATAATAATATGTGCAGGCTCAATAATAATCTGTGCAGGCTGCAATAATAATCTGTGCAGGCTGCAATAATAATCTGTACAGGCTCAATAATAATATGTGCAGGCTCAATAATAATCTGTGCAGCCTGCAATAATAATCTGTGCAGGCTGCAATAATAATAATCTGTGCAGGCTCAATAATAATCTGTGCAGCCTGCAATAATAATCTGTGCAGGCTGCAATAATAATCTGTACAGGCTCAATAATAATCTGTGCAGGCTCAATAATAATCTGTGCAGGCTCAATAATAATCTGTATAGGCTCAATAATAATCTGTACAGGCTGCAATAATAATCTGTGCAGGCTGCAATAATAATCTGTGCAGGCTGCAATAATAATCTGTACAGGCTCAATAATAATCTGTACAGGCTGGGAGAGCCTCTCCTGCCCAGCCCTGAGCTCTGAGCTCTGCTCCCTCCCTCCCTCCCTCCCTCCCTCCCTCCCTTTGGGTTGGTGCCTCTGCCCTGCTGCCTGCCCCATCCTCAGCTTCATGGCCTTCTCTGGAGGGGAAACTCTGTTTGTGGCTTGGGGTTAAAACAGCATTTCAGCAAATCTGGTTTTGCCTTGGGTTTTGTATGTGAGGATGCAAAGATTGAAAATGGTAGAGTATGTTTTGGGAAAAACATTAATTATCTGTGCTTTTAGAGTCAGATTCATTAGAAGGACCCATCCAAGCTCTGGAAACAGGTAACTGCCATGTGGCTTTGCATTAGTGCTTGCCTTGCAGTAATGAGAGTAGCTGCAGTTTATTTGCAAGACACTGAGTCATTATCAGAAGATTTTTTCTGCACAGTAGGAGGTGTTTGCATGGTTTGCATGTCCTTAGTTGGTGAGTGGCAGCTTGTAGGTGACAGAGCAGCAGTTCTGCATCTCAGAGGAGGAAACTGCATCTTCCAGGAGGAAACTGGAACTTCACAGGCACACCTGGAGCCAGGAATGTGCTGGGTGTGCCAGGAGAGGCATCACTCAGGATTGAGCCCTCAGGTCCCTTTTCTTCTCAGATGTCTATTCAGTACTCACAGCTGTTCCCTTCTATAATTTTGGGTACTTTTTTTTTTCAGCAGAACCCTCATTAGGGGGGATTATACCTGCAAATGTCAGATTTACTGAGTCTTGAGCTTTTGCTCTCAGAGCTAAATGCAGTATAAGCAAGAAATCTTTAGTCTACAGAAAGAAATCAAATTTGAGCTTTTAGGGGAGGATGGTTTATTTGTGGTTTTGTTTTCTTCAGCAATGTTCTAGAGCAGAATGTGGCTGGAATACTTGTTGTTTTTCATGTGGGAACCTTTCAAAACAATGCAGTCCCATCTTGGTTTGATCTTATTCATGTAAATAAGAACTATGTAATCAAACTCTTTCACATTTTATGCTTTGTCTTTTTAAGGCCATGCTGAACAATTTATTTTTGGGTTTTTAGAGTAATGAACCAATATTCAGTTTGCAGATACAGAAGGGAGAGCAATCCACACTTAAGGTGCTGATGATCTGTTTTATGCATATATTTTGCTTTCATATAAAAACATGAAAATGTCAGACTCTAGATTTACACAAATTTTCCTGAATATATTTTGAGTATATTTAGGTTTATACCTTTGTATAAACTATGCATAGATCGTTCAAAAATGCAAAAATCCTTGTTGCAAACTCCAAAATAACTTCCATACATGAAAATAGATTTCCATTTACTGACAGCTAACTTTTTGGGAGTCAGACATTTGGTTTTTATAAGGAAAATTAACATAACCTGGACCTAGAAGTTTTGCTCATGGCAAAATTAAATGGTGCAGAAAAGGTGAATATTTCAAGCTGACAGGTTTTGTGGAGTGTTTTAGACACTTGTCTTGTGTGTGCTGCATCTTGGTGCAAGTGGGATGTTGTGGGATAACAATTCATGCAAAGATCTCTTGCTTAAAGTCATCAACATAAAATATCTCCTCATAATTATATTACATTATTACTGACCTACATTTGCTGGAAAAAGAAATGTTCCCTGTCTTGGCAATTAACTCTCTTGGGGGTTTTAGGGAACTAAACTGATTTGTTCAGCTGGTCAGTTTTCTGTTAGTATCTGTAAATACTTGTGCTCCCTGCTTTGTTTACATGTTAAGACTGCAGCTGACAATTAGGATTGAAATGAAATGTTTGTGTCTCTCTGCCTAACCATTTCCATATTTATTTTTCACCCCCTCAGACACAAACAGTCCATCTGCAAAGGAAGGGAAGCCTGTGGAAAATGGAAGCCTTGTGAATGAAGCCCCTGGAAGGCTGATGCATAGGTGTGTGTGTTCTCTTTTCCTTGTTTTATTTTTCCCTCTTGTCCCCCATCCAGCCACCCAGATGTGGATGAACAGCAGTGGGATGTTTATGGTGTTTGAGTGCCTGGGAGTTAAATGCCTTTTTGGGGGGTGGGTGCCCTTTTTGCACTCCAGCAGCTGCTGTGCTGGTGATGGGGTGTGGAAGGGCTGGTCTGGATGGTCACAGAGCATTTTCCTTTCTGGAGTGTGATTGTGCAAGCAAGACCTCTTTCCTGGGGACTGTTGTTGCCCCTGCCACGGGTGCCTGGAACCCAAAGCACCCAGGGAGGGCTGGGGACCCTCTGCCCCACAGTGGCAGCTCAGCAATCCCCTGGGACTGAGAGCCACTGGCCTGGAGCTGTCACTGCCCAGCCCGGGTGTGAGCTGGCACTCCTGCTGTGTCTAGCTGAGGTTAAAAAGGAAATATCTTCACACAGGCAGCTCAGCAACTCTTCAACATACAGCAGAGACACTGGGAGGCCCCAGCAGCAGAGCAGCACAGCAGAGCTGCAGAAGCCACTTGCTGAGAAGAATTCCTGGAAGCTGACAGAGGCTGACACAGCTAAGACTGGGAGGGTAAGGTCTCCAGTTCCCACTTCTGTGCCCTCTTGCAGCTTTGCAAAAATGTATTTCAGAAGAAAATAACTTCTGAAGCCCGTGTAACTGGTGTGAGAATGGGCTGAGGGAATTCTTGACCTTGCTTGTGTAACAGTTGATGGAAGTGTTGCTGTGCCCTCTGCTCCCAAACCTGAGCCCCATGCTTGCCTGTGGAAGGAATGTTGACACAAACTTCTGTGGGAGAGGATGGGCCTGGCCACAACAAAGTGCAGAGGGAGAGATGCAAACCTGCAGCTGTTTCTTGGAGAGGGGTTGCAATGAAAAGTGCCCTTCCTTGTGAGGATCTGCAGTTGACACAGATGAATTTCAGCCAAGTTTCCACTGTAGACATAAGTGTCTAATCCCAGGATATCCAGGGTTTTTTGGGAAACCTCAGACTGGGGTTCCTGGGAAAGGGGCAGTTATCCCTCCTAGAAATGCTGCTCAGATCCAGGCTGGATTGCTTGTTGTTGGTTCAAGATAGATCACAGGATGGAATCATGTGGAGCAAGGCTTGGTTTAAAGCTTTGCAATCTTGTGGTACAGGGAGCCAGAAGCTGGAGCTCCTCAGTGGAGTTCTTGGCTCTGCTGCTGATGCTCTGTGCTGCTCCAGGCAGCTCCCTGCTGCTCCTCCCTTGCCTGGGATGCCATGGAAGGATGATGTGTGCCTGCCCTGGGGCACTGCTGGCTTTGGCTTGTCTCCATGGAATGCTCTGCAGCACCAGTTCCCAAGCAGAGGCTCCCTGGAGTGCAGCTGCTGTGTGTCCATGGCCCACACAGGGATACTGACTTTAACTAGCTGTGGGACAAGGGGCAGCTGCTGGTTTTGAAACTGAGCTGCAAAATGAATGTTTCTTTTTGTCTTTTCAGGTAAAGGCATCAGTGTACTGGGAGTACATGAAATCCATCGGACTCTTTATGTCTTTCTTGGCCATTTTCCTCTTTATCTGTAATCACGTGGCCTCCTTGGCTTCCAACTACTGGCTGAGTTTATGGACAGATGATCCCGTGATCAATGGGACACAGCAGAACACAACTCTCAGGCTGGGAGTATATGGAGTACTGGGAATTTCTCAAGGTTTGCTTGCTCTTGTGAATTTTAAGATTTGCCAGCTCAGTGTTCCTAATACTCTTGGTGCCTGCAGCAGCATTTTGCAAAAGATTTGAGTGTGGGTTTTTATAGAAAAATGAAAAACTTGAATTTAAAAAAAGCAACATATACAATTAGCCAGTTACAGAATGTGTTTTTCCTTTCATTTGTAAATGAAATTTCTCAAAGTGAGAAGTATTTTGCTCTCTGATGAGCCAGAATTGTCACAAAATATCTGATTTGAAAGTGTGTCCTTGGCCTGTCAGCAGGCTGCTGTGGCTGCTCTGCAGGGGCAGATTGTGGCTGTGCTGCCTCCCTGCAGCCCCAGCCTGCCCTGGCTCTCTGTGGCTCCATCCAGGGGCAGGCTGCTTCAGGGATGTTTTGTTTTGTCTCCTCTTTGTGGTTTAGAGTTTGTTTGTCATGAAACCAAACACCCCAAGAACCCCACTTCAAAAGTGCCATGAAAATCCCACAATAAAAAACAAACACCAGGAGCAAAATCAGTGACGTTTGCTCAGGGAAAATGTTCAAATTCTACACCAGTTTTTATGATGGAGAAGCAATGAAAAGAAATGTGATGTTTTCACTGGTTTCTTTGTTTAATTCCTTGCTGAGTCTACCTGAAGTGAGCACGATGAGAGAATGAGGGAAATGCTTTGTGGGAGGGGTGGCAGCAGCTGACAGCGAGTCTCCTCCCCAGGCATTGCAGTGTTTGGCTACTCCATGGTGGTGTCAGTGGGAGGGATCCTTGCATCTCGTTACCTGCACCTGGACCTGCTGCACAACGTGCTCAGGTGCCCCATGAGCTTCTTTGAGCGCACGCCCAGCGGGAACCTGGTGAACCGTTTCTCCAAGGAGCTGGACACCATCGACTCTGCCATCCCCCCCATCATCAAGATGTTCATGGGCTCCACCTTCAATGTCATTGGGGCTTGTATCATCATTCTGCTGGCCACACCCATAGCTGCTGTCATCATCCCACCCCTGGGGCTGCTCTACTTGCTTGTGCAGGTAAAGGGTGATGCTTGGGGGGGCAGGAGCAGTGGTCACCTCCTCTGTCAGCTGGGAGAATTCTTGCCCTGCCCAAGGAAGGATTTTAATGTGTTACATTTGAGTCATGCTTGACTGGCTGTGCTTTGCATGGTTTACTGATAATCTGACGTTAGCACAGCATTTCCTTCCTTTGTCAAGTGTAAAATAACTTCTGTGCAGAAGTTAATCCTTTAATGCCTACTTTATAAAAATGGCATTAGATTTTGTGGCAAATTTTGCACAGCTTGTTGCTCAGAACTCAAATATGGAAATGGGCTTTTTCAAGACTTCTTTCCAAACATGAGAGTAGCCTTTGGAGGGGTATGTGTGCATTGCTCCTGTGCCTGTTTCATCAGAATATTGTTGACAGAGCAGGAGAGTGGATGGCAGCCTTTCACTCCTGTCCTGTGTGTGGGCAGGGTGTGCTTGATTCACTCTGGCTTTACTCCTGGAAACTGGTAGAGCCAGCACAGATGGAAGAGAAGCAGCTGGGGTTTGACTTTGGCCCTTGAATTTGTAAATCCTTTTGGCTCCATTAGTAAACCATCAAGTGGTGATATGTGTGTTTTATACTGTAGAGCTAAACTTGCTGATAAAAGAAAGAGGAGAACATGGCTGTGGCATGAGATGGGTTGATTTGCAGTTATTTAAAAGCAGCAGTGTATGTAATGGTCCTTTAGGCCTGAAAGTGTTGGGGAAGGTGTGTGTTCCCATGTGTGAGTTATTCTCTGTCTCTAGCAGCCCAGGTGGCAGGGAGCTGTTATGATTCCCTTGTCTCCCCAGCCCCAATCTGGCTGTAGGCACAGATTCCCCTCTCTGTCCCCATCCTGGTGATCCCAGTCCCCCTGTCCCCATCCCCATGCTGCTGATCCCAGTTCCCCATCCCCATGCTGCTGATCCCAGTCCCCCTGTCCCCATGCTGCTGATCCCAGTTCCCCATGCTGCTGATCCCAGTTCCCCAGTTCCCCATGCTGCTGATCCCAGTCCCCCTGTCCCCATGCTGCTGATCCCAGTCCCCCTGTCCCCATGCTGCTGATGCCCATCCCCATCCCCTGGCTGAGCAGGGTGCTGTCCCTGCAGAGGTTTTACGTGGCCAGCTCGCGGCAGCTGCGGCGCCTGGAGTCCGTCAGCCGCTCTCCCGTGTACTCGCACTTCAACGAGACCCTGCTGGGGGTCGGGGTCATCAGAGCCTTCCAGGAGCAGGCACGCTTCATCAGGCACAACGACAGCAAGGTGGATGAGAATCAGAAAGCTTACTACCCAAGCATTGTTGCAAACAGGTACCGGTGGGGCTGCAGCCACCCGGGGGGACGGGGATCTTGTCACTCACAGCTCCTGGCTTCTCCAGGGCAGGGAGTGTGTGGGGAAGTTAAAATTACTCCTGAATCTCTCACCTTTCTGAGAGTTCCTGCCTTGTTTCTGGGTTGTATTCTTTTAGAAGCTTTGATTTATTGATCCCTATGTTCAGAAAGCAGTTGTAGTTAAGACAGGATTTCTGCACCATTCATTCTGGATGCCTCTAAGTGCACATGCTGCTGGGGCAGAGCCTCACGTATCTTGCAGTCCTGTGTCGCCAGCAGGACACAGATGCCATATTATCAATCTTGCAAAAAGAAGGGTGTGTAGCAGCTGCTGCTGCCTCACCCTGCTGTGGGTGGGTGTCTGTGCCCTGCAGGTGGCTGGCTGTGCGCCTGGAGTTCGTGGGGAACTGCATCGTGCTCTTTGCCGCGCTCTTCGCGGTCATCGCGCGCACCAAGCTCAGCGCGGGGCTGGTCGGCCTCTCCGTGTCCTACTCGCTGCAGGTAACCCTGCCTCCCCTAAACCCTCTGAGCTGCTAGACTGCATTGCCTTTCTGGGAAAACAAACACAAGGAACGTGGCAAATAACAATTGCAAACAGTATCTGAGAAGATGCTGGGAGGTTGTTCTGTGCGTTCCCTGTGTGAGGGGATGTGGCCAAGGTGTCTCTTCCCATGTATCTCAACAGCATTTGGGCTTTCCCCCTGTCCAGCACTGATTAACCAAGGTATTGTCTGTGTTTGTGCATCCCATGAAATTGCAATGCTTTGCTTGTTCCATGTTTTTCATTTATTGCAGGTGACCTATTTAGTGTAAGCTGCTCTCTGACTCCTTTTCTCCTTGCAGATCACAGCATACTTGAACTGGCTGGTCCGTATGTCCTCCGAGCTGGAAACCAACATTGTTGCTGTTGAGAGAGTCAAAGAATACTCTGAGATGGAGAAGGAGGTACACTGAGCTGCCCAGCTCCCTTTGGGAGCCAGTGCCCTGTCCTGGGGTCTCAGCTGCCCTGAGTGGGCTGCAGGGTGGGACAGAGCTCAGGACCCAGTGCCTGCCAGGGAAGGGCTGGGGCTCAGTGGGAAGTTCCTGTTGGTGCTTTTTGTGGAGCATCCACTGGTGTTTACACAGGGCTGTTTAGGAAATGGGCTCTTAGTTCTGAGAAGTTCCTACTGCTAGGTTCAAGGCTAAGCAGTAGGGCAGCACAAATGTTTTGGTTTCCTAAGGCTTTAAACATCATGGTTTTATTTGTTTCTCTTTTTGCACTCAGTATGGGGAATAAAAAGGTTTTACTTTGTTTTGATTGAAATCACATAACTCATGTGCAGTTGTTCCCTTTATGGTTACAGAGTTCCCTGAGTCTTCTCCTTGCCTGCCTGTCACTTGAACCTTTCCTGGGTCACTACTTTTGCATCCAAACATGATGAAGACCCCTCCTAGAATTTTTTCTTAAGTTCTAGTAGCAGACCAGTATTTATACATGTAAAAGCCTTTTTATTTGGCAGTGGCAGGGAATGCAGTGGGGTGTGTTCTTCCCTTTCTCACCTCTGTGGGAGGCTGAGGCAGCAGCTTTTTAGCAGCTTATTAATGTTTTAGTCTCTAGTTTCACGTGAAGCTGCCCCAGAGGTTTCCTTGCCATGGTGGGCTGTACAGACAGGCTGTGTGATTCTGCCACTGGCAAGAGGAAAGTGTATCCAGCAAGTGGGGCTTGAGATAGCCAAGCCCTTGGCTACTGACACCATTTCATCTGTCCTGAGACAACTCTCTTCTCATGACAGTTCCTTTTGCACATGACCCCTGATAAGGATTGTTCCGAGTTGCAGAGTCCCGTGGGGCTGTGCAGGCTGGAGCAGCAGGTGATGATGTTTGTGTGGCTCTTGCAGGCTGAGTGGAGCATTGAGCAGACAGCCCCCCCCAGCAGCTGGCCCCAGCAGGGCAGGGTGGAGTTCAGGGGCTTCGGGCTGCGCTACCGCCAGGACACGGAGCTGGTGCTGAGAAACATCAACCTCACCATCCAGGGGGGGGAGAAGGTAATGCCTCCACCACTGAGCCCACAGCTCTGCAGGCAGCAGCAGAGGGTTTAACCCTGCTCTGTTCTGTGTCTGGGGCCCTTCTGGGATCAGCCCTGCTGCCAGTGCAGCTGCTGTGGGCTCTGTGTTCTGCATCCTGGGTACAGAGACACCTCTCTGGGGCTGCCACCTGTCATTTGCCTGGTTTCACTGGGAGCTGAGGTTTATCCTGTCTTGTCTCCCCTTCCCAGGGAATTTTGCTAATTTGTTTGCCATAAGCAAAGAGGAGTAGGTTGTAGAGAGATTGTTAATTATAATCTCAGGAAAATAGCCCACAGCAGAGGAGGGAAGCCTGATCTAGTGAGGCAGAAGTTGCAAGATGAGACTGCAGGGGAAAATGGGACTTTAGAGCAGATCCTCTGGATCTGGCCCAGCTGATCTGTGTGTTTCTCCTCCTGCTGCCTTGCCCATGCACTCACACATGTCCCACCCCTGTTGTGAGTGGATTCTCTGATGTCTGTTAATAGTGGGATCTTGCACAGCAGCATAAAAGGTACCTATGGCAGACCAGCTGTCCAGCTTCCTGACTTGTGGTACCAAACTGGGCATTTGTTTCCTCCTGAGTCCACACTTCTGCCTACAAATATGGGCAGAATGCCACCTCAGGTGGTTAGAATGGGCAGATGGCAAGAGATGTATCAGCCAACTAAGGCAGCAATGTTTTATATTTGAGAAGAATTGATCAAGACTTCAGTCTAAGTGGGAAGTAAAACATACAGTGTGAGACTGAATGCTTTTGGTGTGTGGATAAATTATGACAATATGTTGGTTTGAGGTGGAAATGCTTGGAAATACTTTTAACTCTTTCCCAGAATAAGTTGTTCTTGTGTTTCTTCCCAACAGATTGGAATAGTTGGAAGAACTGGAGCTGGAAAATCCTCTCTCACTTTGGGTTTGTTTCGGATTAATGAAGCAGCTGAAGGTGAAATTATTATTGATGGGATTAATATTGCAAAGATTGGGCTCCATGACTTGAGGTTCAAGATCACCATCATCCCTCAGGTAGGTGCCAAATGCTGCCAGAACTCCTGTGCTCTTTGCACTCCAGTGCTCTTTCCATAAAGTACTGAGGAGAAAATTGTTATTCCTCCTCTGATCTGTGCTCTGGAATTCACTCATTTCAGCTGGCTCTTTCATGTACTTGAAACCAAGCTTTTCTCCCTAGGCTGGTTTCAATTCACCTGTGCCAGGTAACAAGTAGGAGCTTGGCTGTGGCTGAGCCCTGTTGTGGGAGCACAGCCCTGGCCTCTGGATTGAGGAGCTGATCACTCACCAGCAGAGACAGCTCAGCCTGAGTGGGCAGGGCTGGTCCAGCCTGGGGTCCCTCTGGGACTGGGCAGCCTGGGGTCCAGCCTGGGGTCCCTCTGGGACTGGGCAGGGCTGGTCCAGCCTGGGGTCCCTCTGGGAGTGGGCAGGGCTGTCCAGCCTGGGGTCCCTCTGGGACTGGGCAGGGCTGTCCAGCCTGGGGTCCCTCTGGGAGTGGGCAGGGCTGTCCAGCCTGGGGTCCCTCTGGGACTGGGCAGGGTGGGCTGTCAGTGCTGCTCTTGCACACAAACCTGTGCATGACCATCCCAGTCTAGCCCAGCAGCTCTGGGTTTGAGTCCTGGATATTTGGGAATACAGCTCCATAAGCATTGGATTTAGTCCCAAGTGTTTTAGTTCTTCCTGTGTAGCCTTTATTGCCTGTTCTGATTCAGAGCAAAACTATAAAATGTGATGTTTTGAATTACCATTGCAGCACACTGGCAAAAACAAGTGATCTCACTGTAAATGGTTTTCTGCACCATCTCTTTTAGATATCCTGCAGGGAGGGAGCACTTTACTTTTCTTCTTTTGCTTGTTTTGCATCAGTATTTCCAAAACAGTATTTCTTCCTGTCTGAGGAAAAAAAGAGTAATACTGCAGCTGAAGAGTTTTGAAATATTTGCAGATGGTTAATTCCTTAAGAAGTGAAAATTTGACCTTATAGTCCCTGCTGACAGAAGGTTGAGCAGGGAGGGCTTCTTTTTTAGCCTAGAGGTTCAATATAAAGAAAGCTGGTTGGGGTTTGGGTGTTTTTGTTGGTTTGTTTGTTTTGTTGGGTTTTTTTCTGAATTCATGAAGTTCTGACTAATGGAAAGGTTGGGACTGCAGTAATCTGCAAAGGGAAGAGCTCAGGCCCCCCAAGAAGAGCAAGGAGTAAGAGTGAGGCAGAATAATATTAATTGGAAAAAAAATGAGCCTTCACTCCTAAATTCTGTGTATTAGCTTGCTTGCAAGTGCATCTTGTTTCCTTTTGTTATCTAACCCATATTTTTGGAGCACTTGCCCTGCCCTGTGCCCATTGTCAGTGACCTCTTTCCATGACAGGATCCAATATTGTTCTCTGGCTCTCTGAGAATGAATCTTGATCCTTTTGACCAACACTCTGATGAAGACATTTGGAGGTCTTTGGAACTGGCTCACCTGAAGAACTTTGTGTCATCCCTTCCTGATAAACTGAATCATGAGTGTGCAGAGGGTGGTGAGAACCTCAGGTAGGTCAGGGGGTGCTGAGCTGAACCATGAGTGTGCTTGTGGAAGTTCTGCTGCCCCAGCCCTGTGTGAGAATTCTTAGTGTGTGACCAGGCAATCAACCAGCTAGGTTTTATTCAACATGTTTTCAGCTCTTGAGTTGGGGAATTTCAAATAATTTAAGAAATACTTTGAATGCTGGGAGGTTTGTCAGCTTGGGCAGCCTTGGAAAGCATTTAAGCAGCAGCAGTTATTCTAAGGAAGCTGTTCACTTGCTATTTGCACCTTTATCAGTTTTATACATTCAGTTTGTGGGAACCAGTCAAAGGCCAGCCCTCAACACTGCAGTAATTCAGTGAATCAGCCTGATGCAGTTATGCTGAAACCACTTGTATTCTCTTACCACATTGCCAGGACCTCATTGGAGGGGATGTAGTTTCAGATGCTGTTGGATATTCTGCAGGGAAATAGCAAGACACACCTTAATTGCCAGGAATTGCCAGGTTTCCAAATGAACACTAATAAACCTGTCCTGACTTTTCTCCCATCCCAGTGTGGGACAGCGCCAGCTGGTGTGCCTGGCACGAGCTCTGCTCAGGAAATCCAAAATCCTGGTTCTGGATGAAGCCACAGCTGCTGTTGATCTTGAGACAGACAAGCTGATACAGTCAACTATCAAGTCTCAGTTTGAAGGCTGTACTGTGCTAACTATAGCCCATAGGCTGAACACAATCATGGACTACACCAGGTAAAATCTGCTTTTATCCTGCTGCTGTCACCTGCTCTGTGCTCCACTCACATGGCAACCTTTGTGTTGGATGTTTACTGGTTTGCTTTTAGCTGCCTCTGCACAGAGCTGCTGCAATCCCTGCTTTGGTGTTGTGTTCTGGCCTGGGGGCTCCCCTGTCCCTCTGTCACTGCTGCTGCCTGGGCAAGCTGGCAAGGGGAGAGAGGGGCAAGGACAGGAGTCTGTCCCTGGGTCCTGCCCTTGCTTAGGCACACACAGCATAGGGAGAGATCCTGCCCTCTGAAGTTTATTTGGTGTTTCACTTTCCATCCTTCTGGTTATAGTTCATACAGCCTCCCTCATGCTTGGCTGCCTGGCTAAGGTGTGGTTGAGAACAAGTTGTCTCATATTTCAGTTTTAGGCTCTCTTGTCCCTTTTCTGACAGGAGGCAGTGATCCCTGGGAACCCCCAGCTCAGCTGAGGCAGTGGTGCCACCTGCCAGGGGCTTGGTGACTCTCTGCAGTGCCTTGCATCCCTGGGGGCAGCTGGAACATGTTCTAGCACTGAGCTGAGCACTGCCTTGTGCCAGTGGCATGTTTCTGTTTTGTCACAGAAGCTGTGTGACAGCACTTGGGGTGGAGAGGTGTTAAGGGAAGGTTATCCCAGCTCCTGCAGGGTCTTGCTGCCCTCCCACACCTTGACAAGAAGTGCTGCCAGCTCACTCCTGGCTGGCTCAGAGCACAGTCTGCAGGAGGAGATGGGGAACGTGTGCTGCATGAACAGTGAGCACAGACCCTCTGCAGAGGGGTGGGCAGGACAGACCCTCAGCCCGTTCACACACTCAGCTCTGCCCTCACTTGCAATAGTGGCTGCTCACATGGATCCTTGTTCACTGCCTTTCTGGATCTTCTTGTGACTTCTTTCTTTCATCTCCTTGTTTTACAGAGTTTTAGTCCTGGAGAGAGGAGAAATGGTGGAGTGTGGTACCCCAGACCAGTTACTTCAGGAAAAAGGCATTTTCTATAGCATGGCCAAAGATTCAGGCTTGGTGTAGCACCTGGACTTGGCTGATTACTGTGGGGAAGAGGGAGGTGATGCATTTGCAGCAGTGTAACTTCCCCTGAGCTGGACTGAACCTGAACCATCCCACTGAGCTTCAGGCACAGTGAAGTTAACCAGAGCATGGCAATGGAAGCAACATAAAGATGCAATTTTTTTCTTATTTTTTTATTTCTCCTTAGTATTGATTTTAGCCACCTTTAGGAGAAGCTCATACACTGTGCAAGACACTTCAGAGACTCCTATTTTTGCCTGAAATCTGTCATTATACACTCCAATGTACGGTGGAGTGATTCATCAGAGAAATTCAGAAAAGCTTTTTCTTCTCATCTGCTCTTATGTTCTGAAGTTCCCTCCCCCCTTTTTGTTTTTTTGTTTTGTTATTTTTTCTTTTTTTTTTTTTTTTTTTTTGTTTAAAACATTTTTGCAAATGCTAATTATTTGCTTGTTTGCAGATTCCTCATTTCATGAGCCATCTATTGTGGGATGCACTTGGAACATTTTGTGGCAAATAGTACTAGAGTCCAAAGATTTTTCTTCTTGTGAAATAAAATGTGTGCCAGACTTTCTCATGATGGCATTTACTGTACATGGTTAATGCTTTATGCATTGTCCTACAGGTTTCATGTGTTTACAGCATGTGTTAGAGCAGCAAGTTCACAGTCAGTGAAAAAGCACAGTCAAGTTCCAGGCAGTATTTCAGCATGTCTAGAATGACAATCATTCCAGAAGCAAACAGTGCAGCAGCTGTGTGTGCAGTGCCTGATCTCACCCCAGCTCACTCAGGAGCTCCAGCTGGGTGCCAGTGCTGGTGACACTGTGGGGACAGGCTGGGCAGAGCTGCAGGCTCAGGGGGACAGTGGTGGTGTCACTTGGCTCTGGCAGGTCTGTGCTTCCATAGCAGCTCTGCCACATCAAGGACCATTAGCCTTATATCCAAGAAACATGCCCTTCATGCTGCTGCTGTTGACTATTAAATTTTGTGGGGAAATGTTCTGTTGCAGTTGTTTAATAAGAATAATTAGTGTTTTTAAAGTTGTGTGTCAGAAGGGTCTAACAATTAAAATGGCAGCACAGTCTGGTTTGCAAGATCCATGTTAAACTTTCATCTTTTTGTGGTAAGAAAAAAGTTACTTTTAAATGTTCTGATTAGTCTTATTTTAAAGGAAAATGCTGGAAGAAAGCAAACAAAGTCAGATGGATCCAGATACTCAGCACTGAGAATGTGGACTTCTGTGATTGATATTGCTGACCTTAATACTAGACAATTGTTGTCCTTAGAGTAAAGCTATTTATTTTTTTGTAAATTATGACTCTCTGAAATTGAATAGAATGAAAATTTCTTTGGTATTTTTTGTAATGACAATGCAAATATTTGCAAAGAACTTGCAGTAAAAAAAATTGTTTGAAAGAAAATGTGTTATTTCTTGCCTTGGGTTTGACAAAGGGTTTGCTTTGTCAGTTCAGGTTTTTGCCTTGAAAGTAGAAATTCTTGGTTCTGCTTGGCCTGATGTCTGGGGTTTAGGGTGGTGGGTAAGAAGCCACGAGTGCAGATAACTGTGTGGATGGATTTGTGGTTTGCTGAGCAGAGCAGGTGATGATGATGATGATGGATCAGCAGAGCAGGAGGTCAGAGCTGGTGGCCAGGTGCAGTTTGGACATGTTGTGTCAGTGTTTGGACACCCCTGCAGTGAGCAGCTGGCAGTGGCAATGCTGCAAGCCTGGCTGGCAGTGCTGGATGCTCTGCTGCCTGTCCAGCTGCCTCTGCTCCTGCACAGGAGGGGGTGGATCTGATCCTGGCACTGCAGCAGCCTCTGCTCTCCTGCCTCTCCTTCCCTCCTCCCCAGTGTTTGTGCACTTTGGATGATGAGCTGCAGCTGCTGCCTTGAGTCCACAGCTGTGTAAGAGCAGTGCTGGGGTGAGCAATCCTCACATACTGACAAAGATAATACAAAATACAACAGTGAAATTCTTTCTTGCTGTCCATGAAATCTTTCTGGCTTTTAAAAATAACTTGTGTAATCTTGAAGTATGATGGATATTTGGGCTACACGTCAGTATAAATTTGGAATGCTGTGATCTTTCTCTTTTGGCTTGTTTGCTTTTATACCAGAGAAGTATTTAAGTCCTGACTGTCTCATTTTCAGCAGTCAAATGAGGTTTTGGTATCTGGAAACATAATGAAAGTGGAATTGCTGAGTTTCCTATGGAAATAATGTGTATCCCAAGTTACCCCTTTCCATCTACTCACTGCAGTTCTGGCTCAAACCAGCTTTGGTTGAATGTCAGGCACTTTAGAGAGAATTCAATACTCAATTTTGAGGTCAATTGCTCCTGATGGTGGTGGTTCTGCTTTGGGATGCTCCATGAGTGAGTCATGCAAGGCCTGATTCTTCCATCAGTCTGTAGAACAGTCCCTTCTGAGCTATTAAGTGTTCTGGAGTATCAAATTCTGCTACCCGGCCATTTTCCAAGACTAAAATCCTGTGAATATGAAAAGAAGTGTAAGTTTGGGGTACACAGCACCTATAATAAATGTAGCAATTTCTGCTTAAAGTAGGTTTCAGTACTTGATGGTTATTCAGCCAAGCTTTCCAACAGCTTTTCAGCTGGGGAACACTGCTGGGATAGAAAGGGCTCCTGATGAGTGACTGTTCAAGTGCTGAGTTTGGGAGGAGAGGTTTTTGGCAGCTGAGGCTGGAGTGAGATTTGGAACAGAGTACTGGGGATTTCAGTTTCACAACTCTCAGGTGATGAAAGGAGCTGTAGTCATGGTTCTGCTGTCAGTGGGGGGAGAGGGCTGTGACTCAGCAGTGTGTGGGAGTAAAGGAACTCTGATTAACCTGCTGGTGCCCTGCTGGTTTAAGAGAGATCCTGCAAACTCTAAAGCAAAGCCTGGAGGTTTAGGCAGGAAAAGGGCAGAAATGGAATTGCTGTTCACACTGTGTCAGTGCCCCACTGCTCAGACATGCTGTACCTGTCACAGTCCAGGATGGAATTGCTGTTCACACTGTGTGTGTCAGTGTCAGTTCCTCTCTCCCCAGTCCTGCTGTACCTGTCACAGTCCAGGATGGAATTGCTGTTCACCCTGTGTGTGTCAGTGTCTCTCCCCAGTCCTGCTGTACCTGTCACAGTCCAGGATGGAATTGCTGTTTACACTGTCAGTTCCTCTCTTCCCAGTCCTGCTGTACCTGTCACAGGGCAGGATGGAATTGCTGTTCACCCTGTGTGTGTCAGTGTCTCTCCCCAGTCCTGCTGTACCTGTCACAGTCCAGGATGGAATTGCTGTTCACCCTGTGTGTGTCAGTGTCAGTTCCTCTTTCCCCAGTCCTGCTGTACCTGTCACAGTCCAGGATGGAATTGCTGTTCACCCTGTGTGTGTCAGTTCCTCTCTCCCCAGTCCTGCTGTACCTGTCACAGTCCAGGATGGAATTGCTGTTCACCCTGTGTGTGTCAGTGTCAGTTCCTCTCTCCCCAGTCCTGCTGTACCTGTCACAGTCCAGGATGGAATTGCTGTTCACCCTGTGTGTGTCAGTTCCTCTCTCCCCAGTCCTGCTGTACCTGTCACAGTCCAGGATGCTGCTCACACGGTGAGCGATGGTCAGCACGGTGCTGTCTCTGAACTGAGCTCTCAGCATGGACTGGATCTGCACATCAGTTTCTAAATCCACTGCTGCTGTGGCCTCATCCAGAATGAGGATCTTGGCTTTTCTCAGCAGTGCTCTGGCAAGGCAAACCAGCTGTTTCTGACC
Source organism: Erithacus rubecula (assembly GCF_903797595.1). Taxonomy (NCBI): domain Eukaryota; kingdom Metazoa; phylum Chordata; class Aves; order Passeriformes; family Muscicapidae; genus Erithacus; species Erithacus rubecula. The sequence goes on from NC_136669.1 coordinate 729,609, forward strand.
AGTGCTGCAAGGAGGAAGAGGGATGGTAAACTGAGGGCAGTACTCACCTTTCCTTGGGGTCAGAACAGATGATTCATTTGAAATCTCTAATGGATCACCCTTTCTCTGAAAGGGCGATTGGATTGAGGCTGGTGGCACTGCAGGTGGGTAACAACATGAACAGCCTAGGGAGGGGAGGGGAAGGTGTTGCTGTGGCACCCAAAAGAGCTACACCTGGAAAAAATGGCAACTGCACAAATGCAAACCACCACCATGACTAAGTCTGAAAGGTCTTAGTGTCTTATGATTTGATTTCATACTTCTAAACAGGATAGTAATGCAGCAGTTTGCAGTATGGGCATCATTAATTTTTTTTTTTTTTTTTTTTTTTTTTTTAAGGAATTGTCCTCCTTATCCCAGTTCTCCTAGGCCAGGGGCTGGCACTGCCCTGCCACTGTCTTTCTGCAGATAAAGGTACCTTAGGTTTTCCCCTTGGTCAGTGCATTTATATTCCAGCTGCTCTGGCAAATCTGCCACAAAGTTCTTGAGCTGAGTAAGTTCCAAAGCTGTCCAGATGTCTGCATCAGTGTGTTGGTTTAATGGGTCGAGATTCATTCTTAGGGAGCCAGAAAACAAAACTGGATCCTGAGCACAGAGACAGTACAAACAACTCCTGAAATTAATTATAAAAATGAGCTCTTGGGTCCTGCCTGCTGGGTGAGAATGTGTTGAATGGCAGATAAACATGGTATAGAGGTTATTTCCAGTTTGGAAACTGCTGAATGTCCCTTCTCTCACAGAATCTTTATAAACCCTTCCCAGGTGTTCAAGACCCTGCTCAAGGATTTTGGAAGTGGGTTTCATACCTGGGGAATGACAGTGATCTTGGTTCTGAGGTCATGGAGGCCTAACTGGGCAATATCCTGTCCATCAATTAGGATGGATCCTTCTGCAGCCTCCACCAGTCTCAGCAGCCCCGCTGCAAGGCTGGATTTCCCAGCTCCTGTTCTGCCAGTTATGCCAATCTGCAAAGTGCAATGGAAGGAGTTTGGGTTTTATTGTTTTCTCACAGCTGGACAAACATGTCATGTAGCTCCTCTTGGCCTTTTGATGAGAGACAGCTTTGCACAGACCAGATCCTTAGGGTTGTTTGTGGTTCACACAGGCTGGCACTGCTTTCTTAAATGGAAGCATTTACAGTTTGTAAATGTTTTGTATGAAAAGGAATCACAAAAGCCTTTGGGAAGAATAATTACAAGACTTAACAGTTTGAACTGAGCCTTCCTTTAGAACCAGAGTGCAAAAATGGAATTGCTGTGCTGCAATAAGCTGGACAGGGTGTGCAGTGTGGGAGCTGCCAGGCTGCTGTGCTGGGTGCAGGCAGGGCTGTGTCCCTGGCTCTGGTCAGTGCCCAGCACTGCTCACACTGCTGGAGTGGGTTTTTACCTTCTCATGCCCATTGATGCTCACAGTGACACCCCTCAGTGCTGACTCCAAACCTGGCCTGTAGCACAGGCTGTAGTTTCTGAATTCAATCCTTCCCTCAGTGGGCCAAACTTGAAGTTTGCTACTCAGAGTCCCAGGTGCCTGGAGAGATGGAAGCAAACAGCAGAGCTGAAGGCTGAGTTGAATTAACCCAATCAAGTGGCAATACCTGAATGGGAAGTTCATGAAGACATCTGTGCCAACTGCCCCCCAATCTCTTTGCTGTTTCCAAACCAGGAAAAGGCCTTTAACTTTTATACTGCAGATGTTGGCTTTTTACTTTATCTGAAGGTGCCAGTCAGATTTTCTTTACTGAAAATGGGGATGAATGTTTGCTTGCATGTCAGAGTTCTGACACTGAGTAGTTCAATAACAAAAATTTATATGCCTCTGTAAACAGGACTGTGAAAGCCTCCTCTCTCAGGGCAGCATATGGAAATACAATTTTAATGATTGCAGAACAAAAATTACTGCACTGGAGACTTTTAGCAGCTAAAAGGTTATCTAGGAGCCATTAGTCATCAGAGAGTTGCATCTGAAGTCACATAATAAATACTCCAAATATGGGCAGGAAATGTCTCATTCCATGAGTGTTAACAAGTGAAGCTATTTTAATGGCAATCCAGTGCATAACTATCTTAAGGAAATAATGATCAGAGGCTATAAAACAAGTCTAGTCAGTTGGATAAAACTCAAATGCTGCAATTCTTTAAAGGAAACATGACTGGCCTTTTAGAAAGGGAAAATGAGGGGAACAGAAGAGTTACTAATTGAGTTTGCAGAGATGCTCAGCCCCTTCTAGTAAGGTCAATAGTGGATGAGGTACCTCCTTAGGAGTGCTCAGGTATTCTCTCACTCTCTCCACAGAAACAATGTTGTTCTCTACGTCTGTCCAGGAGCGAACCATCCAGTTCAGAACACCAGTGATCTGACACATGGGGGAAGAAGCATTAGGGCACAGAAAACCAGCCCTGAGCTGCTCAGGAGTTACCTGCTCCTTTGTCTTACTGTTTATTTCTAAAGATCTCCTCATCAGCTAATTATAGCAGAAATTAGATGACATCAGAAAACCTTAAAATGCTAAAGTGAAAGCCAGGTCCTCCTATGGCCCCTTCCACATATTAATAGAGAATGAAATGCTATTGACTTGGATGCTACAACATAGTGTAGGTATTTTTTAGGCTCCTGTGCAACTGGGGTACAAGCAGGTAAGACAGGTACTGAAGACCTTGCTTCAGCTGCCCAGGGCTTGCTTTGACTTATATTTAGATTCAGGTGCAGGAGGAAGAAGATGGCCCATACATGTGTTAATGAGGTTCATTCCCTAAGGGGCCATGTGCTCTGGATTTCAGCAATAACAGCAGCATTTGGTAGGAAAAGACATCTAGAAAGGCACAAAAATAGTTCATAATAGAAATTAGAATGCAGCTGCTTTTGGTAAAGGCAAGGATGGTATTGTGGCCACACTGGATTACCTGGAGAGCACAGGAGATGGAGAAGCCAGCAGCTGCTGGGCTGAGCTGTGTCCTGCTCAGGGCTGCAGACAAGGCTGCAAACAGCACCAGGCCATTGCCCAGGAACTCCAGGTTGGTAGCAAGCCACCTGCAGGAGGAGGGACAGAGCTGTGCTGGGTGCCCTCTCTCTCCCTCCCTCCCAACACATGATGATTGTACAGATTGGTACCTGTCAGCAACAGCTCCAGGGAAGCAAAGGCGCTGGTTCTCATCCACGAGGGAATCACTCCTTGAGATAAACCTCTGCTGCTCTTTGTGAGCACGGATCACACTGCTGCCTTGGAAAGTTTCTGAGATGTGGGAATAGATGGGGGACCTGCTGGCAGCCTCCATGTGCCTCAGCTGGCAGGAGGTGCTGACATAGAAGTGCTGGCACAAGGGAGAAGGGAGAGTCATTAGAGGGCTCGTGCCTCTGTGGAGGTACTGGACAGGAAATTTGGAAGTGCTACAGTACATTTATCCTCATGTCACAAAACCTTATGTGCATGTAGGAGATAGCCCTAAAGATGAGGCAGTGTTCTTACCTCTGTCATGTCCTGTCTTTATTAGGAATAACCCTGTGGCTGGGGCAAAGGAGCTGTGAACCCACAAAGCTCTACACTCAGTTTCTCCTGCAGCTCAGGCCTGCTCCATGGAGAACAGAGATACAGCTGCCCTTCCCTAGTGCTCAGTCTTGGCTGGCTAACATGGATATATTAAAAGGTAGTGTAGGAATTCTGCAGGAAAGGAAAAATGCCTTAGTATTCATGTGATTTACACTAAAGGACATGAGGAATAGCCCTAGGTAGGATTTCTTTTAGACATCAAAAATGCACAAATCTCTTTTTGATGTCTCTGGGGTCCTTTGGGAGGTTGAGGTGATGTGGGAAAGGGACTGACATTACTCCTGCTCAGATGCAACATGAGATGATGAAACTAATTTCTGCCTGCCTTGACTGCTAAGAAATGGAAGGAGGCTTTCTGCAGGGACACGGCAGTGCTGCTGCAGCCTCTGCTGGAGCTGTGAGCTCCTACCTGGAATGCTGCATAAAGAACAGTCAAGGGCACTATGGCCACTGCTGCCCACGGTGTAGCCACCACAATCACCAGGTAGATCTCCAGCAGGTTGAACAAGAATCCCAGCACAGACTTGACCTTGTCAGGGATGACAGAATCCACAGCATCCATGTCCCTGGAGAAGCGGTTCAGCAGGTGCCCAGTGGGTGTTTGCTCAAAGAAGAGCATGGGGGATCTCATGACACTGCTCAGCAGCTGCAGGAACAGCTGCTGTGAGGCTGACACCCCCCCCAGCAGCACTGCTGCTGTGCAGGCAAACCTGCCAAGGGCTGCAAGAGGAAAGAAATCATTAGTACTGGGTCTGAACAAAGCCACCTTGGAGCTCTCCTTTGCAAGACTCTGATTTCCACTTAGTCCTGTGAATGCTGCATCTCTGTGCATTCAGGAAGGTGGATCAGGAATGAAACCTCTCTTCAGCAGGAATCAAACCAAGCCTCAGAGGTGCAGGGTAAGCTGCCCTTTCTGCAGGGTACAGAGTGACCAAAGACCTTCTAAGCCAGCTTGATGGGAGACATGGATCCAGGAACTTAAACATGCAGGACAAATTATTCATTCATCACAAAAGAAGCTTGACTTGGGATACTTTAAATTTCTCAGTGATATTTTTTTCTTTTTAAATAGAGTGACCAAAAGAATTGTGGAAAGAAAAGAATTTTAAAACAAGATAAAGAAAGGTGAAAGTTTACAAGTTTCTCTTCTGTTTTGCATGACCTAAGCCAAGATTTCATTCAGCATGGAGAAGAGCCTTGCACTTTGATAGAATTAATTTATACTGGAAGGATGAAAAGAGATAAAGAAAAACCTTTAGGGGTGGGGCCAAAAGCCCAGGAAGCTGAAAGCCCAAGGGTATGCACTTGTTTATATTCTGAGAAAACAGCCTGGATATGGAAAGGGAGGTGGGAATGGAGAGAAGAATGAAGTGAGCAAGTGAAGCAAACCTTGCAGCACTCCTAGTGCAGCAAAGACTGTCACTCTGAGCTGGGTGTGCTGCTGTGTCCCGTTGAGCACAGGGTCACCTGCCCAGAGGCTGAGCCAGTAGCCCCTGGAGAAGGCCAGGACCTGCTGGCACGTGAAGGACAGGATGGTGCACACACACAGGGCTGGGCCTGCTGCCTGCAGGTAGGCTCTATGCACCCCAGCACTGACCTGGAGACAGGAACATGGGCAGAGAAAGAGCAGAGCTTGTCAGCAAAAAAAAAATACATTTATTATGGCATTTCTGTTATATGCCCCAGCCACAGCAACAATGTTGATTCTTGTTTTGTTTTCCTCATGGATGAATAATGAAGGCATAATTAAAGAAATCATTAATGAATGATTTTTATCAACTGATGAATGTTATGCAAGAGGCTCATATTACTTTTGGAATGCATGTAAGGCTTTCTTTATGTCAGGCAGTGGTTTCCTGTGTTGTTGGAGTGAGAGATGACTGTCCTGCTCACACTGGCTGCTTGTGTGGGGTCTGCTGACCAGGAGAGGTGAGAGATGCCAGCCTGGACAGTGCTGGGCTTCCCTAAAGAAAAGCTGCCTCTTTTGGGGTTTCTGGCTTACTGCTCTCATTTATTCTCATATGACATGTCCTTGTCTCAGAGCTCAGCTGTGACTGCCTGGCTCTGGTTTAGCTGAGGCAGGGAGCTGACCTGCCTGCCAGGGGTGTTATCCCATGGAATGTGTCCTTGCTGTGCTTACCCTGCTGTGCTGAGTTCTCTCTGCCTTGCTGAATCCTCCACTGGTACAGTCTTGACTCACAGGAATGGTTTCCTTTCTCACAGCAGATTTTACTGACTCACCACTTCATGAAGAAAACAAAAATCCTTTCAATTTTTAGCCACCCACCCACCCCTAAATCCATGCCTGTTTTGAGGGCTGCAGTTTTCAGGGTTCTCCAGAGTGACCCAGGCATTGTCCATGTTTGCACAGGGACTGGGCTCTGGCACACCAGTGAGGAGCAGAGGCTTGAGGCTGGTCTGGGATGAGTCTGACCCTACAGCCCCCAGGGAAGTGATCACACCCAGCTGGATCAGGGAGCCTGGACCTGAGCTCTGCTCTGCCTCCTTGTGAAATACAGAAGTGTCAGTCAACTTCCACATTCAGGAGCAGGTTTTTACCTATTCTTGAGTTTTGCTTGTTTGCTCTTGTTATTCATTTGCAGATCAATCTCAAACCTGTATCATACTCAGTAAGAGCTTCCCTGTAGGCTTGTATGGGTTTCTGGAGTCAATTCTTCAGTGTCTCAGACTGCTTTAGCCTTACCTGAGGGGTTTCTCCTGAGATGGACCATTTCCAGTGGTGACAGTGCCTTTGGTGTCTCCCATTGCTGTGAAATAATGTATTTTTTTCTAAATGCTTTAGAATCCTTTTTTTTTTGTTCTATATAGCCTTTGAAAGACAGGTAATATGGAGGAAAGATCCACTTAGAAATTGTTTCTAAAGGTAGAAATATCAAGGTGAGGCTTGAAGATTAGCACATATAGTGGGTAATACTTTACTGCAGGATTATTGTCTGCTCCTATGGAGTCAAGAACCAATTTTGAGGTGATGAGTCAGCTGATTTGACAGGAATATTTTTCCCCACACAAAACAACAACCTTACTGTGATTGGACCTCTGCTTTAAATGTCCATAATACACCAGATATGATATGGGAACAATTGACTGATAGACCTAGGAAGAATGATTCCAGCACATCTGGGTTACCTGGAACACCAGCACGTGGCTTCTCCTCTTCACTGACATGGGAATGGAGAAATTCTGCAAAGGCCCCATTTTTCTGTAGAAGTTCTTGGTAGGAACCAGTTTCTGAGATCATTCCATCCACCAGAAAAACAATGTTGTCCACTTGAGGCAAAATGTTTATTGTGTGAGTCACCAGCACTCGAGTCTGCTTAAATAAAGAGGGAACAGTTACAATTGTTCTCCTGTCAGCACTTCAGTATTCCAGGATCAAATTTAGGCCTCAAAAATTCATCAGCTTGAATGGAATGGAAGGGAATTTCCTTTTATTTACATTTCTGAACATATTTGCACAGATAATTGGAAGAAAGGACAAAAGAAAAGTAATTTTTCCCTAGATAAATTGCAGTATTTTGCATTTCTAATATACAATCAAACCCTTTCAGTACACCTTAAATCTGACACATTCTTCTTAGCCAGCCATTCTGTTTCAATACAATAATTACATTCTGATACTTGCAACCAATCCTCATGGAGAGAAAGATATTTATAATCAGATATGTCTTTTTAAATTAGATTTTTAATGAAATAAATTGCCTGCTTCCTGTTTTCCTTCTATAATGGGAAACTGAATCATGTATTTCTAGGCAATTTATAGTATGAATCCCATAGAGCTGCCCTAACATCCCTTTCCATGTAACCATGTTTATTATCTATATTGCTTGACAGCAGAGGAATACCAAGGAAAAACAAAACATAACCAGTGTGAAAAGAATGGAGGAGAAGTGTTTAAGAACATTTGGGTGAAGTGTAAAGGTGCTACTGAACTATTCAAAAGTGACCAGGATCAGACTGATCATGGATCAGACAAAAAAGAATCAGAAATCATGGTGACAGAATTTGGAAGAGATCAGGCACATTCTGGGGGCTCTGCTAATTAGTGACTTTAGGGAATTATTTGCAGTTCAGGTCTATAGCACACCTTGTCTCTCAGTAAACCACTGGGTCCAAGCACATGTTCAAAGATGTGCTGGCCAACGTGGGCATCCAGAGCTGCAAGGGGATCATCCAGCAGGTAAACTGAGGCCTGCTGGTACACAGCCCGAGCAAGGGCCACCCTCTGCTTCTGCCCTCCAGACAGGGTGATTCCCTGGAAAAGAGATTGACTCATTCCAAAGCTACACCACATTTCCCAGCTGCTGACTCTCTTTTGCACTGAGGCTTTATGACTTCCTTGTTTTGAAATCAGATATCTCCCTCCCTCCCTCCAACCAGGGCTCTTGCAGAGGCAGAGTCTCTTGAACAACTCCTGTCTCCTGCAAAAGAGCACCCAAGAATGACTGGCTTAAATTAAATTAAACCATGGCCAAACTTTCCAGAAATTCCTGAGCACCTACCTCTTGTGAGTTCAGCTTTTTGTGTTTTCATCACAGCTCCCAGAGCTGTACTTACTCAGGGATAGATGTTTGAAGCAGGACACCTGAAGCTGTAGCTACTCTGGCCAAAGCTGGCCAAACCATAACCCCAAGGCAGTACCTTTTCTCCTATTTCACTCTTCTGCCCTGCAGGGAAGGTCTCCAAATCAGGGAGCAGTGCACAAGCCTCTGTCACTCTATTGAACCACGTTTCATCCATCTCCTTTCCAAATAGAATATTATCTTCCACTGAAGCATTTAGAACCCAAGCTTGCTGGGGAACATAAGCTGCAGTGCCCTATAAAAGTGGAAGAACGTTAGCAAACTTTTCCATGAGCTCAACTTGACACTGTGGGAACCCATTTTGAAGAAAAGCTCAGTTGTGGAGATCTGGAATGCTCATTGCCACTGACAGTTCTCAGGAGGCTTTGCAAAGTACAAGTCTGCACTGTTGCTGCCTTACAGAGGAGTAAAGAGAGGTGCAAGTGCAGGATGCAGGTTACCAGGATGGCACTTCAGCTCACTGGCAGAGGGGAAACAGAACTGCACCTTTGAAGTACTATTCCAGCTCCTACTCCCAAAGTTCAGGCTCACCTGAGAGGTCTGCAGCACCTGCATATAATGAAATGTGATAACACAGCCTGTGCTCAAATTCAGCAGTGAGTGGGTTTGGCTGAGGTACCTGATGGTGTGTTAATGCTTTTCAGCTCCTGCAAACAGCCTAATTAGCAGCCAGTCTGGGGGGGAATTCACCTGGAGGGTGGCAGAGCCATGGGTGGCCTGCAGCTCGCCCAGCAGTGCTGCCAGCAGGGAGGACTTGCCAGCAGCCACCTGCCCAACCACAGCCAGCAGAGAGCCCTGGGCCACGCTCAGGTCTATGCTGTAGGGAAAAGATCAGCCTCTTACACACCTTACATCACTTTCTGGAAAGAAAACAACTGTAATAGTATCAAAACTCTTGCTGGTGTTGGGTATGTATCAAGTAAATCCCCTAATTTCATCCCTTCAGACACCCCCAACCAGAGTCTTCATCCACATTCCCATCTCAGTTTATACCCAGATCCTCACTCTGGAGATAGGCTAGCCCAAAGCACTGGATCGAGAACATTCCTGAATATCAGAATTTTTCAAAGCTTTTCTAAAATATCAATGCCTTTAGAAATAAGCATGTAATGATGTCATATATAATATCTTTATTCCATCTATTCTACTTTTTTGCTTTGAATCACTGTAATTTCATACTTGGACAAGAAAAGTTAAAAAAAAAAACCCAGTCTCCATATAATAAAGCAACATCCAGATACAGGCACCTTCCCATTTATGTGCTCTTCAACATAATAGCAAAATTATGTTTTATCTGATTCTATAATTTTCAGAATTCAACATTGAAGATGAAGCAAACTTATAAGCCTCTGGATATTCTGCCCCGGTTTCACTTAGGTCCTGTGGAATTAGTTTATCCAGCATCCACCCTGACCTAGAGTACTGAGAGATGACTAAGGGTAAGTCTGTACCTTCTAAGACAAGGAGAAGTTTCTTTGCTCCAGCAAAAAGTTCCATTTCTTATGGTGATACCTGCCTGTACTAAAACATGAAGAGAGACAGACCACTCATAAATGCAGAGATGCTACAGAAATGTCACAATTTATATGATTTTATGTTTCAGTGTGTATTTAAAAATCAACTTTTGTTATGAAAAGAAGGGGTAAATCACCAGATGAGATTTCATTGTTAGAAATAATGAGGCCAGAGAAATAAAGTGACAGTAATTTGCAAATATTTTTCTCTTGACTATGGTAGACACTCTGAGTAGAAGCTGAACAATAGAAATTACTCCCCTTAGAAGATGAAAGTGCTAACATAAAAGCTCACCACGGGCAGAAGTGTTTTTGCCTGAGCTCTCAGGATTCAGCTCTTCCAGACTCAGGAAAGCTGCCAAGCGATTTAAGGAAACTCTGGCCTGAAATGGAGCAGCACAGAGAAAGAAGATTTAGAGTAGAAAGGAGCAAAAACCCAAAGTGAAGACTCAGCCTGAAGACCCACTTAGAATGTTGGCTAATGCTGTGCTGCAGATGATGCAGGCTTAGATGGCCAGGGGCAGCTCTTCCTTATGTTACCTGCCTGTATTTCTGCTTAGCTTAGAAAAACCTGCACATCCTTCCCTGTGCCTCTGCTTCAGTGAAATTGGTACTTGTCCATCCAATTCTTCCTGCAATCTTTCCAGTGATTGCTTCTGTACATGAAAATTTGTGACAGTCTTGGAGTGTAAGAAGGAAATGAATTTCCTCATTTCTTACTGAATAATGAATTGCTTTTCTCTCTGGCCTGGACTAGCAGCATCTCCCCTATGGAGATTTTGCTCCACTTATTCTGACTTCTGTGAGTAGAAACAGAACTGGAAGCCCCTCTGAGATCTAATGGTGCTTGTGCTGAGCTACAAAAGACTTAGGAGTAATTCTTGTTGACTATTTTGTCAATATAAAGGAGCCTTTCTGAACAGCAGTGCCACAAAGGACCTTCAGCTGCAAACCCTTGCAGTTCACTGTTTCACAGTGGCAATTAAATAGCTGGTGTGCAGGGCCCTGAGAAACCCCCACCTTACTTGTTAATGGGGATATGAAAGAACCCTGATGGCCAAAGGAACTGCAGCTAACCTGGACAGCAGCATTGATGGAGAAGGGCAGGAAGGAGTGGGCAGTGTTGAGGATGTTGATCAGTGTTAAGGACACAAAGGCCTTCTCAGCATCCAGCACATGTGTGTTATCCACCAGGGTATAGACAGCAAACATGACAAATGTGACCTGAAAGGGAACAAAAGACAACCAGACCACTTGCTTCACAGTGGTTCAAGGGTGACAGGCCCTTCAAGACTCTGGACCCATTTGGTTCAATGCAGGCTATCACCTCTGGGTGCCTGCCCTGCAGGTACCACAGGCACAGGTCTGCTGTGCTGGCAGCAGAACCAGTTTGGTCATTGGATCTTCTGCTTTAAGGAGGTTTTGGTGCAGCAGCCACAGCAACTCCTGTGACTTCCAGCTCCCCCAGGCAGATATGATCTTTAGCTGTCCATAGGAAAAATCTGTCCAGGCATGAGTACAAAGACAAAGGCAAGTAACAGCACAGGTTTATGCAGGAAGGTGATCCACTCACCAGGAAAGTTGATGAATGGAAAGAAACTAGGGATGCTGAGAAGAGAATCTGAGATCTTTTTAAGGCCTGAAGTTCTTGCTTTCTGATTTTGTGCACTTTCTCCATGAAGGTTTTCTCCCAGCCATACAGTTTGATTACTTTAATGTTGCTGAGAATGGCATTGGTGAGTTTGGCTCTCTCATCCTTATGTTTCATCTGGATTTCCTGTAATATGTTTGAGTTTTATCATTTAATAGGTTGACTGTTTAATAATGCAATTATTCTGAAGAAAAATACCTTATTCCTGCCTCCAAGTCCTGAATAAATTTCCCTGCAGTTGAGCTGTGTATACTGTTTTGCTTATGAATCTTCCAGGCTGGGAAATATTTTACTTTTCATCTTCAGAGCTTTACTTTTACTGGCAGTACATAAAAACAACAGAAAGTAGGGCAAATATAGTAAAAGGCTGAACATGGAAGAGCTTACTCTAAATTTCAAGAAACTTTGCAGGCTTCAAATCCTTCTATGTTACTTCAGACAGTCACGGTAAGCATGAATAATAAATATAACTAATCACATAACTTTGTTTTTATGAAGCAAAATGTACCTGAAACTGACTCCTCTTCTTGGTGATCACAAAATTCAGAGGCAAAAGAAGAAGAAATACAGCAATTGCAGTCAAAGCAGATGGCCCTAGAAGCTGCCAGGAGAGAAAAGGAAAGAGAAGGAGCTTCTGGTGATGACAGGAAAGACTGGTTTTTGTTCACTTAACTCTGTTCCCTCTCGTTAGAGCTCGTGCATCGCCTGCCTTGGCTGAGCCTGTCCCCTGCCCTTGCCCTTGCCTTTTCCAGGAGCTGTGCTCCAAGCCCTGCACTGCAACTCTCCAGGCAGGGGCACTGCTGTCACCAGGCTGAGCTGAACCTGTCTGCTCCCTTGTTAGGAGCTGGATCCTGCTGGAGGCACGCTGGCAATCCCAGCCACTGCCAAAATTCCCTGGCTGTGCTCACAAGGACATCTTGTGGCTGCCCTGAGTTAGTGACCCCAGACAGCACCAGCCTTTCCTTAAAAAACAAACCCAAACCCTCCACAAAGCACTCCTGCAGCAGAACTAACCCAGCGTGTCTGCATGAGATGAAATGGTGGCATTATCCTTGTCATTATCTTGGGACAGCTCTTGGATCCAAGGCCCATAACAATTATGTATCATCACTTGATTCTCATGGTTACATCCCCCTAGGGCTGGCTGGAGGGGAGAGTGCTGGTGGGCACAGACAGTTACAGGCACAAACAGTCTGTGAACACCAGCAAACAAAGTGCAGTTATGCTCCAACCACATTCAACTTGTCAACATCACTGGAATGGGATGATGACTTTTCACAGCCACAGCATCTTTCCAGGCACAAGGCACAATCCATCCTGGCAGTAAAGAGAGGCCTCAGAGGGCTCTGGAAAGCTCCTGTGAATCACTTGTCTCTACTGCTCATACTTCCATTGGCCAAAACCAGGGACTCAACCATAGGGCTCTGTATTGCTGAGAATACCCTACCTTGATAAGAAATTAGAGAAAATTCCATTATTTCTAATTCAGGTTTTGCTCTCTCCTTGCTAAACTCCTTGATACCTATGAAATTCTAATATCCACTACTCTTTCTGAATGGCATGTAACTTTGCTTCAAGCTGTTTCACTGATCTTGTGGTAATCAGGCTGCAGGATGAAGTATGTCAAGTTGCTGTTTCAGACCATTTTCCATTATGCTCTGGGACTATGCCAAGGAGCTGGAATTGGACTTTCAGCCTCCACTGTGTCACCACCTTTTGGTTGTGAAGAGAGGTGACAGGCAAACTTGAAGCAGAAGTTTATCAGTTAGCTCACAATAACCATATTCAGTCTCCTAAAAGGGAGTGAATGCTGGATACACAGGGGAGAAGATGAACTGAAGGATCAGACAAGGATTCTACATCAATAAAAAGATCTTTCAGAAAGAAAAGTGAATAGACCATGCTACAGACCTAAGAAAAACATGGCAATTTCATGTAATTCAAACCAGTAAGTGGAATTTTGAAACTTCCCTTTTCCTCCGGTGTTTAGAATGGAAAGGGATTGATAAATAGTGTCATATTTTACCTGCCACAAGAAGACAAAGCAGATAATAATCCGAATAGGAGCCAGCCAGGTCCCATTAAAATAGATAATCAGATCCATTAGCTTCTGCACATCAACAGACACCAGATTAACAATTTCACCTGTGGTTGCTTCTTTCCTTGAGGCATTTGACATAACTAGGATCTAGACAGGGCAGAGAAGAAGGAAAAGACATCAAACAACAGCTTTGGTCCAAAAGTCAAACAACATTCTTTTCCTCAAAGGGAACAAAGAGAGGGAGAAAAATGTCAAATCCCAGGTATTAAAACCATGCTGCTACCTGGGCCATGTGACTTCACTTTGAGATGAAGCATTTACTCCTTTTACCAACCATCATCTACAGCACAAGAGAGTTCATGTTGAATTTTGCTTTAACCTTTTTTTGGCTTTTCCTTCTTAAAAAAAAAAAATCTCTGAAAAATGCACTGCCATGTACTGCTAAGAGATGAATACAGCACAGCTACATCCTAACCCTGGTTTCTAATGCCATCTCCCCTGAGACTGCCATGAACAGTGTACATCATTACTGCTAAGGCAGGGCTGGAAAAAGGCCAAGCTAACAAGAGCTGCAGCCTCACCTTCCTGTACACCAGGCCTGTCAGTGCAGTTCTCAGCCTCAGCCCCAGAACAAGGCACCTGTACATGTAGTGCTGCTCAAACAGAGTCTGCAGGCAGCCCAGCAGGAACATGCTGAAGGCATAGAAATAGCCAAGCCAGCTTGGGGCTGCCTCATCTTCAATGAACTTCAGGAAAAGCCTGCAAGACAGGAGCAAAATGTTGCTGAGTCCACACAGAAAGGATGAAGTATCAGACAAACACAAAAATAAGCTGGCAGAAATACTGGTCATTTTTCTGTATTCTCTCTGGCTGAGGTTTATCAGTAAATAGCAGAAGAATTGGAACATATACTATCCTGATTTTTGAATCCAGCCACTCGTGGTTTTGAAGCAGTCTCTGATCTCAGCATCCTCTCTGGGTAGACCTCATTTTCAGTGTTAAAGGGGGCTCTTGATTTTCATGAATTTGTCAGAAATATGCAGAGTGGTAGCTGTAATCCAAGGGAGTCACTGACATTTCCAGAACTTCTCCTAATCTTAATGACTGAGAAAGGATTTTGGCCATGAAAATATAACATAATGCAGGTTGGTGTTGTACCAACAGAAACCACAAAGCACTTTATCAAACTGACAAAGCTGTTTGTGTAGGATGCACAGCTGTGCTCTTCATTAGCCAAGGTAAGTGATGTGACACATAAACCATCAAATAACTCCTGCTCCAGTGAAGCTGCCACAGGGCTTGGTGCACCCTGTCCTTCCCACTGTGGAGCACAGCAGTGCAGACAGTGTGCACAGCTTCACACAGTGGCTTTTATCTTTTCCTCCTGACCTGGCAGTGGGGTTAGCACAAATGACACCTGAACTCCTTTTGTCAGCAATAGATAATTTCAAAAGGTTTTTTGTGTGTCTGTGCTGACATACACATCTCTGAGCTCATGCACACTGCAATCCTACACAGGTGACAGAAATACTTTATAAATGTGCACATACCTCAGTACCCTTGGGGTGGAGAACAAGAAGACATCACAGATAACTAAGCAGACAGTGCTGAGAAGGAAGTAAGTTCCAAACATGCTCCAAAACATTCTCAGTAAGGGCCCACTCTGACTGTGCTTTGATTGCAGTAGAGCCTCTGTCTCTTCAGCTTCTGCTATGCCAGTTTCGGTTTTCTGACTCTTTTTAAATGTAGCAGACCCCATTTTCCTGAAGGAAGAAACAATGAGAAAGTTACCTACAACTGGAGAAAGCTTGGGAATTAATTACCTTCAAAAAAACCACTAAACATCTCACACTAGGTCTCATACCATATCCAATATAAAAGCTCATCACAAGCTGACCCCTCTCACAGAAAGTTACTTCTGTGCTTCCAGGAGTGGAAGGATGTTCTCCAGCAGATTTTAGCACTTCAAATCAGATTTTGCACAAAGGGACTCACACACTAGTACCTGTAAGTGTATTTGTTTAGATCATCTAGAACTTCCCATCATGAGCCCATGATGATCAAATACTCACTGCTGGGTTCTGCTCTGACACTTCTTCCACTCTCTTTCTGCCCAGGCAACAATTTCTTCAGAGGAGTCCTGTTTCCTCACTGGCCACAAGTCATCCACCCCCAGGGGCTGCTGAGAGCCTTTCCAGAGAAGCCTGGAGGGACAGAGTCAGGGCAGCACAGCAGGATCTGTGCTGTGTGGGACAATTCCAGAACAGGGGCATCAAGACAGTGCTCCAGAGAGAGCACAGGCACTGACATCACACACTGCTCAGGGCTGCCCTTCCCACAGTGAACAATAAATAATGCCCAGGAACAGCAGTTTTCTGTGAATCCCTGGGCTACCTTCTGTCAGCACAATGGGGTTTGCAAGTCAGCCCTAATTCCTAGTCCACACTGAGAGTCTTGGGTAGTGGAGAAGAAAGTTCAGTTTAACTTTCTCTGGGCTCCATGAAAGGCAGATGAGACCTGGTTACAGTGGACATTAAGGAATGTAATTGTTTTATTTCTGACTGCTCAGCAGCACTCTGGGCCTATGACCTCTTCAGTTTTCCCCCTCCCCAGCACTTGTTACAGCAAAGTCTGGCAGAGAGCTGTGGCTGGTGTACAGTGATGATGAGAGCTTGATGGGATCTATTTCAGGACTGGGTGGGCACTGGAGGGGTAGCTGGGAGGCAGAAGAGAATTACCTACAATCACAAATTTGCATTTTAAGCTATTTTGAGAAATGTAAATTGAATTTTTATAATTTGAACTTGTGAGAATACCTCACAAGAGAAATAATTTATAGAAATAATTTAAATCTTCCCTCCATAAGCTAACTCAGGCTGAGATATTTCCTACTGACTGCCAGCTATGCCCTCTCTGATCTCTGATGCTGTTGCTTTTTTCTGACACTGTAGCAAAACCACATCTTCTGTTTTCTTACCCAGAGAACCACCAGTATGTGATTTTGGAAAGAAAAGAGCTGCTGGCTTCTGGACACTGATTCTGATGGGAGAGAAAACACGTGTGATACTTACAGATAGAAAATGGCATGTGTCAGATGAATATAATTCCTTTGTGTGCTTCCCCAGGAAAAGCAATCAGAGTTACCCCCTCCCCATTCATTGAACCAGAGCAAGTGTATTGTGAAAGCTCAGTGGGATTGGGAGATTTTGGAGAATTTGACTTTGCATAACACCTCAGATGGAAGAAAAAGGAGTATAATTCTTCATACCCAAAGACATTTATTTTCTTAAGCACAGAGCATCTTACATCACCCAGATACTCATGTGCCTGTGTATCCCCATATACTTAAAATCCTGCAATGAAACAAAGCTTTAGGAAAAGCCACCTTATACTTACAGGATTGTTGTCAGCTTTAGAGAAGAAGGGAGGGTGATCAACTAAGCAGAATAACACAAGCTGTCCTAGCACCAGGCCAGTATAAAGGTAAGTTGTAACATGGTGGAAATGGTCTTCCAGGAAGCCCTAAGGGACAGAACACTGGTGAAAATGAGGTAAGAGCTTCTCTTGTTCTGGCTCTGCAAATAAGCATAGGCCACAAATATAAAGTGCCATGAATCATTTTTCTCAGCACATATTGAGCAGTCAGTGAGACAAAAACAGCCCTGTTGTTTAGAGACTGTGTAGTCTGCACATTAAAGATATGTGATCTCACTTACTTTTTCCAGGGCACGCTGAATTTTGGAACTAAGCATCACGAGTGCAGCCACAAATGAGAGCAGCCAGTAAATCAGTAGGACCCCTGAAGTCCTGATGCCCCTCATTCTTTCTACTTGTGTAAGAAACAAGGCAAGGACCTGTGAGGAAGTACAAATTTGTCCAAATAAATACTTGGTAAAAGAATGCCAAACATTATCAAATTAATGAACACAATAGAGAAAAATCAGTTAGCTTCTTGCCCAGACATTTCAACTGCTCAGAGTTGCAGTATGGTTCCTAAGAGGCTAATACTGAAAAGCTTTATGTGCAGTTTTGCACTCAAGAATGTCTACAGAGAAGGCAAGTAATACAATTACAATTGGGCCAACAGGCTGGAAGGGTTTAGGCTATGGAGATGCAATGACAGAAGGGGAGAATAGGCACTTATTTATTGAACAGAAATCACATTTCCTTCTCAACAATACTAAATCACATACTGTGGTGATGAGAAATGAAATCCTGTCTCGTTGTTGAGAGACCTGTTTCTAAACCCTGCTGAAGCCTCAGCTCCTGGCAGGTGTGCTCAGCCCAGAGTCTGCCCCAACTCCAAGCCCCTGATGTGTCACACAGCAGAGAGGCACAAAGTGCATCCCCAGCCCTCTACTCCCAAATCTGTGCTCAGGGACAGTGAGAAGCAGGGGAAATACAAGCTCTGTCCCAGGAGGGCTGAGCTTGGCCACGTGCAGACAAACAGAGGAATTACCATTGTGATTCCCTGCACTGCAGGGCTAATGAAGAATGCTGGAGTCCGTGGGATTCCCTGGCTTTTCTCCCACACCATGAAGAAGACATCAGAAAAACACAGTATTACCAGGATCAATCCAAGGACCTGGGGCAGAGAGAGAAAACTGGAATGAACTGAAATGCAGGGACAAGCTACCCAACTGAATGATCCAAGCTGCCTGGGCAGAAAGACTGGAGGGGTGGAAGATTAGGTTTGGCACACAGAATGTTACAGGAAGTTTCTGGGAATCAAATGGAAGCACAGGGGAGAAGCTCTCATGACATATCTTCCCAAAACTTTACTTGATTTATACTGGCCTGAGCCAGTAAATGTCAAAAAACCCCACAGAGGTGGATGATCAGGAAATAACTAATAATTTAGAAAAGTTAAGCTCTGCATCAAAGCTGAGATAACTTTAGGACCAAACCCCATGCTCTACCCTCACCATTTTGGCTTTGAAGATGCAGGACATCCTGATGTAGCCTTGGTTTCTGTGCCGGAGGTAGCAGTAGTAGAAAGGAAAAGAGATCCAAAGGTAGGCACAAGGGATGCAGGCAATGGTGGGGCTGTCGAGGCACCAGGGCAGTCCCGGGACGTGTGCGTGCCATGTCTGGTTCCAGCCCTGAAACAAACGAGGAGAAGTGAGCGCCAGGATGCAGAGCAGGGCTGGGGACAGGAGCCCCGTGATGGAGACCATCAGTTTATCAGCCCTGGGGATGGAATCTGCGAGTCGGGAGCGACCGGCTCACGGGCCCTTGGGAAGGTGTTTGTGCAGTGGGTCCGGCCCCGTGCTACTCGCAGCTCACCGCTTGCTGCAGCTGAGCATAGACTGCACATTTACCGTGCATTTACTGCACATTTACTGCAGCTGAGCACTTACCGCGCATTTACCGTGCATTTACTGCACATTTACTGCAAACTTACCGCACATTTACCGCGCATTTACCGTGCATTTACTGCACATTTACTGCAAACTTACCGCACATTTACCGCGCATTTACCGTGCATTTACTGCACATTTACTGCAAACTTACCGCACATTTACCGCGCATTTACTGCAGCTGGGCACTTACTGCACATTTACCGTGCATTTACTGCACATTTACTGCAGCTGAGCACTTACTGCACATTTACCGTGCATTTACTGCAGCTGGGCACTTACTGCACATTTACTGCAAACTTACTGCACATTTACCGCGCATTTACTGCAGCTGAGCATTTACCGCGCATTTACCGCACACTTACCGCAGCCTATTCAGCATTTGGGTAACAGTGCCGCCCGCCCGCCCCCAGTGTCACCCTCCCTCGGTGTCACCCTCCCTCGGTGTCACCCTCCCTCGGTGTCACCCTCTCTCAGTTCCATTCCCCTTCAGTGTTGCCTTCCCTCAGTGCCACCCTCCTTCAGTTTCACCCTCCCTCAATTTCACCCTCCTTCAGTTTCACCCTCCTTCAGTTTCACCCTCCCTCAGCGCCGCCTGCCCCGGTGCTGCAGCCCGCCCTGCGGCGCTCGGGCCCGCTCCGTGCCCGGCCCGGCTCCCTCACCGTGTCCCGGGTCCCGCACAGCGCCCTGCCCGCACCCATGGGCTCTCCCGGCTCCCTCACCGTGTCCCGGTCCCGCACAGCGCCCTGCCCGCACCCATGGGCTCTCCCGGCTCCCTCACCGTGTCCCGGGTCCCGCACAGCGCCCTGCCCGCACCCATGGGCTCTCCCGGTTCCCTCACCGTGTCCCGGGTCCCGCACAGCGCCCTGCCCGCACCCATGGGCTCTCCCGGCTCCCTCACCGTGTCCCGGGTCCCGCACAGCGCCCTGCCCGCACCCATGGGCTCTCCCGGCTCCCTCACCGTGTCCCGCACAGCGCCCTGCCCGCACCCATGGGCTCTCCCGGCTCTGCCGGCCTGCGGGGAGCCCGGCCCGGTCCAAAGTCCGGCCCCGGAGCGGCAGCGCTGCGAGGCGGAGCTCCGGGAGTGCGGGGACGGGAGCGCTCCGAGCTCGGACACGGAGCGGCTTGGAGACGAGACGCTCTTTATTCTTTCCGCAATTCAGCACGCCAAGGGGATAACACCAATACTTTTAAATACTGTAACATTTACATGAACACGCCAATCTAAGGCATATTCTCTACCTACCTAATGCATAACTATACAAATGACATAACTTTACGCAACGCTTGAAATACAAAATTCTTTTTTTTTCGCAACTTCTGCAGAAGTTATCTGACCTTACGTTCACAAAAGGTGAGGACATACAGGTTGAAGGCGACAACCCCTTTTATCGAAGTGATTTTACACCAGCTACGCCTACAAAGTGTGCCAAGGTGAAGGGAAGGATAATCCCGGCTGGAAGCATCGCCGGGACGGGCAGGCTGTGAGAGAAATGTCACATTTGTCTTTACCAACAAGCTGTAGATCTGCTGGGAGGTAAGGTTAGCACTCAGAGATAAAAGACACAATGGGAGGGATTCCACTGATCGATGAATGCGAAAAGATGTTTGCCTTTACAAACAAACTGTAGGTTTGCTGATCAATGAAACTGGATATTGGAAGATGAAAGAAGCAACGGGAAAAACTATGAAATCTACAAGAATTAAAAATTAAAAGGGAGGGTTGTACATTAGAGGGGAATCTCAGGTATCGGGTGTTTGGGAAGTCTGTGCCTCTCCTCAGCCCACGGGGAAAGAGAGAGGGAATTGCGGCCTGGAAATTGGGATGAAAGGAGGCAGCATCCTCCAAAAATCTGAGAGATCCCAGGGGAATGCCCCATGGCCTCTCCCTTTATTGGAATAAAGCAAAAGGGACTCCTCTGTCTCCTTTTAGGACACAAACCCCTGGTGTTTGTGGATGAATTTTCCTGCCACCCGGGACCGGGACCGGAGCGGGCCGTGTCCCGCGGGGTGTCCCGGCAGTGGCCGGGTCCTCCGGGCCGGCAGGCGGCGCTGTGCGCGGTGTGGCCCGCGGTGTGTCCCGGCAGTGGCCGTGTCCTCCGGGCCGGCAGGCGGCGCTGTCGCGGGGTGTCCCGGCTGCGGCGCGGCCCTTCCGGCGGCGCTGGCTGCGGGCGGTGGCGGCGCTGAGGCGATGCGGCCCCGGCCGGCGGCCGCGCTGCTCTGCGCGCTGTGCTGCGCCCTGGCGCGGGGCTCCGAGGACATCGTCGTGGGCTGCGGCGGGTTCGTCAAGTCCGACGTGGAGATCAACTACTCCCTGATCGAGGTGGGCGCCGCCGTGCCGAGCGCTGCCCCGGGCCGGTCACGGCTGCGGCTCCTCTCGCCCTGGCACTCGCAGCCTGCTCGCCATAAACCTGTCCTGCTGCTGCTCTAGGACAGCACTGGGTGTGAGTGCCTGCTTCCAGCGCTCCTCACCTTTAAAAAAAATATCTTTGTGTCTGTTTTGTTTGCTTCTTTTAGATTAAGCTATATACAAAACACGGTACTCTGAAATACCAGACAGACTGTGCTCCGAACAATGGGTATTTCATGATTCCCCTGTATGACAAGGTAAGGCGCACACACCTGGCTGTCCCCTCCGCCTCCCTCTGCCGGCACATTCAACCTCAGAGCAACACCACCCGTGA
This sequence comes from Erithacus rubecula, assembly GCF_903797595.1. Lineage (NCBI taxonomy): Eukaryota > Metazoa > Chordata > Aves > Passeriformes > Muscicapidae > Erithacus > Erithacus rubecula. The sequence continues at coordinate 751,043 of NC_136669.1, forward strand.
AACATTTCAATCAGGACATCCTTGAGTCTGGTTTGCATCAGAGTCTCACCCGTTCCTTTTTATAATTCATTTTCCTATGCTAATTATTCAGAGGAAAGCCAGCTGACTGTAGCTGCAGTGTTCCATGCATGTTTATTGGAATGACATTGGGAGTCTGAATTCCTGCCAGCAGCTGTGTGCTGTGGCTGTACAAATACTGCACTAAAAGTACAGGCTCATGCAGAGTGCAGATAAAGCTTTCAGATTTTTTACCTGGGGAAATGGAAATAAATATATATGAGAAGGTGTTTTGGTATGGCTGAATTGAAAATAATCTGAATGGTTAATTGCAGATATAAAAATGTTTTAAGGAAGTAATGATCCAGGAAGCTCAGAATGTATCAGTAATTTGATTCTACTTAGACTGGAAAGGTGGTTATCTTCAAATTTAATTAAATACAAGCTACACTTAGTCAGGGGTCAAGGTGTTTTGTTCTTTTAAGGAGCTGGTTAACTCAGGGTTCAGAAGTAGAAACACAAAATGGTTTGGGTTGGAAGGCAGCTTTAGACATCAACTAGTCCAGCCACCAAATAATTCCTTCCCTTCCCCAGTTTAGGAATGTAGCATGCTCTCTGGTCCTGGTGATTTCATTCCTAGGCCTTTGAGTCTTTCCAGAGATGAACTTCTCTGAAGTGTGACAGAACAGATGTGCTTCTCTGATACAAAGAGGGTCCCTGTATTGATTAGTACTCTTTTGGAGCAGAGCTTTGAAAAGGATTGGAATTTTGTTACCCTGTGTTTCGTGGTGTGTGGAGTGTGACCCAGTGCAGAATCAGAGGCTGGTTTAGAGCCCATCTCTTGGGGCAGGTGGAGATAGATTGGAACATTTGCTGGCACTGAGCTGTTTGACTGTGAGCCAGGTTTGGAAGCAGGATAAATGTGGTGATACTGAATTTCTGCCCGTGGCTGGGTGTGGGCCCAGCATCCCAGCCTGGCTGGGTAGGCAGGAGGAGAGGAGAGTGGTGGAGAATTCTGCACTTGAGCCTTGTGCTCCTCTCTGCAGCATGTTCTTGTGTTCTGACTTCCTTTTTCATCCTTTAGCTAAACTGAATTTAGATCAATGAAACAATTACTGCTTTTTATTTTTTAGGGGGATTTCATTCTTAAAATTGAGCCTCCCCTAGGGTGGAGTTTTGGTAAGTGCTTGTGTGTCTTCTCACAGTAGAACACTGTATCTGTAGTGTGGGACTTATCTCTAACCTGCAGCTGGCAGGGAAAGTGGGGCACTTTTCCAAACCTATAAACCATACTGCAGGGTTTAATAACTGAAATGTACTTATTGTACCAGGGGAGAGTAAAGCTGGGTGGTAGACACTGACAGAGTAACCCTTGAACTGATTTGAAGGAATGTGGTTTTTTTAAAAAAATGGCCACAGCTGGAGGAGGGAAAGAGGATTTTTAGCATCAGGATTTGGGACTGCTTTAACTTTACTGAAAAAAGCCTTCCAGAGCAACACTTGCCATGCTTGAATTAATACATTTTTGTGACAGTTGTGAAAAGCTGAAGCAGAGTTTCTTTGTGATTGCTCTCTCACTAACTATCATGCTGTTCCATCATTCTTCTCTTTCAGAACCAACCAGTGTAGACATCCATGTGGATGGCATTAATGACATTTGCACAAAGGGAGGTGATATTAACTTTGTGTTCACAGGATTTTCTGTGAATGGAAAGGTTAGACTCCTTTATCTTTATTTATTCTACCTTATGCTAATTCAGCCTTCAGAAAAACATTCAGATTCAGCTGTACACTTTATTTTCATTCATGTACACTTCTGTTTCTTTTTATTTTGGCAGGTTCTCAGCAAAGGTCAGACATTAGGTCCTGCTGGAGTTCAGGTTGTACTGAGAAATGCTGGCAGTGACATAAACATACAAGAAACTGTTACACAGCCTGGAGGAAAGTGAGTGTGGGTGGTGCATACTTATTTACCCATTCATTTGCACAAGATCCTTTCAATTCTTCCATACTGACTGGGACTGTAAGAGCTCTGAAATATTTTTTCTAACATGAACAGAGTCTGAATTGTTTTTCTGTGAACAAGTATTTGTGGCTGTTTCTGAAGAGTCATAATCCTTTTCTTGTCTTGCAGATTTGCTTTCTTTAAAGTGCTTCCTGGTGAATATGAAATCTTTGCATCACATCCTACCTGGATGTTGAAAGAGGTTAGAACCTACAGAAGTTCTGGTTTGCCTGTGTAGAGAGGATGATCTGCTAGGCCTTGTCTGGATCAGTTAGTGTGAGGAAGGGGCTTTGTGGGTGCACAGGGTTACTGGAGTTTTTGTACATCCAATTCAGGCAGTCAGGAATCTGCCTTGTACAGACCCAGTTTGGAGGTAGTGAAACCAGCCAGGGAAGGGCTGGCAAATGAACTTTTGCTTTCCATCTTCTGATCCTGTACATTTTGAAATAATATTGTAGCTCAAATCCTTCCCTCTGTCTCCTTGGTTTTTGAGGAGCTGTGGTATCCTGACCATTTCCCAAATCAGTGAAGCAGGAAAAATACTGTTTTAGAAAATATCTTTGCTTTAGTGTCCTGGTGTTTTGAGTAGCCTGGGGACCCCCTTTGAGTTCTGCTGCTCTGGCTTCTGTTCCTGTTGAGTGTTGTTGAATGTGCAGTCTCTGGTTGTTCTTATGTGCTGTAAATGAGACCTGATGGCTGCTGCTGTTGAGAAGTTTGTTTCTGTGTTTCAGTCGAGGACAGTGGTGAGGGTGACCAGTTCCAATGCCCATGCTGCCACCCCCCTGGTTGTTGCAGGCTACAACGTCTCTGGCTCTGTCAGGAGTGATGGAGAGCCCATGAAAGGAGTCATGTTTCTCCTTTTCTCTTCTTCTGTCTCTAAAGAGGTAATGCTTCATCAGTACCTACTCAATATGAGGATGGCTTTAAATGAGTACCAAACAGCTTCTAGATCCATATTGCCCTGATGCTCATCTCTCCCTCAGTGGCTTGTACAATCCCTTGAACTGTGTTTTTGGTTCTTTTGTGTGCTTTCTTTTTTTTTCCCCAAACAAGGCCCTTGTCATCCAACAGGACCTTCATGGAATTATTTCATAATTCACTGTACAGTAGCTGTAATTTGTCTTTCAGCATGATATCTTAATTACTCTTTGCCCTTTTGATGGGGAGACAAAGTTCAACAGCTTTTATTGCCACCATACAAGTGTGTTAAAAATGAGTGTGAAACATTTGTGTAGAGCTGAGCTCTGTTCTGCACTGCTAGCCCTGTCCACAGAGCTGAAGTTACTTAAGACACATGGTGGAGTTTTGGGGATGTTGAATTTCCCAGTGTTGTGGCTTTGTTACCATAAGGTTGATGATTTGCTTCTTTTTCCTGTTTTACCTATATATAAATTTTAAGCCATGTCATCAAACTTTGCCTCTAAAATGGTTTTATACTTCCCATCACTCAATCACAGCTGAGTTTTTGAACCCTCCTGTATCCATCCTCCCCCCACAATTGCTTTCTATATTCTTCTTTGAGACCAAAAGTTGTATTGCATTTATTACTACAGGATGTTCTGGGCTGCAATATTTCTCCTGTGGATGGATTCCAATCAAAAGATGAGTCTTTATCCTATTTGTGCAATGTTGTATCCAAAGAAGATGGATCTTTCAGCTTTCTTTCTCTGCCAAGTGGGAAATACACTGTGGTAAGTGACTAGAAATGCACTGCTTGTTTGTTCAGTGGGTTGTTAACTTTTGCTTTCTAAACCACAGTGTGCTGTTGCCACCTGCTCTCCTTTAAACTGTTTCTTTTTTTCCCATTCTCTTTCTTACATCTGGATGTGTGGGAACATGTTCTCTGTGCACTGCCTGGGGTGATGGTCCTGCATTCTCAGACTGTGTGCTCTACAAATGGGATTCAGGCTTCTCTCCTTCCTTTAATCCTTCTAGCAATTATACAATCTCCTGTCTGTAAGCTCTTGCCCATCCAAGTATGTTGTATTCTGACTAGGGTGATATTTCTTTTCTGGTAATGTCCTGGTTTCCATTAGGATTGAAGTATTGCCCATATTTGTGTCTCCATGCCTTGGAGTGATTTTTTCCAGGAGGTTTGCAGCTCATTTGACCCTTGGTAGAGTTGTCTGATAAGAACATGGAAAGTGGTAGGGGGAAACCATTCTGTCATCACAACTCAGGAGTCAAAGCCATGTGTCTTCTTTCAGATACCATTCTACAGGGGAGAGAGAATCACCTTTGATGTTGCTCCATCTAGACTGGACTTCCTTGTAGAGCATGACAGTTTACAGATTGAGGTAAGGCCTGCAGAGGGAATAATCCTTTTGTGCCACTCAGCCCTGTAGAAGCCTAACTGATTTTAGCAGAAAGCAGCTGAATTGTGGAAAAGCTTTGTGAGAAGTTGAAGACACTTGTTAATGCACAGGTAGAAGGCAGTTTCTAGTTCTGTGCTGTGTTTCTATACTTTGGTCCCTTTTACCAGGAAGAAACAAAACAGGGCAAAGCTGTGTGCTGTGTTCCCTTCCATGTCCATGTTGCAAGCAGGCACTAATCCTCCTGCTTGCTTATACTTCCTTGTTGAGATTGTCACATCTCTGCAGAAGGGCCTGTGGGTTTTTCTGGTTTGCAGAGTGCCTTGTGCAATGGCAATGTGCTCTGTGACTGCAGCCCTCTGAGCTGTACCAGTGCAGATAAATTGAGAATGTGTTTTGTACTTGGGGGAACAGTGTGACTGGAGATCAGTTTGTACTTTCACTGTGATTATCCTGGTACATTTTTTCCTAGAGCTGTAAATAAGTTTTCTTTATGTGTCTGTGGAGAAAAAACAGTTGGTACTGATTGCTGTGGGTGTGTGTTTGCATTTCCTGAGTAATGACTGATGTTAATTTTTTCCCATTTCAGCCTGTTTTCCATGTGATGGGTTTCTCTGTCAAAGGCAGGGTATTGAATGGCCCTGAGGGAGAAGGAGTTGCTGATGCCACTGTGACTCTGAACAATCAGATTAAAGGTATGCAGTGCTCTTGATCATTTTTGCTACAGGGAAGTCTTTATTAAACTCAAGTACAGAACTAGGGTATGATGTAGAATTAACCCTTCAGGATAATACCCTGCTTTTGTTGCAATTTATTTGAAATATTAAAGTGGATTTCATGCAGTTGATAAATTCTGCATTTTCTAGTTTAGATGAGAGCATTAAATGTTCATTTGTTTGGCAGCTGAAAATTTCTTAATTGCTTTCAACCATATGCCAGATTGTACTTTGAAATACAGAAATGAAGGTTCATCTAGTAAAAAACCATACAACTGTTTGGTATGTAATATGAATTAAAAATAGCCCAAAGCAGTGCATGCCCTCTGGACCTGTTGATACATAAGGTTAACATATGCTCTGGTTCTTGACTCCTGTTATTTTTTGCAGTGAAGACAAAAGCTGATGGCTCTTTCAGACTTGAGAACATAACAACAGGTACATACACCATTCATGCCAGGAAGGAACACCTGTTCTTTGATACTGTTACTGTGAAGATTGCACCCAATACACCTCAGCTGGCAAACATCATTGCAACAGGGTAAGGGCTTGTGTCAGGATGAAAATGCAATTTGATGTGTGGATGAGGCTGTGGAAATGGGTTATCCTTTCCCATGCCATGCCCAGACTTGGGCAGTGTTGTCAGGAACTGAAAAATGCTGAAGAAATTCAAGGTAAATGGGGCAGCATGAGTGCATGTTTTGTGCACAGTATTTTGCTCAATAATAGTTAAGGTTTAGAGCATCCTCTTAATAAGCTCTCCCTTGCAAATGAAGACACTAAGGCATGGGTAAATTAAGAATTTATGTGAACCAAAAAGCAACAGAGAAGCTTTCTACCACTTCACTTTTGCACAGGAGGAGGATATCTGGAGTCACACACTGGTGCAGTGTTGTACCAAACCTCTGCATTTTACTGCTCACTTTCAAGGTCATTGCTGCATTACCTGAATTGTCTTTATCTTGTGTGATGCCTTGACTGTGAGTCTGAGGCTGTGCAGTGGAGGGAGTTGAAAGGGCCATGGTTCTGTGTCCAGGACTTCAGAGGAGGAAATAGTGGCAGTGTTCTGGAGAAGTAAAACTTGGATTTTACTGAGTCAAATAGCAGTCAGCTCCTACAGACATAGCCAGCCAGTTAGAGAGGAACCTGTGTGCTGCTAAATGATGGGGTACAATTTGTTCAGTAGCTAAATACGTTGTGCTGTTGAAGGCAAAACTTACCAGCTTCTAATTTGTCACCTTGTCTTGTGCTTTCACAAGTGTAGGTGTACCAAGGTTGTGTTCCAGTGGATTACCTATCATATTTGAGGTTTTTGGCACAAAACATTTGAAACTATTTAAAAGCTGAGGGGAGAAAGTCCTAAATCCATTGCCTGCTTAGCACAAAGGAAAAGAAAAGTGATTGGGTTGGTGGCAGGGAAGAGTGAGCAAGTTGCTTGCAAATCTCTCTTTCAGGAGAAATCCTTTCCAATTCAGGTGTCATTACCTCAGCATAGTGAGGTTAACCTTTTAAAGAAGTTCTAAAACAAGTGGTTTTTTATGATCTTAGTCAAATCAAGGTATTTGTTCTGATGACTGGCTTTTATTTGACAGGTTCAGTGTGTGTGGCCACATCTCAGTGACTCGGTTCCCTGACACAGTCAAACAGATCAGTAAGTTCAAGGTAACCATGGTACCTGAAGACAAAGACAAAGCATCACTGCTCACAACAGAAACTGACCCTCATGGAGCATTTTGTTTCAAGGCAAAATCGGGTTCATACAATGTTCAGGTAAGAATGAGCTTTCATTTCTTCACTGTAGGACTGTCATGGTGTTTTGGAAGATTTTGAAATTTTGGGAAGCCTGTTGGAGAGGCTGATTGTGCTTTGCCTGAGATTTACAGTAGATTTCCATTTTCTAATTTCTGATAAATGCATTGAAGACAGCAGAGTGGGTTGTTGGACTGGTGTCTGCAAGGTGGTGATGCCTTGATGTCCTGTACTTACAGGTAATTATTCCAGAGGCTGAGAGCAGAGCAGGGTTGGCTTTGAAACCCAAAGTGTTCCCTGTTACTGTTACTGACAGACCAGTGATGGATGTGACCTTCTCTCAGTTTCTGGCATCTGTCTCAGGGAAGATCTCTTGTTTGGGTAAGTCCATTGTGAAAGTGCAGTGGCAGTGGGATGCAGAACTTCAGCACTGCATGTGTGAGTGAGTGTTGATGACATCAAGACACTTACTGTGGTTAGTCCCATCAGCAGATAAATAAATGTAACTTGCAGCATATGGAAAAAGAAACTCTTCTTGGAAGATGTGGCCTAGTAAGGTACTTTAATGAAATTTGGAGTAAAGTTATGTACCTACTTTTAATACTTGCTGGGGATAAGCAAGTCTTCCTAACTCAGAAGATGGGTGGCTTCTGGAGGGAAATGGTCCTGACTGCTACTTGGGATACTGTACATTAATCAGAGAAGTACTGAAGATGGAAAAGAAGTTTACCAAAAAAAGGGGAAAAAAGCAGTGCAGTGAAAACTGTAGGATAGATGCTCAAGCTGTTGGCAGGAGCTTTTGACCTCTATTCTTTTGTCTTTATTTTAGTCTAATGTTCCTGTTTCCTGCTATTTTCCTTGATTACCCACTGATTGTAGCAGATGATGATTGCTGCCTCATTTCTGTCATTTTTACCCTTCCCTTTTCCTCTGAATTCTCCCTGCACTTTGTGTTCTGCCTCTCGGGTGTTACTCATGTTTCAAATCTCTGCGGAGTGATTTAACGTTGCTATTGAGCTTTTTCAGTCCGGAGTGCTTTAGGCAGCGTGCCAGGAGTGGCGTTGGGAGCGTTGGGAGCGTTGGGAGCGTTGTGTGCGTTCCGTGCCGCGGGGCTCACGCCGTGTCTCCGCAGACGCCTGCGGGGAGCTGCTGGTGACGCTGCAGCCCGGCGGCCGCCAGGGGGACAAGCGCAGCCTGCAGCTGGCCGCCCGCCGCGCCGCGCTGCCCTTCGCCTTCCCGGCCGTGCTCCCGGGCAGGTACCGAGGTACGGGCGGGCAGGGCAGCCGCGGGGCACCGCCGGGAGAGTACAGCGCTGCCGCGGGTTTAGTTAATGCTGGGTGTTCAGCCCAAACCGAGGGGCACCGCCGGGAGAGTACAGCGCTGCCGCGGGTTTAATTAATGCTGGGTGTTCAGCCCAAACCGAGGGGCACCGCCGGGAGAGTACAGCGCTGCCGCGGGTTTAGTTAATGCTGGGTGTTCGGCCCAAACTGAGGGGCACCGCCGGGAGAGTACAGCGCTGCAGCGGGTTTAGTTAATGCTGGGTGTTCGGCCCAAACTGAGGGGCACCGCCGGGAGAGTACAGCGCTGCAGCGGGTTTAGTTAATGCTGGGTGTTCGACCCAAACTGAGGGGCACCGCCGGGAGAATACAGCGCTGCAGCGGGTTTAGTTAATGCTGGGTGTTCGACCCAAACTGAGGGGCACCGCCGGGAGAATACAGCGCTGCAGCGGGTTTAGTTAATGCTGGGTGTTCAGCCCAAAGGCTGCTCCCCTCACTTTAGGGTTCTCTAGTTCTGCTTCCAGAGTGCTGCTCCCAATAACAATGTGTGTTTTGGCCAGCCTGCCTTGGCCTGGGGAAGTAAATTATTTTCCAGGGAAAGGTGTATAAGGAGTGTATAGATTGTGCTCTTTGTCCATCTTTCCGCCAGGTTAAATTAAATAAGAAATATTTATCGCAATTTAGGTTGTGATATCTGCTAGGCTGCTTTGCCTGTCACAGTGGTAGTGCCCACTGAGGAGCCTTCCTGGCTGGCCAGGCTTCATTATTCCTTTTCACAGCACAGCTTTCCTGATACATGTGTTGGGTTCCTGGTGATGCTGCAGCTCTGTTACTGCAGGCATTGTCATGTATTTATATTTGAAGATTACTGTCAGGGAAGCTAGAGAGACACAAATGTTTTGTATCACAAAACTTGCTCTCATTTATGCAGTTTTATGTTACTAACATGCTTTGTGTGATGTATATTCTAGTCAGCATTGTACATGAAGACTGGTGCTGGAAGAATAAGTCTATGGAGTTGGAAGTCTTGGAGGAAGATGTGTCAGGAGTAGAATTCAGGCAGACTGGATATATGCTGAGGTGTTCTCTTTCTCATGCAATCACACTGGTAGGTGGGAAACAAATGTTCTTGTATGTTTTTAATGACCTTGTGTGGGTGGGTAGGATTTTGCTTGCAGTCAAGGCTTTCTCCTGTGTCTGGAGGCTCACAGAGCATGGGAACATTGATATTTACAGTGCTTTGAGATTTGTCTGTGAAGTTTGGTAAAATGGGCTTGTGTTACCTGTTACAAAAGAGATGGCATTTGTGTATCTTTAGGCAAATGCTGGTTTTGTTTTGTTGTTTGGTAGTGGCTGATAGTGAATTGTGCTTTGGCTTCACAGGAATTTTATCAGGATGGAAATGGACCAGAGAATGTTGGTGTTTATAATCTGTCCAAAGGAGTTAATAGATTTTGTCTTTCAAAACCAGGTAACAGCTTTAAAATGTTAGTTTAAGAAATGAAAAATAACCAGTTAGCTAATACTGCTGGGAACTAAAAATTTTGTAGTTATTTCTGTATCTGTGCTCTCATGAAATCTTGAGGATTCAGCCAATTTGGATTTCTCATGGCTCATTCTTTGCCTTGCTGTTGGTAGGTGTGTATGAGGTGACCCCACGCTCCTGCCACCAGTTTGAACATGAGTATTACACCTATGACACGTGAGTGTGTGACTCTTCTCACCTTACACTGGCATTTTCCACAGAGCTCCCTTCTGCTTTCAGCAGCACTGGGTGTGCAGAGGGAAGCTCTAGCAAGGTGTATCACATGTGTTCTCTGCCTTTTCTATCTTAAAAGTCATAAAAATCAACTAATGGTAGGGTTTGAAGATGCTTTAGTTATTTTAGATGAGTATTTTTGTCTGCTTGCTGTCTGTTTAGTGTTGGGTTTGATTTGTAACAGAGAAGAGTTATTTCAGTGAAAACTGGTCGCTTCTGAGAGCTGAAAGGAAAAAGGATAGTAAGATTACTGAGAGACACTTAGCACTATTGCATGTCACTGGTGCCATGACCCTCTGGTGATTTGATTCTGCTCACCCCCTTTCTTGCAAGCTGAATAAATGTTCACCCATTATAACAAATAAGCAGTGCTGATCTTCCTTGGTCAGGCAAGTTTAATTAGTTATTTATAGATTATGCTCTGGTGATGTGCTTAGTGACATTTTGAAATGTGAGTATGAAATATGAAATCAATCAAATCAGCTTCAGCTTGAGAGGAAGCAGAAGGCACAAAGGAAGGAATTGCTTTGGGGTTCAAGTTGGGAAATGCTCCTTTTCCAATAGATGACCATCCCAGCACTACAGCTTTGCTGTGTTATTTCTGTATCATCATTTATAAAGCATTTCAATCAGACTCTGCTAAATAAGATTTGCTTATTTAGCAAGGGGACCTTGAATTCCTGTCTCTGTCCCTTTGCTCTGCAGGTCCTCTCCCAGTATCCTGACTCTCACTGCAGTTCGCCACCATGTCCTTGGCACGATTGTAACTGATAAACTGATGGATGTAACTGTTACCATTAAGTAAGTACAAAGAAACTGTGGGGCTGTAAAACGTGGAGGAAAAAGACATTTCTCTCATAAAGCTTTACTCCAGAACTCAGAGCTTTTCCTGGGAATTGCTGGCTCTTGGAAGTATTTATTTGAGTTTTTTCTGGGCACTGCTGGCTCTTGGAAATATTTATATGTGATAGAAGTTATTTTCTTCTTGCATACTCTGCTCCTGAGAGGTGGGTTTTGAGACAAAAGTTCCTAGTTCTGGAAAAAAAAAAAGAAGCAAGCTTAGCAATTTTAAAATTTATTTTGTACAACTCATCCTTTCTGTGTTAAGCTTGTTCTGAGGTTTGATATTCCAGCCTTTCTCTTTTAGTTCAAGTCTTTGCAAGAGGTATTCTTGAAAACTGATCTTTTTGCCTAAAAATTTGCCATTTCTGTGCCCTTACCAGAATAAACAGGGCAGTTAAAGAGGGATGGGTTTAAAAAATATCCTGTGGCTTGTAAGTGGTGTAAGGGCAGTAATGAACAGATACAACAAACTCTTATCTCTGCATATGGAAGGAGATGATGTTGTTTTTTCTCCATGCTTTCAGGTCCTCCATTGACAGTGAACCTGCCTTGGTTTTAGGGCCCCTGGAGTCAGCCCAGGAGCTGCGGCGGGAGCAGCAGCTGGCAGAGATCCAGAGCCGGCGGCAGGAGAGGGAGAGGAGGGGCCAGGAGGAGGAGGGAGCAAAGCCCCCCGTGCAGGAAATGGTGGAGGAGCTGCAGGGACCATTCCTCTATGAGTTCTCATACTGGGCAAGGTAAAGCCAGGCTCCAGGGACCATTCCTGTGTGAGTGTTCATACTGGACAAGGACCATTCCTGTGTGAGTGTTCATACTGGGCAAGGTAATGCCAGGCTCCAGGGACCATTCCTATGTGAGTTCTCATACTGGGCAGGGTAGTACCAAGCTCCAATGGACATGGATGTTCTTTGTACTTTGTGTTCTTTGTACATTGTGTGGTGTTTCTGTCAAACAGAACTGTGATACAATTCCAGGCTGGGTGCCTTTGGTGAGCTACAAGGAAACTTAGTACTGCATAGTAAGAATTTTGCTTAGGTTGTTGTTGATAGTTTTTTCTTGGAGTGTTTAGATGCGTTCTTGCACTCTGTTCTGCATGAGGGCTGCTAATTCAATTTTCTTCTAATTATATCTTGTGTTTTATAGGTCTGGAGAGAAAATTACTGTAACACCATCATCAAAAGAGCTGCTCTTCTACCCACCTTATGTGGAAGCAGTTGTTAGTGGAGGTAAATATAAATAATTTATTGTTTGAAAGGATTAGATTTCTATGGTTGAAATGTATCAATGTAGATAAACATATGAATAACTTAAAAAGTAATATTAGGGAAGTTTCACTTGCAGCTGTTTCTTTGAGCCAGTTTAATTCTGGAATTTGGAAGTTATTTGATAGAGGATACAAGTACAGTTTTTACCAGCAGAATATTCTTCCAAGTGTTAAAAATCCACCTGGCACAAGAGGAAGGACAGGTTTCTGGGTACTACACCAGATTCTCAGAATTGGTCATAGTACTATTGCCTAGGAAAAGAGTTGTGAAAAACAAGGTTTCTATTTTGAATTTGGTTACAATTTCAAGTTTCTGTTAAAGTTTTTTTTTTCCCCACTAGATCCCAGTAATAAAAATATTCCCAAAAAAAGATTTCAGAATTGTTAGGGTTATCATCAGTTATTGATGCTGATTGTTGATGCATCTTATCATCAGGTTCTTAAGTGAAGATATTTTGTTTGCAATCACTAGGAAATGTTAAGTGCCTCTTTTCATGTGACTCTGTTTGCATGTTCTAAATGGATTTGAGGGAGGGAAATAAAATTTTGCTCAATGTCATTATACATGGCATATGTAGTTACTCATTTTGGTACTGTTCAGTTGTGAAATGTGTTGAGAACCATGAAATTGTGTGGATTGATCTTTGTTCTAAGATAAAAGGCCACCAGCTCTTTGGAAGTAGTGAAACTGTTGTAAACCAGTGTCAGGTGTATTTTTGACCTTTTCCTTTGTCTTAAATCCCCTTCACCATGACCAAGAGAGTTGTCCTGGGAAGCTGATAGAGATTCATGGAAAAGCAGGCTTATTTCTGGAAGGGCAAATTCATCCTGAATTGGAAGGGGTTGAGATTGCCATTAGTGAGAAGGGAGCAACTTCTGCACTCATCACAGTTTTCACTGATGCCAAAGGCACTTACAGGTAATGATCAGATTTGTTTTGAACCTTTGGATTCTTTAGTTAAAATGCAGTGGTTTCTTGACAATGTGTGTGTGATATCCAAGTGTTTTTTTTTTTTTTTTAACAAGTTCTGTTCTTTTATTTGAAGTGTTGGGCCACTCCACAGTGACTTGGAGTACACAATCACTGCTCAGAAGGAAGGTTTTGTTTTGACTGCAGTAGAAGGAACAGTTGGAGACTTCAAAGCTTTTGCTCTTGCTGGGGTGACATTTGAGGTAATGTTCTGAACATTTTGTGTTCTAAATGAACACTGTGTGCAGTTGGAGCTGGACAAAAGTTAATCTGTGTCTTCAAAGACAAATGGCTGTGGGAGTTTGGGGTAATTTATTATTATTTGGATAATAATTTTTGTCATGAGAAGGCAAATCTCAGTGGATGAGCTCAGTTGTAGAGCATGACTTGCCATACAGAAGATACTTTGCATGGTTTATGGAGTGAAAGTTAGAGCCTTCAGTCCAGAAGACTGGCTTTGTTTGCTTCTGTAGAGTTGTCTCACGCTGTTTTCATGAGTTTTATCCCTCAAAGTGTAGGTGTAGTCTGTGCCTGCTTCCAGTCTTTGGGCTGCTTTGTTCTGCCTCCCTGTGTGCTCCTGGAGTGGTGGAGGGTGGCTGCAGTGGTGGCTCATGGTGTGACTGTACAGATCTGCACACAGCTGAGTGCTCAGAGCCAGCCCACCTGTGCACCCTGCAGGGGCTTTTCAGCAGGATCCTTCTCTGTGAAGAGACCCTCACACTTCAAATTCTGGTTTTCCAAAACAGATCAAGTCAGAGGATGAGCAGGCTCTTGCTGGAGTTCTCCTGTCCCTCAGTGGAGGGGTGTTTAGGTCCAACCTGCTCACACAGGATGATGGGATGCTGACCTTTTCCAATCTGGTGAGTGGAAATGATTTTTCTCTGCAGGACTGTGTTACTTTGCTGTCCCAAACAGAGCTGTCTGGAGTGGCAGGTGTCCTTTGAAACCTAACCCATGATGAGAGATGCTGATCCCTGAGAACAAACAGCACTTAAAATCTTTGCAAGTGAAAGATGTGGAATCTCACATGGCAAGAGGTTTCTGCCCAGCAGGTCATAGATGATGTTGATTGATCTGAGTTACTAATTTGCAGTCTGTAAACATGGAACAAGACAATTTGTTGATGATCATTGGAGAGTCTTTAGGGGGAAGGAAATCTAATTACATTATTGATCTATATGTGTGTAGCCATGCTTGAATAGTTTCTTTGCAGACATCCTTCTTTTGTGGTCACTTCCCTGTCCTTGAGGTCTTGTGGTAAGGTTTTAGGGCTGTAGTTTCCTTTCTCTCTTAGCACTTTGTCTCCAGGTGGAATTCCATCAGTTTATTGTCCAATGTGCTCTCTGTTTTTCACTGCTCACATTTTGTGGCAGGTTTAACCTTGGAAGAAAGAGGAATTCAGCTCTTCATAGACTCTTGTTTGGAGTTGGTGAGGTTTTGCATCACTGTGAGTAAACAGCTCATTTTGTGCCTTTTTTGCAGAGCCCAGGGCAATACTACTTTAAACCCATGATGAAAGAATTTCGGTTTGAACCATCATCACAAATGATTGAAGTGCAGGAAGGACAAAATCTGAAAATCCAGATAATTGGTTACAGAACAGCTTACAGGTCAGTGGAACTGGAATCCATGGAGAATGCTATGGCTGTATCAGGATGTGTTGTGCCAAAATGTGTTTGCTCCCAGCACACCTCTGTTCTTGCAGGTCTGGAGGAGACTTTCCAAGTCTCAGTGTAACTTAAATGTGCTGTGTATAAATACTGTTTTTTGCTTTTGTTCATGGATGTGGATATATAGCTAAGCCCAGATGGCAGAGCTGTAGGAAGAACATGGCTCTCTCAGTGGCACTGGAAGTGTTTTTTGCTGTGTCCAGTGGGAGAGGAGAGGACTATCCTAGGTGTGGTAGACTAATTCAGATATTTGACTTCAAGATCCTTCCTTTCCTTGCCCTCAGGGATAAGAAAGAACTGCTGTCCATGGAGTTTAGGGAACTTGGATTCCTAAAGTTGTGCTGTGAGCTGCAGCAAATTCTGGTGATCTAAACTGTTTTACACATACATTTTAAATATCCCTTTTATTCTCCATGCTATGGTAAATTCATTGAGTACTTTTCCCATCAGTTATAACAATAAAATGCCTTCAAAATCTACATTAAACCACCATCTGCACACCTGTAGCAACTGGTTCTCTTTCTGCCTTTAGCTGCTATGGCACAGTCTCCTCTTTAAATGGAGAGCCTGAGCAGGGAGTGTCAGTGGAAGCTGTGGGCCAGAAGGATTGCAGCATCTATGGAGAGGACACAGTAACTGATGAGGAGGGCAGGTTCAGGCTCCGTGGCCTTCGGGTAAGTGCAGGGGGATCTCTGGCACTGAGCCATGGAGCTCTGGGAGGGCTTCTCTTCTGTGCCCTCTGGCTTCTGTTTGCCCATGCTGTTTGCTGGCTCAGACTCCCTTGGCTCTGGTCATGCAGTGAACATGGTCATGCAGTGAGCATCCCCTTGATAAAAGGGGAAAAGAACAGCTTGTGGTGTGACTGTGACCTGGCTGGCCACAGACACTGAGCAGTTGGTGTGACATGGCACAATCCCCTGGGCACTGCTTGGGTGAGCAGCAGGGAATTTCCACAGGCAAAAGAACTCAGGGAGGTGTTCAGTTTCTCTTTAATTTCTCTGTTTCCAGCAGGATATTGGGGGGCTGTGAGGATGTTGGTTGCACAGCATGTGTGTGAAGTAAGCTGTTCTCCTGGGAATGGGGAAGCTGAATTTATGATACCATTATGTAAGGAGTCAACAATTTCCTGAAGTAAAGGGCACTGTTTGATCAGGTTTTGATCCTGTGTTTTCCTTCATCACAGCAGATGATTATTTTTAATACTGTGATGCAACAAACTAATGAAAGTTCTATATAGCATTTTCTTATTTTCTGACAGTAAACACTCCTAATAGCGTTACTGAATTTTCTATTTGAGATAAGGAAAACTTTAACTGCATGGAGTTAAATCTGTTTGGGTTGTGTATCTTAAATGGAGTGTTAGAAAATTTTCTTTACTGCTTTCTAAAATTGAGGTTTGTATTATTCAGTATTGGGATTTATCATCTGAATGTTGCTTTCAGCCTGGCTGTGTGTATCATGTCCAACTCAAAGCTGAAGGCAATGATCACATTGAAAGAGCTTTACCACAGCATCGGGCAATTGAGGTAATTTTTTCTCTCTTTTTTTGTAGCAATGCTTAAATATGAAATGGGTCTGTCTAGGCATTCTGTCTGTTCTGTCAGCAGCAGTGCAGTGAAGGCATTCTGTTTAGACAAGTGCCTTTCAGCAAGTTAACTCCCTGAAAACAGCCTCATATTGTGTGTCAGCACCAAAGCTGAAAACTGAAGTGAGATAAAGCCCAAACAGTAAACAAGTGAAAAGGAAAGGATTCTTTCACAGTCATGAAAACTATGCATCCAGAAACAAGAGAATAAATGGATGGAATACCTTTCAACATTTCTCTATCAAGTGGAACAAGGCAGTGGTAGCTTGAGTATGACATCAATTGTCAAATTGTCCTACAGTTATATTTAGGTATGGACAGAGAGATACTGTTATGTTTTATTGGGTCCAGTCATGCAGTCTTGATGTAGGTGAAATTGTAATTTGGACTAGCACTTCTATCTTTATAAAATAAAGATAAAACTTTGCACTGAAAACTGTTGGAATCTTGTTAACTATTCCACATTAACCAACTGTATAAACATCCCTGTGCATCTCTCAGCACAGGTGCACAATACTGAGACCAGTGTTCTGAGATCAGGCAATCCTGTGGATGTACCTCAGCCTTTTCCAGAATAGTTTGTGCTTTTGAGGCTTCCATTTTTAGTTTAGCTCAGTGTCATGAGCCTCATGCTGATAATGCCCAAGTCTGCACTTGCAAGCTGTGCACTCTGGAGAACTCTGGGGAAGCTTTCAATCTTCATGTGCTTAGTATAGAACAAAATCCACTTTTCATTTCAAATGATCAGCAGTATCTGTGTGTCTCAACAGTTGTGTTGCTGTCCTTTGTTAACTGTTGCTCTGTTGGTAGCAGCCTGGGTCTGTTTTCCATTGCAGGTTGGGAACAGTGACATTGATGATGTCAATATTATTGCATTCCGACAAATTAATCAGTTTGATTTAAGTGGAAATGTCATTACAGCCTCTGAGTATCTCTCCACATTATGTGTAAGTTCAAGCCTTTCATCTTTGTCAAGTGTATTTGCTATTGCTTTTACAATGATTTTTTTTGCAGGGTCACTGGAAATGGTGCAGTAGCCAAAGCACACATTTAATTCAAATTAGAACTAATAGTTTAATGAAGGTGAATTTGAATTCCAGATAGATTGAAGATTGCAGTGCTTTGCTTTAATGTTTCCATTTTTCATGGGAATATGTTTAAGAAATACCTTCTCTGGTTTGCCTGTACATTTTGGGATATAATTCCCTGATTAGGGATGCTCTGTCTGTAGAGGGTGAAAAGGATCCTTTGTATCAGAGAACTGCATTAATTCCTGAAATTTTTGACTTATATGTCAAAAACCTGAAGATGTAGAGTTTATGTGAGTTTAAAAGTACATCATAATAGACAGTATGAGACAAACAGGAAAGCTGAAATTTTCAAAATTGAAAGCACTGTGCTGTGATCTGAAAAAGCTTGCTAAACCTCTGATCCTTTTGCTTGGGGCTCAAATGCTGAAAGTGTCTGCAAGAGGTGTTAGTGGGGTAGGATTTATGTATCATTTCTCAGGTTTCAAAGCTCCATAAAGTGTTACCTGCAAATATGAATGCAGTGCTTGGATTTCTTTCACACAGTTTGTTATGCATCTCACCTGCCAAGATCTCTTTGCTAAGCTGTTGGGTTTTTTGGGAGACATCCAGAGGATCCAACACTCAGAGCAGGTGTGAAGGGAAAATGAGTCACCTTACTGAAGAGCCCCTGAGCTTGTGTCCCATCTTTCTGGGGAATTTAAACCCTTGCAGTTTTGCCTAAATAGGAAATGATGTTAAAATTTGATTCTGTGGGAGTTGTCCAAACCTGTGCCTTCTTCATATTAGGTGGGGTCTTGTGCTGCATGTCCTGCACCTGGGCTGTTGATGGGTGCATGTCACCACCAGTGCAGACATTCTTGTTTCTGGAAGATGTGTCCAGGCTGGTGCAGGCACAAGTGAGAGCAGTTCTGTGCTCCACAGCACAGGCTGCTTTTCCTACACTGGGTGTGTGAAAATGTCAGGCAGCAGCTGTTCCTAAATTATTTCAAATTCTATAAAAAGATTCTTTCTGTGACTTTTCACATCCCAGATTAGAACATTCCCAGGTGTTCTTACTTGACAACTTTCTGTTTATATAAACACATGATGAATTTTGAAGTGCTTTTATCCCTGAAGATGTGGGATGTCTGAAGTATCTCTTGTGGTGCAGGCTTGGAAAAACCTGGTTTGTGTTTCTTCAATTACAGGTGAAGCTCTACAAAAGTGAAAATCTTGACAACCCAATTCATACAGTCAACTTAGGCCTATCTCTGTTTTTTCATTTCCCACCTCTACTCCGAGATGGAGAGGTAAGAATATTGCCTGAAAATTAGCTTAGATCACTTTCTTTTTTTCCCTAATGACACTGAAGTGCAATTTGTGCCTGCAGACCTGTGTTCATGCTGGACTAAGCAGTGTCTTGGAAGATTTGAAGCCTGTTTAACTGATCTTTGCTTTAAATGTGATTTTGTGTCTGGCTGCTCCTGGTGCTGTAGCCTGAGTGTATTTTTTACCCACAGAATTATGTGGTGCTCCTGGATTCTACATTGTCTAAATCACAGTATGACTACACCCTGCCTCAAGTTTCTTTCACTGCCATTGGGTATCATAAACACATTACACTGGTCTTCAGTCCCACTGTAAGTAGTAAATATTTCCATGTTCCAGTGTTCACCCTGGGAGCAGTATTTGGTGTTACAACCTGCATGGATTTTGTGCTCTCAGCCAAGCTTTCTATTAGTGTAAATCCAGTGAGGTTTCTGAGTGGCATTAGAGTGACAATTAATTAAGATTTGCTGTGTGTTCATTGCCAGTGGAACAGGGGGAGACGTGAAACAGCAGTAGGAACTGAAGGGTGCAGGTGTGCCTGAAAGGTTCTGTGCTGGCATGGCTGCTCTAGGGGGTGACAGGTGTGGCAGCATGGGACAGGTGAATGAAAGGACACCAGGCTGACCATCAGAGAATGGGCTCTGCACAGCAGCACACCTCAGGAGGGGAGTGCAGGAGTGACTGATCCAGAGAGTGGCTTTGAAGTGGAAAGTGAAGCAAATCCTAGAACAGCACTTGGAGGGAAGTCAGATGAGAATGGCTGGATGTGCCTCATGATCCTATTGCTGATACTTCTTAGAGCTGGGGGATTTCACAGTCAACTGGTAAAAAAAAAGCTGAAATCCCTGATGTGCACTGTTTGCAGAGAAAGCTGCCTGAACAAGACATTGCCCAGGGCTCTTACATTGCACTGCCTCTGACCCTGCTGCTGCTGCTGGCTGGCTACAACCACGACAAGGTGGGTCAGGGGGCTCTGCTCTCACCCAGATGTTCCTGTCCTGTCAGTGATACTGCACTGTGCTGGGGGGGGGTTATCCAAAGAGAGGTGCAGTCACAGCCCCCTTATGTGACATAAGAAGAGCCATGATGTAACCATGGTTTGGGACAATTACCTTCTTTGAAAAAACTTAGTGTGGAGGTGAATTCCTGTGGCTGAATTTTGGCTTCTCATTTAATTGCTCTGAGAAAAAAACAATGCAGCATCATTAAAATTCAGATAAACAGACTCAGTGATAATAGGAATGAAAACAATTATTTTATTGGCTTCAGGCACAGTCAGACTGGGAAAAGTCTTGCAAGTCTTCAAGCCTGGTGTCTTTAGCTTTATGCCCTCCCTAGTTCAGTGTCTCAAGAGGAATACAAATACCTGCTATACAACCCCCTCTGTTGTCAAACTGTGCTCTTCTGCTCTTTTCTGATATGAGAGGATTTCTCTTTCACCAAGAAGAGAAATTCATTTTGTCTGTGCAGTGTGATTTCCTCTCAAACAATCGCTGTAGGTTTTGCTGATCAGCATTTCCCATCAGTTTGGTTCGATCCATCCCAAGGTTTGCAGCCATATTCTGATATCTTTGTAGCCATGCCACCATGGGTTGGATGAAGAGGCATGCCATGCAGCCCATGGTAACCCCAGTTTCTCTCTCTCAGCTGCTGCCTGTGCTGCTGCAGCTGGCAGCTCGGCTGCAGGGCGTGCGCCTGGGCCAGGCAGCCGCCGACGCCGGCCCCGAGGAGGCCAAGAGGCAGAGCAAGAAACAGAAAACCAGGAGGACATGACACAGCCTGGCCTGCAGCTGGGGAGGCACAGCCACCACCACACTCTCCTCTTGAATTTCCAGCCTGGTTTTGCCATGTGAGCTCCATTTTGGTTGTAAATTTTCGATGGAGTCTCTGGATTTCCTTGTTATAAAGTGATTAAATGGATCTGCTGTCACTCTGAGTGCATCTCTCATACTTGAAGATAATTAATGCTTTTTTTTTTTTATTGGAACAGATCATGCTGTCCTTATTAATGATTTATAAAAGCAGTGGTAATAGATAATACTTGATTACAGTTTCAATCTCTAGATTCTGGAATGATTTTTCCTTACCCACTTTACAGAAGCAGCACAGAGGGATTCTGCTGAATCACTGTTTGAAACAGAATTGTAGGGGACATATCTGGGCTGGTGAATTATATCATTGTCACTTCCTGTTCAGCAACTTGACTGAAGAGTCTGATTTCAGTTCTTGTCCAGTAATTGTTATCTTTTTTAAGTTCTTGCCCAGTGAATTCTCAGTGTCAGGCAAGGTTAGTTATTAATATCAGGTAAGTTCTGATGTTCCCACAGCAATAGCAGTTTCAGCCTCAGTTTCCTGTCCAGTGTGATCTCTTTAGAGCTCCAGTATTCCTGAGGTGGCTCCAGCTGGCTGCACTCCTCTTTCCAAAGCTGTGCTGTGTCTTGGGGTCACCATTTACCCATCATGGTCACACCTCCTGCTCAGGCCATGCTCAGCCTTTTTCCCAATTAATGATTAATTTTTTTTTTTTACCTTTTTTTACCTTTTGGGTTTTTTAACTATAAGGAATGTGTATTTTTTGAAATCTCCAGCATGTACAGTCCCAGTAATGTAGTCTGTAATAAATAACTATTTCTTACAGGTTCTCTTTTGATTCCTGCTTGAAGTAGGTAGTTGGACATACACAGTTTAAATGTTAATGGGGCTTTTTATTGACAAATACTATAAAGGTTAACAGAGCATTTGAAGATGCACATAAATGCCTACAAACATTGCAAAGACATTGGTACTGCCAGTAAGTGGCAATGTTTCTCTTTTGCAGTGCTTGAAATAAAATTCCCATTTCAATGTTTAAGCTTACAAACCCTGCCATTTTTAGAAATTTGGATGCTGAAGGTTTTATGCTGTTTTGGTTGCACTTTGCAAGAATTTGGGCTGAAGTAATTATAACTTTGTTTGGTGATGATTCTAATCTCTCAGAGGGAAATTCTGTCAGGACCATAACAAGAATGTAGAATGTTGAAAAAGCATTATTGGTAGAGCTTGAGATGAAGCTCTAAATTATCCTGCTCTGCTTAATGACTTTGAATTTCATATTGCTGTGGTGAAATATGTGGGGAAAAGACAAGGTGTTCTAAGACTTACAATAAATTGTATGTTTTCAGTACATTTTTATTTTAAGCTGGTGAATGTTAAGAAAGTTATTGCTGCTTTGGGGAATGTATGAGAAAGAAATTCATGTATCCTTGTGCCTCAAGGGAGTTCAGATACTCTGAACTGTGAGACTGACTGATGATTGAATTAAACATTGGAACTGCCATTAATAAAAAGGAAAAAAAGAAAAGTGACAATTCTTGCTAATTCAGTGTTTTCTTCTGAATCTAGAATTTTCCCAGTGTCTCATCTCAGAATTGTCTTCTCTTTGCCTTCTGCCTCACACTTGGGACTGACTATGAGCCCCAAGTTTTAAGGTTTATTCTGCTGTTGAGATGAATGAAAAGACTCAGTGTTTATTATTCATTTTTGCAGGCACAGTAGTGAAAAAATGGTTAATTAATTTGCTTGATGAGCTAAATATGGGCAAATGGCTGAATTCTGTGGGAAATAAGAGAAAGCCCCTTTGCATAAAGATAGCATTGCATGTTACTTATTTTTTTGTCAAAAGTAATAGTGAATATTCCATATATTTGGCTGATTCATCAGAGATGCCCAAAACTCTATTGTTTAAGATTGAAATGGATCATTAATACTGAGTATTATAATTTCTTTATAGATGGCTCAGCTTAATTTCTATATTTCTTTATTAGATGTGTGTGTCTGTCTGACTCAAAGAACAAGAGTTTTTGATTAGCATGAGCACCAGTGTTAAACATATAGCAAGTTTAAAAAAACCCCCAATTTTTTCTTCTTTCCTTGCTTTGTATAGCATCTGTATTTTATTTCTGTCCACTCTGAAAGTAATATAAACTGGGCTCTTGCAAAGGTGATTCACTAATTTTTTTTTTTTCCTTTTTTTTTTCTTCTTACTTTGAAAAGAACATCAGTGAGTTGAATCTCTGTCATTCAGTCATTATTTAAACCTGGAATGGGCCCATATGGCCTTGTACAAATGAAGAACAGCTCAAGGCTGATTAGTATTCCCTGAGCCTTCCTGGATTATTATTAGCAACTTTTCCCCCTTGAATGTTTACAGAGCTTTTGTGAGCTTTTTACATCAGTTAGCTTGTCCTTTCAATTTTCTATTATACCTTTTGTAATTGCTTTCTGTCTATATTTGATATGTTGTTGCTTTACTCCAGTAACTCCCATTATCACTTTTAGCTTTGCTGTTGCTGGGATCAGCCTGATTGCATTATTTACTCTGTTTGCTTTAAATATCACTTTACCTTGTTCTCCCCCTCCTCTCCCAGCATCTTTCTGGGAATTTTTGAGCCCAGCAGTATAATGCTGTCTGAAGTGTTATTTGTTAGCTCCATAGCCTAGGACCATGACTGCTTGTGCCAAGTGATGTTATCACAGAGCACTGCACATTATTGAATTCATCATAGCTGTGAGTCAATTCACACTGAAAGATAAACTTGTTTTTATTGCCTGTGGAAGTCTGCAGGTTGATTCCTCCTTTAATTCTCATTTTTGTCAATACCAGAATAATTAAATCCCCATCCCTAAGACCAGTTTATTCACAGCTCTCTCACCACAGGGAGCCCAACTATTTTTATTTTTTGAGCATAGGGTTGTGGTAAAACACAACAAATTCCCACCCCATTCCTCTTTGCAGACAAACTCCAGAGTTCAACCTCTGAGGCTGTGGTGGGGGAATGTTGCCTGCAGATGTTTGTTAGTTTCTGGTTCCTTCTAATTTCCTTCTGCCTGAAAGAAGAAGACAGACCAGGCCATCTGCATATTTGTACTTCTCAGATGAGGATTATTTAATTTGCAAGGAGCTTCATAGAATTCCAAAGAATCAGCTTTGTTTGTAATCTTAGGGAATGGGACAACATTTATATTTAAAAAATAATTACTAGAACATAACACAGTTGTGAGACCTTGTCAGGATTGAGAAAAGCCCCATATTCCCAGGAGAGCTATTGGTCCTTTTGTCATTTGTAAAACTGACTTTAAAATGATAGCATTAGTGATTAAAGACAGGAAGTAAGAAGTCTCAGAATAACCAATGAAATCTCTGGCATATGTTAATATATTCTATTTGGAAAGGTTACTTCCATTTGTATTTCAGATGAAAATACTTGGTGATTCTATTGCATGTAATCACCTCCTACAGAAGCTGAATACTCTGGTTAGCACTGGGAATATTAATCCAAAAAAATGGTGATGAATTAAATTAATAAAGAAGTGTTGATTTCAATAAAAACACATTTTAAAAGATTGGAAACAAACATACTGATAGAGTAATTTAGTGATAGCCCAAGTGGGAATATCTTTAAACTGACAGAGGGTAGACTTAGATTAAATATTAGGAAAAAAATTCTTCCCTATGAAATTGGTGAGGCCCTGGCACAGGTTGCTCAGAGAAGCTGCCCCATCCCTGCAATTTTCCAGATCTGTGTAGTGGTTTGAAACTTAGAATGTTTTTATTCCTTTTCTAGGTTAGGACATAAATGAGACCTTTCTCAGTTTTTCCCTGAATTATTTTGCACTCCTTTACATTCAGTCTCACCTTTGTCACTTGGAGCACTCATTTGAGAGGAGGACATCATTCAGATTCCAGTCACTGCTCCCTGCTGGATTGGGTGGAGGGGATCTCAGCATCTCAAAAAGGTGTTTAAAACATAAAAATAGGAGATCTGGGCTGTGGATCAGCTGCTGCAGCATTTAACTCAGCACAGAAAAACCTCAATAAACAAACTGGGGACAGCAGCTTCAGAGCACCCTGCTAAAAATCTCACAGCACTGAAGGGAGGTGGTTTTGGGGAGCTCAGGCACAGCCAGGGCTGTGACATCCTCTGTGGTTACAACAACCCCAGGCAGGGTTTGCAGCTGGGTAGGACCAGCAACCCCCAAATCTCTGAACTGCCCAAGCAGCTGGAGCCACATTACCTGGGAAGAAGGAAATGGCCAGGTGGATTTCTTGCAGCTGGGAACACGACAGGCTGCTCCTGAGAGTGGGATTCTCCTGAGGAATGAGGAATGGTGGCAGGCTGTGTGCACAGGCAGCAGGGAGAGCCAGCACTGCAAGGACAGCACACTGAAAATCCCTGATTATTGATCAATATCTCAGAGAGCCACCACCTGTACCCTCCTCTTCCTCTCTCCTGAAATAACCTGATTTATGGCTTCACATCAAACTGATGCTGGCAGCAGCAGCTTTGCTGGGCTGCTCAGGGCAGGGCTCCCAGGCTGGCTCAGCAGTGGGATGAAGGGCTGGGATAACAGGGTCAGAGCTTGCAGGGGAGGTGATGGGGAATGGGGTTTGCTGGAGGGACCAGCCATGGCCAGAATCCCTGCACAAAGAGGTGCTGGGGGCTCCACTCTTAGAGCAGCAGACTCTGCTTGAGCCTCTAGAAACATAAAGCAAAACAATCCCTTATAGCCAAGATGGTAAATCTTGTGAGATGAGAGGTGTCCATTGTGTCTCCTGAAGAAAAGCTTTACCCTGGAAGGCTGCAATGCCAACTGAGTTTGTAGAGCAGGAGGCAGAGAGGAGACAGAGCCACAAACCTGCTCAGCAAGGGCAGAGACCCACGAGGAGCTGAGTGCTCATGGTGTCCACTGGCTCTGCCTGCTGTGCACACTGACTTACAGACCTCTGAACTTGCCCTGTTCACAGTGTCTGGCTGGAGACTCATTGGGAAGCAAGGAAGAGCCTCTAGCAAACTCCTGGCTTTGGAATCCTGGAAAAGCTCCCTCAGAGCAAACGTGTTGTGAGAGCTCCTGGGCTCAGCCTGGGCTCCTCGGGTGCTGCTCCTGCTGTGCTGCTCTGAATTCTGACTGGGGATCTAATTATTGCTAAACTGAAAATGTGCTTGCAAGGGAAGTGTTCGAGCTTGTAGACTGCTTTGGAGTTGAAAAATCACTTTTCTCCCCTGGTATTTTTTTGTTTTAATATTCTTGTTCCTTTCCAAGTCTTTCTGTTCCTGGGAGGGCTGAGGAATAGATTGTTTTCATTATCATTATTTCAGAACGGGGGGCAGGAGTGGATAATGATCCCATTTCACACTCCATGAGTTGCCATGTGGAGATGACATATGCCCTCCAGCAGGAAGTAACAAGTGGCTCTCAATTTGCATTGAGCCATTCTGCCATTCCCAAAACTTTGCATGTTTTCTGCAGTGTGTGTAACCTGGTACTCCCTAGACCTTTGTAAATATTGCTATTCAAAATTGCAATGCAGTAACTTGGGGATTTTTACTGACATCTCTCAGATGTTCTGCCTTCGACCTCCTCCCTCTTCTTTTGGTCTCAAAGCAGAAGAGGTGTTTTAATTGGCACCCCAATAATACATACCCCAAAACAGACAACGAGGTCTACATGGCAGTTTAGAGGACTTTTATTAGGATATAATTATGGATAAATCCCAGACAGCACACTAGAATTAAAATGTAAATTTTAAATGAAAGTTAATATTTCATCTTGTGTGTGATCTAGAGCATCTGGATCTAGAACTTGGTCTCTTTTTCTGAATAATCCTTAGTGTGCCCATGTTCCCTCCCAGGACTGAGATCTGAGAAGGTGGGAGCCAAGCAGGATATTGGGGTTGGCTGCTTTCAAGGAAGGAGAGTAAAGCTTTGCTGATACAGTGGGAACTGAAGTGCTCAAACACATCTGATCCTTGCTGAAGCAGGAGGAAGAGCTGTGGGATACTGGAGTAGGAGTGCTGGAGCTGTGCAGAGTTTGAGGGCTTGCTGTTGATGTGGGCAGAGCAGAGGATCAGTGCAATGAGCCAAAGGATGGATTAACTTGGAGGCAAAGCAAAACTTGCATCACTGAATTCCTGTTGGATGTCTCCATTGCAGCTGTAGTGGAACATCTCTGCAGACAGCACTGGAATTACTCATTACTCTGAATGTTGACTGAAAGCTCTGAGCCTTTAAAGGATGATAAATGTGGCTTTTAATTTTTTTTTCAGAGCTGTTAGAATTTCTCCTACTCTTACACTTTTCAACAGGGGCGAAAAGTGCAATCAGAAATAATGCAGAGTTACTGGAATGCATCCTTTGAAATGATGGAGACAAACAGGAAAAGAGCTCAGAACTGCCAGCTGGTGCTGTTTTCTTCTTCTTCTAGAGCTAAAGGACAGAGTTGAAAAAAGAGAGTCAGGTTCATTAAGAGTTTAGGATAGGGACACAGATTTTTTAATAAGATCTTGGCTTGTATTTCTGCTCTCCCATATAACCTGAATTGGCACCTTCACTTCTGTCTCTGCTTGCCCTTCATGTGCTTTCCCTTCTCTGAGTTTTGTCTCACTATGTTGGATAATATTCCTTTTGCTTTATTTCACTTTCTGCTCTGAGGCACTTCAATATTGCAGTCTTTCATCAAAAAACATAAACAAAAATGTCTTCAGTTTATTAAAAATAAATTATTAATTGTATGGAAAGTTGACAAGAAACCTGGAAACTTGGCTATTACACCAATCATCAGCTGGATGTAGTGTTAGAACCATTTTGAGGATGGGGTGAAACTCCCAGGTGTGGATCAGGTTTTTTAAGACATTTTCCTGTGGCTCAGAGTGTGAGAGCTCCTTCAGAGGTCCCTGCTCCTGACCTTTTGGTGAAGGTCACTCATTTCCAGCTTGGTGGTGAGGTGTGTTCTGCTGTGGTGCAGGATCTGATCTCACCAACCCCTTTGCTGGTTGGGTCTGCTCTGCAAGCAGGGCTGGGGCAGCAGTGTCTCTGCAGGCTGAGAAGCCCCTCTCTGTGAAAACTGGGGAAAAAAAAAATAATCTGTCTTGCAGGAGTGGAGTTAATGTGCAAAACTGTCCTATTAGTTCACTGATGGATTTGCTTCTGCAGAATGGATAACTGGAAACACATCCAATTTGTTTAATGGGGACACGGGAAGAAGATAAATCCTGAAGTGGGATCTCAATGACTACAGTAATGAATGGTTTAATCTGCAGCCCTTTGAGGGTGCTGAGTGTCCCAGTGTCACACTCTGGCTGTGGCAGCAGGCTGGGGTGACAATAACAGGTTTGGATTCAGATGAGCTCTGCAGGGAGAGGGGGGAGCTCTGGCTGCACCCACAGCTGGAGCTGGGTCTGTGAGCTTTGCCTCATGAAAATCAGAATTGCAGGATGCTCTGGGGGGGCTCTCAGCCCTCCACGGGACACCCCAAGCTCATTTTCCTCAGTTTTCACCCTCCCACACTCGGGCTCTGCTGCTCCCCACGGGATGTGCCTCCAGTTCTCCCTGGGGATGTGGCTGCCAACCCTCTGCACATCCCTTTTGCTGACCCTTCTGGCTTTGCAAATAGGGCAAATATTGTGTGTTATTTTCCTTAACCTACCCCTAAAACTGTGCTTTTATTGCTAAGAATATTTAAGTTGGTTGGAGAATTCCTGCGTAATCCTGACATTTGCTCCTCAGCATCCTGTGCATCCTGCCAGGCTGCAAACATTTATCTCATGGATTTTTGGAAGTTTGTGGTGTTTTCCCTCCCATTCTTTCCTTGTGGGCTGCACCAGTGCAATCCAGTCCCAGCCAGGTTTTCTGTGCTTGCTCACCAAACCTGTTCATCACTGAGCAAAACTCTGTAACAGGATTTTTGATATCCCTCCCTACTGAAGGTTCCTTCAGTGGGCTGAATCTGGGGAGCTCCTACCTGGAAGGTTTCTGTGCTGCTGGTTCTCAGGGTGCTTGCACAAGGTCACATCTCCATCGGGGTGGAGCTCTCCTGGAAGAAAGCACCACTTAAAATCAAAGGACTTTATCTATGTAAATCTATTTTACTAT
Organism: Erithacus rubecula; assembly: GCF_903797595.1. Taxonomy (NCBI): domain Eukaryota; kingdom Metazoa; phylum Chordata; class Aves; order Passeriformes; family Muscicapidae; genus Erithacus; species Erithacus rubecula. The sequence goes on from NC_136669.1 coordinate 779,434, forward strand.
TGCACATTAAAGAAGCAGTTAACCTTAAGTCGTCCTTCTGCTTGGAGAGAGCTACTGTTAAGTTTTTTTTAGTTTTTTTTTTAACCTGTGGGCTTTCAGAAGTTTTAAGCAGATATTAACACAATGTGTTCTGAAGAGGAGAGTGAGCAAGCTGCCAGTCATTGCTGTCATGAAAACCAGGCTGAAGCAGCAGCAGCTGGCAGCTTGAAGAATCTCTGACAGAGTGATGATAACCTGTCTGTGCTGTCATCATTTGGGCTCAGCAGGACCAGAAGAAATCCTGATGATCTAGGGATATGGAAAAGCTGGGAGTTTGTTTCCTACTTTATCAAGGCATGGTTGTTTTCCTGCAGTATGAAGGGTTGTTTTGGCATCTGCAGAAATAAAGTTGGAGCATCTTGTCTGCCCTCTAAGGCCACCCTGACCTTGGTTTTACAGCTGTGTTCTTAGTGGGAAAATAGAATTGAGTTTGAGCATGAAGTTTCTGTCAGAAATCTGGAGCTGCAATGAGAACTGTGAGGTGTTCATTGGGAGAGGAGCACGCCAGACAAACCCATTTCTGCATTTAATATGGAGAGAAGACACACATTGTATTTATCCTGAAAAATGAATGAAGCCTGTCTTTTTTCTGGTGACTGTGGGAGGTGCACCAGAGAGATTTATATATTCATACCCACAGCACTGAAATGTTTGTGGGGCTAATCAATCCCAATACAGGATATTGTCCTAAAAAAAAAAAAAAAAAGGCATGTGTATGGCAGAGCTCTTGTATCTTGGAAATCTTGACAATCTTCACAAGAATCAAAAGTTTTGGGGTTAAAGACACTCTTGGGAATCATGGGCACCTCTTGAATTCTGGAGCAAAGCTTTGTATTTCAGCTCAGTCCCGTGCTTTGCTCAGACAACTATTATTTCTCATTAGCAGGTACCTAAAATTGCTCTGGAAGCTGTCTTGTACAAATGCAATAAAGTATGTTCTGAGTATTTATACAGTGCCAAGTATTAATTAACATGAAAGATACCAGCAATTGACTGAACCCTCTGCAAGTAATTTTATTAATGTTTAATCCTTATTACTGGCATATTATAATTATTTGGGTGCATGTTTTCCTAGCACATTTAGCACTCTCAGGCTCCATCATTTCCTTCACAATAGAGATAATCCAAACCTCAGGAACAAAGCTGAGCTCCACTTTTCCAGCCTGCAAATTCTCCTTAGAAGGAGCTGCTGCAAAGGAACAGCAGAAAAAACCTCAAAAGTCCCCAGGGAGCTCCTGAGTGCAGCTGTGGATTTGGAGCTGGGGAGGGAGGCCAGGGCTTTTCTAATAAAAATAAATCCTGTTTCAAGGTGTATGTCTGACTCCTTGGAGCCTTAAAATGCTGTCTGGGAAATCTGCCTTGGATTGTTTTTAGCCAGATTTGATATTCCAGCACCTTGATTATAATTTTCATGGTGGAATGAAAGGATTCCCAGCCCCTGATGAGAACTGGGACTCTGGGACTCTCTGGGGCTGCAGCTGGGCTGCAACAAACACCTGAGCTACAGCTTGGGCTGCTGTGCCATTAATTCTATTTCCAAGGGCACAGTTCCTTTTCTAGCCCCCCAGTCCTTAGGTGGAGAGATGGAATCTTCACTGAGTGTGTTATCAGCAATCTCTGAATGGGGGTGATAACAATGGGATCATCTAACAGTGATAAGAGTTGCAAAGACAAAAACAAAGGGGCAAAGAAGGTAATTTGCACTTGCAAGGAGAAAATGTACAAATCATATCAGAATAAAGAAATGCTCAGCTTTATGAGGATGCTGTTTGTTCTATTGGTGTTATCACAAGATGCTGTAGCTACTTGATCTTGCATCTAATATACAACTAGATGTGACTATTAAAAAAAAATCCAAATCAAAAGAGCTTGTGGGAATTAATTCTGCTGTGGGCTTTCTTCTTTTCTTGGATGAAAACAGTGAGGGCTGAATCAGAGCAGTGAACACTCTGCAGCCTGTTGGCAGCTGCTGCCTTCCTGGTGTTTTTTTATTTTTTCTTTTTGTCCTTCTTGGCTGTTGAGGCAGGACCAGCAAATTTCAAGCAGTTATTAGCAATATTATTATTATTAAATTAAATATTATATATATATATAAATAATATTATTTAATTAAATATTAAATAAATAAAATTAAATCAGCCTTTGAGAGTGTGCAGCTCTCCAAATACCTGAGTATCATTGCAGTAAGTGTTAAGGGTTGCACACACTGATAGAATATTTTATTTTGGTTCTAGAATAATGGCTTGTTAATTTATGGAGTGAATAGAAGTGGAAACAATAAATGAGCAATGAGTTTGGTTCCTGAAGCAATGTTTCATTAACTGGGGGAAAACCTAACCCTGCTTAGCTGCAAAGTTTGCCAGTGCAAGCAAATAATTGCTTTCTACCCGATACATTTTGATTTTCAATAATTACAGGAAACACAAATGTTTCTTCTAGGAATTGTTATTTTTTCCCCATTACTGTATTAGTTGAAAATATTTACTAATGGCTAAATATAATGAATATTACTTTTGACTATCTTAATTTTCTTTAAAAGGAGCTTGCTGAAGGCACTTTTCTAATTCATCCCAATTACTGTATCACACAGCTCCTGCTAAATTCCTAATTAGCCAGGATGATTTCAGAGTGCAGAGCAAGCAGCTTGCTTTGCTAATAAGGTGTGATTTCCCCAGCCACCTTTTCAGTGATAAATGTTTATTAGCACAAGATCTGCAGAGCAGAGGAGTTAAAGGAGTTATTTCTGTAGGGCAGGGGGCTCCTGGCAGCCACTGGTGGCAGGAACCAAAGTTCTGGCTCATCAAAGAATATCCAGGGTCTCATGCAGTGGGCACCAATCTAAATTAAATCGGCCCAACAACCTGAAATACTCAGAATAACAAATATCCCTGGCCACAAGAGGCTTGTTTTGCTTAATTCAGAAATATTAAGCAGTTTGTATAATTGTTCTTGGAGCACATTATGAAGGATCCACTGGAAATGAGAATAACACCCTGTCACACTTCAGAGAGCAGCATCTTCTCCTTGCCCACAGAACTCACCTCTGAGTCCCTATTCCACTCCTATTTATGTATTTCACTGCTATTTATGTATTTCACTGCTATTTATTTATTCCACTCCTATTTATTTATTCCACTCCTCTTTATTCCACTCCTATTTATTTATTCCACTCCTATTTATTTATTCCTCTCCTATTTATTCCACTCCTATTTATTCCACTCCTATTTCTATTCAGTCTTTTGCTGTATTTTTCTTAAGGTTTGATAAAACCTTTGGAATTCTAAAAGTGAGCATCGTTTCTCACACCCTTAATTGTATGGATGAGATTAACTGGTAATTAAAAAGCTATCAAATTTGAGTTAAGAGGTGGATTAATTAGATAAGACACTAGGAAATCTAATTTGCTCAGCCATTTATTTTATATTATTTATTTTTATTCCAAGAAGATTTTATTGTGGCTTCTATGAACCTTAGAGGAGCCCAGTCAGATTTAACTATACTCCTGTGTAATGAACTACATCTTTTAAATTTTCTATGTGTTATAATTTATTTTATTTGTAAATAAAAGTACACTAAAACTCTAAAGAGAATATCAAGACAATTCCATTGGCAGTTTTGGTGCATTAATGTGAAGCTGTAGAAGGAGGCAGAGTTTCAGGTCTCATCCCTGAAAATACAGCTGGTGACCTAAAGTGGTTCATTTTCATAGTTCCCCCCATTTGTAAAAAATATATTTCTCTGTTCATGACATTTCAACTGTCCTTTTACCACTGGGTACTGAATTCTTTACAGAATGTGTCAGGATGCAAATGCAGCTGCCCTGTCTGGTTAAATATGCTTTGAAAGGCAATTATTGGCTTAAGCACCTTAACACACACCTTAGAAAATCCAAATACCCAAAATTCAAATTGCTTGGACTGGAGCAGGGAGGCATTGAAGGCTCTGCTGAAAACCAGATTTGTGAGGGATGAGATGGAGCTGGGCAAAGCTGGAGCTTGGCAAGGCTGAGTTTTACTGAGTGCCCTGTACCTGGAAATGAATTTAATTCCTTGTGCTGATCTGGAAATAGGAATTCAGCTTTGTGTTATTTCATACAAGGACATGAATATTTTATTAATGAGGGTTCCAGGCTGGGGAAGGGTTTGGGCATTTCTCCCCATCCATCCCCACCCAGCCTGGGGCTGGCACTGAAAGCAGGATCCAGATCTGTGCAATTGGAACTGGGGCATTTTTATAGAAAATGAATTCGCTGGATTTTTTTAGGGGACATACCTTAAACTTGGGTTGTATCCTTTTCTTTTTTTCTGGTATTCTATAAGTGGCAAAAAGCATTTCAGGAGTGCTGGCTGTTAAACCTTTGAAATGGGTATTTGCAATTAGGCTCTTCTTAAACTTCTGGTCCTCAAAAATCCTTCAGAGTTTCAAGGGAAAATTCTGCTTCTGAAGAGGGAATTTACTTTTGAAATCCTTTAAAAAACCTTAACATTCTACTTTCTGCATGAGTCAAATAAAGTTTTAATAGATATTTTGGTTCTGTTACCAACCCAATATATACATTATTCATGCAGATCTGGGATTCCTTTTGCCCTTTACCAGCAGAGGGGATGTTTTAACCCAGCCTCTCCTGGAAACATTTTGGGCACTGAGCTTTCTGCTGCATGCAGCCCTCCTGGTTCCTCAGGTGCATTTGGCTGGTCCTGCCTGGCTGTGGGTGCTGAGCTGAGAGTCCTGAACCCCAGATCCCAAAAGGATGAAACACTGCACAGTGTTTCACCCTGCAGGGATGGATTTCTCCAATCCCCCTGTGCGTGGATTAAATCAGGGAAACCTGGCAAAGCTGAAGCACCAAGCTCCTCCCAACAGTGACTGCTCTGCTTCTACAATTATTCAATTCCTTTGCTCACTCTGATTTCACTTTACTCCAGTAATGGCATAGATTGGATGGAAAGTCAAATGCTAATTAGCAAGTTTACTGATCACTGCAGCACATTAATTGTTTGTAATTGTAATGCTGCTGGGCAAAACCCACATGGGAAGAGGGTTCCCTATGTCATCATTTTTGTTTGTTTGTTTTTGTTTTTGTTTTTTTTTTATCCTGTCTGTGCAGCACTTTCAACACTGGCAGTCAGGCTGACTCCAAAAACCTACAGTTTTAAGTCTGTATACTAAAATAAATGCAGAAGTTTCACTCTGAATTTAGGACACTTATTCCTGAATGTCTGCCTATAAGAAAATTTTATCTGTGCATTTGTGTCCAATATTTGATGTTAGGATTTTATAGAAATAGGTGTTATAAATATTTTTAAGTAATCTCATCTTATTGCTAAAGTAGGTAGGGTAAAATCTACCAAGGGTATGTGGGAGAACAGGAGAAAAAGCATTTTCCAGGCTGCTGAGCTTATTTTCTGTTAGTTTGCTTCCTTTCATTTGATGGGAAAGTGGTGTGAGTGGAAAAGAATCAGATCCATTTAGGGAAACCAAATACTTCATGTTGCCCTGTGGGACAAAGGAATAATTTTTTTAAGCAGAGAGGAAGTTCAAAAGTTCTGTCAAGTCCCACACTAAGAATTTAGAGCATTCTTGCTCATCTCTCCTACTTTTGCTCGAGAGCTGATTTGTGTTTCATGTGCTTGTAATTGAAATTTGATGTTGTTCATATTATAATATCGTTGGTATGCAAAAAGGCACACACTGACTGTTTGATTTGTAAATGGCTGCTTTAAAATGGATGATCTTGAATATTAATGAAGTAGGCTTTCAAACAAATTGCCATTTTCTTCTCCTTCTCTTGTCCCTTTTCTTGATGTAGGTGCAAAGGGTTTGACAGTATGGAAATTATGAAAATAAGCAAATCCATTTCATCAAGTGCACCATCAATTATTCATTAACTATTTGAAAAGCAACATCTCAGCTCTGTGTGTGTGTAAATATATATTGTGTCATTCACCATCTACTCTATATCAAGTTCTCTGCCTTGGTTTCATTAGGTGTTCGTTATTAATTTTTATCATAACTTAGTCAAAAGACTCTGGTTCCCTTCATCAGATGCTTTGAACTGATAAAACCATTGCTGCTCCTGTTCCAGGGGCATTTCCAGGGATGTACTGTGTGCAGTGCAAGCCTTTTATCAAAGCAGGATACAACACAGCTTTACAGATAAATGAGAGTTGCCTTCACACTTAAACTGAACATTCAGTTCATCTTGTGCACCCTGTTCTGTAGAGCAGATTTGTTTCATTCCACATTGATTTATATTCTCAGAAATCTGTATTCCAACCCTGAAGATGAGATTAAAAATTGCCTTGCAATGAACTTCTTCAAAAACACCAAGTTCTGTCAACTAACGGAGTAAAAGAAGAAGATGAAGTAGAATTTGTTTAAAAGAAAATTATTAAATAGTCATGAAGGTTATCCTGTCATTACTAACAAGGTATAAAATGAAAAAACCAGCACAGCAAATGACTTTCAGCCCCTGGATGGAACCAGTGTTGTTTTGACTGTAAATCCAGGTGTGAGATCTGGGGTGTCATTCTGAGAACCTATGTGAGCTGATTTGCTTTACTTGGAGCACTAAAATATTATGTACATATAAGACTGATGGAAGTGGGTTTTTCTGACTTTTGTTGGACTTTCAACATTATTATTTTGACCTCATCTCACAGAATATAAAACTTCTTACCTGCAGGTTCTGGGTGTCATGCAATTAGATACAACTGAAAATCAATAATGTCTGAATAAGTGATGTTGAAAAATTATTATCCAACAACCCATCAGCTGGACAATGGAATCAGACACTGTACTAAGCAGGAGGAGGGGAGGCCAATATCACCAAAAGTTGTGCAGCTTTCAAAGAGAACAGATGCCCAAAGACAAAGTTAATAAATCAGAAGCATCCCAATCCATGTAATTTATTCACTTTACTAAGCTCTTGATCCAATTTGCCATATGCTGTGGGGTATAAATTTTCAGTGTGTGTTCTGTTTTCTCCTATCCACTTGCACAAAACCACGAAAAGCTTCACCAGGAGAATGTCAAGGACCTGGAGAGAGCAAGGGCATTGCAGAGGTTCCTCCTTTGGTTGAGTTTGGGCTCTAGGGCTGTGAGTGGTTCATCATTTGCCAGCAAAATGCTCTGTCTGGAATCTGAGAGCAGCAAAGGGGAAGGAGTGCAATTCTTCAGGTGCTAACTGGGGACAGCAGAGCTGCTTTGTGGTTTGTGTCCTGAAGGGACTTTCCTGTCACAGGATTTTGGAAGGTGGGAGAATCATGTAGGGATGGCAGGGAAATAGTGAAACATGTTTATTTTCAAATAAACACTCACCCAAAGTCAGACAGTCTAGAGGTGTGTTCAGAATGCACAACTCAGCAGACACTAAGGAATAAGACTTGAAATATGAAGAAACAAAGGCTGCAGTTAAGTTAAATATCCAATTAAGCTATCTGCTTGGCTGCAGAACATCATCCTGACAGACAATTTGTTCTGGGCAAGTCAAAACATTTCAGCTATGAATTTATACAGGGCAATTAAAGAAACTAATCTATATTTGATGTGAAGAAGTGGTAAATTGGAAAGCTGCAGAATTAATGTGGAAGTTTAGGCTGTGTGGACTTCCCTGCAGCCTTGGCACAGCATGGGGAAGGAAATTGTGATTTTCTAGATGAACCCATGGAAAGCAAGATTGTGCTGAGGGAGGATCCCAGAGCCAACTTTGCACCTCCAGCTGCTTCTAAGGAGCAGGAGAGAGGAACAACTGGAGAAATGAGAAATGACAGTATCTGCTCCTGTAGGACTCATTTCAAAGGCCTGGAACTTATCAAATGTTCAGCCTGAATGAATGTGCTACCACTGCATGCTAAGTGTTACAGAATGCTCCTGACTTTCTCTTGAAAAAATGTCTGTTATTAATTTTTATGAGATTACTGTTTATATGCAGTTTCTGAGATAGGGCTGAGAGCCTATTGGTGCTTTTAAGATTTTTTTTTCTGCTTCATTTACCTTCTATTTCACTTAAAAAGCTGCTTTCAATTCCTCAACTTCTAGTGAATAAAATTTTGCACATATGGGAAATTCAGGGCATGGCCTCCCTGTCTAAGCTGTAAAATCATGGTACAGTTTTATTCCCAGTACATAAATAACTGGGCTCATCTCTTCCCCACTGCCCCTACTTTTGGCTCCATGGGTTTTGCTCTAACCAGCCTAAGGATCTGTTCCATTCCTTATCCCTGCAATGCCAGAAACACTGAGAACCTTGGAAAGGCTGTGATATTTCCATTGCTAATATTATCTTTATAATTTATTATTATTTATTATTATGGTTCACGTGCTCCTGGAAGCAAACCTTCCACTCTGATTCCCTCTCCCCAAATATATCCTGATCCTAAAAATGAGTTTTAGCCATTTGAGGCATGGAGAACTGTATTTGTGCTGATAACTTGTCGATAAGGCAAATTTTAGCTCAACACAAGCTGGAATTGCTGAACTCTATGAAGGTCTTGAAAAGCAGAATTTATAATGGAAGTGACAACTGACCAATAGGTAGTGAGGTTATTGGGGTATTGCTATAATAAATTGTTTTGACTCTATGAAAGGGTGACATAAAGAAAGCCCATTTGGTTTTAGAGCATAATTATCCCATTATTCTACTCCCTAAATTTTGTTTTACTGCTTTCTCCTAAAATAAATTTTATGACAACCATGAGCATATTAAGCCATAAAGCAGCCTGTCCCAGGGGCAAGTGTTTGCAGTGCTGGTGTGTGTGAGACAAGCCATAGATTGTGGGACATGTGCAAGGACCATAAATTCCACAGTGACTGAAAACCTTTATGAACCACCACAGTCACAGCAAAAGCTTGTACAGGTTTCCCCATTAATCCATTGCTGAACAAGCATATTCAAAGCACAGCTGGGAGATCTCTTTCCTTGAAGTCTGGAAAAGGAAAGAACTGGAGGGTTGGTTTGGTGGCTTTTTTTTTGGGTTTGTTTTGTTTTTTTTCATTTTTAGTTCATTGAATTAATTATCTACATTCTGGTTTTTTGTAACTTCAAAATACCATGTTTATTGAGGAAACATTTTCCATTCCTGTGCATCTTGTAGCAGAAATATTACCCATTTCTGAGAAAATGCATAGGTAGTGTAACTTGTTTAGTCAATGTGAATCTCCACCAGGTTTCCTGATTTTCAGCTGTGTTTTTTTTCACAGATATGGTTTAACAGCTGCAGGTGCCAGGGAGGGTTGAATCCCTATTGTGACTGGAGATGTGCCATTAGCAAACATGGCTTGTCACTTCTTTCTGTTTATTAATTTCTGACTCATTGAAATAATCTCTCTGTGGGTAAGGATTATTGGAAGACAATCCTCTTTATGCTCATCCAAGCAGGGAATGCCAGATAAAGAACAATAAGGCTCTGCTGGAGCAAGGTGCAGAGGGTTGTGATGAGCTTGGCCACTCAGGAGCTCTCAGGTTCTGCCTCTGTTTGCCACCAGGCTCTGAGCCCTGTGCAGGGATGAGATTAATTATTGCTTTCCCCACAGAGCTCTGCCTCTGGAAAATACTGGTGTTAAATGTTATTTTGCAGCAGCAGCTTCTCATTGCAAATCTGCCTGTTTTTCTTTGTGAGGGGGTGAAGGGCCATGAATCTCTGGCTGCCCCCTGCCTTGGATCTCATTTTCCATCCCATGCTGGTTTCATCTCTGCACATGCCCCCCTCCCATGTGCTGCCTGCCCTGAGTGTGGCTCTGGACTCCTCCTGCCCTGCAGGGATCCCCTGAAATCCCTCCTGCCTGTGTGTGAGCACTCCTATTGATCAGACAAAATGATGGAGCAGGTAGAAAAAAGGAGAGAGGCATGAGTGATACCAGCTGTCTCCTGTGTGATGGAACACAGCTCTTCCCCTCTCCCTGATCTCCAAATATATCAATTGAGAGACAAATCACAGCTCCTGTACTGCCCCATCTACTGAAAAACTTATGCTTGTGAAAAATGTTTATTCACAGTTCTGGTGGTTATGAATTCATATTGTGATGATGTCCATCTGAGGAGTTGAGGTACACTGATATTAAGTGTGTGTTTAAAGCCACTATTGAAAACAAGCAGTAAAATCTTTGTAACTCACAAAAAAAATGAAAAGGGAGAAGATTGAGGTGTTATGGAACATCAAAGAAGATAAGCCCCCTTCCTTCTGTGTTTTGTGTAAATAGATCCTACCTAAAGCTTGTTTGCTTAAGTTAATTCCTGAGAGGTGGGAGGGAACTGCCAGTGGCCCAGCTCACAAGACAAATCCATTATTCATGGGCAGGTATTGACTTGTGTACTGCCCTGCATGTGCTCTGCCTTACATCTGGAGAGCCATCATTTATCAGTCTGACATTTTCTAAATCTTACCAAGCACTCTAATCACTGCCTGCCTGCTCTCTTTGGGGTTCAGCTGGGCATTTGACCTTGCCAGCATTCCTGACCTTCTCAATCAGGCAAATGGTGTTTGAAAGGGGTAATCTGCTGTAGGTATCCTTCAATGATGAATGCAATGGAAGAAAAAATAGTGGAAGGTTCTAGGGAATGTGTTCAACATTTTTCAATTAGGGAACATCTTAAACTGTTTCATCCACTATCTGTTTGGGTGTGTTGTCATCTCTTAATATTGTAAAAATTAATATAAGATTTTTTTTTTTTAATGCATGCATTTACACATATGTAAAAGGTTTCTGCTAGGGGTGCCCTTTTCTCACTTATGTCTCATGTTTTATCTTGAACAGAAACATTTGTCTGATACACACTTGGAAGTGAAACACTGCTTGCTTTGTTCCCCTCCATTTGGTTGCTTAAGGGGAAAAGTGTGCCAAGATGATCTATTGTGGGCAGTTAAGTAAATCCAGCACCAATTTGTATTCTGCACTTTTATCAATAGAACATTTCTCATGGCCTTATCAGGGCAATTTAAAAATATGCAAACTATTGTCAGGTTCCATGGAGAAGAACAAAGGGATTGCTGAATAATTCAGAGTGAAGCTCTGGTGGTGGTTCTGTCATTTTTCACCATGCTGTGCATAAATGAATTCTGCTCAGTCCTACTCTCAGATCTTGACCTTCCTGTACTGACAAAGAGATTCCTCACTCCTCTGACAGTAACCTTTCCAGTGTGATCACTTCTGGGCCATGCAGTATTAATGGAGCCACAATGAATAATAAATGCTTTCCAAGCCAGCCTGCTTGTTTCAATTAGATCACTGGATTTCCCAGGAGTGGCTCCCATTTCTTGTCAGGTGTGATGTGGCTGCTCCTGCTGCCAAGAGCAGCCTGCTGCTGTAAGAAGAAAAGGTAAATGGCTTTGCTTGAGCATCAAAGGACCCTGTGTGACAGATAACAAAGATTTTATGGATTGGTGCTTGCCATGCAGGGGTACATTTGTGTGCTGTGGTATGTGAAATAGAGCAGGGCTTTGGACCAAATGTATGTGGAATCTCCCTCTAAACAGTGTCAACCTTTGTGCAAAGGTAGCTTGGACCTGAACCTCTGGCATGTGTTGAACATGATAAACACAGAGTTGGGTTTTTTTAAATTTTTAGCACTGCAAATATCATTTCAGTAGACAGCAGCAATGTGATATTTGGTTAGGAACCAAAAGGATTCATAACAGGATGTGGTTCCATGCAGGACTGGGCTGCCTTGGAGGAGCTCAGCCCTGCATTTCCCCCAGGGCTTGGCAGAGGTTTTGTGTTCCTGGGCAGCTCCCTGGGGAATCCCTGGGGATTCAGCAGGTGAGAAGCTGCACAGAGCCAAACAACTGAGGTTTAGCTGAAATGATGGGTGGGGGCTGTCAAATGGGATCCAGCACTTCAGACTCCACACTGATGTGGCTCCACACCAAAATAAGTGATGTCTGGGAGAATAGCTGCCTGTTCTGTCCACAGAAAGGAATTCCTTGTGATGTTTCCATCAACAGACATTGGGCACAAGGGTGAAAATCTGTGCATCCCTTACCTTGCTTTAATTTTGGTTTGACTTAGATTTATTTATGTATTCCTATTAAACTGCAATAAGGGGAAAAAATTCTCTCTTGTTTAAGTAGCTGAATGAACTATGGCCATTTATGATTATTTTTTTTAGCTGATTATAAAATCTGGCAAACCAATTAAGTGGAAATTTAAAATGAAGTCCCTCTGCTGATAGCTAAAGTAATGTATTGTTAACAAAACCTTCTGCAGGATTCCTGTAGGCATTTCTCACAGGGTAATAAGCAACCCTGAATCTCCTCCTGTGCAGCAGAACAAAAGCTCTGCTTTTATAGCCTCGTGCAGGGTTTTATGCTTGGTAATAACATGAATTTGTTTCCATTGATGAATTATGTGAGAAGAAAAATCCTGTTTTCTGGTATATCTTGCCTAAATACCTTGGCTGGCTGACTGCCCTGCAGGCTGCCTTGTAGGGCAGGAGAGTCTGAAAATAGACTAATCACAGTATTTTAGTGAATCTGAAATTATTTATTTCCCTTTTTTTTTTTTTTTTTTTTCTTCTCAAAAATGTCTTGCAAATGCAGTGCATTTCTTGTGGCTCCATGTGGGGTTTGTTCAGCCTTTTCATGCTTCAGAGAGGGAATTGCATGTTTTTCCTAGAAAGGAGAAAGAGCCATGGTGCTGAAGCAGAGGGAACACACAGGCTGGTGACTGAGCTCCTCTCTTTATCTCTGCCCTTCCTGAGGCTGAATTAAACTGAGCACACATGTCCCAGCTGAGGCAGTGCTACCTGTGTGAGTGGCACATCAACTCTGGAGTGAGTCTGTACTTCTGGGACAGCACACCCTGTTCCAGCCCAGATCCTGGTGTTAAATACACAGAATGTCCCTGTCCAGGGCTGGTCCTGCCCAGACATTGGTGTTAAATACAGAATATCACTGTCCAGGGCTGTTCTTGCCCAGATCCTGGAGTTAAACACAGAATATCACTGTCCAGGGCTGTTCTTGCCCAGACATTGGTGTTAAATACAGAATATCACTGTCCAGGGCTGTTCTTGCCCAGATCCTGCTGTTAAATACAGAATATCACTGTCCAGGGCTGTTCTTGCCCAGATCCTGCTGTTAAATACAGAATGTCCCTGTTCAGGGCTGTTCTTGAGCTTGGAGACATGAGTGCTTTAAGTGAATATGAGAATGTTTTAAGGTGAGTATGTTTGAATAACTGCACCTGTTATAGTGGGGAGTGCAGCTGGATTGTGAAAACACAGATTTTCCCGAGGAAATCCTTGGAAATCTTGGATCCTGCTCCTTCAGCTGCTGTCCAGGGGATCCAACGAGAGATTTTTTTTATTTTTTAATGGTTGGCAGTGCAGGACAGGTCCCAGCAGCACCCCTTTGATAACATACTGCCACTTATGCACCTGTGGCCTGTGATTACCTGTGATGACATCACATATTCCCTGCAGGTGTGATTCTGCAAGGCAGATCCAGCAGCCATGGAAACACCCTGGCACAGCCAGGGAAACATCCCCTGGGGCTGCTCTGCCCCAGGGATCAAACATGAGTGCCTTCCATCACCCCTAACCTGGGACCTGGGGTTGTAGTGGAACAGCTCCAGGCTGAGCACAGCAGGAATTCTGAAGGATCCACAGGGATAACAGAGGACAGACTTGGCGTGTAATTTTCCTTTCAGTGGTAGCAGGGCTGAAGTGATTGACATAAACTTATTGCTCTCCAAAAAGGTGTCTTAAATTTACACTGAAATTGTTACAGAAGAAAAAAAATTAAAATATGGGCATAGAATAGTTTGAATTTTGCTTTATCTTTGTCACCCCTCTTCTTCCTCTTTCCATGTGTCTTCTTATGACTATTCTTTTCTTTCTGGAATTTCTCCCAAATTCACTTTAGCCTGTTAAGTTTGTAAACATTTACCTAAAGGGGTTTTGCAGCTTTGCTGGGAGGAAGGGAAGTGCCAGGACTGTTTGCAAGGTTGTTTTTGATCCAACCAGCCTCATGTTTGTGTAATGAAAAAAAGGGCAACCAAACAGAAATAAAATCCAAAATGGAGTGGTTTTAATTATGTTGCACATAGTAATTTGGCAGGGAAATAATTTTTGGGGAAAATCTATTCCCAGAGTGACAGTGAACCAAAAAAACAGGTAATGAAGGAAGAAGATTAAAAATGAACATTGTTGGGAATATTCTTCATCTCCTGCATGACAAAACCAAAGTGATGAAATATAGATATACAGCAGGTAAAGGCAGTTCACAGCATCTTTAGCTATACATCAGGCAGTCTTTGCCATAAATTTTACAGCACCTTTTGCCACTGTGGATATTTAACTTGCAGATGAATTACTTTTGCTTGCATCAAATGCATCATATGTGGGTAATATTTATGCAAATCACAAGCTGGTTAAATATTTGAAATAATGTCTTTGTATGGGCTTGATTTTCTGCCTTTGACTTGACAGCATTCTTCTGGGGGAGAGGGGATTGGATGCATTTTGATAAACAATGCTGAAATGACAGATTTAGGCTTTAGATGAAATTGTGTTCCATAAACTGTGAAACAAAGAGCCATAATTTACCCTTAGCTACATACATTTCAGGGAAAATTATCTTTCATGCTTTAATCTGCACTGTATCATTTTACTGAGTGGCCTCATGTGCTGTATCAATCAAATCCACTGAAGATGGGCGAGATATCATTTAGAATCAGAGAATACAAATCACAGATTCATCTGCCTGGTGGAAAGGAAAATGTTCCATGAATCCCAGCTTCTCCAATTACGGCTGAATTATTTTTGTAAAACTCCAGAGAAGAAAATCCTGCAGTCTGGGTTCTCGTGTGTTTATCTGTTTGCTTTGGCTGCTGCTGAGAGCCCTTGGCTCCTGTCCTGAGCACCTCCCAGCCTTGCTTGTCCTGCTCCTGAACTCCTGAGCTGGGAAAAGCAGGATGGCAATGCTTCACTTTCCAGTGGGGTGGGTGTTTTCAACAGCCTTTGCCCCAGGATGGTTCTCATGTGTCCTGGTTTGGAGGGCAGGTGTCTGCTAATAAAAGCAGAAGCTTCTCTTTGAAATGGAGAATGTAAACCCCCTCCCTCCAAATTATTGTAGTTTTGAAATTAAGAGGCTCTCAGGCAAAGATATGGGAATTAGGAATAACAGTTCTTTACTAGGAAAATGAAAATAGAAATGCAGTATTACCAAGAACAATCCCAACCCTGCCAGAGTCAGAATCCAAGCTGGCACAGTCAGTCAGTCAGGGTGGTGGCACAGTCCCATTCCATGGTGCTGCATCCTCCTGCAGGGGCAGATGTGGCTCAGCTGGAGCAGTGCTCCTGGAGAAGGGGCAGTTTCCTCTGAAGCTCCAGGGATGATGTGGAAGGGTCTGGTTTTCCTCTGGAATCCAGTGGAAAGAAGGTCCCTTGGTGTCCAAATCTCAGTTTTTATCTGGGTAGGAAAGGCTTGGCTCCTGCCCTGGCTGGAGCATCTCCCAGTGGGATGATGGAATTTTATCAGCCATGCACTGGGACTCAGTGGCCATGAACAGGAGATATCTCCTGGAGGGAGGATGGGCTGTGGGAAGATAAAGATGATTGCCCAGCTGGTTTAAAGCTGGCCCATTAGCAGATAATGTGTGCCAGGAGATCAGGGTCACTGCCACACCCAGTTTAAACAATGGCCCATTAACAGGAGATATCTCCCACAGGGATAAGAATCACTGCCACACCCAGTTTTAAACAATGGCCCATTAACAGGTGATACCTCCTGGATGAAGGGTGGGTCATGGGAAAGGTAAAGATGATTGCCCAGCTGGTTTAAAGATGGTGATAGGATACATACCTCTAGTTATATCATGCATTCTCACCTAACACATCATGCCAGGTCACACCTGGAGAGTTCACACCTGACTCTGTGTCAGATCCTTTAATTATTATCACTCACGCCCTGGTCAGGGGCTGGATCCATTGGTAAGACTGGAGAAGGCCAGTGAATGAGGGATGTTCTCCTTTCCAAACCCACCCCTTTTACTTCCAAGTGCTGCTGCCAGGGAATTCATCCAGGGCTCTGGATGCTGAAGGACTGAGCAGTAGACTCCCCAGATAAATAATTTCAGGTTGCCAGTTCCCAAATTGCAATGCATCTGCCAGTCTATGCAGAGGGGAAAATACAGGAACAACATTTGTCTCACAGAACAGTTTTTAGAGCTGGAGTGAGAGATGTGTTTCAGATGGGGAATCTTCATGCAGGGCAATGCTCTCTAAGTACAGGTCTCTTTTCCAGTAATCACTTATTGTCTCTTGCTTGATATTTGTAGCTCTGTCAGGGTGTTGACAGGGCAGTAAGGCTTCTGATGTGATAAATTTCAGGCTGGAACTTCAGTCCCAGGATAAATGAGATCATAGACTTGAGAGGAAAACACTATTTTTATAAGCCAAAGGAGGTGCTAATAGGAAACTGGAGAAGACTTAACTCCTGCAGGCAAGCTCTGATTTTAGAAAAACATACAAGGCTACCCTTAAACAGTTTTCATTTATTTATATTTTTTAAGAGAAAGTTTGGAGAGTTTTCCACATTCCCCCTCTACTCCTGTCCTTGATTTTGGACTTTGATGAAGAAGGCTGTTCTACCCCTTCTGCTCTATCATGTCTCAAAATCTCATTTTCTTTTCTTCTTTAGTGTGCAAGGGCAGTAAGGGAGGGCAGTGTGATGCTGATTAGCAATGGCTCTGATATTGGCATTAAGTCAACACTAAAGTTTCCAACCTCAGACCTTTTCCATTAGTTATAAGTGAACTTGTAACTGGTGCGTGATAATTTTGTCTCTTCAGTTGGGTAATGACTGCTAACAAATGAAAAAAGAAAAGTTAAATGAAAATTTGAGCTCTCTTTTTGTTTGTGCAAAACAATTTATAACCAAAATTTTTCCCTGTACATCCCAAGGTGATTGGAAAGTGGGGCACACAGAGCCATGCGTGATTAACTGATGGAAAAACTGAGTTGCTGCAGTTCTCTCCTGTGTTTTAGCAGCCATACATTTACAGGGTTTGGTTGTTTCCTCAGTCTGGGGGAGACAGAGATTGCTGTGAACAGATGACAGGGTGTCACACTTGGTTTTGTATGTGAAGTACAATGCATTTTTAAAATTATGTCTTTAACCTTTCTCTGTCTCTGCTTGTAACCATAAATTTCAATTATCTTACAAACACTGCTCTTTGTGCAGCTTATTCTGTCAGATGGAGATACGTGTGAAAATGCTCCTCTTCCAGGAGAGACAAGAATTGTCTTTTCCTTGCAAACAAAACAATTCTTTCCACCTCCCAGCATCAGCCTTTCTTCATGAGAGGCACTGCTGAAGGTCAAACCTGAGAGTTTCACTCAGGCTGGTGTTACCCAGAGATTCACCAGCTTCAGCTGCCTCTAAAATGTTCTGGCAGTGGGGGCAGAGCTCTCACTTTGTGTGCACGAGGGAGAAAAGGTATTTTCACATTTCCCTGGGACACAGTGATTGCTGCCTGTGCTCTGAAATCCTCACTTGGTGAATTTTTGGATTTCAAAGGAAAATTTTCCCAGGCATCCTTGCTTGGTAGGATTTTCTCTTGGAGAGAAGTTATTATTGCAAGCTTCTCTTGCAAATGCATTTCTCTAAATCATCTGGCATTTTTTTATCCTACTGTCAAAATACAAAAGCTTAATATAGATCTATCAATCTTACTTGTCTGCAGTCATTATATCTATATATCTATGTATGCTAATTCATTTCTAGCAGCTTAGCTTTCATCTTGAAAGTTGCTCCTGTGTTTCTGCATCTACCATTGCATTTATTTTGAAAATGTGGCAACTGTTTCATCTGCTTGCTGCACCTAAAAAAGCACTTCAGTCTGGTCAGGGTAAGGTGTGGACTTTATAATTATGAAATGTATCTTCATAGAGAATAAACCAAATATTTGAAAATGGTGTTCTCTGCAGAAAAGGCAAAACTTTGCATCTTCCCTAATGTGGAACAAATTCACAGAGTCTGTCACTGGCAAAACCTGTAATTGAAGTTTTTTAAGCACTGTCAGAGTACCTCTGCTGGCATTCTGGCTTCATTGAAGAGATGGAAATATCACCTCCATATCCACTCTTCTATTATATTTATGAAATTGTGGGCTAATACACAGAATTCCCATTTGTAGCTTTATTGGTTGTTTTTCAAGATGTCTTTTAATCCTGCCAGTAGGAAGTCATAAAAGGTGCACTTTCCCTCATGCCATGAGAATTCCTGCAGCTTTAGTTTTAATAAAATGTATAAAACTAGAACAATATCAACAATATTGGTAGATTTAGTATCCCAGCACACATTTAAAGTGAACATGCTAGGTATGAAAGGCATAAACTTCATGTACATTTATTTGTATTTTCAATGTCCTTGGAATACAACCTTAGAGGAAAAAGTTGTTTGTGCAGTGATTGAGATGCAGCCTGACTTTATCACAATGACTCTTGATAAAATTACTTTTTGCACAACACAGTGAACAGAAACCTAATTTTATTTGTTTTATGATGCATAGAGATGAGCTGGAAGTATTTGTTTATTTCCTTTCCTGGTTGTTGACCATAGATGCATTTGGAGCAGTTAATCTTCCTTAGTTTTGCTGGGCTTGTCCCTTGAACATGGGAAAGCTTTTTAATATAATTTTTCTGTTTTTTACTTCAGAGACTTGTGTGTATCTTCATTTTATGCAGAAGTCTTTTTTTCCTATTCTGTTTCAATTTTTTCATGAAAAAGAAAAAAGTGAAATAGAATTACAATGTTGTGTCAGAAGCTTCCTCCTTATTTCACTGTTTGCACAGGAATAGAGAACATTTATGTATGGCTATTGCTGTCCTAAATCATCCATTTGCATTTTCTTGGAAAGATATGCATTTTTCAGGTTAAAAATCTTATCCTTTAACTGTTGGTGGTTTCCCATATCTGATCATCAGAAGGAAATAAGGTTCCTTAAATCAGTTTCCTAATTCCCAAATCACAGCTTTATCCTTTTTGTCACATTTTCAGATGGAACAGGACAAATTTGCCCAAACCCTGATCATTTCTGGGTGCAGATGCCTGCATGCTCCAGCCATTACCTACATCACCATCAGTCAGGCTTTAAAAATGTTATTCCACAGGCACTCATTAATCTGGCACCGAGCTAGAGATGTTATAATTAAGGTGGTGGCAGGATTTCCATTAGTGACTGTTTTCTTCAGCAGAAGGAACAGTTAGTGCTTGCCAGCAAAGGAAATAAATTCTGATGTGGGCTGCCATCAATTGTGACTCCTGCCTCACTGACCAGCCAGGGAGAGCTCATTAATTATCATTAATTAATTATCACGAGTGGCCTAGGGGGTGTGGGTGGTTTGGGATGGACACACAGGCACTGACCCATTCACCCTCCTGTCCTTCCCCTGCTCTGGGGGGTTCAGGGGGCTGATCCTGTGTCAGGACAAATCATTCAACAGGTGTTTTTAGTTGGTTATAGCTCAGCCCTTCAGGGAAATACTTGTAATATTCAAAGGAAGTAAATTGTGCTCAGATTTTAAAGGAAAAACTTATGGCATCCACCATCAATATAGCAAAACACAGATGAGCTGAACAAATCCCCCCTGTTGGAATTATTTTCTTGTAGTGAATTATGCAGAGGGAGTAGAGGGTATTGATGAGTGACTTTTTGCCCACTACATAAACCAGTAAATCAAGACATGAAAATTTGGTGTTTGAAGCATCCTTCTCTTGGATTTGGTGTTTTCCCTGGCTGGGTGTCTCAGTTTTTTGTGCAGATAATAATATTTGAGTGCCAAAGCTTTGTGGCTGCTCAAAATTCAGTTAAATGGGAATTCCCAGAGCTGTGATGGGCTTTGCTTTTTCTTTAAAGCCCAGAAAATCCCCACCTTTGTCTGTGAGAGTGTTGTACCTTTCCCAAATACCGTTTTGATTTTTTTATCTTGCCTTAATGACTGAAATGATTGAATCAGTTTTTTTAAAGAAGAAAAGTGTAAGAGAGGGATACTTAAACACAATTAAAATATCCACCCCATTGCTATTTTAATTTAGCTTACCATGTAGTGACTTTCATGCTGGAGGATCAGCAAACAGCTGACAAACAATGTGCAGTGATGATTTTTGCAGGTTTTTTTTTGCAGAGAAATATTGTGAAAGAGGAACTTTGGGTAATATAGGATAACAGCCAAGAGCTTTGAGAGTAAATGACCTTCATTTTTGTAGGTGAACCTGGAGAGCTGGATCTTGATTTTAATGATTGGTACCAAGAGGTGTCTGGCAGATCAGGGTTTGTGTGGAAATGAGGGAACAGGAGCTGCTGAGGATGTTGGCATCACTTAGAAATTAATCTGATTTTAATTAGAGAAGCCTAGAGGGATTAAAATTCTAAATAAAGCTACTGGGAGCTGTGGAATTCTCTAACCAAAGAGTTTTTATTTGCCCTCAGTTTGCACTATTTGGCAGCTGAGTTTTCTACTGGGATCACAGTTTTTGCCATGTGTCAGTGCAGGCTAAAGCATCTTTTAATCTGAAGGAAAGTGTCTAGGGGAAAAAAAAAAAAGATTTCTTGCCTTGTTTCGTTGGGTTCCTGCATGCCACACCATGCAATGGGAAGTTTCAGAGTTTTCATGACCTTGTTCATCTGGAAGGTGAGAACTCTGCCCTGCCATGGGCTATTGAGCTGTTTTTTCAGTCAGGCATGGAAAAGCCACACATTCTGAAATTCTGCATTGCTTTCTGTCTCTCTTGGCTTCAGAGCAGCTTTTTGAAGCAACTATAGACCTGGGCACCTGTTACTTAGTCTGGGAAATTGTTTTTTAATTTATTATGCTACAATTACATTCAAACCTATGGCAGCTTGTGGATCTTACATAAAGACTGAGTTTTATAAGAAATAAATACCTGAAAAATCATTTTCAAGCCAAGAGGGGCTTTGCACCCACCCATTGATTTGTCTGTGCAAGTGAAATATTCAGTATTTTTCCAGCAGATGTGTGCAGAGAAGTTCATTAATTGGCCAGTTCTTCACCCATTCTTGCCAGCACTCTCTGGTGAGCAGACATAGATTTTGGCAGATGGATGCAATAATGTCACAATTTGGAAATAACTCCTGTGCTCCTTGGTCCTGCTGCAAGTTTATTCATGCATCAGCTCAATGCCTGTGGTGGGATTCAGCCTGCAGGATGAGCTTTTAAAAAAAATTCAGAGTGGGACTGAATTTAATCACTTAAAATAAAAAAGTGGTTAAATCTCTTCAATAGAAAAGAGAATCTTTCAGACCTTAACTCTTGTTTGTGAGTTGCTAGAAGTGAAATCCTGTGTAAATCAGAGGTCTGGGAAGTTTTTGATGAATACCATTCAATGAAATGTTGGAAAATTTTACAGCTGGAGCTCAGCAGGGGGATACACAGAAAAATGGAATAACAAGTAGAGATAGGGGTGATTCATGCTTGGACTTCAACTGGGAAGAAAAAACTTTATAAAATAGAGTCCAGAAGTGGCTGCAGGTGTGATCCTAAGCAGGAAAATCAAGAAATACTTGTGGAGACTCATGAAAGGGATGGTGCAGAGGATTTAAATTACTTCATGTTTGACTGGAATAATAATTGCTTAATGCTTGAGAAAAGATACATGTGTTAGTGTAAGGGTTTTTTCACTTGCTTATACAAATTATAAGAGAAAACAATCTCAGAGGCTATTTTGGACATAATCCCAGGAATTGAAGCAGGACCTGTGTGATAAATAAGATAGATGCTGGTGAGCTTTTATAAGGTTGGGTGATCATACTGCTCTTGGATTTGAAATATTCATGAGGATACAATATGTACAAAGAGTAATGGCACACAAATATTAAACTTTGAAAAGTCAGTATTCAAAGAAATATGTAATGAATTGGAGAAAATTGATGGTGATGTAATTATTGTCCCCAAAAATGTATTGTGAGAGAATGGAGGGAATGTTTTAGGAACAGATAAGAAAGATGCAATCTGTGTTCTTTCCAATAAAATGTAAATGTCAAACATGTCATCAGTCATCTCAAGGCAACATTTTACCAGTGAAATAGGAGACTGCAGAGAGATTAGAAAGAAGAATCAGCCTTGGTAAATTACATAAAAAAGAAAATAACGTAGGAGCAAAAACTGTGGAGTATACAGTGTGAGACCTGCAATAGCACAGGAAACAGCAAGGCAATTGTGTTTGGAAAATGAAACCTTTTTCTGCCTAAAAATAATAATGGGAATTAGAGAGATTAGAACTAAGTGAAGTTTAGTTCAAAATAACATCAATGTTCCTGCCACTTCATGGTTTCCTCATCTTTTTTATCCCCACATCCATCAGCTCTTGCTCTTCAGTGAGAGTTTGCACAGATTTGTTCATTTACATTTCTGACTTGAGGGATTCCTGATGAAGACCCTGCTTCATTTATATTCCTGTATAAATTACCAGCCAATTCCTGGAATTCCCCTATTCCCTTTGAGAACACACTGCCTTTGAATTTATTGGTATCATTCACAATTTATCAGTGTTATAAAATTCCAGATTGGGCTGAGCTACCTGCTCGAGGGTTAAATGGAAACAATCATTTTTCCTCATGCTAAGCAGGAATATTCAGTCAGTGGGTGACCTCAGTGACCCTTATATTTATATAAGGGTATATGTATGTATATATATATATGTGTGTGTCTGTGTGTGTGTATATATATATATAGATATATATATAGATATATATGTATATATCCCTTATATATTCACTTGTAGGAATCAGGGTCAGACTTGGCTCCCCAGAGCTCGTGTCCTTGCTCTGATAATCCTGATACCCTGGTGGGTCCCCCAGGTTTGGGGTTAGCCCCAAAACAGCTGCTGGAGCTTCTCTCCATTCATATTCTCCTGGGTTTTCAATATTTTTACTCAACAGGTGCTTGGTTTTTTATCCTCCCCTCTTTTCTCAATGGAGAAAAAACTTTGTTTTTGGAGAGGAATAGAGACCAGAATTTATGGCTAAGCATCCCAAAGCTGCTTTAGATAGACAATAATACCCCAGGCTGTTCTCTTCTGTTAATGTGTACACAAACATGGTCATCAAAAGAATCTTCTCTAATTGAAGTTTTTAGTCGAAATTAAATCTTTCCATAATAAACAATGAGGATTGTTTTCCAACCCATTTATACCTCCAGTAATGAAATCCAAGAATTTGCTGCCTGTGGGAGTGTTGGGAGGATTGGAAGCTTTGATTGTCTTTCTTGAGACCACATTATGTTAATTTTTCTGCCCAGACTATGGAAGCACAAAAAGCAATAACTCACTCATATGAAGACAAAATTCTCAGGGTTGTTGTCATGGAAACAAAGTGGAAGCAGCTCCTTTTCCCTGGATAAATCAAATATCCAGGCTAAGAATGATTGAGCACAGCACCTGAGTGCAGGCTCTGCCTGAGCCTGGGGAACCCAAACCTGCTCAGCCTCTCCCAGGAGAGCTGAAAACTCACCTGGGGATGATGGGGAGTGTGAACAGCACAATGGGGGTTTGTTTGGACAGGGAATTACAGACAGGTTGCTTTTTTCTGTATTTTATGTTGGCTGGACTCAAAGTTCAAGTTCATTAACCCTGCTAGTCTGTGGCTCCTGACTCAGAGAGGCTTCAAGAGCTTCTGCTCACTGGCACAAATCTTGTTTGTGCTCACAAAGTGGGTAATTACATCTGAGGAAATGAACCAGGAGCTCAAGAGGATTGGCTTCTCTGCCCTAAAAAGTAGATCTTGTTTTTTTTTTTCTATGTAGAGAGAAGCCAGCAGCTTTCTAACCTTGATGCACACTCTGCACTTGAAATATTTTGCTGCTAAAAAATGATCACGGTCCAGCTTTGTTCTCCTTTTAAGTGCTTGTATGGCTTTGGCTCTGTCAAGGAGGAAGAGTTTGCTACCACATTTTAATCCTGAGAGCTGCAGGACTGCAGGGAGTAGAAGGAAGAGAATTGGGAGGGAGATGGGAGGATAAGAAATTATTTTATTTTAGTGAAATATAGTGAAATTACAATCCCCCTGTTGGGCCTGACCCAAAGTATATTCAACACCAATGGGAAAAGCTCTGCTGAAGTGTAAATGTCCTTTAGGATGGTGATTTCATGTTCCCATGAAACAGTTCAGGAGTGTAGCCACCCTGCTCTAATATAACATATCTGAGCTCTGAAATAAACTATGGAATCTGTGAATCTGCTCTAATATACCATATCTGAGTGTCTGAAATAAATGATGGAATCTGTGAATCTTCAAACAGAGACTGCAGGGGTACAGACAATCTGGGGAGAGCTGAGGTGGCCAAGCTGAAAGGATTGTGTGGAATTGTGCTACCTGAAAGTGAATTTTGTTTTTCCCAGGTAAAATGGTGTCTGCTCTCATTCCCCTCTCACATTAAACGTGGGAAGGGCAGGAGCTGCCCCTGCAGACCCTCCTGAAGGCTGAGCTGTGCTTTGTGCCACTTTCTGCACAATTTAAAGAAAGTTGGCAGCAAGTTCCTTCTGCCAGCAGATGCAAATGCTGTGGAGCTCAGGGAGCCTGATCAAGGTTCATTGTCAGAGCAATTCATTTAATTTGGTTAATCTCAGTCATGAGATGTGTTTTCTGAGGTTCATGTCCATTTTATGTGGGTGCAGTGGGAAGCACAGGATGGTCCAGGAGCAGAAATTCTCTATTTCTGTTGATGTCCAAGAAGATATTTACTGTCTCAGAGCACACAGGTCAGTCCAGCTGCAGAGCTGGCATGTCATGTCCACTGAAGATTATATTTAAATTTTAAAAACAGCTAGAAGAGTCAATCCCTAATTCAATTAAAAAAAAAAAAACCCAGTCTCACAAAAATTTGTATTTGAATCTGATTTGAGTTTACTTCAGTTCAGCTTGGATTCTTCAGATTCTTCAGATATTCACTAAGTTTTAAGTGTATTTGCTGTCTGGTGTTTATGTGGCAGGTGGAGTCCATTCCTGATTAGCATATGCCTTTTAAAAGAGAAAAATCACTTCTTTTGGTGTTTTTTTGTTTGGTGGGTTTTTTTTTTGGTTTTTTTTTGGTTATTGCTTCTTGCTGTAAACCTTGTGTTTATTGATCTGTTCTTATCCTGGAGTTCCCCATAACAGTTTTTCTATAATGCAGGTATGTCTGTGTGCTATAGGGATTTTAAAAACCCCACTGTTTTACATACTGGGTAAAACTTGAGTTTCTTGATCTCTCTTCATACCTTCCACACCTCTGTGTTGCAAAGGCAAATCCAAATACTGCAGCTGAACAAAACAATCTCAAATTAAATGCTGTAATTAGCTAATATCTGTGTATGGCCACACAATATCTGTTTGCTGCATTATAGAAGGTGCTCCTGACTGTGTTTTTCCTCTTTGACAGAAAATTAAAAACAAAATGTTACAGAGAAGTGAAGCAGGAGGGTTCAGGAAGAGCTGGAAAATATAAAATATCTGGCTGTACATTGTGTTGAATCTGCAGTTATAGCTTGTGCCATGTCCCTGCTCATTTATAAATGAGAAATTCAGGTGTCCAGGCTGTGTTTGGTTATGGGCTGCACTTGATCCCAACCTGGCTGATTCTGTGAAATATTTACAAATGTGACTGTGTGTCCTTGAGCTGAGCACTGATAATTCAGAGTGTTTGAATCCAGGCTGGTGTGAGCCCTTTTCACATCTGGGGCTTTAAATCTGAGCTGGCAAAATGCAAATGTTACAAATAACTTTCAAGGAAAAGAATGGAGTATTTTTTATTTTTTAGATACTGCTTAATGACGTTTAAAAATTCATTTTCCTTGTGTATTTATGGTATGTTATAAATGAGTTTTACTCTTCACAGTAATCACTGAATGCTGTTAACAGCACAAGCTTGTTTGACAGTGCTGAAAATCTATGGCAGTAATTCTAAATAAAGGCAGTTTATGCATTGCCAGAAGAAAGGAAATATTTTTCCTATTTCATCTTAGTTTTTATAGTCCTAACTGCTAGCATACTCTACAGAAAAGCTCATAGAACTTTTCAAATAAATTTCTTAAATACCTTATTTTAGCTATTTGTTTCTGCAGTCATTATTCTTTACAAATTCTATGTTATTTTAAAAATACAGCAATTCTTGCAAGTACAACTCATTAATTTTTTGAGACCTAATTTGAATTGAGGGTTTCCCTCTGGGGGACTTGTGAAACCAGTGAAAAGTGATAGATTTTGCTAAATGCAGCTGTTGCTAGCGTATACCAGAGGAAAAATGAGGTTTTCAAATTACAAGATTTTTTCTCCCTTTTACCATCAAATATTATTAAATACCTTTCACCACGTGTTCAGAAAATTCTGACATGGCAAAAAAAATTAATTCTCACCTACTGCACAGAACTCATTGCCATGAGAGTTAACTAGGATCCAAAAATTCAGGGTGGAACTGGGAATCTACAAAAGTAAGAGGACTGTTTAATCACTAGTCTTTGGAAAAAATATTTAAAAAAGCTCTTTTGCTTCAGAGTTCAACTCACTTTGACCTAATGAGAGCTGGGAACTGCCTCCTGAGCACCTGATTCTCTGAATCCTCCCTGGAGATCAGGTAAGAGATATTCTGTGTCTGGGAGAGAGTTGTGGCTCTCCCTGCCCTGCCAGGAGAAGGGATCTGGGGCTTCTGCTGCCTCTGTGTGAGTGGGAAATGTTTTATCTGTTTTATCTGTTTGAGGGCAGGTCTGTGCCAGGGCTCAGCTCCTGCCCTGTTTCTCAAGGGCTGAGCTGGAGTGGCTGCTGTGGCTCTGCAGACTCAGCATTGTTTATAAACCTCAGAGCAGAGCAGCTCACTGAAAACTGAGACATTCCAACCGTAAAAATGATTCCAGTGCATTCTCTGACTCGACAGAGACTTGTATTCATTTCTCAGGTAGCTTTAGTGCTGGTTCTTCCTTTAGTAGATCTTGCTCTGGCACTTGGGGTTGCTGCAGATTATTTTTATCCTTCCAGAAGAGAGGCTCTTTAGGAAGTCCTGTGAGCAGAAGAATCTGCATGCTCACACCAAAACCTCATCTCTGGAGGGCTGAACTCCATCAGATGCCATCTGTGAGTATGGGGTGTGGGGGCTTGCTGGAGGAACTTTGCAAGAATCTGTTGTGAGGTTGGAATGTGACCCACTCACAGGATTGATGCTGTGAGATATTTTTATGTAATAACAAATTGATAACAGCTTTTCACTGCCAGGCAGTCAGAAATGCCTTCATTCCTCAGGGTCACATTGCAGAGCCAGAGTGATAAGTTGTTAAGAATAAGGTCACTGCAGGGTCATGAACCATGCACTCTAGAGAACAAGAATATTTGAAATTTAGGGGTTTTTTTAGGCTATACTTGGATTCCTAAAGGGCAAATGTTGCTGGAAGAGGCCAAATTATACCCAGCCAAGATGCCATTCAGGCCTTGTCCTGTTTTTCAAAAATAATTGGTGCTGCCACAGGGAACACTGTTTGTATCACTAGGAACTGAGTGCTTATTCCATTCTGTTTTTTCACAATGTTCCACGTGTGCATAATTGATGTTTTAGCACTTTGCACTGCCTGCATGTCTTTATCTCTTTGTTAATAAGACAAATACTCTTAGGCTCATAGAAAACAGCTGACATGAGCTAAATTGGGATGTTCTGACTAAAGACCTTAAGTAAATAAACACTTGAATGTGGGCAAGTAGTGCAAACTGTAATTACCTGGGGCTGTGTGCCACAGAACTGCAACTGGAGTCAAACAAGCTAATTTCATTATTTCGATGGAAGTTTGCATCCCATTCATTAGACTGACATATGACTTGTCATTAGTAACAGTTCATTTCAAAGCTATGGTGGGTAAAGGTTGATTAAAAATTAATGAGGCCCAGACCCATTGCATTACCATAGTGTCAAGTTGTTTAAGTCTGTGGAGCTAAAATAAGAGCAGGCTTTAAATACTCTCTTGAGTTTTCCTGTTTCATATCATTTATACATTTATGCTCTTGGCCATGGAGGAGCAAGGACTGGTGAACACTTTTCCTTGCTGTAGATATCATCAATAAATCATGCAGTTAAATAAGATGCTAGCAATACCAATATGCTGTGTCACAGATGCATTTTTAGAAAATACATGTTGTTGGTAATCCAGTCAGTGTGGGAATTACCTGGCTGTGTCTCTAGCTGCCCTCAGTCCCCTGGGAAGCCAGTGGCCCTTGGCTGGTACCTGTGCCAGTTGCCCATGGCTGAGCTCCTGCCAGCATCAGTGACCATGTTTTAGGGCTCCAGGTGAGCAGCCCAGTCTCTCAGCAGCACAGGCTGGTGATTTCCCTGGATTTCACTGGATTCTGAGTGCAGTGCAGCCAGTGGAGCTGTTTCTGTCCCTGTGCTCATCTGTCACACTCCAGCAGCACCTCAGGGTCACTCTTCCTTCAGCCCGGCTCAGCACACACCCAAATCCCAAAGTCTGAGCACATTATTAACAAACACTGACTCATTCATCACCCAAATCCCAAAGTCTGAGCACTTTATTAACAAACACTGACTCACTCATCACCCAAATCCCAAAGTTTTGAGCATTTTATTAACAAACACTGACTCGTTCAAACAGCAATCTGCATTTCTCTGGGATTTCCCAGCCCTCACCAAAATCTCTTTGTTGCTTACTGTTATATCCTCAATATGCTTAACTTCAGCTTAAATGTTCTGTGCAACAGCTGAACTTAAACCAGGAGATTGTCAGAGAGATGTGCAGTGACCATATGGTGTTATAAAATTACAAATATGTGAGAGAGGCTTGAGCCAGTTCCAATTGCCAAACTTGCTACTTGCTTCTAATAAACACTGAACTATCTGGCATCTGCTGTCCCTCAGGTAATACCATCAAGAGTGGAAGGAAATGTTTCCTTTTAATTGCATTGTTTATGTCTAGAGGGTCCAGGGAGATCATGTGATGTTTATCCAGCTTTTCCATGCATACTGAATCAGACTTTGCAGGGAGAACTTTGTTATTCTTGCTAATTCTCTCTTCAATCAGACTTGAAGTTTCACTTGTCATTTTTTGGAGATGTATTCTGTAGGACTTCAGAGGTGAAAGTCCTAGCAGTTACTTTCAGTATGTTTTTTGATAGGATTGTTTCTTTCATTTTCACTCTTATTTAGTATTTTGGCAAGAAAAAACTAGGTCAGCGCTTTCAAGGAAATCTGTGGATGAAAAGTGCAGAATGACACAGATTTAGGGCTCTTTGGGTCAGAGAGGGATCTGGGAATTGGCTTCTATTATTTGAACTAAAAGGAATTTAGCAGAGCTACAGCTGAGGGAATTTCAGTGAATGTAACTGCCCACCCCCTGCAAAAATCAGGAATCTATTACATGGGGAAAATCCTCTGTGCAATGAGTGGAGTTTTATATAGTTACACAGAAACCCCTCATGTTTCTGTGGGAGATAATTAGAATAAACTGTGTGTGAGGAGAGGATAATCCTGCCAAGGGGCACCTTCAGCACTGACCCCTGTGTGCTTTGGGCTGGTTTTCCTGACAGCAGCTGGAAAGGGGAAGTGTTTGGGATCTGAGCTGGAAAGTGTTGGTTGTTCTGACATGGTTTGGTTTGGTTTATGGGGTGGATTGTGTTTGTTTGTTTTTGGTTTTTTTTGCAACTGAGTGCTGTAAATAAGAACTCAGATGAAAGAGTGGAACATGTAACTCTAGCTCTGCTATATTGTCCCTTTGGTTTTTGAAAGTTAAACCTGGGAATTTTTTTTTTTTTTTTTTGAGAGCTGACATATTTGGAATTGTGGACACCCTTTAATCTTTAAAATAAGATATTTTTTTTTTAAAAAAGAACAGAGATTGGTAAAAGAAAGGTTAAAGTTAAAATAAAATTCAGGTTTTTGGTTTGGAGTGATTTTAAAAAACATGAAGAACTTGTGACTTTCCTGCTGAATTCATTAGGCTGGATTTCCTCCAGGTTTTCTCCTGGTTTGATTTAACTGCAGGTGACTGGAACAGATGGGGGAGCCTTGCTGTAGGTGTGTAGCCAGTGACATTGTTCAGTGATTGCTCCCCTTGCAATCCAGTTTGAGATGGGTTTGGGCAGTGCATCCATGGTGCCTCAATTGTGTGATGCTGCCCAGGCTGGGTCTCTTCTCTGAGATCAGACTCACAGGGAATCTGCTGTATTCTCCCCTGTTTTACAGACAGCACCCAGGAGAGGAGCTAACAAGAATTTGAGATAATCTGATTTTTCTAATTAGTGTAAAATTGAATAATTCAAGGAACAAATAAGAGCAAAACAACATTTGCAATAACTTCTGGTTGCTTTGTTGTAAAATGGAATGTTTGAGAACCTTAAGCTTATTCTAACAGTCCCTCAGTGGTGGAAGGGGTATTTATTGATCTGGAACAGACAATGTATATCTTTTAAATACCTATCTCAAATTTTATAAATAATAGTTAGACCCAATCATGTACAGGAGATGTAGTGTTTGTTTGTTTAATTAGGAAGCTGAGCTGAGCTGAATCCTGTGGCAGATGTTGCCATGCATAATGTAATAAATAAAAGTCTTTATGGGACCCAGCAGGCAGCAGAGCTCTCAGTTAGCAGATGGCAAAATATTAAACTGGCAGTGCAGTAACTTAGCTGAGTGTCAGCTGGGGCAGAGCCAGGAACAGCAGGAACCTGCAGCTCACAGGAGGTGTCACCCAGCCCTGTCCTGCCAGGGCTGCTGGTGTCACCTTTAACTCATGAGAGGAGGATTTTCCTCCAGCAGGATGATGCTGCAGTAAAAGTCACTCTGGGCTTAACATGATCTCTGCTGTGCCAGACAGCAAAAGGTCTTTTACAGGAGAACAGAACAGATGTGCTGCTCAGTCCAAACTCAGCCTGGTGCTGATGTCAAACCTGGTAGAGCCAGTCCCTAAAAAATCCTCAATTTCAGACAGCTGAGGTTTGGAAAACCTTACCCCAAAATCCATCTGTTGAGTCCTGACACCTAAAAACATCTTATTAGCCTTAAGTGGGGTTACCCAATTCAGAGTTTTCTCAGTCTGAATGTTTAATAAGGAAATCTTTTTAGTAGCCACTTCTAAGCTCATTTAGTTAGATTCAGATCAATGCAGTGCCTGCAGTGATGGTTAGTAGCAATCCTTTCTCTCCTAAAGACTCTGGAAATTATGTTCTTTGTAAGAATTTACAAAGCAACAGATGATGTGTCAAGACAGTAATTTAAACTATGAATCTGCCCTTGCTTAAGGATGAACTTCTGCAAAAGAAAAATGAATGAAGTGCTAGTGGCAGACAAGCAGAATCTGTGGGTAAGTGCATCCATTTTTGTTAGTGACAGATCTTGTGTTTGTAATAAAACTGAAGTGCTGTGGGTCAGTGTCAGAATGGAGTTACACTTGTTTTCACAAACATGCTCATGTGGTGCTGATACAAGCTGTTAACAGGGTTGGCTCAGCTATCTGCCAGAGAGAAAAATGAGTTCTCCTCATCACAAAATGAGCAAAGGTGGGGGAATAACAAATCAGAAAATTAGTTAAGACATTGCTTATCTTTCATGGCTTTGTGGCTTTGCAGCTTAGAGTCCTTCAGGACACAAATTGATTTATTGCATTTTATTGTTATGAAAACCTGTCAAGGCTGGTATCAGTCTCTGGGAATTTAGATGAGCAGAGGTAACTGTGTGGTGCTAATTAAGATGGTGTTTTCATGCTTTTCTTCAAGGTGTGGCCAGTTTGCTGTAAAATTTTGAATTACTCCTCTTCCTTTGAGCCCTTTAAGGAAAATGAGAATTCCAAAATGAGTAACTTCTGTCTAAGAGCTTGTGGCTGTGGCTATCACAGGTGCTGGTGGATGGATGGCAGTGACCATTACATAAAATGAGACGAGCCTGTGCTCTCTTCAGCTTTCCATTTCTATGTGCAGCTATTCTAGACTTTCAGCCTTTAATTTTAGGCTCTGTCAGCATGAAGAATTGGTGCTATCTAAATTTTTTATTGGGTATTTT
This sequence comes from Erithacus rubecula, assembly GCF_903797595.1. Lineage (NCBI taxonomy): Eukaryota > Metazoa > Chordata > Aves > Passeriformes > Muscicapidae > Erithacus > Erithacus rubecula. The sequence goes on from NC_136669.1 coordinate 811,451, forward strand.
TTTGCCCTTTATGGATTCCCAAGTGTTTTGTAGTTACATGTCAGAGAATTGCTCCACTTGTCACAGAAATGCACACACCATTTCTCTTCTTCTGGACATGCCATTGCATGAAAATTAGAGAGGGAAGAAGATGAGATGAATATGTTGATCTGCAACTCTAAAGAGGAAAAAATAGTAGAATTCTGTCAATTTGTACTTCTCACTCTATTTCCTTCAGGAAGTAGCTAATCATATATGATAAAATAATTTCCTCAGTGTGGGGTTATTAACAATTTATGCAACGTCTTGGAAACTGAAGGAAAAGTAATTGCCTAACACTAACATTCATATTTTAAATGCATAGCTTCAGTTTTGCTTTTGGACCAGAGATTTTTAAGTCTGTCTTCAAATCCTAGAATGAGCAAGCAAAATTAATACTAAATCTTTAACCAAGGGACTCCCTTAGCTCTGCTCTTCCTCCAGAAAAGTTTGTGACAACCTCTATACAAAAGTCACAAAGACCATGAGAATGTGCAGGAGGTAGAAATGGAAATCAGATCCTGTCCTGAGACAGCAGAGATGGAGAGGGAGGGAAGGAGCTGCTGGAAGGAAATGTCCATATTGCACATTAATGCCTCTGCAAAAATCCCACCAGATAATTGTGAGCAATGCTGCAGGACTGGGAATCCTTATCAGAGATGAAGAGTGGTATAGATGGTTTTTGGATGGAAGAATTCCCAGTGTAATTTGTTAGCAGAATGACAATAATTGAAAGAAAAAGACCATACTGCTAGCATTTAATTATTTTAGCATTATTTAGAGCTGAGACCCAGGGCTTTCATCAGGCTGGATTGTTTTATTCTTTTTCTGCTGAGCATATCTTCTATTTAGCTTTCCACAGGGATTGTAGCATCACCAGCAGGCTGCATATCCCTGGTACAGCAGCACTGAGTTCCCACCTGCCCTGGGAGTGGCTGCTCTGAGTGCAGAGCTCTCTAATGAGCTTTGGAATAACAGAACTGGTTTGTTTCTTTGAAATGCAGCTCAGGCAGCCTGTGGCACAGAACCACTGACGTGGTCAGCAAGCTCCCAGGGCCACATGAAAACTCCTTTACACTCTTAAAGACTCAAGGGATGTGTCCTGCATATGCAGGAACAAAAAATGATGTGATTCTGGTTTTTATACATTTGGTATTTTCTTGGGGTCCTGGAAGAGGAGGTATTTCAGCATGGATTTGCAAAGGGACTTCTCACTTGTGTGAGAGCAGGAAGGTCAGCTGCAGGTCAGTCTAGGCTGTTATTATTCAGTGCTGCTCTTTCACACCTCCATTCCCACACAGAGCTGATTTTTGCTTGCAGCAGATCTTTGCATTCACAGAATTTGCTCTTAATGCAAAATGACCTGCTCTGGTCCTTGGAGACTGAGAGCCTGAGCAGGGTGTGGGGCAAGGAGTGATCAAAGAGACCTACAGGGAAGCAATGGGCAGAGAGAGGGACAGCTGGATCATTCTAAAAACAAGGCAATGCTGTCTTTGAGCTGTTGAGAGATGCACTTTAAAATCCCAGCACAGATGGAGACAGAAGCCCCTCTCATAAAGAGGAGAGGCAGGTCAGGTGGAGGACAGGCTGGGATGCCTCAGGTGCTGCTGCTGGGCAGGTGGAGCTGGTGGCACAAGGGGAAATTTGCTGGCTTGGCAGCCCAGTCATCTGTGCTCTGGTGGCAGAAAAGAGAAATGTGGGTGTAGCCAAGGAGGCTCCCTGTAGCAGCACTCCTTTGGAAGAGGAGGTTGTTCCCAAAAGGGTTTTATTTTCAAAGCATACACAGTTAGGAGGGAAAATGGATTAACTGTTAGATGGAGCAGCTGTTCCCTCCTCATGCCTTTACTGTTCTCTCTTGGGTACTGCCAAATATATGGTGGGCACCTAAGAAATCCCAGAGTTAGGTACATTTTAAAGTCACTGCAGGTGTTCCTACATGCCCTTTGGGCTGCTGTGGGCTGATTTTGGTGGCTCTTGTGTGGGACTGGGACTGAGCCCATGGCACCTGTCAAGGGCAGGGCAGCCTGTTGAAACAGAAATGGTGCAAGGAGATGAATGGAGCAGATAACAGGAAAGGAAGAGATGGAGGAGAAGCCAAAAGGAGGAATCACAATTTCTGTCAGTCTGTTCTCATGCTGTCCAGCACAGGGCACTGCTAAATGCTTTGATTTCTTGTGCTTGGTGCAGGCAGGGCACACAGGAGGCTGTCAGAGAAATGCTTCAGCTGTTGTTGCATAGTTTGTGACTCCCTCCTGCTGTAGGGAAAGTCTCCTAAATTGAGGTGCCCAGCTGGGTAATGTGTTTATCTTCAAAAATCATGTTTCCCATAGCTAATGAACTGTTCAGCTCTAAAAAATTATCATCACATTATTAGCTGAGCTGTGTTGTGAGAGCTCACCTTGTGGTATTTTTTTTTTTTTTTGACACTATCTTCAAAGGATATGTTTGGCAACAAACCAGGCTGATTAAAAACAGCAAACAGGCTGAAGCTCTTTTCCCTTTTCAGCAAGTAAATGACCAAGGCTTTTTATATAGCTTAAAAATAACTCTGTGGATGAAATTCTGTAGTACCTAATTCAGCCATATTCACCCAATAAATTTATTTATACTGTCTCTCTCTGTTTAAAGCTGGTCTTAATAAGCTGCCAAAGCCCATGTGCAGTGGTGGGTAATGTTAACTCATCACCTGGGTGAGTGGCCTGATGTCTATTAAATATTGGGGCTGTTTCTTCACATCACTTTCTGTTTTTCATCAAAGAAAGCCAAATATCTAATTGTAGAGATCATCAGCAACTGTGAGACTATTACAACATGAGACTAATATGTTTTTTGGCTTTGGGGTGTGCATGCTCTGTTGATAAAGTGTTGGCTGCTTTTGGAGTATTGTGGAAAGCAGAGAGGTGAAGCCACAGCAGGAGTCATTAATTAGAGATGAAGGTGTGAACATGCTGTAGTACACTCAGCTGAGTCTTTGGTGCACATTGATTTATACATCATTAAAACAAACTCCTCAGTTACTTGCAGGATTAGTGTGACACTGTATTTTTGTTAAAGCCAGGCACAGGGACAGAGAGCAGGTTCTGGGGTAACAATTAATTCTCCTTTTCCTGGTTTTGCTGGTCCATCTCTATTAACATCAGATTTCCTCACACATTGCTCTGTCTTTGGCATCATGTCTTTTTGTATTTTTCATCATCACATGGGTAATATGTGAAGGAGAAACTGGTCCTCCCATGACAGAGGAGATTAATTTCAGCAGCTGTTGTGGGAAAAATGCAGGACACAAAAGGAACTTAATGTGAAGGGGTTTAAACCTTGCTTTTGCTTGTAACTGACCTTGCAGTATTTGTATTTTTAGGTTATTGTTTGGGAACTTCATTTACTAACTGAGGAAAACATGTTTTTCCTGCAGGGGCCAAAGCCAAGCTCTAGGCTTTGTTCATGAAGGATCTTGGAATAATTACTGCTTAATAGCCAGAGTTAGTGCTCCTAAAGTGTAAATTGTTTTGGTATTGATCTAAGCTTACACTGTCAGCATTTTGTAGACACTGAACTTTAAGTGCTTAATTCAGCTGTATGCAACCAATATTTTTTTTAAATCTGCAAACGAAGGTGCAAATGCTTATTCTATTTTTCTGCAATAATAAAATCAATTAAACTGCTTTCCCCCAAACATAGATGACCTTTGTAAGCAACACATTTGAAATGGCAACACTTGAAAAGAAAATTACGACAGGACCTTGTGTTTATTAAGAGAAATGGAGGATTTGATAGCAGGTTAAGAGTGTAGCTGATTTCCAGGGTGGAATTCTGTGATTTTATCTGTTCCACCAGCCTTCCTGCAGTTCAGCTCATGGCTGTGTCTCTAAAGCTCACATTTACTGACAGCAATTGGTTGTTTAATCCTTATTAGCTTCTGCTCAGATGTTTCTGCTTTGCTCTTCACACGTGGCAGTTCAGCACTAGTTCCTTGAATTCAAAATCCAAAATCTCAATTATTGATGGAAGTTTGCTTTTCTCAGAGTGCAGGTGGTGACGAGTTCAGTGCCCATGGATGGGTGCATTTAATTCTGTTGCTCACCTGCAGCAGGTTTGCTGAGCCCTGAGTGTCACTGAAAATGCAAATCAGAGCTGAGGGTTCACAACCTCTCAATTGCTGTGAGTGACTGTGCTGGCTCTGCACATCGTTTATTCCTCATATCCAGAAGGGCTGATTCATGCTTTTCAAATCTTTTCTTAGACCTCATGAAGAAGGAAGTGAAACTGGTGAAGGACCAGTAAATGTAACTAAATATAAATGTGCTGTCAAACACAACTTTGGCTCTATCTTTGTTATCAGTCAAGTGTTCTCTGTAGCAACAGGTTTAGCTTTCTGAAGAATGTAATGGCAGCAGGTGTTTAGTTTTACTGATTTAAAAATCAGACATCCTCCAGTGAGTTCAGTAGAATAATTTTGGGCATGTTCATATCCATCTGACAAAGGCATACAGTTATTGACTTTGTTATTTGTCTTAATTTTTCAGAGAAACCTTCACATTTCATTAATTGGAAGAATTAGAAAATACTCTCCTTTTGAATAAGTGATTAAGAAAACATGCTTGCTTTAGAAAACCAGCTTTGAAAAACAAAATGAAACATTCAACACTGCAGTAAAATTACATCAATAAATAAAATTTTTGGTGGGGAGTTTTTGCAGTGTGGTTCTATTCACTTGGATTTCCAGATGAGGTGCTTTTAGTGATTGATTATGATCTTGCAAGACGTATTTCATTCTCAGACAAAGTTTGAGAAACAGTGTCTATTCCTGGGAATGATATTTTGTAAAATCTGTGCATTCACAGCTTTCTCTCTCCTCCCCCTGCATGGAGTTTCTAACAACCTAGAATTAAGGTGGGAGAGATGAGTAACACAGAATTGAAAATATCATCGTGGCTCTTGCATATGCAACAAGAGCTTTGGAAATGTAGCTGATAAGTTTTCTCCAGATTTGCATGTAAAAGCACTCAGCTTTGCCTCCCCACTTCCCAGTGTGGAATTAAATACATTTATCCCCATGGCAATCAGGTTCTACCTCTGCAAAAGGGATGAGAGGAGTCTGTTACTGTGTGATGTGTGGTCATTCAGCAGCTCCAACCCTTTCAGGGTTTATTTCTCTCTCTGACACGGTGATAATCCCATTTACAGCATTTAATGGGGGATCAGCACATCCCAGCACTGACCTGGGCACTGGCAATGCCCTGCTCCACCTTGCTGCTGAATTCCTGGGTGACCTTCAGCAGCTCTCCAGCCTTTCCTGGGGCTGCCAGAATCTCCCCATTACCAGGGGAATGATACTGAAATTTCTGTAATTGGATAGGAAATTCTTGCTGTAATGATGCTGTACATACCTTGCCATCTATGCTGAATTCTCCTCTTTTATTATAACCTTGCCATCTATGCTGAATTCTCCTCTTTTATTATAATGTTGCTCCCAAGGGAATATTAAGTGGCAGGGTGACATTTTCTGTAACACAAAGTTCTGGTCTAATTCCACTCCTGTAAAAGTTTATGAGCACTTTGACTTCACTGTCCTGTGAATCATTCATTGTGCTAAACTCTGTCTGCCAGCTGTTCCAGAGGAGGGTACAACACTTTTCTCTATTATTTCCTTGTCTTCTCATATTACAGAAGTGCTTTTAAATCTGAATTGGAAGAAACCAGTGGAATTCAGGGGATGATTTTTGTGTTTTCAAGTCATACATGGTTTAGGTGCTGAGTGTCTGAAAGACCATTTATTTTTTCCAAGTGATGACATAATGTTTGTCTCAAGATGATGTAAGTTCTGGCACACCTGGTTGGAAAGAAATGAAGCTGTTGACAAGATCCTACTTAAAATGGTTCTGTCAGTCCAGGGTGCTTTTCAAAATCCAGTGGTCCAAACTCAAGCCCATTTTTAATAATAAAAATAGATTGAAGAAGGGAATGTCATTTTTTATGTGCTTTTATGGCATCATTCACAATGGGATGCAGGCTGGGTTGAATTCTGCTCACGACTGCAATAGCAGTGTTTTAAATCAATAGCAATGGCATTGCTATGGTGCTCTGAGGATATAAAAAATATAATGTTCACACAGTGAAGTTATATCTTTTGGTCAACCAGAGAAGGCAGGTAAACTTTCAGGCAACTGTGGTAATTGTAAAATCATAATGTTTATAGTAAACCTTAATAATAAAAATATTCTATGTTTCTTAGCAATACAAAGTCAGAAAAGCTTTATACCAAACATAAAATAATTGCTAAACTAAAAATTGCACAGTGTTTGAATCACTGAAAAAGGCCCTAGCATTAGTAATGTATTGCTGATTTTCATGAAATACAGTTATTATAACAATAATTGTGGTTATAGGCTTAATTATAATCACTTGTACATGGACTCCAACTATGTTCATGCCAATATATTAGTCTAATCATTTAATTTTCTTTGCTAGAGAAGTCTTACCACGAAAAGCACAAAAATGTGTACAGTAATTTAATATTAAAGGATATCAAATGAACTTCAGAATAGTATTACAGCAGTTGGTTAAAAACATTTCTTCCAGCAAAGTCTGTGTCCTGTGATTTGGGACTAAAGTGCTGGTTAGTTCAGAGCACGTTGAGTTTCCCCAGATTTGTTCTTTTCTGCAGCTGAAAAGAGCTGCATGCTGTCTAGTTATGCCAGTTATTTTTAGCTGCTTGCATGCTGTTCTGCTCCTTGTGGAATATTCAGAACAGGAACTCCACTTTGCCTGTCTGTCATCTCTTAAAGACTTTCCACCAGTGAAGCTTTTTTCTGCCTTTGTACCCATTTTAAAAAGTCATCTCAGCAGCTGTGATGGGTTTTTGGGGAGGGAGGAGAGCAGGGAAAGGTGTGCTGAGCCCTGCCTGGGGCTGCTCAGGGATTAATAATGTGGGAGTTCAGAGGCAGGTGTGAGCTCTGGACACTGTTTTATAACCTCCTCCACTATTTCATTCTGCTTAGTGGTACAAAATAATAATGCTGTGAAATATCAGAGTGTGTGCAATAACGTCACTGCAGTTATTCAGGTGTTTTCATGCTCATTGCAGAAGAATTTAGTCAAGCTGCAAATTAAGAGAAAAACACTGGTTAAGAATGATTCAGGCCACTGGGCAAAATTCTGTGTCCCTCCCCAGCAGGACAGATCCCTTTGGAAATGTTTGACTTTAGACAAGCAGCCCCAAGGTGGAGCAGAAGGATTGAGGAGCTTCACTCAAATGTGCAGAACCTGCTGGAGATGAATAATCAATAATTTGCATGAGTGCAACCTGAGCACCAAGCTACAATGAAAAAAAGAATCAAAAATGTGGAAATCTCTCTTTCTGCAAGGCTGGCAGCATTTTTCCCAACCCTGCTTTGTCATTTGAGCTTTCCAGGAGAGCTCAGGCTGCTCAGGGCTCTGAGCCTGGCTCAAGCCACCAGGAGTTACTGTCTGCTCAGTTTGCTAGCTCAGTCTGCATCTTTATATAATTAAAAGTGGTTTTTAGTTTGGCCTCCAAGAGCTGAGCAAAAAAGGAAAATAAAGGATATATTTCTTGTTTCTTCCAGGAAGAAATTCCCAGGTGCTGTAGGATTTTAGATATAATTCCCTAACTGCATTAGTCATTTTTAAACATGTTGCTTTCACCATACTTCAGTTTATTTTGTGCTGTTCGTATCTTGCTTGGATACAGGCAGGGGACTGTCATACTTATTTCCATATTGCTCTCACTGCACTGAATTAAACCTTCCTGGTGTTTAGGTGACTTTCCCTTTGACATTTGATAAGAGGAAACCTAAGGTGTAAGGTGATTAATTTACTACTTTGTGCATTTTTATAGAAAGGAAATTCATAATCCCTTTTAGTTGGTTTTTTTTTTTTTTTTCCTTGACTCTGTCCATTCACTTAGAAATAACCTTGGAAAAGAAATCAGTGTTTGACTTTGCTGATGGTCCATAACTAGATCTGCACTTGTAGGAGCTGAGCTCCAACTTTGCACTAAACAAAGGGCACAAGGATTTTTGGCACCCTCAGCTCTATTGGAAATCTGAGCTGGTGCATTTGCAAGTTAAACTTTTTAAATGCTCTGTCACTGTTGTCAGCATTTCATTATTCAGTGATGAATTGGCCAAGTAGAAACATTAACTTTTCTCTGGGATGCAGATTTGCTGTTGCTATTTTTTCCTAGTTATTTTTGAGACATTTATTTTTATAAAAAATAAGCCTGAAGTGATGATGATGGAAAAACCCAGTTTCTTTCATTATTTTCTCATTTTCCCTGGATGAATTCTGCTCTGTAATGTTAATGTGAATGAAGCCATTCAAATTTTAATTCTCTAGCTTGGTTCAGCTTTTCAGGGGGACAGTTTTAACTTGACAATGTATTAATTCCTGGGGAAACCATCCAAAAAATATGCTTTGGCTGTCATTTCACCCACTCCCATCTTCCACTCTCCACTGGCAATCAGTTTTCCAATGCTACAGTGCTGTCACTGTGAACAGAAATACCATCATTTATCTAGCAGCCTTTCTTGCCTGCTGCTGTCTCAGTTGCATAATTAGACATAACTTCTTTCTTAACTTGCAAGTGCCTCCCCAAAAAGTAGATTAGAAAGAAATGGGGTGTGGGAAAGGGAGGAAATGGAAAGTATTTGACAGTGTTTGTCTGCAGTTTTTTTGTTTGGTTGGTTTTGGTTTTTTTGGTTTTTTTTTTTTTTTTTTTTTAGTTTAGTTTTTGTTTTAGTTTTTTTTTTTCCTAACAAATATAAGGAGGAGGTCCCTTGGGGTCATCAAATAGAACACTGGCTCTTTGTCTTAACTGAGAAAGTGCCTTCAAGTAAAATTAATAATATGATGGTTAATTTTACTGACAACAAAAATCTTCACTCAACTCTGGATTTACACACTTAAACATAATGCTCTCTGTAAATTAAATTAAGTTGGCATTGGCAGTGCAGTTCTCCAGTAGTAAATGGTAGCTTTAAGAATGCTGTAATAATTTCCATTAGTTTTCTCTGGTTTTGCTTTGCAATCAATAAGAATCAGTGAGGAATATGTTGTTGGAATGTAAAAAGCAAAAGTATAATTTCTTATTGATTAGTCTAACATAGCCAGACACAAAAGAAAACAGTCTTCAAATGCTAAAACAGGGAGGAGAGCAAGTTAAAGAGCACAATCTATTTATTGAATTCTACAAATCTGTGGCTTGTTTCGAAAAACATTTCCCATGAGTTTCCAGTGATTTCATTAATGAAATTCTTCCTTGATCTTCTCTGGACAGTGTTACCAAAAAGGCAGAATTCAGAATTTAGAGTGCATGGGAAAACCAGTTTGGGATGGGAGATCCCAGTCTAAACTCCAGATTGTCTCAGTAAGAGAAGAGTTAAAGGCTTGGTGACTTTGTGCAAGAAACTTCTGTACAAACTCTTCCAAAACCTTTTTCCATCAACATGTACCACCTAGGTCAATAACTCATTTGATTACTCTGTGTTGCATGCTCTGCGTTACAAAAAACCCATTTAAACTCAAGGAACTGCCTGGTCTCATCATTGTGTCTCTCCTGATTTCAGCCTTGAAGCATCACTTTGGGTCCTGGGATTTTTTCAATGCCAGGACAAAGCTGATGAGGTCTTTAAAAATGTGTACTTTGAGTATAAAGATACAAACCTGGGCAAATGTGGGGAGTTTCCTCTTCCCATTTAACAAACTTTAAAATCTCTCACTTCAGTTTTCTTTGCTGAGGGTTAAATTTTTTAATTTTGGGAATAGAGCAGTATAAAGAAGGCAGAATTGTTCCATCCTGGCTCCCCACTGCTCCTTGGTGCTGGCAAATTGTCATTTTTCACCCTCAGCCAGGGCAGTGCAGTGAGGACTAGCTTTGGGATCTTGTGTGTTTTATTTTAATACTTGTGTGTGTAAAACTCACCTGTAAAAACAGCAGACTTTAGTTGTCTGATCCAGGTTTGTGCCTGGCTTGTTTTTATTTGAGAGAGCAATCTCTGTGTGTATGGGGAGCAAAATTCAAAAGGAGTCTGAGTTCTTCTGCAGCAAACCTGAAATTCAATCTTACTAAAAGTCCTGTAGGTAGCTCAGGCTTTCTCAAACTGCTGTCACTCTGGTTTTAAGGACATCTGATGGCATTATAATTGGAAATTCTGTTCTGGAAATACATTTCATGTGGTAGTAAAGTGCTTTGATGAAGTAGTGTAAATAACAGAGTCAACACATTTGGGATAGTGCAACTCTGGAGATTTAATTTCATAGGAAAGAAATTCCTATTCAAAATGTGAATCTGAGGGGCCAGCACTTATGGTATGTGTAGAGCTTGATGTTGATAAAGTAAGATAAGGATTGTGGAATTTGATTTGGCTCCTCTTGGAGATATTCAGTGTTAAATTATCTGTGTTAAGATTGTGATCTGGTCTTGTTAGAGTGCAGTGTCTAGTTGTTTTTTTCCATTTCTTAGGGTAAAATATAGAAGCTAGAAAGAGTATTTAGAGTTTAAAGATGTTTGCCAGTGTATGTCTACAGAAATTGCTGAGAAGAAATGGTAAAAAAGCTTCTCAAACCAGCAGCTCTGGCCCCCCTCAGCCCTGCAGAAGACTCAAAGTTCAAACCTTATCAGTGTGATACAGCTTCTGCTCAGAGCTCTCATTTCAGGAGGTGCCTCTGGGAGAGTTGTGACTGAGATGTAGAATCTCTGTATTTTCTTCCTTTTTATAGAATAATTTGCCAAGTTTATTGGTTCTTCTCCAAGTATTGGCCCTGGTTTATGCATGGATTAAGGCTGTGCTGACTGACCTGCCCTGTATCTCCTCAGCTGTGACTGCAGAAATGTGGCCCTAAGGCACAAGTCCCACAAATGATCAGGGATGCCTTGTGTGTGAACTTTCAAATCCTCTCATAATTGGAATTTGTCCCTAATACTGAATGACACTGAAAACACCAGAATGTGTGAAAAAAAATCTTTGCCATTTCGAAATATCATCATCTGCTCTTTGCTGGAATATGATTTAATTCATCAAACTGCTTCATTAATCCAACAGGCTCATTCAGAGAGACATTTGATCACAAGCATTGAGTCATCATGTCATCCTAACTACTTCTGAAACCATCTGAAAATCTATTCCTGTCACAGAAGCAGTAACGAGACTGTAAATTTGAAATGAAATAGAAGGGAAGATAACAGAATCAATGATTTGTTAGTGATGATACTGAACAACTCCTTCACTCTTGATCCATTTTAAAAATCTGGAGTGGGCAGGGTGTCCAGAGCTGCCAAGGGGCCAGGGCAGAGCAGTGTGCAGGGACAATGGCACAGCCCTGCAGGGAGTGCAGCTCTTGGCACAGCTGCCTCTGCTGGAAACCCATCTGCATTTCTGCCTGCACAGCTTTGGCTCCTGCCAGAGGAGAGGGAGCAATTGCTCCTGGCTGCTGCTTTCAATGTGCTGTGCAGGCATTGGAGTGGCAAAGGCAAAGCTGGGAGGAGAGCAGCCCTCTGCTCCTTGCCCTGGCCAGGGCAGCTCTGTGCAGCCCAGCTCTGGATGAGCCCCATGCCTCTTGTGCATTGTTCTGGCACATTCTGCTCCTTCTCAGGGATGGCAGCAAACACATTTCTGAACCTCAGCCCAGTATCTGGGAAAATGGGCTGTTTAATGGGGTTTTTTTTGGGTGCAGTGACTCAGGTATGGTTGCAGATGTGGGTGAGTGGCAAATACCTGACCCAGCATTTCACCCCACCTGCCTCCTGCAATAAATGTTGTTCTTTGCAGGATGATATTGAGCTTTAGGCTGTTGCCTGAGCAGCACATTTCCTGCAGATGGGCAGCCAGGACCCATCACCTCTCTGCTCCTGGCCATTCACTGCTGAGCTGAAGTCAGGGTGTTCCCATCCTGCTGTGCCAAAGGGTGGCAGCAATTCCTGGCACAATATTCCCAGCAAATCCCTTATTTGGAGAAGGGGAAAATATCCTCAAAGATTTGCTTATGCTTCTCCAAGTTCCTGAGCTGGCTTTGGTAAATTAGATATGTGGAACTCATTGCTCTGCCTCAAAATTGAGATTACAATCACCTATTCCAAAAGGTCACTTCCAATTTCAGATGGCCTTAAGCTCCTTATGCCTTGGGCACGTGCTAATGCCACTGTTTAGCAGCCCTGTTTATATATTTTGGAAATTATTTCTGCCTAAATTTCCCCAAACAAATTTAGTTTGCTGTTTAAATGAGTCTCAGATACAGTCCCAGGGTTTGCTTTCAACAAGCAGTTGTCTGAACAAAACATAGTGCTCATAAATATTTGCTGAAAGCAAACAGCTGGGGCAAAATTCTGGGCTTTAAGTGGCTGAAATGGCTCTGAATATATTTGTTCTTTGCTTACTGTAATTATTCATCTCTTCATCTTAAAAGGAGAATGAAGCTAAAATTATATATCATGTTGCTAAAGAAGAAAAATGCTTTGTTAGAGAAACTGGGTGTGATGTGTCTTTAGTTCAGATCCCCTTTACTGCTTGTATTTATTTTTTCTATCTTTTAGCTAAAGTGTTTATCTATCTATCTATCTATCTATCTATCTATCTATCTATCTATCTATCTATCTATCTATCTATCTATCTTTGGATTTCTGTTTTTAAAAACATGGTGCCTTGCAAGTGCCACCAGTCCCCAACATAAATTCTCCTTAGTCATGCTGCTGTTTTTGTCTTGGCTGTTTGAAAGATGCCAGTGCAATCAGAAATACTAAATTGCTAGGATTATAACAAAAGTGAATAAATGCTTTGAGTATTTGTCCAACATAAAACTGTTAAGATATATTTTATTATTATTGCATAATATGTCTATATTTAGGCTTCCTGAAATGAGTACTTAAAGAATTTTTCTTTCCAATATGAAGCAGTCTGAGGAAAATAGCCTGGTAAGGTTAGATAATAGATCCTAGTTATAGAATTTAATCCAAATAGGCTTTATCAAAATAAAGTAAATGATGAAATATAAACTAAAAGAAAACAGTTTTGCTTGAGTGTTTGGAGCCTATACAAAAAGAAGAAAGCAGGAAAGATTAGTTTCACAAGATTGGTTTGAAACAAGACAAAGCAAGTTGAAATTTCTGGGTTACAAGCACACAGGGAGATCTTGGGACCCTGGAAAGCTGAAGATGCAACTTGTGTGTGTAATGCATGATTTATAATTAATGTGAAAATGGCTGGCATCCCCTTTACCTGCCCTTGTTATACAAGTAAGATAAAAATAAATTGCACATTCATTGTCAGGATAAACATTTCTTGGAGCTGTTTAAAGCTCCAATCTAAAAGTATATTGTCATGGGGCAGCCAACATTGCCAGGTTAAGTGGAAATAAATGGTGAGAGAGCAAACAAAACTCATGTAAGGGAACAAGAGCATTGCTTGGGATGGAAACACAGAACCATCCTCAGTAAGAGCAGCTCTTACCAGGACCAGGGAATTGTTCAGACAGCTTCAGCAGAGCTGCTGATTTCCAGAGGGAATAACCTTTGCCAAAACATCAGAGGAAGCCTTGAGTTGGTTTTGAAGGCAGGAAAAAAGTGCAGGGGCAGCTGAATCTCCAGCAAGTTCTGAGGCTCAGTGACAATCATCCTCTCTGCTAAAGAGACATTGGCACCCCTTGTCCTCTCTCATGTTCAGGAACCTCTGCCTGATGCAGATTTGTTTGGAATTGGAGTCTGTGGTGTGGGTCATTCCAGGCAGTGATTAATGCTCACCTGGTTTTTTTAAACCTTTTTCTTCTGAACTTTCAGCTTGAACATGAGTTTTCTCTGTGACCTTTTCTCAGCATCCTTGAGGGCTAGAAGCTGGTAAGGCAGGAACTGAGTTTCTCAGCTAATTACATCAGTCTTGGTAAAAAGTTTCAACAACTGCCCAAATATTGTAGGACTCCAGACAAAACTTAAATAGCTGAGATGACATGGGCTGGGAAAGGAATTGCAATGACAGAGATCAATATGGCAAAACTGGGAGCTGTGGCATGCTTGAGCTGTATTAGCCCCAACATTTGCAAATACATTTCCAAACTGTATTTTAGGTCAAAGAACATATAAAAGGAAGAAAATGAAACAAATGTGAAGTTTTGACATCAGTTAATAATTTCTGACAACAGATATGTCTCTCTCTGCAAATAGGAATATTCTTAGTTATCCACTGTGCTGCTGAATACTGACAAGTAGTACAGCAAATGTAATAACTAAACTGTCATTTTAAACGATAAGGATATGTTCTTGCATTTAAAACTTAATTTTTTAAATAATGATGTCAACTTGGAAAGCAGTTCTCAAAGTTCTGTTACCAAAACTCAAACATTCTTGCAGGCAGCAGTCATGGAACAGAGTTGCTTCTACAAAGAGGATAAGTTTGGGAACTCCTTTCCTTCTGGCAGGAAGGAAAAGTGTTTAATACTGGAGAACACATTTAACACATTTCCCTTTCATTAAACTGGAATAAATTCATTCTTTTATTGATGTGAAGCACCACATTTTATTTAGAGCAAGTCTTTTTATGCACGGGGAGCAGTTCACATTTGGAAAGTTTTGTTTTTGTGAAACTTTAATTGCTTCTTGCATGAAAAGTTTTACACAGGAAATAGAAAGATTTGAAGGAAACAGGTCTCTGGAAGGCTGAGCCAAGGGAAGGCAGGATGAATTTGGGAACAAGCTGCAGCTTCTGGGGCTGCCCTCACCATGTCCCTGCATCTTGCTGCTGGAAACTGCACTGCCTGAGAGACCTTGTGCTGTTAAAAACAGCTCCCCTGCACCTTTAATGATGAGTTCTTTGTGTCAGATCTATCAGCAAAATATTTCACTGGCCAGATTGTTTATCCTTACAAGATGTTTCTACAGGGAGGTTGCCTGTAGCAACACCAATAGCAAAAAACCTTCCAAGGAGTTTAACAGAAATATTCAAGGATTTCAGCAAAAGATTAGTATTTAAGCAGGAGATGTTTTTATGTGACAGAATATACTGAACTTGAAGCTAGCTTTTCTTTTGAATGAGAATTATGGCCTCGTAACAAAATTTGGAAAAAGAAATCCTCCTCAACCAAAAAACCAAAAAGAATTACAGACTGACATCTCCCTCAAGGTTCAACAGTGCTGCCCTGTGTGTGTCCCTAATTGTGTTCATAAAATGCTGAGCTGTTTTCCTGCTGGCATCCAGGAACAACTAGCTTGGGATTATCTCTAGAGATGACATTTCAGAAAAGGAAGAGCAGATTTTTCACAGCACAGAGAGGTTTGGCTTCTTCCTCCCACTGTGATGGGGGAAAAAAAAATCACTTTTTAGTTCCCACCTGTATCTCATCAAACTCAGGCATTTATTAGCATTATGCTAAATGTATAATGAAGAAGGGCTAGGCTTTAATTGAAGTTCTGCTGTCACCTATAACAAGGGAATTGTGGCTTAATTAGCTGGTTTGACGTGAGATATTCTGTATATGCACATGAAGGGGGCACAGGGAATGTTGTTGTAATGTTCCCATCAGAAAGCAATACTGTTTTAACAAAAAAAGTGTCTGAATTATCATTTTGAGTTTGGCATTGAATGTTTTGTCTGGCTATGGAAGTGATCAATAGACAAAAATCTGACTGACAAACTGATTTTTATATTGTTGACTGCTGCTCTCCTTCCTCAGCTGATGTTGTATTCCTTGAATGTTTCTAGGATACAAGGGAAAATAAAAAATGCATTGACTCCTCTGTTGTTTCCAATTGATAGAATTGATTTTTGAGCAGGATCTCCACTGGGAAGTGAGCCTTACTGTCTAAAATGTGAAATAATGCCATGCAGGTGTGTTTTACCTTCTGGTCAAGGTGGTGAGATGGAATACAGAAGGATCTGTATTCAACAAAATCACAGTAGTTGGAAAATTCATTATTTTGAGGAACCTCTGAGCAAGGCTGCCTTTCTCAGCCACACCTTGAATGTACATGAGGCACTGGGTGGATCCCCTAAATAATTTTTCCTGTTGAGAAGTCTTTTGCTGCTGGTGACATTAAGACAGGGCCCTGCTGAGTTATGGTGACAATTAAGAGGTTGCACACTGAAGCCTGATTTCATCAGAGTCCCCTTGGATCAAAAACACTTTTACATCTTTCAGCTTCTGTGTCCCAGAAGACTTTGATCATGGGGAAGGGATTTAGTGTGATAAATCTAGCAAAGAATGAAAAGTGCTGTAAGACTTCTGAACAGCAAGTAATGACTTTAGCCAGGATCTCGTGTAATTGCAAGGATTTATCCTGCCTACAGGATACAAAGGCCACAAAATCTTTTATTTTCCTGTTTAGAGCCCCTGTCACTTACTGTCTTAAGTCCTGATGTGATGATCTGCCCTTAAAATAGGAATTCTTATGAAAGTTAAGCTTTTTCTTTGCTTCACCAGGAGTAATTTCCTACAAGTGTGTAACCAAAGGGGTGACTGCTCTGATGAAGAGCCTGCAGCACAAAAGAGCTGTGATAATGTGGAATGTGTTTTTGGTGTTTTGAGTTGGGTTTGTTTCCCCCTGGCAATGGAAGATAGAAAATAAAGCCAATGGAGACTTCAGGATGTCTCATCCTTTGAAGATCTGAGGAACAAAAGTTTAAAATCTCTGCTGTTCTTTATAGTCCAACAACAGAAACATTGATCTTTAGAAGCAGCTTGAGGTAGGAACAGAAGTCATAGCAAAAGGGCTCAGCACTCTCCAGAGAAGGCAGTAAGCTTTCCTGGGCTGTGCAAATCTGCATTCTTTCAGCTCAGAAATGCTTTAGGAAGACACCACCTGACAAGTCCTGTTGAATGGGAGTGTTGTGCTCAACAACAAGTTCTGCTGTGATTTGTGTAAATCTTCCCCGTGGACAATTTTTGCCTCCAGAATTTCACTGTGTTCTGCCTTAGTCTCATCTCATTTTGCTTTAAAAAAGTCCAAGGCTGACCTCCTGCCAGGTGCTGCTATTCCAGTTATCAGTCTCACTTCCCATCCCTTATCCAAGACATTTCCCAGAGTCCTGCCACTCACAATGAAGAAAGAATCAAAAGACAAAGCATTTTCCTTCCCCACTTATCATCCAGGGGACTGTATGTGTCTGTTAAGTGAAAGTCAGTGTCTTAATTATAGCAGACAGTTGGAGCTGGAAGAACCCACAAGAATTTATTATACTAGACACAGCCTGAAGAAGTGGTATCAACAGACTCGTTAGTAACCATGGAAAGAAGCTCTTAATTAGGGAATGTGTGATCCTACCACAAGAGCAATTTGGGGCAAAAAATCAGATGAATGATATGGAGATGAGCTGCTAGTGATCAATTATATCAAAATTATTGTGCACATTGCACTGGCATTAATGGTAGTGGCATAGCAGAGTGGGATGCTGGTTGATTCACATTAGTGTCAAATCAGGCAGATAAAACCCTAGAAATTAAATGAGGAAGTCTAATTGCCTGTTCACAATCCAATAACATGCACTTTATTACCAAATTCCACCATTAACAGCCCAGAAAACCAATTGTGGCTGTCAGGAAAAGCTGGATGACAAATGCAAGGGGGGAAGCATCTGGCTGGGGGTTGGTGCCAGGGCTGGTGCTGGTGCAGGAGCACAGGGCTCAGCAGAGCAGCTGCTCATGCTACACACATCTGGAGACTCCAGAACAGCAGGGATGTGCAGGTTAAGCCATTTCTTGACAGAGATCTCCATGGAGATGTGGAACAGAAAGGAAGCAGTGAGGTGGAGATCCTGAGACTCAGATGCACACAGGCAGAGAGGGTGAATAACCTTGCCCAAGGAGAGATTTTTCTACTAACTTTCAAATATTTAGAGTTTGACTTTAAAAGTGGCTGCAGGTCCCTGCCCTCAGCTCAGCTCAGAGCTCCAGCACTGCCCAGACTGTCTGGGGGCTTTAGAGCAAGTGGGTGCACAGCCCATGATGTTTTCCCCTTCTCTAATCTTTGCAGCAGCAGGTTCTGTGCTGGTTTCCCTTTCATGCTGCTCAGTTCCAGAGCTCATACACTGTCAGTCTGTGCTGGATGAAGTGCCTCAATCAAGGTTGTGCTGTTTCTAACCAGCTCAGGCATCCCAGGGAGACTCAGTGCTTTCCTTCTGGGCAGTGTGAAGCCATTAGCAGGTTCATACCATTTTGCTCTTGTTTAATTACATCCCAAGGAGAGGATTGAGCAGGCAGGATGGCTGAAGGCAGAGGTGACCCAGTAAGGACTCCAGGCATGAAGGTTTCTTTTTAAGTATTTTAAATATTTCATGCAACATCCTTGTTCGTAGCAGGAGGGCCCTTGGTTTCACTCAATGCACACATTGCAATTTCTGTCCATGGCCACAGAAATATCCATTGCTGGGGCTATCATACAGAAACCATCAGATTTGGCTTTCTGAGGTCCAGCATTTCCCATGTGAGCTGATTAGGGCTGAGCAGCCACCAGTGGTTTGCAGTCACCTGGCTCCACACACCCCTGGGTGTGTGCTCATTAGAACACACACAGGAGAAATTAGGCAAATAGTGACAAAACAATATCCAGAAATTAGGGGTGCTTGGTATTTGTCCTGTTAAAGATAATGAGAGAAAGGTAGCAAATAAAATTGTAGTCACAGTTTTTAAAAAAATACAGAGATAATTTGAACTGTTCTATTTCTATTGTACACAGAAGCTTAGGTGACTAAAGGCTTTATAATGTAATTAACATTTTCTACTGATAAGATTCATACTGTTTTTCCTGTCTTATTTTCTTGTGTCCTTTATTTTCTCAGCTTGTTTTCGATCTACCTTTCCAGCAGAGAAAAATAACTGCTTGCTGCTAAATTAACACTCACAGATGGGCAATTTTTATAGGAATTCATTCTCCTGGTCTAATTAATGATGCCTAAATTTCCACTGGTGTCTCCAGTAATCCTTTGACAAAGGGTATCTTCAAAACCTCTGGAAGTTTTAACTTTTCAAGGAGAGAATGAAGTGGAGCTGGAACTGTTTAGGATGGGATTAAGGAGGAAGCAGAATTAATAACAAACGTGCTTTGGAATGGCTTTTTGATAAGGGAGTAATCCTATGTTAGCTTCTGTGGAAATTATTGTTTACTAGGCTGATTCAGATCTTCCTGGGACTGATCAGAATTTTTCTTTGATTTCAGTGCCTTTGGGTGCCTGGAGTTTGCTGTAAATGAAAGGAACCATGACACTTCAGCATCACTGTTAGCCACAAGAAGATGGAGAATGCACAGATCAGGACTCCATATCTGCATTATAAACAGGAATAAAAGGGGAGTCTGGCCAATAACTTCATAAAGAAAAAGCATAAAATGTTGCAGTACCTGTAAACAGAAATGAGAACCAAACAGGAATGCAAAACTGTTACAGATTTTTGGGTTTGTACATAGCCCATTCTTTGTGTTGTTGTTTCCTGCTGCCAAATCTTCCCCTCCTGATGGTTAAACTCTGCAAGCTGGAATATTTTTTTCAGTGCTCTGGGCTGATGTTTGGGGGACAAAGCACTGGATTAGAGCCTGTCTGCTGTGCTCTCAGGGATTCATTTTCTGGCTCAAAATACGAATAGACAACATCTCACCCTGAGTGCTGAACAGACAGGGGAGGAGAGTCTGGGAACTGAGAATGATAGAGAGAAATCTTATTTAGCAGGGCAATATCTCTGGATCCACATGTGGAAACAGGAGCAAAGAGCTCCACAGGGAGGTGAAGGTGGGGAAAATTGGGAAAAATACTGACTGAGAAAGGAAACTTGAGCAGGAAAATGAAGTGAACAAGAGAGAATGAACTGACCTGGGGGATGCACCAGGGCAGAGGTGGGACATCCTTCACTCTTCTCCTGATATCTCACACTGACAAGAGTTCAGGGCTGTGAAGAAGAGGAGGGTTCAGAAGCTCCCAGGGAGACTCAGGTGCACAACTCCCACTCATTTTAATTTACTGGAATTTTGGGAGTTGCTGTTGAGGGTTTTACAGGGTCCCCCACCACCTTAACAGCAATAACAGCTATTCCTTTACCCAAAGCCTGCTGAAAGCAAAGGTGTCCCTCACTAATTCCAAAATGTGCTTTACTGAGCTTAATAAATGTCAGTGTGCTGTGGCAAATGTCTCAAATGAAGCTGTCAGTCAGGACTCACAGCATCATCTGTATTTCACAGCTGGGAGAAACATCACCCAGAAACTCTGAAAGCACAGTTGGCTGAATTAACTTCTACTATATAATTATGGTAAACCTGTTGATCAATATTGTGTGCATTTTTAATACCTTGGTATTGAGGCTTCTGATCTCTCTGTATTAATGCTGATAATAATTCTGCTTCTCTCTGCAATCAAAGAGCTTAAGCTTGAGATTTCTTTCTTCTTGCCTCTTGCTCCCACAGTTAATTACTCCTTTAGCTTGGTAAAGCAAAAAGGGATTTTATATTTTATTATTTTACTAACTTTGAAAGAAAAGAAAGTCAAAATGTCCACACCAGGAGGTGGGCTGATGGAGAGTGGGCCCATGAGGGTCTATTAGTGCAGTCCCTAATAATAAACCTTCATAAATCCTTTAAATGTTGAAGGGTAAATAAACAGCATTTCACCAATAGGAACTTTCTATTCACCCATCTTAAAAAAGGATTAAGCAGGAATTCTGATTTATTGAGTCACAGATTTCAGTGCCTATAACAGTGCAGATCACATCTCCAGCTCACAACCTTGCCTGTCATTGCACCTCAATGTGAATTTTACTTTACACAGGATTTTAGCTGAAGCTCTGATTTGACCCTCTGTGTGTTTTCTGAAAACCTTTAGTTGCCACAGGGGTTATTTTTTACCAAGTGCTTTGCTCCTGGCAAAGTGTGCAAACCCACAGCTCTCCTCAGGAAAGGCAGCTTGCAATTCCCCCTCTCCTGCTCCCCATGGGATTCCATGGACTGCACAGTGCATCCCATTTGTCTAAATATCCTAACGAATGCAAATCCTAATAATCCAATCTGTGTCAGAATGTAGCCACAGACTCACAATCCTCTCTGGCTGCTGTTAGATTCCTTCCATTCAGACCCTCATTTGTAGTAAATCTTGTGTTTGGAAGCTGCTGTGGCTCATGCCATGGGTATGAGGACCTTGTTTAGCTGTTGCTGGTTGCACATTGCTGGCTTATGCTTAGGAGTTCTGGCAGGTTTTTTAATGGTAAGTAGGTTAATCCCTCTCCCTGGCTGAAAAACATGCAGTTAGATGCAAAAGTCCCCAAAGCAAGAAGACTTATTTAGAAAAAATTACAGAAGTGTAAATCAAGAAAGCAATATTGAACTTTAGAAGACAGCATACAATAATATGACACTTTATTCTGCTGCTGCCTGAGGTTTATATATACCACTGTCACTTTCTTGCTGTTCTCCACCACCAGTAATTTTCTTTCAATCTAATTTTTATTTCCCAAGGGTTTGCAAAGGTTAAAATTGCTAGAAAACCAATGACTATTCACTTGCCAAAGGACAATAGATTAAATTAACCACTCTTGCTAGCCAAGTCAGGTCTGAACTATTTATATGTAAATAGGTGCAGAACCCTGATGGCATCGTGCATGATTATTAGCAGCTCATTGCAGCTCCATACTGAAAACTGAATACACTGGAAAAACAATGTGTTTTCTTTAAATTCTGCCTGCAAGAAGAGCTTCTGAATCTCTATTTTCATAGAAGCTTGTTATTACTATGCATTAAAAACCTAATTATTCAAGGTCAAACTTGATGGGATCTTTTACTAACTTGTTTTATTTTAATTATCTTAATAATCATAACCACATAACCACAGTAGTGATTTCCAGCTGATGGGGTGGTTTTAACGAGGGTCACATTGCTGTGCTGCTGGAAATGGTGTTTAGTGACCACATTGCTGTGCTGGGATCAACCCTCTCACTGACCCTTTCCCACATCCAATTTGGTGGCCAGGTAATGCCATTCAATCCACTTCCTTGTAATTAATTAATTCTTCTTAATTCTGACAGAACTATGTCTTTGTGTACTAGCAAAAATTGTTGGGACATCATATTCTTAAGAGAAAAAAACAGTGTCTAGAACTCACCCATTTCCCAAATTAAAGAGATTTATAGAGGTTGGCATTTCTTTCCAAATGGCCAGCACTGCTGCTGTTTAATGAAGAATCTTTTCTGTACTTTGACATGATAAAATTCTCTTTTTTTCTGTGGCATAAAACTAAGTTTTCATGAGTAAAACTAACAAAAATTTGACATGTTATTCAAAATATAAGTTTGCTAGTTCTGTTGTAATGTGTATTTTAAAAGTATGTTCAAAGATGTGAATACACATTGGAAAAACAATTTTTGAAATATTCATAATCTGTTACACTGCATTTTTGATCAAACAGATCTATTTGCTTTAAAACTGAGTCATTTTAATGATTGGCATATTCAGCTATGAGAAAATTGTACCTATCAGAATGATCAGAAAAAGTACAAAATATTTAGAAAAACCCCTCATTATAATCCTACCAGCTTTGAAATGGAACCATTCCAGGACAATCCCAACATCAATAAAAATATCTCATTTAAAGCAGAAGCTGCAGCCATAAAATATTCATTTTTCTGTCATTAAAAGACAGTTAAAATGTGCATGTCTGGTGAAAACTCTTGAATTGTTTTGCTCATTTGAAATGAAGAGAGTTTGCTGGGAGCCCTATGGGCAAATCCATACAGAAATTGTTTAAACATCCCTTCAATATTGTTCAATTATGACTCAAACAAGCAAATGAAGCAGAGAAATAGCAGCACAAGCACATCTTTGTGTTCTGCACTGATCCTCTGTGTTATTTAACACAAAACATTTGCAGGTTTGTACAAATTATAAAGAGTATTGTGGGCAATTCAGGGTTTGCAGAATAGGTTTTCCTCAGTGTATCACAGACCTTGTTTTAACATCATCCTTTTCAGGGCACCTGAGGATATTCAGCACTGCCCAGGACCAGCCCCTGTCTCTTGACAAACAATTGTTCATTTCTGCAGTTGTGTAAAAAAAAAAAAACCAAAAAAAAGTTGCATTAATTAATGTTCCCATTGAACATCTGGACCTGTGAGCCCGAGTATTGACCTTTGAATTTGTGCTTAGCCTCATTCAGCTTCTGTTCTGATTTAAGATTGCTCTTCAGTACTTATCTGGGTTTAATTAGCTAATCCTGCAGATTACTAAATCCTTCCTAGAGGCCATTAAGCACCCAGCTCCTGCTTTCACTGCTCAGGGCAGCAGGTGTGGAGCTGAGGCTCTGGGCTGGCTTTAAACAGCTTTGAACACTTTTGGTGTTGGAATTTATTCTGCTTTCCTCTGAAAGAGGACAAGCTGTCTAGTGGCTTTAGGTGTGACCCACAATTTACTGAATGTAGCTGAGTAGTAGCAAATATGACAAAAGATTATTTCTGCAGGGTACTTTAGTAACAAATATGACAGTAGATTATTTCTGCAAAGTATTTTAGTAACAAAAGTGACAATAGATTATTTCTGCAAAGTACTTTAGTAACAAAAGTGGCAATAGATTATTTCTGCAGGATACTTAAGTAACAAAAATAGCAATAGATTATTTCTGCAGGATACTTTAGTAACAAATAGGACAGTAGATTATTTCTGCAGGGTACTTTAGTAACAAATATAACAATAGATTATTTCTGCAGGGTACTTGAGTAACAAATATGACAGTAGATTATTTCTGCAAAGTACTTTAGTAACAAAAATAGCAATAGATTATTTCTGCAGGATACTTTAGTAACAAAAATGACAATAGATTATTTCTGCAGGGTACTTTAGTAACAAATATAACAATTGATTATTTCTGCAGGGTACTTGAGTAACAAATATGGCAGTAGATTATTTCTGCAAAGTACTTTAGTAACAAAAGTGACAATAGATTATTTCTGCAGGATACTTTAGTAACAAAAATGACAATAGATTATTTCTGCAGGGTACTTGGTGTTGTGCAGTGAGCAGAGGATTTGCCTTCCAGCACCACACAGGTGTCAGGGCTCTCACTCCTAATTCCTAGAGGAGCATTAGTTAATTATCAGTCCCTGCTAATTCCATCTCCATGATGCTCTTAGACATCACAGCTTTGAGAGGACTGAGCCCCAGCTGCAGCCTCATAACACCACTAGAGCAAATATAATCCCACCTTTATTTCAATATTTCAATAGTGCTGGCTGCCTGCAGTAAATGACATCTCCATTAAAACACGTGTCAGTCTGTGCACTAATATTTGCAAAAGGCTGTGTGAACACAACAGGCATTGATTTCACATAAAGTGTCCCTCAGTTCAACATGCCCTGAGGTTAACACTGAGACACAGTGGATATGGCTATAAACCACCTTCCTTAATGTTTTCTGCTTCTATAAAATAGGTGTGTATTCTTTCTTAATTCTGTTTGGGCAAATAACTATCTGGCTCTCCTAAGAAATTTACTGTGTGAGGTGCTGCTATAATTTTTTCAGATAAAATTGATATTTCAGTTAATGTGGAAGTTATGGCTAAACAATTTGTTCTGGGAAAACAAAGAGCAAACCACTGCCCTGCTGTGGAAAATGAGCAGTAAATCTATAGAATTCAGGCATTTCTAACTCACTGATCACAGATGAGTTTAGATGCAATATCCTGGGATACAGGGAGACAGTAAACTGAAAATCCCCTTAAATTTCTTTAAGTAACAAAATGAATGATTGAAAAACACTTTTAAAAGCACTTGCTGGGCTCTGCATTTCTGTGAGTATTTCTTGTGTTATTTAACAGAAATCACTCTGCCCTGGATGTAGGTGACTGCTCTGTCAGGATTCTTGTTTTCCACATCACACACTCACAGACTGCAGAGCTTATTCCAGACTCTTTTGCCACCTCCTGCAAAAAACTTACCTTTAGCATCAGGAAATAATTTACTTAAGGGGAGAATAAGTTATTACCTACTTCTCTAAAAATCAGAACTGGTAGGAATAACACAGCCAGGAGCAGGGGCTGGAATATCTGCCTTAGATTAGAACTTGAAATGTTTGCAAAGAATAAGCTGAAGCTTGGCCACCTGCTTTTTAATTTCTACTTTAAATGGGAGTTTAATTTTAGTTATTGACAGTACATCAGATGGTGCTTCCTCTTCATGTGAATCTTTAACAACTTGTTCTGGAAAATGATGCAGTTTTCCTGTGGGTTTTTTTTTTTATTTTTCTTTTCTTTTTAAAAGCTGGGATGCAGTTGTTGTAACAGCCTCTGGCAGTTTGGAGCAGAATGCAGGGGGAGTTGCCTTTGCACATGTTCCTGCTGTGGGCAGGGTTTGTTTGCTGCTCAGCAGAGCAAATTGCTGAGTGTCCTTCTGGAGATATCAAACAGTTTAGCAGAGAAATCAGGAATTATCTTGCAGGGGCTGTTGTTTTTCACTATGTGTGAAGTCAAATAAATAGTTTTTGAAGGGTCACTGCCTGCTGTTCCCACAGAACCTGCAGGAAAATCCCTTCTGGCATTATTTCCACAGAAGTCTGCATTGTTTCCTCCTCAGATCAAGATGAAGGATTTTTCCAAGTGCTCACACATTTGCTGGTAATCTCTGTCCATAATAAGGTCTGAATCTGTGCTCTGGAATAAACCATCTGAGTTCTGCTGGGCTGTGAAAAGCCAGTGGGAGTGATGAGAGCTCCTCTGCTCTGCAGGGTTTGTGGGCATGACAGAAAAGCTGGGATATTGCTCTACAGCTGATGACTTTTAAAGCATTTGCTGGATTTATTTCAGAGGTGAGAGGCCTGTGGAAAGGGCACAAAATTATAATTAACAGAAGTTAAATAAAGTTGATGTACAGAGGGAAAACTATTGTGCAGCACAATGAGGAAGAGAATGATGAAGTTTTGTGGAACCTGATAATTAAACCCTTGCTGGGGGGGATTTAGAGAGCACCCACATCTTTGTACAGGGGATAAAATCCTATAATATTTATTGAAATGCTGCTGAAGTAACTAGAGGAAGTGCTATTTTCTTCTCTCCTTAAATAAGAAACAAACTTCTGCTCTGTGCTGCTTCTGCTCAACCTGAGAAAGGTATCAAAGAAGTGCCAATGACAGAGACTTTATTCTTCATTTCCAAGCAGGAATGTTTATTCTCAGAGACTTCCCACCCATTTGGATGAAGAGCAATCTCTCCAGATGGCCACACTCGTTTGTTCAAGGGCTGGAAAGCAAATTCCTGCTCTTGATTGTTCCAGCCACATTGTCATGTATTAATGAGACTAAAAGTAATGCCTGGTTCAAGTCCTTAATTGCCCTTAAGGGGTTTCTTGGAGCCCAGACCAAGGCCTGGCTTTGCTCTTCTGCCCCTCTCGTTTTTGGTTGCTCCCCCCCAAAAACAGATGGTGTTGTTTTCCTCCTGCTGAGTCCAATTTGGCCATTTTTGTTTATCATACAAACCTCTTGAGGCTTTTATTCAGAGTCTAGGGAACTTTAAGCCTGATCCTGCAGTCTTATTGCAGTTCATTTTGAAATTAATACATTTTGCTGTTTAATGTCATTTACCATTAAGCTTTAATTTTACTTTTTCCTGTTTTGTTCTGGTTGATACACCTTCCAAACAGGTTCTTCTGCTCTCAAAGCTCATTCAAAATCAGGTTATCTTTCTTTTCACCCAAAAAGAAATATTGACTTCATCATAAAACTATGGTATTTATGTATGAATGCCTTTATACCAGTTAATATGAAAATATATTGGCTTGCAAAAAGTATGTGCTTAACATTAAGCATATTGATTTATTTCTTTTTTTTTTTTACTGAGTTCTCCAAGTGGAGCATACTAGACTAGCTGCTGGCTCAGTGTGAAATATATACATGTGACATTCAACATTAGAGCTGGGTGAAATTCCTGCAGTAAAATGCTTATTCATTGCTCTGGGGAGCCTAAGAATCAGAAGGAAATCAAAGGATGGTGAAATATTTTACAACAAGAAATAGCAGGCCAAACTATTGTGCATTGTGCATGCAGAGGAGCAAATCCAATCCCTGCTACAATCTAACATCCTTTATTTATGAATTTATGAGACTCCATATGGAAAATAAGAGGGAGTTACAGATCAATAAGGAGGAATTGTGGGCACAAGAATTTAATGAAAAAGAAATCCTTTCAATTGTTCTTTTATTGCATTGTTAAATAAATATGAGCAGGAATAAATAAATAAACATTAAATAAAATAATAAATGTTAAATAAACATTGCAGGAAGAAATCCAATCCAAAATATTCTTGACTAAATGTTAATAATTCCTTTCCAGCAGGAATCTTGAGAAATTTGTATACAACAAAGTTGTTTCTATTGCAGAAATTAGGATGAGATCTGGGAATGAAAGTGTTGGTGTAGAAATATCTAGATGGAAAATAGAACAAGTGCAAGAAATCTGCAACTTGTGTGCACAGAGGAGGCTGAGAAAGTTCACAGACACTTGCACTTAAATTCATATTTAGAAATAGCTTTCTGCTTTTTTCTTCATGTGCTTGTCTGTCCAACTATAATTATCCATCCTCCTTTTTCTCCAATTACATGCTGTATAATGTTTAGCAGCTATTCCAAGGAGCAGCTTATTCCTGTGTGACAAGATTTAATTAAACTTCCACTGAAATAATTAGTGAGGGTATCTCAAAAGGCTTTTTAAAACCAATGCAGTACTGAGAACCAAATAGAGTTAACACTGTCATCAAAGATCAAAGTCACCAAAGAACATGACTGAAAATTAAACCCCCAGCAACACTGTAATCAAGAAGCACACTGAAGCAGTTGTGATTTTCTGCCTCTTGGGTCCTACCTACAAATTGATTTGACATGGAAGATTTCCCTCAGGAAGCTTAAAAATAGTAAATTTCCATTAATTACATAGCAAAGAATGTTTTTTCTCTAATTTATAATCCATTAGGAAGTTGGTTTGGTTTTTTATTTTTTTATTTTTTATTTTTTGTTGCCTCTTGCTCCCTTTATCAGGTTTTTCTGCTTTGCCAATGGAGTTTGGCTGGAGGCTGCTCTGGGTGCTTGTGCTTTCTTCTGGAGCTGAGCAAAGTGAATCTCAATGAGATTCCTGGGGCACAACAGAAATCCCAGGCACATTCCTGAGCATCTCAGGAGTCCTTCAAGCAGGTCACTCTTGTCCCTTTGTGGGGAGCAATTTGTGTAGGAACCAAATCCTCTTGAAAGTCACTCTGCAGAAGGAAATGCTCAAAAATCTTCTCATCTGGTTTGCATTGTGGGACTTTTTTTTTTTTCCCTCAAGCATTGACATTTTATAGCTCCTTCTTTTATTTTTAAGCACCATAATACACAGTGAGCTAGAGTTCTGTACACCACCTAAGCCATAAACTAAGATAAGATTTTAAGATAAGACTTTAATATAAGATTTTAAACCAAGATAAGATTTTAATATAAGATTTTAAACTAAGATAAGGTTTTAAACTGGGCTTTTATACATATGTGTCCTGGTTTGAAGGACAGGATCCTCTCTTTGAAATGGAGAATGTAAACCCCCTCCCTCCAAATTATTATGATTTTGAAATTAAGGGACTCTCAGGCAAAGATATGGAAATAGGAATAGCAATTCTTTACTAGGAAAATTTAAAAACATAAAAGTGCATCCATCCCCATCCCAATGCTGGGACCTCCTCCTCCTCCTTCCAGCATTTTGCTCAGTTTGTTGTTGTGCCACCAGCTGGGACAGCTGCTGAATTTCTGCAGTATTTATGGCAGGATTCCTCTGATTTACACTGCCCAATGCTCAGCAGTGCATCCCTGGGCAGAAACGGGATTAAAATATCCAGAGCTCAGAGAGAGAAGGGGTTTGGTGGGTTATGTGCTGTATGTCACAGGTTTCTCATCTCTTCTGAGCTGTGCTGTGCTTGGCTTGAACTGTGAACAGCTGAATAATTTATTCAGAAAGTTATGCTAACTCAGTATGGCACTGAAACACTGAAGATTAATAAATAATTAATAAAAACATTTGTTCTGCAGCCATGTCCTTGTATGAGTCACTCGAGTGCTACTGAGTATGCTGAGCACTCAAATGCAGATTTCTGTGCCTGCAGGATCAGGATTCCTTCAGTGTTTCTGTTCTGCAGAACAAAAAAAAATTCCTTTAAGCCCCCTTAAGAATCTCAACTAAATAATTAAAATCAGGAACAATGAGCTATGTTTTTGATATGTAGATATGTGAGTTTCTGTATCTGTAGGTATATAAATAAATGGAACTGAGGCCACTCTGAAAGCAGTAGGAGAAAGCTGGGACTAAGTACAGTCTAAGTAGAAGAGGTGGAAAATTACTGCAATCTAATAATGTTTTTCCCCAAAGCAAAAAACCTTCAGCTTAAAAATTGAAGTTGTAGTGACATGTTGTTAATATGTAGTGTTAAATGTTATAGTTATTTTCACACCCTGCTGAATGCTTTTGACAAGGACAAACATCTTTTACAATAAAGGACAGTAAGAGGAAGGTTTGGACCTCTTAAATTATCATTTATATCAGGGTATTCCAGTGATCACATTTTGAGGTGCTCTGTCTTCAATATATGTACAAGGTTAAATCAAACATGGGCTGTTGAGGGGAGGATTCAGCACAACAGGGACTGGCAGAGGAGACAAGAATTCCTCATTTTGTAAAGGTAAAAACCTGATCTTATTCAAAAGCCTTTCCTGCTGAGACTCTTCATCCACATTCAGAAATTTCATTGTATTCAAGCAAGGGAGGCTGTGGTGTGTTCTCCTTGAGAAATGAGATGTACTTTTAAAACAGACATTTTAAATACACTTCTGAACTGATCCTACTTAATATACCTTATGTCTATATGTCTATGGCACAATAATAAATTATTATTTGAAATATACGGTCAGGTATTTAGATATTTTTATTTCTGTTTATTTGATGGTCATCTGCAGCCTCATACTTGGGCAGAAAAATTAACAATATATTTTTTTTCCTAGGTTCTCTGCTGAAATGTTTAGGTATAGGTATATAACAGATATATATATATATATATATATATATATATTTATATATGTTGCAGCCTTGCACTGGAAACCCAAACCCACAGAGCAGAGCACATTACATGAAATAATTGGGAGATGGAGCTTTGTGAAAATGCCATTGGAAGCAATGTGCAATTGGCTGGTTGCCTTCTGTTTGCTTCTAACTTCTCCAATTGTTTAAATTCCACCTTTGTAACAACAGTGCCATTCACTTGACAATTTGTCTTTTCATTCCTGATAATGTGCGTGTTGGATACAAAAACAGCCATTGTACTTGTGATCATCAAACTTCAGTTGAATTCCAGACAAAGAATTTGGCAGATCTCCAGATAAAATATTACTGAGCAGCTCAGGCAGGCATTAGCACTTGTTGCTTACACACTTTGTGCTTTGAAATATCTATTGCTCCTGAAGTGTTCAAAAATAACAAGCTATTGTTATTTGTTATTGTTATTGTGCTTCCAGTGAAAACCTGGCCAGTGACTGAATTGATGGAGAAATTCTCACCTGTCTCATCCCAGGCTGTGGTCAGAGGAGAGAGCTCTGCTCACATAAATCAGTTTGTGGTTCCAGTCAAGCACCTGTCTGTGGCTTTAGTGGGATGAGTTGTGTATTTAAGTTAATTTAAGTTACTGAGTTGTGTATTTAAGTTAATTTAAGTTACTGAGTTGTGTGTTTAAGTTACTCAAGTGTTGGAGAGGATGGAATTCTGGTGCTTGGAATTTCAGTCCTTTGCTTTTTTGAGACACCCTTGGTTGCTCTGGCTTTGAATTGTGTCAAATGTAATTCCTGATTTATTATCTCCATTTGTTGCAGTTAATGAAATTATAACTATATTAATTTTGAACAAATAGAGTGCAGCAAAACTCTCTGGGTTAAGTTTAGCAAAGCTGTGCTGGGTACAGCAATCCTGACCATGAGCCCAGACTGCAGAAACAGTCCTAGAACTTCACTACTTGTTTTCCAAAAGCTCTGAAATATACAGATTTCTTAATCATTCTGAATGCAATTAGCTCTAAAAAATAAATGTACCTGATTTCTGATCATAAATCCATACTTAAATTACGGGATATTCCAAAGCTGCACATTGGAAGGGTTAGAGAGCTGTTTCTTTATCTTTAAGCCACATGCAAACTGTCTTTTTGATAAGCTCAATATGGCTTATCTCCCAATAGGAGTATACATTGTTTTTCCCTTTAAATGTATTCTAGGATTCAGATTACTTTCAGCTGTTCCCTTTCTCCCCTTCTCAGTCTCCAACTTTGTTTTTAGCATGCAGAGAAAATGGTTTGCTTCAAAATATGTATCTTTTCATAGCATAAATTCAAGGAGTGGATGGGAAAAGATGTATGTGCTTGGCTGGGCTAATGAGAAAATGACTCAGTCTGTGTGTCTAACATCTCATATCACACAAAGTGCTTGACAAAGAAAAATGGATTTTGCTTTAAATACTCAGAGCTGCCACAATTACTGATCATATTTTGTAGATTACAATGGGTTTAAAGCAGCAATAAACCACGAGCCTCAATGTCTGCTCTGTCAGAAATATAAATACCAAATAAATGTAATTATACCCATTATAAGTACCAAATGCAGCTCAGTAACAAATCCTTGATTTGCATTACACAGAAGGTATTTTGGTGACATTAACAACCTCAGTTGAAGGAGGAGAGCAGAAATGCAGAATTATAACCCCACATTACAGACCAGCACTGCCTTTTTTATGGGCATTCCATTTTAATGGGGTCACCATGAAGAGCAGGTTCCCATAAGATATTCTGGTTGCTCATGGTTCCTCTTGTTCCCCCCTCTCAGGAGAGGATGTGTCAGGTGAATTGAGTTCTCCTCTCTGTGGTCAGAAAATGGGGAGGTCAGGGAAAGACTGGAGGAGAATTTAGGATGGTGCTTGACTGAGAATTGGATTTTAACAACACTCAGCATCCAGCTCTCCATTTTCTCCACTGATGGGTCAAAAGCAACATAAAACAGATCCAGAGAGAGATGTCAGAGACCTGAGCTGGGCAGAGGGGCTGCAGAGCTCCTGGAAGGAAAATATCCAGCAATCAGAAAACTGCATTTTTCATACCTTCAACATCTGCTTGCAGCTGTTCCTTGCCCATCCCACGCTCAGCAGATCTGTGCAGAGAGCAGGATGTGACAGGCAGGGGACAAGGACCTGCCTGGGCTGTTCTGGGCACTCTGCACCTTGTGAATGAAATGTTATTGCACTCCTGGCTGCTGGGAGCTGCTGTACAAACAGCTGCACCTCTTTAAATACCATTTACTGAAATTAATCAGGTATAGCTGCTGCTTAAATCTTCTGACTGTAATCCCATGTCACAGGAGCACCATATTCAATCTGGCACAAGCTGCTCACAGCAGAGGCCCAGACCTAAATTAGCATCTAATCTAAATTAGCTTTAACCACTTGAAAGTCTGGCTCATCCAGGCTGGGTTAAAGTCCTTAGGGGTGAACTCTGAGCTTGCTGTGCTCTGCTTGTGCTGCAAACATCTCCATAGGGTTAAACCTGGTTCTTTGGTGCTGGTCATTGTCACTGAATGCCACAGTTCTGATGCAGCTTAGAGAGGCAGAAGTAGCAGGATTCCAGAAAACCAGGGTGAGAGTTGAAATTTCATCTGTCTTCATGTGTGCTTTCACCAGAATGAGCCCAGGCTCACTGATGACATCTGTTCAACTGCTGTAATTGGTGAATGGTTAGATTAATAATAAGGTGATAATTTCCATTTAGAAATGGGTGGTTCTGCTGTTACAACATAAAATATATAGGAGACATTTTGTTTGGAGAGCATTTTCTCCTTTACTGGTGGTTAAAGTCATATAGTGTAACAACTTAGACTTTGTGCACTAATGCTTAGATAAAAATACCAATTTTAGGAGCAAAAGAAATCAGTCAAATCAACCCCAGATCCATTTATAATTTCAGCAGGCCATCATTAGAAGAAGTGGGGCCAGAACAAATAAACCCATCATAAATAGAAGTATTCCTCTGAGTGAAATAATTGTAGTGAAGCCAAAAGGTCTACTTTTATAAGTAGTGATTACTTGTATAGTTATGGCTTTATGCTTCAGCTTGCAAAATTTTACATTGCTTATTACTTATAAAGAACATTTTACTGCTGAAAAAGTTGTTGGGCTGGTGATACTTAGCTCAAAATATGACTTGAAGTAGGGTATGTTGATAATTTAAATATCTATTCAGCTGTGAATCCTTGAGATGTCTCAGTGCATGAGCCACTGGCATTTTGCCATTTTTCATGGTCAATGGGCTGGTTTGCAAGGCCAGAGCCCTGCATCCCTTCCAGCACATGGAAATGTGTGTGTGCCCTGGGTTTGGAAATGAGCCTCAGCAGATGGACAAATGTTATCACTAGGCAACTGCACGGAGACAAAATAATCCTCCTACAAAACTGTCTGTGGAGCTTCATGCAATCAGGAGATTGTTTGTGTCTGGAAACATACAAAAAAAAAAAAAAAGCAAACCAATTTTTGGTTTGTTTGTTGTCCTGTAACAGTGATATTTTGGTGGTCTGTG
Organism: Erithacus rubecula; assembly: GCF_903797595.1. Taxonomy (NCBI): domain Eukaryota; kingdom Metazoa; phylum Chordata; class Aves; order Passeriformes; family Muscicapidae; genus Erithacus; species Erithacus rubecula. Next base: position 845,030 of record NC_136669.1, read on the forward strand.
TCCCTGCTTGGTGGCTGGTGACAGTGATGATTATGAGAAGGTGATTTCCACCCACCCTTACCTGGGGGGTAATCTCCCAAACCTTCCTGAACTGATGATATCCTTGTTCCCACAGGTCCTGGAGGGGCTGGCAGGAGTTTGTACTCAGGGTGGTGATTCCTCTCCTCCTGACCTGTGTGTGCTCTTGGCCCATGGCAGAGCTGCAGTTTCTCCTGATTCTGCTGGGGGTGAAGTGTTCAGAGAAACAGACACCAAATGTAGCAAGTGGCAGAAGGAAAATTTGGGGTTTTTGTCCAGGCTGCTCGTTGCTGCTCTGTTTTATAATGCAGTCACATCAGAGATCCTCCCCCTGCACTCTGCTGCTGCCTGGCATTGTGCAGCACAGCAAGGGCTGATCACTGCCCTGATGGCTCTGCTGCCTAGATGAGACTCACAGGGGCTGGAAAAAAGGGAATGCAATGATTTTCATCACACAGGTTAGTAATATCAGCCCAAGAAGAGTGGGGTTTAATAAGGTGCCATCAGGAGCTGGACTGTGCACCCAGACAGTCCCACAGATTTTTTTGTATCAGGTGTGAGCCTGGAGCAAGATAAAACTCCACCAGAGCCTGAGTGGGGCACAAAAACTCACATTGCCCAGGAGCTGGAGCCCTTCCCTGATTTATTTGTCCTTGATGGCACAAAAACTGCTCAGAGGCTTGCAGAGGAGAGGGATGTTACCATTATCTCTGAGCTCCCTATCACCATCACTGCTGCCATAGAAATGAGACTTTCACTTCTATGATGTTTATTTAAATCTCTTTTCACAGATACTATGTGTGAACGAGGTATTAAACATTATGATTTAAATTTGATAATATATATGTGTAAATAGACAAAGGAGAGGTCCTGATTTAAACCTGCTTTGATGAGGTCCTTAATCCACCTGATCACAGTAAAAGTGTGGTAGTGTTGTGAACCAGGCCCAAAGAATCAAGGTGGGAACAGAGAAAAAGAGAATTCTCTTGAAAAAGAGAATTTTCAAACCTCTGATAAGGAAAAAGGTAGTACTGCCTATAAATGCTCAGCAATTTGATGTTTAATTCTGCTTTTCTTTTATATACTCCTGTCTTATCACCCATCCAAGGGCTAAATGCTTTTAAGGAATTGTGATCTTTTATGTCCAACAACTATTTATATATTCATATGTTCATCTACTGCTGATTCTCACAGGTGTTATGAGCTCTAGGTCACAAAACTCAACTCCCAGAAATTTCAGCATGAATTGTGATTAATTTTGAATGATTTAACTCTTCAAAAACTGCTCAGGTGTGGTTTGTGGCTGATTGCAGTTCTCAGTCTTTACCCATGACTAAAATGCTTTTTTCTTGCTCCATTCCCAAGTGTTGTAGAAAACAATTGATTACTATCAGTTTTCTATCCTTTGCATTCAAGTGTAGATTTCTTAAGAATTCCTGATAAATTAGAATTGCTTTTTCTGAACATTTAGAAATTGATATTAATCTCAGGAAAATTTAGAAGTTGCCATGATCACTAGACATTGGAAGTTTTCCATCTCCTTTATCATACCTGCTCCTTGCCTGTCCCTGTGGCTCTGCTGGATTGTTAATCCCTTGGGAATATCTGGTGCCTGTTCCCTAAAATCCCTAAAATCATTGCTCCTGCATATTCTGCCATAGCAGCCTCTTCTTCTCTTCTTGGCTCTTTTTTTGTCCAATAATTTGAAAGCTAAATCTCTCTCTAGTGTGTTTAGAAGGGCAGCACTTTTTTAAACAGGTTGTCATTTGAACTAAAACTGTTCTCTTTTGTGCATGGCATTTCTGCACTTTTCTGGTTCCTCTAATGAGTCTCATTACAGATACTTTCATTTGCTGGATGTGACCTTATTCTCCATTTAAATGTTCTTCTTTCTGAAGGCAGAAATGTCCAAAGCCATCCTTAGTGCCTGCAAAAAATCCCTTATTTTTCTTTGTAAGTTTTTCAAAATCTCCCTCAAATTATTTTACCTGATAGAGATGTGCTCATGTCAAGATGCATTTAGAATTCACTCACCTAATTGAAAGAAATTGATGAAAAAAATGCGGGTTTTAAAAATGTTTTTATTTTTTTCCTTTTAGTTTTTGAGGCAGTGAATGACAGGTTTGGCTCTCATAACTTGTGGAGCTGGGCTTGCAGAGATTGCAGATATATTGGAAAACTTCTTTCATAACTGAGAAAGCAAAAATACCAGGTAATAGTCACTGATGTCTTTGTTTCATACATCTGATTTAAGAGCAAAAACTCATAGCAACAGTAGGAGAGACTTTTAATACACTGTAGGCAGGGTGAATATGTTATGTCAAAGGGATGACAAAGCTGTGCCAGCAGCAAAGTGCAAAATATGACATTTTTATTACTGCAGCACTGTGCACAGCATTACTGAATTTGGTAAATATGAGAAGTTTGGAAGAGAATTAGCTGGGATGAACTTTGGTTGGATTAAAGGACTTGAGGATATTTGTGCTTTTTCCATCTCAGAGTGGAAAGGGTTTCTGCAAAAGGGAGGCTGCAAGAGGAAATGCAGGAGTGATGGTGTAAGGGCCAGGGTAATTCTGCAGTTTTAACAATTGTACTTAGTTTCACATATGAAAATCTGCTCTCATGCTCTCTCTAAGACTGCAAATTGCAGAAGTAGCTCCTATAATGAAGCTGTTATTGGAGAAGTGCCATCTCCCTCAGTGCTCCAGAATGATCAGGCACTGGAAGGATGCAGCTGGGTCACTGAAATTAAATCCCCCCGTGCATGTGAGGGTGACAGCTTGCACAGACAGAAACTGCATCTCTCTGATCTGAATCCACTCCTCCCTGCCTCTCTGGGCTCTGGCCACTCAGATTATTTGGCAGCTGTTTGCCATAGTCATAAATTTGGAAATAATTCAGCAGGCTCTAGTAGGAAGCCAAGGTTTCTGACAATTGCCTGAGGCTCTGCAATCCTCTGGTGCCACAAATCATCCTGACCTTGTGGTGCCAGACAGGAGCAGTGCCCAGCCAGGACATGGGACCAGCTCTGCCAGAGCTCCCTCCTCCCACTGCCACCCAACTGGCTGGGGAACTGGGACTGCCATCAATTACAGAGATTAAATCTGCTGCTGAGACAGAAATTTTAAAAAATCATGAAAAGCAAGATGGAAAGAAAAAAAGAATCCAGGAAAAACAAACAAACAAAAAAAAGCATTTGTAAAAAGAGTTCTTGTTCAATAAATTCAAATCTGTCTCTGAATAATAGAAAAGCAGATTTTGAAAAGTCATGCTGGTGTGCAGGATGGCTGTGTAATTCTGGGACAGGTAATCATGATTAGGAGATGATTTGGAGCTCGTGGCTGCTGGTAAATCCTGATTTAAGGTTCTTTTCTGTGGCTTTGTTTGGGGCTGATGAGTGTTTTCACAACACCTGTTGCAAAATAATGGTGTTTCCATGATAGCTACTGTTCTAACTTGCTTTTTAAAGTCACATTTGAATGGGCATGTCTGCTTGTGTCTGTTCCTGAACCAACTGAGCTCTCAGGGATAAGTACCCATTGCAATTATGAGCATTTAAATGTTTTCTAAGTGTAAAATATTTACATATTCTGAAAGCATGAGGAATTGGTGTTTCCTTGATTTGACTTTCCTTGTCTGAAATGTTTCAACTCTAGTTTACACCCATTATTGTGGATTTATTTTTTTTTTCAGTATTTTTATGCAAATGCTAGAAACAATAAGACTTAAAGCCCAGAAAGGCAGGAACAGGATCAGTTTCCCTTGATGATAAATGCCTGCACTCCAGAGCCCGTGTTCTGCTGCTGAGCTGAGCCCACCTGCTTGTGTTAGCAAGGATGCCAGCATTGCTGACTCACAGTCTAACACATATTAATGAGCCTTTCTTCACAACTAAAATTGCAATTTTAATGAGATTTGTGTTTCTCAGGCCTTCAGCACTTTCCACAACCATCCTGAGCTTGAAAAGCTTTCAAGAGAATGTTAATATCAACATTATCAAGTAAAAAAAAAAAAAAAAAAAAAAGTTTTGTGGCACTGAGGATGCTGATAGGCAGATGAGTATTCTTCAGCTCAATTTTGGTATTTTCAAATGTGGGTTTAAAGGAATTATGACTCCTGCCATGATCACACCTGTCCATGTGGTAACACAGCTCCACAAGAGTGGATTCAGCTCACCAGGGTCCTGTCAGACCCACCACCCACACAACCCCCTGATGAGCCCCTGCTCTCCCCTGGGATCAGAACCTGGGCTCAGGTTTTTATTGAAGAAAAGGAACAAACCACCTCCTGAAAATGAGCAGAGGTGGATGTTCAGTGGTGTCTTGCAGGAATGTGGATCCTAATCTTCACATGTTGTTATTGAATGTAAATGAACAGTCTCTCTCTGAAATCCAGTGTAGAGCTCTGTGTTGGGCAATACATTTCTGGGTGATATAATAAACCTCCAGAGATTTGAGGCTTAGTTATTTTCTAAATTTTGAGTGGAAAGCTAAATGCTTGCTAGTCTGCTTGTATTTCAGGTAAAAGTCATTTTTTCACCTCCCACTCCTGTTTCCCAGGATTAATCTCTGTCTCTTATTGAATCCTGACTTATTTTCAAAGCTGTTCTGCTAGAAAACCAATATTTTTCTCACTATTTGCATTTGTAAAAACAATAAAGATCCTGAGATGCAGGTTAGCTAAATTTCTGAGCACATCAAAGGTATGGAATTGCAAAATTCACACAAAAACTTTATTACTAAAATTTCAATAAACTTGGTAGAAGGTACTTGTGCTCAAAATTACACTTGGCCACATATTGGGTTTGTTATATCAAAATTTAATTCAGATTGATCAAAGCCTTTGTAATTTCTTAGATAAAGTTGGTTTCAGCTGCAGGTTTACAAGAAAGCCTTTATTCAAAGCACTTTCAGGCATTGTTACTGCATTTTTTACAGCTGTTTGCTATAGCCCCTGTGCTTGGGTGCTTGATTGCTCCTGGAGTGAATATTGACTTTCTGCTGAGACAGACATGGCAAGCTGATGTGTTTTGTTTAATGTTTAAAAGCTGCTCAGGCAGCCTGAGGTTCACATCCACCTTGGGACAGGAGGGAGAGAACAGAAAAGCAAGATGGAAAGAAAAAAAGAATCCAGAAAAAAAAAAAAAAAAGCATTTGTAAAAAGAGTTCTTGTTCAATAAATTCAAATCTGTCTCTGAATAATAGAAAAGCAGATTTTGAAAATCTTCTAAATTGTTCCCTGAACTGAGGTCAAGGAAGAAAATAATGCCATTCACAGTAGAACAGGGATCAATAAGAAACCCAAATAGGGTGGTGTTTTTCAGACCCTCTTAGTTTAGAAACCTGAGTTTTTCTGTATAAATAAGAGAGAGATGTGCTTCCCACAGGCCATTCTGTCAGAGAGAAATGCCTGAAGTGATGCAGCTTCTCTAAATTACAGTGTTTTGTTTGATTCTGCACCTTAGCAAGGCAGCACACCCTTGAAAACTCGTGACACTTTGCTGTTAGTATCACATCCAAAAACATAATTTTTTTCCAGATGTGTTTTTTTCCCCCAGATGTGGTTAGAGCCCTCAGCAGCAGAAATTGCAGCAGCCAGCACAGTTGTATCCCCCTTGGTCTGATGGATAAAGTCCCTTAGTCCCAGTTAACCTGTGAGTGCAAAGGTGATTGTGATCAAGGTTTAGAAATGGGAAAATCATCTGGCTCATGTCAGTCACTGTGTTTTGAGAGTGTTTCTTTGGGCTCCTCCTGCCCTGGATTCAGCTCTTCCTGGAATTTGGAATTCTTCCCTTTCTTCCATTGAACACTGACCCAGGCTGTCCTTTCTTAATCCCAGGTGGGTTTGAGCCCCACGTTGGGCGCCAACTGCAGTAAACTGTAACTCTTCCTATCTCTCTCTAAGAAGGAGCCAGGCACTGCAGAGGACAAACAAAGGCTCAAAAGAGGCTCCTTGCTTTTCTTAATGTTCATAGTTTATTTTATGGTGGTCCCAGGGCAAAAGAGGAGGAGGATCTCAGATAATGGTCTTTTCTAGGAAAAGGTCAGGGAGGGGAATTTGGCTCTCTGCCAATAGGATAGGGACAGGAGGGAAGGGTTAAGGCATTCCTTATACCTCTGGTATTGGGCTACAACAGTCCTTCCACCATTTCTCCCCTTCTAAGAGATCCTTCCCTCTGTTCAGCCTTTCCCTGCATTTCATCTTCCCAGGGTGTCACTGTGAGCCACCTATTTGAAAATTTTCCATGCTGCCACTTCCACACAAGCCCTTCACAGTGTCAAATGCTTCAAAATATTTCTGCTGGGAAGAAATGTGGGACACTTGGCATCAAACCACTAAGCTTCCATAAAGCAGTGATGTTTCTTCGTGCCTCAATCTGTTTTTAATATTTTAATTGAAAGTTATTTGGAATTTAAAATATGTACTCATGTTTCAGCTTCATCCTGTTTTACAGAGTACCCACCAAACTATGATATCTGCCATGCCTGGAGGTCTCTCACTTGTTAAAAATTAAGAAGAACTTGCAAGTGTTTGAAAGCAAAAAATGAGTTGCTCAGTTTTTATATCTCCCTCCTCCAACTGGCCTAGCTTTAATTTCAGGTTATTAAAATTCAGTCATAGTAACACTAAATATGGTTAATTCCATGGGAATTTAGATTAAGTATTTAGAGATATGCAGACCAATTTAGATTAAATAATACTGCCATGTGCTAATAAATTTTTGTCTTCCAGGATTCTACACACAAAAGATATTGCATTAGAAAATTGAGGCAGTTGCTAGGGTTTCAAGCATATAAATTTGGAAGTATTCTAACTTTGATAGATGTCAAAAAATGAGCCTGAAATGCTTCTCTGTGTTCTATTCTCATCAAATTAATTCCATTTGAAAAGCTGCATCTGTAGAGTTTCATTAGCATTACTTCCAAACCCAGTTACCACCCTGCACTCCTGAGTGATGGAGTTATTGAATTCCTCACTGGATGAGGTTATCTGGAGCCCTGGGGATAAAATTCTGAGACAGTTTATTGCTCTGATAGAATTTGTGTGGATTTCTTACTATCACAAGACTGTTTCTGTGTTATTTATATGTATGTTTATGGCACCTCACATAAATTTATAAATCAGAACAGGATAGTACAGGTCATGTATGAAGGGATTTCAGCAGTCTACAGCTCTATGGTCCTTCTGTATAATTTTAGCAAATTGACTAATAAAATATTAAATTAGTTGTTTGGTGTTTCCATGATCTTCAAGGTGACTGAAACTTGGATACAGACTGCATTTTGCATAAACTTTCCTCTTCTTCATCACCTTAGACCGACTCTCCAATGTGTTAATTCTTCTCATTTATGATTTTTGATATAATAAAAACAGCTTACATAGCAGATAGAGACTTAATTGTACATTAAACTGCTTCTTTGCTGAGCTGAGAGAACTCACTATAGGGCAAATTTGAATTAAAGTAGTGCTGGCCATGCTCAGAATTCATTAGCTGTTTAAAAATCTTAATACTGTTAGCTAAACTGATGTGGCTCTGAATGCTGATAAGGCTGGAAGCACAAATGCTGCACATGCAGCAGTGCTGGGCTGTAGCAAGAATGGTTTAACCTGAGCTCTGTCTTTTGAATGTGCCTGATTTCAGTGGATTAATGCCTGCAAAGAGAAATGAAGATTTCCCATCAGTACAGAAAAATAAAGAGTTTTTTCTCATGGCAGATGTTGTGTGCTGCTCTGCAGCTGCCTTTGGAGTGCCCATAACCTGACACAGCCTCTCCCAGTAGCTGGAATTTGCTGGGAGCAATGCCCTGTGCCTGCTGGAAAACCACAGCAGCCCTTTAACACCTCCCAGAGCCAAACTTCTCTTCTGCTTCACTACTGCCATACATTACAGAGTGCTGAGCTCCATTTAGAAGCAGTAAAACAGTTTAATAACTTTTAAGTTGCTTTTTTTTTTTTTCTTAGCTAGACACATGGGCACCATCTAGTACCCCACAGCACCTTTCTTGATCTCTATTGCACTGCATGAGAGAGGCCAAGCTGTCACCAAAGGCACCTGGGCTGCTCCAGGGAGATGATGAATCAATAAGTTAAATTCAGTTGATGTGGTGTATTATTCTGAATGACTGAACTTGGCCATATGCTGCAGTGCAAGTGAACCTTTTATCTTTGTTTTCCTGGGTCTTAGGCTATAAAACTCCAGGCTCCATCCTTTTCTCAGGCTTACTGTGCATTTCTGATACCATTGAGCTCTAATATCTTGCTGTATGTCACTGTCATCTGGGCTGCAAGACTAATGCAAGGATTCCTCTTGGCTGTGTTGCCCATATATCCTTTGCACAAGGCAAAAATATTTACCAGACTAGAGAGAGAAGCAGCAGTGGCTGAGTAATGTGTGTGCAAAATGATCTATGAGTGCAGACCTCGATTGACTGGAAATGAAATACTGTGATAAAAATCCCATTTTTGAAATGTGTGCTGGTGCCAACGAATGCATTGCCTGCTCTGGGTTTTTATAGAAGTTGTACAGCTTAAGCATTATTTTTCATATACTAACTGGAAAATTTAGGAAGTGTACTAGTGGGTTTGGAAAAACAGTTATTGTAAGACTTGCCAAATTACCCAGACTTCAATGTATGCACTTTACAGTATTCTGTTTCTTGTGCCATTCTGGATTAGAAAAGATTTTAAACAAGGAAGGTGTCAAAGGATGGCAGATTTGAGGGAATGAAAGAAAATTAAAAAGTAAAACATTTACCTCAAGCTCATGATGTTTAATAAAAGATCTAGTTTTGAGACTCTTGCTCTTTAAGCTGGCAACAAAACAGCTCATGGTAAAAAATGGTGTTTAGCTCTTAGGTGTGCTTGTTGTTGTGCTGATGGATGTGTACAGTCTAAAAAGCATCACACCAGACTTGGAGACTGATACCCTCCCTTCACTTGGACTAAGAACAGGAGACTCTAAATGTTCTCTAAAAGCAATTTGAAGTACCCAAAGACCAGAGCAGGTACAAACAGAGGCATGGTATCAATTTGATTTCCATTTTCCCCTTGGGCTTTCATTTAATTCCTGCCAGAAGTTTGGTATTGCTTTAGGAATGATACATTATGAGGAAAAACTCATATCTATTTAATTTTCCTTAATTTTCCTTTAATTTTCCAGGTATGGCCTGCCCAGGAATGGCAGCTCTGCTCCCAAAAATGGGAGATTCACTGGCAGTGACCTTCCAGCCCTCAGATATCCCATAGATGTGCTCTCCTGAGGTGCTGTAATTTAACTGCAGGTGTCAGGATGTGTTCTGCTCCTGCCCATTGTCAGGTCAGAGAATCACCACAGCTCCCACATTTTGCTCTCAAAGGTTGTGCTTGCCCTGGCAGAGCCTGGCCCTTTCCAGAACAGTGGGAATCAAATCTTATCAGTAATTGTGACCAACAGGGCTACATGGGACACAGCTTGATATCCTATTGCAGATTAGAACTGCTGGGAAAACCTCTGAAGTGAAACAAGGAAGAAAAAAAAAATCTTTAAGGCTGAAGTCTTTTAGAATTCAGTCTGTAAATAGAGACTCTTCTGGGTAATGTGTTGTGGATTTCTGAAGGAATCATATGAGGACTTCACTGAAAAATCACTGAATTATGTTTTTTTGTTTGTTTGTTTTTCTTAAGAAGTGCATTATTAACAACAGAACATTTCTCCTGCCTTGAAAATCATGTTTTAAAGGCATTTCTTAATTATTGAGAATCTAGTTCATGACTCCTGAAGATCTGTTTGAACATCAGGGAAGCTAGGTACAAGTATAAACTGCTTCTGGTGCTTAGCTTGTAAAATCCTGCTGAAATGGATAAACTGGAGCATTCACAACCAGGGAAAGGTTTTAAATTCCACTTCCCTATGTTCATTTGTGAAATGAGTATTGGTTTTCCTAGAGTACAGTGAATATATTCAGTAGAGTTTTGAGGTTCTCTGCCATATGAACAGGTATCTCCAGAATGGAGAGAAAGGAGGTTCTCCTGTCTGCTCTGGATTTGGCTTTAGTTTGATTTGTTTGTTTATATGGCCCCAAACCAGAGTGTGAGATGAGGTTCTGCCACCAAGGTTATGCACATTAAACTCGACAGCAGGCAGCAGGAAAGGTTGATGGCAATGGTGTCCACTGCCAGTGTTCTTGCATTGCTGTGTTAAAATGCACTTGCTTCCTCACAGCCACTTCTATCTCAATAAAAACGTGCTGCTTTTCAAGCTGTAGAGGAGTTCTCCTGGCAGCTGGGTGCTGCTGTGATGCAGAGCTGCTCACTCACCCTGGAGCAGCCCCAGCCAGCCTGGCTCTCCCCTGGCTGCTGTAGCAGCTCCGAGCCAGAAGCAGGAGCTGTAAACTTTAAAATACGGCTTTTCAGCCAGAAAACCTTTTCTTGCAGCACTGAAAGCTTTTCCTGCATTTCAAGTGAGTGGGAGATTGTTTCCCCAGTCATAAGTTTGACTCTAAACACTACAGCAACCAAAATTAGGCCATGCATCATGCTGATGGTAGCTCTCAAAGAGTTCAGTAGAGGATCCCTTCAGACCACACAAAGCAAGGTTTTGGTCCCAGCCACTGAGAATAACCATCATGAATGTGCAGAGGATGAGAGGGACTGGGGAGGAGGAGCAGGGGTAGGGCAGGAGCTGCTGGCTGAGTTTCATCTGGTGATTTGTGTGCTTGGCTTTCTGCCCTCCCCTTGGCTTTTATCAGAGCTGCATTTGCTGCCTCATTGCCCCTCCTGAGGGAATTACAGCATGGCTGGGCTTGGGAGGGATCCTGAAAGATCCTGGAAGATCCTGGGAGCAAGGTGTAAATGTGAGAATGTCTGTGTGTGTGTTTTGGGCTCTCAGCCTGCTGGCTCCAGGGACTTGGGGACCTGCAGGGTGATGGGAGTGCAGCCCACAGCTCCAAGGAGAAATAAAATTCTTGCCAAAGCACTGAGGATGTGTGAATACTTGATAAGGGATCCCTGGAAATATTTCTTTACATAAATATCTGATAGGCAAGTCTGCAGATAGATATGAAGTTAAAATCCCAGCTTTGCTGGGAACACTGAATATTGATGTTTATTGTCAGCATGTGCATCACATCATCTCAATTTAAATACTGAGACACCTGACAAGGCATTACTCACCATGTATAACCTGCCAGAGCACGTCACTGCAAATCATTCATACTGTTGAAACATCTTTAATTAATGGTTAAGGTTAAAAAAACAAAAACAAAAAACAACAGATTTTTTTTCCTGCATGAGGAACAAAGTGATGTTTTATTAGTGTGTTTACCTAGTGAAGTTCCCTGACTAGTTTTATGTGTTTCTGTCCACATTTAAAGTTTTATAGTGTCTTCAAAGGTAGAGTTTTTTAGAATTTTCATAATTTGATTAAAAATTAGTGAAATTGTTGTTCTTAAATCCTTGGGAAAAATCTTTGGGAAAAGTCAATGAAATGCTCATAGATTTTAAGGACTAGTGCAGCCTGGCAAGGGGAATCTTTAAGTATTTTAGATTACAATGCCACTTACCCTAGATTAATAACCCTAGATTAATAACCTTAGATTTTTGGTCCACAGACAACTTTTCTGTTAAGGAGTTTAATTTTATATTAAATATCTGTGCAATATCTCTTGGTCCTGTTTACAAGCAGGCTGTTGGCTGCTGATGTGTTTCCAATAGCACAGGAGGGCAGGGGCAGAGCTGCTGTTATTTACTTGATTTTAATACAAATTCTCTTCCTTCCCCAGCTCAGAATTTTGTGCATATGAAGCTGAAGTCAATTTGCTATAAAAGGTTATCATACACTGGCTAATCTCTCCAGCATGTATAATTAGAATTTGGAAGGAATCTTGTGAAAGCACTAACAATCCTAGAGAAGATAATTAAAGCTGAAATATGAACATAGTAACATCCCCAGGAGGGGGTAAAAAAATCCATCACATTATTGCATTAAAATAAAGATTTTGAACCTTGACTCAGATGCCCTTTGTGCTCTCAATTGCTCAACCTCCATCTGAATCTGATTTTTAAAAAATTAACTAGTAGGAGATTCTCCTAGGTAACAACTAGTCAGTTGTGATTATTGTTGTTTTAGTTTTTTTTAAAAATGGAGAAACTTCTAATTTCCACTTGAGATGCAGGAACTGGGAGGCCAAAGTGTGATCTCCTTTTTTTTTTTTTTTGTGAACTCCTCATCACCTGCACATCCCCTGGCCCCTGTGGACATCCCCAGAAACAGCCAAATGTTACTTGCAGATCCTTCAGGGATCTGCAGCTAATCATTTTGCTTTGTCTCATTAGCCCAGCTGCAATGGAGCAGAGCTAATGCACTCACATCCCAGTTTAGGTACCAAGCAGCTTTAGCTGCTTATCTGCCATGGAAAGAACCACATTCACTTCTGAGATGAAAATTAAATGTGGAAATAATTCCCTTTTCCTTTTTGGAATATTACTGTGCTATTAAATAGGCTTAAGACCATTAAAGAGTAATGACATGAAGTTGCATGCATCATTATTTTAAAGGAGATTGAATGAAAATATACTGTCTATCAGTTCCAGCCCTTGCCTAATCCTCAGTTTAATAGAGATTTGTAAGGGCCATGATGCACAGCCATTTAGTAATGAAGTTTTCAGTTTCTAAAGCAGAAGGTTTAGTACCCACACTATGAATGAAGTAAGCACAAAAGACATCAAAGATCTTGTTTTCTCACTCTCAGTAACTTTAAAGTTTTTCTATTAGTGTGGTCGTATCTACAGAAATGAAATGCAAAATAACAGTAGAATATCAGACTCTTTGCTCTCAGTTAGGTAATGCAGCAGCTGATTTCTGCAGTTCCCTGTTCTCCTGAGCTGCTTTGGCCCCACTGCCCTGCTCTGAGCTCCTGCTGCCTTCCCTTGTACCAGTGGAGGAGGGTGAAGATCAGCTCTGCACTCCCAAATCCCAAATCCCAAATCCCAAGTCCCAAATCCCAAATCCCAAATCCCTAAATGGTGGCTTGGGGTGCTGAACCTGCATCTTCAAAATGCATCAGCTGAGCTTGGACTCTTAGCTGTGCTTCTGAAAATCTGTTTTATAAATATTGTCACTGCTGAGTGATGGCAAGATTAGAGCTTGGGTTACCCTCTCTAAGCTCAGAAGTTGTGTGTGTGTTTGTGGAAATCAAACAGCTCCATTATTCCACAAAAGGAAAAAATAACCCAAAGATCCTTCAATGCAAGACTCTGTTTTTATGTGAAGGAACCTGACCTACACTGTCACTCATCAATGCATTTGATGTAATATTCACATCTGAGTTTCTTTCTTTCATAAGAAGGGGTGAAATGGAAAAGGAGATATTGCCAAATAACTGGAACATGCATTCAGAATAAAATATTCATGCAAGAAGGAAATGAGGTCTGTGCTTAAAAAAAGTGATTGTATGCTGTGATAGCAATTATGTACATTCAAATATTGTTCTTTTCTTCAAATCTTGGTTATAAATCCAAAATATATAATTGATCATTCTATCAATAATGCATTTCTAATTTTAAGGTGTGAAATAAAATCCCCTTGCTTATTTTTACAGGCTGACCCTTTAAAAAAAGTCTTTTTTGGCATTGGGTCTTCTCATGAGACACAAATAAAAGATCAAGAGGCTGGAATCTGTGATAAACTGACAGGGAAGTTCCTGTTTGGAGAACGCAATGCGTTTGAAGTTTCTGCAGATCCCAACTTTCCTTTTACCACAAAGGAAAGAAAGTGACTGCAAGATGAAAGAGCCTCTTTGGCTGTGCAGACCCATGATGGAATGCAATTTAATCTTTCAGTCACCATTTCTGCTCTGAACAGGTTAAAACAGAAACCCATTACCTTTGATTGCTGCATGAATAACTTGGTGGGCTCAGACCAGCCCATTCTATGGAAAACATCCTTACAGGTGACTCCAAATGTACATTTTGTGAGCTGTCTCAGCTTGGCAGTGAGTCTAAGGCAGTAAGAAGGGAAGGTTGCCTTTATCAAGGGGCTGTTTCTGTCTCTGTTGTGTTGGTCTCTTTGATCTCATTACTCTCCTCTGATATCCTAATTTCCCAGGACCTGCTCTCCTACAGGCTCTGGTGCCACAGTGGCCACCAGGAGGAATTTCCATGGATGCTCATCTGTAAAAGCTGCAGCTTCAGTGAGTTGCCATAGTTTGAAAAGCCTTGTTCATGTTGTTCTTGAGGTAGATTGACAAGAGGTTTGGCTTGAGGAAAATCATTACAGTCAGTTATATTTACTAATCTTTCCAAGCTCTCAAACTTGCTAAAGTGGCCAGAGACCAGTACTCACAGCTGAAGTGCTCTCTAAGAATCTCTCTTCTGCTCAACTCATCTCTCAAACTGAATTTCAACAAATGCTTCTCTTGGAGGAAAAAGGAAAGTAGTCTTTAGCTGCAATTATTTGTGGAAGTGAACACAAGAAAGAATGAAGCTTCTGAGGAAAACAATTTTTCTTCTCTCTTACCTAGCAAGAGGAATCTTGCTGAGGTGAGCAACTATCAGGGGATCTGATCAATAAAGCTTTTGCCTACCATGAAAGCAGAGGACTAAACACAAACTGTTTATTGTGTGATTGTAGAAGGAAATGGGTGTTGAACTTCTCATTAAGGGCTGCTGGAAGAACAGAGCCCCATTGTGCCAGGGCACTACAGACAAATACAACAAACACACAGTGGCTTCTTTGAAATGTTTTTCCTCTCCCAGGGAGCTGAGAGGATGGAAATGTGCTTTGAGAGGTTAGTCCTCAAAAACCAAACATGCAGGCACATCATCAAACACCCACTGGGCCATTCATTGATTGCTAGTCGCTCACAGTTGACTCTTAATGACAAACAAACTTATTTTCATGGTATCCCTTCATTTGTGTTCATGCTGTTGGGCACCTGGGAGAGGGGATAATGTGGAAGGCACAGAGAGCTGCAGGTCCCCAGTGACATCCAGCCCCTGATCTGATTGTCACCAGGGCACCAACAGCTCCTCCACACCAAAGACAAGTTCATGTCTCACTTCAAGCCTAGCAGTGTTTGGCTGTGTTATGATAATGTGGTGACAGCAGGGAGAAGCCCAGGGGTTTTTTTCTTTCTTTTTTGTTTGCTTTAGTGGGCAAAATTTAATCTGGGAAGAATATTTGTTTTTGGGAGGGCTCGGTTTATAAATCTTTGTATTACATGACTTCACCCTGGGTTTGTGATGTCATTTTGCTGTGTGTTTTCACTCTTTTGTGTGTACTAAGACTGTTTTTATATTTTGGGGTGGTTATTTTGGAGAAACAGTATTCCTCCCTATATCCTGTGGTCTTTTTCTATTCTGTAATAGTAATTATTTTGTATTTCCTTCAGGCAATGAGCCATTCCACTCAAGGGAGATAATCTTTTTTTCTTGCCATGAATTATGAGTATGAAGAGGCAGAGTATGTGGTTTTAACCTCCATTGCTGTTGGTTTTCACCTTTCTCAATCTTCTTTTCACACTATCTTTTTTAACCTAGCTCCTGGTCTTTTTGTGGTATTGCCTTTGTTTTTGCTGCAAGATAATGGAAGCTTAGCTGTGTCAGATGCTTGCATACCTGTTCCTTTAATCCAAGTAAATTAATCTTTATGAGTTCAAAATCAAAATACCTGAAGCCAAGAAGATCAGAAGGGACATCTCACTTGGGCTAGATGAAAGTGGAAAAATCAGGCTAATTCTAATGTTTCACAGATGGAAAGGCACAAAATACTTGACAAGCTGAAAGCTCAGTGTGATTTCAGTTACACAAATGTCAAATAAGCAATTATACAGAAGTCAGATTTCTCCTGTAAATTTGCAAAACAGTGGAACATTGTGCATAATTGCATTAGATATTGTTTTAAGGAAGAAACTCATATTCCAGGCTTCATTAGCTTTCAGAGTCCTTGAAACAAATTTGTTGAACACATCCTAAAAAGTTGGAGACGAGATTATAATTGATTTTTATTCACAGCAAGAGATTTAGTGGAGAATTAATGCTGCACTTTCAGTTGTATTTCTTTAAATACCTGTTGCCTTTAATTTTGATCTCTCTATTCTCAAGACCCTCCAGTCATGGCTCTGGGTAGTTTTTGACCCAGTTAACAGTGACTCAGCCTTTGCTGCCCCTGGGTTCCAGCTCTGCCCCTTGCCAGAGGTCACAGCAGAGATGCTGGAGGCAAATCTCTGATTCTACAATTCACAGTCTGACATTTTAATTGAATGACAGTTTAAATATCCTAGGCCATGACCTGGAGTGTCTGAGGAAAGGGACAGTGATCTGAATGTGAAAGTAGCTTAAAATCAATTTAGTCACCTGGAATCCCATTTCTCCTGGGAGCTTTGGACCAAACACTGAGCTTGTTCTGTCCTTATCTGCACCAAATGTCCACTGTTTGTACACATAATTATTATTATCCAGAGTCAGAAAGTGGCCTTGGAGCTGTGTCTGCTCAGAGGGGTGAAAGAGATGACCCTTGGAAAAGACTCTAAAGATGAGTTGATCATCTGATGCCAGATTTCATGTAAGGTTATTATTCTGTGTCATGGAAAGCTGCTCAGGTGTGTGGTCTCAGTGTCTTGTAGAGTTTTTTGTACTGTTTGGAGAGGGGATGGTGGCTCTGTTTCCCAGTGTCCTTAATGAAATGTATTTCTATTAGACATGTAAATTCTACACTAGGAAGAGTCTTATTTCTAGATAGTGCTAAATGCAGATAGTGCTGCTCTGAATCAATGGGATTAATCAATTCTTTCTGTCTGTTATGTTCCCTAATTTCTGTCTTTCTGAATTGTTTTGTTTTGCTGACACACTGTGACAATTTAGATTTGTGGTTCTGGGTTACAAGTGGAGCTCCCTCTGTTCCCATCAGCTCTTCATCTTTTGAAAACTAAAAACCTTTGATACTGCTCTCTTTTTAAACCTATTTCTTAAAAAGAATAATACAATATAAATCAGTGGCCAAAACAACTTCTGAAATTTGGTTTAGAAGCAGAAATTCGATTCTAAATGTCAAAGTACTGATAGGAACACCAGTAGATCCAGAGCAGAAAAATTACTAATCCCATTTCAATGCAGAATTATGGTTTCATGGGAGACATTCCACAAATGTTGGATGATACTAAAGAAATTAATAGAAAAGAAAAAGAAGACTTGTATTTCTGCTTACCTTCACAGAGGTCTATCCCTGCTTTTCTAACAAAGTCATGACCAACCTGTGGAAGCTGTAATGGAGCTGGAATAACACAAATTGCTGATCCTTGGGGATTGATGTATTTAGTGCTCTGAAGCCTTGCCCTGCCTCCATTATAGGAGATTCAGTAACAGGATGTTTTCTAGTGCTCTGCAACACTCAGAATTTCTGTATTGTTGCAATACAGATTTTGTTGATCCATGCTGTGAGCACTGACCTGTTATTTTTCCTTCTCTGTCTCAATCACACAGTAAATAGGGGGAGCACAGTAATTTTCAGGAATGGATGTGATTCCAAGCAGCAAAAGCATGTTCTCTATTTGCTCTGTGATGAAAGCTGTAAAAGAATCCCTCCACAACAGGCTATTGATCCTTATAAAGTGCATCTGCACAAGTTTACTCATTATCATCCAAAGAAACAAATTCTTTCTTTCCTCTCAAGGTGAAGTATTCTGAATGACAAGCACAAGAGAAATAATACAGTAATTTGCTGATTTAAGGTGTGGGAAGTTGATTCACATTTTGCAGAAACAGCAGTGATTGTCAGTCTACCTATGAAGGATTTTTTGCCTTCAGATAGAAGGATGCTTTTGACATATTTTGCACTAGAGTTTATTAAATAGAAGAACAAAATGAACACCTAATTTGTGTTGTTGTAAGTCAGTGTTTGCATATACAGCTGTGATATTTGAAATGCCTCTTTATTCTAAAGACAAATTGACAGTTCCTGCTGGGGCCAGTGTCCTGTGCTGGTAACAAGTGCTGACAAAATTGCACCAAGCTGCTGCAGCTCCCCCTTTACTGCATTGCTTTGTGCAGAAATGTTAAATGTATTCTGCACAGACCACCTACAATCCATCTCTTTTGACTCCTTTATTGGTATTTCTGCCTTTCAGAGTTTGAACAACCCTATTGCCATTTGGAATTCTTCTGGTAACTCATTCTCCAGTGAGCTCTTGTAGGAGTTGTGTTTGTAGGGCTGCCCAAACTGGGGGGTTTGGGTTGCATCCTTCAACCTCCTGTTCTGCACAGGCAGTGAGAGGATGTGTCTGGAGCGAAAAGGGAGACTGAGAAGGAGCTCAAATTCTTTCTGTGTGGCAGCTCTCTTCCCATAGGAAGGGGTGAGGGTGCTTGTTTTGTGCAGTCACTAAGCCCAGCTTTTGGAAATGTCAGCTCCTGGCTCCTGCTTGTGGGAGCCCAGGGTGTCCCCCTGGCCTCCTTGGGGGTCTCAAAACCCCCCTAGTGAGGGTCTCAAAGACTCTGAGAGAGACCCTGGTGTCTCAGGTGCTGGATTCTAACCCCTGGGGAAAATTACCAACACAAAGAGAATGGAAACAAGCTGCCAAAATTAATGAAGTGTAAATTAGACTTTTAGAACGTAGATAAATAGGTTTTTTGGAATGTTTGTGATAAGGGACACGTGGCCAAGATGGAGAATTTGGGGGGTGGACACCTTTTCCTCCTTCTTCTCCCTGTCATCCATGCTGGGTGACACGTTGGCACTTTTAGATTGGATGGGGTCAGGGCTGGACCATTTAACAAGATTGTATTGTATTGGAAAATTGTTGTAAACGTGTAATTTAGTATATAAGATCAGCCCTGCCTTCACCAGGCAGATCCCACTATAGATGCCAGGCAAAAAGTCCCTGAGATAAATAATAAACAATCCCTGGAACAAGAGAAAACCATCTCCTGCAATCTCATTTTGGCTGCTTGAGAGAAAACCAGGGTTTGAACCACCTCATGTCCCTCTGGAGGATCTTGGGGCAAAGGAGAAACCCCAGAGTGGGGCACTGCAGACACCAGCCAGGGCAGCACAGCCCCTGGAATTTGCTTCCCTTCAATTCCCCAGCACTGTCAGCATCCCTGGCAGGCACAGCTCTGGCTGCACAAGTGGGGCTGTGTGTTTCTGTTTTGACAGGAGAAGTTTGCTGTGCCTCAGATGCTGCAGAGGCAGCAGCTCACTCACATCTTACAGCTGCCCTTAAGGAAAGGTATAAGTCAATATTATTTCAGGCAGAATAAAAGGCAGAGTGTGTTAATAGAATAATAATGACAGAAGCACTCAAAGACTGCCTTGCTGCCTGAGATGACTTGGTTGCAGCAAGGCAGGACGCAATCAAATCATTAACTCCTTGTTTCCAGAGGTGGTTTTGTGCCCATCTGTGGGTACCTGCCCTGCCCAGCCCCACAGCTGCTGGCCACATACAGATTTAAAATATGCAAATTCTGTTTCTTGCAACCTTTAAAATATATATATATAGATATTTATTTTTTTTTCACACATTTCTTCTCCATACTTGGAGCTTGGTGAATTTTGCTCTCTAATTATTTTTTTTGGGGAGGGTTATGTGAGAATAACAAGAGGAGAAAAACTCATGTTTGACAACTCCCAATTTTCTCTTCAATGTGCACAAAGGGCACTTCCTAAAAGCAGCAGCTTCCTCCACAAATGTAAATTAATTTGTTTTTTCAGTAAAACCAGGAGGAGTTTGCCTTGTTCTGGGGAGGGATTTATTCAAATGTACAAAACCAAATATAAGTTGCTGTTTGAGGTGTATTAGTGTGAGCAAGAGGGACAGCAGGAGTTTACCTGGAGCAGGATCCATGGACCTTGGGGGATTTTGGGCAGGAAAGATTTCAGAGAGCCAGACAGAGCAGCAGGATCATTTTTGGGGCTTACACAGAGAATCCTTGTTCCCATCTCTGAAACTGGGAATGTAGGCAGCCCCTGCCAGAGCCTGGGGAGTTCTGCATCCCTAAAGTGCCTGGGAAGGTGGGAGGTGGAGGAAATGCTCTCTGTGAAATAAAGTCAGCCTTGGCTTTCTGTTGAACAGCTCAGCAACACAAGTTCATGTTTTCTGGGTGCAAAAAAAAGCCTTTGACTAATTTGATCTGTGTGATGGGACAGGAAATAAGCCAGGGCTGGGGAAGTTTAAGGTTTTACAAGAAAGACTTGAAAAGGAAAGGGGGGAAAAGCAATATTTCTGGATTGCTCAGCTAAAGAATAGTCTTAGTGCAGTTGGATAATAGTTAGAGATGGAATTCCATACATGAAAAGAAATACAATTCTGGATGATGACCAAGCAATGTTCTTCAGAGTCTCATAAAAGCAAGGTAAAAATAGGATTGTTAGAAGAGAATTTGATCTCAAAAATATTGGAAAGTATTTTTCTAGCAGAACACCTAAAGGAAAGTGGAAAGAGAATCCACCCAGGGACTTGTTGTGTTGAGGCCTTTCTGCAAACAGATAGTAGAGTTATCACTTCTTTGCTAGAAGGATTTTATAAATTCCTTGGGGATAGTTCTCATTGGTATCTGAAGGAGGAAGTCAAGTTCAAGGCATTGAAATGTAATGCAAAAAGGCAAACTGTAAAATAGAGCCAGATAAACCAGAAATCCAAGAGATCCTCATACACTGTTTAGATTAATTCTAAATATGAAAGATTTATCTTTTAACATTCCCCTGGGCACTTTCAGCCATCCCTGCATCTGCTTACCAAGGCTGTGACATTTTCCAAATGCCCTCTGCTTTTAGTAATTTTAAACCCTGTTCCAAAGCATGTTATTGTTCTGTCTGAATATTAAGTTTTAAGCAAGGTAATGGATTACATTTTGAAGAGCTGCATGATTACTCTCATCTGTGCTAGTTAAACCTGGATTTTTACCTTGGCTGGATTAATTTCAAACTGACAAAACAGCTCTTGCTGGAGCTGGAGGAGAATCTGAGTCTTGCAAGCAATGCAAAGTCACCCCAGCTGGGAGTGTCAGCTCAGTGTCACTGCTGCAGGTGCTTTATATTCTTTATTTCACACTTACAATCAACCCAAAAGCTCACACCTTCACAGGGCAACACTGTGATGGGGTATTTCTGGTTGTGAGCATTTCTAGGAGTGTCAGCTTTCCAGCCAGGGCAAGAACCTGCTTTTATAAATGTGCAGAGCAGGACCCATCCCTCCTGCTGCAAACTGCTGCCCTGGGGTGGGTTACTTTGGAAAACCCAGCTAGGAGGCAAATTTCAAACAAAATTCTGCTATTTCCTGGCAACCAGCAGAGCTAAATTAAGCTGGCCAATTCCTGCTAAAATCACAGCAGGGAAAGCAGAACAAGCAAAGAATTCTATCTTGCAGTTAGATCCTGTGCTATTTTTGAGTCTGCTGCATCATTCTGAATGACACATTTGGATGCTCCCAGACCTGTGTGCCCTCTGCAAACACACCTGGCAGTAAATGCAGGTTGCACAGGTACCCTGAGGGATCTTGGCTCTGAGTCACTGTCACCACCCTTGTGCCCACTGCACCAGTCTGAGCAGGAAGAGAATGAAAGTTCTGATATCCAAATATATTTGCAATTTCTTTGCTTCACAGCAGAAGCCATTAGAGGAGAGGGATTCAGCAGCTGCTGCAGCTTGGTGTTTGTAGGAAAGCAGCTTTATTTCTTGGTTAGGAGTTAAAAACAGGTAAAAGTGTTTACTCAGGCCTTGTATTTAAAGCTCAGGTACAGCATGGCTCCTGCTCAAAGCAAGCCCTGTTCTGGGGATGACCAGCCCCTCTGGGCTGCTGGAGATGCTGGGTCCCAGTTCTGCAGTGTGCCGAACATTCAAACATTTAAACATTTAAACATTTAATGCCTCCTCCATTCTGGAATGCTCCAATGTGCAGCAAAGAGACTGAAATCACTGCTTGGGCAAAGGAGAAAAGTAATATCCCTGGAATTGCCAGGGTTTGAAAGAATGAGCAAAGTCATTGCCTCTTTCAGCATTCAAAGTGAGTTTTATTCCAATCTGCCGAGTGAGGTGCTGCATGTTTCCATGTTGAGCTCGCAGACACTCTGGGTGTGCTGCTGAAGATCCCAGCACAGCAAGGTGCTGCCCAGTGTTCCTGGGGGGAGCAGCTCAGGGTCTCCCCTGCCCATCACAGGCTTCCTGCAGCATCAAAAGCAGCTCAAGATGTCCAAGGTTTTGGATCAGAAGAGTCTCAGGTGTGATGTGCCAGCAGCTCACCAGTGTCTGGCCTCAGCTGCCTCCATTCACCCCCAGTGCTCACAAGAAATATGTAAAGCCAAATAAAGAGATGTAATAAATAGGACCTGGTTAATTTATTCACTCAATAAAACATCAATAGCCTGAAGTTAACTGAGCAAAACCAGGCTCACACTAAAATGCTAAATTAATACCTCCCTGCTGCCCAGAAACCATGCTCAAGTGCATTTTGTAGAAGTTGAGAAAAGTGGCATTAAGTGTAAATGTGTTTTAAAGATTATTAGAAAGGGCACTCCTTGTGAGTAATTCAGTTTTTTAGCATTATGTTTAGAATACTTTAAAATAAATTGTATTGGCAGCTCCTGAACAGAACTGCCTAGCCACAGCCATCTATAAAGATGTTAAAACCCAAGAGGTTTGATCCCTTTTTTCACCAGCTACCCAACAGTTGGAAGTTTTTCACCATCTGGTATTTATTACCTCCTTCTCTCCTCTGTGGACACCCTGGGGTGTCACAGAGCAGCTGGGGCTGGTTGTCACCTCCTTGCAGGAAGAATTACCCATTCTCTGGGTAGTTACTCTATTTTCTAGTGCTGTTTGCCAGGCAGGCTCCTGGCACTGTGTCCTTTATGGGATGGCTGCAGCCCCTTTTCAGCAATGCTCCTCACCCTGGGCTGGTTTCTGGGGGTAAAACCCACTGCCACAAATCCCAGCCTGCCTATGAAAGGGCTCTGCTCCTCCTGATGGCCTGAAAAATGAGGGAGTCTCAAAGAGTAGCTGAAAATAGGGAGGGGTAGAAGTTAAATAACTGGGCAGTAAAGTGAATTTTAAAACGTGGGTGTTGAATGGGCAATACAGCAGAGAGGGAGATGACACCCCATCCCTGAGCTAACCATGGTTCCTGTGCCTGCAGCTCCCTGGGCTGGCCTTTGCAAGCTGATAAATGGCTCTTTGCAGCCTTTTTTATTTTACTTTTTTTATTGCTTGCAGCATTTGTTTTAGCCACAGCAGGGAAAAGTCTCTCTGAAAGTAAAAAGCTGACACGTGTGAAGGAAACCCACAGCCCATAACATCATTTAGCAGGAAGGGTTTTTATGTTGTTTCCCAGTTTCCATCTCTGTGATGCATTTTCAGTGATGGATGATGCTGGGAGGGATCCTGGGCAGCTCCTGGTGCTCTGCCCTCACCTGCAGCAGTGCCTCACCTGGGCTGCTCCTTCCATCCTGACCCAGAGGCAGGGAAAGCAGGAAATCTGATGTTTTCCTCTGTCTAGTGATCCTCTTACAGGATATGGGTGTCAAACACGCTCCTGTGCTGTGAACCCTGGATTGCAATGCAATAATTCTTGTCTGGACTATTTCTCTAAGCTTTGTGCAAATTGCTAATGTCATTTTACTTATAAATTATAAATGTTTCTGCAATATGCCAGGTAATTTAATACTCCCTAGAAATTAAGCCATTAATCCAATCTCCATCAGACATTTTTGTGCTTTTTCCTGTAATAATGCACAAGAAAGGCTCTCTTAAAAACCATCAAAATACTACATTGTCCTTCTTCAAATCTCTCCTTGACTTTTGCCCCTAGAGCACTGCCAATAAAATATTCAGCAACAGCTTGGCAGCTACTCTTCTCTAACCACTGCTTATTGCATTAGTCACAATTATCTCTCTTTATATCCTCCTGCTGTTATTCCAACTCTTGTGGCCTTTTCCAGTAGTGCAAATACATATGCATGCCCTTGAATTCATGAACAGGATGAATAATCACTTTGGAGTCTTTGGAACAACCTACCTTCTTCAAGATAAGGATGTGAACAAGTGTTCAGTCACAGCTTTAAATTGTGAAGTCTTTGGAGCAGGAATTGGTTTCTGGTAGGTCTGTATAATGTGTTTTGTACTAGAGGACCATAACTGGACTTCTGTCCTACTGTGCATAAAATGCAAAGGTTTAGAGGTTTACAACTCTTTATAACATAGCTCAGTAAATATGAAGGTGGTACTTTTGAAAGCAGTAATTAATCACAGCAAAATAATTGGCAGCTAAGGCGAAGTGGAAACCTCTAAAGAAGTAACCAGGAATTAAAGCCAGCAATGTGGTGGTGTTTGGTAAAAATTACAAAGTGCACTGGGAGGGCAGGAGTTCCAGCAGGGAACTCCTCAGCTGCAGGAGCCCTGGGCAAGCCAGGCTCACCCAGCTGGGTGTCCTTGCCAAGGGGCAATTCCAGCTCATTCCCAGCCTGCTGGACAGGAGAGGGATGCTGCTGCTGCTGTTCTCTGCATTCTCACCTTCCCCCAGGGTTTCATGGATGGTTTTCCCATTTAATCATCCCTGATGCTGGCCCCTGCTTGCACACAGCTCTGGCAGTGTCTGTCTGCAGTGTGTAAGTGAATTCTTCACAGGAATTGCCTGTTGGGAGATGAGCAGGGACAAGTGACAAACTCACAGGCAGCTGCTCATTTGCTCCTGATGTTTGGTTTTGCTCCCTGCAGTTGCATTCCTGCCAGGAGCAATCACATCCTCATCCTCACCAGTCCTGGTGCCTGTGACCCACAGAGGGACCCCACAGAGCTGAGACTGGCTGAAGAGCTGCTACTGCCAAATCTGCTGGGGCTAAATCTGAGCTCACACAGTCAGTGGAAGACTCTCATTGGTTTTAGTGGACTTTGGGTTCTTGGCTATACAGTTACAAGGCAGTAAGTGCCTGGAGGGACAGGCTTTAAACACCACGGTGTGGCAAGTGCTGAGCTGCAGGTGTGTCTGTGGTCAGTGCTCAGCAGTGGGAGTGAGCACATTGCTTCACACCAGATGTGCTTGAGTCAGCCCTCACAACATTTTGGTGAGCAATTAAAAGCCCTCACATTAGTGGGAACCTGGATGCTTTCCTCCCAATGATGATTTACTGCATGAAAAAAAAAAAAATGAGGTGTAGGGATGTTTTGGATTGCAGCCCACAGGATGGAAGTGAATGATCACAGACTGGAGCCATCCTTCACTGTGCTGTCATCGTCTATTGGAAAGCTGGAGGATGTAAGCAGCAGCTGTCCAGGGAGACAAATCAGTTGAAAAAAATTATGTCTTACAGGTTTCCAGATAGTGACCCTGGGAAGATAATCAATTATAAAATCAATGTAATACATGGAACTTGGGATCTCATTCTGAGCATGCTGGGTTTTGAAAGATTCTGGCTGTGCTGGAAAATGAATGCTGCAGGAGTCTTCCTCCTGTCTTGATAAAAGATGATTTTATAAGCTGGAACAATCCTCATTCACACATGCCAGCACGTTCTCCTCCTCTCAGCACACTGCCTGCAGGATTTCAGTGCTCCCCTTGTACACTTCTTTTAACACATGGAATGTGTGCAGATGTTGTGATGCTGCATCAGATGGAACAGGTTTAGGGGCTGGCTCCAGGATCCCTGAGTGTTCCATGCAGAAATCTTGATTGCAGTAAAGTCAAGGCAAAGCTCCCACTGGCTTTGGAGTGGTTATTTGTTCTTCCTCCCTTCTGTTTTGGAGTTGCCTTTTTTCTTCCTACCTGGACTTTTAAATATGCTATTTGATTATTAAAGCAGTTTTTCTTACCCTTTAGAGTGTGTAACCACTGTGGCAGCACAGTGGCCTCTTCCCAGATGTGCCT
Source organism: Erithacus rubecula (assembly GCF_903797595.1). Classification (NCBI taxonomy): domain Eukaryota; kingdom Metazoa; phylum Chordata; class Aves; order Passeriformes; family Muscicapidae; genus Erithacus; species Erithacus rubecula. The sequence continues at coordinate 870,871 of NC_136669.1, forward strand.
ATGAAGTATTTTCTGACCAGAGCATTGTACCTGCTGCAGGAGAATAAAATAAAGACAAATTGAGTGGCCCATAGCTAAAAACAAAGGTGGTGGCACAGCTGGGACGTGAACCATGGGGCTGCCTCTGCCTGAGCTGCTGCTTTGTCTTTCTCTTTTATTTTCAAAAATGCCAGACAGAGACAAGATTATAGGTGTAATTAAAAGTCCTGAGGATTCATGTCCCTCACTGTCTTGTCTACTTTTCTAAAAGCAAGGTCTCTACAAGAAAGTAGCTAATGGAAATTTGATGTCTGTTTTCAGGTGCCTGCCTAACAACACTTTAATGTTTAATTGTTTGATGTTTGGGAATACAATGTAACTGCACTACAAAAATCAATATTCTTAAATATTCCATTTGAGAACCCCAAAATGAATTTCTAATATCTATTAGGTTTCTCTGAATTATTTTCTACTGAGTTCATAAATGGCATTAAAAGATGCCATTGCTAGAAAACAAATGAATACTGTTTCTGGGAAGAGGATTTACAGCATACATGAATGCATACAGAAACGTAAGATGAATCTCATTAAACTTGAGATCCATATTGTGGCATGATCAGTGATGAAGTTTGAGGTGTGACTGGTGTTTTGAGCTGTGTTATTTTGGACACTCTCACTCCAGGCTCATGGGGCAGGTTTGATTCAATCTGAGCTACATCACTCCCCAAAATTAGGTGGTTATTGCTAGAGGAAGAAATTCCTTCTTCTTGCCCTAGAAGTCAGCAGTGTTTGCCAGCATGCATTTTTACAATATTGGTTTTATAGGAGCAGTTTCTCACTTTTACTCATTTGAGAATTGAATTAGTTTTTGCTGCTGCTTCACTGACTTCACAGAACATTTCCCCACAATCATTTAACATGCTATTAAATTCTAGAGCATGTTGTCAGTACATCTGATAATTTGATTTTGAATGATGTTTGTGTCATTGCTAAGAATTTTAGTCAGCAACAGCAACACTGGTAATATGTAGTGATGTTACATCTCCCAAACTTCTGAGCCTCCATTCACTTCCACTTGCTGCTTTTGCATTTTCATCACCTTCTTCAGTTTCCTTATTTAGAGAAATCTGTGCACAACTGGATTTCATAAAGCTGTTTTTAAACAGTTTGCAGCTCCCAATCTACAGAACATGAAGCACTCTGAGGATTGCACTTCTCTCTAAATGTCTTTATGTTTCATGTTGTTATATCAAAGCCAGAGGAGCTCTAATAAATTATTAACTGTGGCCAGCTGCTGATTCTCCAGCTCTGGGCCTTTTGCATGAGCAGCTCATTCCCTGGAAATGGATCCTTTCAGAGCCAGCTGGAAAATACCAAATATGAGAAATATTTGGTGTGACCAAATGTCATCTGACAGAGCAGTCAGCCTGGCTCAAGCAATTGATCATGTGGAAGGTGTGCTCCAAAGTGAAGGAAAATGAAAATAAAAATAAAAATATAATAATAATAATAACTATTATTATTATTATTATTATTACTATTATTATTATTACATTAAAAAAAGAAAAGAAAGAAAAAAGAGCAAAAGAAAAAAATTAGACTTTGTATTAGGTTGTAATTTTGACTCTTCTAGGGCTTTGGACTGGAGAGTTGTTTTTACTTTCAATTGGGATTTTATTTTTATTTGGGATTTTATGTCAAAAGCTTTTAGTACAAATTTTAACATTTAAGACTTTTTGTTTTTTGAGATCGATACGTTTTTATAATGAACAATATTTTTACTATATCTTTATTATTTCTAAAACTCTGTTTTAAAACTCTCCCAGAAACTTGCTTTTTAAAACTTATTTTTTATATTTATATTAATATTTTTAGATTATATATAAATAATATATAATTATGTATATATATTATATTATACAAATACTTAAAACTATATATTTTAACTCTCACTAAAACTTGTTGACCTCTCTCTAAAAAAAAACTCAAAAAAATCTCTGTTTTGGGGTTGGTTTGACCATTTTTTGGGAGAAGTGATGCACCCTGCTTAGTAGAAAAACTCTCAATTTTCAGTTTATTGTTTTTTGTGTGTTTTTGGTTTCTCCCTAAAAGTCTTGTCCTGGAGAATCCTCCAGTGTCTGGTGAATACTTTGCTTTGGGAACATTTAATCCAGCGTGGGCTCCAGCAGTAATTAGCAACAGGGATATTTATGGAGACACTCTAACCTGCTTTGTTCAGGAATATTTCACCCTGGTACAAATTTCACAGCCAATAAATCACTAATGAAAATGTCATTTCCCAGCTGCATTTTACCTGACGTGCTGTTAATCTTGCTGCACCCATTGGAGGCAGAATTACTGCCAGATTTGCAACACAGGGAGGAATTGATTTTTAATTAGTGACCCCAATAGTGTAGGTTAAAAATGATTTGATTTTAAAATGGTGATTTAATGGCCTTTCTCATATAATGGCATCAGTTTCGTTGCCTGCACTGATGTTTTTTAGGCTGCCATTCAAGCAGATGCTTTGAAGGACAACAAAACAAGAGTTGGGATCAAAGGAGGGATCCATTCAACTCCTGGATGACATTTCATAAAGGAAATTATTGCAAGACAGATCATCATCAATTATTTTGCCTGATTGATGAGTTTTATCCATTTTCCTAAAGTAATTTATATCATGGCCAGCATGTGGACAGACATTTTAATTTTAGGGAATGGCACAGCACAAAAAGAGTGTGGATTCCCTGAGACTGTCACTGCAGGTTAATCAGCCAAATGAAGAATGTTAATGAAATATTAGAGTAGGGTGATCACTGCTAAAAATGATGAGGAAAAAGGGTGTGAATCATGCCATAGGAGGGAGCTATAGACTCTCCTTTCCTGGAAGTCAGCTGCATTTTATTATCCTGCATATTGCTGAATGCAGATGCTTACAATAAAAAAAACCAAACCAAACCAAACCAAACCAAACTAAACCAAAACAAACTAAACCAAAACAAAACAAAACAAAAAAACAAAAACAAAAACAAAAAAAAACACAAACAAAAAACCCCACAAAATAACCTAATCATTGGTCAGTGTCAGTGAAGCTTGAGCTCATTAGACTCTGTCAAAATCTGGATTTGCAGAAATCAAGCCCTGTTCTGAGTCTGTAGGTGTGATAATTCCATATATTCCTCATGTGTCTCCTGCAGTGGATTTTCCTCCAGGGAGGATAACCAGGCTGTCTGTAGGTTAAATTTTGAGATCTCTGTCTTGGTTATTGGACACACAAGTGGAGTAAATATTTCTGAAATAAGCCTTTTTCTGTGACTGTGCTAAAATAGGAATTTAAAAGCTTGAGCTACTCAGAGTCCACCAAAATCAAAGCTGTTTTTTCTATTCACATTGCTAAGTTTTGGAGCAAAGCTCAATTCCTGAATTCAGAGCACTCCTTGTCTGTCATGACTAAGAACTGCATCATGCTGAGACCAAGGAGCTGTGAGATAATAAAACACCAAGGAGTTGTGAGATGACAAAACTCTCCTCTCCCAGACTGCAGCTCCTGTGTTTTTATAGGGGCTCATAACTGGCATTATTCACTGGAGACAGCTCCTGTCTCTGGGGGGCTTTGTCTGAATCAGCCCCCAAAAGGCACCCGGAGAGGAAAGGCAAACATCTCTGAGAGCAGAGCAGCCAGGAGGGTCACCATTGATTGATCAGCCATGATCACCATTGATTGATTGATTGATCAGCCATGATCACCATTGATTGATTGATCAACCATTATCACTATTGATTGATTGATCAACCATGATCACTATTGATTGATTGATCAGCCATTATCACCATTGATTGATTGATTGATTGATCAGCCATGATCACTATTGATTGATTGATCAGCCATGATCACCATTGATTGATTGATTGATTGATCATCCATGATCACTATTGATTGATTGATCAACCATTATCACTATTGATTGATTGATCAGCCATGATCACTATTAATTGATTGATCAGCCATTATCACTGTTGATTGATTGATCAACCATTATCACTATTGATTGACTGATCAACCAAGATCACTATTGATTGATTGATCAACCATTATCACTATTGATTGACTGATCAACCAAGATCACTATTGATTGATTGATCAACCATTATCACTATTGATTGATTGATCAACCAAGATCACTATTGATTGATTGATCAACCATGATCACTATTGATTGATTGATCAGCCATTATCACTATTGATTGACTGATCAACCAAGATCACTATTGATTGATTGATCAACCATTATCACTATTGATTGATTGATCAACCAAGATCACTATTGATTGATTGATCAACCATGATCACTATTGATTGATTGATCAGCCATTATCACTATTGATTGATTGATCAACCATGATCACTATTGATTGATTGATCAACCATTATCACTATTGATTGATTGATCAGCCATGATCACTATTGATTGATTGATCAACCAAGATCACTATTGATTCTCCCTGAGCTCTCAGGGGGAAAGCACCAAGTCAAACAAGCATCCTGCTCTGCACATCAAACCTCAGCACTAGGGCAGCATAGAAATGGTGCAGGGGCTCTTGGGGCTCCTTCCCTTGTGTTCTGCCCCCAAGTGCATCTGCAGAGTTGTGGAGTTTGAGAGCAGCACTGCTCTGGGGCTCTGTGCTCTCCAAGCCTGAGGGATGAGCCCCCAGCTGCTCACACAGCTTGGAGGGGCAGCCCTGCTCTACCTCTGCTTTTAGCCCACTATTTATTTATTTTTTAACTAAAGTTACTTATTCTGTGTTGGTGCATTTGCCACAGATTTGCTCCCCTGTGCTGGTGGGAGAGCTCCAAGCAGCCTGTCTGTGAATTCATGAGCCAACCCTGCAGGGCAGGGGCAGTTTGGAAGGATGAATCCCCAGCTCAGATTGTCAAAAAAAACCACTTTTGTCAAGTGGTTTGACAAAATGGCACGTGAGGTTCATTGCTGATAAATGTGCAGTGATGCACATGGGAGGAGAAACACACTTGGTGATGGTCTCTGAACGAGTTATTAACTCCAAGATCTCTCCTGAGTGGTTTTATAGGACTATCCATTATATTGTCAATACAGCAGCAAAGTAAAACTAAACAAACCAAAAACCCAGCTAGAACTGGAGTAATTACCAGGGAAAGACTGGAGAATAAACCAGAAAGTGTTGCTGCCTGTGCTGGGCACTCCACATCCTGACAGGGAGTTGTAAGGCTGAGATCTGCAGGAACACCTGTGGAAAAATGGATATTTTATTATAGAGGTAACAAAGCTGTTACTGACATGGAAAAATCTGCTTTGTTGTAAATCTCTTTCCAATAGTTCCCTTATGCCTTATTTTCAGTACAATTTAGTGTGGCTACCCATCAGACAATAGAATGATGACTTGCTATAGCTAAAACATGCATTAGAAAAAAAAAATGTTTTATCTGATGTAGTCTTAAAAGAGAAAGCATTCATTGCTAAAAAATGTGCTTCACCAATGCACAGTTCAGGAAAAGTCACCTGTGCCTGTGTCCTTCTCCTGATTAGGCTGAAATTGAGACTTCCAGAAGCATCTCCTGGGCCAGCCTGTCCTGTCCCTGCCCAGCCTGGCTCAGAGCAGCACCTCTGGCTGTCCCCAGTGCCACCAGCTGTGCTCCAGTCCCTGTGGGAATTCACTGCTGCATCCCCTGGCTCAGATTTTCCAAGCTGCATGGGGTGTTTAAAACAGGAGTAGAAGGGGGGAGGGATGAGTTGTAATCAGAATTCCTTTTTTTTCTTTTTTTTATCAGCCTCATCCTCACTGCTTGGCTGCTTCACTCTTTCATTCTCATGATCCATGGCTGCACTGCTGGAGGGTCTGTGTGGTTTTAGGGCCCTTTGAGGATGTAATTCAGACTGGTTTGTAAATATCTCTGTATCTTCCAGCCTCTGAGTGGGATTTTTCTGCTGATTGTACCTTTTCCCCATTCTTTGTGCATTCTGTTTGCTTACATTCTGTTTTTTTTCTTGGAGAGATTATTCACCTAGACCTGGAGCCCTTCATTTTTTCTGTCCATGACTTTGACAAAAGCTCTTGGGAAATTCACCATCCTGAATTCAAGAATTTCCAGCCTGTCAAGTACCCATGGACCCTGAACACATTGGCCCAGATGGTTCCCAAATTCTTTAATTCAGCAAAGTTTGTCCTTCAGGTTTGGTTTTGATTATCTTTCCATTTAATTTAAACAGAATCACCTTCTTCCCACTCAATACCAATTTACTGCTCAAAGTCACACCTGTCATTGCTTACAAGACTGAGTCTAGAATAGCAAAAGCTCTTGTTGGTTCAGTGTTTTAGCAACTTGGACTTCATTCCTCTCACATGGATAAAGAAACCCCACACCTTTCAGGGGGGAAAAAGAAAATAAGGGCCCAGAGTCAGTGGCTGGGGCTGCCAGGTACCTGCCCAGGTGTGGAGCAGCTTCCACCTGCTGGCAGGGGGTTGTTGGAGAGATTATGGCACAGACATTTTTTGAGTAGATGACAGTTGCTGTATCATCTTCATTATGCCTCCCAAATAACTGGAAGATAAAATATATTCCCTCTCCATGCATTTCCTAAAAATACCTGCTTGAAATCTGAAACTCCTTAACAAGTGAATCATTCACTTCTTACACCCAGCAATTCCCTCAAACAGTGGATTTTAAATAAACTGAAAAGAAGGTCTGGAACTTGCTTTTCACATCTCTTCCAACCCAAACCATTCTATGAATCCATGACTTCCCACCTCCTATCTAAATTATTACCTGCCTGGAAGTTGAAGTTCTTTTCTCTCAGCCTGTGCTCTCTTCTACACCCAGTCCCATCTTTGTCTAGGGGGCCAAATCCTTCAGCCCTGCTGCTTAAGTGTAATCTGATTTTCCCAGTTTTATGCTATGCTTTTCCCCAATTCTGATGCATAGAAATCTGTAGTTTACCTGTGGGCTAACCATTTGATCCTGCCTGGAACAGAATGGAGGAGCTGGCTGCAGTCATTCTCCTCCCTGGATCATGGTGATCTCAGCTGGGGTCAATTTGTCAGCAATACAAGCAGGGGAACTGCAGTGGGCCTGATCTGCATGAATGGAGCAGCAGAAAATGCACAGCCCTGTGATTTAAATTAATATTGATCCCACTAATAGGAATCAGAGGACCAAAATAAATTACATAAATGGAGTAATCAAGACGAAAAATTTCTACAGAGTAACCTTGTGTTAATGGAGCTGATTTTTCTGGTGTCAGGTAAAGACAGAGAGAAGGATAACACACCATTTGTTTGGAAAGTTAGTGGGCACTGCTGGCTGCTGCTCTGGCTGCCCAGGGCTGCTAAGACAGGAGATTATTTCTGAGGACCCAAGACAGACTTGAAAAAAAACTATTTTTTCTTGTGTTGCCTGACTCTCTGTGAAAATACCCCAAAGCCTGAGGCTGCCAGCAGGTTTTGTATGTGTGATTTGCAGCCCCATTTCCCTTCCTGGGGGAGTGTCCCCCTGGCAGGAGCTCAGGTGTGTGCAGGAGCTCAGGTGTGTGCAGGAGCTCAGGTGTGCTGGCAGGAGCTCAGGTGTGCCCTGCAGGAGCTCAGGTGTGCTCTGCAGGAGCTCAGGTGTGTGCAGGAGCTCAGGTGTGCCCTGCAGGAGCTCAGGTGTGTGCAGGAGCTCAGGTGTGCCCTGCAGGAGCTCAGGTGTGCCCTGCAGGAGCTCAGGTGTGTGCAGGAGCTCAGGTGTGCCCTGCAGGAGCTCAGGTGTGCCCTGCAGGAGCTCAGGTATGTGCAGGAGCTCAGGTGTGCCCTGCAGGAGCTCAGGTGTGCCCTGCAGGAGCTCAGGTGTGTGCAGGAGCTCAGGTGTGCCCTGCAGGAGCTCAGGTGTGCCCTGCAGGAGCTCAGGTGTGTGCAGGAGCTCAGGTGTGCCCTGCAGGAGCTCAGGTGTGTGCAGGAGCTCAGGTGTGCCCTGCAGGAGCTCAGGTGTGCCCTGCAGGAGCTCAGGTGTGTGCAGGAGCTCAGGTGTGCCCTGCAGGAGCTCAGGTGTGCTGGCAGGAGCTCAGGTGTGCCCTGCAGGAGCTCAGGTGTGCTGGCAGGAGCTCAGGTGTGCCCTGCAGGAGCTCAGGTGTGCCCTACAGGAGCTCAGGTGTGTGCAGGAGCTCAGGTGTGTGCAGGAGCTCAGGTGTGCCCTGCAGGAGCTCAGGTGTGTGCAGGAGCTCAGGTGTGTGCAGGAGCTCAGGTGTGCCCTGCAGGAGCTCAGGTGTGCTGGCAGGAGCTCAGGTGTGTGCAGGAGCTCAGGTGTGTTTGCTGTGGCAGGAGGAGTCCAGGAGATTTCTCTTGCTGAGGAATGGATATGCAGAGTGGGACTCAGGCATTGTCCTCTCTGGGGAAAAGCCAGGCAGAAACCCTCAGTCCCAGCTGAGCTCTGACACAGCCAGAAATCTTTTGGCATCTTTAATCTCAGGGTGTTCAAAAGGGCACTGGTGCCTGGTGGGTGCTTGTTTCAAACTTGTTCTGTGACTTCTCCACTCAGCACATCAGGAATTTGTTTCCCCTGCTTCCCAAGCTGTCAGCTGGGCTCAGGTGTTCATTTCAGGTATTCAATAACTGCACATCCCATGTGTGGCACTGGTGTTTCCCCAGGAGCAAATTTGGAATAATGCATTTCCCTCCTGACTGAAATGTTCCATCCCCTCCTCCCACTGCTTTTACCCCTGGCAGCAACTGTGGTGAGGAACCTTCAGAAAAAGATTTGAAACAAAGTTTGACATTCACTTAAGTTGCTTCTGGAGACTTTGAAACAGCTCAGGGAATTTGGATGTGTCATTTTCACTCTAGTTCTGTTCAATTTGTATTTTATAGACTTTATTTAAATGTCTCAGACTGCATCAAACATTGCTATTACTGGATGTGGAACTGTGCTGGATTGTTGTGTCAAACTTATTGCACACTGCTCCTTGTTTTTGAAATTTAACATTTTTTCATGACTTTTTTTGACATTATAACTTTAGTCATTCAAACTTGTGTTACATTAGCACTTTCTTGCATATTTAATACATTCCATTTCTATCTCTGCAGCACTTCCCAAAGTTTTCAGACAAAACCTTCAAAAATATAGTAAATATAAATCATCATTAAAAAGTTTCAAGGGGATTATTGCAGCTGTTTTCCCGTGGTGATGGTTTCCCTGAGTTTATTGAAAACCACATTTTGTGCCAAACTGGTTGTGATGATCCTGCAATTGAGGAAATATATGGCATTAAAACTTGGTGACATCTCCTTCATGTGCTAAAGACTGTGAGAGGGATTGATGGGACCAATAAATCCTTTCCTATAGGGAAGAATGCAGAAAAAGCAGCACAAAATATGGTCCACCTGGTATTTTATGGCCCTGCCTGAATGCTGTAATCATTTTAAAGAGATGCTGATTAGCAGCAGCAACAGGAGCTGAATTGGCAGCATCAGCAGCATCAATCCCAGCAGCAGCACTGGAGCTCCTTTATTATATTATATATTATATATTATATTATATATTATATTTATTTCGTGGCTTGGATGCAAATGATTCCCCCAGTCAGGTGCTGCTCAATCCATGTGAATATATGGAGCTGACAGATGGAGGGAACTTAGAGAAATAACTGAATGCCTCAAATGCCACTAAAACTCATTTATTTGGAAAGACATTTTACAATGCAACAGGAAAGATGCAGCCCCAGTTCCTCAGGAGAGGGAATGTGGCCAAACCAGTTTATCCTAACTGGGAGTTATTCCTGCTGGTTCAGTCCCTGTCATCAATTCTTTGTTTCATTTCCTTGTTAATAAAAGAAAAGTGGAAAATACTACTGGGCTCATTATCTTTTCTACACCCCCCCTTTTTTTTCTGATAATTTCCTGATATTTTAATTTCTTTCTTACTTATTTTGGTACATTTTCCTTTAAGGCATTGTAATTAATGGACTGTACTAATTTCCTTTGAGACAACATTCTTAATTGCTGTAATTCTCACTTATGTCTTTTAGGCATCCCTGCTGGCATTGATTCATTTCAATTTGCATCCCCAAATGCTGGAACTATAAATTCCCAATACATGTAGGAGCTGGTCTTTGTCCTCTGAATGTTAGACAGGATTTTCTTTGGGTTTTTTTTTGTTTGTTTGTTTGTTTGGTTGGTTTGGTTTGGTTTTTTTTGTTGTTGTTGTTGTTTTTTTTTTTTTTTTTTTTTGTTTGGTTTGGGGGTTTTTTTTGTTGTTTTTTGGGTTTCTTTGGGTTTGTTTTTTGGGGGTTTTTTTGTTTGTTTGTTTTGTTGTTTAATTTTGGTTTTGATTTTTTTTTGGTAGCAAAATGAAAAGGTGACTTATGGTGTAGCCTTATTTTAAAATCTGGCATGTGTGTGCCTTTATCCTGGTTGTGCTTTTGGGTAGTGGCAAAGTGCCAGGGGGATGAACACCTGCCAGTTTGGAATTACTCTGAGAATTACAACCTTTAGGGGGTTTTGATACCAAATTGTCCAAACAAATGAATTTTCCAGGGATAAAAGTGACAAGTTATGAACAGAACTCTGCCTCACTCAGACCTCCAGGTTTCCCATTTGACTTTTCCCTCTGGTACAGTTATTTCTTGCAGGAATTCAAAATGAGATGAAAATTACTTGGTCACACTTTAGAATGAGTGCATCAGCATTGCTCCAAATGCAGGGAAATATCCTCTGCAGAAAAATCCTATTTATAGATCAAAGAAATGCAACAAATAATCCACTGGTTTGTGAGTATCCCTACAAATGCATTCCCATGAAATGTGGCTCTGCAGTCAGAGCTTGAAGCAGTTGCAGTTTCTGTGTTGATGACAGAGAATTGCAATGGACAAATGGATTGCAGGAAAATGGGAAAGGAATTGTCTTCTCCCCCATTAAGATGATTAATCAATGAATTATGACAAGAATTAAAAGCCTAACACACTAAAATTATATTAATGCTGGTGATTTAAATTTTATAGATTTTATAGGTTTTTCTATAAAAAATAGAAATAGATTTTTTAACAAAATAGATTCCTATAGATTTTTTTTCTGCTTTTATAGATTACTCCTGTTTAAATTTGTGTCTGCTGCATGTAATTCCCAAAGAGGTGAATAATTCAGGGCACAGAACAGGCAGAAAGCAGAGAGATGCTGCCCTGAAGGGGTGGCCAGGCACATCCCTGGAATTGTCCAAGGAGTGACTCTTGTGGCATTTAGTGACATGCTGGGGTTTCATCACAGGCTGGGCTGATCTTGGGGGACTTTTCCAACCCTGATGATTCTCTGGTTCTGTGATTTGTGCTCATGTGCAGTTCCACTGGCAAATATTTGGTGCACCTTTTCCTTTTTTTCCACTTGTTTTTCAGTACTCTAATGTCTCTTTATTTAATGGAAAGTATTGGTGAACTACCATCATGTTCAGCAGAGAATCCCATTTCCCCCTGCCTCGTTTATTATTGTTATAAATTTTCCATTCACTGACAAAACTGAGTTCTGTTTCCCTTGGTTTTTCTTATGAAAATAGAGCAAAGGGGTTCCATGGCAGTGCCTTAAATGCCAATTAGAATGAAATGCACCATTGGCAGGGCAGCTCCCCAGCCTTGCAGTGCAGATGAGGCTGCAATGTGCTCTGAGAACAGGTTGTGCTGCTCTTACACCCCCTTTCCTCATCTTTCCTTGAATTCTGTGCCCCAGGTCAGTGTCAGCACCAAGCTGGGATGTGCTGAGAGGGGACCAGGCTCTCCCTGCAGATCTGGCTTTAAGTAACAAGAAATTGGCTCCTTCTCTTTGTGTCTGGGTTTACAACAGAGATGGATGACTTCAAATGAGAGTGAATTAAAATTCAGGATGTGTTGGGAGCTCGAACAAGCTGGGCTGGGCTCCAGGAGGCTTCACCAGGAGACAAAGGCAGAAGTGGTGGGAGCAGACAAGGAACAGAGAAGTGGTGGCTGGCAGGGAGCAGGAGGGAGTGATTCCCCTGGTGAATGGGAAGGGATGTGAGGGAGGTGCTGCTCTGTACAGAGCCAGCTTTTGCTTTATTTTGTTTTTAAGTTAACCAAACTAGGAGGAAAATGCTTTAAAAGCATTGCCCCTTCTCCCTTTCACTCCCTCCTGCAGCTGATGTTTCTTCTGTCTTTGCCATTTTCTAGTTTTTTCTAATTTCTACTGGTTCTGTGCAAAATGAAGGGAAATACTCCTTTTTCTGTTATTATGCAGGATTTTCACCAAGGCAAGCATATGCAAAAGGTACCCAGGCTGCTGTAAACTGCTCCTCCAGCAGTTTTTCTTGTCTGTGAATTCTCAGGATTAACTGTACTCTGCTCTCACACAGCATTAGTGCAAACAGTGACTCTGTTTGTGCCCTGCTGGGATGTGGAACTGACCAGAAGCCAGCCTAGCCCAGAGCTGGGTAAATTCTTGTCCTAAAGGAGCACAAAGGAATAAGCCAAATATTGGCACCTGCATCCTGGGCTGCATCTCTGGCAAGAGCAATCCAACCCTCCTCCTTCCCTGCATTTAGCATCTGCTTCATAAATTCTCCTTTCCTGGACTGCCTGACACAGGAGCACACTCATTTAAGGTCAGAGCTGGCTTTTTGATGGTTTCCATAATGGTGGCTGCCATTCTTTAGAATATATACTGTAAGAAATAGAAATAGAAATGGCCTTTGCAGCCTGCTGCTGTTTGTCCAAGTTCTCAGCTGTAAAAATAAACATGCTCCTGCTCCTGGATGGTGCTGATCAGGGTGGGATGGGGCTGCTGGAGACATTGTCACTTGAGTCCCAGCAAGCCCTGGCTTTCCTCAGAAAGAGCATAAAATATAAAATATAAAATTTGCACCAAAGGAACACTGTGGAGCTTTGCTGTGCTCTGGAAACCTGCTCTGCTTCTGCCTGGGAATTCTCTTCACATCAAGATGCACAAGTGGGAGAAGTTAAGTGGGGCTTCCCAGATCACACTCACCAAGTGAAAATGAGAGCCAGAAACTTCAGCAGTTCTGAGAGCAGCTGAAGAGTCTGAGAGTGGTGTGATGTGCTAAACACGGTAGAAATTCACCATGGAAAAAGTGAATCTTCAGTGCTGGCAAGGAGATCTCTCTGTTCTTGTGCTAAAGCACATGGAGATGCAGCAAGGTGTTTGTGTGCCTGACAAAATGCAGCTGCCTGTGGGGATGTTCCTGCCTTGGCCTCTGTGAGCAGCCTGCAATAAAACTGGGATTATATAAAGGATGCTATGGAATCAGTGTTTCCATGCAAAGTTATTTCTCTTTGGAAGATTGAGCTGTGCTGGCACAGCAAAGCTCTGGATACCTGTGCTTGTCCCTCTTGTCCCAGGGCAAACTCTGAGATGTGCTGCTGGTCCTTTCAGGCTGATAAAAATGCCTGAGTGACTCATGGATTCTTGGTTCAGTTGTTCAAAGAAAATTGTTACAGCAAAGTTGAGATGCAGAGACAGTTTAGCACCACGGTTAGACACAGCCTGCAGCATTTAAGATTTACCCATGATATGCAGAGTGGCTCAATCACACATCCCCAACCCTTGTTCTCCTAAGGAAATGTGTAGACAAATTTGTGGAAGCATCTTTGGGGGAAGAAGCAAAAAGAAATCGGCACATCTGGTCCAAAATTCAAAGTGGATTCAAACTAAAACATCTGGGCATTTTGGAAAGGTTAGTAACTTCTGTAAAAATGTAAATAAATCCCTGCACTCCTGATTTTTCCAGTTTGAAATTATCTTCCATGTAGCTCTTGGCAGAAATCTATTCAACCTCCAGTCTGGATCTCTTTGGTCTTCTCACATTCCTTCATCCTCACTTGTGTGACTGATTGCACATGTAGGTTTTTCTCAAAGTTTCTAGAGCAGACACCATGCAGAGGGCTCAGCTGTAAAATTCACAGTGGCTGAAAGGTGAACTTGGAAAAACACAAGCGTAAGGAGCACTTCACATCTTTCTGCTGGCTGCATTTTGTGCTGTACACTTCATACTCTTAGTACAGAAGATTGTATGAGGACAAAACTGTGGGGTTTTCCTATCACAGCTCTTTACCAAAACAACCCTCTTATTTCCTTCAAAGCTTCTGAGTGCAGCTTAACATAAATATTAAATAAGTTACCCTGGTAGTGTTCCAGTTAGAGATATTGCACCATCCCAGCCTCAGCTGTGACTTTTCCCCAGCTGGGCACAGAGTTTGGCTGAGATGATGCTGCAGGCAAACCCAGCTCTGCTCCCACAGCCCAGGGTGGTTTCAATGCTGCATCTTCAACCAAAAATACACTGCAGCTTGTAGGAGTGATAACAACAGCCCTTCTTTGTAGAGCACAGCCTCACCTAAGCTGGAGTGGGGGTTTGTGCTGCCCTGGGGTGACAGGGTGTGCCAGGGGATGTCACCCAGCCAGGAGGGGCTCTGTGCAAAGCTGAGACCTGCTGGCTGCTGTGCCAGCTCTTGGCAGGGACAAGAAGTGAGAGGAGGAGGAGGCAGAGCTGAGTTTCTGAGCAGCAGGGTGTGAGCTGGGCTGGCTCTGCTCTGATCTCACAGTCACTCCTGTCTAGCACCAGAGCCACTCTCCCCAGCTGACCCCCTCTCCAGGCTTCAGCCACCAGCAGCTCCAGATTTTGATTTACCACTGACCCACCACCACTCCAGCCCCTGACACCTCATTCCTCTCTGGAAATCTGGAAATCTTGACCAAAGGCTGTTTGCTTGTGTGCTTGCCTGTCAAACTCAGCCCAAAATCCTCTTGTAAAGACCAGCAGGTGTGAGCTCTGCACATTGCAAACCACCCAGAAAATATTCCTCCCTGCCTTCCTGATCTGTTGAAATTTTGGAAAGATTTCAGCCCGTGCTTCTGTTGCATGTTTTATTCATGCAACACACATTGTGTCAAAATCACATTGAAAACACTTAAAGGACAGAGAGAGGAGGGGAGGAAAAGCTTGATGAGGGCAGGAACAGATTTGCTGCATCTGCCCCTCATTGCCCTGTCACCAAGGGGTGCTTCTGCCTGCTTGCATTTCTGCCAAGGTGCTTGAGGAAATGTTCCTTGTTCCTTCCTTCCCTGTGAATTTTGCTGCCTTTATGGTTTCTCAGAACCAGGTGGCTGCCAAGGAAACACAACTCCCACCCCATTTAGGGGGTTCACTTTTTGACTGTAGTGTGGAGCCAATGGGAAGATCCCCTTTAGTGTTTGTCAAACTTCACAAGCTTTTTCCTAATGACTAAAAATAACTTTTTTGAGAACTAAAGCTTATTTCTGCCCTTCTTGCTT
Organism: Erithacus rubecula; assembly: GCF_903797595.1. Classification (NCBI taxonomy): domain Eukaryota; kingdom Metazoa; phylum Chordata; class Aves; order Passeriformes; family Muscicapidae; genus Erithacus; species Erithacus rubecula. Next base: position 886,141 of record NC_136669.1, read on the forward strand.
TGATGTCTTTATAAATGCTGTGAGACTGTCTCCCTGTCTGCTGTGGCTCTACATTTATAGCATGCTCACAGCAAAATCCTATTTCTGTTTGGAGTTGTAAGAACTCCCAAGCTGATCCTTAAACTGATCTGATTGCTCTGTAGTCCTTACTGCCTCAATTTGTCTGAAAAATATTGGTCTATTCTCTCCAGTTAACAAATATATTTGTTATCCTTCTTTCTGCCACCAAAGATTTCATTGGTGTAAGCAATGCAGAATACTTCAAATCTTCCACATGTGGATTGAAACAGGCATAATGGAATGTAAGTTTTTATATTATTTGAATTAACAGGTTTCTGCTTTTTTTTTTTTCTGGTTGCTAATTTTGCTCATTAATTTTGCTCATTTGTTTTGAGTGTTTTGTTCTAACAGACCTGCTACAGGCATCAGATCAATAATTGCTGAGAGCAAAGGCTGGAGGTGAGCTGTAGCTACAACAGATTTTCCAGATCAGAGATCATCCAGGGCATGCTGAAGGGCAGTGCTGGCCTCTCCTCTCAGCTTTTCCTGACATCCTTGGCTCAGGGGGGGTTCCCTGCTGCAAGGGTTAATGTCACATCTCTGTCTCTCCTGCAGAACCATTCCTGCCATCACTCTGGTGCCATCATAATGGAATGTATTTTCCTTTAGTGCTGTGAATTGTTATTGATAGGTGCATCTGGAAAATGTTGTTTATACTACAGAAATTATTGGCACTTTTCTGCTACCTAAATCTTCCTTGGTTACTTTCCTTGTGCTCTTTATACTTTGCTCTTAAACTCACACTTAGGGCTGGGAACAGGCAGAGTGAACTGAGATCTTTGGAATTACTGAGGACTTTTGTGCCAGCAAATTATTCAAAATAAAGCTTAAGGAGTACATCTGAGGAATGATTTGAAGTCATTTGAAAGAGTGGAGGATGCTGGTGAGAAATCAGGTGCTGTTGCAGATCAGACATTTTTCTCAAGCAAAGACAAATAACCAGGGTTGAGATCTGTTTTTATACAGAGTTTCCTGTCTCAAAAAGAGGGATGCACCTGAGGCTGTATTGCCATGGGCAGATCTTCCAGGGAAAGCATTTTTTGGGAGCTTTGGCCCCTCCAAATCATGCCCAGAGTCTGAGCTCTCCTCCAGTGCAAACCCTGCAGTGGCAAACACTGAGAGCACGTGCCACCTTTGCTGTGACACAAAACCCACTGGTTTCTAATAGAAATATAACTCATTAGTTTCTCCTTTTTCAGTTTTTCAATCAGAAATCCTGGGAGCAATGCTTGTGTTTGATTCCTGCAGGGTCTCTAGCTGAGTTCCACAGCCCAGGGTTGGCTGCAGCTCTTCCAGCACAAGAGCTCCCAGATTACCCAAGGTAGTTCACACCTTGTATTTAAATTTAACCTTCACCTCTCCCTCTTAAGGAATCATCTTTGCATTTATGTTTTCTTCCTCTGAGATATTCAAAGTTCAAGCCCTGTGCAGTATTTCAATATAATTTATATGTACAGTTCTCCCTTTGTTCTTGCTCACTTCAGCAAACAAAGAATTGCACATCATTGAAGTTCAGAGTCTGCAAAATGTATTCCCCAGGGTTGTTTATACACTATGCTTGTTTGTTTTTTTTCTCTCCTGATGCTCCTATCTGTCAGATGACAGCTGGGAAATTCAGGATGTGTCTATATGAAATGAGAAACTATTTTATGTTGTTTTAATAGACAAGGCAGCAGTTCTAGGAAGGAGGCACCACTTTTAGGCCTGAAAATAAGTGAATATTTATTTTGTTCTGCCCTGAAGTGAGGTTCCTGTGCAGGCAGCAGTGGCATCAGTCCCGGCAGCCCAGGTGGAGCCAGGCCAGTCCCCAGAGGTTTTGGGTAACAAGGAAAATATTTGTGACACTGAGTGTGAGCTGGAGGTGGCTCTGAGCCTCTCACTGAATCATTAACAGGGACATCAGTGCTATTGTATAAACAGCAAACCATAATAAAAATATTACACTGGATAGGCTTCCTAGACAGTAAATTCTGTGGGGGCAGAGAGTGACCCCCTGCTCTCTCACAGCCAGAGGATGATGTGCAGCAGGGAGCTCAGGTCCAGTCTGTCTCTGAGGCTGAGCAGAGCCTCCTCCACCCTCCTCACAGCCACTCAAACCTCACACGGGGATGTTTTCCTGCAAAGTAGGGACACAGCCTGGTGTCTTCTTTTCCCATTTACTTAAAGCACTAAACTGTCATTTTCTCAGAGCTCTAGGAGCAATTTCTCATCTCCATGTCCCCCTGCTTATAAAGATGTTACTTATGCAGAATCTCTCCTGCAGAATGTTTTCTGCCTCAGAGCACCCAGTACCCTTCAAGCCTTCCATCCCCCTTTTAACACACATCTTGTTTCCAGCCCAGCCCCTTGCTCTGCTTTCAGCCTTCCACTGACAACAGGTAATTTGCAGCTCATCCCCTCCCTGTGAAAGCAAAGCTGCTGATGAAAGGCTGTCCTTCCTCCCAGGGCAGCAGGGGAAGCTGCCAGGGGACAGAGAATGACACAGCCACACTTGTCACATCAGGGGGAGTCTGATCCTCCCCTTGGGGACCCGTCATCCCTTTACAGACCACCCCCAGACCCCAGAGCTCTCTCAGCAGCATTCCCTGGACTTAATGTGGAATTGTAAAACCCTGAACTGGAGGAAAGCAGCCATGGCCAGCTGCAAGCCATCAGCAGTTCCTGGGAGCTTCAAGTGCCACCACACCAGTGAATGGCACTGCTTGTAATTCATCCTGTCGACAAGTGGGTGTGTTAATCAAGGGGAAAATTTGTGCAATTGGCTGATCCTGATTCCAATTAATTTCCCATTAACAGATTTCCTAAATCACTAGCAGGATGGCTGGCTGCAGATGATGCCAATATCCCCTGGCACACAGGACCTTCCTGCCACTGTGGGAGGGAGAACTTGGATCCTGGTGCCTTCCTCAAAATAAGGATTTTTACCCCAATATTTTTATAGAGGGGCTGCTTGCTGGAAGATGTGTCTTGGTCAAGATTAATCCCTTTGTAAAGGGAAATTAGGTTTTGTGGCAGAGGCTGCATTCCCTAAGGAACACTGTGCTAACCCCCAGCCCTGCTGGAGCAGGACCCAGTGGATCAGCCCTGGAATCTAAACAGCAGCTTGAGGAAAGGGGGAAAAAAGAAAAACACAGCAAATAGTCTGGCTGGGGGGAAGGAAAAATAATTTTATTTTATAATTAAGCTACAAAGCAGGATGACAGACTTCATAAACTGAGTTCTGTTTCCCCAGACAAGCTAATTAATGTACATGGTTGGAATGATGTGTGTTTTAACAAGCAGCATGAAAAATTGTGTATTTCGAGTTAGGAAAGTCACAGTTGAAGCCTTTAACATGCACAGTCAGCTAGATACAAAACACCAACAAATCTATCTTAACAAGCTTTTAAAATGCATTTGGAGTAATGAGGAGAAAATATAGGAAGACTTATAAACACACATGAAAGTAATTTCAGCAGATATAGATTGCATAGCACAGTGAAAGCATTCCAGTTACTGAGCAGCAGTAAAATGTGTTGACTGTTTAATTTGTACACAGTTTTTTTTTTTAATAGCATTTTAAAAGTTGCCTTTTGGCAGAGAGAATGCATAAGGATGTCAGCTTGTTGTAAGGCAGATGGCTGAGAAGGGAGCTGAAGTTGTTGAAGGTTAGATCAGCTGTTGAGGATAATGCTCCTGGGGGTCTGGGTGTGCCTGGCTCCAGAATCTGTTTCAGTTATGGATCCCACCAGCAAAAGCATTCTTGGCTTAGCAGAGGATTTCAGATGTTCTGCTGGGGCTGGGCTGGTCTCATGCTGGACAGCCTGCTCTTCATTCCATAGAAAGGCCCTAATGAGAAATTGTCTTTTCACCAATGGCTGTAACCAAAGAGAGCAGGGGCCTCATTGAAATGACAGATTTCCTGCACCTTCTTTTTTTTATCCAGCAACCATGCAGGAGTCCTGCAGTCATTATGAGGCCAGGAAAGTTAATCATAGATATTTTTACAGTTGGTATTTTCCTTCATAATTCAGTTTAAAAGAACTGCACTTTGAATAGTAAGTATATAATGGTTCTTCACCTTGGCTCCATCTGAGAGGCTTTTCAGCCCTAAGGGCAGTAGTTTGCATGGTAATTACAAACTGTACAGAACTCCTTGAGCATGTTTGAAGTGCATGGAGCAGGGTGGGCAGTGGTTGCACCCCTGAATATCAGCAAAGGGAAAGGCAGTGGAAATGCTGAGCTGCAAGTCCCCGGAGAGAAGGAATCAGCCTTCAGTAAGGACTAAATGGCAACAGCAATGTGCAAGAGCAGACCCTCATTCAGAGCTGAGCATGCTGCAGGGCTCCTTTTGATGATCTGTCTGCTCCCCTGCCCGGGCAATGCCTGAGCAGAATATCTGATTGTGAGGCTCAGGCTGGAGCAGAGCTGAGCTCTGTAAATCCAGCAGCCTGGAAGTGCTCTGCTGTTCCTCTCTGGTTTATTTTCTCTAGGAATGCTCAGCCATGTGGGCTGATCTCACCTGAATACAGCCACAGGTGTTTGAGCTTGGCAGTTGTTAGTTCAGGGATCACAGATCCCATGCTCTCATTGTGTTGTTTCCTGACTGCTCATCACTGTTTGAATGCACAGCACCAGCTGCAGTGGTTTTTATGCTGCTTGGGTGGGGTTCATTGTGACCCCCAGATTCTGCAGGCACAAGCCAAGGAGTCCCAGGGAAGACTCCATCCACTTGTGCCATTGCTGATCTGAGGGCTGTGCCAAAGCTCTGCTACACTCAGGACTAGTGAGAAGCCTCAAAATAGCAGCCCAAAATTTCCCTCTGTGGCTTGGTGCAATGGCCTGTGAATCAGCAGCAGTCAGGGCTTGTTTCCATCTATTTTTCCCCTCTGTGAGATGAAAGATCAGGGCCCTGTGCTTGAGTTAGAGACTTTCACCAGCAGTTCCTTCTGCTATGGGTGGCCCAGCAGTGCTCCCTGAGCAGAGCAAGTCCCACTGCACCACCTGCTTGTCATGGGACAGGAGTGAACAGCCCTGGCTCTGCATCCATCTCTTACACACACAACACAGCCTTGCTGCACTCCAAAACGTGCAGGGGTGGATTGTGCACAGTTCACCTGCAGGGCTGGCATCACTCTCCCATTCCTCCCAAGGGTTTACCTGCTGCTGCAGCCATAAAAAAGGAAAATGGATCTAAAATAGTTTAGATTAAGCTGCAGCTTTATTTCTCTTACTTTCCATGGGTTTAATTTATCTCTACATTCAGAAACCTCCGTGCAAATTATCTTTGACTCTGTTTAACTCTGCTTAACTAATTGGTACTTGTATATGCAAGATTTGTGATCCCCTATACTAATATTATTGACCCCTGTTTGCCCCTTAGTGCTATCTCTTTTTTCCCAGGTGAATGCAATTAGAGTGTAATTAATTATCAAATAGCTTTGTTCCTGTTATTCTGAACATTCTAACAATTACTGAGATCCAAACAAAATCTTGAATACATAATACATTGTTTTGTGCTTTCCCTATAGAATCCATCGGAGATTCCCCGGACAGCAAACACAAGTAGTGGATACATAATATATTTGAAGACCTATAAAAGTTTCATCCTTGAGGGCCCAGCGGGAATAGGATGCTCGACTGTAACTTTTAATTGTAGAGCTGAGAAACGAAATACAGATAAGGGATAGTTATTGTAACTGGCAGCAGACCAAAGTAAATGTTGGATGCAGCTATCCGTATCCACGAATACATGAGTAACTTTATGCTCCTGCGTTGTGTAATTGGATTCTGTGGGACTGTGAATTTCAGTAAACTTACTAATGCGCGGCGTTGTCTGAGCACTGAGGAAAGCGAGCGCTTTCTCTGGGGCACAGGGGAGCAGCTTCAGATCCAAACTGCAGCGGCTCGGGGAATAAATCCCGATCCAAACTGCAGCGGCTCGGGGAATAAATCCCGATCCAAACTGCAGCGGCTCGGGGAATAAATCCCGATCCAAACTGCAGCGGCTCGGGGAATAAATCCCGATCCAAACTGCAGCAGCTCGGGGAATAAATCCCGATCCAAACTGCAGCGGCTCGGGGAGCGATTCCCGATCCAAACTGCAGCGGCTCGGGGAATAAATCCCGATCCAAACTGCAGCAGCTCGGGGAATAAATCCCGATCCAAACTGCAGCGGCTCGGGGAGTGACTCCCGATCCAAACTGCAGCGGCTCGGGGAATAAATCCCGATCCAAACTGCAGCGGCTCGGGGAATAAATCCCGATCCAAACTGCAGCAGCTCGGGGAATAAATCCCGATCCAAACTGCAGCAGCTCGGGGAGCGATTCCCGATCCAAACTGCAGCAGCCGGGGCTGCCGCGGGCTCGGGGCGCGCTCCTGACTCTGAGCAGCTCCCCGAGCCCTGTCCCGGTCCCGATCCTGATCCTGGTCACTGTTCCCGATCCCGATCCTAATCCTGGTCACTGCTCCCGATCTGGTCCCCGATCCCGAGCCCAGTCACTGTCCCCCATCCCGATCCTGATCCTGATCCTGATCCCGATCCGGTCCCCAGACACCGTTCCGGACCCCCGATTCCTGTTCCGATCCCGATCCCGGTCCCCGGTCACTGTTCCAGATACCCGATCCCGATCCCTGTTCCGGATCCCCGATCCCTGTTCCGATCCCAATCCCGGTCACTGTTCCGGACCCCCGACCCCAATCCCGATCCCTCTTCTAGATCCCCGATCCTGATCCCGATCCCGGTCATGGATCCCGGCCCCCGATCCCTGTTCCGATCCCAATCCCGATCCCTATTCCGGATCCCCGATCCCGATCCCGGTCATGGATCCCGATCCCAATCCCGATCCCTATTCCGGATCCCCGATCCCGATCCCGGTCATGGATCCCGATCCCGATCCCGATCCCCTGAGCCGGTGCTGCGGCGCCACCTGGCGGCGAGGGGGCGGATGCGCGGCCGCTCCCGCGGGCGCCCAGGTGAACCCAGGGGGCCCAGGTGAGCTCGGGGGGCTCAGGTGAGCCCAGGTGAGCCCAGGTGAGCTCAGGGGGCCCAGGTGAGCTCGGGGGGCCCAGGTGAGCTCGGGGGGCCCAGGTGAGCTCGGGGGACCCAGGTGAGCCCAGGGGGCCCAGGTGAGCTCGGGGGGCCCAGGTGAGCTCGGGGGGCCCAGGTGAGCCCAGGTGAGCTCGGGGGGCCCAGGTGAGCTCGGGGGGCTCAGGTGAGCCCAGGTGAGCTCAGGTGAGCTCAGAAATGCTCAGGTGAGCTCAGGGGGCCCAGGTGAGCTCAGGGGGCCCAGGTGAGCTCAGGGGGGCTCAGAAATGCTCAGAAATGCTCGCCCACCCTCGGCGGTCTCGTTGAGCGCAGGCGGCAGCGCTGCCCCGCCTGGGGCGGGATCCGTCTGTTGGTTCTCTCTTAATGTTCCTAGCAGCTGGGAATTGGGATTCAAGAGAGAGGAACGCCACGTGTTTTAATAATTTTCCGAGAGATTTTCCAAGAGCGGTGCTCTACTGCTGAGCTCAGCTTTCCATGGCAGGTTTTACTGGTTTGAGATGGAAAATAGCTGCTAAAAATGGAGAGGGAGGAAAAAGAAAACACCCCAAAGTCTAGTGAGGACAGGTTGGAATACAATGAGCTGAGCTTCTCCTGGCTGGAGAGCCCTGAAATGCTGAGGGCTGCAGGAGACTCTTGGAATGATATTGCAAAAAGCTTGAAAAATGTGTTCCATACTGTCCCCGAGTTTTAGGTGGCAGGGTGAAACAGCCAAATTTCATTGGTAGAACCCATCAGAGAGCTCCTCATGTAATTCTCCTTTTCATCATGGTAGTTTTATATCTGTTTTCTAACATAAGCACTTACCTGGAACATGCTGTGGGCATTCCAAAATATTGCTGTGCACCTGTGGGGGTGCCTGGCACAAATCAGGCCAGAGCATTTCGAGGATTCATCATTCTCACTCTTCTTGCCAGCTGATGCAGCTCAGGAATGCTGGACCATGAAGCCCAGATTTTAATATCCACAAACATCCCCCAGGGCAGAGAGGCTGATTCCAGGTCCATCAGTGTGAGTGTGGCTTTAATGATTCCAATCAGTTTCCTCTGTCAGGATGTGAATTGAGCAGAGTGAAGAGCCAGTCCGTTTTTAACTCCTCCTCCTGATTAACAAAAACAGTAGCATGTGAAGGTAAAGCTCCTTCCCCTAAATCAGGATTTGCTCCCTGGCTGCCATGTAAAAATAACTCCAGAACAATATCTGGAGACACTAGACCTCTCCTCTTTCAGTTGTATCACTTGGAAATTGCTCATTTGCTAAATGAAGGTTGTTCCTAATCTTAGCTTGGATTACACAGGCTGCTTTTCAGTGGGATTTACATGAGAAAGGAGAACATTCCCCACCCTCACTTTCATTTCTGCTTTTCAGATCTTTTCTTAGCTTCCTGCAATACTGAGAGTTGCTTTTCTCTTCCCTGAAGGAAGGCTGCTGACTTTGACAGCTGCTGGGGTATCCATAGTCTGTCACTCACAACAGCAAGTCACAAGAGCTGAAATTCTGCCTGCATCTCTCAAAATAGGTTAGGTAGTTAGCAGAAGCATTAACAGAGCCATTCCTTATACATTATGATTAATTGAGCATGGATTATGAATTACAGTTCACATTTGGTGCTCAGCATGCTGCTTAGGAACACTTGCCACATGTGGTACTCTCCATTTTCCAGAAGGAAAGGATCTTATAGAGGAGAAGGAGGTATTTTGATGTTACTCTGGCATAAATTGGAATAGCTTCACTGTTCAGTGATTTTAGTGTGGATTTCATCCAGCATTGCTCAAGGGATAATTTTACCCAATTTTTATTGCATTTCTTCCCTCAGATGTTTTGTTGTTTGTGGGTTGTGTGTTGTCTCTCCACTCCCATTTCAAGGGAGTTCCTAATACTCAGGTTTGTGACTTCACCTTTGTTCCTAGTCCAGGTGCTGTAGGGCAGGCCAACAATTTCTGCTTTTGGGGCAAAAATCAGATTGTAGGCTTTTCATCTGTTTGGGGTTTTTTTTTAACAAGGCAGAAAATGAGAGTTTTAAAACCAATGTTATTTTACTACATCATTAACATAATGATAGTGGGGATGAAAGTGCTGTACTGAGCCCAGAAGAAACATAAAAAATTTAACACACTACATTACATGTAAATCAGGACAGGTATTTATTCCCCAATTTTGAAAAATCAGGAAAACATAACTACATACTGTGACTGAAGAGGTTGTTCTGTTCATGTGTTCTGCTACCATTAGATTTATTTATAAATAAACCAGATAAATCCCTGGTTCTAATTAAAACAGCTACATGTGCAAATGTAAATGGATTTTTGCTTCTGCTTTGAAGGTGCTCATGCATGGGATGTTTTCCATAGGAAAACCACAGTGCAGGTAATCAATTGCAAAGCACAAATTCTGGCAGTGAAACATCCATTTTTTTAAAGTAACAGTGAAGAGCAAATTGAGAAGAAGATATAGTTTGTCTGCAGAAAACTCCCAATCAGAGAAAGTGATGCTGGTTTGGAATTGAGGATTTGTTGAAAAATTTGAGTTTATCCAATCTTAGAGACCTTATTTTTACAAGCCCTAATACTTCTGATTTTGAGAAAGATCTTGAAAACAAGATCGCTCTGCATGTAATAACCTGAATTTATTAAGAGGCAAATATGTGCCAGAAGAATACAGGATGTAAACCAGAAAATGTAGAATCACAGTGAAATCTGAATGAAATGATTCTGTCAGCAAAGAGTGCAGCATGAAGATTATGGCAACCTTCTTATTCAAGGAGGATATAAGGAAGGGATATAAGAGATATAAGAGCCTCTTAGAGACAGGCCTTGACAAGCCAAAAAATCTAATATTATTTATTATCTAAGGGCCAAAGATACCACAGCAGAAGAACTAGTACATATTACATCAAATCTAAATATTTGGGCACTAGTTATGGTTATTGTATACAGAGTATAAATATACATTAATAGAAGTTTTGAATGGGTGGAAATTTTCAGTTAATGTTCCCAGTTTCTACAATTGCTAACCCACCCCTATTGCTACTTAGTGCCATGTCTTAACTTGTCCTACCTCATAATTTAATTAATATTTGTTTCTGTAACACTAATTTTAATAGTGTAGCTTTAAGCATATGAACTAATCCAAATTTCTTTATAATTAAACTAGAACATATCATAGCAATCTGTCCAGAACAACCTTTTCCCTGCATTTATAAATTGAAAAAATATTAAAAAATCTCAGGGACCATTTTTGTAATCTCTCAGCTCACACAGACATGAATTAGTTATGCCTAAGACCTTTGAAGGGGAATTTTTTTTCCTCAACCTGCCTTGATTTGACCTTTAAACTGGAGCTGATGCAGATGATTCTCAGAGTCCAGGGTGAGATGCTCTGTTGGAGTTTTGATCCCTTTCCAGAGTCACCCAGCCTGTTCTGCTGCTCTCTGCTGTGCTAAACAACCCAGACTCATTTTTTTGTTTTTTTGGTGTGAATCTTGATTCTCTTTATTTTAACATTTTCAGCCTCTCAGCAGAACAGGTGTTCCTCCCATCCCTCCTTTGGGTTTGACACCTTGCAGTTCATTAACCCTCCCCTCTCTGGATTTGGTGCTGGATTTAGTGCTCTGACCATGGCTGAGACAGGATGGGGTCTGCACAGCTCATCCTTTAAAAGCTGACACACCAGGATTGCATTTTGGCCAGCAGGAAAGAGCAAGATGGCCATGCCCACAAAATTCCTGCAGTTTCAGGGCCTGCTGGGTTTGGCTGAGCTCATGTTGTGTCTTTGCTGCTGGTACATTTTCTTGCAGAGGGAGGATATACTACAGCACTTATCTTCTCTGTGCTTCTGCTGGCTCTTGGGGGAAATTTGGCCTTTTTAGTATGCAGTTCAAACACTGTCTGAAAAGGAGTCATGGCTTGGATAATAATTTTTCAAACAAATTTAATACACTGATTTCCTTGGGATGAAGATAAAGTACTGTTCCATCCAAGATGCACCTAAAGGGCAACTTGTTTGAGTTAAGTTTACTGAAACAGAAGTGACAGAATATCAATTTGTTTTCTAACTTCATGTCACAGTTGAGAATCAAATAAGCAATTACACAAGAGTAAATTGGATTTATTTCAGTATCAGATTTGCAGTTCACGTGTTGGTTCATTTGATTGAGATAAAATAGCCCTTCATTTTACAGTAAACGTGCTCAAGTAGTACATTTGTTATTATTATTTATATTTGTTATTATATGTTATTTGTTATATTTGTTTCTTGGCTCCTTCAAGAGCTTGTGGTTCCTCAGCCTAGGGTTGAAAACATTTCTGATACTCAACATGTGATTGAGTGATTTAACACCAGAAGCCTTCCCTGTAGCAAGGTGATGAAAAGTCCCAAATATCTCTCACTTTGCAATGAGGTGACTTCTAAACTGGTGCCAATTTATTCATGTTAACTTCTTCCATCATTTGCATTTACCAAAACATCAAAATTAAGTGTAAAAACAAGACCTCATCCATATGGATTTGCTTAGTTGAAGGCTTCAACCAAGTGTAAATATAGATCCAAGTTATATGGCCCAAAAAGGGTAAAATTTTACCTTTTGTTTTTGGAAACAAAGAGTTTCACAAAGAGCTCTTACTGTAATTTGTTACCAGTTATAATTTACACAAAAGTTGCTGCTCCCTAACAGTACCTAAAGCTCCTAGACACTCCAAGGGTTCCTGCAAGGAACTCTGTGTGCTCACTTCCAGCCTCCTGCTCAAAGGGATGGAATTGCTTCCTTCCCCTGCACTCACCCACCATACATTCTGCAAAATATGTCAAATCAGGCCCTTCCAATCCCATTTGCTCAATCAATTGCCATGGTGGAGAGGCAAAGATCATGTTGCTTTTGTTTCAGTTCATCTTTAACACAGAATTATTTTGGAACATTCCATTACAAATTGTTTCTGTATTTAAAAAAAAAGCAGTTTTTATCTGGAATTGTAACGCCTCTCTAGGCCAAACAGAATTTTGATGAAACATGTGAAGCTTTTTGCCAAATCCCTGGGCTGCTGAGAGTCATTCCATTCTAGGCAAATCAAATTTGTGCATTTATAATAAGTGTTAAAGAAAATCCAAACATGACAATTGAGGTTTTACAAGCCTGAAAATTATAGCCCAGCCGTGCTAAGTGATGCTCTGACAGCAATGAAGCTGAAATTTGGAGCCAAAAGCTGCATTTAGCTGTTTGCTGTCATGGCTGTGCTCACCACGAATTCTGGAGGAGAGCAGCAACCTCAGCCAGGGATCTACCTGCACCACAACTGCTGCCAGGCCAGGGTGAGCTGAATTAAAAACTGAATTAAAAGCTGAATTAGCCCCCAAATGAATGCCAGCCTTTCACAGACACAAAATTCAGCTCTCCCGTTTCTGCTCTTTGCAAACATTTCTTAATTTCTTATTGCAATTGTTTCTCTAGGTTCCTTCAGCTTATTCCAACAGCTTATTCACTAAACTGTTTTTGGAGCCCTCACAACTTCCCTAAATCATCTTAACAGTGCCTACAGTTTATTAATATATTTCTAAATATTTTCTTGTTGTAATTGAACTCGGAACAATTAATTGCTTTTCTCTTTGCAATAGTCTTATGTATGCTGAAAGCCATGAGCATTTCCACTAATATATATAATACATATTTTCAGTTATCTATTCTTCCCTTTACAAAATAGCACAGATAGGTTATGTCACAGAATTTACCATTTCCTGCAGGATTTACTCATTGACTTCTAGGAAGGGCTGGTAAAGAGTACAGCCCCTTCTCCTCCACAAGGTTTTTAATTATTCCTGTGACACTTGGTCAACAGGAATATTTTGCAGATTAGTCCAGAAGAGGAAGCAAATGGCAATGTGAGACAAAGGAGAGCAGAGCCAGAAGTGTTTCTCCGTGTTCAGGGAGCTCCTTTTCATTCCTTCAGAGTAAGACTAAGTGGTTTTTAGCCCTTTTGCACAATTACTTAGAAACTCAGGGAGAGGTTGCTCTTTTCACTCATTTCCACTTCCTTTCCAGTCCAGCTGTGTCAGAGGACAAGATCACCATTCTCAGATAATCTTTACTGCTCTGAAGGAGAACAGTTTGTGACAGTGCTCTGCCTAACAGGCTTCTGACAGAGGCAGCTGGGAAAGTTTAAAGTTTATGAATGGATAGTCTGAGCTATATCAGACAAATCTGCTTGAGGAACTGTAGGAGTCTTCCTGTAAATGTTTTCAGTAGAATTATCTCCACCAGGGAATGGTGGCAAGTACTAGCAAACCTTGGAGGACACATGAAAAATAAGCCAGGCATGTGATTCAAAAGCACTGAAGGCTCAGAACTTGTCACAATACTGTTTTTAGAGGAATGTCCAAAATCCAAGGGACTGAGAACAGGCAGCAGTGCTTTGCAAAGGAAGGGTTAGAAGTGTGAATTTAGAGCTGGTGCCCCTGCAGCCAGAGCCCAGGGCAGGTGTGGCACGAGCCACTGACTGCTCTGGGTCACTTGCACTGCTCTAAGTCAGCAGCCAGCAGGGTGAAATCCAAGGATGTGCTGCTCTAAGAGCAAAATCAGGCATCATTTCCATGTGCTGGGATTTATTTGCTGCTCAGGATTTACAGTCATCTCTGGCAATTGCTTCTTGCAGCCACAAAACCAAGTATATCCTATAGTGAAGCACAGCAATAACAAGATTTAAATGTCATTAGGGGCTGCTCCTACACATCTTGTATTAAAGCAGCTAAGTGTTTAACCCATGAATAGAACTCCTATTATCTTTGCTTTTGAAACCTCAGTATAGATCACTTAACCACTCTGCAAGAAATCCCGAGAGAGACCAACAACAGCAGGGAACAAAGTCAGGCAAGAAACAGCAGATTGTATCTGCTAGACCTTTTTAAATACATTTTTCATGTGAGTGCAGTCAACTTGAATATTGCTCCTAATACAGATTAACTTAAGACAGATTTTTGCAGAGCATGAGGCTCTGAGAATTTGGCCAGATAGTTTTTTCATTGAAAAGCTCTGCCAATTATATACATCACAAAGGAAAGAATAATGTATGAAATACATAATATGCCTTTTTCTTCACTACATGGGGCTTGAAAATAAATGATACAGATCCTCTTTGCATTTTTCATCTGTGCTCAGATAAATCTAAGTCTGAGGTAAGAATCTGTTTCAGTGGAGTTCATCTAGTGGAATGAGCTACCAAATGTGTTGGTTCAGTTTCCAGGCAAGAACGGGGCCATTTGAGAAGTTTGAGCTCATTTTTGGGCTCTCTGGGGCAGAAGATGTGAGAGGGAGAGTATGGAGGTGGCACAGAGAAATCCTTACAGGTTGAGCAGTCCTGCCACAGCCTCTGCAGCCTCTTGCACACAGAGGTGTAATACCAAGGTTTTATCAGTGCACCATTCCAGGTTTCACTTTTATTCCACAGGGAGTTAAATTATTTATGTGCAGCACAGCAACAGCTGAACCTGCTGTTAGAAGGTACCTTGTAAGACTTCTAAAATATTTAGTACTTGCTAAGAGAACAAAGCAAACAAGCAGGAGTAGCTAAAGTGTTGAGGATGCACTCACTTAGGAGTTGGACTCGTGCTCCTTGTGGGTTTCCTCCAGCTTAGAATATTCTGTGATTCTGTGAAGAACCAGATGTAGAACAGCACATGAAGATAGTGTTCTGTCTGCTCCTGCAAAACTGCTGCTGGTACCTGCTCCACAAGAATTCTCCTCTGGCTCCTCAGTCTCCATGTGGCTTCAAGAACCTTCCTTTTCGTCTTGCCAAGACAGGAATTTGTTCCTGAGAGGAGCATGTTTGCTAGACTCACATCTCACATCTTCTGGAGGGGTTTCCATTGTGATGGAAGAATGGGACAAATGTCTAGAATGGGACAAATTCTCAAAGATTATAAAGGAAGTGTCTCCCTAACTCATTTAGGAGGTGTTTACAATGTGTTACCACTCCTATGAATTCAAAAGCTATTAAAATGAGCTTTTAACATATCATGCAATGTATGGCAGGGTCACATTTGCCTTATTCTCCCAAAAACTGTATTTCTTTTGAGGCACATCAAATACCTTGTCTAAAAACTCCTTTTTTTGTAGCATCCAAATTACACCAAACAGGTTTTTGCACCTGCTTTTGCTAATGACTTTCTAAAAATGGAAAGATTGATAGTTATTGAGCTTGTTTGCTTGCTCAAATTAGTACAATTGTCTTTGCTCTGTAATATCCCACATAGCCCATGGTGTTGGCAGACAGTGTCAGAGGGAAGCTGAAACACTCTTTTGCCACCTCAGCTGTCAGAAACTGCATCAGCAAATCAGGCTACATATTCAGCTCCCCTCTTGCAGGGGAAAATGGCATAAATGCACTTCCTGCACTCCCTGTCCAAGGCTTTGGAGACTTTGTGCAGCAGCTCAGGCAAATGTCACTGTCACATGTTGGCACAGTCCCAGCTCCACCTGCCATGCTGTGCACAGGGGACACCAGAGCATCAGTGGTAGCAAATGATCTGTTCAGCTGCCAATACTGGGCTTGACATACCCTCATAAACAATGTTTCCTGACAGAAAAGCTGTATCAGATCAATACCACAAAATGCCTCTGTTCATGAAGAACTGTCACACTCTTTCATCAGATATTTTTTCAGAGCAAGCCTCCATACAGATGAATTTGTATCATATCAGGAGCTTGAGAATTAAACTTTGCTTTTAAAATACTGTGTTTTCCAGTGTTAGGAAAAATGAATGACTGTTGAAATCTCTTTAAAACCTTGTTTCATTTCTAGTTATTGTTCCTGCAGCAAGCTGTAGTGATATCTCAGGAGGAATTAGGTACAGAACATGTTTCAGGTGACTACTGGGATAAATCTCTGCATATACTTTGCACTGGTATGTCACCATAGTGAATGTAGTCTAAAACCTGTTAGGTGTTCTGAAAAACTCACTAATCATGTAAACACAACCTACAAAGTCATTCTTAGTGAAAAAATATCTTTTTTCCATGTCCTCTCCTTTGATTACCCTTTTTTTTGTGTACCACTTATCTTCTTCCATCAAGTGGACAGACAGAAAAAAAAGCAAAACCTAGAATGAAAGCCCAAGGAACCTTCTGCATCTAAACAAAGTTCTGTTTGCAACAGGCAGGGGTTGGTTCTAATTTAGATTATCCAAAGTAGGTCACCTTCACGAGTCTTCCAGACTTTCCAACTTAGCAACTCAGATGGATAATAAAACAGTTTTTAGTTAATGAGAGAACATCAGAAAAAAGAACTGCAGGAAGCTGTGAAGTGCAGTATCTCCTCACTGAAGACAGAATGCCACATGGCAAGAACAGATGGGTAATCCTTCCCTGATTATCCTTGACCACTGGCTGAAAGAAAAAGCTGTCACAGCACAGAGGGCTGGCTATAAAGTACATCCACAGCCATTTCCCCCCATTGATAGTAAAAGGTTTTATATGCTAAGAGATTATAAAGAAACAGGGATGCTTTAATGGGATGGTGAAGGGAATAATTCTTCCATTTCCCTTCACTTCCTGAAGTGGAGCATATGCCAAGGTCCTGAACTAAATTTCTCTCTCAGAAGGAAGGTGTAATGTACATTCCACAAGCATATTACATATTTCACACAAACTGAACATAGAACCCGCTTTTATTGTCTTTGAATCCTCACACAGTATGTTCAGTTCATCATTTATAGACAGTGCTACCAGAATGAAATGTTGGTGTCAAAAATTTGGCTTTTGCATATTCATTGACACCATAGTTTGCATTTGTGATGTGGCAAAATGAAACCAGAGTGGATTTTAAAAGGTTTGCTGGAATCTCAAGCCACCAGAATGGATTTCTTGCATGCAGTGGTCACATCTCTGCTTTAGTTCTGCCTTGCACACAAGGGAGAACCTGAATTTTATAACCCACTTGGTGAGTAACTGATGTAAAATGAGTGCCTGGCAAAGAATCTTGGTTATGTTTATGAAAAGAAAATATGGAAGAGTGAATATCCACAGTACAATATACCTGAGTGGTGAAGAACACACAAGTAAACCATCAAATGACTGAATTGCAGAACATGAAGTTAATGATGGTTCTGTGGTTCCAAAAAAGTCAAAATACTCTTCCTCAACCTTTTCAGTGTAGCAATGTACCAGCATTTCAAAACAAAAAGCAACATTTTGGGAACTTGTTGCAGAGCAAACAGTGATCTGTAGTCTGAGAGGTGAAATTTTCAAGGAGTAATTCCCTACCCTGCTTTGCTCTTTCAGATTTGATGCTTGCAGCAGTCAGACTGGCAGACTCCCAGGGAAAAGGTCTGTGTCCTCCAGGTGCACTAAAGGGATTGGGGGTCGTGTCTTGTGATGGAAGCAAAAGAAAAGAAAGATTTTGTCACTTCAGGGAAGAAGCCCAGACTTCAGGAGACAGTGCTATTGCTGCTGCAGGTTACTCATTAAATACTGCCCATGGTCTATTTCCACCTTTTTCATTCCTAAGGCACATTCCTTAGGTGTTGTGATTTTTTTGATATCATGGGAATATACACAAATTTGCTATTTGTTCTGTATTCTTCACAGATTTTAAGCCTGAGTATATTAGAGATCCCCATTCTTAAACAAATCAGTTCATTCACCTTTTTCCCCTTCATCTCATAACACATACCCTAAATCTAAATTCTGATGTGATAAGGACATGACTGTTTTTAAGAAAAATGCAAATCTTCACTCTGAAATAACTCAGTCTTCCACTGATTACAGAATGTGCTTCTGAAGTGCCTATGAGTCAGGCAGTGAGTTGGAGTTCAGATAAGCCTGCAGTGTTTGTTCACCAGATGGACCAGAAGCTCTGCAAAGCAGAGCAAAGGATATTGCTTATTAACACTGCTCTCAACTTCTCTTAGTTCTTTGTGCAAAGTCTGGTTACTTGATGCAATTTTAGACTGTATTTATACTGTTAGGAGGAGGAAACAATTTTTTTTTTTTATAACAGGATAGGTAAACCTAGCAAAGTAGATCAAACTAAAATGGAATTGAGGTTGGTTCTTTTTTTACATCATTTTAAGTAGGCAAGATTGATACCCTCCATCTCTCAAACACACCCACACTGAATTTTCATACCTGTGCAATGGCAAAAAATGTATTTAAATCAATTGTGTCTTGGGATTTGAGAGCAAATTAGCCAAGTCACAATTGTTACCCTTGCTTAAAACACTGCCTCTTTGACAGTTATGTGCTACCAGAATAAGACTTATATAAGAATCAAATCTGTTTTTTTCTCTTACCTACTTTGTGCTAGATACTAATTCTCACCTAACATGGAGAGCATGGGGAATTTTCAGTGGTAACTCTCTCAAGTGTCTTCTGTGTAACCTGATTAAATATTTTCTGATGCAACACAGCTCAATCAAGCTGCCATTATTCATAAACCTTATAGAAGAAAATGAATTTAACAGTTTTATGCAATTTCTGATTTTAGTTTGTTCTTTGGATTGGTACAGTTAATTTCTTCAGCTTCTGTGATATTTTTTTCATCTTCACATTCTCAAGATGCTCAGCCTTGCCCTTTTTTAGTTGGAATCAGCACAGGAAAAAAACAATGTTATTAGTTAAATGCTCTTCCTCCTGTTTAGCTGTTTCCTTTAGCACAGAAGGATGTTTTGAACAGTTAATGATCATTGGTTATAGCACAGTTTAAAAATGAATGCCATACCTAGTGCACTGTGCTTTCCAGATTCTACATGTCTCTAAATATGGGGAAAGGAGGATGTTGAAGGAGGAGAAGCCTGCTCCTCTCTGAGCTCTGCTTTTGCTGTCAATGTACAAGTGTCTCATGCTGAGGCTCCCACCCATACAGGGCTGACTTTACCCTGGAGACTCAGATCTTTATGGCCTATAAATTATTGTGGTTTGGATGCAGATCTTCTCTCCAGAAGAGCTTTCAGTAGGACATGTGTGAGGCTGAGCATGCACTGCTGTTCCTCACTGCCCTATCAGTCCCAGTAATTACATACAGAGATTAGGAACACCCAGAGACATTTTCCAGCATAAAAACTAGCCCATAAAATCTGGAGGAAATTTTCCAATAGATCATAAAAATGTTAAGAACCATGGATCACAAGTTCACCACAATTGCTGCTGTGCTCCTTTCACAGTGCTGCCCTGTGCTGAAGCATTGCCTGCCTTGGATGCTGCTGTTAGAGCTTTTAGCCATTTAGGGGATCCATGGGAATGAATCTCCCATTTCCCAGGGGGTATGCAGGATTGGAATCAGGTCCTGAGGCTCTTGAGAGCTCATTTGGCCTGTTCAGAGTCTGTTTCTTTTCTGGCACCATGAGCAGCTCCTGCCATCCACAAGCCCAAGGAAAGGCTGCAGGGAGCAACCACTTACTAGGACCACAGCTTCCTTTGGAAGAGAAAATCCCACATGGAAGACACTTTTATCTTGTATTTGTCAGCAAATTTGCTCAACTGTGTTTATAACGCCCTATTATTTGGTAGCTTGAAATAAGAAATACCCATCATCTTCCTGAGCTGTGCAGAACATTCAGGAACACTCTGAGTCTTTTCCATTTCTTTGTTCCAACAGCTCACTGACTTCACTGCACTGTGGGACCAGCAAATGTGATGTGCAACAGGTGTGGGGGCCTGACACTGCCAGAATTTGTTATCACGGGCTCTCTGCCATCAGAAATGGGACACGGTTCTCCTGCATGAATGGAAGGTCAGGCAGATGATGCTCTGCTGTCACACTAGAGGAGCCTTTCTGGGCTGACTTTCCTGGAAGTTATAATGATGTATTTTGACCTCTCTGTTCTAAGACACCTTGCAGCCAGCAATACTCAGCACTCTTGGAAACTGGCACATAGTTCAGATGCTTGTGAAACGTTGCAATGAAGGATAGCTCCTGGAAAAGTTTATTTGTAGCTTCACTGGATGATTAGGAGAATTCCCTTAAGAAAGGATGCTTCTGAATCTTACCTCATTTCATTTCCTTCAGATCAGAAACTAAAGTACTTCTAATGGAAACGGTCTGTGCAAATCCTACCTGGCTGTCATTTGAAAAAGCAGCGCATCTTACCAGGAGATAATACTTTTTACCTTTGGATTTGTTTAGTATAGTGGAATTAGGCTTAGCAAAAGAGGCACTTGGCAGGCAGATTCCAAAGACCTCCCCACTTCTGTGCTATCATCAGATAACGAGATCTTTCAGATTAGAAAGCCAATATCAGTGGGCAGAACAAGGCGGCGGAGCCGATCCGTTCTCTCGGAGCTCCAGTCGCTTCGTGCCGGTCCCTCCAACCTCACCGGGCAGCGCAGGTGTCGCACCCCGCTCTCACTCTGCATCCGCGGGGGCCAAACGCTGCCAGGGACCCTTTTGCTTCAGGAAAGAAATAAAAACTATCGCACCCAAAGCATCTGTGGGAGCCGCTCCGGGCGGCCCGGCCGTGAGGCCGCGCTCCCTCAGAAGATGGCAGCAGCTCCCGCCGCGCCGGCCGCCCCCTCCCCTCCCTCCCTCCCTCCCTCCATCCCTCCGCCCCGCCCCGGCCCCTTCCCCTCACGCAGCCCCCGCCACCGCCCGCTCCTCCTCCGCCCCCAGCCCATCCTCCTCCTCCTCCTTCCTCTTCCTCCGCCAACCCCACCCCTGGCCGCGGGCTGGCCCGGCCGCGGCAGCCGCACCGCCAGGGCTCCCCGCCGGCTTCCCCCGTCCCCACGCGCCGCCAACACCTCCTCCTTCCCCCTCCCTCCTTCCCCACCTCCGCCCTCCTCCTGCTGACGTCTGGCTCTGCCCGGCTGAAAACTCGCTGCCGCGGCGGATGCGGCGGCTCTCGGCAGCGCGGCGGCAGCAGCAGCAGCAGCAGCGAAGATGGTGGCGGCTCCGTGCGCCCGGCGGCTGGCGCGGCGCTCCCGCTCGGCGCTGGTGGCGGCGCTCACCGTGCTGCTCCTGCAGACCCTCCTCGTCTGGAATTTCACCTCCCTCGACGCCGGCGAGGAGCAGCGCGGCGGCCGCGAGAAGCGGGAGCGCGGCGGGGAGCAGCGGGGGCAGGCGCAGCGGCGCGGACCCGCCGCCCCGCACGGCAAGGCGATGGTAGGCGGGGAGCGGCAGCGGCGGTGTGGGTCTGTCTGTCTGGCGGTGTCTGTCTGTCTGGCGGTGTCTGTCTGTCTCGCTGGCGGTGTCTGTCTCGCCGCGGGCTCGTGTTCCCCGCTGGGCGCCGCGGTGCGGGGCCGCTCCTGTCCCCGCTCTGCCCGCTCCTGCCGCGGTGCAGAGCCACCAAACGCACCCGTGCCATCCCTTCCCCTTCTCCCTCCTCGTCCCGCTGCCTGCCGCGGGCATCGCAGCATCCCCGAACTTCGTGGCAGAGCCGCCTGCCCCACTCCGTCCTAGGCGTTTGTTCTAGCGCTACTTTGCTTTTTCCACCCAGAAAAGAGGCGCTGTTCTTTATTGCACAGCTCTGACAGGCCCAGGAGGTGACGGGCAGTGAAATGTAATGCAATCGTTTTATTAACCGCTGACAACTCGGGGCCACTGCAACTGTGCCCACACAGGATGAGACCTCGTCTGTTGCCTCATTCTATTGCAAACTCTCTGGTTTTCATTCAAACGGCTCGGGCCTGAAACCACAAGGGGTTGCAAATCTGGCTCTAGTGCCGGTTGAGTTTTCTATTTTTGAATTTTCTATTTTTGGATTTTCTATTAGGCATGTGAAAAAGCAAATTAACAGTGTTCTTGCAAACCTCAGCTATGTAGCACCAGTACGAGTATTCTCCAGCTCAAGAGAAGCTTCCTTTGGTTTTCGTTTTATCCTTTCAGCAGTAGGCTTGCGTTAAGTAAGCGATGCCTCTGAAAGTGAATGGCCAGTTTTGTCAGTTTCTGTATTTTTGTTTATATCCTTGAGAGAGAAGGCAAGAGCTTGGGCTCTCCTTGGAATTTGCAAGGATAATTACAAGTGGTTTGGCCCGGAGAGGCTGCAAAGAGCTGAGCTCCCATCACTAACGTTTGGGACAACTTGTACATCCCCATCCACTGTGTGCAGATCCTGCTCTGCTTTGTGAAAATTTAAACTCTAGTTTACTGAATTCGGTTCTACACACAAGCTTATTTTGGTATTTGCTGTGTTCAGAAATGTAGCTATTTTGGCTCCAATGGTTTTCCTCCAGCACCTTGCCTTCTCCCTCTTTTCTTGTCCTTCAAGTCCTTTCTGCTCTCGTCTCAGTCTTCTCCAGCCTTTTCCTGATCTCTGCACTGTGGGTTATCCAGGCTGGTGGATGCTGGTACCTGGGCAGGCTGCACCTGGAGCTTCAGCCCTGCTTCCCAGCTCCCAGACTTTCTAGGAAATGATCCTCTTCTGTGGGTTCTGGGCTATGCTGGAACGTGTTCTCCCAGCAATTGTCCTACAGATGTCCTGGCACAGCGTCCGGCGTGCACCCGGTTTGGGGTCGAGATCTCATTGTTTCCACGCTGGCCACATGCAGACACTGAATAGGAGTATTTGGATGCTGGCAGTTATGAATCACGCCTTTTGCATCCAGTTTTGATCAAAGACCTAAAGATGGAGCACTGGGGTTCTGAATAGAAACCGCGTTTTAAAACCCATGCCGAGTGCACCTTTTTTCCCCTCGTTAAGGGTCGGACTGGGCTGTGCCACGATGTGTGACATTGATGCTAAAAGCAAAGGCAGCAATGCTCAAAGCAAGTGGCGGTGTGCTTAACCACGCTGTGTCTAGAGGTGATTTGGAAAGGCTTCTTCAAGATGACTTTTTGGCACTTGTGGCTTTGCTTAGCCTGGGAAGTGGCCACCATCCTTAAAATTACTTTGTCAGAATACAAAACCTCACACTTACCTATCCATCCATCGACTGCAATGTGTGCTTGGTGGAAAAGTGGTAGAGAAATTGCCTTAAAAACTTCCCACCCATTTAAATTGGTAGGTAAAGACACCAGTCTTGACTATGTTACCAGTCTTGATTTTAGACTCGGTTCAGGAGGAAAAGCTGAGAAATGCAATTGTATGTCATCTGTATACAGGAAGATTTTTTTTCCCGTTGCTTTGTTTGTGCATTTCAATGCAATTGATGTAATATCCAAGCAGAGTTGGTATCCTTCTGAGTCCTGGTTTCCCACAGTTTGTGTGTGTCAGATTGTTCTGCTGCAGTTGGAGAAGCTGACTGAATACAGTGCTTCCATTATATCCACGTGTCCAAGGACTTTTCAAAGGTTTCTCAGTCTTGCATTTTAACCAAAAATAGTATTAATTTCAATGTGTCTTTGGTCTGTGAGTGCAGTGGTGAGCTTTAATACATTTTGAGGAGTAGATTTTTTGAAAGACTGCTAAATGTTCATCTGTGATGTATTACTTGATTGTGGTTTTTGTACTTTTTTTCACTTGCCCTGCTAACTACACTTATATGAGCCTTTATACTAAATAGTTATGCAAACCAGATTTTGGACACTTGGCAGGAGATAGTGCTTTTTAAACTTATGTCTGAAAGTTGCCAGATGAGGCTACTGTGCTTTTATTTATCTTGTTTTTAATTTGTCTCAGTCCTGTGTAAAAGACTGAAATGGGGGGGTCTACTTTACTTTACTGAGTTAGGCATAAGTAGTGTGAGGATTTGGTAATTTGTGTCTGTGGGAAAAGAAACATAATCCTTTGAACCAGGTATTTAAAAGATACTTAGTTTTTTATTAAATGCTGTCAGATAATAAGCACTATCATTTGGTAGATAAAATAACATTCTACTGTAGTAAAAGGTTTGCTACCTGTACGTAAGTGAATGGGAGTTGCCCACTTGGCAGGAAGAAACAAATTTGAAGTGAGTAATTTTGCAACTGAAAACACTGTTCTATATCTCCTGACCAGCTACATCTGGAGCTTTCATTAGTCACAAGCAGTTTCCTGTAGTTGTTCCATTTTTAATTAAACCAGCTTATAGATACTTCTAAAGAAACACCACCTGTATCTTTAGCCCTGATTTCAGGGTGTACTTGTACTGTTCTGGCAGCTGCACCCTTTGCACGAGCTCTATTCATGCAGCATAACTCGAGTGTAAAAGCACAGGAGAATTAAGCCCCCTTCTGAGAATGGGTTGATTTTTATAGAAGAGTTTTTGTCTTTCAGAAGTGTGCAACAGCTTTTTTTGAAAATACATGCTGCTCAGTCTTGGGTTTCCTTAATGCAGCCTGCTGGGGATGGTGGAAGGGGCTTGTTGTGTATTGGGAGCCCAAAGGGAGAAAATGGGATGCAAGTCCCTGCCTTGGGAATGCTGAGGATGAGAGGGATGTGGCAGCAGAGCAGCAGCTGCTGTGATGCTGCACTGAGAGCTGTTGTGCATCTCAGGGATGCATTGGTGCTGCTCCTGCCTTGGGACTGTGCTGAAATCTGTTTGTCCTTTGTGCCTTGGGCTTTCCCTGCTGCCTCTTTGGCCATGGAGCAGGAATGCCAGTGCACTCTTAGTGCCAGTTCTGTGAAATACTGCTCTTGCCTGCTGCTGAGGGATCAAAGCATTGCTTCAGTCTGAAATTCTCTCTGTTTTGTGGTGAGTTTCTTTCAGCATAAAGCTGTCAAAGGCACCAAACATATCGATAGCTCAGGATGGTGAGAACTGTAGAATGAAAAGAAAGTGTGTTTGGGGTCAGTGAGCAATTTTAATTCCAGGCAAAAGTTAAGCTAGGGAGGACAGTTCTGAGGATCACCAGTGCCTCTCCTTAATTTCACAGCTGTAGTGGGAAATGTGTTGTTTGTTTTCCTGGCAGTGTGGGGAGCGAGGCTGGGCCCTCCATAGGATGATCAGCTGAATGTGCTCAAGTTTGTGTCAATATGCTCAAGAATGTGCCTGTTTTTTCTTGATTTTTTTTCCTTCCTTGTCACCTCCTGGGGAATGCATGCTGAGCTCCACCAGGTTAAAGGTGCAAGAAGCAAAAAATAATTACAATGTTTGCCTAAATTCCATAATCCCTGTTGGTTGCTGAAGTTGGGAAGGACATCCAGGGGCTGCTCTGCTCCATGCTTTAAAAACTGTCATCAGTTGTAACTAAAAGCAAAGTAGCAACAACTCTGATGCTGGAAAACACCATGGGAATCATAGAGGAAAGAAAACCCAGAAGGTTTTACTCCACTTTCTCTAAGGTTCATCCATGAATTATTTCCCCCAGCCTTTTCTGAATGCTCCCCCAAACTAAGACCAGTGCAGAATTCACCTTGTGTGTCATATAAAAGCTTGTGATTCTCTCAGGTTTGAAAATGAGGGTTTTCTTTTGAAGTGCCTGTGCCCCTGGAATGTTTAGATTGTGCAGGTGGATTCCCAGCACTGTTTTGCCAAAAACAAACACACAGCCTGGATCAGCCCTGTTAAAAAGCATCCGTGTGGGAGGTAGAGCAGAGGAGAGTTTCTGGATGGAGCACAGCTCTCAGTGCAGCACAGCTTTGCATGGGGTGGTTTAAATAAGCTGTTAACCTCCATAAAACAAAGGAGTTTTCAAGAAAAAAAGGAACTGTTTCACCACTAATTTATTCTTTTTGCTTAAATCAGTGAATGTATAGCTTCCATGTATGTAGACACAATCAAATGGTAGCTGTTTAAATATATTCCACTCTCTCATTGATGTAGAACTGTGACCTCAGTAATTTAATCTGAACATTTCCCTGAAATGAGGGGAAACTGTTTTTCAGAAATATTTCCAGACATGGAAAGTGCAAAGAAGCTTAATGTGGGCTAATCATTTGTATGTTAAACTTCAGTCCAGAATGGATCAATCTCTGGAAACTTGAGTCTCACTTTACTACACCAGGCTCAATGAATCAGCTTAGTTGAGGTATCCTGTGTTGTGAATAAAATTAATAGCATTGAGCTATTATGTGGCCAAAAATGATGTATTTCTTAGAAAATGGGTCCATGGTACTGACTTGACTGTTAAGTACAGTTTTAATTATTATCAGGAGCTTAATCATGCTGCAATATGGCTTTAATAACAATCTAGAAGGAGAATGGAGACAATTCATCATTTAGTGATGGCAAAGGGGGGAGACAATACATCTGCAGCTGGAAGGTTCATAATCATTTTCCCAAAGTCTTAGCACTTAACAAGGCACAGGTGAATAAAACAAACAAACCTTTGCAGCAAGATTGCTAATGAATGCATCATTTAAGGGAGTATTAAACAGATCAGAGTGCAGTTGCCTTGTTCAGCATCTTCTCTGCAGGAACAATGTGTCACATGGAATGGGTCTGAAGCCTTTTCCCAGCCACCAGTGAATTTTTGGTTGTGTTGGTTTTTATTCCTTAGTGTGATGGGATTTTGCAGATGTTCCCTTTGAAATAGAAGCATTTGAATGTTTTAGCAAGAGAAGACCAGCTGTTGTACAGGGGATGTACAAATCTCATTTACTTCCTGTCAGCTATTGCAAAATGGGCACTTTTTGGTGTAAAAATCCCTCATTACCTGCCACATGCTTTGGCTCTATTCAGAAACATTTTTCAAAATATTTCTTCCTCTCAGCATTGGAAGTCCATGATCTGTGATATGGCATCTTATTAGTGCTTGCTAAGGGCCAGGAGTACAATGAAAGCATGTGGTGATCTTAATTTGCAGCAACAGTCAAATTATATAACCTCAAGGATTAATTTTAATCAAATGCTTCCTGTGTTTTCTTTATAGTGTTAAAATTAGACCTGGCACTTGGCTGTGACTCTTTAATTGGGATACAGTGTCCTGTATTTTTTCTTTTGGTGTGGGCTGAGGGGATGTCTGATTTGGGCAGAGGCAGAGCATCCCTGTGTGAGGCTCAGAGTAGCAGTTTCAAGTGTTTGAGTCTGATTTTTACACTTGGAACCTCAGTCCTTCATTTTTCTTTTTGTTTTAAGTAATGGTAGGCCTTTGTTCCACAGAGCACATGTTGGTATAACTCCATTAAAGTCAGTACAGACCAGCTGGGGATTCTGGACCACTAATGTAATTATTGTTATAATGATAACATCAAACAAGTAATCATTATTTTTACTCTCTCTTTTCATTTCAAAATGAGAAAATTATTTCCTCTTGGATCAGTGAAAGTAATTTACATTATGCACAATAATGGTCTACATGAAAATATAATTATTATTCATTTGTGTGGCACCATCTGGGTACTAGAAGCTTCACAGACATGTGAGGAGAGGTCCCTGTCTTGAGGAGTTTACAGGCTGAATAGCAAGTTAGAGCTGCCAGCAGATAACCAGAGTTATTGCAGTATTTGCAATATTACCATGTTCCCAAATTCCCAAACTTTACAACAAATACAGGAGTGAAACCTTTACTGAGTCTGAGTGTGCATGAGAATGAAGAGACCAGGCTTTTATAACTGTATGGGTATAAAAATTTAACAACATGCAGCATTACCTAAACATATTTATACATATGTAACCTGAAAGGGTCAGTACAGGACAATGAGATCATGTGACTTCTTATTTTTAGAGATGATTAGAGAATTTCTCCAAGGGACAAACTATTTATAACACGTCTATAATTTACTGCTTCCCTTTTTTTTTTTTTTTTTTTAATGATGAAATGAAGCCAATAAATGAATACCAGCTAATTAAAAAAGTTAGCTAAAAAGGATTTCACACTGGTGTGTGGTTGACTCTGTGGTCAGATCGTGAATGCCTCCCACATATATTTTGTTTTCAAGCTACTGTTCTGTTGCTGTTCTATTATTAGAGAGTAAGTGGGATGCTTATTTAAAACAATTCTCCAAAGCTGAATGACACTGCAAACTTCAGTTTAACTTGGATTTGGTTGGATGAGTCATGGACACTCATTTCTGCTTCATGCTGCAGCCTTTGCTTGCCCTTCAGATGTACTTTTTGCTTCTGTTGTTCTGGTGAAATCTCAGTATTTTTCTGCAGGTTGGTGCTATTCAGTGACTTTTTGTCGTGATCAGGTTTGGAATTCATGCTGTCTGAATTTCTGAAGCATCTCTCATTTTGTTCTTAAAGCTCAACCTGTTTCTAGTTATCTTTGTTCTTTATAATTGCATTCTTTCTGATTCAGGAGCACACAGGGTTCAGTTAAAATGTCTTATTCCAAAGAAGAAGCCTTTGAGGTTGTGACTGTATTGATTCAAGTGGAGCAATCTCTCTGAAACTACATCCAGCCTGTTGACCCTTGCTTGGGAGAGGCACAACAAACCTGAAAAATGGCATTTCCAAGGGAATTTTTTGGTTCTTTGGAATTGCAGCACTGCATGTCACAGAGGCAAATAGAGTCCTGTGTGAACTGGCCATGGATGTCAGTGTCTTTAGTTATTTCAGGAACCTTTTCCTCAGTGTGGAACTGTACCTGGAGCTGTAACTAAATAAATGAAAATGTAATCTGGACCACTCTGTGGAAATGAAGCATTACCAGAGATCTGCATTGGAGGCATCTTGAACAGACATGTAAATAAAAATTAATCTGTTATCAGGCTAATCCTGCCTCTAGAAAAAAAAATACTCTTACAAAAACTAGCAACTTGTCTGCAGATACCCACATTTGGCCAGCTGGGGATAAATCTAGACACCTAACTAGATTAACTTAGGTGTTTACAGGCTTGCTTGTGCTCTTAAAACTTGCTGTGGGTGCCTGACAGCTGCTTCAATATGTAAATAAGAATTCAGGTGGCTACCTTATGGCATCTGAGTTCAACAACTTGGCCCACAGAATGTAAAACCAAGGAAACAAGAGGAGGAGTGGATGTAGTAAACAAAGCTGTTAGTGTGTATGCACTAGGAGAATAATAATACTTTGCACAGCTCCTGTGCCTCAAACTGCTTATGTTTTGGCATTCACTGGAATTGAGTTTAGTCACTCAGTGGCAGAAATAGAAAGTTGGAGGTGCTGCCTGCTAGCAGAGTGCATGGAGCAGCTCCTCAGCTGTGAGCTGCCTTTTTGGCAGCCCTGCAACAAAAGACGTGAAAGCCTCCAGAGCAATATTTTGATAAGTCGTTGGTTCTTATTAAAATAATAATTATGACAATAATTATAGCTGCAGTTGGCTCTGACTGAGCTTCTAACTGAATAGAGGACAGGGGGAGGAGGTTTGTGGAATGTTCTTGTGAAGCCATCTGGGTCCTGCTCCTCCAGCTCTGCTCACAGATGAGGATATGGTTATTTAAAGTGGTTTGGGGTTTGTGCCCTTTGGTGCTGTCAGACTCTTCTCCCAGAATGTTGCCAATAGGTTATTCTGTAGTTCAGGTTCTTCAGGGGATTTTCACTGTCTGGCTGCACTGATGCAAATTTACAGGAATTCTCCTATTGAGGGCCTATGAATGAATAACTGTGGAAGGAAAAAAGGGGTCGTGCAGATCAAATGCTTCTTCAAGGTCTCTATTTTTGAACAACGGGGAGAGCTCAGCAACTGCAGGAGCATTTTGTTGCTTTTGAAGTGTCAGTGTAATTTTGCAGAGGGTGTTCAGCAGTCATGCACTGTGCTGATGCTGTTTGTGGAGTGGTGGCACCTGGAAGGGATAAGTGAAAGGAAGCCCTTGAATCTCATACTCAGGGATGTGTTTCCAGTTTATTTACCAGAACTTTGCTCTGAATTCTGCCACCCTCAGTGCTTCCAAGCCTTGGGTAGGCAATGAAGGAGGTGCTGTGTGTTTTGTTTGCTTGTCCATGTTTGTATGTTATTCTGAGTTCTAGCACAGCCTCACTCCCTGCTCATCCTTGAACAATTGCCTCCTGTTCCTGGGCTCGTCAGTGGTTGCAGAGGCTCCAGCTGGAATCACTGGGAGTTCTGGCAGTGACTTTGGCTCTGCTGGGACTCTGTTGGTTGGGAAGTGGGTTAAGGGAACTGGTGAGGAAAGTACTTCAAGCCTTTACTCCACACTTGGTAAATAATAACTCCATTATGAAACTGTTTCACTGTTGAATAAATTGGTGTGGGATGCTTTCCTTGCTTGCTATCACTGGTAAATTGCTTTTTTTCCTAACTTGCTTGTCCAGTTTGAAATACTGTTTCCTGTTGGCTTAAAATAAACATTTCTGCAGCATTTGCCTGTTTTATGTGGCTCACAGAGAGCAAAATGTATCCTCAAAGGTTTAAATCTGTTGCCAAGGTTAGGATGGTAGTTTCATAGCAACACAGAGATACCACAGGTGTGCAAATCTCTCTTCAGTCGAGAGTTGGTGGTTTGGTGGTTTGTGTTTTTCCCCTTCCTGTTTACTGGAGTAAAATGTGCTCAAGACTCAGTTTTGCAGCTCTCATGCAAACAGAAGCATGAATGCATACCTGTGTTCCATAGTGGCCAAATATTTGTGGTCACTTGTAAGCAAGGGTTGTTCAGGCCAGAATTTTGGGGACTGAATGTTGCTTAGAAATCTTTGATTTTTCAGCATGCAGTTTAAACAAATCTAGGATGTGGGAAGTCATCATTTCATCAAGTTCCTGCTCTTTTAGTAGCAGATTCCTTCAGAAAATCTTCTTGTTCAGGGTTGGTTCCAGCTTTGATCAATGTCCTGTGTAAGTGTGATATGTGAGAGATTTTTGTGCAGGACTGAACCTTTGTCAGCTAAATTTCACCTTTTTCAGTGTTCTCAGTTGTTTGCTATAGGATGAAGATGCAGATGGGTAAGAGCTCAAGTAAAATAGCACACCAAGAATAACCTGTGGTTGTTCAGAGCCATGGAGTGTCTCCATTCAGATGTGGATGTAAAATCAGTGAAGAATAGTCTTGGGAATATGATTTGTTAGGCTGGGTTTTTAATACAGCCTTTGTATTTTCATTGAAAGGTTCTTCTGTTGTCCTAAAGTGTTCCAGGATAGTAGAAAAGAAACATATTTGATAGCAATACTTCTTTTAGTGGGTGTTTATAAATATTGGTTCTATAAAACTAATATATAATGTTCTTTTCTGTTCTGTGTTCTGAATGGAATTACCTGTGATAGGAGAGATTGGTGGTGCTGGGCAGCTACAACTTGAGTTCCTGTGTATTTCTCTTGGCACTGGTGGAATTATTTAACAAATGCTCTCCATTTTTAGTGTTTTATGAGTGCAAAAACTTAAAATTCAGGATTTTTTTTTTTAAGGGTTCTTCATATTCTGCTGGCATTGTTTGGTCTCAGTGAAAGTTGTGGAATGTTAATTATTAATCCCATGCTGAATTACTAAGGATGCTCCTGTAGGAAGACTGTGCTCTGAGCTTTGCCTTATGGAAATAATATGTTGATGGCAGGTGTGTTGCATTGTGCTTTAGCTCTGATTATCTCAGCTTTTTAGAGGTCCTGTGCTCCAGTGTGTAACTGGTGGATTTCATGGGCCAGATCTGAAGGGAGGGGTGGGATTTCTGAATGGGGTTAAAATGCCAGCTTTGTCTTCAGGTGGATTACCTGTGTTAGAATTTAATTCAAATGTATTGATCCCCACCTAAAGAGATATCCAAATTACTCATGAGTGATGATCAGCCCAGGCATCTGCCACTGTGAGATTAAACTGCAAACATCTATGTTGAAGTTTGTTTATGCAGATATTTATGTTGCTGACTTGTGTTCAGATGCACTTGTGCAGTGTGTCAGTTCAGTGGCTGGTTCATGGTGTTTTTAACAGTTGGGCTCAATGATTTAACTGTCATTTCCAACCTAAGTGATGCTATGATTGCCTGAACCTCACTTGGATGAAAAATAAAACAAAGCCTCAGGGTCTGGCAGAAAGGTGCAGTGTGTGAGTGTGGATTCAGCTCCCAGCTTTACAGAGTGCTGCCTGTGTGGCCTCTGCTGGGGGAGGCAAACACAGGCTGCCTGTCTCAGTCAGTCTGCACAGGGATCAGACCTGCTCCACAGCAAACACAGGGACTGGAGCTGCCCTGAGGAGTGGTTTGCCTCACATCCATGTCTGTTTGTTGTTTGGGTTTTTTTAGTGATGGTGACTATCCTGGAACAGTCACCCAAAGGAGTTTGAAGCTTTAAAGGGCATTCATAACTTGGTAAGTGACTCACTGAGGAGTGCAGAAGAGAAGGTACATTTGGAGAAAAGCTTGGGATGGTTTATTTGCTGCAGTATCTGTTGGGGGTTGCTGTGACTAAGGAGATGCCATAAATGTGCTTTGCTGCCATCCCAACACCAGTGCAGAAAGTGCCTGTTTCCTGCAGCTGCTGAGTGCCAGTGCTGTGCCTGCACCACCCTGTGCAGGATTCCCAGAAGCAGTGCAGCTCTTTTCTCTGTTTCAGTTTCAATTCTTGGGTTTGTTTGAGCCACACCTGAACTGTCAGTTAACAGAGCAGTTGCCAGCCCTGGAGGTGCCCAGGTGGGTTGTCAGGCACCTTTCCTGCCCCAGGAGAGGAGAAGAAACCTTCTGCTTCAGCAGGTGACAGAGCCTGCCTTGGTGGGATGGGGGCTCCAGGTCTGGGCACTGATGTTGGTTCTGTTACAGTGCTGCAGGCTGGGGCTGTGCCTGGCTCACTTTGCAGCAGCTGCTTCTGTTTGGGAGCAGTTGGTGAATAGAACTCATTTTATCTTCTTTCTGCTACATCAGTAATCAGGATAATTTTTCTGTGAGCTGCACACATCTGTGGCCCAAAACCTGTGCTCAGCCTGGAGGAAATCAGTGAAAGGTGACATTTCCCTCAGCTCAGTGCCTGCTTGCCAGTAGCAGAAGCAGCTTATGCTGCTTCAGTTCTATTTATTTTATTTTTAAGCATTTAACACAGATATTTATGAAGTCATTTGGTTTGCACCTATCAGCATAAATAAGAGTATCTTCTGAACATACCTGCAAGCCTAATATTTCTTTTAGGATTACCAATCTCCTTAAATGGTTCGTCTGTGTGTGTATGAAGGGGGGAAAAAAAAACTACAAATCCCCAAACCTTTGGCCATTTCCAGCTGCTGACTGTGAGCATAAGTCCTTGAGAAGAAGCTTTTCTATTATCCCTTGTGCTCCAAAGTTTGCTGAATAAACAAAATGAACACAGATGTTTCCTTGCAGGTCATAAGAAGACACTACTCAAGGCATTGCTCAGCTGCAAATTCTGTGTGCAGAAACCTGTGGGCCAAACAATTCAGTCCTACCCAAGGAAACTTCCTGTGAAGTTGAAGAAGCTTGTTCACCAATACCTTTTGTGTTCATAGTGTATTAACCACTTCATGAATTACCCAGATGTGTATAAGTTAGGCAGAAGCTCATTTCTTGCCATGTGGAAATGCTGTGAGGATGCTGCAATGTGGAATATCCAAGGGCAGACAGGTAGTGGAGCCCAGGCTGTAGGTGAACTCCTGTTCTTGGTACATTTGTGTGTGATTCATCCACATAGCTCTGCAGGAGCTTTACCTGGTGCTAATGTTTCTGTTAGCTGGGCTTGGGGATGCTGTGCTTGATATTTCTGATTTCTAGCTTTTCAGGATCACTTATGTGTTAAAATAAAATGATAATGTCTGTTATGTTTTAATGTGTAGAATCCAGTATGTAACGAATTCTTAACTCCTCTGAAGCTGGTGGAAAAATTCCCAACTACAAAATCACAGAATCAACTAGGTTGGAAAAGACCTTTGAGATCAAGTCCAGCCTGTTATTTTGAAGGAGTTAAGATTTCACCTTAAGGCTTGTTTGCTCCAGTGTTTGTCCTTTGAGTTATACAGTCCTGGCACAGCTGTGAGAGCTGAAATATTTAGTAGTGATTGGTAGTGACTGACTGCAGTCAAAGTCACCTGGAGCTTTTCACCAAGCTGACATTTTGTTCTCTAAGCTCAGGTTGATGTTTCCTTTAACATTTCTTACTGGAAATCCAGTTTTGGTTCAGATCACCAGGGAGGCAGCTCAAGCTCTGCCCTAAGCAGAGACATTTGAATTGAATGGGACATTTGAATTGTGGTGGATGCTCCAACCTCCTGAGCTGCTGTTCAGGCTGCTTTTGCCAAGGCAAAGCATTCATGGATTTTCCTCCCTGCTTGTGAAATGCACTTGGCTCAAACATGGTATAAACAAATGCACTTGGGATAAATACTCCCCTATGCCCTGTTTGTTGTCAAATCATCCCCCCTTATTTAAATGTGTCTATGTACATATATGCATGTATTTCCCAGATGTGTTTATGTGCATATCTGTGTGGTGGAGAAGATTTCTTGCTCTGTGAAGCCAGAGATCAAAGGGTGAAAGGCAGGAGGGTGTCAGCCCATCCCAGCTGCTGTGGAAAAAGATTGATGTGGGACTTTGATGCTTCATGAAGCAGCTTTAGATTCCCAGTGAACATTGTTTTGTTGCATAGAGGAAGACAAGGACTCTAAATCTGTGGAGAGTGAATCTTGCAGGAAAAGAACTTCAGCAAATAACAAGATGAAATTTGTATTCATACACACCTCGGGTGTTTGCTGATACAGGCTGTGCACTGAGTTGTGCTGTTGTGACAAACCAGCTTTTTATTCTTAACAAAATTGTTGCTATTAGTCTCTTGCAGCACATCCAAAAGCTCTTGTCACATTTGATTTTAGGTTAAAGCTGTGTAAAGCCTTCAGGTGTTTTTTTTTAAAGGAACTTGAAATTTTCCTACTGTCTTAGTTGAGAAGTAGTGTCTGCCTGCTACTTTATTTTTTTCCTTTTTGAAACTTTTCTCTTTGGTATTTATAACAAAAACTGCCAATTAAGTTTTGTTTTGTGTTTACTCCATGACAAAGTATATAATTGGCACAAATTTTTCTCTTATAGCTGGAAGTGAAAGCACAATAAAGTCAAGATTTGGAAAGGGAAGTAGTCTGTCTTTATCTAAAACAAGTGTTGATAATCTGGTGACCTTTCTAACAGCATAACAGTGTGATATCTTGTATTTATTTGCAGTCTCCTTGGTTGTAGAGGTTTTAGTGGGATCCTGCCCATCTTTTGCCAATTTTTGCATTTTTCCCCCCAGTGTCATCAGAAGTTTGGAGCATAAGCAGTTCAGTTTCTGCAAAGGAAAAAGAGCTCTTGCTGCTCTGCTGGGAGTTATCAGCAGAATGGATGATAAAGAGGTGAGGAATCCTGAGTCTGCAGGGTAGCAATGAGCAATTCCATCCTGGAGCTGCTGACAGGATGCTGCCAGAGAAAGTGATGAGCAGCATCCTGCCCTGATTGGGAACTGCCTGAAAGATTATAAATAAATATTCAAAATGAATGACCCATTTTTTTATCGCTGCAATGCATTTGTTGAGGATTTCCTCTGAGGTTCTAAAACCTGCAATAAGGTTGGTAGTGCTTCTGTGTATCACCAAGATGATAGCTTTGTTTTAAAAGCTGTGTTAAAAATCTCTGTCAAATAAACAGCTGATCCTCCTTTCTTGGCTTGCTTTTCTTCCTCTGCTTTTTAAGAGATGTGCAGAAAAGTTTTCCCTCTGTGCAGGAGTTGCTTTCCAGACAGGAGATGTCCCCATGAAGAAAGGATGGAGTGTCCTGCTGGTCAGGAGTGGTTGGAGTGATTCTTACAGAACTTTGCAACCTCAGCTGAGGAAACAACCTCCAGAAGTGCCTGGGATGGGGGTGATGCCCCTAAAACCCCCCAGGAGTGATGCACAAAGTCACTCCTGAAACAACTCCTGTATTTCCTGCTGGCATCTTCTACCTTGAAAAAACTGAAAGGGCAGCAAAATGTAATTAATGTGTGATGACCTCTGAGCCTTCTCTCAGAATGTAAAACATGTTTGCAGGTAGGAAAGCATAATATTTTATGCTCCAAATTAAGTCCTGGAGTAAACTTGGAGAAATGCAAGATGGTGTAGCAAGTGAGGTGCTGACCATGTTAGTTTTTCTTTGTCATATGGTAGTTTTTCAGAAACTATCACTGGATTCATTATTTTTGCTCTATTTAAATCAGTTCTTGCTGCCACATTTCAATTGGTAATGCTGTCTTTAGAATTTTAAACCATATTTAAAATGTATCTTAGGGTAAGAATATATAATGAACCAATCACTATTCATGATAAAGCATCCAAAGGCAGATAAATTAATACTATGTGAAGAGTCTCTAGTTGTATAATTTCAAATTAGTTCATGGCCTGAATTATTTTTTGATTACTAAAGCATTGATAATTTAATACACCTTGAATTTTTGAGTTCTAGCAAGAATTTCAAATCAATGTTACAAGTTCAGGTCTCAGAGAAGTTGCCCAGCACCTCTGCAGTAACTTCACCTCAGTTAAATTAAATACAGGGTGATATTTGGTTCCTGTAGGGAAGTGAACTCCCTACTCAAGCCTGTGGGGATGGTTTTTGTTGTGCACAGGGGAAGAGCAGCTCCCCTCACTGCTTCTGCTCCTGACTTCAGAGGATGTTGCAATTTATTTATTATTTTTATAATATATTTTGTTTTCTATTTATATTTTTATAATATATTTTGTTATTCAGAGGATGTTGCTGGGAGTGGGAGAAGGCTCAGGCTGCTGGGACCCCCCGGCTCTGCAGGGCAATGCTGATAAAGGGAACAGAACTCAGGAGTTTATTTCTTCCTGACCTTTTTTTGTGGCCTTTGCTGGCCTCTGTGCCTCTTTTTTTTTTTTTTTTTTTTTTTTTTTTCTCTGGAGTGAATCTTTTGTCCCTTTGGATCTTGTAAGTTTTCTTTGAAGCAGGCAGGTTACTTTATTTTATGTTGAGCACAGAGAGGCCCCCACTCCCAGGGGGGTTCTTGAGGGGCTTTTGTGTAACATGTAAAGACAAAGCAAACAAACCCAGAGAGGAGAATGTGCTTCTGGTTTGAAGGCAGCAGCTTTTCTGCATAAATATCTGTTTGGCTTCAGGAAACTGCACTTTCTTACAAAAGAAATGTTTAGCTGCAGCTTTCCACACACTTCCAGATTTTCAGATTTTCTTTTCTTCTTCCCTGCATTTAAATGGTTCAGGAAAATGCCTTTTCCAACTGAATATTTTGCTATTTTAACAGAAGTAATTGGTCCTAAGACTTTTGTGGGGCTGACATCAGAATTAGGCTGCTTGTTTTCTATTCAGACCTCTTGGATTTGATGGCAAGGCTCTTAGAGCTTTATCATTATCTCCTGAAATTGTGCTTAGTGGTCTTTACCTTTACATTGCTCTACCAGTTTTTCTTCAGTGCTCTTACTCTGTTTGCACCCATCTTTGAAGAGCTGTTCTACATCACACTATTTACTGGTTTGGATTCATTTTGCACTTCTTGTCTCCCAGCAGGTTGATTTACACACATGGTTTGGTGCATGTTGTTTGCTGCTTTCAGCAATGTCATGTTGGCAGCAAAATGCCACAGTGTCCTAACTGTGGTAGTTAAACCAGTCCATGAACTGCAGGGGTGGTAAACCTTTCAAAAATTGAATTTTATATCAGTTTATTACTCTATAAGGAATAAATTGCTTCTTTGTGACCCTTTCTGCTAAGATGTTCTTCCTTTAATTTTCTGATTATTCATCAGCTTATCAAACTCTTCCTGCTGCCATTTTTCCTTTTGTTTTAAATACCTCATAAGTTCTGATCAATTTGCCAGATTTTCTTAGTTTGGAAGAGAACAAGTTTGAAACAGTTGCTACAATACAATACCCTAAGAAAATGTTGTGGTATTGAATACAAATTCAAATAAAAATTGGCTGGGAACATTAATTTTCTGCTAAATGCTGTTACATAAAATTCTCAGGGATCCCACATAAATGTTTAATTCCTACAAACAAAGCCCTGAGTAGACACTTTATCTGACTCATTCAAAGTTAAAAAAAGAATTAGTGCTCTCTTTGGAGTGAACCTGCAGGAGTTTGAAAAGTTGCACTGTTCATGTGATTGATTTTTATGTCAAGGATAAATTTTTCCTTCAGCATCCAAGTGCAAAGGTTCACACGCCTGCACGGAATAACTAATGAGTGTGTGTGATCTTCAGGAGGCAAAGGAGCAGAGTGTTTCCATACAAAAATGCCTCTTCTGTCTCTCTGGAGAGCAAGAGCTCTGGTGTGGACTCTGTCAGGGAAAAACTTGCATTGGGCTTTATTTCAAGATCCTGTCAGATGGTTTGTGTGATGGAGCTGCAGTTTCTCCCTCTCTGGGATCTCTGCATGCTGTGGCCTGATCTGCACTTGGGCAGTGCTTGAGATGTGACACTTCAGTAAAATCACAGTAATAAATATTGGCATCAGAATTCCACCTGTGTGCCCCTGCCCTGGCCCCCAAATCAGGATGCACTACTTACTTTCTAGGCTGGAAATGCTTTCAATATTCCTTACTTGCTTAAAATCTGTTTCACACAGTGCTGGTTAGTGTGACAGAAGCTTTCCATGCTTCTGCTTAGGTAACAGAAAGATGAACACTGAAATGTGAGTAAATGACAGGCAAGAGTTTTATTGGGTGTAGGGGAGCTGTTCTGTGCTAGGACATTGCTGTTTCACCTGCCTGGTGAGAAAAGGATGGGTTTCTCATCCAGTTTTGCACTGCAAATCTAATTCATGCATGGCTGAAAGTGTTGTGCAAAGGGATTCTAAATGTTACACAGAGGATTCCCTGAGGAAGTTTGATAAACACAGCAGCAATATAGGTTATTGCATGTTCATCATGTGTTTGTAGGTCTTTGTTTTTATAAAGGGAATTTAGGTGTGTCCTACAATGCAGATTTTGAAATTCTGGTGTTTTGGATAAGGTAGCAGAGGTGTTGTTAATGAAAACTGTTGGGTACAAGGACTGTGGGTTTCCTACTGCTTGAAATTATTGCTGGAAGGAGACAAGCAGAAAAGCCAAGAGCAGAGGATTATGTTGCAGAGCAGAGCTTAAGCTTTCAGGAGGAGAAAGATTCTATTTTTGCAGGAGTGCCTGTCAGAGATGCTGCCAGCCTGGAGCCTCACTGTCCTGCCAGCCCTGCAGACAGGTAGATGAGCTCCCATCTCTGCTTCCCCTAAAAATCTTTCCCAGCTTCCCACTTTTAAACTTATTCTCTTATCTCCTTCCCTTTCCCTGGCTGTTCCTCATCTCTGCCCACTCTTGGCTTTGCTCTTGTCCCACTCTTCCCCCTGTGGGTCCCAGCTGTGTGTGCTGTGTTTCCTCTCTGGGTTTTTGTGAGGAGCTCAGCCCAGCCTTGCTGGTGGCACCCAAAAACCATCCTCAG
This sequence comes from Erithacus rubecula, assembly GCF_903797595.1. Classification (NCBI taxonomy): domain Eukaryota; kingdom Metazoa; phylum Chordata; class Aves; order Passeriformes; family Muscicapidae; genus Erithacus; species Erithacus rubecula. The sequence goes on from NC_136669.1 coordinate 925,235, forward strand.
ACAGTTTGTGTTTGCTCTCAGTGCAGAATGGTGTAGAATGGTGTGAAATGGCCCCAGGTGGCCCTGGAGTGGGGACTGGGAGCAGCACACACACAGAGCTGGGGGACAATGGGCAGGGACCCTCTAAAGGCTGCTCTGCCTGGCTGAGCTGGCTCTGGGGAACTTGCCCAACCTTTGTTGGCAATACAGTCAATTCTTGCACCAAGGAACTGCAGGAATTTCAGGGGTAGTAAAATCAACCTTAGGCTGTGCCTCAGCCAGAAACTTGAGGAATTCCACATCCAGATTGGACAGTCAGTGTAGAATATCTGACTTTTTATTTATTTATTAACAGAGCAGTTAATACTGGTAAATGCACTTTGCGTAAAATCTCAGTATAAGGTTTTGAAGAACTGGAGATCAGAAGTGACACTACTGCTCTGACACCCCCTAGCATTGTTATCTTGTTCTATCCCATCACTTACAATACTCTGGATATACAGAACCTTGTAATGACTTTACATGAGGGATAATGTGGGCTTTAGAGTAAATTCTTTATTTCCTAAAGTGAAAGCGTAGAAAACATTAAAAAAAATGTATCTAGGATTTTCATAGAAGTAAATTCAAATTTTCCAGCTTCTGTTTGAAATTAAGAATTATGGTGAATTTCAAAGCATCAGGTTTTCTTTGTGCTGGAAGATCCATTTTCTGACCTGTGTGCAACAATAGTTGTGCAGATACTTGAACTCTTAACAGCAGTGTCCGGAGTTTTTTTACTGTTTCAGTGTGTGGAAAGGTGTAAGACAATGACTTTGTTTTTACCAAATGGAAAGAATTTAATCAGGAAATGTCTCCAAATATGTCCAGTCAATACAGTTTTTCATGGATTTCTGCTCCCAGCTCTCTCCTGGCTCTATTTTACATATGTCATTGTGCTGGGCTGCAGACTTTGCAGCCAGTTGTTATTGCTGTACAGGTGTGTGCACAGCCAGGTGCTGCAGCAATGCTGCAAACATCAGCAGGGTTGCTCTGTGTGCTGGGTTTGGCTGAGGGCTGCTTTACATTCCTGTATGGCTGAAGCTGGCCAGCTCAGAGCATCATCCGTGCTGTGCATTCAGCACCTCACAGCTTGGCATAAATAATTGCTCACATAATCTCTGTGGTTTGTGCAGTGCTGAAAACAATTTGCTGCTGCCTATGGCATTAGGTATCTGCTTGTTGTGAGGGTGTGTCCTCTGTTGGCAGAAACTATTTATTTTATTTTTCAGGAGTTTTGAGTGTTCTGAAATCAAGTGACTTTTTGTTTTAAAGTCAGTGGTTCATAGAAACAATTGGGAGCATCTTGGCTGTTTTTATTGACAGGGATGAACCAACATCACATGTGAGAAGCAAATAGTGTATTTTATTTTATTTTTTTCTCTCACTCATCTGATTGAGAGTGAGAGAGTCTCCAATTGATTTTTCTGTTGAAATGTGATGCTAGGCAGTCAAGATACATCATTTAAAGTGAAGACTGCTCCCAAGCTGAGTTTTGGGATTTTTGGGGTACATAGGTGAAACCCACTTCATTATGGGTGCAGCTACCCACAATTTTCCAGAACTCCAGTAGAGTGCAGATCTCTGGCACCATCCAGAGGGCATTTGGAGCTTTTTAGTTAATCCCAGTTGAATATTTGTTAACACTTGTAATCTGTTAACACTTTGTTTGCCTTTCAGGATGCAGATCATTGTTGGCTCCTTTAGGAAACCTCAGCCATGTGTCCTTCAGTGGGACAGTTCCCTTCCTTGGGATCCCCAATGCTTCCTGCTTCCATCATGTTTCTCACATGCAATTTCCCATTTAGTAACCTGCCAACATTACCTGCAAGGAGTTTCACTGCTCCATTCTGCACACACAGAGCATTTAAACAGCAGCAGAGTCTGACATGCTGCATGTTTGCTCAGGAGATGCTGCTGTGCACAGGGTCTGGGTGCCTGGTTGATGTAGTTTGGTTTGGGATGAGTGGCAGTGTTGTATTGCTAACTTTTATCATCCTACAGTTTTGATTTAATGGGGAGTTATGATTATATTCATTTCAGGTGTCATCCCTTTAGGGTAAAGTCATATTAGGTGATTTTGGAAAAGAAGATAAATGCAGAGATTATCACAAAAGTGATTTTTGTCATTTCAGTTGCTCTGTTGCAAACTACAGATTGCAACTTGACAAGAAAATGGGGTTGCAGCCTTTTTTGAAATGCTGTCACACCTGTTTTTGTGATAAGTGTTTGAACTCTGAAAGGGTGAGAGCCCTCAGGCAAAGGAGGTTATCCCCATGATACTTTCCTGAGGTTGGGCTGTAGTATGAATTGGAAAATCTGAGAGCTTTTTTCCCATCAAATTATTTTAGATTGGATTAGGTTAGAGTAATTCACTTGATAGTAATGCAGGAAATCTGTAAGATGATCTGGTAAAAGGATTCCTGATTTTCTTTGACCTCAGTAGAAGTGTAGTGCCTTGTAAATGTGTGTATGAATATGCCACAAATGTGAGGAAATGCAAGTGTGCCCAGCCCATGGCTTGGGCTCTTCCACAGCAGATTTGGGGACAGGGCAAGGAGGAGCAGACCTGCTTTGTAGGATCTTCAGCTCCTCATGTTTTCAACTTGATCACCTAAACATTATTAACTCTATTATCTTAACTCTCCCCTCCTTTATTTAGAATCAGCTGACTGTGCCTGAAAGTGGAACTATGACTTTCATGCTTGAAGTGATGCAGTTATTGCAATAAGGGTTTTACTAAATTCACAGCTGGCTGTGGTTTGCATAGTGAGCATAAATTAAGTTCAGTGAGCTCTGCTGTGTTACCTCCCTAACATAAAATCTACGTCAGGCAGAAATGCTTAAATATACCCTGCAGAAATCCCAAACAAGTCCTCTCCTGCTAAACACTCTGTGTAGGTTGGTTTAAGTTATTAATAAGTTGCTTATCCTTCTTACTGATATGTGGGCAGGCTGCTGTTGTGATTTTGTAAGCTACACAATTCAAATTGCTCTTGGCCACAATTTTCAGTGACAGTGTATAGAATATATTAAGGACCATCTGTATGACCCTGAGCTGGTTCATGGTTAGAGTGTGCCCAGCCAAGTGGCACCACTGGCTACCAGCTGTTGGAAGATTTGAGTAAGAACATGGTGACTGATAGTCTGAGTGATCAAATTAGCTCTGTTATTTTTGTGTGGAGCAAAGTTAAGAACTTTTGCATTACATTTTGGGGTGTAGGAGGGCTTTGCTTCTTTGTAGCTAGAGATGTTTTTATCAGAATGCCATCACAGAGTGCACTTCAGACTTCTCATACTGATACTCACACCTGACAGTAAAAAAGCCTTGTAAATTAGGTTGACTGCCTAGCACCAGTTTTGTTTTGCACTTGTTTGTGTTTTTAAGCACTAGCCCAAGCAGGATGGGGTGAGCCTTGGTCTGCTGGCTGGGCTGGACCTGCTTTGGCCCCTCTGGGAGCAGAGCAGAGCAGGATGCCTCTCCTTCCCCAGGCTCCTGCAGGAGTGCACATTGCTCCCACTCCTGCCATCTGCATCTCTGGTCACCTTCCACTGCTCTTTGCAACTTGTTCTTGATGCAGAAGTTGCCCAAACCTTTGAGCTGTAGGTGCATCTATCCATCCATTATCTAGGTGGAATATAAGCAGTGTCTGAAATACTTAAATATACTGTGGTGCAAAATGTTAGATCTGGTGTGTCTGCTTCATATTGTGAGTTTCAATGGGCTTCACTCTGTGTGTCCATTACAAAGAACTTGGGAAATACTATTCAAAATGTTATGGTTGCACTAAAACTATTGATGAACTCCTAAAAATTGGAAAGCAAATACCTCCATTGTTTCATGGAGTGAAGAGAAAAAATTTGGGATTTTTTTTTTGTCCAAGGAAAAGGAAACCAAGGCCCTGTAACGTTCATAACTGCTTTTACAACCTTGTAATCATAATTGGTTTAATTGGCCACCTCCCTGCACTGATCCCAGGTGCTGAGTGTCCCCAGGTGTCACAGGCTGTGCCCTGGGCACTGCTGGAGCTCCAGGCTGTGAAATTGCTTCAGGGCACCTTGGAGAGGAAAACTTCTGCTGCACAGAGCAAACTGCTGCTGCTGGGGAACAGAGCCTGTGCCCCCTTTGGGATGCCAGCACAGCCTTCTCTGCCTTGCACTAACAGGACTGATTGTGCAGGAGGAAAGGATTTGCCTTCCAGACCTGCACTGCAATTGCCATTAGGGTTCATTTATTGCCTGATGCTTTTTCTTTTCCTTAGACACCATCAGCTGGCATACTTGGCTTTGAACTGGAAGGAATTAGTTGGTAGTAGATTATTGTATCACTTTACAGCAATCTCCCTGTTCAGGAACAGGCTGATTTATATGGCATTGTTTTCCTCCCTGGATGTACATGTGAAAGGAAAGAGCATTCTAATTGCTCTTAGATAACATGCAGTAAGAAAGTGGATTTTGGAGAAGTTAATGCAAAAAGCAAAGTTACTGAGTAGCTAAAGGGATTTCTAAAGCATTAAGCATTTTAAAAAATGCTCTTTTGACTCCTGAGTAGGTGACCAACTCATGTTACTGAATTTAGGGGTCTCTCTAAAATTTTGTTTTTTAATTTTTCATGAGAAATTTAGGCTTAAGTCTTTCTTGCAGCCTTAAGTTATTGAAGGCATAAAGGACTTGCCCTGGTAAATTCAGAGAAAGGTTTTCACAGTGGTTGTGATGCAAAATAGGAAGAAAAATGATCCAGTCCATCTGAAATTTTGGGGGAGCATTGATCAAGAAAACATTGCAGTTTGTCTCCAGGTGTGGAGATCTTTAATGGTCACTTAGTGCAGAGTAATTCTCTGAAATAGAGATTCCATCTCTAAGTATAAACAGAGTAAAGGATTAAAGCTCTTGATGGTCAGGAGGCATTTTGGTTGTATGGGGCAGTGCTGAGCACACCAGTGTCTGAATGCAGAGTCAGACTTCCTTTCTGCTGCAGTGAAGAGCTTATTAATTACATGTTCAAACCCTCCTTCATGGTATTTTTATCTCTCCATCAGTGCTTTATCTCTTCTCACTGGATCTTTCCCTGCTTCCAGGAAACCATGGCCAGGATTGATGTGAGCCCACCCTGGCCTCTGTCCTGTCCTGAGGGCTGCCTGCAGCTTTTAGCTCTTGATTGCAGTGCTCTGAGTCATCTCACTTCAGCATTGGAACTCTTTTTTTTGGACTTTGTGTATTACTCTTCCTCAAGCTAGCAATCAAAAATTCAGAGGCTAATTTCCTTGCTTCCTTTCTGTCTTTTCTAGCAGAAGTTGAGGATAAAGCCCATCCATTACTATTTAAAGATCCTGGTTATCACATCTTGAAGGAGGTCATGAAGTTTCTTAACCTTCAGTCCATTAAAACAAATTAAAACAGAGAAGGGCTGTGCATTAATTGAGTTTCTGCTTAGCTTACAATGGTGTTTCTTCCTTGCTGAGAAATCCCTGTCCTCAGCAGTAAGAGCTCAGCTTGAGGGGGACAGGCTTTCCTCTGGCCATTAAGGAATGAATTAATGAATTAATGAATGGATGGAGAGGATGTGTTTGGTTGCTTTCAAAGACATCTGGTTAAAAACCCAGTGATTGCAATTTTGATGATCCTTCCTTTACAAACCTACCCCTTATTCCCTTTCCAAAGCCAGATGTGGCGACTTCTCTTTTTTAATTGAAGTTAGAAACATTCCCAAAGTCAAATTCTGGTGTGATACAGATGTGGTGCATGATAGGGCAGGAGCAGTGTCAGCTTGTATTCAAGTAGACTTTTTCAGTTTATTTTCAGTTGAAATAATACAAAGAAATACTTTCTTTTAAAGGTTAACTAGCAGACTGTTTAAAAAAGAAATAAAGCCATTTCCTTAGAACCGAACACTGTTAATTATATTGACAGATTTTGCTGTGGACATCTTGTATTTTAAAACTGGTTGCCTCTCTAAAAAATATCTCTAGGAGGGAGATAATGTTGAAAATCTGCATTATTTTTCAAATGCAGGAATCTTGTTATTTATAGTTTGAGAGGTGTTTGAAATGCATTGACTTTAAGGAACTGTTGCTCTCGGAAACTACCAAAAGAATGAGAGGTGTGTTTCCTCTTAGATAAAACTGAATTTCCTATCTGCAGCCCAGCAGTCACCTGTCAGCTGCAGAATTGTTAGAATGAGAAATACCTTCTTCAGGTTTTTTTTTTTTTTGTCTGAAACACTTGTGCCTTGTATAATATTGCCATTAGCAATGTAATGTTCAGTAAATTATCTGCCTCTGACAGAGCTGCAGTGTTTATTTATGCTTTAGATCAGTGATGGTATCTTCAAGAAAAGAGATGTTGTACATGTAGCAATTTCTTGTAATTATATTTTTTTTTACTAAGCCTGGGTGATCAGTCTGCACTCTTCTCAGAAATTCTGGTTAGTTCTAGCAAGTAGAAAACTTTCCCTTATGCTTGGGTGAGAACTTGCCTCTGGTTTCCCACGTTGAAGGTGCCATGTCAGAAACTGAAGCATGTACTACTCAATTTTACTTACAAAAAATCAAATAAGCAAACAAACAGAACCCACCAACCAAACAATCATAAAGAAACAAACAATAAACCTCTCTTGGGCATTCAGGATGAACTGGCTTCACCCATTCTGCCTTTAGCTGCAGGTGAGTTTTGGTGCAGCTGAGGGCTCGAGATTTGGGGAACACCCTTGAAATGGGTAGGAATCACTCCTGCCCTGTCCCATTTTGGATTTCCAGCCCTGCAGCTGCCTGTCCCTGGAGTTTCCCTGGCAGATGCCAGCAGGGCTCTGTGCCAGCCTCCCATCCCAGCAGCTCTGCCATGGGAGCTCCTGCCTGGAACAATGCTGTGCTGGCTGCATCCCTCTGCCTCTTTCCCTCTGCTTCCTCCCACTCTCTGAAAGGAAATTGTAGTTTCACAAGGACCTACTTGGCTTTCTTTCCCTAAGGAAGAGAATTTGTTTTGTTCTCTTGACTGGGTCAGCAATTATATCATGAAAAGGATATGGCTGCAGTGATTCAGATGAATTAGCCAAAACATTTATCGAGGTGCTGAAGCCACAAAATCACACAATTGGTGATGAACAGTAACAGCAAGCTTGCTTTTCATCTCAATCCTTTTACAGGTTTTTGATTCAGAGAAGTAGAATAGAGAGTTAAATTTTTGAGCTTAGAAATAACTCTGTAACAAAAACCTCGAGTGACCAGTGTATTGGTAAAATATATATTTGCCCAAGTAAATGAGATACTATGGAGGAAAACCTTTCAGCCTGGGCTCTAGGTGCAACAATAAGGTACTTGTTTCTATTATTATTCAGGCTACATTCAGAGATGCTAAAAGTGTAGACAGATTTCAAATGATGATTTAATTGTTTACAAGTGAGTGTTTGCTGCTGCATACAAAAGAGATGAACTAATCCCCAAAGGCTTTTTGATATAACTTGAACAGATGATTTCCTGACATTGTTATATATCCTGGTTTAAGGCAATGAATAATTAGCTATTTAGGTTTAAAAAAAAATACCTTGAGAACTAAATGTCAGCTGAAAAGCTGTCAGTAAATTGGGAACAGCTTTGCATGTCAAGTTGATTATAGCAATGAATAAAAGGAATTACAGGAAAATGAACCATGCAGTGTGCAGTTTCTAACTTGAGTCTCCCCACAGTTTCTCCCATCCCATTCTCCAGATTCCTAGGGTGCTTGTGATGCTCTCAAGCTGTGCAGTTGCCTGTCACAACATCCTTTACTGTGGGCAAGTTTTTCTTGTTGCTCACTCCTCTTCCTCAGTGTGCAGCGACTTCAAAGTTTACATTCAAGGATTTCCCCCCTCCAGCCCCAAGTGCCATTAATAACATCTTTTGTCTGAGTTCCTGAGATCTGCAAAGCCATTTACTGCACAGCTTCAGTTGCAGGCAGCTCAGCCTCCCCTGCACATCCTTATCCCCCAGTCACAGATTATTTGATGTTTTCTGAAGTGGATTGGATGTGACAGAGCAGTTGCTAGGTCTGAGCTGTTAGTTTGGGAGATGATACTAAGTGAGTTGCAGTAAAGAATTGTGGAGCCTTTTGTGCACAGCCACAGCTAAAACCAACCCAGTGCTCCTGGTTTAAAAAAAAAAAATGGGTGGTGTGGACATACCAGCTAATTAGGGTCTTGCACATCTGCTTCATTTAAGCAGATGGGAGTGAATAATTGTTCTTTGACTTATTCAGCTTGAAAATAAAATTGTGCATCTGTATTAAAGCTATGAATTTAGAAGGGTGGAATCCTCTGACAGCCCTGTGTGGATGCAGCACTGTCTGCAGCTGAGGGAATGGAGATTTGGTAGGAATCAAAGGACTCATTCCTGCTCCTGCAGGAGCAATTGTCACCGTGGCATCTGCAGCCAGTGCAAAATGAAGCTGCTCTAGATGCAATTCTCTGGATGGCAAGTGCTGTTTCCCAGCACAGGGCTGTGTGACCTGTGGAAGTGGCAGAATTTGCCTGTGGGATCCCAAGCTGGGAGCAGCTCAGGAGAGAGGGAGCCTCTCCTGCAGGGCCAGATGTGCTGCTTGTGCAGAGGTGGCTGGTGGAAAACAGGTTCCAATGATTGACAGCAGTGATGCACAGAACAGGGGCTAGAGGCAAGGAAAAGAAGAAAAATCTGGAAATTAGGGATGGAGATGGGATGTTCCTCTCTGGCTGCCTCCCCAATTCTCAGTGAGCAGCAGCTGCCCTGTATTGCTGTAACCTTTCCTTCTGCCTGTGCCTGTTTCTTGTCACCAAACGTGTGCTGTGCAGCAGGGTTTGTTTAAGGATGGTGTGAAATGATGGGGACTGGGCACTGTTGCTGTGTCCCACAGCTGCTCCAGCTGGACAGAAGGATCCCTTGGGGCTGCAGGGATTCTCAGCAGTGTGCACAGGGTAGGGCTCAGACCTGAGCTCCTGCAGTGTGTTACTGTTTGTGAGGGGCTTAATAGCCTCACATGAATGGATTGGGAGCTAAATGAAGGATTGAGGGAGCTAATCTCTGTGAGAATCCTCTTTAATGAGTTAATGAGGTGTTCTTATGGGCTCCCTGCACACACAGATGCTAATGAGAGTTTTTCTAACTTACCGAGTGATGAAACTTGGATCTGCATCCAGGCTGATAATAAAAATGATGGATAGGTTCTGTTATTTGGGGAAAATATGTTTTAGTTCTGGCATGAAAACTGCAGAAGGGAGCCAAAACTGCTATTCTACCTGGATATTCTGTATCTTTTCCTGTAGCTCATTGATAAAACTCAGAGTCTAGTGCTAAACCCTCAGTAATTCCAAAGCTGAAAGTCAGCAGCTGTACTTTGAAAAAGTAAACTATTTCATCCCTTAAAGATCAGTGTTATCAAATTCTGTTGTTAAAACTTTCATTCAAAATTATTCAAAAAGTTTTTGGGTGGGATTTTCATTCAAAAAGTTTGGTTGGTTGGTTGGTTGGGATTTTTTTTGTCATGTCTGTTGTTTTGGGTTCAGAGTTTTTGTGTTTTCCTTTCTCCCCCCACCAAGATTGGAATGCAGTAAGTTCATGCAGAGGAATTGCATGGTCCTAAATGGATTTATCATTTAATCTATAACCCCACAATTTTTGCCTTGCCTTGCATCCATCAGACAGTTGAGCTTGAATGCAATCCTCAGATTTTGTTGGCATGCTCTTTAATCCTCATTTCAGGTCATTAATGAATTTGTTCAATATGACCTCCCTCAGCTCAATACAGTGGCATTTATCATCAGCATTTGTTTACAGTCCTGCAGCCAGTTCTCAATTCCAGTGCTGTGCTTGCCCCTTCCCAAGTCTTTTTGAATTAATTTTTCACTTAGGATTTCATGAGACACAGATGCTGAAAATCCAGAAAATATGACCTCCTCTGTGTTCCTTTTGTCCACTCTCTCTGTAACTCTATCAAAGAACAAACAAAGCAATTAAATTTGTCTGGCATGCTTTATTCTGTATGAAGCTATACAGGCTGCTTCTCATTCTGTCACACTCAAGATTTTTAGCTGGATTTTCTCAAAGCTGATTTTCCCCTGTCTTTTCCCTTTCTGGAAGGAGCCAGGGCTGTTTATTCTTTTGAAAGATGCTTCTGATGAGAATGGCAAGGCTCAGGGCATGGCCCCAGCTCTGTGCCCCTCTCTGGGTGGGTTCAGGGGTTCAGACCTGAAGCATGCACAGTGTCTGTCTGCAGTGCTAGAGCTGGTGAAAATGTGCTTTATTTCTGTTGTTGTTGTTATTGGTGTGATGCCAACACCTCTCAAGCTGGCCCCCCACCGTGTCTCTCTCTTTTCCAAGTGCTTGGATGTGGATTTCCAGCTGTTACCTGCAATAGTTCCATATAAATACCTGCAGCCCTTGTGCTGACTGGCTGAATTCTGCTCTCAGCATAGCAGTGCCCACCTCAGCTTTGAAACTGCCCTGCTCAGTTCTCTTCAGCTGCTCCTTTTATCTTTGCAACATGTTCCAGACTTCAATTTTCTTCTGGTAGCTTACTTGTCTGGAAACTTTGAGTTTGGTCTGGGTCTTCCTGCTGATTTTTTACACCATGTCCCATGTCAGATAATATAGTCAGATATAATAATAGGCAGATTGTTCTCATAACAGATGGTGACTGCAGTGTTGCCAGACAGGACATTTTTTTTCCCTATAAATGCAATGCTTATACTCTCAAGTGAATTACTGTCTCCTTCCATGTGCCTTTTTATGTAGCTGTTTAAGACACTTGGTTATTCTATAAATACAGACTCCTCCAACTCTATTAAAATGTTGCATAAGGATGTGTCTTTTTTTTTTTTTTTTTTTCCCATCAGTGAAACTACAAATAACTCACATCTCTGAGTGTAATTAGAGTTAGAACCATAGCCAGGCTGTAGCAGAGGTGCTCTCTTGCTGCTCCCACAGCAGCATCCTCTGGGGAATTGGCCATGGGCTGAGCTGGGGCAGGGGGACAGATCTTTGTCAGCAGCATCCTCTGCCATCTCTGTTATATTGATCCATTAGATTAGTGCTCCTTGGCTTCACACACTTGCATTTTGTGCTGAAATTTGCTGCCTGAAGCCAGCTGTGCTGTTGGTTAAAACAACTGAGCAGAGCAGCGTGGCTCCTGCCAGCTCTTAAATTATTAAGGAAAGCAGGACAGTTGACCCTTGCTGTGAGTTGCTCTGATGTATCATTCTTAAGCACAGATTTGCAAAGTGGTGTTGGAGCAGCTGTATTGAGGTGTCAGGGCTGAAAGATAAGTGTGCCTGGAGTTAATAAGTGAAAACATTAACTGTCTGCTGCTCATACCTGTGAGACAGCACGTCTGGCTGGGGAGCTGACATATTCAAAATGTCAAAGCAGCACTTGGACAGCATCATCTCAGTGGCCAGACATATTTTACAGACATCTGGGAAAGCTCCCTGCTGCTATCAGTGAGCTGCAGCCCCCGGCTATGCTCACAGCTCTGTGCTGAGCTGGCTGCAGAAGATACTTTTCAAGTGGTAAAAGACACTGAAGATAGGAATAATTCCAGCTTCATTTGTAACTGGGCCAGTAATAGACAGAAGATTCAGTGTATGGATTAAATGTTCAGTAGGATGGTATGGATTTATTTTGGGTAATGTTTTTATGGAGGTGTGAGGAAGTTCTGGGCTATTTCTGGGCACTGTTAGTGCAAGCTCAGGAATAGTAGGTGTTGCTGCAGTTTAGAGTCTGTAAATGACTACAGTCTTCTGTACAATTCCTGCAGGCAAGAGCACAGTTTTATCTTTGGTCTTAGTTTTACCTGAGCTGCTCTTCCACTGCTGGATAAGCCTGTGATTGTTCATTTGGGAGAAGACCCTCAGATTTTTGACTTTGAAGAAGCTATACTGATTTACTTTACTAGCCAAGAATTAGAACAGTTTGTACCAAAGCCATCAGCTATTTTTTTTTAAGACTGCAGTTGTTTCTGGTGGTGAAATATCCAGAGTTGGGATGGACAGGAGAGGAGAGGTGGTGGCTAGCCCTGTGTGTGGGGAAGTGTTTTGATTGTCTAGAGCCTGTATTGTGTACTTAGGGCTGTTGTCCAGGACAGTACTTTTATGGAATTGATCATAAAAGCCTACATCTTAAATTTTGGTGGGTGTCCTGGCTTAGATGCCCTCTCATCCTTTGCAGCTTGTCACCAAACTGTTGAGAAAATGATGTTCATTAAACCCATTACCCTATGTTTCGTTTATTTAGGATCAGTTCTGCAGTTTGGCTGCACAGACAGTCCATTTGCCCAGATGAAGGGCTGGCAGAAGGCACGGGTGCAGCGTGCTTCAGGTGCCCCAGTGGGGTTTGGCAGGCTGGTGGCAGTCTGTGCTTTGGAGCAGCCTCTGCACTCTCTGCTGCTCTCAGGAGCTGCAGCACCTCTGCCTGGGCTGCTCCAGCTCCCCTCCCTGTCACTGCCCTGCCCAGAGCACCCTGGAAATGCTCTCTCTGCAGGCAGATCCTGGAGGAGCCCACTCTGATGGAATCCAGGTCTGCAGGATCATTCTCTGGTCCTTTGGAGTTGCCCTGGCACTGCTGGCAAGTCCCAAATCAGCCAGCATGTGAGAGCTGGTGCTGCAGAGGCAGCTGCTAATGTGGCTTGTAGCTGAGGGTTGCAATTAAGGTTACTGAACACTTCCTGTAATTACAGGCTGGGTTTCATGGCAGGGACATGTCTGCAGGCACTGTGCCACCACCACCCTCAGGGTAAGGAGAGAGGCTCCCTGCCTTTGCTGCCCCTCACTAGTGGGCAGAAACCTGGGGAATGGCAGTCCAGGCCACTCCAAACCCTCTTGTTTTGTTTTACTTTGTGCTCCTGTGAATATACAAAAGTTTTGAGCCACATTCGAACGTAGCATAAAAACCACAGGCTGGCAAACCCCTGGGTCATGAAATGAGTCAGCAGAAGAGACAAGGACAGTGCCCTGGGACAGCTGAAAGCCTCAGCTGCAGATGGTGCAAACAGCTCTGCCCACACTGGGAGCTGCTGTGACCTGCCTTGCAGGCAGCAGAGCAACTGCAGAGGACCTGTGAAATGTCACTTTTAGGTGAATATTTTATATCTTTGTGAAATGTCACTTTTAGGTGAATATTTTATATCTTTGTCTGAACCTGTGGTTTCATGGGAAGTCATTGGTGGTGCTGGAATTGGTTACTGCTGCTTGCCCTCTTACCCTGTCCTGGCTGCTGGTTCTCCCTCCTGCTCCTGGCTTTGCTCCTCTCTGCTGCACCAGCACAGCTCCCCTTGCCTGGTGCCATGAGCTGAACTGATTCAGCTGTGAACTGACATAGAACAAATCAATAAAACTAAAAAGGAACTTTGCAAGGCAGATGCACTGTGTGCAGCTGCACAAAGCCTGCTGCAGTGCAAGTGCTGAGGCTCTGGGGGTGGCACTGCTGCCAGGGGCCATTGCCTTGTGCCAAGGTCCATGCTGCCTGCAGGGGTGGGGAGAAGTGACCAGGAAGGAGTCAAAATTGCTCATCATGTGTAAAAAAAAAAATAAAATCTTCTGAAGTTGCTGCCCCACTCAGCAAAGGTGAGCAGAGCTGTGTGGGAGCTGAAGGTGTGCAGTGCAGAAGGATGGGATGGGCAGTGAGCAGAGGGCTCAAATCTTGGAGCCAAGCCCTGGGCAGCCAGGCTGGGGGCACTGTGATCAGATTGAGGCAAAGATGTAAAACTGCTGGAAAAGCATCTCTTGTGGCATGTCTTGTGGTCAAGGTCCTAGACTTTGCAGGTTTCTCTCATATTTCCCATATGACTTTGGAATTCTTGGTTTATTCATCTCAATTCCTCCAGTCCTTCAGTTTTGTTTTGGGAAGGTTGTAAAGTATTTGCCAACATGTCTCTTTCATTTATGGGAGTGAGGCACTAACCCAGTATGAAAAGCACAGTGGCCAAGCCCCAGAGCAGAGTTGCTGTTCTCAGTGTCACCTTGCAATAATAAACATTCTTACCCTGATCAGTCTTTAAAGGGATCAATGTGTCAGGCTGTTTGTGCAGCACTGCCATGGTGTTTACACTCCAGTCCCACTGCAGATTTCATTTGGAACAAGCACTGGAGATTAATGATTCATAACACTTTAAAAAATGGCAGTCTGAAATTTGAGATGGGATGATTGCTGACATCCCTGGGGTTTAGGTGTCACAACTCTTGTGGCTCTGTGTCAGGCTGCTGAAACCTGCTAGAATTAAAGTGGAACATACACAGACCAACCAAAACTTTTCTTGGAATGATGCCAGTTATTCTGCTGTTTTATCTGTGTGATAATTTGTTCTCTTACCTTTCATTAGCAACTAATAATCAGTGAGGGCAGGCAGGTTGGACAAAGCACAGAGGTTGTACCTTTAATTAAAAAAACAAAGTGTGTACCCTCATCCCTCACATGTGGGTTATTCCTGTGCACATTGTCATCCATAACCATGCACAGGAGCTGGAGGAGAGCTCTGGGATTTACCAAAATCTGACATTTATTTGGCACTACAGATAGGCAGATGATTTTAAGAACATGCCTCTTCCTGCAGTAACAGTGAAAGTTTTTCTGACTTTGAGCTTGAATTTTAAAAGTATTTTTTGCTGTTGAAAATTTGGCTGTATTTATGTTCTCTCAGCTTCCTTATTGCCTTGCTTAAAGATGAGAGTTGGTGATATATTCTCTGCAGTTGTGTTTTGGGGACCCTCAGGTTGGCTCCAAGAGTGCAGTACCTGTGACTGCAGCAGTGGAGCAGGAAAGAACTCTGGCATTTGGGATTGGGGTGAGAGCAAACAGCTCTGTGCAGGCAGAGGTGCCACCCAGAGTGTTAAGGATTTTTTCCCCAAATTTGTCCTAATCTTGGAGACAGAGACAGCCCAGCCACATCTGTGTCCCACTCCCAGTGCAGGCTGAGGGGCAGCAGTGTTGCACTGGGAGAGCTGCAGCTGGGAGAAAGGTTTGGGTTTTCCCCATCTCCAGCAATTGTGCAAAAAGTGTGAGCTGGGAAAGGACTTAACCTGGATGGTTAAACTTTTGCCCATAAAAGCCAAGCTTCATTTATTGCTCAGATAATTTGAGTGTTGTGCTTTGTAGTGATGGGGTAAAACAGTCCCCCTTGCAATGCTGCACAATTGAATAGAACTTACCACAGCCAAATGAGGGGGAAATAAACAGGAAAAACTGCAGAGCACAGGCTGATGTGTGGTGACATAATGCCATTCAAAACCTGGTCTGTATTTACAGCTTTCATTGCTGCAGGAAGCTGTAGAAATCAGTAATTAACATAAGAAATCTTGGACTGAGTTTGTCTAGGTTTGAAGCCTTATCTGTTACAGGAATCCCCTGATATTTCCAGGATGTTTAATACATACAGTAGCTACTTCCTCTTATGGAAATATTGTAATTTGGAAGTGAGCAGGGCATGTTGAAAAAGCTTTTGTCTGTAGTCAAATTGGCACTGACTGAGAAAATGCAGATGATCTCCCAAAGGGGAGCCTGTGCAGCTGAGCTGCTCTTTGTTAGTGTTTAGCTTTTTATAAACACCCTTTGTATTGTGTCTGCCCCACACACCTGCTGGGGTTGTGATCCTGCTGCTGTGGTGTGAATGTGAGTGGGACAGTGGAGCACAATGCTGTGACCAAACTGCAGAATGGGTGAGTTTATCCCAGCTGAGTCTGTACAACAGGAGCTGTGTTGCCATCACTTCTTTTGGAGGAAGGCAGTCCAAGGACAGGAGTCCTCTCACATCATCTCTCACCTTCAGATGATTTTTTTTTTCCTCCTCTAGCTGAGCTGATGACATGAGATTTGGGTTTCCAGTCTTGGTGTCATTTGGCCAGTTGTCAGATGATATCTGCTGCATCATGTCATGATGGTGCTCTGGTGGTGGAGGTAACTTTCACCAGCCTGTTCTATTTTAGCAGTGTGACAAATAATGGGTTTTTTTTCACCTGTGCACACTGTGCTGCCTGACCCATGACTTGCTGAGTGGAGGAAAGGTGTGGCAAGGCTTTCAAGGCAAATTTCCTCCTTAACCTTTTTTTTTTTTTTTTCCTGGGTTGATGGCTTGTTTTTTCATTAGTATATTTATGGTGATTGTTAAAACAAAAGCTGCTTTATAAGCATAGCTAAAAGTAAAAGGAATATATAGTTTCTTGAAGAAACTTGGAGAAGCCCACTTTTTTATTTTCCATTCTTTTCTGTGATTTAGTTTAAGTGAGAATCACAATGGCTCAAAACTCAAAATTAGTCTCAGGAGCCCAATAATCTGATAGACAAGAATTTTCTGAACTGAAGGTGTCTAATTGAGACAAATGTGATGGATTGAGGAGAGAGCACCATTGACCTGGTTTTGCTCTATTAGACTTTCCAATTAAACAGGATGTGGGAAGGAAGACCTTGCAGAGTAATGCTTGGACCAGCAGGACTGAGGTTTTAAATGTTCCTTATACTTTAAAAGATGTGCTTTTAAAGATTTTGCTTGAGTGCTAATCCCACAACACTAATGATGGAGTTTCCTACAGGGATGTTATCTCTTGCTAACCTTTTAATTAACAGGCTAAATAGATGATTTTGTGCTTTTGTGTTCAGAAGTTCTTTAATGAGCTTTGAATCCTGTGGCCAAGCTAAGCTAAAGTTCAGATTTTGACACCAAGGAAGATGCCAGGCTGCAGAAAATGTGCAGTGCACTTGCATTATAATGTGCAGAGCTGGAGAGAAGCATTCATTAGGAAGAAACTTAATGGAAAAACAAAATAACCACAGCCAACTGCAGCTGTTGAGAAGAAAAAATTTCCCAGGGATGTGGCCAACCCTTGCACCATCAAGTCTTGATCAACTTTCTTAAAAGATCTTAATGCCTTGAAGTTGCAGGAGCACCAGTCAAATACCAGTCTGATCCAAAACCAGTCAGCTGTAATCTAAGAACTGTAAAAGAGCATCAAATCAAAGATGTCAGGGCCTGCACATGGTAAACTCCTGTTACTGCAACTGCTTTTGCTCATCCAAATACTGCAGAGATTCTGAAGGTGTTGTGTGATTTCCAAATGTCTGGAAAAGTGGTAAATCTTCAAAGAAAATAAAAAAATAATCCTGCCATCCTTGTTCAAGTGGGTGTGTTTGTCCCTGATATCACTAATTTAGACCAGTAACAGCTCAGAGCACCCTCTTTTCCACTATTGCAGAGTAATGGCTGTTTCTGTCTGCTCTCTTTGTAGATTGAACCTCCTAGTCCCTACACCAGCCTGGAGACTCAGGTTAGTACCACCCCACCCACTTCTTTCTCAAAGGAGGTTGAAGGAGAGGGCTGTGCTGGTGTTGCCCCCCTTATGGGGGGTGTCCTGGGCAGGGGCAGGTGTGGCAGCAGCTCCTGGTGTCCCTGGCTGGGCTGGGCAGGTGTGGCAGCAGCTCCTGGTGTCCCTGGCTGGGCTGGGCAGGTGTGGCAGCAGCTCCTGGTGTCCCTGGCTGGGCTGGGCAGGTGTGGCAGCAGCTCCTGGTGTCCCTGGCTGGGCTGGGCAGGTGTGGCAGCAGCTCCTGGTGTCCCTGGCTGGGCAGGGCAGGTGTGGCAGCAGCTCCTGGTGTCCCTGGCTGGGCAGGGCAGGTGTGGCAGCAGCTCCTGGTGTCCCTGGCTGAGCTGGGCAGGTGTGGCAGCAGCTCCTGGTGTCCCTGGCTGGGCAGGTGTGGCAGCAGCTCCTGGTGTCCCTGGCTGGGCTGGGCAGGTGTGGCAGCAGCTCCTGGTGTCTCTGGCTGGGCAGGTGTGGCTGCAGGTTCCTGACAGGCAGGTGAGGAAGGGCCTGGCACAGAGCTGGACACAGCAGAACTGACCTGTGTGTGCTGAAAGAGGACACAGTGCTCAGGCAGAGTGAGCACCTTTGGTGCTGTTCTCATTTCTTTGTTTATTCTGCTCCCCAGCCTCTGCCCTGTTCCTGCTGCTGATGTTACTCTCAAACACTTGTGCTGATGATTTTTTTTCTTTAGACATTACAATGAACAGTAATGAATCTGTGGAGCTGCCTGGCACCAGAAGGTCAAAGTGACAGGAGAGATTTTACAAAGTCACTGATGCTTTGATTTGTGTTTTCTAACAAGGCAGCATCATTGATTTCCATTCTTGCTGATCTCTGGGAGACAGCAAGGGCTGTGGAGCTTGCATACTGAAGATGAGTGTTTATTCAGAACACATTTCCAATGCCCCTGAGTGACTGCATAAATATTTCTACCTTTGTCTTCTGCTGCCTTTCTCTGGGGAAAGCTTTTGACTGTTTTGTTATTTGTTTCAACAAGCACAGTACATCTATTTTATGGACCTCACTTCAGAGCCAAGTCCTTGTGAGTCAAAACTGGCAAGGAAGGATCACACAGAGTTTGTTAAACACAGTGGCATTATAAAGTGCTGTCAAAACACAGTGTATGTAATAAAGAACTGATCTGTGCATAGTGTAGAACTGGATATACACAGTAATGATGAACACTTACTTTATTACTGACTTAAAATAGTGTAAGAACATGAGTTTGTGTTACTGAAGGTGCTAGGGGGAAATGCATATGTGAGTATGAGCAAGAGAACTTTGCATTTGGAGAAGTGACAAGATCATCCTCAGCTGCTGTTAATTCTGGCTGAGGAGGTGCCTTCAGCCCCAGCAGTCCTCCTCCTTATCCTGCATCCTCTCTGACCTGTTGGCATTCCCTCTCCTGGCCCATCACCTCCCTGCTAATGCTCTCAGCAGGACTGCCAGGCCCAAAGTTTCTGTATTTTCAAGGCACCTTAATATTGTTGGGGTCAGGGAAGGCACAGGTGCCCTGTTTAATGAATAATAAAGGTAGAAATCAAATGTACCCTCATTTCATATTTCTTTCAGTGTTACTGAAAGGCACATCTGTTTTCTGTAGAAATTTCTTCTGATTTCTTCTGATGTTGAAATAGATGAGGAGAGTCAAACCTTCTCACTTGTGTCCCAAAGTGTTTCAGCCTGGGGGCTGCTCTTGCAGGATGTCCAGAGTGGGGAGGGAGCAGAGTATTTGTTCTGGGAGAGGTAGAACAGCTGGAAAACTTCTCAGCTGAAGGTCAGGGGGCAGCTTTGCTCTCTGGGCATGTATTTCTCTTTACCTGAACTGTTCAAAAGCATTCAGATTAACAGTGGAAGTTTATGGTTTTTTATCCTGACTAAGAAATTAGCAGTTTTAGCTGCAAGTGTCTCTGTTTTCTCTGCTGTGAAAAAGCACTTTGAGTAGAATAATATCAGCAGTGCTAACATTTTACAGCCTTGAACAGAAGGTTAGCTCCTCTGATTAGTAAAGAATCCTCACATTTGCAGAAGTTTCCTGCATGCTTTATTCTCCTCCTTTTTCTTTGGGGCCAGATGGGAGCAGAGAATTGCACTGACCTCGATCACTTCACCCTCTGTGGGGTGTTCCCTGCACAGCATTTCTTGAAAACTGGGATGGATTTTACCTTGGGGCTGGTTTGAAATTCTGCTGACACGTGGGGTCTGTTTGTGTGTTGTTTCATTTTCTGTAATAGCCACAGCTGAACACAGCTGAAAAGGCTTTTGTGATGCTGCTTTTTTTTTTTCCACACACACTCCTGCAATTTTCCTCAGGTTATGCTGGGAGCAAACCTCAGTGGCAAAGTGATTATGTGTTATTATACAGCCAAGTGATTTAAAATGTTAATTCCATTCCTGGGATGGAGAGGCACAGCACAGAAAACAAAAATGCACCAAGAATTTCTTACAAACAATCAGATAATAATTGGATAAATATAGATGTGCCCAGCTGTGTTTTACATGCAGCACTTCCCAGATCTAGTCACAATAATTCTGTAGCCAGGGCAGCTTTGAAATGGCTGTACCCATTGCATGGGAATATTTGCACTGGGAATTGTGTCTGTTTCTGGAATTGCCTCTCCCTGGCTCCTGGAGCTGAGGAGTTATGCAGAAGATTCTTTTGCTCACCTGCCTGAGCTGCTGCCCAGATCACACAAAGCAAGATTGAAAAGAAAAAAGACACAAATGTTTGATTGTCTTGCCTTACAGCAGTTTATCACCACACTTGGTGAGCAGTGGGCATCTCTCACTCCCAAAGCTGCTAGCTGCACATTTATGCAAGAGATAAAATTTGTCTGAAAACACATTTCAGTGGGAAATTAAGGAAGGAAGCTAATAATCTTGGGTTACTTCAAATATTCCCTGTATTTCCTCTTCAGGAAAAAGAAACCAAAATTTTGACTTGCTGGTTTGGCCCTTGTTAGTCCTGGTGGGAAATGTGTGGTTCAAAATCCTTTCCCTGACTGAAAAATCCTGTGCTGGCCAGGCCAAAAGGTGATTTTACTGTGGAAATGGCACAGCTGTAAAACAGTTGTAAACTTGAAATAGTTTTCATCTTGCTGCTTATGCATAACGCAATTTATTACATGTGTTGTTCCATGACTCCACAGGAACCAGAAAGAATTATTATTTCTTTGTTCCTGTATCTTTTAGCATTGAATTGTGCTTTATCCTATGTAGTAAATGTTACCTACATTTCTAATTGCTCAACTGTCTTCTAAGGCTTATGTTTACATATGGCAAGCAAAATATTTTTAATAAACGCTGATAAATCATGCTATTAAAAGAGCAAGCACTGGGGGCCTATAAAATGACACTAAGTTAATTATTTACCAATTATCTAGATGCTAATTTGGTTGTGATCTTCAACAGTGTTTGGTTTTTCAGTAAGCAGGAAACCAGCAATGTTTGATCTTGCAGAGCACCTTTCTGGCAGCTCAGCTTTGAACTTGTGTTATCACAGTGCTTCTGGCTGAACACAGGGTCTTACAAAGGTCAAAGAGTTACCCTTGCTTAGTGGCTGCTTTGTTAATTCTTTTAAGGGCAAAAAAGCAAAATACAGTTGAAATAACAATGAGGCAGCAAGTCAGCCTGTTGGTAACCTTTCCTCAAGGTGTGCTGCCTGTTCCTTTGCCTGTGAAAACACAGGAATGTTCTGTAAATGAGGGTCATTGCCTTTTTATTTTAGGCATCAAACTGACATATTCTTCACATTCCCTTTTTTTCCCTTTTTGAGTAGTTTTGTGTTCTTTATAGCCCAGCCTTTCAAAACTGACACACATGAAACTGTTGATTTTTTATCTTGTCTTTAAATGCTGATGTGGAGCCCAAGTTTAGAGATGCACAGGTCCCTGCTGCAGGTTTCTGGTGTCACCCTGTGCAGGAGTCCCTTTCTGTCTCTCCTGGCCCTGTGGCCACTCTCCCTGTGCCACTTCTGGCCATGACCTGAAAACTCACCCTGTTGAAATGAGAGCATCATTTCAGATTGCATTTGCTCCAGAGTGCATTGGGAGGCTTTGGCACAGTGTCTGGTTTACACTGAGCTTGCCAGCAAAGGAAGTTAATCAAGAATTGTTGGTCCAAGGTGAATTCTTGCTCTGTTTTTAGCTTAAATGGCTTTCCACAGTGGACAGTCCTACATCTTGAGCTAATCCATCCAACTGCAGGATTAGGTTGTGTATTTTCAAAAGCATGATTTCCTTGAAAAAGCTCCTGAAACAGCTGTCTGAGCCTGTGTGCTCCATCCAACTCCAATCCAAATATTGGCATAATTCAAAAAATGCCATTCAGCATTTGCTGAGTGGGAGAGTGGGCATTGCAGTCAGTCAAGGACCGGGGTAATTTTCATTTTCCCTCTCCTGCCCCTCACTCCTGCCATCTCAGCTCTCATGAAAATGCAGAATTAGAAAGCTGGGGAAGGTCATCCTGGGAAATTCAGACTGCAGAGGGTGAGCAGGGCTTGCCTGTCCTTTATCACCTCATGATGCAAGCACATGTTTTTCCTCCTAGGTTTCATGTTCTTAATTAGAATTTAACCTCTTGTTTGATGGGTCCCATTTTCTGGATGTTTTTCAAGCTGGGTTGCCTTGTGCCTAATGTCTCTGTTCCCTCTGTGGCAGTTAATTTTGTTCCAGAAATATTTGTGAATATGCTGCCTGAAGTAGAACACTTTTAGGATGCCCTTATTTCCATTATTGTCTGCCTTTGTGATATTGTGTGTATCTGAATAACTTAAGTGTTTTGATGTCTGAAAAAAAATACAGTGGAAGCTGAATTCTGTCAGTATAATTTGCTTTTTCTATCCAGATTCAAAATTATAGGACTTAGGCTGAAATCAGACTTGTTTTTCTACTTATGAAACCGTTGGTTTTGCTGGATATTTTGAAATCTTGAATAACTGTATGTTTGCACAAGAGAAAGTAATTTGCAGAGCTGAGTAACAGCCCTTACTCAGTAAAAACAAGACTTGCAAGTCAGGCAGTGTCATCAATGTGAATCCTCACTTGCTTTGGGTTGGAGGTGCTGTTTTAGTGTTTCCCCAAGTCTGGGCCCTGATGCAAAAATATTTGCTTCTAATTTCAGTGAATTGCTGGCTTTTAAATTATTTATTGGCAGCAGTGCTGAAGGGCAGTGGGTTTCCAGGATGTGTGCATTTTCAGTCAACACGTGTGAGCTGCTGCATTTAAAATTCCTGTTCCAGCCTTCAGTGGGAAGGAAGGATGCATGAGCTGGTGACAGTCACAGGCATGCAAATGCTGGGCAAAGACACAGTGAAATTCCTGAAAATGCTGAGGGGTGTTTGCCAGGCTGCTTGAAGGCATCCAGCTGTCCCTGCCTGTGAATGGGATCCCAGAGCTGAGCAGGAAAAGCTTTTCTTGGCACTTGTGGGGTTTAGAGATTCGAGGTGGTTTTTTTCAAGACAAAGCCATGCCTTTTGGTATTTTCATAGGAGGTGAGCAGAAGATTCTCCTCAAGCCCAGTGCTGTGTTGTGCATGTCACACCAGAGAAGTGCTGGAGGTTCAGGGGTTCTCCTCCTGCAGGAGACAATTGTGACAATCACCAGGTAAACACAAATCCCAGAAGTTTTTTCTTTACCAGTCTTTGGAGCATAGTGCAATCCTGCAATCTCCTGGTCTTAAACATCCATGTAAGTCCCCTAGAGAAATTCCTTTAAAAAGGAGATGTTAGAGCAGGAATTTGATTTTCTCAGTCCCCCAGCTGTGATATTTTGTGATAAACCTCAGCCATGCAGTGGCAGGGATGAGATTTGTGCCCATCCTGGCAGTACCAGAAATGCCAGAAATTCACTGGGGGTCCCAGTTCAGGCTGGGCACTGGAGCCTGGTGAGTGGGAACTCTGCAAATGGAAATTCCAGGTACTGGGACCAATAGCCAAAGTCTTACACTGCAGGTTTAATTAAAGCATCTCAGAGAATTTGCATCCTCTAAACATTTTAACACTCAGCAGGAACTTTGAGTCAAAGCCAAAGGATAATAAGAATTAAACCACATTTTACCCATGTACATTACAAGGATTTATATTCTTTGCTGTCGCTTAATAATGTCATAGCTGGTGTTACATATGACCTTGTAAAATGCTGTGATCCCTTCAAACATTTATTTTTAAGTAAAAAACGATGAATTTTTTCCAGCTATCCCACTGTCATGTTTTTTTTTTTTCAAGTTTAAAATTGGTTTTGGAACATAGCCTAGAAAGAACAATTTCACTCCCCATCATTATTTTTAGGAAAATTTGCATAGCTTGCTTTTACAAAGGTATATAAAGACATAATGGTACTAGATGGAGAAGGGTAGCTGTGGAGTGCTTTGTTTCTCTTTGCCAAAATTTCATTTAACCATGAGATATCATCTCAGGGATTGAGAACAAACTTGTAATTTCAGAGAAAAATGTAAAAGCTGCTTCTCCATATAAACTTCTGTTATGTGTTACCAGAGATTAACAAAAGAAATGGGAAATAACAAATAGCTGAAAATAAGGAGTATCTTGTGTCCCTGTAACAAAATATCTGAGCAAGAAACTGAACAAAAAATAAATGTACTGTTGTTATCAGTCACTCTTTGGTCAGGTGGAGGAGAAACCTTCACTGCAAGTCTCCAGCCAGGCCACTAAGTTTCTTTATTTGGATTTTTAGTTCTTCTCTCCTGTTACTGGTGTTCAGCAGCCCTTTGTCAGGGTGGTGTTGCCTTTTCCTGCTTTTATTGATTTCTAGGCAATCCAGGCTGCTAAAATTACTTTTGAGGCTTGTCTTAAGTAAATAAGTTTAATGAAATGGAGGGAAATGCAAAAATGCAAGAATAAAAGGTGGCAGTTTGAGCTGACTGTGGAGATGTGAAGCCTCAGTTTGGAAAATCCTCTGTGAGCTTTGCAATTGTCACCAGGGTCACACACTGAGCACAGCAGGGCTGTGACTGTCCCTGTGTCCCATGTCCTGCACCCTGGGGTGGCACAGCAGTGTCCAGCTGTGTCCCTGTGTCCCTGAGGTGGCACAGCAGTGTCCTGCTGTGTGACAGGGCTGTGTCCCTGTGTCCCTGGGGTGGCACAGCAGTGTCCTGCTGTGTGACAGGAGTTGTCCCTGTGTCCCTGTGTCCCTGAGGTGGCACAGCAGTGTCCTGCTGTGTGACAGGGCTGTGTCCCTGTGTCCCTGGGGTGGCACAGCAGTGTCCAGCTGTGTCCCTGTGTCCCTGAGGTGGCACAGCAGTGTCCTGCTGTGTGACAGGGCTGTGTCCCTGTGTCCCTGGGGTGGCACAGCAGTGTCCAGCTGTGTCCCTGTGTCCCTGAGGTGGCACAGCAGTGTCCTGCTGTGTGACAGGGCTGTGTCCCTGTGTCCCTGTGTCCCTGGGGTGGCACAGCAGTGTCCTGCTGTGTGACAGGAGTTGTCCCTGTGTCCCTGGGGTGGCACAGCAGTGTCCTGCTGTGTGACAGGGCTGTGTCCCTGTGTCCCTGGGGTGGCACAGCAGTGTCCTGCTGTGTGACAGGGCTGTGTCCCTGTGTCCCTGTGTCCCTGGGGTGGCACAGCAGTGTCCAGCTGTGTCCCTGTGTCCCTGGGGTGGCACAGCAGTGTCCAGCTGTGTGACAGGGCTGTGTCCCTGTGTCCCTGGGGTGGCACAGCAGTGTCCTGCTGTGTCCCTGTGTCCCTGGGGTGGCACAGCAGTGTCCAGCTGTGTGACAGGGCTGTGTCCCTGTGTCCCTGGGGTGGCACAGCAGTGTCCAGCTGTGTGACAGGGCTGTGTCCCTGTCCCTGTGTCCCTGTGTCCCTGGGGTGGCACAGCAGTGTCCTGCTGTGTGACAGGGCTGTGTCCCTGTGTCCCTGGGGTGGCACAGCAGTGTCCAGCTGTGTCCCTGTGTCCCTGGGGTGGCACAGCAGTGTCCTGCTGTGTGACAGGGCTGTCCTGGCTCAGAGCACAAGGGGGGCTGCCAGGAGATGCCCCCAGTGCCCCAGCCCAGCCCATCTGTTTGTTCCTTGAGCAGCTGAGTGTTTCTCTGAAGTGCTGCTGTGCTTTCTCCACAAGGACCTTTAGCATAATTTTATTCTTAATTAACTCTGAGCCAGTTTTCCAAACTGTTCCCATGACACGTGGCTGGAGCAGGACTGCTGCATAATCAGTGCACCATATGTGGGGAGGTAGAAAATGTGTGTTTATCCTTTTGGTCTCTAATTCTTTTCTATTGCAGATTTTCTGTCCTGTAGCCCAAACTCTCAAATGCTTACCAAAAAATTGAAAAGATTTTGTCTTAGAAAACTTCCCCTGATTTTATGCTTTCATCTGCATCTGCTGCCATCAGCACCCTGTCCCTTAAGCACTTTGCTTTAGTGCAAGTATTTCAGGTGCCAAGTGCAGCCTCCCTGCTTTTTATTATTATTTGTTGCTGTTAAATATATTTACCTAATATGTAAAGCTAAAAATAGTTGTGCTTCTGAGGGAATGTGGAGTTCTTGCTGGTTTATAGACTTGGTGTAGTTGAGCTGTACCACTATCAAATTCATCTAAGGTATGCCCAGTTAGTGGGATCACTGAAAAGAAGTTAATATTGATGTTTCACCACAGAGGTACATGAATACAAAATTTCTTGGCATTAATTAAAAAATTTTTACAGGATCCCCTTGTTATTTAACAAAGCATTAAATACTTGTCCAGAGAGCACAGTGAGAACCTTCAGGCAGATTTTTAAACCCCTAAACAAGCTTAAGGCAAGTAATTTGGTGTTTTTGCATCACCTTTCACATATTATTCATAGGGTTTGTTTGTGTTCTTACTGCTCTGTGTAAAAGGCAAATGCTGGCCAAGAATAAGCATGATTATTTTTATTGCCACCATGGCAAAGCTGAGCTGTGTGATCTCTGCCCGTTGAGCCCAGCTGGTGCTGAGCTCTGAGCAGGACACAGGGATGCTCCAGCTGCTCCTCTGGAGGTGCTGCCTCTCAGAGAACACCAGATAATCTTGGGCAAAGCTTAATTCTGCCTGCATTTCTGGAAGTTTGTCTTGAACTTGCATCTGTCCTGAAGCAGCTGCTCCTCAGAGTCTCACTGGCAGAGTTTTAGCTCTTCACAATGACCTGAGGTGTCACTGGGTGCAGCTCTGCATTTTCCACTGGGGTCTTCCAAATCCTTGTGCTGATCTCAGTGGTTTCTAGTGAGGTGTTTGAGCAGTTCTGCCTTTGGAAGGGCCGTGGGTGACCCAGGGCTCTGCAGTGATGAGAGTCCCATGCTCTGTGCCAGACACAGCAACTGTGAGCAACTGCAGTGAAGGCTATAGCCGGCTAAATAATTTGTTGTGCACTGTTTCTCTGTTTATGATTCAGTTTTCAAGACCCTTTAAAGTGAAATTGGATACACTACAAAGTGTTGGTTTCATGTGTTTTATTTGCAGTTTAATCAGCGTGATCCAGCTGCCAGTGCAGGGGAAACCAGAGCTCGATTTTTAATTATCCCTGCTTTGCCTGAGTTAGGAATTCCCAGTAGTGCTGTCTGAGAAAAGATGCCAAAAACCACATTGTTCTTTAATTAGCTGTTGTAATTGTTTCAGTCTTATCTCCATGATTAGCAGCAGCATTAAATACAGCAGTAAGAATAGGCCTGCCCTCTTTGTGCTGCCCTAGTAAACACAATATCCTTATTCTGGTAAGGGACATAATATAAAATCTATTAGAAGCCAACTAGTGTTGATTGGAAAATGATAAAGAGCAGTTACCATCAAGTGCAGATTGCTTTGTAAAGTTGGTTCGTAGCCATTCTTCTGGGATGGCTTTACTGCCCAGTTTTGGGGAAAACACCAGAAAAACCATTTCTGCTGCAGAGAAGCCTTTGCAGATCCTGCAGAGGCTCTGATACAAGCTGGACAATGATCTGCTGCCGCTAAGCTCAGTGCCCATCCAGTTTTAAGGATCCTTTTTACCCCTGTGCAAAGCAGTTGCATTGTTAGAGATGGAAAATTGCAGAATATTCCCCAGAGAGACATTTTTAAAATCTGTTTCATGGTGATTTTTATTCTGAGGTTTAAAGCTCCTCTGCAGTGGTGCATCTGTTGAGGGGAGTTTTACTTTGCAAAGAACATTTCTGCACAAGCAGAATGTGTGTTAGATCTGTTTCAGAATGGATGGTGATGCATAGACATGTAAAAATACATTTAAAGTACTTCATGATTCCCATGCCTGCTTTGATGGTGTTGAACTACCTGCTAAAGTGCCAGTTATTACTTCTAAGTCCCTAAATACCTTTGTAAATTTGGCTTTAAGTATCAATGCATGTGGGAAAAGTAGGAATAATGCTCTTGGAAAATGCAGATTTAAGTTAGGTCATGCAGTCTAAAGTGAGCATTTGTGAGTGTAAAACGAGCACTTCTAGAGGAATGTAATTGCTGTGGTAATGGCTGTACTCACAGACTGTGGAAATGTGAATATTTTGGCTGGTGCTATGTTTTTGTAAAGTAATTGACAGAACCTTTTGTGCTGACATTGCAGCCCCACTGTGCTCCAGGGTCAGCAGCAGAGCTGGCAGCAGGCTCAGGTTTTGGGTTCAGAGTTCAGGTGTGGCACAGAGCTTCACCTGGGCACACACCCAGCAGTGCTCTTGTTTAAGTCCCATGAAGTAAAGTGATGCTACCCTCATTAGCAGAGTAGAGAAATAAGGTTTTGTGGCACTTAAACCCATATTTCCTGAGTCTAAACCCAGTGCTTGGGCCAAAACAAAAATAAAAATAAAATCATTCCAACTAAACTTGCAGAAAAACAAGTGTAAATTAGGGGTGAGCTGGTGAAAGAACAGAAATGAGTTTATGTTTGCATTGGATTACTCAGTGTGTACCAAAATTACTCTAGTTTGCAAGTGTAAAAAATTATCATTTTCATGTCAATGAAACTGAAAAAAACAGCAATTATTCAGTGCTTTGAGGTTATCTGAATTGTTCTCCATAATTTCTAAAAGGGTCAGATTAATACTGCTGATGCTTTGTTTGAATAGCACTGCAAGAGTTTATCCTGGTTTACAGTAGAAATCCAGTTCTGTTAAACACTAAAACATCAGGTATTTGTCCAGTGGGAAAACAGCTCAACTAAAATCTAAGTGTATTTATTAGATTATTCATTTGGAGATAAATTATTTAAACAACAAAAACTAGCAGGCAGCCCATCTGTCCAGCTGAACTTCACTTCTAATACAATCTACCAGCAGAATTCTGCTGTTGTTTCATTCCATGTGGAGAATTAAACCTGGTAATGAGCCAGAACACTGCTAGGACTTACACAATACAGGCAGCACTGGGATACTTCTTACTCTGTCAGAGATGCTGAACAGTCTAGGCTGGTTAAAGTATTGAAATCAGAAGAACTGAATCAATATAAGATGGGGAATTAAGTCTGGTTTCTCTGCTCTCCATCAGCCACAGGAGGATGCTGAGCCAGCCATTAATTAGGTGACCATTTGTATTGATGCTGAGGTGTAATCCCATAAAGATTTCTTTAAATCAGCACCAGTAATCTGGGCTAGTGTCAGTGCTTCCACACATGAAGCAGAGGGTTTCAGAACAGAGTTTTGGGATTGCAGTGGGTGTGTGACCTGCTGCTCCCCTTGGGTTTCTGCATGCAGTTCCTGGCCAGTGGCTGAGACCTTGTGCAATCAGGATGTCTGTGATCACACTGGATGGAACCACCTTGGCTATTTTACTGCTTCTGACAGTGTGTCCATACTGTTCTGCATTCCCAGAAGAGAAAATACAGGCTTGGCAGACTACATTGCAAATATAAAAAGTTCTCTGCACAAAAGACTTGTGGAGCTGTGTTAATTATTCAGTTGCCTTCCTCCACTGTCAGTCTCTGATTTCTCTAGAAGTAAAAATGGTTGCACAATTTCCTTAACTTCACATTTCAGGAAATGTCATGAAAACACCAAAACAAAGTGGGGAGAGTTTAGTGAGCTCAAATACCAGTGGTACCCCTGGGATGAGCTGGAAATGGGTGGAGAATGTGAAGGCAGGTACAGAGAACAGCAGCATCAGAGTTTTACATGAATCCAAGCCCTGAAATGTCAGATGGGGATGAGTGGAGAGCACCAGAGCACCATTGTGCAGTCAAGGGATCATGAGCTTTACAAATATTAACCTGTCAGACACAGACACATTCTGTGGCAGCATCAATGATCTCATTGTTATAAATGCACATTGATTCTGTACATTCACATTCTGCAGAGTACTTCCAGGAACTGAAGCCAAAGTTGCCCAAAAGGAGGGGAAGAGGCCAGCTGGCAGCTTTGCTGCTCAAAGGGGTTTGAGAAATTCCCCAGTTTTGGGGAAGCAGGAGGCAAATCCTGCCACATCCCTCTGTGGCAATAACTGCTCCCCAGCATTTATCTGTCCCCCTGAGACAACTTGGAAATTACCTTGCAGTGGTGGACAGGTACTACCTGTAGATTTTAAATACACATGTGAACAATTAATTCTAATCTCACCAGCAGTGCATATAAACAGCAGGATTGGAACATTGCACTTGTATAATCCTGTCTGGTGCTTCTGAACCTGAATTTAAATGAGTGACTCCCAAGCACAAATGCTGTTGTAGGGGTTCTCCTGGATGTGCCATCCTTGCAGCAGCTCCTGCAAATCCTCATTGTCCAATCTTGCATCTGGAAACAAGCCAAGTGCTGCCAAATGTTTTACAACTGTTGTTATTTAAGATTTTTAGTTAGCAGTAAAGGACACAAACCTCTCTGTTCTTTGCTTCTCGGGTTCCTGTGCAATTATGCCACTGATGTGCTCATTATAATTTGTCTCCACTAATCCTTGGGGACTCCAGAGCTGCTGCCCTTAGACTGGGAAGTTCAGGCTGTACCAGCTGTGTCAACCAGCAGAACTTCTCCTTGGAGATAAAACTGCATTAGAATTGGAGTAGATTTGTTTTGAACCTCACGTGTGCATGTCTTGCTGTGGAGCTCCTCTGGAGCTGGTTAGAAAGGTAATATTCTGTTTTTCACTTAAACAGTCATCACTTTTCTTCTGGTTTAGTTGTGGGCTGAGGGTGTGGAAGAGATGATTTCATCAGCCCCAGGGCCAGGTCCTGTCTCAGCCAGGGCACACCCCACCCCTTCCAGTACAGAATGCACAGGAGCCTTCCCTAATAAATGTCATTTGGCCCCACATCTGGGGGATTTGAGCTGCCAGAGTGATCTGTACTGGTTTTGTTCCACAAGATTACCCCAAAATGTTCTGAAGTGACCAAGGGCCTCTTCTGTGCTAAAAATAAATGTAAAAATTAGCAGTGAAGGTAATTTTTCAGTTGATTTGAAAAACTCAACTGTACCAAAGGAAATCTTCCTGGTCTCTGCTTTGCCACTAACACCAAAAGATGTTTCTTTTAATTCTGGACATGTTTGCATTGATCTGCTCTGTGTTAGTGCTTCAGCCACAGTGACATCCCAGATTTAAAAATCTCCAAATCCAGATTGCCCTCTTGCCCCTTTGCTGTCACACAGTGGTGGTCACAGGTTTGGCTCTGTCTTGGGTCTCAGTTTCAGATCTTTCTCTGCTCAAAAGATCAACTGCAAAGTATTTTGAAACCAGTGAGAAAGAAAGGGTGAGGTAAAATTGGCAGAATGGTTAACTGGAGGATACAGGAATTAATTCATGTTTTATGGCCTGCATGGCCTCAGTATGAAAGTTAAGTTCTTTAACTAGAGTTATAAACCTGTCGTTACTTGGCATATTATCCATTGGATGTATCACTTCATGATGTCTTTTCTGGCCTTCTACTAAGGGTGAAAGGCAAATACAGTAAATCCCAGAGCTTTAGAATGAAAAAAAAAAAAAAAAGTGATCTTCATTTGCCTGGTGGTCTTTATTTTGCATAAAATAAGGCTGGAAGAAAATATTCTTTTAATTATAATTTTATTGATGTCTTCCTGTTAATCATAGTGGGATTTAAAAAAAAAATTAAGTCTGTTCCTCATTTATCTTACTGTTTGAAAAAGCCATTAAATTAGTTTCAGGGAAATCTTGTAGGAGTCTTTATAGCTTGTGTGCAGCTGTAGGTTTGTGAGGATCTGGAAAGGCAGAGCCTGTGGAAATGGGAGGCACAGGCTGTGTCAGGCTCCTGCTGGCACCAAGGAAGGTTCATTTTTGGCCACTGCTCTGTTAAAGAGTCACAGTAGCAGGGAGATTCATTTAGGCAAAGATATTAACCAGCAGAAATAGCTGGAGCAATCTTCTCTCCTCCAGCTTTTCCCACATCCCTCCTACTTAAGAGAGAATTAGCAGTAATGTGCTGCATGTATCTCCTCTATGAATTTATAGGTAATTTCATAGCCTTGACCACCATCCTTTGTATATATTTATGTAAGTGAGGTAGAGTGTTTAAGGGGTGCATATCTCAAAGGCTATTAAAATTCAGTATATATTAGGACCTACTTGGGTCCTTGGTTTGGTTAATTCTTTTTCTGTATCAGGGAACTTGAAACAATCCCCTGTGTGGAGTTAAAAAGCATTCTTGCAACAGCTGGTTTGTTAAAAGCCCAGGAGATGCCAAAGGAAATATTGTCATTTGTTAGCTCCAAATGATCCCTTGTGCTCCTTCAAATGGCAGCAGAAGTTCAGAGCCATGTGGAAATACAATTGTGTGCCCTGTCCCAGTTATCTCCCAGTTGGTGTCATTCTCCTTGCATAGCAGATTACACATCTGAAATAATTCACATTTCCAAAGGAAAATCTGAACAAAGACAACTGGACAAGGGTCATGGTGGGAGATAGGAATTGAGAAGTTAACATGTTCCTGTCCTTGTGCTTTTTGTAACAGCTCCTAGGAGATTATCAGGTGAAGGTAATAATGTTAGTGAGGCATATAGATAATTCCTGGAAAATACCAAATTCTGATGCATCCTAACCATGTAGGGTCACAATTTTATAGAACTTGCAAATTAAAATATCTTACAAAGACATCTCAATGAGAGGCTTGAATGAACTGCATGTTATTTTTCTATTACAAAGTATTTTTCTCTAGTTGGGTTTAATTTAGTTTCCAGGATGTGTTCTAGGGGGACCTTGGTTTCTTGAGATAATGTAGAGTTTTCCAGCCTGCAGCTGCAAGGCCTTTAGGATGTTTGGCCTTTGGTTTAGCAGAATACCCAGACTATGTTAAATTATCAGACTTAAGGAATTATAAGTATGCATGCTAAAGGCAGTGAGAATATATAAAAGGCAAAAATCATCAGTAGTTTCTAAATTAATGGTGTCATCTGAGTGCAGCAGTTGCCTCTCCTATTATAACAACACACAGTTGCTAAAATCAGCTGTGGACCATATGGGTCCCTTCTAAGCTCTTTGGGATTTGCTAAAGTATTGCTTAATGATCATGTGCTCAAATATCTGACATCAGAATGTCTATTATTTGACCTATAAAATCAGTGAAACACCAACTGGCAGCTGCCAGAACTCTGTCAGAAAGACTTATCTAAATTTAATATTGGCACACATTCTCATATATAGACTTTGTGAGTTGGTTCTGAAGCCTCCCTTATGTAAAATAACTGTCAGCCCAAATGAGATTTTTGTTTAAATTTTTTAGAAAGGCAGTGTTGGTTAAAGGAGTCCTGTTTTGATGCTTATGTAGGATATTTTTCCACAGCCTTCTGAAGCAGTTCAGGAAGATGCTTTAATTTTTCAGTGGAAATTACTCACTGCTTGTGCTGGCACTGAAATGTCCAATATTTCAATGGGTCTGTGTGTTGTGGGGTGTTTGGGGTGGAAGGTGCACATTGCATTTTAGTGAGAGCTGGCCCCAGACTGCAGCAAGAACACAGAGATAAATCATCCCTCTTTTCTCCCTCTCAATCTGCTGAATCTGCAAGTTGGATTTGCTGCCTCCTGTTTTGCTTTAGGTGAGCTGTGGTTTTCCCATGGAAAATGCCAGTTTCCCTTACAGGTCTGGACAGCTCTCTCACCTGACTATCATCATTGATTTTTGAATTCTCACAGAACTCTGGGTCAGCCCTGCTTGCTTCTATTTGTTCTTCTTCATGATTGTGCTGTGTAACAGAATAATTTTTTTTTTACACTTTTTGCACCTCAGGCTCAGAGTGAGCTGTGTCTGTGTCCAGAGCAGTTCCCTGTGGTTGAGGAAATTCCTTCTGCTGCATCCACTGGGATTTTCTCTGTTTTTCTCCCAGAGCTGCTGCTGGGCTGTGCAGGCTGCACAGAACCAGCTCCAGCCAGCTCTGGTTTATTTGTTTCATTAGCTGCTTTATGCACATACTAGTTTTAGCGGGATGAGTGTCAACTACATGATAATTACAGCTATTCTCACTTAGAAATTAAAAAAAGAAAGAGCCCAAAAAGCCTGAGGCTTCCTCCAGAGCCCAGGCTTTGTCAGCAGCTGTGAGTCACCCTGGACTGAGTGAGTGTCAGATGAAGCAAACGCTGATTTTTCCTTTGTTCCCTTAACCTTTTCTGAGCAAACAGCAGGAGTTGCTTCGCTGTGCCTCAGCACCTAAAATTTCACTGGGCAGGAAAAGCTTCCAATCACAAACCTTGCAATTCTTAGCACTGGGAAGGTGCCACATCAGCAGCTTTATCTGTTGCCATTGCAAAACGTGGAATTTTTTTTTTACGTTTTTAACCACTGGTCTGAATATCCAGGTTCCTTTAACTGGATCAGCAAAGAGGATTCATGTCAAAAAAAGGCTTTTTCCTCCCACCCACTCCTTTGCTTACTTTGTTGCAAAACAGATCTTCATTAGAGATGATGCAAATTTATGAGGTTGCAGAGAAGACAAACAGGGTTTTTCCAGGCTTTTATATATAAAAAGCTGTTTGTTATGTGTGTTGATATTTGAAAAAAAAAATCAGGAAGTGTGTAATATGCAAATGATGTATAAGATGTAAATATAAAATAAGTATGCATAATAATGACATCTGCTGTTTCAGCATATGTAGCATATTTCATTTTCACAGTTTTATAAATATTTCCATTTTGTGTGCATCTTCATAAGGACTTTAATGGTACTTGAAAAGTAGGAGGAGGATCTCCAGTGTCAATAGGATCCTGTTTGAGGAGTGATAATTCAAGAGGGACTTGGGACTGTTGATGTTAGAGATGGCAAATGAAAGGGAGGCAGAAATTTGTGGAAACACTCCGTGTTCTCCATGCCCTGTCCCTGGATGAAGGTCATTGCCAGCAGGACAGGCACAGAGTTGCAGGGAGTCAAAAAATTTATTGACATGTCTGGAAAAGGAACAAGGAACCCATTTTTATTTGTTTTCTGTGATAACATAGACCAGATTTGAGATGGACAGAAAGTTTTTGTATTGGAGTAGCTTAATCCTGACTGTGAATTGCTTGGTTAACTATTCATTTTCCATACATGAAAATATTCCTGTTAAACAATACATGCACATGCATTTTTGAATCTCTTTCTTGTCTTTCCAAGACCACCATCATGTCTGGAGGGGGGAGTCTGGGTGATAAAACCATCTGAAAGGTGCAGCAATTTGGAATTCCCTGGGAGCCCTCAGCCCATCCTTGTTTCTGCTTTTCATGGTGCAGTCCTGAAGCACTTTGACAACAATGGAAATGCAGCAATGAATGTCCTGGGGAGTTACTGCTAAAAATGTCAAACCCCTGCTTTGTTATACCCAGATCTTTCCCAGTTTGACTAATAAGCCTTCAGCTCTAAACTGCTGAACTCATTATGAAAATGTCATTTTATCTGCAACTTGAGAAAGAATAGAGAAGAAGAAAGGAAACTGTTGTTCTCAATTTGTGTGTCACTCTGAGAAAGAAGAGGTAAGATGTTGGTCTCAGTGGTTTTTAGGGAGAGGCTTAAAGTTTTATTTGATGACTTTCATTGCTGACAAAGAACTGGAAAATACTGGTGGCTTTGCTGACCCCAGTATTTTATTTTTTATTTATATAATTTATTATATATTTATTTATTTATTATATATCAGGGCTCCTTATCCAGGCTAAATTGAGGAATTGAGAGCTCCTGATCCAGCAGAGCAAGGGGCAGAGATGGATGGGGTGCAGAAACCCTGGTCCTTGCCTGAAGCTGGGTCAGAGCTCCAAGGCTGAAAAGTTTTTGGGATATTTCATGTGCTTCCACCAGCAAGGCAGAGGAGGAGGAAGCCTGACTCATCTTGGCAGCACTTCACAAAACCTGCTGTCCTGACTTCAGGAGGAACCTGGCTGTTTGTGTGTTCCCTTATCTCATTAAAAACGAGTTTTTTGTTCCTGCTCTGACAGGTTTGCAGCTCTGCAAGGGCTGGAGCCAAGCAAGGGCAGCAATCCCACAAAGGTGAGCTATGGAGCACCAAAGCAGAAGCTGGAAGATAAGGTTAAAAGGAAACATCAAACACATTGTGTTTGCCAGGGATGGCATCTGGCAGGGCTGAAGGCTCAAGATGGGGTCATGAGTTTGCTCTGAAGGAGACTGAGGCTAAATAAGTGTCAAATACACTTAATCCAGAGTTCATGCCTTCAAACTGTCCATAATTCCTAGAGAATAATCTAAATATTCATCAAACTCATTATTTCTCATTGTTTATACCGTGTATGTCCTGAGTAATA
This sequence comes from Erithacus rubecula, assembly GCF_903797595.1. Lineage (NCBI taxonomy): Eukaryota > Metazoa > Chordata > Aves > Passeriformes > Muscicapidae > Erithacus > Erithacus rubecula. The sequence continues at coordinate 961,135 of NC_136669.1, forward strand.
CATAAAACTTTTACTACTTATACATTTACACTTATATTTTACAAAGCTGCTTTGTTTTCCTGACTTCTTGCCCAATTTTTTGTGAATTGCTGAGGGTCTTGGAGGTCTGAGCCCTTTTATTAATTTATTTCATTTCTGGAGCTGTGTTCCTTCACACCCATCTGTGCTGATGTCAGTCTGCACTTGCTTGACACAAGTTGCTATTGAAGTCTGGATTTCTTCCCCTGTAATTCCTCTTTCTGTGCCATGACCTTACTCTTGCCTTTGAACATTTTGTCATTCAGTCTGCTTGATCATTTTTGTACTATCAAGAACTAAAATCTTTAACTGCTGGCAATTCCACTGATCTTCAGTCAGTTTTTTCTTAAATAAATAATATCAGCCCTACACTTGAGGCTGCACCATCACCTCCATGAGAGGTGGGTTGAATAGTTGAGTTATTTACCAACCCAGAACTGAGCCCTGAACATTCCATCTTGTTTTCAGGATTCCTGGCAAAATATAGCCCTTGAAAAAAATCTCTTTAGTTCTTAGAAGAAGTGTGGCATGGGTTTTTCTAAATCTGGAAAATTGTTTCAGCCTCGTTATTTCAGTGTTCCTTTTGCTTCATATTCTTTGTAATGAAAAGTGACAGTTATTTTACATACTGGAAAATCTTGCATGATTGGTCTCAGTTCAGTATCTGCAGGAGGAAATTAAGATTACACTGTTTGCACATTAATGAGGAACTTCCCATGGCTTTTTAATGACATTTTACTTTAAATACAAAGATGCTATTGTTTTAGAGCAAGATCACTACAGTTAATCCTAATGATCAGGATCAGATCATATTTGTATGAACGTGATCTGTAATTAAAAAACAGCTGCTTTGTAATAGCAATTAGAATATTCAGTGAGTAATTAAATGCTGCTTTTTAAAGACTTTTTCTTTGCACTTAAGGAATGCCAGGCTGACAGTCAAGAGGGCTGGTGTTAAACAATTTCCTACAAATACTTGTCAGTTATATTTTTCATATCAGATGGTATCAGCCTTTCAGTTTGCACCCTGGGCTCTGCCCTTTTCCTGTGCACTGAGCTGTGTATCTGCAGTTTTATCCTCAGTGCAGTGGGGAGGCAATTTCCTTGCTCAGACTATTTTTATCAGAGTTCATGCATTTTTTTTTCTGGTGTTGGATATTTTTTATTTCACCATTCTCCCCTGCTCTGTCCCTCCAAATGCCTGGAAGAGCAGTGGAAGTAAATTCACTTTGCTGCCCATGCAATATCCTGGTTTTTGTTCCTTGCTCAGCAGCTGCTGCATTGAAATACCTGGAGACAGTTTTCAATGTAGATGTGTTTAGAACTTCAGAAATTTCATTGCCAGCCAGTTCACAACATAAATGGAATTACATTGTACAAAAGGTTCTGTATGGGAGGTTGCATTAGAATGTGGGCACTGCATAGAGTAATTGGCATTTTGGGCAGTTGTAGATGTAGGTTTGCTCTGAGTTCAGGTGTGTTTTGTGTTTTTGTGCTGACTGCTCACCATCAGTGAAAAAGGAACTTTCTCTGTCCTTTGCCTCCTGGGTGGGCACCACCTGAATTTCACCTTATTTGTACTGAAGTGACAGCCTCATGTGTGGGAACAGTCTTGTTGGCTGTGGAGAACAGAGGAATTTGTATTTATAGATGTGTAACATTGCAATTGTCATTCACTCTCTCAGTGGACACTTGATAAGATAAACAGTTTTTCAACCACTGCTGCAATATGCTGTGTCAGTGGGGGCTCTTGGCCAACTAGCCTACATTTATTCAATTACTTATTTCAATCACATCTATAAAATTAGCACAAACCACTTGTTTACTGGAAGCAGCCCAGTTCATGCCTTTGGTCAAAGAGTTGAGGACGATAACAATCTTATTGCTCTTTCCAAGACATTCATTATCTTGGAGATTTCAACACAGAGAGAAAATGTTTCCTAACAAACTCCCAAGTCTCTTTTTGAAGTTCCTGGTTTTTCCAGGCTGCTTCAGGCAGATCTCACAAGGACCAGCAGTGTGGCACTGCTGGGTTTGCACCTTTCATGGCAGCGTGGTGTCACTGAGACACAGCAGCTCACCACAGAAAATGGCTCAGTGAAACTCTTTCCTCTTGGATGTGCAGAAAACAGCAGCCAAAGGGCCAAAGATGCAAAATGACAGAGCTTCACCTGCCCCATCGTACACTAAAAACACACAGTGTGTGTCTGCCCTGGATCCGAATCTGTTCACTTCAATTCTGTAATACCAACACTTCCCTCAGGCTGATTTCTGGCACTGCCCTCATCTCTGCAGTTTATGCATCCTACATGAGATTTTAGGTAGAGATTTTCATGCTACATGAGATTTTAGGTAGAGATTTTCGTCCTACATGAGATTTTAGGTAGAGATTTTCATGCTACATGAGATTTTAGGTGGAGATTTTCATGCTACATGAGATTTTAGGTGGAGATTTTCTTCCTACATGAGATTTTAGGTAGAGATTTTCATCCTACGTGAGATTTTAGGTAGAGATTTTCTTCCTTTCAAACCCTTGCAAATATCACTCTGCTGAAGCGTTATTATTATGTTGGTGAACATGCAGCATTATAATTGTCAGGTGTCACTTTGATATTTGGAATGGTTGGCACAGTAAAATGACTAATGAGAAATACATGTTTTGAAAGATATACATGGCATGATGTGTGAGCTATCATTGTGCTGCCTCTGCAAATGAAACTGTGTTCCAGCAATCAGAAAATTCTCAAAACAGTTTCTTTCTAAATTACAGTGTGGTGGAGTGTGTGCACCAAGCTTGCTGTAGGTTGTTAAATATGCTTGTGGAAGAGAACTCTCTAGTGTATAAAAGGTAAATCATGTCCTGCACACCAAGTTTGAGATATAAAACCAGAGATTGAATTTTCCCAGTGGTTCCATGAGAGAAAGCAGCTCTGAATATGTGACAGCATTGACACCTTGTCCCTGCAACTCAAACATGCTTTGCCTTCCACCCTATCACACTGCTTGCTTGATGAGTGCTGCAAAATCAAGGAAAAAATCCAAAGAACAGCTGTTTAGAAATCCCAAAGTACAATTATCCTTCCACTGTCCATTTAATCCCAACAATGCCACTGTTGAGTGTGGCCCCTGTTACATTCACTCACAGCATGTTTTGGACTAGTGCTGCTGTTAGAGAAGACAACTTGCCAAAATCTGTGATAAATCTGATAAAATTCACACAATATCTATTTGTAGATACAAATTTAAACTTTCCAGCTCACTTACATTATTTTTCTGGTTTAGAATAGTAAGGCATTAGGAAGACACAAGAATTTCTAGAGAGGCAGGACTCATTTTTCATCACTGTTGCTCTGCCTTCCATTATTTTTATGCTCTAACATAATGATGTTCATTAAAACAATGAGTATATGGTTTTTTCTGCATGGCACAGTCTGTGAGCAGTGTCTGAGCTCTCCTTGTGCTGGTTCTGTCAGCTGAGGGTGTGGATCTGCTGGGATCTGTGTGTGGAGGGAGCTCTTGTTTCTGACAGAACTGTAGGTCTGGAGCTCTGGAAATGTGAAATATGACCATTGTTAAGTGCAATGTGATTACAAATAAGTGTTTTGACAGCACTGTGCTCACAGCATGAGAGGAAAGCTGCTCTGAAGAAGTTGGCAGTGTTTGCTGAAATGCAGTCACTGTGTTTAGTACAGAAAAGGGGTTTTGTCTCCCAGGTGAGCATCTATCCAGGTAAGGGAGAGGGGCACTATCTTAGAAAACTTTTTATGTCTTTCTCTGAGGCATATATTCTTTATGATCTTTGCTGGAGCCAATAAAATGACAATTTTTGAACTTAAGGTACATAGATTTGGTGTCAGAAATTTTTATTTTGCTGTATCCTTTAACTTCATAACTCATTTTTCCTGCTGTTGTTAAAGCTGCTCATTTCTATAGCTCTGAATGAATTTGCAGGAGCTGGGGGTGCAGTCCCACACAGACCAGCCTTACTGAGGCCAGTCCAGCATGAATTTGGCAGAGCCCATAATAATCCTCTGGCTTCTGCAGTTTTTATTTTATGTACTTAACTGCTGTTCCTTCACTTTCTGTGAAGATACAAATCAGGACCTAGCAGATGCACAAATCCAGCAGAGGGGAAGTGCTGCTCACCTGCCCCTGTGGTAATCACCTGTGTGGAAATGTTAATATTTGTCTCACCCAGAACAAGAGGAAACATGGAGACTTTTCATTTCTGTGTGCTTGGTTCAAAGATTCCTTGTGGTGCTGGTGAAAAAAGATTTGAATTAATCTATTTCTTTTAGTGTTGCTCATATTAATAGGCTTTGCTCTTCGTGCTTGTTGTATTGTAATTCTGATTTAACAACATTTATCAGTAGAAGATCACTGCAGGGCCTTTAATGATTATAGTTGTTTGAGCTGATAGTCTGAGACTATTAAATAAGGTCCAATTACTTCCCATTTATTTGTGTTGTTTTTTCCCCTCCAAGTAACAAAATGTAATCCTGAAGTTCATTATTATTCTTTGTATTGTATTCATCTAAATAGATTTTCTACCTAATTAAGGATGAATACATCTGTGCTAAACTGTCTGTATTTTACAAGGATGTTTTCATTTGTGTGTGAGGGCGTCTTTGGTTTCCACCATCCATATTCTGATTATGTTTAATTTCTGTAGCTGCCAGAGATGTATTGTGTGTCTCAGCAATTCACCCTGGGCTGCTCAAGATTGTTTAGATTGGAGTTGGAATGGGCCTCCTGGTGAATTGAGTTGGAATCTAGTTAATAACAAGTCACCAGGAAGCAATTTCACATGTTTACTACTGCTCTGAAAGATGTAAAGTCTATACTGGCTGAATTCTGGATGAAAGAAATAGAGATGAAAGCTGAGGAATTTGGTTCAGATGAACCATGTTATTTTTTTTATGGGTTAGGTCACTGAGAGGAGAAGGTAAAAAAATAAAAATGAAAGTTTGGCTGGTAATGGATATTCAGTGTGGTTATTGTATCCATAGTTTAAACATGGAAATGATTGAGCTTTACCCCTGTTCTTACTTTGTGTTATTTATTTACATACCATCTCTTTGGGACACCTTTGTCAAATAATGAATCAGTGCAATTTGGTGAGAAATAAAAACACAGAACATTTCACATTTTCCTTGCAGCGTCAGAATAGGCATCAGGAAAAACAACCATGTAGATTTATCAGATCTTTACCCCACTGCTGAGCTCCCATCAAGAAGTTGTGTGGCATTAATTAATGACTGCTCCTGCTCTGCTCAGTTTTCAACTGAGGGTTCTGTTCAGGGATCACAAAGCACAGACATTATTATAAAAACTCACTTAAATACTTTCCCTTGAAAGAAGACTGGCTTCTTTGTAAGCTCCTTCATGTCCAACTCTTTGTTTTAAGATCCACCTTCTCTGGGGGAGAAGCTGTAGGAAAATAAACCTCCAGGGTTTTCCTGAGCTTTGCACTGTCAGTCCTTCATCTGTTTCCTGGATTTGTGGTGGGTTCTGTTCAAAGGTGTGGAAGAGGCTCAGTCACACTGGTTGATGCTCCAAGGAGTATTTTTGGAGCTGTATTTTTGGCTCATGCAGGGTGGGTTCACTGCCCACACACAGCAGAGTGGGAACTGTGAAAATCTGAATTGTGCATCCAAAGCCAAAAAATGTGAGTGTCCAAAACCTGCCCCAGCTCAGTGTGTCCCAGCCAGAGCTGCTGCTCCTGGGTGGATCACTGGGAGGGACCTTTGGCAGAAACAGGGTTTGTGCCTGAGTGTGGAGTCCTAATGAGTTCAGGGTCATTTGAAAGAGCAGAACGTGTGAAGTGGGGGCAGTTGCTGGTTATAAATCAAGTTCTGTCACAGATTGAATACACTTGACTGGTCTGTGCTATCAAGGTCCAAACTTTCCTGGGTTGTTTAAACTAGCAGAAAACAAAGTGGTCAGTTTTGGAAGCACCAGGGATGTGCTTTCACAGCTCCCTCTAGCAGCATTCCAGGTTTTTAATAACCAGATGAGCATCTGAAATTACTGTTGATACAGTGTGGTTTTTTGTACACTAACTGTGCTAAGCTGGAACAAATCTGTTTGGTCTCTTGAGGGATGCAATATTCTTTTCCTTCCTAATCTAAATCACTGTGAAAGTTAGTCACATGCTAGCAAAAACCAGAAAAACTCTTTTGAGGATAGCAGCCAAAGTTTTGAAGTTGTTTTCATTCGATTTCAAACCAGAACATCTTCCCTTAGTGTATGTATGTAAAAAGGGACAAAAGGAACTTGTATTAATGATGTTTTCACAATGTTGTTTCTAGTCTTTTGGATCACACTGCTGAAATTGGTATTAAGGAAAAATAAAAGTGGATGGCAACAGCTTTGGAAAGGAAGGGAAAAAATAATCCTCCAAAGAATCACTTACAGTGCAGATGTTCTCTGAGGGGTCCCCTGTGACTTTGTGGTGGTCCATCTGCTTCTCTGCATTTTGAATTGCCAAGTGTTGCAATAATTTTGCCTGTATCTGTTAGTGCTGAACCTGGAGGGCTCATGCTTTTTCCAGCATCAGAATCCCCCTTTTAACCCAGATTATTCCTTTGTCTCATTTTCCTTTTACAAAACAGAAAGAACTGTGTTTGAAGCAATTACATCTTTCATCTTTGCCAGCTTGCAAGTCAATAAACCTATTTTCACCTTTTGCATCTTCCTCTCTAATGAAAGGCATAAGGCAACATAATACATTGCTCACAAAATGTTTCTCCCAAGTCTTCAGCCACTGGCAATTAAGGTACAATGTACTTATTACAGCAAAACATATGGAAAAATCTAACTGCATTAACATCTGCTGCCTTTCCTCCATCTGCTGTCTTTGGCCTTGTGTTTGTTCATACCTGCCAAAAATACTCATTTTCCAAGGGTCTCATGGCACATCAACCACATCTTCAATTAAAGTTCCCCATTTCTTGTTTGTTTTGATGGCACACTGGGATGCCTGCTCTGCATCCATGTGGCTGCATGAGGGCTTCAAGCAGAGAGAAGTGGTGATTTTGGTTTGAAAGATGGGAGTGTGGTAGGACAGGAGAGAATGGGGTGACCCCAGGGTGAAGTTTGTAGTTCTGGATGCAAAAGGTTTTGATTTCAACCAAGAAGCAGCCCACAAATGCACAAAGATAAGAGCAGAAAAAAGAGATTTAATTGTAGAGATGCCATCCTCTGACTCCTGACAATTGCAAGGTGTCTTTATTGAAATAATTACCAAGCACTGCAAAATAATGTGTCACATCTGTGATTAATATTGAACAGAAACTCATTTTAATTATCTTCTCATAGTTCTGTTTAAATTCTTGGTGGCAGGACTGAGATGGTCCTCTGTCCAATACTTTGTGTTTAAAATAAGATCTGTGTGTTTTGTTGTTGCTCTGTGCATATTTCTGGTTTGTTTTGCTGTGTCTTTGAGGTACCACACTTTACCAGAGGAAGAATATGAGAATATGTTCTCAGTACAGAAAAACAGCAAATCCTTCCATGCTGGGGAGAAAATGAGTTGTCAGATAAACTGTAACTGTGAATATTTGCCATTCAGGGCTTGGCTGCACATGGTCCATCCATCTGTACAGTATTTATAGGACTTCATTGATAAAGATATCATACAGTGAATAACTTTTCCTAAGAAAGGAGCATTTCCTATTGTCAGGAGGAAGTGCTGCACAGTGCAGTGAGCACCTCTGGCAGATAAATGCAAGCTCCTGTTGTGTCCCTTTGTGAGCTGATTAGGGTTTTCTTTTCCATTCAAGCAAAGGCTCTGCAGAAGGAGCCTCTGGCAGCTCTGTGCAGGTGTGTGCCAGGTGAGCTGCAGCAGCCCCTGCCTGCACTGTGGGCTCTGCCCTTGCCCTTGGTGCCTCGGGTGGGATCCCTCAGCCACAGTCTGGGTCTCTAGCTGTGCTCAATCTGGGTCTCTGCTGATTTAAATGCACATTAGGTTCTCTCTCTGAAAGCAGTGCTGGCTTCTTGTCTATTGCAAAAATTGCCAGTGCTGCTGCCTAATCCAGGCTGTTGGCAGAGGAGCTCCTTCCAGGGCAGGGGACACTCTCAGCTGTGGCTGGTGTTCTGATCCTGCAGTGGGTCACCCCTGGGAAAGGGCTGCTGGAGGTTCCCATGCCCACTGTAGGAGTGAATTCTTTATCTTTAACCTCCTGCCTGTAGCACACAGAGCTGTACCTGAGAGTGCAGCAGAATTTGTCACCTGGGTAACCCCAAATGAATGTTTGTGCTTGAACATGCTGAGCTTGGCTGCAGATACAGGTGACAGATGTGCAAACACAGGCAAGCAGAATGTGGAGAGAGACAGTCTGCAGGTGTGTGAACTCACCTGGGTCTGGCTGAACTGCTGTGGGCTGTACTTGCCAAAGCCTCTGGGAATGTTAACAGGCTGCCATTAAAATCCATTTGTCATTACAGACAGCTGTGAAGTTCTCCCAGATTCTCTGTGTTTGTGCTAGGTGCAGCCAGCAGCAGCTGCTGCTGTTGGGTCTGTAGTAGGTGACAGCAGCAATTTATTCCCTGGTTTCCTCAGCAGATTGCAGAGTCTCTGCAGGAGCCCAGGCTTCCCCTCCTGAGATAGATGGGCCTTTGAATTCAATCAAATTCAGAGTACCCAAGCCCAGACCCTCAATCACTGCAGAAAAAGTGCCTAATACACCAAGGAACACACATTGTGTCTGACAAACTTAAATAAAACACACCAGAGGTGGAGGTTAGAGAATTAAAATCTGTGTGTTCAACAGGGAGCAGAATTTGGGCAAAATTCAAATTCTCACATAACATAAAATGGCTCTAAGCTTAAAGTGGTATTTTTGCATTAATATTATAATAGTATTTTTAGCATCAATGGCAATCATTGGCAGTGATCTCATGCAGACTCTTGGGTACAGACTGTTCTTTCCCAGTTCTGGAATATTTGCTTGTTATTCCTGAACTGCAGAGTGCATATGCTTAGAAGAGGCCCCAGAGTCATTAAACCTCCTCCTGCCAGGGCTCTTGCCATTGAGTACTCAGCATTTAACCTCTGCTTGTGTCTTCTGAGGTCCAGATAAAATTAGGACAGAACATTCTCTGAGGCCTGTGTTCTGATGGACATCCACAGTGTCACACTTCTCTTGGAAATACGGTGCTGCAGTCTCCAGAGGTTTCTCTACAGCATCTTCCAGTGCCTGAAGCAGCTACAAGAGAGCTGGAGAGGAACTTTTGAGGGTATGGAGTGGTTGGATGAGAGGAGATGGCTTTAAACTGACAGAGGTTAGGACTGTAGGAAAGGCACAAGTGAAATGGTCTTGGGTGGAATACTGAGTAATTAATAAGGTAGCCTCTCAAATGAGTTGATTTTGGATAGAGCCTCTTCTGGTCTATGCCTAGAGAGAATTGCTCCATTGCAAAATGGTGCTTTCAACAGCAATGTCAGGTGTTGGTTTGTTGGTTTTCATCTTTGGCTGTGGATACACAGCTGTGTTAACAGGCTTACACTTCTCCTTCCATTTTTTCAGTGATTTTCAAGCACAGAGATAAGGAGATGCTGCTAACAAATAGCTTGATAAAAGTTGAAAAAAATGATGATTCAGACAGTGAGCCTGCTGATGTATGTCCCATGGCACTGTCAGAACTGGGATTGCCTGGCTTCAAGATCATCTTTCTGGGAGATGTCTCTGTCTTGAATGTCTTAGACATCCATCACCAAATCTGCAATTAATCCAGCACTGTAAAAATAAAGTATTGCAGAGCAAGTAATACCCATCTTCCTGTAGCCAGCTAAAACCCTGATGTGCTGCTTTTTGCCTGCACCCCTGAAGTTCAGAAATGATCACACCTTGCTGCCAGCAGCTGCTGCTGCTCTAAGCTCAGTGCTGAGTTTCATTTCCTCTGCTCTGCAAATATGAACATCCTGCTCTCACGTGTGGAAATCATTGTACTGTAAAAATCACACTTGGCTTTGGTGAAAGCAGTCAAGAGGGAAATGCAGATCAAAGGTGGGTGGAGATTTTGGGGTTTGTGGCATTTAACACTTGCACCAACAGGTGTGAGGTTGTGTGAGGCTGGATTTGACTTTCCAGCTGGGTATTTGTTACATGTCCTTATGCTCCAGTGTGTATCTACAGCTCTTGCTTTCACACTTATTGTACAGACCCTGTTGTTGTCTGGTGTTGGGTTTTCTTTTTTTATCTCCTTTACATTCATATGTGTCTGACAGCTCAAGCTAGTTGCAAATAAGACTTTTTCATGGAGAGAGAATCACTTTATTGACTCATTGAAAAACTTTTAATGCATAAACCATTCAAACTTTTCCCATTGCCAGCTTCAGAGGTCAAACTGATACTGACTCCCTGCATGGCCTGGGATAAGTCATTATCTCACTCTCCTTCTCTGCAAACCCTGACTGGTAAATAGTTCCTCCCAGAAGAGGTGTGAGAAGCAATTACCTCATGCCGATAAAATGTTTTGAGTACAAAATGTGGTTGGTGGGTGCTAAAAGATGCTCCCATCAGTCATCAATAGTGACCCTGTCTTTTCCCAGTCTCTGGTCTTTGATTAGGTGTTCCACAAGTGGAAAGGAAACAGGACAGACTCAAAAAGTCTATCAGTATTTTTACTCTTGTCTTCAGATATTTTAATAACCATTCATTATTGATTTCATCTGCTACTGTTCACTTTTGCAAGCAGAGATATTTCCATGGGTCTAAAAATTGTGTCCCCCACAAGTTTCCACAGCTGGAGCAAAGGCAGCTCAACCTCACCCATTCCTGATGCAGACAAATAATTTACATGCTCTGTTCATTTTCCTTTATATGATACATTTTGAGTGTTGCAAAACTGTGGGTCATGTATTTATCTAAGAGCATCAAGAGGAGGAACATGATGGTTGAGAACTGATACCTGAACCTGACTCTGACCTTCCCAGGGAGGCTTCAAACATGTAGGAACTCAAAAAAAAAAAAAAAAAAAAAAAGAGCTAAAATTGGGAGGGATTTGTTTTGTAGCAAGGTTACTACTCTCAAGCTGTAATCAGGTGCTTTCTGCAGAGCAATGAGGTGATTCTGGGACACCAAAGTGTGATTGTTAATCACAAGGAGTAAAGAAAAGCATTAAAGGACCTGCATTTTCTCCCTTGAAACCTGTGTCTGTTTTCTCATGGATATTTAATGGTGTCAGGGTGAAGTGTCTGGTTAATCACTGCTCACAAACCTGTGTAAAACCTCCCTGCTCCATCTGAGACTTGGACTGTGGCCCAGTGAAGAAGAGATGCCAGTGCAGGTGACTTGGGCACCCCAGAGGCCTCTCAGGTTCTGTCTGCTGCAGAGCCCAACCCAGGGATGTTCTGCAGTGTGTTGGATTGTAATTGATCTGTGTTTTCATGTAATGCATGGGATGTGACTGTTTTAGTAAGATGAGTGTAATTTTTCTCCCCATTTATAGGATGGCTATTTTTCCCACCGACCGAAAGAGAAAACGCGAACAGACAGCAATAATGAAAATTCGGTGCCCAAGGACTTTGAAACTATTGATAACAGTAACTTTGCTCCCAGGACTCAGAGGCAAAAACACCAGTCTGAGCTGGTGAAAAAACCCCTTAGCAAACAAAAGGAGCACTTGAGAAAGAAGCTGGAAGAGGAGAGGATGAAGGAGAACTTGCTGCTGGGGAAGAACTCCAACGAGGTGGTGCAGTTCAGCGAGCCCCTGGGAAAAAACAGCAGCAACAGCAACCCCCTGAAGGAGACTGACAGGTTTCCCACGGAGCATCTTTTACAAAAACTGGAGATCAGCCCCCCTGAAGTGAAATACGAGCAGCCCCCCAAGTGTGAGGTGACAGGCAAGGAGGCAATCTCAGCCATGTCCCGCGCCAAGTCCCCGCAGTGCCGCCAGCAGATCGCCGACGTCTACTGCCAGCACAAGCTGGGGACACTGATGCCAGAGCAGGTGACACGCTTCTGTGCCCTGGAGGGTAAGTTGGGAATGGAGGAGGAGCACACTGTCTTGGGGGAAGCACTCTGTGCAGTTGGAATGGCCTTCTGTCCTGGTTTGGAGGACAGGTCTGCCAATAAAGGCAGGAGCTTCTCTTTGAAATGGAGAATGTAAACACCCTCCCTCCAAATTATTATTATAATTTTGAAATTAAGGGGCTCTCAGGCAAAGATAGGGGAATTAGGAATAACAGTTATTTACTGGGAAAATTAAAATAGAAATGCAGTATTACACAGAACAATCCCAAACCCTGCCAGAGTCAGAATCCAAGCTGACACCCTCAGTCAGTCAGGGTGGTGGCACAGTCCCATTCCATGGTGCTGCATCCTCCTGCAGGGGCAGATGTGGCTCAGCTGGAGCAGTGCTCCTGGAGAAGGGGCAGTTTCCTCTGAAGCTCCAGGGATGATGTGGAAGGGTCTGGTTTTCCTCTGGAATCCAGTGGAAAGAAGGTTTCTTGGTGTCCAAAATCTCAGTTTTTCTCTGGGTAGGAAAGGCTTGGCTCCTGCCCTGGCTGGAGCATCTCCCAGTGGGATGATGGAATTTTATCAGTCATGCCCTGGGACTCACTGGCCATGAACAGGAGATATCTCCTGGAGGGAGGATGGGCTGTGGGAAGATAAAGATGATTGCCCAGCTGGTTTAAAGATGGCCCATTAGCAGATAATGTGTGCCAGGAGATAAAGATCACTGCCACACCCAGTTTAAACAATGGCCCATTAACAGGAGATATCTCCCACAGAGGCAAGAATCACTGCCACACCCAGTTTTTAACAATGGCCCATTAACAGGAGATACCTCCTGGATGAAGGGTGGGTCATGGGAAAGGTAAAGATGATTGTCCAGCTGGTTTAAAGATGGCCCATTAGCAGATAATGTGTGCCAGGAGATGAAGATCACTGCCACACCCAGTTTGTAACAATGGCCCATTAACAGGAGATATCTCCCACAGAGGCAAGAATCACTGCCACACCCAGTTTTTAACAATGGCCCATTAACAGGAGATACCTCCTGGATGAAGGGTGGGTCATGGGAAAGGTAAAGATGATTGTCCAGCTGGTTTAAAGATGGCCCATTAGCAGATGTAAAAGTTATTTTCAAAATCACTGCTGGAGAGTCAGTTACCTCTGCTGGCCTAAGCCAAGCTTTGATTCTTTGCTTTGGTTTCTCCATGCCCTCAGATCATGAGTTATCTCTCAGCTTGCTGTCAGTTTGCATGTCCAAGCTGGTGCATCCTACCAGGATGAGTGGTCTGAGCACCCTCATTTCCCACCCCACTGCATCTCTGACTGTTTTATTTTGGCTTTTTACCATGACTCTTTGGGTGTTTTTTCTCTCTTATCACAGTAATACTCCAAATTGTTAATCTGGGTGGGCAGAGAGACAAAGAATTAATGGAGCAGACATGGTGTGCAGTGGGGAGAAGGCAAAAGGGACAGTAAAGGCAGCACAAGTTGAAGGGAGGATAAGAGAACAGCAGAGAGTTAAAAACTGAGCAAATAACATCAATAACATCAGTGAGTACCCCTGGCACCACTGGTGGGATAAATTTGTCTTTGCTGCTCTTTCCCTCTTCTTCCCCTTCTTCCCAAGGGCATCTGAGGGAGGTCAGCACCCTGCAGACACTCACTTTGTGGGATTAACAAGGTGTCTTAGTAATGGGATCAATGCTATAAATCTTGTGTAGGTAAATGTATCCCATGTACAAATATGCAAGTGATACCTTGGCCAGAGCTGGGAGGTAAATACAAATATGACTAGAAAAATGATGTGAAAATATCCAAATATAATTAATTTAGGAAAAACTCATGTGGTATGGATATATACAACATTAAAAATTAAGGTGCAAAAAGATTGTGTCTAAAATTTTTAGGTTTTCTGAGGTAGAATTTTGTTTAGTTTATTATTTTAAGTGGTGACACTTGTTTAAAAAGAATAATGGAGAGACATGTTAGCCTAGCCAGATGGATACATGTGGAAAATGTTGATTTTTCTTTGCCTCAAGGTTATTTCCTCCTGCCCATGCTGACAGCTGAAGTCACCTGCCAGATTTGCTTGGCAGAAAGTCTGGACACCCTGTGTTGCACAGGAGGTTCTCCAGAGCAGATTTGGGAGCTTTGCTGGGGCAGGGGCAATGCAGCAGCATATGGGATGGGACACAAGTTACTGATGCAGCAAACAGCAATGCACCAGCAGATTGGGTCACCAAACCTGCAGAGAGATCAGAGCTTGGAGTCATTCCCAAATGCTGGAATACAGAACTGTCAGGACAGACCCAGGGGAACCCCAAACCTCTGCTGCTGAAAGGCCTTGACTGTAAATGGTTTGGTAGATTCCTATAATTTTATAACCTGTTAAAGTTACATTGTCTGAGTGTCAGTGTGTTGTGGTCCCATCTCTCTCCTCCCACTGCAGAACATAAACACTGCTGTTCTTCACTCACAGAGTGATCCATCCCCCATGAAAGGTGACTTCATCAGCTCTGTTGGTCCTTGAGAGGAGTTGAGCTTGCTTGTAGATGTTTGTGAAGTTCTGGACATCAGCTGTTGGGTATGTAAGGCACCCCCTTGGCAGGATTGCTGGCACTTGATGTGTTAAGGAAGCAATCTGGTGTTTGTCAGCAGCAGTCAGACATCTGGGGGCTGAGTCTGTGTGTTCAGCATGTGAGTGTTCCCATCAGTTTGGTTTGAACAAAGGTTTCCTGTCTGTTTTCAGCAAAACTGTGAAATATAAATATTTATGCATTGGAGCAGCACATTCATCCATTATCCCAACATACAAACGTGTTCCCTGTGCTGTGGTTTCCATTGAGATGTCATCCAGCATTTAATCCCTTGGATCTTGTCTCAGCTGATCAAAACCATGACTCTGCTAAGTGTGGCTATCAGTCATGGCCAGGACTCCATCCAGCTGGATTGTCAGAAATGTTAAGTGATGCATTCACTTCAGTGCTTATCAACAGAACAGGATCACACAAGCTGTTTCTATTTAAAGTGTTTTATTGTTTGCAAAGACAGCAGGCAAAGGAAGTTGATTATAGGGATGTTCAGTGATGAAAGGAAGGGTTGTTAAAATCAAGAGTGTGATGTCCCCTACGTGATGTGCAGGTGTTATTGCCATGAGTCCCTCTGAGGGGTGGCACCTTCACCCCTGACCTGTCCTGCAGAGCAGGTGAGCTGGCATTTCCCTGCAAGCTGCTCCTGAAAACACAGCACAGGTGCTTTGGTGACAAAGGCTTTGGGTGCAGCCTCACCCAGTCACAGCTGAGAGCAGGGCAGGGGGAGCTTGCAAGGCTCCCTTCACTCAGAAGGGAATGTTTGGACTCATACAAGTGTGCTTTGGGGAAAATGCACTCAGCAAATGTAAGAGGGGAAGGGTAGGTATGAGGAAATGGCAAATCCAGTCCTGTCTGGGTTGAGAAGCTGCAGGGAGACATCCTTTGGGGAGTTCCTTTTTTCTCAGGGGGACATGGTGCAGAGAGAAGCATTGGGGACAGTGTGGCAGATGTTTCCCTGCTGGGGCCAGTCCTGTAGAGTCCAGACTGCAGACACTGATTCTCCTGGAGTGCCAGGCTCTCTTCTGCTCCCCAAAGCTGTCAGTGGATGTGGACAATTTCCTTTTTCCTTTGTCCATCATCAGGCATGGTCCTCCTCTTGTGCAGAGGTACTGAGGAGAAGCAGAAGTTTAAATGTGAATTCTTTCTGAAACACCCATCACTGTGTACTGAGATAAAATCCCCCTGAGCAAAGCACCAGACCTGCCCTGTGCCAGGTGACTCCCTGCAGAATCCACTCTTACTGTGGAGCCTGGAATGGCCACTGGGACCCTGCCCAGCAGCACTGGGGCTGCAATTACACAACTTCACATTTCAACATGATATTAAACTTGTGATTTCTGCTGCCTGTCCCCCTGAGATGCAGAGAAGCCTGGCTGCTGCCCCAGTGGCTGGCTCAGTCCCTGATTCCCTGGTTTTTATCTCCATTGGATCAGGGTATTTTGCACTCCCTGCCTTGCAGGGTTGCTGGGTGGACACAGGATCATCTCAGGTGTCAGCACATCCCAGGTGTGTCTGCACCAGCTTCCCTCAGCTGCCATATCCCCAGGGGAGACTCTGGCTGACCCTTGTCATTAATTACCCAACTGGCTTCATTCTTGACCCACATATGTGGCCTTGGATAGACCAAAGTGCACAGCAGAGTTTTTTGAGAAGTGTTTTCTAAGGTGGAGTTCTAGCAAATGAAAAATTCCTGGGAAAGCAGAGAGCCTCAAGTGATCCTAATTTATTTCCCGTGGGCATTTCTGCTGTCTTTTCTTAGTATTTAAATCAAACAGGTTTTCTCTACCTTCATCCCTGTGGGGTAAACCCAACTTACAATAAAATAGGAAAATAATCAAGCTTCCCTCATTCCAGATAATTTATCAGCACTGAAAGATTTTTTTTTCAGATCAGACTGCCTTCTCCCTGGTTGCTTATTGATAATGCTGCTCTGACACACTGAAGTAAGAGCTTCCAGCTTCTTAGAGGCTGCTGGGAAAAATGTTTCCATTTCATTTTAGAAAACACAACCTTTTGGTTTTGACACTGAGAGAAAAGGGCTCTGGATCTCTGCTTACTGAACAGCACACAGGTAATAGCAATCTGAATGTCCATAATGTTTTTATCTGATGATTTCAAAGCCCTCAGCAGAAAGGGTGTGATGCACAGAAGGGAAAGGAGGAGCCACAAAATGCCAAATGCTTGTGGGGGGAGCAGAGCTGTTCTTCAAGGCATGGAAATGAGAGCATCCTCTACAGAGTTTTGAAAGAATGGGAGCTGTAATGGAGCAAATGAGGATTTCATCTGCTCAATATGCACACAGTGACATATAAATGTGTGGTTTGTTTAGCTTTTAAGGGTTTGGCTGTGTATTTTTGGACTCACTGGGTTTGATCTACAGATCATTGAACCCCAGATTTGTCTTTTTCTGCTGGTTTCAGGATTCCAAATGACATTGGCTGCTGCTGCTTCCCTGTGTTAATCTGTTGGTGTGACAGAACCACTGTGGTGAGCTATCCACAGTTTAAGGAGCATGTAAGAGCCACTGCACATGCAGCCCAGACAGCATTTTAATTTGCTGCACCACAGATGACTCTGGTTGCAGTAAATTTACTGTGAGCAGACTAATTACAAAATAACCCTAATTGAGTAGTTATCAGCAAACAACATCCTGTGGAACAAAACTGCTTACAATTAATGGCATTTAGGCCATGCACTGGTATTCTGCAGAGCACTAAGATGTAATTACACCGTGCACAGAGATTGTGTTCTGCTCTGGAAACCATGTCCCAGCACTGCTTTCATTAGAAAGGGCCCTTTCAAGATTCAGTGCTTGCATTTCAGGCAAAATGAATTTATGAAATAAGTGATGTGTTTCTCCCCTTATGTGCATGAAGCAGAACCAACTCTAATAAAATCAGTGAAGCTGTGGCACTGTCAGGAGAAAATGAGGAGAAAAATGAGATCTCAGGAAGGGTGTACATTGCCAGTGACTCTCAGATTAACTTTTATTATGGCCACAGGTACAAGTTTGGAGAGTTAAGAGTGGGATGTAAGGAATGAAAGGATGCTCTGCTGTTCTGGCTGAAGATGGGCCCTACCTGCTTGCATGGGTGAGCAGGGCAGTCTCTCATTAAGGGGTGGAAATGCATTTCCCCAGGAGCCCCTGGCTCAGCCTGGATGTGCAGAGGTGAAAGAAAAGTACTTAAGTGATCATTAATGCTCCCCAGTGATCCTGAAATGTGTGGACAGAGTGTTGGTGGGGAAATAAATACAACTGTGGCTAAAGAGAATTGTTGGTACAAAGGTGTGAGCTGGGGAGAGGAATCAGGACCAAGAAACCCAACCCAAAACAAAAGCACCAAACCCAACCTCCCCCTGTACAGGGAAAAATTGAGCCCTACTCTTTTTCATACATAAAGTTTTTCATATAAAATGGTTGTTGGATCTCTGGAGTGGGCCCATTATGATGATTTTAGTAAACAGACCCTGAAGAGGAAACATGGTGTCTAATTATCTTAATTTTATTCAATGCTAAGCAAGCAGCTGTGTGCATTAGCACTGGACTGATCTTGAATTAAGCTTGTTATTCTTTCCTAATTTAAAATTCCAACCATATCAAAACTGTGTTAGGGTGTCAGTGTAACATACTGACTGTAAGCTGACAGCTTTTAGATTTGCTTTTTGTTTTGAGCCTAAAATGCCACCAAGGACAAAGGAGCACAGGATCAGCTGTGTCTTTCCAGCCCTTCTCCAAGAGCCATTACTTAGCAAATACTCAGTTTCACAGGAACCTGCAGCTGATGAACTGTTATTTTGGGAATGGGGAAGTGTTGTGTTCCAGAAATCCGTGCTAGCTGCAGCTCAAAGCTGCCACAGTTTAGTTTGAAGCCAGTGGCACTGAGAGTATTACTTTTAAAATAATTGAAGGGGGGAGAGTATTGACATTTAATTTCTTCCTCCTAAGATGAGGTGAAGAGTTTTCCTCTTTTGTGGCTTCTTGAAACAATGCCTTAAATATATACAGGGTTTTTTTTTTTTCTTTTAAGTATTAAAAATGTAATTAAAGGGAATGCACCCTGTTTCAGGAAGGTTTTGAAAGGCAACATTTCTTTGATGTATTTTGGGAGTCACTGAGTTTTATGAGATCACTGGTTTGTAATGGCTTCCCCTGGAAATGAGGAAGAGTTGTTTAAGAG
The DNA here is from genome assembly GCF_903797595.1 of Erithacus rubecula. Classification (NCBI taxonomy): domain Eukaryota; kingdom Metazoa; phylum Chordata; class Aves; order Passeriformes; family Muscicapidae; genus Erithacus; species Erithacus rubecula. Next base: position 979,885 of record NC_136669.1, read on the forward strand.
ATCCAACTCTGAATTAAAATGCAATCTAGGCAGGAAGCCAATCTTACAGGACATTATTGCCATTTTAAGATTCCAAACCATAATTTGTTTCTGTTGCAAATATTTCTTGTGCAGAAGGTAGTTTTAAAACATCCATCTTTTTTTCTCTGTGGGTAATCATGACTTCCTTAGAAAACCTGAATGACAAGAATCTGTAGCTGAGCAACCTTGAAAAAGGTTTTGAAATTGCTCATTGTGTATTTAGTCTTCCAAGTAAATGCTTGTCTTTGCTAGTTTGAGAACGTGCTAGAAGTGAATAGCTCTGATTTACTGCTCAGGCTGTTTTAATATCACAGTGCCTCACTGATTTATCACTTGGCTGTGTCACAGAAGTTTCTCCTGATTGTCACCTCTGCAGAGGAGCAGAGCACTCCCATCTCCCTGTCCTGCTGTCACCAGGCTCAGCTGAGGCTGAACTTTTACAGCTTTGCTCTAAAACAAGATATTGCTTTAAAATCCTGGCCCTGCTGAAAGGCCCATGGCAAAAATCCATCATTTTTCCTCTCTGGCTTTCTCACCAGCCCCCAGGGAGGCCAAAGAATTTTTCATTCCTTTTTTCCAGGGCTTGCTGCAAGCTGAATGATCTCTACCATTTCTTGTGATCAGTGCCCACCCCTTTGTCCTCACCCACAGATGTTGCTGTAAAAATGGTGGAAGATTTAAGCCAAAAAGCAAAATTACACTGCAGGAAAATCATGTGTAATAAATCAAACTCTATGATATCTGGAAAATAATTTGAATAGCAGTTGTATGTGCTTTCAAATTGTGAAATTCATAGGATTTCTTCTGAAGGCCTGAATTGCTTGTTGCCTTTAGAACAGCACCCTGTGCCTGGGATCATTATCCAAAAACTCCCTGAGCTCTGTCAGCCCTGGAGCCCTGGCCACCTCCTGCAGGTCCTGTCAGAGAGCACCACTAAAAAGAGCTGTCAGCCAAAAGGATCTTTTTTCTACAAATCTCTGGAAACCTCACCACTCAGCTGAGGCTCAGGGCACCCTTCCTTGGTGCAGGGAACAGAATGGTTTGTATAATTCTCTGTGCTGCCAGGTGATTGTGTCTCTCTTGTGGAGATTTCCTTGCCTGTACTCATGGAAGTGTGTCCCACTCTGGGGTTTCTCCTTTGCCCCAAGATCCCCCAGAGGGACATGAGGTGGTTCAAACCCTGGTTTTCTCTGAAGCAGCCAAAGAGAGATTGCAGGAGATGGTTTTCTCTTGTTCCAGGGATTGTTTATTATTTATCTCAGGGACTTTTTGCCTGGCATCCATGGTGGAATCTGCCTGGTGAAGGCAGGGCTTACCTTATATACTAAATTACATGTTTACAACAATTTTTCAATACAATCTTGTTAAATGGTGCAGCCCTGACCCCATCCAATCCAAGAGTGCCAATGTGTCACCCAGCATGGATGACAGGGAGAAGAAGGAGGAAAAGGTGTCCACCCCCCAAATTCTCCATCTTGGCCACATGTCCCTTATCACAAACATTCCAAAAAACCTATTTATCTACGTTTTAAAAGTCTAATTTACACTTCACTAATTTTGGTGGCCTGTTTCCATTCCCTCTGTGTTGGTAATTTCCCCCAGGGGTTAGAATTCAGTGCCTGAGACACCAGGATCTCTCTCAGAATCTTTGAGACCCTCACAGGGGGGCTTGAGACCCCCAAGGAGGCCAGGGGGACACCCTGGGCTCCCACAGAAGTGCTTTGTGGAAGTCTTGATTAATTGCTGTAAGTCATTAAGAGTGTAAGAGAGTTTTCTGGTGAGGATGCAGCTGTGTTGGTGGCTGGCTGTAAGCAGCAGCTCCATCAGTCTGGCTGCTCACTCACCTGTTTTTAGTTGCAGGTGAGGGTTTCCAGGCAGGCAGTGGATGTTGCAGTGGAGCATTGCAAACCCTGCTAGTCCCAGCTGGAATCTCTGTGTGTGTCACTGTGGGGCCCACACCACAGTGACCAAACACAAACATACATTTTCATGTTCTTCATCTGTTTCTGGGCTCTGGTTCATTCTGGGCAGTTTACTGAATAGCAGGGAGGAAGAGGAAAGTTCAAAAAGAGAATTTACTGCAATCTATGTTTTATTTGTGCTTTCTCTTTTGCCTGGCACTGAGGGTTAGGGGCTCTGGAAGAATTTCCCTGTGGCACCCTGGGCAGGTTTGAGGATCTGTCCCCAAGTCACTCTGTCTCAGACTCACTTTCTTGGGTCATTTATTCAAAAGCATTTGAGGAATAAACCCTCTTACAGAAGGAAAGCTGCCCAGGACAGCCCAGCCTGGCTCATTTCTCTTGCCAGAGAAACCAATGTCTGAGGAGAACTACCAGGAGAGAAATTGGAAAAGATTTCTACATGACACACTCTGGATTTGCCAAGCCAGGGCAGGGGGAGGCTGCATGCAGCTCATGTGCTTTTGTAAACAATCCTATAATTTTTGCCAGGAGGTGATCACAAACCCAAGTTCCCTGAAGTGTTGAAAGCAAAGTGGACTATTTTAACTGATAAAATAAAGTAGCTTTGCTGATCCCTCTTTAGTGATGTCCCACTTCAGTAAATTTATTCTGTAAATTTAATCAGTGAACCATAAAATGTCTATGCAATTCTATCCCCAAAATTTTAAGTTCACTGAGAAACAAACAAGACAATTTTGTTCTTATAGGAGCAAGCAAAGATAAAGAGGCAGGAATTCTTGTCTTACCAGCCTGTGGAAGTTTGCAGCCCAAAGCAAAGCCCATCCATCCAGCATTTGGGAATAATTTGTGGAATTCTGGTTCTGACAATGTTCTGCCTTGCAGCTCCCTGAGCAACAAATGAGAAAATCACTTCTGCCAGGCTCATGAGGGGTGTTATAAGGAAGCTTCAGACATCTCTGGCATTCTTAGCCTGGTCATCAAGAAAGGAAATCTTGATGAGAAATCCCACTGGATTCAGCTCCATCATTTACAGTTGAAAAGGCAATTAACACACGAGTTCACTCATTTTCATTTCTCTCAATCATTTCTGACCATTTGTAGACATAATCTGCCAAACATTTGTGTTGTCATGATATTTATTTTATATTTCTGCAGCCTGCAAACTTTCAGGAAATAAATCAGTGATGTTAGGGGGGCCCTAACATGCAAACTTGAAATCACTCAGAAAATTCTCCTGAAATCCCTCCCAGCAGAAGGATCACTTGAAGAAGAAAACAAAGATGCAATGTGGTTGCTCTAGAAGTTATTAAACACTCTCAGCTAAGGAGGGACAGCAAGAATTTGCTCCATTCCACCCTGTCTTGGGCCAGCCTTGTAAGCACTAATAGGAGAGAAATCCTCACTAATTCTGGGGAAATTTGGGTTTCATTCTTTGTGTCTCAGCTCATTGGGATGTCTCAGCTCATGTCAGGCACAGATCAGGTATTTACATGCAGAGGAAAAATGGGGGTGCTGATGTTACTGTTATTTTGGTATTTATGTGGATTTTAAATCCTGTTTATCAAGAGAGTTTGAAATAATTTTGTTTAAAAATAACAGGCTTTTTTTTTTCTGAGTTTGCTAAGAGAGTTTGCTGAACAAAAGTATCTTTTAGGAGGAAAATTTCTCTTTTCTCTCTGGTAGCTGTCAGCATGTCTGATGTTTTTGGACCAGACCAAATCTGTTCCCTTTTGTTTCAGGGTGTTTAGGAAGGAACTGTGGTTTTACTTATCATATATTTCAAAGCCAGCCTGGTGCCATATTAGTTTCCACAATAAATTTCCCAAGGTAAAGTGACAAACCAGTAATTTTTCATTATGAATCAGCTATCCATGAAAGATTGGATTCAGGTCAAAATTTATTACCCTATGGAACTGAAGCCAATATTTAACATAATGTCAGCTATCTTGAAATTAGAGAATTTTAATGGCTGTGCAATTTGATTCAATGATGAAGTTATTTCAGTTGGGAAGTGTAAGTCTGGGCAATTTGATATACAGAGCCTTGAGATGAAAATTGGATAAACATGGAAAATGGTGATTGATTGGTGGAAGGTTGCAATAATGTCTGCCTTGATGTACCTTTTATTGTTAAATTATTTATCTAATGCAATCTCCTACACTTTTAGTGGTCTTTAAGTTGGCATTAAATCAATGGTTAAGTCTTCACAGTCAGAAAGGTCTCATAATTCAAACTGATAAATATCTTCTAACACATCAGGAGGAATAATGACCCATCTTAATATCTGAAAGGAAGAAAGGAGTTATTCTCCTATTTTCTATGAATCCCTCTAGAAGAACTGAACCATGAAGAATTAAGATTAGAATGCAAAAAGAAATATCAAAAAGGAAAAACATAGTAGTAGTTTGTGTTTGTTTGGTGTAGGCAACTTTTCTACCCCCATCTCCCAGGTTTTATTTGTCAGAAGGCAGAGAAAGGATCAGCAAGCACAGCTGAAGATGATTTTTTCTTGTGCATGTACCAATTCAAACACCAGAAAGAAATAAGCATAGTCTATAGGCAAAAAAAAAATAAAAATCTTTATTCAGTTAGTAACTGAATCTAGTGAAGAGTGAATAGGAATGTGAGTTCCTTTCTGCCTTAAAGGCAGCAAAATTGTTGAAAGCTAATGCTGGAATTTTATTCAAACAGTAGGAGGCTTTTCATTTTTTGAGGTGGAAATAGAAATAATTATCCCATGGATAAATAGAATCTCCAAATGAGTTTTCATCTTGTAGAATTACAAATTTATTTCAGCTATACCTGAAACTATCCAGCTTCACCACCTTCAGTAGTTTGAAAGTTTGTCCAGAATTCAAGTAGAATGTGAAAACCTTGCATGATCCCTGAATAAAACATTTCAGAGCTGCTGGAATATTTTTCATCACTTGCATAAATCTTGCATAGAAATAATTGTGATTTGACAATTGTCCTTATCTGAGTTGAGAACTGAAAGTTATAATTGTTTGGCTAAATTGGTGGAGATTCATTTGGATGGACCAAACCAACCCTGCAGCTTCTCTGCAATGCCACATCTCCCTTTTGAACAGCATCAAAACAGAGGAAATCCTACATTTCTTCAGACTAACTGGACTAATCCAGACTGGAAATTGTGTGATACTACACAGGAGACATTTAGCATCCCTAAAACCTTCACAGGGCAGTTTCTGCAGCAGTTCAGCCTCCCTGCCTGGGTTTGTTTATTGCAGACTTATTTTTATTATCCATAATCATCCATAAAGAAATTCAGCTGTTATTTCAAATGCTCTGTGGGGAGCTCTCAGTGGTTATTAATTAATAATTCATCAGTAAAGCAGCAGAGGGCAGGTAAAGGTGCAGGTGGAAGTGTTGGCTGGGTCTCTGCTGCCTGTCTCATTCCTGGGACTCTGGGCTCTCCTCTTCATGCTCCAGGCACTTTCTGGAGAAAATACTGACTGCTGCTTGAATTTATCCACAATTCAAAGGAAACCAAAATGCCTGTTTAGCATTAAGAGGAATAAACTGACTCCTGACTTTTGTTCAGTGCCAGAAACTGTCAGGGACTGGTGAGGAGAGAACACAGAATCACTCAGCAATTTCTTATAAATGAAGAAAATATAGGGCAAAGTATAAAAAAGAGAAAAAAGGACATTAAAATCTACTTTGAAGTGCTGTTGTATATTGCTAAAGGGATTTATAGACAACAGTGCCAGTGAGGGTCAATGCTGTGAAAGTCAGTGCAGACCTGGGGTCAGTGGGGTGTCTGAATGAAGCACCAGAATGTTGTTGCTTTTTAAAAAAAAGGGATGAACTGCTGGGAGATTTCCTAATATCCACTGCTGGCCCAGAGCTCAGCTCTGTTTGACAATATTTTTTTTGTATTTATGCTTTCATGCTGATTGCCACTTTTGCAATGTGTTCCTATTTCTGTGTGGTAATTGGTAATCTGGAAAATTCACGTGGTGTGCAGGATTTCATATTAGGTCCTGCTGTCATGCTGACAGTGAATTAGCTTTTTGGACTCTGTCATATGTTCTCAGCAGGCACATATGTAATTAAAATGAGCCCACGTTGAGTTTCATATTAACACTCAAATCACCTTTGGCAAGAGGTCTCTGTGTTCTTTTGGGATTACACTCCAGGGCAATGTAATTACGGTGTCAAGTATAATTTTTACTTTTTAAATACTTCTTCATTTACAATAATATTAAACTTTTCCATACTGGTTCACTTTTGGATTTATAAAGTGATTTTGTTCTAATAGAAAAGCTGCCAGCACAGGCATTCTGCTTTAGATATTGTCTTTAAGAAAGTTGTGCTGTTGAACAGTAAGTGTTTGGTGTCAGGAGACATTGGATTAGTTTATATAAAAAGTCATTGCAGAAATTAAGTGTTTTTTCATAAAGATATCACTTTCTGAGGCAATAATGTCAGGGTGGTGCAGTGCCATAGAAGAAAGGGTGGGAAGGAATGTGTGGATAAACAGTTCACCTTGTAGCAGTCATGGCTTGAGAAATAATATGAAGAGATGTTTCATCATTCCTTTAATGTCAAAATAAAGATAGGGGGAATTAAATTATATTTGTAAGAAATTGCAGCTCAGGTTTTTTAAATTCTTTTAACCATCGTGGGGGATTGATAAGGAGCTCAAAGTTAATCTGCATTTTATAGATCAGGGATTGTTCAGAGCTGGAACCTGAGCAGAATTTGGCTCAGACATGCTAATTCTCTTTTGATTCTGATTTTACACTGTCCATTGATTCCAGAGGGGCTGCAGAGCAGGAGATGGACTGGGATTAATTCAGATGAACTGAATGAAGTTATGTTGCTCCTCCTCATTAATTACCCCCTGGCCTCAGCAAGGAATCCTTCTCCTGGCTCAGTTACAGATAGTCCTGGGGTGTTTTGGTTTTCAGGGTGAGGAGTTTTTGGTTTTCAGGGGCTCAGGGCTGTTTGAGAGCAGTGAGAGGAGCCTGGTGGGCTCTGGGTTTGTCCCTCTCTGTGCTCAGCTGCTGCCCCTGGGGTCCCTCCTGGCCCTTCCCCTCCAGACAGTCAAGAACAGAAACATTTCTGCACCAAACCTGCAAATAAAGGGTTTTTTTCCTGCTGGTTGGGAGGGCTGTGAGCACCTGCCTGGCCTGGGGTGCAATCCCCTGACAATATTTCTTGGGTTTCCTGGTCTCTCTCTTTTTTTTTTTTTTTTATTTTTTATTTTTTTTTAAATAAACATGTCATTTTACAATCTGTGAGATGCTCCTTGTGTTTCACACATTTTCATCTCCTAAATTAGGTTTGCTTAGCAGTTTTGCAGCCAGCTGATGATTTTCATGCCCTGCTGTCCCATAAAAGCCAAGTTGTGAATGAATTTGTTTGGGGAACTGAATTACATCTCAACACAATTTGCTTGAGTTTGTTTTTTTTTAATTTTTATTTTTCTCTTTTAATCCTCCCCTTGTGATAGGGATGATCAAATAGTTTGTGTATGAATGAGAGATGGCAGGAGGAAAACCCAAATATGGGAAACCACTACTGCTGGATCCCACCTAGACCTTCAGAGCAGTTTTTAGCACTTTACCTAATTGAAATGCAGAGCAGCTTGGCTGTGTGCCCTGTCTCACAGTGTGCTGCACCATTTGGCTGTTCCTGGAGTCCACACTAATGCACAGCTCCCCAAATTCAGTGGGGGATGAGCTGAGCCAGGCTCCTGCCCAGAGGAAATGAGAATTTAGTGCCTCTGACTGCTGATGTGAAATGAAGATTGCAGAATGGGAAGGGAGACTCTGAGGGGCAGAGTTAGGATAATTTTAGAACTAATCTAAACAAGTTACTGTTTAAGCAGCTCCTTGATATCCAAGGGTGTCATAGACTTGTTAAAATCTGAGAGAAATTTATAAGTCATTTATAAATTATGCTATTATTGGGAGAACACATTTTGCATACAAATTCTCCCCAGACACTTTTAACAGCAGCCAGTAACTTATTTAATCAATGAAGTGATGTTTTCTGCACATTGGATTTTTTTAACAACACTGTAATGTCTATTGAAATACAGAGGAATCACTTTTTGTTGCTTTTGTTGACCATTTTCTGATGCTGGCAGTTTGTTTTCCTCTAGTGCTGTGTCAATGGGATCCTTTTATTCTGTGCTGGAGCAATGAGTGCAAGTCCTTTATTTCAGCAGCAAGGCTGTGCTGTTCAGTTCTGTCCTTTGCCCATCACTTTAAGTGTGAATAGATCTCCTCATGAGTACCAGTCCAAACAATTTTCATCAGAACTTTTAGAAAATCAAGCTCAGTTAATTTGTAATTTGTTCCTTGCTGGCAAAACTTTGTATTCAGAGTAGTTTTCCCTTTTGTTTTGAAGGGGTGAGTGCTGGAAGTGCTGACCCTGGCAGGTGGTTCATGGGTGGGGAGGGGGCTCTGGGTGGGTTCAGGGGTGAGGAGGGGGCTCTGGGTGGGTTCAGGGTGGGGAGGGGGCTCTTGGTGGATTCAGGGTGGGGAGGGGGCTCTGGGCAGGGCAGGTGGTGGGTTCAGGGTGGGGAGGGGGCTCTGGGGGGATTCAGGGTGGGGAGGGGGCTCTGGGCAGGGCAGGTGGTGGGTTCAGGGTGAGGAGGGGGCTCTGGGGGGGTTCAGGGTGGGGAGGGGGCTCTGGGCAGGGCAGGTGGTGGGTTCAGGGTGGGGAGGGGGCTCTGGGTGGGTTCAGGGTGGGGAGGGGGCTCTGGGGGGGTTCAGGGTGGGGAGGGGGCTCTGGGCAGGGCAGGTGGTGGGTTCAGGGTGGGGAGGGGGCTCTTGGTGGGTTCAGGGTGGGGAGGGGGCTCTGGGCAGGGCAGGTGGTGGGTTCAGGGTGGGGAGGGGGCTCTTGGTGGGTTCAGGGTGGGGAGGGGGCTCTGGGCAGGGCAGGTGGTGGGTTCAGGGTGGGGAGGGGGCTCTTGGTGGGTTCAGAGTGGGGAGGGGGCTCTGGGCAGGGCAGGTGGTGGGTTCAGGGTGGGGAGGGGGCTCTGGGGGGATTCAGGGTGGGGAGGGGGCTCTGGGCAGGGCAGGTGGTGGGTTCAGGGTGGGGAGGGGGCTCTGGGGGGGTTCAGGGTGGGGAGGGGGCTCTGGGCAGGGCAGGTGCTCAGCTGTGCTGAGGGGGTTTCACTCCCACCCAACCCAACAAAACCTGGAATTCAAGATCCAATTTTCAAGGCCCCTAATTGGATTAGAGGGATTGTATTAAAGATATGCTGGCTATGAAATGTTTAGAGGATTAATGCCCAATGATTTTTTTTTTCCCTTCTTAAACCATCTTTGCTAATCCCTCTTGATCAGAAGCAGCTCTGGAAAGCATTTGACCAGCCCTGCCTCTCCCATCTCCAGGAGACCAAAATTCTCCATTTTTCTTAGTTCCAGAGTACTCATTGTCACTGGTCCTTGTTGGTTTTTGTTCTGAAAAAGTGAATATTCATGCCCTTGACATTTTCCATATTACTGAACAATTTTGGGGTGTAAGGGTGGCCTGTGCAAGAATTAACATCTTTATCTGCATAAAACATCCATCTATTCCCTGTGTTTTGACCTGTCCATATGTGCTAAAATCGAGCTCAAGTAATGCAGTGTCATTTTTTATTCAGATGTTATTGGAACTGAGCAAACCATACAATTACATTTTTGAAATCTGCTGAAGGAACCAGTGCTAATTGCTTACAGTGGAATCTATTTGCTGGTGGCAATGTCACAATATAATTATGTTGTGCTCCTCTGTCTGACAAGCAATATACTCAGGGAAGATTGTTCCTTTTTTTCTTCTCTGCTCAGTAAAATTATTGGCATTCCATAATGATCCTGTATGTAGTACACATGGCAGCAAGGAGTCCACAGGTGCTTTCTTCCAAAAAAACACCAAAAAAAGCACAAAAGCTGATCATGGGCAAATGAGAAACACTTTGGGTCATTTGACACGAAGGACATTTGGCATTAGTTGTGTGTAAAAAAATTAGTTATGCTAAAAAATGTATAATCTGAGTGCAGAAACTGCATTTGTTTCTGGGGGAGCTTGTTTTTAGGTGTGCTTTTTTTTACTTTAAATGCTTCTATTCCCACTGTTTCCCAGCTAAACTCGAGGCATACATGTATTTATGGTCCTGGCCTTACACCAGCTGATTGCAATGATTAACTGTTAATTTCTTAAGATTACTGGGGGGAAGAGACACTTTACATGGGACATGAAAGATGACAGCAGAGTAAAACAGAAAGTAAAACCATTGATCAGGCAGGTAACAAACCTGCTTTTATCTAGCTATTCATTTCTTGGTAGTCTCAGCACCACATAATATCTCCTGGAAGGTTATGTGGAGTAGGGATGTGTGTAATTTTTGTGTTTTCACTCCTTATTGATTATTCTTGCTGTGAGCATGAGAGGAAGAGCTGGTGTGAAGGTTCCTGTGTGCCAGTCTCCAAACACACTGCAGCAGACACTCCAATCAGTGCAGGCTGTTTCTAATGCTAATTTGCAGTGTGAACCTTGATATACTTCTGTTGCTATTTTGCTTAGTTTTTGTTGATATTGTATTTTGTTTGATGTCTGCATTGGTTGCTCCATGGTAACTGATTTGCTTTCAAGTTTCTGTTCTCTTAAACTTCCTGATGATTTGAGGCAGAGAAAGTCTGAGCTGAAGTAAGGGCATTTTCTACATTTTCTCCTTGTCCTGCACAAGAAATCCAGAGGATTTTCAGGAGGGAAGGGAGAAGAGCTGACTCCAAACCCATTGCTGGTTTTGGGGCTGTCACTGGTGCCCAGCTGGGATGTAATCCACCCACAGCCAGAAGTGGAATTCAGGCCATCTAAACCAGCAAGGATTGCTCAGGAAATGCAAATTGTGAATGGGGTTTTGTGACTGTTTCAGTCTGGTTTGTGTCATCTGTTTTCTTGGGAGTGGTGGGATGACTGCTCCTGTATGACAAATCCCTGTTCTCATCAGTCTGGGGCTGTTGAGAGCAGCATCCTTAGCAACAGCCAGTGCTGGGTAAGATAACTGAACACATTTCATTTCAATCCTTCCAATTCCTGCCTCCTGTGACCTCTCCCCTCCAAGGAGCACAGGAGCTGCATGGATCTGCTGCTGCTGTGAGCTTTCTGTGGCTGCACTCAGGGACAAAACTCTCATAAAAACCATAAAACACAGGAGTGCTGCTCCCTTATCCTGGTGCATTGCATGGAGCTGGAGCTGCTCCTGTTTGCACTCATGGGCTCCAGAGGGTTTGACTGAGCTGTGGATTTGTCCTGAAAGCCAAGCTGGAAAATACCTTTTATTTGAATTTCTTCTTAAGACTGACACAGGCACCTGTAAATAGTGGTTTTCCTCTTTTTTTTTTTGGTGGTTTCCAAGGGTGTTGCCTCTCAAATGTTAAGTCATAGAGTCAAAGAATTACTTAGTTGGAAGGGACCTTAAAGAAAAGCCAAGCTGGAAAATATCTTTTATTTGAGTTTCTTCTTAAGACTTTGTAACACAGGCACCTGTAAATAGTGGTTTTCCTCTTTTTTTTTTGTGGTTTCCAAGGGTGTTGCCTCTCAAATGTTAAGTCATAGAGTCAAATAATGATTTAGGTTGGAAGGGACCTCAAAGATCCTCCTGCCATGTGCAGGACTCCACTAGACCAGCCCTGGTCCAACCTGCCCTTGAGCCCTTCCAACCCCCCAAATTGTTCCAGGGGCTCAGCCCAGGGCTGGATTTTGGACTGAAGACAAACCAAGGTGTGAAGTGCAAGAGGAATCAGTGATCTGTGCAAGGAATGTTTGAGTCTGTTCTTGGGTTATATCTCTGAAGTCCAGTAATGTCACTGAATATAGTAAAAATAGCCTGATGCTCATTTAAAAGGCATTTTGTATTCACCCTAATAACACTAATCACTGTGTGCTAATTGGCTGTTAATTGATACGATAAATACTATTATTATGAGATTCATTCTAATTCATCATTAATTAATTTACTGTTGCTTTTGAGTGTTATTTATTCATAGCAGTAGGAATAGGGAGAAAATGCTTGACTAACACACTCCAGCAAAACTACAAGTAATTGAGATTTGTTTCCCAGGAATGCCACCATTTTCATAATTAGAATAGTCAGCTTGTTAGAGAGATGATTGGCCTGCCTAGATAAGTATTGCAGTAAATTAAGTTCAGTGTGTATTGCAAGTGCAATATAGTGGAATCTGATAATTAATTGGTCATTTGCAAATCATAAAAATGGTTTCAGTAATGACTTGATACTGACTGCAAGACAGAACAAATTTTTTGTTTGAAATATAATGGGCTGCTTCAAACCAAATGCTGTCTGCTAGAAATTTGGTGAATATGGGTGTGCTGCACACACACACATCCATGGGCCCTGGAGGTTGATTTTGAACAGTTCTGTGTTATCCCAGCTGCTTCTGCAGGTTTTGTGGTACCAAAAAAAATTTGCTGTATTTCTTAATTTACAATTAATTCTGCATTCTTCATGTGCAAAAGACATGTTCACCAAATTTTCTGGTGCATGGTGTTGTTCTGCACTTGTGTAATGGATGATTTCTGCCCCAGTGGGTTCCTGAGGGAGTCTGCATGCAGCACAGATGTTACACAGCTGCAACAGGAGGGTGGCAAAACTGGCATGGAAGTGTTTTCTTTTAAATTCCTAAACAAAGAAATACTTTTTGGGGTTTTTTTTTCCCTTGGGAAAAAAATAGAAAAGAAAATCATATTCTTATGATCCAGTTGTAAATATGAAATACTTTTATTTCTGTCCTCTGCCTTTCTACCTTTATTTTTTCATACAGAGAGCTGAATGTACATGTGTAATTGCAGTGAGTTTCCCTTTTTGCATCTGCAGGGATGCAGAGCTGCTTGTCATCTCACAAACCCACTGCAGAGAAGCTTGCAGTGTTCTGAGGAAGGAATTCCCATCTGTGGGGCAGATTCTGAGTTTGTGCTGTCACACAGCAAAGGGCTCTGGCTTGTTTTCAGTGGGGAGCAGCACAATCAGTGCTCTGGTACAAGGGATGGAGGTGTTTGTCCCTTCTGCTGAGGTTCCAGCTCTTCTGGGTCATTGCCTTGACCCAAAATGTGAGAAGCTGCTGTTCTGTCCCCTGTCCCCCTGTGGAACCAAGCCCTGAGGCAGCCTCACCTGTGCCAGGTGACCCTAGAGAAGAAGCTCCAGCCACTCTCTCCATGGCTCACATGTCCTAATTCTCACTAAACAGATCCTCAACTAAATATTCCTGCCAATTTCACCTTCCTTGCAAACCAGGCTGGTTCTTTATCACTGAAGCAATCTGCAAAATAGAGAGTGCTAAGCTAAAACCAGAGAAGGTGCAGGATAGAGCAAAGTAGCAGATAGTCTGACAGATGGAAAAAGTGTGAAACTGCAGCCAAGAGTAGGATTATATTAAAAAAGCCATAATAGTATGCAGGTGGTAAATGCCAGTGTAAAACCCTAAACCTAAAAGAGAAGGGAGGAACAAGCACATGAAGGAAAAAAGGTTAGAGAAGGAAAACAGCAGAGAACAAAATATGTCACTGCAGGAATTTATTAGAGAAAACTGATGCAGTGAGGTGGCATTTCAGGTGAAAATTTGAGAGGATTTTGTTCCAAGTAATTACTAGATAAATGATAGTGTAGGAATTGAAACCAAGTTAGATTAAAATAAAAGACCCACAATATGACTATTTTAAATTCCCCTCACCTTCTGCATATCATTGCAGAAAGCCAGTGACTTCAGAAGAGAGGTATCCAAAAATGTAATGAAAACCTCTAAAAATATTTGAGTCCTTTGGTGGGACATCATCAGCTTGAAATAAAAGCAGTTTAAAAAAAAAATGACTTGTTTTCCCAAAGAATGTACATGGTGAAGCTCATCAGCTGCACAGCAGAAACAGAAGAGCTGGGCATAGGCTAATGGCCATATAAACAAACTGAAAAATATGGAATAAATTCATTTTAAGCTTTCTTTCTAATATTTTAATATTCCTCTTAGTCTGGGATGTGCTTCTCCCATTGCAGAGGATCTCTAAAAAGAGTGTTTCAATTGTTCAAGGGCATTTCAGTACAACTAAGGGGATCAAATTGTTTGATCACCTCAAGACTGCTCTGCAAACATGCAGTTTCTTTGTTTTTTCCAAGTTTATACTACTGCCTTGAATAAGGAGGAGATGCCCAAAAGGGATTAGGCAAAGTCTTTGTTCTGTATCCAGCCTTTATTTTGTAATTATTACATTGGAGAAAAAAAGCAAGCATGTAATATTGTTTACTTTTATCAACATATGTTTCCACTTTCAAAAACCTGGGGGAAAGTGTCTTTCCCTCTCTCTTACTCTCACTTCACACTTGGCAAATGTCTTCTTTCATGTTCTTTATATCAAATCAGACATGAGCATGTTTTTTTAATAACTGTAAGAGATTTTTTGGAAAGGGCAGTGGGCACTCAGGCTGTCTGAGAGCTGAGCCCAGGAACAGCCCCCAATTTTCCTACAGCCTGGACAAGTGTCTGCACTGTCTGCAGGGGTCTTGAGGTGGTGGGAGCAGAAAGGGGCAGCACAAAAAGCACCAAGAGCAGGAGCTGGTGACAGCTGAGATCTTAGAATATGGAAAAATTTGGGCAGGAGGAAGTTTTTTGGCTTGGAGGTACTTTCCTACTTTGCTAATATTTAAAATTTCAGGTTCTTTCTAAATCGTTTTTGCTGAGAAAGGTCCTTACAAGGTCAGAGCACTGAAGAATGGTGTTGTTTCATTGAAGAATGAATGCCAGGGTTTGGATAAAATGATGTTTTTCTTACATTATGTTCTGGCTTTTGAATTGCAGAGTGGGCACACAAACCAAAACCAAAGCACTTTAAATTTCTTATTAGAAATGTCCCTCCAGCTCTTCAGTTTATCAGTGTCTGAACCTCACACTGTGGTGTTTGCTTTAAAAAAGGCAGACCAGAAATTAAAAATGAACAGGAATTTTAAATGGTGTTGGAAGAGCCCCACTCCTCCATGTAGAAGTGAAGATATGCAAGTTGCATTTAAATGTGAAGATATGCAAGGTGCATTTAAATGTGAAGATATGCAAGGTGCATTTAATGTGAAGATATGCAAGGTGCATTTAATGTGGAGATATGCAAGGTGCATTTAATGTGGAGATATGCAAGGTGCATTTAAATGTGAATATATGCAAGTTGCATTTAATGTGGAGATATGCAAGGTGCATTTAATGTGGAGATATGCAAGTTGCATTTAAATGTGAAGATATGCAAGGTGCATTTAATGTGGAGATATGCAAGTTGCATTAAATGTGAAGATATGCAAGGTGCATTTAATGTGGAGATATGCAAGGTGCATTAAATGTGAAGATATGCAAGGTGCATTTAATGTGAAGATATGCAAGGTGCATTAAATGTGAAGATATGCAAGGTGCATTTAATGTGGAGATATGCAAGGTGCATTTAATGTGAAGATATGCAAGGTGCATTAAATGTGAAGATATGCAAGGTGCATTTAATGTGGAGATATGCAAGTTGCATTTAATGTGGAGATATGCAAGGTGCATTTAAATGTCCAGGGCAGCTCTGCTGTTACCAATCCTGCTGTCAGTCAGCAATCCTCAGGATTCCTGCAGGAGCAGAGTTCACCAGCTCCTGTGCTGACCATGGGGATGAGCAGCTTTGGCTGAGCAGGGGGTTTCCTTCTGGGGGAACCTGTCATTATCTGAATACTTTGGACTCTAATTACAAGCTCAGAGGGGATTCCTTTGAAGGGTCAGGTGTCTGCACTGAGGTGGAGCTTGGCAGAGCTGAGGAACATCTGTGTGCTTGCCCATGGCTTGGGATGCAGGGCACAGAGGGGCAGGTGGGGCTGGCTCCCTCCAGGCTCAGCCTGCCCCAGAGCACCCCCAGCCCTGCCTGTGGCTGTGCCAGACCTGCTGTGCTTTGTTTTTGAACAGGAAAGGCCACCAGCAATGTTCAGTGGGACGAGGACTCGGTGGAGTTCCTGCCAGCCCAGCCAGTCAGGATTGCTTTTGTCTTGGTGGTTCATGGCAGAGCCTCCCGCCAGCTCCAGCGCCTCTTCAAGGCTATTTACCATAAAGACCATTTCTATTACATTCATGTTGACAAGGTAATATATCACTGGTTATAAATTGCCTGTCTCACCATCTGTCAGTCTGCCCATCCTGGGCATCTTCATCTTCCCTTTACCCCTGCTGCATAAAGTGCATGTCACTTTTTGTCTCTCCATCTGTTACATGTTTGGAGCCTCTTTTTTTTTTCCTTTAAATTTTCTTTCTTGTTATCTTCTTTATGTAACAGCCTCCATTTCTCCCTCTATGTCAGTGAGTATCTCTGCTTGTCTGTCTGTTGCACATTTAGTTTGCAGTAATTGATGAGTTGATGCAGACTGGATTGAGAGTGACCTGAGGTTCAAGTGACACACTGCAAAAGGGAGGTGGTAGCAGTCATATCCTTCACAAAGCCCCTTTGGGATCTATGGTGACAAATGGTGAATGAAGCTAATCACACTGGTCAGTGATTGCTGCAGCTGTAATTAAAAATATTAACCAGGGTTCTCTGTACATTTAGCAGAAGAAGGTTGTGTGCCACAGTAAGTGAGTCAAAAAGCAGGGTAGGGCTCTGGTGAATGCAGGGAGAGACAATTTTGGACAGAATAACTTGAATGTATCACTCTTCTCTCCTGCAAAGCGATCCAACTACTTGCACAGGCAGGTGCTGCAGTTTTCCAGCCAGTACCCAAACGTGAGGATCACCTCCTGGAGAATGGCCACCATCTGGGGAGGAGCAAGCCTGCTGAGCACCTACCTGCAGACCATGAGGGACCTGATGGAGATGACTGACTGGCCCTGGGATTTCTTCATTAACCTCAGTGCTGCTGACTACCCAATCAGGTACAGGGAGAATCTGGGGAGTGTGCATGTTTTGTTTGAAGGGAGTAAGTTTGGAGATGAGCAGTGATGGGTCTGTGCTGTGCAAGGAGCAGATTCTTTTGTTTTACAGCAGAGAGCTGCTGTTGGTGAGCTGGTGTTCAATCACTTGCTGTGCCCTGTGTGTCATTGCCTGGGGGGACTTTCACTGGCAGGCTGCTCCAGTTAATCTTTATTTCCAGCAGAAGGGGTACCTGCAGGAGAGGATGAGGAAAGTAGCCAGAAATGTTGGAACTCAGCAAACAAAACCCAGGCATGGAGAGATTCCTCCCTCCCAGGGCTCTGATTAAGTGTGATTTGATGTCTTAGCAAGTGTTGAAGGCATGAATTCAGGTTCTCCTCTCCCTTTTTTTAGTACTTTTTCTGTGGAGGATAATGGTTATAGAAGTGACAAATAAATTGCTAGGAGTCAATTATATCTTTATTCAGTTGGCACCAGGCTAAGAATTTCACACAGCATCACATGATAAGGCTTGTGATTTTAAGTAAAATTCTATTCTTTCTGGATTTACATCACCCAGGCCTCAGTAAGTTACTGCATTTAGTAAGTTTGCTACATTGTGCAAAAGTAGATAGTTGGTAAAAAACCCCAACACAAACAAAAAGAAAAAAAGCAGAAAAACCCAACAATAACAACAACAACATGCCACCCAAAAAATCCCCAAGTGTCCTGAAACTGTTTTTAGGTTTAGGTTGTAAGAGTTCTTAAGGAGAAGGAAACATGAAATTCTTCTTGTGGTTTCTGCTTCCCTCTATGCAAAAATGAATCAATGAAAGGGGAAGTGACTTTCTTGGGTGATTTCCTGATGGGGGATGACACAACATGGTTTTAATTCTCCTGGAAGAGAAATATGCTTCCACTGGTCAGGCTTCTCCAAGATCTCAAAGTTTGAATCCCTCCCTGAAGGTGCTCCTTGGACAGAAATTGCCACTGAAATGAAAAATGACAAAACCCCTGAGCTATGCCTTAGGAAGGATTTTGTGAGGTTTTATTGCCCATGTCTAAGCACTCTCAGTGAAATGTAACACATTCTGGGGAGAAAGGTCAGAGCACAGGAATTACTGAGACTGCCTTGATATTGGGGATTTGAATTAAGAAATCACAGGATTTCAACACTTTCAATCAAATATGTATATGTGAGGCCATTTCATTGTCATGGTGGAGATGCTATAAATTATTATTATTTAGAAAAGCATGACCTCCCTGCATAATCCAGAGAGAGCTGATTGTTTTCCCAGGAAATAGTAAATAGGGTGTTTCTTTTCTTTCTTTCAGACCCCATGCCATGATTTGTCAGATAATGGGCTGGGGGCACTTTACACTTCCCTCATATTGCAGTGGCTTTTGCTAGGTTTCCCTGCATAAGAACATATGAATTTTGTGGATTAATAGTTTTTATCCAGAGCTGCTTCATATTAAGCTTTCACTTTCCATCTGCCATTCCATCTGTAATACTGAAACCTTTACTACTTCTCTTCTGATAATAAAAGCTAATCCAGCCTTCTGAGTCAGAAAAACCATGCTCAGTATGTGGGGTTAATACAAAATGATGAAGCCTCAATCTGTCCAGGGAGCAGTCAGCAGAATTGCCAGGAGCCTTTCATCCTTCAGAAGAGATGTCCAGAAGCAGATGTTAGGCATCATAAAATATAAAGGCATGGGAAAAAAATATTAGAACTCATTTTGTGAGGAAAACAATTAAAAATGTGTAAAATAAAACATATGCCAGGCAGAAAAATCCAGATTTTTATTCCTCCTCATGCCTGAATGTTTTGTTTGTGGAGTGTGTGGGTCCAGCACTAGCCCAGAGGAGGTTCTAATCCATGTGCTTCTCCTCCTTGCTGCTGTACATTCCTCTGTCAAACAGTCTGGCCATAAAGGTGTTTCCCTTTAATCATCAGGCAATATGTTATTTATTGGCCTAAGTGAAAATTATGCATTATCCAACCTTGGCTTCATTCAGCTCTGTGGAAGATTCTCAGCAGGAAAAGGAGGGATGGAATCATTAAAGACAAACCTGCACAAGCAGCTCAGGGGTGGGAGGTTGTGTGACTGTCCCTCCTTTTGCTCTGGGCTCATCAATTAAAAAAACCCACATGCCTGCAGGGTTGGCAAGAAATCATTTCTCACAGTTCATTGCATTCATAAAGAAATGAAAGAGAAACAACACCTTCCTTCCTTTTCCTTATCTGTTTTAGTTGTAATGGAATTTTTTCATAATTTAAAGTATTTTCTTTTGAGAGACTGTTTCAAAACCTTATGGGAAAACTGTTGATGTCTTCAACCTCTTCCTTTATATGGGTTTCTACTTGTATTATTTATTGTCTCTGACAAACAGTGTGAAGTAGTCACCCTTATGTTCAGGGATTGAAATTTCACTCCCAACAAGGTGAACCATGGTAGAGCATCTATTCATGCTGAATGTTTAATGTGCATGGCAGGAGCCCTTGGATAATGTGGCAGGTGAAGTGTTGCACCACTTAAATTAAGAAGTTTAATGAGATCATTTAACAGTGAATGTCATGTCAGTGCTTACCTGGCCACAGAGCTTGTATAAAGAATAAACATAATGAAACATTTGAACTATTTATAATTTACAGTAAATCACTGAGCCTCAATCACCAGAGGGATCACCAAATCTAATTGCCAGCTAATGGTTGGTCTTTAATAAAGGTCAAGCAAAATTATTAGCAGAAGCTTGGGGAGTGCTTCAGAATAGTAAGAAAAATAAAATGTCTTATTGATGGAGCCAGGAATTCAGATACAACTACATGTTCAATTATGGGCAATCAGGTGTAACAAAGGAACTTAAATGAAACCCAGTGAAACTACTTGTGTTTTGCTGCTTGACATTATTTTAGGATAAAGTTGTGCAGCCCTACTTTCCATAAAAGCCTGTGCTGTGAAGAGTCAGTTAAATGAGACACATCCAGTATTGAAAGGAAAATGTGTCATATCCAAACAGCACCTGAGGAAACACACTGCAGGGACTGAATGGGGTAATCTGACTTTAAACAGGAGCCAGTGTGGAGATTATCTTTACCAAACAGAATAACACCCAGAAATTAAGAAAACTGAGCTAGCAACTATTGACTGACCTGCACTTGCTTCATTGTGTTTCCCTCTGTTGGTCAAGGTAACACTGGTTGATAAAAAACTGAAGTGATGATTTCTGAATGAGGTCCCTGACAATATTTGCCAAGAGTGGGAGTGCAGGGAAGAGGTCTTCAGGTTTTCATTCTGTGGTAGGTGAAAACAATTACAACCAACAGGCTTTAGAAAGAAGTTCAACCTTTGGGGAAAAAAAAAAAAAAGCTTCAGCACTTTTTCAAGTTATTTTTCATGTGCTTTAAAAGAGCTGGGAGATGTTTCCTTGTTTCTGCCAGGGCTGAGTTTCATCCCCTGCTAAGCATGGGTGACTACCATTGTATAGAAACTACATCAGGGATGGTTTCTGTTCTGTCAAACTCACCATGACCTGCCCTGATTTCACCTATGACCAAATGACACAACCTTTGGAGCAGGTGACAGGGAGAAAAAAAGAGTTTGCACCAGGCTGGAGCTACCCAGCTGCTCTTGCAAACATCTCAGCTTTTGCAATGTGCAGCCTTGAAATGCAATATTGGGAATACAGGAGAGTCTCCTGTAGAAGTGAAACAAAGCACTTGGCTTTCACACACAGCACTCCAGCTTTGGGAGGAATGTCTGAGAGCCTCTGTGCCCTCTTGGTGGCTGTGAACTCTGAAACCCCAAAGCCAGAGCTGTGTAATGGCAAATAAGACAAAGCCTTTGCTCAAAGGAAGTTCCACTTCCTCTCTGTCTCACTTCTCATCAATTTGACTTGTCTTAATTTATCAATTCCATGTCTCACTGGGATTCAGACTTCAGAGCTGTCCTCTGGAGATATCTCCTTCCTGGCACTACATAAATTGCTGCCCAACATGAAACCCTGGATAAAGGATAGTGACTTTGCAGGGCTGGATTGACCTTAGACCCCACAGGAACCTTGCAGTGCTGATCTGAAAAGCAAACCTTGCCTCTAGAATAATGTCCCAGGCACTAGGCAAACAGTGCAGTGGTTAAAGTCTTTAAAGTGCCCTGTGGAATGTTGTCCTGAGCTGAAGCACTGCTCAGTCCTCCTCCTGCACTGAGAGGGGAGAGCAGCACAGGGAACTTCTGCACCACAGCATCTGTTAAGGTGCCAGCCCTCAGGTTTTTATCTCTGGATTGTCACTGGCATTGTCTGGGGTTTTGTTTGCTCAGAATATCTTTATCTGGCAAGCCAGATGTCAATCCACTCTTAATGCTTCACAGGGAATCTTTTTTCCTGTCCAAAAGGAACTTTATCAGTGTTTTCCTTAAATCTGCATTCTCTGAGAATTTCAGATTTGCTGCTTTCTTTAATCCCTTAAATAACCTTTTCTCCTCTTCTTTCCTCACTTTGCCAGCACATTTGCTTGAGATGTATATAAATTTTGGAAGTTATCTTTTTGATTTGCTGTTCCACTTCTCTGTTTTACAGTAAAGTTTTCAATGGTTGGCAAAGCAGTGATTTTGTGCATGGTCACAAATGGGTGGGATAAAATGTGGAAATGATTGTGGCTCAAAAATTTTATTTATCTCTGATGTTAACATAATGTTTTCTTCAAGCTGGCAAACATTAGTGATGGGAGGCCCACCCTTTCTCTGTGCAGCCACAGAGGTTATTCCTTCTGCCCTCCCCTCCTGGATTTTAGGATATAAAGCAGCTTTTGCTTTGGGAAATTGGCATCTGCAGCTTGTAGGGGCTGCTCACAGGGAGATCCTCAAGCCAAGAGCCAAAGGGTTTTCATCTGTTTGCTGTTTGCTTTCTGGATGGAATTTATTTTTTACTTATTTATGACTGAGAAAAAAAGTCTGTCTCCTAAAAAAAAAAAGAGTTAAATGTGAGTCTGCACTGGATTCATCCATCGTGGTGGATGAAAAATCCCCACCAGCTGCCCCAGACTGGCAAACCCTTCCCATGGCATTCAGCTGCACTCCTGGGCAAGAGGCTCCAGTGGAGTTTGAGCTGCAGTGGGACATTAATTGTCAGGGAAATCCCAGGTGTGATTTTATTGTGTGCTGTCCCACAACTTTGCTCCAAGTGACTTTGGATTAATGTGAGTAACAGAAGCTGCAGAGAAACAGGTCCTTGTGGTTTTTACCTGGGGTTTCTGAGCAGAAACTTTAATGTCTCTTCAACTCAGTTTTGTCAGGTTTTTTTAGAAAGTTTAGTGAAATCATTATCAAATTCCAAAAGCTAGAAGTGCTTGAAAGAGGGAAACATTCCCATTATGACATTGCATTTTAAACGTGCTCTCCCTTCGTGGTCCCACTGAATTCTCTCAGGAAATTAAAAATCTGCTGAAATTGCCATTAAGACACTCCTTTGTTTAGATTTCAGGATGCCACTTACAATAAAACAGCTGCAAAATAATATCTGGTGGCAGTTCAAAGTGAAGATAACACAACACGTGCTGTTGTACCTTTCCCAGTCACTCTGAAAGGCCATTAAAGGCTGAGCCAAAATGTTCTTCTGATTCAGTCTTTAGTGAGGATATAGAAATAGGAAGGAGAAAGAGAGATGAATAAATTCTTTCCCTTGAAAATAGGGCTGAAAATATAAGGGTTGAATGGTATTTGATGTTGAAGCTTTTCCAGCTCTCACAGGTGCCCAAGTGCAGGGTCTGTGAGCCTGTGCAGTGCTGCAGGGCTTGGGTGGCTCTCAGGAGAGCAGGGCTCCTCTGTCTGGGGTTTTTCATCTTCAGGGATGAATGCAGAATGTGTCTCTTCTTATGAATCTTTTTGTATTTTTCTTTATAGTTCTGACTAGTGCTAACTGGTCAAAGCCTTGTATGTTGAGATGCTGTGGAAGCTTTGAGCTGGTAGTGCAGAAATCCCAGACCTACATTTTGCTGTGCAATCCCAGCTGGAATTAGGGACTGGCTGACTTTTCCAGTGTCACCTTATCACAGTGGAATACTCTTCTGCTCAGCCTGCACAGAGCATTTGCTCTGAATCTCTGTGTGTAAACAGCAGTGCTGAATGCCACTGGCTGTTTGTGATCCCCCATCTGTAGATCCAGCCTGATGGGAGGGGATGGGGCCCTAAATGGTTCATTGTAGCACATTCCAGCCTGCTGCATGCAGTTTAATTACACCCATCATTCAGCATTACTTGATGAAGCAGCTGTAGGCACAAGCATCCCTAAGCTTTCATCAGGATAATTGCACTCTGCCACATTAGGAGCTGGGCTGGGGCCAAGCAAAGGCAGAGTTGATCTTGGTTTAAAAGTTTGCTGCCCCAGAGCCACTTGTAGCAGCAACAATGCATTCTTGGGACAGCTGGAGACTAAAAGGACTCTAAATCCAAGCTGGCTTTTTGTGTCACCTCCTGACTTTTAACTTTGGCAGTGGCTCAGGTTGTTGTGTTATCCCATATGATGGGATGCTCTGTGCCAGACAGGTGCCAGGTGCCTTCATGTGATTTCCATCCAAAGGTTTGCAGGGACTGTGCTTGCTCTCTTGAGGGTCAGTGCCATTGCTAAAGCTTTGTGCAGCTGGGCACTTCTTTATTTAATTATATGAGACTGTTGGTTGCAGCTCACTGGGCACAGCAGCCTCACACCCTGCCCAGCAGCCCCAGTTACACCAGTTAAGGGATCTGTGCATTCCCATTGCAAACATCCTCTCTGCACATGTTTGTGCCTCCTATCCCAGCTCTGAATTCCTCACTGACTTACTCCAAAACACTCCCAACCAAGAGTAGGGCAAGTCATCAGGTGGCACAACTTGTCAAAGTAAGATCACTGCTCAACCCAAATAAAGGTAACAAAATGTGACCTTTTGTTTTTAAAACCAATTAAGTTTCTTTCCATCAGCTCTCAGTTCATTATCCCTTTCACCCCCCAGGCTCTGTTCTTCCATCTTTTCAGGCTTGGTGCAGAATTAATGTTAAATCCCATTAGCCTGACCCCATTTTCCCTGTTTTGCCTTCTGGTCCTTTGCACTGATGTACTTGGACAGGTGACTCAGGAATCAAAGGAGTGGCAGGCCCAGGAGGAGCTTCAGGAAGGGCATGGTTTACAAGAATCCACTTTATTTTTACAGGATTTTGTGGAAGTGTCTCAGCAGTGGGATGGGTGGAGAGCCCAGGGCTGCATCCCTGGCACAGAGAGCAGCACAGGGACCTTGTGCCAGTGGATCCCACCACTCCCCCCTTGCCACAGCTCCAGCTGGGAGATGGAGCTGCTCCCTGCATCAGTCCATATTCCCTCAGGTCTTTTCCCTAGAAAGTGTGAGATGAGGGAAAGTGTTTCTTCCCACAGCATCAGAATCACCTGCACTCAGGGCAATGTCTCACAGAGCCAGCCAGCTTTTGTCCAGGATTACACTGCAAATTAATCAGACCCAGAAGTGCTGAGCTTTGTGCCCTTCCAGAAGGGGTTTTCCTGCTCCCTGTCCCAGCAGGGGCTGCTCCCAAGCTTAGAGGGCACTTTCTGCTCCATCACTGAGTGACACTGGTGGCTGCTGTGGAGCAGGGGGAGTGTCTGGGAGCTTTGGGAGGATGCTGGGCTGCATTTGGGAGTGTGGCTGTGGCAGGGTCCTTCAGCAGGGACAGTGCAGGGAGGCTGTTCTGGGTCCTGCTTGAGCTGTCCTTGGGTTTTGGGAGTGTCCTGGGCAGGGTGGGATGGCTCTGGTCCTGCTGGGGAGGGTGGGGAGTCAGGGTGAGTCACCACCAGCACAGTCAGAGGGAGCAAGCTACATTTCAGAACTGAGAAATTACCAAAATTTATCATTAAAGCTGCATCCAGAAAAGCAGATTTCTGATGAGTCTGAAGCTGCAGCTGCTGCAGGAACACAGAGCTCACAGGGAGGGACCTTGAATCCAGCTGGATCTGCTGCACACATCCATCCCTGGCAGGGAGCTGCCCAGGTGACACTGGGGATGCTGGAGGGTCTCTGCCCCCCAGACTGGCAGCCCCCACCAGGCAGAGCTCTGGGATGGGAAACAGGGTGGAGAGAGTTTCTTTCTTCCCACTTTCTTGGAAGAAAGTGAGCATTTTTAATTATAATTGCTCAACAGCTATCGAACTGTTTTTCAACAGTTAGCAAGTCATTTTTCATATTGACTTGTACAAATAAAATTTCAGATGCAGGAATGTATGAATTGGATTAAGTGAATGGTTGCTTTAAATCTGTGCTCATATTTAATTTTAATTTCTTCTCTTTTTGCACAAAACTCTTGATAATTTAATTTTAGAGATGGTGAAAAAAACTGCTGAATATAAAACTATGCTGTGTAAAATATACACTGTATAAACAAACAAAAAGCTCCTATTCAGCCCAATATCTAGATTTTTTTTTTCTTTTTGTACAATGTCTCACTAATTTGAGTAATGAACTTGATCATTTCTGAAGCTCACTCCACTTGCTTATTTAATCAGTGATTATTGTTTTCATCAAAATGGGATGTATCGTGTAGGCAGATGAGGTTCTACATGAATATGCAGCAGCAGACAAACACTGGAAAAATACAAAGCGGTGAGCATCATTCTGTGCTAAATAAAATCCCAGTGCTTTTATAAAGCTAAAATTATATCATGTTTAGTTTTAATAATTAAATATCCTTGGGTATTAGCAGCTGGTTTGTCAAGTATTTCAGCACTCCCTTTCTTCAGATGGTATTAAGTGGACTCAGATGTTTTTGTGAGATAGGATAATCCTGCCTGTCTTAACTCTTTGTGGTGCTGCATCCTCCCAAGTGATTTTCTGGCATCCATGGGACCATGGCCCATGCAGAGCTTGTGGCTGTTGAATGTGGGAATCCTTTGTTATGATTTCCCAAAGGCTGTTCAGGAGCACAGAGCAGGGTTTGTGCTCTGGCTTAAAGCATGAACTGAGTGCACTGCACTGATTCTGGAGCATTGCAGATATGGAAACAGAACAGTCCTTTGCATAGGGCTTTATCAGGAGGAAAGAGGATAGAAAAAAGTATTTTTTTCTGTGGTTAAAGGACTTGCCAGAGGGAACTTGTTTCACTAGTGAAGGTACTAAAAGTATTTTGAGGAACAAAAGGTGGGTAATTTGTGAACTGCTTTCTTTAAAGTTTTACTTTGGGCAGAAAGTGCATTTACCAATTCTTCTGTCACTCCATAAGTTTTTCTACTGAGAGAAAACCCTTAATGTCATAAAAGTTTTAAAATAGATATATGCTGAAAAGAGAGATTTTGCTTTTTTCCTTACAGGATTAAAACTCAGTAAATAACCTCATTAAATTTAGGCATTCTGGCCATGAATCCTCTTCAGAGATGTGTCTCAGTGCAAACAGCAACGTGGCTGGGAGCTGTGAAACCTCTCCAGGTTCCTGCTCCCTGCCCATCAAAATGATCATTTACATCAACACTCAACTTCCTTACTGATGGAAATTGAAAATGTGGCAGGCCTTTGACAGGGTGACATTAAAACAGCATTTCTGTGCCAAATTGCCAGCAGAGAATGAGTGTTCATTAGCTCCACACTCTGCATTCACTCAGTCCTTAATTCTTAATAGAAAAAGGTTAAAAACATTCACATTTGGACTTGCTGATGTCATCCACTGAATTGGTGCATTTTTACCATGAAAACCACAATTAATTCCATTTATCCTGAGCACAGCTACCTTGGAAATTTGCTGACTGAGGTGTCAGTGACATCTCTTGTGAATGTGGTGGGAGAAGAGTTTTGCTTTACTTCAGAATATGCCTTTAACTATGTTTTCTAGCCCTTATCTAAATTAGACACACATCTCTGCCTTGACTCAAAAATATTTATTTGAAATAGGCATTTACAGGCCTTCCTAGCAAAGCCTATCTGTCAGGTACTCAAAAAAAAAAAAAAAAAAACAAAAAGGTGTTGATATGCTGATGATCCATAAACTTAAATAGAAAAATAAATAGAAAATTGTTTAACAAATCAGAGTGAAACGTTTCCTTCCTCTCTAGCAAAATATCTCTGAGCTGCATGAATCAATAGCAGGTTATTTAGGGAATAAGTCTTCCTGCACATAGCTGATTTTCTATGATTTTTTCATGTGTACCAGGTCTTACACATTTGGAAGGTGCTTCAGAAGCTTTTGTTATTGAAGTATTTTTCATTCAGTGCATTTGTTGTTGTTAAGCATACAAATAACCTAGACTTAGCAATTGCATACAATTAGATTTATGAAAGGCAAACTACCTTAATGTATTTCATACGTTATTTTTACTCTAAAATATAGCAACTTGCAACTTATAGTGGCTTTAAAATCAGACAAAAAGAGCTGCATATGGTGTGGTATTGCAGGGTAGAGTTTTTCTTATTTAATTTTTTACTGCAGCAGCAGGGATGCTGAGAAAATGTCATTGTTACAGCCAAATTAATTCCTAGGATCAATTTAAAGGTAAAAATAAACAGCAGTGAGTTGGATCTCAAAGCACTGGTGAGTTGGTGGGACAATCTGAGTTTTAACTGGATTTAACTGGATTTCCAGTTTTAACCCTGGAAAAGTCTCCTTAATAAATTTCCTTGTGCACCTAAGAGATTGAGGATGAGTTTAGGGACAGTTTTTTGACCTTGTGTGGAATCTTTGCACGTGGGCCCTGACCCATGAAGAAGTTTATGACAATACAGTGTGAAAGTTGCATCATTTTGGGAGAGCTCCAAGTGAGCTGCAGTTCAGCACTCACTGTTCAGGGTTTCACCAGATCAGAGACACATTGTGGGGTGTGTTTGATGAGGTCCTGGAGATTTTAAATGCTCCTGTTGAAATTGTGCTATAAAATAATTGGAAATTGAGTAATTTACTTTTTTTTTTTTTTTTTTTTCCCAGTGAATATTTAAAGAAAGTCAAAAGCGACATTGCAAAGTTTTAATGAGTGCATGTGGTGAGAATTTTATTATCATAAAAGCTGTAGGGTTTATCAGCTGATATGGGGCTGGAGTTTTTCATTAGCCAAGGGCCTTTCAGGGTTTCATGGGATATAGCTGGAAAACATTCCAAACAAATGAATATTCTATTTTAAAAGAATAATGAGACATTGAGGGTTTTATAGACTTCAAAGTTTGCTAAACCAATATCTCTAATTAGATGGAGAAACTCTCTATAGAGGCTTTGCATCAACAGCAGTACACACAGCAAATGTTTTAAGCATTTACATATCAAACACTGCTGGCAGCATTTTGGCAGCAGTCCAGAGCTGTAGATAGTTTTAATCACATTTGTTCATTAATCCTTGGTGGAATTCTCTTATATGGTCTCTTTAGGATTTTCATTTAAGCATGTGCTGCTGCTTCTCAGCAGTGGGCTTATTTATCTATTTTATAAATACCATCTGAAGCCTTGAAATTTATAGAACATAAGTTGTGGAGTGGCTCAGGAAGCAGACGATGCAGGATATTCTATTTTCTCCCAGCACATCTCCTTTGTACCCACTCTCACTGGGAACAGCTTTATTCAGCAGTGTGACATCCCAAAATGACTTCCACTCTTTTTTGACTGTGTGAGTTCTTTCCTTTTCCCCAGGAAACAGAGAATGGCTGGATGGGCAGCAGCAATTGAAGCACAGGCAGGACTAGCCCTGCCTGGCTGACAGTGCCAGAGCAGCACAGGGCAGTGCAGGGAGAGGGGCTGCACCCCTGGCACCAGTGCTCAGTGTCCCAGTGCAGGCTGGCCCTGGAACACACCTGAGCATCCCCACCTGGGGCTCAGCACTGCTCTCATCTCATTCCCAAGCACTGAGCTGACTTTCCTTCCATTGTCTTGTCCCTGACTTGAAAGACAAAACAAACCATTTAAGGCAGCAGTGTTGTAAAAGCAGAGGTGTTAGCTGTCACCCAGAGCCTTCCTCCTGCTGTTGGCCTCTGAAATTTTATCTGCTGCTCATTTTTATGGTTTGTTTTATGAATGGCTGCTGTTCCAGGAATCTGCTTTGCTGGGAAGGGCCTGCCATGCTCATCTTTGTTCTGTGATGGATAGCAAAGGCTCAATACAGCCTTCCCCTTTCTTTGCATTTTTAGAAAGCAGACTTGTTGAGTTTTTTTTCTTACTTCAGCCTGGGTCAGGCTCTGCTGAGCCTCCCCTTGCACCAAATTGCCTTTGGAGAGGCAGGAGCACCAGTAAGAGGGTCAGGCTGCCCATACAGAGCCCTGTATTCATCTCATGCTGTATTTGTGTGCTTGATCATCTTGCTCTAAGTGTCCCAGGAGGAGGTTTTGCTTTTTCCTGTTGAATCACTGTCTGTTGCATCCTTTTGTAAGGTTACATGCCCTGCTGGAGGGAGCAGAGCAGGTCAGGATCCCTTTGTGGAGTGGGAAGGTGCCCTGGGTGCTGTGCAGGTGTGTGAAGCAATTGGCAAAACCCCTTCTCTGTCTCTGTCCTGCCACAGGGGAGTGATGGCATGCCCTAACACTCTGCAATACTGGCTTAATAAATTCATAACTTACAGAAATCAGTCAGCTTATATATCATGGTAAGACTTTCTTGAAAAGAAAGCAGAATTTAAGGCATTCAGTTCTTCCACTTTCAGGCTCTTGTGTGCACACCTGCATGTTTAACCATGTTTAGCCATATTAACCATTAATGTCATGCTTAACTCTGAATAGGTGAGTTTGCCCCATAATTGCAGGTTTTGTCTCTGCAGTCTTTTCCTTCTCTGGCAACCTTGTGGAAGTTTCTTGGCAAAGAGCTGGGGCTGCTGTAGGTCTGGGTTCTGAGGGGCTGTGCCTTCACACAGACACAGGAGTCCTGGGAAAGGAAACTGTGGCCATGACTCAGGGGTACAGCTGGAAATACAAAGCTTTGGGCTCTGGGAGAGCTTGTAGCAGTTTGGACTTATTTCTGACTTTGCCTTCATCATCCCTGCTCAGAGGCTCTTCCTTGCTGCTTCAAACCACATTAAGCTCCTTGCCCTATTCTCCCAAACACTTTTGCCTTTGTGTTTCTTTTTTTGCCTTTAGTAATCCTTGCCTGCCTCTCCAGCACCCCAGACCAAGCAGGATTTGCTGTGTTTGCTGCTCACCATGGCCAGGGCTCATCTCCTCCCTGCACTAACTCCTCCTGTGAAGCAGCCAGCAGGCTTGTCATTAGATAGCCCTGAATTAATCAAGATGAATGATTAATAAACTCAGAGCAGATCTCATTCCTTCATCTGATTCCTGCACAGAATCAAACCACCTTGTTTCCATACCTGTATGCTGCCAAAAGCTTCTGAACTTTTGATCTTAGCCAAATTGTTTTGAACTTGTATAGGTTTTGACATATTAATAATCCCATTGAAGGGGCTGCTACATCCTTCAAGTTGCCCATGTATTAAAGTACCTTGCTGAATCAGAACATTTTTATTAGCCATCACTATCTTCCAAGAGTAACAATCTCTTGTTTTTCCTTTTCTCATATTCTCCAGAGAATTTCCTAATCTGTTTTCACAGATGCAGACTGAGGGCATCTCTGCTCTTTGGCTGGGTCAGTCACTAGGGTTGGAGGTTTGCCTGAAGCCAGAGGAGCAGCCCTGCCTGTGGCTGTGCAGGGGCTCCAGTGTGTTCAGGCAGTGCAAACACAGAGTTTCTCTCCCACTTTCTCATTTCAGTCCCCAGTGCAATTATTGCTGTGCTCAGCATGTGCTCACTGAGTGCTCACACCTGGGGCACCTCATGAGAGAGACTTTGCAGACTTTGCTTTGCTTTGGCAATGTCTTCTGAATTTCCTTCTGGATATAGGGCTCACCTTTTCTTCTCCCTTAGACCTGTGGCTCTAACCTTGACCTAACCCTGAGATTTTTTTAGATTTGAGCTTTGCATTTCTCCCTGTGTGCTGCACACCTGAAAATGCCCATTTTCTCTCAGTCTCTACCCTCACTCCATCCTCCTCCCTGCTAATGATCCAGGTCACCAGCTGACTAATCCCTTGCCCTCCAAGTGAGTTTTACAGCAAAAGGAAATAGAAATGGGAGCTGTGTGGATGAATCCATCAGGTCCAGCCTCAGGCACCAACTGCAGAAGGACTTTTTCCTCAATCTGTATTCATGCAGTGTTGCACACTGAGGAAACTGATATGTAATATGAGTGTATTTTTAATCAGTGGCATGAACTGCCCTCCCTCTCCCCATGACTTTATTTCCGTCTTAGGAAGGTTCTGTTGCACTTGTTATTTTCTCTTTCACCATGATAGTTAGTAGAAGATTTTGTGCCAAATTTATGCTCAGTGAATCCCTGAAATTTGTGGAGCTACAGCAGGATTTAATTTGGCAGTGTGGATTGGCTGTTGCTCCCAGTGATATCTTCAGCTGAAAATCTCAGCTTTTGATTTTCTTAGAGAAAAAACAAGCCCATGTCTCCAGTTTTTGTCCAGAGGAGTGCCAGAGGCACTGCTGGAGCAGCCTCTGTGCCAGAGGCATTTAGGAAATCTGCCCCTGAAGGCAAAGTTTTCTGAAAGGTGAAGAGGATTTTAACAAATGCATTAACATCTATGGCATGTTCAATACCTTTGATTTTCTTCTTGGTGTCTTCTGGTGGAATGAGTCAGAGGTGATGTGCAGCATCCTCATGCTTTGAATGAAAGCTTAATAAAAATTCAGTGTGCTGCCATGCTGAGCATGGAATTGGTTGACTGCATAAATCTAAATGTCAATTAACTAGAAAGTTTTACCAAATGGAACTATGATGTTTTAGTTCCATGTTGTCAACACATGAAAAGAAGCATATTAATTGAGAAGGAGTAAAACTCTGTATGAGCTCTGTAAAACAAAAAATTAAAAATATTCAAAGTAAGGCCAAGATACCACCAGTGTTTTCAAGAAGAGGGAAAATGTCAATTATTGATTACTTTGAGAGCTAAGCATCATTTGGACATTTATATGAATTACCTAAAAACTGAGAAGCAATGAGAATTTTGTATGGCAGCCCCAAGTTTGGTAGAGTACTGCAGAATAGCAAAATACAGGTTGGTGAGCAATCTAGAAGGGATGATGCTTTATTGAGTGGTGTGGATTGTTACTTTGGTTGATTTGATTTTTATCCTGTAAGGAAATTAAAGCTCAAGCACTTCCAAACCTGATTATATTTCTAAAGATCATCTTTGCAAGGCAGCTTTTGCCTAGAAACTCACCCGGAGATGTCAGCCATTGAAACCATTTCATGTGGAAGCATTGCTAAGTAAATTCACTAAATGCCTATTCATCCCAGGAAGATGGAGAGTCACTGGAGCAGCAAATGTGAAAATCTGCACAGCTTACTATACAGAAAGCAGTTTCTGAGTTTGCCAAATTGAGATGCAGAGTCTGACCCTGGGAGGTTTTGCAGCTCAGAGAGTGAAGGAGGAAGGGTCAGGCCCCCTGTCAGGAGGGTTGATGGACAGATATTCATTTGGTCTAGATAAAATTAATGAGGTTATGGAAATAGTTTACTTGGCTGTTAATATTTCCAGGTTGTTGCAGCCTGACCCCAGAAGTTAAACACATTTTGTCCAGTTAAACACATTCAGGTTTAACTTTTTCTGTGGCTTACAGTAATGAAATGTTTTCAAAACACTGTACTATTGGCAGCTCTTTCATCTTGAGTCCTTCTGCCACCAACTTCATTACAGACCATTGCTTAAATGGTATTGTGTCCATAAGGTTGTGGGTTTGAATGCAATTCAGGAGATTAAGATCTTTTTAATGTGATTTATTCCGTTTTCCTAAATATGCTGACCTAGATAAATAGAGAACATTTTTGCTCCATTGTTAAAGAAATAGCAGACCACAAAAGCTGTCAAGTGTAAATACATTCTTGGACACATCAGATGAAATTTTGAAAATGCTGGTGTCAGATTGCCTGTCATACTAATTGGAATTAACCTTCTAAA
This sequence comes from Erithacus rubecula, assembly GCF_903797595.1. Taxonomy (NCBI): domain Eukaryota; kingdom Metazoa; phylum Chordata; class Aves; order Passeriformes; family Muscicapidae; genus Erithacus; species Erithacus rubecula. The sequence goes on from NC_136669.1 coordinate 1,012,653, forward strand.
TTCTTTTGTTCCTGTTGATTATGTTGCCTTCTTGACATCAAAATTCTCTTGCATTATGCATTCCAACCTTGGCCTGTTCTCTATTACACAATGAAAACAAATAAAATGCCAACAGATACTGAACCAAATTCCCAAGGAAACACCTAGCAAAGCGTGTGAAATGGAACTATCAGTGCAGTCATCTTGCAGCTGCATTTTCATAGTTTAAAAGTGTTGAGTGAGTTACTTCATACAGACTCTCTTACAGTGTTTAAAATACCTGTCCAGGGTTGATAAGAAATTTGTTAAGGTGTGATCAAGCTGTGCTTCCCTCCAGGTCAGCTTTCCTGGGCAGAGCGGGTCGGTGAAGTTTAGCAGCAGGATGGAAGTTTATTTTTTGGAACCACCTCTTTCAGAACCTGAGAATGGCCCCTAAATGAGAACAACACATTTATAACTTGCTCTAGACAGAGTGTTTTTCACAGCTGTGCACCCTTTGTTCTTCCTCCCTCAGGACCAACGATCAGCTGGTGGCGTTCCTGTCCCGGTACCGCGACATGAACTTCCTGAAGTCACACGGCAGGGACAATGCCAGGTGAGCTGCCCTTCCTTCCTCTGCCCCTGGGATTCCTGCCTGGTGATGCAGCCCAGCATCACTGCCTGAAGAAACCCCTAGCCCAGGAAAAGAGAAGTGAGCCAGGAGCAAACCCTTCTGTGAGGACAGTTGTTTCTTGGCGCAGTGACTCCTCCCCAGACTGAGAGATGCTTTTGTGGGGGGAGAGGCACTGAGCAGGCTGGTGCTGCATCCCCCCATGGACCTGGCTCAGATGGGTGTTTTGGGGGCAGGTGGCAATTGCCTCACACAGCAGCACTGCCCAGGTGGCCCCAGGGACACTGGTGAGCAAGGGCTGGCTTAGCTGAGCTCTGCAGCTCAGCCTGGCTTGGGCAGAGCCTGGAGCAGCTGCAGTGCCAGCAGGAGTGAGGATGGTGGCTGGAGTTTAGCACCATTACTAAAGTTTGGAGGTCCTTGGAGGTCCATCTTCTTCCACCCTGCACAGGTCTCAGGGAGTAGAGAATGTGCTGTTTCCCACCAGTCTTCAGTAATACTAAAGTTGCCATTGTGATATGAGGGAGCAGCAGTGACCAAACACCATCTTCCAAAGGCTCTAACAACCTCTGCAGATGGAAGGAGTTTCCCATCTGACTGCAGTGCTCCTGTTTTCCTATTTATTCATAGTTTTGCTGTTCCCTGCTTTGTTTTTTCTGGTTTTATACCACAACAGCAGTCCTGCTGCACTTCCAGCAACTCCATCTGCTGAGTCCCAGTGGCTTTGCATCTAAAAATGCTGTTTTATTCTGCTTGGGTCACCAGGTCTTCCCTTTATTCTGTAAAATGTCAAGTGTACCCAGAGAATGTGACACACTGAGTCGTGTGTTCAGCACAGCAGGCAGGCAGAATAACTCACAAGTCCCTCTCTTTCTCTCCCTCTTACTCTTGTCACCAGATTTATCAATTCTGTCATGTTCCTGTTTAAATTAAGTCCTCACGAGCATTCGTCTTGTGTGTGCACAAATTCTATAGCAGGTAGTGAAAAATAATCCTGTGAGGAGTAATATTTAAAGCCAAGTCAACAGTTTTCACAGGAGAGCCCCTGGTTTGGGAAATGCAGAGTGTCAGAGTGATTGGCAGGCTCAGCTCTGGCTGCAGTAGTGATGGACAGCAGAGTTAGTGTCAGAAATGAGAGAGCCAGGCAGGAGCAGTCAGCCTCCTGCCTCCTTTGCTCCTCTGGTGCTCCTGAGTCTTCTCAAATTCCCTGAGCTGGCTAAGGAAAATAACTAATGGATTATGATACACCAACATCAGGCTGGTTCAAACACGACAACTTCAGCTGCTTCAGAACAATTTAGAGCAATTAAACACACTAAGCTGATATTAATTTAATAATTAAATGAACTGATGTGCTTCTTGTCCTTCTGTCACAGGAACAGCAAACTCATTTATTAGTTCAATGGTTCTCTTTGTATAAACAACTAAATACCTTTTAACTCATTTCAACATGCCACCGTGTTTGGTTTCATTTTTTCCTGGATTTCCACCATAAATTCCCTGTGCATCAGGGAACATGATTTGGGACATGAGTGCAGATTTGCCACCCCTGTCTGCCATGGCTGCCTAATCCCTGAGTCCCAGAAGTGCTGCCACTGCTGACCACTGGATGAATGGATCCTTTCACATTTGCCTTGGCATGTCCCCAGAGTGGTTTCCCTCCTCCTGCAGCACACTCAAAGCCAGCAGCTGCAAATGCCTGAGTAATGCTGCTGCTGGGTAAAAATCCATTCCCTTGTTTCCAAAAGCTGGTCTAAAGGTAGTTTGTATTGTGTTGTTTGTATTGTGGGTGAATTTCCAGCTCCACAGCCACCTGTTGAGAGAGAAATAGCTGAAAAAGTGAAGTTTTCTAGCCTGATATTTCATATCCAGTATGTGACACACAATTCCCACCTGGCTCTCACTGAGTCCCCAGGTGTGTGGCTGTGCTCACACCAATCTTTATCCCTGTGGTCAGAATGGTGGAATCCTCTGGGCTGAAATGTCTCCTGCCAGCTCAGGTGAGCCAAGAGCAAAGCTGGGCTGTCACCTGTGCCCATGTCCCACAGCCAGTGTCCCCAGGAGCAGAAGGGTTTCTGTGCTGCTGCTTTACAAGATTCTCCCAACCTCCTGTGACCTTTGCCTGGGGAATTTTCACAGCTAAACTCAATGCTCATTGTAAGAGTAAGGGATGGGATTTTTTTTTTTTTTACCATTAATTTTTCCAGTTTTTAAATTTTGCTCTTTGCTTTGTCCTGTCACAGCCCAGGGGAAAAGGAAATACCCCATGAAGGGAATGGTATGGCCAAGAGCTTAGTAGGATCTGGAAGAGAAGCAACAGCCTCAAGGATTGGCAGCAAAAAGTTAAGAAAAAAAAAAAAAAAAAGACAGTTTTTAGAGCACAGGCCAGTGTCCATGTTATTGGGCAATAGAAGAAAACCCCCTTTGGATATTCTATCTCAAAACACGCTGAAACAGAATTTTTTGTTTAAAACAACTAATTGAAGCCATAATAAGGGAGATGAACTGGACTATACTGGCTGCTGCCCCATGTACAATAATGGTTTTGCTGGTCCAAGGTGTTTTTCTCAAAACATAAGAACTAATAATACAGAGCACAGCACCTAAAGCATAATTGAAAGCAATGTATAACCCTTGCTGATACTTTTAATTTTAATTTGTGGATGAATAATGGCACCTAATCAATAAGCTTTTCAGCTGTCTTAGTTTGCCTTGTAAACAACTGAAAACTCTTAATTTTAAGCAATCATAGTCTTTGGATCATACAACAGAGAAAGATTAGAAGTGCCATCTTAAACCTGAAATGCTTGTAGAGCTCAATTAGAGTGTACTTTGTATTCAAGCCATGCTCACAATCAGTGCATCTTCCACTGCCAAATAAGGAGAGAAACCAGGTTTCCTTTTAGGGTTAAGTTTTCTTTTAGTTATGCCAAAGTCATGAAAAAGTGCATTGCTCTGATTTCCTTTAGTGGCTTCAGCAGAGAGAATGGGAATGCTCCTTCACTCAGCTGGAGAGGCATTATTTGCTGACAGAGGAGGATCTATGGGATGGAATTGCACACAGTGCCTGGAGTTGTTACCTAGTGCTTAGTGGGCAACACATTTCCTCCTCTTTTCAGTTTTTAGACAATTAAAAGCAAGTGAATGCCCTGGTAGTTGTATAAGCTGTTGCAGTTTGGAATACACAGAAGATGTTTTCTTTTTGGCAGGAGCAGTCCTGTCAGATGTATTATAAAATATAAAGACAGTCAAATGTGACATCCTCAATGGCAGGCAGGAGAAGGGGGGTTTGCACAGAAACCTCTCCCCAGCAGTTATTTGGGAAGCTGTAAACATGCTGAGAAGGCTGGATGCTGTTAGACCTTTGAGGAATCTTGAGCTCAGAGGCAAAATACAAACAGCTAAAGAAAAGGCACTTAAAATTTTGGTATGTGTCTATATTCTTTTCTTCTGCTGATTTTTTTCTCCTCATTGCTGCTCACAGTTGTGTTGTTCCCTTTCTGGTTTCTGGGTCCCAGGTAATTTTAGAGGTTTTGGTGAACTGCACCAAGGAGCTGGAGATACCTTAGCTGCCAAAGGACTGGAGCATGTTCCCAAAACCCCCCCACTGCTGGCACACATCTGTTTCACCCCATTTCAGACATGCCTTTTTCCTCAGTGGCACACACTGTTTGTTGGTGTGCTGTGCATGGGGTTGATGGGGGTTTGGTGGCCAGTTAGGAAAATGGATCACACAGCAAACATTGCTGTTTGTTGCACTGATGAATTGCCCAGTAAGTACCCAAAGACTAGGAGGAAAAATTGATTAATTGTTGCTGCAGTTGGACCATGCTGTTGCTGATGTCCTAACAGCACTCACACTGCTGCTAATGTAACATATTTGTTCCTTTGGCACAAATTACCCTCAGCCTCATACTTTCTTTGCTAAATTTTTTAGAGCACTTGAATATTCTGGAGCACATGGACTAAGATCTATTTTTTGCTTGGAAGTAGTTCAGCCCAACAGTTGCATGAGAAGTGTAGTGACTGAAATAGCAACATGCATCTTCTCTGCACTTTAAAAATTTAGACATTACAGCTAACTTTCAAATGTTCTTAGTGCTTTATGCTAAGCATTAGGGGAGCCATAAAGCCTTTACAGCTTCAGCTTGACAATTTGCTTCCTTGTAGGGCTTTTATTTCTGCTCAGTTTTGGAAAACAGTGCTCTAAGCTGTCAGTGCAAAGAGAAACAAAACCAGCTATGTTGACATGGGGCTAAGCAGGGTGTTCTTTGTTTTTGGGGTGTACAGGCAGGATCACCTGGTTCAGGAAGGTGCTTTAAGTGAGAAGGTTTGGAGTGGCCATACTTCATGGGGCAAGGACAGAATTAGGGAGGAGGTGAAAATTGACTTACTGGTAAAATAATCAGGAATCTTTCTGCTATCTAAGAACATTGAGCAGCACACTCCCTTTGCAGCCATGTGAACAGCCCTGCCATCTGAGGTCCTGAGGCATTTTAGAAAATGGTTGTGACAGGAAACATCATTTTGAGCTTCAGTGGCCTGATTTGGTAACTTGAAAACCCTGATAGAAGGGACTCACACTTGCCTCAGCCACTAGAAAGAAAGTGAGGATTCCAGAAACCTTCTAGAGAAGACATTTATTGGAGACAAACAGATGGCAAAACATCAGTTTTCATATCACTGAGGTCTGTGCTGAGTTCATGCTACATCTCTGCATATGATCCTTTGCAATTCTCCCTATTTAATATAAAAAGAAACAGAATCATTTGAGTTCTGGTCTCCCTAATGGTGAGAAGAAGCCATTTCATTTTTGACCTTCTAAAAGCTGTTTCAGTATTGCTTAAAAGATACTGTGTAAGTGAAGAGTGGGGGAAAGAAACCCACAGGAAAGTCTTTGAAAGCCTCTCTTGAGCTTTATGCTTACAAGGAAATGCATGGAATTGCTGCTAGAGCAAGGCAATTCCTAGTGGAGTCATTACTGCAGAAAATAGACTTTGCAAGTTTCCTTCAACTAAAGAATTTTAGAGGTTTTTTTCATTTTGTTCCCTGACCTGCAACATTAAAATATTGAGAAACATTGAGGCTTTTTAAGACTTTCTCTGAAAAATAAACTTCTCCTTTGAAAGAGAGAAGGTGGAAAGAAAAGTTTTTCAAAACCAGTGAAAATTAATATGTAGGAAAAGGTGAAAAAGGAGAAAGAATCCTGAGAAATTTCTTCTGAATAGAATGCAAAGATGTGCTAGAGCATTAAATGGATATTATGGGAAGATTTCATATGCAAGAAGCAGAAACTAATTATATAGCATATGAGGTACCTATTGTAAGCTTGAAAAGTCTCATCATGTCCTTATAGGGACAGAATAATGACCAGATAAAATGTGTGTGTTCATCAGCTTTCAACAGCATCTCATGTGGAATACCCTCAGTGCCATGGCTGCTTGGCTTCCATAAAAACACCCTTGACTGAGAAGGGACACATTGAACATGATATTTCAAGGTGAATTTCTATCTTGAAAGAGAAATTCAAATTACTATTTTTGCTGCACTGTAAATGATCTGAATTTCTATTGCCCACTGTTGTCTGCCCCAGGTTTAATTGAAGACAGGAGTTTTTAACATACTTTGGAAACAACTGTGGTAACATGGACTGTCAAAAAATCCTTCCAGCTGACTTGCAGTTCATCTCCTGCCACAGAAAGTCCAGGAACAAACATCACAAACTGCATCTCCCAGTGCAGGGTGTGGCCCTGCACACCCACTGTGGGACGTGCAGATACAGGTGACAAACACAAATCATATTTCAAAGATTTCCCTCTGTTCTTTAGTAACTCCTGAGTGTTTGGCACACTGGCCAAAACTGCTAAAAGCTTTTCAATTTGTGTGCTTATTTATGGCTCTGGCTTTTGCTCCTGAAATAAGCACAATCAGGAAATAACCCAAATCTTCTAGAGCAAATTCAGTCAAGAGAGAAATTATTTGTGATATTTTTGATGCTTGTTTCTGCACTGGCATTAAAGCTTTGGGGGTTTGTTGAGATTCTAATGTGTTTAAATATCTGAGTAAGGGAATTAACAAAAGATAAGAATTCTGCTCTCATAACATTTTTGACCTAATAGCAATTGCATTTAGGATGCTATATCTAAAGCACATTGAAAATTGGTAGAATATAGTTACTGATGGGAATGGAGTGAGAGCAGGGTCAGCTGGACTCAGCAAACTCAGTGGAGGCCAAAATTTCCCCCCTGAGCAGGCAGGGAGAGATTCTGCTCTGCCCAGGTTTGGGATTCATTAATCTGCTAATTATAAAGATTTTTTCAGTGCCTGGTTTATGGAGATGTGTGGTAGAGATTGCTCACAAATTACTTCTTGCCACTGCTGCACTCAAGGTTGTCAAATTATTGTTCAGTGCTTTCCAGCTGGTCACCTGAACTGCAAATTGCTGTTTTGTGCTTCCCAACTGATTGACTCTGGTGTTTCCAGAGTGGCTGTGCAAACACTGCTGGCAAGTCACTCCCACATTTCTCATCTATAAAAATATTTACTTGACTTTTTGCACTGAAATGGACTTGCTTCCTCAAATTTTCATCTAAAGACAATTAAGAGGAACAGATAAAGTTAAAGCATGCAGAGCTTGTCCACATACACTCACAGAAATGTAGATATGATGTTAGTGGAGCTCCAGCTCTACAGATTTTTGCTTTGACATTGGATTTTGACTTGTGAGGAATTATTTTGCTAGAATTTTGTAACTTTGTCTTGGTTTGAAAAACAGATGTCTGCTAAGGAAGGCAGGAGCCTCCTTTGAAATGACAGATGTAAACACTCTCCTTCCAAATTATTGTAATTTTGAAATTAAGGGGCTTTTAGGTGAAGAGATGGGAATAGGAATGACAGTTCTTTACTAGTATGTGTAAATATAAAAACAAACAAACAAATAAACTACAACTTAATAGGAAAATTAAAATAAAATACGGTAGTACAAAAAAACCACTGCCAGAGTCAGAATCCAAGCTGGCACAGTCAGTCAGTCAGGGTGGTGGCACAGTCCCATTCCATGGTGCTGCATCCTCCTGCAGGGGCAGATGTGGCTCAGCTGGAGCAGTGCTCCTGGAGAAGGGGCAGTTTCCTCTGAAGCTCCAGGGATGATGTGGAAGGGTCTGGCTTTCCTCTGGAATCCAGTGGGAAGAAGGTGCCTTAGTGTCCAAAATCTCAGTTTTTCTCTGGGTAGGAAAGGCTTGGCTCCTGCCCTGGCTGGAGCATCTCCCAGTGGGATGATGGAATTTTATCAGCCATGCACTGGGACTCAGTGGCCATGAACAGGAGATATCTCCTGGAGGGAGGATGGGCTGTGGGAAGATAAAGATGATTGCCCAGCTGGTTTAAAGATGGCCCATTAGCAGATAATGTGTGCCAGGAGATAAAGATCACTGCCACACCCAGTTTAAACAATGGCCCATTAACAGGAGATATCTCCCACAGGGATAAGAATCACTGCCACACCCAGTTTTTAACAATGGCCCATTAACAGGTGATACCTCCTGGATGAAGGGTGGGTCATGGGAAAGGTAAAGATGATTGCCCAGCTGGTTTAAAGATGGTGATAGGATGTATATAGGATGTATATTTTGGTTACAGCCTGCATTGCAATCCAAAACAAACTTTTATTCATTGCTTTTATTCTTAAATCCTGAGTAATGATGATGAGGTCCCGGGCAGGTGCACCTGGTTAACAGTGAAATGTTAATGGGAAGTTTTCTAGGCAATAGGCCAGAAACAGGAAACATTTAGGAAGAAACCTTTTCACCTTAACAAAGAGATTCTTTTCTAGAAAAAACATTTTAGTGATAGAATTACTGGTAAATGGCATTTAGCAATCTGATAGCCTCCAATGCTTTAGGAAGTTTTGTTCATTCATAAATTTCAGGAAACAGAAAATAGCAAACTCTCTGACTTGTATGTAAGTAGAGCATTCAGGGACAGAGGTCTCTACAAGTTGCTGTGGTTTGCACTGGCCCTTGGAGAAAACTATCCAAAAGAAGGATATTTGATTGTGATGCTTTTACTGATATTAAGTAACTGTGGGACAGTATTAGCAGTTAGAACATGTCATGAGAGCTGAGCTGTGTTTATACTCATGCTGTAGGAGCATGTGCTACACAAGTTACAAATGTGTTTTACACTCCTAGAACCCTGTCTGAAATGCATTTATATGTATTTAAATAAGCTACAAAGTCAAAGGAATTCCCTGAGCTGGATTGCAGTGGGGAGCTGTCTGGACTGACATCTACACTCAGTGACAGACCATGTGCTGCAGGCAGTGGGTTTTTTTAGCAAAGTGTAGAAATAACTGTCTGGAGCTGCATCACACAGGGCATGGGGGCACCTTTCATGTGTGTCAGTGTCTGATGCTGAGCTCAGGTGCCAACATTCCTTCTCAATGTCCTCTGTTCCCTGCTTACTTCTGAGTGTAACCCTAAAATTCTAAAACTGGAGCCTCTTTGGGAACAATCAAAATTGTTAGGGGAAAGCATAAGATGCCTTAGATGGAGTTCCATGAAATAAGGCAAGATGGCATGTTTTTCTTAACCCTAGCCTTATTTTAATTCTGTTTTCTCCTGGTTGACTCTTTTCCTGTCATTGTTATTTTACTCCTGTTGTTATTTTTAGATCAGGAGAAAGGCCAGTTGTCTTCAGCTGATGGTAATCTCTGTTGTGTTTGGCCAGCAGACCCTGGTTCCCTTGGATGTCATTGTCCTGGCCAGTGCATTTGCAGCTGGCAGAGCTGTGCCAGTTTTACCTGATGTTCAGGGTGACAGGAGCACCTGAATTTTTCCACACTAAGATTAAGGAAATGCTATTAGTAAGCCTTTCTGGTTTTTCCTGCTTTTAGTTTGGGATTTATCTGCAAGCTATTTTGTGAGACCCAAGAGAGAAAGGCAAGGGGAAAAACCACACCTTTTTTGCATTTCATTGCTCTTTCTGAAGCTTGGCCTGGCTTTATAAAATTTACTGTTTTGGTGTTCCCTTGAGCATATCCAGAAACTAATGAAATACAGCATGAGACTAGAAACAGATCAGTTGGGTCATGCTTTTGCCCTCCATCCTCCTATCTTTTTTTTCAGAGGTGGCTGCAATCATTCTTGGATGGCTAGTCCAGAATCTTTATGAACTCTTTGTAGTGTTCAAGAGTTTTTCATTTCTTGAAAAGGCCTGTGTGGCATACAAATACCCCTTTCCCTTTCCCTCAGGCTGCATTCAAAATGCTTAGAGTAAGTTCTTGCCTGCCTGAGTGCCAAAATCTCTATTGCTGGAGTAGGTGGGAGCATCAGTCATGCTAGCAGAAAGCCTGGAGGGAAAAAAAGGAGTCTCATCCACCTTTTCCACTTTGGTTGCAGTTCAGCTCTCTGTGCCAGCAGCCCCTCCTGTTTAGCTTCCAGCAGATCTGAAATGCATTTGGTCCCCTTGGCTCCCAAGGAACATAAATGAACAGCAAGCAGTTGCCCAGTGGAGAGCTGTGTCTTCACAGCCTCTTGTATAAATTATTCCTTCCTAGGCCACAGAAATTATTTGCTTTGCTAATGCCTCATTCCACTGAGGTGTAGTGACTGTGTGTGAAGAGGCTCAGCAAGGGTGATCCTTCTGAAAAACACCTGCTCTCTGCTCAGCTGTTCCATCTCTGAAACCTGCTGTGATGTTTCTGGGAGGGTTTAAAGAAGCACAAACAAAAGGGTCATTTCTTTGGAGAGCTCTAAAGGCATTGCAGCTCTTCAGCTGGGCTGTGCTGCTTTGCTGGAGGGTGAGTGATTGGAAAGCACATTTAGTTTCTTCTACTAACCCACTTGTATAAGATTTGGGGGCTGAGGTTTAATGTGAAAACAGTTGTACTTCCAGGAATTGCCTTATTTCACTCCATATCCCAAGATTTGCTTTCCAAGCCATTAGCTCAAAAAAAACCCCATAGCACTGTGCACACATAGAAAAAAAGGAGCCTGCCAACAATTTTGGAAAACACGAGGCTGTGAGTCAGGATTTGCTGGGACCTTCTCATCTGGAGTGGGGTCATGTTCCTCTGCTGCCAAGCTCAGACAATGAGGCTGAAGCTGTTACAGTGCTGGGAGCTGTGTCATGTCATACAAACTGAGGCACCTTCTGTGTAGAGCAGCTTTGAAACAGCCAGGTGGGTTGTTTTCAAGTCAGAGAACCTTCTATTTGAAAGGGAGAGTAAAGGGTGATAAATTGGTAGAGATAGGAGTTGAAAGAAATTAATCCATGGAAAAGAACTTTATGTCCCTGTTTAAATATGGTCAATAAAGTTCTGTTATTTTCTTAAAATAATTAACTCTAATGAGCATTTAGTTTTGAAGAGAAATAAATAAATGACCAAACTTTCAGGCACATTAATATTTGATTTGGAGATAACTGCATAAATATTGAATTTGAAGATTACATTCCAGAGCACTGCATTAAAATTGCAAGACTTTTCTATTATCCTTCATAATGGAACATGAAATTAGAAACTTGTTCATGGAAAGAAAAATTTCTTGACTCTCATTTACACATTTTCAACCCTGTTGTGTTAACAGAGGAGCTCTCCTCATGCTGTGAAAGGAGGCAGAGCTATCAGTAGGACATAGAGCCTGAAGTCATTTACGGTCCTTTTGAAAATTAATATGCACCATTTCATAATTGCAGCTCAGTTCTTTGATTGGTGTGGAACAGAACTGGAACCAGGGAGTTGCCCTAGGGGGTTAATGCTCATGTTTCCAGATGCAGGACTCCAGAAAGCTCTGGTGCTTGCTGTTGCTTCCCTTTAATTCCTTTCCCTTTCCTTCAGCAGCCTGTGTTTGAGGACCAGCAAAATGTCATCTGGAGCTGCTGATGCTGAGCCAGGCTGGCCCAGCTGGGTGGCTCAGCAGGGGGAGGCTGTGCCCCTCTCCCTGCAGGTGCCACAGCTGCTGCCACCCTGCAGGTCCTGTCCCCACAGCTCTGGGGCTCTGGGTTGCTGCAGTGTGTGGTCAGGGAGCATCTGCACTGCTCAGCACATGTGGGATGTGTCCAGTGCTCACATCCAAGGGGCTGCATGCTCTCAGCCCCCACGGCTGCCCTGCTTCTCCTCCAGGGAAATCATTCCCCAACTTACAATAACAAACAGAAACCTGGAACAGGCAATCTCAAAACATGAGTGGGCATCCAGTCCAAAGTGTTTTCAAGCACAGATTGATTTCCCAGCTTTTCTTCTCTTGTATTGGTCTCAAATAATTCATTTCCATAACTTTGCAGTTCTGCAGTTGTTCCTCTTATTCATGGTCCAGCAATAACAAAACATTGTTCCTCAGAGACTTGAAAATGGAGCAAACTTGCTCATTCTACAACAAAGACCAATACAATGATATTTCTTCCTAATTGGCTATATCCCTGTAGAAAAATTAATGAAATAATACCATAGGAGAAAATTGGCTATTTTACCTTTATGTACATTCTCCTGTTTTTTAAAAACTGAATTTATTTACAGAAAGAAGATTGTGTTGAGTTCCTGTTCACGCTGCAGTTCCTTCACAGTGGTTTGTTCAGAGTTAATGAACATTATGGACTTTCCTGCCCTAGAGCTCTGTCACCTGTGCTGCCTTAGGGCAGCAGAAGGTGTAAATGATGTTTAAAAGCAATCTGTTGCTCTTTGCCTCTAACTGAACATATAACCCATCAATCATTTATTAAACATATCTGTATTATTACGAGTAGAACAGAAATATAACCAAGTGACCTTTTGATCCTTTTTTGCTTGAGAAAGTAACTTTTTATTTATAGAACTCCTGCTGAGAGCACAATACAAGTTAAGGTGTAGTGGCTGCTGTTGTGTCCCCCCAGGTTCATCAGGAAGCAGGGGCTGGACAGGCTGTTCCTGGAGTGTGACACACACATGTGGCGCCTGGGGGACCGCAAGATCCCCGAGGGGATCACCGTGGACGGGGGCTCAGACTGGTTCCTGCTCAACAGGAAGTTTGTGGAGTATGTCACCTTTTCCAATGATGATCTGGTCACAAAGATGAAGAGGTTTTACTCCTACACGCTGCTTCCTGCTGAGGTATGTGGGTGCAAAGAGTCCTTCTCTGTGATCAAACCTGCAATGTCTGTGCTGGTCCCAAAGATCTGACTGGAGTCACCTCTCTGTGATCAAACCTGCAATGTCTGTGCTGGTCCCAAAGATCTGACTGGAGTCACCTCTCTGTGATCAAACCTGCAATGTCTGTGCTGGTCCCAGAGATCTGACTGGAGTCACCTCTCTGTGTTCAAACCTGCAATGTCTGTGCTGGTCCCAAAGATCTGACTGGAGTCACCTCTCTGTGTTCAAACCTGCAATGTCTGTGCTGGTCCCAAAGATCTGACTGGAGTCACCTCTCTGTGTTCAAACCTGCAATGTCTGTGCTGGTCCCAGAGATCTGACTGGAGTCACCTCTCTGTGATCAAACCTGCAATGTCTGTGCTGGTCCCAGAGATCTGACTGGAGTCACCTCTCTGTGATCAAACCTGCAATGTTTGTGCTGGTCCCAGAGATCTGACTGGAGTCACCTCTCTGTGATCAAACCTGCAATGTCTGTGCTGGTCCCAGAGATCTGACTGGAGTCAGAGGGGCTTTCACCTGATGTCAGTGGGCTTTGGAGCATCCACAGTGGGAAATTAAAATTTTACTTCTATGGTGAGTAAGCCCTTTAAAGTTAGAACATCTTTTGCAGTTGTTTATTGCTTTGTTTGTTTGTGGGACTATTTTGCAAAGAGTGGCTTTGTTTTATATTTCTAAGCCTATTAATCTGTTACTGAACAACCAAAAATCCAGCTGCCCTTTGCTTGCAAATTGTTCCTGCACAAAGCTTTTGAAGGATATTAGAGATGGCGAATTGTCTTCATAAGTAGCTTTCCTTGCTATTATCCAGTGCTTTTCTTTAAAAATATAAACCCTGCAAACAAAGGTTTATTGTTCTGTTCAAAACTCAGCTAGGAGGCACAGTCACAAATCATTTGGATCACTCAGGAGTGGCTCTGGCTGCAGTGATGCAGAAGGGGAATGCACAGCAGTGTGGGTTTGCCTGTGTCAGGAATGTGTGCTGCCTGCAGGGAGCTGGCAGCCTGTGCTGCACCTGCCCCAGCAGGTACACTGCTCTCCTGCTAGCCAGGCTCTGCTCCACAGCCTGCAGCACTCAGCCAGCCCAGGGAAGAGCTCAGGGCTGCCTTTGAACCCATGACTGCCTTGGCTCCTGCACGTTTGGAGGGATGGATGACACCAATCTTGAAAATCTAGGCTCGTTAGCTTGTGGTGGAGCACAGCAATTGTTATCTTTTGATAGAGGTTTATTATTCCACACACGTTGCATAATCTTATTTTAATCCCGTTTCTGTTAAAAATCACCTTTTCTCTCTACTCTGATAACCTTTTCATCCATTATCTAGAGAAATTCCTGTATTGCTATAAAAGGACACAGGGCAATGGGTAATTGGGTAGGTTTTTTTTTTCCCCTCTCGCTTGAATGGGAATGGATGCCTTTATAGGTTTAACCAAACAGTTCAAGCATAAAATCCATATTCACTGGGCTGTCATTTAACATTAAAAAGGGTAGGGGGATTATTTGGGGGCCAGCCATGCTAATGTTATGCTGGTTATTTATAGATCTTACTATTGCTGATTTTAAAGAGAAGTCACTGCTCCAGAAATGGTCTCTTGCAGGGCTAAAATTGATGATATTCCATAGCTTATTTCTACAAGGTTTTCCTTGCAAGATACACAGCTGGTTTTGTAAAATGGCCCTGCCTTCACTGACTGTTAACCTGCTATATCAGTCCTCATTACACATGGTTTATGTAATTGCTGATATTATGATGGTATAATTAGGATTGCCCAGTAGGAATTCCACACTGCCATGAGTCAGCACATACAGACTTACAATTTCAGATGTAAATGCAGGAGGCAGAATGTCCTTTTGGTGCCTGGGGTGAATGGTGTGTTTCAGAACAAAGCCATTCAACTAGCAGTGCATTTCAGAGTAACTGGAGACAGACACCCACAGAAGAACTGTCTGAGAGTGTATTTTTATCAGAGTAACCACGGTGATGGTGTGGTTTTGACAATTGTTTTGAGATACAACTTGAAATATGCCATTAGCACATTGTTCAGAAAAATAATCCTAGATCTGTTAGACCAGGGACTAACTTACAGAAGGGAGATAAAGGGCATTTCTTAGAATTACTCATACAGCTGAAAAAAAGTGAAATTATTGCTAGCACTTGTGTCTTTCCTAGAATCCTTTAGGCTGCCAGTGCCCAAAACTGGTCTTTGTATTATTCTGTACCAGGATTTTGGAGCAGGACCTCAGCTGTATGCTTAAAGTTTGATTTGGTCTGTAAAGTGTTAAGATTTTTCCATGCTCTGTGGAATACAGGCATAGAGTGTGTTTCATATGTGGCAGAACAATAGAGCTTGTTAATTCTGTAATTTCAAAGGAAAACAGGTCACCTGCATTAGGTTTGGGCCCATGAGCTTAAGTGAAGGGGAGTCCTGGCTTGAAGGACAGGTGTCTGCCAATAAAAGCAGAAGCTCCTCTTTGAAATGGAGAATGTACACCCTCTTTCTCCAAATTATTATTATAATTTTGAAATTAAGGGGCTCTCAGGCAAAGAGATGGGAATTAGGAATAACAGTTCTTTACTGGGAAAATTAAAATAGAAATGCAGCATTACACAGAACAATCCCAACCCTGCCAGAGTCAGAATCCAAGCTGGCACAGTCAGTCAGTCAGGGTGGTGGCACAGTCCCATTCCATGGTGCTGCATCCTCCTGCAGGGGCAGATGTGGTTCAGCTGGAGCAGTGCTCCTGGAGAAGGTGCAGTTTCTTCTGAAGCTCCAGGGATGATGTGGAAGGGTCTGGTTTTCCTCTGGAATCCAGTGGAAAGAAGGTTTCTTGGTGTCCAAAATCTCAGTTTTTATCTGGGTAGGAAAGGCTTGGCTCCTGCCCTGGCTGGAGCATCTCCCAGTGGGATGATGGAATTTTATCAGCCATGCACTGGGACTCAGTGGCCATGAACAGGAGATATCTGCTGGAGGGAGGATGGGCTGTGGGAAGATAAAGATGATTGCCCAGATGGTTTAAAGATGGCCCATGAGCAGATAATGTGTGCCAGGAGATAAAGATCACTGCCACACCCAGTTTAAACAATGGCCCATTAACAGGAGATATCTCCCACAGGGATAAGAATCACTGCCACACCCAGTTTTTAACAATGGCCCATTAACAGGTGATACCTCCTGGATGAAGGGTGGGTCATGGGAAAGGTAAAGATGATTGTCCAGCTGGTTTAAAGCTGGCCCATTAGTAGATAATGTGTGACAGGAGATCAGGGTCACTGTCACACCCTGCTTCAGCAGATGGTGACCCAATTCACATTGCTGGCTACATCAACCCAACACAAGGAGAAAAAGGAAGTTTGAGGAGCTGAGTGTGGAGATGTGCTCTGTGTTTGTTGCAGTCCTTCTTCCACACTGTGCTGGAGAACAGCCCCTTCTGTGACTCCATGGTGGACAACAACCTGCGCATCACCAACTGGAACAGGAAGCTGGGCTGCAAGTGCCAGTACAAGCACATTGTGGACTGGTGTGGCTGCTCCCCCAATGACTTCAAACCAGCAGACTTCCACCGCTTCCAGGTAACTGAGCACACCTGCAGAGGGGCTCTTGCCCCTGTGCTGGGCTTGGGGAGCTGGCTGAATGTGGCTGCAGCAGGGAGAGGGGAGGAAAGCATTGACTCCCTCAGGCAGGTGGAGAAAGAGATATGAGGAAGCTCTCATCTTAATTTCAGGAGAATGAAAGATAAGTTCTCCTATATTTTGGCCCTGGAGACATACCACTGCGTGGTAAGGTCACAAAGCAACTCTTTGGACTCCTTGGCATTGGTAGTTTGCTGTGCTAGAAAGGAGGGAAGATTAACACATCTCTGACTGTACCACTATTGCTTGGTAACTCTTGTGAGTTTATTGCAAAAGGTTTTTTCCAATTTTCCAGCTTAGGTGCTTTCATCATTTTGTAAAACTCCTGGCTTTCAGTGTTAAGCAATCTTTCTCATCTTGTTAAAAAGCTTAGAAGTTGATTAGTGTGCGTGCTAGAGACTTACATAGCACAAGGCAAAATCCATTTTCATTATTATATTCATCAGCACAATCGTGTTAAAGTTTATCTCGTGGTTTTGGGAGCCTTAGTCATGATGTTTTGATCACCCAGGTTTGACAGGACTGTCTTAGAAGGTTTAATCAGCTCCTTTGTGATAGTTTCCTCCAGGCAGACGTGAGAGCAGACCTGTGCTGCAGGGTGCACTCAGTCTCCAGGCTGTGTCTGACCTGTGTATCTTCTGTTGAGAATGAACAGCCTCTTGTTTCAAGGTCACCAGATTTGCAATTCCATCCCTCCAGCTCCTCAGGGTTCCCTGCATAAAGCATGTTTGTGTGGGATGGGGAATGTGTTACCCCACAGCACAGGAATGATGCCTGCTCTGAAACAGAGATCTTTTCTTTGCTGTAATGTACTGCCTACCAGGCAAGCTTGAAGTCAGTGACACAGGCACTCACAAAAAGAGCAAATGAGACGTTATCTAAAAGAGGCTCTGCTGCCCTAAGCACCAATCCCAGGGAATTCTCCAGCACACAATAAATGGCAGGTCTTAAAAAACTCCTGCCAGACTGCAGAGCCTTACCTGCTCCAGGCTGTGAACCCACAATGGTATTTCAGAAAACAATCAGGTAAACTGAGCTGGAAAGGAAAGTTCAAAATTAGAGTAGATGTAAAGGCAGCTTCTGACACATTCTGGTGAGAGAGCCCCTCACAGGAGCACACAGCACCAGAAGGCTGGAGCCTGCTGTTCCCACAGAGGCACAAAGAGAGCCCAGATCACAAAGCTCGCAGCATGCACCATCTCAGAGCAAAACTGAGCACCCTCAAAAGAATTTTCCAACCATCTGGGGCAATCTTGAACTCCTTGGCACCTCAGGACCGATGCTCAAATATGAACAAGTAGCATATAAAGCAGTTATATACCCAAGATCATGTCAAGTGCAGAGAAAAAAATGTGGACAGGACCACTCAGAAGTGGAGAAGCCTGAACACAAATGGCACCTCTCCCAGAGACCTCTTACCACCTCCTAGCACCAAATCCATGCACAGAAAATGCTGTTCTGCCTGTTCTGGGCCCACAGTACACTGCTCCCTGCATAGCAGGTGTCAGTGCTGGGCTGTCTCCAGGCTGACGTGGGGCTTTGGAGAGCATCCCCAGCCCTGCTGCCCTGGGAGAGCTGCCTGAGCAGGGCAGCGAGGGCTGGCTCTGGGTCTGAGGGGATTTTCACCGAGTGAATGCAGTTTCACTGAGTTGTGCAGTTTTTAGCTGAATCTTAACATCATCCCCAACAATGAATGGTCCCAAAGGTGACCCTTTAAGTCATCTTTTCCCGTGGAGAGAAGCAGTTAATGTCCTGGGGCAAGGTGTCATGTCTGAGAATGGGAGCTGAGTGTGTTTTGCTGCCCTGTCCCACAGCAGACTGCCAGGCCCACCTTCTTCGCCCGCAAGTTCGAGGCAGTGGTGAACCAGGAGATCATCGGGCAGCTGGACTATCACCTGTACGGGAACTACCCGCCGGGCACGCCGGGGCTGCGCTCCTACTGGGAGAACGTCTGGGAGGAGCCCGACGGGCTGGGCGCGCTCAGCGACACCGCGCTCACCATGTTCCACTCCTTCAGCCGCCTGGGGCTGCGCCGAGCCCAGAGCACGGGGCAGGGCACGGGGGACAGCTGCAGGTCAGTGCCCTGGGGACACGGGCAATGGGGACATGGGCACTGCTGGGCGCGCTCAGCGACACCGCGCTCACCATGTTCCACTCCTTCAGCCGCCTGGGGCTGCGCCGAGCCCAGAGCACGGGGGACAGCTGCAGGTCAGTGCCATGGGGACACGGGCACTGCCATGGGGACACGGGCACTGCCATGGGGACATGGGCATTGGGGACACGGGCACTGCTGGGCACTGGGAACAGCAGCTGCTGGTCAGTGCTGCTCTGCTCACTGCTCTGCTCACTGCTCTGCTCACTGCTCTGCTCACTGCCCTGGGCACTGCTGGGTGTAGGAGCTGGTGGGGGACAGTGGTCAGGACAAACTCAGGCACTCTCTGTGTTCTGGTGTTGAAGTTTGCAGTTTATTACAGTGGGTAAAAAGGCTCAGCTGGGAGCTGCAGACACACCTCAAACAGGCCCAGAGGAGTGAGATAACAGGGGGTAAAGCAAGGGTGAGGGGTGCAGGGATGAGAGCAAGGGAGAGAGAGGGTGTGAGAGCAAGAGAGTGGTAAGAGAGGGAGGTAAGAGAAGTAAGAGAGTGATTTTCCCATTTACAATACAATAAATCTTCTTCTATGTTGAATATTCTAATATCAGCTAACCAATCTAATACAAGATACAAATCCTATAGCATTTACACACAGCCTATAAAAATCATTATATTACCATAATGTGTTATACTTTAAACCCTAAAAGCTACTCTTTGGAGCCCTTTTGCCAAGCTAGCAGGGTCTTCTCTGACCTTTGGACCATTGTTCTATCAAGAGGTGATTACTTTCAGCCACTCATCCTATTGTCTTCTAGTTAATTAGTAACTAAGGTTTGGTATCTCAAAGGTGGCTCTCATTTCAATCTCACTTATGGCTTCCATATTCTCAAAATCTTTTGCTAGGCAATCACATTTATAAGGTTTTCCTGATTCATCCTTCCCAACAGCTGGGCTTTGGGAGGCTCCTGCTGGGCTGTGCTGGCCAGAGCCTATGGCCAGGCAGCTGCAAGTGCACAGCACTTATTTCCAGGAGTATTTATGTCCATAATAAAGCTTTGGCTAGTCTGGGTTGACATTATGTGACCTGTTTGCTGCACTTTTAAGGAGCTCCTCTCCAGGCTGATGAAGACTGACAGGATCCAGTTGGGCAGTGCTACCCCCACTGCTGCATTCCCCTTGATTAATTTCAGCAAGTGGATTATAGCCCCAGCTCCTAAACCCTCCTTGTGATTGCAGCAGAGGTCGTGTTCACCTCTATTATGCTTACCAGAAGCAGAGGACAGGATTTCAGAATGAATCTGAGCACAGGCAGGTTAATGGTCCTTGCTTGTTTGTTCCCCTGGGAGCACACATGGAGTACACAGAGCTTGCTTGGCTCAGTTTGCCTCCTTGGTGCAGCTCTCTGTGCCAAATGTGCTGCAACTGGTAAAATCTATTGGCATCAATACATAAAATATATCTAGGTGTTTATCTATCTATAGATAGATAGATAGATTTATCTCAAATAAAAGTCCTTTTTCTTTAAAAGGAGATTCCCCTTATATTTTTGATTCCTTTTTTACCTATAAGCCTGACTAAGAAGAATTAAGTCTGAAAGGGATTTGAAGGAAGAATTCCTGAAGTTAGACTTGCACTTGTTTGCTGCCTGCAAACACATTTGCAGCTGTTTAGATTCAAAGCAGAGAGGGTTCATCTTTTAAAGTCTTACTTTACCATCCCTTAATTCCTTCTTCAGAATGTATTTCTGGAGCCTGCCCCTTTTCATCCAAATAGAAAGCACATAGAGCCTAAGTCAGCAAACACTGAAGATGCTCCATGTGCTCTGATGGATGGACATTGCCCCTCTTGTGTTCTCCAGAGGGAACCAAATGTGCCTTGACCTTCCTGAATTAGTCATGGAAGTGCTGAGCAATGTCCCATTTAGAAAGATGTGGCAATAAGAGCTCCAGATTCCTATTAGAGTTTTGTCAGTGAAGGTTACCAGTGCAAAGCAATAAAAGATCAATAACAATTAGATAGAAATAATCACTAATAGCATGCCTTCCTTATGAAATAAAGGCAGACCTAAGGAAGTCCTGGGTCATTTGTCCTGCAGAATGAAGCCAGAAAGAGGATGGGGACTATGTATAACCAGTACTGAAATAATTTGACAATTACTTTTGTTCTCACTCCTTTTGCCAGAGTTCTGATGCTGATTTATATCAATTATCACTTTTGTTTCTGAGGAACATTCCATTGCACAGGAGCTCAAGGTGCTTTTCAAGCTTGCTCAGATTATAGATAGGAGCAGGGTGCCTGCAGCTGTCTCCAGGATAAAGCACAGCTCCTTTCCAGCAGGCTGGAGTGCAGGGAGGAATTGCAAACAGTGATAGAGAGCAGAGGCTTTGTTTTCATATCTACCTGAGCCCCCCTCAGGACACTGTGAGGCAGCAGTTCAGATCAGAGACAGATAGATGAGCTTCAGGTTTATATTCCCATCTCTTTTGGTAGTGCACTGTCCTGGTGTTTGCACCTTTACCTTCCCTCCTCCCCTTCATTTTGCATGTCTGGTGCAGCAGTGGGAGGATGGGTTTGGGCTGGGCAATGTTCCCTTTGCCTGGGTCCCCTGGGAGTGAGCCCCTGCTGCCACCACAGCAGCCCAGATGTGTGTGAGAGCAGCTGCCTTGCCCAGTGCCCTGAGGAGAGCCAGCTGTGCCCCACAGGCTGCTCAGGTTCCACAGGAGATGGAGTGTCAGCATCTTCATGGGAGCAGCACTCATGTGTGATTGAGATTTAATTCACTTCTTCCACCTCTAGGCATTTTTACTCTCTGCTGCCAAGAGGCAATTTACTCAGGCTATTTCAAGGATATTGTAAATATTTGCTGCTGCACACATATAAAACAGGAGGTCTTGGTGCTCAGAACAGAAGTCAGATTGTTGCTGGCACTGGCTGTGTAGCTTTGCAGGGGTTTTGCTGCTCCATCAGTGCAGGCTCTGTTGGTGCCCTGTGTTCTTATGCTGGTTTCTCCAGCTCCAGAGAGTTCTGGGTGTTGCTGACCTCCTGCAATGGAAAGTCCTCCTTGGTGCTCATCCTCTAATTGTGATAACAAGCCTGAGGAGTCAGGCTTGGCTGACTTCCTGGGAAGGTGTGATGCTGGTTGGTTTCATTTATTCTGCAGTTAACATCAGGGCTGTAAAGTAGCAAAATATTTGATGTCTGAGCTATGAATAACACATTTAATTATTTATGCATCCATATGTAGCCAAGCATTGTTACAGATGTTTCTGAGGCCATAGCACACCATCAGCCATACATTTTAATTATCTGAGGCTGTGACTGCAATGTCTTTAAATCTCAACTGCAGCTGAATGCTTCCAGATCTCTCAATGGCTGCTTTTGCCCAGTTGTTTGACCCTTTTTTAAGGTGATGTTGTTTTTTTTTTTTTATTATGAGTCAAAAAATCACAGCAAAAGCAGTTTAAAGTCTTTAAAGACTGTGAAGTTTTTTTTATTAAAATAAGGAGACCTAAAATGGGGACTGGATCCTGGTGTCCACCACTGCAGTGCCACCCTGCAGAGCCCTGCCCTTGGGAAGGGCTTTGGGAATAGAAGGAGCTCCTGAAGAGCTTCAAGCTGTGCATATGGAATTAATGACTAACACATTTTTACATATAACATTCTTAGTAACATATTTTTACATTTTGGGGTGATTGGAGCAGCCTAAGAATATTTGATAATGAGTCATGACCACATTTGAAATCTCTTAATGTGATTTTTCTAATTGAAATGGAGGCTTCTTAAGCCGTTAGCTCCAAGTAAATGGAGATTTCATGTCTCTCTTGTGTAACTGATGAGATGTGCTGTTTTACAGGTACTACCCCATGGGCCACCCAGTTTCCATCCACCTTTACTTCCTTGCTGACCGTTTCCAGGGCTTCCTGATCAGGCACCATGCAACCAACCTGGCTGCCAGCAAACTGGAGACTTTGGAAACGTGGGTGATGCCCAAGAAAGTCTTCAAGATTGCAAGTCCACCCAGCGATTTTGGGAGGCTGCAGTTCTCAGAGGTGAGTGTTGGCAGCCAGCCAAGCACACCTCTGGCATCATGAGAGTGAGCACTAAATCAGCAGCCTTTGCAAACTGTATTCCCATGGAAATTTGGGGTGAGAGTGGTGTCCTAGCATAGTGTACATCCTCACCATAGGAGATGCTGCTGGCAGCTCAGATCTGTGGTCAACACTCATATTAATCTGAGTCCTCACCCCCTTCTGTTATATAAACAAATGGAAGGCTTTTGTTGTTGTCAAAGGGGCTCAATAATTTAAAAATAACTTAAAAGTTTTGCCACCCCGTTTGTTGCGAGTGCTGTGAAAGGCTCCTGGGGAAAATGCCATTTTTCTGCAGTTCCAGATGTAAATGGTGACATGTTTAAATGTGTCTCTCAAGAGTACACTGAAAAAAACTCATGAAATTAATGGCAGTCAGGTACTGCTATCACATGTGAGCAGAATATTGATGTTGTAACACAAAAGAGAAAATTATCACAGCAGGGGCTGAGATTTCCCACAAATCCTGTTATTTTTCTAGAAATTTGTCCCAGTGTCTGTCACAGAGTATAAAAAATCGACCTAAAATATATCAGGAAAGTTGACCACTAATAGGACCTGACATCTGTGTTCTGTTCTCAAGATACAATTGTCTGAGCAGTTAATTTCACGATTTTTCTTGTTAAGCTGCAAATTTCAATTAAGGTGTAAAATTGATTGAAGAAATGTGTTCCAGTCATTATGGCTAAGTCCATAAATTACCATCTTCTTGGGCAATTAAGGAATGCCTGGGTGGGATTCAGTGTTTTGGTGTGCATGGCAAATCCATGACACTAATGTGCCATTAGAGAGATGGATGGAAGGTGTGGCTCATTTGTCACTGTGTCTGAGGGTAAGCCTGCCACTTCATGCAGTGAGAAATGTTCATACCTGCTCCAGTTCTTGTGATTTGTAGGAGCATTTCTGCTGCTTGTTTGGCACTTTGAAGAATTTAATCCCTGGCAAGCTTTTTGAGCATGAGGAAGCATTTTCTTCTATTTGAAACTCAACAAGAAGAGTTTTGGTGGTTGCTTACTTGTTTTCATTATATTTTCCTCACCCAGCCTCTTTAATTGTCCTCTTCTTTCATAGGTGATTCATATTTTCAAAGACCACGAGTAATAGTAAAAAGTAAATAATTTAATTTTTTAATTGGTATTTTTTCTGCCTTCCCTCTGCCTTCAGGATCTGCCCCTGAGCCAAATAATTCTCTCAGTTACCATGCTATAAATCCAGCATTAACTTCTTCAGCTTCAGTGTGGCTGGAAAGCTCTGATCTGCTACTGCTTATTAAAATGCCACTGCTTTGTCAAGGTGGAAAACAAACTTAGCAGATCAGCTAAAATGGAAGCATCAGCATTCACAGAAAATAAAATTAAAATTCATGCTTATTGATACACAGAACTGCTTGTTCTTCAACAGCTTTCACCCCATGATCTGGCAGGAATTTAAAACTGAATTGGGGCTATTTTAGCTGGGAGTTTTCTCCTATGTCCCACTGGGGCCAGCAGAAGGAGCACACAGAAATCAGACACAGATGTCACCCCACAGCTGGGGGAGTTCATGACAACATTTTGATGGCTCCTGCAGGCTGAGGCAAATCAAATAAAATTACAGGAAACCCAAGAGAGACGATTTCCAAGTGTGGAGCTCCCACACCTCCTCATTTGGCTGGTGCACAATGCACACTCTGTGTGTCCTGCCAGCCTGGGCTCAGGCAGGGCATTGCTTTGCTGCACACAGCTAAAAGTCTCAGCTCACCATCCTGCAGTTGAACACTCAGTTTCTGGTCTTGTTAAGACTTGTGATTCATCACAGAGAATAAAATAAACTAGGTGGCAGGCAATTAGTGTGCATTGTGTGAGCCTAATGGTCCTGTTTGTGGTGAGCAATGAGACACGAGCCCATAATCACCAGATAATTTATCTTGGGAAAGTTTTATCTTGGGTTCAAACAGAGATAGAAACAGAAGTTTTGGGCCAATGAGAGATTTCCAGCTTTCCAAGCATGCCCTGTGCACAGTGAAACCCAAAATAAAGGTGATTAAAATAATGATGTGGAAAATGGCAGTTTCTGTGCCACATCCCTTCATAATTTATCAGATATTCATTACTTCTTGATTCTGTCCCATACTTGGTGTATTCTGTTTGAAAGTGAAAGCCTATTCACAATGTTTTATAGAGTTGTGAAACTTATCATGGGGCTGTAGTATCTCTTGCCCTGTAAAATCAGACATCTCAGTTCTGAGAATTCAGCTGTGTAAAGTTGAAGGGTTATGAACCTCTAACCAGTGCCATAAGTAAAATTCCCTATAAAATGCTGGGCTTCTAAAAACAGCTGCTGCTGCAAGCTGTGCATCATGGGGAAGTATTCCCCAGCTGGAAACCAGACACAAAGGGCAGATCCCATGAACAGAGTGCATTGGTAGCACTCAGGGGTCTGGGGGCTCCTGTCCTGCCTCCCCTCTCCCTCTGCCCTTTGCTGTTTGCTTTAGGGAACCCAGTGCCATGCACAAAGCTTAACAACCAGACAATTGTGTTATGATTTTCCCCCAAAAGCAGCCTCAGCTCTTCCACAGGGCAGTCTGACAAACCTGCATGCTTGTGAACACCTCCCAGCATCTTTTGTGCAGCCTGGAGTGGAGCAGTGTCACCTGGGGGTTGGAGCAGGGGGACTGTAACTTTCTGATTTATTTTCTCAGGGATGAGAAACTAAAGAGAGGGGAAAGAGTTGGATGTCAGGAGTGAATGTTTAATTTTTGAGGCAGAAGTAAGCTTTCTGCAGTGAGTATTTCAGTAAGTAATGTTGAGTGTGGTAGAAGGAGCTTCCTTACAGAATTTCCTTTGCCCAGGAGGGTGTAGGTTTGTTTCACATATTGTGACTTTATTATTTCCAGGTCCCTTGAGCTGTGGTGGGTGTGATGTGGCTGCCCCTCAGCCAAGGTTGGCAGAGGGGATGAGAAGGTCTGGTCAGGAAATGTTCTTTCTTAGCTGATTTCCATGCACACCCAGCCAGTGCTGTCAGGAGCACACACTGACAGCTCCTGGAGGCGTTGGATGCTGGGCTCTGATATCTGGGCTGTGCTGTCTGCTTTGATTAGCTGCTCTGCTGGCTGAAATTCCTCTGAAATACCAGAAATGCTGCCTTGATTGCAGAGTAGTGGAAGCCTCATTTTGTCTCATACTCTGCAGTGTCATAGCCCAGTAGGGAGAATTTGTGTGATGACAGATGGATTTAGGATGGTAGGGGTTTATTTTACTGACCTTGTAGCTTTTTGCTTGCAGTCCTCCTGTAATTTATCTGCCAACCACAGGGATTTATTTAGAAGAGACTGGAGACTGGACAGTTTCCAGTACAGGTAATAGGTGTCAGGTAATCATTATGTTTTGGGGATTTGGGGGGATTTAGGCATTATATTGGAATCATTTATTCTCGTGAAGTGAAAGGAAATCTAGAACTAAAATCTCCAAAGCAAATGAGCTGCAATTATTTCTTATGCTTTCAGGAAAGCAGGTTCTGACCATGCCCTTGTGAGATGAAGCTTAGGGACAAGGACAGTTGTGTGTGGGAAAAATCTGCAATATCCCCATTTATTTGGAAAGTGGGGATCCTGCCTGTGTGTGCATGGGTCCACAGGGGTCACCCACAGAGGCTTTCTATATTTTCTATAGGGAGCAAATCACTCTTTGATGATTTGCACTCATTGGAGAGTAGGGCAAAAGTGAAAAAATCAAAAGCAATGTCACTGTTATGACAGTAAGAGTTTACAAGAAATGAATTCTCACATGAAGCAGGAAGGGAGAGCAAGGAGACAGCATTTCATGGGTGGGTTGTAACAAAGGACTCCATGTGACTTGTCCTGAGAGCAGCAGCTGGGCAGGTCTCCACTGCAGGGACCATCCCTCAAGTGTGTCATGCATTTTCATGACTCAGGAGATGGTGGGTCACTTCTTTTTTCTGTGCATAGGTTGTGTCCAGCCACTAGGCTTGGTCCCTTGTTGACTGTTTTTGTGGAGGGAAGAGAGAGCTGCTATCACCTGTTCTGTCACTCTTATAATAAAAGAAATGTTATTTTTACTTTTATAAACAAAAAGGGAGCACAAAAGCAACTCTTCCTGCTTGCCTCACAGTTTGTGTACTCACTATGATCTTGGGTCATGTTGCTTTTATGTGGATGTATAATTAGGGAAATATGACTTGTGTCTCTTGAGATCCCTTGTTTGCCATCAGGTGCTTCCAGAGATGATGCCAGCAGCCCTGTGCTGTTCTCTTGCAGGTTGGCACCGAGTGGGACGCCAAGGAAAGGCTTTTCCGGAATTTTGGGGGGCTGCTGGGGCCCACAGATGAGCCAGTTGGGATGCAGAAATGGGGCAAGGGCCCCAATGTCACCGTGACTGTCATTTGGGTGGATCCCATCAATGTCATTGCAGCAACATATGATATTCTGATTGAATCCAGTGCTGAGTTTACTCACTACAAACCTCCCCTGAATTTGCCCCTACGACCTGGAGTCTGGACAATAAAAATTCTGCACCACTGGGTACAGGTGGCTGAAACCAAATTCCTCATTACTCCTCTCACCTTCTCAAATCAGCAGCCTATCAAACAAGGTAAGTTTTACTAATCTAGATATTTTGCCTGTAAATGCTGTTGAAAATGAAGTAGCACTGTATTGGAAAAGGATTAAAGAAAGGAATTTTATAGATGCTAAGTCAGAGGAAACTTTTGCACTGAGACAAGTGGAAGTGGCTGTATCCAGTCAGTAAAACACAGCCACTTTGAACAAAAGGCTGTCTATATCTTTAAATTATGCAGAGTTCAGAATCCAGAGAACTTCAGACTCTCAATAATCTAACAGTTATCATAAAAGCCATCATTTAGAAATTGAAAGAAAAATTGACCTTTCTGTGCTGCCTTTCATTCCTGTTTCCTCTTAGAGACTTACATGCGTTTAAACTGTTTTCCTGACAAAGCCTGTGTGTTTAACAATAAAAGCATTAATACACAAAATGCTGGATTAGACAAAATGACCCTAGGCCAGAACTCACCTGACATGTCAGGTCCAGGCATTCACTTCTGCCTGACACCTGCTCAGTGCTTGCCAAGCAGCTGTGTTACAGAAATATCTAAAAATACAGTCCTGGGGCCAGACCCACACTGGCAGGTTGTAGAAAGGAGCTGTTTTCTCCCTTGCCACAGCAGCCCTGAGCCATCTGAACACAGAGGCCATTCTGGGGCTGCCAGGCTCCCATGTGTGCCTGGCACAGCATCATCCAGATCCTTGGATCTGCAGCCAGTGCCCAGGACACTGTGCTGGGAGAAGAGGGAACATTTTACAGCCACACCTGGTTTTTTATTCACTAAAATCAAAACAAGCTTGTTGCTCTGAATATCTTTACCATTCTTCTTAAAGTGCTCAAGTGCTTCCATCTGCCCAGTATTAATATTCATAACTTTAGACATCTTAAATTTGCTAGATACATGAATGCTCCTATTAAGTTTTCAGAAGTTCTTCTTCCTGACAAGGCAGCAAATAAACTGAGTCAGGCATTTACCTTCCAGCACAACGTGCTGCTTCTGTAATGCAAACACCAGCAGACAACTGCTGGGAGCTAATGCAGCCCTTATCTCACTCAACAGGAGTTTGATTCCACACATTTCCAGCACAAGAGTGAACTTACTGATTTCTGCTGCTAACATTTGGTGGCATCATTTCTTAAGCAGGAACCAAACCACCTCCAGCCCACTGCTGTTAATAGCTAATAGGCAGTGATAAATTGTGAACAGACACCATGTGTAGCAGTGATACATTTGCAAAGTTTGAGGCAGCCTGCTTCTGAATGCAGCTGCTATCAGCTTGTCTGCTGGAAATTAATGAATTCCATGTTCTTTGGTAATTTAACATTTGAGGCATAAATTGAATGGAAAATGGGGCATGTAGCCAGCAACCTTGCTGCTTTTTCCTACAGTGGGAGAGCCCCATGGACAGGTAAGCATGTGTTAGACTTCAAAAATAAACCCACACTTTATGGTAAAAGCCAAACTCCCTTTGGTCCAGACTCTGAATCTGAAATAATTCCACTGAAATTGTGTTATTACTCTGTATTGCCCATTGATACACTGGGCTCACTTTTTTTTTTAAAGAAAGCCTGTTCATTCATATGGTAACTAGAATCTACTACAGGAATGAAATGTAAAACTTGGGAACAATATTGTCTGGGAAGAAAGTCTGAGGAGTGATTTGCTACTGATGCTGTGATGTGTAATCTGTAGATGGCTGAGGCTTGGAGGTAGAGAAGAAAGTTAATTACAGGGGCAAGTACTGACACTGCACTGTATTTAGAATTGTATTTGCAATGCAAATTCCTGTTTGTTTTTTTTAAATTTTCTGTCTTGGTGGCACTAGTGTGCTCTGTGCAGGCAGTTATCACTTAGCTTTGATTTCCAGCTTTCAGTTTGTCACCACTTTATTCTTTAAATACATTTTTCTCTGCCAAATAAAGGTATTTTGGGAGAATGACAGAAGGATTAAAACTTCTAAAAGAATGATTTCCTGTAAACAACAGAAAACCCACCAAAAATCTTCTAAAATGAAGGAATAGTATTATTTTCTTACCTTAACATTGAAAATAAAACTGGAATACATCAGACTTAACCAGGAGTTGTCAGTAGAAGAGGGCAATATGTTTTATTAGGAATTTCTTTAAATTTTTCCTTTTTCCAACCATCCTTCCTCACCACCACCAGCAGCTCCCACCCTGCCCTCCCCTCCCTGATAAAAAAACCAACTCCTAGCAGAAAGATTGCCCTGATACATTCCATAGCACTTTGCATTTCCTCAGTAATGCCCCCTCTGCCTCATCCATTCCAGATTTAGAAATTGGAATCCACAAAGTTACAGACCTAAAAATCTCTCCATGACCTTGTGTGCAATTTTTCTTTTTCACTTTTTAAAAAGGCATTTGCACAAAACTGGCAGCAGCCACTAACATCTTGTGTCCTGAGCACATGGTCATGACAAAAATCTCTGTATTTCCTGAATCATTGCTTATCTACACATCACTTCAGCCCAGAGCACAACAAGGAAAAGTTGTTTTGGTTTTCCAGGGAGTCACTGACTCTTCTTTTGAATAATCAAAGTAAAACACGTTCATTCCTGTATCATGACTCTCAGAATTCATAATTGCATTCAAAATATAAAAAAAAAAAATTCATGGGACAGCTGCCAGTAAAGATGTTCTGTTTAGCAGTTTATAAAAACAGCATATGCCACTCATTTATTAATTTTTCTATTTCCATTTATTTATTAATTTTGGCCTAAATTCTGTGCATGCAAGTAAAGCCTTAAAGGGAAGTCAAGGGTGGGTGCTTTCTTTGATGCTGTGTCCAGATGTGAGTAATGGATAGAATGAAAATTGTTTTTAAAACACAGATTCATTGACCTTTTCACAACCTGAATCCATGAGAGATCAGATCTTACATGGAATTACTGAGGGTACTGTTTGGGGTATTTCCACTGTAAATATGGCTCCCTAAGCTATTTCAGTGGAGAGTCTATAATCTAATGTTACTTATTCCTTTCTGCTCCTTTTCCCCCTCCAGTCATCCAAATCTGTATCTATTTTCTCTGTTTTGAGTTGTGTCAGTGGTCTGCTCTGCCTACAGCAGATACTCTGGCTCAGGAGTGCCTGCAAGTATTTGCCTGGAAAAGAAAAGAAAAGGAAATTAGGTTTATTTGTGATCAACCATTTGGAGAAAATGGATTCACTTTCTCCACCAGAGTCTCCTTCCCTCTGCCTCCTGCACAGACAGATTCCAGTTTATTCTTCTAAACAACAGTTTTGATGTTCTCAGCACATGGTTGAGTGTGTCAAAGCCAAGTACTCCATGGCTGTTGTAATGACACAGGAGGGCTGCCAAGGACCAGCAGGATGCTCTAGGAATAATTGTGCCAAACAAAGAGAGAATGGGATATGGGGAAGACAAAACAGGGAGCAGAACCATGTAAGATCACTGGCAGATCACACAGGAATGGGGGAAGTTTTAGGCAAGTGGAATTTGAGTACTTGGAGACTCAAGGCCAGATGTCCAGCTCCCTGTGAAGGGGTGCAGAGGCAGAAGAAAGAACAGGTGTAATTCAGAACACCTAGCCAGCAGCTCACAGACTACAGTCCAAGCTACCCTGCAGACTGCAAGTCCTAAGAAAGCAGCAAATTCAGTAGAGGTTGTCTCTGCATCCCCATCATCCCACTTTCTCCCCTTCCATGCTCTTTAAAAGGCCAAGTGTGATCAACTCCCAGGTTGCAGTCAGGGGAAGAGAAAAAGCCAAAGCAATTTCATTTTTAAATTTGAGTTTATATTCACAGCAAAGTTTCCCCAGCACTCTCCCAGCTGGAGTGCTGATAATGACTTGTCATCTGTTTAATGGATGGTACCTGTTCTATTAAAGCCAAATAGGTTATTGTGAGCCAGTAGCAGGTTCACTTCTGGGGCAGAAAAAGCCCCAAAACCTCAAGATGATGATAAACCCTGGACTGTAAATAAATGAATACATTAAAAACCTTGCCTCCTTCAAGCAAGGAGAGAAGTGAGAAAGTGCAACCTCCTTTTTTGCTTTTAGAGAGACCTTTCCCACTCTGTTCCCAGCTTGCTGGCATGGCCTGGACATGGGGCTGCTGATTTTTGCTGCTCCCATGGAACCTGAAATACCAGTGCCTGTTCCCTGTGCCCCCAAACTGCAGCCCCCCCTTTGAAAGGCTGACAGCATTAGCAGACCTGGGTGATGCACTCAGGAACCTCCATGGCCTTTTAACCTAATCCATATTTATGGATCATCTCAATTAGCAGATACTGGGAAACCTTTGTTTTGCCCTTGGTTGTTTGCAGTGCCTCAATCAATTCTAATTGCATCTATAGGATTATAAAGTGGGTGGCAACTTGTGTCAGAACTGCTGTGATTTCTTTAAATTAACCAGAGGTAATATGACATGTTCTTGATAAACACAGTAATAGCAGCAGGCAGGCACATGACTGCAGAAGAGCAGACATGCCCTGGAATCATCATTCTGAGAAAAACCCTGCAGACAGGGATTTGCTTTGAAATTTAGTTCAGATCCAGCTGACAAGGAGTCGATTAGCTCCACGATGAGCAAATGCAGCACTGTCTTGTTTGCTGCAAGAGAAAACAAACAAAATGTCAATAAAAAATTACCTCTTTGCCAGAGGGCTTTAACACAATTCAAATAAAGAAATAAAGCTGTATGTTCTGTGTTGCTTTAAAAAACCCCACAGGTCTAGCGCCTTAATGTGTACCAAGCTAACCACATTTTTCATTCCTTAGCCCACTCTCTGTCTAAACTAATTTGCTTTTTCTGCAAAATGATGAACAAACCCACACAAAAAGGCTGAAATCCCAGCCTGTGTGGCTGGTTATAGGCTGTGTGTTTAATCCAAAGAAGTTAGACCAAGAAGAGTCAGTTGAGCAATGTGTCCTCACCTGTGAGTGAAGAGCAAATAAAAATAGGGATCAAAAATAACCAAGTTCTTAAATGTTATGTTTTCAAGTCAGAGGAATATATTATGCATTGATACACATCCTCCTGAAGTCAAAGGGCCAGCAAAAAAAATCTGGCTTAATGTCTGCAATTCAGCTAATTTTGAGTTGTTTGTGCTAACCATATTTAAATGTCTAAACATTTAGAGGCAAGCCTTGCATTCTTCATTATTTTTTATGAGCTCTTCCTCGTGACACTTGACTGAAGTGTCAGTGCTTCAAGAGCACACCCAGTAGGTCCAGCCTTCTTTTTTACAGCTTATCAGGGCTTGGAAGCCTCAGTGTCTCTCTTGTACAGCTCAGTAAATGATGGAGTTATGATTCTCTGTCATTTTTCCTGTAATGCAAAGAGGAACAGCCCATCTGCCATTGCTCAGATGAGCAGCCTCCTCCCTTCTTTCTGCTATGAATTGTTTAACAAAGACTTGGAGGCTCCAGGAGAGGGTTCTGAGTGCAGTCCCCAGCATTTCCCATTGGGTACCTGTGGCTCTGCACTCAGGCTGCTGTTACTCAGCTTTTCCTTTCAAGGATGTGCTGACACCTGAGCTGGGGTTCTGTCCTGCTGTGGGGCAGGCAGCCTCCAGCAGTACCAGGTCAGGTTCTCTCTGTGTCTTGACTGGAGCAGCACCTTTCACTGTGGGCACTGGTAACCCTTAACACTCTGCTGCTGTGCCCAGCACAATCCTGCAGTTTCTGCAGGTTTCAGTCCTGATAATCCACCAAGTCCTGAGGCCGGGGACACGTACGAGGCTGAGCCAGAGAGAACAGCAAGTTCCATTTCATCCTGTTGCTTGTCTGAATAAAGATCTCTCTTGTTCCATGCACCAAACACATGCACAACAGGCTCTGATTCAACAAGCTCGCTGAATTGCCTGTTTCAATCACATGATCCTGCTAGTAATGCCAACTCTTATTTATTTGGGAATTTTTACTCAGAATGTTCCTATTTAATTAATATGTTGACAAACACTCTTCCATATTTAATTGCTTCCAAAGGAGGAAATTTAATCATGTGTACTTGTTCTATTTCTTACACTGGCAGAGCACATTCCCGACACATGTGCACAGATTGAACTCATTTTGACTACAGGTTATAGTGGGTATCTACCATTTAAAATAAAAAGAGGGTTTTAGATAAATGCATGAACAGTTAAATGATGTATAATGATGATGAGCGTGTGCTGAACCACTTTAATTGGGGATTTGAAGTAATGGACTTGCACAGTATTTGGCATTAAAGACTTTGCAAATGTAACAGCAAAGCTCCAATTAAACATCCCTTTTCCCCTCTAAATAAATACATGGATTTATTTCCAGCACCTGAGACACTGTCCTCTGCATGAAGAAAGGACTCAGTGTCAGGCTGCAGTGCAGGCAGCAGGGACATGTGGAAGGAATTGTAGCCATGAATATGTAATTCCTGGCCTCTGACGCTCAGGGAGCACCGTGGCTTTCCTTGCCTGGAGTAGCCTGAATGGGCCCATTTTCTCTTCTAGACAGTGTGTCTGTTGGCAGAGCTAAAGATATCCTCTGTGCTGCCAGAGGGTGCTGGGGAAGGCAGCTGGGAGCAGAAAGAAAGGGTTGGAAATTTCCTCCCAACAGGCACTTGGTGAACATTTTTGGAGGGTCCCATCCTGATTTTATAAGCAGCAGCTTGGTGCATTCAGACTCTCAGAAGTCAGCTGGCCTTTGTCAGGGGCAGCCTGGCCCACAGTGTCCAGTTTAGGTATCAGAAAGGATTGTCACAGCCTCATACTGATTTTTACTGCAATATTGTAAATTTGGGTTATTGTACTGTATTTTGCTGAGATAGGCAAGGAGAGCAGCCACAATGCAAAGTGTCATTAGGGAATGATTGTGATCTACTGTTCACCACAGGAGCTTGAAAATATAACTGTCATGAGAGAATACTTTCCCAGTGAGACTGGAGCACTTCCAGGAATCATGTTGGGGCTACATGTCTTTCATTGTGGTCTGGTATGTCCAAGACCATGGTGTTCTCCTTTTAGTAGCAAAAATTCCACCACCTGAATTTTGTAGGCAGATAGAGCTAACAATTGTGACTTTTGCACAGCAGGGCAAGGTTCGTCTGTTTAGGGGAAAAAGTATTATAATTTTGAAATGAAGGGTCTCTCAGGCAAAGAGATGGGAATTAGGAATAACAGTTCTTTGCTAGGAAATTTAAATAGAAATGCAGCATTGCAAAGAACAATCCCAAACCCTGCCAGAGTCAGAATCCAAGCTGACACCCTCAGTCAGTCAGGGTGGTGGCACAGTCCCATTCCATGGTGCTGCATCCTCCTGCAGGGGCAGACGTGGCTCAGCTGGAGCAGTGCTCCTGGAGAAGGTGCAGTTTCCTCTGAAGCTCCAGGGATGATGTGGAAGGGTCTGGATTTCCTCTGGAATCCAGTGGAAAGAAGGTGCCTTGGTGTCCAAAATCTCAGTTTTTCTCTGGGTAGGAAAGGCTTGGCTCCTGCCCTGGCTGGAGCATCTCCCAGTGGGATGATGGAATTTTATCAGCCATGCACTGGGACTCAGTGGCCATGAACAGGAGATATCTCCTGGAGGGAGGATGGGCTGTGGGAAGATAAAGATGATTGCCCAGCTGGTTTAAAGATGGCCCATTAGCAGATAATGTGTGCCAGGAGATGAAGATCACTGCCACACCCAGTTTAAACAATGACCCATTAACAGGAGATATCTCCCACAGGGATAAGAATCACTGCCACACCCAGTTTAAACAATGACCCATTAACAGGAGATATCTCCCACAGAGATAAGAATCACTGCCACACCCAGTTTAAACAATGACCCATTAACAGGAGATATCTCCCACAGAGATAAGAATCACTGCCACACCCAGTTTAAACAATGACCCATTAACAGGAGATATCTCCCACAGAGATAAGAATCACTGCCACACCCAGTTTAAACAATGACCCATTAACAGGAGATATCTCCCACAGGGATAAGAATCACTGCCACACCCAGTTTTTAACAATGGCCCATTAACAGGTGATACCTCCTGGATGAAGGGTGGGTCATAGGGAAGATAAAGATGATTGCCCAGCTGGTTTAAAGCTGGCCCATTAGCAGATAATGTGTGCCAGGAGATCAGGGCCACTGCCCCAGCTGGCTGCAGCAGATAGAGACAGAATCCACAGACACCCCTAAACCTCACTCTTTTTTTACTGTCCCCTTGCAGAGGACGCCATCAAGCTGCACAGCGGGCCCCCCAAGAACGCCTACATGGAGCAGAGCTTCCAGGGCCTGAACCCGGTGCTGAACATGCCGGTGAGCGCGGCGCGCGCCGAGCAGGCCCGGCGCAACGCGGCGCTGGCGGGGCCGCGCCTGGACGCCTGGGTGGACTCGCTGGTGGGCGGCGTGTGGTCGGCCGTGGACGTGTGCAGCGTGGGGCCCACGGGCTGCCCCGGCCTGCAGGGCTGTGCCCAGACCCCCTGGAGCTCCCTCAGCCCCGACCCCAAGGCCGAGCTGGGCCCCGTCAAACCCGACGGCCGCCTCAGGTAGCGCCCGCTTCCAAGGGAATTCCTCCAACCTCGCTCCTCTCTGAGTCCTGCACCAGGTTTCAGGAACCTAAGGGAAAGTTTTGGGGGGTTTTTTGGTTACTTATTGCAATAGAATTTGTTTTTAAAAAAACAAAGAAACAAAAAAAAAAAATGGAGTTCTGACAAGGCCTTTGGCGCTGCCCTCTCCATCCACAGCCTGTGCCGTTCCAGCTGCCACCATCCTGTGGCCTTAGGAATATTGGCACCAAGCCATGGAGAGGGCAGTGAAGGAGCAGCTGCTAAAGGGTTTTGTTCAAATAAATGTGTCTGTACCTCTGCTGTTTCATAGGCTTTTGTTATTTTGCTCCAACGAATAAATCACAGCAAGATTCCCCTGTGCTGACGCTTCCTGGGGAGGTTGGTTCCTGCAGGCTGGAGCCTGTGTGACCTCAGAGAATGTGAAGTAATTATGGTACAGCCTCACTCCGGTTTTTAATGACACAAAGTAATCCTGGACACAGCTGATAGACCTCTGTTATCCTAGTTAGAGAAAACGAGCAGAAGCAGAAACTTTCAGATTACTTTCAGAGGTTTTTTTTCAGAATAATTCCGTGATAAACTCTAAATGGAACCAGTGTTTTGCTATAGTAGTGTTTTATGTCTCATGCAGTCGGGTTCAGGGTCAGCGTACTAAAAGAATTTATTAAAGAACAAAGAAGTTTTTTAAATTCCAGCCCTTTCAAATCTGCAGGTATTTTTGGAAGCCACCAGTACCTGATTATTTTCACAGGCTGCCAGTGGAGCAGGTGTGTGAGTTGTGTGGGGTGGGTTGTGATGTGTCTGCTCACACCCTTTGCTCATGAGCTGAGCTGAGTTTTTTCTCAGGCAGTGGAGTTGTAAACCAGTAAAACAGTAAAACTGGGACCTAAATCTGCAACAGGTTTCTTCCCTAATTTGAGTAGTGGCTAGTAAGTCTTAACACTAATTCCCTGCCCTGGTCTCAGATCTCCATCT
This sequence comes from Erithacus rubecula, assembly GCF_903797595.1. Lineage (NCBI taxonomy): Eukaryota > Metazoa > Chordata > Aves > Passeriformes > Muscicapidae > Erithacus > Erithacus rubecula. The sequence goes on from NC_136669.1 coordinate 1,049,224, forward strand.
TGTCCTAGGGAAGGATCCTCCCAGGCTTTGCCAGGGCATCTGGAAGGCTCTGCAGGATGTGGATCACTGCCCAAAGCCAGGGGAAGGAGAACAATGCCATGTTTCTCTGTGCTTTTACTTTATTCTGTCAACAATCTACCCTTGCCTGTCTTCAGAATTCCTAGCAGGCTGCATCCTGTTTGAATTAGGCATGTTTTGCATCATTTCAACCTGCATTTTCTACAGTAGGGAAAAATTAATTTACATTCCAAGAACTTTTTAAAATACAGGTTTTATATACAAATTCATATCCAAATAATGCATTTTACATTAGCAAAAACATGCACTTTGTTGCTGTTGCTGTGTTAATCTCCAGTTAGCAACAGAACCAAAAAAGACCATTAAATGCCACTGGGTTAATTAGGAAAGAAGTCCTGTTGCTGTAATAAAGGAAGGTATCTGTTCACCCTTCTGTGTGCATGGATAACTTTCTGCTGGGGGTTAAGTGTCCACATCAGGAGGGAAACAGACCCTTAGATCATTCTGTAATCACATCTCACAGGAAGGCTGAATTCCCTTTTGAACAACACTTGCAGTAGGACTGTAACACCAGATCCCCATGGCTTGGAGTAACTCTGTCATATTGGTTTAAAGCTACTTCAGTTTGCTTTGGACTTGAAATTGTGGTGTCAGCTGTGCTGGCATTAAGGCAGAGCATCAAAATATTTATCAGGCACAAAAATGGATGCATAGAAGGAACAATTTAGGTATTTATTATTTATGTTTTAGTCAATGACTAATTAGTAGGTGCTGCTTTTGCAGCTTGGAGATTATGTTATTTTACTAACTGAACCTGCCTTTATTAAGAAAAGGCCTTCTTCCCCTCACACCTCCCTTTCTTTTTTTGTCTTGATTTTGTCAGTCACGAGTGGTAGCTTTAGGAAAGTTTGTAGCAATGAGAGCTGATTGGAATATTCCAATCAAGATCATGTTCCAGCTTTTCAACCAGCTCTGGAGGCAAGCATGTGTGAAACCAGGGTTGCCAACAGGTTTATGTAATAGAATCACAGTGTTATCACTTATTCAGTAGGGGTTTATAAAAGTGCTTGTTTTTAATGTAACATTCCTTTGTGAAATTCGTATTTTCTGGGGACCTGCAATCCTCACTGTGAAATCCAGGGCTTTAGTCACACTGATGTAATGGTGGCTGCCCAGTCCAAGCCCTGCAGGTTAAATGAAGAAGGTCATATTTAGGGCACAATGTAAAATTCATTAACAAGCCCAGGCATTGCTTGTTCTCAGCAAGGCTCCTGAGGTAGTCACAGAATCTTCAGGCTGTCTTGCACATAAGCACATGTGTAGGGGTGCACCCACGCACACACATGCAGATAACTTGGTTTTTAAATTTGATACTTGTTTTTATTCTTAAGCAGCAATGTTTTTAAGTGCTTTTTTGGTTAAGTTTTCATTAACTAGACCAAGCAGGAGGTGACAACAATCACGTCTTCTGCTGTTAGGAAAAAAGCTGCCACTTTTGTAATTTAAAATATAAGGTGCAAATTATTTTGTTTTAGTACAAAAAGGGGAAAGAAAACAGATGGTTGCTGATATATCCGTTTGCATTATATGCTAGGTTTAAAATATCTGAAAGAAGATTCATATGAGATGATTTTCTGAAACGCAAGAAGCATTTAAACAACAGATTTTGTAGCAAGCTGGCAATCCCAGTGCTGCTGTTAAAATATAGGGTGCAGAGCTGAAGGGGTTCATCCTGCAGGCTTTTCTTAGGCAAAACTTCCAAAGTTCTAGTGCTAAATGAGGATTTCAGAGTCAAGTCCAGCATAAATAAAGGGTATGACAGTATGCTAGGGGTAAATTCTGTCTGCTTGAAGTCACCAAAGGCTAAGCTGCCATGCTTGGAACATCTTCTGGGGGTAATGTCAAGTTTTGGACCTAAACAGCCACCACTACTATACCATGCAGACATAGATCCAAAAGATATATATGAAACTCTGTGTCTGAGTCACAAAGTCCAGTAGTTGTGAATAAAAACATATAAAGCCAGACTACATCAGGGATCAGAGCTGGCTCCAAGGTGATGCTGTTAAGCCCAACTTAGTCCTGCTTAGTGGATTCTTTGGTTTGAAATGGCAGCACTGGGAGCCTGGGATGGATATTGTCAATGGTCAGAAGAGAATAACTTCACAGATCTTACATTTGGTGAAAAGGAGAATTCAGAGCAGGGACCCACAGTTGGTACAAAACACAAGAGTTATAAATCTTCATCTGAATGTGCAGGTGTTCTTTTCCAGCCCCACTGGCCACTTCTTGCTGAACAGGATCCCAGCTAAAAGCCTGGTTTGATCAAAACCTTCCTTTCAATGGGAGGGGTTTATATTTCCTTATGCACATTTATCTTCTGTGTGTAATGCTTTGCTTGTCTAAATTCCCTGCCCATTCTGCATGACAGCCATGTAACACTGCTGTGATCAATCAGTATTACACAGAAAGGGAATCTGGCAAAATGCAGAACATCTACATACATGATTTAATAAATTATGTCCAAAGTCAGTCTCAGCATTATGCAAACCTGTTTATATGGTAATGTTAAACCCCAAGGCTAAATGAAATAGCTCAAATGACAGTTTATTTTCAGATTTGTCCAATTCTTTCTTTGATGACATTTGGACATTGAGTAGTAATATTTGCATTTTCATTTTCTGATATTCAAGGGGTTTTTTTTATAGAACTGAAATTATGTCTTCATTTTTTTGTGCTCTTGGCAAGCAGGGAATTTTAAGAATTCCTTCGTGATTGCAAGTGTTATACAAGAAAGTCCCTCTGTATCTCTGTTGTTAAGCCTTCATTATTGCTAAGCCTAGAGATACAGGAATGTGCATTCGTGTGTTACAAATTGCCTTTCCTGGGTACTGGCTGCAGTGCACAATGCCTGTACAGCTGTTTAATGGTGTATTAACAGTGATCCTGCAGCACCTTCAAAAGTACCAACTAATGTGCATTCACTTTCCCTCCATCTCCTGCAGCACTAATTGCCATCCTAATGAAGCCTCCATCACTCTTGCAGTGAGCACAGTAGTGAAGTCAGTGAATCAGAACAGGGATAGAGTAAACCTGACCAAAGGGAGAGGGAAAGGGTAAAGAAGATGCTGAAACTTTTCAAAGGTTTGACACACTTGTGTTGCAATAAACCTTGAACAAACTGGGCTCCTTCTGCATAGCAAGGCTGAAATTGATGCCCTGAGATCTCTGCTTTGATTTCCCAGATAAACAAGATGCAGATGTTTCTTGTGGCCCAGCTTTCTGTTGATTTCTCTGGTTCTCTTTCATCACGGCCATCAGAGAATTGCCAGCTTGCCTCTGGCCAGCACGCCCTCCTTGTTGTCTTCCCAGCTCCCAAAGCTTCAGGAGTTGGCCACATGAAACCTTGGCCAACTCCAGCACTTTCCATAGAGCAGGAAGTTTTATACTTGAGTGAACTGAATCCCCCAGGCTTCTTCAGAAACACAGCTGCAGATGAGGAAAGTTTGGTTTTCAGAGCAGTCTTCAGTCAGTTCACTACTTGCACACAGGAAGGAGTTGGTGAAAGCCAGCAGTTACTTTGTCCTGATTTTCAGGCATGGGAATATGATATTTGTAAAAGGAGACTTGGTTATTTGGTATTTCAGTAACAGAATAAGACAGACCTGGTTGGTCTGTCACCATGGTTGGTGACTTTTCTCACTGGCCTTTGCTTCGGTCCAGTTGTGAAAATATAATGATCCATATATGTCTTTATTTGTACCATTCAAGACCTCCAGTGTAGTCTTGAGGATTAGTGGGACTTAAGCCCCTATTAAATGACAATTGGAAACATCATGTAAAAAAGCCTTTCCAAACCAAACCCTTGGGCTTCTGCCAAGGCAGCTCCAGGGATGATGCCACAGAGAGGGTAGGGAGTGATGCAGCATTAGAGAGGACAGAGCACTGCCCTTCCAGAGGCCCAGGAGGAATTCCTGAGAGCAGGAATGCCAGCTGCTGAGCCCTGAGGGCAGCTGCTGCTGCAACCAGGCATAGAGGAGCCAAAAAAATGTGAATTAGGGTTAAGGACAGCAAGGAAGAATTTGTAGGACAGCAGATTTTCCTGCGGAATCTTCAAAGGCAAGCAAACACTCTAATTTGTAATTCCCTTTGAAGGTGTATTGTTGAAGAGACTGACCTTCAAAACCTTCACCACCATCATCACAGTGAGGGAAAGAATAATCAGGCTGAGAACATTTAAAATTGAGGCTCCACAGCCTTACAGGCTGTTAGCCCAGGCAGCATCAGGGTGTCTCAGTTAGGTGTGGCATTGGGAGCAGTTCCCCTCATGATGTGACACTGCAGGTTCCATGTTGATTCCCTTCCTCCTTACTAACAGTGGTGTGTTTTTCACTCTGCTCTTTGCTTCTGCCTTGGTTACCTTCTTTTGCTCATGGGTGCTACCACAGCTGCTACCTCACTGTGTCTGCAAACACGTTTACCTGAGAACAACAAAAAAGGGTACCAGAAGTCTCCTTGAACTGAATGTACAATCTATGCAAATTCTCTTTCTACTTTGTTAAAACCTAGAAGTATTACTTGTAACCTTGCCAAATAAACAGCAAGATACTGTACAGGTGCCTCTGATACCAGAGTGACAATTCTAGGCGCGGTTCATGGCGCTGCATTTGTGTATTGTAATGACTCGGCTTGTCTTTGCTTCTGTTGTAATTCACACCCTTGACTGAGACAATGGCACTCCTGCTAGGGGAGCACCTTCAGTTTGCTGGGAATATTCCAGAGGAGGATATCTGTGGCATTTGATTTTATTTTCCTGCTTAGATCCAAAAAAAGGCACAGACCTGCTGGCCAAAACTAGAGTGTTGTTTCAGCTGTTCTGTGGATGAATCCTGTCAGCTTTGGATCGTTCTGTGTCTGTTCCCATTGTGGCATCCAATGTGTTGCCCCTTCAAGAAAGCCTTACTTCCATCCTTTCTAAATGTGGCCTTAAACTGTGTTAGGAACTTTGGTGTTGTCTGTGTCTTGCTCACTTTGTTGTGGAATGAATAAAAGGCACCTTGAGATTTCTGTTGCAGCTCAGTTGTGTTGCTGTCAGCTTACACTTCACAAATACAATAGGAATTGCTTACAAATGCAGTCTTTAAGGGAAAAAAAATGACCTTCCCTTCAGGCAAAAGGAAGTTTCAGACATTCATATAAACCTTCGGAAATTATGAGCTCTGTCTCTTGAAGTCACTGTAGATAAGGAACTTGGTTTAATTGCATACAAAGTAAAAACTTAGTAACTTTTAATTTATCTTCAGATTACAACAGGACAGACTGGTCTCAGATGCACTAGACAAATTGTAGAATAATTTCATTCATTTTAACATGGTGTAGTAGCATTCCTCTCAGATTTGTACTGGTAGGAGGGAGAAGAAATGTCCTCTTACTGGTATGGTCTTAAAATCTGAAAAGCATCCCCACGTAGGGCCAGATTTTGGGTATTGGGAATCTCACAGTACATTTAGAACATGATTGTTTTGTCTGAGTCATAAATGCATTTCTGCAAATCTGGCTTTTGGAGCTTCATTCAAAGGTTGTCAAAGGCAGCAGAAGTGATTTCTGCTAAGGCTTGTGTGTGTTGGGTTTTTTAATACTTTCCTCTGTCGAGTTTCAGTGAGTAGCACCAATATTCTCAGCAGGCTGCAGTGCTTTGAAGAGTTCCAAATCCTGCCCTGTGTTGATATTCAGATTTGAATACAACCCAAAGGCAACTGAGAAGGGTTTGCATATGAAACAAGATTTCTGAAACTAAAATAATTAAGTCGATGTAATGAAATTATTTTTCTGACTTTGGCCTTTTGGTTCTTTTTTGGTTTAATTGGATTTTTCTATTGCCTAACATAGTCATAATAAGTTATTCCTATTCTGTCATTTTCAAAGACTGGTGGTAATATAGTTTTAAGAAATAACTATTTTGTTATAGATCATAATATGCATAAAATTGTACAGAAATATTTTGTAATCTATTGAATAAGAAAAAAAGAAAACCGTGTATATACAGGAAAGTTTAAAAAAAAAATAATTGGAAATTCAAATGGAACACACTGAAAGATGTAGATATTTTGCTATTTATTTAAAGGAGTATTTTATGAGATATTGAAATGTCTTAAATTGACCGGTAATCAAAGTCAGAATGCTTTTCTTGTAGTAGAATGTGATTTTCAGCAATTATTGCACTACCCGTTTTTGCACCCTTTTGTCTTTCATTTAGCAGAAACAATGTGCCTTAGCTGTATTCTTTGTCAATGGGAGTTTGGTTGTTTGTCTGACAAAGCAAATTTTTTTGCAGAAAAAGAAATGGATGTATGAAATACTGTATTATACCAAAAACACTGCAGTGTATATAATGCTTTCTGTCATACGGTGTTTTCAGATGCAGAGTTTTAAAATAAAAAAAAAAAAAAAGGCTGTCTTTAAGAGCATGTGCACTTTGTATTATTTTCAACCCCACCAATGTGTGTCTTATTTGAAAGAATTTTGTTGTTTGGTGATTTTTAGGAGAAGTGGGCCTGGTCAGTGATTCCTCAATTGCCATTATGGGGGAAGCATTCCCAAAATTTACATTTTGGGAATCTGTCACTGGTCAGAGCTCACTCACAGGCAGTGCTGCAGCCTCACCTGGGGGCAGGATTGAGAGGTGGGTGAACTTTGCAGGGCTCCCAGCACTGCCAGCACAGAGAAATCCCCAAATTCTTGTTTTCAAACCCAGATCTCTGCTTTTGGGCCAGAGCCTCCCTCCTTTCCAGCAAGGAATGGTAGGCAAAGGCTCAGAAGGGATCAGCAAGGAGCTCAAGTCTGTTTTCTGAAGACCATTAACCACGAGAAGTGCTGGGACAGTTTCTTCCCTGCATCCCAAAGGGTGCAGCAGCCAAGAGCAAGGGCTGTGCCCTGGGCTTACAGGGGGGTGCAGAAATACAAATTAATGCAAGGGCTGGCTGGTTCCAAGAGAGCAGAATCCGTGTCCTTTGCCTTAAGTGCAAGGATGAGCTCAGACAGACATTTCTTCCATAGTTCCCTGCTGGGTTATGGCCCCAAACCAGCCATTGCCTCATGTTCACCCAGTGTGAGCACTCCCATTTATTTCCACACCCTGCTCTCCACACAGAGCATTGTTTTCTCAGAGCTGCTTCCAGAGATGTGAAGGGGAGAATGTTAAATTCTCCTAAAAGTGGATGGTTGGTATCTTTAGTACCATCCTCATGATGTATTGCAGGTTTGTCTCCCTGCACAGCTTTTTGATGTGGGATGCTTGAAAAGAGCTCCTTGATGACCTTGCAGGAGTCTTTGACAGCACCAGGAGCTGCATGACTTTTCGTGCACCCCCAAGCTGTTCTGCAGGTTCTCTTGGCAGCCAAAACTGCATTTGATCTTGTGTTTTCTTTCCACCTGCTGTTCAGGAATTCCACTCTTTTGGCACTTAGGTGCAATGAGGTCTGTTTAAACAGAGGAGAGAACACAGCACTAATATTTTAATCTTGGCACAAAGAAAAAATTTTCTGTGGAGGAGAAAAAGGAAAAAAAAAAATCCTGTTTTCAGATTTGAAACCTGGTTTTATTTAGAGCTGGTATAAGAAGCATGCTGCTTTTGTGCTGGCTTCTTCCTAATCCAGCTGCTAATAGTCATGGCATATTAAAACAAAAAAATACTCAACCTTTGTTTTAATTATCCCCAAATGCATCCTTGGCCACTACTTAAAAGAAAAGGAGGGGTGAAAATCAGGCTGCCAGGTGCTCAAGTGTTTTGTTTGTAGATTTCAGTGAGAATCTGCTCTGTGAGGCACAGGAATCCCAGTTCACCACGGGTGGTGTGAGAGTGTCACACTGGCAGGAAGGGCTGTGCCTCTGCTGCCAACACCATCACCACATCCCTGCATCTGCCACGCCTAAGGTGTCTTATTTTCATTATTATTTATAGCCTAGAACATGATTACTTCACACAATGGCACAAGACATAGGGCAGAGCAGTTTGCCAATAACTGCACAGTAACCCAAGTGCAACAGGAATGAGATATTTAATTGCCTTAACAATGGGGATTATGAAATTTGGCATTTCCTCATCTGTTGATAAAGAATAAAAAATCAGAAGCTGTTAAATAATCTGAGGCTTCACAACAAGCAGCTGTAAATCACTGTCTATGAATGATTAAAAAACAGGAGATAGGTGAGGTTGTACTAAAGATAAAACCAGACATGGATGGTGTTTTTCATTCTTCCAGGAAAGATGATCTTGGCTATTCTGGTGCCACATCAGCTTTTTGGGGTGGGTTGCTGCTTGTCCTGACTGCAGGGCTCTCTGAATCCCACCCTGATGGGGAAGGGCTGGACCTGAAGGACTCAGAGGGACTCAGACACTGCAGGTCCTGGAGTAAATTGCCAAGCTCCACTTTGCTCTGACCAGCTCTCAAGCAAAGCAGAGTCATGCCAGGATCCTAAATTCATGGGCAAGGAGTTTCAGGTTAATTTATTAATACTATTAACTTGATCCAAAAGCATCCTGCATTTTGCAAGTCTTGAACTGCAACGTTTTCTGGAAGAGACCAGATTGGGCTGTTCAGCTGAAGCACGATGTCAATGCACAATTCACTGTGCACCATCCTGGGGAAGCATTTGGATCCAGGGCATGGCTGAATCTGGGAGCAAAGATTTCTGCTCCAGCAGCCTGACAAAAGATGCTGTGGCCCCTGCTGGGCTCTGCCAGGCTGCTGGAATGGAAGTGCAAAGCCATTCCAAAAGTGGCAGGATTATGACACGGTTTGGATGCCCAGATTTGGAGGTTGGAAGCAGACATTTGTGCCTAATCAGCCAAAGGGAGTTATAAGATGTAAAGAATTTCTTCCTTCTACCCTGAAACATCCATCATGATGCTCTGTGCTGGTTCCAGGCTGCCAGGGGTCTCTTCTCTGAACTGATACTCCACCAGAGCAGCTCTGCAGAGCTCAGCCCTGCCCAGCTGGGCAATCCCTGCCCCTCTCCAGGGCAGCACAGCCTCCACACAGAAACTTCCTAAAACACTTTCTGTCCGTGGTGCAGAGTGTCAGGAGTGACAGCTCACATCAATTAGGGACCATCCTTAAAACAGATTTGATTTCAGTAAGACAGAGGCCAAATGTAAAGCTTCAATATGAATATAATACTTTGATATGAAATACTCCTTATAAAAATCCATCTGTGGGTGCATACACACAGCAGTACCCCACACCACATGAGCTGTTTTAGACTATTTGTATTTCCACTACCCATAAATTATCCCTAATCTGGCTGCAATGGGGCAACCTCTTCCCAAGGTGTTTAGCAGTGCACAATGTTCAGCCTTTAAGTAGCAGTAGTATTTCACTTGTATAAATTTCAATTGTATAAATGAGTTAAAATAATATGCTCTTCTTAGTCTGCTTCTGTAATTGTTTTTTTTTTTCCTAACTAGGACTTGCATAATAATAAAAGAGATTTGACTAGAAACATAAAGTACATTTTAATGTGATCTCATTTATGAAAGTCTATCACTGGATACACATGGCAAGGAAATGAAAGTATTCTTATAACAGATTAATAGCTAAGATCAAATATTTCACTTCCTAATAGAGTCTGCCTATATGTGCTTTAAAATCTTTGCTAAATTTAAATTTAAAAGGGCTTTTCTGGTGCCTTGAAAGCAAGCCACTGCCTGCCACATCATCCCCCATTTTCCATTACTGCTCACTGATGGTTTGCATTCATTAGCAGAGGACAGCTCCAGCCCTGGCCTTCAGAGGAAGAAATTACTTTTTGCCTCAAGTAAAAAGGAAAAAATTCTGTGAGCTACTTGCCAGCAGCCTGGCCAGAGCAGGACCAGCCAAGCCATGGGGGGCAGGGGTCCCTGGGGGCACCTGCAGGGACCTTACACCCCAGGCAATGGGTGCAGTGTCTGAGCCCATTTAAAAACATGCTTTTCTTTCCAGAATTCCCTGTTTAGGAGCTTTTTTTTCAGATTTAGTCCTTCTCTCCATAGATCCAGTAAGTCCCTGCTGGATCAACACCTCACATTCCCCAGGTGAGCCAGCACTCAGCTTCTTGCTGACTCCAACTGCAACACAGCCCCTTTTCTTTCACAAGGATAGGTAAGTGCTGATTTAATTTGTCCATTCCTTTGATTAATTAACATCAGTTAAATTGGTATCAATATAACAATGCATTAAGAATTAGCACAAGTTGTATAATTCTTATTTAGAGTGCATCAGCCTGAGTGTGAGCAAGCACCACAGGACTGTAATGCTCTGAATCCACTGAGTAAAATGACACTGCCATTGTACCAGCTCACTCTCAATCCAGCCCCAAAAAGCAAAAAATTCTCTTTTTTGTTTTTTCCCCCACACTTGACTGGCTTTGAAGATTTCATAAAACACACCAAGAAATATCAACAGGAGACTAACACAGCAGTGACACTCCAGTTTATTTTTAGCCCAACTCTGCCTGGTGCATCTCAGCTCATGCCCAGTGTGCATCACACAGAACTAAAGGAATTTGAAAGTGGCACTGCCAGAAATGAACCCAGAATCCCCTCAAGCCCCCCTTTCTCATCTTAATTAAGGCAGATGTAGAGACTGTGCTGGGAAAGGGGCATCAGGACACCCCAAAGAGGAGATTTAAGGTGGTGAGAACCCTTCAACCACCTGTGTTTGCAGTGCTGCCTGCCCCATCCTGCTCTCTGGGCATGGAAAGTGGGAAGGGATGGTTGGCTGAACAAACTTAACAATGTGTTTACCCCAAAACCAGGGGCAGCAGCAGAGCTGAGCCAAGCCCTGCTCCCACTGCTGGGAGCTTTGCAGCCTGCCTGCCCTTCCCAAATTACCCAAATTGCTGTCAGGACCCTTGGCTTCTCTGCATCCCTGGGCTGAGTAATTGGAAAAAAAACCCCAAAAAACAAACAAAAAAAGAAATAACCTACAGGGCAAGATGAGAAACAGTGAGGCAGCAATCTGAGTCTGCATCCTCACTTTAATACTGGTGTGAGTGTCCCTGAGCCTGGGAAATGCATTTCACAAACTGGGTGTGGATGTTCTTGGTTTGGGCTGGCACTGCCCATTGGAACCAGCAGAGCTCCAGAGCCCCCAGTGCCCAGAGCCCCAGCACTGACCACATCTGGAACTGCAAATTGGTCACACAGATAAATAACTGCACAACAGGAGCTGGCTGAGGGCTGTGGCTCACATTACAGACACATTTTTAAGTCTTGAGAATTTCCTTTTCTCTGCTCCAGTCTGGACAAAAAGTGTCATTAGCCCCAAATAGTGCTGCTCACACAGGCAGCCTGGGTTTCTTTATTTGCCTAATGTTTTGGCTGGATTTCTGACCACCTTTAACTTCCTTTTCTCCCTCTGATTCTTTAATTATTTTAGATGGATTGAGCTGAACAAACACCAAAATCATTAACTATTTAAAATACATTGAAATTACACAAATTGTGAAAAGAAGAGCTGAGTCTGGCCCCTTCCCATGTCCATATTTCATTACACTGTAGTTTGTGTCTTTTGACAAGTTCATCCCTGTTTTGCAGCGTGGCTCTGCTGGTATCTCCCATGGAAAAGCACCAATTCCTGCCAAACAGCCCAGAAAAGCCTGGCAGGGTGACAGCCACAGGCATCCCACACCATGGACATGTGGGCACTGAGTCTGGATGGGGATGAACACGAGAGCAGGAGCAGCTGATGCTGCCAGGGGAAGGAGGGCAAGATTCATTCCCTGTGAGGGAGGAGGGTTTCATTTCCAAACAAGCTTAATATTCCTTTCCAAGTGATTCATTCCCTGCTTTGCAAGTGGTTCTCCTCCCACAGCCAGCAGCAGGACTAGCTCAGATGAGTTACACTGGGGGACGTTTAAAGGAATTTTTTCTGACGTGCTGGAAGAAACAGAGTGCCATGAAAATTCCTGTCCGTGCACAGAGCTGATGAAGGGCTCTGGACCAACTCTTGAAGGTTTTCTGGAGTATTTATAAAATAAGGAGGGATGGGGGAAATATGAGACACAGTTCTTTACAGGTTAATAAAATCACCTCAAGAGTATGGTCTGTAAGTCTGAGGTATTTTTGATTTTGGTTTGGTTTTCTCTAGTTCTTAATATTTTTTCTCTGGGAACTCAGTGGGAAAAGATGATACAGGGTGTATGAGCTCAGCTTTTGGTGGATGAGGGTTCAGACCCCCTCTCCTGCAGGTGCTGTTAAGCTGGATGAAATGAATGAAATTAAATTCTCTCTGTGACATTTCTGATCATGTTAGGACATGTAAGGTCACTTAGCTTAACCCCACTGAATATTTCAGCAACATGCAATTTCAAGAATCCCCTTTTCTTCTGGATTTCAGCAAAGTTGGGGCTGGAGTCACCTGGAGACCTGGGTTTAATATAAGCAGAACACCAGTCAATACTTTGGTGAGAAAACTCCCTCCTGAGACAGGTGTCATCAGGAGCTTGGGGGATTTGCTTACTATCTGACTTTTAAATTACTGTGAAAAAGCACAGCTGAGTGGCAGCTCTGTCATCTCCACACCTAACTGGGAAATCAGCTGCAGAACCAAATTGTCAGAAGGGAAAGAGCCTTTGCTGCCTGGGGACCCCAAGCTGTGCTCCTAAAGCCAGATCCCAGCCTGCTGACCCCATCCTGCACTGGATTTTCATTCATATTAAGGTAAACCTCATGTGAAGCTCTTTTGTGCTGTAACTTTCTTATTCTGTCTTTTTGGAGGTGTTTTGTCACCCATCCATCTCTGCATGGCAAGGGTGGTGAAATATTTCCACCCACACAGCACAGCACCTGTCCATGCACAAAAATCCCCAGGGAAGGCTCTTTTCTCCTCCCTCAGGTCTGATGCATCACCAGATCCTGCAGCTGCACTCTCTGGATGCTGTTATTCACTCTGAATTATCCCTGAGGCAGTAATCAATACCAGCAAAGTGATAAATATCAGCACCACTGCTGCCCCAGGGCTGGGGACACACACACACACACAGACATGGCAAGGAAAGGCTCTGGTGCCCCTGAAATAGTGACAGTCCTTTGGGTGATGCCTCTGTCACACGAGAAAAATCCTCAGAAGGTCTCTGTGACATGGGTACAATCAGACACAGCTCAGTGGATAAAGATGAAAGGCTCCAGGTCAATTGTTGGTCATGTCCACAGCTTCCTGCTGCTTCTTGCTCCTAATGATTCTCAGTGCTGCATTTATATGCTGACAAATACTCAGTTTAAAATCATTTGGCAGATGCAGGTGTCTGTAGCAGCTCCCTCATGTCTTCCATGTGCTCCAGCAGGGACCTGCCTCACTTCAGCTGGGCATAAATGGAATATCAGAGAGCTGGTGTGACTGGGAGAGGCTGGAAAGGATGTCTGGGCTCAGGCCATGCTGTTTCTCCAGGTTTGCCCCATCCTTTCTCCTCTTCTGGCTCCTCTTTTCAGCTCTTTGTGGGGTCAGCGCTGGTCACCCCAGACTGGAGCAGGGCTGGGCAGGGCTCTTGTGCTTTCCCTGGTGGTCAGTGCACTCAGCACATCTCTGCTTCTCAACAACACTGCAGGGACATTTCCACTCTTCAGGTAAAACACACAACATCTCAGCTTTTAACCTTGCTGCTGGGTTCTAAAGTAAATTCCTGTGGAATTGAGTTCAATGTCTGTTTAAAGGAAGGATAAAAGACAGCAAGAACAGAAAAAAGCCCAGACAAACATCATTTTAATTTCAATCTGACAAAAAAAAAAAAAAAAAATAATCCTGTTTGATCCCAATTGGGAGCTGTTGGCTGTTTATTTTCCTATTTTTTTTGTTTATCAGCCCCATGTTAACTCACAGAAATGTTTTATTATTCTCCACTTAACCATTAAACTGAATGTTTGGTCTGGTCTAGATCCTAACATGATCTAGATGGAAATCCATCCCTCAGTGCATAAATAAATAAAATAACAGTGGGATTCTCACACTGTGTCAGCTCACAGAAGGCAGTCCTCACTTTTTGACCAGCCTACATGGTTTGGAAGGGGGAAAAGCCCCCAGGGGTGTGAGGTGCCCATTGCTGTGGCCCCCTCTGTATTTCTGGAGCACAAATAGCTGTTTGCAAAATTTGCTGATTGTTGACATCAGACACAGCAGGGATGAATTTCGCTCTCATTTGTTTCCAAGTGCTGCAGCTTTGCTCCCTCAGTATCAGGGACATTCCCAAAGCTGAGACATGCCCTCAACATCTGACCAACAATGCACTGTCCATTGCTTCTCCCAAATATTCCCTATTCACAACCCAAAACCTGGGCCCTACTTCCTTAAACAGCACCATCTGTAATGCTCTGAACCTTTTATTTTCTTCCAGGGAATTGGAAATAAAGAGAAAGGGCAGGAGTGTAACCAGGTGCAGACCTCAGCCATGAGAGCCTGGACCTCCCTGCAGGGGCTCAGAATCAAGGTTTGTACAGCTCAGAAATTACAACCTGATTTACTGGTGCTGGGCACTTCTCTCTTCCTCATGAGGCACAAAGGATATATCCTTTACAAGGCAATAAATGTCTCATAAAGCAACAAAAAATGGGAGATTCAACAATATGTGCCCTTCCTGTGTGCCCTGCAGGTTTAGACTTCGATGCAAATATTAATGCATTTAATTTATTGCTTCAATTTTCTGCCATTTTTGGGGAACTCCCCACCATAGGAGGATTGATTTTCTTTACATAATGTTCTGTCCATCTGCTGTCCTTGTGGCAAGTGGCATCACTTTCGAGGATGCAGCAGAATGCAGCAATGCAATATATATTATATATATTATATTTATATATATATAATGCATAATATATAATATATAATACATTATATATTATATATTATATATTATATATTATATATTATATATTATATATACTATATTATATATTATATATAGTATATTATATATAGTATATTATATAAAGTATATTATATATTATATAATAGGATTTAAGCCACAGTTCCTGTACAGAAGGCATGAATGTAAAACCCTGAAATCAGGCTGTTAAAAAGCCCTTGGGCATTAGGTCTGGCCCCTGCCCAGGCTGTAACTAAAACCTTGGACTAAGGACATTGAGGGCACTCCCAGACATGCCCCTAGGTCTGGTTTGGGACTGGACCTTGCCCTCAGCTGTCCCTGTGGATTAACCCAACCCTCCCCTGGGCTTTGGGTGCTGCAGGGTCAGGGATGGATTGAAGGAAACCACAGGCACACCATCATACCTGTCCTGTTTTTACAGGATATTGTTGTACAGAACCACACAAGGCACCCATCTCCTTTATGATGCAGAGGACCTAAAAAATGCAATGGAAAAAGAAACAGCACAGCACTACTGTGGGAGGCTAAGCCAGTCCCCACAGCCTGTGCAAACTCTGCCAGCCCCAGAACACTGTGCAGAGAGCACTGCCACTGTATTTTCCTCCTTTTTTATACAATTCTGATCAAGTCCTACAATATGAGCAGCTGGTGCCTGTTGCACTGACCTGTGCACTGAGATTTTGAGTGCTAGGAATAACTGGGCTGTGTTAATGTCAATAAGGAATTTCAGAGTGTTTTCCTGGCATGATTCTGCTGCAGTAAGACCTTGATGGCTGTTTGTCCCTCCCTGCAGAGGAAAGCCACAGGTGGCAGTGGGGACCCTCAGTCACCACAGCCCTACCAGCACACACACAGAGCAAACACACAGCCCATGGTGTGTGAGCATCCTCCACACACCAGCCATCCCCAGGAAAAATCCTGCTGCTTTTGCTCTGCTCCTCCTGGATTTCCTGCCTGGAGAAGCCTGTGCCAATGCTCTTTAAACTCTAATTGTTACTGTGGTGAGCGTTGTGGCTGGCTGCAGGAACACCCCTTTGCCTCACCTCCATGGCCCTGCTTGTGATCTTCTGCTCTGATGGGACCTGAAAGAATTTTACCTCCGACACATTTACAGAAACCCCCCACCTGCAGTGACCAGGGAATTTCATGACACTGCCACTGGTGACAACCTTCTAGGCAACATGATGTGGAAAATACACAGAAATGCTCTCAAAGCATATTTTTTCCTGGCCTGTGGATACCTTCTTTTGTTAATAATTTTCTGGAGATAACTGGGACATCAAATTATTTTGGAGCTGTTCTCAAAGGTGCATAGATACTTCATTTTTGTGCTGACAGCTTTAATTATTCAGCAGCTGCAGCACGGGATGAAACACAATGACAACAAAAGGCTGCTAACAGCACAAGAAATGGCCAATTGTGAGGATGGTGTGTTACAATCAGCCCTGAAAAACAGTTTATACTCTCTGACCTGCAGCCAGTCAAACCCTCCTGCTGCTATAGCTGCTGTTTTGGGAAGAGTGCTGTTCTCTCAGCTGAGAGTCACTTGTGAGACAAAGGAAAACGCTGCCTTCCCTTCAATCTTCTCTGTGGTCCCAAGTCATTATATCTTATCAGTGGGCTGATTATTCATTTAAAATGCAAACCCATTAAAAAATGTAATTTTCTGCTGTACCTCACTTGACACACATTTCCCATTTATTCCTGGGGAGATGCAGCCACTCTTTAACATTGTGGAAACTCATATGGAGTAGAAAAAAGCTCAGCCTCAAGTGTGATGGGGGCAATGGGCACTGCTCAGAACTGAACTTCCCTTGTCCTGGTGGGCAGCTGCAAATATTGAACACACAATGCAGGAAAAGAAATGCCCCAGGGGATCCAAACCCCTCTGAAATGACCCCGAAGTTCACAAGTGTCCTCACACTGAGGAAGCACAGGAAAGCTGAAGCCTGAGTGAGAAAAAGCTACAAAGAGCTCCTAAAACTTTCAGAAATTGGGTGCAGCAGAAGCAGTGGCAGGACCTTTGTCCAGAGCCATGGGGATGAGATGGGATGAAGGAACACAGAGGAACAGCAAAGGACATCCTGACTGACAGAGCAGCCACTCCCTGGGCTGCTCAAAAACACCTTTTAAAGTGATTTTCAGTATGGGACCATAGAAGGCCAGGCTGGAAAATAATTCAGTCTAAGGAAAAGTGAAAAGAAGAACGTGCTGAGGAAGAGGAGCTTGCCAAAGGCCTTGGTTGAAATGTGCAGTTGGGTTCCTGTCTGGCAAAACTCAGAAACACTGTCTGGGAAATTCACTTAGTTAAGAAGAGAAGGAAGAGTAAGAGTAAGTAATTAAGGTTCACATTATCCTCTGAGCCTGGCATCTGCTTAAATTAGCTCATTTGATCTCCACTTTCTCCTTTAATCTGAGTAGTTCTGAAAGAGTTATTACAGGACACGGGTCTCTGTTCTGGTTTGCCTCTTTTTATCCCACTATTTATCCAATTAATTTATTTGTTCTGCATTTTAGATTCTTTTGTCTGCTTTTACCAACTTTCCCTCCATGCTTTGTCTCATCATTTTGCCCTTGCTCTCACTTCCTTCTGACATGGGCTTGGTTTTGAATC
The DNA here is from genome assembly GCF_903797595.1 of Erithacus rubecula. Taxonomy (NCBI): domain Eukaryota; kingdom Metazoa; phylum Chordata; class Aves; order Passeriformes; family Muscicapidae; genus Erithacus; species Erithacus rubecula. Next base: position 1,066,709 of record NC_136669.1, read on the forward strand.
TGTTTAGTTTTTGTGTAATGGAATTTCCCAAGTTTTTCTGAAGGCTGGGAATGGTTCTATCATGGCCAGAGGGCAAAGCCAGCAGAGTTAGACCCCAGGGTTGCTGTTTGCCCTCCCTGGTCTCACCCCAGCTCACCCAGATTTCTGATTCCTCCTCCCAGCTCTGCAGATTCATGGGGACTCGATAATTTTAGAGCTTTCCAAGGAAATACACAGAACTAAACCCAATGTGCCCCCAAGCCAAGTTTCCCATCCATTCCTGCTGCCAGCAGAGAGTGTCTCAGGGCAGGTACCTGCTCACACTGCTTTCCACACAGGTAACACCTTCAACCCTTCTTGGATTATTTGAAAACCTGGAAATTCTCCCTCCCCAGGTGCCAGGGGCCACTGTGCAGAGGGAAAAGCAATGTAAGAACTCAGAATCTTGGGCTCTGCACTGAAAATCCTTCTCTTTCAGCAGCCCACTGCTGGAATAGTGCTCTCAAGGCTAGATACATTATCAAAGTTTAAATTAGGTCCATTGAATTTTATTAGCAAATTTCTACTTTGTTAGCAATTTCATGCTGCCTATTACCATTTGTTTTTAATTTATTGTTATCACTCGTCCCAAAAGGCTAATTCTGTTAGCACTTTCCACATTGTATTACAGAAAACAAACCAAGGGCTGTGATTCCTCCCCCTGCCCTTTTCCTATGTTTGTAGACAAAAATGTCTCTCCTGAGCACTCCCAGCAGCTCTGCCCAAGGGGCCAAGTCCTGGCCATGGCTGGTTGGAAGGAGCCACACAAAACATGCTCAGGTGTGGGAAAATGAGGCATGAGATGCTCCTTTATGGGCAGGAGCATCTTATCAAATCTGATCAAAAGTGATGTAATTCCTGTTAGGATTTAAAAGAAAAAAAGAAGGTAAATATTCCCAATATTCCCAAAGCCAATACTATAATACTTAAGTTTGATTCTTAAATTAAAATACAAATAGATCCATTTTAGTGAAATCATCAGTTAAATATCCATGGATGTCTGAATGATTCATTCACTACTAAATATTGCAAGACATTTCCTGTAAGAGACATTCATGCTCATGGATGCATTTACAAAATACATGGAATACAGAGTTTAAGATGGAACCATAATACTCCTGCTCATGAGCAGAGAATGTAGGTCAGATTTTGGGATATGTATCTTTGATCTCTGAGCTCATTTTTCATTTTTTTTCTCTTTTGCACTCTGGAATTCATTATGGGTGTGTGGAACAGTAACATCAGGAGATGGGAATTGCTGGCAGCCCCTGCAGGATCCCTGTGCTCTTGGGATGGGAACTGGCACCTCCCTGTGCCCCATCACCAGCTGAGCCCTGAGCTGGTAACTGGGCACACAGCACCAGGACAAGGGAGGAAATCCCTGTGTGTACTGCAGCATCCCACCAAAAAAGGCCCAAATGTTGGTCCTGCACAGCAGAGTCAGTTCTCACCTTGCTGGTGTGTTTTATTCAGAACTTTCAGGTTTCATCATGTTGTTTTCACTGTCACCTCTGGGACCACGGCTCCCATTTAATCCAGGGACTGTCAAGAGAAGGAGAGAGGGGTATATCTCCTGCACAGTGCCTGTGAAATTACCCTTATCCTTTGATATATTAAAATTGAAGTGCTATAAATTTCTGTTGTCATGGAGATATTTTCCATGCCACTTCATGATTGGCCATCAGAATTCACTTTCCTTTGGGTTTTCCAGCCTAATTAACTGTTATATTTTTGCTGGCAGAGAGGAAAAACCCACATGAGCAGCTTTTGGACTTTTTCCTCCCTCCCAGAATAAATTTCATTTTTTGTATTCTATTAAAGGCAAAATGCACAAGTGTGGCTTGCACTCCTGGTGCAGCAGGGCTCTGGCAGGAGTGGTTTGAGCATGGAGATGTGCTTTGGATCCTTTGGGATCTCCTTTACTCCAGGGCAGGGAGTGGGGATGGAGCAGGGCACAGCCACACAACCCTGGGCAGGGAACAAGCAGACTTCTCCAATTCTAACAAGGGTTTGTTCACTCCTGTCTTTGTTTTCTTCACCCTTGTGTTGCAGGGAACAAGCAGACTTCTCCAATTTTAAAAAGGTTTTGTTCACTCCTGTCTTTGTTTTCTTCACCCTTGTGTTGCAGGGAACAAGCAGACTTCTCCAATTTTAAAAAGGTTTTGTTCACTCCTGTCTTTGTTTTCTTCACCCTTGTGTTGCTGGTTTCTCCTAAGCTTATTTTGGAGTTGGAGGATGATGGATCAAGTCTGTCAGATTTGGAGAGCAGGGAGGAACAAACTCACTCATTTAAACTGATATGTCCACACCATTTCAGGCTTCCTGTACCCTTCCAAATCCTGCATGGTCAGGTGCTACTTCAAGACAATGCCTGGTGGCTGAGGTTCATCCTACCCACTGCCTAGTGATGTGCTTGATTATAAATTCAAAGTTAATTTATGTACAGTCTGTAGCATGGACAGGCCTGGGGATCAGCTTCCCCTATGCTTTTCAAATTAAAGTGTCTTTGATGTACTTCTCTTCCTGCCTTTGAACATTTAGAGTCCATTGGCAATGAACTGAATGATTTGGTACTAAACAGACACCCCTCTCTTTCCCCACAAGAGAATTAGCATCAGGTCTTAATTTACTAATGGACTATAGACATCCATTAATGTAGTAATTAATTCAGTGCTAAAGTGCCTGTAAGAGGGAACCACACTGAGTGCATGGGGGAAAAAATTAGAAGTGACAGTGAGCATCACAGGGTTTTGGTGGAAAAGTTAACTTAACAAAGAAATAATGGTGTGCTTTATTCCTTGTCTACAGCTCTGTGTCTAATTGCAGCATTTGACAGCAATGTTATGCTCAATTCTCAGTTTTTGGACAGGGGTCCAGGAGTTCAATGTGGAGGTGGTTGAGGCCAGGCCAGGCCATGTCAGCAGGGCAGGAGCAGGGAGGACATTGCCTGCACATCCCCCTGGTACATCCCAGTGCCTCTCAGCTCCCAAAAGCAGCTCCTGGGCTGGCTGCACCTGCCCTGGCTCCCTCTCCACCTGGGCTATGGCCTGGCAGTGTGAGCCCAGCTGCTCCAAAGCTCCCCTGGCCCCTGAGGCACTGCCCAGCACTCTGCTGTGCAGCTGATTTCATTGCTGCTTACTAACACAAGGATGCCTGATCCCTGTGGGAGCCCAGGGTGTCCCCCTGGCCTCCTTGGGGGTCTCAAACCACCCTAGTGAGGGTCTCAAAGACTCTGAGTGAGACCCTGGTATCACAGGTGCTGGATTCTAACTCCTGGGGGAAGTTGTCAGCACAAAGAGAATGGAAACAAGCTACCAAAGTTAGTGAAGTGTAAATTAGATTGTTAGAACGTAGATAAACAGACTTTTGGGAATGTTTATGATAAGGGACACGTGGCCAAGATGGAGAATTTGGGGGTGGACACCTTTTCCTCCTTCTTCTCCATGCCATCCATGTTGGGTGACACGTTGGCACTCTTGGATTGGATGGGGTCAGGGCTGGGCCATTTAATAAAATTGTACTGTACTGGGAAAATTTTGTAAACATGTAACACGAGGTACAAACTATATAAGATCAGCCCTGCATTCACCAGGCAGATTCCACCATGGGTGCCAGGCTGAGCAGACCCTGCTGGCCAGGCAAAAAGTCCCTGAGATAAGAAACAATAAACAATCCCTGGAACAAGAGAAAACCATCTCTGGCAATCTCTCTTTGGCTGCTTCAGGGAGAACCAGGGTTTGAACCACCTCATGTCCCTCTGGGGGATCTTGGGCCAAAGGAGAAACCCCAGACTGGGACAGCTCCTCACCTTCCAGATCCCCTCTGCTGATTGCAATTAGCTGCCTTCCTGAAAATAATTACTGCCAGTGGCAATTATTACAATTAAAGTGTTTACTAATGGTTTGCAATGCCCAGGCTAAGCTGGGCATCACATGCCAGGGCATGGATGAATTTAATTAGGCATTATTTAGAACTGCATCTTGGTTCATAAATTAAACACCTTTTCAGTTCATTTGTGAGGTATCCATTGCATTCCAATGAGAAAGACAAATGAGCAAGAGCAGTTTTCACTCAGAGCCATTCAAAGCTCTGTGAGCAATCAGATTTTTTTTAATGCTACATTACATATTTCAGGAACACACCAGCCAATTCACATCAGCACCCCAAATTAATGAGGCACAACAATTATGTGAGTTGAGAGTTGACATGAGCTTTCCAGTGGTGGAATTTCATTTGGATGAGGAAGCTGGGCTGCAGAGGATGCCACAATCCTGAAAAAATCCTGCAGCAGGCTATGATTGCTGCCTTTGTGCTGCTGTTTGTGTGGTTTCCATCATCACTTGCTCTCCAGCTCAGAACACAAGCATGCTCTTGTGCTGCACAAGATCAGCACTTCACTGATTGCTCTGCAGGCAGAGGGGATGTGCCAGGGTCTGATTGCATCAATAAAACAATGGTTTCATCACAGCTTTTCATGCTGCACTGTCAATATGGAGGGGTGATGTGGGTTCCTCTGTTACCTGTGGTGCCCATTAGTGACTGCCTGGGCAGGATTGTGGAATTACAGAGGAAGGGATGCAGCAGCTGCTGCTGGTTTGCAGTGTGCACAAAGATCAGCAGCTGTGTGTGCCCTGCTGAGCCTTGGGCTGAGCACCAAGCAGCTCTCTGGCTGTGTGGATGTCAGCAGCACTGCAAAGGTGCAGCAGCTGGGCAGTTTCTGATCACCCAGCACCAGATGAGTGGCCTGAGCACACCCTGAGCATGTCCTGGTTTGCTCTCAGCACAAATCCTTTATCAACAGCTTGGCCTTCAAGACCTTGTTTTCTTTTAAAAACAGGCAAAGGGGTTACAGTGTGGAGCCTTGGTCACTGTGTGCTTGGCTTGCTGAGCTCCAGAAACTCCATTTCAGCCTCACTCAGGGTCTGAGTCTCCCCTCAGCCAAGGGGTTTCAGAGGGGCCATGCCCTGTTCTCTCCTGCCCATGGCACAGCTCCCTCCTCCAGAGCAGCAATCCCAGTGCCAGGAGGTGCCTGTGCCTCCTGTCTGTGCCACCCAGCCACAGCAGACTGGCACCACTCTGCAACAAAAGCAGCTCAGCTCCCAGGAAGGAATTTCCCTTCCAAGTTGCTGTGATCCATGTGGGTTAGAAACCCATTTGTCAGCCAGGGCTGGTGCTGAGCATTCTGACACACCATGGATATTCATGGCAGGGTGAGAACCTGGTGCAAATTCATTTCCATCAGATGGGCTGCAGCAGGTTCTTCATGCCCCAGGTGGGAGTGTGTGGTACCCCTGAGCAGAGACATCAGCTCATGGCAGAAGAGCTGCTGCTCTCCTCACCCCTGGCTGCTGCTGCATCAGGCCCTCAGCTGTTTTTTAGGTGCTAAAATAAACATTAAAGGCATCAGAAACATTTTGAAAGTTGGTGTCTTGGCATTTTTCTCTAATTCCACCACTGACAAGAGGAATATGGTGGGGTTTTTTTTATTTTTTATTTTTTTTATTTTTCAAAGCACAGCTTCTTCAAATGGATAGAATGGATCAAAAGAGATCAGAGATGCCTATAAATACCATACTTAAATTTGCTGCAAACAGAAAGCAACTGTGTGTGTGCTGGAGCTGTGTTTACTCCTGATGCTACCAACAGCCCCAGCTGGGCTGGCACAGAGAGCAGCAGAAATCTCCCCTGAGGCTCTTGCCTCTGCAATTGCAACAGGCACTTCTGGCAGACTTTATTGAGTATCTAGTAAATAATTTTTAAGAGGTTATATGCAGGCTTGAGCCAGCTATGCTCAGCACTCTGGTTTTTCTCCCAACCAATTGTCCATAAAGTTGTAAGCTGATTTTTATCTTCCTAGCACACTTATCTGGTGTTAATGGGACAGGGGTAGAGGAAATTAAAAACCCAGAGAAGATGATGACAGGGTGATAGCAATAAAGGAGCCTCTTCCTGCTTTGTGAAGTTCATTCTGGGTTGGGAAAGGAGCAGCCTGGACAGAAATGAGACCCCTCCCTGCACACCTGGCTGGTGCAATATTCACACCAGGGAATATTGTCACAGTGCACTTGTGACCCACGAGCCCTGCAGCAGCTCCAGTCCTGGGGAGAAATGCCAGAAAATGCCTGTGAGCACAGCACTGTGTCCCAGAACCATCCAGCTGAGTCCAGCTGAGCCCTGGGTGGTGAAAGCACAATTCACAGCTGAGCTTCCAACACACACAGCCCAGAGCCAGCAGTGATGCTCTCACCTCACCCTGGGGCACTGATCACTCACCTGCAGCACTGGCACAGCTTCTTTCCTTTGCCCTTTCATTCCTGCTTTTAACACGGATCAAACACATTGATTTTAAATCCCAGAACTTGAAAGCCAAAACTCACCCAAAGAATGTCCTGAGCCACAGAGCTCCAGTGTCTGCCCTGAAACCACCCCAGGGGGAGCAGGGGGAGCAGGGACCCTCCTGACCCCTCTGCCCTGGGCTTGGGGACACCAGCAGCAAGGGGAGCAGGACACACCCAGGGCTCTGAGCCCTGCACAGCATCAACACAGCCCAGAGCCAAAAATCTGTGCATTTAAAAATCAACAAAACCTTTCCCCCCTGCTTCAAGGCCAAGGAAACCAGCCAGCCTTGCAGCAGAGAGCAGAACAGAGACAAAAAAGAAAAAAAAACAGAAAAGAGAGAGACCTCCTAATTAGAGCAAGATTCAATAAGCCCTAGGCTTGTTTTAAAATGAAAATGCTGCCACTTCTTCTCAGCAGTGACCTTACTTCTGCCTTGAGGATTGATACAAAGCACAGAGGCATTTGCAGCCACTGGTTTCAGTGGAATTGCCCAAGAAGTGAAGTTTGGAGGATAAAGTCTTCCTGGGTCAGGTTGGAATTGTCTCACAGAAATTTCAATTCATTTTCTTTAGCTGTCTATCAGCTTTGCATCCCTCACAATGCTCATTTCAGCCTTTGTGGCTCCCAAATATCTTATTAACATCCATTAAATCCCACAGCTCCCTATGGGGACAGAGGAAACGTCTCCCTTCCAGGTGCAGTGCTAAGCTGCAGCTGTGCCAGATTTATCAGGTTTTAATCAGATTTAAATCAGACATTTGTTTCTCTTCAGACCTGGTTGCTAGGTATGACAGCAGCAAATTTATACACACCTGACCCAGGTATAATTAGCTGAGAGTATGAGATATTATTCAATATATTATTAAGTGAATGAGATAATAATTTTCCTCTGGATTTGCATAACATAGCAGGATGAGGAGGAACTAATCTCTACATCCAGCTCTCACCTGCCAGCTCAATATTAATACAATTACTTCATATATTTTATTTCCTATCAATGATATAGTAATATATAATATTAATATATTAATATATGTATTAATATATGTATTAATATATTGATATATGTATATTAATACATATATTAATGCAATAAAAATACCCATAATATTTGCAATTACAAACCCTCAGGACTCACCATGAAGAACCATTCATCCACCATGGTGTGCCCAAGGGCTGGATCTGATAATTCCACCTTCTCCACAGCCCCACCCTGCCCAAATTCCAGAGTTTCCAAAGATCCACTCCCTGCCATGTGCCAGGCTGTGCTTTCATGGTCATGATGACAGAACTTTTGCAGCACTGCCCACATTCCCTAATTTCTGTGGAGCTCAGTAATGAAGTGTCACCCAACACTGGACACATGAGCTGTGTCACTGCCCTGAAGCAGCAGCAGCACATCCCAGGACATGGCCCAAAAGCCACCCCAGAACCTGCTTGTGGGACAGAAGGATAAATATTGAAACAAGGAAAAAAACCAAGCTCAAAATCTGTGACAATATTGCAGATGCAGCTCAGCAGACCAGAAGCTTGTCACTGGGTATTGCCTTTTTTCAGCTGTGAAACTCCCTTTGAAGGGGCAGTCAGAGGCCCCTTTTTTTATCCTCACTTTTCTATTATGTGTTATTCACATTTTCATGTGGTAGTTTCTATGAGAAATGCACACCTTCCAGCAACTAATAGAAAATTCAGATAATGAAGACTGCAGCTCCTGATAAAAAAATCTCCAGGAATGAATTAGCCCTAGATGGTTTTACTCTCTGCTTTTAAATCCATGCTTATAATAAAGGAAGAAAGCCAGCTGATTTGAAAAATCTAAACCCCACTACAAATTACAAGCCAGGAAATACTTTACCTAGAAGGTAAAAGTTGGACTATTACCACAGATAAAGAAGCCACATGTCTTTGTTTTACCTGCCCAGGCATGTTTTTGTAATAGAGCAGTCTGGTGTAATGACAATTCTTATTTCAACTGTCCATTTGTCACACTGGGTTTTCTTCCTGGTGTAACAGCACAGAAAAAGACCAGGACTGGGAATTTAATGTCTTTGTTCTTTGTTCCTGTCTGCAGTTCTCAGATTCTCGTGTTTCTTGATCCTACATGAATCCCAGCAAATGGATTTTTGCAGCCCATTTCTCCAGATGAAAAGCAGAAATCTCTGTTTCTGTCAGGAAAGCTGTTCTGGCACCCTTGGGGCAGACAAGGGACAGGATGGGCAGAGAGGGCAGGCAGGGAAAGCTCCTTGCTGTGAATTTTTGTGAGCACATCAGGGAAAGGTGCACCTCACCTGTACTGTGTGGGATGTCACCTCCCAGGGCAAAACCTTCTGAGCTGCTCATGGACATGTGTAGAGACAAAACACCTTCATCAGTGAAGAGCTCTCAGATGCCTGAAAACCAAGCTCAGGTCCAGATCAGACACAGGAAAGTCTGGAGGGTAAGGTTTGCTTTCTCCCATTTTATTACAGCTCTGTGCAGTGTCCCTGTCTGCTCACAGATTTGGGCAGCTGGGCTGAAGATGAAGAACAAGGTGAGGGCTGCAGGTGGTGAGGCCACAGGTATCCATTGTACCCCCCTAAAACTTGTCTTTCCACAGGGCTCTGTGCCTGTTTGCCCTCTCTTTCACCCACTGAAAAAGCTGGGCCAGTAAAATGCTCTCCACTAAATTTTATAGGAGGACCAATGATGGCACAAACACCTGGAAATCCAACCAAATCCATACCCCCCAAAGCAATCCCTACATTTCTGTAGTGCCTCTTGTTGCAGGATTTTTCCTGAATAAAACCCTTCCAGTCTCTCCTGGGGATCAGCAGAGCCCAGCTCCTGTTCCAGCCCCTCTGCCAGAGTTCATCCTCTGGGTTGTTCCTATGGAATTTTCCAAGGCATTGGAAACCAGTGGCTGTGCTGGGAGCACTGGGACCCAGACCTGCTTAGCTTGCTGAAGATTTTTTTCTCTATCTGCCAGTGAAGTTTCCCAGTGCTAAACTGAAATCAAGAAGCCAAAGCAAGCTCTGCCCATCTGTGTCTCTCATCACACTCTTCACAGAAACAGAGAAATCAGTGTTTTCCCTTCCAAACATCCTCAGGGGTCAGAGCCCTTCTCCATCAGACACCACCAGGCAGAACCCCTGCTCATTTCCCAGCTCTGAGACCAGCATTTGCATCTGAACTGCTTTCAACAGGGCATCAGAACCTGCCACTTCCCTTAAGGCTGCCTCAAGGAGACCCCAGAATATTTAGAAATTGAAGTTTTGTCATGAAGTGGCAACCCATGAAAGAACCACTGCAGGAAGCACCTTCCAAACCAGAGCAGTGAGCTCATCACTGGGCACAGATGAAGCTCCAAGTGCTCTGAAATGCCCTTTGAGTGATTTCCCCACAGGTCAGCAGGCTGCAGAGTGGCTGTGGAATGACAAGCAGCTCCCACCTGGCAGATGGGAGGAGCAGGCAGGAGAACACCCAGGCTGGCTGAGCTTTCTGCTCCTTTGGCAGCTCTCCAGGTGTGAAATGCAGAGTGCAGCTTTCCTCTCTGCTCTGCTTTAGTTAGCAGTGCCACTCTCAGCACCTTTCCTGGGAGGCCAATAAATAGTTAAATATCTGGGAGGGAGACACCTGCCCTTCAACAGCACACCTGGCAAGGTGGGCCAGTGCTTGATGCCACAGAGCTGTGAATGATGCAGAGAGCAAAGAACAAAACCATGTGAAACAGCACAGAGCTTGCTGCTCAGAGACCTGAGCAGTGAATTTATGGAAAATGGATGAATAAAGGCTCCATCCTGAATTAATAAAGGCTCAAGTGTCCCTCTCTCTGCTGCTGGCACTGACAGGGCTGCAGGAGAGGGGAGAAAAACCAAACACACATCCCTCTCTCTTCTGCACAGTTACCTTCCTGAATAAGTTGCCTTTCGAAATTTGCTTTCCTGTTAGAAGTTTCTCCACACCATGCAAGCCCTCAGGCCCATGAGCTGGTCAGCACAAACAGCACAGATAATTCCTTTAAGGCACTGTGCACTTTGAGGAGTTTACTAATATTGATAAATAAGGTTTTATTCTCTGTATTAAGAACAAGCAAACCTCCAAAGGTTTGGAGTTTTTTGGTTTTTTTAAGTTCAGGGATTTATCCAGACATCTGGACGCTTTTTTTGCAGTTTCTCCAGATTTTCTTGGCCAGTACATTTTGCTGGAAATCATGAGATTTCCAATGGATTTTTGGTTCTCATCCAATTGGAAATTCAGCAAGAGGCGTTTTTCCCTCACAGCCTTCCAGGATTTCTAGTTCATGTGCTGGCTGGGATCAGCATATATAGAGGGGCATAAAAAGAAAGCCTTGATTAAGAAAAGCTGAGGAAATATTAGTACTTCAAAGGTATCTTTCCTGCTTGGGGTGATGGTTCTAATTAGTTTCTAATGAAGCAGAGCTGATGGAGTCCTGCTTTGTGGGACTGTTCATGGCCATTCTCTGCACAGGAGGACACTGAGGAGGGAAGATCCAGCCTGTGCCAAGCCCATCTATGATCAGACAGTGTGTCTGATGGGGATGTGAATTACCCAGCTCTTAATTAGAGAGGGTTATTAGCCCAGTGGCTGAGCCTCTGTATCTGCAGCCTCCAGGTCTCTCTCAAGGACACCTGCTGGGGATGCTCTGCAGTTTTGTAGCTTTGGGAGGCAAGGACACTCTCCTGCCCTCAGCTCCATGGTGTTTCCTCTCGTCCCACAATGGAAAAGCAGCAAACTGGTGATGGGGGGGCAAGGCAGAGATCAGAAACACTCATGGGGCAAAAAAGGAGGAGGAGGTTGAGGAGATAATGGAGCTTTAATCCATCTTTCTCCAAAATCAGCCTAAATCTGGAAAGATGCAGTAAGAGATAAAGGACCAAATCCAAAGAGGGCAGAGGAGGGGAAAAAAAAAAACAAGGTCAAACTGCAGGAGCAAGTGAAGCACTGTGCCAAAGTGGGGAGAAGCTTTTTGGCTGTTTGGTGAGAAGCTTTGTCCTACAGAGACACCACTGGTGTCCCCTGCCCCATCAGCCACCCCACAGCCCTGCTGGAAACTCCTCTGGGCAGCACTTCCACTTCCAGGAAATCTGCTCTCAGTGCACTTTGCACAGACAGCATTCCAGGAAAACAGATGTCATGCACTTGGAGGGATTGTGCATTGGAGGGATTGTGCATTGGAGGGATTGTGCATTGGAGGGATTGTGTATTGGAAGGATTGTGCATTGGAGGGATTGTGCATTGGAGGGATTGTGCATTGGAGGGATTGTGCATTGGAGGGATTGTGCATTGGAGGGATTGTGTATTGGAAGGATTGTGCATTGGAAGGATTGTGCATTGGAGGGATTGTGCATTGGAGGGATTGTGCATTGGAGGGATTGTGCATTGGAAGGATTGTGCATTGGAGGGATTGTGCATTGGAGGGATTGTGCATTGGAGGGATTGTGTATTGGAGGGATTGTGCATTGGAGGGATTGTGTATTGGAGGGATTGTGCATTGGAAGGATTGTGCATTGGAGGGATTGTGTATTGGAGGGATTGTGTATTGGAGGGATTGTGCATTGGAGGGATTGTGCATTGGAGGGATTGTGCATTGGAGGGATTGTGCATTAGAAGGATTGTGCATTGGAGGGATTGTGTATTGGAGGGATTGTGCATTGGAAGGATTGTGCATTGGAAGGATTGTGCATTGGATTTAATTCCAGCAGTGTGTGGGGAGCCAGGAGTGAGTTTTGAGGCTCAGAAAGCAGCCAAGGACTGGTGGGCAGCTGAGGGACGTGGGGTGGCTCAGGGACACTCAGGCAGAGGCAGGTCACACACCCTGCCAGTGACACTCATCTCTAAAGGGAGGGATTTTCCTCACAGGGAGCAGAAGGCAGCCAGAACTTTTGTTAGTGCTCTGTACCAAAAGGTGATGGAGAGTTTGCCAAAGCTGTCTCCTACAGAACATAAAACCCCTCTGGAACTTTAACTGAGAACCATTCCCAACATGTTTAAGGCTTCCAAAGCCATCAAAGCTAAGAATTCATTAAGAGAGAAAATAAGGTTGTAATTAATTAACTTACTGAAATCATGAATCAAGGACTGTGCAGGAAAGGCTGTGCATCACTTTGCAAGTTATTCATTTAATCAAATAACTGGGACGAAATATTTGCATTAATAATTGCACCAGAAAGTGCTGATCACAATGTTCAATAAATCCAAATTGCTAATTCTACCAACTCGATTTCAAGTCTGTGACATCCATACAAAAAGTCCCACTGGTATAAAGGAAGTTTTGGGGCTGTGTCTTTGGAAATTTAAACAGAAGATTCCTCTGAGGCAGAAGGGAATTGTTGTGATCACTCCTGGGCACAGCTTGCAGCCAGGACAGGAGCCTGGCTCTCCTGATTTCATGTGCTCAGGGATGTTTCATCAGGATGTTCCCCATGTGGAAACACACCATCCAAACTCATCCTCACTCTCTGGAAACTGAAGGTTCCCCTGCTTTGCCTAAAACACCTTCATTTCATTTTGACTTTGTTATTTTCTGCTTTTGTATCTGATTATATCTGCTTTTCACTGATTTGGGACTTTCTGACTCAGTGGCTAAAGCAGCAGCAGGACAGTAGAACTGAGTCATGGGGCCTCTCAAACTGCCTCAAATCAGAATAATTTAATGCAGCCTTTTGATACCAATGCTGGTTATTAATATGCCAAAAGCTTCATTGCATCAACTTTCCCCTGAGCTGCAGACACACTTTACAAGCAATAAGGTTTTGTTTGGCAATACTGAGATGTAGTTTTTGCCCTTTTGTCTTTCCTGCTCTTTTTTTTTTCCCCCCATAGATCTATTTGCTAAAATAAATTGAAATTGGGTAAAAGAATATAAGGCACAATTTATACTAGATATATCTGCAATTACTAACTCTGAATTAAACATATTCCTTCATGAATAATGAAGCAGAAATAGGCCAGAAGAAAAATGAGATAAGATCTTCAATCCATGTATTTTTAATTGCTTCATTATCTAAAATTTGGTATGAATAGCAGTGGATACAGTTTGCTGTTAATGCACAAAAAGAAATGAGGATTTTCAACCAAATCACAAAAGGCTATCAAAAATTAATTTTGTGTGCTGTGATCATTGAAAATGTAAGTGATTTTGTGGCAGAGTGACATAAAAAAATACCATTTATATGCTAATAATGAACAAGTCATATTTTTTCATTTTGATGCAAAATAAATTTTATTTTCATTTTAATGAACTGTAATGAATTATAAGCTGTTTCTTTTTATCTTCAAGTAAAAGCTGGGGAAAAGATAATGGAAGGTTGACAAGAAGATTGCCCCAGAATGAAAATAGGATGGAGCAGAGCATGACCCTTTGCTAAACTCCTGACTTGGCAAAACCAAGGTGAGAACTGCCCATGGGGCAAAAGGGAGAAAATCACCCAGACTGGGTGGAAAATCCACTTTTATTTCACAGCAGAAGGGGATGCCACACTCACCACAGCAGCAGCAGGGACAAGCTCAGGGATTTCTTCTGCAGCCACAGATAAAAGGTGCAGTTGTTATCCTGGCAGTCCCTAACTCTGAATTAAACATGTTCCTTCATGAATAATGGAACCCAAAAAGGCCAGGGGTGCTAAGGAATCTGATCCAAAGCCTATCAAAGCCAATTAAATGCCTTGCATTGATGCTTACCTTATTAATAAATAACTATGGGATTTTTTTTTCTTTTTTTTTTTTTTTTTTAGCAATTCCTCGAAGCACCAGGCACAGCCAGGATCTTTATCACACAACACAAGAGACAGTCCTGTCCTAAGGGCATCCCAGTGCCAGGACAAGGCAAGAGATGGTGAGCAGGATAAGGGCAGGGAGGCCAAAGAAACCCTGGGATTGTTGTGCTCAGCAATTCTGAGCAGCAGCCTTGGCACAGCAGCTGCTCCAACACTTCTGAGCAGCTGAACTTACCAACACCAGCTGAAAACAAGATATTGCAAACATTAAACACCCAGCAAAACCCAGCTCAGCTTTTTCCAGTGAGCCAACCAGGATGAAAAACCAGTTGGGAGCTGTTTGTCTTGTGTTTGCTGCTCCTTGTGCTCCCCAAGGGTTCCTCCAAGCACCCCCCTCTCCTGGAAATGCCCACACATGATCAAATTCCAGCTTTGGCTTCCTTCTGGGACCTTCTGCACGTTATTAAAACAACCTGCTGTGTCCTGGGCTCCTGTGGCAGGTGGGGCTGCTCACCTGGGCTCGGAGGGATGCTCTCAGGCTGAACTGCAGGCTGCTAAGGAAGAAGGAAAAACTCTTGGCCAACAGTGCAAAGTCACCTGAAACAAAGGAATTCATGATCTTCAACCAGAAGATCATGGCAGCAGAGCAGGGGAGCAAACCCAGGCTGATCCAAGACAAATCCAGCAAAAATCAGGTGCAGGCATCCATGAGCTGTAAATAGGATTAAGGCTTTTTACAGATGGAGACAACTCAGCAGCCTGAGGCTTTCAGAGCCCAGCCCAAAGCTCATCCCAAAGCAGAAGAGACTGACAAGGGCAGTGCCTGAGCCTGGCTTAACCAGCTACAAAACCCCCTCTGCATTTCCATGGCTGCCCATTGCCAGCACTGCTCATGTTAGCAAACCTTGTCAGCAAACCTACAAATTAGCTGTGTTTTCCCTTCCTTTACTGCTTAATTTTTATTTTCCTTGAGCCAAATGTTAAAATTTCCAGTTGCTGAAGAAAGGAATAGCTTAAGATTCATCTGCAGACTTGGTTTTGTTTTTTTCCTGCTCATCCCTGGGATGAACAGAACACTCACATAGTGTTTGACAAGATCTCCAGCACAAAGCCTTTTTTGTACATCCTATCAGCTTATCCTAATTGTTTCCCAATTGTTATGTGAATTTATTTGAAAAGCAATAAAGAAAATAAAATTACAAGAAGAAAGTAGCTGTGCAGAAGACCCCCTAAATGAAGAGGAATGAACTGTGTTTTCATCTTCTGAAATGTGCACAAAAAGACTACGTAAGCAGGAACAGAAAAATAACAGATGTTTACAAGGAAAAAAACAAAACTGAAGAAAACACAGAGATGTGAATAAACACAGTTTGACTCAACCAATTAGAAACATTTGTTTGATCCAACAATGAAGTTTTGATAAGCATCAAAGTTTCTGTTTGAGTTGCTGTCTTGACATAGTTACTTAGAAAATTGCCCAGATTTTTAAGGATTTGTCCAAATCACATAAAATTGTACCATCATTTTCTTTGGTTGCTACTCTGCTCCATGGGGAATCTTGCCAACAAGAGACATGTAAGTCTTAATCGTGCTTGAACAAGGGAGATTTACAATTCAGCTCTCAATGAGACATAATGAGTCAGATAGAAGGTGATTTGCTCCTTCACATTGTTCAGGCAAATTATAGATTTTCTACAAAATCTCCACATTTTTTTTTCCAAATATAATTCTGTTATTGTAGGCTCTGTCTGTAAATTTCCCCCACTTTTTTATTATTCTATTCAGGTTTGTATACATTGAGAAACAGATCTTGGAAAGGAAGCAGATATCTGCCTGCTTGACACACTTTTGTGTTGGCATTTTCAAGAATGAATCTGAAGGTCCTGGTGTGGAATGAACCAGCTGAGCCCACCCCAGGGAACATGAAAGTAAAAAACATTTTGCATAAAACCTTTCTTGCTCAGTATATCCCACTCCCTAAAATCCTCTGCTTATCAATCTTGCAATGGTTGGGTGTGTCATGAGCAATACAAAGCCTAACAACAACATTTCCAAAATATTCTACTCCTTCCTCGAGCTCACAAAGTCAGTCAAGGAAGAGTACAAATGTTGAAAGGTGTTGGTGCAAAAGGCTGGAGTTGATTTTACACCATTTGTGTCTGCTGGCTTTCAGAGAACACTGATTTATGATTCACCAGGTAACTCCAAGAATGTCTGGGCACTTTGGAAACAGCCCTTTAAAAGGGAATGAAACTGGAGCCAGAGAGGATGCTGTGAATTAACTGGGTTATTAACTGCTGAATGACACACAGGGACACCCAGAAAATGTCCTTTATTATTTTTTAAACACACTGTGCCAGTGTGCAGAGCCTTTACCCCCCTAAAATTCCTGTTTTCTTCCAGATTTGACAGCACACTTCAGTCTGGCATGTGGTCACAAGGAGGCCACCACTGGCTATGGCCACTTAGGAGCTGCTGCTTTTCCTGCAGGAGGAAAATCCAGCTGCTGAGTGCCCCTGAGGGCAGCTGTGCCCATGGTCACCTGCAGGCTCAGCTTCCAGTGCTGTGCCTTTGAAACAAGCAGGATTTACAGGACTAAGGATTTCATAGCCAAAACTCAGACAAAACCTGTGTCAAGGAGCTCTGCTTCTGCACTTCTCATTTTTTCCCCTGCTTTAAAGTGTCTGACAGAAGAAAGCAGAGCAGCAGAACATGCAGGGACACTAATCAAGCCTGGAAAAGGATCATTTCTGAGAGGATGGACAGCAGGCAGAGCTCTCTGTGAGGCAGCCACACCATGGGCAAACAGCAGTGCTTCTGGACAACTCCCTGCTCATGATAAATTAGAGTGGTTGCATTGATGACTCAGGGAAAAGCAAAGCTGCAGAAAAGTTTAGCCACATCTTCAGGGAGAGGAGGGGAAAAACAACCCCAGCTGTTGAAAGCAGAGGAATTGAAATGTGTCTGCAAAAATAACAGAAGAATTCTCTGTACCTACAGCAACCATCCCCACCTGGCTCCATCTGGAGATCAGGCAGGTGAGAGCAGAGAGAAGAGGAACAAATGCTGAAGTGTCTGAGGGAGGATTTTACAGCTGGGGGATGTCAATGGATACCAATCATTTATTTTTTTTAAAAAAGGATGCTATCCTAGAGGAAATAAAGCAACAAAGGAAGCGAGCATGGCATGTATTTCAGATGCATCACTTTACACATAGCACAAATATATTTTTCATATTATTTTTAGGGGAAATAAGCCCTAGGTAGTCTCATAATATCCTGGTAGAGTGTCAAAAGGAACCTGAAGGTTTCAGTCAGATCTTGTTTGGAGGGTGCTGTAATGCATGTTATTTGGCAAAGAGATTTTCAGTGTTGCCAAGCCTCAGTCAGTTTATGGATTTAAGACCTCAGTCATTTAAGGCCCTGTTTACAAAGCAATGCATCATGTCACAGCATGGCACTGAAGTTGTAAATGGCTCCCAAATTTTGAAAAAACTTCAGGCTGCAGTGGAATACAGATCACTGTGAGACACAGCCACAGGCTTGGGGAGGAATGCTGCACTCTCCTGCACAAACAGCATGCCAGCTCCTGAGCTGGTATAAATCAAAGCAACCTTTTTTCAGATAAAGAGAACAATGGTGATTTATATCCACTGAATCATATTGAATATCTCTTGAGCTGCTCTGCCCTAAGAGCCTCAGGACCAGATCACCAGGCAGAGCAGGATGCTTAATTCAGAATTAAATATCCAAACCTTCCATGGAATTCAGCAACCTACAGGCACATTCACAACAAGCAATGAATACAGAGCACCTCATCCCTCTCCAGAGCAGCTTTGGAGAGCAGAGACCAGCAGGGCTCAGCTTAACTAACCCTGCCAGGAGGGCTGTGCTGGGCCAGCACTGCTCCCAGGGCTGAGCCAGTGCCCCTGGAGCTCTGCCTTGCAGTGATGGTGCTGCCAGCACCAGGCTCAGCCACACGTCCTGTGTGCACAAAGGACAGAAACCAACATTCAGCACCTGCTGGGAGAGGGGAGCAGCACTTGGGACACCTCAGCCCTCTCCAAGTGCAACCACACAAGGTTGTGTCTTTAACACAGCCCTAATTGTTACAGGGCCTGTGTTTAAAAAAAAAATAAATAAAAGCAAGCAAACCCACTCTACTCACAGCTCTTTCATTTACCTGTATCTGTCTGGCACATCAGAGTAATGTGAAGGTTCTGCAAAAAGAACCTGGGTACTGGAGGATGCCAAGCTGAGCATGAACAATATTTCCAGATATCTCCAGAAATATGTCCAGAAAACATGCATTGAAGAAGAACATGGCAGAAGACCAGCAGCAGCCACAGGAGGTGAATAATCTCCTTTACTCAGCCCTGGGCAGGCAGGGCTGCAGCACTGCTCATCCAGTTCTGGACAAGCAAGGACTGGAACAAGTCCAGAGGGGATTCCAAAATAATTCAGGGCTGGAAAGTCCAGAGCTGGAATCCCCCATGATTGGGGATTCCAAAATATTCCAGGGCTGGAATCACCCATGTGAGGAAAGGCTGGGACAGGTGGGTTGGCTCAGGCTGGGAAGAAAAGGCTCAGGGTGACAATGTTTCTTTAATACATGTAAATATCTGATGGAAGCAGTAAAAACACTAAGCCAGGCTCTTTCCAGTGACAGGATAAGAGACACTGCTTGGAATATTGGAGAACCCACTAAAGCCAAAGAAAAGGTTTGGAATTTTTTATTTTATGTTTGATTTCTCTGGCCAACACTGGGACATGTTTCCCAGGGGGGCTGTGGTGTCTCCATCCTTGCAGATCCTCAAAACCTGAACATGGCCCAGGCAACCCTGTGTCTGACCCTGCTCTGAGCAGGCAGTTCTCAGAGGTGACTTCCAACCTCAGGCACTCTGAGATTCTGTCACTGCTTCACTGCAAATGATAAATAACCCAGGGGCAAGGGAGAGAACAACCTTTGGTAGTGGGAATCCTGGAAATCACAGAGCTATGGGCAGGACACTGTGCCCAAAGGCAGCTCAGTCTGCACTCCCAGCCAGGCACAGCACAGTGGCAGCAGCCCAGATAAACCTCAAAAGCATCCAAGTGATTATTGCAGTAGTGGATGGAAACACAAAATAAGGGGGGATTTAACCAGCACCTGATGGGGTGCACAAATTGGGACATAATTGGAGGACAGAAGTACTAATGAGTTACTCAGCTTCTCAGTTACTTGCTGCAGAGTTTCATCACATATTTTTCATACTAACTGAGCATGAAAGTTCCTCTTCTGATGCAAAAAGAGAACAGATAAAACTCAGAAGTCTGCACAGCTTGCTGCCTCTTTCCTCTGCTGGAACATGATAATTATCTCAGGCCTGCCTAATCCTGTAGGATTTATCCCAGACAGAGTTAGGGCTCCCATTGTTCTACACAGTGCTGGGCTTTCCATCCACAGAGCTCAAAGTGCCTTGCTTTGAGTGGGGAAGGCAAGCAGACCTCTTTAAAAGACAAAAATCTCTCACCCAGCCATGCACATTTCATGATTTCATCTCTCTTTATACATGATTGCCAGAACTGGGACAAGTGCTTGGCAAGTCCTGGAAGAGGGAATTTCCTTGGCAGAAAAAAAGCCAAAACACCCCAAAAAGGAGCTTGGTTCTTCAGTGACTGCAGGAGGTGCTGCAGGAGCTCTCAACCTCTGCACTGCAAGCTCAGGGAGGACTCTCAGTCCTGTCCTGTGAGTTACAGCAATCTGTGGTAGGGTCTAACCCTACCTAACCCAAGGTAGGTTAGAACAAAGCTTCTTTTCCAGCTAGAGATGATTAAAAGCCTATTAGACACTGACAGCACATGTGCCTTGCTGCAGTCACCTATAGAGAAAGTCAGGCAGAGAGCAGGGATGTGGTGATATGAAGTAAAGTTATATATTTACTTAATCTTTGGAAATAGATGGTGAATATCACATAAAAAAAAAATAGACTTTTTAACCTTACTTCAGTAACTCAGGAGCAAAGGTTTTCTTTTAGGTGAGTCTCAACAAGTTATTTCATTCGATATCTCTGCACCTTGCTTCCCTTTTGACAGAAAAGCTATATCTGCTTTTTGTGGCTGAGTTTGCAGAAGGTCAAGGAAAGGTCTTAGATTTCTTCCCTCTGCCCATTAGGACCAGGAAATCATTATTTATATGCAGTGTCCTGCCCAAAGCCCCAGAACAGAGCCTCCCTGTCGATGAGTTTGAGGCTGGCCTTGGGTTAGCCCCTCTGAGCTTCCCCAGGAAGGGAGAGCTGCTACAGGCACTCATTAACTAGACAGCAACATCAAGAATGAATGCTTCAGTGTCAGTGACACAGAAAAAGAAAGGGGAGAAGCCTTCCTGCAGCCCTGAATGGCACCCTTGTTTGTCAGTGCCTTCTGGAGCAGTGCAGGGCTGACCCTGCTCTCTGTTCTTTCTGGTCCCTGGCCTTTCCAGTGACCAGAAGCCAGAAGAGCCTGTGTGAAGTTGGCATGAATGAGCAGCAAGCCAGAGCAGGTTTTCATATTTCCTGGGCTAAGGCTTTCCAGTTTATGCAGTAATAATGTGAGCACCTTAACTCTAATTCTCAAGAGAGGCACATGTGATCTATATTACACTATCAACCAATGTATTTATAGCACCAGATCAGCCTTCCTCATCCTAAATTTCTACCTTGCAGAGTTGATAATTACAGATTTACTCAGCTACCAACAGAAACTTGCAAGCTCTTCATTATATATCTTGCAAAGAACTTCATTACTGTGCAATTTGTGATGTGAAGAGTTTATTAAACCATCCTCCCCAACTATTTTAACAGTTTGACTCTGAGTGGAACTAAGAGAGGTGAATGGTCTGGAGCTCATTGGTACAGGGAGGCAGAGGATGGCCTCAGTTTGGGAGAGATGCCAGGAGTGGTTAAACCAGCTCCCTCCAAACTGAGGGCACAGCACAACACACCTCCAATTCACCATCCCCTCCAATAAAATGCAGAATTCACTTTCGTTGAGAACATTAAGAACATGTAAATGTAATTCCTTTACAGCCTTCTCTCACTAACAGTGGTATCTAAACTCTTTTTGAGAATAATTCATCTATTAAAGTGTCTGTCTTTGAAATGTAACACCTCATGTAGTGCTGAAGGGCTTGGAGCAGCTTGAAAACAGATCTCTGGAGGACAGAATTCTTGCAGGACAAAAAGGGATATTAAAGGCAAAGGGTTAAAGCCATAGGGGTTTTTCGTGCGGGCACAAAACTGCTGCAGCCAGAGCCAGGTGATCTTTGGGATTAATTTGTACCTCAAATTTCCCAGCACTGCCCCTCAATGGGAGTGCTCCTGTCCTGGTTTGGAGGACAGGTGTCTGCCAATAAAAGCAGAAGCTTCTCTTTGAAATGGAGAATGTAAACCCCCTCCCTCCAAATTATTATTATAATTTTGAAATGAAGGGGCTCTCAAACAAAGATAGGGGAATTAGGAATAACAGTTCTTTACTGGGAAAATTAAAATAGCAATGCAGTATTACACAGAACAATCCCAAACCCTGCCAGAGTCAGAATCCAAGCTGGCACAGTCAGTCAGTCAGGGTGGTGGCACAGTCCCATTCCATGGTGCTGCATCCTCCTGCAGGGGCAGATGTGGCTCAGCTGGAGCAGTGCTCCTGGAGAAGGTGCAGTTTCCTCTGAAGCTCCAGGGATGATGTGGAAAGGTCTGGCTTTCCTCTGGAATCCAGTGGAAAGAAGGTTTCTTGGTGTCCAAAATCTCAGTTTTTATCTGGGTAGGAAAGGCTTGGCTCCTGCCCTGGCTGGAGCATCTCCCAGTGGGATGATGGAATTTTATCAGCCATGCCCTGGGACTCAGTGGCCATGAACAGGAGATATCTCCTGGAGGGAGGATGGGCTGTGGGAAGATAAAGATGATTGCCCAGCTGGTTTAAAGATGGCCCATTAGCAGATAATGTGTGCCAGGAGATAAAGATCACTGCCACACCCAGTTTAAACAATGGCCCATTAACAGGAGATATCTCCCACAGGGATAAGAATCACTGCCACACCCAGTTTAAACAATGGCCCATTAACAGGTGATACCTCCTGGATGAAGGGTGGGTCATGGGAAAGGTAAAGATGATTGCCCAGCTGGTTTAAAGATGGCCCATTAGCAGATAATATGTGCCAGGAGATCAGGGTCAGCAGATGGGGACAGAATTCACATTTCTGGCCACACCAACACAGCTCCTCTCACCAGGTCCCTGCACTGCTGCCCACAACATGTCCTGGCAGTTCCTGAGTCCCCTCCCCAGCCATCACCAGGTATTTCAGTGCCCTGAGGAACCCAGCACCCTTCCCTTGGTCAGGCAGCAGCTGGGAGCTCTGCTCTGATGGCTGGGAAGCACCAAATATGGATTTAATTAGGGCTGCTACCCCTATTAGCATTTAGCTGGAGCTAAATTTCAATCATCATTAGAATCAGCATAATTGCCATATGTCAGAGAGCCATTTAAGCCATGTATCTTTACTATTTGTATTTCAATAATAAGCTGGAAATAGCAGCGTTTTCTCTCCAAGGCCCCTTTGAAAATTAGACTATTAAAAAGATCATACAGTGTAATATACAATATTTACTATTTCAGGTTTATCTTGCAGCTCTGCAGTTTACAGCCAGCTACTGACTGGTAACCTAATTTTGTAGATGTGTAAAATGCTGCAATAAAGAGGTTACTATGTATTTCAAACATTATTGGCTCCAAGATCTGGGAATTTCTCGGTGAGCTCACCAACACGTTTTATTGGCAGTATAAAACTGGCTGTGTTTGCATAGCCTTTAAAATGATGGATGCATCAGAGCTATCAAAAGGATAGAGATTACAGAGAATGAGTCAAAGATTTTAAATGAAATTCTGGGTTCCCCCACACCCCATCTGATACACAGAAAATCCCAAATGGAGCTGCAAGAGAAGTGACAACACTTGTAAAGAAGTTTTCCTTTTCTCCTTCCCAGAAACATGCATGAAAACTGGTAATGAAATTGAATCCTGACAGCACAGAGCCTAAGACACAGCAAAAAGGCCTCTGATATTTGGTATCTGATATTTGAAATATTTCACCATGGCAAGTCAATGCAAGGCAAGACCTTTACATTTGTAATACAAAATGTGGGGAAAGTCCTGCTTTACATTAAATGGAATTTATTGCTAAATTGTTAAACTGACAACTTCTGTAAAGCCCCCAGTAAAATCATGCTGGCATGGTGCTGTTCTCTTACTATTAATAGGAATTTCCAGCAGGCAAAATGAAAGTAAATAAATGAGAAGACAATTCTCAAAGACAACAGGCATTTGAAATGAAGGCTCTCTGTCAGCCAGAGAGCACATAAGAGAGAAACAAAAGTAAATATAAGTACAAATTCACATCCTGTATCTTTAATAAACACACTCCCTGGAAAATCAGGATCCTCAAGAAAGGTAAATGCCTTCCAGATCATTAATACATAATTTTTATCTATGTTTTATCTTTTTTATCAAATCAAAATTGATCACTTTCCACACATCCCTCTCATCCTAATGAGGACATGCTTTATTTATTTTGGAGGAAGAAATAGCCAAACTGAAAATGTTCCTGCCTGATGGATTAGATTGCCTTTGGTCCTTTGTGGCTGCTTCAACAATGAGTTTTTTAAGCCACTCTGGAGCCCTTCACAGGCTCCCTCTGGAAGAAGAGGTACCATGGCTCTCACAATGTCCATCAGCAGGAAAGCAAAAGTGGCCAGAGGAATATGCCCACAGCTCAAGTATGAATAAAAAAAAAATTATTTACATAAGCAAAATGCCAACAAAAACCGCATATTCAGTGTCAAAGCTGGAATTTTTTTTTAATTGCTCAAAACATATATTTTGCTTAAAAAAGTAGCAACAGACTCAAAATAACTCAATTATCTTGAAAATAGTAAGCACTCTCTTTCCTGGGAAACTCAGCTTTTCCACCCTTCAAGCCAGATTTGACTCAGGAGATTTGCTATTCCCATGGCTGGTATTCCCAGTGCTCCTCCAAAATTAGGAATAAGATTTGAAGCAATTCTTCACCTTCAGCTTCACCCCCTCTGTCCCAACATTCCTGGCCAGCACTTCCCACCAGCAGAGCTTTTTTTTCCCTTTTACCCAAATTTTCCATGTGGTTTTCACACACACACACCCAGCCCCACCCTCACCCAAAGGACTGAGCTGAGTTTCAATTATTTGCTGATTATTTGCCACACAGAATTAGTGACCATCAATCAAGCAGGAAGTTAATATCAGGTGGCACAGTATAAATACAAATATAGCAAAGCAGAAGAGAAACTTTTAAAAATAATGGATGTATGAGTAATTTAACTAATCACTACAGTCAGTCTAGAGGAGCACATTCTTCTCCTACATAAGCAAACAGAAAGTTTTGAAGTTATGAGCTGTGCTGGCAAATTAATATTAGAACACAAATGTCACTGGGGAAAATTCCCTAAATCCTTTCATTCTTCTTTTGCAATTACAGGACCATTTCATTTGTTTTAAAGGTTGGATCCATGTCAGGAGCTGACACTGAAGTTGTCTCCAGACCCAGAGCAGGTTGGAGCCATGGGACTTGCTGGGGGCTCCACACCCAAATTTTCCTCCTTCACCTTTGGCTTAGGTGCTCATCTTAATTTCTCTGCAATCCACATTAAAGCCACTGGAAAACCCAAACCAGCTGAATCTAAAGGCACACTGGGACAATACCCACAGCTCCAAGTGGCAGAATCACACCTTCATTAATTAATTCTTGCAAGGTTTCTAATGAGCAGAGATGGTTTGTATTCACAGGCAGCATTTGCTGCTGGTTTATAATATATGCAGTAATTATGCAGCTGATGGAGCCTTATGTAGCTGCTAGTTCTTTCCTCTCCATAAATTAACAGCAGGATTTGTGTAATGATGGGATAATGAAGGCCTGGGTCATTGGTATTCATCTGCAGGAGGGCTTGAGGGGCTGGGTCAAAGACAGAAATATTATTTGGCTAACACAGATAGAGACCATTGTTAAAGGATCCATAATCCTATTGCATTCAAGACCCACATTAATTCTCTCCATGGTGAGTAAAACAAATCCTGGGAGGGTTTTTTGTGGGTTTGGGGGTTTTTTTGTAAGTTTTCTGGGTGTTGTTTGGTTGGCTGGGTTTTTTAAAGGAATTTTTTTTTTTTTTCAGATGATGGAGGAAAACACAAAAACCTTTGTAAACCCTGGCTGGAGTGGGGCAGAGCTCTGCACACCCTGTTTTACACCTGAGCTGCCTCCACCTCTGTCCAATTGACAAGTTCAAAGGGACACCTGGTGTCAGGTTTGCCAGGTGTGAGTGGAACCTTTCCTTGCTGTGCTCATCTTCAGCTCCCACCAAAGCAGTAGAAGTCCCTCCTGTGCCTTATTATCCACACAGCTCTGCAGCTAAATGAGCCATGGCTGCAGAGGAGAGGGACCATGGAATCCCTCAAGGAGCTATGGAGGATGGCAATCCAAAAAAAACACCCCAGAACACCAGAGCAGATGATTGCCACTGTTTTACACACAGGCCAGAGAGGTTTAAATTCCTTTTATCCATTGTGTTTGCCAATGATATAGCTCAGAATAAATACTGGGATGGCAGAGACCTTTTCCTGATGTATCTGAGTTACAGAGCCCTTGGAGATCCCAGGGAGAGGAGGAATGCTGTGTCACTGGGCTTAGGAAATGTTTGAACAGTTCTTTTCAGTGGTTCTGAGAGGAACAGTGATACTGGCACTGACTTTACAACCCCAGTGCCTCAGGGGAGACCCTTTGTTCAATACTCCTAATCCTGGGATCCCCTGCCCTTTGATCTGCCCCTTCCCTGAGATTTACACTGTCTAAAACCACCAGTTCCTCTCATACCCCTGGCTTTGAGTGTGACACCTTTCTTTTGTTCTTTACTGATATGTGTTCAGACATTTACACCTAAATATAAAAATATAAATATAAATATAAATATAAATATAAATATAAATATAAATATAAATATCTGTCCTTCCTCTGCTGTGCTCACCTTCCTGCAGTTTCCTCACATTTCCAGCCCAGCCTCACCTCTGCTGCCATGACTTTTGCTGATTCACACCCTTCTTGCTCCCTCTGTTCCACAGCACTGGAATTATCCTTGAGGAGCTCCCCAGCTTTCTCTACCACTTCTGCTCACTCCCACCTCTTTGTGTTAACACTTCTACTCAACACTACACCAGCTCCAAGTTACAACAACAGAGCCATGCTAAACTTATCTGAATTTTGTAATCCTCGCTCCAAACCTGTGAAAAATTCCTCACTGACAGGAACCAGGAAAAGTCCCAGTCTCTGCAGCTGCTAAACTGCAAAATGACAATTAGATTTCTTTCACTGCCTGTCTTACTCTTCTTGGAGCCCTGTGGAATTCACAACATTTTTTCCACAAGAAAGTCACCAAAAAAACTTAGGGAATAATCTCAGTCACCAGGAGCTGTGGACAGCACCTGAGCAGGGCAAGGCAGCTGCTGGCACTGCACTGGCTCAGTGGAGAGGAAAACCTCCTTGCCATTATTAGCTTAATGAGAATATCCTGTTGGATTTTGTTTCCTCCTGGACAGTTTATAGAGAGTTGTTCACAATGGTCAAACCCCTGTGAAATGGTTTGTTGGACCCAGATGTTGTAGACAAGCAGCTCTCTAATGACTGCATGTTGCTAAAGAAATTGGTTTTTGTAAAATGGAGAGCTACTGGGGAAAGAAACAAGGAAACAGGGATTGAAAATGGCAGGACATTTAGCAGGACGTGTAAAATGTGAAACTGCAAAGCACTTGTGTCCATCTCTGCACAGCAATCTACATCCAAATGTCTTTTTCTTCTGTGCAGAAACTGCATCATAAATTTGGTCAAAGCAGGGAATTTTAGGGACAGTTCCTGCCACTGAACCAGCATTTCTCATACCTTGGTAACAGGTTCAGGACAGAAATAAAGAAGGCTTCCCATCCCTTCCATTCCCAGCCCTGCCTCCTGCAACCAGCACATCCACACGTGCTCTGAAAAGCTCTCAGCCCATTACAGCTCCCTGACTGCCAGAGAAGCCAGGCTGGATCAAATCTCTGGAGAGAGATTCCCAAACAAGCTTTAAAAGCTTCATATTTTGCTTTATATTTATTATTCCTTGAGCAAAGCTGTGAGAATGAGATGGTTTTTTCCCATGTTTTTTCTTTGCCAAGGCAGAAGGCTTTTCCCAGGCTGTTGGTCAGTTGATCAGATTAAAAGCTCAGAGCCTGGTAATATCCTCACTTAAATCTGCCATAATGTGCTGTTATCCACTATGAGGAGAGCAGCAGAGATAATGGTTTATAGTCTCCACTTTACATACAAATTCAGCTGTGCATCTGTCCAATGGTCTCTTAAGGTACTTCCAAAGAGCTCCAGTAAAATATGTTATTCTAATTGTTAATCATCCAAAAAACATCGTATTTGAAATGAGAAAAGCATTGAGAAGTGCTTTAAAATCCTCATTACAGTGGGAAATATCTATTTCTGACATGCTTTTGTTTCCAGGCAATCCTCCCATTGGCCAAACACCCCACTCACAATCACAGAGCTCATCCCTGAGCACAATTCCAGCATCACCCAGAGCCCTGCAGGTTTATACAGAAGGGAAGGTCTGCCCTAAGCAGAGCCTATTTCAGCCACATGAAATAACCAGCAGCAGGTTTTCCCTGCTCAGCCTCCCTCAGGACACAGGTGCTGGGAGGAGGGGGTGTGATTAGCAGTACCAGCACATCCCTGCAGCCCAAACCCTGGGCACAAAGGGGTTAGAAAGCAGTTAAGCCTTTAAGCCCCTCCATCTCCCTCTGAAGGTGTCCTGCTCTTCATTTCTAATTCATTAGAGAATAGGTCTGTGATAAGCAAAGTAAATTAGATTCAGTGACATTCTGCTAATTGAGTCATCTTCCCTTGCCTGGCTTGGCTGGGTTTTTAATTACCAGCTAATCTCATCAATATGGTGGATGACTGGCAGAGTGCAGATCACAACCACAGCAAGCAGAAATGGAAGTTCATGGCTCATTGGCTGGCCCAGGTCTCTTCTGCCATACACAGGAATAAATTGGGCAGATTTGCTGGGCATCTACTGACCTCAAAGTATGGGGAACAAGGAGGATAATGGAAGGTAAACAAACAAACAAAGCTGCTGGGAAGATCTGCAGCAGGTTCAGGGATGATGGAGAGGGAGGGAAAAGGGTTCTGCAAACCTGTGCTGCATCCTGATGAAGCCCTACTGCATGAGGGACTGGAAATGGCAGGAATTGTGTTTTAATATTTGCAGTTGTGTTAATTTTGCCCTGTTGCATCAAGCTCTGCTCTTCACAACACAGAAACTTTGCAGGATTTGCAAGTGTTTGGCACACACCTCCAGGAGCTGCATCTGGACAGAGGAACAATAATCAAACCAAAATCCCACCCTACAAATCTCTTGTGCAGTTACACTCACAGCTTCACTGCAGAGGTTATTTTCAAACTCAACACACCTGCCTGGGCTGGGCAGCATCATCCTGCTCAGCTCACTCACAGATTTGCAGCCCCACTGAAACATGACCCAGACAAGTTTTTGTTGGGTCTGACAGCAAAACTGATCCTGCTGAGAGATTTCCCTGGGTGGATCCCAGTGTGCAGGACCAGGCTTACATTTACCTACAGCTGCTCCTCCTTTAGGTTTATTTTTAGACTTAGCTCTGTGACACAAGATAACTTACAGCCTCAAATAAGAGCTTTAAACCAGGGATTTACATGGTACATTTATAAATTTAAATCAAACACTTGATTCATAAAGCAAAGAACAAGAATATTTCTCACACTGTAACTCTTCCCAAGCCTCACACCTGTGCTGCTGACAGCAGTGAAGTTTTACATCAACTTCAGAAGATGCAAGACCCTATATTTAATTTTTCTAAGGTATTTTTCATTTTTTTCTAATGTGTCTTTGAAGCAGTCAAAACCTGAAGCTCAAACTTATCTATTTTTATCTAGCAGTAGTAGATTCATTAGGGTAAGAGCCCAGAGCAGCCCTTCTTGAGCACAAATTCAGTCATTTTTGTCTCTCTAATGTAACTGTTAGTGGTTCAGCCTCTGGAAATAACCAAACAAATTGTTGTCCTGCATAAATACATTCTGACTGTATAAAGTATTTATAAATCATCCCTGTCATCCAGGAGCCTGCTCTCTTATAATATGCTGTTTCAGAGAACAGCACTGACAGTAAATGCTAAACAAGTCACAAAAAATGCATGTGGAAGGGCTGTAAACATCACTACAGTGAAACCATTAAATGTTGAAATTAAGGTCTCTATTTTAATCCCATAAAATAAAATAAAAAAAGGAGGAGAGGTTTTCTTTAATAGTATTCACTTATGTATAATTTAAAATACAGCTCTTAGAGAGTATGTTTAGGCACATGCATGCTTTCAGAGGAGTATTCCTGTAAGAAATAGAATTATTCCCTTTTTTCCTCACCATGAACAGCAGGGACAGCTTAGTGCCCAGACAGGGCTCAGCAAGAAGGGGCTTTGTCCTTAAACATCTCCCACAGCCCTTCCCAGCACCTGCCAGGTGAACTCACCCCACTTGCTATAGGGCAGAGCTCAAAATTCCTATTTATTTCTGCACATCCTTTTCTTCGAGCACCAGGCAGGTCTGCAGGCAGGGGGATTCCCAGGATGGGTCATTGCTGCTGCCCTGCCTGAGATGGGCTGATGATCATCATCCCTCAATGGCAAACCCAAGAGACACAGAGACTCCTCACAAGCTGAAAACAATGCAGGAGGAGCCAAAAATAAAAGAATTGATGGCTCAGGCTGGCTCTACCTGCCCACCAAAAAACAACCACCCAAAACCCCTCAAACCATGTGAATGCTGCTGGGCTGGGGCTGGTGCTCATGGCATGAATGAGGTTTTTGCCTTCAGCAGAAGGGAACATTCCAGGTGAGAAATCCCATTTGGCCATTCCTGAACAACCCATTTAAGGGTGTCCAGACCCCTCCTCAAAGTTTCCCCTCCTGCTAAGGGAAGGTGAGGTGCTCCAGGCACATCTGGAGTTGCCATTTGCTCCTCCTGCTCTCCTCTGAAAGCAAGTTGCCCTCAGCTACCTGCTGCAATAAATCTTCTCCCATTTTCTCCTTCCCTCATTCTTTCCTGTTTAAAGTTGTTTGCACCTTAGACTTAAACACATTATGCTCATTTCTCTAGGAGCCCTGACACCTTGTTAAATGACCATGAATCTATTTTAGTTGCACCTTAATTTATTAACTCTCCTGCCTGCCTCCAGTGTTGGTGCCTCCACTGTAGGATCACAGGAGCTTTGGGCTGATTATCCTCCTAACTCTATTTCATATGCAGAGCCACTCTTGCACTCTGCTCCATGTTATTATAATAAAGCAAGAAGCTCTCTCATTTTTTCATTTTCAGTTCACATTGGGATGCTACATACCTTATTAGTTTCTTCTGAGTTCTTATATTCTTTTTGTTATGTAATGCAGTCAGAGAGTGCAGATACATTCTGCCTCTAAAAGCTGCTTTGCTGAACTTAGGGATGGAGATAATCCTATTTTTATCAAGTGAACTACTGAATCTTCACTCCTGAGAGCTCTTTTCCCCATCACTGCCTGAAACTGGCCACATTCTGCACATTGAGATGTTTATTTCCACCACTGGTATTTTCAGATCAGTTTCCAGCTGCCCCTGGAGCTCCAGTGCTTTTGGTTCTTCATGGTTGGGAAGCCAAGGAGAGGCAAACACCAGCCCTGCTGGTCCTGCCCTTGCAGCCAGCCCTGCCACCACCCTCAATAAAAGGGCAGCTGCACTTTCTCCAAAGGGAACACTCAGTTTTTGGCAGCTCCACCTGCACCTTGCTTTCCTCTGCCTCCACTATTGCATGTATTGATCTGCTCTTCTTGGGAGAACTCACAAGAAGAAAATTATTTTCTTTTAAGTTCAAGTGCAGGAGTCTGCCTTGCTAAAGGGTTTATCTCTGCCCATAAGTTTTACCAACACAGTCTGAGTTGTGTAATTAAAGCCACACAACCCCCCACAGCGTGGAAAATCCTATAAAAATGCTTTATATGGAGATAACTGCATGAATTTAAAACAGCCTCCTATCAGTACAAATGCACCCCCATGAGAGCCTAACAAATATAGTTACTGTCCAAGAGCATTCATCAAGGGATTTTATAACACTTCAGTGATTTGTGTCACTCTATAGCACTGAATAGTGTCTAGTTCAAGCCTTCCAAACATAGGGAACAGATGAATCTTTAAAATCTCATGAGGTAGAAAAAAAAATCTATATTTTATGTCATATATTTATATTTTATGGTGAGTGCTAATTTAAGTGCCACACAGTTATTTCTCCTTGGATTTCTAGCTCCAGTTCAAACAGGCTTTAGTATTTTCATTACAATTCAGTGTGTTTATTTAGCATTAGAGCTGGCTGAACTATTCATTACTAATTTAGACTACTTATTTATTTTTATTTATTTATGGTAAGTGAATCTTCACAGAATAAATCCTAGTTCTCCTCCCACAATGTTCAGACTCCAACTGCATTCCCTGGAGAGAATTTGGGAGGATGATTATTCAGACCTCCAGTCTGCTCACATCTATCAATTCCCCATTTATTCTTTGTGGGGTGTGCCTGAGTGTTTGCAATGCCTCCCTGGAGCTCCTGCAAACACATTGCTGGAAATAAATGTATTTCCCATTCACTTGTGATAAAAAGTTTAAATAATTAAAACCCAAAGAGAAAGAAGATGCAATTCTCCCCCTCACACCCTGTCCAAGCACTCAGGTGAGCAGTGTGAGAGGAAA
The DNA here is from genome assembly GCF_903797595.1 of Erithacus rubecula. Classification (NCBI taxonomy): domain Eukaryota; kingdom Metazoa; phylum Chordata; class Aves; order Passeriformes; family Muscicapidae; genus Erithacus; species Erithacus rubecula. The sequence goes on from NC_136669.1 coordinate 1,098,658, forward strand.
TCACATTTTTGCTGTGTGAGAAGCTCCTGTCCACAGCAATCCTGGCTAATCCACCTGCCACTAAATTCCATCCTCATCTGCATGTGTGAGCTCAGTCTCACTTTTCCTTCAAAGATGGAAAGAGCAGAACATTTACAGGGATGTCAATCCCTGAGAACCCCCTGCCCTCGTGGTGTCTGCCTCCCAGAACCAGCAAGGGCACAAACAGCTGAACTCTGGTCCCCATTCCTGCAGGGAAAAAGAGCCCCACGAGCTGCAGCATCCCTGTCCCTGTCCCTGTCCCTGTCCCTGTCCCTGTCCCTGTCCCTGTCCCTGTCCCTGTCCCTGTCCCTGTCCCTGTCCCTGCTGATCCATCTCTGCTCTGATAAACAGCACTGCCCACAGCAGCCCTTGCTGCTCTGCTTCCTCTCAAGCCAGCAATTTGGGTTTTTTCAGCAGCAGTAGAGAGTTTTCACTTTTAATTTACCTCTTCCAGCACTAGCTAAATATTCCATTTCTCTCTCCTGCTATAACCAATAAAAGCCAAAGTGAACACACTTATTTCCAACAGCAGAAATTCAGCTCATCTTTTCATTCCTGCCACAGCAGAAGGGAAAGGTTGTTGAGACATGACTTCAGGGCTTTCTCAGCTCCAGGCTGTTCTGCTGAGACTTTCTCATTCCCTGGAGACATCCTTAAATTCCCTCTCAGAGACTCAGCCACTGACCTTTCAGTGAACTAACTCCCAGATTTAAAAACACCAAGGACTTCAATCTACTCAAACACAACAACATGTTATCATGGCAAAATCTTTTTCAGTTTTTCACCCTTGTCTCCTTTGGCTCACATTCCTTTAGCTGATCCCTGAAAACCAAAGAGCTCCATGGGAAGCTGAGTGTCACACCACAGGTCACTCAAGATCTTCCAAGAGATCATCCCAGGTTTGTTCCATACCCCAGTCCTATTCCAGTCCTTCATCACAATCTCCACCAGTCCTGCCAAAATTTCCAGATAGAGGCTTCAACCTCAGTCACTCTTCAGCTTTGCCGCAGCTCTCCACATCTTCCACATGCTGCAGTTAAAAGTTGAGATGTGCCAAGTTAGGATGGCATTCCCAAAACCAGACCAGCTCCTGCTCTACTGGGCAATATCCAAACATGTGAAGTGCATCAGGGATAGAACTCCAACAAAATTCCCTCTGGCCATCCTCCTCTGTGGCAGAGCTCAGCACATACAAACACAGGAAAATGCTCCTTAATCTTTTCCAGACTTCCAGATGTGTTGGAGCTTTTAGAAACTCTGCTTTCCCATTCTGACCAAAATCTTTTTTTCTTTACAGCACCATGAACTTACTCAAAATTTTCCTGTGGCCCAATGCATTTGAAGGGTCACCTTTACTCCATCTAAGTAAGGTTTCTAATTCCCCTTGTCTGACAAGCCTCACACAGGCTGCACAGACTTCCAGGAACCATTGGATTCATGTTCTCACCCAGGGTTAGCAGCTCATTAAAAATAAAAATATTGGGTACTGCCACAATCTGAAATTGTAAAATCACATTAGATTTGTTTCCACTGCAAGTTCTTTTTCTTTTCTCCAAAATGATGTGAAACAGTTCCTGTTCCTCTGTGGCTGCTCTTTAAAGCATCTCTCTTAACACCACTCCACAGTGCTGTTTCTGATCCTCTGCACCCCACAGAGTGTTTCAGATCTCAGATATTCAGGGCAAGGACAGAGCAGGGCAACCCCAGACACCCAAGGGCAGAGTGAGAATGCAGCAAAAAAAAAAAAAAATCAGGGGCAAGGTTGAGCAAAGCTCTGGGGGCTCCCAAGATCTGCTCAGCATTTCCCTGCTTCAGCCTCCCCTCGTGCCCAGGGATGGATATTTGGGATTTAGAGGAGGGAAAGGTTGAGAGTGCTCTTTTCATTTCCTTCAGGTACCACTTCTTTCAGTGCCTGTCTTTTTACATCCATGACAGAATTAAAGAAACCCCATCATTAAAACCAACACAAACACCCAAGGCTCTTTGTCTTAAGGACACTGTCAGGAACAGCAATATTCCAGTCTGGTAACTGGCTCTGGTGGAACCCTCACTGTGTTCTGTACCACCCATGGGTATTAGGGCCTCTTCAAAAGCACAAGAAATCTCAGAGAAATTCTTGCTTTCTTTAGTTACCAGTTAGAAAATAGTCCTGAATGTCCTTCTGGGGCAATAAATGGAGATTCATGTCTGTATAAACCACTCAGTCTGCATAAGGCAACAGACACTTTGATCCTCTAACACCAACAAGGCATCCCAAGATGAGTGACTATTCCAGGAAAAGCATGAAGCTTCTTGCAGGTAATTTTCCTGAACAAAAGGAAGAAAAATAAATCAAAAAACCACTGCCTTGGTCTAACTTCATACTGCATTTGCCAGATGAAACCTTGCTGTCAGTTTGGAACCAGCTGCATCTAAAGCACAGAGCTCCTGAGACTCTGCAGACATTTGGAGCCCTGTGACATTCTGGGCACCTCTGCCCTGTCCCCAGGGGCAGCACAGGTCAGTGCCAGGGTGTCCTTGTTGGGTTTGGGAGGGCTGGGAGCTCCCTCTCCATCCCCAGGCAGGCACAGAGCAGCCTTTGTGTGCAGCAGGGACTCTGCAAAGGGCCCTGAATAATGCAGAGGGTGAGAAAAAAAATCAAAATAGTTCCTGACTGAGACTGCTGATGGAGCCTGGGGCACCAAGCTGCCAGCCCCAGTCTGTGCTGAGCCCTGCAGCAGTGCCAGGTCCTGGGCAGCACCCTGAGCAAACTGCAGCCTTTGATCCCCCTCCCCTGCCTCAGAATAACCCACCCTGCATACAAAGCAGCTTTTATTTGCTACTGAAAGGCAGGAAGCACACTTAAATTAAGTGAAGCCTCTCCCCCTCTCATATAAAGTAATTCTAGTTAAACAGAGGTTTTGCCTCTCTTCTCATTTTGAGATCCAACAACTGTGCAATCAAAGAGCACACCAGAGAGTGTCATTATCCCTTTATTCCCCAGGACAGTGTAATCCCAGCCTGGAGCCCCACAACAGGCACACCCAGAGCAGGGCAGAGCCATGGGGAGCTGCAATTCCTGAACTGGCAGCAGGGCCAGCAGGGGCTGGGTCTTGCTAAATCAAAATCCTGATAGATTTGTTTGGACCTGGAGACATTCCAAAGCATTTCCTTCACCCCAGATCAAGCTCCAAAGGATTTGTCACACTTTTGGATGCCATACACTTTCTTTCCTCTCTCTAAATAATTTGTTTCCAAATTGTTTGCAATCCCAGCCTGGGAATTTTGAAGGACAATTGCTGTGAAGTGTTTACAGCCATGCACTGAGGTGTGCTAGGGATCTGGGTGCTTTTGTTTGCTTGTTTTAAAAGCTCAAGATTTTATTTTTGTCCATTTATTACATATATATGTCTCCCCTTAAAGGAACCCAAAATGAGTCTCAGAGCCACAACACAAAGAAAACACAAGCTCTGAGCAACAGCACTTGCAGGATGATAGGAAGAAAAATGGCTTTATTAGCAAATAAAGAAACAGCACACTCAGCCAGGTGTTATTTAGGAGACCTGACCTGACAACTGATAGATTGATACCCAGTTATTGCCAAAGTAGAATTCAGTGAGATCCCTCTCTGCATGCACAATAAATCAGCTGATTCCCACAGAGACATCAGGGATGATGGTTTGCACAGAAGAAAGAAGAGAGATCACAGTGTCCAGCAGGAGCAAACATTGCAGCAGCACACCTGGGAGCTGGTGGTGATGGAGACAATGCAGAGGGACAGGAGGGGGCCCTGCAGGTGCCACTGAGGCAGCAGGACAGGTGAATAATGGGATAATAGAAAAAGGAAATGCAAGTCCTTAGGTTGATGATGCACTTTTGTGTGTGGGATGACCAATGAATATTGCTAATGAGCCAGCACCACTGCAGTGTTAATTAATTTGGGATCTAACGGTAAAGTAAAATATTTAGATCATAAATCTGACAGATTAGAGCAGTCAGATGGTGAAAATAACAAATCAAATCTACACAGGAAAGCTTCAGCATTCTGTAACAGTGTGCCACAAAAAGATGAGTTAAATGTGGCTGTAGCTGGGAGGCAGGAGTGTGCTCTTGTGGAGATGCCAGCTGCTCCCTGGGGAGCTGGTGGTGCCTGGTGCATGGCCAGGGTGTGAGCAGTTCCTGGGTATTCCAGTGCCATTCCATCACTCTCCTGGCAGCAGCAATGCAGCCAGTCCAGGGTACAGCAGCACTTAGGGAGTGAAGAGCTGCTCAAAGAACCTTCTGCTGCTCCCACTGCTGAAACCCCCAGCTCAGAAACCTGCCCAGCTCCCCTCACCCAGCAGCTCTCTTATGGGAAGTGCATTAAGCAACCCAAACCCTGCAGTGCTGCTTTAGGCTCAGCTTTAACACATTATCCAGGGGCTGCAGCCAGGCTCTGCCTCTGTGGGGATGACAAGCTGCACTCTGCTCATCTGCCATCAGACACAGGGCAGTGAGAGACCCCAGCAGAGCTCAGAACATCCCAAATGAGGACAAAATGGGCTGCCAGGGATGTGGGGATGATGAGAACCAGCAGCAACCTTTGCACAAAACCAGGAGCCAAAGCACCACTGAGCAATGGAGGGGCCATGGGAAGCAAACTCCTTCTCCCACTCAATCTGAGGCTCATAAAAGCAAAGAAAGGATGGCCAGGGAAAGAGCTATCACAAACTGAATGCTCAACTCCAGCTAAATCCTCTTCAGCCCATGTGCTGCTCTGCCCAGTGATTTGGCTGTGTGTGTTGTGTATTTATGGCACATTACCATGGATGGATGTCAGTGCTCATTTGACAAAAGCTGCAGCCACTAGAAAACATCATTACAGGAGCATCACACACAGATTTGCTGACACCCTGCCTGCCAGAATGTCCCCACATTACAGATGTCCCATTTTCAATTTACAGAGCAGGGTTCAAGGCAGGGCAGAGAGGAGCAAGCCTCTGGGGGAGCCAGGGGGAAAACTCAACAGGCTGTCACCCAAATGTGATTTATATTATATTATATTATATTACAGTTTTCTGTTAAAGGATAGATGTATTCACAGTCCTTCTAACCCCTCTCCTCTCTCAGAATTCCAGGAACATTTATAAATACTATTTACCCTTCTCATTCAAGTAACTGGGCATGAAGTTTGAAGGGTATTTCCCCCCTTGCAGCATCCACCACTGCAGCCACAGAAAAACCTGCAGCTGAATAATTGTCTGAAGTGAGAACCAACCCAGGCTCCAAGCTGGTGTCTTGGTAATATTCATGGCATGGTCTCTAGTGTCTTTCTGGCTGAAGACATCTAAAACATATTTTTGTATAGTTTTGAATAGTTTTTTTTAATGCAGCAATGGACAGGTAAAACCAAAACTAAGATCTGCATTTGCTCCAAATAATATTTTTCACATTATTTCCTCTGGGATTTGTTTAACTCCATCATATTTTAGGGTTTTCCATTACTGAAAGCCATCACATTGAGTAATAGCAATTGGGGGAATAGCAAAGTGCTCACTTGCAAGTAGCTCCATACAAGATTATGACAAAAGGCAGAAGAACATGCTCAGGACACTTGATGAATAAAAAGTAGTTAGGAAATTTTCACCACAGTTTCATCTCAATAATGACATTAATAACTAAGTGTCTATTAGAACAGTAAAAAATATCCAATTAGGAAACTTGAATAGGAAAGTTCCAAGGGAAAAACAATATTTTGACTAAAAATTGCTTTATTAAGTGGCCATCAGGTCATCTCTTTTTACTCCTCTTTCAGAAACTCTTAGATTCTGTTGTGAGTTTCACAAGTGCTGCTCTGCTCTTCTGCACAATAACCAGATTATGGGAGCCAGCCACCCTCAGCAGAGTTAACACTGCTGCTGTTGGAGAAACCAGATTTATCTCTCTGCCCAATTAGTTTGTACTTATTCATGAATCTCACTTTCATTTCCTGACAGCAAAATCAACACAAACTTCCTAAAATATTATGACAATCTGCTGGGAAAAAAAAAAAAGAAAAAACAAACCACCCTAATAATGTGATATATTTCAGATCAGACATATTTTCCTACAAAGGCTCCAAGAAATATACTGCCAGTGGGACACAAACACAGGGTGGGAGGGCAGCAGCTCAATCTGCCATCTACCAACACACATGTCCAAGCCAACTTTCATTTGGAATTCCCCAGCTTCTGAGGCCCAGGATTAGAAAACATTTCTGTGCATTTTGCAAAGCAAATTTTTAATTTGCTGCAGTGAAAAATGTGACTAGTGCCACCAGATTGGCATTCCTGAAATTCCTTCCCATGGGAAGACAGCAGCAAAGGTGTTGCCTGGGGAGCACATTTGGGGAGAGCCAGCCCAGCAGGAAGGGCCATAATAAAAAAAACAACAAAAAACCCAAAAAACACAAGGATGGCAGCAAAAGCAACAAGGGACAACATCTGTTGGAAAAACCACAGCAGCTGCTTGGTTTTGTCCATCTCACACTTTCTGTTTAGATCAATTTATTCCTCTGGAATAACTCTGGGAGGAGGTTTTGATCAGTCTTTCATATAAAAATTATCCAGAGGTCTGATATATCCCTGAGGTTGTTTTTTTTTTTTTTTTTTTTAATCAAATACATATTTTATAAAGTCACCAGGATCCTTTTTCACAACAACTATTTGCAGTGTCTGAGCATTAAGGACATAATGTATTCATATGCTGAACACACACAGACAACATTTAATATGAAGTTTCTTTGCATAATACAAAGCAGTTCTGCTGTCTTTAATGAATATTTTAGCACTGATTGAGGTAAACAAAACCAGCTTCTGAAGGACACTGGATTTCACCCTGTGTTGAAAATCTCTCTTCAATGCAAAACTGCACCCAAACTATGGTGGGTTTTTTATTATTAGTTTTCTATTTATTATTTATTATTAGTTTTCTATTAATGGCAAAGTTGTCCAATATTTCCTGAGCCTGGTGTGCAGGAGCTCAGGTGTGTGTGTCTCACAGAAGGACACAGCCAGGTTTGGGGTTTGGAAAAGACACTGCAACACAGTTCTAGCATGAAATTATTTACAAATGAGCCACTAAACCCTCTGGCATCCTCCTGCCATGGCAATAAACTGAGATAAAGCTTCAGGCACCCCTGATATCATCCTGCCCTGCTGCAGAACCAGCCACCTGAACAACTCAGCAGCTGCCAGACCCAGGCTTGGAGGGTGTTTTACAGCTCTGGGAAACACCCTGGAGAGTTTGATCAATGCTCAGGATGGCACTTTGGAGGCTGCCCACTGCTGACACCCACAAACCAACTCCATGGTTTTATTTTCTTGGGGAAAACAACTTGGTTTTGGTGATGGGTCACTCCTGGTGACTACAAAGAGAAGTTCATGGGCCTTGGTGCATCCTTGTATTTACTCAGGGAAGACTCACGGTTCATTATTTGGTACACATATTCCTCTCCTACCCACCAGCCTGAAGCACACTCTGGTTTAGGTGCCCAATCCTCATCCCTCTGCTATTTGGGGCAAGGAAGGCACATTAATGACCCAAAAAAGCAAAGTGACAGAAAATGTTACTACATGGTTCTTAGGAAAAGAATTTGAGCATGGCATGAAACCAAATCTGCAATTGGTGATGAGTGTGAATCACAGCACTGGGGAGGCAGCAAGGGGCACAGGGAAAATTCAATGCAGGAACTCTAAACCCACCTCCAGCAGGAATTAGATGGAATAATGAAGGGAAGTGTGGAGCTCTGGAAGGGTATCCAGCTGGCTGAGATGAGGATCATGACACTTCTGTTGGGACAAGGCTCCCCCACAACTTCTGGGTGCTTAGGATGGGCATGGTCCATGCTTCCCACACCAGGGAAATGCTGAAAATGTAAAAAAGATACTTTCATTCAGAAATAAACCAAAACATGTTCTGAATGTTGGGGATAATATCAGACCCTGTGAACCATTCATTTCACAGCTTTGAGATTCAGCATCTGTGTTTTGCAATATGTCAGTACTAAATTCATCACTGAATATTTACATTATTTTGCCATCTCCTGATAAGTTAATAGCACAGATACAGGACACGACACAGGCTGCTGTTAGCAAATCATAGCATGAAGTCACCTTTGATGAAAAGCAGCTGCTCAGAGTCAAGCTGTCTGATCACAGTGAAGACAGACATTGCCATTGCAATCTTTCACAAAAGATGATTTAACTCAGGAGGATCTCCCTGTAAATTATTCTTAAAACTGAGATAGGAATTACTTAATTGGTGCACTGGCATGCATTTCAAGAAAAACAAAAATGAAAACAACTAAGTGAAAATACACTATTTTCCTCATTTAGCTGACAGAAGAAGAATTCATACTATTAGGTATGAAATTCTGAGATGGAATTACCTAAGTCCATTCTTGGACACAGCACCTGACAAAGGGCTGGAAGCAGAAATGCATTTATGCTTTTTGCAGGTAATGCAGAATTAGCTTTCCACTTAATAATTACAAACAAGACTAATTTTATTATCAAGTGCATGGTACAGAGTGTTTGACCACTTCCATGTTGAGTCCAACACCTTTAAAAACTTGCAGCACCTTAATGTGAGAGGGGTTCAGACCCTACTCTGGCTTTTAGATGCCACTTTCTGCAGGAAGGAGGAGAGAGTAAAACTCCTCTCCACACCAGGACCCAGCCCTGCTCTCCCTGGCACTGAACCTGCAGATGGGAAAAGCAGATTTCACAAAGTGGGGTCAAATATCTGAAGGGCTCCTGCTGCATCCCATCAGCTGATGGATGGGAAAAAAATTGAAGATCCAAGGTGTGAGGCAGCATTTACACAGATCTTCCTGAAGAATAGGCCTTTTCTTATTCTATTCTATTCTATTCTATTCTATTCTATTCTATTCTATTCTATTCTATTCTATTCTATTCTATTCTATTCTATTCCATTCCATTCCATTCCATTCCATTCCATTCCATTCCATTCCATTCCATTCCATTCCATTCCATTCCATTCCATTCCATTCCATTGAAATTGGTGACCCATTTCCACAGCACTTCCCTGCCCTCCCCAGCTTGTGCTTTGTCATTGTCATTAGTGAGCTGTGCCCTCAGCCCTGTCTGAACAGCACTAAAGGGAGGCTGCCCCACCTCTGGCATCCCCCTGCATTCTCACAAGCACTCTGATTTTGGGTTTTCCTGGCTCATGCCATCAGAAATCACACCTGGGGCCATGTGAAAATTCACCTTGCAGCTGAATCATGGGCTGTGTGTTTGGTTTGGATCAGCTGCCACTACAGTGTCTGGGAAGAAAAAAGATATTTTATACATATGGGCTTGTTTTAATGAGCTTGTTTGTAAGCAGTAACTGTTTTATTGGCTCTTATATGTGTTGCTAACCCTTTAATTGATGTTTTTGGGTTGCTGCAGACTGCTACTGGAGGTAAAACATAGTTTTAAGAATTTTAATATTGTAATCATGGAAAAGATTGCCCTGTTATCATGTGAGAAAATCTGCATAATGCAGGTGATGATTCTGCTGTGGTCTGCTTTCAGCAGCAAACGTTCAGTGTCTGTTCTTCCCAAACCAAAATGAACATTTTCTATGGACTCAACTATAGATAATTCAGCTGTTTACAGTAAACCCTTAAGATAAATCTGCCAAAAAAAAAGGAGGAGATCTTTAGACAAATTTCTGAAAAGCAAGACTTGCTCCATAACTTTTTCTTTCAGTCATACAAATCTGTGACTTAAAGGTAAGAAACAGAAATAAATGTTGTGCCCATGTGCACTTTGTTCTACCCTGCAGGTTCCAGAGCTGCAGCTCACTGAGCTGTTATTCACTGCTCCCTCCCATGCAGGATTTGGGATATTTTGGAGATCTCCAGCTCAGGAGTTTCACATGCAATCTGCAGGATTTCCTCAGATGATCTCCTTCCCTCTTCTCCTCAGATGCCAATCATGGCCATTTCCCAGAAAAGGCAAATATTCAGCTTACATGGCAGTAATGGAACAGTTTTCAATCTCAGTTAACCTTTACAGCAGTAACACTGATTTGCAGTCTGTTCAGACTGAATGCTGAAGTCTCTGAGTTTGCTGCCTGAATTCCACTCTGTGCCAATTAGTGCTGTGGAGTCAGTCTAATAATGATGTGTGGTTAGCATGGGGCTGAGAGGAATGCACAGAGCACAGGTAATTGAGATGGCACCACCCTGAGCTGCTCAATGCTTTGCTGAAGTTAAAGGGTCTAGAAATGTGCTATAAAAATACCTTTCAACTTGGATACCAATAACATTTAGATGTTTCCAGTAACTCTGTTGAAAATAAATAAAAAGTTCCAGCTGCTTTAAATTTCTGCATGAAGGTGAAAGGACATAGACCTGTTTGCTTTACTGGAGAACGATGTGCAAAAAAACCTTAAGCAATAATTTCCAAGAGTGCTACTATCCTTATTTACACTGACATGCTGCAAGCAGCACACAGCACAGAGTGATGCCTGCCATGAGCTCCTGCTGGAGACTGGCAAGGAACTCTGATGAGCAAACCTGTCAAAAGTGACATCAGTGGATGTTTGGGCACATGAGGTGCTCCAGAGGCAGAGGGAGCAGGGCAGGGAGTTCCCTCTGCCAGCACAAGGGATGCTGGAGGTTCTGGACAGGATCCAGGTGTGATCACAGGTGTGACCCTGCAGAACTGTGCTGAGCCAGAGCCCCAGTGCTGGCAGCCTGTAGAAACAAAAATCTGCTCCAAGCCTGCTCACACTCAGGAAAAACCAAGGAGGAGTAAATAAAATTAAAAAAAAAACAGCTTTTTTTATAGGGTGATGGGGATACTGGGAACTAGAATACTGAAAAAAAAAAAAGTGTATAATAAAATAGCCAGGGTTAAAATAAACATTTTCTATAATTAATTTTTTCTGTATTTTGTATTCAACTGCATACAATAAAGGAAGTCTTTAGTAAAGCTGAATGATTGAATAAAATATTCAGAATGTCTAAGAAAATTTGGAATTTACACTAAGTACTGATGTGGTTAGACTGGTTGAATCAAGAAGCCAAAGCATTTTCTACAAATTACAGGTGCAGCTGGAACCACAAATGCCCAGTCACAGGCAGCAAGGGGTGAGCAATTATATATTTATATAATTAGTCACAGGAGTTAGCTGGGAAACCATGGTGAGAAACAGGAGCAGAGATCTGGCACAGACAATTCATAACCCAAAAAAGGAGGTGATGGGGAGCCAGTCAAAAGATTTGCCACAAATGATTTGCCCAGGACCAGTCTTGCTGCTGAAGTGATCAGTGAAGATGCACTTCCCAGAGAGAGGCAGGAACACAGTTGGGACTAACAAGCTGCTGCACACAGCACTTTAATTAGGCCAAATGAGAAAAAGATAATAAACCAGCAGGTCAAACAAAGGAAAAAAAAAATCTGAAACTGAACAGCATAAAATTATTGCTTTTATGGTGACATGATAAACACTGTAAAATGAGATTGCTGGATTGCAGTGGTACCCAAAGCCACCCCAAAGGAGGCACAGGAGCAGCATTGACCCAGCAGGGGAAGTTTTCCAGGTTTTATTTCAGCAGCAACAAAAAAACAAGAAAAAAAGGCTGGGCAGAGCTGCTCAAACTGCAAAGCAGGAGGCAAGGACAGGTGTGTAATTTCTGGAAATGTCCTTTCAGGGCTTGTGGCACAGAGACTTCTTTCAGACACAAGCCATAAGGCTGAGAAATATCTATCATGCTTAGCTGTGGAAAGGGGGATTTTATGAAAGTGTGATCACGAGGTGATAATAAGAATGTGATTGGAAGTTGATGTGTTATTGCTTAATTTAGACAGAGGAAGGCTCTTTTTTTGTCCACACCATCTGCCAGCCTAGAAACCCAAGGAATCAAGGCACAAGCTGCAGATGGCTTTGATAATGGCTGCACTCAAGCAGCAGAAGAGCAAGGAGGAGAGAGGCCACAAAAATCAGCAATATCACCATGGCTGAGCAACAGCCAAGCTGGGAGCAGGGGACACTTTCCCAGCTGCATGAGGGTTCAGGTGCAGGGCAGGATGCAGAGCTGGACCCTCCCAGGGCTGCTGGAAGCACTGGCTGGGGAGGGGGAAAGCTGCACACACTGGCTGCAGCCTCCAAGGAAAACAGATGAACTCTGCTTTAAAACTGCACTCACATATGCAGCAGTTCCCAAGCTAGCTCTTATCCTTGCTTTCCTCATTTTTTCTGATTTTGGTGAGGGAGGAGAGAGAGTAGAAGCTAATTTACTTCAAGTCAGCAGAGAGAAAAACAAGCTTGGAGGCAAGACACAGGGCTGAGCAGGACAAGCAGACCTGCTGGAGGAGCAGCCCCTGAGATGAGTGCTGAGCTCTGCTCTGCTTATCTTGCTGCAGCACAGCCCAGGTGTGCTGGACACACAGGGGCTGCTCCAATGTTCTCCTCTGAAACAACCACATCAAAAGAGCTCACACAGTCTGTATAAAAACCAGGCAGCACAGATTAGAGGAACTGTGTCTGCAAGTGGGACTGGTGGCACAGATTGAGAGGAGACACAGCAGAAGGCAGAGGAAAAAGCAGGGATAATTGTATTTGTTAATATGCACACATTAATTTCTTTGCACTTTTATCCATACAGGGAATGCCAGGGTGTTTGCTGCTTCACTGCAGAGCTCTGCAGAGCAGGGAGGAGAACACCAGCTATGCCTTCAGCAGGAAGGACAGGCACAAATCAGAGCTGCTCACCTTGGGGGGCAGAGGGAAGATGGATGATTATCCCACCTGAGAAGGTGGGATAAGGACACAAGAACAGGCACCAGGTTTAAATGCCTGTTCTTTCAGCACTGGGACCCAACAAAACCAACACCCCCAAGAGCTGATTCAGCTGATTCTGAATCCCAGCAGCTCTGTTTGCACCCCACAAGGGCATTTCAGAATATGGGATAACTGTGCTCCTGTGCCAATGGCATCTGCTGCATCCCTCACTGGAACCTGCACCTGAACACGACTGGCCCCAGTACAGCTGCTCAAAACCAGCCCCAAAGCAGCCCTGGAAGGTTCAGAGCTCACTTGACTCAGTGTAAACTCCCCTGAATCCCAGCAATACCCAGCTGTTCCCTCTGCCATGACCTCACATGGCAGCTCAAGGTCACCCTGAAGGACAAGCTCATGTCCCAAACTGAGCATCATCCTTTATCCCTGTGAAATGTGAAATGTTACTGTGCCAGAACAGCAGGACTCTACAATTATTGTGGCATTATCTAAATCCATCCTTTACAAAATGCACAAATGGTTCCAGTAGACTCCTTGAGCAGAACCAGCTGTTGAGCAGACAGGGCAGACTCCAGAGAATGATCAGTGATGGGTCTGTCAAAAAAATACTGAAACTGAACCATTTTCTTGCTAAATACTTGGCAAGATACCGGAGATTTTGCCAGAACATCACAGAGGAGGAGGAGGAAGTGAAAGGAATGAGAAAAAAAAAACATTGTAAAAATTATCTTTTTTTTTTTAATTCTACTTTTCACTTGGAATCCTTTTTAGCTTGGCATGGGAACATGCCTTATGATAACAGATCAGAATTAAAATCACTGTTTTGACTGATCCCACACAAGCATTCTTCTTCTCACCCACCCCAGATCTTTCTCCCAGGGAAAATTGTGTGAGTCAGGGGGTTCCTTGCCAAAGTTTCAGGCAGTTCACATCAGGCAGTGTCAGAGTCCAGGGATCCCAGAGGACAGGGTGAGAGCTTGGTGCAGTGCTGTGTTTTATCCATATCCAGGTGCCCTTAGGACTGAGCTGGTCTCAGGAACACACACCCAACCTCAGACAAGAGCCCCACACACACAATTTCTATCTGTGTCCAATAATCCTGTGCAGTTACACAGAGATTTACTTTAGAACAGCTTCAGAGCACTTGCAGTCTCCAGTTTTTCTCTTTTACAGGCAATCAGATGTTTCTGGGCTGTTTTGATACACAACATTACTCTGGGAAATAACACACTATCAGGGAGCACTGATAAACAGGCTGTTATTTAGGACTGCACAGGCAAGTCCAGCAGCATCCCTCCCCTCCCACCAAGGATTTGTGCCAGATCAGTGTGGTGGTGCCATCAAGGATTTGTACCAATGTTTGCCATGAACTCTGCCACCTGCAACACCCACAGACTCTCAGCAGTGTGAAGCATCACTGCAAGAACCTTTTGTACCAGCTTAGATTGGCAGCTTTTTTCTATTCCCTTCATGTGGAACACAAATTTCCTTTCAACTGAAAGAAAAAGGACTTTCAGAAATTGAATATCCCAGCAAAGGGAACAAAAAAAAAAAAAAATCTTGAAATTGTAGGGAAAACTGGGGGAGATGAAAATAGTTTTCAAAACAAACAGAAGTGTTCATAAATGCAGGACAAGTGGCTCTCTCTTTTGCTATGGTAAGAAGAAAAAGTGGCTGAAGTTGGAGTGTGGTATAGGTCCCCAGGACTCAAAACACACTGATTTCTGTATTATACACATAAATACACAGAGAGCAGCTCAGGGCAGCTTGCTCCACACAGGGTTCACTGAGGGGACACATCACTATTTACTACACAGCACATTAAAATGACAGTGACACACACCACTCAGAGGTGATCATTATTACTGGCTGCTTAAGGGATGATTTGAGAAATGATCTGTAAATTTAATTTTTAATTAAGCCAGAAGCCCTCAGGGCCTTCTGAGTTCAAGCATTGAGGGGGGAAGAGGGGGAAATCAATTCTTGGTGATGGAGTGGTCTAGTAGAATCTAATAGGGCTGGGTAATACATCAAGAAGCTTTTAAGATCAGTCACAGAGCTCAACAGAGGAAAGCCTAAAACCCAATTTCAGATAAAAAACTATGCTGTGAAGTGGAATGGATGGTCACCATTGTTCAAACCTCTGAAAAGCCACTGTCTTGAGCCCTGCATTACTCAGAAAACAGAGAAATGATTAACACCAGCAGGCAGAACTTCACAGGGAAGCCCTGATGCTTCTCTCCAACCTCCTTGGAGAAGCAGCCATGGCCAAAGGACCTTGAAATCACCCTGAAGCTCCAGCATGGCCAGAAAGGGCTGCACCAACTACAAGCCAAGCTGCCCTGGGTGCCAGCACAGCCTGCCAGGCTCAGGGCAGCAGCTGGGGCTGGAAGGGACTGGCAGAGTGTCCCCACTGCCACCATGGGATGAATCTCAGAGGGAAGGTTTCCCAGCCCAGCTCACAGCACCAGGGGAGCTGTGAGGAAGGAATAATGTCATGAGAAAACCACTCCTGCCATCCTTGAGATGTTGTCATGGCTGGGGATGTCCCCAGTGACTGGAGAAAAGCAGACACTGCACCCATTGCAGAAAGGGCCAGAAGGGTCTGGGGAGCAGACAGCTCTGGTTGGTGAGAATTCACAGGCTCTTGTTGGAATTCTGACAAGGCAGGAGCTTGGATCAATCGGAATGGGCTAAGCAATGGAAAATAATGCCCATCCAACCTGCCTGCTGTGGGACAGCACCTGGAGCTGCAAATAAGGGGGAGCTGGGGATGCCCCAATCCCCATTCACCCTGACTTCCACAACACTCACACCACCACCTCCCAGTTTTATACAATTCAATGTTTTATGACTGCACAGGTGGAGGAGACAGCTGGATGGGGAAGGAATTGGGGTGTTGCAGAGGAGCTGATGGGAGCTGGGCTCTGCAGGAATCTGCACCAAGACCTGTCCCCCTTGGGGTCTCCAAGATCCCCTGCCAGCTCTGAAATGTCCCTGCTGGGGCCAGAGCTGAGCCAGGGCAGGGCTGGGGCAGATTCCAAAATCCCCCTTCAGCCACATCCCAGCCCATATGCATATTTTGAGAAGGAAGTCAGGCAGAGGAAATGAGTGAGAAATGAGATGAATGGTCTTGTTTTCACAAACCTTCTCTTCTGAGAAACAAGTCATTCATCAAAGTGCTGTAATCCTACCCAACTGTCATAACACTTGGTCTAATTACATCTGGAGAACAATGAGCTTATGTTCAGCAAGGAACTGTCTGCAACAAGGTTGGTGGAAAAACTCTGCAGTGCTTGATCTCAGATCACAGGTCCACATGCAAGAACAAACACCTCCAAGGAGGGGATGGTGATGTTTGCATAAAACAAACTCCCAGTATTTGAAAATCAAAAGAATTGGTGTGCTAGTTTTCTGTATTTTCATACAATGCCATTCCCAGTGCATTCATCTACATCAGGGAAGCTCCAAGTGGGTTTTCAGAGCACATGTTTGGGAGGGAAGTTGCAAAATCCATTTTTTGGAAGACCACAAACACATTCAAGAGCTGTCAGCAATGCTGGCAGTTGGCTGAAGGTGCTTGGGCTGAGACTCCACCCTGCACATCCACTGAGAGCACCCAAGGGCTCAGCCAGGAAAACATTCACCACCTGGTAAATGATGGTAAAAAATGGATTGTCCTTTTCTTGAGGATAAACGAGGATAAGGCAGCTTGGTTTGCAATAATTGAGATTTCTATGTCACAAACAAGCAGAAACAAAATAATAATAGTCATCATCATCATCCAAATAAAAAAAAACCTCAAAAACTTTCTTTTGTCAAAGGGAGTAACCATGAGACATCTCAATGCTTGAGCAGGATGCCAGACTGGCTGAACTTGGGGGTGAAGGAGGCAGAGGGTGGATAACAAGTATTTTCAGGTTAGAAACCTGTCATTCACCATTCCTAAAAAAAAAAAAAAAAAAAAGAATTATTATTTTCTGGGGAACAGAGGTCTTCATTTTGATTGTTTTTAAAAATACTTTTCATTTTTCATTATTTTTCAGTTAAGGCAAAAGAGAAAAACTGATAGAAAATCTGATAAGTGAAACCTTGCTTGACCTTTTCTTTCTCCATAATTTTATTAGAAAGAAGCTGAGAATGCCTCCTCCATAAACCCTCACTTTATACAGCTTTTCCAATCTTCCTGTGAAATGATGAGGGGAGGAAGTGAGAAAACCCAAGTCCTAGATTTGAGGCAAAAATAAGATTTCAAGAAAATTAGATTTCAACAAAACAAGATTTCAACAGAAATACATTACATAAAAATCCTACAAGTCATTAATTTCTAAAATAACCCCCTTTACTTGATAACTCTTTTTTTTTTAATCTATGAGTGCTTGACTAGCAGACTGATGTTATTCAAATATAAATTCATTCAACAATCTGTAATTCTTGAAATTTCGCATTTAGGGCTTCATTTCAGATACACTTTACTCACCATTTGTTGTCCTGCCACACCCAACCAGGCAGAAAAGCATCAGAGACCCCAAGCACTGTGAGAAACCTCCAACCCTGGCCCCAGAGGGAATCAGCATCACTCACACCTGACCTGCAATGGCTCAGCAACCTCAGGTGTGCCAGAGAAAAGCCACACCCATGAACTCTGTCCTGACCAATTTGGTTATTATTATTGTCATCATCATCATCATCATCATCATTATTATTGTTATTATTATCCCAATAAATGGGCAGACCTGCCCTGCAGATGCTGTCCTGCTGTCCTTGGAGCACCCACAGCCTTCAGCTTCTCCTCCTCCCCCATTAATTTTGGGTAATCACAAGAGCCCATGGGTGATCTAAGAGCACAATGTCCTACACGACAGCAGCCGTGTGATTCTTTTTTTTTTTTTAGGTTTTTTTTAAACACCATATTCTGTTTCAGCTGGAAGCAGGACACTGATTATGCAAAAATCTTCTTGATTCTGTTGTAGGAACATCAGTAGAGAAGAAGCCTCCTGACCCAGCTTCATTTTCCTTCCAACAAATATTTCCCTTTAGCAATGACAGAGAGACCATTACACAAAGATGGGAGAATCCTCTGGTTACACAGTGTTAGTGTTGCAGAAATTCAACTTTACATCTCAAGACAAGTTCCAGACAGTGGGCTGAAAATACATTTCAAACAGATCTTCAGCATTCAGGACCATCTGTTTCCTTTTTCTGTGAAGCATTTTTATTTGCTGCAAGTAATGATCTTAAACAGATTTTAGGAGATTTGTTATTAATAAAGGAATGTGAAAAATTTGCAGGAAGGCAAAAACCACATTCAGCACCTGGGTCTGCTTTGAAGGCTCTGTGTTCTGCTCCATCCTCAAATTCAGATTTAGGTTTCTGAATAAAACAGGTTCCATCTTCAGCACTAAACCACCCTCTGTAGAATATTTAGGAGGGGAATGAAGAGCAATTTGCACACCTGAGTGTTGCCCAGAGCTGTATCATCACTGGACATTCAGCAATAGTTTAATAAAACCAACACAACCTTTCTCCTCACATCTATAATTAAAGCTCTATTTTGGCCAAGACAGATGTATGAAACACATCACACCAATTGGAAGAAAATGCATTCTCTGCCTCATTAAAAAAATAAATAAATTATTAAAAAACCAGAGCTCCCCTGAGTTGTCTGGGTGCAGCTTTGCTGCTGTGCCCTGTGAGCAGCCATGACCCAGTGGGGGACACAGCAAAGTGTAATTCTGCATTTCTATTTCAATTTTCCTAGTAAAGAACTGTTATTCCTCATTCCCATATCTTTGCCTGAGAGCCCCTTAATTTCAAAATTATAATAATTTGGAGGGAGGGGGTTTACATTGTCCATTTCAAAGAGAAGCTTTGCCTTTACTGGCAGCCCTGTCCCAAACCAGGACATGCTGTCACCCAAAATGTGCCATTGGCTGTGGCTGGGGGCTGTTTCTGACACCAGCACTGAGCCCAAATCAGCACATGGGTACAACAATGGTACAACACCACTGGGTGCCAGAGCTGGGCCCTGCCAGCCCTTTACTGACTGCACTCAGTCCCTAAATCTGCTCTGCAGCTGCTGTCTGCATAAATGATGAATAAAGCAATAAATCTGGCAGGGTTACCAAACTCTTCCACTCAGCTTCTCTTGCACCAGTTAAATTCTGCTGCAATTCCTCTGCCTGCCCAGGGGAGACCCTTCCTGGAGCAGGGAGGAGAGGGGGCTTTATTCCTGTGCACTGCTGTGGAGCATCCAAAACCAATTTTCTTTCAACTGCAATCCTGCTTTCTCTCATTTTTCTTGAGGCAGGGAGCAAGACTAAGTCTCTTTTGAACTCCAGTATCTCACCCTCTTGAGGCACAGGTCACTGATTTCTGGGCAGAAATATGAGATGCTCAGCTTTTCCCTTTAATGAAAATCTACATTGCCAATTTTTTTGTCCAAGGTGATGCCACCAGAAGTCACAGCCATTGTTTGCTCAGTGAGAAATATAAAGCCAGGTTTATATCTGGAAAAACATCTCTTCCAGTTTCAATTAATTGCTCTGCTTGATTGCAAAGCTTTGTGTTTCTGTAACAGCTTTTTTCTGTGCCATGCATTTTACCATTTTCTACAGTCTTTATGCATTTCTGGATCTCATCATACTCGTGGCACATTACAGGAATTTCTGCTTGTCCCAGCTGACTTACTTGTTAATAGATCCTCTATATCTTTGGCATATTTCTTTCATTTATCCACTGCTGAAAGAAGTTATCCTACATAGCACTAAAAAAATCACAGTTACACTAATGATCAGCTCTGTACTGTGATTTTTCTTGTTCCAGTCATCAGGAAGAAAGGTCAGCATGTTCAACATGCTATTCAGTTACCTTTCCAGTCATGTTTTTCTATTTCAAAATAATTTATATTCTTTTACCAGTTTGCACCTTAGACATCACCCTGTCATCTCTATCATGGCTTTGGGGATTTTTTTGTTTTCACCCTAAATTTTGAGCTGTCACTCTGGGGAGCATGTTCTAGAATGTGTGAGACATCAGCACTTGCCTTTAAAGCACCAGGATTTTTTATTTTTTTTTTTGCCATCCAGCTCTTGCATGCAGGAGTACAAAGAGTAAAAGCTCATTTTTCCTTGTTCAGAGAAGGTTTTTTTAAACTGCCAAAATCTACTTGAGAGCAGGTAGAGAAGATTTTCACAAAAATCTCAATAAAATTCATTTGGACCTTTTTACAAGGCAGAATCTAGCTGGCAGATATTTTTTTAAGAACCCACTTAGGAAAACAGTAAATACATAAACCAAGTTAAAAAAAAAATAAAATTCCCTGGCAATGTTCCCCACGTCCCATCTAACTTAACAGCCCTGCCCTGCTCTCCTGTCTGCTGCTTTAATCAAACAGACAGTCACAAATTTCAAACAATCACCAGGAAAAACCCTCAGTTTTGGGCAATGCTTTCCAATTTCTCCATAAATTATGTTCATAAATTGCTTCTTCCAGCTGGTACAAAAGGAGGGTGGATACTGTGCCTATGAGCCCTGCAACTGTGGAAGCCATTAATATCTTTTAAAATAAATACTTTTTTTTTTTACTACTGATATTTTCTTTAATGCTTTTAACCTCTAGAATTAACTAACTTCCTTCCTCCTCCAGCACAGATCAGCCTTTCCCTGCCAGATCTTCAGCTGGAATAAATTTGGCCTCCCAACCCCAATTCATTAAATGATGAGAAGATGTGCATTCAGTTAAAGGCCATTCACATGCTCAATGCTCAGAGATGAATTTGGGCTTGTTTGGTTGAAAGGTTTGGCTCAAGTCCAGCCTGATCACCAACATACCTGTGCAGCAACACATCCCCCAGAGAGGCTTTTCTGGAGCAGGAAATACCCAATTTCCCAGGCACTTGTTCAATTACTGCCTGATACTGTGGAACACAAACACCACTGAATAACATCACTCCTTCAAACACACAACAGTGATGTTTGAGCAACTGGAGCATAAATATAATTCACCTCAGGCAAGAGATAAATTACATTAATAAAGTGTGGTGGTGTTCTTTAATTAGTTTGATTAGGCATGACAGGAGATGGTATTGTTCAGAAAAGCTTCATTTCCTGGAGTAAGGAATTGTCACTGGAGATCCCAATCTCTGGGGTTTAGGTGTTTTTTGTGCCTTTTTTTTTTTTCACAGAGCAAACACTAGCAGAGGTTGACACTGCTGTAATTTGGTATCCATGGCCTATTTCCCTCTCATACCTGGATTCAGTTGTGCCCTCTCCAAATAGATGCTGCAGCTCTTCATGCTCTGGGGGGTTCCACAGCTGCACTCTTCATCCCATTACCTCTTCCACACCCATGGAGTGACACACAGACTCTTTCACAAGTCTATGTGTAATATACAAAGAGAACAAAAAAAAAAAAAAATTAGAATAGTTTTGTTATTCATCAAGCTTATTGATGCTCCTGTTCCTGTCCCTGTTCCTCAGTCCCAGGGTGGTCACAGACACTGGATGTGCTCCTGTTCCTGTCCTTGTCCCTGTCCCTGTCCTTGTCACTGTTCCTCATCCCCAGGGTGGTCATAGATTCTGGATATGCTCCTGGTCCTGTCCCTGTCCTTGTCCCTGTCCTTGTCACTGTTCCTCAGTCCCAGGGTGGTCACAGACACTGGATGAGCTCCTGTTCCTGTCTCTGTTCCTCATCCCCAGGATGGTCACAGATCCTGGATATGCTCCTGTTCCTGTCCCTGCCCCTGCTCCTGCCCCTCAGTCCCAGGATGGTCACAGACTCTGGATATGCTCCTGCTCCTGTTCCTGTCCTTGTCCCTGTTCCTCATCCCCAGGATGGTCACAGACACTGGATGAGCTCCTGTTCCTGTCCCTGTCCTTGTCCCTGTCCCTCATCCCCAGGATGGTCATAGATTCTGGATATGCTCCTGCTCCTGTCCCTGTTCCTGTCCCTGTCCCTTATCCCCAGGATGGTCACAGATCTGGATGTGCTCCTGTTCCTGCTCCTGTCCCTGTTCCTGTCCCTGTCCCTGTCCCTCACCCCCAGGATGGTCACAGACTCTGGATATGCTCCTGTCCCTGTTCCTGTCCCTGTCCCTGTCCCTGTCCCTCATCCCCAGGGTGGTCACAGACTCTGGATGTGCTCCTGCTCCTGTTCCTGTCCCTGTTCCTGTCCCTGTCCCTGTCCCTGTCCCTCATCCCCAGGGTGGTCACAGACACTGGATATGCTCCTGTTCCTGTTCCTGTTCCTGTCCCTGTCCCTCATCCCCAGGGTGGTCACAGATCTGGATGTGCTCCTGTTCCTGCTCCTGTCCCTGTTCCTGTCCCTGTCCCTCACCCCCAGGATGGTCACAGACTCTGGATATGCTCCTGTCCCTGTTCCTGTCCCTGTCCCTGTCCCTGTCCCTCATCCCCAGGGTGGTCACAGACTCTGGATGTGCTCCTGCTCCTGTTCCTGTCCCTGTTCCTGTCCCTGTCCCTGTCCCTGTCCCTCATCCCCAGGGTGGTCACAGACACTGGATGTGCTCCTGCTCCTGTTCCTGTCCCTGTTCCTGTCCCTGTCCCTGTCCCTGTCCCTCATCCCCAGGGTGGTCACAGACACTGGATATGCTCCTGTTCCTCTCCCTGCCCCTCAGCCTCTCCATGTGCTGAGCCCACTGCTCATTCTGCTCCAGTCACTCTTCTCACCCTGAGCTCGTACTGAGCTCTCCTCATCCCACTGTGCAGCATCTGAAGTGCTCCCTGACACGGGTTATTAGATGGATTTGAGAGAAAATTCCCTTGAGGAAGCTCACCTTTGAAAGAGTTCTTATTGGAAAATGTTGGAGTTCCCAGTGGAAACAGAGCAGAAGGAAGCAGATTTCATTTTGCTACAAGTGTTAAATAAGCTTTTGATTCCAAGCTAAGTTATACATTTTCATAAACAGGAACACAATTTAAATTCTCTCTTTTTATGCTAAAAAGATTGTTTTCCTGCCAAAATGCCTTATTTTAATTGGTTTTTCTAAGATGACACTTTTAGGCACAGAGAAAACTAACAGCCCTCCAAACTCTATTTTCAAAAAACCCTTTGATTTGATTTCTTTCAGGTCATCAATAGTTATTACTTGCATTGAAAGAATAAGCAATAAAGGCACTTTGTGTCTCTCCCTTGCCACCCTTTAATACAATCTGTCCACCAATCCAATTGTTTCATCTTGAAGCATTTCCATCTCCAAAACAAAATTGCATTTCACCACTAGGATATTCTCTACCCAAATCCTGAACAGCTTGTAGCTAAGTATTAATCCATAAAAACCTGAAAACAATGTCTTATTAATTCACAAAAATCAATATTTCACTACACTTTTTGGTGCCAGTTCATTACATTTAAGCCTAGATTTATATGCTACTCAATGGAAAACTGTCCAAAATATATCTGTTTACCTATAATGAGACAAACTTATTGCTAAACCTCACTCCACCAAAAACAAGCTTTGTGACAGAACTCTGATTCAGGGAAAAAGTGACCTCAGAGTACTCCTGATGCAGTGGCTCTTTCTTCTTTAACAGAGAGTAACAGAGGATTTTTCTTGCTCTTCCTCCCCTGTGGTCAGGATATTTTTTTATAAAAGACTCAGCTCTTTACTTGTCCCAGTGATAATTAATCATGAAGGCTGTCTGTTAATTCAAAACCCTTGTAGAAGATGTGGCATCAGAACAGGCTTAATTCCAACAGTCTGTGTCCCATCACATTCCTTTGAATACCAAAAGCTGCTTTTCCTAAATAAGTCTAATTTCTTCAGAAATGCATGGGGGGAAAAAGAACAACCAACCAAAAAACAAAACAAAACAAAACAAAAAAAAAAAAAAGGCAAAAAAAAAAAACCCACAAAAAACAAAACCAAACCAAAACAAAAAACACAAACAAATAAAAAACCCCCCAAACTTCTAAAGCCTATAGCTCCTGTAGTGGTGTTTATAGCAGCAGTCCATTGACACTGATAAGGATTTTTCCACTGATTTCAGTATATATAAGAGCTGAGATCTTAAAAGCAAATGAAGCTTGAAATTCTCAGAAATAGAACTCCATTATTACAAAAAAAAAAAAAAGTGTACATAGATATGTATGTATGCATATATATGTATATGCATGATAAATTATTATATTTCATTTGCCAATAAAGGGGGAAATACCTATATATTTTTATTTATGAATATAAGTTTTTTTCATTAGTGACTACTGAAGTCTGATCATTCTTCACATGGTGACATTAGGCTCTAAGATGTTCCTTCCCTTTCTCTTCAGTTCCCAGAATGAAAGTGGCTCATGGATCATGAAGGTTAAACACAAATAATGTGCATTACCAGTCACATGTGGTTAATTGCTGTCTGCCTTTATTGTTAATTGCTGAGCACACCTTCCCCAGCCTTCTGAAAATAAACTCAGCATATGCCCTCATGGATTGTGTTCTCCTTACAACACTTTTTCTTCCAAAACAATGTGGGTAAAATTCACAATCCTGTCCCTTATCTCCCCTCCTTTCTGCCAAATGCCAAGCAAGGCCAGGCAGGTCTGGCTGGTGACTCCTGTTCCACCAGGGCACAGAAGGGCCAGGCCAAACAGAAAGGATTCAAACAGTTCCAGTAAAATTCAAACAGTTCCAGGGAATTAATCCTGCAGCCCTCCAGGACCAGGATTTCCTCCTCTCCCCTTCCCCACACTCCAGATTTTGGATGAGCTGGGGGAATTCTCCAGCCCCTGACCCTACAAACTCTGACCCTGCAAACCCTGACCCTACAAACCCCCTGACCCTGCAAACCCTGACCCTAAAAACTCTGACCCTGCAAATCCTGACCTTGCAACCCTGACCCTGCAAACCCTGACCCTGCAAACCCTGACCCTACAAACCCCCTGACCCTGCAAACCCTGACCCTACAAACTCTGACCCTGCAAACCCTGACCCTACAAACCCCCTGACCCTACAAACCCTGACCCTACAAACCCTGACCCTACAAACTCTGACCCTGCAAACCCTGACCCTACAAACCCCCTGACCCTACAAACTCTGACCCTACAAACCCTGACCCTACAAACCCTGACCCTGCAAACTCTGACCAGATCAGATCAGGGTTAGACAGGAAAACAGCCTCAGTATTTGCTGGGCTGACACACCATCTGCCTTTCTTTCATCTGCTATTTTTTTGAGTTCCCATATTGGGTTCTTGCTAACTTCCTCTCTTTAACCCTCACAGGCACTTCCTTCCCCTCCCTTTTTGGTGACATTAAGTGAGTTCTGCCAGAGAGCAAGTGCTTCTTTGCATTGAATTTAATTTCCCCTCTGTAGAAACAGACTAGCAAGAACCATATTTTCCAGTCTATTCTTGGCCATAACATGTTCCTGACAATCAGGCTGAAGAACCTAGAAGGCAGCAACCCTGCCAAAAAATTCAGGTTGGGATGCAATGGAGATATGATCAGGAACAGAAGGGATTAAGGAGTTGAAGGTGCTACTTTATCATGAAAGACTGAAAAAACTAATCTGTATAACCAGGCTGAATGATAGTTAAATTAAATCAGCACCTTTACAGAATATTGAAGCATTAAATGCAAATCTCAAAAGACGTGGAATTCAAGAGGATTTGGGCCCCTAAATGTTTCTGAGAAGTCAGGTGAACATGCCAGATTAATTTTTTTTTTGTCCTCAGGCTTTTGAGAAGATTTTTATTTCAGCTTCATGTCATTGAAATCACTGGAGTTACTAGAACCTTAAATAGCTGCTTGTTATGGAAAAAGCAACAAAATTACAGCTGAAAAAATTAGATGATATTTAGAGTGATGGATGGAAATGCTACCAAATAACAAGGTATAAATGAAAGCAAAAGTCAAAGTATGAGGTGAAAATCTTGTGTTTGCAGACTAGTGAAAATTGGAGTGGCCAAAAGATGAGTGAGGAGAGTGCTGTCCTATAGTGGAGAAATCTTTATACCCACTGAAATTTTGTATTGCACATGCCACTAACATCCAAATAAAACACAGCAAATACTTATTATTAATTTCCAGAAGAATACAGGCCTATTTTCCCCATTGATTCCTGGCAGATTCTTTCCTGAAATTTGCCAGATTGGTACAAAAACAAACACATATAAATTAGCAATATACGACATGACGTGAATGAGAACATTCACTCTCTCCAATCATTCCCACAAACATTTTGTCTTTTTTTTTTTTTCTGTCAGTTCTGTTGATAGGAAAGGAAACTGCTTTGCAATTTTAATCTCTTTTCCCTGAGCACATTTTGTTCTTTAAGTTCACCCATATAAAGCAAATGTATTGGAAATGGGGGAGGCTGGTGAGGAATATGAGAGAGGAATTTTTTTTATTTTTTTTCTCCCTGTTCCACTGGCACTTTTTCAGGCATCTCACTCCTGCCCCCATCTCCTCACCTCCCTAAAATATGCACAGACATATTCTCTTTGAACCTCTCCAAGAGGGAAAAGGATGGGTACTTCCTCTTGACTCATCAAAAAATTTGAATAAAGCCACCAGCTGACCTTGATGTCAGGCTCAGAGCTGCACAACTGCATTTCCACATTTCCAAAACCACATCAAAGGCATCTACACACTGCCTGCATCTTCCTTTTCTGGCACCCATCAAGTGGAGAGGAGAGGCAGAGAAGCAGCAAGTGGTGATCCAGGGATTGGAGATGAGCACCATGGCCACACCACCCTCCCTGCCCAGCCCTGGGGAGTTTGTTCTTACATCTGGATTTCAGTTTCTCATGTGTTTTCTTTGCACTCTGCAAAGCAATCCTGGAGTTCTGCACAGCACATGTAGAGATAATAAAAACCATGGTGAGTTTATGACACAGCTGATGGAATATGATATATGATATTATATTATTGATATGATTGATATGATTGATTTTATATGATATGCTGCAATAATGTGACTTTTACATGGCACAGAAGGGAACAAGAATGGCTGGGAAAACACTGAATTATAAATGATGCCACTATTTATTTGACATGATCTCAGTAAGGAACCACAAGAAAGGAAGGGATGAGGAGCTGCACCTTGTGCCCCAAATGTTGGGTGGGGCAGCAAATGAACAGTGAAGCATTGGCAAATTTTGGTTAATTGGGCCCAAAATCCTGGATGGTTTTCAGAGGGAAGCCTAGTCCATGGGACATGGGGTCTGGCTCTGTGAGATATGGAATTACCTCCCATGTAACATGTCCTAAACACATTTTATAAACCAGCTCTTGTGAAAGCAGGTGCTTAGCCATTCCCCAAACCAGAGGCATCTCAGAAAAACCTGCTCTCCTCTCAGTTTAGATCACATTTCTTGGCCAGGACCCATTTTCTATGAATATAAATTATGTTTTTGTGCCTATTGCTTTATCTTTTTCATGCCTCTCAGACCTAGCTACTATCCATCTTGCCAATAGTTATTTATTATTTTGTGATTATGGGCAAAGTAGGTAATGACCTATTAAATCACAAACCCACACTTATTATCACCAAACCCAAACTCCAACTGCTAGAAAAGAATCACTTAATTTCATATGCAGTTAAGAATTTACTTTCTTTGCAGCCAAGATAATAGATGGTCATTGCAAACCTTTTTTCCCAGGAAACTGGCACTTGGAGTAAGCACTCTATAGCTCATGTTTAAACTGCAAACAGAGGGATTGGAATTCAAAATCAAGGCCAAATTAAGAAAAAAAAAAAAAGTTAAATTTGACATGCTTACATGCAAACTTTTGTGATAAGTAACTGCAAGTCTCCTGCCAGGACCTGACTGACTGCCAAAAGTTTGTGTTTATAAAGGTTGCAAGCAAACCATTGGCTCAGGTCTCTATCCAGAAACCTGTGAAGTTGTGAAAAACTCTTTGCAATGTTCAGTGACTTACTTCCCCCACTCCCAAACAGCAACCCATGGTGAAAAATAGCATTTATGAAGCAAAATAGGAAAACCCCAGTGCAGCAGGTAAACCCATTGTGTAATATCTGCACATAAAATCTGGTGCTTGAGGTATAATTAAAATGTTTCACAGTTTCTCCTCCAGCCAGGCAATTCCTGCCACAGCTGGATGAAATCTTCCTTTTGCAACACCCCTGCACTCCCAGTCTCAGTGAGCAGCAAAATCAGCTCTGGTCACCCCTGGAGGGGCAGGAGCTGCCAGGAAAATCCCCCATCCCCATCCATGCCCACCTCCCCATGCCAGCAAAAACACAGAACCCCCTTCAGAGTTAATTGTGCTTTCCAGATTCCAAAATCCCTCTCAGGCTGCTCCTTTCCATGCTCAAACCTTTGCATCCTAATAGCAGAAACCATTGCCTGGCTGCATTTAGGGAGATACAAAGCACATTTGAGCATAATAAATCACATGCTAGTACTCTGGAGAGCCTTTCATTATTTTATGGGCTCTTTCTAACAGAAATTTCTCTCACAGAAAAAAAAAAAAAAAAGCAAAAGGAAAACATGAATGTTTCAGACCCTTTGGGCCCTTACATTTATCTTTCCCTCCCTGCACCAGAGTGTTTTGTCTGTTTTGGGATTCCCTTGCCCCTGAAAATCCAGCTCTAGGGAGAGTTGGTGCAGGATTTCTGCAGTTTGAGACTCCAGTCCCAGATCCTTGCTGCCCTAAGACAAACAACAACAGAGAATTGCTCCTCACCATTTTGGATCCACTTCTGCAGCTGCAGAGATTTAAAGTAATTTCTTATGCTCACCATAAAGGCTGAATCCTCAGCTGATGTCAGATGAAAATCTCAGTATGCTGGAACCCAGAGCAGGTGTCCCTGTGTGACCCCACACACAGCCCTGCAGACAGAGGCTTGCACAAATATGTTACTCATTTCTCTTCCAAGACTTATAGACTGTTAATAAAATGGCTTTTTCAGAAGTTGTCAGCTGTTCAGTGGAACACAGAGACCCAGAAAATCTCCAAGGTGTCAGCAGAAAACAATGATGAGACACCTCAGCCCAAGAAATCCCATAAAACACACCAGTGGCAGCATGTGGAAAGTCCTGCTGACTCCTCTCTAAAGAGCCCAGAGGGTCTCAAATTCCAGGAAACTACTTGTTATTATGGGTTTGTTAATACTGATGTGAAATTGGGGTTTGTCTGTGTGAGATCTAATGGAAATATTAACTGTCCCTTTTTTATTAGCTCCAGATGCTTGCTGTTCTTCTCACTGTTCTAGGCACTTTCCAAAGTGAGGACCAAGAAGAAACAAGTTCTGAGGGTTCCCAAAATCCTGCAGCTCAGAGAAAAGTGCAAGGGAATTCTTACTGTTCCCATGTATTTATTTCTCTTGAAATGCTGCCCAGGATGTGGCATGACAGGGTAGGATGCAGGATCTCTGCAGAGAATAATTCACAGTCTGAATAAAAAGCCAGCCAAGTGCCTCACTGGGTGCTCAGCAATCTCAGATTTTATCAGCAGCCAAGGCAAAAACTCTGATCTTTTCCTATTCCTTGTGCCCCTGTACACATCAGGGAATATGAAATCATATCATATAATATGGAAGGAAAGTCAGGCTGTGCTGTCTGGAGACACAGAAAATCCTTGAACATTCCCACATTTGCAGGATTATCCTGGCAGCTCTCTTCTGTTCCCTTGGAGCTGGAATCCATACAGCCAAGAAATACAAAAAGTATGATTTCCATTTAAAATAGCTGTGTGACATTCTCTGCACAAAAATAAATAGTCTTTAGCAGAAAAGAAAAGATCTTTACAAGTTACAGAGACACTGTGGACAACATGCCTTGGTAGATTTTCCCTTCTCACCAAGCAAAGCTCAACAAAAGAGAAAATTCATCTCCACCCTGAAAAAGCAATCTAATCTCCCAGTTTGCTCATTGCTGTAAGTGCTGTCAGGTGATTCACTGGGAAACTTTTTCATGAATATTTGCCAGGACACTTTAAAATGTGTTATATTTTAAACAGCACTCACAGAACCCATCCAGCTGAGAAACAATGCACAGAAACAGTTCCTCTGTGGAGTCCAAACTCAAATGGTATTTATAATCTTACAGCATTACAGATGCATTTTAAGTCTTATAATTTCTTAAGGAAAATTGTAGTTTAAAAGAGTGATGCTGGGAAAAAAATCTGTGTGAAGCCACAGGAGCTCAGATCTTTTTAATTCCAGCACATGAGGGACTAAAATGTAACCATGAGCTGCAAATACACCTCCTAAATGTTTTTAACAGAAAACACAGGTTTGGAAACCAGTGCATCCTGTCTAGTTCTTTCCATTTCAGAGGGAGTTTATTTAATTATGTCCTCTGCAGTTTAGGGATCTGTACATTCCTGTATAGCAAGTGTTGGATACTCTAAAGAGATCCAACCACAAGAATCCTCATCCCTGCCTCACAAAAAACCAAAAAACAAAACAGAACAAAAACAAAAAACAAACAAACAAATAAAAAACCAAAATAAAATAAAATAAAATAACAACAATAACAAAAAAAAAATTAAAAAAAAAAAACCATAACAAGAAACCCCTAACACAAAAAAAATCCTAATATTTCTGTCCTCATCTGCACCTGCCTGTAGGTCTGGCACCTTGTTGCAGGTTCAGTCCTTCCCCTTCTTTAGCCTGAAGCTCCCCAGTACCTGCAGAACCCACCTTGCACACCCAAGGGCACAGATTCCCTTTAAAAACACCTTCTTTTTCACTTTCAGAGCCTTTTTTTAAGCTGAGGCAATTATTACTTGTCATAAATAAGGACTGCCAGCTGTGAAAAACATTCCACTCACTGTTCTAAAAATGCTTTATAATTGTTCCTGCGTTCAGCAGAGAATTTTCCAGCCCCTCTGGGTGCACTCAGGGGATTGCTGATAAAATTGTCCATCACTGTCACTCAGAAGGGTTGGACCCCCAAAGTGCATTTATAAGTGGCTTTCTTGAAGTGTCTCAAAGAGAGCTGGAGCATGGGAGGATGAGCTGCTCCAACTTGTCAAAAAATTCATTTTGTTTCAGACAGGTTTTAGGTTGTGAGAGTTTCACATTTCCAGATTTTCCCTTTTATATTTATAGGTTCAGCAATCCCAAAATGAAAAGAAGCCTTAGTTTAAATGAATGGGGCCCAGTAACCAAGAGAAAAGATGTTTCATTCACCTTTCATCATCCTCTGAGATTTAAGCTTTTTGGGAAAGCCCAAAATGGGGAAAGATTTGGAAAAATCAGCAGGAATGAGTGGCTTCACTTAGTTTGATCTACAAAAGAAGAAAGCCAATGGGACACCTTGATATTCTTCCTATATATTCTTGATATTCTTCCTATATATTCTTGATACTCTTTCTATATGTTAAACATTGTTATTAAAGGATGATGAATTCTAAGTTTTTCCATTTCAGAGTTTCTTTATTCTGCCCTAGTGGCTGAGGAAGCAGGAAGAAAGGATAAGAAATAAAAAGGGAATATTAGCAGCAAAGGCTCTTTTTGGATAGCAAGAGAAATATTTTCATCCTGCCTTCCTCTGGCCAAAGGTGCAGTGCTCAATGTCTGACCAGGGAATTGAGAGGAAAACATCTTCATGCCAAAAGAGACTGTGGATGACAAAGACAGCCCTTGGGCTGGAAATGAGGGAACAATCACACCAGTGAGCTCATGGTTTCCACAGCCAGATTTTGGGGGTGACACAGATGCTTCCACTGCTGGAGTGCTGGCTGCTTCTAATGCCCACTGTGCCAATAAAACCAAAGTATTTCCAAGGGCAATAAATAATATAAATGAATAAAATGAATAAAATAAATAAATAAAATAAATAAATAAAATAAATAAAATAAAATAAATAAATTAAATAAATAAAATAAATAAAGCTGCTGCCATTCTGTCACATTCTCCCCTAGAAAAGGAGAATGGATTTTACTGCTCCCCCAGAAAAGGAGAATGGGTGTCACTGCTCTCCCCAGAGCTTCCTCCTGAAACAGTTCCTGGTGAACAGCAAGATTATTCAGAGAAAAAAACTCTTTATACAAGAGGCTATACCAGACTATGGGAATAGTCAGGATTTGAACAAGAGGGTGCTTTGGGCAACTGGAGTTCAGCTGTGCTGAACTGTGTCCTTGGTTTTGCTCTGCTCAGTGTCTCAGGTGCACATTGCCTCATTTTATCTTCAGCAGTGAGCCAGAAACCAGGGGAAGAAGCAGAATAAAGAGAAAAATGAGCAGGAGACTGAAGAAAACAATGAGTGATGATGAGGGCTTTGAGCAGGAAGAGGTTTGTTGTGGATTTTAAATAAAATACTTTCACAGAAAGGTTTAACAAAATTTACCTATGTTGTAATACCCTGCTAGATTAAAGGCTTAAGTGCATTTGCAAAATGAAAATGAATCCTGTGTTTAATCATTCTATTATAAAATTCATTAATATTGCAACAGCTTTGAATTACACAATTACACAAATATTTTGCATTCTATGATTTGATTCAGTAATCTCATTTATTTTCGATTTTATTAGCTATTTGCTTCAAAGTGTTCAGTTCTGATTAACTGTGCCAAACTTAAAGACAATTCCCTCCCCAATACACAGGGGTCAAACAACTCAGCTGATGATTTCAGGTTAACAGAACAAAAACCACCAAGATGAAAATCCCCATGGGCAAGACCTCCACAAACACAAGCACTCTCCCCAAGCTCCTGATCCGGAAATCAATTTGTTTTACCAATGAATTGTGTGGCAAATGCACCATTTTCAGTTCATTTGCACAAGCAATGGTTCAATTCCCTTGTCTACTGCCAAGGCACCCCCAGTTTAGAGATGACTTAAAACATTTGGAGCCAAAAATCTCCAGGAATAATCCCTCCCTGGTTTAGTGAAACTGTGAAGAGATAAAGCAAAGCCAAGAAATGCTCCCTGCAGCAGGTCAGCCTGCACACACTCCCTCTGCTCCAAAGGTTCAGAGCATTTTGTTAGCTGGAGGTAGGATTAAGAAAAATCTCAGTCCTCCAAAGCCTTTCCTTAAATGTGGACATGTGATAAGAGTTTGAGTTGAATCATCAAAAGCTGTAAAAAGGTTGGGACTGAGAACAATGACAAAATCAGCACATGAGCAATGATTCACATGATTAGCTCTTCCTAGGGGTTAAAAAATGGATCTAGCAGGATTATTGCAGCCAGCCTTAGGCCCACACAGACACATTTCCAAGGCAGAGGGCTTCATTCCAGCTTGAAAGGCAGAGGGAGGAAAATAAGAAAATAACAGGTGTGATGTTCTAGTGCATTGAGAACTGAAAATCTGCTTTCCATATTCATTACAGAAGAATAAACTTGGAGTCACAACATGATATACCCACACAGAATTAGTAAGATCTGCAATTTATACAAGTGTTTAAATCAAAATTTCAAGCCCCTGTAGGTATTTCTAATGGATAGTACTGATGTATTTCCTTCAAATAGCTGGGATATAAACCCCATCCTCACTTCCCCCTGGTTCTCAGAGCTGCAGGATGGATCAGGTGCTGCTTCAAGTGTCAGCAAGCCCTGTCCCTTCAAATAACAATAATTTATAAATATGCAAGGTGCAGCATTTATATGGAACACTGGCAAACACAAACAATTGATACCAGGTCACTCAGACAAGAATTCATAATACTTTCCATCATCTTTCTCACTGGGTATCAGTGAAGAATGGCTATTGCAGACCAGTTTGAAATGGTTCAATCCCATGGGGTTTGTGCACAGAGCATTGCATTTTGACTTATAAATTACACTCTATTTCTTTGAGTTAAAGCCCCATTTTTTCACTTGCAAACACAAAGTCACTTCAAGGCAGGGAACATCTTCATGTTGTGTATATGGGAACCCCAGTCCCTGCTCCAAGGGAGGGAAAAAGACCCAAATACCCCCATGGCCCAAGAGCAGCATCTCTGCCAGTGATGAGATCCTTTTTATCACAAAATGTGTGCCTGTGGCTGAATGAGAACCAGGCCTGGCTTTTTGTCACTGAAACCAAGCTGCAGAGTTGATGATTAATTTAAACCTGCAGATATTGTGTCACTGCCCTCCCAGCACTCATTGCTGGGTATTTGCTCTGCCCAAAACCCTTTCCTGATGCTGTTCACCTCCCAAGGCAGGGATCCTCCCATGAGGATGCTACACCTGCACTCTGCACCTGGGAGATGCTGCAGGGAGATTAAATGGCTGTTAAAAATCATCAGGGCAGGTTTGAGCTCCAGATTTCAAACATCTGCCTGCTCAGTCCCTCCTTGACATCTGCTGGTCTTTGCATTCATCCAGCCTTACAGAGCCAGAGCCAGGCAAGCATGACAAGGAAATGACTGCAGCAGAGGCAGGGGGTGGACACTCACAGACATTTGAACTGCAAAACCAAAACTCAATCAAAATTAAAGCTCCCTTATTAAATTCCTAATTGCTGTGTGACGCTGTGCAATCATTTTTAAACCACTGGCACCTTTGTTTTTATGTGACAAAAGCAGAGGAAAATGTGGGCTGAATCCAAACCTTTGCTTGGCTTTATTATGTGCAATTCCTTTTTTAGCATTCTGAGCATTTAACCTTGAAAAATAGTGTTGTTTGGTTGCTGTGTTTTCTGATTGTTAGTCTCAAGGCATCTCAGTGGCATCTTTATAAATCTGCTGTAGCTGGTAAATATTTCTTCAGTCCAGAGCTGAAGACTGAAAAGCCCAGATCACTTTTAGCTGTCAGGCAATTAATGTAATCCAAAGGAAATGAAAGGTATGGGCAACTGGGACTGCTTTTAGTAACACTGGGTTCCTGACTCATTCTTCTAAGGGGAACAAGGGAAAACATCAATAAAATGAAGCATAAACAGGGTACTGGAAAAGATCTTGAGACTCTGAATGCCATTTCATTGCAGATTATGTGACAGCTATTACTGTGAGAGAAAATGCTATAAATGTATTTATTGATATCCTGCTTCAAACAACAGACATAGTATAATTACACAGGGCTGCATCACCTCACATCATCTGTTTCTAACCTCTCCTCTTTTGGGTCATTCCTTGTTTTTAAGTAAAGCCAAGCACAGGAAAGAGGGATTTGTGTTTGGAGGTGATGCTGGCTGCTCTTAGCCAAAAGACAAGGGGACAGAGGGGGCTAAGCTGGTGAGCTACAGAGGCAGGAAGGCACAGGATCAATACACTTGGTGCAGAGTCGAGGTCTGAAAGAAGCTGCAGGCTCCTTGTGGGCACAGAAATGCTGCAGAGTGCAGGGAGTGCAGCCTGCACCAGCTGCTGGTGCTGCCAACACCCCCCAGCAGGCACCAAGGGAGGAGGGCACTGCAAAACCCAAACCCAATTTGGCAATCCAGAGATTCTTTGGTCAATGAATACTGCCAGTGCCACAGAGGACATGCAAAAGGAGTGAGCTCAAAAGCCTGGCTGGGGCAGGGCTGGAGGTGGGTGAAGCAGGGACAGGTTTTGTGAGCTTCAAGGTGCCAGCTGGGGATGTTACTGCTTTAGCAAAAAGGGAAAAACCTGGGAAAAACAGTCCCCCTGAGCAGACCTGAGAGCACCAGTGCCTTGGCTGGCAGGACAGCACCAATTCTGTGGATTTTCCTGCACACCCAGAGCCTGGACAATGCTCCCCTGCCCAACCTGCCCCTGCAGAGCTCTGGGGCATCTCTGCAAGCCCAGAGCCACTGCATCCCCATTTGCACCTCCTGAGCAGGTCAGCTTGCATCTAATCCTTTCTCCCTGCAGTCAGAAAGAGTATTGTGTGCATTAAGATGGCAGCATCAGGCCCTTTTATGGTACTGCCAATATAGAATAATTAAAGCAAACTAAATGAATAATTCCAGCAGATGAAAATTAACTCAGCCACATAGGCAGATAAAAGCATCTCCTGTTATTTGAAGTGTCTGTGGAGCTGCACCTTTAAACACCATGGCAACCAATACCATTACTGAGTTCTTTTTTAGATCTCATTTAAAATGTAGGAAAATTGATGCTTTAGTCACTCTGGGTTTTCTTTTTTTTTTTTTTTTAATATAAAAAAATTGATTCGGGTATGGTCCTGCTTTTAACAGCTAAATCCCTTTTTCTTGCAGCAGCTGTCCTCATCCTCCTGCACACAGCTCCCTGCAGGCTGACCATTTAACCAGCACCAAACATTCCTCCCAAGAGCCCCTTATTGATCTGTTTTCTGCTCTTTCCCAGCTCCAAAGCTGCACCTCCACTCTGGGCTGAAGCACATTTTCACCTTGGCACCTGCTTCTCTCCACAAATGCTGCATGTTCCTGATCCACAGACAACCTTCGTTAGTGCTGCTCACTAATTGGAGCAGGCATTCCCCTGGCAGGGCTGTGCCCCTGCCCACACACTTCAGGTTGGGGAGGAGGCACAGTCACACACTCACCTGTGCCTCTGCCCTGCTGGTTTGTGTGTGTGAGCTGTGCTCAGCCTGTTCCTCTGAAGCACCACTGCATCCTGAAACGTGCATTTTTTCTCCCAGAAGATCTAGCTTTAAACACAGAAAGGCTGAAAGCTGCACAGGAATTGGATCCAGCATTTGCTGGGGAAAAGCTGATTATTAACAACCTGCCATGAGAACAGGCAACCTCTCCATCCCACTCTGCTCCTGCCTGCACCAGGAGTGCCTGCAAGGAGTAAATGTGCACGAGGGCTGCCAAAACCAAAATATACCAAACCTCTGGCTTGACACATGCAGCCACAGGACAGCAGCAGCTTCAGATCCACCAGCAGCACACAGGAGCTCCTGCTCTCACCCCAAAACAGCTTCACCTGGGCCACCAATAAAGTTCATTTACAGCCTGAAGGGCAGCACAATGAGGTCCCTTCAGGATGTTTTTGCTCTTGCAGTTACTGTTCAATCCCTTTTTTATTCTGCCTGTGATTTGGCTGCTCCAGAACTCAGCCCCACTCTGCTTGCTGTCATTATCCAACTGTTCACATCCTGCTGAAAAGACCAGGAGGCTGCAACACCAAAAAAAAATATACAGGAGGCAGTTTATACCAGAGTAAAATATAAAAACTCCTTAGGTCCACCTACAAGCTACAGCAGAGGTACCATACTTTTGAGCCAAACTGTTCATTAAATAAATTATTTATTCAATAAATTTAGCCCTTTTTCAGCTCATTAACTGTCCCCCTAAAAAACATATTAATTTTTACATATTTGTTCATTGCTCACAGCTGATTAATATATTCAAGACCACAGAGAACTCCCAAGGTGGATAAAAAGAGAATCTAAATTCTTGGTGGCTGCTCTGAGTTCACCTCTGTGTGTCAGGGGCTATTGGGTGTTAATTTTCCCAATTCTTGAACATTTATGATTCATCCTGAAATCATTTTTGGCTGTTCTTTATACATATTCTGTTTCATTAGACCCACAGAAAGAGTTTTTCTTGTCTTGAAAAATTGCTTAAATTAAACTTTGGCAATAGAGGTGTCCATGAACAGTAAAATGGAACAGTCTGGTGACTTTGCTGCCTCTGACTCTCAGGGCAACATGAGATTTGTCATTTCAGTGTCCTGCTTCAAGATTAGAAAGTATAAAAGAACTTCAGTGTTGCATAAATCAGTTAGGATGATGATGTGACCCTGCAAAGCACTAAGCAAACAGCAGATACAATTAATGGTGTTGAACATATTAAATCCATAATTCTACCCACCAACAAGTTTTATTCTGAGCCACCTTTCCATGGAACTGTTTATAGCAAGTGTGTCAGCACAAAAACTTTGGACAGTTAGATCCTTTAGAGAAGCTTAAAATAATTAAATTTAAATCATTTCTGTGAGCTATTTTTTGATGAAATTTGGCCTCACCAGCAAATAAGTTACAGCAGAGCTTATACAGATCTATTTTGTCCTAAAGGGAGTTAAAACACTGCTGTATATTCTGTTATTTGCACCTTTTTACTCACTTAACACAAAAGTAATGACATTTTCTCCTCATTTCTGCAGACTCTGAGTTAAAGCAGCAATGGCCAGCTCTGAGCTCTCAGCTCAGGGGGATGCAGCCCCTCTGTGCTACCCCAGACAGAGTGACAGAACTTTTCAGGATGCACTTTGCACTGCCTGTCCTGCCCCTGCTAGCAGGGAATGCTCCATTCTCACCCAAATGGGAGTCTTGATACAGGTGATATTCCTAAATTCAGGTATTGATAGAATATTTTCCCAGCACTGCAAATATTTTCCAGGAAACTGATGCAGCCAGCATCAGGATATTGGGAAGAAAATTAAAATCAACTGAAGGATTTCCTTTTTGCCTGTTGGAATAGGCATGGGATCACCTCAAAGCCATCCCTGGTGACTTGGAGCTGAATTAACATTTTCAGCTGCCATAATTCTCATCCACAGCACCAGCAACATTTTTTCACTAGCAGCTATTGCACCCATCTACCAGCAATATTTTAGTTTTGTTTTTAGCAATTTTTTTTAAATCTCACTTGACTGAGTGACCTAAAACGTGTCTGTGATCACAAAATGTACACAGGGATGCAATATTAGAAAAGATTCAAAAGAACTGAGGAAAATGGAATATTGTACTATAAACCAAAATGCAATCTTCACAGACTTTCTTATTAAAATGGGAGAAGCAGCTTTTTTAGTATTCTTCCTTCTGCTGATAAATGAAGTGCCCAGGACAGCAAATTAACTCCCCTTGGTTGTTTTAATGCCAGCAGCAACACTCCTCCTCCCCCAGCCAAAAAATGCACATTGCATTTACATCTCTGATGTGCTGTGCACTTATAAACACCTGGCCAAATTCAGCCCTGAATTAAAGATTTCATTTCAACTGGAAATCATCAAGCCTGCCTGTCCACAAAGGAATTTGCCCTTTTTTTCCTTCATTTTGTTAGAAAGTCTAATAATTTCATGGAGCTTTAACCCCTGTATGGGAGAAACAGGAAAAAACCCACAACTCTTGTTGACCTCTGCATACAGATGGCCAAAAATTAAGATGTATGATAAATTAATACCTGTTAATATTGAAACAAACCATGATATCAACTGGATTTTTCTTCCTGAAGAAAAAATAATTTTTATTAAATTTTTTTCTTCTGAATTTAATTCTACTTTGTGGAAGCAGGAGCAAGGAGTTGCTTAGGGATTTAGTTTGAGGATTTTGCATTTGCAGTTTACAGGAAAGTTCTACCAAATGAATTCCCATTACAAAGGCAGCACAAATGAGTAAACAAAGCAAAATAGAGTAAGGCAGCCCTCATTTAGCTGATCCAGTGAAACTTACTCTAAAACCCACACACTGTCTTGCACAGGTGGAAAAGATCAGAAAAAAAATGTCATTTTTGGAATGTCATTGGAAATGACATTGGAAAAGTCAAGTCAACTTCATTCCAACTTGCTGACAGCCCCATTATGGTGTGCATATGTTTTATAGTACAGAAACCCAAACTTTGCTGATTGTCCACACTTTTAATGCACCACATTAACAAGTCAATAGCCAAAAATCACTTTTGCCATCATGAACAAATCAGATGAAGTTTCATCACAAAGATTTTTCCATAATAAATACTTGACACCCAGAAAACAGAAAATATTCCATGCTCTGTGTAAAGACTTGAGCTCTGCAGGTGCCCTTGATGAATTTCACAGCTGCACTTGGAGTGAGTAGAGAAGCTCTGGTAACCAGTTCAGATTTGTATGCTCACAAAATTTTTATCAGGTGAGGAAAGACAGTGCTGAGATTTTACAGGGACACATAAAAGGTTCTCTGCTTTCCCCCAGTCCCTGCTAATATCTACTTCCACAGTAACTCCTTACTCTCTTTTGCAATGTTTTGCAAAATAAACATGATTTTTAAGATTCCCAATATATAAATTGCAGGAGGAATTCTTGGACATGTCATTAAGGTGCTATTTGGCCCTGCTGGCTCCATTATTTCTCCAGAAGGAAGCATGTTTATCAATAAAAGATAATTATTGCCAAGATGCCTCACCCAGGAGGTTCTTTCTGGGGTGCTGAGGATACAATGGCACAGCAGCAACAGAAAGAAAAAATATTTACTAATCTCCAAAAAAAAAAAAAGAGGTTTGGCTGCCAGAAATACTGCATTAGGCAGCTCCCAGCCTTCTCAGCCACACACTCAAAGGATGGAAAAAGGCAGAGAGAGGATTGTAAATACACCTGGGGATAAATCAGCAGCACCTCCCAGGCTGGGCAGGGAGGGAAGGAGCAGCTGAGAGGGAGAGGAAAATCTCTGGAGAGAAAAAATCTGCTGTGGAGAGCAGGATGAGGGGCTGAGATCCCACCCAGCTCCTGCAAGGGGGACTGGGGCTGCTCTGAGCTGCTTCACTGGGGTGGCAGCATGATTTACCTGCTTCCCCACCTCATGCTCTTTTTTTAATTCCCTTTCCATCATTTTCTCTCAGGTTCCTGCTGCACCATCCTCACAAACAGCCCTGAGGGAAGGATCTGGTCACAATGGGATTTTCTGCCCTGACAGCTCACTACAGAGCTGCTCATCAGCCTGGCTCCACATCTCAGCTTCAGCACCAGGAATAAATCAAATAAATGAAAATATGCATCCTGAAGGCCTAATGCAAAAGATTTCATCCATTTTAAGGGTCACCAGCTGTGATTTACCTTAGAACCTTGCTTCTGCCTTGAGGGTGCCTCTGAAGTACCCTGTGACTAATGCCCCTATTTTTAGTTTTGTAGCAGAAGCCAAGGAGAAATTAAAGAAATAAAATGGAAAAAATAATGAGAGCTCATTTCAGCTTATAATGGTATTTTCTCAGGTGACTAAACATTCATTTGACTTTTGGTAGTGTTGAATTTGTCCTCCATTAGGGCAAATATGATTTGGAGGCTGGCTTGACCTCTGAAGTGTAGAACTTTGCTTTATCTTTATTGCTGGCTCCAGTTATTTATCAGGTCAGTGTGTGTGCCCAGATTCCAGGAAAGCAAAGAAATTAAATTAGCACTGGAGACAAACACAGTCAGAGCAGCTGTTGACTCAGATGAGCAATTTCTTTCAGACTGTCACTAGGCTCAATACAAGATGAGATGCCTAAAGATTTCACTGAATGATGGAAATAAGAAAAACCTTTTCTTTTTTTTTTTCCCCCTTAAAGTCTAATCATCTGGAAGAATTTACAATAAGTTTCCACCTATACTTGCTCCTTTTTGCATAATCTTATAGCATTCAACTTCTTTAGAAAAATCTAACAAACTCTAGGATACATATTTTTAGGAACTAAGATTGCTGTGAAAAAAAACACATTTATTAATAAATTTCATGTGGAAGAAATAAATGTTCTTCTTGAAATGCAATCAACTCATACTCTGAAGGTGGACAGCTTATTCTGGAAAAGAGGGACCTGTTTCAGATTCTCTATGAGAAAATTACAGATTTTTCTGACTCAGACCAAAACATTTCTTTATCTCCCCAGCAGTCTGAGGCCACACTCTGGGTGTTGGCTGCATTTAAGGTTCAGATGTGCCACAGCTTTTCTCTCAGCCCTGCTGCAGTTCCAGTCTGAGCCCATCCACAGGGGGTGGGAGATTTTGCTAACTAGAACATTGATAACTTATTCACCAAAAAGTCACCCAGGACAAAAACCTTGCTCCAGTCTGTTTTTCTGAGAGTTTGTTATGAAGGGAGAGACTAAAGTGGGTTGGAAAGCTGTTAGTAATCCTGCCTCTGTCCCTTGAGAAACACTGAGATTCAACAGGGCTGAGGAGTTCTGTGATAAAAGTAAAAATGGGTTCCAGTTGCAAGGAAAAGGAAAAAAAAAACCAGCAGAGCTCAACCCCAGCTCTGTCAGTGGGAAGTGCTCCATTTAGCAAATTCAATTCTTGGAAATGCAAAATGCAAACTGTAATGCTCCCTGCTGAATAAACAGCACAACTGGCTGTGTTTAGCCAGCCTATATGAAAAATGACATTTTTTTTTTCCCCCCAGGAATACCACTTACAAAATTAAGGATTTTTGGTGGTTCTTTTTTCACAGATCACAAGGGGAATTTCTGCACTAGTGAAAGGTGTCAAAAGCAGCTGCAGATAGTCAAACCCAATTTATTCCTCAGCATGAGCAGAGCAGCAGCAATGCAAGCCTCTGCAAACATGCTTTGAAAATGTCCTTGGAAGAGCCCCTGGCAGAGGAGATGAGCTCCAAAACCTCTGCCAGGCTCTGCCACAAGTGTCAGAGCTGTCCCTGCAGGGCACAGGTGTGCTCAGAGAGGTGAATTTACAGCAGATCCCACCTCAGGGGACAGGGAAAGGTGATTTTATCCAAACCAGGCACTGCTGGTGGAGCAAGGATCCAAGCAGGGAAAATGTTGTTCCTCACTCACTCAAAGGAGGAGGAAAAAGAGAGAGGGCTTTGAGTGTGAAAGGTAAAAAACCCAATCATCTTCATTAATTGAAAATAAACTGTGCAAGGAGTGATTTCTGCACAGCTCAGCAGGCAAAGAGCTTCATTCAGATGCAGTGCTTCCCTCAACTGTTTTTTTATTTTTTTAATCAGATTTCCAGCTCCACTGTGCTCCATTCTCTGTGGGTGCCAGGTCTGTCTTGGCTCAGTAAAGGCAGGATGGCAGTGACCCTGTGGTGTCCCTGTGCATCAAACTCCCAGCTGTGACAGACAGGTGACACACAAAGTGCTGCTCACAGGGGCAGAGTGTTCTGGAATTGGTGCTGAAAGGACAAGGGGGATCAGCCCAGCTGCAGCAACAAGGCCAACAAACTCTGTTTGAGTTTCCCAATTAGATAGAAGAGAAATTAATTTTCTCTTTGGGGTGAGAGGAGTGGCCATAATGGCTATTTCAGCCTCTTGTTCCAGTGCAGCACAGCTGTGCACAGGGCAGGAAAAGAGAAACAGAGGGTAAGACACCCTGCTCCAAGGACAGACTCCAAAAGAGCAGGACCTCAGCAAATCCTGCAACTGCAACACTCACTTCTTTAATCCCTTTCACAGAATTCCACCCATCAGGAATCCCTTTCTATGAAAACACTAATTTCTTGTCTTTATAAAAAAAAAAAAAAATTGTCTGTGAAAGCAGCCTTCCTGCTTTGGGTAGGATTTCAGCTTTTGATAGCAGCTCCTTCCACTTATTTAACAATGTAAATTATAGTCACAGTGCCATGTCTTCATTCCACCAGTCAAAGGATTTTGCCTCCCACAATGAATTAGAAAACGCACATTAGGAGAAAGCTGGCAGACAGATTATTGTGATTACCTTAACAGCAGGTATTTAAAGCTCATTGTCACTAAAGCTCCTTG
This sequence comes from Erithacus rubecula, assembly GCF_903797595.1. Lineage (NCBI taxonomy): Eukaryota > Metazoa > Chordata > Aves > Passeriformes > Muscicapidae > Erithacus > Erithacus rubecula. The sequence goes on from NC_136669.1 coordinate 1,141,626, forward strand.
CCAATGCCCAAATTCTTAGCCACAGTAAGGTCTGTGCTGCCCTGACAGAACCATCTCTGTCTGGAGCCAGGGAGCAGGGCCATGCTGACAGGGGCTGCTCAGGGGAGGAGATGTGACCTGCCATCTGCTCATCCTGCATTTCATGCTCTTTAAATTGCTCTGCAATCATTTCCTGGCTGTCATCCTGGAAGGAGACACAGGCAGTGTGAGCTCACTCAGCCTGCAAGGCAGAGGTGAGCAGAGATTTCAGGCATTAAAGAGGAGAATTATTCAAGCATCAGGTGCTGGAAAGATTCTTTCATCTTATACATGGTGAAAATGAGAGGAAAGGAATTGTTTTCTGGGCTCCAGCTTTCTCCTCAAGGTTTGTTCACTTTGCACCATATGAGGTTTCTGAAGGGGACACTCAGTGGACAGGGACTGGTCTCAATCCAGCTTGGGGAAAAGCACAATGACAGAGTGAAATTATTGGAAAGGGCTGAAAAAAACCCAACCTCCCATCACTCAAATATCTGGAGCCTTAAAACTCTGAAGGTGTAAAGCACATAACAAAGTGCTGGTTAAGGGCCAGCTTTGGTCACAGGAACATCACCTTGCACTGAGGTTCTGAGTAAGAAATCTGCACCCCAGGCACATCTGAGGGAATATGTGGCACAGTGGCCTCTGGGGTTTGAGGAGCTGATCTGGACAGTGACTGTGGCTGCTGAATGCAAACACCAGGTCAAAAAGGCAGTGAGAAGGGCAGGGCAGGAAGGACTAATGCAAAACAAGAATATTTGCCTCTCCACGAGGCTGCAGGGGGGGCAGACAGGAGATGCCATGTGCTGCCAGCAGCCCTGCAGCATTCCCAAGCTGGGGAATGTGTCTGAAGGGGAAAACACTGAACACAGGCAGACCAGGTGATGATTTTTGCCTTTTCTATTATTTCTCCTTATTGAGCAGATTAACAGCAATTATGAAAGCTCAAATGCTGAAGGTAAAATTTTTAAAGAGAGGCAAGAATAAAAAAATCAGCCAATTTCTGGGGAAACTCAGTGTTATTAACAGTAAAGATAAAGCAAACACTGGAGCAAAGCCTAAGGAAACACAGAATGCTGGCATGAGAGTAAAATCATTTGCCTTTCCTTCAATTTTTTAATTTCCTCTCCTCTCTGTGTTATATGTGAGGATGAGAAAGTGTTTTTGTTTGCTTATCAGAGAAAATAAAGGTTTCAGGAGGGTCTGCCCAGCAGTGGCTCAGCACAGCTCCCTGCACGGCCCATCAGGTGTGTCTGCCCAGGAATTCTGCCCTGGTGACAAAGTGAGAGGGAGGAAGGGAAGGTGAAGCTGTGCTGGGGAGTTCTGGATCTGGGCTGTGAGACTCCCACCTCCTCAAATGAGGAGAAAGGCACAGGGGAGCTCACAGGTTATTGCAGCTGGGATAACCCTTCACCTTTCCTTGCCAGAAATGTCGACACAAGCAGGGTGAGCTGTGAACTCAGGAGAGTAGCTGGTATTTGCCAGCTGGCTCCATCAGACTTTGTGATAACAGACATGCCACTCTGCCTCCCACCAGCTCCTGTCAGCCTCACCACCAGGAAAAATTACTGCTGTTTTTAAAAATTCATGGATTCACCTATTGGTTGCTTCCTTTTTGGGAATCTGTCTAAAGAAACTGAGAGCAATCCTCTCTTCCCAAGCTCCAGATTAAAAGAGATAGAAGCAGTTTAGAATCCAGTATGAGAAGGATTCAGACACCACAACACAGGAATCCCTTGTGTCTGATGCACATTAAAGATGGGAGGTGTCCTGTGAGGATCCAGGTTAGTCTTTGCAGGATGCTGAAGTGGTTGAGAGAGGTGGTGAACAGCTCACAGACCTTTCCCAGCCTCCTCTGACCCCCCTGGCAGCATCAGGCCAGACCCTAAGGGATGTCCTGCCTTGTCCCACATCACCACCAGCTGAAACCCTTGGCAGGACAGTGGAGTGTTCCATGTTGATGACCAAGCACCTTGTGACAGACCCTATTGTTTGAAATAATTCCTGCATTCATTAATTTAGACACTTTAGCCATAAAGGGAATTTACAGTTGGATGTAGCACAATGTGTTTGTGCTTATATTTACAGATCATGCTATGGTGCTTTTTATACCCCATAAATCACACAAACTGCTGCTGTGTCTCATGTACTCCCAATATATTAAATGCAACAGTCTCTTTTATATTCTTCAGCACAGAGGAGGATCTCACACTGGCTATGGAGATTGCTCCTAATGTCATTGAAAGTCAGCAGCCAAAAATCCCCAAAGTACTGCATGTCACTGACAATATTATGGTACATGGACAGATGAACATGATGTCAAGCTCCCTGTGTGCTCCAGAAGCTGAGAGAAAAGCACTGAGTGGAGAACAGGAGCCTGTGCAGCACAGGGATTCCTGGAGCTGCTCCCATGATAACTATTAAACCACAAATCCTCATTTCACAGCAATGCTCGATGGTTTTCTAGGAATCATCCCTTAGGAAATGAGGCCATCTCATCAGCAGTGCAGAGCTGGCTCTCTGTGAGCCACCCTGCAGTGCTGGAGAGCTGGAGAGCTGCTGGCACTCACAACAGGCCAGGCTCACTCTGAAAACCCAGCACGCAGGAGCTGGCTGGGAAACACCCAGGGACCTGCAAGAAACACAGCTGGAGCACAGCTGGAGCACAGCTGGAGCACACAGAGACCATCAGGCACTGCCACCTGCACAGAAACCACAGCTGGAGCACAGCTGGAGCACACAGAGACCATCAGGCACTGCCACCAGGGACCTGCACAGAAATCACAGCTGGAACACAGCTGGAACACACAGAGCCCATCAGGCACTGCCACCTGCACAGAAACCACAGCTGGAGCACAGCTGGAGCACGCAGAGCCCATCAGGCACTGCCACCTGCACAGAAACCACAGCTGGAGCACAGCTGGAACACACAGAGCCCATCAGGCACTGCCACCAGGGATCTGCAAGAAACCACAGCTGGAGCACAGCTGGAACACAGCTGGAACACACAGAGCCCATCAGGCACTGCCACCTGCACAGAAACCACAGCTGGAACACAGCTGGAACACACAGAGCCCATCAGGCACTGCCACCTGCACAGAAATCACAGCTGGAGCACAGCTGGAACACACAGAGCCCATCAGGTACTACCACCAGGGATCCTCACAGAAATCACAGCTGGAGCACAGCTGGAGCACAGCTGGAACACACAGAGCCCATCAGGTACTACCACCAGGGATCCTCACAGAAATCACAGCTGGAGCACAGCTGGAGCACAGCTGGAACACACAGAGCCCATCAGGTACTACCACCAGGGATCCTCACAGAAATCACAGCTGGAGCACAGCTGTCCCTCACACAGCCCATGGGGCACTCCCATCACACTTGGGGACACTCTGTCACCCGTGCAGTGTCTGTGGGCCAGCAGCTGCCCTGCCTGACTCACCTGCACACAGGTGCAGAGCTCTCCAGGGGCTCTGGGATCCCCTGCCAGAACAGCCACACAGAGGTGAAGGACCAAAGCTCCACTGTCACTTAGAGCCTGTCCCCAGGAGAGCAGCACAGTGCAGGTGTGACAGTGCCACCTGCTGCCCCTGCCAGCTGCTCCCACCCACCAGCACCAGACACAACTCCACAACTCCCCAGATTCACAATTACCCAGTTTCACAACTCCACAATTCCCCAATTCCCCAGATTCACAACTCCCCAATTCCACAGCTCCCCAAGTTCCCAATTTCACAAAACTCCCCAACTTCCCACCACGAGGCAGACACACAGGCTACCACTGAGCCAGAGACAGCTGAGAATTAAAGAAATCTTTGGGGTTCCACTAGCTGTTGCTCCTGTTTCACTCCAGATTTATCTGATTTAGGATCAGCTGTGGGAACAGGTTGAGAGACACAAATATGTCCCTATGCTTCTGAAAGCCACAACAACATTATCACCACTCTTAGATCATTTGGATTAACAGAAGCAGAATGAGCTGATTGCTGCTGCTGGTGAGCCTGGGAGCTGCCCTGACCCAGGACAGCCAGTGCTGTGCCAAAGTGAACACTCCATGTGCTGTGGGCTGGCTGAACAGGGCAGAGAGAATTCAAACAGCAGCAGTGGGATGCCAGCACCTCCATCTCCATCAGCAGGGCTCCTTCCTGGGAGAACAGCCCATCCCAGGCTGCAGAGGGGCCACATGCACTGTGAGGAGAGCAGAGCTGTGAAAACAATCCAGAGTACAGCAGAGGAAATGGGTGCAGCAGCCTTTACACCAAGCTGGGCAACAACACCTCCACAGGCAGAAAGCAGCACAGTGCAATACAGCAGAAAGTGGTGTCACTTTTTGGAGGTCCTGTGGAGTTTCCAAACAGCAGCAGTGCAGATGGAGCTGTGAGAGCAGCAGGGCAAAGAGAGCTGCCAGCACTGAGCCCAGCCCTTCTCAGCTGCCAGCACCCCTGGTGACATTTGCTGTTCTGCTCCCATTCATTTTTCAGCTGCTCTAATATTTGCTGGGCAGGCTGGGTGGTGCCCTGGCATTTTTGGCTCTCCCAGCACAGCAGACACTGAGCTACGTGGCCAGACTGTGCTGGCTCCCCATCCCTCAGCTCCCAGTGCTTCTCCTTGGCTCTTTTCCCCTCCTCAACCAAAGAGTATATCCATATTTTTTTCTTTTCTCTTGTAATATTTAGGATTTTTAAGTTATCTGTTGTCAGAGACTAATCCCACCCTCCTAAAATCCCAGTGCATGGACCCTCTTTGCAGGCAGCAAATACCCAGCTGAAGGCAGGTTTTAATCACCACACCCCTCTACTCTTTGGGCTCAGTCCCTCCAGTTAATGAAAACTCACACCCCAACATCTCAGTATTAAAACACAGATTAAAAGCAAGTTTTGAGTCCTATTTTGTGCTGCCTGCAGTTCACACTGACTGGGGGAACCTTGGTCCATATATTAGCCACTCAAGAAACTAAGAAATTTCCATTTTCACATAATGAACTCTTTTGCTCTGGTCAGACTAGGAATTATTTAGGGAAGAAACTATTTGTTGCAATTAATTTTCTGAGAATTTAGCAATCTGCTCATGGGCCACTTTCAGACAGAACAAAAGAGGAATTTGTACAACAACTTAATTAATTGCAAATTAATTTCTCATGTGTAACAGAAGGCCTTTCCACTGAGCTGTCCCTCCTGTGCAGAGGTTTCAGAGCACTTTGCACACAGCAATGCAGCAGCACAACAGCAAAGTCTCACACAAAGCCAGGGCTTAAAAACAGAGCTGCAGCTGGATCCCCTTGCAGGAGAGCCCTGCATGACACAGGTGCAGTAACAGCCCTGATCCCTGCACTGAAAACAGATTTCTGAGTGCTGAGCACTCTGTCACTGCTGCTGACACAAACCTGACTCGGTGCATTTTGGTTCCTAGTTTTGAGCTTGGTTGTGAATGTTTTGCCTCCTTGAGGGGTTTGTTTTCCTCTGTGTCACCAAGGTCTCCTCTGGTGTGAGAATTGCCAGGGTGGTGCTGAGTAGCTTCACATGGAGAGGTGACAACAAGGAGAGAGCCAGAGGGGGATTCACCCTTCAGAGTAACACTGCCAGACAGCTCAGCCCCATTCAGGCAACTGTGAGCAACAAACCCAAAACCTGTATCAGTATCCTTTGCTTACACCAATCAAAAAAATTTGAGATCTCTAGTGTCAGGCATAAAACAGAACTTGCATGGTAATGTACTTATGTCAAACGCATCCTTATATTGAACTTAACTTTCAAAAACACTCAACTAGAATATCCTGTCAAAGGATAAAGCAAAGTTAGAATTTCAGAAGAGGCTGTTCAGTTGTTTTAATCATCTGTTCCAGTTCTGAGTTCATATTGTATAAATAACATGAATCTTAATCGTGTCCCATAAATTAACTCCGCATACAAAAGTGAAATCAAATACTTCAATTAAGATTTGTGTGGTAGAAATATCCTCATCTAAATGAGCTCAAAGGAAAGCACTCTCAAGGCTTGAAAATCATTTTCATTCTTCATCTCGGCACAGAAAGGACAGATTTGAGTGGAGGGAGGCTGGGGATGTGCTGTTGCAGCAGGTCAGGGCTGTGCAGCAGCACTGAGCCTGGCTCCCCTGCTCCTCTCCTCCTCCTGCAGCCTCACCTGCTCCATCAGCCTGTCCCTGCAGCACTGACAGTGCCCACAGCCCTCTGAAAACCACCAAAAATTCCATTAATCTCCCCATGCCCTGTGCTGAGCTTTGGGATGTCTCCCCTGCACATTTCCCCACGAGTGCTGCAGCTGCTTTTCCTCACACCCAGCTCCTCTCCCCTCTGCACGAAGCTGCAGAGCCCAAAAGCACCTCACTAATCACCTGGGGATTAATAACACATCCCTTACTCCTTGTCCCCCAGCACAATCCCCACACCATCTTCAGCCCTGGAGATTTATTGCAAAAGTTTCATCGTCGCCACCTCAATATTCACAGCTCAGTGAGAAACCCAGTGCTCTTCCAAAAAGCTAGCACAGGATTTTCTTGGAAGAAAAGCATAGGTGACATCAGGAGCCCAAGAACTTCCACAGATTAAAAACAGAAACGACAAAAAAACAAAAAACCCACTCAGATTTTAGAACAGTTCTGTCTCTCAAAACATCGGCCTTAGAAAGGTGATTTTGGTGGCTACTTAAAAGCAGAAAAAAACTTCAATTGTCACACAATCAGCACAGCCAATTGAATTAGTGAAGCATATTTATGCACCTAACAAGTTTGAATCTGCAGAAAAACCTGCTGGGAGCGATTTGAAAAGACTAATGAGACTTTTCCCATCACCATTCTCCTTTAAAGGTTTATGAGCATGTCATTTAGTTTCACTACAGCTTTTTCAAAATCATTAATGAACTTGTGAAAACAATTAGAGAGATAAAAGGCCACAAAATGTATGTGTTAGCCTGAAACCTGTGATAATTCAGCCCAGGCAAGGCAGAGCAGAATGCACTGCTTTGAAGGCATCAGACAGAAGATCCTGGTGGTTTATGCCTTTTAAAATTATCACTCCTAGTTTTGCTCCTGATAATCTTTAAGTGGAAAAATATCTTTTTAGAACTTCATCTTGGAGTCTCTGTTGCTTATTAAAACAAGAGGGACAGCAGAACAATCTCGTTAGGGTGAACAGAGGGACATGAATGTCAGGCCATATAAAACACACCTCATTAATATCTGCATGGACTGAATGGCACAGGCATGAATGCCATAAAGGCTTCATCTGCCTTTGGTCTTTTGAAGCTACCTTTGAATAAGTCCCAACCAACTACAGATTGCAGAAGAAAAGCCAATGTTCAAAGGGAGAAAGGACCTGGAATGTGAGTGCCACAGCAGTCTTTTCTTACTCTGGGCATGCATGGATTACTTTGGCAAATGAGCCCACCAAACACTGTGACCAGTGAATACACTGAGTACTTTCCCTTGCAAGGGCATTTTATCTTCTGTGCCAGCTCACAGGAACAGGAATAGGCATGGAGAAAGCCCTGTTCTGTTCAGAGCACCACGTTCTCCCTGTGAGCAGCTCCACAGCAGCACAAACATCCCTCAGGGGTGTCTGTGCACATCAGAGCTCTGGGCACTCCCACACCTGGGCCCAAGGTGCTGCCACCACTTGCAGTGGTTTGAAAGTAAAACCAGTGAGAGACTCTAAGTCAGAAATACAGTTTGATAAGAAAAAAAGAGAAAAAAGAAAATACATGCAATAGTACAAAAGAAAAAACACTGAGAGAGTCAGAATAGAACCAGACACCCTGCTAGTGAGGGTGGTGGTGACAGTCCAGATGAAGGAGTCTTGTTGAAGTAATGATCTGGTAGCTCCTGTCCTCTGGAAACCAGCGGGTAAGGGCTGCTCTGGTGTCCAAAATCTCAGTTTTTATCTGGGTAGGAAAGGCTTGGCTCCTCCCCTGGCTGGAGCATCTCCCAGTGGGATGATGGAATTTTATCAGTCATGCACTGGGACCCACTAGCCATGAACAGGAGATATCTGCTGGAGGAAGGATGGGCTGTGGGAAGATAAAGATGATTGCCCCAGCTGGTTTAAAGATGGCCCATTAGCAGATAATGTGTGCCAGGAGATCAAGATCACTGCCACACCCAGTTTTAAACAATGGCCCATTAACAGGAAATAATTCCCACAGGGATAAGAATCACTGCCACACCCAGTTTTAAAACAATGGCCCATTAACAGGTGATACCTCCTGGATGAAGGGTGGGTCATGGGGAAGGTAAAGATGATTGCCCAGCTGGTTTAACAATGGCCCATTAGCAGGAGATATCTCCCACAGAGATAAGGATCACTGCCCCAGCTGGTTTCAGCAGATGGTGATAGAACACATCCCTTTGGGCACATTGTAACCCAGGACACCAGCACAGACCAAGTACTGTCACCACTGCAGCACAGAAACTGTCACCCATGCAGCCCAAAATGCTGTCACCAGCACAGCCCAAGTGCTGTCACCACTGCAGCACAGGAACTGTCCCTGACCTGCAGACAGGTGTCCAAACTTCCTCCAGCTGTCACTCTGCTCCCCTGCTTCCCCAGGGAGTTCCAGCTGCTTGCCAGCCCTCAGCCCATCTCCTGCAGCAGAGACAGGAGCTGCTCTTCAGCTCAGTGCCCGTGCTCTGCCTGGTAGCACCAACCTCTTATCTGTCTTCATTACTAAGGAATAACCAATTCATTTTAGAGAGACTGCTCTGGGAACAAAAAACAAAGTAATGACCAGCTTGCTAAAGTGACAAGCAAGCTATAATTTTTCTCTTCTGTATATGAAGACTGTTGAATTCTCAGCCCTGTGATACTGAGCCTGTGCTTTAGCATTACCATCATTCCTGCAAGTGGTTTCTCTTCTTCACTAGCTCCTCTCAGACACACAACTGCTAATTCAAAAAATGGAGACTGCAAGCTTTCCTTCTTCCCCTTTCCCTTGGAAACACCACAAGTTTGGCCAGCTATGTGGTAAAAAATACACCTAAATATGTGTCAAAAACAACATCAATTCTGGATTATTTACAGGTTAAGTCTGAAGATAAACTCCGGTAGAAACTTGCTGTCTCTGGGAAAGTCTGAAAATTGAATCCTGCACATTAATGACCTGGAACTGGCAAATGGGATCACTGCAGTCTGTCCCATCACAGCCTCATGGCTTAGGTAATGTCTGAAAAGCCTTTGGGCCACAGGGAGGGGAACATTTCCAGGGCAGTTTCATTTCTTAGGTGACTATGTCACTTGCAGAAATAGAGCTTGGCAGCCTCTGTTATGCCATCATCTAGGAATGGTTTAACCTACGTGCTGGGCTCTCTTTTCCAGTAGCTATGGATGGTTTTAGTTTGGGCCCAGAGCCCCAAAGCTCGAGACAAGCACACTCAACTCCTGGCTGAGACTCAAGTCATCTTGGAGCAAAAGAACAAGTACCAATGGCTCAGAGTCAACATACAGTGATAGAAAAAAATAAAGTGGGACATTTTGCCATGCCCTACACTCACACAAACTGGACTGAGCTAAGCAGGGCTGGTCCACAGCCCAGAAAAAGCACTGGAAACCTTGGCAGTGGCTCCAGTGATTTTAAATCATTTTGGTGGTGAGTGAGAAACCCTAGCTAGAATCTTCAGCCTCTGGGATCCACCTCTAGGAAGAGCTGCATTCTATCTTCTGCTGCAGCAATCAGCACTTGCACAGACCATCCCTGTGCACAGGGCAGACACTGCAGCCCCTGCTGCACTCTAAACCTGCACAGTGCTTGCTCCACTGCAGCAGGATTTGAGTCTGGAGGGAAAACTGCATTCAAAGGTTCTCCACACTAGTCATTTCTTCCTTCCTCAGCATGCTCCAGTCTTCTAATTGTCTTGTTGGGATTCTCCTCTCATCCCTCAAACCTTCCTGATGGGAATAAAACACACACTGGATGACAACTTTCAAGTCATTTTCATGTCACGTCTGATAGCTGCACTAGGAAGGTTATTGATACTGTTATTAATTCTTTCATTTCCATTTTCCCCATACATTTCTGCCCCCAGCAAACCCTCAGTATAAAAATGATTCCCTGAACAGTTTCCAGCCTGTTCCTGATGTTGCTCTCAGAAAGATCAGAAGACAGATAATACAGCTGTCATTTCTCCAGGCTCCACTGCCATGCAACGATAAAACCCAAATTGTGGTTTTGATGGTGCCAGACTTTACAAGCTATTGAGCTGTCTCTGCCAGGAGATGGTTTTCCCTTTACAAGTTCTGGGCTGATACAGGGTTTCCATGCTCTCCACAACACTCAACATCCCATCTCTGCCCAATTGTCTGCCTTATTTTTTTTTTTTTTTTTTTTTTTTAATCTGACTGCCATTATAGCAGCAGACTCAAATGAGAAAATCAGCTCAGCCACAAGGGGCAATAACTTTACTTGTCCTCAAGCAGGGTGTCAAGGACAAATATTTGCATTTAAACTGGAAAATATAAGCTATGTTAAAAAAAAAACAAAAAAGAAGATAACCTGCCTTCTGCTTTGGATTTCTGTACCTTTTTCCCTGCTGCTTTTTCTCACATTTCCTCCTGGATCTCACAAGTCCCTCCCAAATCTGAGAAATTAGAAGCTGTGCATATTGCCAAGAACAGCACTGAAATCCCAGCAGCTTTAGTGAGACACTGCAGAGAGCTGAGATGTAGAACAGGTGGGAAGAACAAGACTATATTTCACTGCAGCTCATTTTGATTACTTCAGACATTTACTATTCTGATCTTCAAACTGGGCCTTGCAGGAGATTCCTGGCCTTCCCCAGTCCCCCTAGATTTTGCTCATGTGGATTACACTGCACAGGGAGCAGACACATTAATTTAACCTTTACTTAAACACCAACTCCTGGGCATGCTACCCATCTTCTGAGAGTTTCCAAGAGGCTCACCAATTCTTGCTGTAAGCTGCCAAATAAAAGGGAGTTTATAGCAAAGGAAAATTATTCATCAAAACCTCAGGTGTCTCCTCTGGACCACAGCACAGCCTGCCCACTGCAGATGTTTGCCTTGAACCAAGTTCTGCAGCTCTTCTGTGTAAAACCTCACACACCCAAACCATCCCAGCATGGTGGGTATCAGACACAGCTTCCCCTCCACATTCCCATCCCCACATTTCCCTGCACAGGCAGCAAAAGCCCAGCCAAAGGAGAGAGAGCAATTCCCTTTTCCCACTTTGCTGGAACCTCACCAAGCCTGAGGACATTTCCTACCTGGGAATTTTCTAATGTTGACAAACACCAATTCCATTGCAAAGCAAATTGTTGTGAAATGGAGGCCACAGGGAGAACAGGGTCATCTCCCAAAAGTCATATTCCAGCCAAAGGCCCTCCAAAGTGACAGAGAGGTGATGTCCCCTGGCAGCTCACACCTGGACGTCTGCCCCATCTGCAGCCAAAGCAAAAGCCACGGGCACAGGGGAGGATAGACACACACACAGCCATCTGTGCCATCTGCTGCTAGACCACTTAGATCATCCCCAAAATGTGCACTGGGCCTGCACCATGGAGCTGGTGCATTTTCCTGAACACTGGCAGTGTCTGTCACTGGGATCCTGCTTCCCAAGTGAGCTGCTAGGGCACCCCAGCAGACATTTGTACCCTGAACAGCAAGACCATAGCTGCCTTCAATGCAAGGGTCAGGCAACACAGTTCACTTCAAATTCTGCCCTTCCAAGCTTTCTAGACACCTGGAAGAGCCATCAAAAAAGGGAGACAATATCACTTGTTCAATTATTTTTCCATTTATTACACATACTACAACCAAGAGACTGCTCCAACTGGATAAGCAACTGAACCACATTTACACTTGCTCCTAAATCATTGACTTCCCAGTGACTGCTTTAGGATGGCAAGAGCATCAAGTAAAGCAGCAGTAATTTTCCAGCATGGAGAGATGAGGTCATATCTGCTGTTCTGCTTTAGATTTTCCAGTGCAAGAGCGAGCTGTTTCTCTTTATGCATTGCATACTGTAAGTTGTATTCTAACGAGCTGGAACATCCTTCTTGATGACATCTCTGTTCAAATTGTTATTTTCCTCCAGCTGGGTCAGGGCTTTCTGACTCTGACACAATGAGAAAAGCACACACATTTTCCCTGATTTATATATTGCAAAGGCTCCAGTGTCCACGCTGGCAGATGCAGTGCTCTGCCTTCCACCCTTCTTCCAACCAGTTGTTTCCCCCTCCTACCCAGCTCTGCCCATAAGGGGACATTCCCCTTTCTCCCTTCAGCCTTCCTAGAGCACAACCTGTGCCTTGGGTTGCAATACAGGGTGTGACAGAAATGTGAATTCTGTCCCCATTTGCTGGCCCGGGTGGGGCAGTGACCCTGATCTTCTGGCACATATTATCTGCTAATGGGCCAGCTTTAAACCAGCTGGGACAATCATCTTTATCTTTCCCATGACCCACCCTTCATCCAGGAGGTATCACCTGTTAAAGGGCCATTGTTCAAAACTGGGTGTGGCAGTGACCCTGATCTCCTGGCACACATTATCTGCTAATGGGCCATCTTTAAACCAGCTGGGCAATCATCTTTATCTTCCCACAGCCCATCCTCCCTCCAGGAGATATCTCCTGTTCATGGCCATTGAGTCCCAGTGCATGACTGATAAAATTCCATCATCCCACTGGGAGATGCTCCAGCCAGGGCAGGAGCCAAGCCTTTCCTACCCAGATAAAAACTGAGATTTTGGACACCAAGAAACCTTCTTTCCACTAGATTCCAGAGGAAAGCCAGACCCTTCCACATCATCCCTGGAGCTTCAGAGGAAACTGCACCTTCTCCAGGAGCACTGCTCCAGCTGAGCCACATCTGCCCCTGCAGGAGGATGCAGCACCATGGAATGGGACTGTGCCACCACCCTGACTGACTGACTGTGCCAGCTTGGATTCTGACTCTGGCAGGGTTTGGGATTGTTCTTTGTAATACTGCATTGCTATTTTAATTTTCCTAGCAAAGAACTGTTATTCCTAATTCCCATATCTTTGCCTGAGAGCCCCTTAATTTCAAAATTATAATAATAATTTGGTGGAGGGGGGTTTAAATTCTCCATTTCAAAGAGAAGCTTCTGCCTTTATTGGCAGACCTGTCCTCCAAACCAGGACAACCTGTCATGGTCCTTGCTCATGCTGACGTGTGATTTTGCTGTCTGCCCCACCAGACAGTGTCACAGCAGCCCAGGCCAGCATGAGGAGCAGCAGCACAAACCCTGTGACACAGCCAGGCTGCTGCCAGATGAGCTCACCTGCCACCACTCACAGACCCTTGGCCAGTTTGCAGTTATTTGCTTTTTCAGTGCCTCTTGCTTGACAACAAACCTACCACGCTGCAGCATTTCACAAACAGCCAGGCAGGGCTTTTACCTTCAGAGGAAATTCCCAGTGAGGCTCCAGTTTCCACTCCAGCACTCTCCTCCACTGGCAGCAGGTGTCCACCCTCCCCAGCAGGCACAGAGCAGCAGATGTGTGGCAGACCACACTGCACAGTTTGTTAGATCAAGGTTAGAAAAAGCAATAATAAGCCTGTCAGGCACAAACAGACTGGTTTAATTACAGGATGCTCTGACAGGAAGAATTTGCCATTCAAGCGCTTCATGGCTCTCTCCCAAAAATAGATGAGGACCCCAAGAACATCAACAAACATATCCTCACATCACCCCTGCTGGGTGAAGCAAACCCCATTTCACAGAGAGGAGCACGAAATGGGGTGTGTGCCTGCAGAAACCCAGGGCACTGAGATCTGCCAGCCCCTCTGAGGGCACAGCAGGAGCCCCTTGCTGGAAACTGGGGCCTGCCATCAGCCTGGGAACACATTTAACCCATGTGCAACATTCTGTTTAAAATGTCACACTGCTTTATTAAGAGGGTTTTCCTGCCTTCATCCCACCCTCCTGGGCTGCCTTCAAATCATTCAGTGACTTGGCTGCAGAATGCAAAAGCCATCCTGTCTTTCTCAGCTGTTCTTCTTGAGAGACTGGTTCTTGCTTTACACTGCTTACTCCAGTGGTGGCAGAAAATATCAACTGCATGGTTAAGATGTCTCTATCAAGCTGCACCAAGGGACTTTTAGGTTGGACATTAGGAAAAAATCTCTTCACTGAAAGAGTTGTGCAGTACTGAACAGGATGCCCATGAAAATGTGGAGTCACCATCCCTGAAGTTATTTAAAAGATGTGTGGGAGATATGGTTTAGAGGTGGACATGGAAATGCTGGATTAATGGTTGGCCTCAATTATCTTAAGGATTCTGTCCAGCCTAAAAGATTCTATTACTCTAAAACTCTGTCGCAGGAAACTGCAGGAAACTTCTCTGTCCCTGGAGACAGAGAGAGCTGTGAGAAGGCAGAACACCCACCATGTCCAGGGACATTCATTGCTGTGATTTCCCTCCCACTGCAGGCTGCCCCCAAAGTCTGTTCATTTTGGAACGTGTCAAGTGAATGGAAACACTGACAGGGAGAGTAATTTAAGCATCTGGAACCTGAAATGCCAAAAGACTGGCAGACAGAGGAGGACATGGTGATATCCTAAGGAATGGTAGCCAATCTGGAGAACAACAGGCAATTTTCCTCTGTCTCCTGCTCCCTTTGTGGCTGGTACTGCCAAAAGCAGCTATTAAAGAGCCCATACACAGCATGGCAGAGAGGAGGGGGAAACCCAAAGTATGCCACAAAACATTCTCCTCAAATTCTGCCCATCAAAGAGAATTCAATCTCCAGCTGTCTCACATTTAAGAAATATCAAGCAAAATGGTGAGAATGGGCTGCAAAACGCTGAGTTTTGCCAATATGCTCACTACTGAGGGGTGACCTTTGCATTGGGCTGTGTTCATACTGAAATGCATTCTGCAGCCCACGGGGAAAAAAAAGAAAAAAGCAAAAAAAAAAAAAAAAGCTGCTCCTTTTGACAGCTGAACTCAATACTTAAGAACAATTTAAGAGAAGCTGCTTTACAAACAGTGGGTGGCAGATGACAATTAGTTTTTTACTTCTATCATGGTACTGGGGGGGTATGGGAAATTATCATCATTAGTCACAGTGTGCTTGATACAACAACAAAGAAGGACCAGGCTCTCTCTGTCTCCTGTCCCATGTTTTATTTTCCCTGTTTCTGCACACATCACCTTTATTCCTCCCTACACACTCATCCTTCAGTCTGCTCCCAGCCTTGTCTCCCTTTGCTTTAATCCAACCCTAAATATGTTAGATATTTAAATATGCTAAATGCAAATGTGACCAGCTTCCTAAGCTGTTGGAAACATTTTGAACTGGTCCTTGAAGATCAGGATTTAAGAAAAAAGCTGAATCCAAGCAAGACAGGGATTAAAAGAGGAGGAGGGGGGAAAGAGTGGTGCAAGGAAGAGAGGGGGCACAGCACAGATCCTCCAGCAGCACTCAGGGCTGGGACAGGGAATGGGGAGCTGGAAATGAGGGAATAAAGGATCCCCAAATCCCTGGGAGAGGTCCCCAGTGTCCCCTCATCCAGAGGCAGAGGTGCCTGGGAGGGAATAGCAAGCTCAGCTGCTTTTTGAGCAGAGAAAGGCATTTTCAGGGGTTTGGAAGCACCATCCCATGTGGGGATCCCCAAAGCATCACCAACCTCTGCAGGTCCCTGCTCATGGCTCTCCTCTGCCTCACCCACTGCAAGCACCAGTAAAGCCCAGCTGGGTTCTCAGGAGCACCAGTAAAGCCCAGCTGGGTGTTCCCATCACCTCCCCTTGATTCCCAATGAATTCCCCACCAGCAAGGACCCAGCCCTGAGCTGCAATCCTCACCAGGAACAGCTGCAGCACTCTCTTGTTGTGTTCCCTGCTCCTGTCAGTTTTTGGTGAGTTCCTTGTGTGCTGGACTGAGCTTGAGGACATTTCCTGAGCACCAGACAATGTCCTGGGCTGGGTGTGTGGCACCTTTCTCTGATCTCACCAGACTGTCTGCAGTAAAGTGACTTTTCCCCAGCTTGGCACACACCATCAGACTGATGGGGCAGAGCCCAGGAGAGCTGCAGAGCCATGTTCAGCACACACAAAGACATTTATTGAGCACATTCCCATCAGGCAAGAGAGTACACAAAAGGGCAAGAAAAACTAATAAAAAAATCCTATCAGGAAGTTATTTGGCCATAAATGAACATCAGGGTGGCAGCATCAGATATGATGGCTCTCAAATACTTTCCTTTCCCCTGAAGGTCAGGCAGCCCTTTAATAAAATTTGAGAATCACAGCTGTAAAGTCTACTCCTGCCTCTGTTCTCTGCCTGCAGAGAGAATATGTATGCATGAGTCTGCATTTCAGATAGCTGGGGCTAGGGATAACTCAAAAGATCTTCAAAAAAGGATAAAAACATCCTTTGTCATACAGCAGCTCCCAAACCATGATTTTGGTTGAAAATAGGCACAGGCATATGAAAAGCTACACAGAGCATACAAAAGGCAACAAACAAAAGTATGTGAATTCAGGACACAGGCTGAATCACTTTAATATCAGCTGAAGCTTTGAAAATGTGATTAGCATATAGTTAGGAGACACTTCTTTGCATCTAAAAATACCGTGGCAGCTCTGGAAGGGAGCAGCCACCAGCAGAGCAGCAGTTGCATAAGGCTGGCTCAGCCTCTGTCTGCAGGCAGCACAAGGGCCCCAGGTGCTGCCTTGGTGGTGTGGAAATAGCAGCTAGTTAATTTAGCAGCTTGATTTTTTGTGACACTTAGCATAACAAACACATCAAGGTCAGCCTGAAGTGCTCAAAAGACACACACACACTCCCAGCAGGCAGTGGCATGCTTGGAGAAAAGGCTGTGCATCTCTTGGAGCAGCTAAAACATGAAAGCTCTTCTTTAAATGAAGGAGGGAGCAGCATCAAGAGCCACATTTTGTGGCTGATTTGCATCAGTGGGTGCTCCCACCTCACAGGGACAATGACAATGACAATGACAGTGACAATGACAGTGACAGCCATGGGCTGCTCCTCCATCAGCCCAGCAGAGCCCGTGGGGCTGGGCCTGGGCCAGCAGAAATCTCCCATTGTGGGATGCTGCTGTACGTGGAGAGTCACATATAATAATGACAAATGACTTCTTAAGAAAGAAAGGCAAATGAAGCATTTTATGGAAAAACTGAACCATATTTATAGAGTGATTCACAAGCCTCATACAGGACAGGAGTTCATTGGGCAACAGGAAAAAACATCTCCTGTCATGTACAACATGAAACTGTCCCTCAGTCAACACCAGGTGCTCATCTCTGTTTATTAATTTATTTATTAATTATCAGAAAGTTATCATCCTGGTCAGAGCTGAGAAACTGTCTCAGCCTGGGAAGAACCTCCCAGCCTGAGATAAAGAGCTCAGAATCTGAGAAAAGGCCTGGCAAGCTCTGCTGGACCTTCAGTGGTGTGCACAGCCCTGGATGGACCTGCCCAGCCCTGACCTGTGGAGATGAGCTGAGGAAGGCAGGGCAGCACAAGCTGCCCAAGAGGAGCAGCCCAGGCTCCCCAGGCTCAGCCTTGTCCTTCAGCCTGGCCAAAAATTGCTTTATCCTCCATCCTTTGCTTTGCCCAGCCCTCCTGCAGCCCCAGCTCAGCCCCTTCCACCCCTGAGCCTCACAGACAACTGTTCTGGGCAGGCTGCCTTTTCTTAAGGCAATTCTGTGCTGTTCGTTGTGTTTTTAATTTTCATTTCACTGAGATTCACTCCCACGACTGTTTTCTGGCTTCTTCCAGTTTCTGTCCTTTATTTTTACTGCTGGAGTCAGAGATGATTATCTCCCAGAATGAGATTTCAGCTGTGTTATATTGATGGTAAATGCTGTTTTTCCTGCTCTGTCTGATTTTCCATGCAAGATGCTTTTCGTGGAGCTTTAACTGTTGCAAATTGTTTGCCACGTCTCCAAGTTTCCTTTCCCCTGCTGTGGGAAGTGCCAGAATTCCTGAAAGGAGGGATTGCAGGGCCAAAGGAGCAGCACAGAATCCCCACAAGTGCAGGCTGCTCTGGGGCACCATGTCCTGCCCTGGTGTCCCCATGTCCTGGTTTGGAGAACAGCTCTCTGCCAATAAAAGCAGAAGCTTCTCTTTGAAATGGAGAATTTAAACCCCCCTCCACCAAATTATTATTATAACTTGGAAATTAAGGGGCTCTCAGGCAAAGATATGGGAATTAGGAATAACAGTTCTTTACTAGGACAATTAAAATAGCAATGCAGTATTACACAGAACAATCCCAAACCCTGCCAGAGTCAGAATCCAAGCTGGCACAGTCAGTCAGTCAGGGTGGTGGCACAGTCCCATTCCATGGTGCTGCATCCTCCTGCAGGGGCAGATGTGGCTCAGCTGGAGCAGTGCTCCTGGAGAAGGTGCAGTTTCCTCTGAAGCTCCAGGGATGATGTGCAAGGGTCTGGTTTTCCTCTGGAATCCAGTGGAAAGAAGGTCCCTTGGTGTCCAAATCTCAGTTTTTATCTGGGTAGGAAAGGCTTGGCTCCTGCCCTGGCTGGAGCATCTCCCAGTGGGATGATGGAATTTTATCAGCCATGCACTGGGACTCAGTGGCCATGAACAGGAGATATCTGCTGGAGGGAGGATGGGCTGTGGGAAGATAAAGATGATTGCCCAGCTGGTTTAAAGATGGCCCATTAGCAGATAATGTGTGCCAGGAGATAAAGATCACTGCCACACCCAGTTTAAACAATGGCCCATTAACAGGAGATATCTCCCACAGTGATAAGAATCACTGCCACACCCAGTTTTTAAACAATGGCCCATTAACAGGTGATACCTCCTGGCTGAAGGGTGGGTCATGGGAAAGGTAAAGATGATTGCCCAGCTGGTTTAAAGATGGCCCATTAGCAGATAACGTGTGCCAGGAGATCAAGGTCACTGCCACACCCAGGTCAGATGGGGACAGAATTCACATTTCTGTCACACCCTGTATTGCAACCCAAGACACCTCAGCACCTCTGTCAGTGTGAGCTGGGCCTGGCCAAGGCTGCTCCTTCTAGAGCATCATTTTCTCCACCCCAGGAGGTTCATTGAGGTACCACATGAATCTCCCACACACTTGAACCCAGGACTGTGCCCACACCAGATCCTCACAACATCCCCCAGGCTTGGGAAATCATCTGTCAGGGCAATGCAACCACTGAAAGTTGCTGCTGCCTCAGCATTTTTATTTTCAATCAAAGCAGTATTTTTTATTTTTTTGCAATAGTTTTTCCCCCTTTGGCATTTTCATTAAAAGACCAACAGGAAAAAAAATCCTCAACAATCCCAGAGTGGGAGTTATAAGCAGCCTGACACCTGGTAATGAGATATTTCAAGCCCAGGTCTGGCACTTTTATGGTACTTCTGAACCAAGCACTCAATCAAGTGGCTTAGAACAGAAAGTTTGTTACTCCCAGGTTTTTCATCTTACATTTCAGCAATGGATGAACACAGTGCAATAAGGCAGGTAAATAGCAAGTAAATACTTTTACCACAGTGGAATTATTCCCCTCACCAAAAAGGGTTGTGAGATGGCTGCTGAGACAGTGCTCAGCATCCACAGCCCACCTGAGAACACCTTGGCTTCTTATCTGAAGTGTCTCATGATTTTCCTTGAGCAAAGAGGGTTCCAGCAGTCCCTCTGTCTGTGCACCCTGTTCTCTTCCCTTCCCTAGGCAGCTCTGCAATCCACCAGATCCCTTCACTCAGAGCTGAAGCAGGACAGTAGAGGTCCAAGACTGTCCAAATCCACGTTTTTACATTGAAATGTGCAGAGGAGAGGAGAACATGCTGTTTCAAAGCAACAGTGCAGAGATGATGCCCACTGAAGCACTCTCATGCCAGATTTTTCTGGGAGCTCTTGCCAGGGGATCCTTCCCCCTGTGCCTGCCCAGCACAGACCCAGCAAAGCTTCCCCTCCCTCCCTGCTCCAGGATCTTGGGGAGAATATGGCAAAAAGAGTGTGTGATGAGCTGAGCTGGTCCATGCTCTGAAAACTCCTGCAGACCCTCCCTGCTGAGGGTGAGAAATGCCAAGGGAAGGATGGACACAGGGAAGGGAAGGATGGACACAAAAAAGGGAAGGATGGACACAAAAAAGGGATGGTTGGACACAGGGAAGGGAAGGATGGACACAGGGAAGGGATGGTTGGATGCAAGGAAGGAAAGATTTGACACAAGAAAGGGAAGGATGGACACAGGGATGGTTGGACACAGGGAAGGGAAGGATGGACACAAAGAAGGGAAGGTTTGCCCAAAGCACAGCCATGCTGGGCCCCTCACCCCCTGGCACAGCAGCCAAGCACCAGTGCTAACTGCAGAGACAGCAGAATCATCTGCATTCTGCCCAGAACAGCCCATTGTTATTTTTGTGCACGCACACACAGGCACAAGCAAAGATCCCTTCTCATTTCAAGCTGTGCTATTATGCTAACTACAGAGAAATAAATATGCCACACTGTAGCTAATAAGTGTCATTCACATCAGTATTTATTCCAAACATGTTCCCCCATCACGTCTGTTCTGCCTGGAACTGCTCATCACTAAAGAGGAGACCTTTATTTCCAGTGATTTAAGCAGACAGGAGAGAGTTAGCAATTAATGCTCACTTTTGTACAGTTTGATTCTTTTTGTTTCAGCTATCAGGGAGTGTTGTGTGCTATCTCTGGAGCTATTTCTGGAGCCAGCACCTACCAGCACTGGGTTTGCAATTCAGCAGTTTGCAAGATGGGTTCTCTGGCCTGGGGTTGATTCCTGATGTGCCAGGGGCTTGTGGCTGCCAGCCCCGTGTCCTGCTCCACAGCACAAGCTGTGTCTCAGGAAAAGGGGCTCAGAATCATTCTGTTCATGCTCAGACACCTTCCTGCACTCTCAGCCAGGGCATTAGGTGGTGGCTGCTGTCCCAGTGTCCCAGAGCCACACCAGGAGCTGCCAGCCCAGCACAGGGCAGGCACCTCCAGCTCTTCCCTTCAGGGATTATTTGTCTGCTCATCAAAGGCTGGTGAGGACTGAATGTCATTCAAGAAAAGAGTTTCAGAGCTAAAAATAGTCTCCTGATTTTTGCTTCCCTCCCAGAGCAAACAGCTGCCTGCAGATGAATCCAGTGACACACGTCCTCTTTCACCTGGTGTGACACCACACAAGGTTTCAGATAAAACCCCAAATTCTGCTACCTGGGGCTCCAAACAAGAGGAGGGCAGGAGTTTAACTGAGGGGCTGAAGGAAGGAATCCCAAGGACTGAAGGAGGGCCAGCACTAATTTCCAGCCCACACAGACATGTGGGTGAGGTGTTGAGGATCTGTTATGCAAGAGCACAGCTGGGCAGTGAGGAGACAAGGATTCCTGTGAATTGCAGAGGTGGAGGAAGAAAAGGGAAAAAATAGCTTTTCATTTCTCCCCTTTTTTTCATTCTTATGGTTAAAGGCGTGATTTGTAAAGATGCTGAGAACCTAAAGCTGTCATTGATGTTCCTGGACTTTGCTTTTTAAACTGGCACAAGCAGAACAGTGAACTAAACACCACCTGAGCCCCAGCCATGGAGCTAATGAGACCAAGACAGTGTCCAGAGGTGGCCTTGGGAGCAGCTTTTCTTTAACATCACCCATCCCCTACTTTTTCCTTCCTCCCAGGTATAATCCTTGCCTCTTCCTGCTTACAGCCTGGTCCAGCTGAAAGCAGAGTTAACTTGCATCACTGGAGGACATTTCTACATTTTACATTTCTTCTTCACAAATGAAGGGGCCAATCCCACTCTAATCTGGCTGGGGAAGTGAAGATGGAGGAGTGTTGCACAAACACATTTCTATCCAAGATCACGTACCAAGTATTTTGGTCCTTTTGCCTTTTTCATATTTTCTTATATTAAGGCAAGAGAGACATCTGGAGATGACAGGCAGGGGATTGCAGGCTCCTGGAAAAAAGTTTTCTGCAGAATGTGTAGAATGGTTTATTCACAGAGTGGGAACAATTAATCAAGTTAATTACATATGAAAAAAAAAAAATCAACCTTTAGTCATAAATTAGAAAGGTCCAAGAGGAAATAGCAATGGATTACACAGTAGCAGGAATGCTTCAATTTCCATGACTCTCACACAGAATTATCCCCAGACTGTTAAAAAGTTGAGGGGAGGAGGGGGGCCACATATCCTGCTAAAGCACCTTGTCCAAAAGCAAATAATGTCACAGAAATGCATATCCAGTGATTAAATACAGCACCAGCAGATAAAACCCCCAGTAAAATGTAACTAAACTAGACTAGGAACTTGAATCCTGCCCTAGCACAAAGGTACCAACACATCACATGCCTGATCAGATGGGCTGTCCTGAGGATCAGCAAAATTGCAGCAAGATTAACCCAAGAGCAGCACCTGAGCAAACAGAGGCATGAACAAGAATGGAGGCCAGCAGCATCTGAAACCCCTTGGCTTCATTGGAATGGTTAAACCACAGTAACTGTGGTTAAATCCAAGCAGGTATTTACTGAGAGACAGACACATTAATTGGCAGTAAAACAGCCTTGTGTCAAATCTAGATTAGCTAAGTAGGATTAAACAGAAGGATGAGGAGGAAAAGGTGCATTTCCAGGGAAGCCACTGTCACACACCAGGCTCCTTCAGCTGCAGCATTCTGAAGATCCACTCCTACTCTACCTCCAGTATTCCCTTAAGCTGGGCTCAGAGCTCAGCCTGAGCTCAGGGTGGGCAGGCAGAGGATCAGGGCTTGGCTGCAGTGGGATGCTGCCCTCTGCTGCCTCCCCCTGCAGCAGGGAGCTGCTGCTTGGCTCCACTGCAAATCCTGCCTGGAAAATCCTTCCTGCTCTTCTGGAGCCCTGGCACAAGGAGCACAGGCCCCCCAAAACAGGGATGTGGGTGCAGAGGTGAGACTGGGCTGCACCTCACCATCACCAGCCCTCTCCAGCTCCTTGCAACTCACTCATGTTCACATCTGAATTAAGTTCTGACCCCACTCCACCCCCTGGGCCTGCTGCTTTCTGCCATTCCCCTCTCACCTCTATCAATCCTTTTCTTATCCCTGATGCTTTTACCTACAAACTGCTTGCCCAAGGCCCACACAGGCCCTCAGCCCACTAAACATCACCAAGGTTAAAAAAACAAAAAATACCACTTTCAGATTTTAAACATGTCTGGGAGTAAGAATTCCTGCATTTAACCCATTTAAAGCTGTTGTGTTGCCATGATCTCCCCTGCCAGCTCCCAAGCTCAGCCTCCAAATTTCACAGCTCTCAGCCAGCAGCTGAGTAAAGCTCCCAGCAGTGAGGAGCAAACTCACAGATCCTCTCATGAACTCAAACCAGCCACAGCAGCTTCCACATGTGCCAAGCTTGATGCAGCTACTTCTGTAGATATCCTGTGGAAAAGGTGCTTCTGCTGCTGCTTCCTTTCCTCCAAGTTGTTCTTGTCACACCAGAGCTCTAATTCCCATTTAATAATTCTGTAAAAGTTGCTGGGCTGGCTTGTGGAATAAATTTACAGCTCATTCTGAATGATCTGCCAACTGAGAACATGAGAAATTGTTACCTCAGGAGTCTCTGTGGGAGTAAAGGACACACAGAGCTAAGGTGGGTCAGAAAAACTACCATGTCCTGTGTAAAACTGATTTAAAACACAACTGTCAAACTGGCAGGAAACTTGCCACAGTAAATTCATCTCAAGGAAGCCTTGAAACTGTCACTGGCCTTCTTCCACCAGGTACCAGAAATGTGGCCTATTCTAGACTTGATAAAAACCAAGATTTTATAAAATAGAATACTGAAATCTTGATACAATCTTCAGGTACTCTGAACAAGTACAAAATCTGAGGTGTCAGTGCCTGGTACAGCAGAATGAAATACATTAAGGAGAGGAAAAAACCCACCTGTCACTAGACAGCTCAATTTGACAATAAAATAGGGCTTGAAACACTCTTGACTTTGGAACTACTCTAATTCAGTGTACACATCTTCAGCTAAGCAATTTGTTTCCAGTCAAAACTGAGAATCAGTGATGCCATTTGAATGTTTTGATGCCACCTCCAATCTTTGTGCCCTTAAACCATCAGAGCTGTGACCCAGCAGGTGAAGCAGCTCTCTCCTGCTCCTCAGAAAGCACCACCCCAGTGATCCTGCTGGCTCTGGCCAGAGTAAAGACCTTTTGCTTAACAATATCTGTTGGAAAATTTTTGGAAAATTTTTCAGGGTAACACACTGAATGGTTACAGAGGTTACAGAGTTATTGAGTTCAGACTCTGTGCCTGGAGTCCCTTCCATGCCAAGGTTTTGAAGTATCACATCCAAGGCACCTCCAGCTAAAGCAACTGTACACAGTGGCCATGGGGATGTATCACCAAGGAAAATTTGGTTTCCATCTGTTTGTATCAGAACCAGATTAAACCAGCTGGTTTGGAGTGTTCAAACACTTGCTGCATTTCCTGAAAAGACTCCAAATGAAACAAGGCAGGGCAGTTCCAGCTGTAAAACCCATCTGACTGCTCTGCATCAAGGACACTGTGCTGTCATATGCCTAAGCAAACACCAACTCATTCAAAATTAAATATTGTCTGGACCTAAAGGCAGGAAATCTTATTTCCTCACTCCAAAAACATAAAGAAATCCCAAACAAGTTGTTTGTGTCTACATACAAAGCAGCTGTACAGGAACTACTCTACCCAAAATTCTGGTGTTTCTTTCAAAACACCTTCAAAGTAGAAATTTTAAGGGAAAGAATTATTATCCACCTCCCAACCTCAGTTACTCCATTCGCTCTATGATGTGGAGCAAGTTTGTGATCTGAAATAAAAACTTCAACTATTTTAATTATTCCAGAATGCCACAACTTTTTAAACCATCAACAGGAAATACCTTCTGGCAAGGCATCATCTATTATGGAGCCAAAAGGTGAAACTCTGGGATCACACACAGGGAACTGAGGGGACATGTATGAGGTGAGCCATGCAGGAGAGCTGGGATCAGCATCAGTTTGGCATTAGAGCTCCCCTGCTGAGGCTCTCCTGCACAGTGACCCCAAACTGCCTCTCCAGGGGGAACTTTTAGAAGAATGTTAAATCATTAACAGAAATAGAACTGTGACCAGGCATGGTGTGGAACCCAAACCCCATTTGAAGTGATGTTGGAACTCCAGCACTACTGAATAGTGCTACAAGCACTATCACACCAGTGTTCAAAGTCATTAAAACACTGACTGGAAACACCAGAGTCCATTTGAACAATTTATTAGTATCCTCTTTTTTTACAAGTTTTAGAAAAAGAATCCCAGGATTTTGCCTCCTGTGTGTTTTCGTCTCGCCTCTTCGTGGTCCATGATGCCAGCTGAGGTTGTCAGTACAATGTACCTGCCAAGAGAGAGAAATGTTCAGTTTATGTCCCTGCTGCAGAGCTGCCAGCACCCACTTCACCTGGGTTACAGCAGCAAGGCCTGCTCTCTAAGGCTGGCCCAACACAGAGAGATCAGATTATCAACAGTGCAAGAGCAGCTCCTCCCATCAGCACACACAGGACACTAACAGACCTCTGGGCTCCAAGATTTCCCTCTTCCTTTGGTATTCCCACTGGAATACCAAATTCCCCCTGCCCAGCTGCTGCAGCAGCAGGAACTCCAAGGTTCCTAGACCAAGGCCATTTCTGTCCTCCACAGATGCTGCTCCTGGTGCAGGGCAGGACCTGCATCTGCAGCAGCTGTCAGTGCTAATGCCAACATCTGCACTGCCAGCACAGCTCAGCCACAGCTCCATGTGTGACAACTCCAGTCCCACCACCCTGCAAATACTCCTAAAACTGCCAGTGACAGCACAGAGGCACACAGGGCCAGCTGGAGCTCCAAGAACAGAATCAGCACAGAAGAGTTCATCCTCCCTTTGACAGGACAGACTGGCTGAGGCCCTGGACTCTTCCAGCTCTGCCATCCTGAGACTTACAGCTCTCAACTCCACACACTTTGTGAAAAAAAGATACACTGCATAAGAGTAAGATTTCCTGTGTTGTGGAGGTTTGTTAGAGAGGCTGCAAGCTCCTCATCACTTCCTATCTGATTAATCTGCACATCATCAGGATGCATGAATTCAAGTAGTACAATCCACTTCCACTGACCTGGTAACTTACATAACTCCTGCCCCATTTAAAAATGGCCATTCATAAAACCAAAACAAGTACAAGAAAAGTCCTGTTTTCTATTAAACTGTGAAATGGTGAAACAAGGATTTTTACCAAACAGAAACAGATCCTTGCTTAGCAGTGCCCCTTTAAAACTGCTTTAAAAGCACATTTATATGGAGGATGGATTTTTAGACTGGAATTTAACTCCAGGCTGATCAGAGGGAGGTGCCAGGTGAGTCTAACTCAGGCAGTTTGTGAGTGTAACATTTTTTACACATAACACCTCTGAGCCCTGCTCATACTCACCCAAACTGACGGGAAGGCAGCAGGTTGTTCTGCCACTTTTCCAAATCCTTCAGCTGCACATCAAATCTGGGACTGATCACACCACACTGCAAAAGAGGAGTGCATTACACACTGAGGAACTGTATGGATTGGCAGATCTGTGATGCCAGCTCCCTGCCTGAAGGACTTTACCAGGATCCTCCCACCCCCCAACAGCCTCAAACTGCTGCCAGAGCTACACCAGCCATGGAATGCCACAGCTGGGGAGCACAAAAACACATTGTAACATCAGCACAACTCCTGGGATTGCTCAGGGATATTCCACCTCTAACCATCATACACAGTTAGCAAAAAAAAACCCATGTAGATTTTAATCAGGAAGAAATTAACATGCAGAGAAGTTACTGCATTTTCAAGGTAATCACATTACTGACCATCAGCATCACCACCAATTTCCTCACTGGCTCAAATCATCCTAACAACTATCCAAAACCAGAGGCACACCTTCCTGCACCATGCAGTTTTCTGAACTAAACAACTGCTCCCTCCTTGCAATGATTGAGAGAAACATTCTATCAATTAGCCTGGAAGATCCATTGCAAAACCATCCTGGAAGAGTTCAAGGAACACTACCCTGTAAACACTTTTATTAGACATAATGCTGTAATTACTACAGTAATTTGGGGGTGTCAGAGTTATTTGCCTTATACACTCACAGAATTTTCAGATGATGTATTTACTCACCATGAAAACAGCCCCCAACATAATCTGACCAAGATTTTTATTTCTTTAGTGAAGAACTAACTCTCACTTGAAGAGCTTCACTGTAAACAGTGATGCACAGCAAGTCACCAGTGAACTACACAGCTCAGTACTTTGAGACATAAGCATTTAAAAATTTCCATACCACACACAAATGCCTCATATGCCCCAGGAACTTCACAAGCACCAATTAATGTAACATTCAACCTTCCCTCACTGCAAGCAAAGCCCACCTGGCAGCAGGAGAAAGGTTTGTCTGCATCAAACATCAACTGAAAACCAACTCAGCTCCTACCTCTTAAGACAAGTCTTCCAGATAATTTAAGAATCAAAGAAACTGAGAAAGCACTAAGTAGCCAGAAAGCCTTTGAAGAGAGAGAAATACACAGCACTTGCAAGCAGACTTCCTTGAAAGCATATCTTATATATTCAGAGTTTAACAGAAATGTAATTAGTGACCCATATCACTTGGAATCCAGACAAATTAACCACCCTTTTAACTGATAACATCCATGCACTTATTTACACATTTATTCAACAAATGCCACTTTCTTTACAAGCAATTCTTTCAGAAATGGAGCAGACAAACACAAAATTTAAAAAAGTCTAATTTAAACACCTCTGTAGAGAACTGAATTCAGGGAGACAAATCCTACCTTGTTGAGTCTGCCTGTGAGGTTGACAACAATCTTCCCAGCTCTGTGATCATCGATGATCTCGAATTCACCGATGTAACCTGCGGAGACACAGGTAACACTTGGCTACAATCACACAAGCGTGGCGCCCGCAAGGACTCGGAGCGGCTGGATGCGTGCTTTGGGCAGGGCGCGGGGAGCAGGCGGGACTCACCGTGCTTCATCATGACGGTGAGGAAGCGCACGATGACTTTGGAGCACGGCCGGATGAGCACCTGGCGCTTGCCGCGCTTCTCGGCGTTGTTGATGCTCTTGAGAGCATCGGCCAGAACGTTCATCCGCACCATGGTGCCTGCGGGGGACAGCGCACACACACACTGAGCCGGCGGCGGCTTTAGAGCTCAGAGATCCAACGCTGCCGCAAAGCTTGAAAAGCGCTTTTAAAGTAAATAAGGGAACCACGACACGCGATCTGCCGTGATCAGGAGTCACCGCTGCTGTCACACGTCGGGAAATGTGGCACAGCTAAACTTGGCTTCATCAAAGCACAGCCAGGATTTGAAAATCACCATGTCAGCACAGTGACACCTCCCCAGTGCATGGGCTCGGCCTTAAAACCCAATTAGACCCAAGTGCACAGTACCAAGGCTGTGCAAGAACCAAACCCTGCGCGGTGTTAAATCAACAGACGCAGCTCGGCTCACTGAGCAGCAGGAGCCGGCCATATGCACGAACACAACGCTTCGGGAAGGAAAGGCGCCCCGGAGCAGCCGGAGCACGGCAGCGATGACTCGGCACCGCCCGGCGGTGACAGAGCGCGTCCCGCGGTGTCCCCGCGGTGTCCCCGGGCCACAGCAGGGCTCACAGCCGCCCAGCTGCTCCGCTACCTCCTGCCGGGCTCGCCGCACGACCCGCACACGCTACACAGCTCCAGCCCCGCGGCTCCCCGCGCCCGGCCCGGCCCGGCCCCGCTTCCCGCCGCGCATCGGGGAGGTGCCGCCCCCAGCCCGCGTTCCGGGGGCTCCGGCCGGCGCCAGGGCCGCTGCCCGCCGCCCAAAGCGGGCCGGGCGGGTGGGGCGGTGGCCGCTGCTGGCGGCGGCGCGCGCGGGGCGGGCGCGGGGCGCGGATGGCGCCGGGACGCGGCGGATGCGGCGCGAGCGCGGCCCCGGCCCCACTCACCGCGAGCGTGATGGCGGAAAAGGAAGAGCCCGGGCCGCGCGGGGTGATGGGAGCGCCAGCGGCGGGCGCAGACATCGCGAGACTTCGCGCATCCGTTCTGGGCCTCGCCATTGGTCGAGGCGGCGCGTCGTACTTCCGGAGCGACGCCGCCGCTCGGTTTCCTTGGCAACGGGAACGCTTCGCGCGCCTACGGCGGCGCGGGAGGAACAAAAAGCGGCGCTCCGCCGGGGAGCGGACACGGGGACCGGGGGACACGGGGGGCACAGCCCCGGCCGATGGACGCGCTGTGTCTGTACCGAGTTCACAGGGCGCACGGCACTCGGTGCGTGCAGCGCCCGAGCCGTGACAGTGAATTCTGCAGCTCTGGAACACTGCGCCGTGTCACCGCCGGGACTGTCCCACCGACAGGCTGTGCCGGCACTTCCTCCACCCTTCCCACATCTGCTTAACTGAAAGAGGCACCGACACCCTTTTCTGTACATTGACAAGGAGCACGTCTTCAAATAGTTTCTCTTTAGTCTGTATTTACCTATTCAACAGTTACAATAGACACTGAAGAGAGTTCATTTTAAAACAGTAAACTTTTAAAACATGAACACAGGTTTTAGCTTTTTAAAGAAAAAAAGTTCAGTTTTAAAAAAGGAGGGAGAGATCATAGAAAAGCACAGACAATTCAGGCTTATTTACAGAGTCAAACTCAGCATATTCAGAGTGATTTTGTATACAGACAAACATTCATAAAACCAAACGTGCTACAAGGCTCCATGACAACAGCAGTTTCCAGAACAATCAGCTGTTAAGGTTACAAACACCTTCACTCATTTTCTACAGTCTCAGTGCAATGAGTTTACACTACAGCTAAATAACTGAGCTACAGGTTTATATATTCCAGAGCCCTACTCAAGACATTGTCAGCCAAAAGAAGCAAACAGGTTCAGTGAGAAATGGAAGCACCTTGTGCCTCCACTCTGGATGTGCACCCCCAGCCATGGCCATCCTCACTCAGCTCATTGTCCCCCTGCCACAAGGATCAGTAGTAACAAGCCTCCAAGAAGCATCTGCCTTCAGAACTGCCTCTCAACTTGCTGCATCCACAATTATTGACAGCAAAACTAACACAGTTACAGAAATACTACAGGCATTACAGCTCTGCTGTTAGGGTAGTTATGCACAGGGTCTCTTAGTTTGATGAAGACACTTCAACAAGCTCCATACACCAAAGCAGAGGATCTCAGACAGGATCAGCTCCAGGCTGCAGAACCCTACCCAGCACAGCAAGAGACAAACCCACAGCAGTTGCTGGAGTGACTTTATCACTTCATCAGGGAGCCAATTAAAAAAAAAAAAAAAAAAAAAAGTCAGTGAGCAATACAACTTCTATTGTCTTAATTATACATTAATTCTCAAAACTGTTCCCAAGAAAACCTTTCACTAGAGTGAACAGCAATTAAAGTCTTCATTCATTTTTCTTTTCCTTGTGCTTGAGAAGTTTGTTGATCTCCCTTTTTGCCATTCCAATGTACTTTGTGATGATCCCGTGTTGGTTTAGTCCAGGAAACAGTAGCAAGAAGCTTACTAGAGAGAAGAAGAAAAAAAAGAATTAATACTCCCTTAACAAGCTGCTGTCACTGCAATTCTTTGCTTCTCTTAAGCCTCATTAATTGCTTGAAAAGGGAAAAACATAACCCTGCAACAAACACACCTCACACTTACTCAAAAATTACTTCTGCAAGTCTCAATCCATTTCAGGCAGCTGACAAGAGTCCCTTGTGATTTGCACTCCCACACTTACCAATAAGATAGGTCAGAAAGAGATTATGAACTTGCTGTCCAATCCAGGCAACCACAGCAAGAGTGAAGAGCATGGTCATGAAGTACTAAAAGTGAAAAGGGAAGAGTTAGCACAGACCTGGTGAGGATTCTCCTTCCCTTCAGCATTTGGCAATACTTCAGCATTTAAAACTAAAGTGAAGCTTTCTGCCTCTTCCACATGTGATACCTTTGCACAGGTGTGTTAAAATTGAGATTACAGGATCTGTAATTGTATATTCTCACCTATTTTCAGACCATTAGCTGAACAGGGTAAGATTCTCTTTTGCCCAGATGTCCCTTATGCCATCCCCAGTGCTGCACCCAGAGCTGCTTTTGGGACAGTGGAACAGTAGCTCATGTACCAGCTGACTCACTACTGAAGATCCAGTTCTTTGGACAGTTTGTGCACACTGGAAACAGCTTGTTTCCAAAAAACACATCCAGAGAAATCCAGTCTCTCTTTATTACCAAGGGTATGCTCCTAAACTACACACAACTGAAGTTTTTAAGTCTTGTATCTCATACTCCAGGTGTGAATAAATATGTGACCAGTACAAGTCCCACCCAGATCTGCCAGCTGCTGGTTTGGAAGGTAAATCAGACAAAATCTCAAGGCAATAGAGATGAATCCCTAGAACTCAGCACCATTTTAGGCTTCTCTTCCTTCAGAGTGAAGAGACGTTTCCACCAGCCAACAATCCGGCGGCGAGATTTCACCAGATTGCTGCAAATCTCATGAAACCTCTGCTGCTGCTCTGTGGTCCTTTAAAAAAGGGAGGCAAGAAAAGCCAGAAATAAGAATTCAAGATTTAATTGGAAATTTGAAAAAAAAATCTGTCATGGCATTTTTTCAGCAGTAAAGATGTAGCCAGTGCTTATCCTGGCATTTGCTTTGCTTAGCTGATTTATTATTATTATTATTATTATTATTATTGTCTTATTGAGCACTGCCATGGAAGTGCCCATGCAATTTCCCTGTATGCTCTGTTAAATTGACTCTCAAAGAGCAACCACACTCAAACCAAAAACCACTGACCTTCATCTATATCAGTGTGATACACATAAATAATGCATATCTACACAAGAACATTTATCCATTAGTCATCCTAAAGTAGATACACTAAAATTTAACTCAAAATTCTGTTCAAATCAGGTTCTTCTTCAAGTTGCTGCTTTTATACAAGCCTTGCCTTTTTTCAAATCTGTTTCAACCACAATCACATTCATACTCTCTTTTTTTATCACATTTACTACTGCCTTTTTCCAAACATACAATCAGTACTCATAACTCCACATAATTTTACTCTTACTATGTATTATCCCTTAATTATTAAAACTAATCTAGCAGAACTAACTAGCATGCTTAATGGAGAGTAAATAATGTGCCTATTCTTAAAAAAAAAATCTGACTTTTCAGAAAAAAAGGAACAATAAAGGTATGTTGTAGTAGCCATTTTCCAGAAAAAGAATGAAGAACACATTGCTACTGCTACTCTCACTTTATGTATTATAGATTGCATGGATTGCTGATTTCTCAATACAATGACTCAACAAAGTATCCATTTTGATAAAAGATCACAATTACACTCAAGAAACTGTTTCAATTGAAGCTTTCCTCACCACTTATTAGAGCCAAAGATTCGAGGAGCAAGAGCAGGAACCAGGTAATCAGCCAGACACAGGAACATAACAAAACAGGAGACACCTGAGAGAACTGAGGGGTCCAAATAGTAGATCATCCTGCAGAAAGAAGAGAAATTATTTCTGAGTGCTCAAACTTAGTCACTTCTTCACATTGGTTCAGATCTTCCAATAGGAGACTACTCTCTTGCCTAACCTTAAAGAAAATTACAAAAAATGCCTTTTTTTTCTTATTATATCAGGTAAGAATAGGCTACAAGCAAATAAGGTACAAAGTTCAGTAGAAGTAAAAATTCACTCAGAAACTGACACACAGTGAAGTCACACTGAAGGATGAGGATGAATGAGTGAAGGTATGAAACAACCAGGTGGAGTAAAAGCTCTAATTTTGTTGCTCAAGTCACAGAACTCAGATCCACTGGAGGTTGTCATTTGCTCTGTCCTGGGAGAGCCAGCCAAACCTGTTCTGGATGAGAGGCCACCAATCTCCACTTAAAGCAGTGCTGCATTCTCCATATTCAGTCTGCCAAGCTCACCCACAGCAGAAGGGCAGCTGGGTAAGAACCAGCTGATCTCCTGTCTGATAACACCCTGCTGGGCCCTCTGCTATCCAACTGCACCTCACAGAACTTCCTGAAAACTCAAACAGTACAAGAAATGACCAAGTGCACAGCAGGGCTGTTCTGTACATCTGCACTGTGCTGCATGTTCAAGGTCATTTTGATGAGTTCAGAACCTGGAATAGCTTTGCATTTCCACCAAGTATTATTCAGCACGAGATCTTTCCTGCTATAATCACAGAATTTGTAACAGAATACCCTCAACTTCACACAATTACTTCTTTTAAAAGTTAATTTTCAGATTCCATTTGATTTTTCTCATCTCCTCTGAAAACAAAAAAAAATTGTATTAGTCAAAAGAACGATCATCTCTGCCTCACCTGGTCCAACATTTATTTTTGTAATTTCTCTCCTTATTGCAGGAACAGATACAAATGGCAAACTGCACAGCTGGCACACACAGCTGTCTGTGCAAGGCAGTCAGGTCATCTTTACTGCCAGGTTATACAGAGGCCAAGTGCCTCCAGAACCTCCAATCACACAGGCAGCATCCTCCCACCCTGCTGAGTGGAAGTTACTGAAGTCTTCTCTTTTCCCTTTCTCAAAAGGCATGAGAGAGAATATAAAAAACCCCTAACTGTGCAAAAACCCCTGAACTTATCCTAAGCACCACAGCAAAGAGGTAGAATAGGATATTTTGCCCTGTGGAAACAAGCTTTCTGTAAGGACACTGCTATTGGTGTGGGGTGGGGGGAAAGCCAAAGGAGATCATGAGATCTGACCAAGAAGCAGAGTACAAAGAATGAGTACAAAGAACATGAATGCACCACTGAAGAACAATCAGCTGAGCACAGTAAAAACCCCAGCAACTACTGCTGGCCAACAGCTTTTGCAGAAACCATTCTGAGCAAGATGTGATCTGGGTTACTTCCTGTTTTCACTTGCTTCTGCATTTAATTTCCAACAATGTTCACACCTTTTAAGAAACAGGGTTAAAGCCTTTCTATTAGGCTTCTCCAGATGTCCTACTAATTTTTGTAATGGGTTGGTAGCAGCCATGAAGATGCAGTGATGTT
The DNA here is from genome assembly GCF_903797595.1 of Erithacus rubecula. Lineage (NCBI taxonomy): Eukaryota > Metazoa > Chordata > Aves > Passeriformes > Muscicapidae > Erithacus > Erithacus rubecula. Next base: position 1,175,687 of record NC_136669.1, read on the forward strand.
GCAGGCTGCCTCCAGAAGGTACTTACAGGAAAGAAAAGGAAACAACACTCATCAGTGCCAGAGGAAACCAGGCTCGCTCCCAGCGAAGAACTTTATCTGTCATCAAAATCACTTCTCCCCATCCTTGCAGCTGCTCTTCCAAGCTTGCAGTTTCAGCAGCCTACACAAAAGAGAGAAAACTCCTTTAGCTAACCAGATATCAAATTGATTCCCACACTGAAGCAGCTAAAAAACACCCCAGTGCAATAATTAAACACCCCAGCCACAGTCTGAGTAGTTAAATTAGTAATAAGTGAGTTTTGTGCTAAGTTATGACATTGTAGCAATAGTCAAGATCCTGGCAGCGTGTACAGGCCAAACAACACCTCCTCACAGATTCTGCCAAGGTGTTTCCCCCTAATCTCCCATTTACCATACCCCATCCCCACGGATCAGTAGAAAGTCAGGTTTAAAAGCTTTGCTAAAGCTCCTCAAGTTTTCAATGGCAGTGACTGGAAAACTGTAATATGAGAACTGTTTAAAAACAAATGTATTTTCCAAGACAACTCTACTACATGAAACTGAAGCTTTCCAGCTGCTGTCCAACACCAGTTTATTATGAGGAAGATGGATAAAGACTCAGAATCCACAGTAAAGTTACCCAACTGATCCAATCTGGACAGCAAGTTTTCCCACAAGCTGCCAAAACCAGCCTTTAAACTCTGCATCCTGTGTGATTCCCACATTCCTCCCGTCACCTCTCCTGCAAAGGGGGCCCACCTGCGCTGCCGTCAGCTCGCTCAGGTCACCTGAGGTGTTTCCACATTTAACAGAGCTTATCAGCCTCCCCTGAGTGGGAGACGGCATCTCAGAGACTGCAAAACTCAGATAAACCCTGAGCAGAACTGACCGAGCCACAAGACACACGCGTCTGCTGCGCCGAGGGACAGAACAGGTTTCACTCTGAGCTGTGCTACACTTAATTCCAATGAGAACTCTGACGCCACTAGAATAACAAGGAAACACAGTTCCCTGCGCTTTCCACAAACCCCGGAGCTCCTGCAAGCTGTGCCCTGTGCCCAGCCTCTGCCCCTTCACCGCCTTCTACAGCCATTTTCCCATCCCCACGGCTGAGGCTTACCAACTGAGACATAACTACACATATATCCTTCTGCTGATCTAACTACTCAAGCTTATCTTGGCAGGTTTAGTTAAGATCAGCCCGCCGCTCTCCCGTATGGCTGCGGCGCTCGGTCCCACAGCACACACGGACACAGACACACCGACTGACAGACTGTCCCAGACAGACAGGCACGGGCGGGGTAACAACCCCCGCAGCTCAGCTAACGCCAGGCGCAGCCGCCACCCCACGCGCGGCCCCGAGCCGAGCCCACAGCAACCCCCGGCGCCAAACCGCGTCACGCCGCGCGGCCCCGCCGCGGGCAGGGCACAGCAAAGCAGGGCAGGGCAGGGCAGGGCGGTCCCGGCTCCGCCGCTCCCGCAGGCCCGAGCGGCCGCCAGCCCCCGCCCGCCCTCACCAGCTGATAGACGCTGTTGTTGTCCCCCTCCGCCATCTTGCGCCGCTCCCACAGCGCCGGCCACGCCCTCCGCCCCACGCCGCGCCGCCGCCTTTTGTAGCCTGCGCGAGCCGCCGGAGCGCTGCGATTGGTCAGTCCCGGAACCCCGCCGGCCGCCGATTGGCTGCTGCGATTCGAAGCGCGCGGGGCGTGCGCGCGGCCCGGCCCGCGCGCCGCAGTGCGGCTGAGGCGGCGCCGGGCGCGCGCCCCAGGAAAGGCTCCGGGAGCGGCTGTGGGCCAGCGGCGCTCTGTCCGCCGCGCCCCGGCACTTACCGGTGGGAAAGGCGGCACTGCCATCATCTGCAGCTGATCGCATTCACCATCGTCCCGCCGGCCTTTCAATGCCAGCTGCCGTGCAGCCAGCCGCCCTGGCGCTTTTCTCCGTCCCAGAGGTGCCTTCCCCTCATTAAGAGTTGCTCCATCACTCCGAGGTGCAGATTGCTGCTGGGCGCCCTCAAATGCAGAAATGCCCGAGGGTCAGGGCTCTGCCCACCCCTCCTGAGGCACCAGGCCACACAAAAATGTGTGCCGGCATCTGCCTGTATTTATAAATTCCACTGTTAAAATCGCAGAGAATCAGCTCAGCACCTCCCGTGCCTCAACGCACGGCACAGACTGTGCTGCAATGGGATCAATTCTTCTGCACCAAGATTCTCTTTTTAAAAAAGCACAGAAAATAAAAGTCCCAATCTGGCTTCAAAGCACCTTTAAAAGGAGAGTGAATTGCTCTGTGCACTTAGAACAGGCACACAAAGTTTATGTATCACCCTCCTTCCAGCCTACCTAATGTGCATTTATTATGCTGTTAATAAAAAATTAACCTGATGAATGACAATTTCTCTAATCAGCTAAGCATTTATGTATACAGCAGTTGCTGTAGCTAATATCTGTAACTTCTGTGGAATTATTTAGCTAAAATGTTAACAGTATGCTCACAATTTCTCCACTAAAGAAAAAAATACATTTTATAATTTGGGACCACATTAACAAACACACAGATGACAGGTGTCATCTCAAACTTTCTTCCTAATCAAATTCTTTATTGCATAAAGTGTGTCTGCTAATTTTAGGAAAAGCTTGGGAAAAAAAATGGATGAAAAAAAGCAAAGAAACCTTTGAAGTACTTGAGTGCATTAAAACAGAATGGCTAATATACTAGATACAGAACATAAAAATAAATAATTGAAGTAAATTAAAGACTACAACACTTAGAAAAGCAGAGCTTCAGCTTGGGGGAAATTGAGTCTTTTACAGATATTTAAAAAATTAGACAAAGCATTTAAATAGAATAATATCAGAATAATCATTGCCATCAGTGGAACTGTTTGAATTCTTTAGCTCTGCCTGGTGTGTATGTATTTAGAGAGGTGATTATAGACTTGCATTATTCCAGGTGTGCAGAGAAAATAAACATCAGTTTTACTGTAAAGAAAGGGAAGTACCCTTACATCTTTGAAGAGAATGTAACTAGCAGAGTCTTATTTACTATGCAGGATGTGAATTTTAGATTTCATCAAGACTCCATCAACCTCCCCATAGTGTCCAACACTTCCAGGACAAATGCATCAGCACACAAGTCAACAGTGACAGCAACTCCTGCACAGCTCAGCTCCTTTGCATTACATGCAAATGGAAATCTCTGGAGAATCCTGCTCTAATTTGGAGTTTGGTTTGTATTTGTTTGTATCAAGGCACTTTTCTCTTCCCTGTCATTTTCACAACCACACAGTGTTGCACAGAAGGAAATTAAAACCACGTATTCTTTTATCTTTTTTAAAACTTTATTAAATTACGCAGTAAGAACCCATCTCCACACAAGTGTTTCATTTCTGGATGGCAGAGGTACAACACAAGAGCCACAGGTGAGTGCATTACCCCTCCCTCCCCTCCAGCTTCCAAGAAACAAAACAGCAGGTACAACACACTCCTGGCACTACACTTCTCCAACAGATTGTTCATAAGGTTATTTTTAACTGGAGAGAAAAAAAAAAAAAAATGAAAAGGACCAAACAGTGTCAAGTGTCTTGTTCTGCATCTGAATGTTCTTCACTGCAACATTCCCAGAGCTTCTCCAGGGGCAGCCAGCAGGGAGGAGCTGCTAGATGCAAAGCCTGTGACTTCCCTAGAGGGAATCAGGCTGTCAGAGTGCAAGGAAGGCCAGAGGACTTGAAAACTCTTACACTTCAAAGTGCATGTCCACAAAAAAATTGGCAAGGGAGGAGAAAGTGAATTCTAAGACCTAGCACGGAGGCAGAGCATCAGCATAGTGCAAATACTGAAAGGAACAGAAGTTTGCCAGCATTATCCAAAAACCACCAGCCAAGCTCCCTACTCAGATGAACTGCTGCAAACCCTTGCAATTAAATTAATTTTATGCCACTAGTGGGCTTGGCTCAAATCTTCTAATACTTGGATTTTGACAGGAAAAAAAATGCTGTATTGAAAGTGTGGTTTTACTCTGAAAAGTGACTAAAATGGCATTAAGGATCTTCCCACATTTTTCAGCAACTGTGCATAATGAATTCACCAAGTTTGCAAAAGAGAAACTTTTTATACAGAGCTACAACAAATTTATCTGGGTTCAGAACTGCAGGGTGCATTTCTGCTTTAGCTGTCAGCATCTTTACAATTCTGCAGTTGCAGCTGAATTCTGTGGGGTTTGTTTACTCTAAAAAAAAGGAAATTGCCTTTTCCTAAAGGTGTCCTACTTAAAAAAATGAAGCAAGAAGTCTTTTAGACAACCAGCAGACAAGCAGGACCTTGATCTAAGGAAGATGATGCCATTTTCAGAGAGACTTTTCTGACCATAATCACACTTTGAGAATTGATTTAAAAAAACCTTGGTGGAAGATTCCCTACGGATGCATTACTGAACAACCACCTATAGAAGAAACATGGCAAAGGAAAACTACTTTGCAGAAATCTTCACAGATCTAGTTGAACAAAAATTTGAGAGTCCTTCATTTCTTGGATTATATGTATACCCCTGTGAAGTGAAGCACTAGAATTTACAAGTGTGAACTAAAAGGATTAGGAAAATGAAGTAAAAAGCATATCACTCTACCTCCACCAGAACATCACTTTATTGTTTATCTGTCATCAACAATGTAAAACTCTACTAGATACTCTATCCTGGTTTTTAAAAAGGTAAAGATTACATTGGATTAGCTACGTAGTACGAAAGAAACTACAGCAATCACAGTAGAATGAGATTGGAGGGACAATTTGAAGTACAAAAAAGTGTACACTGCAAGCAGAGGGAAGTGCACATTAAATCAAATGCCTGTAGGAATCATTACTTTTAAATGCACAGTGACAATTTTGAGAAACTGTACATAATAGAATCACAAAAATGACTTGAACCAAAATTACATTTTGCATTTGACCATCCAACTCATAAGTAATCATTGATGTTCTATATTTTCAGACCTTTTGGAAAAATTGTTTACCAAACAGAATTGTAAGTTGTTAATTTGACTAAGCTGTGAAGTAGAAGGATTGAAACAAAAAGTATATTGGAAGTACGCCTAACCTACAAGAATAAGCCAAGAGGGGTGTATGCAAGGAGAGGCTGGGAAGGAGGAGTGAAAGGAAAGAAGAAAGGGAGAGGAGAACAAAGGCTTTTTCTTCTGTCTCAGAAGTTCTTCCAATGCAGTGTATCTGATGTACAGCTCTTTGCTTTCAGTCCGTTTCTGAAGTTGACATTTTGTAGCCTTTTCCCGTACTAACTGGTCAACTCAACCAGCGCTGCTGCCACGTAACAAGAGGAACAAGGATCTGAATGCATCAAATCTGCCCTTGCTGTGATTTCTTCACGGCCCCATTTTGCTGTTTGTTCTTTGAACAGGGTTCGGTGTTTCCTGGATTGTTCACAGGGTCAGGTGGAATTGAGTTCCAAGTCACTCTGCCGTTTGGAGCATCCTGATTTCTCTCTGCAGCTGAGCCCCAGACACGTTTGAGTTCTTCCGTAGCAGAAAGACAAAGCGTGTTGCCCAAGCGGTGAGCGTCCGTTCACCCTTGGCCGTGGGGGTTGCAGACCATTGTTTACGTATCCCTGAGTGCAGCTATCCTGCAGGATTCACTTCCCAGTGCACCCAGATTTCCTAGGTTTCCTCAGATGAAGGCCCAGTGTGCATCACCACCGAGCGTGCTGCGGCTGCGGATGCCTGAGGCCGAGTTGATTCTGGTGGGTGTCTGACCTCGCTGAACCAGACCGAGCTGCTGTCTCCCTACTCATACCCAGGCAGTCCAACCTTCATACAGCTGAGCCAAGTTATCTAGATTAGTTGCTTCCTTAATCACAAAGTCAACCTATTAAAAAGGTTAAACAAGGAATTAAATAAAAATAAGCTAGGATTTTAAAAATGTTTAACCGACCTTAGAATTTACTGTTGAATGCCACCTGCAAATATTTCACTGAAAAAAAATATAAAGTAACTGTAGACATAACTTTGTGCAGTCCAGATAAGAAACAAAGCTGTACTGCAAACAAAGATCACATCTCTCATTCACAGCCCCTATCTTGAAAGTATTCTCAAACAGACATGGACAGCTGTGTCCCCTGACTCTGTTGCCCAGAGACAGAATGGTTTTATGTTAGTGAACACAGACAAGTTCTGTCCCTGTTCTCCCTGGCTATCAGCAGCTCTGGAACAAATGTCAGCTTACTGACAGACAAAAGGCAGTTTTATCTAATTCATGGCTTTACATAAAGCTCTCATATGGCAAACAAAAGCATATGACAGAAAAAGAAAAAAGAAAGCAGCAATACAAGGCAGCAGCAACTTGATTTTCACTGCAATAGCTCCCACCCCAAAGAAACCCCCCATTCACACCAGGATTTCAGCCCTCAAGGCACACTTCAGCATACACACCTGCTTATCAGCATGTATCTAAAGCAAGGACCAGTACTGGAAGTTGATTTCCAGCTCACCTGTTCAGCCACAGACATTCTCCTGTTGGGATCCACATCTCGGCCCTCTAACTTGGCTTTGACCCGTTTCCACACGCTAACTGCGTAGGAATTCCTCTCCTGCACAGCTGCAGGTACAAAGTAAAGTTAATGCAACTTGACACTCCTGAACAGAAACCCACTGAGGTGGTTTTTTTGTGGCTGTCAGTGGTAAGGTCGTTGGGTTTTTTTCAGGTTTGTATTTACCTTTTCCTGTTTTAGGGTCCCTGGCTGTCTTTTTGGGACTACAAGCAACACTTTTGCCAGTTCCTGGGACTGTGTTTGGAGGAGTATCTGCTGATGTTGCAAGATTTTTCTGAATTAGCTTCCTTGCATTCTGTGACATCACCTCTGGCTGAGTTTTCTGCCCTGTATTGCTACGTACAGCTGTAGAGAAAGTTTAAAAGTGCTTAAAGTCTTCAAAATAATAGCATAGAGGCAAGAAAAATCCCAATTACATGCATTTGAAATAGACCCATCAGTTTTTCAGTACAACTGCATTAAATCTGCACCAGTTTTCAATCCTTCCATTCTCTAATTTCTTTTGCTTCATAAACAAGCAATTTTATTCTGATGCTAAGAATTTACTTTTATTAAGCAAGTTGTCTGCATTTCAAAGTTCAGCAAGAGCTATGATCCCCTCTGTAATACCAATTCCTGATGGTTTCATGTTTGTACTTGTGCAAGTATTACCTGCAGCAAAGGTTGGCTGATATGTAGCAGCTGAAGTTGGGCTGGAGCATTCATTTGCTGTATCCGTGACTAAGGGTGATGCAAACCCCACCAGGTTATTGTAGACACTGGGAAACATAATAGAGTTGATAAATATTCATGCAATTGCTTGACTTACTGAAAACCCAAAAATTAAATTAATTCAAATTTTGCAAGAATATTTCTGAGTTCTAAGAGAACTATCAAGTACATGCCCCATAATGTGCTGCTGCTACATGAAAGTAGGTATGCAAAATGCCTTTTCTCACCTGAGACAAGGTAACTCTCTTACCTTTGGCTCTGTGTTTTAAGTTCTTTCAAGGTGGGAGTTATTTCCTGCAGCATTTCAACATGTTCCTGACTGCGGACTTGACCCATAACCTGAACTAATGTAAACAGAACTGTCTGAATATTATCTTGCCACGATTTATATTCACCCAGGAACTGCCTAACACTGTTCTCATAGGGAACATCTTCACCATCAGCCAAAGCTGCTTCTTCATCCTGTAACCAAGATGTGCAAAAAGGTCAACTGCTATATTTTGGCTAAGAGAATAAAGGAAAGCATGTCTTAGCCCTTTCAGCCCTTCAGTTTGTCATTTAACTACAAGTAACTATAATTTTCAGTACTTATGTATGAAGAAACCAATTTTAAAATTATAATTTTTTAAAAATATTAAGAACCAAAAGGATTTATAAGCACAATGTTTCAACTGCCAAGAGAGAGAAAAGGTTCAGTTCAAGCAAAGCCTGCTAAGGCTAATGTTAGAATGTTCTATGAATTCTTAAGCACAAACTTTGTCTTGAACTCCATATGCACAAACATTTTACTGTCTCTAGATACTTTACAAAGCACAAAGCTACAACTGTTATTTTCCTGAAACTGTACTGACATAGGTTTGAGGAGTAAATTCAAGGATGTTTCAGGCATACCTTTGCCATAGCTTTCAGCAGATGCTTGACATCTCCCAGCTGTCTGTTATGACCCGTGAGCACAGTTTTAATATTATCCACCAGATTCTGAATTGTTTCACAAACTGTTTCTATTTGCTGTTCTCTTTCTGTTTGTACTGTTCTCTGTGTAGATATCTCCTGGGATAACTGCTTGTGAGCTGAGTGAAGCCATTCAGAGCTGCCAATAGGATGTTCAAGACCAGTGCCCTAAAAATAACAGAAACACTTCTCTGTACCCAGAGATAAAATTCTCTAGCACTGCCAAGCGTTCCACTGACAGCACAAACTCTGCAGCCATGCTCCCTAAGACTGAGACTGGCAGCCAGAGCTGCTGGAGGCTGGATGCTGTGCCCTGTGCTCACCACTCTGTGCAGCAGGCGCAGCTCCAGCTCGGACACGGAGCTGTTGAACTGGGATGCAAAGGAGCACATCTGCTGGCAGCGTTTGAGCAGCTCAAACAGGGCAGCATCCAGGTTCAGGGCTTCTGCTGTTCTTGTACGTAAACTTTCAAAGTGAATGATGTTACTGCAGAGGAAAGTCACCTGAAAAGCAAAGCAAGAGTGAGAAAAATTATTGCGCTTCAATTGTCTATTAGACAAACAATGATTTTGTCTGTGCTTTTAAACACACAGATACTGCTCTGGTAAAGGTGGGAGTTATTTCCTGCAGCATTTCAACATGTTCCTGACTGCAGACTTGACCCATAACCTGAACTAATGTAAACAGAACTGTCTGAATATTCATTTGCTGTATCCGTGACTAAGGGTGATGCAAACCCCACCAGGTTATTGTAGACACTGGGAAACATAATAGAGTTGATAAATATTCATGCAATTGCTTGACTTACTGAAAACCCAAAATCCCAGGGTCATCCAGCCCTGCAGCAATTCTCACAAAGATTATTCTTATTGCTTTCAAGTGGGATTCCCAGAAGTATTTGGTTATCTATGTATGCTCTTAATATGCAGAGCAGAAAAATATCTACATAAACCTTGAGTAGGAAATGAAGAGTGAACACACTCATGCAGTCCAGAGTACTGTATTTATCTGTGGTACCTGACTTGCTCTTTGACTTTCTTTCAGTACAAGGTTTCTTCTTTCAGCAATAGTGGCATCAAAATCTTGCAAGACTGGGGCCAGTGCAGGATTAGCACCTCCTGCCCATTTTAAACGCTGCTCAATACTTGCTTCAAGTGCTGCTAGTTTCTCCTGCATTGGGGAAGGAAAAACCCATAGAGAGAGGTCATATTGATATACACCATTCTAAGCCTTATTTTCAATAAATTATACATCATAACACATGCAGACACTTTCTTATGCCCATATATGAAAAATATTGTGGCATTCATGATTGACTGGTATTAGTTTATGTTGTTTAAAAGTTTATTTCCAGTACACATCACAACTGGATTTGGTTGTTATAGAAAGTCTACCTGCCTAGATTTTAACTCTCAAAAAAAAAAAAAAACAAAAAACCCAAAAAGTAATCAGATTTCTAGATTAAGAATTATCTAACATGATAGGAATCTCTCCATTATTTTGAAAGTAATTCAAGAAATTACAATAAACAGTACCATCAGAACTAAAGAAGGAAATTAAAATTCAGGAAGCTAAGCAGTATTTAATAAACAATTAAACATTCTATATTACTGCCACCAAAGAAATCTAAAATACTGTGCAAAGCCACAGCACACAAACCTTAACACACAGAAGAATTAATTTGCCCATTTGTACAAAGGGAATTTCTGACATTTATTTAGCAAAAACAACAGCAGAGATGATCTAAGGCTGACAAAGAAAAGGAGCCTTCAGGAAAAAAGGTACTTTCACAGATTTGTATTTTCCTTCAAAGAGATTTACTGCTATTCCAAAGAACAAAATAAAAAAGATAACATTATCCATCAAACAGGCTGAAAGAGAAATGGCAATACCCCACATTAGTGTAAGACAACAAGCCAGACAATGCAGCTTGAAGCAGGCAGGTGATTTTGCAGCTGTGTCAGTCACATTTCAATGTGCTGCTGAACCCCCCAGACCAGCCATACCTGGACTGTTGCAATGGAAGCTTCAATCTGACTGAGAGTGTGAAGTTTCTTTTTCATGCTGGCCAAAATTGCTGAGCGAGGTGGAGGAGTGACAGAAATGGCCTGGGGGCGGCTGATGAGGAGATCTTCATGCTGCCACTGAAGAAAAACAGCAACACTTGATTAGCAGCATTGCTCAGCACAAAATACTCTGCACCACAAACAGCAGCTCTGGTACCCTTTGTCAGTAAGGGCACTCAAAAGGGCTGCTCAGACAGTACCAGAGCAGCTCAAAGTTCTAAATCATTCAAGACTGTTAAATTATACAAGTAGCTGCAATTTATGTTTTGCTGGCTTGGATTTTTATAGAATATTCAGAAACAATTCACTTGTGATACATTAAAACCAAGACAATTTTGCTTACCAGTCTATGAAATGGTTTATTAACTGACCTGGGGAAAGTCTTGTCCCTTAACTTACAAATCACTATAAAATAAAGATCACTGATAGTACAACAGAACTGGATACCCACATAAAGGTACATTATGGCATTTATCTAAAGCCTCAGAAGAGCATTTTTCAGGACTGATACTGCTGTTATTTGTATTTTCAGTGAAGCCAAGAGACAATCAATGCATTAAAACTTTGAAGAAAAGGTACAAAATGACATTCAGCAACTCATACCCTCTGTTCTAAGCCATCTCCTCCCTTAAAGCCACAATCTGTTTGAGGAAAAGGGGGAGAATGGAACAGCATTGCTGGCAAGAAAGGCAGTGAATGATCTATTTTCTAAAAAACAACTTAATGGCAATTAAAAAAAATTACATGGATTGATTAAAAAAAAAATCTGTAAGTTCCAGAATTTGCTTCTTATAAAGCAGCTAGTCTTCAAAAAAAGCTAGCAATAACACTGTTCCTTATATATTTACAGCATAATTCAAACACCTTTGAGCTTATTCAAGAAAACACAGTGTTTGTATGCCCAGACACTGCCAGGCTGCTGGGCTCTCACCTGGAACATGGCAATGTGCAGCTGCACTCTCTGCAGGCTGGTCTTGCAGGAGGCAATGCTGGTTTCCAGCCTGCGCACCAGGTCGTGCTTCTTCCAGGCCGTGTCGTAGGAGCTGGCCAGGACTGTGGCCCTGTTCATCACCAGCTGGGAGAACTTGCCAACCTGGATGTTGTGTTCCACAGCTTTCTTGCACAGATCATCCACAGAAACTTTGCTTTCTGCTCCAAAGTCTTTAGCCTCTACCTGAGCGATGATATCAACACCCAGAGCGCTGATGAAACTGCACAAGGTCAGTCCCAAAGCTTGATTTGGAAGGCCAATTAAAAGCTGCCTCACAAAGTCTGCTGTAAAAGCCTTAATTGGCTTGGCCATTTGATCTTCACTAAAACAAGAGTTCCTGTAAAGGGCTTTCACATTGACAATCTGAACAGGTCCATTTACTGCATTCTGGTCTTCAAGTGAACTGATTCCTTTCAAAGGGAAAGAAATAGTATTTTTGTTATAAACTGAACATTTGATGCATCCAATGTACAAACACAGCAATTCATTTTTAGTTTCTGCTTTTTTACCACATATCAAGGGCAAAGTACAGCAAAAGTGACCATTTTACATTCTTCTGAATAGGATAAGTGGATAAAGGCATACTGAATATTTGATATCATTTATTTACCTGACAGTGTCTTAGAAAAGGTACCACAGAGCCTGAAAAATTCTTTAATTGTTTGCAGTCTCTTCAGAAAGAAGATTTCCTCCAGAACTTGTCGATTATTGTCATCATCAAAGAAATTAACTTGGGTGCTTCGGGCTTCCCTAATTATGTCAATCTTACGCCAAGCAAGAGGTATCTCCATCTTGTTCAGCTGAGCAATGCAAAGGAAATTAATTAGTTTGGTTTTCTTAAAGGTTTCCTAATTCTGACTTAAAAGGAACAAATCCACACCTTTTCAATCAATAAACCAAATGCGGTTTCCACTTGAGCAAACATTCCATCAAAAGCTACCAAAAGCATCTGACCAGCTGACATTTTGGGAGTTTCATCAACTGAACCATTTCTTGGCTGAATCAGTTCACCATACTGAGCATGAAGTACTCTAAATAGGAAAAAAAGAAAGAAAATTTACATGGTTTTACTTAGACCACAATAAACAGAATTTTCTTAAACTGACTGATTCCACAGATTCACTGTACCACTGATGGAGCCAGCACAACTGGCTCAGTGGAAACACCACCTGAAGCTTTTGGTTTATTGTACCAAGCACCTACCCAGGAATGTACTGTCCCACATTACAAGATGCACAAGTGTTTGTTTGCTCAGTGTTATGTCTCATTTTGTTTTTTTAATCAAGTCATTGACTCATTAAGCAAAAGCTGCTCATCAAACCTCCTGATGAGGAGTGCCATGGTTACAAGCTCTCCCTTATACAGGTTCCTCCCACAAACTATTGAGCTAGTTCCTATTTTTAGCATCCTTTAACTTCAAATATCAAATCACAACTACATATTTTGGAAGAATTTGACCACCAAAAGTCAGCTTTAAGCAGATGTAAGTGTAAATTGCCTCAACTCCACATTTCTGTGTATACATGTGGATGAACACACAAACACATAGAGAGGAACCAAGTGCACACCTTACACCCTGCTTAAAGTAGTCTTGGGCAAGAAAAGCCTGTATATCAAACAAAACTTTAGACAAATTGATGTTCTTCAGTCTTCACTCTCTCACACAAACTGAAAAAAGGTGATTTACCTTGCAACATCAATGTAATGAGTGTGAGTCTCCTCCTCTATACCCATAGCAGCATTTCGTAAGTAGGCTTGCAGAGATTCAACCAACGTTTGCAAAGGGACTCCATCAGTTGTTTGCTCTATAAGATTATCCAATTCATGGAGCATACTTTCTAAAGTGTACTCTCCTTTCATGAGGCACCTCAGTGCTTCAGGGAAAATGATCTGTCGGAAGTTGGAGTTCAATTCCTGTTGGAGAGTAAGTATGAAAAGAAGACATGAAGCTGGTGTGTCCATAAAGCTGACCAACCCTTTCCTCATGGTTATTTACTTGACAGCAGTTTTTACAACTTGTCATGTATAGATCAAAACGGTTTCTTTCAACCAATAAAAATGTAATTTACAGAAGCAAATACCTGTTCAGCTCAATCAAATACAGCAATCAGGAGCCAGACTTATGAAAAAACCTTATTAGCATCATAAACATTTAGGCCATTAAGGAAGAATCTATAAAGAATGACTTTGTTGAAGCCTTGAAGGATGGGGGAGAAAAGTAAAAGAAAAGAATCACCTGAAGTGAGATATATACTCCATTGGCTAAGTGAACAGCTTCTGATGCTTCCATGGGGTTTGGAATATCTAAGTCCTGGGGTACAAGATGACACTGCTTCAGCAGCTGCACAAGGCACGTGACATTCCCACTCATGCTGCACAGCTCCTCCAGGAACCAGGCTCCATCTCTGGAAGTCAAATCAACCAGCTGCTCCCCAGCGCTGGACGCAGCACCTTCCATCATCAGGTTTCGCCTGGATGGATGGAGACACTCAGACACTGCCTGCTGTGGCACTCCTGACAGAACCACACCACTGCATGTTCCTGTCACGTGGTCCTGTCTTGGGCTGCAATGCAGGATGTGGCCAAAAATGTGTATTCTACCACCATCTGCTGCAACTGGGTGGGGCAGTGACCCTGATCTCCTGGTACATATTATCTGCTAATGGGCCAGCTTTAAACCAGCTGGGCAATCATCTTTACCTTTCCCATGACCCACCCTTCATCCAGGAGGTATCACCTGTTAATGGGCCATTGTTTAAAACTGGGTGTGGCAGTGATTCTTGCCTCTGTGGGAGATATCTCCTGTTAATGGGTCATTGTTTAAACTGGGTGTGGCAGTGATCTTTATCTCCTGGCACACATTATCTGCTAATGGGCCATCTTTAAACCAGCTGGGCAATCATCTTTATCTTCCCACAGCCCATCCTCCCTCCAGCAGATATCTTCTGTTCATGGCCAGTGAGTCCCAGGGCATGGCTGATAAAATTCCATCATCCCACTGGGAGATGCTCCAGCCAGGGCAGGAGCCAAGCCTTTCCTACCCAGATAAAAACTGAGATTTGGACACCAAGGGACCTTCTTTCCACTGGATTCCAGAGGAAAGCCAGACCCTTGCACATCATCCCTGGAGCTTCAGAGGAAACTGCACCTTCTCCAGGAGCACTGCTCCAGCTGAGCCACATCTGCCCCTGCAGGAGGATGCAGCACCATGGAATGGGACTGTGCCACCACCCTGGCTGACTGACTGTGCCAGCTTGGATTCTGACTCTGGCAGGGTTTGGGATTGTTCTGTGTAATACTGCATTTCTATTTTAATTGTCCTAGTAAAGAACTGTTATTCCTAATTCCCCTATCTTTGCCTGAGCGCCCCTTAATTTCCAAATTATAATAATTTGGAGGGAGGGTGTACATTCTCCATTTCCAAGCGAAGCTCCTGCCTTTGCTGGCAGACCTGCCCCCATCTGCAGCAGGAGCTGTCACCTGGTGAGGGCGCAGAGCGCGGAGATGATGACGCTGGCCAGGCTGAGCGCGCCCTCCTCGCCGTTCTCGTGCAGGAACACCTTGATGCAGCGCTCGATCTCCTTCAGCTGCTCCTCGCACACGGGCACGGTCACGGCCTCCTGCTTGAGCCGCTCCACCTGCCGGATCAGGCGGCTGTTGGTGTCGGCCGCGTGCCGCTGCAGCGTCATCTCGGTGGCCGTCACCAGCTGGCAGGCGCTGGCCGGGGGCTGCGGCGCGTACTGCAGCTCGTACCTGCAGAGCAGCCCAGCTGTGAGATCCCCCTGCACTGGGCAGGACTACCCCAGTGCTTCAACCACGGCCATACGCCACTCCTGAACTCTAAACGGGCTGATGACTCCCTAACAATGCTTTGATAAGGTCCCAGCAATGCTTTTATATGGTCCTAAAATGTACCGTATTCCACAGTTATTTGTAATGACAAGGCAACTGGCCTCAGGCAAAGAATGAATAGAAGGTAAAAAGGAAAGATTTCAGAGGAAATGCTCAAATATAATCTAGATGTTTTAGAACAAGCCATAATAATGTTAAAACAGCCTGACTTTAGAAGAAAAAGCCTTTTTCTTTTCAGAAGAACCCCTTAGAAGAAAAAGGGTTGCTTGAAAATCTACTAGAAAAAAAAAAAATTTTCTCTTACTGATTCTTAAATACCAGAAATTTCTAAATCCCAAGTTATCACTACCCTGTAACCACAAAGGTCAATTCTCCCTTTGTTCCCATTACAGGACAATGTTACTTGATTTTCCTGCTGAAGCACACAGACTCAACTCTGCAAAGCATACTTACTCCATATTTCTAGAATTACAACTTAATGTTAATTAGCTTTATAATTAGACAGGTCCTTGCAAAAGTATTTATTTTCATGATAAAATTAGGGTGGTAGCTTGAAAATTATATTCTATGAACAAGCTGTTATTCTGTCAACTTACTTCCTAAAGATATCCTGACAACGCTCTATTGTCATGTTGCAAATGAGTTCTTCCATCCAGGTTTTCCACTGCTCTATTCGGTGCTTCTGAAACACAGCTTTGGGATATTGCAGAGCTACTGTTGCATAGTTGTGCAGTTGTTCCAGGCAGCCCCTTAACACAGACCTTCTCTGCTGCAGAAGGGCACCAACCTCCCCTTCCAGTTGCTCACACTGACTGATTAGATGTGCCTGGCCTGCATTTTGCAGAAATGCTGTTGCTGGTACGTAACTTGGAGGACCTTTTAAGAAAAAAGGTTAATCGTAAAGATATGCCTGAAGACAGTTTTTATACCATAAAAATACTGAGCATTAACACATTTTCAATTTTTTTTTTTTTTTTTTACTTGTGGTAAAGGAAGCATAGAGAATTCATATTGAGGATTTTAAGCACAAGGTAAGAGTATCTCATGCCCAGGTAGGATAGGACAGACAAGTTCTTTCAGACAACTTGGCACTGAAACCTTGAAGTGCTCTAAATCACCCCTTGAAGAAACCATTTCTTTTAATTTATTACATACAGATCATTGCCCTTAAGTTAGAGGATACTCATAACAGCTCCTGATATTAAACTCAAGTTATTGTCAAACCATTAAAACTACCCCAGAAATAGTATTTTGTACCTAGGTCCATTTGTGTGCTGATTTCTTGGAGCAGACTTGCAAGTTGTGTTGCCTCTAAATTACTGAAGGCAGTTTGGTAATGGGTTATCCACTGCTCAAACTCATTCAGCTTCACCTGGATGGCTTCCTGGACAGCTCTTTGTTGAGACTGCAACTGTGTGTGCTCAGAATACCTGAATTATTGAAGCCACAGAAACAAGTAAGTACTACAAGAAAGAAAATACTTAACACTATAGAACAATATTGAAAAATACAATTGTTAACCAGGAAATGAACATGTACATAAGACTAACATCGTTGTCTTAATTAATTGTTTTCCTAAAAAATAACTAATGCCTGTGCCTATTCATGCAATTCTGACATAACTAATTTCAAATCACCTTCAAAAACAACTTAAAGAATTAGAAACTTAGAAGATTTTTGTGCTATTGATCAATAGCACCCTTATCTGGATTATTACAATGGTTCCATCACATTCAGAACATTTCCTCTCTTGCCCTGAGGGTCAAGTGTGGAACCTGGACTAGCACAGGTTGTACTGATGGAATGTGAGGTGCAGGACAGATTATTCAGTAGGAAAAGGTTTCAGTGGTTCACAAGGAGTGACCTGCTTACTGCAAGAAGAGCTTTTACCCAGCTATTCACTCATACACAGATATCTAACATTTAACTCATAAGTACATTGCTGAAACACCATCTGTACTGAACTGTGAGACTTCTGACAGAATTCCTGGCTCCTCTGTACCTGTGCTGAAGTGTGTGGGAAGGATGATCCACTCCTTCTGCACCTTCCAGAAATTCTATCTCTTCCAGCAGTTTTCCTTGCAATTTTTCTACATCTGTTAACTGCTCCTGCAGGTTCAGGTACTCTTCTAAACTACTGTCCAGTTTTGGCAGCACAGCAAGCATCTCATCTCTGTTCTTAAACCAGTTAACCTGCAATCAAGACACAGATGTTACTGAACTGCACTAAATCAAACTGGCAAGAGAAAGTAAAATATAAGAGAACTTAACCCTTCAACAGTGCCATTCATCTAGCACTGCTTCCAGTGTTACAACTGCCAAATCTTAACAGACATTCTTTATTTAAACTGCTCTTTAAACCTCTATTTTTATTCTCCTAGCCCAGATTCAGGCAAAACACTATAACACATTTTAAAATTAAGCACGCAGAAACTGAAAATTAAATACTTACGAGTTCAATATAAACAGTATCCTTCATACAAACTCAATTTATCACAATAAAATTAATGAACTATTGCTGATATATGACCATATCTTCCCCCATTCCCAAAATCCAAATAAATGACAGCACAGAGCTATGGTTTAAAAACAGAATTACTGCAGCAAACTCACCTTTATCTCAGCCACCCTGGAGGAAAAGAGACTCCGTGTAATATCCCTCTCCATCTCCCTCTTGCTCTGCTTGTTCTCAGCCTGCTGGCCACCACCACCATAGACAGCCCCAGCAAATCCTGCCTCTCCTCCAGCTGTCCAGTCCACCAGGGGATCATAAACAAAAGCTTCCAGCAGTGTGAGCAGAGTCTCTCTCCCACGCCGCATGATATGAAGCACCTGGTTTAAAACAGACTCATTCTGATTCTGATTTCCTTGTAGGAGTGGGAGCTTGGGTGGAAAATACTGAACTTGAGTAGGGACAGAAATCTGCAATGCATCCCTAACTACCACAGGGACAGACAGAACACCACAGTGGGTACAAATGCAGCTAAGCCTGTAGGAAGATCTAGCCTTCCACACAAACTCTATGCACAAGCCACAGACATTTGAGGAAAAATCTCCTTTCAGAGCATTTTTCTTTTTAAAAAGATACGTCATGTTTATTAGGATGAGTCATAAAGGAAGAGGGCAAGCAAAAATCTCAAAAAAAAATTTGAGAAAAACATAACATTTTAATGGATAACTAAAAGTCCCCTTTCACCCTAAATTTTAGTTGTACCACTACTTGCATGTGTTTTTATCAGAATTTCATGTTTCATAAATACCTACCATAGGATAGACCTACAGTAAGCCCAATTAAAATCACAGTAGAAATATGAAGCTCTATAAAGCACAGCAGAATATAGAATAGAAAAGTCCTAGGATAGTATTTGGCCAGTGATGGCCCTCAGTTTGCCAATCTCCTCCCTTACCTGCTCACAGGAAAGCCTGAACACCCCTTCCACTCCTGTCACTCCCAGGGCAGTCTCGATGTTGTGCGTCATTCGGAACGGAACCTTCTCTGGCACCCTGAGGCTCTTCCCTTGAAGATAAAAAATTCAGTTGTTTCTTTTAATTAGCAAGAAAGAAAACCTTCTATTTGAATAACATAGAGCATTTTTTAAATTACCTTTTTCAAAGCAAACATTATAATCTATGTGGACAACTTCTCCTGTAGTCATATCTATAAGAACATTATCCAGATGTCTGTCTCCAAGACCAATGATGTAGCCAACCATGGACATAACTGCAGTGGATCTTGCATAAGACTTAAAAGAGAGTTTCAGGAAAAAATTATTTGTGGGAATCCTCTGCCAACACATTGGACTGACTACCATCTTAAAACATTATTTTAAGTGTAATTGTAAAACAAATCAAGCCCAACTTATTTCAAACAGTTTTCAATTTGTTGTTTGATGGTATCTTACAAGTGTTTTCATTTTAGGCTGATAATTCTAGTATAATAATGTAGTCTATTCCCATGTTTTAATTCCAGATGGAACAACTGCCAACATTTCATCACACTCACAGCAGCACTAGCTCTCCAAGCTCACAAATACCACACCTCAGGCATTTGTTGCCCCTCATCCCATTAAAACCACAGTCTCTCCTATGAAAAACAATTGTTATAACTTACCTGTGTAACTCTCCACCACTCATCTGGTGTGGTACATGATGACCAGAGCTCCTTAGCAAGGAGATTTGGGGGAGTTGCTTCCATCAGTTCCTCCAGAACAGCCCTCATGACATTCAATGGCCAGTCACGGCGTGACACATCCAGACTGAGCCCAACTGCCTTTAAAGCAGGTCCAATTTTACTGTAATAAAGTTCACTTGGTCTAGGAACTATTCCAGGGTTCTGAGGGGTCTGGTAAGAGTCCTGAGCCTAGAAAACAAAGCTCATGTATTAACACAGAAACATATCCCAAATTTAGTTCTGGTGAGACTGAAGTATGAAATCAGTGCCTCGACTGAGGGTGACTTCTGCAACTCAGAGACTGCTTTCAAAATTCAGTAGTTAAGGTCTAAATGAACTGAAAACACATTGCTTTGGCCTAATTCTACTCCTAAAGCAGATCTCATAAATACAACTGCAAAAACTGTATTTAAAATTAAATGAGAGTGGGTAAACAAGATATGGAACTAAAGTAATTTCAACTGAAGTTAATTCTATTTGTAAAAAACAGTTCTCTCAAATTATCATGCCACAACAGTATTTTTATGTTACACACTGTTATTATATATAAATAACAGAGATGTAATTTTACTGACTTCTGATGAAATGCCAAGCTAAAAAATAATGCAGGAAGGTTCTGAGTACTCACAAACAAAACACAACCCTTGTCACACTACGCGACTCAGAATTACAAACCAAAAAACATTTCTCCTCTGCCTCATCCCACCCAGCACAGAGCAGAGCTGGTACCTTTTGTGCCTGCAGAGCAGCTTCCCTCTGCTGCCAGCGTTTGTAGAGCCCAAAGAGGGGAGTGGCTCCATCCACCCACTGGATGAGGCCGGAGCGTGTCCCCAGGGGTGTCACCGAGTAGTGCCGCGCGTGGAACCGCGGCGTCTCCTGCCGGTTGATGGTGGCAAACATGGTGTTCACAATGGACAGGAACTGCATGATCCTCTCATCCAGGTGCAAGTCTTCCAAACCTGCAATAGATTTGTTTAAAATTTAGCTTCTATGTGAAAGAAATTCTCCTCAAGCTCAAAATACGGCGGTTTTTGAACCTACTACCTACTTCAATCCTATTTCAAATATATAATTTGTAGATTAAGATAAGTTGTTTGGTCTAAACCAAAGTGTTTACATGGCATTTATCTACCAGTTCATGCCAGCACAAACAATAGTCACAACATAACAAATAGGCCTTTCCCTTGCAGGGAAAACATGAAGTCTCTCACCTTCTCTTTTAGGGGCTATGTTAAGCCTCTGGAAATTGCATCCAGCTAATTCTATCAATATGCAAGCAGAGCATTGCTTCTGATGAAAGTCTTGTTAAAAAGGGATTTGATTTACAGTTTCACAAGGTAAAATTCCTTGAAAAATATATGGTGAAGTGGGAAGTAGGGAGGAGAAAGAGCAAATGTTTCAAACTCCTCTTTCTTTGTATCACTCATGGTATGAGAAAAATTGTATTACTTACCTTTGAATAGGTAGGGATAGTTCTTCCCATCTGAACCCAGGAAAAGCAGCTTTTTAGGTTTGGTTTTGGTGGGCAGGATGGTGATGGTGCTGCCCACACTGTGGATGGTGACTGTGTCCCTGGTGGACACCTCTCCAGGAAGGGCTATTTCAGTGTTCATCATGGCAGCCAACCAAGGACTGATTTCTTCAAGCCGTAAGAGGTAACTGGCCCGTTTCTGTGCCCTTTGCTGCAAACTCAGCATCACCTATTCCAAAGAAATGGCTCTTTTAGGCTGATGCTCACCTTAACAGTTAGCAGTAAGAACAAAAACACCATCAAACTGGACTTAATGGTGGTCATCTCCCAGAAAACAAAAGATTTCTCCTAAACTCCCTTGCACCCTTGACATGCTAATCCAGATACAGTTTAGAATGAAGATTGTAAAAACAAAACAATATCCTCTATGCAGAAAATACATCCTGTGCAGTGAGAAGAACCACAGTCACAACACATCATGCTCCTCAAGAGGTTTGCTCCTGTATTATAAATATCTGAGCTGTGGTTAAAGGCAGCAGCATTCAGCAACCTCCTGTTCACGTATCTGAGTGCTTGTTTGTTCTGCAAAGCAGAAGAGGCAGCACAAGAAAAACCTCAGTTCTGTCTAGCAAGGGTTTAAAAACACCAGGCTTGCTCTGGATAGATAATATTTTGTTTCTCTTTAGACCCACAAGCCAAGAGAAGATGACAAAGGACTTCTGGGAAGAGCTGATCATTTGAAGGCTGCTGCACAGCCCAAGGACTATGCTCAGATAAACAGAGAATTAACTTGGTCAAAATTTAAATCAACTGAACTCAAATACCAGAGTTTCAGAAAGATAGTATTTAAAAGAAATAAAGCCCTCTGCTCCCAAAGCTGACAGCATCCCAGACAGCAGAAGATGCAAGATTTAAAAACAGCAATTTCAGTGGGTAGAAATACAACAACAGACAATCAGTAAGACTGGCTGGAGGCAGAAATTATGGTGCTTTAGTGCCCAGTTTGCCTGTGCTGACTGCTGGGAAGACAAAGTTTCAGGCTGCAATTTTGATATGATAAGGAAACAGCAAGAGAAGAAGAGGGACAAGCAGATGGTACAGCAAGAGTCTCTACATCATCCTCTTCCTCTTGCAGGCAATACCTCTTTAAATGGGAGCCAGCTGCTTCCAGGCTTAGCAGGATTCAAAGGATTTTTAAGTTTCTCTAGTGCATTCTCAATTGCATCTCCATAGTTATCCTGAAACCACTTCTCATGAGGAGTTTCTGCAGGAGCTGCAGTGATGCTCCTGACGTGCTCCAGGGCAAACACAATGGGCTTCATCAGAGCCGTGTGCTTCTCGCGCATGATGGCGATTTTCTCCTCCCTGTTACACAAACACACACAAACTTCCTCTTAATAAAACCAAATTCTCCTAATGACAGCAGTGATCAACAAACAAGACATTGAAGAACTCACAAAAATTAGTACTTCTCTAAAATGAGGTCTTCAGTTATGATCATGTTAAAATGAAGATTATTTCGTTCTACAGTGAGTAAGGGTTTCCCTGAACTTTTTTAAAAAAAACACAAAATATTTGAAATGCATTGTTTACCACCAGAAACCCTGATTAGAAGCTCTAAGCTGAAATCACTTTAAGCAATTGATTTCCTTTAATAAAGGATCTTTACACTATTACTTGCTGAGGATGCACCACACTATAAAGGAGATGAGACATTCAGATCATTCTGTTCTCTGACATTCCATATCAGTCCTGACTACAGTATACAAGAGGCATTCTTAACTTTAGCCAGGTGCCCAGTGAATGGGACTTGCTCAACACTGAAAACTAAAATAAGACACTCCATTTGCTCCAAATATCTGCACTTACAGTGATTTCTAAATAGATTACACCCTTCAACATGCTTATACCCATTTCATCTGACTTGGAAATCAAGAACTATAGCATCTCACCATCCACAATACAATCTACATTGGGTTCTAACACACTATTACTAAAGAAATGACAACATGGATTCACAGGTAGACTGTTTCTCTTATTTGACTGGAGTAGCAGCTGTAGCACAAAATGTTCCTGAAATAAGGTCCCAGGCTTACAAAGCAGCAGCAGGGGTAGTTTGAGTTCAGGAACACCACCACTGTTGATTGATCTGACTGTGTACTTCCCAGTAACAAACACTTGTCATGATTACTCCCTGTATTATTGAAGCAGACATACTTCCTTAAAGTGTTGTTGTTTTGGACCCTCTTGACTTCATCTTCCAGCTGCTGGATCCTCCTGAGGACATACATGTGCTGCTGCAGCAGAACTCCCAACCACAGCTCATCCCAGAGAACTGTAACTCTGCGCAGCTCAGCCACAAGCATCTGAACCTGCATCAACCAAGAGTCACTCCTTTAAAGAACTAAAATTCAGATTTGCTTCAGTAGATGGACAAGTTGGAAAAAAGACACAGCAAACTTTCAGCAGGCCAACATCCAAGACACAAATTACATATTTGTGGTTCAATACCAAAGTAACACACACTTGGATTATTTACCTGCAATACCATTGTTGGATTTGCAGCAGAGAGTTTCTCCACAATTTTGCTGTAGCAATCTTGCATCATTGCTTGATCTTCATTTAATCCAGCTTTTGTATCATCTTTACTACTTTCTTGGGAAGCTGGAGTGCTCCCTTCATCACATTCACCACCCAACAGCTCTTCTCCTTGAATATTACCTAGCAAAGTAGGGATGGCAGAAGGCAGCTTGTTTCCTAAATTAAAAACAGATGATAAAATATTAGCTACAGTAAGATATATCTTTCCACAGTTGTTTTAGCATCAGGTCCCCATTAAATACTGGTGAAATATAAGAATAATATGTAAAATATATAAAGTAGCTTAAGTTCATTTGGACACTTTTTCCTTTTCCCATACCTGAAGTCTGGGATTCACTGCTGAGTGAAATGGTTCCCACTATTGCAGGATAGAGGATGAGATGAGGAGAGTCCTGAGCCACTCGACAGAGCAAGTTGCAGATGCTCTGCCTGACGTACACTTCTGGGTGATTGAGGCGGGAGAAGAGCTGGGGAATTATACCTGCAGGGAGGGAAAGGAAATGTGCTGATCCTCTTCATTCCTCTTAAATGAGATAGATAGAATTACTGGCTTTTATTTTTAAAAGCATGTATTGCATAGGGAGAAGGTAAATCAAAGTAGTACAAGTTTACTAATTTACAAAACAGTCCAAAAGAAAGTGCAATTTTACAATAGGTGAAAACTCCCACACTAACTCCATTACTTCTGAGGGAATAATGAACAACAGAACCTGCAAAGTAGTGACAAACAACTACTTCTGAAACATGTGGCTTTCACCACATATCTTTCTCAATTATAGCTAGAAAAAACCCACCTCATTTGGTTTTTAGAGTGCTCATATGATGCAATACTTCACAAACCACATCTCTTTTCTCCTCCCTGTGTCTCCAAGTGGGGGAAGGAGGGGATCAAAATCTGTGCTACTTATCTACTTTACAATCAGAGCATATGGCAGATTTCAACATCTTCAGTGACATCATTTAGTAAAAGACAGATTCTCTTTTCCTCACACTTAAATAAAAATTTTATCCAAGTGCAATGAGCAGCTTTCTGCATGTAGAGAAAATGCCTCAAAACCCATTTTACCAGACAGATGACATGCACTTACCTCTCCAAGGAGCAGTAGGTGTAGTTTCCAGCCCATGCTCCAGATACTGTCGAAGTTCTCCAGCATGTTTCACAAGCAACCGTAAGAGTCTCAGGGTTGCCATCACAATTACATCATCAGTGCTTTGCTCAGAGTTGTTTCTTAAGTGCAGTCTGGGATCTTCTTCATCAAGTGGAACCTTGAAACAAAGAAATACTCCTCTAAGTTAAGTATACAGCTGGTATCATCATTTAGAAAGGTTTGTAACTTGGTTTCCACATCAACACCAACACTCACCTGACCAGCATTGAGTTTGAGGAAAGTAAAGTATGCACTGCAGGACAGTTTATAAAGACTGAAGATTCTGTCTACAACTTTCCTCCAGACTTTAATTAATCCTTCTGTTGCATTTTCATCAAGATCTGAAAGCCAGGGACAACTTGTTAATAACTGACGCCATATTACATCCACCATATCATCTTCTTCATTGTCCTCATTTTCAGTGATCTGCAGAGTCATATCTTCATCCTAAATGCAAATAAAGGGAAAGCAGATTTGATTAAGTCCTCCAACAATTTCTACAAACATAGTTCCTAATTCAGTGTGTCTAGCAACTCATGCAACTGCATTACTTGATCACATTACCACAGTGCATTCAACAGGTGTGTGACCACTTAGCTAACAGATGGTTTCTTCTACTGTCTGAATTTTAAGACACTTACAAGAGTTAACATGAACTACAAGAAGAAAATAAAGTTCATGCTGAAGCTGAACATATTTCTAAGCAAATAAATCCACACTTACTTGAATCCCAGCTGGCCGACACACTGCCTGCCCAAGGATGCCATAGATTTTCTCTTTATCCTCCTCTGCAATGTTGTCTGGAAGCAAGTTCTGAACCTCACACTTCTCCCGGGGGAGCAGCCGAACACCTTCTCCCTGACTGCAACATGTAATCCATTATTGATCCCCATTACATGAGTACTTGGAGAGTTACTGCAAGTCTACATATAAAACTGTTTGAAGGAACAAATCAGCTTTACCTCACAATTAAGTTAGCTTTGTTTTACAGAGAGCAAGTAACCAAGAGAATATTCATTTCTCTGCTTGTGAAACTTCAGACCACATACAACAATAAGCATGAATATATAGATAAGGTTTAGATGAGAAAACCAATTGTGCTGTAAAAGTTCAAGCTGCATTTATTTACCTGGCATTATCAACCACTTTGCGGCCCCATCTGTAAGCCCAGCTGGCCAGGGCTGCCCAAGACTTGGCTACTTCAGGTGCCTGTACTGAAGACAAGTGATACAGCTGGCCCAAGATGAAGTCTGGTTCTCCAACTCCAATGTTTACTGTGATGGGAGAAATAGAGTAATATGTGTTACTGTGCAAAACCTACTTCTGCCTTCCTTAGCACTGAAAATACCAAAAATAATGGGCATACAGTGTATTTTAAGTCAAATTAGTACCCAACAGCATAAAATTTTCCAAAAGCAATTATTTTTCAGTTTTGACACTGCTTGAAAATAAAGCCCAATTTCTATTTGCCAACAACCACTGCTGATAACCTACAATTCCTTCCTCTTTCACAGAGAGTTGGAA
Source organism: Erithacus rubecula (assembly GCF_903797595.1). Lineage (NCBI taxonomy): Eukaryota > Metazoa > Chordata > Aves > Passeriformes > Muscicapidae > Erithacus > Erithacus rubecula. The sequence continues at coordinate 1,201,722 of NC_136669.1, forward strand.
CTGAGGCAAGGAATTCATGACCTGGTGTTATCCCTCAGTATAATTATCAGTAACTAATTTTAATGAGAACAAATGTACCTGTAGATTCACTTTCAATCCTAGGATATTCATCTTCTAGAGTATTAACAGCTGGCAGATCAATCAAATTATATATGTTTTTAGACAAGGTAGACAGGCCAGTGTGATTCTGCTGCTGTCGAGCTCTATAGACTTGTTTCAACTGTCCTGAGATCTCCTTCCATTCTGCTTGGATCCATTTAGCCAGAGTGAGAATAGATTTAGCAACTGCATATTCAGCTTTGGCAGATTTGCAGAAAGATATGGCACAAGAACTCAGCATTTCCATGGCATGTGTTGACTGACCTGCATATCATGAAAAAGAGATTTTCAGTATCTGCTTCAGTAACTGCGGTTATTTAAAACAATTCTGAAATTCAGCACACTCACATACAGCTTGTAGCAATAGATTTTTACACAAAATTTTCTAAGAATGATGAGTATGCAAAAACTTGTGAGAACACTTTCAGACAGACAACAGCTAATGGGATAAAATCAGTTTCTAATAACACTGCCCTATGGTGATGACTACAAGATGAAGGGAACTAGCTTGGTTATAAGGAAAAAAGCTCAAGTCACAACACAAACGCTCACCTGCTGTGTACAACAACTTTGTTTTCTCAATATCCAGTTCAGGACCCCACTTTTCATCGATCTGGCCTGGTGCAGAGAGTTTTTTGAAGTGCTGGACCAAGTCCTGTGCAGTGGTGGTCCTGCCCAGCTGCACCTGGCTGCACTGGGCGAGCAGCCGCGTGGCCAGCGCCATGTTCCCGCGCTTCCGCGCAAATTTCGCTGCTGTCAAGCCCAGCTCCATCAGATGGCTTTTAATTGAGACTGTTGGCTCTACAGATGGGAGCAGGACATTGGAAACAAAGCTGTTAAATCACTGTCTGACACACAGAATTTCTGCTCAATGTGTTGTGTACATGGCCATCAGTAAAAATTGCTTCAGAAAGTTAGATGACTTCATTTTTGCCTAGAATACTTATATACCCAATCTCAAACAAAAATTATATCCATTGATTATCTGCTGGGCAAAAGATTTTTTTTCCACTATAACCATTCTTCTCAGCCAATAAACCTACTTCTCCCCTGACAGAGCCTTTATCTCCCATTACTTCTTATCACACTGCACATTTAAATGGCTTTCATGACTGTTTGTGAAGACCCATGATTCATTATGTTAAAGTGTTCAAAAGTGAAAGCAGGTAAAGTATGAAGTGATGAGCAAATAAGGGATTATTAGGAGAGGAGTATACAACTATTAAATACTTCAGAGAGCTGTTTTTCTTTTTGACAGTGTATACATCACAGCACTAATCAAGACAATGAGTAGTAAAGACACCTAGCGGGAAAAAAAAATTGCCTTTTTAAAAGTACTCCATCCAAATAATAGAAAAAGACACAGTTGCTGCTTTCAGCAGGTGACTGAAGCTCAAATTCTGCATTTGCTTCCCATAACAGCATGATGAGAGCTCACACACCTTTAAGCTTTTCCAAGAGCTGGTTCTGGTACACTGTGTACCTCAGGGCATGCATCCATGGCCTGACATCGTGCTGCTTGCAGGACCTCAGAGCTTCATTGAACAGAGGTATCAGGCAGTCCTACAACAGGCACACAGGTTGTCATGACACACAACTTTACTACAAGACATTTTCATTAATTAAAACCCAAGATCATTTTTAGAACAAACATTATCTATGTTAGTAGCTACACTTTATCATTAATTAAGAGAAATATGTTTTATTCTTGATTTTGAGAGGATAACACTAAGAACTGCTCAAAATCAAGCAGAATTACCTTCTGAACAATGTGATTAGAAATTACATCTAGAACATTCATAGTGGTTGAAGTCTGACATTCAGTTTTCAATTGCTGAAGTGATTTTTTTCATTAGAGTATTTTTAAGTTGCTTTGAAAGTAAATTTAGAGCATATTACAATGTATTCAGAGAAGAAATACCATCAATCTAAAAGGCAACTATTGATAACACTTGTAAAATACTGAAAGAAGCGTATTTATAGCAATAGAGAAATCCCTAACAATTTGGCACATTAGAAAATTAAATGAGGTCCCTTCACAGTATGATTAACAATCAAAACAACTAATGTACGTTTTATATCCAACACTCCCAACACGATTTGGCAAAATCCCAGCTGGTGTTTGAAAGGCCCAGCAGTACCTCTGAGGCCAGCCTGTTGCACACAGTGCTCTCCAGAGCAGAGGAGCAGTAGAGCTGCAGGGTGCTGAGCACTGGCAGGGACTGGGACACGGTGAGGGTGGAAAGCCTCAGGGGCCCAATGGCGATGCGGGACGTTTGCTTCAAGTACTTGATAAGATTTCTGAAATTAAAGGGTCAGCACAGCCATTTTTCTTAGCTAGACTAACAGTAAATAGTGATAGCAAAGTTACTGAAGAAAAAACTAATTCAGTATCTTTCAAAGGATGATGAGAAAGCGTTGCAATACCACACAAGTTATGTTACAATACTTTACACAGAAGTGCTTTAGCAACTTATGTACTTTATAAACTATATGAACTCCAAGTTAAACATTTTTTTCCTCAGTTAGCTCAGTCAACTCACAACAGCTAGAGCTGCCAGGGATGCTGAAGCTTTACACAGTTATGTTTAAACTAGAACAGGTTTTCATAGTGTACTGCATTAATTCATAGCACATTTCAACTTACTCAGATATTGACTGCCACTTCTGCTCCTGTTCTATGTGGTTTACAGCTGTTGCCAGACACACTGAACTTCTCAAAAGCTGTACTTCAACTGCTTTTTGAAGTTCTCTTGGATCAGGACTTAGCATATTAGGAAGGAGCTTCTTCATGTCTACATGGAGATTAAACAATTGAAACCAACTAGAACTGCCAAATTTTATCATGTTTCACCATCTGATAATGCATTTTTGACAGTAAGGAAGTTAAGGAAAAAACCTCTTAAAAATACATTTCTTTTATATGTGTATGTATTCATAATAGAAATCCATCACAGATTACTTATGAACAGTCACAATAACTCCAGAAAATACATTTGCATCAACATTTAGGATGACCACTGCCAATCACTTTGAAGTTTGATTCATAAAGGTTATGGTCAGTCCACTGAAAAACTGCATTTAGAAGTTTCAGTCTATCATTTATAGAGACAGATACATGAAGAAATATTTACTTTTGCACTTGAAGTAAATGTTAATTTATGCATTTATACCTATTTTTTCTTTGGATCCCCCTGCAAGCAGGTTGATATTTTCTCCTGGTAATAATTCTAGTTGTTCAGTGCATTCAGCAAGTTGTCCAGACTCAAAGCTGCTCAAAGACCTGCAATTCAACATTTATAGTTTTATTTTCATATTTCTTAGTTCACTCCAGTTGCTAAGTATACTACATAGCAAAAAAAAAAAGACAAGACTAACTCCAAATCTTACAGAGCACTTATGATTAATTCTAAGCAAAAAAAAATCTCAATTTTCACATACATTAATAAAAGGCACTAGTTCTGCACCAAATAAATGAATCCAGTACCAAAGGAAAAGAGCCCCTTTCTCTCACAGAAAGTCACTTTTTCAGATCTGCAAGATTTTATTTCACTTCTTCCTTCTGTGCTTTTATTTTCAAGTCAAGAAATTTCAGCCAAAAGGATTGTACTGTGTTTACCACAATCATGCAGGAATGGAAAGCAATCAAGTTGTCAAATAAAAAGAAATTATCCTTAAACTCTGAAGGTCTATTCAATATCACAAGTATTTTTTCATGGACTAGAAAAATATCAAAGGTCAGGAAATAAATGCACAAGCTACAATTCTAAATTTCATTTAAGAAACAAAACTAAAAAATTCAGCAGCTAAGACCACTTCTTTCCCCTATTTTTTTCCATTAGATTAGTAAATTAATATATTTTTAAGAACCACTGAAATACATTTAAGTTGTGCAAAAGGATTCATTTTCTGCTGAGTAAGGTAGAATAAATTGGATATTTTTTTTCAATGAAAGATATTTTTTTTTTAGCAGCCTCAGCAGCCAGAAAGCTGCAGCAGCTGTTTAGGATGATGTTACCTCTTCACTCATCTGTAAATGCCATGGCCAAGTTTTCACCCTCCCAAGAACACACCTCTCTTCCTTGCATGCCTCTACTTAGAAACTGACATCTCATTCTTAAAATCCATTAAAACTTTAATATTTCACTTGTAAAACAATGAACTCTAAGGTACTGTTGAATAAGTTAATTATGCTCTTACTTTATGTAGTTAAAATCAGCTTTCAGATTGATTGAGGTATTACTGTTGCTTTTCTTCAGCTCATGGACCATGTTCTGCCACTCCTGAACTGCAGACCAGTCAGCAATGGAGATGTAACACTCACAAGCCTTGTTACCCAGGTAGTTTATCACTTCAGGTGAAGAGTCACTTGGCTTAGTCAGAACAGTTTTTCTAGTTTCTCCTGTGAAATAAAAAAAAAAAAAAAATCTATATACTTGTGTGTTTATATTCTCAAACAGCAGTTCTATTACTCAACCATTATTTCTGCCTTTCATCAAGAAAAATTCTTAATTAAAAAAAAATCAAATAGTTACACAACTTCTACAGTTTTCTTCCACGGACAGTTTTTCTAAGGGAAAAAAGAATCTTTTCAAAGGAGGTTTTCAAAAAATTTAGTTTATATCTGAAAAGGAACATCAAAACAGAAAAACAGAACAACTAAACAGGAACAAAGGAGGTTCATTTTCAAAGATGAAACAGAATACTGCAACCAAGTCTTAGTAGTTAAAAACCTCTGAGTCACTTATGATATAATTATGTCACAAACACTAAGGTTTAAGTTATGATGATCTAAAATAAACTAGATTTAAATTGGTAAGTTATGAAATATTTTAGTTATCACCTTTAGTTTCATTCAGCTACACCCCAGTACTGCAAACCCTCCTATCTACACAATATTGGTTTCAAGGGCATTAAATGGTTCAGTTTAACTGCAGACAAACTGGTTTTCAGATTTCAGACATTACCATGACTGTACCACTGAATATTCTCATTTTATGCACACACTTTTAAACAGCTGTGTTTCTCTTAAAAAGAAAACAAGCACTGACCATTCAAGGAATGCTTTGGGCTGGCATTATTCACACTGTTGGAATTGGCTAACTTCAGCACAGTCTTGTCAAAGCCTGTTATACAGCAATCCACTCCAGTCATGGAGCACAGGTGCTCCTGGTACTCTGCAGTTGCTTTTTCAAACCTAAAACAGTTGAATGTTTCAGTTAGTATCTTAAAGAACCAGGCTGGGAGTTGTTTTTGTAAATATACAAGATTTTGAGCATTATTTTACCCCAATACTCAAAAAGCTGATATCACCTTCAGCAAAAGAAAGAGATTAAGATAGGATACATGTTTACAGGCTGAATTTCCAGGCTATAGCATGTGATAAAAGCTTGTCCATGAAAGTTGTAAGGTCAAATCAAGTAGAGATAGAAGGAAATAAATGAGTTTTATCTTTGACTGTCACAATTTTAACCTGAATGAGTAAAGCTGAATACTGATTAAATACATTTCTGAAAAGATTCACTGACTATAACTGACACAGAAATTCACCAGCAGCCTTGACTTGTGCCACAGGTTAAAAGACTCAGAGCAGAACTTTCCACAGAAATAAGAAGTGTCCAGGTTTGCAGCATCCAATGATTAGTGAAAACTTACCTTCCTTCTGCTTGCTGAGCTACAGAATTGATCCAGGAGAGGCTCTTCCCAACTACAGCAGAAGACCAGACAGCAATACCCTGAATAGCTTCAGGACAGTGAAGCTCACACAATGCTTCTACCAGCATCATAATTGTCACTTCCAATTCATTTCCCTAAATCCAGACCAAAAGCATTATTTCACAAAACTCATCTAATGCAAGAGCCACATATCTGTGGATAAATACTCAGAAATGGTGATGCAGTTTTTCATTATACACATCTGTAAGTGCTTGTCATATCCATCCACTGCACTTTTGGAAAAGCAGGGGAGCCAAGGGAAGGGTTTGTGCTGTGAACCCACAGCCTGAACACCCATGGTTAATCACTGTGTGGTGGTTTTCAGAATCCATATGGGAGCACAAAGTAAATCTATCAAACCACCTTTAAGCAAATCAAGTCATGTACTGAAGAAACTATTGAACCTTTTTAAGAAGGCTTTAACTAGTTTATCCAGCCATCCCACCCCTGCACTTAGCAGCTAGTTAAAGGAAGGACACCCCCATCACACAGCCCTACTTCTCATACCCACAGGTAAGCAAGCTTGGGATGGCCTCACCCTAATGCAGCACCAGTTCCACAAGGCTTTCATTAAATTAGAAATGCTCCATTGAAACTGTGAATTAACTATAGCATTCATTCCTGTGTAGTATTTGACCATGTTTTCAGAATATCCTAATCTCCAATCCACAGTATCACAATAAAAACATACAAATTAAAAATGTGGCTTCAAATAACTCATTATTTTACATACAACTTGTTTAAGCAACTACTGATTGCCTTAGTTCTTTTAGAATATCATGGTGAGTATTTCTGCAATAGCCAACAGAGTTTGAAAAGAGAGTACCTGAGAGATACTATTATTAGTTTTCATCTCTGTGAGTAAATCAAATCCATGCCTGACAGTCACAGCAGGCTGGCCAGCCAGCAGCCCCACCCTCATGATGGAGAGTCGGATCCGTGTCAGCCAGTCCTGGCACGTCTGGCGATTGGTGTAGAAGAATGTCCTGATAACCTTCAGAGACAGGAAAGAGGCTTCATCACTACATTGTTCTGCACAAACCAAAAGAGTTCAGTACTTCAGATACACATCAAAAGCAGGAAGGTTTCTTTGCTCCAGTTTTCAATTCATCTTTAATTTTATTAATGCAAATGATCTGAAATCACACGTAGAGATTGGCCAAGCACAAGCCAGAAGTCTCAATATGAGCTGATTATAAATTATGTATTGATGTCACATCAAAGTCTGGTAATTAACTTATTTCAACAGTGAAGAATGTTTTGCACTTAAAACTACACAACAGGGTACATTGCTTATAAATAATTACTACATTCCCCAAAAAGCAATTAAAGCTTTAAATAACTGTGTTACTTCATAACAGGACTGCTGACAATCTACAAATAAACAACTGCTACAAATCAGAGGTACTACAGGCTTGCTGGATTTGTACCACTATACAATCTGCTACAAAGCCTGGTTTAACATGTTGTGTAGGAATACACAACATGAGTTTTTTTAAGAGTCTCAAACTTTGTTTGAGAAGTTTTGCTGAAATTCCATGGCCAAGAACTGAACAGCCCTGAAAACACTATTCATTCAACAGACTGCCAGACAAACCTTGGGTGGAGAGGTAAGGGCATTGGCACATCCTTCATATGCATTGTACATCAATTTTTCCAAGTTCTCCAAATACTGCAGAAGGAGAACAAGCCTGAGCTGGTTGCTGCTGTGTCCTTCATCATTGTCTGCAGTAGTCCACTGGCTGACATCTTGATCAGGGTTTAATGTGTGGGCTGCAAGGCTCCTAATAATACCTACACATTTTACCAAAACATGGGGAAAAAAGAGTTACCAGATGGTATTGTATTTAAATGTGCAAAGGGCATCTCTCAATATCTATGACAAGATACCAGTAAATATGCAACATCTTTAAAAATCTATAAGCACTGAAAAATAAGGCCATTATGCCTTTTGCCTTATACATTAACACCTTGGTTTCACGACCTTACCAAAAAACCTCATTAAAATGAAGCAGATTTTTTACCTTACCTTCAATTGTTTGAAATGTATCCTGGGCTCTCCCCAGAGGAGTGCGTAGCTTGGAGAGAACAGTGAACTGAGCTGCTTCCCAGACAGCCCATTGCCACAGCACAGCATCAGTCTTCAGCAGGTTCCTAGGGATGGAGGGCTGATCTCTCTTATCCAGCCTCTGACAGCTGTAGAATAACCTTTCTAACCAATTGTCCTTCCTGAAAGAAAACATCAGTGCTTTAACAAGTTTATGCTGCACACACTTCATCTCCCTACTGCTCACAATAGCAAGCTATGTCAAAAGGTGTTTATAAATACTTAAAGGTATAAAAAGAAAGTAATGTAGTTTGCAATGATTGTTACAAATTTTTAACTAAATACAAATTGGACTTGTTTACTACAAATTCAGCATTCATGGATTTCAGTTCTACAAGGAGTTCTTACCCAGTCCGGTGGAGGTTCCCATACAAAATAAAACTAATGACATCAGAGAAATCCTGTGGGTGGAATGTGTTACTTGGAGCTTTGCTCATGTGACTTCTTATAGCCAAAGAAATTTCTTGTATTTCAGTGTGGGTTCGGTTACTGCAGGAAGAGAAGGAGAACAACCCATTAACCAAAAAAATTGTGTAAGAGTTACACACACTATATATAAATACACATAATGACTAGAACTAATTATACACTTTGTTACTAATACCAAGTACTTTCAGAGTTCAGGTCTTCAAGACAATAGGACTAATATTGCTCAAGCTCTGGATAACATGGACCTTAGAGGTATTCAGTGTTTGCTTCAGGAAGTGATGCACAGCTTATCAGAATTATTAATTACTTTGTGAGCTACATACTGTTCTTAGATTTGCAAAAGTGGAGGAGAGAAAGACATTTAGAATCACAGAGGGTTGGATGAGACCTTTAAGATCATCAAGCCAGAACTCCCACAGTAAGCTCATGCTTTTTGATTTAGAGCTAACACAGTATGATGACAGCCCATTTTTCAGGTTAAGTGTCTCTGAAGAAACCAAAGCATTATTTACACTCAAGTTGTGTGAGCAACTCACCTCAACACAACATCTAAAGGAATTGACTTCAGAAGTTTCCCAAAAGCTTGTCTCACACGAGCACCACTATGGACCAGTTGCACACGACACACATCAACACACCTGCAAAAGCAAAAAGGACAGAAGTGTTAACAGCACCATTACCAGCAAAATTCAAATAACATACACAACTCCAAGCAAGTACCTCTGTAAAAGGTCATCTGGAAGGGAGGAGGACAGGGCATGGAGGCTACTACATGCTTGAAGACAAATGTTCACATCTTCCAGAAGTGCTGAATAAAGGAGTTGAAAGGAGAAAAAAAAAAAATTATTCTTGCTGGAATTGGGTAATTTCTGCACTACTCTGCATTTGTTCCCATATTATTTACAGATTCTAGAATTGAATACATCACAGAACTGTTCCAGTGCTTTTGATAAATAATGACTTGTGACTGGGAAATTGGTCTACCAAAAATGCCAGTGATGTGTCAAATCTTTTAAGACTGCAATTTAATAAAATTATTTAACTAACAGGCAGAGATCCACTTTAAAAAAAGAATAATGAAAAGAGTGTTTGTTCTTGCACAATACAACCTTGAAGCATCCTTAAGGTAAATGAAACAAGAACAGCTGCTACTATCACTGGGACAAGGCTATTTATGTACTTAATTTTGAAATGTAAAAGACAAGTAGGTAAAAATATACAATATCTTACTGTTTGCTAAAAGTCCTTTGCAAAACTTATGAAAAGATGGGAGAGAAAATAACGGTGTGTATGTTTCTGATTTCTTCATCAGAAGAGCCACTTCCAAAGCCCATGTTGTAAGAAGTTTCCTTCAAAAACCAAGAGTTTAGTCACTCTACACAGTTACAGAAAGGTACCTTTGACACAACCTACTCCACATTGCACATCAGTATCACACCACAGCTTTTTAAACAAGGGATTTCTTAACTTGAAAGATGTCCCCAGCTTCCACAGCATTTTGGTAATACAGGATGGCAACTATTGCAAAAGGGTGAGCAAACCTTTTCTTCCAGTCAAGTTTGATAGCTCTGCTTCTACTGGATAGATCTTAGAATGGTTTAATTTTTCTAGTTTTCATATATGAAAACAAGCACCTACTTTTTTCCACAATTACACTAATAATGTTTAAAAACCTCCAAATATTTGACTGGTTAAATTTACCCCAAGTTTTACAAATTCATATTATCCTGTTTCTGAATTAATGTATTCTACTGGACAAATAAAACCCTCCCAATTTCTAAGAAAATTTTCCTTACCTGGTATCTTGAGTAAGGTTATCCTTCTTAAGCAGTAGCCCCAAAAGGTTCAGTATGATTGAGAAATGTTTTTTTGTTGCTGTAGTTACAGTACTTATAACTGCTCCATCAAACAGAGAGGGAGAGGAAGAACTGAGGCTACTGGATATGAAATGGTCATGCCTGAAAAGGCAAGGAAAAAAAAAAAAACTATAAAACTACCCCAAGATTACAGATACTTCCCTAAAGTTTACAAGAGAGAAAACATCAATAATCAGCAACAAAAGTTAAGATGAACATACATACACACAAACCACACTATGTTAAAATCCAAATATTTTGATGCCAAGCCTAAAAGAACAAAGCTAGAATTTGCCATCAGTCCAGTAACCTGGTTCTAAACTGTGCCTGGTATCCAACCCTTAGTGAAAAATCACCACAGCTAAGAATGCAAAGAGTAACAGCTAAACTGGTATCTTCCCTTACTCTAACAGCAGTTTGTATTATTAAGGCCTAAAATACATTTACATCTGTTGTTTACATCTCATTACCTCTCCTAGAGCTCTCAGTAAGCAAAACAATAAATAATCTTTCCTCATTTACTTTCAGACAGTTCTCCCTTAGTTATCTCTATTCAAACACAGGATTTCTAATCTGCCTTTGAATAAAAGGCCAACTTGAAGCCAGGATATGCCTTCCTGGCTGAGCTACAGTTTCCCTGCAATTAATTAAAGCAAAAACTAATTAATTTGGGCAAAAGCCTCATTGTACTAGCCTGTTGAATTTCATCCCTCCAACTCTATATTGTATTCTATTCAGACCAGTCCATCCTAGTGCCCTTAAAACACTGAATTATGAAAGCTCTTACCTGGAGCAGTGTGAGTACAGTGTGTAGAGCACTGCATACTGCACAGCAGGGAAGTGAACTGCTATGTCACCATGAACAATCATCAGGTTTTTACTCAGCAGTGCAAACACAGTTGGTGAAAGGGCCCACATCTATAAAACAATTGCAATACAAGCACAGAAACATAAAAAATAGGATCTACTTTTAACTGTAATTTTCTTACCATTAATTAATGTCTTTTCCTTTTTCCCCAAAATATAGCTTCAATAATTATATTATTTTCTTTCCCATTTTTTAGAAGTCTGTTAAAAGTAGTTCATGTCTTTATATGGAAAAATCTGGAAAGTGTTTTCATGTGGCTGATATGCTACCAAAGAACACACTGCAGCTGCTTTTATCAGTCTTGAGTTCCAAAAGCAATTACTACAATATCTTAGCATTAATCCCTTAATAACCCTGATAAGACACTCTTCCCTAGAAACTGCTTTTCACTATGCACCAACTAGAGATACAATCCACCCACTGCTTCCCCTAAGTTTTAATATTGGAAGTTTTTCTCAAACTTAGGCACTTCAGAGACAAATATGATAATTTTCGTTATACATTCATTTTAAGTAATCAAGTTTTTTTTTTACACTTATTGCATGAACTGAGTTTTTACTCACCCCAATTAATGAGTTTTTAGCATTTCCAATAGTACTTAGAGCACTGAGGTCAAATATAACAACAAACTTGGCATTATCCACATTGGATATGAGCTTCTTGAAAGAGTCATGCTGGATTTCAGAGCAGGCCTCAGGAAGATGTAAACTATGGAGAAGACTATTTAAAGCACAGGTCATTTCTCCTAGAATCAACCTGTAAGCAGTCTCCAGAACAGGAATGTTCTTCAGGCTCAATACAGCTTGGTATACAGCAAGGGCTGCTGAAACAACCTGGAGAACATAATTACAGCAGTAACTGATTAGAACAAATCAAAATATAAATCAGCAAAGAATTTAAAATCATTCTGTCTATGAATAGCTTAGTCTAATGCACATTCCTATCTTCAGTTTTCCTTACCTCTTACTTACAGAATCTACTAATTATTGTCTTGATCATCCACCTAACACACTGAGTAGCAAAGCAAGTGAATTAAGGACTTCTCTACCTGGAATGTTGGCCAACTCACAATTTCTTATCAAATCTAAATGCTACAACCAAGAAGTAGCTATATCTGCCTTTTCAGAAGTTTAAGATATTCAGACTAAAAAACATATTTGAGATTACAATTTAATAGGTTCTAGGAAGTGCATGAAGGCTGTTGGAATACACCTGTAGAAGTTTCTTATTCTTACCTCTTTCTCCTTATGATAACGAAGAACAAGTAGTTTAGATTCTGGTATAAATAATTTCTCTACAAATGAAGATGGCAGTTTTGTATTTATTTGTTCAACAATCTGGGGAAAAAAACCAAAACAAGTAACTTTACCTGAATATTTACTAATTATTAAAGATTAATCACAATACTGTTTTTCTAGTCCCTCCCAAAGCAATAAAAACATGTACAAACCAGTGTCAACAGATTCAGGACTGAAATGACATAGTCAGTGCCACAAGTCTGACAATTTTCCATTTGATCTAATCCATAGGTGATGACCATGTCACAGTGTATGGTCATACTGGGATCCAGGCTGCCAAGTAAAACCCCAACACACTCATTGGCAGCTGTAAGCACAGCTTCAGAAAAGAACACTTGGTTTGCTGCAGTCACACATCTCATTACTCTGTAGAGAACCTGCAAAATTAAAAAACAGTTAAACTCCATTAAAAGGAGATACTGTTTAATTGTATTCACACCCATTTGATACCCTGTCCCATCACCTACTCTGCAGCTTGGTCAACTCTATTCTGAATAATGTCATCTTGGCATTACAGTTCAGAAGTGTAAGAAAAAAACCTTCCAACTGCTTGGTTTCCAATTCAGTTAGAGACCTACAAAACCTAAGTTCATTGCTCACAGTTCTGTTCAGTTCCAACAAACATCAACAGAACTCCCCTTGCAAAAGACAGAAAAGTTTTCTTGAGTTTTTGTCACAAAAATCCTCTGCAGGTGAAGACAGAAGTTACATAACTGTCTTGTCTTCAGCTGGGAAAGCCATGCATTTATTCACCCAAGAAGTTGTGTCCCTCAAAAAATTCTGCAAGGGCATAAATTCCAGCTGCAAGTTACTCAGCAACCACAAGACTTTGACTGCAGGTATTTTTATCTTATCTACTCACCCATTACAGAACTATAGCAGCTATTTAGCATATTATATAATATTTATTCTGAGTTTACACCATCCTGTACTACAGATAGAGAGAAGTTTGCTATTAAATTTAATAGATAGTTCCAACAGGAATAAAAACCATCACATTTTATAAAATGTAACCGATAGCTAGAATTCAAGTTTCTATAGTGGCACAGTGACATGGTTTTGAAGATAACAAGCAAACCCAGCTGCATGAAGTTAAAATGCTTAAAACAGCTGCTGACACAATTCCTCTGTGCCACCGTCACGATCTATTTGTTCGAAAAAACCGATTTACCCAAAACATGAATATCCATCTTCACTCAACACTCACAGAACCCAACTGAACTGTGCAATGGCACTGCTGTGTGGTGACAGAAGAGGTGAGAGGCAAGCAGAGCAAATGGAGCTCTTACATCAGTGACATAGGGCTCGGTGATGGGGGGGCCCCTGATGGGGCTGAAGCGCTCCCCGATGCTCCTGACCACGGTGCTGAAGACGCGCAGCAGCGCCGCCAGCTTGGGCAGCGACACCGACGGCGGCGGCACGTCCTCGTCCACTGACTCCCCGCACGCCACGTGGCTCAGGTCCTGCAAGGTTTATGTGCCACACATGTTAGTCACACATGGGGCAGAGAGCACAATGGCAGACTGAACACACTCCATCTCTTTCCCAGACATTAGGCTGTACAATAAATCCAGGTGCAGATGGATTTATCCAGTATCTCTTCACTATACACACGTGCCAAGGTGGGATACAGGCACACAGACAGTAAGAAGCCAAAGAGTAGCAATGAGTTCAACCACTTAAAGTACTCAGACTATATACTGCAAATTAAACCTGAGGCTTATGAAGTTCCTGGTCTTTGGAACACTGTTACAACAGCTGTCTGCACACTTCTGCCACTCTTCCAAAAACCTCCCATGCCCAAACTGGAGTTGAGGGATTTGAGTGGCCATTGCCATCACACACAGACTGTGTTGATCTGGAGACCAAGAGTTCACTAACAGACTGCTCCATGCCAGCTGGCACCAGTGCCTGGGAACATTCCCAGAAGTGCTGATCTCATTAGCAGAGCTGCAGCCTTGCTCTGCCCCACAGTGAGATAAACACACTGGCTGGAAGCAGCTCCTGCAGTGAGCACACCTTATCTGAGAACTCGTCTGTGACTAGCAATACACACACTGACCAGAGCAGCAGCCAGCCTGAGGAGCAGTGATTTACTGCTCTGCCCTGTGAATCCTAAAGCTGCCCCAGCAAAGGCCCTGGTGTGCAGACAAGGCATTGACCAAATTATTGACTCTGCTTTGAGTGAAATTATGCTCCAAGTACAATTTTACCTACAGGACCTGCATAATCTGCCTATAAGTATGTATTCATATAAGCACATACAGTTTAGAACACAGCACTGCCCCCAGCCCCAAAGCTCCTCCTTTAATGACAGCATCAGCTAAACTCTAGGCCCTATCAATTAAGCAAAGGTTAAAAAGTTCAAATTAAGCACATTAAATGAATATAATCTAATTTTCCATCAGTTCCTGCTGCATTATTTCCTGCACAATACAATCTGCTGCTTTATTTTAAAAAGACAGATTAATCATCAGTCTTTTGAAGTATTAAGACTTCCTCTCTGCCCCCAACAGTTACTAGTTCTGAAACATTCTGAGGCTGGACAATTAAAGAAAACACCAAAGAAAGACCATGAATTGTCTTTACATCAGCTCTTTAAAAATAAAGGTATTCCCGTGTGGTCAATTGTTTATAGTTTTATTACAACACAATATTCTCAATCAACAAAGGCCTGGTTGTGATACTAATTAAACAGTTCATGAGTATTTGTGCAGTTGGTCATTGTACATCACTAAAGCATACCCCATAATTTAGTCCTCTTTTCTCCAGGAAAGCCATGTAATTTTACTTTCTACAAAAGTAATAAAGCCATAAAAATCACAGCTGAGGATTTATTATGAAAACAGTTAACTCTGGTATATACTTTACATACATAAAGTCTTGTTTACCTCAGCATAAGCTTCCATATCTTCCAAAAACTGACCCAAGAGTGTGGTAGAAAAAGTTAGATCAGCCACCCAAAAGGGTTCCAAGCTCTGCAGCCATCCTGGGAAAAAATACCAAGCCAATTAATACAATCATTAAATTTCAGTTGCATATTTCTTGGGAAAAGTTGCTGAACTAAGGTCAGCAGAGGTCATCTATGTGAAAATACTAACACTAGATGTTTCTAAAATAAATAGAAATTGTATCTCCCTCCCCTGTCCTTTTGCAAAAATCATTTTAAGGTTCAGCTCTGCCCCACAGCAGTTAAACATCAAGGATACAATCCAAGACTATGACACAAGAAATATAATAAATTTGCTGTGAATACTCCCAAGAAAACTGATAAAGCAATTGGAAAAACTTTCCCCATTTTTTAAATGCCAGTACAGTATCTTTACCACAAATATTTTCTAAAAGTACTTAGGAAAAAAATATATCCCCTCTCAGAGCATATACTAAGACCTATAAATTTATTGAAGACTGTTAAAAAATTGCACAAAGCAATTGGTCTTTAAATATACCCTGAATAAAGCATCTCATTTTTCCAGAATTAGCATAAAATGGCAAATGCAAATTTACTAATAAGACAGGGACAAAGTATCTTGCTATGCAGCCAGAAATTCAGTTTTATTCTATGGCAACTTCCATACCAGCAGACCCAAACTCCTGGAAGTGACCCCAACATCTGCAAGCCAGAGCAGGCTCTGAGACCCTCCATGAGCTCCTCTGGCCAAACTTACCAGAGACCTGCTGTGTCAAAGAAGGTTTCTGAGTGTGATCTATGTGCCACCCAACCAGTATGTCCACTGTGTCCTGGAAAGCAATTGTGGAAACAGAGTCATTACCCAATTTGCTGCACCAGTATTTCTGTAGCTGAAAGAAAATGCAGAGCACAAAGCAAGCTTACCCTAAAATTGGTGCTGAAAATGTGTGGGTAGCATCTAGACACCAAAAGGATGCACTTGACACACTTGCACAGCAACTCTGGTGTATCAACATTCTCCAGGATGGACTGCAGGCTGGTCATTACAAGCTGAAAAGTAAAAGCCACCAGACATTTCACTTAATTAAAACATGAGAGAGAACACATTGCAACAAACTACTTTGATTCAACCAATAAAACTCTACTCCTCCTACAGGAACAAAATGTAAAAAGCACCACATACACTGCATGAAAATAATCACTGAAAGGGGGCATTTGCTTGATATATGGCAGAGCCAGGGAACACTTTTCTTTAGTTCTTTAGCCACAACTGTGAGTTGTTTTAAGTCCTTCTTCTCCTGCCAAAATTTTTTGCTCTGTAAAGTAACTAATAAATTGAAGCACAGACCTGGCCATAGCTGTTCTACATCCAAAATCAACCCTAAAACTTGAACAAGGGGACCTCATCTTGTCTGCACACATCCTACTCCTTCTCAGATCTATCCACAATTTCAGTTAGAAATTGGAAATAGGAGGTAAGCACAAAACAATCAAAAGGCTGGATTTTGTCTACCATTCTACTTCAGCTCTCTTTTTGGTCTCAAGATTCTTCTTGGATCTACCATAAATACTAGAAAGTTGCATCAAAATATGTATCATCCTACAAAGACTTGTCATTCTTTTTTAATGTAACCATAATCAAAGAATCCCAGTTAAAGCTCCCTCCCAATTGTAATATTCACTTCTTATGTCAATATAGCATTACTTGCTGTTCATTTCAGTTTAAAAAGTTCATTCAAGCATTGCACTGAGAAAATCATTAATAATCATGTTTTAACTTGTAGTCTTACCTGCATTAAAGATGAAAATGCTTTCTTTTCTCCTACAGTCTCTAGTGCTTTGTAGGTTGCACACAAATAAAGAAGTTTAACTTCATCTTTTGTGGATGAACTGAATTTGCTAAAAATCCATTTAAAGATCTTCTCAGCCTCATAGCTCAGAGAAGCACAAAGAAGGCCAAGACAGCAAGCTCCTTCCTGTCTCAATTCCTGAAGCAATTTGCTACTGTATTTTTGGAGAGAAAAAAAAAAAAACTTGGGATCTCCAGCCATGACAGCAGAACAGAAGCATGAACAAAATAAAGCATTTTCTAAAGCAAAAGAAAATATATGCAGAAATGAAGCTGCTTTTCTCCTACTTAATGGCAGCAGTGGTGAAGCTAAAATAAAATTTTAAGGAATATTATTTCTATGGAGTAAGTCAACTTGAACAGAAGTATTCAAATGTGCTGTTCTACTTGCAACACACTATCCAACAGAAAGAGTTCTTAATCTGCAGCTGACTCTGGGAAATGACACTGACCTAACCCACACAGACCTCACCATCCTCTACACACACTCTTAACTGGCTGTAAATCAGGCAGCTTGTAAAAAAACTTCTTTATTGTGGCAGCTACCCCACCACAGCCATGGCCAGCTCCCCAGCTGAGCACAGCAGACTCCACAGGCCCTGCAGCACACAGCCACACCTGTGCCTCACATTCTCTCCCTGGACTCCAGACAGCCCAGCAGTGCTGCTGCTGTGACTGAGCTCTCCCTCCCTCCTCCTTTCATTCTGTGCCTGCAAAACTAGCAAATCCATTTCTCTCAACCTTCCCCTCTATTTCAAACCCAATGCTGTCATTATTTTCCTCTTTTGAGCATTTTTCCAGTTTACCTTTCATTGAGCACATCATGGATGGCAGTCAGGATATTATCCAGTTGTTTAACAAGTACCTGTAATATAAGATATATAAAAGGCACAATAAGCACAGTAATTGCCCAATACTGCCTCCACAATAGGTCCTGTTTATACCCACATTAAAAACAACACTGCCAGTTCTCCTTGCCAAGAAAATGCCATTAAGCTTCCCATGGCCACTGCAGACTAGCATGAACTATATTCAACAACACTGCAATATTATCCTAGATGTTATATTTGATATTTATTTACAGTAGCCATGAAAATACTGGCAGCATGCTATCAAGGTCTGTTCCAAGTTTAGTTCTTGCTGATAACATTACATCACCATGGAAGACTCATCACACATGAGTAGCATCTACTAAAGACCAAATCTATAATACTAATAAATCAATTGTATCACTGGCAAATTTAATGGAACACAATCTGAAGAATTAAAAGCTTCTATTTAGGCAACCTGCATTTCAGTCAAATGGAACACAATTTTGGGCATGAAGCATTATTGATGAACCAGTGCTTCTCAGTAAACATAACCAGAAAGACTTGTTCTCCTAATATGCACTAAAGCCCTGCCACATTAGTGATCTGATTGAAAAACACACATTCACTTCAACTGTGTAATGTATTAACAGGAAGTTTCCTTGACAAGTTCATAAAATGGTAAATTCTCTTTTTAGAAAGACATTCCTCTTTAACACAGTGGATAGTACCCAGTTTTTGCCATAAATTTTGAGCAACATCATGCTTTTGAAGTTGGAGGGACAGAGATTCATATGCCTGACCCCCCAGAACTCATAAGGGCATTTTGAAAATACATCTGGTACCTGCAAGAAAACCTAAAAAGAAAAAGGCATCTGTATAATTTAGAAGCTAAAGCAGGACTCCACTAGATGACAAGTGTCCACTGACTTCTAATACTTTACTTTGGACTTGTATTTCAACTCTGAAGATGTAAAGCACTCAGTTAAACTACATTAAGTAGTGTCATGACCTGCAGGAACTACTCTAGGTTCAACATTGTCCATTAGGAAGTTTTGGCTTTGATATCACTTGACATCTGATCTTATTCTCATTAGTGAGCTCAGAGAAACTTAACCAGAAGTTTCTCAGTGACAGACTTTTAATATTCTGATCACTAACAAAGTTTGTCATGGCTGAGTTAGACATAAGAATGGCAATTTCAGTATGTTCTGAGATACCAATAAATCTAAATAAAACACAGCTATAAAATTAAATTTAAAAATGGGGAAAACACTAGGGAGAATAATGGAAGTTACTAAAAAATTACCACAGAATAACTGTGGAAAGCATTTACTTCCTAAACCCTTGTAGTAACAAGAGGAAAGCTGAAGTGTTAACTAGGCTTGTACAGGGGCTGTTTACACCTAGATGCAGAGACTAGAATACTCCCCATATTCAAGTTTCTTGTCCTTTGAAAAAGAGCACAATTATCAGTGGTTAATTAACAAACAATGAGAAAATGAACCAATTTCTTATAAAGAAGGCTAGACACAGACCCCATAGCTAAAGCATCAGAGAACTGCTTGGAAATGAGTGACAGGATATTAAACCATCACTTCCTGCTTTTGCAGTGCTTGGAGAACTCAGAAGCTTTCCAAAACAGTGGGGGAGATGTATCAGACAATATGCTCTTTAATATTTGATTTCAAAACACGTCACATTAAAAATTTATACCCACAGTGGGATACTTCCCATCCCCACATCCTTAAAAAACACTTGAGGAGATTAGAGACTTCAGCAAACCACCAAAAATCCTAAAGATGTAACAAAAACAAAGATTTACTTAGTTCTCTTCCCATGGAAGGGAATCCACATACAGAGATGTTTAGTTGGAAAGCTGAGCAGCTCTAAGATGAGCTGTTCACCAGACCAGACACCTGTGCATTTCTAATTCACAATAAGAAAGTTTTTGAACAAGAGCACAGCACTTCTTTCTCTGCCTCCTTTCTGAGGAATCCAGAGGCTATCCCTAAGAGCAAAGAAAGCCACACACATGCCACATTAATTCCTACAGTTCAGGCATTCAGCAGTTTGGTTCAAGGCAACACCTCCCAATAAAACATTTCCTGAATTACAGAAACAAGCCAAATAACCCAGGAATACACTCTCCTTTCTTGTGGAACCAAATTCGCTGTATACACAACAATCCTTGCAGACATACCCAATATTCAGATCTGACAAAGACAGTCTCATAAAACAAGAAGCAGCCAATGCTGTGGAAAAGGAAGAAGGACTGACCAGTTTGTTTTCTGGTTGCTGGATGAATTCTTTCAGTTGCTTTACAGTAGCCAGTCTTCGGTCTCTGTCGTCTTCCCGAGTAATCCTCCGAAGAAGATTTGACAGTCGAGACTCGTCAGAATAAGACAACGGTCGCTCTGAAAAATGCAATTATTTCTTTTGTTCCTACCTGGATTGTCCAAGGTGTGTATGTGTGAAATCAGGTCATAAGAGTCATTAGAGAAAAACAAAATAAATCCTGAGTGTTTTAAGCTTTCATAAAAAGAAAATTAAATGTAAAATCTGATTTAGCTATCGAAATCTTTCATTTCTTCATGTGGAGAGCCCAGTATCTGTTTTGAACTCACTGAGAACTAAGCAGAACTAAGTCTGACTTCTACATAAAAACCTGGATTTAGTTCCCTTTTACATAAATGGAACTAAAAAAAAAAAAAAGGTGGCATGGAGTAAGACTAACTCAGACTTCTGATTGAATAAGCAAAAATAATTCAACAAATAATATTTCAAGAAAACCTTATGAAAAACATAAACTGCTTGCTGAAGCAAAGAACCAACTACAAAGAAACTATTTTTTCTCTGATAGGTAGCAGGGTTCTGCTTCAAAAAGGAAAACAGATCTGCTCTTCCTTCATTGAGGAAGGAAATCTGCCAGTGTGGAGAGGGACCTGGCTGTTCACTTCAGCAGATCCCACCAGGGGAGAATGAACTCCTGCCCAAGGAAGCACTTCATTCACCCTGCCAACAGCACATGTACCAGACAAGGGTCACAACAGTTTACCCACTTTAGGGACAGGAATTCACACAACTTCTTTCCCTCATTTGCAAAAAGGAAACAAACTTTCTTTCAATAAATTTAAGGTTAGATGTTCCATGGTGGTGGTTCCACATCAGAGGAGTCATGGAACATGACGAGGTTTTCTGAGTCAACATGACTTTAATGAGAAAATCCAAGACAGTTACAGCTTTTTGCTCTACTCTGCTTGACATCAGTCATCTGATGTGACTAAAGCAGCTTTGTCTTTATTCAATTAATAGCTAATCTACCTTGGCATTACTCCCCAAGAGTGTCAGCTAATTGTCAAGTCATAATCACAACTCTAAGGAAAAAAAACAGAACCAAAAAGCACTAACCAAGAACATGACTGAAGCTACACTCATCAAAGCACTAGTTAACAAACCCATGACATCCACTTTGTGAAAATTCAGCAAGGTCTCAGCCACATGCTAACCCACAGAAGACTATTTTTAAAATTGTTTCATGAATATACAACCAAGAAAACACCAAAGAACTTAAAACCCAAAATCTTGTCGCAACATAATCCCATTGTATTTTAAAGACACGAAAAACCAAAATGATTTGCTGAAATCTACAATAATCAGAGACAGCCAAGTTCAAAAGGTGAAACTGTTGTAATCTGACATCTCAAGGAGAAAAAAATATACAAGTCATAGGCAGCAACTTCAGTCATCCAAAATTATATATCCTAACCTTTTAAGGATTAAAGAGATGCTCACATATCCAAGAGAACAGTCTGAATTAACTATTATTTAGTACTGGTAGAAAGTTTTTTTATTTGAAGACTTTTCTATTTCCTCTGCATAGACATAAAAATGGGATTATAAAGTCCGAGTTTAACTCATTCCTAAAATCACGTTTTTGAAACAGTCATGTCACCACTTAGACCTCAGTTCCTCCACCTGCAAAGCACATTGAACATTCTTTTTTCTCCTCTGCAATATTAAACCTTGAGAAGGAACAGTCCTCATGTTTATAATGTGCCTGGCACAAAGCATGCACTTTTCACCAGTGGCTCAACTACTACTTATAATAAGTGATGCAATAAGTGACAGTGCTTAGTCATGAAGTTTCTATTTTCATTCAAAAATGCTTGGAATAAAAAAAAAAAAAAGCAAAAAGAAGTTAACTATGACTCAAACCTCAAACAGTGGGAAGAGTGAAGCCTTCTTCCTCAAAAACACAAGCCCAGCATTCCTGCACCCTCTTGAAACTCCAAATTTGCTCTTGCTGCATCTCCCAAGTCCTTGCCCAC
The DNA here is from genome assembly GCF_903797595.1 of Erithacus rubecula. Lineage (NCBI taxonomy): Eukaryota > Metazoa > Chordata > Aves > Passeriformes > Muscicapidae > Erithacus > Erithacus rubecula. The sequence goes on from NC_136669.1 coordinate 1,223,994, forward strand.
ATTCTTAGGATGCTTCCAGCTCCTCCCTGGCCTCTACTGCTCAGCTGGGCAAGAGGGAGAGGGGCAGTGCTGGGCTCAGGGGGACACACAGGGTGGCTGAGCTGGCAGCAGGGGATCTCTGCTTGTCCTGCAGCCCAGGGAGAACTGAGAATGGCTGAGCTGCTCCCACTGCTGCTCTTCCCACACCAGGGCTCATTCAGTACCAACAAATCCAAAGCAACTTCTCCTTCTTAGAGATGTCTTTGCCAAATCTGGCTAATCTAAGTAAGGGTTCAAAAGCCATCTAAAAGAAATTGAAAGATTGACAGCCTAAGCCAGGTAGTTGAGAGATCTGCCAGACCAACAGAGGAAGCCCCAGCACAGGGAACAGTAAAACAAGATAACCAAACAAGCAGAACAAGTTTACATCAACACCATCTAATCATATAGAAAATAAAAGCCATACAGACTGCCCAAGACAAGAAATGCTGCCAGAAGAGAGAACCTCTTCCTGCAAACAGGGATGGCCTTACCCTGTGTTTTCCTCATGTCTTTTGTGGCTAAAGCACGATTCCCATGCGGAACACTGGTAAAATCAGGGTTGGTCACATTGTTAACTCTCAGCTCTTGCCCCAACGACTTCCGACCATAAGTATTTTCCCCAGATCCTCCATTGACACTGTAGCCACCTGTGGACAAACAATGGGACATGAAAACAGGTTCTCAGGTGCTCCACCACCTCCTTCAGCTTCCTTCTTCACTTACTTCCACGTGCATCAATGTTTTGTTATATCCTGTAACTTTCCAGGTCACACATTTAGAATCTCGTCTTTTTTTTTGAAGGACATGAAAAAAACCATTATTGCCATGAAGTTTAACATCAATTTTGTTGCATTTAATGTTTTATTATTATTACTTTGACATGAAACACTTTGTAAAATATAAGGTGAAACTGCTAGTATACATGGCTAGATACTTTCACTTACTTGCTCCTTTATACACATGAAATCTCCATCCTGTTTTTGCTATAAATTTTGCTATAACCACACAGGCTAAGTAAAAGCCAAAAAAGTTTTTGAAAATACAAATATTACCTGTTTGCACAGATTGAACAATTCTCCTTAAGCACAAAAATATCAATATTTTCACTAATACTGGTATCATCCTCAATTAAACTTAATCCTACGTTCTCCCACTTAAGATACATCTTTGGTAACAATATAAAATGAAAATAAAAGCATCACTTTGAGTAATTAAATTGATTTACTCCTGGATTCACAAGAATAAACATACTCAGATGTTGAGACTGGCAATTTTCCAGCCTGCCACACTTGGAGTGGTAGGTTCTTCCCCTCAATACTGCAGAGAAGTGAAACTGTCCCCTGAGCCTGCCCAATCCTTCAAGGTATTAGAGCTCACTTAAAAGGAAGATTTCTACAGTGCCTTCCCTGTCCAAGACAATTCTCAACTAATAAAATTAAACAATTAAACCCAGAGCAACAAAACACATGCGAGATTTCTTTCAGAAAAGGTATTTCCACAAGTTCACCTGATAAAAAAAGAATAAGTTCAAATGTTGAGGTGAACCTGGACATTGTCTTAAATAAACATTCTTTACATCTGCTAAAGTTTTTGATAATAAATATTAACTACCAGTATACATTTCTGCATTCATATACACATGGGGCTACCCTACCATTACAGAAAACCCTGTGCAAAGTCTCACTTGTAATTAGTTAACTACAAATACAGTAAAGATAGTTTGTGTCTATTTAGATTTACAACATTATTTTTTACAGCTCAGTTTTTAAATATAAACTAGCAAATGTGCCACCTTGACATTATTATTTTGCCAGAACAAACCAACACTGCCCTATGAAGGAAGTAACTCTGAACAGCAATTAATGCATTTGAGCTTAAACATGAGTCAAATCCTTTGAGGTTTTTCAAACCTGGAAAATTTCCAGAAATTATCCATTTGTAAATAATTTCTATTATCAACACCAGAAAGTAGGAGGAGGTGGGTAGGGGATAGATGGAAGCCAGGACAGAAAACCTCAAAATAAAAATTCCATGCTGGCAGACTCCAAGAGATGAATTGAAAAATCCTAATAAACAAAAAAACTATTCTACATCTGTAAGCTTCCAAATTTCCCCAATAATAAAAATGAACTAGAGATACCTGGAACTTGGTTTTACAGTTAGAATATCCTAATCACCTCCTTTCAAACCACACCTGAACAGAACAGCTCAAAGTGCTGAGCTAGCAGAGACATGCCCTGTGAGACACAGCACTGCAGGGAGGGCCAGCTACATTTTTCTGCTCAAATGGTGCTTTCCCAGCAACTTCACAAACTACCTTCCTGAATTTTCCAAAATTTACTATTTCACTGCACTGCCAGTGCATTCTTTAAATACTAGCACCCTTCAGATTCTAAGAACAACCTCCTATCCAGTCTGTGTAAAGCAGCACAACATTCCATGTTAGCAGACAGACAAATACACCCACTTCAAGCAGTCTCTCTACTGAAGTAAAACAAATCTTAAGGCTCTCAAACTATGCTGATAAACATGCTTCATGCTTCTGCCACCTACTAGCACTACCTTCTACTTATAAAAAAATATTAATTTGCATCCATCTGTAACTTCCTCTAAGATACAGCAATTATTTACAGTCAGTTACAGGCCAGAAAAATGGGGTGAGTTCAATTACTTTTTAGGTTCCTGAACAAAAACTCCCACACTACATATCTTGTGAGATTTTTTTTTTTTTTTGAGTCTGGCCTGCCTGAGGATTTACATAGTCAAAAACTGACTCTGCAAGTAAGAAATCTGCCAATTTGATATCTGTATTTGACATGAGAGAAATAAAAAAAATCAAAATACAGATTTTTCATAAATACATAAGACATGATTCTGACTGCTTAGCCATTTTCTAGAGATAGTATTTCCATCCTAAAAATAAAAAAAAAAAAAAAAAAAAAAAACACCAAAACCAGTAAAAGTAGGAGTCACACATCACACCATTTATATGAAATCAGACTGAGGTACATGAAAGTAGAAACTGCCATTAATGACAAAAATATAGATCTGATGACTACAGAAAGATTCCAGTTTGGTGCAGTAAAGCTCCAACAGGCAACAGATCAGTCTAGTAGCCTGTTTAATCCAATACCAGAAGTACCAGAGACTATTCAGGAAGAAATTGCAGCCTGAAGACCAGACACATCCAGAATACTATTCTTCAGAAAAAAATTACTTATTCTGTTAACACATCAGGTTTTCCCTTGCATTCTCCTAAAGCAGCTGCATATTTTTCTCAGTATTCACATCAACCAGAACATTTCTTTGATCCCTGACAAACGTCCCAAAACAGTGATAGTGTGGTAATGCAACAATTCCCTTCACTGCCTTTTACTGGAGGACAGGAAAAAGAAAAAGCAAAGCAAAATACAAATTCCTCCACCATTTCAGATTGCTGCCTTCCCCTGAATGTCCCCTCCCAGCACACAAGGAGCAATGTGTGTACCTTTTTCTTCATTCTGTATGTCAGTGTGGGCTCTGATCTCATCGTGCCTTTGCCGAGACCCCAGAGCTGAATTTGAGGGTTGTAATCCATAGGAGGCAGAACTGCCCCGATCTCTGGATGAAGAATACTTTAAATTGTCCTGGTCAGATGATGCACTGTCAGTTCTACAAAGAGAAAGAATTATTTTTTAATGTAGGGATATAATAGGAGTGGGATTCACATTCACTTACAAATACCACATATTTAAATGACAACCCCAAATGTATTTCCTTATGTCAAAAAAAAGTTGTTTGTCTAACCTGTTGCTTAAAAAGTGACCTTAAATTCACATTGGCATGGGAGTTGACCAATTATCACAGCAACATGCAAAGGAAATGCATTCTAGTGTGTCAGTGCCTTTTCTTATGACATTCTCAAGTCTCTTTTCAGTTGGATGTCTGTACAAAAATTACTTCCCAGAGGTGACAAATAAAATACAACCAGGTCTGCTGTATGTACCAAAGCTGGATGATACAGTGCCTACCACTTGTGAAAGTCATCAGTAATCACAGATGAACATTTACATAATATGCCATGGGTCTTCATAAACCCTCTTATTAGATGGAAGAATGGAATGGATGATTAGCCCAAAAATCACATACTAAGTTTTTACAAAATAAAAACTGCAAAGCAAGTAAAGCAAGGCTTTACTGTGAAATAAATTAACTGTAAATTAAGAGCTGTGATCCTTAAGTGTAAAAGTCTGCAGATAAAAGTTAAAAAAAAATCAGCATTAGGTTTAAACCACTTGTATCAGAAGACTGATACAGCCCAGACTAAACTTCTAAGGAAAAACACTGAAATTATGAAATCAACTCTTCTCCCTGGACATATTAAGAGGTTTAATTTTTAAAAATACAGGACTTAAAAACTTGTGTGCATGAGACTTCAGAACATAAACACAACCACTTTAAATGCACTCTTACAAGCAATGATGGGGGGTTGACACTAAACAAATAAAGCAATACCCATCCAAAGGGAGAATCAGCAGAATTTTGCTCAGCTCAAGTGTATTTTGGAATCAGACTATTCAGATTATTTACAGCAAGCTTTCCCTATGCAAACTCTAAAGATCTTCTATTTTTACTTCAAGTTTTGTTTAGTTCATTCAATTATTTAACAAAAAAGCAGGACAGATCATTCCTGTAAACTAACTCCAATTTGTATAAGGATAAACACCACATGCTCCTAAAAAAAAGTCTTTCATTTTTCCTTTTCAAGAAAACACTGTGATTAGAACTGCTAGACAAATTCAGAGAAAAGGGAGTCAAATACATCTCAAGGCCAAAAGGGAAAAACACAGGTAAACTTTTGGATAAGCAGTTGTTAGTTAAGCAGAAATAAAGACTTGCTACTCTCCAACAGTTCAGCTTCAGTACAGCTGGAAGAGGAATATCATGAGCACTGACACTTGCAAAACCAACTGGAATTAAAGACACATTTTATTCTTCTGAGACTGCTAAAAGACATTATACTATCAATTTGGAACAATAAGAAAATTGTGCTTTTTTCCTGCTCTCACAGTGCAAGTTGATATTAGATTTACTTGGCAGGTATTATTCCCTTTTGCACTGTAAGCAGGTTCATTTTTAGACACACACAGCAAGACACTTTTCCTCATTCACTATTCACTGTGCCATCACATCTACTGCTTAACTGGGCACTTGCTTGGACTATTTAAAAAACAGGGTATGCTACTCTGGAGGCAATGCCTTAGTATGAATCTTTACTCATGACAGTTAACCAGGACTGCAAAAATCTTTATACAATTGTGCCACCATCATTCACCTAAGCCATGCTGAACAGGAAATTCTGCACTGTACCTTCACATGGCATTAAAACGTGCCCAATGCTTTTAAATGCTTTAAAGGTGCCCAAATCATGTGTAAATTCCAGACCTGAGGACCCCAGATCCTCTCCCTGCCCTAACACCTCCCAGCCAAACTTTGAGCAGTGGTGCTTGCCTGCCAATGAAACAGGCTGACAAATCTTCAGCTGGCAAATTCAAGTACTTCTCACGTTTACCTTCTCAAAGGGCATTGCCTTTTTTAAGGCAATGTGCTGTAAACTGAATCATCTCCAATTGTCAACTATTAAGGCTGAAATTCCTGCATCTGAAGAAAAGCTGATGAAATGTACAATTTTTAACACTGCTCTGTGCATCCCTATCAAGTGAGGGATTACACATGTTCTCAGCTAACCCCACTTCCCACAGGACAGCCTTTGAAAGCTTTGGAAAATTTTCCATTGTGGTAAAATACACGAGCCTATTGTTTCCCAGGGAAAACCCACACACTCACTCATCCTGCCTTCTGGAACAGCTATCTGCAAGCTAACCTGCTCACACTTCATCACCAGCTAAAAGGCAAATCCAATTCTAGTCAAAAAATACAGAATTGTTCTCCTGAATATCAATTTAAGAGTCAGGAATGTCCACTGACAAGACTGTTCCAACTACTAGTGTGTCCTCTCTCTCCAAAAAGGCTGCTTATTTTTTTCCACTGGTATACAAAAGGAAACAGACTTCTCAAAAATTCTCACTCCATCAAAAGTATTGAGTATGATTTGACTAACCAGTTTGTCTGACTGAAGAGAGCATGGCTGAGAGCAATCAGTTTAAAAAAGAAAAGCTTTATCTAGAAAAAGATAAACAGATCAATCAAAAATATGTTGTTACTTTAGTAATATGGAAGCCTTGAGAATTTTTGTCCAAGAAACTTGCCACAATCTGGTGTATACTGTTCATTATGTGTAGCTTTTTCAGAACAACCCTGCCATATGGACATTATTTTGAGACAAAAAAAATCACTTAATTATTCTATTTGATTTTATTTCCAAGTACAGGACCTACATGAAAGATTTACTCCAAGACAACTCTACCGTGTGAGATCTACTATTGTTCAAGTCAGTTGATTTTACTACTTTATTTGCTGTAATGCAGATAAATTCTTCACTTCTGAAATTCTTACCAATAAAATATTTAAAATTTCTGAGATGCTGTATTCACCCAAATCAGCTTCCCACCCAGTTTCTGACTGTTCTGCCACTGGCATGCAGAGCTTCCTTTTGCCATGATCTCCTCATCACTTGCTCCACCCTGCCTGGCTGAGCCCACCCCAAAGCCTATTTTACTTTTATTGCTCCTCCTGTGTTGAGGAAATACAAGTGGCTGTGTTTTCTATCCATGAAATAACTGATTAAGTATCTTGCTACTGCAATTCTGCAATCTTCTTTGCTGGCCATCTACCTGCCATCACAGCAGCATTTTAAATCACCTCCTGATTCTGTGTCTCTCCCTGCTTAGACAGCAGCTCACCAATTTCACTCTGTGCCATGATGGGCATTGTTAGAAGGGAATGGCAGGAAAGTATCACATATACACATCCTCTTATTTTTCCACAGAAATACTCCAACAGACATTCTGGGGTACAGGGTATTAAGCAAGCTGAACCCTCGGTCTGATTTAGTATGGCTGTTCTTGTATGGAAAATGATCTGCACTCCAAGTTTCTTCTGCTTCCCACTGACACGTTCATCTTCCTTCATCTTTCTCACATCTCCTTCTCCTCTGTCCTCACATTTAAAACAAAGATTTTACATTATAAATTTCAGCTCCTCCATTTCACCAAAACCCAAAAGATCTTTGATCTCACACCTTCCCAAGCTCATCAGCATGCTTAACACAAAAGTGAAAAGAGATCAAGAATTATGGCTGCAACTCCAGAACTGAAGCCACTCCTGCTCAGCATCTCCCACGTGCAGTCCATTGAAATTCCTCCCAAGGTTTCCACTGATGTTTTCACAATGGCACCTTACAACTGACCCTGCATCTCATTCTATAAACTGCCTTCAACATCACTACTTTTCTCTCTCCCTCCCTTTGTTCTCCTCTCTCAGCTACTCCTGAGTAGAAGTCTTACCCATTTTCACCCTATGTGACTCTACACCCACTCTTAGGTGATCATAGCAAACACCTCAAACACCTCTATTTTGCCAACTTTGAGGTCTCTCACCTGTGCAAACTAAGGCTTCAGCCTATTTCTAACAAATGTTTTACAGGTACCTTGTTGAACATGCAAGCACAGAAGAAACAATCCCTGTTTCAACTTTCCTTTTATACAGCACCTGCTGCTATCACCTGTTTGTCACTCTGGATCCAGCACCATGATCACAGTTTCCACAGTGAGTGTCTGCTTTTTGGAAAGACAGCCCCTGCCCTTCACAGCCATGTGAAAAGCACTGCTCTCAACAGCACTTTCCATTTGGTCTAGTAGGTTTCTTTGCTCCCTGCCAATATCTCCCAATCTGTCTGATTTAAAGACAGGGCACTTACTTGGCCTTAGTCACAAATTTCCAGCCATTATGCTCTCCTGCTTAGGACACAAGCTACCTGGAGGGACACTGTATTTTACTGTCTTGTCTCATCAAGTCATGAGGACCAGGCAGTAACTTGGTCTGAGCCCATGCTAACTGAAATTAACTCCTAACACTGACTATGTTGTAGGAGAAGGACACACGCCACTTTCATTATTTCAGTATTAAAACCAAATAGGACACTCTTGGAAATATGCTCAATGTGAAAGATGTTGTTTTACACTTTTTCACATCACCCCCTGCTAACCTGCATTTATGATAGGAGAGACAGAGAGGTCCTGTTAATTAAAATCTTATCTTCCTTTTCACACTTTCACCTAAGAATGCCACGGTGCCCTCTGTACTTGCTGACCTGCTACCCTGCACTCCCACTCCTGCATTTCCTCCCAAAGGGCAGCACTGCTTGTTTCTGTACCTAATTAGCCCTCAGCACTCTAATTAACTCTGTTCACACACAAGGCCTGCACACTGAAGTGATTTTATTTTTTGCCCTAGGAGTTGTAACAGGGAAAATGCAATGAGATCTGTTAAACAACAAGAAAAGAAAGTAAGAAGTAAAGGTCTAGACAGCTGCACAGACTAGGAGAAGGGGTAACAAGATCTTATCAAGCCCTCTCAAAAAACCCTTTGCTGTTCTGTCACATCCATCCAACAACTGTCTACAAAGTTTTTGTGTTGCTGCTCACTGAGTCTGGCACAGAGCAGTGCTCAAACTAACACATCCCCATAGACCAGGGCAGCTTCTCCTCTAACACACACAGCCCCACCTGTACACACTGTTAGAAACCAGCCCCAGTGCATCTGATGGATGACTGCACCCCCACACACACAATAAATCTAACTTTAATTTAAAACTACTTTTCTTTTAAAAAGGCTGTGCACTCCAACTTTCAGTTTCACATTCTTTTCACGAGCTCCAGTGCTGATTACAAAAAAACGAGAGGAATCTTGACCTACTAATGAAAATCAATCTAGTCAGTTTTACACAGGCAAAAAAAGAAACCAACTTGAAAACAATCCATCTGATGATGCACCCATGTAACAGCAGTACCTTTTTTTGCCTTTAGGAACTTGTAATAACTACAATTACTACAGCTTTCACTACTCGGGCCACTTCCTTCACCTCTTCCACGCCCATCAGAAAGCATTTACTGGCAGTATCACCTGAAGTAAATGAAACTAACAGCCAGCAGAAAGGGGAAGGAAAGAATACGTGGGTATATTGGTGCTGTGGAGTTTGTCCAAGATTGTATTTCAAATTATGAAAGAAATATAGACCGTCAATTTTATGTAACAGATCTCCTTTCAATCGTCCATGTGAATCACTTTTTAAAATTAGTTAACAAAATCAGCAGACTGATTTAATCTCTGCACTGGCCTTAAATCTATAGTGTAAACTCAGATTTCCCAACACCACACTTTCTAAGATGTAAAAAAATGGAGCACTGCATGTAGATGAAAATGTGCTGTGCTTTGGTTTCTGATTCCTTGTATCCCCCACCATTCAAAAGAGTAACATTTAAAGGAAAGGATAAAGAGAAACTCAGAAAATTCTGTATCAGGACCAGTGTAGAGGTGTTGGCTATTCCTTAGCAGAGGCTCTTGATGGAAGCAGAATGAGGCCCTATCCATGCTGAGGCTGCCACACTTCCCTGCTGCTCTCAGAGCTTTGGTTCTGCTGTGGCTTTGTGGACAATTATTTTAGCAGCCCAGGTCACTAGAGAGCTAAGGACCAAAATTCTTAAACCAAATTCTTAAACCTGCCTTATTACCAGGGAAACATTTCTGCAGCTGCACTCTCACCCCTAACACTACTGAACCCACTGTAGGCAATACTCCACTGGATAAAATCAGCTTCCAACCCTCCTAAGATGCGTTTTTCAGATGAAAAGATAGAACTCATGACATATTCATATATCCAACAAAAATGCTCTTATAGAAGTCATCTGCTGCAAAGACACAGCCAATTTCTTCCAGGTGGAAAGGTCACAAGTTATGGACCAGAATTACAGAATGCAGCCCGGAAAACTGAAGGGAACAAGTAAGTGAGGACTAAGAGACCAGTCTTCTTAATTCTCTCCCCCCAAAAAAACAGATGCTCTAATAAAATGTCACAAATGAGGTCCACAAATTCTTAAGTGAGGAAAAAATAGTAAATTATGGGACTAAGTATTTCCATCACAGAAGAAATTCGAATTTAAATAACCATGCCCCATCCACGGTTAAGAATTGAACAGCCTCAAGCACTGGCCACAGAGGCTGTGCTGCTAACTGTTCAAGCAAAAAGAAAGCTGCTTTCACAATAAATGCTAAACTGACCTTCATATTCACCCAATTTTTCTAACCCAAACTGATTGGGACCATTACCTGTCAATATATTCCCAAGCACGTGCCACTCTGCTCTCTACTGGAAAGTTTGTAAGCAGGGTCCCATGTTGTGTTAAACTTCCAAAAACACTTTAAAAAAGCCTCAAATCCACGTATTTTTAAAAACATCTAAGAAACGCCAAATTTATTTCGGATTTCTACGTTACAATTCTGATGCTGAAAACAGCAAGGCTGAGCAGTACAGTAAATACACTGGCATGAGATATATTAGAAGTAATTAAGACCTGAAATACACTCTGTATATATAACTAAAGAAGTCAACAGACGCTAAATTTCACTAAAAAGTGCCAGGTGTAAACACACACAAAAACTTACAATATATTTTAAGCAGGCTTGGGTGAGGGCGCATATAGATCAAGTACAGTCCCGAGATTTAAAGACAGAATTAAAATAAACAAATAAATCTATGCAGCATGATGCTAACCCTTAAAAAAACTACGAGCACTCCTTCTACAGGGAAGAAGGGGCTGGCTGTGTTCCAGCTGGAAAACAGGCTGAAAATGCGGGAGCCGAGCCCGCAGCGCTGCCCCCGGCGCAGCCCCCCGCCCGCGGGCGGCGCTGCCCGCAGCCCCACAGCGGCACCGGCCGCTCCGGTACAGGCCGCGGCAGCGGGGCCGGGGGTGCCGGGCGCGCTCCCGCCCCGCCGAGCGCAGCCGGTGCGGCCCCGTCCCGCCGCCTGGGCCCGCCCGCCCTCCCGCGCTAGGCCCGGCCGCCAGGAAGTGGCTCCGCCGCCGCCCCGCTGCCCCAGGCCCGGCCCGCCCCGCTCGCACAGCCCCGCGCCCCCGGCCCCGGCCCTGCCCACCTGGGTTGCCAGTCATTCCAGCCCCGCGGGTGGTAGTGCTGCCTGCTGCCGGTGCCGCTCAGCCGAGACCCCGGGGCTCTGCGGCTCATTACCTTGCCCGAGACGGCATGGCCGGCCGGGCAGCGGCGCGGGACAGGGCGGAGGAGCGGCGGGAGCAGGAGGACGCGGGCGGAGAGGCGCGGGCGGCGGCTCGTCACTCGCGCTCCGCGGGCGGTGCTGCTGTCTCACAGCGCAGGGAGGGGACGCGGCCGCCGCGGCTGCTCCGGCTGCTGCCCGGGCGCGCGGCACGCCGGGATGGCGGACATGAGCCGCCCGCCCCTCCGCGGGGCACGCCGGGAGGGCGGGCACGGGGCGCGGGGGCGGCGGCTCCGCCTCCGGCGGCCGCGGGACGGGATCCCCGCCCGGGGGGTCCCCGCTGCTCTCCGCCCGCGCCTCCCCCGGGAGCGGCTGGCCGCCGGCGGCACCGCCCGGGCGCGGAGAGGGGTGTCGGCCGCCGGCGCTGCGGGGAGTCGGTGACAGCCCCTCTGCTGCCGGGGGACTCTGTGCCGGGGGGCGGCCGGGGCATCCCAGCGCCGCCGGCGCGAAGGGATCGCGGGCGTTGGAAAAGACCTCTGAGATCATCGAGTCCAACCTCTCTGCGAACATCACCACGTCAACTGTACCATGACACCGAGTGCCACGTCCGGTCTTAAACACCTCTCGGGACGGTGACTCCACCACCGCCCTGTGCAGCCCGTTCCAGTGTCTAATCCTTCGTCATATCCAACTTAAACCTTCCCTGGGCACAGTTTAAGACGATGTCCTCCCACCCTGAGGATAAGGGGATCCTGGGCCCGGAGGGCACCCTGAGGAGCCCCATGGCAGGAGGCGGCGGCTCCCAGTCCCCGGCTGTGAGGGGAGCCAGGGGATCCCGGACCCGGGTCCTGAGGGGAGCCAGGGGATCCCGGGCCCGGTTCCTGAGAGGAGCCAGGGGATCCCGGTTCCTGAGGGGAGCCAGGGGATCCCCAGCCCGGGTCCTGAGGGGAGCCAGGGGATCCCGGTTCCTGAGAGGAGCCAGGGGATCCCGGTTCCTGAGGGGAGCCAGGGGATCCCGGTTCCTGAGAGGAGCCAGGGGATCCCGGTTCCTGAGGGGAGCCAGGGGATCCCGGGTCCTGAGGGGAGCCAGGGGATCCCGGTTCCTGAGGGGAGCCAGGGGATCCCCAGCCCGGGTCCTGAGGGGAGCCAGGGGATCCCCAGCCCGGGTCCTGAGGGGAGCCAGGGGCCGAAGTTCCCAGGGCGTGAGGGGAGCCTGGGGCCGTGAGCCCCGGGAGCACCGGGGCTGTCAGTTCCCGAGCGGGGCTGGACGGCGCACTCTGCCTGCTGCCATCTTCCCTCTCCACGGTCTGCCTGTGTGCCCCAGGCCTCGCTGGAGCCGCAGGGAGCAGGTCCCTCCGAATGGAGCGGATCCCCGGTCCCCACGCTTCTCCCCGCAGGACACATTGCCCGTGCATGAGCGATGGGAGTCTGATGTTCAGCGGCCATCAGCAGAAAGCTGACCAGGCCCACATTAAACACTAACCGAAACCCTAAGGTTTCCCCATCTTCCTCACAGGAAGCTCCTAAAATGCATTTCAAAAGCAAAATAGTGTCTAAGCCCAGACAGGTTCCCATGTATCTCCATGGTTATCCTCCAAAGCTGTCTGCACCGCTGCTGGAAGGGCATTTGATGCACACTGCAGGCAAAACCTTTCTGTTACCAGAAACACACACAATTCCAAGGAGAGAAAGAAGGTCTCCTCCATTTCATAGATATTCTAAGGACATTTCCCCCCCAAAAAGGTGTGTACACAGTTTCTGGCATATTTTTTATTTCCCCTGCAAGACCTGGAAACTTACATTAGCTGATTTGTTAAGTCCAATTCTTGACAGCAGAATATTCCTTAGTTATGAAAAATCGTCATAATTTGGTCATATATTCAGCAAAGAGACATGAGTACACCAAAATCCTTTTTCAATTGCATTATCCGAGTCTTGAGAACCACTACAAGACCTGAGGAGACTTCTGAAATTCTCCTGTGCCTTTTTTCATAATAAACCCCCTCTTCGTATGGCAGGGTTGTGTTGGAGCCTTCCCTCAGACAGATGGATCCTGCCGCCTCCTCGGGCTCTGCTGGGCTGCCCTCATCCTCTCCTGTTGCCTTGCAGTCACTTAGCAATGCCTGCAAGACACTGAGATTTCAAAATCAATTTCAGGACAAAAAGGGAAAAAAAAAAATTGTATCACAAAGCTTCATTTAAAAAAAAATGCCACTTTTATGCAATGACCCCTGACCATCAGTCTGACTTTCAACTGATGTGCATTTGTGTACCTTAAGTGAATTAGTTTTGCAAAACCAATCAATTCCGTGAGCCATAACAGATTTTTTTCCCCCGTCCTTTGTAATTGAGATGGACATCCAGAATTACACAACATGCCACAAAATTATATTCTGTAAGTGTAGCAACAATACTTGCTGCAAATTTGCTGACCCTCCCCAATTAAGACAAGCAAATTCTCTGCCTCACTGATGCAGCAGGTGATTCTTTCCATTTCATTGCTGAGTAGCATCCCAGTGGTAACAAGAATCACTTGAGGGACAAGGTAATAGTAGCAATGTATTTTTAACTACACTTCAAATTAATTCAGCAAGGAGAGGCAAGAAAGCAAACTGGATACTATGACGAACAGCTGCCTGCATCCATCAAGAGTTAAAACCCACAGATTTAGTGTTCAGTAGAGTAAATTTTGTATCAGAAATCCTGTATGCTAGTGGTGAATTTGCTGCAGTCTGTGTGGTCTAATGCAGATCCCTCTTCAGAGTGCAGTTGTCTCCATTTGTAAAATGGATCAGTGATGCTCAGCTTTCTAAACTGCTTTTCTACGTAGCCTTAACTGTAATATATTATATAGCAGCTAAAATAAATGATATTCTAGATTTGTTTCTACAAAGATGATTATATTGTGAAATTTAAATAGTATTAAAGATATCCTTTTAACAGCTCATCGTGATTTGTGAGATAGAGTTATAATTTTTCCTATAGCATTTTCTCAGTAGCAGATTTCAATCAGCCAAAGATGGATAAGGCCATTCAGATATCACACTAGGAATTAAGAAACCCAGGGGAGATGAGGCCAGGATTTTCAAAGCTGCCTTCTAAATTTCAGTCCTCAGGTTTGGAACTTGGATACTGAGTAGCCAGCACAGACATCATCGGGAGCTGTACATTCTGAAGTCTTGCTAAAAAATAAAGTGTTTAAATATGAACCCTCTCAAAATATAAATATGTGTATTTAAAAGAGCTGCATTACATTTCAGACAGAGTCGGTGACACTTGTGCAGAGATGTGCCCTGTGTCACTCTGGGTGTGTGCTCAGTGCACTCCATCAAACTGCCCACATCCCCCTAATGCACAGCTCTGGAGTGACAGACACTGGGAACCACACTTTTCCTGCTTTAGAATTCATGCTAATGATTTCTCCACTGAATACATCAAAGAAAGCTGCATTAATCTGAGTGTTATTTTTAGTTGGAATGAAGTGCAGATTGTATATATTGAATGTGCTGAAATAGGGTGGTAAGCACCATATTGTGTCTTTTACCCATTGCTAATTCATTTCCTTACTAAGCAGTGTGTCTGGAGAAACCAGCATGTGCTGAGGATTGCAAGTCACTCCTGGCCCTTGGCTCTCTCTGATCCATAATAAAGCTACAAATTGAGAGATAAACAATCCCCAGCCATGAGAAGGAAAGAGATGCTGTTTCCTCTCGTGGAAATAGGCCAGAAGCCAAGGAGCAAACCAGTATTTAACTAGAGAAGTACGAGTGTCCTGCCTCTTAAAAATCAGAAAGAATTCCTAGAGGAATTACTCCCTGTACCTGCCAATTCTATTGTTTTGATGGCAGAGTCCAGTTCCTATCAATAATCAACCAAGTTTTCAGTTGAATGGCCCACAGGCAAATTTCTGGGCAGGGCAGCCTCAGAGCAGCCGTGATGTGTGGCTGATGTGTGCAGCAGTGGGAGCAGGGGGTGTCAGGAACACGCTGTCCTCCTGCTGCCACGCGTGCCCAGAGCTCCCCAGGACTCCCACTCTGCTCTCCATTAAAAACCATTAAAAATTACAAGGATCTGCCCACGTCCCTGCCTGCCAGGGACACTGAAATGCTGCAGCCCCTCTTGACACACACCTTGTCTCATCCCAAACTGGAAATTTCCTTATCCTAGCAGGTGTATTGATACAGAAATTCAGCATACAAATAGCAATGCATATTGAACTGTTAGCTCACCACCAGTTTTGTGTTGAAAATAATTTTTGTGTTAAAAAGTCAATATTTTGGTTTGGAATTCCAATTTGAATACCAATAAAAATAATCTTTTACCTTCTTTTATGTGTATAAAAGATTAAGGAAAAATTGTTTTATTTTTTTCTGAGTATTTATAAAGCCACTTTGAATTAAAGTGGGATAGCACATGCAACCATCTGCTCCATTTCCTCAAGGTCTTTTAGAGGATATCTTTTCCTGAACAGTATTCCTCTACAACAGAGCAACAAATAGAAGACATTAAAATTCTTAGAATTTGCTCTCCCAAATTTCCTTATGATTCTTACACTTTAAAACATTTTACATATCCTAGGTGAGAAGTACAACTCCTAGATTTATGTACAGTATGTGAGTAAATATCTGAATTCCTGTCACAGACACCATCCTATCATATATTTATTACATCGTGGGCTACATTAGTCCCTGTTAGTGTGTACAAGCTGTTTTTTCATATTCTGTTTATTAACAGTATGTTTTTCTGTTTATTAAGTGTATACTTCCTTAAATGTCCTAGATATTATTTACATATTACCAACAACAGTCACACGTAACGTACAAACTGAGCACTTCCATTTAAGTGACAGGTTTCTAAACAAGTAATTGTTGCAGTAATTTCAACCTGACAAATACATAACCTAAACCAGTTTCAGGTCTTAAAATATTTAAGTCCTGATCTCCAAGGAAAAATAGTAGAAGAGTGATTTTTTTGTTGATACAAGCAGTCATATCTGTTAAATTTCATCCAGGGTAAAAATGGTGAGATGCCCCAAAGCAGTATTGTCCATGCTGCTTTCAGGAGAGTGGGAACTGCAGCAATCCTTCCCTGAGTTTTGGAATCCAGGCAGAGCTCCTTAGAGGAAAGCCACAGTCTGCCTGCAGTGTGTTACATCACTAAATTGACAGCGTTGTAACCACTCAGTTACAAAAATCTATCCGTGTCTCTGGGAATCCAACTCCGTGGAACAGCTGAATGTCCGATGTGCAGACAGTGCTGGCTGAGAATCGAGTGTGCTTTAACTGCAAGGTGCTCCAGGAGCAGCAGCTCCCTCTGCTCTGCCCTGCTCTGCTCAGGGAGACAGTGCTGGCCTGCCTGAGAGCTTTGGTACCTGCAGATCAGCTCCAGGTGCTGCAAGAGCTGCTGTTCAGCAGCCGTGGGGAGACTGTGCTGCTTGCATTACCCTGAGAGCCTGGGCAGAAGCCTGAGCAGCACTGCACCCTGCAAGAGGGAAAAGCTGAATGGGGCTCACGAGCAATTGCACATTATGAAATGCTGCACGGTGCTGGAGCAGAGCTGGCGTGCACTGTACTGCACTGCAGAGAAAGAGTTGCAGCAAGAAGCAGCTCTGTCTCACCACGATGCCAATAGACAAGACTATTGTGCCGTGAAGCCCTTTTGAAAAATTAATGGTGTACTTGATGCTTCACCTTTCTGGTGAATCTGAGAATTTCCACCTGTTAAAATAACTGCTCTTGCACATAAATTTTCATGCTCTGCAGACCCAAGTTTGTGTCATGTTTGCTGAAAGGGTAATTTGAAAGAGAGTGCCAGGAAAGTATCAAGGCTTTAGGTATAATAAGCCCAGGGAAATTTGTTTGAATGGTGTAATTAATCCAACTTGTTAATTTAGCTGAGTTTGGTGCTTATGCTGATAGTGGAGTGCTATGAAAATGAAAAGAAAAATTGGTCTAAAAGGTGCAGTACAAATAGAAGTGAAACATACAGTAAGCTCCCCCAAGGTATTTATCCTTTAATCTTCTCTAATTTTAATTGCTTTTTCTAGGCTTATTTTCCTACCTGTTTTTTTAATCTTCCAGATCTCAACATTACCAAGTCCTTATCTCTCCATCTTTCCTTGAAGCCTCTGGAAAAGACTTCGATGAGATCAGTAGAGATGTCACTTGAGTCATGTTTCGTGAGACAGCTCAATAACCAACCTTTACGAGAAAAAACACAGTAACAGAGCATGAAAGAGAGGAGCCATGAGTCCAGCAAGAGAGATTTAGCAGCAGATTCTTATCTCTGTGCTCTGACCCAGACAGTGTTCTGTGGGACTAATTTTATGTGTCATGTACAACTAAATTATCTGTAATTTTTACACACATTTCTGAAGCACCACTCAGGTTTTCTCATGGCCCTTCTAAGGGCATTTTTGTGGAAACTCACAGGTTTAGGTGTCAAACCACAAAGCTGGCAATGGGAGCAAAAGTAATTCCTAGAGGATCCATGACTCATCTGCTGGCCAAGGGACTGTGGTAGCTCTGCTTCCATACAAAACCAGCTAAAAAGACAAAATCTTTCACATTTCTGGATATTTGCATGATAATATGATAACAGGAAAATACTCATCAGCAGAAAACAAACTGAGATGGAAAGACTTTTGGGATGAGGATAAAATCAGGATAAACACAGGGAGCAGCAGCAGTTTCTCAGGTTCTTCAGCAAGCAGGGCACTGCAGAGGATGGGCATCCCTGGGACAGCAGCCACTGGCACTTTCTGCAGCAAACCCAGGAGGGTTCCAACTCTCCACAAGGGCAATTGAGGCCCCAGGCACTGCTTGGTTGAATCTCACCTTCATAGTTGTTATTGCATGTTATTTTTGTGAGAAAGGCTGTGTCCGTGTCTGAATAATGACACAATTCAATCTGAATCAAAGGAGGATAAATTGCCTTTTTCTGCCAGAGACATGCAGTGCAAGGGCTCAGTATTCCTTTGAGCCTATGAAAAGCTTGGTGTGGGAGAGCTGTCTAGCATTATGTAAAAGAGAATCTGATTTCCCAAATAACATACACGCATTGTAACCACCAAATCATCTTCCCATAGTGCCCTGTATAAATCACTACAATTTGCAGCTTCTCTAACAACAGCCTTACAAACCACAGCTTCCTTCAAAAGCAGCTTTGACTCATCTCCAGGCCAGGGGGAAAAAATAGCATATGGCTTTGTGCATGAAAAGCACACATTATTCCCATTCAACCTGATTTCTGACTTTTTCTCTGATTTTCAAGGTTTGCTTTTTTTCAGCCTTCATAAAGTTCTTTTAATTCAATTTTTGCATGTTTACAGAGAAAACTCCAAGGATTTACTCAGAAATAAGTGAAAGAAAGACAGCAGATCTCACCAAGTCCTATTGACATGTTCTTTCAAATTTTTATTTTGTCATACTTCTTAGTCCCTAGTACTTGTGATTTCTCATGTACAAACATATTATTCTCTAAACTGCAGCATACCTTAAAGCTTTCTAGACAGAAATTATATTTTTTTCTTACATTTAGAATAGTCAGACCTTGATCAGTTTGGCATCTATAACTTAATACTGTTTCATAATTCTGCTCTAGAAGAGAGCTTCATCTGAAGCAGAATGAGGCCTTAAACAGGGCACATCTCTCTCCTTCTCTTTCTCATTATTTTCCTAGACCACATTTGTTACACTTTTCCCCAGTTCCTTGTAGCACCACCATCCTCCTTACCCACAGCTCGTGCAGCCAAAGCCCTCAGAGCATTACAGCCCTGTTAACAAACATGATCAGCCTTTCATTCAACTAGAAATGCAACATGAATTTACTGGTTTCTTTCACATAAGTTCCTTTAAATTCTTGTTTGAGATATTAATTAGGTTGTTTTCAACATATGGTTTGCAATTATTTGGTTCTTTCAGTTTCCTGAATTTGTTGTTTCACAGTCTTACAGATATGGCAATCCTTCAGAATGAATAAAATTAACCTTGCAGTAATCACTAATGCACAAAGATAGTGCTTCATCATGGTGGTTTTTCTTGTTATTTCTGTTCACTGAATATGAAAACAGTGGCTGTTTTGTTCTCTCAGCTCATTCATTCAGATGTTTTTGTAAAACACTGACACTAGAAGCTGCCCTGCATTTATTCCATGTCTGATGTGCCATTAGTTAAACACCTACTCTCCAGATAAATGGAATTTAGCTCCAAGCGTGCAGACCCAGTCCACCAAACCCTTAATGACATGTTTGCAAATCCATAAATCCTGGCTGTAAGCTTTCACCAACACACAGCTGAAGAAAAACCCAAGCCTTTAAATACCCAGAAGAAAACCCATGATGAGACCAAAAAGTGTCTCTGAGAAATGCAGCCATGTGAACCAGAGGTGCACAAGGAATTGCTGTTTGGGCACAGATACCCCTGTGAAATTAAATCCCATCTGTGGTGGGTACATACACACATTTCTATGGATACTAACTGCATCAACATAATTGGCTTCCTTCAAATCTGGGATCCAAGTTGAAAACAACAAATCTGAGTGAAATATATCCTTTACCTTTTGAACTTCACAAGATTAAAAATGGCACTGAAGCAAATCACAAAGCAGCCCCTCACTGCTGAGACACACTGAAATGAACTGCTCAGGGGAGATTTCTAGTGCATGTCCCTCCTCTTTTCCTTCTGCACTGCCTGTGTGCTGGCTCCAAAATGCAGAGGGGGATTTTGGGGTGCACATCCTACAGCAGCCCAGCTCTGGGTTGTACTGAGCCAGCCACAGTGCAGCACATGGAAACAGCCCCATGCACACCAGGGAGATGCACATCAGCATTTTACAGCAATTTCATGTGCAGCCAACTGATGTTATACATCACTGAGCAGAGGGTGATTTGCATAAGTGACAGGGGATGTGTGAATCCTTTGGGTTTCCCAAACCCTACTTCATTAGAAATCACGTGCCTTAGTAAAATATGTAAATTTGAACATTTTTGTTCAATGACAGAATTGATTCACTACTTCATTTGATTTATTTTTTTATATTCTGTTTGCTGGGTTCAGCTGTTCCTAGTACCTGTTGAATATTTATGGCCCTGTGGAGCACTAAGGTGGAGATTTGGAGACTGTGGCTACTCACAGATTTCTGGGTACAGATGGACTCTGACTGACATGGGAAGGTAATGGATCCACTGTCCTTGACATATTAATGCAAACTGGAACTGAGGATTAGGCTGATATCTCAGATTGTGCACTGGAGTGGGGAAACAGGGCAGGGAGCTGGGAACTGCAGCTTCAGCTGCCATCTCAGCATGACCCACAGAGCTCTAATTCCCACTTGGAACATGGGACATGGTTATTTCATAGGCCACCCTATTTCTTTTGCCTGCTTGCTTGCACCCACTTTGGATCTTCCCATGGTATTAAGTCCCTGCTGGACCATTTCACAAGGATCCTTCTCCCTTGTGTCTCAGAAGGAAGATGCTCTGGTGTGCTTAAACCCTTCAGCCAGCAGTGACTGCTTTCCTGTGCAGCTCCTGTAAATCCTGAGTGATGACTTCTCATGTCACATTCAAGTCTCAGCCTCCAAACAGTCCCCACTGAAGACACCTTTGTGTAGCCTGCCCTGGGAACCATGCTGTGTCAGCTCATGGGGGCTCAGCACAGACAGTCCCTGGCATAGCCAGGCTGGACATGCAGGTGAGCAGCCAAAATTTAAACAGCACTCCTTGTTCTGAGGAGTGAGTTATGAAATACACATTCCTTGTGGGGCACTGGGGAGCTGCTAAATGAGTTTGTGATAGTCTCCATAGCAATGGGAAAGCACACTAAGAGGAGAAACCACAAAGAAGATGTGTGCCAGAGATATGTCTCCTTGACAACAACCCAGAGCTGCCTGGAGGAGCCAAAGCTGGATCCTCATGTCCTTCTCTCTGAAGTGACTCAGGACATCAGGAGGAGCTGCTCTTAATAAAAGCAACAAGCACCAAGACAAGAATAAATTAAACCACTAACACTGATTTACATGAGTTAGAAATATATGTCTGGGTGTATCAGTTCATTTACATACCTATATGAATCATGGGTGAATTTTATATATTCATATGCTGTGAAGTCAAGTGTTCAGAAATTATCAGTCTTACTCTAGGCCATGCAGCTGTCTCTGGTTCTCCTGTCTCTTTGCCTTTCAAGATATTCCTTAACAACATGATCAAGGAGATTTTTCTTGTAGGACCCATGCCTTGCTCAGCACAGTGGGCAGATGATGCTCACTGAATTGTTGAGTCAATATTTTGCCTTTTCCTTGTTCTTCAAGAACTTGCCTCAGGCCTTCTTTATTTCATGCAGTGCAAACATACTCACAAAGATGGAATAAATTCCCTCATGACAATTTCTGCAGCAGTTATTACAGCAACAAAGTTAAATGCTACCAAACTGGAATAATGCTAAAAATATCAGCAAAAAAACCCAAAAACCAAAAAACCTACAGCTACAAAGGCAAAAACCAGGAGACAGCAAGCCAAAATTTCTCCAGCTGTGCCACTCACCAGCTTGCCTGCAGCCAACAAATCCAGCTGTTACTTTTGCTCTCATGTCTCTTCTATTTGCCCAGATTTTGATGTGTTACTCCAGCCTGGGACTTCTGGAAGGTCCTCCTCACATCTTGCTGAGTGCTCAGCCCCTTCAGGGAGAGCCTGAGGTGGCTGTGTGCTCTGTAGAGGAACTACAGCCCTTGGGGGGATCTAAAAAAAAAATATTCTTAATTAAGTAATACCCAAACAAGCAGATCATCATCCAGTTTAGTGCTGGGTTCTCCCAGTGACCTTTGGCACTCATAAGAGATATTGCTGCACAGACATGGGAATGTAATTTTAAAACAAAGTGGAGGCCCTGTTTTCTTTTTCAATCTGCTGCTGAATATTAAGTGAAGTCCATACCATGGGTTATTGAATGAATGGTGAAGGTAAAGCATGGTATTTTCAGGCAGAGTATTGCAACACAGGAAGTTCTGTCACTTTAAATTAAATTAAAATCCTAGCTGAGTTGGTAGAAGTATTATTGAAATTAAATCCTATTGTTTCCCTCATCTCGTTTATAATTAAATGAAGTAATTGCTCTTTGATTGTTTAGGTGATTTAAAATTAATTTCATTGTTATCCTACTGCATTTATTAGCTGACAGAGGCAAATCTCCCAGGACCATTGAATAGCTCTGGCTGTGATCCTCCTCCCTCCCTCCTTGCTGACTCTTCCTTGCCTTGGAGTTTGCAATATTCCCTGGAAACCGGGAAAAGCCCATGAATTCCCCCACAGTAATATCAGCAGAGAGGACTTTAGAGTTTGCTGCCAGCAGTCAGCTTTTAAAAAAGTAAAGGAAGGAAAAGAAGGCAAAGGCAAACTGCAGTGAGCACCTGGGCTGGGCAGGCTCCGTGCTGGAGGTTCCCCAGGCTGGCTGAGGAGCTCTCCCTTCCTTTAGGGCAGCTGCTGCTCAGCCCTGCAGGTCCTTCTGGACACAGCTCACCCCTGGCAGAGGGAAAGGAACACCAAGGATGAATTTGCTGAGAGCTGGGCTCATCCTACACTTGTAATTGCAGGGACAGAATGAGGTACAACCACATTGACTTTGGGCTCACCCAGCACATTTTCTGCTAGCAGTCAATGCTGTTACTCCCTGATCCTTCTGAGCATATTTTTCATTTTCTACACAAAACAGCAGATTTTTATTGCACTTAGCCCAAAGCTGCATACACTGCCCTACTCCCTCAGGAACTTTTTATTCCAGAGACTATGATGTCATCAGTGACTGGCTACTCTGGACACTGTGTGCAGACACTTGTGTGCCAAGTGAAAAAAGAACAATGACAAGACTTCTCTAAGGGTGCCAACGAGACAGACTGTGGCATGAGGTGCCTGCTTGGGAAGCCAATTAAACCCACAGTGCTTGGAGAGGGCTCAGAACACTTGGTGGGACAACACAACACCCCTAAAACAACAGGGGAGGTTTCCTTAATGCCTTTTATCCATGTGGGCAAAGCTGACAGGTTTCAGGTTTCAGATGTAGATCTCACTCCCATTGTGTGAGTAACACCACAAAGATCTACCACTTGTGTCTTGTGCTGAGAAATGTCCCTGTGTCTGCTTTGCTCCAGCCTTGCAGCTCACCATCCTGGGGTATCTTCTGCTGTTGCTGCAACACAGCTGGTTCTGGAGCAGGGAATAACTGCCCAAAATACAGCTCAGCAGGTATTTTTTGTTAATAGAAACAGATTTGAAAGAGGAATCCTAAATATAATAACACCAAACTCAGCATGAAAGAAAGTGCTCATGAATATCCCAGTCTCCAGCTTTGTAAGGGATCAATATTCATTCTGTACCAGATGTGGCAAGAGTAACAATAGTATTAAGTGCTACTCAGGATATTATTAAACTATCAAATAAGAGGAAATTGGAATGCAATTGCTATTGTAGGCCACAGACAGGTCTCAGCCACGTGTGGAAAGATTTTCATTTACAATTAATTCTGTGGTAAGAGTAAGCACAAAGTTTTTCACTTAGCAGGGTGAAAAGGAATTGCACAGGATTTTTGGCCAAGGAAGGGACTCCTCTATAGGGCCCTGTAACAAGGAATTTGTCCCCATACCTCTAAGAGAAATACCTTGCTCTTCCATAGGAAGAATTCCTGAAAGTCTGTTTTTCATTCTAAACTGAAACAAAAACATAGTGCTCCAAGAAAACAGTAACAACACTGTACTCAAGCTCTGCAAGTCTGGGCTTCATTTCTTCAAAACAGCAGCTGGGTCTAGATTTTGCAAATTGTTTAGGTCTTTATAAAAAGCCAAGCTATAAGCCTTGTGGCAGACATCTCTTGTCCAAAATGTATCCCAAAACTGTCAAGAGTGAGGATGTGCCCTGTCACAGAGAGAGAACAAACCTGAATGGTTTCTGGTGAGACCAGAGAAATATGAAATGGAAAACTGAGTTGGAAAGTAAATGAGCACAAGTGAATCAATACATTGCCTGTCACATATAGAAGTGATTTTCAGAGTGATGACAGCTGAAAGTAAAAGAAATTCATGTTTTTTACAGATGCAATCAGGGTCCCTACCTGACACAAATCATTGCAGCAGTGGAATGACTCCAGGGCTGAACCAGGGGCTGATCATTTTTGACAGATGAAAATTTCCCCTTCTCCCCAAGAAGACCAGAGCAGCAGCAAGCACACCCTGCTCTGCATCCTGAAGGGTCTCAGCACTGGCAGCCAGGGGACCCCTGCATTGAACTCCATTGATCAGCATCCCTGCAATGCATTTGTCACCTCTTACCCAATTCTAGCTCCAGCTGTGGGACATCTCCCAGCCCACATTGGAGACTCAGGCTGATACAGATCAGCTGCTGTGTTTTGGATGGGCTTGCAGGGCACAACTCTGGCTGTGCTGGGAAAATTCATGGTTAATTGAGCAGAAAAAGATGTAACAAACATGTTTAGGAAAGATCAAAAGAAAATGTCTGTGCTATTTTTCTATCTCTCTTCTGGAAACCTCTCCTGACTCACTATGCTTGTGTGGGTTTAAAAGCCATGTCCTCTATTTTCACACCTCAGTACCTGCTGTAGGGTGCCAGGGATGAGCTTCTGAGAGCTCCCTCTGATGGGAGGGGGATCAGACCCTCAGGGATTGTCAGAGCTCACCTGAGTGCCTTCCTTTGGCCATGCTGAAAATCACCTGCCCTTACAGAACTGTTTTTGCAAAGCACAATACCAGCTTTCCCCACCTTCTTTTAATTTACATCTTTCCCACACTCTGGGTTTTTTCACCTCCCCTTCTTTCCCCTCACACCTCTCCTTTTCCTCTCTCGCCCAGGTGTTGTACCCTGGTTTTGTTGACCCTGCAGGTCACAGACACCAGGCAAATGAACTCCTAAAGCACCTCCAGCCACAGAAAGACAAACTTTCCCTGCAGCCTGGGAGAGCTTGCCATGGGCCAGCAGGAGAACTGCTGGCTGCCACCCACAGATAATATTACAGACCAAGGTGCTGAGCCCCAACCTGGATTCAGGTTTCTTTAGGTGCCAGGAAGCCCAGATGAGGCTGCAGAATGTGGAGAACCACTCAGGGTGTTGGGGTCCCCCGGGTCCCCCCTCCTGGCTCCAGCTTCTGCTCCCTCCTGCCATGCCCGTGCAATTCTTGCTGTCAGCAGCAGATGGCCAAACATTACCACACATGCATAACATTTACATCCAAAAGGGCACATAACTGGGGAGAAATCACCTTCCCTTGCCAGCATTTATTTATAAAATGGTATATGTACACTTGGCATTTACCTTTCTATATGCAACATTACTGAATGTGTGACAAATGGTGGCACTGATCTCTTTTCCATGCTTTCCAAAGTAAAGAGCCTTAAGCAAACAAATAGTAGGATAAAGCCTTGTCCTAAACCACTTAAACATTATTTCTTATTTCAAATTTATTTTATGATATAGAAAAAAGCCCTCGAGGCCCAGACCCAGCTGCAGCAAACCCAGGTCAGCAGCAGCTGGCAGCAAGTGGCAGAGCTAGAGGCATCTAGAATTTGAATACAGAAAGTGTTTCATTAAACATGTCAAAAGGCCCACTGAGGGGTTGGGTTGGCAAAGATTCATGATTTTAGCTGTTTTGAAGGAGAGCACATAAAGCTGTTCTCTCAGTGTTCCACAAGGATGGAGAAAGGGGCTTTACCTGCACACTTAAGCACAAAATCTGAAA
This sequence comes from Erithacus rubecula, assembly GCF_903797595.1. NCBI lineage: Eukaryota > Metazoa > Chordata > Aves > Passeriformes > Muscicapidae > Erithacus > Erithacus rubecula. The sequence continues at coordinate 1,249,914 of NC_136669.1, forward strand.
ATAATTGCTGTGGGCACAAGCCCTAATGTGACAAACAGGAGAGAAAAGGCAAGGGATTACCTTTCCAGCAGCACATTCCCTCACATGTCTGCTCACACTTGATGAGAGGATGCAAGTGCAGGAACAGGAGGTGCAGCATGTCCTGGTGTTGGGCAGACAGGAATAGGATGTGCCACAAAATGCACAAACAGCCTCAGGTTTATTATTTTTAATTTTTCAGGTTTATCAGATTATGAGACATGTTTACAATTGTACATCAGCTTGGACTCCTGCCATTTTGGAAACCAGTCCCTAAAAGTCCTGTGTGTGTATTGTATTTGTACCTGCAGTAATACATTTCAGGATTTTCTTGCTTTAAAAAAGAGACTGCCAGGGCAGGGAGACTTAAAAGAAATCTTTCTTGAGCTTAATGTATTTACAGTCTTATCAGTAGCTCAGCAATCCAATTTGATCAATGTGAGCAGATACAATTTAAGTACCAGAGTTTTGAATTTGAGAAAATAACTGCTTTTGTCTTCTGAGAGCACTAATTCTAACTGAGGGTATCACTGACTATACAACAAACATAATTCCCCTCTCAGACACCAGCAATTCTGGTAGTCAGCTTTAGACACATGCAATTCTACATTATGTCAGAGAAAACAGATCCTCTGAAAGCAAAATGGCTCACCAAAGAGTAAACAAAGCATCCTGCCAAGGTTTATTGCACCACCTCTCCTTGGCTGTGGATTCAGGATTTCCATAGTGCTTTGAGCCCAAGCCCTTTTTTGATGTTCCAACCAGAGCAAAGCCAGAGGGAAGGTTTGCTTGGCAGAGGGGTGAGGGTGGGGCAGGGCACACAAAAACCCCTGGTGGGATGTCACTGCTGCACACAGGGAACATCAGAGTGCATTCAAAGGGTCCATTCCTGTGTGCCAGGTCCCATGTGCACCCATTGAGAGGAATGGTGCACGTGTCTTTACAAACCTGCTAGGAGATAAGGTTAGCACCAAGAGATAAAAGAAATAATGGGAAGGATTCCAGTGATTGATGGATGGGAAAAGATGTTTGCCTTTACAAACAAAAATAAAATTGGGTAACAGAAGATTAAAGACAACTATGAATTCTATAAGAATTAAAAATTAAAAGGAAGGGTTGTACATTAGAGGGGAATCTCAGGTATCAGGTGTTTGGGCAGTCTGTGCCTCTCAAGTACCTCAGCCCATGGGGAAAGAGAGAGGGAAATGCGGCCGGGAAATTGGGATAAGAGGAGGCAGCATCCTCCAAAAACCTGAGAGATCCCAGGGGAACGCCCCATGGCCTCTCCTTTATTGGAATAAAGCAAAAGGGACTCCTCTGTCTCCTTTTAGGACATGAACCTCTGATGTTTGTGGATGAATTTTCCTGACAGGCCCATTCCCCCATCAGCCCCACTCCCATCCCCATCACCTCAGCACAGTGGCTGCTAAGCAACTACAGGCAGCACTTTGGAGAGAATGCCAAAAATAGTCCCCAGCAGGCAAGAGAGCCCAGCAGACACAGCTGGTGACATCAAGGGCTCACTGCTGCCCAGGGACACTGCCCTGTGCCACTGTCACTGCCCCTGGGACACTGTCCCACTGCCCCTGTGCCACTGTTCCACTGCCCTGGGCCACTGCCCCTGCCCCTGTGCCACTGTCACTGCCCTGTGCCACTGTCCCACTGCCCCTGTGCCACTGTCACTGCCCTGTGCCACTGTCCCACTGCCCCTGTGCCACTGTTCCACTGCCCCTGTGCCACTGTCACTGCCCTGTGCCACTGCCCCACTGCCCTGTGCCACTGTCACTGCCCCTGTGCCACTGTCCCACTGCCCCTGTGCCACTGTTCCACTGCCCCTGTGCCACTGTCACTGCCCTGTGCCACTGTCACTGCCCCTGTGCCCCTGCCCCACTGCCCCTGGGACACTGCCCCTGTGCCACTGTCACTGCCCTGTGCCACTGTCACTGCCCCTGTGCCACTGTCCCACTGCCCCTGTGCCACTGTCCCACTGCCCTGTGCCACTGTCACTGCCCCTGTGCCACTGTCACTGCCCTGTGCCACTGTCCCACTGCCCCTGTGCCACTGTCACTGCCCCTGTGCCACTGTCACTGCCCTGTGCCCCTGCCCCTGTGCCACTGTCCCACTGCCCCTGTGCCACTGTCCCACTGCCCTGGGCCACTGTCACTGCCCTGTGCCCCTGCCCCTGTGCCACTGTCACTGCCCCTGTGCCACTGCCCCTGTGCCCCTGTGCCACTGTCACTGCCCTGTGCCACTGTTCCACTGCCCCCCAAAGCCTCCCATGGCCCAGAGCTGCCCTGCCCTCCCCAGGGACTGGCACTGGGCACAGAGCAGCCCCTGGCACACCCTGCCCTGTGCCCAGCCCCAGCCCCTTCCCTGCCCACACTGGATCCCTGCCTAACACAGCAAGGAATGCAAAGAAGCCCCTGGGCCAATCTAGTGTTAGAATGAGCAATTTGATTAAACTGACAAGATCATGCACACCACTGGAAATGACAAATGACACCTACAGACACAGAACAAATGTGCACCTCCCTCTGTCTCTTCCTGTTGTTTCCAGAAGCTGAAATCACTTTGGTACCTCATCTGTACCCAGTCCAGTTTGCCTCTCTCCTACCACTGGGATGGCACAGAACATAAAAAAAACACACAGGAACAGGTCTCCATATACTTTGTGCAGCAGTGTTTGAAGTTCTAGGCCTGGGAGAGGGAGAAATGGCAGGAAGGAGCCCTGTGTTTTACCTGTTTGATAAAAGCACATTGCCCTCATCCCAAGGGGAGAGCCTTCTCTCCATCAGCTCATCCCTGCCCAAAGTGGGCCACTATACCTTTTTTGGGGAGTGAAAAACCACTCCAGTGAACTGCAATGCAAGAATCCCCCCACTTTGTCCACTTCTCCTCACTTTTAGCAGCAAGGTATTTCTGGAGCACACCCTTCATGACTGCAGCCCCTCTCTAGCCCCCTCAACCACATCAGGGAAATTATGAGAATGAAAGGGACCCCCCAGATCCCCTTTCCCCAGGGTGTTTTGGGCCAGGTCTGCTCTCTCAGAGCACCATGGGCTCTGGCAGGGTTGAAGGGGAATGGAGGGAGTGTGCTCCTGTCAAGAGCTGTGGGCAGAAGGGTTGGTTAGTCACAGGCATTGAGCAACAGCCTCTTTCACCTCCTTGCAACACCAACTGCAGGAACAGGAAAGTCCAGGCAGGTGCTGCCCTGCACTTAAGGATTATTTTGAATAATGAATCCAAAAGATGTGTTTAACTCCTTGAAATACCACTTTCTTTTAAAGCAGAGCCCCAAGATCCTGGGTAAGTTATATTCAAATTTGCTTGAGTACAAAATCAGCAGCAAGAGCTCCCTGCTTCAAACCAGCAAAGAACAGTGACATACAGGGGTCCCTGGGAACTGGGACAGCTTAACTCAGTGTTCTTGGCAACCCAGGCAAATACCTTAGCACACATTCTCCTGCCTCATGTCTTCTTCTAAAAAAGCAGGACAAAGCCTCAGGCACCAGCCTTGCAAACTGCTCCCACATCACTTCCCTTGGAGGCACCTGGGATGGTATTTCCCCTTCTCCAATAAGCTGCTGCTACGAGCCCAGGGTGCAGCTCTTATGGCAGGTGATGTTTCCACCTGCAGCCAGCACACATGACAGGGATCAGCTCCTCTGGAGCCTGGAAAGGAACCCCAGGAGAAGGCAGCAAGATCTGATGAGCAGCAGGTGGCTCCCAGCTGGCACTGAACTGTTTGCTCTTTCTAGGACCTTCCTACTCCTCAAATGGAGGAAGGGCAGAGATAGAAACCAAATTTTGATGTTTTTTGTAGAGAAAGTGGCCTCTCTGCAGCTGGGCCATAAATTTCCCTGAGCATAAGAGGAATGGGGGTGCATATGTCTCCCAAATACCAATGTCATTTTCAGAGGGAATAAAACCTAACTGATCTCTAACATGCAGCAGGTAATTTCAATGCCTTTTGTACATCAACACTACTAGTGAAACAAACCCCAGATTTGAGTATGTGTCAACACATTGGTGACTCACACACTCTCACACACACAGAGTTGCAGACTCTGAATTATCCAGAAGCTTTCTGCTCAGCACTTTTCATCCAGCAGTGATAGAAATATCTCAGCTGGAAATCCTGGTGCATCCCCAGTCTTTCTTGTTCTTGCCCTGAAGCTGAGGTTTCAGCATGTTTGGAAAGAGATTTCCAAGTGGGAAATACCAAATGTGTCAGCCACACATATGCAGCATTGGAAACCTCAAGGCACCAGCTGCCACTAAACCTTGCTACAAACCAGAATGCAGAGGGCTCAGCCAAAACAGGAGGTCTGTAAACATTTTTTAGCAGGCTTGTTGTGACCCTTCCTGACCATCCCTGCCACTCAAGCACACTGAGCACTCCTTGGGAAAATGGATCTGCCTGGCACTCAGGATGCCCAGCCTGTGGTTGCAGACTGCCACAGCTTCACTTGTATTTGCTGCTGCTCTTAACAGCTTACTTTGAATGAATCATCACAAAAAACTGAGGGTTTGATACCTCACAGCTGTGAAGTATAAAGAAAAACCTTCGTAGATACCTTGCACCATAAATGTATTTGTCTGTTCTGGTCTATATCTAGGTGATAAATGAAGACACTTGAAAGAGCTTCTTAATCTTTGAAAAGCAAACCAAAGCCAATAATCCTTTCTAGTTTTATTATACCATCCATCCAATTTCCTTTGCTGTGCTTCCAAAAGCATTGGTGGCAGATGGGCAGCCTACAACTTCCAGCCTGGCTGGGTTTGCTGGGGGGTTCATTGCAGGGCAATGGAGCAATTATCTCCATTGTGCTGGCCTCAGACTCCACAGGTCTGGAAATCTTTCTCAAGGCAAACCTCTGACAAAATCTCATCTCAAACCAGAAAATCCAGACTGACCTTAATGTATATAAATATCTCTAAGGAAGGTACCAAGAGCATGGTGCCAGATTCTTCAGTACTGACCATAAACTAAAACACAGGAAGTTTTCTTCCTCAACATGAGCAAGAATTTCTTTACATTGAGGGTGGCAGAGCACCAGAACAGGCTGCCAGGGAGGCTGTGGGGTCTCCCTCTACAGAGACCTTCAACACCTACCTGGGTGCATTCTGTGTGACCCTGCCTGGACAGGGGGATTGGACTGATGCTCTCCAGAAACCCCTCCCAACCCTAAATATTCCATAATTCTACTAGATACAGCTCTACAAAGCACCCTCATCTCCTGGGGAATCTTTCTTTGGTGATTCTCACAAGTCCCAGGCATCCACATCAGTCTGCAGCCACCCACAGCTCTCTGAGCACCCAAACCCACCCACAGCTCTCTGAGCACCCAAACCCAGTGCACAAAGAGGACCTACCACCATCACAACCCCAAATGAGGTGGGAGGATGCCACAGAACCAAGAGCCTGTTGCTAAGCTTCATTTTCCCTCTGGGGTCCACCACGAAGCCTCTTCAATAATGGCTTTATGTCTCCATCAATCTTATTTAAACTTCAGCACAAATAAATTGCAGCACATCCAGAGTCCCATAACAGCACTCTGACTCACCCAGTCCCAGCAGACATCGTATATTAAATTAGTTTTGGAATGTATTCAAAGCAACTGTTCCAGCTTTTTCAGCTGAGAACTCCCCGTGCTGTATGTTAGGGGAGAGCAGAGCAGGATGTCAACCCCAGACACTTTGGGCTGGGTTATGGGGTTGGATTGGCATTGAATTCCCCCCTTGCTCCCAGCCTGGCTGCAGCAAGGATTTCCTGTCTGGGACCATTTCCACCGTGGGTCCCCATGGTTGCAGACCTAGAGAGAAAGACTGGGAGTTGTGGTCTTAATCTATCACAGCATGTCCTTCAGAAAACCAAAGATGTATTCTTGAAATAATTCAGTATTGTCCAGAGCATGCAGTCCTTTATGACTGAAAGCAGTTGAAGACTGAATTCCTTTCCAAAGGGTCCCATCTTTGTAATTCAGGGGCTTGTTGGATGCAAAAAACAACAAAAAATCCACAAAAAAACCACGACAGCAACAAAAAACCCAAACAAACAAAAAGAACTAAAACCCAAACCAAACACCCCTCCCCAAATAAAACTGCTCCCAAACCACAGAAAACAAAAACCCCCAAATCCTGGTGTTTTCTCCTTTGCTAGAGGCAAAGCTTCAGTGTCACCCCAGGGGCTGGGGGTGGCTGTGTCCCTGTGTCCCACAGACCCCGAGGGGTCCCTGACCTGCAGCCTGGGCAGCATCACAACTGCTCATGGAGAAGCAGAAAGTGCCAAGCATCCTTCCAAGTAGGAAAAAAAAAAAAAAAAAAAGTGAAAAAATGTGCCAAAACTGAATTACTTTTTCACTCACTGCCTGACAAGATAATGATCTGACACGGTTAATTAGCAAATTCCTGAGGCTGTTGTAACCCTCAGACCAGAAGCACACCAAACTTCTTGTTGATTCAGCTGCTTGGTCTCCTCTGCCTCCTCTTATAGTGTACCCTCATCTCCTTTGAGAAACAAATGGGAAACACCTTCCTGTTTAACTCCTGTGCTCTGGAGTGGTTTCCAATCGGTGGACAATCAGCTTTAGGTGCAGAAATCCAATTAATCCGATCAGCTGCTGGTTGGCTGGTATCTGAGGGATGGTGTTGAAGGGAGGGTGCTGTGGGCACCCAGCTGATGTGCTGATTGTGCAGGCTCAGCTTTCCCCACCCCAGGCTCTGTGTGTGCAGCTTTCAGCCCCTCTGCTCTCACTTCAGCCGCATTTCCATTCCAAAGGGGCAGAGGATCTGTGGCGATAAGGACTCCCAAGGCAAAAGGGCATCTCTACTGTCCTTGAAAACCTACTGAAATATTTACCCCTGTAGCAAACTCAGCCTTCCCGGGTCCTGCCAGCATGTCTCATCGTTTTCTGCTTTTGCTGGAGTTAGGGGCTGTACCTGTAAGGACATGGGTCAGCTCCAGCCTGGACTGACCTTTCCTAAGCTGTGCTGATCGAGCCTGGAAAATGACAAGTACTGAGGCTTTTCTGCTTCCTTTCTAAATCATACCAAGCTGCTCAGCAAAAGCTGCTCCGTGTGCACTCCTGCAGCTTTCCTGGATAAATCCAGGTGTTCCCCAGCCTCTGGCCGTGTGTGTGCTCAGGTGTGGAAGAGAGTGGCACTGCCCCAGGATGCTCACTCTGATGCTGAGCACGTTGTGGCTCCTCCTGCCTGGAGGTTCTGGGTGGGCAGTGGTGGTGCTCCCACCTGCAGTGCCACGGTGAGCCTTGGAATGGAATCATCGAGTAATTCAGCTTACAAAAGACCTTTCAGCCTATTGAACCCAACTGTTAACCTCAGGAGCTGCCTCTGTGGCTCTGGCCAGGCACTGAGCCACCATCTCGTGGCTCCTCTTCCAAAGCATCCATCAGATGGAACCTTCCTCAGCCCCCATCCCAGCACAGGGGCAGGGCACTGCTTCTTTGCTATTGAGAATAAAACGTGGGGTGTCTGCAAGCGTGTTTCCACGGAGTGATGGTGCTGAGGGAGGCAGGGATCAGCCCTGCTCCTGTCAGAGCAGAGGGGAGCAGGTTTGGGCAGCCTCACTGTGCTGCGAGCACCGGCAGCTGAGCCGCGATGACTCACTGCTGTTGATCTGGGCAGAGGCAAGAAAAACAGCCTGAATTGCACCCATTTAACATTCTTCTTCTCAGCGAGGGGCTATTAGCTCAGAGCAGGTCTTCAACCCATGCTCCCCCCTCCTCCTTTCAGTGCAACATAATTTAAATTTATTTTTCAGTATTGGAAAAGTGATTTATTTAGAGCCTTGCATTTGAGAAACCAGCTTACATCACTGCCAGAGACATCACATACAAACGGATCACATCTGCATCACCAAACACCTGACAGACTTTGACAATCCTAATTTTTTTAATGGCTGCTCAAACGTGTCCTTTATCCCCATGGATAAAGCCTACAACTATCCCCATGGGAAGGATAGGAGGAAGCTGTAGAGAACATGTTCATGATAGCTGGTCAGGATGACTGTCACTGGGCTGCTCTCCCCAAAGAGAGTTTAACACCCAGCCTGGTGTGGGAAGAGAGCTGTCAGCTTGCATTTCCTACACCCAGCCTCTGCAGCCACCATACTCACTTGTATTTTTCCAACAATTTCCATTTTCTCTTTTCAAAGGACCACAGATGAGCAGTATGGTCTCACACAAATGAAAAAGAAGGGCTGTCATTCCAACAAATAACCTCTACAGCTGCTGGTGCCCTGGAGCTGTCAGAGCATAATCTGTTTGTTTTGAAGGAAATCACAGTGGTAGTTTTTGAGGGGATAGATGGATGGATGGATTGAGTCATACTTAGCTCTGGATGGGGCTCACCAGAGAGGGATCAGATATTCTACTTTCTGAAGTTCATTTCTGAAACCTCTTGTGCATGATTGTAGTAGTTACCATTCAATCTTGAGCCACACACAGCCTAAACACTATATATAAAATAGAATGCTCACATCTTTGCTGCTTATAAACTCCACTTTTAAGCCCAGGAAAGGGCTCATTATGTGGCATGTCCCTGAAGCAAACAGGTGAGCCTGAGACTTTCCATTACTTTCAGTACATAATTTTCAAACTGACAGAAAAATCTTTATCAGTGTTGGGTTGAAACACCAAAGACAGCCAGTCGAGTATGTTATTTGGAGGAAGGGGCTGCACAATGAGGTCTCTCGGATGCTCACCTGGGGACACCTGCCACCACCGGCAGCACCCAGGGTCACTCCACAGGGCAAAGGGAGCAGTGGCACGAACACAGGAGGCAGAGCAGCGCCTGGGGACATGTCCCCGGCAAAGGGAGCTCCGGGTTCGCACGGCCGAGAGATGGCAGCAGCTTGTCACGGATGCGCGGCTGGAGCGGGGACATCGCGCTGCCCGCGCTGCCACACACGGCCGGGGCGCTGGGACGGTGCCGCTGCTTCGGGCGGCGCCTGTGCAGCCCCTGGGCAGCTTTAGTGCATCCCTGGTGCAGCTTTAGTGAATCCCTGGTACATCCCTGGTGCAGCTTTAGTGCATCCCTGGTGCATCCCTGGTGCAGCCCTGCACTGGTGCATCCCTGGTTCAGCTTTAGTGCACCCCTGGTACATCCCTGGTGCATCCCTGGTCCCCTCCGAGCAGTGCCACCCACGGAGGACAAGGCAGGAATGGTTTTGGGCACTTTGGACACACAGTCATCCCCTCCTGAGCAGGTGATGGGCTGGACACCCCAGTGTTTGCTGAGTGTCAGTGACTGGTTCTGCATCTTCTGAGGGTTGTTTGTGGGAGGATAAAATGAGCTAGCAGCATCCTTTGTCCAGTTGTGTATCTGGAATGACTGTCCCTTCCCCTGTACCCCACACAGTGCAGCTGCCAGTGCCCCCAGTGCACAACCTCTCATTTGAGTGCACCATCAGAGCTCGAGCAGTGAAACTCAGAGAAAAACCTCAGTCTTACAGTTTGCCTTTCCCAAAATAATGTAAACATCACATGATTGCTTCCATTTGCTTTTTCCCCTGCTCTATCCCTGTTTCCTGCCTGGCTTTGCTCATTGGGGTGCATCCCCAGGAGCCTGCTGTGCTCCAGGCTGAGATCACAGCTTCAACCCCAGCACTTTGTAAACACCAGAACCTGAAGTTTGCTTTCAGATGCCAGGCTGTGCTTTATAATCCCCGTGAAAACAGAAGGAACTGAGCAGGGCAAAGTGCTGCAGGTGGATTCAGGTGGCAGAGCAGCTGCAGGAAAGGCTCTGGGTGGCAGCAGTGCCCTGCCATGGGTGATGTGGGTGCACCCAGAGGAAGCACTGGGTACAGAGAAGCCCACGGGTGACAGGGCACAGCAGCTCACCAGGAGCTGCCCTGCCTTAGGACAATCTCATCTGCTGTGCATTAAGGTCCAAGTCAGGGCTGAGCACTCCCAGTGCCCCACCTGGCAGGTCTGGAAAGGCAGGGGAGGCACCCTGCCCCTGCAATCTTCCTGTGCCAGGTGCTCCCAGACAAACCCAGCTCTTTGGGGTCACCTCCCAGCCTGATCACAGCCCCACAGCACTGCCCACCACCCATCCTCACCCTAAATAGCTGTGTGTCATCAATAACAACAAGATCCTGGTGGGAGAGGATTTCAGCAGCAGGAGCTGTGATTCATCCCCCAATGGTCTATAGCTCATACAACATATGGCAATGCACTTTCAGAAATTTGGGATGCAAAGAGGCAGACACAGCATGTGCCAAACCAGGCAAGAGGGTCTCTTGGTGACAGAGTTGGGATGCAGATGGGCTCCTGCATCCCTCTGTGCCTGGAGGGGACAGGTGAAGCCCAGGAAAGTGCTGGTGGCTGTCCCTGCATCCCTCCCTCACTGTCCCACCTGTGTGAGCTGCACTACTCACACCCAGCCTGCTTGGCTTTCTAATGGGGAATGCAAGCCAGAAATACCCACAGAAAACCATGCAGGCTTTGGTTAATTAGGAGAGATCAGATTCCACCTTGCCAGAAGTATTTGTGTGGCTCCTTTTCTTTTTCTGGATGGTCTCACTTTTCAAACACCAAAGGTGATTTAGCCCAAACTACAGACTGTGAAGACATAAATCAAGAAGCAATTCCACTGCCATTAATGGTGGTATTCTGAGTTCATTCCAGCACACTAGAAATGAGAGCCTGGTGCAGGCAGGGATAGATGAATTATCAATACATCATTGTGTCTGCCTTCTTCTCCTCCCTTTATTTTTTTTTTTTTTTTAAGCAATTCAGGAATTATTGCTACATATTTTAGTGACTTCTTTCAGGGCTGCATTTGCAACGCTCTGGGCTCCAGCTCAGCACCACCACTGTGAGCTCTACTGCAACATGAACACAAGCTGGGGCAAATCTTGTTTAAAGGGAACTCCTCTGGATTCAGGACTAAATCATTTAAAGAAAATCACAATAACTGTGCAGGAGTACAAACGTTCAGGAAGTCCTTGGTGATGGCTGAAACTAATTTAACCCTGTGGCTGTGCCATGTAATTAGCACTCTTATTGCTGAATCACATGCTGATTGCTCAAAGTGCTGTAAAAGAGGGCAGGGGAAATCACAGTGATGTCAGAGATTGCCAGGGATGCTGCAGTGTCTGCATGGGGGCAGCTTGTAATAGAGCAGCCCAGAGCAGCCCCAGCCTTTCTGAGAATGAGACCCAGGCTTGTGCCAGCTGAGCCCCCCAGAACTCTCCAGGGCTCCAGAAACTGCTGGAGCACAGAGCAGCTGGAAGGGATTTCCCATTTACCAGGCCAAAATTCCATCCCTGAAGCCTGCCATGGAAAACTGCAGTCCAGCTCTGCTGGGCACTCCAGAGATGCAAACTGCCAGCACTGGCTTTCCCAGGGTGATGAATGCCACAGAGGCTGATCCATTTCTCCCTCTCTATCCCACCTTCTAATCAAATCTGACATGATTTTATCTTTGATGAAGCTGCACATGGGACTGCCTCTGCACTGATAAAATACCTTCCTTCTCCTCTCTCTCAGCAGCATCTGGGGAGGGATCCCCTTCTCCTGCTTATGAGGAGAATTTCAACACATTTCTAATATGGAAAAAGTCTTTAGCATGAAAGCAATGTCCTTTAAAAGTTCATAGACACTAAATCTTTTGCATGAAGCCATTTGGCATATGCCATTCATTGTGAGGGCTCCTTGGTGAGCACAGACAAGGCTGCTGCCACTGCTGGAAAATTCAGACATATCTCCTAAATGGCATATTAATAATGAGATCTTTCAAAGGAGGATCCATGACTCATCCAAGAAGAAAAATGGGTCATTCACTGCACTGAACTCTTCAAACAAAAAAGCAGGTTTTTTTGGGTTTGCCCAGTTTAAACCAGAAAAATAGGGAAAGGAATGAGAGAGAAAATGTGGTGGCTGCAGCTGCCAGACCACATGAGCAGTGAGAGCTTGCACTGTCATTTTGGGGTTAAAAATCCCACCCTGACAGGCATTTGCTGTCTTGTATGGCTGTTCCCTAAAACCAGGGGTGCAAGAACTGCAGCATCCTTCATCACCACCTCACCCCACTCCACCCAAAGCCACAAACTCTCTAGTCCTTCCTCAAAACTTCACCTAACAGTGACATCCTGGGTGTACCCAGGGTTGAAGGGACCAAAGCCACCAGCACCAGGATGCTTTGGCAGCCTGGTGGCTTTTGCCCTGGCCAAGATTTCATTAGAGCTGTTAATCTTACTGCTATTACTGTATTATAATCACTTTCACAACCCAACTAAGTCCAGGTCAGCTGTCCATACTGGGTTACTGCATTCATCATTTGCATTCAGCATTTATTTGGGACCATGATTTCATATAATGCTTTGGAGATGAATAAAGGCCATGGCCCTTCCCTGTAAGCAGTTACCCTCCACACTGATGAAATAGCACATTTAATTGCTTTAACCCATACTGCTGCTGTTCCCTCCCTCTCCCTCTGCTGGGATCTCCACATTCAGTGTCTGCTGAGTGCAGCCCATGCTGGTGGTATGAGGAGAGAGGCAGCTGGGCAGAGTAGGACCCCATGAAGGTCTTACATCCCCATGGGGACAAGCTCCTAATTTAATTATCTCAACAAGACAAAGGAGGCTCATGGCAAGTGGCTTTTTGCTGCTAAGCAAATACTTGACAAGGAATGCTGAGCACTTAAACAGCTGCTGGGTTGAGTCAATTGACTTTCAGGAACCCAGGGCTGTAGAACCTAAACAGCATTCGAATCAAATCAATTTTTCCTTCAGGATAAAAAGAGAAGCCTGCCCTATCCTCTTCTACAGCCACCTCTGCAATTCCAGCCAGCCCTGCAGCATCATCCTTTCCCACTGCTCCACACTTGGTGCCAGCTTTGCAATACCAAAACCCAGGGAGCATTTAATCTGAGCTGGCATTCTTCCAATCCCCACAGTCTGTGTGCACTCTGGAAGCAGAGGATGGTGGTTATTCCCCTGGGAGCAGCAGCACAGCCATCCCATCCCAGCTGGTGGGTGCTGCTGTTGGGGCCCCTCCACTCCTGAGGCTCTCAGCTGAACACAAGGGACACAGTAAAAAATTAAACCTCTTGCCTTCCTGCCCTGTGGCTGGTTCTCAAGAACAGCTAGACAAGGATATTTTATTTGAGCCCTTTCCATGTAAAAAGACATTTCCTGTCAAGCTTTCCCCCATCCCATCCTGAGCGTGGTCTCCCATGACAAGTCTCTCAGATTTTATGCTGACCCAAGCAATGGCACAAGTGCCAATGGAGGTCAGAGAGGATGAGCAGAGCAATCACCCTCTCCCTGGGCCAGTGGGGTGTTCCTGGGTGTCTGTGGGAAGGGTGCTGTCACAACACACCCACACTCCAGCAGAGTTCCATTCAGAAATCTGCTCAACAGCAGCACCACTCTCCCCCTCCCAGCCCCTGACAAACAGGGATTTGTTGGCATCCTGACAAAGAGCCTCACAAACGAGGCAATCAGCAGCCCAGTATAATTTTCAAGAAATACAAATGAGCAAATATCTAGTTGTCATGGTAACCCTGAGAGCTGGACTAGACTTTTTTGGTAGATTCCCAAATACAGCTATATTTTTCCTGTGCCCAGGACCCTGCCTGGGGACAGCAGCCAGGGCTGAGAGCAGCATCAGCTCCTGCAGCATCACCCAGAACAGCCCTGAGCAGCCCCAGCACCCACAGGGTGCCAGCTCTGGGTCCTTCTCATGTCACCTGTGTTTGGCTCTGTGCCCTTCAAGGGGGACTGGTGCTCTGAGCAGGGACTGCAGTGGCAATTGTGCTCCTGTCAGATCTGTGCTTTTCCTCTGGCAATTTGCACCCAGGAATTAAAGTTTCCAGCCAAGTTACTGAGCCCCAGCAAAGCAAAAGTGGTTAATGAAGAATATAACCACCCTTTTTAGGTGGCTGTGCTGCAGAGCCTGGCCCAAACAGAGACAGGGGCTCTGGCCCCAGCCAGATCTCCCCACCAGGGCAGTTTTCTCAGGAGGCCTGGAAATCCTTGGCCACAGAAGAGGAGGAGACTTTTGGGGTACCAAAAGGGAACAACATGAGCCAGCCCCATCCCAGGGTCCCCCAGCCTGGAGGAGCCCACAGCAGCTGAGTCTCTCCAGTGCTGCTGGAGCTTCCACTGAGCTTTTGCAATTAGTTCAGGTGCTATTACACCCAGCTTCCTAAAACCCAGCCTGATCCTCCTGCAGGAGCCATGGCTGCTGCAGCTGAGCCCTCTGTCCCCTCTGGTCCCCACTGTCCCACTGATTCCCTGGCAGCAGCAGGGAGCAGATGGCACCAGGAGGGATGGGAAAGCATTCCTGCAGAACAGCAGGAGCATCTCAGTTAAACCAACATCCAATGGGACTCACACAGATCCTGCTCACCTTCCCTGAGCCCCACTGCTCCATTCCTCCCTGCTGCAGACATTTGGGATGCACTAAAGCTGTGGGGTTTAACACTAACCCCACTGCACAGATGGATGATCTCATTTATCACAGGGGTTTGTGGCTTGGAGGTTTTTGGGGGGTGCAGCCAGTCTGTAATGTACTCCCTGAGCTGCTCCAAGCATGTTTTTTGGTCCCGAGATATTTTTGTTCTCTGTCAAAGGGAACCACTCTGTGGCATCCTGGCCTTAGGGCAGGAGCTGAGCCACTGCTCAGGCAATTAAATCCAAGGGAAATGCACAAGAAAAAGCTCATTATTCAGCCGGGCAGCCCTTATTCTCCCAGTCATTTATGGGAGAAAAAAAATCTTAACCGAATTAATAGAGGAAAGGACAGCCCAGCCCAGAGACAACAAGGGAGTGAGGGGTTGTGGGGCAGGAAGAACAGAAAAATAAATAAGTTGAGCCTGGAATCTGGAGCTGCTCCAGGCCATGCAGAGTCTGGAACCAGAAAGGGCTTGGCTCACCTTTCATCAACCAGATCCACTAGAAGTTCATTAAGGAGGTGCAAACTCCTGTTGTTTCCTGAATTTGATTTGATTACTGTGAAATAGAAGACACTGGCAAGGACAGAGGGTTGATTTTTGAGTGAGGACCCTGGAGCCAAAGAAGAAAGACAGGGGGGGTGGGAAACAAAGCCCCGATTAACTTTGGTCCTGACTTTCAGGTCATGCATGTTCGGCTCTTTT
Organism: Erithacus rubecula; assembly: GCF_903797595.1. Lineage (NCBI taxonomy): Eukaryota > Metazoa > Chordata > Aves > Passeriformes > Muscicapidae > Erithacus > Erithacus rubecula. The sequence continues at coordinate 1,265,064 of NC_136669.1, forward strand.
TACCTGGAAATGAAGATGTTAATTGGAGGTGACAGCTTTCACTGGGCTCCCCATTAGCAATATTTTTAACCACAGTAGGGCCCAGATCTTCAAACAGCTTTCCCAAGGGAAGGTTTTAACCTTTCTTTTGAAACATCTCATACCACTTGCAGGGAAAAAAAAAAAAAAAAAGACAGTTGTTTGGCTGGAGGCACAGCAATCCCCAGCAGTGATGAACTCTCCTCTGAGCAGGAGACACGGGAGGAGCAGGGAAAACAAACTGGGAGGGGCAGCCTGGGGCCAGCTTGGCACTGGGAGCAGCCCCAGCCCTGCCATGGGGACATGGGGACACTGGGCTGTCCCACCCTGGCCTCTATCCAGGACACAGCGCCACAAGCTCATCATTCATGTCCTGCCTCCTCAAACCCTTTTCTGCCACACCAACTTTATCCAGCTTGCTGCATCCAGGATCTTGCTTTTCAAACAGCTGGTTTATTTACACACTGTTGTCATCCATACATAATTTATTGTTTTCAGGTGAAACACAAGCCTCTAGAAAACACATCCAATGCTGAAATCCAGAACTGAAAACTACACAAATTGCTAACTTTCCATATTAATATATGAATAGTGTGTATATTTTTAAAATACAATAAAAATTATAGTTGCATTTATATGTGTTATGCATTTATATGTGTGTGTGTGTGTAAATATTTTTATAAATAAAAATACAAAATCAGGGATGACAGCACTTTCTTATTTTAGAAACTTGCTCCAGCACACACATTCCACTCACAACACCATTATTACCCCCACCAAATTTTCCAGCCTCTCTCCAAGAGGAAGCACATCTCAGCTGAAAGCTCCTCTGAGGAAGCAGCTCAAGCTCCCAGTGCAGCCTCAGCTCCTGACCTCAATTCCATCCACTGTGATCACTTGGAAAGTTTTTATCTTGGTGTGTTTTATTTCTAAGATGGTGGCATCAAGAGGGACCAGACAATTTTATGGCAATGCTTTATTCATCTTTGCAGGCAGCAGCTGGGGTGGGTCAGAGCAGGGACAAAAGGGACTCGTGGCTCCCCCAAAGCACCTGCAAGGTACAGGGCTGAGGGAGCAGATTCACATCCCACTGGATTTACTGTGTCTGACTGGGTGCAGCAGTGCCCTGGAGCTGTGTCCCCTGCAGGAGAAACCTGTTTATTCCTCAATAGCCCCACTCCACCCAAACCCTGCAAACCCACCCTGCTCCAAGGAGGAGAGTCCCATCTCCACACTGAGCAGCTCAAACAACCACCCTCACCTCCCCAAAAACTATTTACCTGGGAGACAGAAGTATTTCTGTGGTGCCAGTTCAGCAGAGAGCTGGGGGAGAAAACATCATCTCACAGGGAAACAGCACTGCAAGCTCTGCCCAGCCAGGAGCAGGCAGGGTGTGCCAGCCCCTCACCTGCCCTCCAGCCACACCTGAATCAGCCACACCTGAATCAACCACACCTGAATCAACTACACCTGAATCAACTACACCTGAACCAGCTACACCTGAATCAGCCACACCTGAATCAACTACACCTGAATCAACTACACCTGAATCAGCCACACCTGAATCAGCCACACCTGAATCAGCTACACCTGAATCAGCTACACCTGAATCAGCCACACACCTGAATCAGCCACACCCGAATCAGCCACACACCTGAATCAGCCACACCCAAATCAGCCACACCCAAATCAGCCACACCCAAATCAGCCACACCTGGTGCCAGCCCAGGCCACTCTGGGTGTGCTGGGGGCCAGGCAAAGGACGGGGTGAGCACACAGGCTGCCCCACACACCCCAAAAAAACAGCCAGAGTGATAAAATAAACTTTCCTAGGCAGCTGCTTCCCCCCAGCACACCTCTGTAAAAGAGAGGGAAAAGCAAATTCTTTTACATAAAACCCCAAATCCCCAGGGAATCACTGCTACTCCAGTGCAAGAAACACACCAGAGTCTCCACCTGCTGTTTGCTGTTTATTTTAGCAGAGAGAAAAATTACATGGACAAGAGGCATTTCACATAACTTAACAGAAAACAACACTTTTCCTCCACTCTTCACAGAAAACAGGCAAAAGCATTTTCTACACAGGGCTATTTTTGGGTGCTAACACTTTGGTTTCCTCTAGCACACGGTGGTGGTTGGAGTCCCAGGCTTGGGGGCTGCTCTGCAGTGAGTGCAGCTGCTGCAGTGCAGAGGCAGCTCCATCCCCACCCAGCCAGGAGGGATCCTGCAGCCAGGGCTGGCTGGGGACCCAGGCAGCTCCAGGCTCTGCCAGCCCCTGCCATGCTCCTGGCACGGCTGGGGGGTGGCCCAGCATGAGGGGGTGGGCAGCACCAGAGCCTCAGTCCAGGGCCAGGGAGGGGATCTTGCAGACGAAGGGGAAGGCTCTGCCACAGGCGTTGTCGTTCCAGGAGCGCAGGGCTGCCCTCCAAAAAAACACAAAATTAGCTGGAAAAGGGCAAAAGGAGAGAACCACGCGCTGCCCTGGGGACCTGGACCTCCTGCCATCGTGGGATGTGCTCCCAGTTGTGCCATTCCCAGCCATGCTCATCTGGGGATGTGACAGGGGAGCCTGGCCCCAGCTTGGGCTTGGTGGTGGAGCTGCCAACAGTCCTGTTCCCCCAGAATTATCCATGGGCAGCACATCCAGGCACATCTGGAGCACTGCTCTCACTGCAGTGAGGTGTGAGGTGGGGCTTTTGCACAGGAAGGGTCTTGTCACACTTTACCAAGATGTCCTGGCCCAAGCACAGCAGAGAAAAGCTGGCAAACCAAGGAGTGTTTCCACAGGTTTCCCATCTGGGAGGGGAAATGGGAAAATTTGACCTTTGACTAAATTTGGTAATTCTTCAAGGCAGCTGATGCTCCTGTCCTGCTGCTACTATGGGAGAGGGAGATGGGCAGGGAGCAGAGGGAAAATGAGCATGTATGTAGATGGTGAAAGGAAAAACACCTTTCTACTGCAAAGAAAAAAGAAGAAAATAACACTGAAAAATTAAAATGCAAATCCTCTGGCTGCCAGCGAGCTGTTCAGAAAAGCAGGAGCCATTGGATTGAATGCACTGACATGCAAATAGCACTGGAGGTGCCCGGGGCACTCACCACTGCTGTGCCTGTACCAGATCTGCACACAGTCCTCCTCCTCCGGGATGGAGTGGATCCCATCGTCGGGCTGGCTGCCATCCCAGTAGTGGTAGTCGAAGGAGGAGCCATCTGTCCACTCAAAGTGACCCTCCTGACACGTGGGGAAAGGTGTCAGCACAGAGCTGTGACTGCCCTGGGTGGGGACACAGCCCCACGGAGCCCCCACCCCATCCCCAGTGCCACAGAGCCCAGGGGACAGGGGGACAGTCTGTCACCACTCAGCATTGCCATCCCCAGTGCCACAGAGCCCAGGGGACAAGGGGACAGTCTGTCACCTCTCAGCATTGCCATCCCCAGTGTCACACAGCCCAGGGGACAAGGGGACAGTCTGTCACCTCTCAGCATCCCCATCCCCAGTGACACAGAGCCCAGGGGACAGGGGGACAGTCTGTCACCACTCAGCATTGCCATCCCCAGTGCCACAGAGCCCAGGGGACAAGGGGACAGTCTGTCACCTCTCAGCATTGCCATCCCCAGTGTCACACAGCCCAGGGGACATGAGGACAGTCTGTCACCACTCAGGGACATGGACAGACACCACTCAGCAAATCTAAACAGCACATTTGGGCTCTACACCTGGAAATTTGCCAAGAACAGCCCCACATTTTGTAGTGTTCTCACCAGGGTGAGCCCAGAAATTAAGTCTATATATATTTTTAACACCCCCACCCAGTTATGCATTTCTTTTCATTTTCCATTCCTTTTCCAGTATCTACAAAAAATTTGCTGACATGAGACTCTTCTCCTGATGGTCTCCATTTTTCTTTCTAACATATTGGACTATATATTTCCAACATGTCAGCTTCCAAAAGTCACAGAGTATCACAAGAGAGCAATGGAACTTGGTGATTTTTGACACTGAAGACCTTTTCAGTTCATTTGCTCTTCTTGGACCAGTAGCACAATGCTCTGTTAATCCAGTAATAAAATGTGATATGAGTAATTACTGATTAATCTATTAATTCTAGTAACACTTCTCTTTTAAAAGTAGAATGGAATGGGTGAAATAAGTTTCTCTACATGCTGCACCACAGACTATATGCCACCTCCTGATTAAAGGGGGCATAAGGAGACAAAAAGAAAATCAAGTGGCTTTCCAGGAGAGCAGAGAGAGGTGAACTGTGTTGGGTTGATGTAGCCAGAAATGTGAATTCTGTCCCCATCTGTTGCAGCAGGGTGGGGCAGTGTCCCTGATCTCCTGGCACATATTATCTGCTAATGGGCCATCTTTAAACCAGCTGGACAATCATCTTTACCTTTCCCTTAACCCACCCTTCATCCAGGAGGTATCACCTGTTAATGGGCCATTGTTTAAAACTGGGTGTGGCAGGGATCTTGATCTCCTGGCACACATTATCTGCTAATGGGCCATCTTTAAACCAGCTGGGCAATCATCTTTATCTTCCCACAGCCCATCCTCCCTCCAGGAGATATCTCCTGTTCATGGCCATTGAATCCCAGGGCATGGCTGATAAAATTCCATCATCCCACTGGGAGATGCTCCAGCCAGGGCAGGAGCCAAGCCTTTCCTACCCAGATAAAAACTGAGATTTTGGACACCAAGGGACCTTCTTTCCACTGGATTCCAGAGGAAAGCCAAACCTTTCCACATCATCCCTGGAGCTTCAGAGGAAACTGCACCTTCTCCAGGAGCACTGCTCCAGCTGAACCACATCTGCCCCTGCAGGAGGATGCAGCACCATGGAATGGGACTGTGCCACCACCCTGACTGACTGAGGGTGTCAGCTTGGATTCTGACACTGGCAGGGTTTGGGATTGTTCTTTGTAATACTGCATTGCTATTTTAATTTTCCTAGTAAAGAACTGTTATTCCTAATTCCCCTATCTTTGCCTGAGGCCCCCTTAATTTCCAAATTATAATAATTTGGAGGGAGGGAGTTTACATTCTCCATTTCCAAGAGAAGCTTCTGCCTTTATTGGCAGAGAGCTGTCCTTCAACCCAGGACATGAAGGTTCCAAAGCCCTGTCCCAGGTGGCCCCAGGTGCTCCCACCTGCCGCAGGTCGTTGAGTCCTGTCCAGATGTCGGTGGGGATGCCGGGCACGCGGCTGTTCACCAGGTCGTACACAAACACATTTTCTTCCCAGCTGCCAAACAGAGCAATAAAGGGCAATCAAGAGGATGTGGCAGCAAATGGTCAAGTGTGGCCCTAAACATTCACCCTACCAAATGTGTCCCCTGCTCCTCACTGCTGTTGGTTTGCAAAGTCTGTGCAAGAGGAGCACAGTGTTGGTGAGAGCTGTGCGAGAGGGAAAAAGCCTGTGGAATCATATTGTACTTTTATCCATTTTTCAAGAGTAAAAAAAAACACAGTTTGGGGAAATTTAGGGAATACTATGCCAGTCTTCCTGCCAGTCCAGGAAAAGGCATTTATTTCTATAATGCCTTTGTGTGACCTGTGCATCAGCCTTGACTGGGCCACTGCTGCAGAGGGATGGAACACGAGCCTGCAGCTGACACAGAGGCTGTGATGTGGGGATTTTGGCCCTGGTTTCCCTCCTCCCCAGGCTGCTCCTGCACCCCTCACCTGTGGATGGAGGCCAGCTTGGCTGACCTGATGCCAATGGAGAACTCAGCACAGTAGAGGTCGGCCTCAGCCCAGGTTTTGTTGATGGGGAAGTAGCGGTAGCAGTGCCCCTCGTACTCTGTCCAGAACAGCGGGCAGGAGTAGGCATGGACAGGCTCAGGCAGGGCTGGGGGCAGAGCACAGACACCCAGCAGCTGCTGGTGAGACAGCCTGGCCAGGAAGGTGAGCAGCTGGTGGAGGCAGCAGTGCCCAGCCCTGCTGTCCCACTTCACCCTGCAATTCACTCCAAACACACGCAGGGAAAACCAACTGCTGCAGGAGCTGTGCAAAAGTGTGCAAAAATCAAAACACATTTTAAACGAGTTGTGCATTTCTCAGTCTCATCTGTCTAAATCAGGAGGGACATTCCAAGCTAGCTTGACATCATTCTAGGTAGAGGATGCTTAAAATAAAGGCACAGACATTTGCTACTGTGAAAAGGGAGATAAGGGCTCCTCTTGCCTCTATCAGCAGCACTGGAGCCACTGTGCTGGGAGAGGAGCTGACAGCCAGGGCTGGGGTTATGGCTGTGCTCTGTCCTCCTGCAGGGACAGCCTGCAGCTCCTCCCTCCCAGGAAAGCCCCATCCCTGTCCCTGTCCCTGTGCACGTAGGCACTGCATCAGCCCCAGGAGCAGCCAGAGAGCTGCCAGCCTGTCTGCCTCCAGATAACAGCCAGCCCACCAGCTGCTCCCCCTCCCCTCCTTTCCTGCACAGTGGGGAAGTTGCCCCAAAAGAGGCCCCTGTGGGGGCAGGATGTCCTTTTGGAGTCTGTAGCTGCCTCTGTCTGAACACAGCAGTGGCACTAACACCCTGCTCTGACCCCTCTGTGTTCTGCTCCACCATGGGAGGATGCAGCACCCAGGACCCTCAGCTCTTGGGGCACACAGGCTCCACTCTCTGCTGGTTTGTGAAGTGGGGGATTGCCAGCTGCCCCTGAGCCAGGGATGGTGGTCTGGGGTCAGTGCTGCTGTCAGGCCATGGGGCAGTGGGCAGGGTGGGTGTGCAGGGCTCAGGGCAGATGTCAGATGCCATCAGACTATCCAAGCAGGCAACAGGCTCAAGCCCAGAGAGGTCAGAACAGGGGCTGGGGGAATGGCTTTCCCTGAGGGAGGGGAGAGCCAAACCCTGCCAGCACCAAGGGATGTGGCTGTACCAACAGTGTGGAGAAAAAGAGAGGCAAGGTGAATCCAAAGCAGCTGTGTGAGCATTCCCAGAGCCAAATCCTTCCCTGTGCCAGTGCTGGCAGCTCTGGGTGATAATTTCATCTTTCATCAGCTCTTTCCACATGGGGATCTCTGAGTGTTCTACAAGCAGCCACCAGCCAGCCCATAGGGGACTCCTGTCAGTCCTCTCCCCAGGTGACAAACCACAAGTGCAAAGAACCTTTTTTCCTCCTGAGCATGGCCAAGTGAACTCTAATCCCTGCGGGGCTGTCACCCCCCAGGCTGCCCTGGGACCCCCAGCATCCCTCCAGAGCTGGGACTGGGGCAGCTCTGCACCCTGCAGCAGCAAATCCCCAGGGCCCAAGGGGCTCTCCCATCCTCATCAGCACTAATTATGGGCTATGGAGGAACCAAGATAAGGCCTGAGGGGCTGGAAGAGTAAAATAGCCTCTGGGGAGAGTGGGTGAGATAAAAACAGCTCAGAGATGAAGAGTTCAGTTCTCTGATCCACATTCAGCCATAACTGCACTGGGAAAAGCCTTAGAACAGCCCTAGGAGATGCAAATCACTTCCCTGCAGCAATAGAGCAGGACCAGCAACCCCAAAATCTGATGTGATTGCAGGGAGCCAAGCCCTCCTCCCCTCATGGTGCTGGCCAGAGCTCCCTGTCTCCACCAAAACCAAAGCAGAGCCAGGGCCAAACCTTCAGCACAAGGCTTCAGCTTTAGCAGCAGGTCCCAGGTGAGGCTTTAAGGACAAGCTCCTGCCCTGCAAGGACTCCAGGCTGCTGCTCCTTCCTGCTGAGCACAGCCCAGAGGGCACCACCAGCTGCCCCAGCAATTGGGATTTTATGATAGTGCCTTGACAAAATCCTCACCTGGGCAAAATTCACAGGGCTGAGCCCAGCAGCATCCCCAGCAAATGGAGCCTTCACTCCTGGGTGCTAATTGCAGTGAGCATCCCATCACTGTCCTGGCTCAGAGCCAGCCCAGGGGACCCCAATTTCCAGGGAAAATCACCCTCGTGTTTGCTCAGAGCAGCTGAAACCAAGTCAGAAATTGAGACAGTCCCTCTTTGTTATTCCATACTGGTTCCCATTAGGTAGCATTAATGTGACGAGCTTCAGTGAACCAGAGGTGCCTGAAGGAATTTAAGGTTAAATATACCAAAAAAGGAAAATATGGGAGGTCAGCTTTTAATTAGCATCTTGTCTGTTAGGTCAGGATCAGAGGCTTTGGCTGTCTCTTTGGAGGAAAACTACTGCTCCCAGTTTTTCAGGCAGGAACAATTAGGGGAGCTGCTTTATTTGGAATATTTGTAGCAGAAAAACCATAAGAAATTTGATGGTGGGTTGTGAGCATAGGGGTCTGCTCATGGCTCTGCAGGAAAGCCTCACAAGCCAAGCCAGCAGCTGTGTGTGGTATTTTGATCTAGAATGTGACAGGGGAAGCATTTGGGTTTTTTAGACCCAATCCTCACTTTTAAGCAAACCAGCAAAACATCAGCTCCTCCACACAGGGCAGGATCAGCATGGGGGCTCCCCCCCAACCCCAAGTCAGTCCATCCATTTGTCCCCAAATTCCTGGTGAAAAATGATGGCAAGAATCCCTTCTCCCCTTTTTTATTTACAATGCAGGAGTTTTAAGGGCAAGACCACATTTTAAAACAGCACCAGCAAAATAGATGTCCAGACTCAGCTGAGGATAAGATTCAGATCAAGCAGCTGTTACTAACTCAGAAAAGCTGAAAAAAAAATATTTGAGGTCAGAAAAAGTTTTGTGCTCTGTATTTGTGTCAGTGCCAAATTGGAGCCTTTTTATTTATTTGCTAGCTGAGCCCCACTGTAGAACTACCAGGAAAATCACTTATCAAAATCATACAGAAGCTGGCACTGCTTTGCCAAAAAAAGTTTCACTTCCCCAGCTGGCCTATTTCCAGCTAGAAATAATTAACTAAGAAAATCCCAGCCAGTTTCACAGGGGTTTCTCTTCAGGATGCTACTGGGAAAAAAACCTACCACCAGCTGCATGGCTCCCCTGCACTCAGCTGGTGAAGAGCAGGTTTGCTCCTCAAACCTTCATCCCAAGGAGCAATGCTGCCTCACTTCCAGGGACCTGTGGGTTTGAGATGTGAGATCTGAGACTAGGACAAGGCTGGCAAGAGATGCCCAGGCAAGGAAGACTGAGGAGCTGCAGCTCCATCAAAGGGTTTTGGACAGCAGACCAGCCCAGGTCAGTGCTGGCAGCAGATGCTCTTCTTGTTGCAGAGAATCAAAGAATTCCATTTCATCAACAGCTGACAGCTTTCCTCAAAGCTTAGAGGAGCCAGGAGATACCCCCCTTGGCACATCCACAGGCTAATGCTGCCCTCTGACCTCAAAAGGCAAGTGAACCTCTCCAGGTCTTGGCAAGCAGCTGGGTTTGGAGAGTGTCCATCAACACTCAGAGGCTTGTCTGGAATTAATGTCAACAGGGAAGAGCTGAGGGGATCCCTGCCATGTGTAACTCTGGGTCAGAACCCCTCAGCAGAACCTGAGGGCTGTGGTGGTGAGAGTGAGGGATGGGCAGTGGTCCCAGCTGGCTGAGCTGGGGCTCAGGACCAGGATCCTGGGGCAGCACAAGTCACCTCTCAGCAGCTCAGGCCAGGGACAGGGACAGCAGCAGGGCTTTGGCCAGGCTCAGCACTGCTGGAGCTGTGGGAGTTGAGGGCATGGGGGAGACAGGGGACCCCAGGAGGAACCCACTCCAGCAGAAACTGCCTGTGCCTGAGCTGGGGGTGCCAGCTGAGCCAGGTGTCCATCCCAGCACATCCTCTGTATTGAGTAAACCCACAGAATAAGCATTTAAACAGGAGGGCAGGACTACAACAGTGCTGTTGTGTGATGTAGGGATGCCTCAGCCTTAAACCCTGACATTATAGTGACCATGGGCAGACAATGACACCTTCATGTGACTTGCAATATTTGTTTTTCCTTAAGGGATGAAAGAGCCTCTCACTGAGCATCCAGCTTCCAAAGAAGTGATCTGGGGAGGGACCTTGGTCTCAATGGGGTTGTGTGGAGCTGCAGGGGATGGTTCATCCACTGATAGACATGAATCTCATTACTGGGCAATATTTTACACAGCCTGAAGTGTTTATCAAGCACATGCCACAAGTTTTCAAGTAAAATATTAAACATCAGTTGAAGCACATTGAGAGGGACATCCTCTCCCACTGAGGGCTTTGCTTTTTAAAATTCTTTAATGAAACCAAGCTGGTTTTACACTTCAAATCCTCTGCCAGGTGTGTTTGGAGTTGTGAGGCTACAGCCAACACCGGCAGCAGCTCTCCTGCAGCTGGCACTGACAGATAGAAGTTATCTTGCAGAGTTTTTTCCTCCTTAATTGGTTTTGGCAAAGCTCCCACGGATTAGGCGTCTGGCAGGAAAGCCAGGCTTGTATCGATCCCTTTTCTCATGATCTCACCAAGCAGCACTAACAGTCCCTTTCCACTCACAGTCCCGATAAACCTAACAGGGTTCAAACCCTTACTTGCACCCACAGTGCAGAAAAGTTTGGGAGAAATCGAGGTGACATTCAGGAGTCAGCAGCAGCTCAGAGAAAAGAAGGGGAATAAGGAGAACCCCGTATTTGTTTCACATGCAGTAAGTGTGAATAAACGAGGGACCTCAGAGCCAGCACAGGGACTTTTGCCATCCCGAGACAAGGGCCGGGACTGCCCTTGGCACGTCCCTAGGGTGAAGAACGAAGTTGGTTCCAAAGAAAATCCGGGATTTCTGGAGCGGGGGAAACCAGCTGCCAGCCCCGCGCACACACACAAACACACACAAAAACACACAAAAACACACACACAAACACACACACAAAAACACACAAAACACACACACACACACACACAAACACACACACACGCTCCTTCCCCGCCACCATCGCCCACCAGCCCGCCCCGCACTCACCTTGGCTGATCTTGATGTTGGTCTGGGGGAATCCCTGGGTGCCCAGCAGGGCGGCGAACAGCAGCACCCACAGCGCCCGCCCGCTGCCCATGGCCGGAGCCCGGGCACCGCTCCGATCCGCCGGGGGTCTGCGGGGCTCGGGGGTCCCACGGGGTTCGGGGGTCCCGCCGGGTCCCGGCTCGGTCCGGCCGGAGTGCGGGTCCCTCCGGCGGCGGGGGTCGCTCGGGCCGGGCCCCGCGGGTTGTGGGCGGATATAGGGGCGGATATAGGGGCGGATATCGGGGCCGCTTGCCCCCTCCCCCGAGCGCTGGCTCCTCGCAGCCCGCCCCCGGCCCCGCTCAGCGCATCCCGGCCGGACCGGGCCGGGCCGGGTCCCGTGCGCTGCTCGCACAGCGCTGCTGTCCCCGCGGGGCAGTAAGGACAGTAAGGACAGTAAGGACAGTAAGGACAGTAAGGACAGTAAGAACATCATCGTCCCTCCAGGTGCATCCCAAGCGGTGCTCAGTGTCCCCATCCCGCAGAGCCGCTCGGAGGAGCGGAGGAAACTCGGGGCTCCCGAGCGGGAGGAGCCCGTCCCTTCGGGGTGACAGACCGGGCAGGGAACGGGCAGGGACCGGGCAGGGAACGGGCAGAGAACGGGCAGGGACCGGGCAGGGACCGGGCAGGGATCGGGCAGGGATCGGGCAGGAACCGAGCGAGACCCGTGACTGCACCGGGACACCCGGGAGGGAAGCAGGCTGTGTTCCATTCGGGATTTTTTCCCAGAGCAAGGCAATGGGCTGACACACTTAAACACTTAAACAGGGAGGAGGAACCCGCAGCTGCGCCCGGGGCTCCAGGGCTGCTTCAGAATTTTCTCGGTGCTCATCTGCCAGGTCTGTGCTGGGTCCACGCCCTCACTAACAGCAAAAACCCGATATGATACAGCATATCATAGTACCGATATAATCCAGCGTGTCTCCTTCCTGTGGTCAACGTTTTGTTAGATATAAACTTCAGATTTTTAAAAACAATGTATAAAATTCTTTTCTAACTGTTGCACTCATAAGGGAAATAGTACAGGCACAAATACTATACAGTTTTGTCGTCCGGTTCAATTTCCAATTTATGCCTTAAATCAGCACTGAAGGAACTGCTTAGGAACACTCCCAATGCTGTTCCCTTTTTATTATTAGCTACAGATTAAAATTTTCAGCATTTTGGACCCATTTTTAGAAATTCAAATATAAACAATTGGCGGTGACACCAAGCGTTCAGTACAGTAAAGCATCCAGACTTAACTCATTCAATCAACTTTTTTCTATTAAATTTACTTTATATTAAATAAAGCCTTTTAAGAACACCTCCCCCCTTCCATACATTGATCTGAAATTAACTGGCTCAAGGAAAAGCCTACTGCTACAGCAGAGCACTAAAAATGAAGGAATTTGGATTATTAGAAGTCAAGACATGACTCCATGCCTTTTCCCCTCTTTCCTGTGTGCCATCCTCAGATACAGCCAGTGTTATAAACAACTTTTAACAAACTATGGAACAGAAATCTTTGAGCATATTAATGTACTCCCAAAGCACAAATATTCATATATAAAGAGGGAGCAGAGATCCTGAATAGTTTTTATGCTGGTTTCTGTGAACCAGCCCCATGGCACAGCAGCTGGCACCAGCTTTGCTGCCAGCACAGGCAGTGCCAGCTGCACTTTGGGTCACCTTCCAACTTCACCAAACATGAGCTGCACCTCACCTGCAGAGCCAGGAGCATGGCCACAATCCATCCCTGCAGTTTTGTGTGCTCTGCAGGCCAGCAGCTCCCCATCTGCTTCTGTTCTGCTCTTACTGACCTTCCCTCTGACCCTCACCAATTTTTGGCATCCTGTGTACATGACTGTTCCTCATTGTGGGACAAATACCTGATGACTCCAAGGACAGACTCAGGTAAGGTTATCTTCTCTTCACATTTCATCCCCAGTGCTGAGCAGAGCATGTGTCTGCTCTCGTGGACATCCTGAGTTCATTCTGCAGCCCACATGGAAGAATATTAATGTCAGCCACAGTAACTGCTGAAATCCTTGCCTGAGCCTTCATGAGTTGCAGGAAGAGATCAGCCTCCTACAGCATGTTTGCCCAGGACTGCCCATGGGGTCCCTCTGCACTCTGATTTTTTGATGAGACAAACCAGGAGGAAGCCAGAGAACAGAGATTTGCCATCAGCTTCACTGCAGGACAGAGAAGAAATGGCATGTTGCAGAGAGGCAGGTTAGAATTGATGCCCAGCATCCACAGGGTGCTCAGGACAGCCCTGCTCAGCCCTGCCCTGTGCCCTGTGCTGCTGGCACACAGCAGGGAGCCAGTGCCAAGTGCTGAAGGGATGCTGATGGCAGAGCCACAGCACAGACCTGCCCTGGAGCAGGAAAAGCTGCACAATAGCAGGGATTATTGACCCACACACTCACACCTGCCAAAGCAAGCAGTGAGCTTTTTTTGGTTTGGGTTGTTGTGGTGTGGTTGGGCTTTGTTTTATTTTGCTTTGCAAGACTCACCTGTGCCTAACAGCAGCAGCAAAATAACAAACAGGGGTGAAATAGGCTTATATGTGTTGTTTTTTCCTTTTTAAAAATAGAAGTATTAAAAGTACAGGTGGTACTGGGGTTTCATTTTGGGCTTCATTTAATGAATAGAGGAGGGAGATGAGTGCTGCCCCTCCTGCCATGTGCCATCTCTGGAATCTGACACATCCAACCCCCAGGGAGTTGTGTGGGGTCTGGCTGGGAACCACCATGACCAGACCAAGGCATCCAGACTGACCCCAGCAGCAGGTGCCCAGTTTCTCTCAAACTGCTCCCACTTTATCTGCAGTGAGTAACAACATTTCGGATTTCACTCTTTCATAAGCATAACTGAAGCAGCTCAGCACAAAGGTAAATTCAACAAGCATCACTCCAATCTATGTGGCACAATTCAATAGAATTTTATTTTCAATAAATATACAATCTGCATCATACCAGACAACACACTGTGGAAAAATAAAATGTACAGAAGCAACTGACAGGACAGCTTGACCGTAGCTAAGTTCACTTGGTGACCTGAAGAACTACCTGGGTGAACACACACAGCACAGAAAGAGCCACTGCAGTCTGTGAGAATCAAAGTTGTCTTTTCTGGGTCTTAACCACCAAAATCCCTGGAGCGGGACTTTTTTGATTTTTTTTTTTAATTTATTTTTGCACAGCACATTAGAAAGGATGCGAGCTGGTTTTCCCAGGACAAATGCTACTGGAAATGTTTATTTTGCTCTATCAGCACGGAATCTACTACGCACACAGACTGGCAGGTCACCACTGAGGGGACACGGGTCCCTCTGACGTGGGGCCACACAAACACACACACACCAACAGCAGCTTAATTCTGTCAAAACTAGAACGAGGACAAAACCGCAGTCGGAATCGATTTCACCACAGCTTTAAAAAAGTATTCTAGCCTAATGACCACGTTCAGCAACGAGAGCACACGGGGTACTTACACCTCTGAGAGGATGAGATCTGGAGTGGAGGGACAGCAGGGGCAGCTCCTCCATCCATCCATCCATCCATCCAGCTGTGCTGCCCAGGGCTGCCCCCCGCACAGCCTGGGGGGCGCACACAGCACGGTGGGGGCAGGCAGCCAGATGTGCAGCCCCCGGGGGGACAGCTGCATCCAGATGTGCAGCCCCCGGGGGAACAGCTGCGGCCAGATGTGCAGCCCCGGGGGGAACAGCTGCGGCCAGATGTGCAGCCCCCGGGGGAACAGCTGCATCCAGATGTGCAGCCCCGGGGAACAGCTGCATCCAGGGGGGAACACGTCTCACCGGGGCGCTGCCTTTGCCCCGGGGCTGTGCGCGGGGGGTGCTTGGCCGGCTGTTTGGTGTCTCCGCCCGCTGTCCCGGTGTGCCGGTGTCCCCGCGCTCAGGTGGCCTCCAGCGAGGCGGGGGACACGCGGTCGCAGTCCTGGCGGGAGCGCAGGCTGTGCCACTGCTCCACGGCCGTGCGGTGCGAGCCCAGCATGCGGCGCCAGTGGCTGGACTCGGGCGCGCCCGTCGAGTACTGCCCCAGCACGATGCGCCCGATGAAATCATTGCTGCTCTTCACGTTGTGCCCGTACACTGCCGGAGAGGAACAGGCTGGTCAGGACAAAAGGGCAGCGCCCCACGGAAACTAACGCGCTGCTGCGGTCATTGGGAAGTGATCCCTGTTCATCTCACAGATGTTCTGGGGTTGGTATAAACCAGGATGTCGCTGCCGGTGTGGTCTCTTTGATCCTGAGATCGCTCGCAGCAGGACATTCGGTGGTTTTAGAGCTCGTGTTTTTCCCGGCTCGGGCACGGAAGAAAAGCTAGAAGCTGTTTTCTGAGGTTTTCAAGGTTCTTTATTCTTTCTTATCTAAGGAATTCTTTCTGAATGGCAAAGGTCCCTCTAGCATGACAGTCAGAGGTGCACTGTCTTATCTTTTATACTATAAATTACCTACATGATGGTGACAATTACTTTCCAATACATGACCCTTACATTGCGCTGTCCAGTTTTCTCCCAAACCAATCCAGAAGTGCCATTCTGGCCCAAAAGATGGACTCCACAAAGAAGGAGACAGAAAGACAAACCACGCCCCAAATCCTCCATCTTATCTCTAAATCTCTTATTATAAATGCTCTTGTCCCTGCACCCCTCACCTTTGCTTTACCCCTTTATTATCTCACTCCTCTGGGCCTGTTTGAGGTGTGTCTGCAGCTCCCAGCTGAGCCCTTTTTACCCACTGCAATAAACTGCAAACTTCAACACCAGAACACAGAGAGTGCCTGAGTTTGTCCTGACCACTGTCCCCCACCAGCTCCTACATGTCCAGGTGCCAGATGGCAGCATTTTGGGTATGTAACTCTGAAAAATGTTAGAGAAACAGGAACTTGGAAGGAATAAAATAAGCTGTGCTACAGACTGAAATACAACTCGATCAAACAAGACATCCACAGTTACCATGGTATTTACCATGATGAATAGCTAAAGTAGATTCATAGAATGATTTGGGTTGGAAAGGACCTCAAAGATCATGAGGGACACCTTTCACTGGAGCAGGCTGCTCAGAGTCCTGTCCAGCCTGCCCTTGAAGGAGAATTACATCATGTAAAGAAGGCCAAAAGCTCTGCCTGAGCATCATGAAATGACAAAAGCAGCCTGAGCCCAGAGAAATGCAGGAGCAGCATCTCAAGCTGCCTTTCTCCAAGCACACATCACACAAAGCACTCCAGTGCCAGCCAGCAGCCCTCCCTGCTCAGAGACAGGAATCACACAGGTCCAGGCTGTCAGCAGGATGTTCACAGGGTAAGAATTTGCCATAATTGTCACTGCAGCTCCTTGTGAAAGCAACCCAGGGAGAGACATCAACCCAACACCCTGTCCCTTGGATTAGCCTGGAGCAAAAGATCACAGACAGCAGCAAACCCTAATGATGGGTTGACCCTGGGAAAGGCTGAGCACTCCCACAGACAGGAGCAAAAGCACTTTGTGTGTTGTGAAGCCCTCAGCTCATTAGAAAGTTGAAACAAAGTCTTTGCAAGCTGAAGCCAGGATATCCACAGGCACTGCCTGGAATATTAGTGATTAAAAAATCTCCTCAGGAAAGAGAGGGGTTTTAAGGACAAATGTCTACAGAAGCTCCATTCCAGCTGGGCTGGTGCAGGCAGAGCATGTTCAGCCTGGCATGGAGCCCCTGCCAGCAAAACAACATCTGGGAGCCCCCATGGCATCACCCCAAAGTGTGCAGGACACCAAGCACAGCACACTGAGCCTCATTTTAACCACACACCTTGGCAAAGGCTATATTTCCTATTATATTCCTATTATATTCATTATATTTCACCTATATTTCCTATTATAACAAATGGTCAGCACCACTTGAGCTGCCCCTCTGACTGCACAGGCTGGTTCCTCACCTCTGTACAGTCTGGGCTCTGCTCTGGGCCACTCAGGCACCACCTGCAGTGCAGTCCTGACATCAAGCAGTGCCAGATTACATCTCACTTGATCCCTTCTGGCAGCTCTGACACACACAGTTTATGGGCAGAGATGGTTCTGCTCACCCACATCACCTGTGGATATTTTAGACAGCAAACTTCAAACGCCCAAGTAATTTGTTCAAAAAAATTGCTCTAAAAAAAAAAAATCTACCCTGCAACTCAGAGCCCTGTAAGTCTGTTTTCCACTGACATTTAGAAATGATCTGGGGTCCACCACCCAGCAGGCAGACTGCATCTCTTTGCCTGTCACCATCAGTTATCCAGGGCTGATGCTATCAGGGTGCCAAGCAAGTGCCCCTGTCAAGAGTTCAGGCTGGTGTTTTTTGGAAAGGCCACCTTCTGAGGACACAGTCAGGAATTCTGAGCCATCCATCTCCAACTAATACACAGCTTGTCAGGGTTATTAATGAGCTCTCCTACAAGGCAATGGATCACAGGTGTAGCTAACAGGACTATACTGAATGTTTTGCTATGATTTATTGGCCTACAGAAAGAAAATATTGTGATAAAATGACATAAAAATACCCCAAACCCAAAATTTTCAATAGGATATTTTTTTTTTTTTTTTTCCCCAGGGTTTTGGTTTGTGTTTTTTTTTTTTTTAATTTTGTTTTGGTTTGGCTTTGTGTTTTGTTTTGGTAAAATGAAGGAAGATGAAGCCTAATCCTGGGAGACTGTACCAAGTAATTTAAATCAAGGAGCCTTAGAGGCCAACAATTAATCACAGGATAAATTAACAGTGGAGAAGTACCCCAGGCATACCAATCCTTCCAAAACACTCCATGCCAGGACTGTAAAACAAGCAGGTGTGCTAACTAAGGGCACCTGTTATTCTACTGCTGATCCAAGTATTTTGAATTCTTGTAATGCAAGTTGCTAATCTCATTGTGTCAGGTAATTAGCATGCTGAGTCCTTTGGGGTATTAATGGGCTAATTATACAAGCACTGTTGCTTCTGTCATTAACTACTGCAGATAGCACAGACACTTATTGCTGAGGAGCAGTGAAGAAACTTGCCAAGGCCAAATGTTTATTCTCACACAGGTAGCACTGGACTGACCTCAGGTTTACAAACTCAGGTTTTCCACAGCATCTCTCCCAAAATAAGAGTATTGGTCTAACACTCAGCTGGGATGGACAAAAGACTCTCTAACAATTTAAAGTTACAAAGTGTGTGTTTGTTCAGTGTGAGGTAATCCTCCAATACACACTGCACAATCACAGAGTTTATTTATTGGCAAAGGATTCAAACAAATACATATTCATAATAACAGTCACTCCCATTCCTGCTTCCTATGGTAATTAGCTTGAATAGCAATTAAGCATTGATTGACTTCTGAAATTAAATTTGGGGTCATTTTTGTGTGGAGGGGTCTCAAAAGGAGGAAGTAATATGACAATACAAATGATTTCTGGGGACAGTCCAGTTTTCCACAGAATGGGTTCTGGTGCATTGTCTGTATTCCTTTGGATCTGCTCACAAGTTTTGTCTTTTCCCATTGTAAGCCCAGCTGAGCAAACATGAAATGACAGACAATCAATTATTTAAGTTTCAGATAACTACTCACTTTTAATTTTTAATTATTTTCAGCAAGGTAACTAAAATCCTGATTTTCCAAGATGAGTGTTTCACTGCCCTGCTGTGTCCCTGGGAGCCCCAGGCAGCTGCACCAGAGCCCTCTGCTCCTGCACACTGGCACACAGCAGGGCATCCTCACCTGCACTGCAGCCAAAGATCCACAAAAAATCCACCAAAAAATAAAAATCCACCAAAAAAAAAAAAAAAAAAAAAATCCACAAAAAAATCACAAAAAAATTCCACAAAAAATCCACCAAAAATCCAGCCTTGCAGGGGGCAAAAATCTGCTGCTCTTTCCTTCCAGCTTGTTCCACAACAGGTGAAGGAGCTCCATGGGCAGCAGGTGAGCATTCTGCCTCACACTGAGCCCAGGGACTGAGCTGTGTTCCTAAATCTGAACATCTCCTGACAGAGTCTGAAAGGAGCTCACAGTAAACTTCAGATTCAATCTGCCTTTGGCCATGAAAACAGTGACAGCATGGAGCTGCTTAATAGCAGAAAATTAAGTAATTAACATTTGGGATTTTCAGACTGACCCAGACTCTGGTTATGAACTGGTAGATGCTGCTTTCCATTTAAGAAGAATATTTTCCTGTCAGAAACTACACACCTGATCTCATGAGCTCTTTTTCCACTCTCAAAGTAATTTACACAATAGCAACATCCATCTCTAGGCCAACAGAGCAAAAAGCAATTAAAGAAGTAGAGGTCAAACCAATTCCTTCTGCAGCTGCTCTTCAGAGGGACACATTTGGAAATAGGCTTCCTAAAGAGACATTCTTTATAATAGAAATGCTGAAATGCAGAAGAAAATTGTGTTTGCAGCCCTGTCACCAGATCCAAAACATCTTTCACCTTTCCCTCTCCTGTTCCTCTACACTGAGCACTTGTGCAGAGCACACTGCAGATCATTGCTATCTGAGTTATGTGCAATAAGAACATTTAAGCTGGAATTTCAGAAACTAGTTCATCCTTTGACTGAATGACCAGGGAGCAGCACTAAGAAAACTTGTCTAAGCTAACCTCAAGGATATCAGTGTCATTTACAGGATGGGGACAAGCCTGAACTCTGCAGCTGGGCCATGAACCATCTGCAGAGCCTGTGCCAGGTGTGCTGAGCAGTTACTCAGCAGTTACTCAGCAGTTACTCCATGCTGCACTGCCTCTGCTGCTGCCTCTCCTGGAGGGAGAATCTCAGTGTGCTGCTACAGCTGAGAGCTCCACACCAATAAATAACTCTGCTCCAGCCACCTGCAATGCAAATAAAACCTTTTAACTACAGAAAAGCAAAAAGATGAGTGCCCTGAGCACACAGACCTCATGGGACTGGTGGTTGGCACTGACCCACCAACACCTGCACTTCCCATCCAGCCTCAGCACCTGGAGAGCCCCAAAGTGCCCCTTCCACCCATTCAGAGCCAGCAGCAGCCCTTTCTGTGCCCAGCCTGGGTGAGTGGGACTGGAAACTGCTGCTTGGCATCAATATTCAAATGGTGTTTAGCACCAAGAGGAGCAGCAGCAGCTGTGCTAATGAGACACACTGAGAAGGTCACAGGCATGGCCCAAATCCCACCCCTTGCTCCTCCAGCATGACCTGTCACATTTAGTAGAGAGGGGAGAAAGATGCCAAGGCTTCTCTTGATCGATTTAATCTCCATCAGGGTCTGATGGGCACTTTAAACTCTTTCCAGCCTTCCCTGTGCAAGCACAGGGCTGCACCTGTCCAGCCCCAGAGGGATCTGGTAAAATGAAGGTAAAAGGATCAAGCCCCTCATCAGCCTGGAGAGAGGAGGGTTTGCTCCTTGCTTTGGGAGAAAAAGATTATCAAAAGATTCCAGGGAACTCCAGGACAGGCAGTTTCTGTCACATCAGATGCAGTACATTTATTAACTGAAGTCAGGCCACTTGATGAATCTAATTTTGCCTGCTAAGCAAGCAACATATCAGATCAGGAAGCATCAGCATCTTGCTGCTTTCACCCTGATTAATGGCATTTCACTCCTCCTCATTAAAGTCAGTCTGCTGCAAAAAGCCAAACCCAACCCCAGAGCATCTTTTTGGGTGACCCCAAAGCAGGATTGAGCCTGCAGGAGCCCACTCAGCATCCCTGAGCTGCTGCCACCTGCTCCAGGCTGACCAGCAAGCCCAGAGGGGCTGAGGATGGGGAGCAGAGCTGCCCCTTCTCCTCCCAGAGGGGTTTCACATCTGGAAATGCACAGAGAGCCCCTGAGAGGCTGTGCCAGGCAGGCTGGGCTCCAGGGCTCCTCCTGAGCCCCTCTCCCTGTGTCCCAGCCAGGAGCTCCCTGCTCTGCCCAGAGCTGCCCAGGGACCATCTGCTGTCTGCTGCATAAACCAATGAAGTGTTTTAGAACACCAGACACAAAGGCCAAATTCTGATCTAAATTAAACAGGTATAAATCCCCAGAAAACACAGTGCTGACATCAGGGTTTTTTTCCCCTTTTTTTTTCTCCTTTGGCTAAGATAGGATTACACAGGTTTAATCAGGGATTAGATTTTGCTTCTGAGCTCCAGATATGGGAAATATACAGACAGCCCAATACTTCCAAAAGACATGTCTAATAGATGACAAGAAGCTATTTTCTAGCAGTGAGTTGCCTAATTATCCATCCATCTAAGAGATGTTATGGTGCCTGACATGATACTATTTCAAAAGAGAAACCACTTCCTCCTCCTGCATTCCAGCATGGAAAAAATAGTTTAATTTGACTCATACATTGGAGATTTCTTCCCTATATCTGTGTGCAAAGGACAAAGTGCCTGGATGTTTGCTGGGTTTTCCTGTGGGGAAAAGCAAGAGGAGAAAGGAGAGATGAGCAAGCCAAAATGTGGATGGGTGATGAGAGGGTGGTTTCCATCCCTGCCAGCAGCAAGGTCATAGTTCCACACAGCCAAGGAAACCAAAATTCAGACATATTTCTGGAGGAAACCTCAGGACAAAAACTTTATCAGCATTCAACCTGCTCAGCTAATTGGGACATTTGGAAATCAGTCTGTTAATTAAAAAAAATGCCACTAAAAAGCCCCACTAGCTCTGCATCTTGTTGAAACAGGCAGCACTGCTTCAAAAAGAAAACATTCCAGTGAATGCAACCCAACACCCAGAACTACATCATTATCAACACACACCAACAATTCTTTCCCCTTTTCAAAATACAAATTTGATTAAATGGTCCCCATATTTTCCTAAAGGCCAACAGAAAATGAGCCAACAGAGGAACCAGGTATACTGCAACAGAACAGCAATCTGTCATTTTAATCAAGCACTGCCTATGAACTGGAAGGTAATTAGAGCCCTGGAATAAAACATTAAAGTTCTCCAGGGGTCTGGAGACACACATTGTTACAGCACTTGGGGCATGGAGGTGGCTGATAGCACTGCCAGGGTCCAGCTTTTGGAACCATGTACAGCTCTGCAAAGCCTCAACACTCTCAGGAACAAAAATATTAAAAAAAGAAAATAAATAAAATGGAAAAATTGGTCCTAAATCTTTACAGAAAACAGAGACATTGCCAATTTTTAAAACATACTGAGAAGTTAGGAGTGTCCCCAAATCCTACCAGGAGGCAGAGCAAGCAGACCCTGGCCAGCAGAGCAGTGGATGAGCTGCCCTGATCACACACCACCCCAGTGCTGCCCCAGGGCAGCAGGAAAAGCAGATTTTACCTCTACAGCTGCACAGAGAGCACCCAGAGCATGGAGATGATTTGTCCCTCCTTGGGGACCCTCTTGTGTCACAAGCCCTAAAGATCCTGCCATGCAAACACTCATTGAAAGGGAGAAAGACACACAGCCACCAGGAGGACCTGGGCAGGCAAACAGCCCCCAGCTGGGAGTGCTGAAGGTTTTCTTTGTGGTGAGTGATGGAAAGATGGCAAAGAGTCACCAGGCACAGCCTGCCCTGGAGTGCTGCTGGTTTTTATTGGGCCATCTGGGCTTTACTGCACTGCAAACAGCACCACTGACAATTCTTATTAACAGCATTATAATCATTAACAAAATGCTGCAGTGCTCAGGTTCCAGGTGTTGCCTTCCTGCTGCTCAGCCCAAGCTTTGGGACAGGCTGAGATTTAGGGGACAGCCCCAAATCCCCCACAGGGTGTCTGGGTGCCCATCACCCAGCCCCCCCCAAGCACAGGGGCTGCACTTGCAGCTCAAATACTCCTTTTTCTTCATGGAAAGGACCTTGGGCAGCAGCTGCCAGTGCTGCTGGCGGGGCCAAACTCCACCTTTCCCTTGCCAGGAGAGCAACTAACACCTTTGTGCCTGGTTAGGAGAACACCCTGCCTTTCAGAGCCCATTTCACCTGCACCCAAGCAGAAGATGGCACATGGGGGATGTGTGTCAGGTTGCCAAAAAAGCCCCAGAAAGTGGAAAAAAGAAGCCCCCAAAGGAGTGTATTTCTGTTACAATATGTATATGGCTGCTCATTACCTAGACAACATGTTTGATGAGGTAAATGAAAATCAAACATCCTCTCCACCAGCTGTTGCCTCACTCATCTCTCTTTTTTTTTTTTTTTTTTTTTTTTTTTTTTTTTGCCAGGACATTGGAGTTGCTGTTATGAGTGTCAGTGGCTTTCCTGGTTTCAGCCTCTTTTGGGGAGAAGCTGCTAACAGACAATACTTGCAGCAGCAACCCCCACCCTGGATGGTTTTTCCTGGAGAGGAAAATTTCCACCAGAGCTCATCCCACCTGATTTTGGGCACTGAACTGGGACATGTGAGGTAGTGACAGGTCTGAGGAAGGACACAGGGGAAGGCAGGAAGACAGCTGGTACAAGGTGTCCTGCACCAGTGAGGAAGGAGAAGCATTTTGGTCTGTAAATGCCAAAAATTTACAGGATTGAGTCCTTGTGTGCCTGAGGAGGGGAAAGACCAGAGAACCAGCCCAATCAGCCCTTCCCCTAACCCTGGCTAATGCAGAATTCTTCTGTGCACATCACCCCAAAAGGCCTTTCCAGTGAAGCCCAGCCAGTGCAAAGTCAGCTGCAGACTGGGTGCAAAATATGAAGCCACAATAAAGGTTTCTTTAAATTATTGATGACTTACTCACTCCTGGCTCCCATGGCTGCTTTTACAGCTCTCTCTCTCTCCATTCAAAGCATCATCACCCACCCTTCAAGCAGAATTATTCTGCTTTTCAACTGGACTTTGACTCAACAGCAAATTTAATTAACTGACCTAATGGACTAGAGATGGGGATTAGAAGAGAAAAATAAAAAATTCCAAATTCCAAACAAAACACACAACAGAAAGAACTACCACTGCAGAAAAAAATAACACCAAAGCACCTAAGTAAAAAAAACCCAAACAGATAAACAAAAAAAAAACCCCAAACAAACTACACCCCTGCTATGCAGAGATGCAACATAGAGCTGTGGGGAGCACCACAATCCCCTTCAGAACTTCAGAAACTCCTTTCAGCAGAACCCCACAGATGCACACAGTAATAAACTGTGGGACACCTCCACCAACATCAGGAGAGGAATGTCAGATTTGTCTTTACAGACAAACTGTGGATCTGCTGTAGCTAAGGCTAAAGAAACAATGGGATGGGTTCCACTGACTGATGGATGGGAAAAGATGTTTGCCTTTACAAACAAACTGTAGGTTTGCTGATAAATGGAACTGGATATTGGAAGATGAAAGAATCAATGGGGGAAAACTATGAATTCTGAAAGAGTTAAAAATTAAAAGGGAGGGTGGTACATTAGAGGAGAATCTCAGGTATCAGGTGTTTGGGAAGTCTGTGCCTCTCAAGCTTTCAGACAATGGGGAAAGAGAAAGGGAAATGGGGATGGAAGGTGGGATAAAAAGGGAGGCTGCATCCTCCAAAAATCTGAGAGATCCCAGGGGATGCCCCAAGTGTCACAGAAAAGCAGCAGCAGCAGCCCTGGCCCCTCTCTCTGCTGTCTCACCAAGCACTGATCTCACCCAGAGGGACCCAGGCACAGCAGCAGCCCAGGGCAAACACCCCACTGCTCCTTCCAGCTTTGGGGCTGTGGGGACACTCCTGCCCTGGGATTGTTCATTGAAACCTTCACAGCAATGTGTCACTCAGAAAATGAAGCTGAAACTGTGTGACACAGGGTGATGAATCAGCCAAATTGCCATTGGCCTATCTGGGAACAAACCCCTTTGCTCTGCAAGGAAAATACTCAGGGGGCCACTCATTAATCCCAATTTCATTAATGTGGGGAGGAGCAGAGGGCTCCCCTCACCCTCCCAGCTGCAGGGGGATGCTGCTCTCTCTGCCCTTTCTGCTTCCAGCAGGAAAAGGGGAAAGAAAGAATCCAGTGATTCACACCTGTCACAGGATCACCTGGCAGAAGCTTCCAAGAACAAATTCCTCACTGCACATGCAAGGTCCAGTCAGGGTGACATCCATGCAAAGCAGTGATTAATTACAGGTGTTCTGCTGAGGAAATTTCTGAGCATGAAGGGCAAAATTTAAATTGCTAATCAGCATCACTTTTTGTTATAACATGTTTGAAAACAAACTAATGGGTTGGAATAGCTCCTTGAACCAGCTTTGGCACCTGTATCTTCCACGTAAAAACTGAAATTAAAAAATACTTCAAAATACATATTTCCAGAAGCATATTAAAATAAATAAAAAGAAAGTGGAGCCAACCAGAACCCTGCCCAGCCAGAACCACCACCACAATTACCTGTGAACACCAGGCTGGCATTCTCCAGCTCCTCCTGGGGAACTTTGAAGCTGAAGGACTCGTTGTAGAAGGGATCGATGGTGCCCCGCATGCAGGAGGTCTTCTTGGTTTTGGTTAACTTTAATCCATGAACAAGCTGAATTTTCACAAAGGGATCTGGCAAAAAGCACAAAGCACAGGCTCTGTGGTACAGGGATCACAAGCCAGCAGGTCATGAGGGCTGTGCTGGGAAGTGCCTTTGGAAATGGCTGGGATTTGCACCCCCAGGGATTTGCAGTGGGGACAAAAGGCAGGCAGTTGGATTAGAAACAGCCCCTGCCAAAAGCACAGTTAATGTCAGCCTTGACAGAGCCCAAGCACACTGTTCTTTCTGGAAAATGCCAGTACTGTGGCAGGAACATGGGAGAGGCACCTGAGGACACAAAGCAGCTCCCAGCCAGAATTCCCAGAGCCAGCAGGGACAATGCCACAAGCTGCTCACAGACACAGCTCAGCTCCTGCTTCCTCACCTCAGCCTGGCCCAGACACCTTCACCTTTGTCAAACCATCCTATCTCAGGGTAAATGACTCCTTCACATTTGTCAAACCATCCTGTTTCAGGGTAAATGTTCCAAACACTTTCATAATTGTCTATGCATACAAGACAGACATCCTTGTATGAACAGGAACTGAGCATCAAATCCCCCTGGGTCCCCCACAAGCTGCAGCCTCCCTGATCTGCTTTCAAGGCACACATGATCAGTGCATGAGTAATGTGAGAAATGCAGTGCCCTTTACCTGAACCTTGGCTCATATCTGTCTGAAGAAGCTGTTTTGCTCTGATGATGTCCACGTTCAGTCTTCCTGCACTGGGTAGGTAGTTTAGTGACAACAGCAGCTCTCCCAGCTCCACTTCATTCTGCAGGGAAAAGAGAATGTGGAGATTTAGAACAGAGCTCTGAGGGGAAGAGAAAGCAGAGAAATTAAATAAATCCCATTTGTCTAAGTGCCTGAAAAATGAATTTTAGTCACGCTCTGAACTGCAACCAAGAACCATCTGGTGGTACCTCGTGCTAAGGGGAAACAAGAAACCATCCCCAGCTGAAGATCCTTTTCTGATCACCAATTCCCCCAGCCCCCATGCAAACAGGATGTCAGGGGCAGGGTACAAGGCCAGCAGCTTCCCCTGCTCTGTTCTCATTGTTCCAGGTAGTTCTGACCTCAGCAGTGTGCAGAACACACTCTCTTTCCTCCCCAGGCACTTGGGAGGTTCAGGCACAGTGGTTAATGCATCCCTGGGTCAGCAAGGAGTTCAGATCCCCCTGGCATCCAGCAGGACCATGGCACAGCCTGCCTGTGCCCCTGCTGCCCACCAGCCCCTCACCAGCACAGCCCTCCAGCCATCATTCCTTTTGCTTTCATTTCATCATGCTTAAAACTAGCAGTTAAAGAGCTGGAGAGCTCACATCACTGCTCCTCAGATGTGAGGGTTTGAAACAACCTCTCCCACTTTGCCATGACCTGGCTCTGAGAGGCTCCTGCTGTCAGATGCAAAATACACACACACACTCTGGAGATTGGAAATACCAGCCAGTGCAGGCAGGGGATTGATCCACCTGCCAGGCAGGAGTGCAGGGCTGGTGCTCCATCCCACACTGTCAAACAGCCCAAAACCAACCTAGACCAGGAGTCAGAGCCCATTCCCAAGAGGAAGAGGAGCTGTAGTGGCATTGCAACCATAACAAAAGGCTTAAATATCCCTGCTGATACCCCAAATATTAGATGACAGAAAGCAGAGACTGTGGGTGGACAGTAAAGTGAAAGAAGCAGCTCAGCAGCAGATGAGCACCCCAGGCACAGCCCCTGCCTAGACAGGCATCAGGGAAACTGAGGCTGGGGCTGCTGGGACACCCAACCAGCAAAGCATCTGATTTCTTAATTCAAATTCCTTTTGTCACAGCACCTTGTGGGGCACTGTGGTGACTCCAGGGCACACACTCACATTCATCACATGCATTTTCTTTTGTTGGTACAATATTCCTGCCTCACCCAGAGGGCACCTCTCTTCCATCAGCCTGGGCCAGCTCCCACATCACACTGCTGTTCAATTATGATGTTTTAAGTGTTTTTCCATCAGAAAGTGATTCCCCAACACAAGCCTGACCCAATATTCACACAATACTCACAATTCTGGCAAAGTCAAGCCATACCTGCACACACCTGTGGTGGCACAACTTAAGGATCTGAGAGTTTCACATCTAAGATGGTCTAAACACCATCCAATTGATTTTAAACTACCATCTTTCATCTCATTTTGCCAAAAAATGCTCCTCTCAGGCCTGTGGCTGGAACAGCCTGCAGACACATTTATCATCAAGAACAGTCAGTGATTTTTAATCCTATTAGCAGGACAGGGTGGAAGCAGCCCAGAGCCCACACCACCCTCAACAGGAGCCACACGAGGCAGCCCAACACCCCAGCTCATTCTTTATTACACATAAACAACATTTTCAACAGACACAGTCCTACTTCCACTTCCACTGGTGCTCTGGCTCCATTCAGGCTCCAATTCCTAGAAATTCAGGTGCAAATTAGGAAACTGGTAGGTGATTTTATTACCTGCTGGGAAAGGCAAACAGCTCCAGCTGCAAATACCAAACTTCTGGCACAGCCAGGGGCCAGGCTGGCATGGGGAAGTCATGCAGGACCTTTCCAGTCACCTCAGGCTTAGAGAGCTGAAAATCTGCATTAAGATTTGGGATAATCACTTGTGGAGATGCCCATTGATGGAATCTTCTGGCCTTATCCAAGAACTGCAGGAAATAAAGCTTTTCCCTGGCCAGAGAGGAGCTCAGCAAGGGAAGGCAGATCTCAATGCTTCCAATTAATTTGTATTTATAATTCATTCACAAACAAAAGCCTGATGTTGTACACTGACAGTGCCAGCTGGATCTGGAGCACCCACTTAGGCACTGGCAGGAGAACCAGGTGCCACCATCCCTGCAGAGATTATGGAAGGATGTCACCATCCCACTGCTGCCCAACCCACCCAGCCTTCCACAGGTAAAGGTAGGACCAAGTTTTCTCTAACAGAGATTTTGGCACCTCTAGAAAAATCTTTTTGGCTAAATCTGCATAAGGAGAGCTATAAAATGCTGTATTCTCTGTGATCCACCAAAGCTCTAATCAGTCTCAGATCAAGATCTCCCACATCTCAGCAGCACCTCATGCTTTTCCAGAGTGCCCACGGTTGTGCTGATTATTTTGGGGGAAAGCCATGCCAGGATGCTGAGATCCAGGGAGGAGCAGCATTTGCAGCAGCACCAGCAGGTGTTTGCAGTCCAGACTCAGACTCAGCCTTCCCAAGGCACTGAGTGCCAGCAGCAGCCACCCCTGATGTTAGAAATGCAGGGCAGGGGGGGACAAGGAAGGGGGGACAGGGAAGGGGGGGGACAGGGCAGCTCCCTGAGCCCAGGAGGTGCCACCAGCACCTTGCTCACTGCAGGGCAAGGAAATGCCTCAATTTGAGTTTCCCAGGTCTTCCCATCAGGAAGCCACAGTGCTCCTGGTTTTGCCTCCCGTGTTTGCTCAAGGCAGGCAGGCTCCCTTTCAGCTGCCATTGTTATGCTGAGGATGCTGAGATTCGTGCCCAGCCCCGCTGACCCTGGAAAAGCAATTTCCTGTTTGATGAGAGCCGGAGTGACACCGAGTCTGGGATGTCTGAGACTCTCCTGAAGCCCTGATTAACATTTCACTCCCTGTATTCCACTGCCAGCTTGGATTTGCAGCCTTGGCTCCCCTGTGATCCAGAATCTTCTCCAGGTACTGCCTGGGCTGAACCCAGAAGTTTAAAACCAGAATTTTTCTGTTCCTTTCTGTCATCTCTGAAACATAGAGGCTCCTCCAAAGGAAGATGAGCTTTTAATTAATGCCACTCACACGTCCTGTTTGACCAGGTAATTCCTTCCTCACAACCCCCCAGACTGCTCCTTGTGCATTGCTACACCACCAGCAAAATTCTGAGCTGAAACCCTTCCCAACAGGAACACAAGACATCAGCACTGGCATCTGTGCATCACTCCTAATGAAGTTTCAGATTGATTTTCCTCCTCAAGGTTGTCTGTGTTGGTACCTCCAGGCACATTAGAAAACTGATGGGTGAGAATAGTTCCTTTAACAGGTTTTCTACAGCACCCTGTGACACAGCCATTGTTTTTGGAAGGTTTTTGGAAGGTTTTCGGAAGGTTGAGCTATTAAGGACCAGAACCTGAGAAAAAATAGACTTACCAATGAATAGGAGCAGAGTTTCCTACCTAGCTGACAGCACCTGGATGTATGATGGAGAGTCACAAATTCCCTTCTCAAGTCAAACTGTCTTTGCATCAGTTTGAAAGGCCAAACAGGCAAATCCTGTGTTGTGCAAAGAGCTTTGGGAAGAAGGGACCCTACAGAGAGCTGCTGCTCCTGCACCCCACCAGCCTCTCCTCCAAAAATACACCCCACAGCATCCCAGCTCTCTCAGCAAGGGCAAGGAGTGAACAGCACTGAGAGGAAAGGATGAGGTGACCAAGACAGACAAGGATAAAGAGAGAATAGTCAAGAAGAAAAAATTTCAGTGTTGGAGCTTTAAAGTTTCAAAAAGGAAAAGTGGGGGAAAAAACCTACTGAAATGGAACTGAGGAAAAATAAATATACAGAGTGAAAGAAAAGGCAGCAGAACAACACAAGCCAAAATATGAAAACAAAGCACAGGTTAAGAGCTGAAAATGATGGACAAGCATCCATCACAGCTCTAAGCCCAGGGACCTGCAGGGTGGGGTGTCCTGCCCTCTGCCAGGTTTTGCCAGGGTGATTTTAACATCCAGCTGATGAGCAGACACAGCCCATTAACCACCTCACACCACCCTGAGCATCAGAACTGACAGGGCATTCCAGTGCACTCATAGTATGAAGTTCAAAAAGCAAGTCCACACTCCCTCTACTATAAAAATGGCTGAATTTGGGGGAAGAAGGAATTTCATGCTATTTTCCCACCACAACTAGGCAAATTTTTTTCTTTTGCAGAATGATCTCCAAGCTCTCATTACTGCTGGTCTAAAACATTTATTCCTGCCCACTCAAATCTGCCAAAAGAGAAATGAATCATATGTCAATAAAACTTGGGGTCCTGAACATGTGCTTCAGAATTAGTTTTAGCAGGGAAATATGGGAATCTGAGCCCTGCCAACTTCATTCATGGTAATTAAGCAGAGCCACACACATTTCAGGGGATATTTAAGGAGTGCAGAGTGTTCCTGTGGGGACTGGACTCCAGAGCCTTCCCATGAGCAGCTCCAGCACTTTAGAAAGGCATTAATTACCCTGCAAGGGAAAACCTCCCAGAACCAGCAAGGATAAAGGATTTGGCAACACCTGCACTGACATTTTCCACCAGGAATAAGGAATAAATCCTGCTTGGCTGCTGGCTCTGGTGATGCACTGGGCAGCAGCTCCCCTGTGCCTCCACTTTGGGCTCAGCCCCAAAACACAGAATAGTGACCCAAGCTCAGAGAGCCTGTGTGCAGCTGGTGATGAAATTCCTGCAGCAAAGAGGGGCTGTGCACCCCATCCACAGGGCTAAGGGCTGATCTTGGTCCTGTGTGCAGCTGGTGATGAAATTCCTGCAGCAAAGAGGGGCTGTGCACCCCATCCACAGGGCTAAGGGCTGATCTTGGTCCAGCTCCCAGCAGAGCTGCTGGCTGTGGAAGCTGGACCCTGCCTCTCCTGGGAGCAGCTCACTGTCCTCCCACTCCCACCAGTATGAAGAGAAACCTTCTCCACAGCTCCTGCCATCTGGATTCACTTTCCTCCATCTCCCTCCAGCTCATGATGTTTCTGTCTATAAATTCCAGCTTAAAAAAAAAAAAATCACATATTTTGTGTCTTTCGTCTGCACATATCATGTCTATGATTGTCTGTGTTTCTCCCTCTCCTGTTACTGATTTTCCACCTGTCTCAGCCTTCTCTTCTCTTCTGTGGGGTGCTGCCAGCTGCTGCTCTGTCACAGCCCCAGGGCACCAACCCAGGCTGGAAATGAACCACCAGAACTGCCCCACAGCACTTTGTGGTGCTCTCCAGGATCCAAGGACACCTTCTGCAAAATAAAATGAAGCTGCACGTAGATGGTTTTTTTTTTGTCCCTGTCTATCACCATCTCTCAACACAAAGCATTCCTCAGCAGGCTCAGGTTCAATCCAACAAGAAACTGATAAAGGCTGCCTGTCCCTCAGCTAATCAAAAAAAAAAGAGTGAGAAGTGCAAAAAAAATTGTCAACATGTCAAATCTATAATTCCACAGGCAGAAGGTTCCAACTAGTATTAAAAAACCCCTCTGAAACTTCCAGCACAAACATCAGTTATCAAAACATTCAAATGTATCTTTTCTAAGCAATAAGATTTATTGTTTTGCTTCTTCCAGGATTTATCTTAATCCTTTTATCAATTAATTTAATCACCACTAGGATGAAATATGCCTTACTCAATGAACTTTAAAAATGTTATCATTGAGGAAACATGGGAAGATGATGCCAAACATCATCCCTGGATGTCCTGTACAAGCACTGTTGTTCCCTTTACAGTTGCAGTCTGCCAGCTGAGGTAAAAACAGCAAAAAGGTATGAAAGGATCATTTTCCTGATCAAAGTGTGGAGGAATTTTTGCCTAAGTTTTTCCATATGATAGCAAGGGGATGAATGCAAAAGGCTTTAAAGCCTGTGCATTCAAATGGAGTTTTGTCTTTCTCCTTCCTTTTATAAATATCAGAAATGCCAACTTCTGCATAAATAATTTATCTTGGTGCTGGTGAAGCAGACAGCACTGCTGAAAACAGCAGCAGCTTTCAATGAAACTCTGGAGAGGGGGAAAGGAAAAGCTGGCTCCAAGCTTGGCACACCAAGGCAGAGATGATCTTTTCTAATCAAGGTCTGTTTTAGCTGTGGAATGAGTCCATGCCACTCAAAGAGATGCAAAATACAGAGAAGTATTTCTCACACAAAAGCTGGGAGAGGGGGGAGAAGCAGAACTGGGAATCACAGGAGAAAAAGGGATCAAAGACATCAGAAACACACACTCAGGGAGGGACACAGGATTCTGACTGGTGCACAACTTCCAGAACTTCCCTTTCTGGTCTGAACATCATCCAAGCTGATCCACAACACTCCTATTCTGTTAGGGGAAATCCAGCTGGTTCTCCTGGAGCCCTGATCCTGCTCCTGATACAGCAGAGCTGAGCAGAACAAAGAGCTCCCAGCACACACAGAGAGGACAGAGAGAGTCCCAGCCCAGCTGTGCCCCTCCAAACACTGCCTGGGCTATTTCCCTTCCACAAGGGTCTGACCAGCACTTTCCACTGCAAACCAGACTCAAACCCACAGGTAAAACAGTGCTGAGGCCAATGATTTACTGATCCTTTCATCCAGTATCTCTGGCTATGGCACCCTTTTGTGAACACCTGAAAATAAAAGGGAAAGTGAAATACCCAACAGGGTTTCATTCAGCAAAGACTCCTTGGAAATTGCAGTTTGTGAGCTGGAAAGGAATTGGGAGAGGCTTGTTACACCAACCTGATATTCCTGTCCTGAGTGAAAACCATCTGAGATGCTGTTCACTATGTTCTCTTGGTTTTTCACAGGGTTCTGTACCTCTGGCTGTGTGTGTGACACCACTGGTGGCAAATTTGGTAGGAAACCACCACCCCTGGCTGCAAAGCTCAGATCTTCCCACTGAACAGCCCTTTCCAGAGGACAGGGGTAAGAGCACACAGACACTCTGCATCTCCTCTTCCCATCCCACTGGATGGCTGAAATGCCCAAAATGCAACATCCCACAGACAAATATTGATGGCAAATTTAGTTCTCTCAAGGATCTGATGAAAATCAGCCTAGCACTCTTGTGCAGAATGTTGCTCATGCATTATGCCACAGGTCTGGGTAGATTTCATCTTCCACATGTTTTATTGAATCAAATCCCTGCTGAACTGGCAGCAGCTGCTCCTCTCATGTCCTCAGAGCACAGCAGTGACCTGGGTGGGACAGTGTCACAGCATTCCTGAGAATGGATGCAGGTCACTGCAGTGGCAGAAACACCTTCCCAAAGGTGCAGGCTTCCAGAGCAGCCTCGAGTTGTTCTCATTTAAGCTGGCAGAGGGTTTTTGCTCATGACAATAAAAGACAGCTCCTCTACCTCATGCTGTTAGTTACAAAACCAGTCACAGGCCCACATAATCCCAACCCAGCAGATGCTGTGTTAACGAGATGACAATTACTAATTAGAAGCAGCATTACTTGCCAACAGGCAAAGGAACCACACATACACAAAAACCCCCAAAACAGCAGAACTGTGGCAATAATTTGATAAATTCTGTTACCTGAGAACTAGGCACAAGGGCTTTCCACCAGTGTCCACCTTTCACAAGGTCTACATCACTCAAGGGCATTGACACTTTGCCAATAACACAGTGGCGTGAGAATTTGTCAAAATCCACCACAGTTAAGAGCAGAGTCCTTCTCTGGGCTTCCAAAAAGGGGATTTCAAATGTGTACCTCTCCTCAAAGACCGGGCTCTGCGTTTTGCGCTTCACCCCGGTCTGCTTGGAGTTCTTCTGGTCAGGAAGGAGGCAGATCTTCACATAGGGGTTGGAGTGAGCCAGGTCCTGCCTTGAGCCATCGTAGGAAATGGGGGGAGGCAGGTCCTTGGCCTCGATGACTCGCACTATGAGATAATTGTGCAGCAGATCATACTGTGTGCTAAAGTGCAGCATGCCCAGCTGGTACTTGGACAAGATCTCCTCGTCTGTCAAGGAGTCCAAGTCATCACTGTTTGAGTCAAGGGAGTACAGCCTTGGTTCAAATTTTCTAAAATAGTCATCTGGGGTGTAGGTTTTTCGCAGGATAGTTGGCTGAACTATTTCTTTCTTAGCTCCTATGATTCCAAACTCGATGGGTTTGATGTCAATCAGTGGAGAACTCGGCCTCCTCGACTCCAGACCTGAATGAGAGAAACACACAAATGTGACTGTCAGAAAACCCACTGCAGCAGCTACAGGTGCTTCTTGGGGTACATTCTGTGTGTGTGCAATGCCAGCACAGCTCCACACTGGGGCTTTTATTATTATTTTTTTTTTAACAGCACTGAAGCAAAGCTCTCCTGCCTTTTCCCCTCCCTGTCCACGTGCAATTACCACGCTCAGCAAGAAAAACAGGGGCTGTGCTCCTGCAAAACAGGATGAGATTTTAATCAACGTGCCTTCAACTTGCTCCCTGTCTAAAAGACAAACGAGCAAGCCCTGGAGTGTGATTTTTCCCCCCCAAGAGGTGCAGCAGTGCTGCAGGATCTTACCTGAGACACGGCGTGCCAGGCTGCGGGCAGAGCAGCGCCTTCTGTCAGGAGAGGAATCCTGCACAGGGGCAGGCAGCTCACCCACAGCATGGGCAGGCTCCCCATCCTTGTCCTCAGTCTGGCTGCTTATCCTGTTGGAATGAGAAACTCTGGGTGATTCAGCCCAGTGCAAGGAGTTTATGCAGAACAGCAGCGTGTTCTGGCGCTCGGGGTTAATCCTGGTGCTCGTCCCTCCTGATCTATCTGGCAAGCAAGAGCCTCTCAGACCTAAAAAACCAGATTCTTCACCTTCTGCCTGCCTCTCAAACAGAGTTTTATCAGTATTAGAGCATGACATATAACTCAGATGGTCATCAGAAATATTATACTTCTCTTTAAGGAATAAAATCAAAACTCCAGAAACCTCCAGCAGCAGCTTCCTGCTGTAATTCACAGCTACACTTTGGAAGCACAGACTTCACTAGGAATGAACAAGCACAGAAAACCACCATGCTCACATATCCTAACCCACCACACACCTCCTGGTAAAATATGGCAGCTTTTCCAATAAAGTTTCAAATCTTCATTTTACAGACACAATTCATTATTTGCTATTTGTTGGCATGCCTTTTAAAATGTTTGGCAGCTTTTTATCTGCTCTACAAAGCAGATGTGGTTCTCAGCAGAAATCATTTTACTGCTCAGGGATCTTGGTGGGAGCAGGAAAGTTGGTGATGCCTAGAAAGGTTGACCTGGAACAGAAACTAGAGAGAGCAAGAGGGATAAAGTAGGAATTTATTGAAAAGATTCACCTTGGGCAGTGCAAGAGCCCAGGTGGGGCTACACCCAACTCAAATCCCAGAGGGATCCTGGTCATGAATTTTTACTCTTTTATAAGTTTTGGTTCATCTCCATATTGGGGTCACTTGTCCAAGCACAGCCCCAGGCTGTCAACTCTCTCCCCCTGCCTTGCCCCCATTCCTTTGCTGTTTTTGCTTTTTGGGTAACAGTTATCCTTGATTCTCCAGCTGGGAAGGGATTGTTTTGTCAAACACCCTGTGAACAGAACTTACTAACAACTAATATGAAGTTTCAGAGTTACACACTAAGCAGCAGGGAATCTGAAAAATATAGAAGGCTAAAACCCAAGGCATCATTTCCCCCTGGAAGAAGTGAGGATCTCCCAGGTTTGCCTGGGAGCAGAGCAGCAGCATCTGCAGGAGGTGAAGCTGAGAGCTCAGAGGGGAATGCTGCTGCTGGAAATGGAATCACACAGGGATGCAGCACAGCCAGGCAGAGAACAGCAGCAGATCACAAGGAAAGCATCAGCACAAAACCAGCAAACCAAAGGGGAATTCTCTGTGAATTTTGCTTCCAAGCCACCCTTTCTGTGTGCACAACTCAGCTGGGTATAAATGAAATATATTGAATCATTTCCATTAGTAACCAATGACTGGAGCACAGCAATTGATATATTCTGCAAAAAGCAGTAAACATGTAGAAAAACCCAACAAGCATTAAAAAAATAAGCAAACCTCCAAAACCAACTGGAAATTCTTATCCAAGCCCACAAAATTCACAGCAGGAACCATGCAAATTTCACCAAGTCAGACTCATACAACTCATCCACACTAAAAAAAAAAAAAAAATCTGTTAATAATCAAAACCAAACCCTCTGCTAAAAGAGGAGCACAATATTTGCACAGCTCTGCAGCCCATTAAAGGCAGGCCAAACTATAGTTTGATATATAATCAGTACTTGGAACACAAATAGCTTTTCCATGCCTAAATGCAGGTCCACACAATCACAGGTGGCATTTGGATATGCTTGTGTTTGAGAAGCAAATGCACAGAACAAGGCAGGGTGGAGAGGGAATCAGGAAGAGAAGCATTAAGGATGTTCTACAATGGGTAAACGTAATAGTGAGTTAATAACATACAGATGACCTTTAGTAAGGAAATTGCTACTGAGCCACAATAATTTTTCCTCAAATAAACTTTGGCTCTGGTTATAGCAGCTCTGTTTCTGTTTAATCCAAACCTTTGGAAGGAGGAGTCGTGTCCTGATTTCAATTCAGTCTCACAGTGTGCACTGTTTATCTTTGAGGTTTGTGGAGAATATTCCATAACAAGCAGCTCAAACCTCCACCCTCATTCCCAGGCCCTTTCTGCAAGGACCAGGGTGCAAGTGCTCCCCAGGAAATAACAATAAATTATCATGCACTCAGGTCAATGCAACTGGATTCATTGCAGGAAAAGGTTTTTTTGGTTTTTTTTTTTTCCTAAGTTGCCACTGCAAAAAAAATCAGAAAATGAGAAAAATCCATATTTTCCCATGAAGAAGGGCTTAAAGTTGCAGCTTTATCATCCACTCCTGAATTTCCAGGACAATAAGGTGTCTCAGAGCTGCCAAAGGGAAAACCTGGGGCCAAAATATAAAGGATGGGTCATTAACCACAGGCATTTAGATGTTTGCTCATTCACCAATGCATTCACCAAAAACAGATTTCTCCTGAGGAGGGGGCAGGAAGGCACAAAATGCATTCTGCATTACACCAGTGTCTCAGCCCATGGAGAACAGGCAAGATGGAAAGATTTCAGCTGAAGACTTAGATCTATTTTTAAGACACTTGCAGGTTGCAATCAGGGAATACAATAAATTGATTTGCTCCCAAATTCAATGCGTGCATCTAAATGCAAAATAAGGTGACATCAAACCTGCTTTTCATTGTAGGGGTTTCCACTAAATGCAAAAGCCCTGTCTTCAATAATAGGAGAGAAAAAAAAAAAAAGAAAAAAAAAAAGAAAATAAAAAAAATAAAAAAGGTTCAACTGGCATACACAGAACAAGTCCAAACTCTTACTCTGCTGACACATCCAACTCCAGAGATCATTCCCTTCATCCAAAAAATGCATATGGAGATATAAAAACATAAGGTCAACACAATGAAAACAGAATTCTTTGGTTTCTGAATCAACATGGGATCATTTCCACCTTAAACATGCACAAAAAAAGATTGGTCTCCTAACTTGGGTCTCTCAGCAAACAAAATACACCAAATGTGGCTCCTGCTTTTAACTTTCCTTTCCTCTTCCCCAGCTGCACCAAACCATCCAGAGCTGGATGGAAAGATGGATAAATGGCTGGGCTGGGATCACAGGGCTGTGAGCATCTGCAGGTGAAACAAAGTGCAACAGGGCTGGATTTTACCAGAGAGTGTTGTCCTCTGCCTATGGCCACTCCAAGAAATTATTGCAGAGGTTTTCAGATGGAGCAGGACCAGGTGAACAATACAGGCTGGAGAGAGCATTTTATGAGTCCAAAGGTCTCCATGCTCTCTCCTGTGGCAAAGTCCCCCTCATCTGCAAAGCCA
The DNA here is from genome assembly GCF_903797595.1 of Erithacus rubecula. Classification (NCBI taxonomy): domain Eukaryota; kingdom Metazoa; phylum Chordata; class Aves; order Passeriformes; family Muscicapidae; genus Erithacus; species Erithacus rubecula. The sequence continues at coordinate 1,302,947 of NC_136669.1, forward strand.
CCCCACATCTGAGATTTGAGAGAATAAGAGCAGGGCTTCAGTGCTCACATCACCCCTTTAGCCAGACAGAAGGATCCAAGAGCCAAAAGCTACACCCTGGTACCACCACTGCAGCCCCAAAGCACAGCACTGCTCAGCACTCCAGGCAAGCTCTGGAGCAGCCTCTCTGCTGCCCAGCTCCTTGTTCCCAGATGTAATTGCTCCTGCACCAATGTCCAATACTGCAGCCTCATCACTGTGCTCTCCTGTGCATGATGCTTTCCTATTTAGCATTGATTTTGTTTCCATTCCCTGTTAATTGCAGGTGAATCAGTTTCTGAGCATATATCAGACTCTCAAATATGCTGCTCCACATTTAAAAACCACTCTAACACATCTTGAACAGCTCTATTTTTATTGCTTCTGTATTCATTACCATCCTGCTCTACCTGAATTCAAAAGGCTGCATGGACAAGACTGTGGTTTAAACAAGAAAAATTTATTTCATGCAGCACCAAGACTGACAGCTGACAGAGAATAACAGCACATACTCACAGGAGTAAATAAAATAACCTGAGTGCCTCAGTGCCCAAAATCTGAGCATCAGATGATGCACTGAGCAGGCACTGGACACACTGAAGCTGTTCCACAAAGCAGCCACAGGAAGACCAGGGAGCTCTGCTCCCTCCTTGGTTTCAGTCTTGCCTCCACAGGTCACTCTGTGCTGCACATTCCTGGCTGACAGGGACTAAAGGAGGGGAGACTCCACTGGATTCCTTTGCAAACACACCCATCAAAGCTCCAGATAAGACCTGGTGCTGTGGTTCTTTCATGATTTGAGAAGAAACTCTGAAGAGTACTGTGGTGATGCAGGAGATCACGTTCTGCTAAATGAAATTTTAAATTAATTTCCCCTTCAGGACACTAGGAACTTAGCCTTTCATCTGCCTGTATGGTAACCACCTTCATGCTAGGATAAGTATTTCCAAACAAGCTCATCAGCACTGCAGCCAAGTTGAAGGGCTCCAAAGGGTTGGTCCATTTCAAGAGGAAATAGGACTGAAGATGAAAAGCATCTTTAGAGAAGGGGGCACAGCTAAACCAGTTATCAGATTGTTATGCCAGCTTACAAAACAACTTCTGTCTTACCCATCAGAAAAGGTTTTTACAAAGACTAACCTTGATATTTAACAGAGCTGTCCTTTTTCACCATGCCAGGAGTAGTCTGCATTCCCACCCTCAGGAATTCTCCCTAATTCATCCTCTAATGTCCCTTTGCAATTCACATCAATACTCTCATCACAGCTGAGCAGTCCTACCCCTTGGTTAAAGCTAGGAAAATGTGCATCCAAACTTACAGCCAGGCTGGAGTTTGAGCAGGAAATGGTCCCAGGATTTCAACTTCATCTTCATTTGTTTGACAACAGCTACAGTCAAAACACTTCTGACAACAATTTCTGCAAGTCCACCGGCACAGCAAGAGATCTGAGATTCGAGCGAGCAGACCCTGGGGCAAACCAGAGCACAAGATTACAACCCATCAACAGCTACTGAGCAAAAACACTCAGCTCTATTTGTGTTTCTGCAGCAGAACATTAAGGGCTGTATTTATTTCATCTGTACCAACAGACAAGTGCTGTGCTACCAGCCCAACCCCACTGATGCCACAACAAGGCAGAAAATGAGCATTCTCTGCAGGTATTTTCCCTTCTAGCAGCAATGTATTATTATGTAGGTTGGCAGGAGGGTGATTTGCAAAGCACTATGGCACAACAAAATGCTGGAGTGGAAACATGCATATTCCTCCACACACATCAACAGTCTAACAGATCAGCAAACACACAACAGAAGGAATTAAAAACAGAAGGTAAGTGAAAGCTCCAATTTAATCCAGCAAGGATCTATTTAATTAACAGAGCTATGTGAACACACTTCATCCTGTGGATGTACCACAGTATTTGTGCCATCCACACACATGGAGCATTACAGCCCAACAAACTCATACTAAAATGGATTAACCACAGCACACTCTCCTCATGCCTCTGCTACCATAAATAATTAATTGAAGAACCTCCAATGATATTTTTTAGAATAGTTGACCCAGAAAAGTCTTCCATTAGGTTTCCATGGTGGCTCTGGCAGCAGCACTTGTACCAGTGCTGTGCCATGCCATCCCCACTGCAAAGCTCAGCTTTGAGAGGAGCTGAGAGCCAAACCCCAGCTCATTTCTCACCCACAGCAGCCCCAATTTCTGCTTTTCATGGGAGGGCTCATTAGGACATGGTGGGAGACACAGAACCCCAAGAGCACAGCACCTGCACCCAGGCTCACACTGCTTTACAACCATGTGTGACCTTGAAATGCTCCTGAGAAACTGAAGAAATAAAGCATTTGAGAGATTCTCCACAGTAACTTCCTCAAAATACTCAAGACATTTGCAGTATTCATGAGTGTGGACCATGCAGAGGAAACTGATCTGCAGAGAAGACATTGGAACATGGATTTTTGCTACAGTAAAACACATATTTTTTTTCCATAAACAAAATCTGGGCACTGCAAACCAAAAAATTACCAGCCCAAAATGCTGTACATTACTTATATCTAGGACATCAGTAAAGAGACAGAAAACACGAGACAATCCCCTCAGGATGGAGCAAGGAGACAGAACAGGGGAGTGAATCATCAGATTAACTCACCTCATTTATTGGTTCCAACTGTCCTTTTAGACATTCAGGATGAAGCAAAGGGGAACAAAATGAAAAAGACAAAAACAAGTTAGCAATGCTCAAACAACTTTAAATTTTCTGCCTGACGTGCCCCAGCCTGGGATGAGTTTGAAGTTCTGGCAAGACAGGACCTGTAGATGTTGGAAGAGGAGAAGTCTGACCAGGCATCAGCTTTTGCCATTTCCAATCCTTCCCTACAAAGCTCCTTCTGCTCCTTTCCCACAAGCAAAACTCACAAACTCATCCTGAAGCATGAAAATCCTGCTCATTGCTCCTTGCTAATGGGTATCATATGCAACCACTTATTTTGTTTTCTTTAGTAACCTGCCTCTAATTGCAGCAAATACTTGCTGCTGACAGCAAGCCATATCCAAATTTTTCAGTGGAAAAAAAGGGTTTTCTCCACATTCAGCCCATATCAACGTGGTTCCAATGCCAACTCAAAGCAACATTTCTAGGAAGGGGGACAGACTGAATATTCTCCATTAAACCCACATCTCTGGGCACCTTCAGCCTCATCCTCAGATGTGACTTGAAGAGCACAAAGGATAGAAGTTAAAGGCTTGGGTTCCATGCTCCCATGCAAAAATCTGCTCTGCAGCCACCTCTTCCAAGCCACAGAGAAAATCTACAGCAAAGGAAGAAGGCATCACAAACCAGTTTTTTATTCACAAAGCCACCCTTTGAACAATATACATATATATAGATATAGATATAGATATAATGGACCCATTTCCTTTGGGGACTCACTAGCACTTCTGATACCTGCTGAAATGTCTTACCTATTGCATTCCCTTGAAAATGTCTGAAAGTTTCCTTTATTTGTCCTGGCTGCCTTTGTATATGGGGAATCTCTTAAACCCAAACCAATACAAAACCATAGGACAAAACAATTCCAAAAAAACCCCACCAAAAAAAAATCCATCCTACTCTTGCAAATGTAGAAATTGGTTCCAGCTTCATGTTCATGACATGATATCAGCAGCTTTTTCTAAAAGAAAAAGCAGAAGTTGCCTTTAGTTCCAAGAGGTCTCCTATGGACCACAATTTGATGCAAGCCTTCCTTTTAAACTTTTTGGGAGCCAGTGCTTGTCAGAAAAGCCACCACTTATTAGGAGCAGTTAAAAAGCCAGAAGAGCTGCGGTGCAATCAGACAAGGCAGTGATTACAGACACCCATGGGCCAACTGTTTAAGAAAATGCTGAATGGTTAAAAGGGCTTTATCATTCCTTATTAATACAAAGTTGCAGCCAAGGCTGCAGCGGTTTCGCAGAGCTGCAAGGAGGGGATTTAAATGGCCCTAAAGCAGGGCGGCTGGATCGGTGCCACGCGATGGAAGGATGGAGCACGTCACGGACAGAGGGCTTTTCCAAAGGGCACAGGGACACACGGCAGCGCTCCTGTCACATCAGTCACAGCCACCCCTGTGTGCCACACGCGAGCCCGGGACCACCCCAAACGGGAGCGCAGGGAGCAGAGCGGAGCATTGGAGAGATGGAGAGGTAAACAAGCCAACAGCACCTGAATGCAGGAGCCGTGAAAGGAGAGCAAACACGAGCACCTGTCCACACACCTCGCTCAGGGCAGGGCTTTGGGGCAGGGTTTTAGGGCAGGGTTTTAGGGAAGGCTGCACGGGGGGATCCCGCGGCACAGCGGCTGCCATGTGCTCAGCACCCCCCGGAGAAGGGCTCAGCCCCAGGGTCAGGGTTATCCTGCTCTGCCACGTCATCCCGAGCCCAGAACAAGGCAGATGGAGCCTCCAGCCACGAGTGAGCCTCAGCAAGGGCGAGGCGGGGGCAGGCTCCATCGCCACAGCCTGCTGCAGGCACCTGCGAGGGGGAGAGCTGCTCCGAGTCGGCAGAGCCGCCGCTCCCGGCCAGCTCCTCCGAGCAGCCACAGCAAACCAACACCCCGGGGATGCTGCAACAGGGTGGGGTCCCCGCCGGTCACACACCGCCTTCTGCCCCCGCGGTTACACTCCAGGAAAGGCTCACAAGCTCCATCGGCAGCGGACACCCTCAGCCTCACATCCCCCACCATCCCACCATGACTGAGATGCCGGAGTGGGGATAACGGGGTGCCCAGGTCCTGCTCCGCTCCCGGGTACCCGCACCTTGTACCCCCGACGGTCGTGCTGCTGAAGGCCCGGCCCCACTGGAGACCCCCGAGCCCCGCAGGACACCCGGGGCGGGGTCCAGCCCGGCTCCCAACGGGAGGGGACGGCGGGGACACGGCCCCGCGGGACGGGGGGCGCGGGTGGCATCGCTCGCGGGGTCTGGAGATGCCCCCGCGCTCGGGTTCATCGCGAACCGGGCGGCTGCGCTCGGGGCAATGGCTGGGAAGGGCGGCTCGGGGGTCGCTCCGGGTCTGAACCAGCCCGACAAAAATCCAGCCGCACAATGCTGGGAGAGCCCATCCGTCACGGCGCAGCCCGGGCGCCAGTGCCCCCCGCCCGCCGGAGCGTGCCCGCATCCCAGTCTGCCCGCGGGCTTCAGCATCCTCCTCCCTCCAACAAGTCCTTGTGCGGGATCGGGACGCGCCCCCACGTCCCCGGGGCCATCCCGCTCCCCCGGCAAAGAGAGGCCCGAGGGCTGCTCGCCATCCCCGCGGGGATGCTCTCCTGCCCCGGTGCCTCGCTAGCAACAGCCGCCGGCCCCGCTCCTGCCCCGGCCCCGCCTGGCCCCTCGCCGGGGGCTGCTGTCCCCGCCGGGAACTCCTCCCCAGAACTTAACCCGAAGTTGCGCACCCGCCCCCGGCGCGGAGCACGGGGGGCTCCGCACCCATCCCGGAGCCCCCCCTCCATCCCGCGGGGATCCCCCGGCCCGCCGCGCCCCGCACGCACCTGGATGTACGCCATGGCTCCGCGGGGCTCCGCGGGGCTCCGCGGGCGCCTCCCGCCGCCGCCCCAGCCGCGCCCGCCGCAGCGCAGCGCGGCACCGCCCCGGGCGGGGGGACGGGGGCGGCCCGCGGCTCCGCGGCCGCGCAGGCACCGGCACCGGTACCGGCACCGACACCGACACCGGCTCGGCGGGCGATGGGGCGGTGGGGCCGGCGCTCGGAGCGGGCGGGCGGCTCCCCCCGGCCCGGCCCTGCCCGCGGAGCCTCCGCGGGCCCGCAACAGGTCCGCCGCAGCGCGGGCAAACACTGACCTCCAGAGGGCCCGCCGCGGAAATTCAGGGAGCAGAGCCCCTCCTGGCCCTCGGGACACGGCGAGGGGCGGCGGGGCAGGGGCTGATGAAGCGGTTTCACAGCGCCGCTTTCCCGCGGAGAGTTCGCAGGATGCGGAGACGCACCTGAGTTTCGAGACAGATGCGGCTGTTTTGTGAGCTTGGATGAACAACTCAAAACATACAAACTCACACCTTCCCCAGCTGAGATGGAGCGAGCCTGAAAGCCACAGAGCACAGTGAGCATCCTGTCCCTGCGCTGCTGTGCTGGGTCCAGCCACAGGCAGGGTGGGAGCCAACGTGGTCCAGCAATGGGCAAATCCCACCACGGGGGTGGCTGGAACTGGAGAATTAGAGCAGCAAAACACACCTGAGGTCAAACTCTTGAAAGGGAAAGCACAGGAAATTGGAGCTTTTTGGCCTTGGTGCCACACTAACTGGAGGCTTCCCAGCATCCCGGTGTAAACAAAGGCTTCTGCCCTCGGTTCTGCAGGAAGCTCTCAGGCTGCACTTCTGGCACCTTCCTGGGACATTGACTCACACGAAACCCTGGACAGAGGCAGAGGGGCAGCAGCTTTCAGCTCAGCCGAGCTGGACCGTCAGGGCAGCTCCCTGACTCACCACAGCTCTGACTCACCACATTCCAGTTTCCTGGGGTGAGTGGTGAAAACATCTGCTCTGGAGAAGGAGAACTACAGCTTCAGATACTGGCCAGCCTGAGAACACTGGTGACTGCTGCTCCCTGTGGTGAGGAGGGAGCATCTGGGCCAGGATGTCTTTGGAAAGCTCTTGCATTACTGATCTCGTTTAATGGCCCATTTAAATTCTCATTGGATTCAATGAAAAACTGCCTTGACTTCCGTGGGAAGGGCCATACTCTGAATTTTTTAAAAAAATGAACTCTCTTTTTCACCAAGGAGAGCAGCTACTGCTTTAGAAGAATAATTATCACAGTGGAGATAAGCAAGAAAAAGTCTGTAGTGCTTACTTGTTTCAGGCACTTTTGAGCATGTGATTAAGTGGTGGTATAAGTTATTTGTCAATTTTTGCTCTGCAATTCTCTTTAATTACACTTCTTTCCAAGTGCCAGTGTTTAAAATGTCAACTTTTACTTTGAATATTGTTGCTCTTTTCCCACTGCCTTGATGCAGCTTGCAATAACCCAACACACAGATTTTCTTTTCTTTTTTTCGTGTTGCAACATAATGAGGAGACAGGCTTAAGCTTTCTGACAGATTTTTTTGACTCCTTAAAGGCAGAATGCTGTGAGTCACAAAACTGTGGCAGGCACCACACAAACATTATGTGCATGTTTGCACTTATTCCTTTAAAAACTTTTACAGAAGAGAAAGATCAAATACTGCATCAATCCACAGTGACTTTTTTGGCTGACACACATAAAAATTATGAGCCAAAAAAAGAAGAGCAAAAGGAGTTTATATGGGGAGTTGCCAATACTATTGATTTTTGCATGAAAGGAAAACCCTCTTTCCCCTTTCACATGCTTTGGTAGCAGCTTGTAGCACAAAGCCATAAAATACACGTGCTCCCCTTGCACACTCATACATATACATGCATTTAAGTGCTTTTTACATCATGGCCTGAAGGCTTTTAGATGATTTTCTCCCAGCACACACATTGACAAAGCAAGCACAGCTCTAACCCAAGGAATATGACAAGGATTCAAAACAGTAGACAGGTGGTTATTGTAAAATCTAATTTCAAATCTGCATATGGCTGATGCTCTGATTAAGCTCTGCTTCTACAGCACTCAGAATAAACAGACCCATTTGACATGATGACAACATAACCTTTGGATGTCCTTTGCTGAGCACGCTCTGGGTATGATAAGACACATTCCATACTTCCCACATGTGATGGCTGTGATGCAGATGGAGAGCTTGCAAATGCCGGGTTTTTAAGCAGAAAATTAGGAAATGGATCCTGCTTTTGCAGAGTGTGATTTTATGGCAGATTTCTATTCTTGCTAATACACACTGGGAATATCATCAGCTACATCCAAAGCATGCACTCAAATCATTGCTACCAGCCCAGCAAGTAGCAGAATCTACCTCCAGCACAGCAAATCAGTCCAGCAGCTCCTCAGACAAACCAAACCAGGCACTGGTATTCAAAATGCCATGCCATGCTCAAACCTACCCAAAGACTTTCAGTCTCATTGTGCCTTGAAGTTAAGAGAAAAGTGCACCACTCTGAAAAAAGTAAAGAAACCAAAGGCAGGCAGCCTGATGGCTATTGCAGAGCATTTTCATTTGAATCCTACTAAAGCAGTTAGTGCTTTCTGCTGCAAGGGGGAAGCAAGAAGAGCAGAGGCTGTACAAGGTAAGATGAGGTGTCTTCCTCTGCTGTTCTTTTGCCAAATACTTATTATCAAGCCTTGAGCCTGCTGGAATTGACAGCTACCACTCTGCCTAAAAATAAGCTTCTTATCTCCAGATGTTTTTTTAAATGGCAAGCCATTGTAGCTGGTGCTTCCCCACTGCTGTTGGCAGCTGGTAAAGGTCCAGATTCTCTTGTCATTACAGAATTGCTTTCAGTTCCTCACAGCAGCATCCCTCTAATAAAGGTATCTGCAATTAACTCTTCAGAACCATCTCTAGCAACGTTTGTCTCCTTACAGGCTTTGTGGAAATGCAGTTTCTTTCCCTGTGTGATTTTCAGGCTTTTTTCTGCCTTGGGTTTGTACCCTGAAGAGGCAAGTCCAGGAGGTTTATTGTGGGCAACCAGGAGCAGAACTGTTTCCTACAAACCTGTACCCAGGAGAGCAACCCCCAGTCCTTCAGCAGGAAGGATTAGCTTTGACTTTGCCATAGGGACCTGTATTTATTCTAGCTCTGTGCCTGACTCAGTGGCAGGGGATGCCTGAGCTGAGCTGAGCTCTGCTTCCAGCTTGTGGCAAAGCTGCAAGCTCAACCCTGCCAGCTGCTTCCCAGGCTCATGTGCTGCTCCCTTCCATCCTTTCTCCCAAATTCCCACTGGGCATCATGCCCAGACAGCTCAGTTTGGAGTAGAGAAAGGTTACCCCTTTCTTCTACATGATTGCTGCAAGAAGCCTGGGCTCCAGCATCTGTGTCTCAGGCTCTGGTCCCTTGAGGCATGAGAGAGTCACAGCAAACTGCTCTTGTGCCAGTGATGATGCAGTTTCCAGCAGGAACTGGGCTGACATCACTGTGACAGGCACAGATTCCAGCTATTGACAAAAAGGGAAGGTGCTACAACCCATTTCCATGACTCACCCAGCCTTTGGTCTCAGCTGCCTCTAAATCAGCCCATCAACACCAGGGACATGGATCTGTGTGAGGTGGAGTCACAGCACCATTTCCAGGCTTCTGCCTTGCCAGTGGCCAATGCTCTTGACATTTCATTGCATTTCCCTCCTTCCTCTCTCCCTTTTTCCTCAGCTCTTATCCTTTTGTGGATTGGCATTACCTGCTCCAGGCTCTCCCTCTTGTCACATCCCCCAGACCCAGGAGGAACTGGCTGGTGCTGTGCCCTGGAAAACTCTCCTCTGCTTCACTTCACAAACAGCCTCTGCTGATTCTGCATCTTGCAGCACCTCTGGGTTATTAACTGGCCACCTGGCAGCTCCCTAATTGGCAATATCAGTAAAAGCACATTTTTCTCTCAAGTCTCCAGATAAAGCAGTTAAATTTGATCTAAGATCCTCACATCCTCCTTATATAATTTGTAATGACCTTGCCTGCACCACAAAAAATTGCAGCTACTTCTTTTGCACTCACACACTTTCTAGCTTCTCTTTAAGATACACTCTGGCAGGGAACTGAATGACACAGCATAATCTGCTAAAGCTTTTTCTATAGTAAACAGAGATAAAAGCACAGCCGAAGGGCTCAGAGGAAGCAAGCACCGTGTGCTATTGTCCCAAGCACTCCATCCAAATTCCTGCTCCAGGGAAAGCTGTCCCGGAGGAGCTGCCGTGCCCTGGGAGGTCTCGGTTCCTGCATCCCCTGGGGGCTGCACGGTGTCACCCGTGTGTCCCCAAAGGGACACGGTGGCTGCTGGGGCAGGTTTGTGTAAATGCACGTTGGAGGTCGTGCTCTCCCAAGGAACTCGTTCAGCAATAAAAAGGGGACTCTGTGACTCACAGGGTCCCTCCCGAGCCAGCACAGCCAGCAGGGGACAGAGCCAGAGCAGGCACAGTGACACTGACTCTGCTGCTTTGGAGCTCGCCCTGCACCGAGCCCAAAAAACTCGGATACAGCTTTGGGGCAGGCTAAAAAACCCAGAGGATTTTCAGACTTCCGAGGAGAGAATGTTGTATTTATAGGGAAGTTTAGTTCTTCACTTTCTTCTGTAATTCATTTTGTTTATGACTGGTTTTTTCAAGCTGTAGGGCTGCTAGATTTCTGCTCCAGGCTCACATTTCTCTTTGTAGACATAGGGCAGAGCTATTTTTGTAATATAAATCATTACAGAGAGAATATCTCACACTGAAGCACACGTTCCTAAGGAAGAGAGCTCTATTTTAGAAGTAAATTTCATATTTGTTTTCAATTTAATGACTGAGAAATAAGTGAAGCCAAGCAGCGTCCCCATTTCTCAGGAAGACAAACTGAGTGGAATGGGAATAATTTCTACCAAGAGGGGCTGGGTGGGAGCTGCAGATGTGGCTCCCCAAGCCCTGGGGGATTGAGTGTGATCCTGGTGAAGGGGCTGAGAAATGGGGACAGAACCTCAGCTCCAAGGTGACACAGCTTCAGAGATAAAGGCACTCAAGATACTTTCAGTGCCCACCTTAAAAAGTAAGATCATATCTTCTAAAAAGGCCAGAGCATGGGATTTTATAAAATAAGGCAAACCCTGTCTCAAATTCATCTCTATGAGACTCAAGGAAGAGAGTTGTAAAATAAATGCTTTGAACTCAGAGCTTTGGTTGTGTTACAGACTCATGGATGACTTATTTTAGTCTTATCCCCTGGAAGTTGTTTGAATAACTGTGCTATGACTCTTCCCATTTAATTCACACTAATTTGGCAAGTCACAATTTATATTCATAGGAGCATCAAAAACTAATAAAATCTAGAAAGTGGACAGGGAAGGAATTAGAATTTACAGGTTTCTTCTTTCCAGCAGTGGCTTAAAGATGTAAATTATCACAGGAACAGATGTGGTCAAGCACACTTTCTTCAACTGAAACAGCAAGGCTTTATAACTGAGCCCTGGGCCATGCAGCTGTGAAATACAGGAAAAGTTATCCAAAACCATTTAAATATAGCTCATAAAAGAAAAGCTTGTAAATTACAAAACAAACTAACAAAACAGAAAAATAGAGATTGCTTAAAGCTTTTGGAAAAAAACAATATCAACAGCAGCAAAACCCACTTGTGAGCTGCAAAAAACAGCTACAGCATGTTCAGGATCATTCAACTGCAAATACCAAATCATGATTTGCACAAATATGCCCAAAACAGCTTCAGAATTCAACAGGTTCAGAAGGGCATGACTGTTTTAATGACAAAAGGTTCTGTTTCCAGTCATCTCTTCACAGTAGCAGAGACCATTACATCTGGTTTTCCCATTTTGCACATCTCATTAAGCAGATGTGTAAAATACTGTATTGTGCAGTGGAGCTAAACTTGGTGGGCTAAAAGGGCACTTTGCATTCTAAAGCACTGCAGTGCTGTGGCTGAGAATTAAATGGAATTCCTGAATATTTCTGCCTTGAAAGGACCCCAGTTTCACCTGCCTGTTTCTGTTGTTGAATTCTTTCCATCCTCTCCATTCTATTTACCCTGTAGTGTTTTCAGTGGGACACAGCTCTGCTGAGAAGGGGGGCTGCAAACCCAGCTAAATGCAATCAATATAAAGGAACTGAGCCATTTCCAAATTAACATTTCCTTCTCACAGGGAATCTATTCTTTGGACATTAAGGGAAACCAAAATCACTACACACAGAGCAGCAGACACTGTGCTCTCAGAGCAGAGCTTGGAAGGCAAGCCTGAGCCAGGCTCTAGGCAAAGTCTGCTAAAACCCAGCTGATAACATTCTTCCTTGCTGCTGGGAGTTTCCCTGGGTGTCTGACTGAAACCCTGCTCTGACAGATCAGATGGGAACACTTCTGCTCCTGGGGCTGCTCCTTATATTACATAGGTAGCAGCACATGATGTTCCTCCCCCATAACCTGCCTGGTAATTTCCATTTGATCCAGAACTGCTGTCAGGGAAGATGTCCCTGCTCTGAGCAATGTCCTGGTGTGGCTCCAGCCCCACCCTGCCCCTCATCCCACTGTGCCAAGAGCTCAGCCTGTGTCACCTGCCACGATGGTGACAAACTATTTCCACTGGCCCAGCAGAGCAGTTTCTGTGAAGTTTTTTTTTTTTTCCTGATTCCTTTGGCCCTGTCCCAAGGGAGGAAGCTTTCTTCTCCTCCTCCCTGCAGCATCTCTTTTACAGTGTTGGACTGGGGACCTCGTTAGCAACACAAATAAGTTTCCAAGCAGAAAAAGGACAGAAGTAAATCTGATCTCATCCTGGTTCCTCCCCCACTGGAGGGACTGGAGTGGCTGTGGCCAGCACATGACTCCATCTCATCCCCATTCTGCAGGGATGCCATTGAAAGGTTATGAAAATAGTGTGCAGGATGGAGAAAGGAGGCTCCATCTGCTCCCTTCACTGCCAGGGTTTGTATTCTCTGTGAGCCTGGGCCAGGGAGATCTGCTGAAAACAAGCCCTGGGCAAAGATGTGCCAGAGCAGCCAGGACAGTGTACTCTGCAGGGTCCTGTGTTCAATCACAGAAACAACTTATTCATTCAAAATTAACCTTCTGCTCTGCAGCTTGAGTGTTTCTGGGGTAGCTGTGTTTGCTGACCTCCGAGAGTGAGCAGTTTTATACAAATAAAATACCTGTGCACTTCAGGTACAGCTACTCCAGGGGCAGTCAGGCAAACAGATACTCAAACTGCTGCACTGCCAGAGCCCTTTGAAATGAGAGCCTCATTATGAAGGTCTTTATCAGCCAAAGAGATAAATTTCAGCACTGAAATGACCCTTTTTCACAGCTGCTAGAGACAGGTGAGCAGCACTTTGACCAGGTGACATTTCAGAAGGCAGGAAGCAGGGCTCACACCACATCTCCTTCCACAAGAGTTACAAGCCCTGACAGCTTTGGCTGAAGAGGTTCATGCTCATCCCATGGTTCTCCCTCAGAAAAACTCTTCTGATGACCATCCAGGTAGTGACCAGGCTCCCCAAGGTGGTCACCTGTCCCTCCCTGCAGTCCCTGCTGCCTTCCCTACTTACCCCTTTCTCCCACCATCTCCCCTCCAGCTTATCTATGTGGATATCTCTGTTGCTATTCTAAGTTAGATACTAATCTCATCCAACAGCATCTCGTTATAATTAGCTCTTAATTGCCACTTAACACAGGGATCGTTTTGGAAGGCCATAACAATTCTTCCTTGAGGAATTGAGTGTTAAAAGCTCGTTATGTGCCCCTATACACCCTTTGGGTAATGACAATTATTTCAAGAGGCAAATTTAAATCACTGCTGTGCACACAAGCTCTGCACACAAGATTTATATGGTTTCCTGGAGCACTAGTAGCACTTTCAAGGAGCAAACCTCAGAAATTAGTTTTATTACTGTAACTGAAAATGGGAACATTTTAAGAAGCACCTGTAAAATGCAAGGGGTTAATGTCATTGCTGCTGCTCTGCTGGAGCTGCCCCAGCCAGGTGCAGCACATCAGGAAGGGGCTGCATCTCAAGGCAGACAGCACCCAAAGAGCCAAGAGATAAACAGACTGTCAGACAAAACTCATCCTTAGGCACATACAAAGCTCTGGCCAAGACTTCCTTCATTCCTGAACAAGTCAGACTCCTGAGAGATTTGAAAATGGACAATTTGCCAAATGCTTATCAAGATCTCCAGGGTTCCCACAGCAGAAGCTACAACTGAGTGCCAGTTCACTTTATTCAGCCATCCATCTGCCAGTGCAGGGAGGAGACAGAGATGCTCTCAGGTCCTGCCCCATGCACACTGTGCCAGCAGGGAGCTCAGAGTCTGGAAAACACCACACTGAAATAAAAGGGGAAAAATGGGCTAGCTGCTTTCTCAGAGTCTGCTGCTGCTGTTCTCCTCACTCCCCTTATTTTTTTTTACTATTCAGGAGATGTCATTATTTTTGGTAGGGCCTGAATGACTGCTGAGCTCAAGTGGCTTCTGGGGAAAACGTACAGGCTCTGAGCAGAAATAGTTTTTGGAGAAGTGCCCATGATTCACAATCCCTGTGACTAGCAAGTTTCTCTTTCTTGAAAAACACTTCAACAAGCTTCCAACAGGGCATGACAAAAAGAGATGCTCAGAAGACACACTCATACCCCCATACAATCACCTCTTGGGCAGCAGCCCCTCCACCAGCAAACAGACCAAGGGGTGAGATCTGCACAAAATTCAGGGTTCCTGAAAACCCCTCCTGTAGAAGCCAAGCCTGCAGAGCCAATTTAAATGAAGAAAAAGTCTGTAATGTGCCTGTTCATTTGTTTTTATGCCTAAATGTGGTCCTAGGAGAACTTCCAAGAAGCAGTAGGAATATATTCCTAAATGCATTGCACAGCACAGAGAAGTCTTTTGCAACAGAAATAGAGGAATGACTCATTTCCTCTGTAGTGGCTGCTCTGGCATTTCACTTGCACAGCAGTGGAGCAGCTCCCTGGCCATGTCAGGAGGAACTGGGAAACTCAAGAGCAGTTTCCAGCATGTGTAAACCTAACTGAATTTTGACTTGCCTTCCAAACCAGTGATCCCTGATTGGCATCTGGTGGAGCACAGGACTGGCAAACAGCACTGAAACACTCCCTCTCTCCATGGGAGTTTTGGATTTCAGCATTTTAATTTTGCACAGCATTAACCCCTGAAAGAGAGAGCCAAGAGTTGCCCTCTCCTGAAGCAATACACACATGTGGATTTGCCAGTGAATTCAGCTCCAAGTTTCTCTTCTCCCCTAGCTGAAACTAAAAGGACTGAATCTGCAGAGGAGAAGTGGGTTATTGGCTGGGCTTCACTGCTGTTCTTCCTGTTTCTACAGCTATTTGTTTTCAGCCAGTACAGCTGCTTCTCAAAGCAACTCTTTCACTTTCTCCCCCAAGAATCCATCATAAATTTTTGGTGATTTTGGGTAACTTTTCTTCTTTGATAGCTGGTTATCTTTGCAGCACTATCTCCATCAAGCCTGTCTGCTCATTTCCTTACATCCTCTTTTCCCCTCCCCCTCACCCAGATTATCATGGGGAGTCTGGGGCAGGGATAATAGGCAAGACAATCACAAATATCATGAAATCACTAAAAAACCCTAGTCACATCCAGCCCAGAGAGATGAGTATTCTCTATGCAGCTCTGGTCACGTTTTTTCAAGGGTTTGGTGGTGAGGTTTAATTTTTGGGGGGGAGGAACTCCCAGGGGTGTCAAGGAAAGCAGCTTGTCATTGGAGTACACCAAAATCTTCCAAGTCTCTGAATCACCACTGTTATCCTTTAAAAGGGAAAAAACAAGGCTTAACACAGAGCCTGGTACGTGATGACATTTGATGCACACATGTTGGTAACAACCTTTAAGTGTTTTTTATATAAATAGTCACTTGAATCCACAGGCTGTTTACAGACACAGAACACACATTACCTATACAGCTCTGCTGCTGATCTCTCATGAAGCAGTTGCAAATATGCCAATTCTTGGTTAGCTATTTAAAATAAGCCACCCAAGGCACATGCACAAGAGCAGAGGCAGTCTCCTAATTATCCACCTCACGTTTGAGAAACCCAGACAGATCTATCCATGGTCAGCCCTCCATATCCTGCTTATTTCAGAGCTGGAAGCTACTTCAGCCCCTCCAGAAAGCACAGCACTGTGTTCCAAAGCATCAGCAAGCACTGAAGGAGAATTCTTGTGCTTTAAGGGTGCCAGTCCTTACTCCTTCCTCAACCACCAGCTTCCCAGTGCTGTCAGCACAAGAAAAGTGGGACTGGCTGCTCTTCTGAAATTATGTCACTTACCTCAGGGAAGACTCAGCAGGCAGACATTTAAAGAAATGACAAGAAATAAACCAGCCTGGAACAGGAAATTTCCCATGTCTGAAATCTTTTGCAGCTTTAGGAAGATGGGATGCACAAATAAAACTCCATTCCCTTCCAGACAGCTTTGACTTGCATTAGCAGTATTTAACCAGCAAACCACTGCTGACCTTGGCTGCATTACAAGAAAGTATTTGCACAAGGATAGAAAGATTTTAAACAACTTATCCAATGAGTTGGATGCAAACAGGCTTTTCTTTAAACACCAAGCATGCAAGTCCTTAGGCCAGTTAATTTTTTGTTAACAGATTTATCACAGAAGGAAAGTACTGTGTTGAACAGGGACTTCAAACAGACAAATCTCTTCAGAGCAAGGATTGAATGGAGACCACAGGATGGCTCTTGCTTTTAAGGAAGCCATTAATAGGAGATAATGTTATTAGAGATCAAGTTCTAAATACATTTTCACCATGCTGACTAGGGTGGCTGAGTGTTGACAGTAAATGTTGGCATTTTTCCAGATTTGCCACAAGAAGCCTGTTAGCCACACTGTGCCAGCAACTGCTGCCCCTCTCAGAAGCAGCTCCTGCAAGGTAAAGGGAGGCACAAAATCCTGGAGAAAGCCACTTCCAGCCTGGCTTTGATTCAGTGATTTAATGGGTCTCTGCTGTTATTTCATTAACAGGGAACAGCAGCACAAGCCATGTGTATAGCTCTTGCATCTCACCAAAGATTAACAAAGGACAGGTAATTTGCTGGCCCACCCACAAAACTCCTCTGGCTTCATCAGGACTTTTCCCCAAGTTTAATAAAAACCCCCATGGTTTGGAACAGAGACATGCCATGCTGAAGGATCACCCAATACTGTGAAATGAAATCAAGCTTTTCATCTTTCTGGTGAAAGAGCAGCTTTGCAGCAACCCAGCACTGGAGCCAAGGAAACAAGAAATGAAAGCAAGCCAAGCTCCAAGCCCAACGTGCTCCAGGGCAGAATCAGCAGCACCAGACTGTGCCTCCACTCTCTCTTCTCCTCCACATTCCTCTGCACAAATCCCAAGGTGTGGAGTTCCTGCTTTTCCATCATTTTGCCACTTTAGTCTCCTCCTGAAGAGCACATAAACCTGCCAATTACATTCCTGTGGCTGCAGGTAGCTTTAAGTGAAAAAAAAAAAAGGTAACAAGGAATTTAAATCTTGAGGCACAGATGCTTTAACACAGTTGTTTATTATTACAGTGAAATAGTCAAACAAAACCACCAACTTTTTATGGAAACAATAAAAGTGCAAGTGTATTTTGGAATTAAATAGAAATGAAATTTATAAACATTTCATTAAAATGGGCTGACACTTTGAACCTACAAACACTTTTATAAAACCAAAACAATAGCAGCTGAACACTTCAGTTTTATCTTTGGTCTTATGATTAACCAGCAAAAATATAGTTGTACCAGGCATGTCCATTACAAATAGATACTTAAAATTTACATAACTCCACAGAGATTCAACATCAAAAGAGGAATGTTTGCATGATATTTGGTCAGATAAAATATAATGCCTTTGAGAAACAGACAGCATTTTTCAATACAAAACGAAATTACATGTATGAATTTTGCTACTGTAAATTAACTTATTCTCTTGCATGTGTGACTCCTCAACCAATGTTCAATAAAAACAACTTCATTTGCACAGTCTTTGAAAAGTTAGGTTGCAGGGAAGAGAACCAAGAGCCACGTTAATGCAAAATAACATGCTCTTTTTTCTGTGTTTGTGTTTCTGTTTACACACACAGAGGCAACCCTGGTACAATATAACAGCTACAGCCTCAGCAAACAGGTATTCATAACCTTGCTGTGTATCCATGGGCTGGGAGAGGGGGAAGAAGGCAAAAGGGCCACAGGATCACTGACATGGGTCAAGCTCTCTGTACACATCCCTGCAGAAAAGGCCCTGTACAGCTCCAGCACACAGCAGCTGCCAGGGCTGTCATGTTTCTGTGGAATAAGATGAATGCTGCAACAAAACCCCAACTCCTCTCAGCTCCTTTCATCAATCATATTCATGAATGCATGCTGTAGAGCAGATAAGGAGAATACATTTAGTATCTCAGTTGGACACAGAGCCACCCAGAGCACACACACTGCTCATGGCAGGATGCCCCTCACTTCAGAATGCTCACCCAAGCTTGGGGTGAAAGCCAGACAGGCATCTGCTCCATCCTGAACTCAAAACAGGCCTTGAGGAGCAAAAACTTGCCCTGAAGATCTACCTGCACACCTAATGAACTGAGGGCTTGCCTCACTTTTCACCCTGATGGACTCAAATGCTTTGGAAATATTGTCAAAACAAAACCCACTTAAATCTCTTTGCCCTGCACTCCAAACCCACTTGCTTTCAATAGTTCTCCAATTTTACCCCATGTCCTTTGGCTTGTTTGCAGTGCATCTTCACTGAGAGTTCACCATCACTGTCACTCACCCCTCAGCCCAACTTCCATTTTCTAAACTATTTACATCCTCCACCATCTCTTCTTGTCATATATTTTCCAATGCAACTCTCTTCTCCTGAACTTATTACATTTTAGTGAGGAAGTCCTTAAGTCCATTACAGGTTTCCATGTATTGTGGCAATGCTAAACAAATGTACACCCTTTCCAGAGGAAAGATCCTTTTCAGGGATGCAGTGATATAAACAGACAGACAGCTGACTGAAGTGATCATGATGCCAGAATTAACAGCTCAAAGGTTCTCATGTCAAGAGTTCAGGCAGCCACAATACCCTGGGCTGGCCATCTAGTTCTTCTTTGGGCAAAAGATGCAATGGCTTTGATTGCAGAACTGCATCTTATTTTAAATACCAAGAAACACAAGCCTGCAAAAATAGCACATATCATGGTCTGCTACAAAAAAAAAAAAACAACAACCCAATGTACACCAATGTAGCTGACTTAGTCTTAAATACCATGTGCAAAGAACATTCAATCAATACTACCTATAAATACACTATTTGTATTTGTAGAAAGAAGCACAGTGCTTCGAATACAAAAATAACCCAGCTTGTGGGTGTGACCTATGCCATAATTACCTGAAAATATGACTGCAAGAGCAGTTAAAGAAATAGACAGAAGCAGGCAAACATCTGCCTAGGGAGTGTTTCCACTTAGAAAAATTGGTTTGTATAAAGCTTAATGGATTTTGAAAATGTTTGTTTCACGTTCTGATGCACAGAACTGTGAGTAAGGCACACCAATACATCAGAGAGAAGAGCAGGTTTAGTAACTTCAGACTGTCCTAAAGCTTCTCTGAAGTTACACTTGGTCCTTCACAAATTGAGAGTGATCACTGAGGACACAGCATTGCAGGTAATAAGGCACAGGTTCAACTTCCTGAGCACCAGCAATTCACCAACTCATTTTGGGGTTTAATACATCAAATACTTGAGCAGGTAACCAAATAAAGCAAGGATTTGAAATTCTGAATTTTCTAACACCCAGCCAAGGACACCTGCAACACTGTCTGCATCACAACTCAACAGGTTATCCCAGCAACTGGGACATAACCAGACAAAAAGTGGCAATTATCTGCCTGATATTTGTATTTACAGGACACCAGAATCTGTAGTCCCAGACTGCCACTGTACAACATATAGTGCTAAATAATTCTGAAGTACCCTAAAGCATTTTACTTCCTTTTCCCCATAACAAAATAACAATTTGCTGTAGTACAGCACTAGAAAATCCCATCCAGGTTATTTGCTTCAAACACTGACACAATCAGATAACTGGTTAGGCAGTCACCCAAAAATCCCACCAAACTCCTACCAGGGAGCAGGATGGTGCCACAGTAAGTTCATGGCACTGAGATTTGGACTGGTTTAAGGTTTGTTCCAAAATATAATACAGAACTTCTTATTTTGTTGTTGGTCTTGAGGTAAAGTATATTTTAACAAAATAATACTTGAATACAGAAACAAATAATAAAATTCAACTAGAACCCATAAACAAATGAACCTCAGAGTATTTCTTTAAAAGGTGTTCCTTGGGATAATTCAAACACCACTCCTTTAACAAAATACTAATGCCTCCTCAATAGCAATATTAAGTGCAGCCAATTATCCTAAAAATAAGGCCTTTGTGAAAATAAAGTGCTATTTGTTTCCTTCTATCTGCATTTCAATCCTTCAGCATAACCATCACTTGAACACAAATGTGAAACTGGATTCTTTATCCTGTTAGCACAGCATTCCCTCAAGTTCACATTGTGTTCCATTCCTATTTAGCCCAATGAGGTTGATTGCCCAGGAAATTTAAGGCTTGCCATTGAGCATTTTAAACTGTGATTTTTAAACATGCTCTAGTGCTTATCACATTTTAAGAGCATCTTGGTATATGGATGGATTGGGGGAGGGGGGCTGTTTGCACTTAGAAGATTTTTAAATCCCACGTGGATTCTGCATCATAAAATCTCAGAAAAAAAAAAAGCTCTTTCACCACTAAGACAAAAAGTTAACATCGATTTCTAAAAATGTCAGTTTGGAGCCTTTTAGTTTGCAAACTGTCGACCGAAGGCAACGCTTGACTACTAAGGTGAAAAGTCAAACATTTCCCAACGAGAAGGGCAGTTCGGTAAGTCCCGGCCCGGTTCTCTCAGGACAGGAGATCCCGGAGCAGATCCCGGAGCAGATCCCGGGGCAGGTCCCGGGGCAGATCCCGGGGCAGATCCCGGGGCAGGTCCCGGGGCAGATCCCGGGGCAGATCCCGGGGCAGGTCCCGGAGCAGGTCCCGGAGCAGATCCCGGGGCAGATCCCGGGGCAGGTCCCGGGGCAGATCCGGGGCAGGTCCCGGAGCGGACCCCGGGGCAGATCCCGGAGCGGACCCCGGGGCAGATCCCGGAGCGGACCCCGGGGCAGGTCCCGGAGCAGGTCCCGGGGCAGGTCCCGGGGCAGGTCCCGGGGCAGGTCCCGGAGCAGATCCCGGGGCAGACCCTGGGGCAGATCCCGGGGCAGGTCCCGGGGCAGATCCCGGGGCAGACCCTGGGGCAGGTCCCGGAGCAGATCCCGGGGCAGGTCCCGGGGCAGATCCCGGGGCAGATCCCGGGGCAGACCCTGGGGCAGATCCAGGGGCAGGTCCCGGGGCAGGTCCCGGGGCAGATCCCGGGGCAGGTCCCGGAGCAGGTCCCGGGGCAGGTCCCGGAGCAGGTCCCGGGGCAGATCCCGGAGCAGACCCTGGGGCAGGTCCCGGGGCAGGTCCCGGGGCAGATCCCGGGGCAGGTCCCGGGCTCAGGGCGGCGGCTCCTCGGCCGTGGGCGCTCCCCGGCACGGGCCGGGCCGCAGGCACCGCGGGCGGCTGCACATCCTGATGAGCTCCGGCGCCCGCACCCAGGTGCTCATCAGCTGGAAGGCGACGAGATCCAGCGTGGGCCTGTCGAAGGCGGACAGCAAGTTCACGGGCGCCGCTTCCTTGAGGAACCGCGGCAGCGCCACGGCCTCGGGGATGCCGGTGTTGCCCAGGAAGAAATCCATCAGCAGCTGCCGGCGCAGGCAGTCCCTGAGGAACAGCACCAGCTCCTCCAGCCGCTCCACCAGGAACCGCTCGTCCCAGGCCTCCAGGGGCCCCCGCAGCAGCACGGAGAAGAGCGCTGTCTTCAGCACGTAGGAGGAGAGCACTCGGCTCCACTGCGAGCACAAGGGCTCCTCCAGGCCGCGCCCGCGGAGGTCCCGCAGCCCCTTGAGGATCTGCAGGCACTTGAGGTGGCAGGAGGCGCCCGGGGCCTGCTCCTTCAGCCAGCCCAGCAGCCGCTGCTCCTGCCGCGAGGCGTTGAGGCCCCAGAGCGCCTCGGGGCCCGCGGGGCCGTGCGGGGCCTGGGCCGGCAGGGCCGTGAGGTAGAGCGCGTCTCCGAGAGGGATGGCGGGGATGAGGCGCACGGCCATGGAGATGTGGCAGCAGACGTAGTCGGAGCAGGGCAGGATGCGCAGCGTGGGCGGCTGCCCGGGGCACGCCGAGAGGCTGACGCGGCAGCGCTCCTGCAGCCGGTAGCGCACGGCTGGCAGGCAGCGCTGCAGATGGCCCTGGAACCAGCGCAGCACCAGCCCCGAGGAGAGGTGGCTGCGGCCCTGCAGCTCCACGCAGAAGCCCTCGGCAAAGGGCCGGCAGCGTCGCGTCCAGCCGTTCCTCGCCCGCAGGCCGCAGACGAAGGCGCCGCACGGGCCCGGCCCGTCGGCGCGGCGCGGCCGCGGCTCCAGGTGCGGCGGCAGCCGCAGCGGCACCAGGATGTCGAAGCAGTCGGGGCTGCGCACCTTGTGCTGCTCGTAGGCGCTGCCGATGCGCACGAAGTCCCCGCGCAGGCTGAGCGCCAGCGGGCCGGGCTGCAGCCCCTGCGCCTTGGCGGCGCGCACCAGCTCGGCCACCACCCGCCCCACGTGCGCCTTGCTGTGCCCCAGCACGTGCGGCGACACCCGCAGCTGCCGCGCGTGGAACCGCTCCAGCGCCCCGCGCCGCGCCCCCGCCGCGCCCCGCGCCCCGCCGCGCCGGGAGCCGCAGCAGCGAGCGAGCAGGCAGCCGAGCAGCAGCAGCGCCGAGCCCTGCAGCAGCGGCACCCCGGGCCCCGCCGCCTCCGCCTGCGCCTCCTCCGCGCCCCCCGCGCCCTCGCCGGCCGCGCTGCCGCGCAGCGCCTGGTAGAAGCAGAGCAGCGCGGTGCAGAGCGCGGTGAGCAGCGGCCAGAAGCCCCGCGCGCGGAGGGGGGACGCCAGCAGGGCGCGGCGGGGGCTCGGGCCGCGGGGGGAGCCGCCGCCGCCGCCCAGCCCCGCGGGCGGGCAGCGCCCGGCCCCGCCGACCCCCTCCTCCGCCGCCCCGGCCGCCCCCAGCGCCGCTGCCCCGCGCCCCGCCGCGCCCTGCCTGCCCCGCTCCGCTCCGCTGCCGGCCTCCTCTTCCGACGGCCGCGGCCCCACGTCAGGCGCCGGCTGAGCTCAGAGGAAATGCCGCGGGCGGCGGCCCGGGGCCGGGGGCGTTGTCCGCCGGGGGCCGGCCCGGGGCGGGGAGCGCCATCCCGATGCCGCGATCTGCCGCTTTCCCGCCCAGCGGGGCCGAGCCGCGCCCGTCCCGGCCCGGCGGAGCTGCCCCAGCCCAGCCGCGCCGCCCCGAGAGAGGAGCGGGAGTCGGGTTCCGTGCCCGCATCGCTGAGCAGCGCCCTGCCGCGCCTTTTGGTGTCACGCTGCGGGTTTGTGTGCCCGCCCGGGATGCGGTGCCGCGGCACGGGCTCCACGGTGCAGGTTTTTCCCCAAGTTTAGTGCTACAGGCCTGTCCCGCCCGCTCCCAGCTCCGCCTGGATGCCAAAGGCGCAGCAAAGCCATCAGTGCCGGGGCACCTGCTGCCGAACTAACAGCTGCCTCTAGTCATAGAATCATTCCAAAGCCTTGGGCTTTTTACCTTGTGCCCCAATTATTAACAAATTAAGCGGGAAGAAATTACCCGGGGGTTAAATCTACACAGATACTCGAGATAAATTTTAAACACAGAGTTTGCTGGGAATATGTTCAACTGTCTCAAATATTGATGAGGACAGGGTCATCATTCTCAGCTTCTGTTTGCTTAATAAATATTTACAGTTTTGAAGTTGTTTGCTGAAGTTTAAGGTCCATCTATGTAAGCATTCGGTTTGGTTTAATTTTGGGTGATAAAGTTCTTGCTGCTGCATCTGCACGGTGGCATGGATGGCTCCACAAAGGTGAAAACTGCTTGAACACAAGAGTCTAAATCCAGCAAGCTGCAAATGCTCTAACGAGGAATGGGTCAGAGAATCAAGAGATATGCCACACAAATGTTTGGTTATGTAATTTGTGTTTATATTAAACAAAATATGACTTCAGCTACATTAAAATCATACCTGACAGGAAGTAGCAGATGTTGCATAGCCAAGATGCTGCACACAAAGTCAAACTAGGTAACCAAGGTCAAGCAGCCTGAATTGATTAATGGGAAACAAAACTAGGGTGAGAGTTAAGAGTACACTTGAGATACAAAGAGAAGTCCTAATCACTCCAACTCTGACTGCTGGATAACAATCAGGAGATTGGGGATTTTTAAAATTGAAAATAAAGCAGATGTAAAGGCAAGAAACCACACACAATTTTATAACATCTCAGCCAATAAAATATTCCATGCCCTACAACTGGAGGCACATTTTCTGACAGCTCCAGTCAGCTAAGCCCATAGCTTTGCTACTCAGAAATACCATCCCACAGCAGCCATATCTTGCAAAGAAAACCCAGGAAGTGAAAAGCATCTTTCTTTCTCACTCCTTGTTTCATGTTTTCCTGTGTTTCTTCACCAGGCTGAATGAGGGGACAAAAACATTCATTGTTCTGCTTACTGCCTGTGACCTATCACTGTGCACCCCCAAAACTCCAAACTGTTTAAATAACACAGCTGTCCTGCTATTATACTGATCCTTCAAGATGTTTTATGGGGAAGTATTGTTGAACTCTGAACTCTTGGCTCATAGATTCATTTTTTACTAGCCTGTGGATGTTTTTTCACCCTCAAGCCCAGCATGTTTCACATGCCTTCAGGCACACTGATTTTTCAAGACAGGCTGCACTCTCTTTTCAGGCAGGGCTGATTTGATTAGCTGCACAGCCACGCTCAGGAGACAGACAGCTACATCTGCAGGAGCTGGCACAATAGCAATTTTCAATAGCAATTGCATACTGAAGAAAAATAATAGGTACACTAATAAACATGACCTCAAAATTGTGAGCAGAGAGAATTCATAACATCAATTTTTACTACTATTGTTTAAATTGATGTTATCTAAACACTCACTCCAGAATGTCCCATGTACAGGATATCCTGCTCACTAAATAAGGAATAATGTTATTCTTAAACCAGTTGAGCTAAAAATAGCTCATGATAGCTCTGGAGAAGATTTGCAGAGGCAAAAGAAAGCAGTGGGTCAGAGCATCCATGAAGTTTCTCCACAGTTGGCAGTATTTCATACATCTGTGTGACTGATTTTTCATGCTAAGTACACAGGCCACTATCAGAGACACCACCTGAGGAGATAGAAGGAAGTGGTAAAAG
Organism: Erithacus rubecula; assembly: GCF_903797595.1. Classification (NCBI taxonomy): domain Eukaryota; kingdom Metazoa; phylum Chordata; class Aves; order Passeriformes; family Muscicapidae; genus Erithacus; species Erithacus rubecula. The sequence goes on from NC_136669.1 coordinate 1,327,941, forward strand.
ACAGAAGGCACAAACAGCTCTGTATCAGCTTACAGCCCCAAATAATGAGATGATCCTGGCTCAGCTGACACTCCTGATGAGCTTGAGCTGGATCACCCACCCAGGGAAAAGGAAGGAAAATACAGTGTGGGAGGAAACCTGAGTGAGGGAGGATCTGTCTGGGGAAATTGGCTTATCAGCACTCAGCAATGAGGGTGGGAACAGCTGATGCTCTGGCTCACAGCACCTGTTCTGCAGGGCTGGAGAGCAATGGTAGCTCTAGGAACTCCTGTCCTCACCCTCACCTCATCCTGCCAAGGACAGAGAGGGGGAAGGATAATGAAAGTGACCTGCAGAGAAGGCAAAGAACCCCAAACTATCAAAGGGCCCAAGGCAGCACTGTTTTCACTGAATTCCCTCACTGAAGGATAGGAGCAGAGCTCCTTGGGCTCAGGGAGGTTTCACACCACACCCAAACCCACACATAGCCTGGCAGCAATCCCCAGCTGGATTATCTCCATCAGGAAACATCACCCAGTGACACCAGCTCACACAGGGCAGTGTCCTGTGCACTGCTCTGGCCCACCCAGTGTGAGTGGAAAGATGCTGGGGGATGCTGCAAGCACTGCTCAGCAGCAGTTTAAATTAAAACCTTGCAGCACAGTGCCTGGGCTAGGAGATGTCTGCACACGGAGTTGTTGAAACCATGGCTAAAAATCAGCCTCGTGTAATTTTCCTGGTTCAAAGTCAATTCTTTACTTGCTTGGCAGCCCTGTGAGGGGATGAGCATTGCAATGATGGAACCTGAAGTCTCACCAGGAGGGCTACATTTGATCTCTTCCCAGCATCTCTCCACAGTGACTTCTCAGGCTGCATCACTTTAACTAAGATTAAACTTTCCACAGATCAATGCAAAGCAACACAATTACTTCATTTGCAAGGCAGCAAAGGCAGCACATTTCTATCATTAAGGCCATTCAGATGAGCTCATTTAATGACAGCTATTTTTACATCTGGTGTCATAGGTTTCATTATTACAGCATCAACCACTTAAACAGAGGTGGGAGCATCTTTCATGTTCTACCTAATTCAATTTAAATATCTTTTTTTTTAAATTTATGATCCAGAAGGCATTAAATTTACTTCCTGGAACTATAAAATACAAGTTTCTCACATAGATACAAATGCAAAGCAAACCCACTGAAACAACAGGAATGGCCCAGGCTCCCCTAAGGGAGACTGAGGTCAAGAACAAACTGCCTTTACAACCAACTGGTTCATGTTTGAATGTTACTTCTTTAATTCCAGAATATATTCTGTCTTCTGTTCCCTTTGCTATCCCTAAAGTGGTACCTGCAAAGGGGGAAGGAGAATGGTGAATGTAAAAGGTTCACTTTCCCCATCTCAGCATTTGTGTGAACAGACACAGATGAGGGGTGAGGCCCTACCAGTGCAAGGGAATGGATCCCTCACAGGGGCTCCACAAACATCTCATCAGCTTTGGGTTCATGCTGCAGTGCCCAGAACCAGCCCCTTCCCTAGCCAGGGGTCACCAGTGCCCATGGGATCTTTATAGCTGAATGGAAAACAATATGCTTGCAAGGAGGACACAAATGTTAAAGAAAGTGTGGAGCAGCAAAAGACTTGAACCCACTGCAGCATCCCTCTTTAGGGCCTGGGGATGTGGTGCTGCAGAGCACAGATGTGCCAGCCACCCCTGCAATCATTTTCTGGTCCCCAGGGTAGCACAGAAAAGGAGTGTCTGTGGTGGGCAAAGAATGAAGAGCAAGGATTGAGAAACAAAGAGCTGAACCCACCCAAACCCAAGCTTCTGCTCAGATTGCATCTCTAAATGACACAACACTATCCTCATATTAATGGTTTTCCCTCCATCTCTCTGCTCTGCCTGCTGTCACAGCATGACAGATGACAGAGACTTGGGGAGAGCTGCCTCAGGCTGCACCAATTTCAAGCTCTCTCTGAGAGCACTTTGATATTGGAAGTCATACATTTGAAATGTCCATACCTTGTGCTCTGCTGTGGTTACACTTTTCTGGGGAGTTTTAACAGCTCATCTCTGTGGGAAGATTTTTTAGTCATTTAAGCAGTATGAGGTACTAAGGATTGCATCTGAACTTGCTAAAAGCTTTCAGTTCACATAATTCCAACACTTTAGCCTTTGGCTCTAGAATAAATAATGAACTCTTTCTAGATGAATTTTTTTGACAGGTTTATGAATTACAAGCCAAATAAATACATTTTTAATATCACTCCTAAATATATTAGAGAACAATGAATTATTCATGATGACTGAGTGCTTCATTGAATTTATTTCCCTTGATTTAGCTCGCCAAGTAGATGAATATTACAAAAAATAGGCATGTCCCAAAACAGCCAGGCAACAAGTCCATTTACAACCTCTCCCCTGATCACAGACAGGGAGTAGAAATGTGAATAACATTTGCACATTCCCCACACCTACAGCCAGCAGAGCTGTATGCTCAGAAGCACTCACTGATATATATTTGCACAGATACTTCTACCAACCCATCAATAATGACAGCCAATTGTCATGACAATGCTTCCACCTGTAATTTGTTACCTTTGGAGCAGACTGGGATTGTGTGTGGAGCTCCCTGAAGGGAGGCATTGCTGGTTAGGGGCACAGCTGGACTTGCCAACAACCACGTGATTCAAATAAGCAACACCTTATAAAATGATTTTAGAAGCCAAGGAAAGCAAAGCCCACAGAAAAATCAAACTCAAGTTATGTCCAAGAATGCAAGGAAAAATGAAACACCTAAAATTCATTTAAGAAGTTGTTTGGTTTAAGGTAAATACAGTGGCTATGACTTCTGAAACCTCAGAGCATGCAAGTCCAAACACAGGGGTGGGGAGCAGGGGCAGCTCCAGAGACCAAGTGGACTTTGATCCACTTAGGATTCTTTATCCCTAACAACAAACAAAAGAAAGCAAATAAAAACAGATACTAAATCAACTCCATGCTGGTGGTGTGCTGCAGCAATTTCAGATAATTGACTGTTTGTATGAGAAGCAGGTTAACATCTTGGTATGTGAGAGAACTCAGGAATGAGTAAGTGTTGCCTAAGATGAACAGGGTGAAACATTGACTAAGAACAGAGCATGCAGGAAAATTTATCATTGGTTTTACAACATGGATGAATATTCTGTAGAAAATCTCCTCTGCAAACTTTTTCTCTCGATTTTTTGCAGTTTTCATATCACATGCAGGTCATGTGTGCCATTTGTTCCATCAGTCTCTCTTGGCTGTGATAATAAGGTTGTTTGGGGTTAAGTTTTTTGAGGATTTTTAGTAAACCAGACCAATGTGTTAAGAGTTCTGCTGATTATTCCTGACTCACTTCAGGTCAGTATGAGATGACACATGGAGGGTGTGTCACAACACCCTCAGCAAAGGCTGTAGCAGTATCACATGTACTTTGGTAAGTGTAGAGAGATTAAAAGAGGGAAGAATATAACTATGAATTTTCTTGTTAGTTGGGAAGCCATGGAAAACAACACACAGAGCTTTCATCACTGGGTCTGGTGAGTTATTTCTGTTTGAATACCAAGCCTGTGGAGAATGATGAGTCAGTAGGAAAGAAAGAATGAGCTATAAGGTCACCCCAAAGCAGTAGCTTCATGTAAGGATTTTTACCCCAGGAGTTTGCAACATCAAATCCAAGCTATCTATCAGATGAGTCCAGGTAGGTGCTTCAGCAGCTGTGAACTGCCAGCAATACATGGTGGGAACCAGGATGTATTTTTTCTGCCCTATCCATGGAAAAATCCCAAATGGAGCAGCAATCCACAGGAAAGCTTCAAGAACACTCACACCAGCTCACCAGGACAAATCCTCTTTGCTGGTCATCAGCCTGAAACATCCAGTGACTGCTGGAATTCATGTCACATCTGCTGGAGAGGACCATATGCTCCAGCTTATGCTGAACTAGTGCTCTGTGCTGCAAGTCTCTGCATTTATGACAAATGCTAAGCAAACACAGCCAGCTCTAGAGTCTGTACATAAACACATGTATCTGTCATCTTCCTCTGCAAGGCTTGGCTCCCTGAGAAGGCAGCACTGATTCTCATGCATTATCCCTCTAAGCATATGCCCCCTGTCTTACAAGATTCCCACATTTTGTGTAAACAATAGCACTTGTGTCACTTAAAATTGAGACATAATCATTTCTCATTAGCAAGTACTGCTGAGATATTTGGGTGGGAGGAATTGAAAAGTGGACGGTTATTAATTAAAAAAATCACATTTCAACCATGCCTAAAGTCTTCTTTCAACCACCTTCTAAGTAAACAGCATTTTTCCTGCCAAAGCCAGAACCATGAGAGCTGGCAAGATGAGATGTGGAAGACAGCTCCTCATCTGCCACTAGCAGTCACCTGTCCAGGTCAGGGCTGGAATCAACTCATTAAGCTACACTTGCAGAATTATCTCACCAATGATTTTAAATCCTGCTGCTGCTCTTTTGCTGGATAAAACCCAACTTAGGAGAAGCAAGGTCAGCACATTTTCACATACCAGGAGTGCTGTATGGTTAGGACAGTAATTCAGCCACAAGGGAGATTTAGCTCCTCTCAAACTGTATTTCCAGTGTATTTCTGCCACAGACCTGGTAGGAGCATGGCTATGCCCCACAGGATGGAGGAAACAATCATCAGCAAGATGAGACACAGCCCTAAATTAGGCACAGGCTACTGCTTAAAAAGGAAGCTCACTTTAATGCAGAGATAGCAACAAAGATCAACAGGACTGAGTCACCTGCCTTGACACTGCATGTCTGTCTGCACCTATGAGCAAAAGCTTTTCACTCCACTAAACATTTTATCCACTTACATACAGTTAGCAGCCTCTGACTATACAGGTGCCCTCAAGGCACATGATTGGGATAAATTCTTGACAGCTTGCTAAAACACTGCTGGCAGAGCTTGTCTTCAAAATGAACTGCAGGAAAATGCAAATCCCTCTCACCCACTGCTGTCTCTGCTCTGACCTGGACAGCCCAGGCAGGTGGCTGGCCAGTAGCCATAGAAAAAACAGAAAAGCAGCTTTAGTGTCAGAAATAATCTTTTTATTACAGTCCAGAAAATGTATTTTAAATATAAAAACCACCCAGTGTACGTATGACTTACTTTTTTTTATATTTTGGGCTACACATGTCCACCTGTACCATAAAATCAATCTATCTATCCCATTGCACCTCATATGGCACAACTTTGAAGCCAGAGACAAAAAAAATGACTGCCATTTGAAATTATGCCTTCCCTAAAGTCAAGTTACAAGACAGATGCAGACAGATTAAGTAACTCCTGTACAACTAAGAACAAATAGAGATGTACATATCACGCCCAGCACAGGGACTGTATGGCACATCCTCAGCTGATCACAAGCCTAGCTCTGTGTGTTTAAGTGGGCTACACAGATTTACTCCAAACAAAAATGAAGCCCAACCCAGACAACAATTTATTCTCTGCCAAACAATCCTATGAGTCTCATTTTACATAATCTGCATCATAAATCACAGAATCATAGAGTGGGTTGGGTTGGAAGAGACCTTGAAGTTCAGCTCATTTCACAGCCCTCTGCCATGGGATGGACACCTTCTGCCACCCTGTCCATGCTGGCCTTGGACACTCCCAGGGCTGGGGCAGCCACAGCTGCTCTGGAAACCTGTGCCAGGGCCTCAGCACCCTCACAGCCAAGAAATTCTGTCTTCTATCTAATCTAAACCTGCCCTCTATCAACACAAAGCCATAAACCCTTGTCCTATCACAGCACACCCTTGACAAAAGTCCATTCAGCTTGTGTCAGCATCACCTCATTAATCCCAGCCACGGGGCTTTGGTTTGTGCCTGGCTGCTGCTGAAAGGTGTCCTGGCACAGGCAGAGCTGCATGTCTGAGGCACCACACGTGCCTCCTGCAGTGCCTCCAGCCACAGGGCAGAGATCCTGCTCCAGAAACAGCCCAGTGCTCAGCACAGGGACTGCACCATCTGCCACTCCCTTCCAGGCACCACCAGCACCTTTATCTCTGACTCAGAGCAGCTTTGGAGAGCAGGGGCCAGGTCAGCCCCAGCTCTGACTGCAGAAGAAACCAGCAAGAGGTGAGATGCTGTTCAAAGAGCAGGTGACAGCCCTAAAGCCCTGCACACACACAGATGGGTACCTGCTGCTCCTCCTCACTGAGAAATACAACTGCTTCTGCAGGAGAAAATTGGGATCAAGCCCTGGATTATCACAAGAGCTAAAAAGGACCTCTTTCTATGAGGGGAAGGATTTCATCCCACTGCATACTTTAAAACCAAAATTATGTGTGTATTTTATCATTTACAAGGAAGCCACAAAACTCAAAGGCACAGTGAAGACCCTGTCATCTTCCCCACTCCCTGTTCTGAAAATGCAGCATTTCACAGCCTCTCTGATCCAAGCTCCCCTTCCTCTGTCAACACAAGCAGAGTTCATTGAGGATCACTATGATAACAGACTTGTATAAGCTATATACTTTGGCCTCTGCCTGCCACTAATCCCTGCTGGGATGGCTGGTATTACTCAGCTCAGTTCTCCCTTAACACAAAAAAGTAGTTACACTAAGCACCTATTGTTCTTTTGTAACCTTTTACCACTTTTTTAGCCTTCCAAAATCTGAAACAGGTTTTTAAACAAAAAAAAAACCCCTCCCTTTTCCGTGAGAAAAATGAAAAGCAACTCCATTTTCTATGCAAAACAACAACAAAAAAAATAAACTGCCAGTGAGCAGGAAAATGCACAAGCTTTAGAAGTGGAAGAACAGCCCACCCACAGTTGAATGGACAGGTAGAAATCTGCTCCATTAGAGAACTAACAAACCCTGCTCAGGAGCATAAAGCAGATTTGATCTCTCAGTTCACATTTCATGCTTGCAGCTGGAGACAGTGTTACTGTCTGATATCCTTCTCAAATGTGCAGGATGTGCTCAGCTGCTGAGGACAAAGAACTCTCTATGAGCACTTTCAACCACAGCAGATATAACCAAACACAGGCCTCACATGGCAATTTCTTGGTATTTGATGTTCCCAGCCCTTGGCCAAATGAAATACATTTAACATGAGATTTGTCTATTAACAGCTGTTGCCCCAAGTGAGCAGTGTGATGGTCTCACATCTTGGACAATCACATGAGCATCTCTCTGTCACTGCTGAACATCTGCAGATATCCTCAGAGAGCCTCAGCAAGCACAGCCCTGGAGAACACAAGGCTTCAGCTCTCCAGGAAACCCCCACAGATGCCTTGTCCAGCTTTCAACCCTGGTGTAATGGCTCAAAGACCAGCAAGTGTCTGGTTCAGTGTCCAGTTTATGTCACAAGACCATAATATCTATGTGCATAGTGTGCAGCTCTGAGTCACAAACACCATGCCCTGCCCTCCCTCCCTGCAATAATGGACTTATACCCATGTTGCCCCTGGTATGAAAGGCCTTACAATGGACTATTCATCAAGCAATCTTTTCTCTGTCTTTGACTCCATCACCAAAGCCTGTGACTTACAGCACAGGTTTCCAGCACCACTTGTTACTCCTCTAACCACTTCAATCATTCTTTTGTGCTGATTCCTCTTTCCTCCAAATTACCTGGGAATTTTCCACATGCATATTGAATATTTTAGAGAAATTAAGGCAAGAAATCTGCTAAATAAGAGTTTTGTTCAGAGAATTAGTGAAAATAGGGAAGATATTGCATTAGTGTAATAAGATGGACCTTCAGTAAACTTGAGTTTTCATGCCACTGCTCACAGCTGTATGGAGCTCAGGCAAGGCAAGTGAGACTCCCTTAGAGTTATTTTCTGATTATGCAGTCCCTGAGAATCTGTGATTTAGCTCTGAGCTCCTCCAGTCAAGTCATTCCAGTGGGTGTGCAAAGCAGCCACACAGAACCAAATGCTACTTTGATTGAACAAGGTAAATAATGTCAGTAGTTTGAGTCTAACAAATCTAAACTTGCAATAGTTTGAGAGATAGAATATACAAAGTGACATAACAAAATCACACAGAATAGGAATTTCTCTGTATTAAGATTTAACCTTCTGCCTAAGCTCCTTCACCCAAAAAAGGGTAAATAATCCTCTTTAAGAAGCCTTTAATGACAAATTACACACCAATCAGTACCTACAAACACTAACAGAGCTACTAAAAAAGACAAGCTCAGATGTACCTGGATTAAATGCTGTCTGAAGCAAAGCAAGATAAGCTTGAAAGCTTTAACAGAGTATTGAATGCAATTATTGCAGGGATCAATTCCTTACATGCTCAGGTAAAAGAAAATGCAAGCCAAAAAACACAAGAAAAAAACCAAACAACAAAAAGATCCCCACTACCAAAAAACACCAAACCAACCAAAAAAACCCAAACATAGTAAATAAAATTCTACTCAAAGAATTTGGAACTGTGCCTGAAAAAAAGCCCACCCCAAAATACAAAGAAGTCCTTAAGTAAAAGTGGTCTTATAATACCCATTTTTATTCAAGAGGGACAAAAATAAATATTTACTATTACTTCACCCTGAAAACAGAAAAAATATTCTTCTTTGTCAGTACTATTTTAAAATGAGCTGCTCCAGCTTATTTCAAGTCACATAAATTTGAAGGCAACAGAGAATGTAGTTATCATTGCTGTGTGTGCACATACACAAATATTGTACACATAAACCATGTATACACATATTTTGCTGCCACCTTGTGAACAGTCTCTGAATAAGCAGGTCTGGTTCACACAGATTCAATTCTGCCACCTTTATTCACATTTAGCTCAACTGATTTTAATGACAGATACCTTTTAAATGGGGACTCAATGTGACAAAGGATGGCTGAATCAAGTTCTTAGTGCAGAAAAATTTAAAAGGCTGAACAAAATAGCTGAGTCCTCCACAATTTCCATCTGCTTTTATGTCCCAATTTATTGCCATGATTATTATAATAAATATAACTATATTCTTTCTGATAAAAATATTGCAGCTTTGCATCCAAGTTGTATGGCTGTCTTCAAAACAGAATAAGCTGGTGTCTGTAAAAAGAATAAAAGATTAATACATCTACTGAAGTGTTCTGCTTGAACTAGATTGTGATAAGGAACAGTAAGCACTATTAAAAAAAAATCAAAGTAAAACCACATGCACAACAAGAAAACCTCACCTGTAGTTGCAGTCTAATCTATCCTAGAGAAAACTAAATTAAAATTTATCAACTTTTCAGAATATTTCCATTTCTCCACAAATGTTAGTCAAGAGACAAAACAGGAGAGAAGTCACACATTCCCCACAGAGTATCCAAGGGAGCACAGAATTTAGTTCAGTATTTCACACTTCCTAATAAAATGATGCCTCCAGTTCCCAGCACTGGCAATAGTATGTATGGACAGCACTTATTAGCCTAAGTTAAAAAAAAAATCTAATTTAAACTGAAATGAAAAGAAAATCTAAAAATTTGCAGAGGACACCTCTTAGGAGAGAAATCAAAACACTCTAACACTTGACATTAATTTCAACAGATTCTGTTCTGCTCTAGAAAAATGAAAGTTTTAACATGAAGGACATTCTTATATATATCTTTAGGAAAGTGTATCAGGAGCCTTTTTTTCTGCTTCTCCAAGAAGCCCAGCCAGGCTCTAAGTAAGGAAGGTAAGAGCAGCACGTGCATGTGCTCACTGACAGCAGTGAGCTGACTTTGTACTCACAGCTTCTGCATCGTGCTCCAGCCCAATGTCGTGGTGCTCCTGCTCCTCATCCCGGAACTGCTTTATCACCTGTAAAAACAGCACCCACTGAGCCTGCCTCGCTGAGAAATCAGGGCAGCCAGCACACAAAACTAGATGTTGTTGGTCATTGGGTGCACTACAACAAGCCAGGGTATCTCAAAAACTTCTCAAAGATCTGAACTTGCAATTCAGCAAGAAGGGAATTATTTACAGCATTTCCCTATCCTGAAGTTCTTTGAGTAGACTCCAAAGAAGTCTTTGAGTTCAAGTTGCTGTTTAATTAATATATCACTACCTTTTTCACAGTTTCAAAAACTTCTATAGTCATAATAACTTTTAACACTGACTAGTTTCACACCCCCACATTATTCTGACAATGTGAATACAGGAATTCAGGTCCCTGCCTTGCCAATCAGAAAGGGTGTTCCCCTGTAAGCTAACCAGGCTTTTGGCCATTCTAGTATACTCCAAAGAACAATTGTTTGTCTTCTAATTTTTCCGCTGGGATGAAAAGATTTAGAGGATTTTTTCCTGAGATGCTTGCAGATGACCAGGAGTGTTTAATAAGAGCTCAGCACTCACAGACACCTGGGCACTGCCCCTGCCAAAAGGTTTGCATTGCTTTTGGTGTCCTTGCTATCTCTCCTCATATTGGCACTGTGAATAAACTCACTGCCTGGATTTTTCCTCTTTATTTTGTGCCATCTCTATCTATTTCATCACATCATTATCTTCAGGGGTGATGTTTCCCGGGGGGGAACCTCAGCACAATCCCGGTTACTTCAGATACTTCAGATACAATTTCTGTAACAATAGGATACATTGGAATAATCAAATTTTGCTACATGTTACACTAGGCACAACTGAACACACTGGTAGCCAGCAAGGCTGGAAATGAACCAGTTTCACATGCTGCCCCTGGAAACAGCTCAAGGTTAATTAGCATGTGAAGGCTGGTGAATGCCTTCAGAGAAGGGCAACACTGTGCAATCAATATTATCCTCCTTTTGTTTCCCCCCTAAATCCTCCCTTTGAATTAAAATTCATCAAACTCAAAGCATAATTCTTCCACTTGGAAAGGAAACACTGCCTTACTGAAAGCATGCTGAAGAGAATCCATCATATGTATTAATTTTGGTGCTTGATCAATTAGTGCTGCTGAAGGAAAAAGCATCCTTTTATTTTAATAGTTTCTGTCGACTTCAGCATTCTAAGTGACAGAACAAAAAGATCCACTGTAAATTCTAAAAGCATATTATTTTTAAAAGACTAAATCACATTGAATAATTCAGTTAATCAGTTATAACTATTTTTAAGCCATGGTTAAATACCTGCAATAGCTCTTTGTATTTTTCTGGATCCTCCTCTATCAGAGTTCTGATCTGGTTGTTGTAGTGCTCTGATATACTCTCTTCCACAGCCACTGTGCAAGCCATTGCTCCCTTCTTCCCAAGCAAAGCACTTCCAGCCCCTGGCATTGGGGTACCAGACACATGAATACAATGAAAACAAACAATTTAACAAAACTGAAAACTCCACAAAACAACAATAGTAATTATACGAACTCACCTAAAACAAAACCTGCTACATTCCAGAAAGGCAATAGAACAGTAGGTCGAACTCTATATGCAACCATGAGCTCATTGAACTTTTTCAGGTGCTCTTTTTCTTGATTCCACATTTGCTGCAAAAGAGACAGATCACAGAGAAGCATAAAACCACAAGAGGCAAACATTTCTAATAAAACTGATAAAAACCAGAAGAGCTCAGGCCACGTATGATGTGATAGCTGAGGCAATACTGTAATACTGTAACACCACAGAGAAGAAATGGTGCAGAAAGGTGCAGATCATTATAAAAAGGACAGACGAGGATAGTTATAAGAAGTGTGAGTTATAAGTTAAAAATAGGACAATTCTACGGCAAATGTAGAATAGGTAACCCGCTTACCAAGTACTCCCACACTCTATAAACCCGCACGTTCGGAAATGTTTAGAAAAAGCCGGACAACAATCCTGCCGTGAAGGCTACTCTGTCCCAGCGCCACCCGGCGCGTAAATCAAACAGAAACGAAGCAGAAGCTTCGCTGCTGAACGCGCTCACCTGGATGACGGGCCCCACGCCGGACCTGCCCAGCACGGCCATCTGCCCCGCATAGATGCGGTTGGCCCCGAACTCCCCCGCATGGTCCACGCGGATGATGCGGTCTATGACGGGCTTGTGGATGCCGCGCTGCGCCCCCCGCGTGCTGCACGGCCTGAGGGGAGCGCCCCCGCCGGGCACGGGCCGCGGACCTGCGGAGACACAAAGGTGACGCGAGGTGCTCGCTGCCAGCCGCGGAACAGGGAGCGGAACAGGGAGCGGAGCCGAGCCCGTACCCGGCCCGCAGAGGAGCGGACGGCGCTGCCACAGCCAGCACCGCACCGACGGACCCGCGGCCGCCGCCATCGCGCTCAGCCCGTCATCACCGCGCGCTGCCCTCCCGCCCTATCACCATCCTGATTGGCCTCGAGACGCCATCGCATTGGTTAGCGCAGCTGTCAATCAAATCCCGCGTCCTGGTTACCATGGGAATGGGGGCGGGACCTCCTGAGGGTGGGCGTGATGAGGGCGGGAACTCCTGAGGGCGGGAGCGCTGAGGGGACCGCGCACTCTGAACTGCCTGAACTTGAAATTGTAAACTTGATTTAAATTGTAAACTTGAATTGTAAACTTGATTTATCTCATTTATCTCGCCTCACGTCACGCGTTAACAGGTCTGCATTGAGCTTAGTAATAACGTCTCACACGCATAAAATTTAAAACCCTGTTGCCAGGAAGTTGAACAGGAGCAAGCAAACAAAAGTAAGCATGGAAGAATTTTAAGGAGGGGCAGCTGATTTGTGAACCTTTCAAAAAGCAGGAAGGCTTTTGTTCCTCAGCCACAGCGGGCGGGGGGCGTGAGGCGGGGTGGTAAAAAAATACCGTTTATTGAATGGTCATTTCTTCCAAATGAGCATAGAAAACATTCCACAACATTATATAAAAAGGATAATGTCTCACATTAACAAAGAGAGGAGTAACGCACATTTCAAACCATCAGCGCAGTTTTGGACAGAAAATCCTTAACCACAATCTTTAAATAAAGGACTCCATTAGCAGCCCACAGGGACACACGGACCCAGCGGGTCAGGTAAGAGAGGAAAATGAAATTAAAACACACAGTATTGCCAACCAATAATTTAACTGAAATATTCACATTTTAGAACACATAAAACAGTAGTCAAGATGTTCATACAAGCATAAAACACAAATAATAATGACTTAAAACGATAAAACAAAACCAAGAAAGGGCTCTCCAGAGCAGCAAGGCTGGTGCCCCAGCAGTGCTGTGCCTGCTGGCTTCTTCCTACTCCCAGTTTTTATTCAGAACTCTTCTTTATCAGCTTGTTTTCTCTGAACCATTTTGTGACCAGTTACCCAGTGTTCAACTGCTCTTGAAATAGCAAACCCTCACCTATAAAAATATTTAGAAAACTGATTTCAAACCCATTCCGTATTTTCTTTTCAAAATACTTCCATACATACTTCTTTTTTTTTAAAATCAAAGCAAAGGAAAGGCATTGAAAACATGTAAAAACATACCTTTCCTCTCTCTCATGATTCTTACAGCATAATTTGTAAAAACAGTACAGAAGACCTTCAGCTCTGATCATATTTTACCCAAACATCCCTGAAAAAACAGGGATGTAACAAATCCCAACAACCCTGAAGGTGTATCAGCATTAAAGTGTCCTTTTTGGAACAGCTCTAACACAGTATAAATCAGCTGAATTTCCAAGTTTTGGAAACCTCAAGCACCACCAGCTTAATCAAGAAGGACTCAGACCACAAGCATCTATTTCTTAGACTACAGTCCCAGCCAGCTTCTTATTTTTTAGAAGCTGCAAATGCTTCTGCTGTTATCTTGTTCTTCTGGGAGTTTCAGGAAGTCAAGTTCTTTTGGCTTGTGTGGTTTTCAAGGATACCTCTGAGCTTCTGCTATTTTTCTGATTAGGAACATCTTGTCACGGCTCTCCTGGAAAGACACAATAACAAGTATGTTCCACATGAGCAGTGTTAATACAAGTCATTACAACAGCTCATTTCTTCATTAGAAATAGGTGCACTCACCACATTGTGCTCCCCCAGCACACTCAACTGCCTGAACAATTTCAAGTTTACAATGGCTTTGGTTTTATTTATCTCACCTCACATCACACATTAACAGTTCTGCATTGAGCCTAGTAAAAACTTCTCACATGCATAAAATTTAAAACCGTGTTTCCAGCAAGTTGAACAGGAGCAAGCAAACGAAAGTAAGCATGGAAGAAGTTTAAGAATGGGCAGTTGATCTCAAAAAATCTCCCCCAGTAGTGTTTTTCTGCACGTAAGTTTTTAAATACCCTACCTAAAAGAAGCACATCTCAAGAAATGGGCTATTTCATAAGAAAGTAAGAAGTCTTACTAGTCAGATCACAGCACACAAATGCTGCCAAACCTGGAAGTGGCTTTTGATGGCCACAAAGCAGCATTTGTGCACTGGCACCCTTCTCCAAAAGGGTGAATTGCTCCACTTGCAGTACCTGCTCAAGCTGCTCTGGGCCTCCACTCCAGAACAAGACCAGAAAAGATGCAGTAGAAATACAAGCCTGGAAAGAAGGGAAGGGAGTTGGGTGCCCCTTTGTGAGGGCAGAGAAGGAAACAAAAGTGGAGATGTGCAAGATGGTGGAGGAGACAGGAAACACAGGATTCAGGTTCTTCTTTGGCAGAAAAAAAACCCATGCAGAGAAGCAGATTTAAACAGGGCAACAGATGAAAAAGAGGGACACAGCTTCTCAGGGGAGTATCTCCTGTATGAGTGTGTCCTGACATAACCAGACCTTGTTGCAGCTGCAGCTGGTACCCAAGAAAACCAACTCCACTGAGAAATACCACAATGCTTTGGTTATTTTTCCTGGGTAATCTGTAAAACATTCTTCACTGCAAACACCAAATATCCAGGAGACTATGCAAACCAATATTCCTCTGTAAGCCTCATTTCTAAAGTTCTCTTCATTGTGAAGTGTTGGGTCAGATCTTACCAAAACCAGTTGTTCTCTCAGCTGTTCAACCACTCGTTTGTGGGCTCGAGCCAAGGCAATAACATAGAACATAACAATGCTGTAAACAGACAAAAGGGGAAGAATTGAGATTTCCAATGGACATAATAAGAAGGTTCAGGAAAACACATGAACAAATGGAAGGGCTGGGTGGAGTCCAAAATAAGCCACATCGTTTTTCAAGCATAGAAGTTTTAGAAATCATCAGGTAATAAGGCTCCAAAATTTGCTAACAGTTTAGTTAAACTGAAATGCAAAAAAAACTCCATTTAAACTTAAGAAAAAAAAAAAAAAATTATTGGAAGACTGACCAGACACTGGAACAGTGTTGTGGAGTCTCTGTATCTTTGGAGATATTAAAAATCTAAGTGGGTATAGTTCCTGCTCTACTTGATCTTGTTTTGAATAGGAGAGTTGGGTTAGATTCTCTCTACAGGTGATATCCAACTTTAAAAATGTTATGATTCTACATTGAATTTCTTCTTACAGGATGACTATTTGGGGAGTTTTATTTGTTTTTTCAGACTAGGGTTCATGGATAGGAATTGTGATCACAAGGCTTACACTATTAATTTGCAGAGGATTCACAGTTAACATTGTTGAGAAGGACACTTGAATATGGGATGTGCAAGGGGAAATGGAACAAAGCTGATGAGTGTGAACACATGGGCAAAGACATAAGGGCTGAGGGTTCATATGGGGTTTGATGCTTCTGACTGCAAATGGAAAATCTGGTTTAATTGATGCTTGATATGAGTTCAGTAAGCAAGGAAATGGAGCTGCATAAGTGAATCAAGTCTCCACAATACTCACCAAAGGATCACAAAAAAAGGCACTGCAAAGGCTTCTGATGCCATGCCAAAAAGGACCTGCTGCAGACCTGCTGGAAACTTAAATATTGTATCTGGAATAACTTCCCACGAAGTGTTAAAATTCCTGAACAGCCCACATGCCTTGGAAGAGGGGATACTGTCAAAGAAGCAAAAGAAAGATATTACACCAAAATGTGAAGATAAAATAATCCAGCACAAGCCAAGCACCAGATTGGTGATACAGTATAAGTGTCCTATATGTCTATAAAACTGTAATTTTTGTTTATAAGTTGATGTTACACCCTATATATTTTGTTCCATTAATCATTCTAAAGTTGTGTGTCTGCTTTCACAGAACTGACAGCCTTAGAACAAGTGTCAACTTCACAGAACTCAAAATTGTCACTTACTGTGCTATGCTGACTCCCAGAGGGACAAAAGCCAAGAGGAGCCCAATCAACAGCACCACCAGGAAGAAAAAGTTGGAACTTGATGCTCTTACAGGCCTGGCTGCAGGTTTTCGTGTGTGTATCAAAACAATCTGGAGAGGGAAGGTGAGGAAAACTGTTATCAGCACATCTATATAGATATACATCCAAATATACTTCCCCAGAAACTGATTTTCCATTCTCAAACATGCCACCAGCTACCACACAACCACCTCCTCTGGTGTGCACAGGCTGGAAGGGCTAAGACAGGATTGCCTCATGTTTTGGTGTAAGTCAATGTCTCCTCATTTGTGTAAGAATTTGATCCAGAGGGCCTCACACACTTGCACAGAGCATTTGGTGTATGATCCATGGCACTGCTGGTGGATTTGTCCTGCCACATCTTCACTGGATACATCCCCTCTTGCAAGACCCAAAGTGTTAGCAAGGATTGGCTGCACAGAAGGAGCTGTGTGGTCACTGGGCAAAAGTTCTGACAGTGAGAAATCACACAAACATCCAACCCAGCTTGGATTTTCCATTTTGCACCCAAATTTTTAGCAGTTTTGCAATATTTTGTCAAATTCTAAGCTGCAGGAAAGTGTTATAAACTAGCTTTGGTACATAAAATTATTTTCTTTAGAAACAAGACAAATAATTTGAGAAGTAATAACTGAAATGTGACTTTGATGATTTCAAAGCCAAATTCTACCTTCTGGTAAAAGCACAAAGCCTTACTGAAAAAGGAGTATCATTGACTTGTTCCATCCACTGTATCCACAGGTGGTTTTAGATTTTTTTGCTAGCTATATCTATATGCCTGCACTACAAAAACCATAGTGATGTACTCAGTCCTTTATCAACCATATGCCTTCATTACCTTTTTAACATAAAAGATGATGAAGTATTTTACAGTTGCTATTAAAGGGAGAAGTGGTGAAAAGAAGGTTCCAATCCAGCAAATAGTCTGCCCATAAATGATCTCCAGGACATTGTCAGAAATTCCAAATTCTTTATGTCCAAACCATTGAACCAGCTTGCAAGAG
Source organism: Erithacus rubecula (assembly GCF_903797595.1). Taxonomy (NCBI): domain Eukaryota; kingdom Metazoa; phylum Chordata; class Aves; order Passeriformes; family Muscicapidae; genus Erithacus; species Erithacus rubecula. Next base: position 1,345,087 of record NC_136669.1, read on the forward strand.
CAATGAGTAACCAACAACCTGAAAACAAAGAACACTCTTAGTCCTAAATTGAAGTTGTAGAGTTTAGATGCTTTCTGACACATTTGAAACACACCAAACTTAGCATTGAAGCATTAGACAACATAACAGGAAATGTCTGAAGAAAAAAGCCCTCAAATATCAAAACATTTACAGCCATCTGAATAGCAAACAGGTACTTGAACCACCAGTTTATTTTAAAACTAGTAATTTGGTTAGAAGTATGGGGAGTTTAAAGCAGAAAAAAGAAAATGTGTTTCATATGTCATTTGTAAAAATATGTTTAAAAAGCAGAGATACATACTTTCTGGGGAAGTCCACAAACAGGGCCACAGCAAGAATTACAATAAAATCAAATATCATCAGTTTGTACATTTCCTGCCCAACATCAGATTCCCAGCACTATAAAAACAAGCCAGGAAAAACAAGATTAGCAGTCTAAACAAACAAGTGGAAAATCTGTCTATCACTAAAGCAATAACTGTCTCAGTTAACACCATGAAATTCAAATGCTATTAACTCAAATTTCTAAACACCATGAAGTTCAAATGCTATTAACTCAAATTTCTAAAATATTCAAATGTTTCAAAGTTCCCGTGCCAAGCTTTTCACTTTTTTTTCTGTTTTGATTTTGGGGTTTTTCTGTGAAGTGGGGCAGGGGGGTGACTGGGTGTGTTTGGTTTGGTTTTGGTGGTTAAGGGTTTTATGTTTTTTTTCCATTTGAGGAAAACCCATTTGCCTTAACACCACAAAAGGCAGTAGCACAATGTCTCCAAAACACAGCTACCTCAGACAATGCTCATGGTGGACAGAAAGTCTGTGCTAAGCAATCATCTGCCACTGGATTAATTCCAATCAGAGTTTTACACAAACAAAGGATGTTTGTGCAACAGCTGTACTGGTTTGCACTGAGCAAATCCACACCAGGCACAGCATGAACAGCAACCCCAGGGCTGACACTGAACACCTCTAGACCAGCAACTCTCGTGGAAAACAAATCTCTGATCACAAGCTCAGATGATTAAAGAGCAAGATAAATCTACTTACAGGATAGTGTTCGTAATTGTACCCACAGGGCTGACACTTGTCACCATCACAGTCGGAGATCTGACTCCACAGGGAGAACAAGAGAACGCCAATATTGGCCAACCGCACAAAGACACACCTGCAAAAAAGGCAAAACCTCACTCCAAACATGCCAAAAATAGCCATGGTAACATCTGGCTCACCTTGTACAGGAGTCCAAAGAAGCCTTAAAATAGAAAAGGCTCATGCAGACCTTTAGCAAGCCAGCCAGATCATAAACACATTTATTTCCTTATTAGTAAGTTAAAATTGCTTTTCACCTTCCCAGCTTTAGGCTACAGTCTCTTGTTTCTTTTCTCAGGAGTGTTTCCAGATTAGTCACTTCAGTTGCAGACCTTGATGCTGCAATGGGTTGCAATTCCCTAAGGTACAGTTCTGTGTGCAGCATTTCCATTTCATGTAGCTGCAGGCCTTCTGAGGCACTTGGCCAAATCAGAAATACAAAGCATGGACTTGCAGAGTTCAGGTGTTTCAATCCAGATCTTACTGCCTTAAGCTGCCAAATACCAGCTCTTACACTGAAATATCTTTTACCTCAAAACTTTTAACTTCTGCCTCGAGCAAAGCTGTGCTTCAGTCACTGCTGTACACACACCATTGCTCATTCAGGGAACTGCTACATGCAAAGCAGTGAATCCACAGGTCTGCAGCCACAACTTCTCTACTGACTGTTCAAATTGAAGATGTCCAGACCACACAGCTAAATGGGACCAAGAGAAAAACTTGGACGCTGAGATGATTGCACAGCACTGTCATCAAAACAAATTGTTCCCAGATTTAAAGTTTCCAACTAAACATTGGCCAAACAATGCCTCCTTGGTTTCCAGTGCCAACCTCTCTGCTTCTTGATGTTTCAATGTTTACAATACATATAGCCTACCAAGAACAAGTTGTTGAGACATCCAAGGCCACAACAAAAATATCTTTACCTCAAGAGTGTCAGCTTGATTTCAAAGGCTGGTGTATAGTCTTCAAATTGGATCAGAAATGAGAAGATCAGAGGACCAATGAAGTTGGCCGTTGTGATCACCATGGAAGGCAAATACTGCACCAAGAGATTAACCTGGGAGTTTGCATTTTCCTGCAGAAGAGATGAGAGAAACATAATGCCTAGAGAAACACACCTTCCTGAGCATGCTGTCTCCAACTACACACCAGCCTGCCTTGTCCAGGATTCATCCTCCACCCACATTTGCACCAGGCAACAGGAATCAGCACCAGGCACAACATGAATGGCAGACCCAGGGCTAACTCTGAATGCCTCTAGACAAGCAAGTCTCACAGAAAACAAAACTGTTCTTTATGCAAGCCTGATCATTGCTCTCTCTGCAGATACACACCCTTGCTTTCTCCTGGTGAAAAGACCAGGAACTCTTCCTGTGTATTTCTGTGCTTTCTCAAAGCTTCTGTTTAAAGAGGTTCAACTCCCCAAGGTTTGTGTCTGTTGCTAACCAGCACCAAGGCTACCAGGTTTTACAACTATTCCAAGCAGAGACACTTCAATTTATTCTTACAGGTGCCAAGCAGCTTTCCTAACTTTCCTACCACCCTGACTAGCTCCTCTAACTGCTCATTAAGACAAGGGCAGGATATCAACCCATCTACTTACAGCCCACAGTAAGTGAGGCTGTTCTTGAAGTTATTGTGTGGTTCCTTTCTCTGCCCTCAAACAATTCCTCTGACACATGAACTCATTTAGCCTCCATGTCCTGCTTCTGTCTGTGCAATCCTGGCAGTTTACAGAAGTTCAGTTAGGTTCACCATGAGTACAACTTTCCTTGTGAACAGCTAAGTCCATCACACCAGCACCTTACACAGGGGAGAGAAAAATTGTGGTTTCCATTTCCACCAGACTAACCAAACCTTGAGGTCCTACAGAAAAGTCAATTACTTTTGTGAAGGTGTCACAACCAGAACCTTGTCTGCTTTGTTCTGCTTCTGAGTCACTCTTTCCATCTGCTGGTGGTGAAACCCACCCAATCTGTTTCTTGCTAGTGACACAAGAACCTTTGCTTCTGAAAACTGCTTTGTTCAAAGCCTTCCTGTTTCCCCACACAGAGGTAACTCAAGCCACAAGGCAGATCATAATCTTCACTCTGCTTTCCCCTGAAGTGCACTTGTGCATTCTTGACAGGAACCAGATCACGTGAAACTGATCATGATGGAGTTTGACTCAAGCAGCTCAGTTCTGCAGCCAGTGCACTGCCCAGACCCAGCAGATCACAGTGAGCTGAGCACAGTTACACGGGAAGGGTAACTCCTCTTGTCAGCTCCAAGGCCATCAACACTGAAGCCTCTGCAGTTTTTTTAGCACATGATTCTTAATCTTTCCTGCTCTCATCTACTAAAAAAATGTTGTCTGTAGAAAGCATTTTCAGATGTCTGCTATATTAAGATACTTGACTCTTTCACAATAGTTCCTCTTGCTGTAATTAGCAGCTTTTACCAAATCTGTCCTAGTGTCATTTCTTATACTCACATTGGAGTATTCTTGAGAGAAGACAGTTACTCTATAAATAGAGTAAAAACATCCTGATAAAATGGCAATGACAATTATATTTATAAATATTCTCAGAGAGTAGATGCGTAGCTTTTCTTCCATTGTTCTCTCAGCTATTTTTTGCTTCAGTTTTTCTTCCTGCAAGTCTGTCTACAAAGAAAAGGAAAAAGAGATGTTGTTTTTTGGTGTAGCATACAACATTTAACACCATGTCTTCTGCTCCTGAGAAGTGCAAATGTGTAGCCTGTTCTAGGAGAGTCACTCCAGCTCCCACCCAAGCACACAGAACTGAGTGTCTTCTTTGACAAAACAGGTCCATGCAGGAATGGAAGCCCCTGTGTGCTCAGCCTCCTCAAGCTGAAGGCTCTGTAGCCAAAGACAAGTGTTCTGCAATCCTCTTATCTCTACTGTATCAGTAACACATTAAGGACAGGCAGTTTGTTGAGAGGAACTGATACCAGCTTGATACTAAACTCTGAAATGGGTAAACCAGTCACTCATCTCATTACTTGTGCAGGTAAGTAACTGGTCCTTGTCACTATGGCTCAAAATTCCTTCTACTCTTTGTGAAGGAAAATTGAGGGATGACACTGAAAGAAGGAATAGAGTCTTGAGCAGCTTGTCATGTAAACTTGGTGCATTTCACCTTAACTGACATAAAAATACAGTGAAGACAATTTGACTGGGCAAATTCACATAACACCCACATTAGTGTATTTTCTGAGGATTTATGCCCATCAAACAGTATCAAGGGGCTTGTTCTAAGATGTGTGTTCTGGAGGCAAAAGTGTAGCAAGTGAAGGAGATTCTGATTCTATGGTGAAAAAAGATGGCTGTGAACTTGACTAGTGCAGAAGGCAACTCACTGTAATTTATGAAATCTGTAATTACTGCTTTGTGGTTTGAAGTGGAAGCATGTTCTCAAAGGTAATTTTTTCACTACACAAATCTCTGCTACCAGAGAGCAAAAAGAAGGTCCTTGTTTTACCAAAAGAACCTTTCAGATTCTTTTCAGAGCTTTATGGTTTGGGAAATCTATATCTGCATTAGCATTTTTTTATATGCATGTGTGCCAAAGAAACCTAGGGAAAATCTTTCTGTAAAAATAATCTCAAACAGTGCAAAGAGCACCATCTGGATTTTATTTCTCCCCAAACTACTGCTTACTGCACTGCATTCTTAAACCCCAGGACACTCAAACTAATCCCTGCAGGGTTTTGCCTACAGCTGGGACAGCTTTTCCTGTTGGACTATGCAGAAGTAACACAGGAAGCAGGACTGGGGTGTGAGGAAGAGGCAGATAAGACAAGCAGCTAACAGGCTGGGTCCCCAGTGCCTGGGGGAAGGAAGGGCCAACAACATCCGTGCCAATCTTCTCATGTTGCACCACCTACCTAGAAAGCATGCAAGAGGACGTGGGCTGCACCCCCAAAACAGGGTATTTCAATCCTTCTTAACCTTATTCCCTTATCTGCAAAATTACATCTCTTTTTTTAGCCATCTAAGCTGTGTGAAGCCATAATGACAGAGGCAGAAGGAGCTCACCTGCAGCTCGTACTGCAAACTGCGGAATTTCAGCCGGGCTGCGTTGGGATCTGTAATGCAGAAGTCCCAGCCTGCAAAGACTTTGTTACAGTAACTCTGAAATGGGTCTGCATCGTGCACTAAATTGTGCTTAAAGCCTTCCACAGACCTAGAGAAAAATTAATGAGAAGATGTATTTTAAACACAGGAAAAACACACACAAGAAATCTGACCGATCAAAGACTAAATTAGTGCCTCTGTGAGCAAACTGTCACTTCTGCTTAGTACAAGCCAGTGTCTAGGACATTTCAGGGTGAGATTCTGCAGCAGCTGACCCTGACTGTAAAGGTTATTCACACCTGCACTTCACCACAGTCACACCTTCTCACCTCACCCAGACACAGCAGAGGAAACTGAGACAGCACAAATAAAACTCAACCAAAAAACCCCAAAGAAAGTCCTCCAACAAATTCAGTATAGTTGAGGGGCTTTTGCTTATAGGTATGCATACAGATGAAAAACTGATACTTCAAATTGTTTTCTTTTTCCCAATCACACCAAAGGCTACTGTGGCACTGAATCCTTAAACAAAAGGCTCCCCATTTCCACATGAACAGCTCTAAAACAAGGTATGTTCCCTTCAAGCAGGAATACAGTGTAAACTGTGCAACAAGTAACAGTAAAAGAACAACACCACCATTTTTACCTCTTTATTATCCAGAGGAAACTTAAGGCAAGATAGGCAAATGTAGCCAGCAGGTATGCCAGTGGCAAGTTGTACCTCATGATATCAATCCATACAGCATCTACTGAGTAATAGCCATAAAACAAAATTGTCAATTCAAGGAATCCCTGTGAAAATGAAGTTGAAATAGAATTTGTGACAGCAACAACTGCTTCATTAAATCCAACCTGGCATTGAGCAATCATTTTGCAAATTTAAAATTAGGGCCCCCCAGCAAGCTACAAGTCTGTAGCTACTAAATACTGCCATTGCCTCTACCAAGCTGTAATGCAGGCACTGTGTGCTTAAAATTCCTCCCCTTCCCAGTCAAAGAGCTGTAGGACACAGACACTGGGACCCTACACAGAGAGCACAATAGGCAGTGTGCTCCAGAACAATAAGGGAAAGCAGCTGGGGAGGAGAGGCACAGGCTGGCACCTGAGCAGCCAGGCCTTGTGGTCACTCAGTAAAAGTCAGTTTGAAAACTGCCCTTCCCAGAAATAACATACCCCAGTGATGCATATGTCCTACTATTTCTCAAAATTATCAAAGCTTCCTTCCACAAGTATTGGTTTTTTTCATTTTAAATACTATGTGAGACGCTTAATTAAAAAAACAAATTAATTACTTACAGTGCCACTAAGCAAATCTTTGAGGTAAGTGTAGAAGTAAACAAGTCCCTTATTACCATTAGGTTCATAAACTGTGCAGATATCCTCTGTCAAAAGAAAGGCATGAAAATCACTCAAATGGCAATGCCCACTGAACTGCAAGATCATGTTCATTCAAACATGTCACACTCTTATAAAAAGGCTTTTTTTTTTTTTCCTGGGAGGTGGAAAAGAAGCTGATGGAATGGGGGAATCTCACAACAGCTGTACATAGAGAAGATGTTTACCTGTGTTCTTTGGAGAAATGTAATCAACAGTGCTGTTGAATATTCCATATTTGGAAATTATGGTGGGAAGAGTAACAAAACTGAACATCAGGACAAAAATGATAAAGTTCAGCAGGACCAGAAAGCGCAGGAAGGAGAAGTAGGACTGGATACCAGTACCAAATTTCCCTGGAAATAAAAGAAATTAAGAAATTAAGACAATAAAACCACTGAAAATACAGAGAGAGTAGAATCGGTTTCACTGAACTGAAGAAACACTGTTAAAGCTAGTTTTAAGTACTATGGACTTTTAGCAAGCTAACTGAAAAGCAGGGTGGACATAATAATATTTTTTTCAAATATATTTCCTTCTACCATATAATGGATTTTACATTCAGCAATAATATGGGATAAAGTAACTTCTTAAGCACACATAGTTATATCTGAAACTATGCTCACACAGGTAAAACTGCCAATAACAGAAACAACTTTCCAGAGGAGAAATGGACATGAGACAAGAAATACCTTCTATGCTGTGAATATCATGTCGCCAAAGCACCAGGTAAGATGAGAAGCCTTTGATTTCACTGAGTGCTTTTTTCATAGATTTATTGCTAGTTCTTCTCCACTTCTTCCATTTAGACAAATGTTCTGTTTCAGCCTGCTGAGAGTCCCTAAGAATGCAGAAATAGTTAGTGAGCACAAGAAATAATTTTTCACTCCATGTAGCAGAGTTTAACAGAATGGAGCCTGCCTGAAGCCTTCAGCTAAAGTAACATAGACAGAATCTCCCCATCTGATCCTGCTGATAATGGCAACATCAACTTAATTCAAATAGGGCAAGCTCTCTCATGAAAAACACTCACCTCTCTTGGAGGAAAAAACCCCAACAATTGACAACAATGGAAAATGCCAATTCAATGAATTTGAGAAAATATTTTTTGCCAACACCTCTGGGGATTCACTGTTCTAATAACTAGCTGCAAACAAACTATGAGAATGTGCCACTATCTGTAACTTTTAACCACTCACTTATGGATTTTCATATTATATGAATACATTAGCATTTTAAAAACTGATGCCTGGTCAGCAGGAGCAGCAAGGAGAATTCTGAGTGGCTCAGAGTTTTCATTTTGTTGTTTCTTTAAGAAACCTTAAAACCAGACAAAACTTTACAGAAACATAGCTTGAAAATGGACCTGTATGTAGCAAATTCTGTTCCAGTCTCTGATGCCACCAAAGAAGGGTAGAAGTTAATTAAGTACCCATGAGGACATGGTGCTGGGGTACCAAGGTTTCAGTTTTGAAAGACTTGTACTCAACCCTACCTATGTGCCAAGGGATGCACTGCCATGTATGCTCTGTGTTGCCTGTTTCCTCATCCTGCCAGCATTTTGGCAGTAAGTCAAATTAAACCTATACAAACAATCAAACAGGCAGCAGACGACTTCAGCTTTAAGAGCAAATACAGCTCCTCTCAAGAGATTCCATTCTGTGGAAACTACAGGCTGCAGCTTGCAGTATTTTAAATTCTGCAGAAGTGTCTGGCCCGTGTTCAGTTTGCATTTTAAATAGCAGCGTGGGCTGCATATTCATCTGAGTTACAGAAGCTGAGTGTTCAGCTCTCAGCTCACGCCGAGCACTCTGTGCTGGCAGCTGCTGCACAAATGCAGATCACGGATCTGTGGAAGCACCAAGAAGCCCCACCACAATCTCTCCGTGCTAACATGTGTAAACATGCCTGGGACATGGCAACTCCACTCCTCCCTGCAGTTCCTCTTTCTTGAAGAACTGAACTTTAGATACCCAAGTTCAGATAAAAATTCAAGGTGTTTCTTTACTATGAGCTAGATCTTCTACTGCTTCTTGTGTACAGGCTACAGAGTTAAACTCCAGGCTCAGGCTGTTTGCACTGCTCTCACAATAGAGTAGCTCTTGTTCTCTCTGGAGTCATTAATTTTATTTCCACCTCTCTCACAGCTCATAACTAGAACTGCAATGTACCTGATTTAAAGGTGCAGCTGTTCTCTGACAGCGCAAAACCACATCCTGTATCCTCTGTCCTCAAAGCAGCGTTCAGCCCAGCAGTGAGACATGAGATAACAAGCACTGAAACTCAGGCGGGGCAGAGTAAGGTCTGCAATCCCTCCCTCGGGGGGTTATCACCGGCGGGCAGAAACAGCGCACAGGAAAGAGTCATTTAAAAAGGAATGGGGCGGGGGGAGAAGATAGAAAGAAGCAAAGGTCCTGGGAAGCTTCCTATGGACTGCACAGAGCCACAGCAGAGAGAGCACACACATTGTGTAGGAGCTGTGAGCAGACTCAAGAGCAGCTGTACTCGCATAGCAGCGGGGGGTGGGGTGGGGGCTGTGTGTTCATGCAGATAACTCAGAGTGACCCTTGAAAGCACAAAACCCTGGGAGGAAAGAAGGCAACAAAAAGCCAAAACGGAGAAATGCGTTTGTTTGCTACAGGTAATTGCCAATTTTGACTAATTTCTTCCAATTCAACCTACTTCTGCCCCCAGTCAGCGACTCCCTCGTGCCAGGCAAGAGCACTCGGGCACCTTCTTGTCAGAATCACATGCCACAGGATGAAACAAATACAGCCTAACTCAGTTCTGCTTCAGCCTCCCAGCGCACCTGGGTTGTACTTAGGAAACAGTCATTTAATAAAACCAAACCAAGATTAACCTTATTCTCCTCTTCTCCGCCATGCACTTGGGGTGCTCTCTGGCAGGGCGGTCGGTCGGTTCGCCTCTCTCCGGCAGCAGCGCCCTGCCCGCGGTCCCGGTGCTGCGGGCGGTGCTCGGCAGGGCCGGCCGCCGCTCCTGCGAGCCCCCGCGGCGCCTCCGCGCCGACCGGTAACTGGGCAGCTCCTGCAGGAAATCCACCGGTGCGGCGCCGTGCGGCTCCTCGGCGAGGAGAGACAGTCCTGGAGGGCGAGAGGCACAGGGGCTGGGGTCGGGGGCAGCCGGGACCCCGCCGCGCCGCTCCCATCCCGTCCCTCCATCCCCCGCCACCTGCGCCCCGCTGCCGGAGCCCTCACCGCCTCTGTCCGGCTGCCAGCCCGGCCCCGCCGCGGCCCCCAGCCCGCTCATGGCTGCGGGGAAGCGCAGCCCCGCGCCGCCGCTGCCGCCGCCGCTGCCGCCGCTGCCGCCGCTGCCGCCGCCGTTTCCGGGCGCCGCGGGGCGGCGGCTGCCGGAGCGGGGCTGCGGGCGGGGAGAGGGAGAGGCTGTCCCGGTGCTCCGGGCGGGGAGAGGCAGAGGCAGAGGCAGCCGGAGCGGGGAGAGGCTGTCCCGGTGCTCCGGGCGGGGAGATGCTTCCCCGGGGCCGCCTGCCCCCTTCCCCCGGCCCCCACCCGCCGGGGTCGCCACAGCCAGCGGCACCGCATCTGGGACAGCGGAGTCTCTCTGTTCCTCTCACCCCAGCTTGTTCTAAACTTTCCGTGAAGATACGCTGTGGGGTGTAAAGGCTCCTGCCCTCTCCGCTAGAAGGGGCTCACGCACCCCAGGTGCGGGGCTGAGGGTGTTCTGGGCATCTCTCACCAACGTTTGGCTTGGAAATAAGTTTTGTTTCAATGCCTCCCGTCGGTACTGTCCGTGCTGTAAAAACAAACTCCGATACTCGGTCAACTCTCATTAGGTCACAAGCCCGAACTCCCAGTTTGTTCTGTGACTGGCTCCAGCAGCGCAGGCTGCAGTGGAAACAACACAGTTTTACCCTTGCATGTGAAAACTTGGTGTGAGCTGGAGCGAATAAAATCAGCAGATGATAAATCTATTTTTCCCATCTGAGAGCGAGGGTGGGTTTTGTGTGAACTCGTAGTAAACGACCCAGAGAGACTTATTGCTTGTAACATTTCTTGCCTTTAGTGTGAAAATAACAGCATGTGTGGCAAATAAGGAAATTAAACCTTCAGAAGTCTCAAAAGCCTTACATTGTGGGGGAAAAAATAATTCCTAGCCTTCTTATTTTATTCTACTGATGGTTAAAAGGCAACCAGATTTTTCTAAACATTCTTCATGCCCTTCCTGCAGTGCTTTGAAAAATGAGTCATTATTAGGCTTCAGAATGCTGAATCAGACAAATGAGCATGTTTCTTCTGTTAGCTATGTGTCATCAGCTCAGGTATGTTATTTTCAAATTGATTTGCTAGCAATAAGAATGTATGTGGGTAATCTGCCTTCATAATAAAACCATAAAATACTGTTGATAAATAGAAAAGTTCTCAAAGTAATTTAGATGTACACATTTGTAATCTGTATTACCAGGAGAGGTGAAAGGTATATCTTAAGGGGAATTGTTTTGAAATATAGAGACACAGAATTAAAGCACAGCAACTTCCTTATTGCACTGAATGACATAAAAAACCAAATGAAGAAACACACTTGGCTTCGTGCTGGCAGGTTTGTATTTGACAGCTGGACCTGGTGATCTCAAAGGTTTCTTCTTCTTCATGGTTCTATGATTCTATAACTACTATGGATTTTTAGCTATTTTTGGTGAGAACAAGCTATAACTTGCCTTCATCCTTCCATAAGTCACTCTGGAGGCCTATTAACTTTTTCCCCTTCTCCTTTTCACAGATTTCCAGGATGATTTTTGCCAGATGGGATATTTTGTAGAGCAAAGGCTAATGCTGTGAGAGGGTCAATTGGTAACAGAGCTGGACACCTCAGTGGTACACATCTGCACAGGTGATTGTGGTTCCTTGGTTGAGTGCCACATTTCATGGGATTCATTTGAACAGCTCCCAGGTGATCATTCTGAAAAACTCAGGGGATGGAAAATAAAACCTCTCAGCAGCATTCCTGAAAAATCATTCAGTGTTGTTGAGCATTCGTGCTGAGCGTGTGATTCATGTGCTGGATAAGAATGTGCATTTGTACCCACTGTTACTGGCGCCTTGAAGCCACCCATGCATGGCCCATCTTTGTGTGGCCCTAAAGGAGAATATTTATGGAGTAAAGCTGCTCTGGGATATCATCTGGGGTGGCAGTTTCACTTTTTATTTATGTTTCTTTTTTTATCACAAAGAATACAAAGAGGAAAGGTGAATAAAACACTTGAGGTTAATTAGACTCCTTCTGAAACTCCGTGTTCCAGATAAGTATTGTGTTAATGATCCCATGAGAACAAATTTAAATAAAGACTGGAGGAATTGAAACAAGATTGGCTTCCTCAGGAATTTTGTGAGAACATTACCTAGTTTTTTTTAATTTTTTTTTTTTTTTTTTTTTTTTTAGTTGAGAAAGCTTTTATGACACTTGGAAATGTTTCAATGAATTTTATGGATCACAGCAATCCCAGGTGGAAAAAACAGGAAGACAGACATGCTGAGGAGGAGAGAATAGATGATTCTACCAGAGCTCAATAGCCACATGCAGGGAATGCAGTAAGTTCTACTTGTATATCATTTGTCCAGTGTTCCTTAGCCACAAAATCAGCAACTCTCAGTCTGTGCTGAGCATGGAAGCCAGTGCCATATTCTGTCTCCCAGGATGCTGGAGATCAATCTGTCACATTTAGTAACACCATCTATTTCCAGGACAATTTTTCTATGATGTGGCTCCTCTTCCTAATGCCACAGTTCAAAATTGCTTCTAAGCATTCAGGGAAGTTCTGAGTGATTGCTTTAATTTTGGGAGGATCTCATGTTTGGCTACCCCAGTACCTTTTGCTGTGCTTTGTGCATTGTGCAGGCGGCTCTGGGTCAGTACAGAGATCTGCAGACAGATCCTCTGCAGCCATACCAGGAATGTTGCTTTGGGCAAAATGTAATCTTAAAAGTAGCATTAGAAAACTTCTCTTAAGTCTATGTAGAATGTGTTTGATACAGGATGAACACGTTTTACTGAGTTCAGGAGCTGGAAAAGCACTAGTCTTTTGGTAAAATTCAGCAATTACACCAGCACAGCTTCTGAACACAGAGCAGATTGATTTACCAGTTTCCTTCTGGCATTAATCCAAAGGCTGACAGGTATTTTTAATTTGTTTGTATTTTTAGTCTTGCTGACCAGAGAAGTTACTTAGGAGTAGTTTGGTAGAAGTTTTGAGATGCGGGGTTTTCTGGGGGGACAAAATATACCAAAAACTGCAGTGCAGTGAAGGTAAGGAAGTCATCTCTGCTAAACTGCTTTGGGATAAGAATTTATGTCGGAGGCACCACCCCAACACTTTGTTGGCTTCTCTGTGTTGCACCCTGCCTGGTGCTCTGCTGGAGCTTTGTCCAATCCGTAGTTTTTCATACCTCTGAATGAAATGGGAAGAAGAAGGGAAAGGAGAAAGGCAAGAAAAATCAGTATCTCTGTGCCAGACTAAAGGAGAAGTTCCTTCTGGTCCATGCAGAGTATGGGAAGGGCTGGTATGAAACTCCTTGTCCAGGAACTGTGGATTTTGTACTAGAGTGGACTAATTTTTACCCTTAGAAGAGCCTTCCTTTAAGTCAAGTAAAAATGCATGAGGGAAGATAGTTCCTTATGTCAGCTCCCCAAATGATTAATCCAGGGATAAAGGTAACACATCCTGTGGCTGAAAACTGTTTCTCTCTGGCCTTAATTGTGGTGTTGTTGCTATTCCCAGGCAGAAAGAAAGCACTTTTAAATTCGGAGACGGAGAGTGAATGTCTTGGAACTCAAACAGAAACACAGCAAGGTGTCACACGACAGGTACCAGCAAAGAACTTGTCGGGGTTGTTTTTCTCTCGAGCTGTACGAGCAGGACCTCAACTCCCCTCTCCGACCGAGCGTTTCCGTGTATAGTCCGGGGAAGGGAAGGGAAGGGAAGGGAAGGGAAGGGAAGGGAAGGGAAGGGAAGGGAAGGGAAGGGAAGGGAAGGGAAGGGAAGGGAAGGGAAGGGAAGGGAAGGGAAGGGAAGGGAAGGGAAGGGAAGGGAAGGGAAGGCGGCGGTCACAGCGGGTCCCCGGGATCGGAGGCGGCACCGGGCGGGAGGAGCGGCCGGCGGGGCGGGGCGCGGCTCCGGGCACCTGGAGCGGGACACGGGGCCGGGCAGGCTGTCCTGGCGGCCAGGTGGGAGCGAGGTAAGTTCGATGGGCAGCTCGGGGCTCTGCGGGGCTGGGCAGGGTCCGGGCGGATCGGATCGGATCGGATTGTCCGCCAGGTGCTGCCGCTTACCCATGGCTGCTGCTCCTTTAGGGTGATGGAACCCTAAGGGTGGGCATGGCAGGGATGTGCTCGGCTCCTGCTCGCTGGGAGGTGAATAACCACCCAGAGCGGAGCCCAGAGCTCGCTGTCAGCCCTGCTGCACAAACGGCACCTCACAGCTTTATTGTCCCTTTAGTCACATCCGAGCTTCTTCCTCTGCCTTCAGCTGGGAGCGCTGGTCCCACGGGAGAAGCAGCCACACTTCCCCGAGGCAGGGTCACTCCTCCCTTCGAGGTGTGGCACCAGCCTGGCCGGGTCACAGCCCGGAGCGTGGCATTTCCCTGCGGTGCAGGTTGCATGGTGGTGTCTGATAGCGAGGGAATGGATGTGGCACTGTGTTTTCCAAGTAGCCTGCTGTGACTTTTTTGTGTTACAATAGGTAATGGGAGTTTGTATTAAATACGTGGGGAAAATCTCGGGCTTCAGTATTACACTCAGACTTACTATTTAACCTCCAAAGGATTAAACGTTTCTATGCAGAATACTTAATGTACATCCAAAAGCCAGATCTTCATGTGCTGTATTTCCTTGCTAAGCCGCTGTCATTAGCAATGCTCTGTTAGCAAAGCAAACCTGCGAGCAGTGGCGTTGCACGGGAGCTGCTCTGGCTTCTGCTTCCCCATCCTGAGTGTCAGATCTGTTTCCTCTGCCGGCGCTGGGGCACGGGCAGCTGCTCATAGCCGGCTCTTTTGTCAGTTTGAGGTTTTTTGTTTTGGGGTTTATTTTCGGGTTTTTTTTTTCGTTTTTTGTTTGGTTTTTTTTTGGTTTTTTGGGTTTTTTTTGGGGGGGAGGGGGGGGTTGGGTTTTTTTTTTTTTTTTTTTATTTTGGGCTTAGTTTTTTTGGTGCTTTTTTGTTTTGTCGGTTGTTTTTTCCCCCGCAATGTAAGTTTGCCAGAAGGACTTTTACCCTGGAAAGCGATAAAGTGCAGAGGTGTGTGGCATGGCTGTATGGGCAGGTATAAGAAGAGCTGGAACTTTGCAGAGGTGTTCTCTTCATGTATTGGTGAAAAAGTCTCTAATTTTCACTTGTGTAGTCCATAAGTTGTGTGTGTTCATTGTAAAATAGATCCTTAACTTGCTAATAGGCTACATTGGATTTTAATTGAACTATTTATCAAACAATTTGAAAACTGCATATAAGGATTTTGACAAAACCAGCTCTCTTCTTTTGACTGATTCCTCCTAGCAATATTCTAGGTTTTTTGTATTCCCAGTATTCTGACAGATAAACTTTTTGTTTTCCCCCAGGGTACTGTTAAATGCTGCTTGTGCAAATAGTATCAGGACAACAAAATCCTTAACAGGAAGTTGAGCTAGAAATTACAAACAGAACAATGCCCTTTTTCAGTCCAAGATCCTTGAGTGTATGTAATCCCTGTTTATTATCCAAAATGATCCAAATGATATGTGTAAGCTTCATAAACTTTTCCACTTGAGCTGGTGAATGATACTCCTGTAACTGATAGTGCTCATTAAAGTACAATTTGCAGGTTGCAAGTGGAGAGGTATCCATTGCAAGGGCAGAATAAACAGAACTTTCTTTTGAGTCAGAACTGTTCTAGTAAGCAGAATCTTCTAATAGACCAGGTGTTGCTGGCTGGCTTTCCACTGAAAGCAGAAAATTCCAACCAGGTACTCACTTCTGGATTTTTTATAAGCAGTTATTTCCTTCAAATACAAGTAACTGGTAATGTTGGTTAATAGACTTAAAAAACTTGTTTTGCAAAGCAAGATTTAGTCCTGCTAAATGCAGAGAATGTGACAGTCTGCAGTTTGGAAATTGGGTCACAAGACTGACTTGCACTGATGTGAAATGATTCTTGCTTCAGACCTTTTTTCCCTGTAAGGGTCAGACAATGAACTAGGTAATGTTTTTCAAGGGTAAAAGGAAAAATGTAGAGTTCTGGTTCTTATTCTGGCTAATCTCACCTCTCTCTGGCAGGTATACTGTTCTTGCTCTTCAGTTTCCTCTTTCTAATTCCAGTAGTTATATATCTCAGTGATTATGATTTTCTCAATGAATTAAGTTTGCCCTTGTGGTCAAAGTTAGGAGAATAAAAGCAGCAAATACAGAGAGTTCTCTCAAAGGAGCCTTCAGAATTAGATCAAAGTCATTGTCATGTGTACTTCAGTCCACAGGAATTGGATCTGTGGGGCCTTTTGGGTGGAGAAGCAGGGATGTGTGTGCTAGATTAGGGAGAGTGCTGTGAATTTCACAGAATTAATGAAGTATCTGAACTTTCACCCACTCCCTCTATGCAGAAACTGTATGTGCCTCCACTTAATAACGTTTTACTGGACACTAAAATTTAACTACATATTGTAACAATTTTTTAGATGTTTCTGTTGATAATGCAGGTTTCTAAACTCAGTTGAAGAAGTAGAAACCTGTCTGAGACACTGCAAGAACAAAGCTGACATGCCTTCCCCAAAAACCTTATCTAATCAACCACAGGTGATACAAAGGATTTAACTTGTGAAGAAAGTTAATGTGGTAAAGATATTGTGGTCTTACTGTATTGTGGGGGAATTACCAGAGAAATGTTAAATGGAAGGGATAAGGCAAAAAAGGAAGTAGGTGCTAAAAAATGGATAAAGAGTAAACAGCAGAGTTGATGTTGGTTGCTGTAATTGCCCCTGCTGACATCCATAAAAGCACAGTGGGAGGCCTGTAAGAGGTGCTGTTTGCTGCTGCTGCTTGGGCACTTTGGCAGGTTGCACTGCAGGTAAGTGGCTTTTGCTGCCATGTGTGATTCATGCTGGTTCCATTGCTGATACGTCAGGGAGAGATGAGATTTTCTCCAGTGAAGTGTTTGATTAGTGCCCATTCACAGGCCCTTTACATTTTCTGAGAGGCTTTCCTGGTCTGTTGCAAAAGTGTTGAAGTTGTTGGGGCTGAGACTGTGGTAGAGTTATGATCAGTACTGGAATCCAGATGCTGATGCAGAATGTAAAACTCTGGTTTGTCTCTCAAACTCATTTTTGGCTTCCAGAAAACTGTCTTCTTTTTTTTTTTTTTTTTCATTGTGAAGATGTGTGGAACACATGAAACAGGAGAGGGATTCATTAATAAAACTTGTATAACAGTGAAGCCCAGTGTAGTCATACCCCACAAAACTAAACTGTGTGGCAATAGAGCACACTTAGATTTCTGTCTCACTTCTTCCTTGAGTTCTATTCCCTTCATTCAACATTATCAAGTTATCTATGATGTGGTTCTGGAATTCCCTGATTTTATTCCACTTCAAGATATGTGCATAGGATTTATTTCCTGAAATCTTTTTTACTAAGGGATTGCAGGTAAGGAGCTTGAAGGTCTAAGTGGCTTTCCTGAAACTTGATACAGGACAAAGTGTTATTTTGGCAAGACATTCATGTTTGTTTTATTGTATTCTACATGAAGATTAATGTCTCTAGCAGAACATTACCTGCACAGGAAGGGGTGAAACTAACCTGCAATATTTTGTCAAGGCTGTTGATCTGTGACTTGGAGGCAGTTTTTTTTTCTGGGAAATGATCCAGAAGTCTGAGTCTGCACTGCTTGGAGTTTCCTGGTCTGTATCATTACAGGGTTGAATGGTTTAAGCAGAAAGCACCCACACCTGACAGACTTATTTACATATCAATGATCATTAAACCCACTGATCTTAATCATTTCTGTACTCCAGAGAAGGTGCACTTGTTTGTTTCACTAAGTTGCTTGCTGCAATACAAAACCATCATCCACAAATGGACTACACTCTGCAAAGGGAAGATTTGTCAAGATCCCACTTTCTGTTTTCCACAAATAACCTCTATCCTCCAGCAATTTTTTTTTCCTTCTAAATAATTTTTTAAAGGGAAAACTAAGTCTAAATGTCCTGTCTTTTCCTAGGGCTATGGTTTGCTGTATTCCATCATAGGTTGAAAAGAGAAAAGAGATGGTTTAGTTGAGCATTACTTGCCTTGGGCTCTTTGCAGTGAGCTATGACTGATCAGAAATGTATAAACTGCCAGATTTGAATTTGCCTCAGCATACATAGAAAATTTATTTCAAGTCCTTAAAACTCTATGAGTGGAGAAGAAACAGTATTTTCAGATGCTGAGTCCAGCATGCAGTGCATCACAACACTCAAAGAAAATAAAGTGGATTATTGACAGATCCAACAGAGAATCTATCTTGGGCTTTTTTGAGTTTCTGAGGAAGCCTTTATGGATGAGCCTTGAAGTCTCTCAAGTAAGAGAAAGAAATGCTGCTGTATTTTCCATCCAGGCTGATCTGTTTCTTTTGGTTGGTTGATATGGCTGGCTGACACTTTCTGCCAGTTTGCTTCTGGGTACTGCTGAGTGTGCACAGCCCATTCACTTCCATCAAACTGTCTGTGCTCTCTGCAGCTCCAGTGAAAACCAGGCAAGTTGGCAAACTGTTAGATCAGTGCTCAGCTTTCCAGCTGCCTTGCTGGCAAGCTTCCCAGCTTTTCAGATAGCTGAGTACAAGAGAGTTGGGCTCCTGGGAAACCAGTTTTAAAAAAATAGAAAAATGTAGTTTTGCACACACTTCAAAGGGAATTGTCTTAGAATTTTTCTTTCCCTGAGAAAGTAATTTTTCCCTCTTTAGCTTTTCATTGCAGTTTGAAATATAAACCACATTTTTAGGGGATGCTTAGTTTTCCAAGCAAGTCTTTGCAAAAAACCATGATAATATTTTTCAATAATAATTTCCATGTTGTTTTAATAGGGTATAGGGACAGAATGTACTAATTCCTGAAGGGTTTGTACAAAAGTTCAGATATATTTTGAGCTAGTTCTCAAAAGATCACCAAGAGCTAAGAGGTTCCTGTCAAAGGAAATCTACCTCTTCAGGAGATTTAAGCTTCTCATTCCTTTTATGTAAAAACCTTGGATTCACAGGGCATTTATAAGTTTTTTTGGAGGTGAGCAAACAGGGCTCTGCTAATTACTCTTCTGCTTTCATGAGATTCTCACTGTGTCTCTGCAGGTGTGAAATTGTTGCCTGAAGAGGCACAAGTGTCACTTAGGAGAGACTTTATGTTTTTTTTTTTTCTGGCAGCAATCACACCCAGTTATGTGCATTAGCAGGGATGATGCACTGTGTGTCCCACTGCCTGCTGTGCTGAATTCCTGGTTGTTCTGAATTCCTGGTTGTTCTGAATTCCTGGGTGTGCTGAATTCCTGGGTGTGCTGAATTCCTGGTTGTTCTGAATTCCTGGTTGTTCTGAATTCCTGGGCCTCAGAGCCCCTTCTTCATGTTCAAAGTGTACTCAGTGTCTGGTTAAATGTGGGACTTTGAATTCAACCAATCCTCATGTTTATAATCCTAACTCCAAATCAGGGTGCAAAACCTGGGCAGTGTTTTACAGCTATGTCACACTGCAAGATTTTCAACTGTGTTCCAAGCTCTTAAGGCATGTAGATGACACAATAATAATTTAAGAGCTTTTGGCAGAACAAAATTTTGAAAAGCCCTCAGAAAGTAGACACTGTATGATAATCCATTTTGAAGATACTTTTCATATAATACTTCATTTGCTGCAGTGAAAATCACAAATAAATTCACTGCAAATGAAAAAGTTTGTTGAGACTCTACTGTTAAATAAGATTCAGCTCTGCTTTTCTAGGAATGCAGCTGAAATAAAAATAGGGTCCAATGGGTATTACCAGATGTGCCCTTTATAATTTATTTTTTCCTTTCCCTGCTGTGGAACAGCTTGCCAGCTTAGGAAACTTGTATGGTGCCTTTAAGAACAAATGCTAAAAACTGTTTCCTTTTTTATTTTGAGTATGATTTTTGATTAATTGCAAAAACTGCCTGTTTAATTTGGATTCTGCTTTTCTTATGCAACATTCCCTTTTTACTGACTCATGAGGACTACCACTCAATACATTCTGACTAAGTCTGGCTTGTTTAAGATTAAAATGGAGCACTCTCTGTGAGAAATCTAAAACCAGGGCTATTTGAAGGATTGAGGCATTAAACCATTCACTGAGCCCCATTAAAAGTGAGTCTTTATGTATTGTCAGCTCTGTACAAAGCCATGGTAGCTCCCTTATCCACAACTAAGGCTTAGAGCTCTTAGTTAACAAGGACCAGGGCAGATTCACCTCCTCTTCAGTTTTGGAAAAGTAGTGAATTTTTTTGAGAAAATTTGTGCATTTGGCTTTTTCTTTTTAAGGAGGGGAGAGAGAGCTTTGGTTTTTTCTTAATGTTTTGTCATGCTTCTAAAGCCTGACCTCATTAGCTGGGAAAACTTCAGTGCCAGTGCAGTTCTGTAGGTTTGTAGGTTTATTTCTCTAACTATAGAGAAATATGAGTTCCTATTTGACCTGCAACTGCTGGTGGACCCCAATTTCCCAATGGTGATGAAGTTACAACCACTGCTGATTTATACAGTTCCATGTTATTTGTTAGTAGAATAGCAGAATCTTCTAAGCTGATAAAATGGAGTTCCTTCCTTTTAATTTTTAGGTACCTGCATCTGTTTTGTAACCAGGTCTGTAATCAGTCTTCCCATTAACATATTAATGAAGCCATAGAGACAAAAATAAGGAAGAGTTCATCCTTCAAACTAAGGATTTGTCATGTCTTATTATCACAATGAAGCCTTTGAAAATCCAGACTACCACTTCTCAGAGACACTGGAAATTGATAGAAGGTGAGTTAATTTAATTTTACTGTGTGATTGTGCCATAAGAAATAAAGACATTTATATGCAGAAGATAGTTCTTTTCTGGAGTTTTAATTTGTGGATTTATTTTAATCTCTCCTTTATGCTTTCATTCTCAGACAAATTTTAAAAGGTGTTACCAGGAAGGCAGCATTCAAGGGAAATGCTGTGTTTACTTTTTACATGTTGGATGAATTTCAGTTAAATGCATTTATGGCATAATGTTGTAAATATTTTTAGTTCCAGTAATTTTCACAATGGGCTATAACCTTGGGTATCTTTGTTTTCTGAGCAGGTGTTTCTTTAGTTAGAGTCTAACTAGTCTTATCTTCAGGTGGAGAAAATTTTAGCTTTCCTAATTCATTTGATGACCAAATAAGAATTATGGTGTTGAAGTTCTAAATACAAAATACCTCTCAGTATCACAGCTTGTTTTACAACACACTCAAATTTGATGATAATAGATAGCAAATTATTCAGAATACCTAGGGGTTTTATGACAGTCAGGATTTTTTTTTTTTCTTACTTACACAGGGGGAGTTCTCCAAGGAATCCATTCTCTCACCAAAGTCCTTATGATCCATCTCTGCATGGTTCCTATGGAGAGCACAGAGGGAGGGAGCAGAACTACCCTGTGGCCATCCCCATGGCCTCCCTGGGGGCTGGCTCTGACTACAGCCAGGACTTACCCAGCACAAATGGAAATTTCACAGGTATGGCCAGGTGTGACCAGCTTGGAGAATCCTCAGAACCAATAACAGCTGGCTCTGTCCAAGAGAGTCCTGCTGCTCTGCAAAGCTCAACTCTGTGAATATTTTAGCTTTTCCTTTTTTTAATTTTTTTTTTTAAAGCTGTTCAGGTGTTTTATTAGCAAATCTATGGATTGTCTGTCACATTAACAGATCAATAAATATTGTCTTGTGTGGACTGAATAAGTTGTTGAGTGGAGTGGAGTATGGGAGTTTTGTTGAGGGAATAGGTTGCTGTGCTGGCAGTAGATCTGTATTTTGTCATAGGGTTGGCATTCTGTGTCTGTAAATAGCCCATAGCAGTTTGTAACTTTGTGTAACTCTGATTCCCTCCAACAGAAAATCTTTCCTTTGAGCCTGAGCCAGAACTGACTTACAGCCCACATTCCACCTTCCATCTGCTGGACTATCCCTACACTCATGGAATTTCCAGTGGATCAGAAGGTAAGGATTGTGCTGCATCACAAGATTGCATGCCAATCTCAGCCTCCATAAAATGATACTAGTAAATATTTTACAGCTTTCTTGCTCAGGTATTAATATATTCACATGATAAAAACAGGGTCATGAGCAAGGTCCTTCCACATCAGAGAGGTGAGCTCCACCCTGGGATGTGTCACTGGCTAAAGTCATCTGTGTCCTGGCTGGAAGGCACATGCTTTTAAGGAGTGTAGTCACCTGAGTTTGAATGAGTGGAAGGAAGGAGGTAGAGGGAGCAGCTGCATTTTGGCACCAGGGAAATGGGAGTTTGGCACATATAACTTATTTAGCATGATGGAGTGTGACTCTAAAATGATCCCCCTGAAAGCAGGGGAAGGATTTTTAAAGAAAGGCCTTTTCTTCTAGGAAGAAAGTCTTGACTAATGAATGTATGCATTTGTGAATGGGTTAGATGGAGCTCTCCATGCCAGCTGAAGACTGGGCTCAGTTCCTCTATTCCAGCATTCATCTGAAAAAGTGCTTGTGCTTGTCAAAGATGACCAGGAAAGGAGTGAGTGGGGGAGTGTGTTTGCATGAAGTTAGTCAGATTGAAGGGCAGCCTTTTAACTTGAATTTGAATTTCTGAAGTGAAATTGTCAGAGCCCTCAGGGCTTCCTAAAGCCTGTGTGTTACTCAGACAGCTTCATTCGGAGGCGCAACCGCAGACCCCCTGATGAGCTCCTCATCACCTCTTCCAGCATGTCTGGGACAGATCCAGTGTGCAGTGAAGGTAGGGCTGGGATAAATGCTTCAAAATCTGACAGTGTCTTGTACAAGGATGGTGTGGTTGGTGCTGATCTCAGTTTCTCACCAGAATTGCATGTACAGCCCTTCTGTTGTTATGGGGACAGCTTGGGTTTGTGCTATGGTAATGATTAATCTTTTATGCTCTCCTAACACACTCAAATCCCGTGATAAATGAAATGCAGTGCAGTCGGAAGGGGTGAAATTGTAAAAAGAAATGCTAAGCTCTTTACTGGAATTTCTTTGACCAGCTTTCAGCCACTGTGTTGGAATTAGCATCAAACTCAGCCATGCAGGAGCAGCCTGACTGTCAGGTCACACAGGTGTGGCTGTGGCATGGGCAGTGCTAAGTGTGGCCACTGACATCAACTCAAATTACAGAAGAAATAAAGCAAAACTTCAGCTTTCAAGTCAATGTGTAGCATCATAGAAGTGTAACTGTCAAACAGTGATCAAGTAATGGACCAGAATCCTGGGCTCTTGTCAGTATTTTATTTTCCTTTATATTGCAACTCTTTCTATGAACATTATTGGACTACTTGCATCTGATTTAGAATTCTGAGGGAGCTGAAGATAATCTGGGCAATATTATTAAGTCTCAGCTGGCACATCTGTGTAGCAATGTAAATGGGGGACTTGTTACTCCATTTCAGGTTGTACATAAAAATTACTGTATTTTTACCCCAAATTTTGTTTTTTGCTTGGGTCTGATGCAGAGGAAGATTTAATTGGAAGTCTTGCAAGTATGTCCAACAAAGAAAGGATTAAAGCAATCCAGAAGATGCCAGAGACCATGAGAAAAAAGAGAGAGATCAGGTAAAAATAAAAGTTTATCTGTTTCGTTTTCAAGACATTTACTTCTAGCAATATCTAGCTATCAATTATGGGGGTTGCCATTTGCTCAGCTTTGATTTGTCACTTTATGATAAGTAATTTTTAATACATTTTTAATATAAAATGAACCAGTGAGAACATCTCCATGTTGTACTCATTCTGTTCATGGGCACAGGGGTGAAATGTATTTGCAGCATCTTCTTTGGCTTTTTGATTCAATTACAATCATACCATAATGCTTGTCACCCCTGCCCTGCTCTTCCACAGGAATAGAGTTCTTAAAGAAATAACCAAAAAAGCAAACCATCGACCTTCCTGCTGTACACAGTGTCTGCAAGGAGCAGCAGTGGTAAGTGCCAGAAACTTCTGTCAGTCACAACAGAGCAAACCTCTCTATCTGCAGCATCATCACTGTTTCCAGTGGAATCTGGTGTCTTGCTTCATGTTACTTACCAAAGACCCAGTTAATTGCTGCAGGGTTCATTAATCATGGCTCACACTGCAGTTGCACTTGGGAGCACAGGTTAACCATCTTACAGTGCATGGAGTGGGGCAAATCCATTCTTAACAAAGAAATGAAATTGTGACATCCAAATCTGCAGCTGCATTATGTGAAATGGAGTCTGCTTTGCTTGCTGAGGTTCATCTGTCTCCTCTTTTCCCTCAGTCATTCCGACGGTTTGGAAATGCCCTTTCAGAACATTTCCACCAGCTGAGGCTTTGGCACAAGACTCTGAAGATCATTGGTGCTGAGTTTGGAACAAGTGTCCTTTCTTACTTTGTTTTCTTGACGTGGCTGCTGAATTTTAACATCTTCTCATTCCTCATAAACTTCAGTTTCATCACAATTCCTCAGTTTCTTGCAGCAGAACCAAATAACCTTTCATTCACGGGCCTGGAGCTGTTCACTGGAGCTGTGAGTATTTCATCCCACCTGTAATTTCATGATAAGGAGTAGGACAACTCCCACCTCCAGTAATTTGTCTTCAGATGATGATGCTTTCCACCATGGAAGTGACAGGAAATATTGTGAATTGTGTCCTTATCTTTTCAGGGTTATTTTCAACAAACAGTGCTCTACTATGGCTTTTACACCAATGCTACAATCAGTAAAATAGAGAATGGTCCATCTTACAACATGCAGCTGGCCTATATTTTCACTGTTGGAATATATTTTGTCATCTGTTTTCTCATCTTGTTGTTCAGGTAAATTTTTGAATTCCTATTTCCCTTATATTAATTCAAAAATAGCCACACAATAAAAAAACTCATCCTGTCAACAGTTAGAAGTAATAATTATTTGAGTATGTTTCTGTAAGTCCTTATTTACAGGTGTAGAGTTCAAGTAGAAATTTCTGTTCAAAAAGCAGTCTCCAGGAATCAAACCTCTATTATAGAAATTAAAAATGACTACAAAATAGTAAGGGACAGACAGAGAATCTCACTTCAAACTGGGGATGTGATGATCCCCTTTTGTAAGTTGCTGCTCCTAACATTGTTTTTTATTGATGTGGCCTTGCAGAGGTAAAGATTGTCAGCAACAATCTTGAGATGGTAATTCTAGAGTTTCTTACATTGCAGTTAATTTTCCACATTGTGTGTGACATGCTGTGACATAGGTCCAATGAACTTGTGATGGGATGGAAATGCTGACACATCTCCCTCCTTGCCCTTCTCTACACACTTCATGAATTTCTCTGATATACATCTGACCAATTTAATTTTCATTGCAGCATGGCAAAATTCTTCTCCAGGAACTTCATTAACCCTCAGGAGCTCTCTGTGAATGCCAGCAAGCTGCTGTGCACTTGGGACTTCAATATAACCAATGACAAAGCTGTGAGGCTGAAACAGAAGAATCTGCACACACAAATAAAGGTACAGAGCTCAGGAGGCACAAACTGGTGTGAGTGACTCATTGGTTAGAGACTCAGCTCTGCATGCAAATTTGTGTGTGCACATACAAGTCTCTAGCAGAGTGACACAAGTGTGCTACTCCTGTGCCTAAGAGATTTAAATCTTCCCAACTTCCTGAGTTTAATTTGGTCTGAGCTCCTGGCATTGGCTTAGCTGCTTGTTTTCCTTTTCTCTTTAAGCTACATATAAATATTTGTACACTTCTGTTCTATTGACTAAGTCTCTGTGGCTATTAAATGTTTTCCATACAGAACATTTATTTTGATTTCTCTCCTTCCTGCTATTTAAATATTTTATAAACAAAAGGCAGGCTGGAAATACATCTGTGAAACTTGATTCTAGGATAGGAACACAAAGTTGCCCAGTAAATGTTCCTAGGCTATTACTCTGCCCATCTTCTAGAGTAATAAGCTTTCATTCAGTTTCTCATGTAGTTCCTTGAAAAAAAACTTGCCTTATGCTGTTGACTAAGAACTTCTTCATTAGGAATTGTTTCTTTGCAGGAAGGCCTCACTGAAGTAAACAAAGAAGTTCTAAATTTTTCTGCAATGGAGAGAGCTATTCGTGTTGGTGTCCATGTTATTGCTTGGGTTGCTTCCCTGGGAGTAGCAGTAGCTGCTTGTGCTGGTGTTTACTTCCTCTCCATTAATAACCTCAAGGTGAGGCCAGACAATGTGTGGACACAGCATTTTCCTTAAGGCTCTAAGTTTGAGTTGTTTGATTGTGTTTTTTCCTCTCTAAGCTGTTTATGAAAGGGTATAGAAATGACCTAGAGAGCCAAGCTGCCATGTTGGTGCTCCCTGTGATTGTATCTCTCCTCAACACATTGATCCCATTCTTCTTCTCCTGGCTTGGGCACCTGGAGAAGTTTCAGACTCCTGGACAGCACATATATGTCACTATTACCAGGTATTTCTGGCTGCCACCTCTTAGTGATTTTGGCCTGAAGTTGTCTGAGTTCTTGATACAAATCTGTGTCTGGGGAATAGGGAGCTATGGAGGAGAATTCATCTTCTCCAAAGGCTTCTGAACACTCTTATCTTCGTGACCTTTTGTCTTTGATGAGCTTCTGGGGTGTTCTATCTCTGCATGAGGATGAGGAATGGTTTCCCTCCCAGCTGGGTGCACTGTGACACTGGGCTTGTAACATTCTCTGATGGCCCCTGGCCCCTCCCCAGGAAAGGAAGGGAATTAGAGAGAGGACTGAGGTAATCTCCCTTAAAAACAGATGCCTGGGATTTCCACTGCCTAACCCTGCTGTCCCTCTGCCCCCCTCCCCTGAGGAGCCCCCAGGCCCACCCAGCAGCCTGTTAAGCAGATGTTGTGCCAAAGTTGTCCTGGCCAGCTCCCCTTCTGCCAGGACAATAGAACAATGGCACACCTGAGCTCCAGGAGAGCTGCTGGTAGTGCTGGCACTCTGCAGTGCCAAGAGGAGGCAAAACTGTGTAAACAGTTCCACCAGTGCCTCCAGGTATGCACCAGCTCCCAGTCCAGTTACTGTTACTTCTTCTTTTTAGAAATATCATCCTGAAAATGTCAATTGTTGGAATACTGTGCTACTACTGGCTTAACATCGTGGCTGCCTCAGAATCACAGGTAAAATTTCATGATCACAAATCTCTGACTTACAGTGCCAGGTTAGGAACCACTTGGATAAGAGGCTTGCTTCAGCAAAGAGAAGCACATGTGGTGTCTTGTTTCCTACCCTATCAGTTTTTATTAGCAGCTTGAGAGAAATCAACTGTAGAAAAAAGTGAATGGCCCAGCTCCAGTCTCAGCTGGATGGCAGCATTGTTCACTGAGAAGTCAACTATCATTTGCCAGGCTGCAAGAATATATTTGATCAATATTTCAGATGTCCAAGATTTGGGAAAAATCTTTAAATCACATCATATTTAACTTCTAGTATGTTTTTTTTTTCCCCTTCTGTTTCTTAAAGTGCTGGGAAACTTTGATTGGCCAAGATATCTATCGTCTTGTTCTAGTTGACTTCATCTTCTGTTTGCTTGGCTCCTTCTTTGGAGAGTTTTTACGAAGGTGAGTACCATTGTCCAAAACTTGTTTTCATTCATTAACCAAAGATATGATCTGTTTTCTGCATGTGAGAAAAGTCCAGCAGAAGCATGGCTGTGGCACCACTGAAGTTTCCTTGATTTTCCCTACCAGGCAGAATCTCTGTGTGCATGCCTTGTGCATATTGCTGTTCCTCCCTAGAAGGAGGTCAGTGTGTCCTTTTCCCTTTGGAGGTGGAAGCACATGCAGGGAACAAGCCACACTCTACTCTCATGGATTTCCTGGGAGTGAGCTGACAATTATCTCAAGCACAAACCCACCTTTGCTGCATGAGCATGGGCACACTGCTGTCTTTCCCTGCTGTACCCCACTGTGATTTTTTTTCTTCTTAGTTATGTCACTATAGTGTCCACAACTTTAAAATATGATTTTATCTGTCTTATTAAGCATATAATGAGTCTCCCCAGTGAAGAGGTCTGCAGCATGATAAATGAGTACTGTGCCTAGATGTCAATATAGGTCTGTATGTAAGGAAAAAGTAATTTACTTCTGACATCTGCTGTGTGAACCTTCCTAGTGCCAAACATTGCTTCTGGCTCAGGCAGTATTTAAGTGCTTGCCAGCTCTACAGAGCATTTAGATCCCTGGCCATACTTTTGTTTAAGAGCTTATTGTTTGCTCCCTGACCATGATTTGAACAAGACTGGTTTAAAAGGTAGGGCTTTGTTAGCTTTTTGCTAAATTAATAAAAAACAATGTTGAGAAGCCCTTGAGGACTTTTCCTCCATGGCTCTTGCCAGTGTACTTTAATCCTCCTGTTCTTGTTGTGCTCAGTAGGGAGCTACCTCCCAGCAAAAGGTCACAGAACCAAACCTGCAATGTCAGCTGTGATAATTGGCTCCCCTAAGCTGAGCAAATGCACCTGATGTAGACGTGTGAGAGGTTAAAAGTACAATTGCTTGTATTTAATATTTTGTGCTCAGATAACCTCCTGAAAGCCCAGCTCTGTTGATGATGGAGTTGATAAGGTGGTATCAAGATGTGATAGTTGCCAAAATCTTCATTGTTCTCACCACAAGCAAAAAACTGAGTCCCCCTAGCTCAGGTAAAATAAGGTCACTAAAAGGGATTGTTGGTCCTCAGTAGGAATTCTGTCAGTACTTGCTTACCTGTCTGTTTCAGCTCCTTGCAACCTCATTGAGATTGAAGTAAGATGTATTTGAAGTTACATTAAGAATATCAGTTGAGAGTATAAAAAAAATTTTTTATTGAGACTGAAAATTCTCAGGACATGAAAAACCTGTTACAGTTTTGTAGTGAAGCCCCTTGACATTTCAGCTGCTTAAGCACAAGGATGCTTGTGCTTAAAATAACAAGTAGTTACTGTAGTATAGATATGTACTGAGAGAGTAAGAAATCCTTGTTGGTTTTCTGTTTCAGTTGTGTGAAATATATACTAGGTCTTACTTCCACTCTGCTTTGTGTTATGGGATTTTTTTTTTTCCCAAATTGTTTCATTTTTGTTGTGCTGTCTAATGAACAAGCTGTGGCTGCTTTGCATGACATTAATGCAGCCTCTAAATAATTTATCCTTAATGCTTGTATTCAGAAGGTCATTTACAGGGATTTCTACAGAGGACTTTATCATTTAGCAAATGCTTTTGTGCTATAGTTTTTTGGTTTCCCCACCAGAATTATTGGAACTACAGTCTGCCTGAACCTGGGGCTGCCAGAATTTGATATTGGACGAAATGTTTTAGATTTGATCTATGCACAGACTTTGACCTGGTAAGTGTTAAATTTGCAGCCAAAACTTTATTTGCATGTAGAACTATGGCGGGAAAATTCTTAATTTGATGTTTGTGGGTGCTTCCCAGAAAGAAGAGGATAAATGGCTGAGAGCTGAGCTGCTCAGTGCCTTTGGAAGGATTGTGACTTGCCAAAGGGATTGTGTGGGCAGTAACAATAACTTCAGTCAGAGTTTACCCACTGACCATCTGGTCTGGGAGAAACCTGATAGGCTCCTGCAGGAATATCCTGGAGTTTTGTTTACTTCCCCACTGGGATGATATTTTTGTTGAAATAGTCTCAGCATTAAATGCTGGAAAAGATGCCTTATTTCCAAGAATGAGTATGTTACTCCAATTAAAAGAGGGTTCTGCAGATCTGTACATAGATATGTGTGTTTGAAATTGCTATTTTTCCAAGGGGGATTTATTGCTGGAGGATCAAGGGTAACAAAATCACATTTCCAAATAAATCCCCCCCATCTATGATGTTGTTGTGGTATTTTTCTGCTTTCAGTGCACTGAGAACTGAACAGTGAATAGTGAAGATGTAACTTTTTTCTCCTACAAATCCTTTCTTGTAGGATTGGTATCCTGTTCTCACCTCTGTTGCCTGGTATCCAGATGGTAGCATTTTTTATAGTATTTTTTGTGAAAAAGGTAACAAACTTAATATGTATTTGTCATAAATAATTAAATAGTGAAATTAAAGGCTGGAGAACTAAGAGTGGTCTAGTGCATATGTCAAAATTTACACTCAGCCTGTGGCTGTGACTTTGGCCTCCCAGTTACTCTCCCCTGTGAAGTTATCTGGGTGTAAGGAGGGTGGCTCAGATAAACATCATGGCAGAAATGTCTTCTTCTCAGAATTCTTTGTTCCAGTGCTGTGACCAGATGATAAGTTGGTTGTTGGGTCATGAAGCAGTCTGTGGTGTTGAAGAACAAAGCTGTAGGTAGAAGGATGGATTTAAATTTCCCTGAACCATGAGTTTGTATATACTACAAAAATAAAATTCTACCCAACAGATTTCTGAAGAATCCAACAGAATTTCATTTTGCCTCTTGCTATAAACCACACTATATCTATCAAATTTACATAAAAGTTGTTCTTGGAAACTTTTGATAGATGCTATTTCAGCAATTTCAGTGGGGTTGACTTAAACCAAGTTGAAGGGCAGGTAACAACATTCCAAGGTACCTTCACCTCTTTACAGGTCAGCCTGATGAGGAACTGCCAGCCCCCAAGAAAAGTCTGGAGAACTTCTCAGATGATGACATCCTTCATTTTCCTGCTGTTCTGTCCTTCCTTCCTTGGAGTCCTGTCTGTCACTGGAGTCACTGTCTGGAGGTGTGTGCATCACAGAGAGCTGACACCAGGCAGAGCAGTCTGCATTTCTCTGTGGAGAGGTTGTGTCAATTGCTGGTGGAAGGTTTCAGGTGTTCCTGGGATGTTCTGAAAACAAGGCTTGCTCTGTGGGTTTGCCATAATGTGTGTTACTCTGCTCACAGGAAGGAGGGCAGCATGGATACACTTTTCTCTTGAC
Organism: Erithacus rubecula; assembly: GCF_903797595.1. Taxonomy (NCBI): domain Eukaryota; kingdom Metazoa; phylum Chordata; class Aves; order Passeriformes; family Muscicapidae; genus Erithacus; species Erithacus rubecula. Next base: position 1,375,714 of record NC_136669.1, read on the forward strand.
AATACTCAGCAACAAGATTTTGGTATTTAGTGAGACAGGTGACTACACCTGAAAGCAGATGGGATGAAAGCTGTCAGGGCTATCATTTCCAGATGGCAAGTGGGAATTTCAGACTGTCTGGGGTGGTCCAGCTTCAAAGTCTACCTGAAAATGTTAATTCTTGTAATGTCCTGCCTTATTTTACCACATTCTGTTGTTACTGAACATCTGCAGTGACTTGTGTCCCTGAAGGCAAGGTGAAATGAAAGTTTCATTTGTGAAATGTTAAAAAAAAATCCAGTTTTTCAATTTCCTGTAACATGTGCTACAGTGACTGACAGTGATATTTATGCCAAGATTACAGAGCTTGGTACTGATCCATTGCAGCAAGGACTCATGTCTCACTGCACAATCTGGGGTGGGCATTTAATGGCTGCAGAGGGACACAAGTTAAAAATGAAATACAGAACATGGAAGTTCATGGAGCCAAAGAGAGTAAAAGGCTATAGAAAACTGAGGAGCACCTTAATGTACAAAATCACAATATTAATGAATTCACTGTTAACATACCAAGGTTGAAGTAGCTGTTTTTTCACACTCTCAGGTTAAAGCCTTCAGAAGGATGTGGTCCTTTCAGAGGTTTGTCTTCCATGTATGCTGCAGTAGATGAGTGGATACAAGTACTGGAAAATTACACTGTCTCCAAATGGGTTGTGTGGATCTACCACAATTTAATTACAAGTGAACTTTTCTTCTTCGTCCTCTCTAGTTTTGTACTGTAAGTATCTGCTAATGCAAAGAACCAGGAAAAGGCCTTTAGTGGAAAAAACTGGCAAGGACTGAGTTGTTCTGTTGTTTTGTTTTCTGAAATGCATCTTGTATTGTTGACTCACTTAAATGAACCTCTCATCTTGAATACAAGTCCATACATTTATGGGTCTTTTCCAAGAGCATGTTTTTAGCAATTTTGTGCATTTGCCATGTTAGAAGCAAATCCATGTGTTTGCCATTCCCTGTGTAATTGGATCCATCTATTTTGTGTATGTCTGTCTTTTAATGGGTTAAAATGAACAAGACACATTTCTATCTAAACATTGACTAGAATAAATTGCTCATATGTTGGACCTTTTTTTGTTTTGTTTTGTTTAGAATTGTTACTTATCTTTACTGGGAAATAATACAAGGAAGAAAGACCATGACCAAACTCTTACGTCAGCAAATTAGTAATGTAAGTTTGGCTTCCAGCTGTATCTTTTGTATAATTTGGCTTCTGTGTTGATTATCTCATCCAGCTTTGTGGGGTTGTAGCCTGTTTTCCCTGTAACTGTGCTAAGGAGGGTGGGAACCCTTCCCCATGAGATTTGCAGGGAAATTTCACTCTCAGAGTTGTAGCAAAAGAATTTTATCTCCAAGATGTGCTGCTGCAGCTCCCCCTGTAGACAGATCATTTTAGAGCAGAAGGAATTATTTTGGTCACTGATTACATACAGGCCTTGAGCTGCTCAAGGGTAATTAGTGCATTTCTGCTAATGATCAAATATGTCTTTACAGGCAGGCAAAGATAAGATGTTTCTACTCAAAAAGCTGCGGGTACAGCAAAGGGCAAGTCGAGGCTCCTCTGCCCTGGGAGGAGGAGGCCAGCAGGTCAGTCTGACTGCTCAGCTTCTGCTCTCTCATCACTTGGGGCAGTTCAGGGGCTCCTCCAGCTGGGCACTGCTGCTCTGGGAAAAGCTGGACTTCCAACTCCATCTCAATGTTTACTGCTTCACTCCAGACAGCAAAAGGATGCTATGAAAGTTCCCTAAATATTTGTTTCAGGCTGGAATTCAACCTGATAAAGAAAAGTCCTTACTCTCACCAGACATAATTTATGGTTATAAAACTTCAGGAAAACATTCCTAATGTTCATGTTTCAAGGCAGTCCTGCCTGCAGTTTGCTGGCCATCAAATTAGTGTCAAAATGTGGACATCTAAGTGTTGTCTGGTGTTTTCATTTGGGTTGAGTAAAAAATCCTTGACCTATGTTCAGATAGAGTGTTTGGTAGGTTCCACTCCTTCCTCCCAAAAAAATAAAATTCTCCAGTATGACTGACTGTCATTAAAATGATTGTATAAATTTTAAAACCCAAATATGGATAATAACTGATATTGATCTGTTGTTAACTATAAATATAGTGTGATGATACCTCTTTGCAGGCAATATTTATTTGTAAGGTGAATGTGAATGGGCATTTTCTGTGTGCTGGGGATTTTCAAACAACTGTGCCCATACTGAGTGTCATGAGTGGGACTCCTGAGGGGGAGATTTGGTCACCTACCAAGTGTGGATGTTCTTGTGTCAGGTTTCAGAAGGAGATGCCAGAATGATCTCACTGTGCATTGAGTAGAAAGGCCATGTCCCTGAGGCAGAGCACAGAGTACTGATGTCAAACACTGTTTTTCAGAGAAGCTCCTCTTCATACCAGCCATCCAGGCAGCCTGCCCAGGAGGAGCCAGACTACCTAGAAAGGGAATTTGACAGAAACCAAAGTACATCCTACAATGAGGTGAGATGGTCAAAATGTTGAAATGTAGAATCTGGGGCATGACACAGGTGATGGGTGTGTGTGTAGCAAAGTCCTGTATGCATGGAAATAACTTTAAAGATTAACTTGAACAGATATAAAAATGTGATCAGGGACTGAACACTCATAATCACAAACCTGCTCAAGACTTGGACAGTATGGTTTTATTACAGATTACTGGTATCTTTTTCAAATACAAGATAACACACATGGGAAGGAAAACTGTGTGACCTAAACCTGCCTGTGAATTTTGTTTTCAGCATCCCTTTTCTGCCGAGATCTCAAGCAGCAGTGACTATCTACAAGGTAAGCAACTAAGATGAAAAACAGGAAGCTCTTAAAAATTCAGCTCAGTAAAAATGTTTGATATACACACATCAAAATGTTTTGATATACAGACAGAGCATGTGACAGCTGCATGTCAGGGACACAGCATTTTATCATCTTGTGTAAAGAGAAAAAGTGACTGGGCTTGTGGGGTGAATATTTTCCATAGGTTATGCTTTTTGGTAGCTCCTTCTGGTAGCTCTCCCTCACTAGTGAATGCTGCAGAGGGAATTATAACTCTACCACTGCACATGAGAGAATCAGACACCTGCTGCACGTGTAATATTCAATTGGGCTTTGCTATTCATTTTCCCAAGGTCCAGCAGGGAACAGGTGCTGTCTCTGTCCTGGGAGACAAGATAGGGAATGTTAATTCCTGAGAGCACAAACCCAGCAAAGAGCTGACAAAATCTACTTCTGGTACATTTGTTCTGGTGTTGGTGGTGGCATCTGACTGACCACCAGCTTCTGTGCAGCAGAGAGGAAAATTCCTGGGTAAATGAGCCATTTTGTCTTATGGGAGCATCCAAAAGCCAGGCAAGAACTTTAAATCACTTTAGAAACAGACGTCACATCTAAGAGGTTACTAATGCACCGTCTGGAGCTCCACCATGCTCAGATGGAAACAAAGCTCTGGAATCTCGCGTGGTAGTTTGAACTTCTACGTAACCTGACCCCGAAACGGGGCGGAGGGATGGCTGAGGAGGGGTGGCGGTGCCGGGTGGCAGTGCAGGGGTGGCTGAGGAGGGGTGGCAGTGCCGGGGTGGCGGTGCCGGGTGGCGGTGCCGGGTGGCGGTGCCGGGTGGCTCTCTCGGGGTGGCAGTGCCGGGTGGCGGTGCCGGGTGGCGGTGCCGGGTGGCGGTGCCGGGTGGCGGTGCCGGGTGGCTCTCTCGGGGTGGCAGTGCCGGGTGGCGGTGCCGGGTGGCTGTATCGGGGTGGCTCTCTCGGGGTGGCAGTGCCGGGTGACTCTCTCTGGGTGGCAGTGCCGGGTGGCTCTCTCGGGGTGGCTCTCTCGGGGTGGCAGTGCCGGGTGGCAGTGCCGGGTGGCTCTCTCGGGGTGGCAGTGTCCCCCAGCCCCAGCTGAGGTGTCCCTGTGCCCGCAGGAGCGCAGCGCTCCCCGCCCGGCCGCAGCCCCGGCGCCTCCCGCGCTCTGGCGCTCGCCCTGCGCGCCCGGGACGCGGCGCTGCGGGAGCGCGGCGGGGGCGGCGACGGCGGCGATGGCAGCGATGGCAGCGGGGGACGGCAACGATGGCAGCGGGAGATGGCAGCGATGGCAGCGGGGGACGGCAGCGATGGCAGCGGGGGATGGCAACGATGGCGGCGGGGGATGGCAGCGATGGCAGCGGGGGACGGCGGGGATGGCAGCGGGGGATGGCAGCGATGGCAGCGGGGGATGGCAGCGGGGGACGGCAGCCCTGAACGGGCACGGCCAGCCCTGAACGGGCACGGCCAGCCCTGAACGGGCACGGACAGCTCTGAGCGGGCAGGGGGAGCAGCCCCTCTTGTTCTGAGAGAAGAACGGATTGCAAAACGTGTCGGGGCTGTTCTGCAGCAGTGGGATTTGGGGACAGCCTTCCCCCATCACCTCGCTGCAGTCAGGCTCCCCCCACAGCTGACCCCGTGCTGGTGAATAACTGTAAGCAAACTTGTGCCTAACTGCAATAAAAGTTCTGCTTAATAATATTTTTATAACAGGTATTTTTTTTAAAACAGTTTTTGTCTGATCCAAACCAAACCTGCAATATTGGTCAAATAAACAGAAGTATATTAAAGTGCAGTTGTTTTTCATGACTGAGACATTGTAATGGCTGTGAAATAGTTGGTGTGAACTGGGTTCATTTTTCTGAGCCATTTTTTTCTGAGTCACTTTAAAGCAGCTTTGATGAAACCATCAGAATTAAGAGTGACTAATCAGATTCTTATCTGTGTAAAACTATTGCTTGTGAATGGAAAGTTTACACATCTTTTCCTATAAAGGATTGATTGGAAGAAACAGAATTAAGATTTATTTTTTTACCATACATGACTGTGAGATTTGATGCAGCCTCTTCTTGTTCAAGGCCACAACTTTACCACCACCATGATAACTTTTTTGATTTGTTTAGCTCATTTTCTACTAGTATCCATTTTTCTCTTCCCTCGTTGCTCTGGAAAGAGGCACATCTTTAATTTAGAATAAAGACAGCCCAAACCCAGCCACCACAGGCACAGAAAAAAGGACAAACGTTACACACAATGCAAGAGCAGAGTTTCAGTTTTGTCTCCCTGCACACACAGCTGTGGGCATTGGGCAGGGACCTGCTGTTTGCCCTGAGGTGACTCAGCACTGCCAGAAACTCAAGCAGCAGCAACAGTTGGACCTTTGGAGCAATGCCCTTGGCCATGAGGAGCCATTTGCCCTTCAGTGGCACCTGGGAGCCCCTGTTGGGCTCAGCAGCAACAGCAGAGGCCACAGGTCTCAGGAAGGGGCAGGACAGGAGCTGGATACAAACCTACACATCCCATAGGATGTGCAGCAGGAGCTGAGACTGCAGCTTGTGCAGGGCAGGGGGGTGAGTGAACAACTGCAAGAGGCTCTTGTCACCTGGATGGAACTCGGGACACAAACCAAAACTCCATCCCCAGCAGCAGGGCACAGCATGGACCTGTGCTATTCCAGAAGGTTGGATTTACCCTAATTGGATATTGTACATCAATGCCCTTCTGCACAGCTGATAAAGAACACTTCCCCATGAATTCTCAGAGATTTGTTTATTGTAACTGCAGACTCTTTGGAGTTCAAGTTAAATCTGGATTACAGTTTCCATATCCCTCTGAGTGCCCTCCAATCACACAACCAAAAGCAAACTAAAAAGACATTTCAGCTCCATTAGTTCTACTGCTTACCAGCATGCAGTCTCTTAAAAATAAATACATTCATGTGCTGTGTAATTTCTTCATTAGAAGAAACAATTTCTTATCCTCTTTTGATTTTCTTCAAAGGTCTGGAAGATAAGAAACTATTCAAGTTTCATTTGTTAATTCTCATAACCTTCACATCACACATGGAAAGTTGGCTTCTTCTTCCTCATCAGGATTCAGCACAGCCATCTTTCTATGCAGGGCAGGGAAATATTCTCATCTATTATTTTGGCACCATTATTTCCAGTTTCTGTTTTAAGAACATTAATGTAAATTATTTTAAGGTGCTAAAATCAACTTCAAATTAGTATACACTTGTAGAACATGCTGTTAATATTACTAATGGCAAGTAATGATCTGATATTTTGACACCAAAATTGCTGATATAAATTTAGAACCAAAATTTAAACAAAGCCAAGGAATAGCCAGAGAATTATAAAGCCACCTGCACAGACAAAGTATGGCCCAAGTGGGTTGTCAAATCTGATTTCCTGAGACTGTGTGTGGCTGCATCACAGCTTTGGCCAGCTCACCAGAGGGTTCCTGCCTTTGGGATGAGCCCACAGGCCCAGCAAGTGCTGTGTGCTGGCCAGAGCTCTCCTCAGCCCTGCTGGATGCTCCTGCTGCAGGGCTGCCTCAGTGGTGGGGCTCACAGTCCTCCAGCAGGCTGTCAGTCATGTAGCTGCAGTCAAGGACTCTTTCATAGTAGCTCTTCTCTGCAAATGTGTTCACTGTCCAGGCCACCACCTGGATTCCTCTGGAAGCCCAGTGCCTGACATAGTCCCTGCAAGGAACAGAGACAGCCTGAGAGGAGCTGCCACTACAGAGCCAAGGCAGACAGGGCTCAGGCTGCAGCTGAGTTTTGGTCTTGCATCACATCAAGGAACAATAGTGTGGCACCTTCTGCAACATAAACTTTTTGTGTTTTCTTATTGTAAACAGGCAAAAGGAACAAAGAGTTTTTCTCTTTGAGATTAAACAATTAAACCTCTAACAGAAGGTAAAAATTCAGATAAAAAAGACAGAGGCTTAAAATCATAAAACAGTGCAGATTAAAGAAATTCTCAAGACACATTTTGGTCAGCCCATACTGTGTTAACTCCACCTTATATATTAACAGAACAGAGCATCTGATACATGAGCAAACTTGGACACTTACTGAGAAACAAAGTTCTTCTGTATGAGGAAAGCTGAAACCCCACAGAGTCTCCACAGGAAGCTGTGCAGGCTCCAGTCCAGAATGACATCCAGCAGCATGTAGAGGAAATGCTTCCAGAAGGAGCTGAAACGAGCTGTGCCATCTCCCAGGTGACTCAGCTGCCAGGGCCTGTGTGTCAGAGCTGTCACAACGTTTCTGTCAGCCTGTCTCATCTGCAGCACCAAGCAGAACAGACTGTAATTCATCCCAAAGCACAGCTGCATCAAATACAATTTTTGAGAGATTACATACAAAGTCCCAGCTTGCATTTACAACTCTACCAGAATCCTCCTGCCTTTTCCTCCAGATCCTTTTGTAACTCTTTTAGAAAGATGTTTATGATAAATTATAGGGTTTTTTTCAAATCATACTGAATAAGCACCAGCTATTATGTTAAAGAAATTACATAGCAATGTATACACTGGGAAAAAAAAAAAAGTAAGTAGACTTGCAAATAAGAATGAGGAAAGAGTTTTAGGAGTAATGTAGAATAAGAGGTTTGAGCAATGCACATTTGTCTGCACTGCTTTCAGAAGGGAGGCAATTGCTGTAGATCCCTATTTGCATTTAATGAGTGGAGCAATCTAATAAGATTATGCACTATGCTTCATTTGTTTTTAAAAGCCTTAGGAATTTGAACAGCCCAAAAGTAACCTGGGACTGGGAGTTTAATACCATACTGAAATTCCCAGACAGAATTAAAAAAAATAAAAAATAAACTTATAGGAAGCATCACCTTATAAACAACATCTGGCATGAAAGAACAGACTATGCTGCTGTTATACAGCTGTGGAAATTCTTGGTAGACTTGTTTCAGGGCATCAACTGCCTGCAATTAGAGACACACAGAAATGTTATACATACACTCATCTTTAATTTACACTGCAAAGTCATTTTAGAACAATCTTAAAAACACTTCCCTGTTGTGTTGCAAGATTGAAATAGAAAGGGAGAAGAAGAAAAACAGCATCTTGTTTATAGCACTAACACAGAAATGACATTTTGGTTTTTTGCAAAAGAATTTCTGTTCATTATTTACAACAATGAGGATTCTCAGTGTTTGAATTCCCCTAAATATGTTGTGGACACAATTTTTTTGGTACGACCAAGAGGAAAATTATTTATTCCTATATTTTGCTAGGCTAAAGGAAAACATTTCTCTAATTTATATAAAATATACCACAGGGACAACAGCAGGTGAGAAATGCACAGAAGGGGTGAGGGGAGGTTCATGCTGCAGTGAGCAGTACCTGATTTGCATGGCCTTTGACATCAAAATAGATTGTAAGATTGTGGTGCATAGACTCCACAACAGCTTCTCTCAGAGTTGGTACCTTTTCATCTTGGAATTGGCTCCTGTGGGAATGGAGAACTCCTGGAATGCAGCACACACATGGGCCTGCACACTGCCAAGCACACAGGGCTGATTCAAACCCAGCTTGCTGCTGCTCTGGTCCAGGAGGTGGGACCCAGTGCCCCATGTCCCACCCCAAAACACCAACCCCAGCTCTTCTCTTCCTTCCCCAACCCCCACCAGCAAACTTTCAGTCCCAACTGCTGCCTTGCTGCTGCTGCACTGGCCAGCCCTGAGCCAGAAATGCAGATCCTGGCAGAACAGGCAAGACAAGCTGAGGGGTCAGCAGAAGCAGCTTCACCCATCAATAAATCATTCCTGAGGAGGAGACAGTTCATTCATTCCTGAGTGAACAGCAGCTGCTCAGCAGCCACTGCCTGGGGGAATTGCCACTGTGTGATCACCCTGCCAGTGGGACAGGAAAATTCTCCTTCTGTCACACTCACAGGTTGAAGCTCTGCAATTCCCCAGTGCAGTGTCCCAGGAGCACACAGTTCTTCCTCTGAAATGGACTCATGATACTGCAGAAATTGCATTGCTATCAAATTCTTACTAATGTATAAAAATATTTTCCCCTAGGGAAATCCTTCCCCACTAGGATCACAGTGAGACCACTCAAAATCTGTACAGCTCCTCTTCAACAGCACAAACCTGATGTGTAGAACCCCCAAAACACAGTCAAGAAACACATGTGAATAAAATGAATCTTAGAAGTAATTCCTCTAGCTAGTTCTGACAGATCATGAAGATCCCAGCACCTTCAGTGTCCTGCAGTCAATTTAGACAAGCTTATGTAAAGATTGACCTGTTTCACATTAGATGCCTGTGGATTTTGTCCTTGAAAGCCAGTTTATCTTGACTCTGTTTCACTGCTCCTAATGAACTGATGGGTAAGGGGATATAGTCCCACATGCCTCTAAAATCAAATTAGAAGTAGTATATAGGACTAAGTTTCAAATTTAAAAAAATGTAATCAAAATAGATTGATAGATCAAATCAGTATTTTGTTCATCAAGAATTATTTTCCCACTGTTGAAAGCATAATTTCAGAATAGTTCATTTACCATAGCCTGTGTTTTGCAGATGGATTGAGCTTCCTGATTTCCTCAAAGGTCAGGTCCTGCAGTCTCCCAGCCCCATCAGTTGTCCTTTCCACCGTGTCATCGTGCATGAGAATGGGGACACCATCTGCACTGAATTCAAGATCCAGCTCCACACCCGTTGCTCCATTCTCAGCTGCCTTAAAAAACAATTTTAAAAATCACATACACAGCAGGAGAGACAGCTCTATAGATTTGACACAGATGAGGCAGCACCAAGTCATGGCAGGGCAGCACACACTGAACCTGCTACCAGATTTCCCCCGAACTTTGGATTCTCATCACAGATCTTCAAAGTTTAAACAAACAAACAACCTGTTACTGAGCTGCTGTGTGCTAATGCAAAACATTTCATTATGGCTGCACTCTGAAACATCCACCAGCACCACGCTATAAGAGCCCCAACAGGATTCAGATGCGATCTAAGCTCCCTTGGGATGGAGGATCAGCTGCTCGCACATCCTCCAGCCGCAGTTACTCGCGGCAGAGGCCCGGGCGCTGGCACAGAACCGGGCCCGGGCCGCGCTGACCTGTCGGATGGCCGCCAGCGTGTTCTCGGGCGCGTCGTGCGCTCCGCCGCGGTGCGCGATGCGGGCGGCGGCGCCGCGGGGCCGCAGGACGCGCTGCGCGCTCTGGGGCGCCGCGGGCTCCAGGCTCAGCAGCTGCAGCGCCAGGTAGAGCCCGGCCGGCAGCAGGCAGGCCAGCGCCGGGCTGCGGCTCAGCGCCAGCGCCAGCAGCGCCGCCAGCCAGCCCAGCGGGCCCTCCCCGTGGCACAGCATGGCGGGGCCGAACCGGGCCGGGCCGGGCCGGGCCGGGGTCACACCGGAACCGCCGCCGCCGCCTCTCCTCAGGCCGACAGCGACGGCCGTGCCTCAGCCAGCCAATCAATCAGCACCGGCTGCAGCCACACAGCCAATCAGCACCCGACTGTCAGCAGCAGCAGCCAATCAGCGCCTGCAGCGTCCGCCCGGCCCCCCCCATCAGCGCTGAGGGCGGGCCCGGGCCCCGAGCAGCCGCAGGTAACGGCGGGAGGGCGCTGAGGGGAGCGGGGGGTGTTACCGACAGAACATGGGGCACTGAGGGAAACGGGCTGCTGCCCATAGAATATGGGGCACGGAAGGAATTGGGATGTTACCGACAGAACATGGGGCACTGAGGGAAACGGGGACTGCTCCCGACGGAACGTGGTGCGGATAGAACGGAGTTTTTTGTTGTTGGTTTGCGCGGCGCGGGGCGCGCTGGGGCCCGTAGTGCGGCGGCCCGGCCGTTGTGCGGCGGTTGCGGCGGCGCCGCTCCGAGCCCCGCGCAGGTACCGGGACGCCGGACGGGCCCGCGGCCGGGCCGGTACCGGGAGCGCCGGGACCCCGCGGGGCGATGCCTCGGCCCCGGCCTGGGGCGCGCTCGCTGCCCCGGAGCGGGCGGGCAGGAATCGGCCGAAGCGGCTTGCGAGGGAACAAAGCGTTGTCAGGCCTTGCCAGGCGCTGCGGTGGGGACCGGCAGTGACAGATATTTCAGATATTTGTGTGCTTTTAAGGAGAGAAGGCTGCATTTTTTATATTTATTTTTTAATTTATTTTTTTGTGATGTAAGTATTGGCATCTGTCATACAGGGATGTATTGAGGTGAAAGCTCACGGGAGCATGACACAAATTCCTCTCAGCCCCTTAAACATGTAAAGGCTTTTTTTAAAAAATCCAATTGGGCTGCAATTTTGTTTGGGCTGTTTTTTTGGGGGTTTTTTTTGATAGTTGACAGGATCTGTCTCGTTGTGGAAGATCTCAGAGGTTTCGTCTTGCTTGCTTTCTTCCCTGTGTACTTGTGATCATCATTTTTGCTCATATGTGCAGATTCTCCTTTCATAGGGGGGAAAATAAAGAAGAGTTTTGCATGCTTTGTTAACGATAGGAAGCAGAGAAACTCAATTCAGTTTTCTAATGTAGAATTTGCTTTTCTAAAACATGGAGACCCAGAATTAGTGGTGATGCTGTTTTCCCTTCGAGGTGTTGGAAGTACATGAGACAATAATGTTATTATTCTTTGCAGTGTAGATAAGATGAAGATGGAGGACTATGAAATATTCTGTAGGAAGCATCTTTCCAGAATCCAAGAAGAGGCAATAAAAGGAGAAACCTCTTTGACTGTTGAGAAGAAAAATGTGTCTCTCATTCAATTCTATGGAGTCCCTGTGCTTTCCCCCCTGGTAAGGCCTTTTTTCCCATCATGCTGATTACATTTCCTTTAATTTTTTAGCAGTTATCTTCCTAAGGGAAGCACAAATGTTGATAGTTTTCAATGATGTTACTGCTGGGCTTCATGTAAAATCATATTGACAATTCAAATACTGAACACGTGAGTTAGTTTAATGGTGTAAAAAAATGTGAATAAGAAATACTGAGATAGCTAAAAAGCTTTTAAGGAAATTGTTTTTGCATGTGTTTGCATTTTCCTCCAATGTATTCCACAGGCTCATCAATTATGTTAAGTCATTGTGTGCTAATGCAAACAGACTAAGGTGAAGATTGTTGGAGTTCCTGCAATACTGCAGCTGAATTCCTTGTTTCTGTAATGGGAAGAAATGGAGAGAGTCTCTAACAACAGTGTCCAAAAATCATGATACAAATATAAATTGTGGATGTATTGTCTTATTTTTCATTTACAAATGCATGAGTATTGTAAGGGTTTTTAGAAAAAATGTCTGAATCCTGTCAGATTCATGTCGTAGCATATCATGTTCATGGAAAATTTTATAAATTGTGTTTTAAATTCATGTTCATTTGCATGTGTGCCAAGAAGGCATTTCATACACCTTCCCTTAAAAAATTTGGTTGAGAAGAAGTTGGCATTTAACAGGTGCACAAAATTCTGTTCTTCTAATTGTTTTGTTCTGTTGTTTTTCTTTTGAATTTATTTCTGTAATTCTGTACTGCAATTTGCATTTAGTGATATAAACCATGTTTCTTACACTCTGTTTTGCAGCTCACTCTTGAAAGGAAAAAGGAAATACAGCAGTATAAGGAGAAAGCACTGGAGCTAGAGACCAGGAAACAGAAATCCCAGAAAAAAACTCTATTGAATCGTGTTCAGGAGATTGTAGAAAATGTCCAGGTAGTGTTAGCCCAAAGCTGCCTCTCAGATTGACAGAAAATCACTGCTTATAGACATTTAGCTTAATCATAAAATAATCTATATTCAACTTAATGATTATAGAATTGAAATTACCTTCACGACAACTTGAAATTCTGCTGTGTGCTTTAAAGTTTTACTGCAACTATTCTTTTTCTTTGCTGCTTCAGTGATGAATTTAGTAGAGGTTTTAATTAGAAAAACTACTAAACAGATCTAATCAAGGAGTTATTGTAAGCCCTTGGAACAATTGTAATACAGCCTTTAGATAAAACTGTTGCTTAAACAGTTAATACTGAGTTTATTAAGTTACCAAGGTGGCAAACAACACTTTGTGGTTTGCATTGTTTACTGAGTTTGTGTGGCAACAGTCAGCTTGACCAGCAGACCAGGAAAGTGTGTTCAATACAAAAATAATGTAAGTTTGTTGTTTTCTTTTTTTCCCAAATGTGTCCTTTTAATAACTGAGCACAGGATGTAGGATAACTGTAGTATGAAAATCCTTTTAAACAAATGCTGGTTAGAAATAACACATAATTCTCACTTAAATAAAGTTGTTTTTTAGATTTTTTTCTAAGTTCAAGTGAAGTTTGCAGGAATTTGAGATTCTGAGATTTCATTGAAAATCTGTCATTTTAAAAAATTTTAATTTGCAGATGAAGAAAGGATCTATCATGAGTGACATGAACACATTGGAGACTGAGAGTTCTTGCCCTGATTTGGTTTCCAAGACTTTGACTGACTTCACAGCTCTATCAGATATCAGTTCAGTGTATTCTCCTGAAAGACATGGTTCCATGGACCTGAAAAAGACACCAGACCTTAGACCATCAGATACTGCAGGGCAGGTGGCATCAAGTGTGACAGAAGTAGTTAAAGCAGCAGAAGAAAATGTTTCCTCCAAGCCACGTGGGAGCTGCTTCTCGGGAGAGGCGCCGTGCCCGAGGGCTGCATCTCCTGACAAGGTGTGGAACAAGCTCCCTTCTCATGCTCTGCAGAAGCAGGAGGGACGAGTGGGGTCACCATCAGATGAGGATGTCCAAGATCCATGTGTAATGAGTCTTCAGAACCTGATCAAGAAGTCTAGGGAATACATAGAGAGAGAGCAAAGCAAGCGTGCCTCAAAAAGCACTTCAAAGAGGAGTACGAGTGAGAGTCATTCAGATAAAGAAAATGATGGTGTGAAAACAAGTGACTCTCTGAAAGAGAGGGCAAAGTTTATGGGCAGAAGTTCCACTGCTCAGACACTTGATAAACCCAGTCTTAATAAATCAAATGCCCTTCTCCAAGGCACCTCTGTTCATACAAGTAACACAACTATATCCACTTTATCCAGTTTTTCTAAAGTAGACATACCTGTGAGAGTTGGAACACCCCCTTTGGTGGATTCAGATTCAGATGAGGAACTGAAAAAGAATCCTGTGTTTGAGCGTGACAGTGGCATTGTCAGGAGCCTCACAAGCTCTTTTGCCAAACTGCCAAGCCCAGAGCCAAGCATGAGCCCAAAAATGCACCGACGGCGCCCACGACCTTTATCCATGGGACACATCATTATCAACAACCCTGTCAATGCTTATGAGTTAAGTCCTAAAGGCAAGGGTAGAGCAATGGATTTAATCATGCAAGATATTGCAGATAAAAACAACGTGTCTGAATCGGTGCCCAAGTTCATGGTGGACCTGAGCACAGTTTGCCCTGGCAGAGCTGCTGGTGTCAGCAGGAGCTGCTCAGGGCCCTGTGATGGGGCTGGCAAAGCAAAACGCCATTCCTTGGGGCTCTGGGAGAGCAGAGGAGCCGTGCCAGCCACGGGGGAGGCACAGCTGCTGATGGACCATAGCAGAGGGACATGCAAACTGGAGAGCAGCACTGCTATGGCACCTCCAAAAGGGACTGAGCCCTTTGCCACCAGTCAGTCTGCAGTCACACAGAAGATCCTGGCTGGGAGTGAAATGAAACCAGCTACTGGGCCAGAAAACACTAAATATAACTCTCCAATGGAACTCAATAAATCTTATGACGTGGAAAATCCATCTCCACTTCTAATGCAGAGCAAGAATATCCGACAGCAGATGGATAATACTCCAAGTGTTTCCTCAGCAAATGAGCAGTTCCCAGAAAGCTTTGAAAAGGTCAAACGGAGACTTGATTTGGACACTGACAACTGCCAAAAAGAAAACAGTTCCTGTGTTATAGGAGTTGGAATGGAACAGGAACAAGAGCAGCAGTGGTTGCAAGAGCAGAAATATCCTGTGGGATCAGTTTACATTACCAAGAATGCAGTCCTTGAAAACATGGCAAAAGGTAAAAGATTTCCTGTGCTTGAGGGTTACTTCTGAGTTTATAAATCTTTTAGAAAGAACCCCAATGATCATTAGTCATTGGTGTTTCATTTCAGAAGCCTCATTTCTCTAATTTGACTTCACAAATACTGATTTCCCATTTCAATCTAGAAGTTGGAATTTAGTTTTACTAAGAAAATTGTCTATGCCGTGCAGTTTAAATAATACTGCTAAAAGAAAAAATAGCCCATGTAAATTAAAAAAAATAGGTATTTTCTTCAAATTCAAGGCTCTGTTACTTCTGCATGTGTCTCTACTAAATGAGGCTGAAGTGGCATGAATAATGTTAATTCACTCCAGCAAGTGTAACAATTCTTAGAGCTGTATTTTCCATCTCCCTGTTTTAATGTAGACTTTTGGTGTTACTGCTGTTCCATTCACAAGTTCAGTTCACAAATACAAACATGCAAATATTTTGAAGGACTAGTAAATGATGGGGTTCTGTGCAATACATAATGGGAACTTGATATCAAGGAAACCTGATATCAGAGACATCTTTTTAAATTTTTACTGATGATGCAAATTACCTCTGATAATGGATGGATGTCTCTGGCAAAGATCATATAGAAGATATTTAATCCTTGATTCTATGTTATGCATTTCCTCAGAAGATATTTTAAAAACTAAAATGCTGGCCTTTGAAGAAATGAGAAAGAGACTTGAAGAGCAGCATGCACAACAACTGTCAATTCTGATAGCTGAACAAGAGAGAGAACAGGAGAAATTGCAGAAGGTAAGGTCAACAGGAAAAATTCTAATCAAAGGTTTTGTGTTGTATGGAAATTTGTCAGGAAGCAATTGGGTTTGAATGTATATTCTGTTGCTTTGCAGAGTTAGAAAAATAGTCTCATGGTTGAATCTTCCTTTTGTAGGAACTGGAAGAGCAGGAGAGAAAATTGAAAGGAAAGAAGGTTACTACAACAGAAATAGAAATTTCCAAAGTGAATATTAACAGTAGGATGGAGTTGGAGTGGAGGAAAAAAAGTGAAAGTGGCTTGCTGGAAAGTGTGCAGTCTCAGCTGGAGACAGTCCACAACACAAACTCCACCAGCATTGGTAAAACTGGGAGGGAGGAATGTAGATGAAGTGTTGTGATATCATTTGTTGTGCAGTGGCTGCCTGGAGCAGCTGCCCCACTGTGTGGATAAGTGCAGTGTTCCTGCCCTAGGGCTGCTCTGGGCACAGGGGTGCTGCCCCAGCTGGGGACAGCAGTTGTCAAACAGTCTGCTGCATCTCTGTGTCACTGGCACTTGGCACAGGTTCAGCCATCCTTGAACACTTCCATGTACTGTGTTTGTTATGTGACTGTTTTAGGGCACATCCAAGGAAAACAAGCTCAGAATAACCTCCTTTGATCAAGGATGAGGATGTGGGTTTGCATCATGTCCCAGAAGGATTGTCCTCCTGCCAAGTAGCTGCACAGGGCTGGGCCAGGTGGTCACTTTTGTGTGGAAGGTTTTGAGGGGCTCTGCCAAGGGTTCCTGACTGCAAAGCAGTACCTCTCACCTGTTCCAGAACAATGTGAAATGTTTTGTTCTGTCCTCTATTTATCAAATTTTGCATGGAAATCAATCAGAAACATTCAGCTTGCTTGTTTTCTGTAAGTGACCTTGTAGACAAAGCTGTGGCCCCTGAGCTGAGGGTGTCCACAGACACAGGCATTATTTCAGTGGCAGCAGTGTGTGTTGAGCTGTGTGTTCTGCTTTCTGTGCAGGTTTTGCTCATACAACACCCAGCACCTTCTCTTCAACAAGTGAAACTTCCTTCTATCTCTGGGGACCATCAGGTAGTGGAATTATAAAAACCTCAGTGTGCAGGCCAAGTAACAGGATCAAAACTAGGTGGACTCAGGTAAGGGGAAAAAAAGATTTTATCTTTAAAGGCCATCATGTTTTTGTAAGGCACTGGTAACAGAAAATTTTAATATGAGTTCCTGTGTTAACTTTGATTACATAAGGAACCTGTGTAGGTTATTTTTCTTATTCATATAAACAAAATAATCATATGGCAATATATTGCTTCTGCCAAATTATAGTGGCTGAGCTCAGTCAAAGCTTTATCAACACTTTTTTTCTTACTTGAAAATGTCACTTGGATGTTATTTGATAAATAATTCATAATTCTTGTTTTTTTATAAAAAGTTTTGAATTTTTTTTAAGGTGTTCAGTCCAGAGATACAAATGAAGTTTGACAAGATCACTGCAGTGGCAAAGGGATTTCTCACTCGTAGACTCCTGCAGACAGAAAAACTGAAACACCTTAAGCAAACTGTAAAAGTAAGATCAGCTTTTTTTGTAATAGGCAGCTTTTTCTCCTGTTTGTTTTTGTTCCTGTCTTCCATTGACAGATGACATTTTGCATTTTCTGCTCAGAAGATTTTGGGGCTGCACATGAACATTTAGTGTCATAAGGTCCAAGTCAAACAAAGAATCTGTTTGCTGTGTGTACTGTTTGTAATGATTGCTTTGGTATGAAGTGTTACACCTGGTGCTTATTCTTATTTTCCCATCTTTCCCAGGATACTATGGAGTTCATAAAAAACTTTCAGTCTGAAGCCCCATTGAAAAGAGGAAGTGTGTCAGCACAAGATGCATCCCTTCATGAAAGAGTAATGGCTCAGGTGACACAATTGAAACCTTTTTTTTGTCTTTCCTGGCTATTGTGCTTTTGTAATATAAATACATAAAACACTGAGAGTGGCTATGTTTAGAGCAAAACGTTTAAAGAAGAGAAGATTCCAGTTTTTGCTTGACACAAAATCATTTGATTTCAAAAAACGGTTTTCAGAATTATGACGTATTTTGTTTAGATTAAAAGCAAAAAATGATGATGCTCAAAACCATGGGCAGGTGAGCTTGATTGAATATTTTATTAACATAGTAATTCTTTCTTCCCAGCTGCGAGCTGCTCTGTATGACATCCATGACATCTTTTTCACCATGGAGCCAATGGAGAGAATGAATATTCTGCGTCACGACCGTGAAGTTCGTAAGGAGAAGATGCTCAGGCAAATGGTGTGTTGTTTACAGGGAATGTAAACTCTTTAAGGGTTTCAGTATGCATTTAAGAGATTATTCCTCACCTTGTACAATGTTTCTGAAATCTAAATTTTTAATTATGGTTTTGGAGGTAATTTTCTTCTGTGTCCTCTTTGTAGGATAAAGTGAAGAGCCCAAGAGAGCGAGTGACGCTTTCCACAGCTACACAGAAATCTCTGGACAGGAAAAAGTACATGAAGTATGTGCAGCTCTCCCTTGGGTGGGGAGGGTTGGTGGAAGGAGTTCAACAGAAGGACTAGGAGACATAGGGAAATAGTGAGGAGAAGTTTCTGGAATAACAGTTTCATTGCAAACTGACATCTCTGCTAGGAAAAATGAGTAAAAAGCTTTCCAGGTGTGTGATGCCTTGCTAATTGCATGTGCTCTAACTTCTGAGAGACTTCTTGTTTGTAAGGAGAAAAATATTTGTTCTAAGTTAGGAATTTACACTAAAATGCAGTGGTGGATGCTTAGTTTATGGTTGATTTTGCAAACTGCAAAAAGTGCCCCAAGATGATCTAAAGTGCCTAGCACTAGAGACATTTGCTAGAGTATCTCTGGCAAAGTTTTTTGGGGAATGGTAATTACCTTGCAACAGGGTGGGCAGTTGTTGCACTGAAGTGATCATCTTTAGGGCTGCTCTGGCACTGTGTGTAGGTGTAATGTGGAGCTGTAATTCCTCTTGGAGGCTTTCTCTGAGTTTTTCTGTTCAAGACCTAGATGATGATTTGCTAATTGAAATATGTTTCAATACTTTTGTTTCTCTAGGGCTACAGAAATGGGAATACCAAGTAAAAAAATAATTATAAAACAAAAAACTCCTGAAAACCGGTGGGTGATGGTTACTTGAATTAAAATGCTTTTAAGAAACTTTCTTACAGTGATGGATTCTGTGATCTGTACTGTTGGTTTGCCATTGATCAGCTCAATTCCTGCTACTATTATCATAAAAATTAATGAAATCTGATTTACCATGACCCAAGCAAAGGGTTTATTAGCTCACTGTAAGTTAGGAAAGATATGTTTTCTTCAGAGTCACTTCTGAAATTTTATCTTCAGAAGTTATTTATTTATGGCTTTAAGTCTTAGGTTAAGGTTTTTCTCTGAGATGCACTACTAAGCTTCAATTTGGCACTACTACTTTCCCTAATATCCTTTACTTTGCAGTGGAATTATTGATAATGCTTATCTTTAGGAAGCTGTCAGAAAAGAAGTGGCTTTCTATTGTGAGGAAGGCTTTGTTCCTTGACTGATTGTTTGCTCAGATCACAGAAGTTACAGTGTTCACTACATGTTGTTCAGGCAGACAACAGCTGCTCTCTTATGAGGCCTGTCTGCACATTTATCTCATATTAAAAGTCAGATGCCTGGCATCTCTTAAAAACAGATTTTATCCCATGCTTGCCCAGAAGCTTTGAAGACATGATGCTCTCTACTCATACAGTTCAGCCTTCAAGGACTGCTCTAAGCAATTCAGCCCTTTTTCTCTATTTCTCATCAATGGCTGGGACCCTAAGGCACTGCTGAGGGACATCTCTGTGTGTGCTTTTTTATTTCTTTGTTTTAAATAGTGGAAGTAGCAATCCTATTCTGCAATTTTAATTCCAGCCACTTTGCCTACATGTCATTTGCATTACAAAATCTGTTAGCCTCTCTGAATTTGTTATTCAAAGCATGATGCATAATTTTGTATTTCTTGAGAGACTTTTCTTTTTCAAGGGAAAAAGCCCTAATAAAAGTTTGTGTTTTAACAGCATTCTTCAACCAAACCAAGGACAGAATGCCCCTGTTCACAGGCTGCTTTGCAGACAAGGGTAAGAGCACAGCATGTTTCTAGCCTAAAGATGGAACTAAGGGCAAGAACAGTGATTGGTGGATAATATTTACACATAATAATACAACTGTTGTTCAGAATGAAAATAATTACTTCTCTCAGTATTTTGAGAGAGTGATGAAGCTTTATTCCACCTTATACTGCAGGAAAATATTTATTGCTGTCATACTCTGGTGTATTGTCTTCATTTACACTGTTCCAGCATTTCTATTTGTAACATTCATCCCATGAAGCTTTGTGTCCACTTAATGACATATGTGTATTTTTATATGTAGACTGTAATGCCATGGTATCTAAACTAAATCAGTTTCTTGAATAGAGTTGTTCAGTCTGTTAGTGGGGACATGTTCTCCTTTATGTATCTATATGATCCATAATAATGTCAATAGGAACTGTACAGGTGCTCAGGAAGAGGCTCTGTGGGACATTGTAAAAATGCTTTCATGCCAAACACATTTTGATAGTGTCTATATTTTTTTATACAGCCTTTCAACTTTTGTTGCAAGTGACTCATTAACTCTTTTATATTTAATTAGAACCCCTAAGACCTCAGTGAATGGGGTTGAGCAAAATAGAAGGAAGGCCTCAGGGAGCAGAGTGTCTTACAAGACTGTTTCAGGTCTGTAGAAAATTGGTGCTTGGATCTTATAGTAAATAAGTTACTAGTATCTAGAAACAATAAATTGGCAGTATTTTGTTTTTCTTCCCCTGTGCACCTGCTTTGCTATGCCTTAAGTCTAACCTATCTCTTAAACCAACCTGTGCTGGTGACTGCACCATCCAAATGCTATAAACACAGTAAACAGAATGTGCTGCACAGCTCATTTGCTTTCACTTACCAGATGCTCAGTCACAAAAAAAATCACCAGATGTATTCACTGGAACTGTTGAGAAATTGATAGTAGTCAAAATAGACTTGGATTAGAATCTTCATGTCATTTGGTTCTTAGTTCTGTACACACATCTTGAAATGGAGCATACTGAAAGGACAGGAAGGACAGTTTCAGACTCCTCAGTGGGTGGAAAAGGATAGGTGATCATTTTTTCAGATCTGTCAGTGGTTTTATACAAATTTGCCTTTGCAATTGCTTAGTCTAGATTGCTGTGGGATTTTTCACACTCATGCCATCACTGTAATGTGCTGTTACTTGTACATAACTTGGAGGACACTTCAGGTGAGTTAAGGAGTGTTAATCACTAGAGAAGCACCATGTCTGTCAGCCTGGCTGTCCTGTGAGATCCCAGCTGGGCCACTGAGAATGGGTTTGTGTACTGGGAGCCTGTTGGGAGTGAGGGCTCTGAGCATTGCCAAAGCTGCTGTGGCTGTGCTGCTCAAAGCCCTCACACCTGGGAGTAACTGCAGCTCTGAGCAACAGTGGCCAAAGAGCCTAAAAAGGACTGGCACTCCTTTGTCACCTTCATCTATGCCTGCTGCTCATTTCTCTTCCATGGCTGTCTTCCATTCCCACTGCTCTGCTCCCTGTGATGTGATTTTCACTGCTTTATGGAAATGTTTGCTCACTCTGCTGCACTTTTTGATAATTGCTTGAACCTAAGGAATGCTGAGTTGTGCTACTCCTTAGGAGCCTGCAGTGCTGGAGGATACTTGTGCCATGCATAGTATAATATGGATTTTAAAATATTTGTATGTATGTACTTGTTCCCTCTGGAAAGACTTGTTTATTTATTAGTTTTGTACTTAAGCATCCTTCCTTTTATAAGGGCTCTGCCTGATGATTTTCATACTGCACTTCCAATTCTGGTTGTCTTATTGACATATTGGAGCCTACAGCTGTCTCTTTTTTCAATTAATCTGACAAAAGGAAAGAGTTATCTTAAGTATTCAACTTGTCTAATATTTTTAATTGATAATTTGTTTAAAAGTAATACATGGCATAGTTAAACTTATCAGCCATTTCATCTATCTTGGTTATACAATAGTTCTTTTAAAAATTTCTGAATTGTGGTTGTAGTTGTTTTAGAGTAGCAGAAAAGAAAATAGAATAGTTATCAAGTAAGGCAATACTTGTCATTACTTTTAAACTTATAGGTAGTTTTCATGAGGCTTTTGGGGTGTAGCATTATGAAAACTGTCATTTAAAAGTAGTCACTGAATGCATATTACTGCTTTAAAAAAATTGTCCTATTTTTTCAGCTATTTTTATTGGATAATCCTGTTTCAAAACCCATTACTATTAATTGTAATATAGTTCCTATTTATTTTTAGGAGCATATGCAGGAAGAACCCAAAGAAAGAAGCCAAATGTTGTGACAATTTAAGAAGACAGCATTCACTGGGATAAAATGGCTGTGTTTCAATGATGGCATTCTCAGCACTGATTTTTAATGTTGCATCTTCTTTACATATATGTATATTTAGACATTATAAACCTTTGTCATTTTCAGATGACACATTAACACAATCATATTGAAATTGCTTTGAAGCTCTAATGCCTGTGGGAGAATTGCATGTTAGAACTTGTGTACAGACTAATCTTAATATATAAAAGGTTCATAATCTTGTTTATTTAAAGACTGCCACAGGGCAACATGAAGGTAATTTGTGTCTTTTTCACACTTTTCTAATTCTAGTGTCTGACACATTCTTTTTGCATTACCCAAATTGCAATTTCTGTGTTTGAGTGCCACCATAAGTCATGGGTATGTATTTAGTTTCATACCATGAAATTGAAGCAGCTAAATGTGAAAAAACCCCAAACTTAACTTGAACAGAGGTGAGCCTTCAAGTCAGTGAATTTGTCAGTAGCTGTTTGGAATGTACTTTTGTAGGAATGAGGTTAACTCAATTTCTGTACTAAAGGCTTTTTTCCAAATGTTTTGCATTTCTGCTGAGCTGAACAGACTTGGTCCAGATTCAGTGCTGGGCATACTTACACTGACCAAACCAAAAATGTGCATTTATATGTGTGGTAGATCAAATCACAGAAAGAGCCCTGGGATTTTATTGCCCTGCTGTCTACTGCATTTTTTTATGGAAACAACATCTGTCCAATATAGAGATATGTATAGCCTACAAAACCTTCAGATGGTAAGATTTGAACTGTTTTACCATTTCAGACTTAAATAGTTATTTCAGTCTGGAATAGTAATTCAGATATGTTACATTTAACAGATGACACTTGCAGTTTTTCTGAGCAGGTTATCTTCTGTACTTGTACTGAAGTCATGATTTCTGGAGGTGGGGAATATCTACCAAATCCCAACACTTTCATATTTATGAATATTTAATATTAAAAGATCATGGTCATATTTTACCTTAGTCTTCCAACATGGATATTGTCCATCAATTTGAGGAGAGCATATTTCTCCTCCTTTTAATGAATTTGAGGTATGAAATGAAAAAAGGGAGAAAAGCCTGAGTGTATAATCTTTGAGCATTGCAGATTTGCATAACGACTGCCAGAATGTAAATTTGTGATGTGCTGACATGAATGTAAGAGAAAAAACACTAACTGAAAATTTCATTGAGGTAATTAGCATGAAAGAGGAACATTAATGATGGGATGGGGACAGTGGATTGGCTTGACTGTGGCACCAGCCTGTGGCTTTTACCTGTCACCAAGGCTGCTCTGCAGCTCCTGGAGCTGTTCTGAGTGTGTCTAAATTACAAATTAGCAGCTTGGAGAATGAGACTCAGTTTGTTGGAGAGCCTGGGGCCAGAGGCCCTGATGGTGTTTGCACCTGCCTCCCTCATAAAAACACTGTGGTGCTTTAAAATCTCTGTAATACAGAAAATGGCCGGGCCAAGTTCCTTCACCTGCTGGCTACCAAAGCTGAGTTTTAGTTCCCAGCTTTCCTTAGCAGTGAAAACATCTCGTGAGGGGAAGAGTTTAGTGACAAGAGTCACCTCTGTGAAAGATGACAAAAGGTGCTGTTGGTACAGCAGCACTAATGATTGATGTTTTTAATGTTTTTAATGTGCTGTGTTTATTATTAGCATAGGCAATATGTTGATGCACAGATAGGTTTAGTGTGTTAGTAGAAATGAATGTTTCCCTTCTCTTAGGGTTTCACATCTAAACCTCTTGTTCTTCAAGCATGTTTCCAGTGTGTAATAAAGCATTATAGCACAAGGGTTTTTTTTTTGATTTTTGTTTTTTTTTTTAACTTTGATGTGGCCTTTCTCTTGACAAGTGCCAGAATTTGGTTTTGTACTTGCTGTTTTGTATTTATACATATTTATCTTTTAATTTTGTGTGGAATTGTGATACCATTACAAAAGCCTATTTATTTTTGTACTTTGTTTCATTTTCACCGGTCTCGCTTTTTACTTACGGCGTTGTGCACAATAAACTCTTTCACTCTTTACCGAGCATTAACTCTTTACTCTGTCCGCGCCCGCCCTCAGGCGTTTCCCGCGCTGGGGGGGGGGGGAGGAAGGCGCGGTCATGTGACCGGGCGCAAGATGGCGGCGTTCCCCTGGTGAGGCGGCGGCGGCGGGAAGCGCCCGTTCCCCCTGAGGCTCGGGGGGCTGCGGGCTCGGGGGGCTGCGGGCTCGGCAGGGGCTGAGGCGGTGACAGCCGCCGATGTGCCAGAGGGGGAAATGCGGGGCTCGGGCAGTTCGGCCTGAGGGGACTGTGGGAGAATCCTGAGGGTGACACCGATAACAGCCCCTGCCGAGCCTCTGCGGAGCGCGGCACACGGAATTGCGCTGTGTTTGCTACAGAAAGGATAAAAGAGGCACTCTTGCTGTAACAAACACAAGCAAAGAGCAGCACAGATCCTGAAAAGTTGATTTTTATGAGCAATGAGGTAATGGCCTATGTAAAGTCTGGTAACACTGATGGAGGAGTGGCCATGGGGAAATAACCAGTGTTTCCATCGTGCTATTCTCTAATCTATGGAAGATATTCCATGTGCTATGGGGTTTAGCAGAGCCCTAGCTATTTTTCAGCAGTGTTAATGCTAAAAAGTTGTTTTGCAGATTTATTGTCTGCATAGTCATCCATCTGCATATGAGGAAAAAAATAGCACCTGTTGGTGCTGAAGAGTTGTTGAAATGAAACAAATTTTAAGTAATTAAATTAATTAGAGTAGTAGAAAATATATAAAGTTATTTAAAGCATAGATCTGCAATACATTTTTGTAACAGCTATGCATAAATATCTAGAGAAATTGTTCTGTTTTTATGTTTAATACCCAGATAATCAGTACAGTCATTATGGGATGTGGCTCATTGTATTACCAATACCAATATATGTGTAGTGTTGTAAAGGGACACTCTTCCATTTTATATACCTGGCTCCTTTGTACATCTGTACAGATGTAAGCTATGCTTCTCTTTTAGTATGTGCTTATTTTTATGTATATATACTTTCCCTTCACTCTTTAAGGCATGCAAGAGTGAGGAACTATGTGTCAGAATCTGAAGTGTGCAAGCTGGAATCTGTGCCCTTGGATTTTGGTGATTACCATCCACTGAAACCCATTACAGTGAGTTTTTCTTGGGGCTTTTGGAAAATGAATCTGAATTCAGACTGTGCTCCTATTTTTGCATTTGTTCCTTTAAAATTAAAAGGTTTTGAGGTTGGTGATGGTACTTGTGAAGTTGCTTTCTGTGCTGGTGGCCTGTTTTAGAGGCATCAAGGTTTATTCTTTTTGCCCTTTAAAGGGGTTTGCTGGTGTTATGTGTCAGAAGCAGTTTCCTAACAAATACAGCACCTCCAACTTGTAGGTTTTCTTGGTTGCATTAAGTGCTGAATAATGGATAAATTTAAAATCAAATTGTTGCATTACAAATGACCTGCATAATTGCTTGATGTAAGGTTTGGTTTTGGGTGAGCTTCAAGTCAGCTGAGTACTTTAAAACATTTATAATTTCTTTGATGTATAAGAGGCTTTTAAAGATGTACAGAAAAAAAATCCAGCTTCAAAGAGATGAGTTATCCACTAATGAATGATAAATGTGCAGCAGCTTCTGCTCAGGAAGGTTGGTAGGGAGAGAGGAGAGTGACCTGAGGTATGGATTTGAAGTTCCAGCCTTGGGTGTTGGACAAGAAAAGTAAAGATGAAACTGGCATTAAATAGCAAGAAAGAATTTGGAGAACAGGGACAGACTTAATAAAAGGAGGAGGAGTACTAGAAAGATATTCAGAGTGGTTATTCTTACAATTTTGTGGACCTAGAATTGGCAGGAAGAAAGGAAAAAAAAAAAAAAGCAGTGGAAATACTACTGAAGAGTGAGTGCCTCCAGATTCAGGGACAAGGAGGGGCTGCAGTTTAACTGCTGATGCTCACTCCAAAGAGTTTGATGTTTCCTTGCTTTCATTGCCACAGCACAATTTATGTAGCATGTATTCTGATGATCTATTAAAGAGAAGTGAGGGAAGAGAAAACCTTTTTGTTTAACAGTTCTGAACTTTTTCTTTAGGTTACTGAATCCAAGACAAAGAAGATGTCCAGGAAGGGAAGTACTTCTTCTACCTCCTCCTCTTCCTCCAGTTCCATGCTGGACCCTCTGAGCAGTGTGTTGGATGGCACTGATCCCTTGTCATTGTTTGCAGCAGCTGCAGATCCTGTGACTACTGCTCCTCCCATGGTAACTTTGGGATGTAGTGTCTCACCAGTGAAGAAGTTCATAGGAGAAATATGCCATATTAATAGAATATTCTCTTTTGTTTACCTAGTCTTATCTTGTATATGTTGACATATTTATGTAAATAAGGATCTTAAAAAATTATAGTAGCTTTTGAAAGGATCAGCTAGCCCTTGAAACATTAAATTAACCTTTCTCAGCCTTCTCTTCTTTTCCCAGATCTGTGTTTAACTTTTGCACTCCTGTCACAGGATGGTGCACGGAGGAAAAGGGATAAAGATGAGAGCTCAGCAGTGGGAAGTGACTTTGAACCATGGTCAGGCAAACGTGGTGAAATCCTTGCCAGATACACAACAACAGAGAAGCTTTCTATTGTAAGTGGTGGTGCCAGTTTTTTTTTTAATTTGTACTAGATCTTTAATGGATTTTGGATGTTGCTGTTTTATAATTCTTTCATGGGTAAATGCTGGTCCTCTAAATGTCAATTTTAGTGTTGGAGAAAACTGAATCACAAGCTCTCACTTGTAAAGATTGTTCTAGAGCTGAGTCCAAATATTTTGATATTTTGTCTTTTTGTAACAATGCAAATAACTTTGGGTCTTGTGACTACTTATAAATGATTGGAGGATTAATTAGCAGTGTAATGACCTTATGCATTCTTGGAATGCTGGTGAGTGCATGTTTTTTAACAATCTGCTCTTTCTGCTTCCTCTCAGAATCTGTACATGGGATCTGAAAAAGGTGAGCACTTTCTTTGCCAGTAGCAGAGTTTGTTTGAGGCAGGGTGCAGTGACAGGTTTGTGGTCAAAAATAGTTAAAAAGTGTTTTCCTGCCTCCCCCATTCTGACATCATGGTCCTTGATTTTTTGTGGATAAGACATCTGGATGTTAGTTTCAAATAATTATTGAAAACAAGCCACCCAACCACCTTGCCTTTTATTCCTGTGGGTAATGAATTTATTATTTCACTTCTATGCCTTCCACTGTAGCTTAAAACTTTCTTCTGTTTAAACTGAGCAATGATGTTTTGAGGATCATATTTATCAACTCTTCTGCTAGCTGGAAGGAAAGCAAACAAGTCCTTTGGGAACTTATTCAGTTATTCTCTTTACATGAAAGTGAAGTGATTTCATTTGTATGCTGGGTGTTTTAAAAAACCCCAAATGTTAAATATTTTATCATGTTTTCCAGCAAAGAGAATCTGGGCTAAGTAATCACAGCATAGTACATCAGGATTTTTATATATGAATAAATGTGCAGCATTTCAGCATCTGCAAAAATATAAAATACTTTTTTGCAATGGGAATGGTTAAACATTGAAACTGGCAGTTCAGGCAGAGTGTGACATCTGTATCCTTAGATATTGTTAAATTGATTGGGTATAACCCTGTGCAACTGTTTTAACTTCAGAACTGGACTTGCTTTGAGGAGGATAGTTGGACACAGACCTCCACAGAGCTTTTCTGTCCTTAATTACCCCATGGTTTTATCTGGTGATTATTTTCTTACCAGTTAAACTTGCAGGAAAGTCCATTTATGTTCAATTTTGCTTACTTGTCATTGCCTGTGTTCAGAGTGAATGCACTGAAGCTGACTGGTCCATGCCAGGCTCCTTCAGGTTTGTTTTTCTTCACAAGTCCCAGTGTTTAAATGTTAAATAAACTTTAATCTGTATTTCTTTGCAGGAAAAGCCACAACTACTGGTTCAGCTGTTTCTGAAAAAGTCAGGACAAGGTTAGAAGAACTGGATGATCTGGAAGAAGTGAGAAAATTTTCTGGTGAAATTACAGCATCATTATAATAGTGAAAGGAATTTATGAAATAAAAATCATTTGTGAAACCTTTTGAAAAGGTCCTGATTCTGCAAATGCAGTATTTAGAGAAATATGTACTTTCTGTGGGAATTCTTTAGTAATTTTAATCCTTGTTGCTACAGGATTTGGGCAGAATCATATTTTTGTATGACTAGAAATTGTGATTTAAAAATTCACCTGATCTATTGCTGTTGATTTACCTTCTCACTGCTGTAAAACTTTGTGGAGCCCCATAGTCTTAACATCTGCTAATTCTGGTTGCCCCTGTTGCAGAAGCTGCATGTGTCTACCTGACTTTAATTTAAATTACAATTATGAGCTTGATAGAAATGCTGAGCACTGAATTTATTTCTCAAGCTGCAGTATTTTACTGTGCAAAGGTGAGATGTTTCATTACCTACTTTCCAAAGACCTGAAGGGAAGTTGTAGTAAATTTTATAGGATTCTCCCCCACAACACAGTGATTTGAGTCCATAGTACAACACTCTCCTTCCTTCCCTCCTGCTCTTCTTAAGTGGGTTTGTGTTTTCTTGCCAGGGATCACAGAAGGAGCTGTTGAATTTGACTCAGCAGGATTACATGAACAGAATTGAAGAACTGAACCAGTCTTTAAAGGATGCATGGTCCTCTGATCAGAAAGTAAAAGCTCTGAAAATAGTCATCCAGGTCAGTTTTATGGCTTTTTTTTGTCTGCAGAACAGAGTTTGGTGATATAACTTGTCTAGTTTCCTTCTTGGGAAAAAAAAGGGTTTCTGCTGTTTTTCTATTATTTTCAGTTCTTCTCTGAAACACATTTCTTCCAGAGTTTTATGGCTTCTGACAACAGTTGGATTTTCAGCTTTGTTGTTACTTATTGGTTTTGACTAGGTTATGTGGGATGGAATTCTGCATGAGTCACCAAATGACAGATGTGGAAATTTTACCTGCTTAAGGACAGAACAAATAGCATGTAGCAATAATCAGCTCTTTGTAGGACATGTAATTTCCTTTCCTGTCCTCTTCCCCTTCAGCCCCTTTCTCTCTACAAATAATACCAGAATGGCTTTTTTGAACATCAGCATTTTACCCACCCAAATTTAGTAGAAAGGGATTTAGGACCCTAGCAAGCTGCCAAAACAGCCCCAGATTTTTTAAATTGTGTGTATGAGGTTTGTTTTTGTTTGTTTGTTTGAAAACTTGTCCACAGTCTTCCTCTGGGTCATTTGGGGTGATGTGCTTTGAGGAGGGCATGGGGAAATAGGACAGTTAAATGCTCTTGTGTTTGGCTTGGCCTTTAAAAAAGGCCAGAGGCAGAGTACAGCAGAGGACAGATGAGATAATGCCAGCCTTAAAACTGTAAAACTGATGTAATGCTCATAGTCATCCAGTGGGGTTATATAAAGTTGGGAATTTCATCTTAAATTGTGGTAAAGACAAAGAAGGAAATGAAACATTAATGAAGTGAGATCAAGCAATTATATGTGACCTAAGGTGACTAATGTACTGTTGTAATACAATGAAATCAGCACTATTATTGTTATTTAAAAAAAAATCCATATATAGGATTGTGAAGTGTGAATATAGTCTTGGGATGAGAAGCAAAGCAGCAGGGATGTACTCTACTTACAATGCTTTATAAATAAATATATATATATATATGTGATAATCTATGCACTGATACTTTCATATGTTCCTTTGCAGCTGGTTCACAAACTATTTTGAAATAAATGAGTTTCTAGCATGGAATCCAGTGCTTCCTTTTAGGAAAGTGATACCAATGTTGAATGTATTTATCTCTGCTAAAGTGTTGTTCACTTAGCACTTAATGCTGCAGATGCTTATCACTAATGGAAAGATTGGCTAAGAATGAAATACTTGTGTAATTAATGAATTTAAAGGTTTCATAAAGGATAATAATTCTGTAGTTATAAAGCAGGATAGGGTAGAACTCTCACTGAACTTTACTTGTTAAGCTTCTTCCTGCAGAGTGCTGTATGCTCTGAAAGAACTGAACATTTCTCTTGGCTCAGGCTGTGATTATGTGCAGTCTGTCATTATCATCACTGACTGGTTGGTATGCAGTAGGAGGAGTGAGTTTGGCTTCTAGTTAGGAAAATTTCTTCACCAAAAGGGTTCTCAAACCCTGGAGCAGTTTGCCTTGGGCAGTGGTGGCATCACCATCCTTGGAGGTATTTAAAAGATGTGTAGATATGGCACTTGGGGATTTTTTTTTATTGGTGATATTGGCAGGGATGGATTAAAGGTTGGACTCAACAGTCTTGAAAATCTTTTCCAACCTAAGCAATTTTATGATTCCTCAAGTGCCTTTTTGGAAGGTACTTTACTTGTCAAGATGGAGTATGCTAAGCTGCTTAGGGTAAGCTGAAGTAAGTTGATTATGTGTGTGAGCTCTAAGAAAAGTGGTAATTAGCTGTTTGTGCTATGTGTAGGTCCTAAACAGCTAATTAATTATCTTTCTTTGAAGGTGACTGACTGTCCACACAGCAGGGAAGATTCTGCTTTGCTTGTAGGATGAGAATGCTCCCACCTGTCTTTCTGGTGCACTCTTAAGTTACCTTGATGAGCAAAACAAAAAAAAATAAACGTGTCCCTGGTTTAAACATGTTCAAATGTTATGATTTCCTTCTTTAAACAGAGCAGTCTTGTGAGGTATTGAATTGCTTCTTGGATTTTTGGAATGTAACAAAAGTTTAAACTTTATTTATTCCACTGAGGTTGCAGAACTGTCTCCTGGTGAAGGAGAGAGAAAGGATGGAACTCATAGAAAATATTTTCAGTCTTAGAGACCAGAGGAGCCTTGGGACCAAAGGACACATTTGGCTTAAGCAAGGAAAAAGTGGATTTCTCTCCCTAGTCAGTCATTCACCTGTTTTCTTTTTATTTTGGTAGAAATTTTTTTGTTTTTTGTTTTTTTGGTTTGTTTTTTTTTTGTGAGTAACCTTCTACCAAAGTTTTTTACCCAAGTATAATCTTGGAAAACGAAGTATGGCTTAATGAAACCCCTTAGAAATATCTTCATTCCTCAGTGTGTATTTTGAATTCAGTCAATGGACCTGTTCCTTCCTGGCCTGAACACCCAATGAGAGTAGAACTAGGTGGGTGATAGATTTTCAGATGTGACTTTGTACCAGCCACCTGTGTATCCAAATGCCATGATCAGGTTGTGTCCCAGTGGGTGCTGATGGATTTCAGAGTCCTCCCTGGAGCTGAATGAGGCTCAGCCTGTTTCCACAATGTTTGAGCTAGTTATGTGAGCAAAAATGCATTGCAAAGCTCATTAGCTACACTTCTAAAATTGTTTAATGATTTCATCTATATTACATTTTGTGTTTGATATGGATGCTTAGAGAGATGGTGAAAAATGGAATAGCATCCTTAAAAAAAGTGATTTTAGAGAAATTCTTTTATTGCTGTATCTGGGAGAACAGATCTTCATGGTCAGCTGAAACTCTGCATAGTAGATGACTCTGTATAAAGGAAAACCAGCTCTGGAAATGATGAACCTGAAAATTACAGCAAGCACCATGGTCTGTTATGTTTGGTGTCCTTGTGCTTTTGGCTTCACAGTTCATATTTGCCCTTTCCATCTGTGGATATTCATCCATTCCAGTTTTCCTGGAGTAAAATACAAAAAAACAAAAGTTGGTTTCTAAAAATGTTTTTTTTGTTTTCTTTTTTTCTCCTTCTAGTGTTCTAAGCTTCTTTCAGACACTACAGTAATCCAGTTTTATCCAAGTAAATTTGTTTTAATTACAGATATCCTTGATACTTTTGGTAAGTATCTACTGTGCCACAGTTACTACTCAGTTGTTAATAAGATTAATTTTTATTGTAATGTTAGAAATCAGCAAAGTTATCCAAAAAGGGCTAAAATGACTTTTAGTTTTAACATGGAATATTTCCAACATAAATGTTTGGACACCAATGGTAAACATGGTATACAATTGTAAAAAATCTCCTAAGAGCAAAGTCCCTAAGATAAAAATATTTCATTTTGTGGTTGTGTGCTTTTTGTATTAGTAAATATCTAGAAGAAAATGTTAAGAAAATTCCTGATCTCTGCAATTTGAAATTTGAAACACACTCTCATTATAAAAATGTTTTGGATTTTGGCAGCCTTTTGACTCAATATTTCATTATTTTTGTATGTGTATAATAGAAGTCAAAGTTTTCTTTGGATGAATCAGGACTATGAAATGATCAGAATGTAGTTACTGTTATTTCTTAATACATTTTATAAACTTGTAAGTGACATCATCATCCACTTCATGTGCCTCTTTTATTTTTTTTTTTTGCCATGTTATGGAAAAGATTTGCAGTGGAATTCAGAGTTGCAGGGTGTTGTGGTGCCAGCAGGATATGCTGGGACAGAGATCTAATTGTTTCTCAAGGTTGTGCTCCTTCCTGCCTGCTGAAAGCTGCTGGAGATAACAAAATATCCAAACTCAGCAAAGTCAGGACACCAGCTGTCCTTTCCTGGCCTGGGAGAAATCTGACCTGAGTGTTACCTCTGCTCTTAAAGGAGCCACAGAATGTTTTTGGAGTGAGAAAAATCACAGTGAGCATTTCAGCCTCACTAGAGGGCAGCAAAATATCAGTGTTCTAGGAAGTTTTTTCCATCTAATTTCATTGTGTGTTGGAAAGGGAACCTTTGGACCAACATTTTGTGTTTTACAGTTTGCTTATTTGTTTAGATTTTTTTAAATTCAATTTTTTTTTTTTTTTTTAACCAGGGAAACTGGTGTATGAAAGAATCCTGTCAATGTGTGTGGATAACAGAGTCTCTCTGCCAGGTAACTTTGTGCTTGTTTCTGCTGTGCTCAGAAAAAAATCATGTCCAACCTTGAGAAAGGTTAAACAGGGCCACTGCTTCTCTATTTCCTACAGAAAAAAGGTTCTGATTTGAATCTAGTAGCTTTTAGTTTTTAACAGAGGAAAATCTATTTATTTCAGCTTCCACTATTCACAGTGTTCATGCAGGATTTAATTTGAAGGATATATCCAAGATATTGTGGTCATGGCTCTGCTGTTACTAAATATAAACTGGGTCTTCCTGAGGCTTGAAATCACAAAGAATGGTGTAAATTCTCCAATACAAGTTTATTAGGGAGAGGGAGAATTAAACAGGAATGGCCAAATTAGATAAAGGCAAAGTTTTTTTTTCCTTTCTTGTCTTAGCCTATGCTGTCTTCTGAAAGTACTACACTTCAAAGTCAGTGCTAGAAATGCAACAAAGCTGAGAGTCTCAGTTTTTGGTAAATAGATGTTGCTACACTGGAAACTTGATGGTTTTGCTGCAATAAAATAAGAATTTTGGAAGTAGCAGCAGGCTGCTCCTTGCATAATCTTTCTGACTCGAGCCCTTTTGCTTTTTTCAGTTGAAGTTCCAACACAATGTAAAAATTGATTTTGATGTTTCAGGTGGAAGAACCTCTTTAGCCAGACATTGAAACATTCCATGGAAAACAGGCTTTTCCTTGCAATTTGGAGTGCATTAAATGCACATCCTTGCAAGATGAAACATTCTGTATTTGGCAGTACCATTAGTTAAATCCACAGGATTGGAGCTGTAAACTTGAAACCAATGAATACTTACATTTGAGATTAACCTAGAGAAAATAGTTAAGATAAACTTGTTTTTTGCAAATGTGACAAACTGCTCTTATTGAGGAAGGCAGGCAGTTCCCATAGCACATCCCAATTTCTGGGCAGCTCTGGAGAGCTGAGCTGCTGCTGCAGCTGTGCAGCTGCCAGAGGCATTGGGAACTTCCCAAGCAGCTCTAAAAGTGGAAGGGAGAAGGAAAATCTGTGCTGTGCTGACTGTGCATGTGAACCTTTGGGGATTTCAGGCCAACCTCTGAGCTTGTCCCTTGGGAACCAAGTGAAAGCAAGTTTGATCAGAGCTGAGCTCCATGATGAGAAAGATACTGAGTGCAGGAGGTTCTAACGTGGCTTCTCTCCTGCTGGAAATTGGAAACTTTTTTGTGGAGGAAGGAGTGGGGGAGCTCTGCTGTTTTAAAGGGTTTCACAAGGAGTTTGTAGGACGGTGTGTTCCATGTTTCTGTCCATTTCAGTCTTTCCTATTTCTTGTAACAGTATTATTTAAAATCTGTATTAGCCTTTTAAAAGAAACAATTTGAGTGCTTAAATCTCTTTTGTATCTTCTCTAGTCATTATAGATTTATATACATGTGTTTGTTACAGATTATCTGTGCTTTCTTTTTTTACAATTTCTGATTTTGTAAAAGCAGAGGCAGAGGTTGGATTTCTCAGGCTCTGAGATGAACTCCAAGTGTTTGAATTCAGGCTCTGAAATGTTTTTTGCTACAAGCTTGTTACCTTTTCTTGCTATGTACTCAGCTCTGACTGCTGCTCAAGAGAGCTGAGAAACAAATATAGTGCCTAGTTTATAATTGTGCACTTAATTTCATAATGAATGGAAAGAGAATACAGTTTTAAACCTAACATGAAAAGTAACTTGTTTCCAGAAAGAATGTAACTATTTCTGGGTTGGTTTTTTTCCCAGATAACTTTTCTCCAGAGAGTGTTAACGATACAGCTAAAGAAACTTGCTTAAACTGGTTTTTCAAGATTGCTTCCATCAGAGAACTCATTCCCAGATTGTATCCTTGTCAAATGAGACCTTCAGAGTGTGTCTGCAGGTTTTTTGTACATTTTTTCCAAAAATGAACATTTTTTTTTCAATAAAAACCAGGGGATCTGTTGTTTATAATGGCTTTGTTTTGTTTCAGGCTGTATGTTTTGAATGTACTTTTGAGTCATGTTTCATAGCAAACTGAATGCTTAATTATTGGCTCTGAGCAGTTTGGCAGTGACAAAGTAGAGATGATGTATGAAAAATTTTGAAACAAAATCTTGTAGATAAATTGTAAAAATCAGCAAAGTGTAGTGACAATTACAGAAGGCCTTGAAATAGTTTGGTCAATATTCATTTGCTTCAGGTTTTTCAGTGGTGTGAAATCTTTTGTTCCTTAACTTGGCCTCACTTCAGTTATGTGGAAGCAGCAATACTGAAGTGCAATAAGTTCCTGTCCAAAACGTAAGAATTGTGTGAAGTGTGGGGAGGAAGTGAATGGGCAGACTTAGGAACTAATTCAATGAATTAATTCTGAGGAGTCTGTCATTAATGGTAGGGTCTTAGTAGAACTGAGAAGAAGCAGTACAGAGAGAATTGTAATGAAAATACCATGAAAAAATTAAAGGTGAATTGTGATATGATTTGAAATATAATAGTTGTCTCAGTTTTCAAGTGTATGTACAAAGGTGATATCAGATATTACAAATCTCAGTGCAGATTGAAAAGCAGTCACTTGTGGTGGAAGGGAAGGAAGGTTGGTGATGTGAGGAGTGGGAAAAAGGATAGAAAACTGAAAGGAAAATATTGATGTCATACTGGGAGAGAGAGTAGGAGAAATAATTTAGGAGCAGTGAACCACTATCTGCTGAAAACTTTGGTGTAAGTTTAATGTGTTGCCAAACAGTGCCAGCTGTTGAGCAGAAAATGTTCCTTCCCTTCTAATTGTCCTTCTTCAGTTATATTTTGAAATGAGTGTTGGAAGCCAAATTGCTCCTATAGTGACAACTTTATTATCCCTAAAAGCAGTTATTTTACTGGAATTAGTGGGTCTCATGTCCAGGCACTAGTACAGCTCTGTCAAAGAGGACCTGTGACAAAATGAGACATGGAAGGAGTTCTGCCAGTTCTGCTTTAAGCATCTGCTTTCCTTACATTGAGTTACAGCTTTTCCATGGCTCTGCTGTTTGCCAAGCTAGAGGAGGAGTTCTTTAGTTTTGTTTGTCTTGCTCTGAATAGCAAATAGTGCAATTTGAATATTACTGTACACAGAAAATGTTACTTATTAAATAGATTTCTGTGCTTTTTCTTTTATAGATATTTCTATAACTCATGCTCAGTTGTTGGTCTGCAAGGCAGCTAGTGAAGTTCTCTGTAGGTGATGTAATTCTGGTACTAACTGCTGAAGCTCTTTTTCATTTCTGATACAAACAGGGGCATTTTGGAATGTCTCCCACGATTAACAGCCATGATTAGAGGGATTGGAGATCCACTGGTTGCAGTTTATGCCAGAGCATACCTCTGCAGGGTAGGCTGTCACTCACCTCCTCTCATCTGTTTACATTTATAAAGGTTTACATTTATAAAGATTTACATTTATAAAGGTTTACAGACAGTACTGCCATTGCTTCAAGCAACTCCTGCTTTTATCTCAAGCAGTCAGCAGCCTGTCTCTTTCTTTCAACAAACAAACAAAAAAAAAATATTTCTCTTCTGTTTTACAAATGGGGAATCTTTCTTTAAGTGTTTGTAATAAGTAAGAATAATTTTGTGTGCTGCTGCAGTGCACTGGAGTAGATGCTGGTTCCTCAGTGCTTACAGATGCTTGGAGCTGATATTTGGGTTGTGTTTAAAAGCAGCTGTAACTGCCTCAGTTAATTAGTGGGCATGACTGTAATAGTAAGCAAGGAAATAATCAGTCAAAAGCTGGGATTCAGTGCTGTTTGTTGGTTTGATGTGTGTGACTTGGGTGTATTCACTCTGAAGGAGAATTCATAGATCCCATGAATTTTTTTTTTAATACAGGTTGGGATGGAAGTGGCACCACAACTCAAAGAAAGCCTGAACAAAAATTTTTTTGACTTTCTCCTAACATTTAAACAAGTAAGCAAATTAGTGTTTTATTTGCAAGATCAGATAAATACACTCTTTAATCAAACTTCCACATACTTTAAAAATATCTTAGAAGTTCTCAAATCTAGATTTAGTGGTGTTCCTGTATTCAGATACATTATGAGAAATTTTATATACATTCTGATAAGTTGGAACTGCTCTATTCAACATGTTTCCAGACTTGAATGATATGTTAGGAGCTTGATATTTTTTCCCCCAGCTTGCAAGGAATGCTTCAGGATATCTGTGCCTTTGTGAGACAGTCTGTTGTCATTTCCATTCATAGATAAATATTCACCAGTTTATCATATGTCCCATTAAATGCCTTTTCACAGCAACGTATTTTTGTCTCTTCTTTCAACAGATACATGGGGATACAGTTCAGAACCAGTTGGTGGTGCAGTGTGTGGAGATCCCTGTGTATTTGACCCTCTATTCTCCTGCTATAGACTGGATTTTGCAGTGTATTGCATACCATGCTCCAGATGTAAGTGCATGTGTTAATGCTCTATACTAAAGGAAGTGTTGTGGTGAAGAGTTAATTTTGCCTATTAAAAACCAGCTCTCAAGTCAGTTTTTACAGGAGTGTGAAATCAAGTGAAAAGAGCCTACACAGAACTGTGTGATGCTCTCTTCTGTACAGGAAGAATGATGCTCAAGTGTGACCACTTCAAGTTCATAGACTATATTCCTCTTTGTTTCTTGCTCTCCTTTAGCTAGTTTATCTGTCATACAGATATACAAATGATTCAACTAAACTGGAGTTTAACATGGTTAACAGGCTTTTTTAACCTCTGTCAGTCTGGCAGAGTTTTCACCTCTCCTGCCAGAGGTAACTGACCTGGCTGGCAAATAGTGATTAGAGTAATGGCATGGATGAAGGATTGCAGATTTGACTTCCCTCAAATGGTGGTTTTGGCTGAAATGCCACTATACCTACTCCAGAAGATGTGTTTTATGTTTAGGTGCACCACTGTTTTCTTGTGCTGTAAATACAGGGTAAAACAGGATAATTGGGATGTTTTGGAGAGGTAATTAAAACACCTTTTAATAGATTTCAGTACAGTAATTAAAGCTGAATATATTTGCAAAGTCTCTATTCACTAATTCTAATAAATATTTTTCCAGGTTCTGCTTACTGAGATGATGGAGAGATGCAAAAAGTTGGGGAACAAGTAAGTGTTGCAGGAGTCTGTAATGAGCACCCCTGAGTCCCTGCAATAATGTTCTGTCTTCTCTTTTGGAAACAGTCTGGATACACAGTGAGGCTTTCTTTCTCCCAGTACCTTACTAAATCATGATTATGAACATCTGTTTTCCAGAGATGAAGTCTAAAATATGGTAGATTACTTGTCAAGCCCAAGTTAATTAGTTTAACTTGGTTGCTGCTTTTTGGCTCCTAAGCCAAACTTCAGGACATGTAATGTGTTTGCCATCAGCTATGTCTTGGATTCCTGGTTCTGCTTCAGTTTTCTGGGTTTTCCTCCCCTTCCTTTCCCCTGTCCTGCACTGGTTACTGTCAGGCCATACTTGCATTCAGCAAGCAAAGTTGTAAAGCTGCTGGCAGCCTTTGGAAGGTGGTAATACTTAGAGATTTGCCTTTTTCAGCATTAAAGTTAGTGTGTCAAATGTCTCCTGGAAGTCTGTGCAGGGTGGTGGTGTTCAGGAAGATGGTCTGGTCTGAAAGCTGGATGAGTTTTGTGAGTGCAGTCTGGCTGTTGATGGGCTCCTCTCTGTTCATTTGATTGGGTAGCTTGGCTGAGTTCTGTGAAAGTTTTCAGCTGTTTATTTCTCTGATGTGCTTTGCAATTCTGCAGCAGCTGAAGAACTAAAATGTGTTAATCACTTAGCTGAGGAATGCCAGTGTTCTGTGACTGAGCTAAGGTGTGTGGGGAAAGCATGATTTAAAAATTGTACTGTGAAAATAAAAATAATTCACATCCTGTGATGTACAAATTGTTTTGTATAGGTGTTGATTTGTTTTGTGGAACTTACTTTCAAATCAACTTCCAGCACTTTTCATTGTAGAGATGGGCTAGGTTCCTTCTCTGTGTTCCTGCTTGCTCTTTGAAGGAAGGATGAAATGTTGAGTAGAATGAGGGTTTTTTTGAAGGAAATGTTTTTGGGACACATCTTTTTTTATTGGGAAGTTGAGGAATCCAGTTTAAAACAGTAGTCTTCTTTCAAAGTGGAGTTCTGTGGTTTTGTGTCTTCTCATGACTCTCCAGATACTATAAAGCAAGAGGCACCAGTATATAAATCTTTAAATAATCTCAGTATGTTCCATGAGCTCCTTTGCAGCCATCTAAGTGAAAAGTGACAGTCTGGTCTCTGTATTGCAAAACACAGACCTAGTGAACTGGAAACTCTTGTCTAATAATACAATGCAAATTCCACTCAAATTGTGATGGGACCATTAAGGCCCAGGCAGAAGCACAGAAGCTGCTGAGTTATTTTAATTACTCCATAGAATTTCCCTCAAGGTAAAGTGCCCTGTATTCAAACAGTCTGTTTCAGATTAGTGAAGGGCACAGTGTTTTATGAGGCAGCTTCTTGAGCTAAACCTAAACTTGGACAATGAGTTAGCTAATATCTAAATATGTCATTGCCAATTATCACATGACCATGGCTTTGCATTTATTTTAATCCTGGTAATGCAACTGCTTGAATTGTGGCTTTTATAATGCACATATAATATAATTAAATAAGAAAAATGCCAGTAGGAATTTGCCCTCCCTAAGTATTCTTCTGTACTGTAGTTAAACAGAGAGTAAGTTTCTAAATGTCAGCTACTTCTGGTTAGCTTGATATTTCCAGTAAATTCCTGCTAAAATGATGGCTTCAAAAACATCTGTGTGGGAGAAGTATTTTACAGACTGGGTTACCTTTTCCTTATCTGGTGCCTTAATGTTTTAATGTTTTGCTTATGCATTATTAATCCTCATCAAAGCAAACTCAATTAGTGTGAGAGTCTTTTTTTCCTTATTCTTTTTCTTTTTAAAACATTTATGATAGATGCTGGACAGTTGTTAGTCTGAGAAGTCCAGATTCATGTAAATGCCTAATGTTGAGTTTTTGCTGAGCTGTATTGATCTGTGCATTGTTCATTGCAGTGCTTTGCTGTTGAATTCAGTCATGTCAGCCTTCAGAGCAGAGTTTATTGCTGCCAGATCAATGGATTTCATTGCCATGATTAAAGAGTGTGATGAGTCTGGATTCCCAAAGGTAACATTTTGTATCTGATCTGTAACAATTCCTTTCCTTTGACAGAGATCTTCATGCTTTTCATTGCCTGCATAACTTGTGTATCACTTGTATGAAATTATTCAAAGTGGTTAGATCTGAAAATCTTTCTGCACACTGTACATCTCTTGGATGGACATGCATTGTCTGCTTTTAATTAAAAATGTCTCATGAATTT
This sequence comes from Erithacus rubecula, assembly GCF_903797595.1. NCBI lineage: Eukaryota > Metazoa > Chordata > Aves > Passeriformes > Muscicapidae > Erithacus > Erithacus rubecula. The sequence continues at coordinate 1,415,969 of NC_136669.1, forward strand.
CAGCATCTCCTCTTTCGCTCCCTGGGCTTGAACTTGGCATTGGCTGATCCTCCTGAAAGTGATCGTCTTCAGATACTAAATGAGGCCTGGAAGGTGATAACAAAGCTGAAGAACCCCCAGGTGAGTTACTGTCCCTGTTCCACTGCTGATCCTGTGTTTAGATCCAAGTTGTAGCCAGTTGTACAGGGAGCATGAGCTTAGCATGACATTATTTACCTTTTCTGAAGACACATAACTGCTAAAAAAAAAAGGTGACTGTAATATCTTGGAATCATCCCTGCTTTTCTTAGCTCTGCTGAAGCATAATTTAGTTTTGCATAACATTATTACACAAATACAGCTTTTGAGTTCTAAATATTTAGGTCTGCATGAATCATACCTCAGGAATTGATTCTTTTAAGTGTAATTTTTGTAAGTGTATTTCTCTCAGTCTCCTGCAAATATTGGTGATGATAAGACATATGTATTTCTAGGATTATATCAACTGTGCTGAAGTGTGGGTGGAATATACCTGCAGACATTTTACGGTAGGTGAAGATTACTTTGTTTCCTTTGAATTTTTCTGATACAAAGTGCCTGTGTTAGCAGCCTGGTATTAAAGATAGAAAAGCTTTGACTATTCAGTATAAATGTGTAGGAATGAAAAAATATGTTTAGTTTCATGGAAGATGAATGGGGACAAAAGGTGCATCTTTGAAACTTTGGTTCTCCACAGCACTGAAAATTTCTTATCTTTTTGTTTTAATGGCAGGTGGATCAGTTTAAATAAGGATTTACTGGAACTATGGTTAAAGTTCCTGACTTAACTAGAGCTCCATAAAAATCTGATGCTATGGCAAATGGAAATAAATTATCCTGCTCAAGTGGTGTTTAGTGACTTATATGCCAGTATCATTTTGTAACCTTGTTTTTTGCTACACAGAAACGAGAGGTCAATACAGTTCTGGCTGATGTTATCAAACACATGACTCCTGATAGAGCATTTGAAGATGCTTACCCCCAGGTAAAGAGTTTATTTTGGCAAACCTGTAAAAATCTGATGTGCATTTTCTTAAATGGAATTAATTTTTAAACATTACTGATAACTCTTATAACAAAGAAGCCTCTTGGAACATGTAATGCTTTGATTTATTCTTCCTTTTTTTCCATGCACATCAGTCTTTTAATTCTGAGAAGTGCTAAACCTGAATGATGTATTTAGAAGTAGCAGCAGTTAACTCCTACATCAACAGTGGTGTTTGCTGAAGGAAATTAGCAATCATGGTAGGCTGTTTCAACAGAAGTAAACCATAAAATTGTTTATCTTTACCTGGCATTGTCAAGGCTTCAGTGAATTATTGTGTCTGGTTCTAGAGACTGAATGCCAAATGAGATATGGATTAGTTGAGAAGGTTTTTGTGGTTACTTGGAGGGTAGACAAAGTGCCTACAAAAGATTTAACAAACTGATTTGGGTTTTTTTTCTTATTGGACTAAGTTTTTTAGTGCAGAGAGCTGGAGGACACAGAGACTTTAAATTGAAGAACTCTGCCTAGCTATGGAAATGAAAAGCAAATAAAACCTGGTCAGGCTGCTCAGGCTCTGTGCAGTAAGGTTCTGAAGGGTTTGCAGGAAAAGTGTGTAGGAGCAGCATAGCTATAACTTGTCCTGTTTTGGGAAAAAAATTATGTTGATGAATGCTTGAAGCATCTTTCCAAAGAGTTTTCTAGGAATAACTAAAGAAGAATAATCTCTGGTATGGATAGTCTTAATTTAACTTATATTACAATAATTCTCCCCCTTTTTTAACTTTTTCTTTTTCTCCTCTTTAGCTGCAGTCAATTATTCAGAAAGTTATTACCTATATCTATGACTTTGCTCTGCTTTTTTCAGTGGTAAGTGATATTCTGTTTAATACATTTTTAAGAAGAGCTCTTTGGCAGTTTTTCTGCAAGAGAATTTACCTTGTTTGTGATATTTACAATGTTTATAAATTCATAGAATGCAAGGACTTTTTGTCAATTAGCATTAATATTTTGTTAAGTGCAGAAATATTTTGTGAGCTTTCTGCTGCTTACAACTTGAGTACTTATTATTCCAATTCCAGTTTTCTATACTTTTTAAATTAGGCTGTTAAATTCTCTAAGTTTGTTTGTTGCTGTGGCATAAGTGGCAATTAATGGAAGATGAAAAGCCATTTATTTGTGTGTGTGTTAATGTAATTACATGACATAACATACCTTCTCATAGCACTCACACTTGGCATTGGAACAAAGTGGAACTCAGAGAGCTCAGGGATTGTGTATGAGGTAGAAAAATAGAACAAAGCCAGCAGACTGTGTGTTGAGGTACAGAAACCATTTGAAGAGTGAAAATCAAGACTGATGCTGTGGATTTGGGCTCAAGTCTTGTTCACAAATTGCTTGGATAATTCTGAGAAACTGAAACTAACAGTCACTGCATTCTTGAGATGATACAGAAACTAAGTGTTTTGGCATGTGAAACAACCTAGACCCCTGTTTTTTGAAGGAAATTTGAGTGTCTTGGACCTTCTTAACTTGTTCTGGATTGATGTGAAATTGTTGATGATGTGTAGACTCTTTTAACTGTTTATTATGTCTTACCTTTTTTCACCCCATAGATGTCTGAATTTGTCATGATCTTAAGCTGTTTGAAGCATGTGATTGCTTTTGAAAATAAAATTCAATCAGTTCTGGTTTTTGTGTCCCCTCCTGGATCTCTGCAATCAATAAATTGATCCGTTCCACTTTTTCTTCCTTTGAAATGAATTAATGTTTTCAAAAAAGATGAAAATAGTCTTACCTAAATAGCTGTGCTTACAAAACTTATCCAAAATATGTATTGTTTTACTGTGTTGTTTGTAACATACCCAATTTTATTTGTTTATATATTTGCATTTCAGGAGAAATTCTTGCCATTTCTGGATATGTTCCAGAAGGAAAGTGTGAGAGTGGAAGTTTGCAAGTGCATTATGGAATCTTTTATTAAGTAAGTGGAGACTGTTGAAGTGAAATGTACTCTGGAGGCTCTGAGAAACTCCCTGGAAGGTGGGAGAGGAGTCAGTTTATTGGCTGTTTGGTTTGTGAAGGTGTTCCAGGCTGTGGGAAAGGAAAATGGGAATGTGTCAGTTTTGTTCATCTATTGGAGGAGTGTCTGACTGTTCACAAAGAAAGCTGAATTGAAGTAATTATATTGATGCTGACTTGCTGTGGGCTAACAGAATAGTTTACTCTGGGCTTTTTTTTTTTTGTGTTGCCTTTGTTGGTTTATGAAATTTGTTTCACATTCCAGTTGCTGTGACAGCACAGAATAGAGCATTGCTACAGTTGAAAATGAGCTTATAAAACAAAAATATATTCAACTGTTCTAAAAATCAAGCAGGCCTTTTCTTTTCAAGTTATTAACAGGTTTCTTGAAGCATTTTTCTCATTTTCACCTTCCCTTGAGGTATTTCTATTCACTGCTGAGCCCCCCAAGCCTTCTGTCCCCTAGGGCACACAGGACCAGCTCTCTTGGCTTTGCTCATTTAGTGATGCTGTGACCCCTTAATCATCTTAGTGGTGCTGCACTGCACATGTGCCTAAACCTGACCCTGATCCTTCCTGTTTGTCCCTGAGTAGCTGAGAAATTATATCCTGGTGAATCCAGGATTGGTTTGCTTTGATGTTCTTAGATAGCCTCAGTATATCACATGCCCACCTTACTGTGTCCCTTAAGGAGTCAGAGTCTGGGGCTTGGCAATGAGCTGTGTATATTAAGATAATATTTCTTAGCTGGATTAATTGGAATTGTATTAACATATTAACCATGTGGTCATTTGTGTTCATTGGTTCACAAATTAATTTAAAACTTGTGCTGCGGTGCTGCTGATTGAAATTATTAAATGATTGTTATTCTAGTCACTGTTTCCCATTTTGACAGAGCAGGATTTTTCATCCCTTTTTCTAAAACCCCTTTCTAGGCATCAGCAGGAGCCCACAAAGGATCCTGTGATACTCAATGCCCTCCTGCACATCTGCAAGACCATGCATGATTCTGTCAAGTAAGAAAGATGAACTTCTGCTGAGAACTCTCATTTTACAAAGTTGGGCTGCCTGATGTGGGTTCTTGTTTCTGAGGCTGTTTGTTTCAAGGTGGATTAAGACATGAATCCAATTAGTGCTGAGGGAAGAGCTGTGCAGTGAAGTGGCAGCATGTACCATTTGCTCTTTAATTACTGCTGTATTTTGAGTACTGAAGCAGAATTTTAAAAGGGAACTAGCAGCAGTTTTGTAGTTTTCCAGTGAAGCAGAGACATTTTATAATCCAATCTTAACACTTTGAGAGTGAGACCAGTGCAATCTTTGAGTTGTAGTGAATAATGAGCTATTTCTGAGATGCAAGTGAATGTGTAGCACAGATTACCATACTCAATTACACCTTTTTGTGGGTCACTGTTTTCAGCCATTACATAGGGGTGTGAAATCTTTAAAAGCATACCTGGACCATTTCTAGAAACTTTAATAGAGGAAGCTGTTGAACCATCTGTATCTTTCCCCTAATTCCTCCTATTCTATTTTGCCCTTGACTTTGAGATCTGAGGTTGTTTGGGATCCCCTGTGCACTGTTGCACCCTCACTGTTTGAACAGCAGTTATGCAGTGTGGAAAACATTGTGGTTTGTAAATAACTTGCAGAAATCACCCCACAATTTGTGTCTGATTCAAAACAGAGCCAGGATCACAATGCTGCAAATTCTACCTCTCAAGAGGAGGAACCTTCTTTTATTCCTTCTGGTTTGGGTTGAATTGTAAGGGCACAGTCTCTTTTGTCACTCTGAGCCCAGAGCCTCTGAGTATGGCAGATGCTGCAAAGGAACTTAAAACTTTCTCATCCTTGACAGGCCATGAATGCAAGATTTATTGTCAATAAAGAGGTCAGATCTAGCATGTAATTCAAATTTATACCAGCTAGAGTGCTTTTTTTTCAGTTAGAGTACCTTATTTGGCTGAATGTTGCACTAAAAGCCACTTCAGCCTTTAAATAGAACAACATATTGTACTTAAACCAGCTTATTAAAAGAAATAAAGCAGTTTATAGCAATTCATATTTGGTGCTTCCTCTGACACTTTGCCAAAACAATTGGGACTTTTAAAATCCCTTCAAGTTGCTGGAGCTAAGATGGTTACAATCTCTTGGTAAATCATTCTAAATTCCAGTTATTTTGAAGTAACTCCTGCATCTGTTTTTGCATCCTGCTTGAGGAAACTCCCAGCCCATTGTGGGGCTCACTGACCCCTGTAGCAGCTGTTGGAGGATAAAACCTTTACACTGGTAGGGGTCTGACTCCCAATTGAACTGCAAACCTGGAGCTCTCATCACAAACCTTCTGGGCCTTTCAGAGCCCAGCAGTTGACTCTTGATTGGCAATGCACTAATGAGCTAATCATGCTGAGATTTTCTTTCCTCCCTTACTGAATTTGGATAGTAAAGCTATTGTTCTCTTCCCATCTGGTGGCTGAGTTGGAAATTGGTAACTGATATATTAAAGGTCAAAACTGGAGTCAGGGATATAATAGTAAAGGGATGAAACTGTGTTAGTTGATTGTAATTTAATGTTTAGTTCATCAGTGGAACAAGTTTGACTGACTGGATTTTTATGTGATGGAAATGTATTTCAAATCAGATTTTGGACTCTTGGTGTAGAATAGGTATCTGTGATAGTTTTGAAAGAAATTCCTTTTTAGATATCAGTTTAGTTTAGTTCTTACTAAAACATGAAGAAAGCCAGCACTGTAGCAAGGTGAAGTTAATTGTTTTTTAAATTCTGAGGCAAGGTCATTTAATAAAAAAATAACCTTAAACAAAACAAACCCCAAATAATAAACTGATGTTATACAGTGTATGATATTTAAAGGGTATTTCAAAAGCTTTACTCCTTTAATTAGATGATTTTCTTCTGAGAATAGATTTACTAATTTCTTTAGGTTTTTAGACTTAGTTCTTACTCAAGTTCTCATATTGCAACACAGGACTGAAGCCATTTGTTTGCTACAATAAAAAAACATTAGTGTAGATTCCTTCTCATGCCAAAGTCTGAGTTTTTAGAGAATCTAAAGCCACTCAGCAATTTTTAATTTTTGCTAAATCTGGGATTTACTTTGGTTCATTGGCTGACTTGGTGATATTCACATTAAAATTAATTTTATATACAAAAAATATACAATATTATGTATTGCTTGAACATCTATAGATAAATAGGATAAACAATATTCTAAAATGTATCAAATATTTGTTTTTTTCCTAGTGCACTAACACTTGAGGATGAGAAAAGAATGTTAGCAGCTCTGATAAATGGATTCATAAAAATGGTGAGTGACAATTGTGTGCACCTTAGAGCTGGGATTTTGTGACATTCCCAGGAGGAATCAGAGCCCAGCCTCTGCCTTGCTCAGGACCACTGAAAACCCCAGGCTGTGCCTTTCAGTGAAATAAATATCTGTGTTTACAGAAGTGTCACACAGTGCTGCAGCTGATGCTAGATGAAAGTTTAAAGTACACATGTTGTTTATTTAATTGCATTTTCTGCTAGGTTTGTAAATCTCCTGTAAAACACAGCAGCTATTTAAAAGTTAAACAGCAATTGAAGCCTCAGAGGTCACTGGTTTATGTGAAGTTCACTCCTTAGCTCTAAATGGAACCAATACCAGCTTTCAAAAATACAAAATAAGTGTAACTATTTTTTTACTCTCTTTCTTTTTATCTTAATTTAGAAATAACCTAATTTGTATCATTAAATTAATAGTCCCAGGAGAATCCCAGATGTTTTGTCTTGAAATTAGTCTTTAAGCCATCCCTCACTCTTATTCCAGTAAATCTTTTGTTGATCTCTGTTAGTTTTGAGATCTCAGGGTGTTTTAGGGAGCCTGTCTCAAGCTTTTTGTATTCTCTAAGCACATCCTCTCAGTGCCTGGTTTTTCTTTCACATAGATCTGACAGGCTCTGTGTCTGCTTGTTCTCTTTGTTCTTTGTTGCACTTCTGTGGATTAGGTGGTTGCTTTTTCTTCAGCTATAATCATTTGCTAATTCATGTTCTAATATAGTTTTGCTTTTTTAAGCTTTACAGCATAATATAGTATAATTTCCTTTAGGAGGATTTCTTGTACTGAATAAAATTTGATGTGTCTGCCTCCTGGTTTAGGGGGAAAAAATTCCCATAGCAGCAAAATGACTAGTTATGAATTTACATCAGCACACATTAAGATGTGGAGGGAAAAGCAATTGTTATAGTCATCCTTACAGCCAGTCTTTTTGGTGGAAAAATTTGTATTTTTGGGTAAGTTTTCTTGAGACTAGGACTCAAGAATTAGCAATTGTACAAATAGAGGAAAAGCAAGGACAGCTGTCTGTAATGTGAGAAATAATCCTTTTTTTTTTTTTTCTGTTGCAGTTTCTTTGATCTTTCACTGTATGGATTAAATGTAAATTTTATTCTAATTCTGTAAAAAATTCTTTTGCATAATGTTGAGAAATTGAGAAATAATAAATAATGCAACCTCCTATTAGAAAAAAAAATTGCAATAGAATACATAAATGTAGAGTGCCTGGAGACTGTTCTTCATGCTCTGCTTTTAATTGACAGCTGAGACACTCCAGCTGACAGCACTTGGGATTTTTTAAATCTACAGGCTTGGAAGAGGTTTGTTCTCACACAAAGGTTGTTTTCTGACTTCTAGAAAACAAGGTTACAAACTTTTGCCATACTATACAAGCATGTATTTATTAACCAAACTCAAGGAAAACCTGCTTTTCTTACTCGTTTATCAAATTAGGAAAAGTGATATTTTCTGTTGGAAGCCCTTTATCAACTAGAAATTAGAGGAATCTGAATACAGATTCACAAATCTGTTTCTGTTTTTCTGGGGTTTTTTGTCTTGCTTTCTAAGTATGATCCAAACCAAGCCTTTGTCTCTTCTGTACAGAATGAAGAGTTCTGCTAGTTTTGAAAACACTTCACAAACCTAGGATTGAAATTTTGTTTTCTTGAAAAATACTTGATCTGTTAAGTAGACCATCATGTGGAGTATACACAAAAAATCCTCCAAAAACCAAACCACTAAAATTTCATGTTTCCCTGAAACTCAAGTATTGCAGAGAGTTTAAAGAACAGAGATTCTCTGACTGCTGGGTTTTCTCCTTAGCAATATGTGGAGATTTTGGCTTTTGAGTATCTATGGTTTATCTGCATGCAGTTTTACATTTATTTAAGGCATACAGTGGTGAAGTCTAGGGGCCTTTTTTCTTTTCTAGGTTTCATTTGGCCGTGACTTTGAGCAACAGCTGAGTTTCTATGTTGAAGCCAGGTCAATGTTTTGCAATTTGGAGCCTGTTCTAGTCCAGCTGATTCATGTAAGCCACAGTTTTTCTACATTTCCTTTAAAAGTGGGGATATATTTGCAGTTCTCCCATTCCCTGCTCTGGTTATTGGTCTATGGCAAAGGCTTAAAGGTTTAAATCCTTTTATTATTTTGGTTTATTTTTTAATTTGTGTTAGCTAGAAATCATGGTTGTTACACTAGCAAGGAGGTGTCAGCTCTATAGCTGGGAAGGAAAGGATAAGCTAAAGGCTTGAATAAAACAAATCTACTTTCACAAATTGAGTCATATTTGCTTTAAGGAACAGTCACTAAAATTCTCCCAGTAAAAAGTGAATAGTGCAGTGGGGACACACTGGTTCCTTTGTACACTGGCTGTTCTCTAAATACATGCAGTAAAACAAGCAGGTGCTTATTTGCCACTGAGGCTGTGCATTTTTCTTAATGGTTTGCTGTTGTTTTGTGTGTGTAGTCTGTGAACCAACTAGCAATGGAAACCAGAAGGGTGATGAAAGGAAATCATTCCAGAAAAACTGCTGCATTTGTCAGGGTAGGTCTGACTAATAAACTCTGTACTGTTTGCTTTGCAGGTAATACTGCCTGCTGCCACCTAAGTTTATCATTTTTGCAAAACCAGTATGTTAGTATTTTTTGACACTGTTTGTGGTCCCATTTTCTCTTGTTATGAGCAGTCTTTTTCCTCTCTAAAGCAAATGTTGCTGTTTAAGAAAAAAAGACCCAAACCATCTAATAGCAGCTTTGTGTTGAGAAGGAGCAGCAAGATTGACTCCCTCTCCAAAGGAAAGTTCACCTGAGAGGTGTTCTTGTGAATTTTGGAAAGCTCAACTTTTTGAATTATATTTGAAATAAAATACCACATTTCTATGTAACTCAATCACAGAGAGAATGGGAGATGGAGTATAAAATACATTCAGACTTGTGTCTCATAATATCAGTGCTGATAAGCTGAAATCAGGATTTGAATTTCAAATGAGGTGCTCCTTTCAGCTTTAGTGCCTCTGAGTCTGAATGGAAATGGTCCAATGTGCTTTGAGCTGTGCACAGGCCATCACAGGCTCTCCAGGTTGCTTGTGCTCCCTTCTCCTAACCTGAAATGTGGCAGCCAGGATGTGTCCATCTGCAGTTTGTGTGTGCAGTGGGCTCCAGCTGATGGCACTGTGAGATGTCCTGGGCAGCTCCTCTGTGCCTGGGGGCTGCTGATCCCCCCAGGGCTTTGGGCTGTGCCCTGGGTGTGCAGCAGCAGCACCTGAGCTCCACCTGATTCCTCCAGCACTCACAAGGCTCCTTGCCTGACACTTGGGCACATGGTTTCTCCTTGAGGACACTAACCTGCTTTTCTAGTTAGCTGTTGGTCTTGAGCTCCTGAGGAGACAGCAACTCTGAGCTGCAGTCACAGAGAGTTGGTTTTGAGATTATCTAGTGATAGTAACAATTTTTAAAAATTGTAATTACTGAAATACTCATTAGAAATTTAAAACTGCTGAATTTGGTCTTCACTTAATATTTACTTTGCATTGAAAATCTTTCCCAAAACTGATTGACAGATTTTGATTCCTGATTTTGTATTAAATCAGTAATGATTGTTATAACTCTAAGATAGGAATTTTATTTATCTTTTTAAAATTTCCTTTAGGCTTGTGTTGCCTTCTGCTTCATTACCATTCCATCTCTAAGCAGTATCTTCACTCGTCTGAATCTGTATCTACACTCTGGACAGGTTGCTCTGGCAAATCAGTGCCTTTCTCAAGGTAAGGCAAGAATTTATCCACTTCAAGGTTCTCTTATTTCAGAAATATTTCTAACTGTGAGTAATAGCTTGGTTGATATCCTAAGTCTTATGTGTATTTATGATGCAATTAAAATACAGCTCTGTTTCAAACACTGTTAAAGCAAAAACCATATTGTCATATTAAATGACATAGAACTATGTCATTTATATATATATATATATAATAATCTGTCATATTAAAGCAGCTCTTCAATGTGATCTCAATACCCAGGACTGTAGTTGACATAGTCCTGGCCATGAGGTAGGTTGTTTTAAATTACTTGGGAATTATGGAAAGCATGGACATTTTTTCCCCTGCATAATTATGCAAGCACAAATAATGAAATAAATTATTGAAACTGAATAAAGAAATAAAAGCATCTGTGTAGTAGTTCACAGAATGACAAAATTCACCAATGAGCTGGAAAAGAATTCCAGGTTAGGTCAGTGACAGCAGAAACTTGCATGATAAATGCTTAGCCAAGAAAATGTGCCACTATATCAGAGTGAAACAATGCCATAATATCAGACCATATCAAGACTGGAAAATATATTTTCTTTTTTTTGGATCTGAATTATTGATTGAAATGTGCCTGAGCACATTTTCAGCCATCCTGTTAGTTCAGTGTTAAGTAGTAGGAGATTGTGACTCAAAGCAATTTGGGGGAAAAATGGGAGTTATTCTGGCATCAGAATGAGTGCTAAGTCTGGATCACATTTAATGTGATCTCATTCATGTTACAAATGGAGGTCAGTTATCTATTCCAAAAGTCTTCACATACTTTTAATTGCTTGCAGTCTTTTTCTTTTCATTTTTAAAGTGATCTCATTCTACTTTGTTTTGTAATTTTAATCCTGACTCTAAATGCCTGCTGTCCAACAGTAAATGCTTTTCCTTTACATGGTTCCAGTGGAGCTGTGAGAGTAATAAATTGGATTACTTTGCAACATCTTTTGTTGTGGCTGTTAATTCTTTGTGTTAGTTCTGTGCTTCTTCACGAGAGCTTGTTTCCCAAGCTCTGCATTTACCAGCAAGTTCCAGCTGCACAAACAAGCTGACTTAGGATGCTGATTAAGACTTTTTAGTGCACAGTGACTGTTGGATTTCTTTGTTTTGAATCTGATGTTGCCCATACAGCAAAGCTGAGGGATTTAGAGTAAAGCTGACTGTTGTGTCCAAGTTTGTTGTGCAAATAAAAGATCTGCAAAGTCTGTTGTTGTGCAATTAGTGTTGTGCAGTTTCTGTCAGGGTTTATATAAAATGGACTCACTTTTTCTCCCTGTGGTGTTTTATTTAATTGACCAGCTTACCTTATCTTGTATGTCAATTTTTGTTGTTGTTGCTGTGTTGCAGAGCTTCTCTTGTTGGAAGCAAATCCAAAGCAGTTTTTCTGTAATATTTGGTCTTTGAGAATTATTCCCTGACCATGTTGGGACCCACTCTGTGATTTAATATCTTTCAACTTATAAACTGCTTTTCCACTATTTTTGAGGTCCAGTTCTCCTCTGAGTGGACTCCTGGGTCCCAACAATTCTCCAGACTTTTCAGTGTGAGGGTTTACAAATGTGCACAGCTGTTGTTTGGCACATGAATACAGTGCACTCACTAAACAATTAACAGCATCCCCATCCTGAAATCTTTTAAGGCAGCAGATACATGCAAAGTATTATGAACTCAGTCTCTAAAATGAGGTTTATTAACCACACTCTCCTGAATTTTAGACCCATAAGCTGGAGAGAGCAGCAGTTGGTCCATTCTGCTTTTGCTAAAATGAAGCAAGAGCAAAACTGATATTCAGTATCTCACTTCATTTGCCAGGGTTTTATAGTTTTCACTTATTTGTCCCCTAACAAAGCTATTTTGGATATAATTTGTACTCAGAGACATGTCACTTGCATGAGTAATTTACATGTGTTCATCAGGCACTGTCTTGGGACATTTCTTGTGAACTGTCTTTCCATATGTTGATGCACTGAAGTCACATAATGTGTCCTTGAAAGTTACTTTTCAGGCAGTTTAATCTGTATCTCAACTGAATGAGTAAGAAGTAAGAAGTACTGATTAATTCATAACAGCAAATTTCACTCCAGTCAGTTAACTGAGTTAACTGTGCCAATTAGACACTGATCTACTAAAACCAATGCAGCATGAAGTGAAGATTTAAGAGTGTGCCATTAATGATAGCATTAGGCCAGGGAGGGAGACTCTGCCTTGTCTGTAACCTTTATTTCATGCTGATTTGAATTAGCTTAATTGCTTTAAAATTGTGAAGAGAAATAAAGCTGAAAGGTAATGTACCTGATCCAATAGCTCAGTCAGCAGAGCTGCATGCATGAGTTTTGTGCATGCACTTCTTCCTTGAAGATTCCAGCTGGTGTTTGTAGCAGGATGAAGTCTTGGATTTTTCTCAATTTCAAGTTTCTATGTTTCAGTGAGTTGACTTTTCAATAACAAAATTGAGTTCCACAATCTTCTGTTTGGAAGATTTTTCCAAATTGCCACTGTGTCTATCTTGAAAAAGGAGGATGTGCAGGTCATAACAACAAATAAATTTATGAGTCTGGGGATTGCACTGATAAAGTATCAGCAGTTGGAGAGCCACAGCTAATCTGCTTATAGCTGGAAAACTTGGGTTTTTCCTCATTCCCAGCTAAAAAGGGCAGCAGTAGTAACCATCACTCACTGCTCCCTGTTCCTCTGTCCCAGCCTTGCTTGCTTGGATTTGCCACACTTAATCACATCAAATGATTGAACTCATCCAAATGCTTCAGTATTAGAAAATTGTAATTTTTTTGTGGAACAGATTTGCTTTAAGACAGTGGAGTTGGGTCAGAACTGTGAATTTATAGGCTCATGAAATGCCAGTATTAATACACTGGCAGATGTCTGTCTGGGAATGTTCAGAATGTATTAAAAAAGACTGCTGTCTCTTTCATCTCCAGATCCCAAGACATACTTTCAATGAAATAAATCTGTAATTATATTTAAAATGTTTTAGGTGAATTTGCCCTGTTTGTACCTCTGGAGAGCCTATTAAGAGCCCACCTTTGAAAGGAAGGTGCTGGATTTTACAGAGATGAGCTTTTCATTTTTCTTAACTGAGCCACTGAGCACTGCATGCTGCCAACAGAATAATAAATTCTCATTGATCATGCTTTCTGTCATAGGGACTAAATTGAGATTAAATGCATGCTCCATTCTGGACTTCTGAGATACAGGTTTGATTTTCATTGCACACATTTCCTCCCTGGGGAAATGCTACTTTTGTCTGTCAAAAAAGAGCATGAGTTTTTAATGTTTGGGCACAGCATTCAGCAGGTGGGTAGAAATGACAAAACTTCCTGGTAATGTGTGCTAAGCAGCATTTTTGTTTTAAAGGCTGTGAAATCTTTGCTTCACTGGAGAAATAACATGCTGAGTGAATAAGGTAATTCAGCTGATTGTGTCTGACCAATGTCACTGGGATATTGTCAAATACTAAACTTGATAAAAATGGAGAGCCTGTCCCTCAGATCAACTGCTGCAGACCTTTTTGCTTAGCAAATGCAGATTTTAATTCTGAATAAAACACAGTTACACTTAGTAGATTGCAAAAATAATTTCATTTCTACTGCAGAAAATGTTACTTATCCATGAGTGTTCTCTAAAGGTTTCAGTCACACTCTAGAGAAAGTATGGTATGGAATATCTAGTAAGGAATTTTAAATCATAGTCTAATCATGGTTTACTGTTAGATAATAATTTTTAATCTCCTGAAATATTTATAGGTCTGAAGAATATAAATAGAGAGAATTTGAGGTAAAGAATTTAGAGAAATAGGAACATGAAGAGGTTTTCCTAATTACAGATGCTAGCACTCTTGGCTCATGTTTCTCTGGTGACAGTGGTATGTGGTGGCTCTGTTATCTTTTTAAAAATACTGCTTTCCTTAAAGGCAGTAAAAGAGCTTTGGGAAAAGAAGGATTTCATAAGTCTTCATTTGAACAGAACTGTGACCTCTCCTGTTTCCTGGGACTTCCACAGCTGGAGACTTCTCCCTTTCCCTTTTTATTTTCCTTTCTTTTATCTCAGCCAATCACTTTTTATGATGTGAGAGGTGACATCTCTGTCTCTGGAAGCTTTTCAGACTAGTCCTTTATATCAGTTTGTCAGTTCTTCAAGTCTGTCTAGCCCATGACCTGTTTTTGAAAGTGTCTTGTAGCATCTACTCAGGAAACAATAATGTGGAATGATGCTTCAGGTGCAGGTGATTTAATAAATCCTTCCACAAAGCTTGTGGATGGACCAAACTGTGGCATTTAATAAAACAGACCAGCCCATGGGAATTTAATATTTTTAATCAATTTTTTCCTTTTTGGGCTTTGTAGCTTCATATGATAGTAAGTTCCACAGTTACCTGCTGCTTGGAAACCTGATGTTTAGGGGTTCATGTATGTTAAATGTTAGGTGAGTGACTCAGAGCTCACAGCTGATCTGCTGGAGCAGAATTCAGACACTCCTGACTAATTTTCTTATTACTGTCTATGAGATAATGTAGTTGATAAGCTCCTGAAAAATTTCTTCTCACTACTGACTTTTCTAATAAGGAAACAGTTCCATGCCCTAGCACCATTTTTATCTTTTTGTGCTTTTGGAAATGGGGAGATTAGAACTAGATTAGATTTTTCCAGGTATAAATGCCCAACAGCAATATAAGTGATACAGTGACACCTCAGTTATCCATTCCTCTCCTAGTGATTCTTTTAATTGCCTTGCCTTTTCAACAGCTGCTTAGGATGCAGTTTTCAGGAAACCATCTAGAATGACTCCAGAATCTTTCATGAGTGTAAATAGCCTATTTAGAGCTTCTCTTTCTATAGTTATAGCAAGGGCTGCTTCTTTCCCCACATGCCATACTAATATTAGAGTTCATCTGCTGCTTTATTGCTCAGAATTATGAGATCCAGCTTTGCAGGCACGTTCCAGACCAGTCTGCAAACATTGTCACCTCCCAGCTCATCCTAAAGACAAGTCTCTGCAAAACCTTAAGGAATGCAGCAGTTATTTTGCTCCACTGGGAAAACTTTTTATTCCCTCTCCTTTCCCCATCCTCCCCATTCTTTTTTAAGTTATGCACCCTTATGAAGACCTTTTTCCTTATCTTCTTTCAGCTTAGATGTTTAAAATGCCATTTCTATAAGGATAAATTTTAGAAGTTTTTCTAAAATCTAGGTATTCATTAATTAATTACTTTTAAACAATATCACTGGTTCTCTGGAAGACTGGAGAGACTTCTGAGGAATCATTTCTCTCTGCAAAAAGCACACAGACTTTCCAATCTTATATTTTTTTGTATGTCTGCTCATTTGATTTTTTTTTTTCTTCATAATAACAGTAGAAATGATAGTATTTAACTGCAGCAGTTATTATTCCAAAATTTTCAGTGTTACTGGTGGAGCTTTCCTTGCAGACTGCTGCTGATGTGGTACCTCAGTCTTTAGAGATTACATAGAATTGTGGTTGGTTTTTGGGTTGGGTTTTTTTTCTGGGTGGGAAGGGATGCAGTGGGGTGGGATGTGCTCTGCATTTACTGATTACACCTTAAGAATAAAATATCTGTGTCCAATGTGGCTTAGACTGTCTGATGGCCCTGTACAAATCTTCCACTCATGCCTCTGTGTGCCTTTGTCTCTGAGTAGTAATGCCTTGTAACAATTTTTAATCAAGCTGTGCCTAAACCTGGCTCTACCAAGCTTCATCCACATAATTACCTTTTTATCTGCAGCTAATTCATAGTATGAATTAACACAGTATATTCCAGCTCACCAAGCAGCAGTGCATTCATTTTCTAATTTCAAGTTTCTTCCTTGTGGTAAAACTTTTGCAGTGACCTCACCAATGTGAGAAGAAGGAGATTCAAATGTTTACAATGCTTGGTTGTCAAAATAGGAATGAATTAATTTATTTAACAGGAAAAATAGGGTAACAAAGCCCCCATGCTTGCTTCTCAATAATTTTTTGCACTGGAGCACAAGCTTCATTAAATTTCCAACATCTGTTGGATGTGAAAGCAAAATCTTCAGAGTATTAAATTAGGTTTGACAGTGTTGTAAGACAGAAAAGTGGTGTGGAATGCAGAAGATGTGCCTAGTCCCTGTTTCTGTCCTTTGGGTGGACTTAGCCTGGTGTAATTGTAGCTGTGACTAAAAATACTTTGGGTAGGTATGTTCAGCTTGCTCCCTTTTATTCTTTGAAGGTGGACTTAAGGAGTTTAATTGTTTTCCCATCTCTGACTTTGTTCCTCCTTATTTTTGCCTGCCTGAAATCTTATATTTGTATGGTTTAATTTCCTGAGATACAGAAAATACAATGCAAGCTGAATTTTTGTATAGAGACTGATACATAGAAATATGTAGAGACACATGTGGTTGTGTGTAGGTACAATTAAAAATGTGTTACATGTGCCATCATGAATACTGTCAATAGCACAACATCCAACACCAATTTCACTTGTTTTTTTCTTCTGTAGGAGGCTATTTCTGGAAGTGCTGGCTTGGATATCTAAGACTGTTAGTTTTTGTAGCCTGAAGGTCAGCATGTATGCTTGGGGGAAAGATTTATAGGATTATGGTCATCCAAAATGAAGGAGCTGCTGTGAAAGGATGAATTTAGTGAAGCATGAAGTGTGTTACACTGGGAGCAGTGCACAAGATATTAACAGCAGCTGGGCAAGGTTCATCATGGTGATTTGTTATAATGCTCTCCCCTTAGCCAGTTTAACAGTGGTTCACTTAAGAAGCAGTATTGTACTTTAGGCAGATAAGAAAACAGCATCCTTCAACAGAAGAAGCCTAATTTATTTCCTTTTTGTTTTTTTTTTAAATCAAGAATATAAGATTGTTGTGGTTTTCAGTGCTTTTAAAGTGGTTCCTTATATCTTTTGGAAGCCAGGAAAAGCAATGTATGGTTTTGTTTTGAAACATCTCTAGGTAATAGTTTTAAAAATCGACTTTTAAAGATACAGAGAAACCATCATTGCATAACCTCATAATTAATGTAATTCAGAATTAAACACTGATGCTTATTTCATACTTGAAAAAGCAGCATGTCTGTGACAACCTTTTCAGTGAGCCTTTTGTCCAAACTCAGAGCATGTCCTGTATTCTCTGACACCTCTGCCAGGATGGTCATTTTCTGCAGTCTGTAATAAAAACCTTTGCATTGATATGCATTTATTTTTGCTTCTTATGAAGCACATAAATCTTGTATAAATGTGCTTTTAGTGTTCCAGCATAAAACCATTTCATGGTTAGCACAGATTGGCAGGACTTACTGCAAAATGAACATATTCTCCTTTGCCAGTCCTTCTGGGTGTTCCAAAGTGAAATAGAACTATTCTGTGCTGCATTGCTTTTTTGGCTTTTTTGGAAGCAGGGAGGGAAAGGCAAGGAACAAGGATGAAAAGTGTGTGGCCAGAGCCTCAGTGTCCCCACTGTGCTGGGGCAGTGACAGCTCCTCTGCTCAGCCAGGTGAGGAGCAGCTCACGTTCACAGCAACCCCAGCAGGCAAGAAGAGCAAATTGAATCAAATTTCAGGTTTTCAGATTGAAGGTAAGAGGTTTGGGGTTTGCAGAGCAGCAGAAGTTCAGAGGAGAATGTGAAGGATTGTGATTGCTGGGAGAGCAGGCAGTAAATTAGGATGAGGTGCTTTGCAGCTCCTTTTCACTGTGGATGCTGCACAGCTCATCCTCATCCTGTTGGGAAATAACTTCAGAAGACAGGAGCATTCCTTGCACAGACATGGCTACTTTGGTATGCAGACTGTTCTCTGAGGCACATTTTTTCATTTGTCTGATTTGTATGGTGATGTAGGATGTGCATTTTTATTTTTTTTTTCACATGGGACAACTGGAAGTGACAGCAATTCATTTACTTGTGCTAGAATGAACATCTGCTGCTGCCTTCCTTCCTCAAATAAAGCTCAGAGAAACATTACTTACCTTCCTTTGGGTTGCCTATCTAAACTTAGGAGTTGTTTGAATAAACATTCCTTCACCTCAAAAGAAGGACAGTGTGTGATGGAAGGGGATCTGCATTCTAAGCACTAAAAAGTCCAGAAGTGCTTGAGCTCTTATGTGCTGAAAAAACAAGAGTGAAAAGAACTACAGTTTTTCCAAAGCACATGTTTCTCTGGTATTCCTCACAAGCTTAAATTAGACATCAGTTGCTACTATATTTAGCAGATTTGCTTGGAGTCTCAAATGAGTTTTTCCAGAGCAAGCTGTTCTCCTGGGAATGCCCATGCCTGCCTGCCAGTGGTGTCTCCATCCCAGCCCTGCAACACCTCTTGGCTTTCCCCAAAAATTCCCCTTTTGCCTTTGGTAAAAGCTGATTGCATGGCCTGGGTGTCTGTTCCTGTCAAATAAAGATACAATAATAATTCTGAAGGATACTTTGAAATATGTGGCTCAGCAACTTGAGTGGGATGTGGATCCTTGGATAATCTGAAATGTTGCCAAGAAAGGGCAAAACAATGTTGCTGTCAGAAATTTTTTTGTGAACTCAGAATATCTGGGAAGACTTCTAGTAAAAGGGAAAATGTTGTTTTTAATTTGTGAATATTAATAAAGTGAGGAAAAGATGTCCTAGTGTTTGGAGTTTATGTTTTTGTATGATTAGAGACATAATAAAGAGTTATGAAAAACCTCTTAATAGCTATTTTGACAATTTCTCTAATTCCTGTATTGTGATTCTTGGAAAAAATTGTTTTATTTTAGGTAACCAGCAATACCCCAAGTTCTGGTACTAAATTAATATTTTACAATTAGGGATTCTAAATAATTAGGAATATGAAGTTGTTGGTACTTCCTGAGAACTTTAACAGCCTTCTGTGAATGAATTGGTGAACAAGATAGCATGAACCTTTCCCCCCCTTTGGATTCCCCATTCTCCTAGCACAAGCATTTCTTTGATAAGTCACTTTTGTGTCCTGTGCTAATTTCTCATTCTACATGCAACACATATGAAATGATGGTGTCTCCTTGTTATGCAAAGGAGAAGAGTTATTATTTCAGAAATATTGAGGGATGTGGGAACTTCCTTTGGAGAAACAGCATCATTTGAATGAACAGATTTCTCTAGAATCAGAGAACTGCTGAGTTTGTGTTTCTTTACAGTTTCTTTGCACATTCATTTTCTGTAATCTATTTGAAACAAATTCAAAGCAGCCACTGGGTCACAGGTGTGGCTGCCACCACAGCTGGAGTGATCTAACAGCAACTCTATTTTTATTTTGTAGCTGATGCTTTTTTCAAAGCTGCAGTGAGCCTTGTTCCTGAAGTGCCAAAAATGATCAGTGTGGATGGAAAGATGAGACCTTCTGATGCCTTCCTCCTGGAATTCCTTTGTAATTTTTTTTCCACATTATTAGTTGTCCCGGTGAGTTGAGTGTGCATGAAGAGCACATGGGTTGGTACAGACTATTTTGACTTCCCTGTTTGAAAATTTGGAGTACACTGGAGATGCAAGGATTAGTTTTGTGTGAAAGGCTGAATTGGCTGCAGAATCACTCACCCCAATGCAGAATGGAGCAATCATGGGGAGGTGCAGCACTGCCACCCTCACTAACACCTCTCACTAGAAATGGATTTGAGTGAAATCTCACCATGATTTAATTGTGTAAATGTAATTTACTGGTTTATTAGCTAAGTATTCAAAAAACTAATTCATGTAAAGAGCTCTAGTTCCTATTTGTTTCAGTTACTTTGTTATAAGTTGCTTAATCATTTGAATGAAAACAATAATTAGAAGATGTGTTTTGGCGTAGCCTTCCTCTTCTGATGAATATTTCACAGAGTACTGCCATTCTACACCCTTCCAGTTTTTAACTGGCTGTCAATTTTAGAGAGAGATGCAATCTTCCCTCAAATATTTTCAATTATATCTAAAATTGTAAATTAACCTGGAGTAACAGAAAAGTTTGAAGTATATTCCTTTGTTCTTTATTTTCATTTCATGTGAAAAGATTGTTGATGGTCTGTAGCTGACTTCTCAGTGTGGGTGTTCTTCTGAAACTCATAATGATATGAGTTTCACTACAGCTTACTGATGTGATTTTTAATAATGAAATCTACCCTATGTTTAATTTTAGAGGCTTAGCTGTTAAGAAGCTGACAATTAATTTTTGTACTGCTCCCCCATGACTACAAAACAAAGCATTTCAAAGTTTGTGGAGGCTGCCTGGATCATGTTCTCATTATGGTCAAATGGGCATTTTAGATGGAAACTGGAAAAAAAAATTGTAAAGGATTTGCAGGAAGCACACTTTAATTATCAGCTTTAATTATATTGTAATTCTGCTTTTTTAGAGCTCAAACTGTGACTCTACACCACTGAATGACTGCAAATAATCCTATTTTGTTGCAGGGTTGTGGTGCTGCTTTTGACCCTCTTTTTCCTTCTCTGTAGGACCACCCAGAACAGGGAGTGTTGTTCCTTGTGAGAGGGTTACTCAATGTGATCCAGGATTACACCTGGGAGGATAACAGTGATGACAAAGTCAGGATTTATACTCATGTTTTACATCTGCTGTCTGCAATGACTCAAGAATCATTTATCTACCATGTAGATAAAGGTAATACCTGGGGGGGCTCCTTGCATTCCACCAGGACATTTGTAGAATTATCTTATCACTGTTAATTAATGAAGAATCAGTCTCACAGAATGGATTATTCTTCTATCCAGTTCCAGGTATTGTGATTTAGAATAATCCCAGGATCTGGCTTCTGTCAGTCCTTTCAACTGTAGAGTGGGTTACTTTGCTTCTGGTGGTGCTGGTGTAATGGGAACTCTTCAAGTAAAGATTATGCATATGAAGGGTTTTATTCAAGTCTAAAGGATCAACTTGATTTATATTTATCCTTGGTGTTTCATCCACACTTATTAACAACTCCAGATCTCAGAATGTAAAGCCTGGTGTTCATTATTTAAATGATGTCTTTGCTGCTTTGAAGGCAGGCTTTCAGTTTTGGAAATTGCAGCAACTTACAAAAATATTCAGAATAGCTAGAAAGTTCTAAAGATCTTACATTTTGTAAAATAGCTGTCATTTTGTTCTTGTAATAATTTTTGGAATGTTTTGATATGCTCTAAAATTTGAATATTTGCTTTCTGATTATAGATTACTAAATTAGAGTAATAAATCAAAATCCTTGAAAACATCCTAGAAGATGAATGAGTAAGAGAGGCCAAGATGATTTGACTTTTCCTTTCAGTTGCACAGGACTTTGAGAGAGGGGCAGGTTTTGGAATGTGTTCTGCAGTTCTTGTGGTGAATAGTTTGTCAGATTTACCACCCATGAGCAGCACAGAAAACAGCAGCCAGTGGAAATGCTGCTGTGTAGTAAACCTGCTGTTCAAATTCTGGAAGGAAGCAGCTTTAGCTTTTCTTTCACTTCATTTTTTATATAACCAAAATAGCTGCATAATCCCAAGATGAGAAATCTAAATTAATTAGATTTTAATGGAGACAAGCATGGAAATATAAATTAGTGATTTTTCCCCATAGTAGGGCAATGGGGTTTTTTCCTAGGTGGACCTTGTACCTTGGCTTCTTAAAATGAAGTTTACTTGGAAACAGGGGATTATATTTTATCTTTTGTGCTTTCTGATTTACCTAGAATACATTTAAACCTAAAAACTTCTTTTGCTCTACTTTTTAATAGAACATAAATTAGGAAAAAGACATGTTTAAAATCACAATGATATAAGCTGTAAAAACTTGAAGAGCTCTCTCCCTCCCAAGAATCCTTTAAGGTGTCTGAAAATGAAAATCCACTTTTTGAATTTCTCTCCATGACTTTGAGATAATCATGGATTTATTTGAAAGAAAAAAATTAAATAAAATGCAGTTTCTTTTGAAAAGAAACTAAATTTTCACTAAATAAAACAAAATGTTTGGCTCAGTGCTGCTGCCAAATTGAAAATTATGTCAATACTCTTCTAAAGTGAAGGCAGCAGGAATCTATCTCTGTGGAAAACTTGAAAATTGACATGATATGTTGCTTAATATCAAGTCTAGGAGATATTTGTGAACCTGGCTGCATCCAAGAATACAGGAGTGGCTTTAAGCTAAAAGACTCTTCTGAGTGTTTTGTTCCTAAAACCAAAAGGACATAGTAGGCAGTCAAGTGACAGGCACTTAAAAAACATAGTTCTGTTTGTGTTTGATGGAGGAGGGTCATTTTATGAACTCCAAATGTGGTCTTCTATCAGTATATGATGTTTTCAATACAAATAAATGTACAGCTCTTTAGCCAGAGCTGAGCTTGAATTCATCTCTGCAGTTGATTCCAATGATGCTCTGTATGGTGGAGACTCCAAGTTCCTGGCTGAAATTAATAAACTGAGTGAAACAGTGGTGTCCCAGATCCTGGATCACCTGAAAACCCTGGGGAAGGAGGAGGTATGTTCTTACTCAGCTGCATTCTGTACAAAACCAAAAGGGATTTGAAGAAACAGACCACCTTTGACCAGGACTTGGTCTTTTTGAAAGCTTCAGGAACCTCATAACAACAGGAAATTGGGTATTTTTGCTTGTTTAGAAAATGAGAACATCACATAGGCAGGTCTGTGGTGGAGACACCTGAGGATGTCCAGTTCTGTAATGAGCAAAGTGAGAATTCTGTTAGTCTATTACTGGGGAAATACAGTGAAAACCACCTATAATTATAAAAGTTTCAGATCCCAGGCACTAAGATGATATCAGGAGGGAGGAAACAGTTATTTTGTCTTTACTCTGACTTTAGTATATTTGTTCAATATAAAATAAAGAAACCTCTAGGCAGCTTACTGGATTTTGTGATTGGAATTCAGAGGCTCTGAGGGATCAAATCTAACTTAATGGATTGTATGTGAGAGGCAGGTGAGTGATGTTTGCTGAAGTAATGAGAACTCACTGTTCTCTTCATGTCCTTGTTTCTGAGAATGGACCCTGGCCTGGGTGGCTGCTATTGATGGAAACCTTGTGCCTGGGAGGGGAGGGCAGGGTGTCATTGATCTGATGGCATTTTTCTGATGGGCTCTTTGCCCTGTAGCCCAGAGTGTTTGCCAATACAGAATGTGTTAAGTGATACATATTGGGAGAACACTGTGCTAAGTTTAGCATTTCCTCTGCTTTTGCTATCCTGTTTGTCCTTCCTTGAACAATGGCAGGGATGTAAAATGAAAATATCCTTTGCTCAAATCCTCTAATCATTGTACAAATCACCACAGGGAACAGTTCTTCTTTTTCAGAAGAGTAGCAGCAAAAACAACCATTCTAACATAGCTGAGAATGTCCAACCAGGGCTTGGAAGAAAATTTAAACAGAGTTTTCAGGACTGTGGGTTGTATATTAGAGATTTTTTTTTTAATCTGACTCCTGTATGGAATTTGTGGGTAGGAATGTTTGTAGGGCTTGAAATCCATTGTTTCTGAAAGGCTTTTGTTTTCTCCTTTCAAGCTTGCTTTGAGTAAGGAGATCCTGTGTTGGTTCACTGAGGCTGTTGTTGCAGAGAAAACTGGATTTTAAGCAGCACAGAGATACACCCTTGGCTCTGCAGCCTTGTCCCTCTGTCCATCCTTATTTACAAAGAGGGACCATTTGTTTTTCTTTGTTGTGTGAAAGTCATTGAGACATTTAGATAAAAAACTGCTTTGTAAGAATGAATGGTTGTTTGAGGAAGCTGTTGTTGCTGAGGAAATAGAAGTGATGAGAATATTGTCAGAGTAAAGCTAAAGTAAAGCTGGTTATAAAATCACTGTGGTGTTTGGATTGCCTCAGTGTTAGTGACCTTTTATTATTCATCTTCTTGGCTGCTCATTTAAATGAACAAGGCTCTAATGATTTTGTGTTTTTATTGGTTCATTTCCTTTAAAAGCTGTAAAGGAAAATAAATTTTTCTCACAATAAAATCCTTTCACCAAAATGACAATTTGGAAGAGAACAATGCATCTTATTGTTAACACAGTTGTCTTTTCACAGTATTAGAGAATGCTTCATTTATGTGACAATGCTGGAATAGAAATTTTTAGTTCTGGACAGTTCTGTAAAGTTCAAGCTGTTTCTGGTCAAGAGAACATGTAGAATGAATCCTCTCTTGCCTTCTGTGTGGGAAGACTGCCCTTATGCTCCTTAAGGTCCCTTCTCAGCAATTTTAGAAGAAGTAGCCACAAATATGGTGCAAATGTGTTCCTATCAACAGAGTTTCAGTGCAAGAACAGCAAAGAAGAAACACCTTTGGTTAAATAAATAAATAAAAGTAGAATAGACTGGGGGGAAAAGGACCTGAAGTTGCATTAATTTAGATTGGTGATAGTGGTGTCTAAAATTTACAGCTGGGGTGCTCCAAGGGCAAGGGTGGTTGGTGGGAGGCTGATTTCTGTGCAGGGAGTCTGGGGCTGTAGAATTCAGACCCACATGCTGTGCTGTGCCAAAGGTGATGATGAGATGTAGGAATCTTGTGTAATTATTTTCTTTACAGCAGCTTATGTTGGTATACAGCTACTTGTGTTTGTTGCATTTTGAATAGAATATGAAAACCATGAGTGTATTCTTATATCTGTAACTATTTGTTGTGTGTTATAAAATGAGTCCTTTGAACCTCTGAGAGCTCAGAGGAGCTGGTGAGGTTCAGCTGGGTGTTTTGCAGTAATATGGAATATTTTTGTTTCCATGGCAGACCCTGAAGAGGCAGAGCCAGCTGGCACATTATTTCTTTAACACCATCCTGGCCCATGGGGACCTAAGGAACAACAGACTGAACCAGCTCTCAGTCAATCTCTGGAACCTTGCTCAGAAACATGGATTTGCTGACACCAAGACTATGGTAAGGGAGGGACACACACAATGCAGACAGACTTAGTTCTTAGTGTTTTTTCCACTCTTTATTTGGGAAAAGGTAACATTTTCTTGATCTGAATAAACCTCATCTGTTTACAAGCTGCTGTCTTAAAACCCCAGCAATTTATTTTTTCAATGCTTAATAAAAAAGCAGCTTTTCTCACTTCAAGTGGCATGCAACTTTCTAGGATTTTAATAGTATGGCAAGCATTAAGGAGCATGAAAGAGTTGGTTGTTCTTTACTTTTTGTTCAGCATAAGAGAAATACTGCATTTTTATTTTGTGGAACTGCCTGGTGAAAGCTTGTAAAGTGGCATTTGAGAGCCTTTTAAAACATACACATGATAATGAGCTCTGGAAAAAGCAATGCCAAGTGCTCCCAAAGCCAGTGAAATTTAGGGAAAATCCTGAGACTGGTTAAAACACCTTCACAAAGATATAAACTGATGGCTATGAAATAAGAGACTGAAAATCTCCCAACACCTTTCTTTTCAAATCTAGGTGAAAACCCTGGAATACATCAAGAGGCAGAGCAAACAGCCTGAAATGAGTCATTTGACAGACCTGGCCCTTAGGCTGCCTCTGCAGTCCAGGACCTGATGAGTGTCTCTTCTCAGGAGTCACCTGCACAGGGCAGCAGGGCCAAAAATCCCTGATCTCCATTCTGAGTGAAGGAGTTCAGTGCATTTTTACTTTCCTCAGTCATACACATTTACTTGGGCATCAGGTAAAACTGTTGTGAGTGCAATAATTTAACCTGAGTTTCTGGATCCAGTTTTACCATAGTGTGGTTATTTTTAATGCTGATTTGCATTCAGTACACAGTATTTTGAACCCCTATGGTTGCAAAAGCCTTTTGAGATCTAATCTGTTGTAATTTTAACAAAAAAAAATGAAGATAATCTGTACAAATGAATTCACAGCCTCAAAACTTCATCCCTCTTGCAGAATATTCTTTCTCCTCTGCAGAAAGCAGCATTTTAATATAACAGACTAAGTTGTGTCTCTGCTTTGGGATGCTGCCAGCATTTGTCTGGCAGGTTCTTGTAGCAGAGAAAAATGGCTGAGGTGTTACTGTTCTAACTTCTACAATAAATTTTCACAGACAGGTTTTCATTTTAGTCCAGTGGTGTTTTGTAAAATGGAAGGAATCTTGTAAGTGTTGCAAAGGAAAATGGAAATTATGCAAAGTCCTCTATATTTGCAAAGTATGCTGTCACTAAATAAAGGAATTTGCAGTTCATCTGTGTGTTCTGAGAGCTTCTTTCTTTGTGTATCCAAATCTATCACCTTACCCTTGTGGAATTTAGTTACATGTATGGTTATTATTTCTAATAAAATTTCATTTTCACCATCTCTGCATGATGGTAAGGAACCATGTTGAGACCTTTATCTATTGCTACTTTTGCTTAGTGGTTTTTTGGTTTTTTTTTCTTGCCAGGCAAGTAGCTGAGGGCTTGAATTCAGCATTTATTTCAAACCAGAAGAGAAAACAGAACCTCAACTACCTGAATTTCAGTAAACAAGAGCCAAAACCTTGAAGGGCTGGTAGAAGCTGGTGCTGAACACTGAGAGCAGTGATGCAAAACAGCCTCTTGTTGAGGTAGTGGTGGTTTTAAATGACAATTTAAAGGTTTTCTCAAAGACTTGGCAACCCCTCAGAGGGAGTCTCAGCACCATTTCACTTCCTCTCAAGAGTTGCCCAAAATGCATCAGAACCAAGTGTTATTTTGTTAAGTGTTTTCTGCTGGAGCAGTCCAGTGCAGGGGACTATTGTGGAAAGTCAGGTAGTCTTAAAAGATAAAGAAATGTAAAAAACATAAAGAATAGCTCTGTTGTGCTACTTTTCAATACTTTTTTTTTTAACTTTCATCTTTAGGTAACAGGTGCTGATTGAAAATCCAGCTGCCAGAGCATAGTTCAGATATAAAGGATGTTCAATGCTATCCCATATTATAAAGATGTTAGATTTTTAAGTTAAAAGTTTGCCCTCATCAAACTTGAGACTAGCATGTCTTCAAAGTAAAGCACCATCATTTTGTACCACTGAGTGTAAAAAAAAATGAACATTTTACAGAACAATAAAATCCTTTTGAATCACTTAAGATATAGGTAAGTTTATTAAATCAACATTTAAAAAAAAAAATCTGAATTTCAGCTAATTGCAGGTGTGGCACACATCTTCAGTCTCTGAAGGAGGCTCTCTCTTGCCTTGCAGAAAAAACATGGTAAAGGTTTCAAGAACTGAACTGTGTGGATGAAGTGAGGACCCAGCTCCACTGGTAGATGCAGTTGAAAACTTGTACTTTAAGTACCTCATAAATCAAGTTTCTTCAGCCTTTTGGTATTATATTTCAAGTAAAAAGATGTGGAAGGTAAAAAGAAATTTCACTCTTTTTATTACTTCTGAGTTTTAATCTTCAAATTTTATAGATCTAGATGCATATTTGTCTATGTATCCTTTTTTGTTGGCAGTGGGCTGAAATCCAAGACCAATTCCTCTGTGTTGCTTCAAGTCCATTGCTTTATCAAACTCCATCTTCAGAGCCTGCTGTAACTTCTCCTGCCCTTCCATGTTCAGAGCCATGTTGGGTTTGTTTGTAGTTGCTGAGGGATTTTGGAAAGGCACAGAATCCTTTTTAAAGCCACCCATCAGTCTAAAAAACTTCATTTGCTCTGCAGAACTTTTAAAAGTAGCTGTACTCCACTGTCCAAACTTGGAATCCTGTGAGGCAAAACAAAGTTAACACTGAGAAATCCCAAGACCAAGGAAGAATTTCTGGCTGTGCAGCAGGAGAACAGCACAGCCTGACAGGGGGGGTGAAGCTGTCACTCCATGGGCAGAACCTCTCAGGGGATGTGGTAAAACACTGACCTGAGTGCAGCTTCCTCAGCACTTCATTTGAACCTGGGGTTAATGTGCTTTGAGAATCTCCTTAGTCCAGCTCCAAGAGCCAGACAGCATCTCTTATTCTAAGAAAACTCTCAGACTGAATCCTCTGGCACTGGCACTGTGCAGGGTTGTCTTCTCTCTTATTCTAAGAAAACTCTCAGACTGAATCCTCTGGCACTGGCACTGTGCAGGGTTGTCTTTTCTAGTTAGGGAGCTGCTGTTTTGTTAATTGTGGACACTGCTCAATCTGGCTTATAAACTTTTTGGCAATCTCATCCCACTAATTACAGCTAATATTGCAAGGCTGTAAAACCAGAGGGCCTCCTCTGTCCACCAGGACTTAGTCTAGTGCTCTTAAAGCCTCATCTGCCCTGAATTTGGGAGCAAACTCCCATGGTTTGCTGTGTTCTTTGTATTACTGTATTTGTATTTAACTGTACTCTCTGAACTAGATCACCCCTTCAGGATTTTTCTTCTGTCTGCAGATTCAGACTCCTTTCTGAGGAGGCAATGTCCAGCTAAAAAGAGAATTCAGCTGTTTGTGGAAAACCCCAGCATTTACAAAGTTCATGAACTTTTGACTTACCTAAGAACAGGCTCCATTATTAAAAGGTATATTTGTTATTGAGCTATAGCTATGCAGTCATTTAGAAGTATTTTTGGCAGGATTTGTACTCCGAATTATTTCTTTA
Source organism: Erithacus rubecula (assembly GCF_903797595.1). Classification (NCBI taxonomy): domain Eukaryota; kingdom Metazoa; phylum Chordata; class Aves; order Passeriformes; family Muscicapidae; genus Erithacus; species Erithacus rubecula. The sequence goes on from NC_136669.1 coordinate 1,444,555, forward strand.
AAATTTGGCATGATACTAAATGGCAGAATATTAATTAAAATATTAATTAAATACACTAAGCTGGCTACATCAAAGGGAAAAAAAAAAAAAAGTGAATTCAGTGGTATGTTTAGGTCAGCCTGAAATCCTTCCAACAGAACAGTTGCAGCTAGCATGAAACATTCTCCAGCAAACAGCCAACAGGACACACAGCATTCTAGCCAACTGCAGGCAAGCTACAGCAGGGGTTTTAAGGTAAAAAAATGCAAAACTGGAGTATCATTCACTATCACAGACCAGAACACCTGGTATTAAAAGAAAACTGCCCATAATACTTCAGCCTTTTGACCTAGCACACAGGTAACCTGCTGTACAAGCCCAGTCTGTGACACAGATACACACAAGACACAGATAAATAAATATAAATCCTCCCTTTGCAATGGAAGACATCTGCACAGATACAAATATAATTATGGCTTGTCAAAACTCTGTTTTTAAGTGAGCTGCTGGCAGCACTGCACACAGCTTTTGCTGAAGAATTTCCAGCTCACTCTTTGTGGAGGTGATGAATTAGTTTTCACAGCTTCTATTTTTCTGCATACTACTAAACAGAGACAGATCAGTGCCAAAGAACTGAGATCTCCTGCCAAGGATGTAATTTTTCTCAATGACTTCAGAGAATATTAGACAGTTGTAGTTCCAGAGCTACACAGACTCCCTCCCACTATGTCAGATGCACAGAAGTTGTTGCTGGCATTTGTTTGAGGCATATTCCAGCTTTCCAGGCATCCTGGCAGTCCTGCAGAACAACAGAAGCCTGAACTAGTAGCAAAGCTTTCTGTCCACCTCAATCTTCTCACCCCTGGCACTACTGCAAGTTTCCACGACCTTACTGTGAATCTATCAGGAGCCAGGCTGAGTAGGATGCAAAAAAAAAAAAAAAAAATCAAAAATAATCTTCCAAAGAGGTGGAGGAAAGATGCAGAAGCCATGAGAGGACTCTAAACACCACACAGGTGATTTTTACCACCCCCTTTACCTTTCCATGTGGGTCCCTGTTGCTGAATGTGTGCAAAGTCCTGCAAGACTTTGTGAGAAATCACACACACTTCAGTGACTGCTGCATCCACAGCCCAAAAAACATTTCTATTTCACAGTAAGCAGAAAATGCTTCTGTAGCAATTTTTGATGGCTCATTCTGCAGAGGAACCAGAGGAAATGTTGCTTTTGAGGACTGAGGATGGGAATTAGAGCACTGCACAATGCCAAGGAGTTCAGCTCAGCTCTCAGGCTCTTGGCACTGCAGCTCGTTTACAGCATGACCTGAAATCTGCAGCCAGAAGGAACACTGTGCCTGAGCCACACACAGAACAGAACACTGTGTTTTTTACAGGAACCTGCCCTGGCACACACTATTTCACCAGGCTGAGGTCTAAACTCACACATTACCTGTCCCCCTTTGGAGGTGAGAGCCTTGGTTTTGCCAGATTCTCTATCAATTTCTTCTTGCAGGGCCTGTCGCCTCACCTAGTGTGCAGAAAAATTACACATAAGACTCATGTCCTGTGTGTTAAATGGCAATTCACAATGAAATAATAAGAGAAATAATAATTAGTTATCTTCAGAATTTTGTAAGGGCAATTAAAAGTTGCATGGGGTTCTTACACATATGAGAACTGTAATCTTTGAGTGGATGTTAAATGAGTGTTTTGCTGTATCAGGTAAGTCTAATTTTTTAACTGCAGACAACATTGATGAGAGGCAAAAAAAATTGTGTATTTAGCTTAATAAGTTACTTAGTTTTGACATTGACTGGAGCTGTACATTTTGGACTTAACCTACTCATAAAGCAGATTTTAAACAAAGCTTTATTTGGGGAAATCTAAACATAGATAAGCAACAAAGCAGCTTTTTTGTATCAATTTCTATGCATATGTTAAATGCTGACTTGCTTCAGATCTTACCCAGCTAGGACACAGCATACCTTGTCTATGCTAATTTCATCACAATTTCCTTTCTTTTCACAGACAATAATGACACCATCTAGATGTTCCTGTAAGACAGGAAAAAGCTTGTATGGTTATTTTTATCCATTCTGGTTAATTAGAATTTACACAGCTTTGACCACAAAAGTAGTTAAAACACTAAGCAATCAACAGTACTGTTTTGGGGCAAGAAGAAATAAGATCTAAGATGAAAATGCCAATTAAATCTGTGTTTTCCTGTGGAATAAACCTCACAGAGAGGTTTTAAGGTGGGCCTAAATCACTGCCCCCAGCTTTTCTCTTCCAAATCTGTATTTTGGAGAAGCTTTTTGGGCACCCAGTACAACAGGGTAAGGAGTAAGTCCAGGATGGTGGTAAATAAGAGCCATAAGCTTTAGACCAGCCTGGAAAAAGTGGCCAAAGGGAAGATCTATTGCTACAGCCAACACAATAAACCATGCATGAAACAGCCAAGGAAATGACAAGGAAAAGATTTGCAACATACTTCTGTCAGCAGAACCTGCTGTTACTTTTTGGAGGCTTTATTATATTAAAAGCCATCAATGATTTATCTCATTTTCCAAAGCTGCCTTTATACACTGCCCTCACACACAAGCACATGCACTGTTAAAAATGTGAGAATGCTGTCTGCAGGAGGGAGAGCTCATGCTCTTGGATAAAAAGAAGAAACCAAAAACAACCCTCAATTTACTTCTAGGTGGCCTGGTACTGTCTTTTCACATCTATTAAAACAAGCAGGTAAACCATCCTGATAGGATTCTGCAAACAACTGCAGAATAATTTTTTCTTTTTAGCCAGAAGGAGGGAGCTCCCCCATCCCTGCTAATTCCCAGCACAGTGCTGACTGCTGAGTGGAAAAAACTGCCCCGTGGAGATGTGCCAAGCTGCCCCCAAGGGCAGGAAAAGGAGCCTGGTCACATGCAGGGCTGTGCTGGCAAAATCAAAGAGCAAACTGAGCCCTCACTCTGCCCCAGCTGACTGCAGTGACATCCAGTGAGAAATAAAACATCACTGATAGAAAGGGGGTATCACTCCACAATCTTTACATTTGCTCCTTTACTTGCAGGACAAGCCCAACAGGATTTTTCAGGACATGCAGAGTGTGTGACATGCTGTAGATTAAAACATTCCAGGACTATGGCACAGTTTCATTTATTAGTGCAATGTCTTTTGGCCTGTCAGGAACTAGAACTAGCTAGAACTGATTAACTCAGACTTCTCAATCTTCAGATTTTCTTTTCAGTAGTTTTTTATTATTAAAGGAGCTGCCTATGAGAAAGAAGAATAAAACATGCATCATCCCACTCCAACAAGGTATTTGCTGTGGTTTCCATATTAACTGGTCATGAGAGTTTCCATGTCATTGTAGAGCTTATCTTGCCTCTACACAATGTAAGCAGCTGCAAAATCCAAATAATGCCCAACAACCTCAAAAAGGCAATGTCAATTTAATTAGAAAATATATCCAGCAATAAAACCACCTTATCCTTTTGAAAGGTCAAAAGGAGAAATCCAACTTGAAAGCCCCAAAAATCTGCTCACCTCATGGCTGATAAGCACACACACTGCCCTCACAAACCCCTGTGAAAAAAAAACTGTATCTGGGTCTCCACATGAATCTATATTTAATTATTAGCACCAGGCAGCTGCCAGATTTCCATACAAATTGTGGAAACTGCACTTGAGTGCATGACAAAGCAAAAGCTTGAGAAGTAGCTCACATTATGGTCTGCTCAACCCTTAGCTTACAAAAATCTTCACTGATACCTTCCTCACTAGTGCTTGACATTTAAATAAGCCAAGCATTCAGAATTCTTGATAGAAAGCAGCTGGAGTGCAGCTTCCCAATACCTACAGAAATAAAAATAACCTCCCAGTGATTTGCAATGTGCTGTTTTCAAAGTTAAGTTTAAGCAGCTCAAAATACAGATAGATACCCATTGATTTTCTGAGCATCTCACAGCTTCACTCCCAAAGATAACACCAGAATTTGGGCATGTGGGTATTAACTTTTGGCACCCTTAGCTTTAAAACATGACTTGGATCAGAGAAAGAAAAAACTTCTGCATTTCAAGTTTTTCATCAGTTCCTCCCCATGTTCATTTTACCTCACAAGTGGAAAGTACTGCAAGAGTCTGGGATGGGATTTCAGTCACTCAGGATACAATCCCTGTTACAATTTACACAGTTCTCATGTCTATTTATTTTCTTGCAAAGATTTAGTGTTTTAATTAACACTGTGTGTTTATATCTTTAGTATTTTTCTATCAGAATGTGACTTTCAATGCTCTTGGCCCAATCTATACTTAGGATTTCTAGGATTTTCTTGGAAGTTTTGTCAGAATTAGTCAACAGGTTTTGGCTAACTTTCCCCTTTGTTTCTAACATTACCTAATTCCAGCACTGACAGCAGCAAAGCTTGAGGAAAATCTAATAAACAGATGAATTCCTGCTGCCAGTTACCACCTACTCAGGGGAAATGACATTGTATTAAACTCCTGTTTTATGAAGAGAGTTCCCACTTTGCTAAAAGCAACTGAGCACATAGGACTGTACAAACCCACTTTGTTTTTGGGCCAATATTTACATTTTCCCAGCTGACACACCCCCTGAGTGTCCCAGATCAGCTCAGCTGGAGCCCAGTGCTGGGGCTGCAGCTTTGATCCCTGCACTGAAGAGCTGCACTTGATCCTTGTGGGTCCCAAAAACTGCCCAAAAGGTTTTCAGTTCCTTAGGAGGGTGCAAAGCTGCTCTCCACAACTTACCAGTGACTCTTTCCATGGTGATTCTGTCTTGATCTTGTTTGGATCTGCTTTTGGGTCTGGTTCTTCAGCCATGTCCTGTGCTGGTACTTTTTTCCTTTTTTTCATTTTTCTGTCACATAGAACAGGATTACTATTGCATAATGTTACAGCATGCCCTGTAACACACTGAGCTCTCTCCAGTTCACTCTCTTTGCTCTTTTCATTGCTCTCTAGTAGCATTTTTTGGCTTTTAGAGGAACTGTCATTGTTTAAAGAAACTTCTGAATTTGCTGTTTCGTCCTCCTTCTTAATTTTCTTCTTTTTCTTCTTACTGACTTCATTATTATCCTTGAAATTCTTCCCTTCTTTCTTTCCAGACAGCTCTTCTTCCTCAAGCTCAGCTTCTTGCTGTGCTGGGAGATGCTTCTCAGGAATGCTGTGACTGCAGTCTGGCACATCTTCACAGGCTGAGGAAGAAATTTCTTTTCTTTTCTTCTTCTTCTTCCTCTCTTTGGTATTCCCAAAGTTCTTAATTTTGTCCTCTTCCTCTCTGCTTGTCAATGGAAATTCCCAGGAATTATCTTTTTTCCTTTTTCTGAAGTCACTTAATGCAGTGGGGCTACCAGGAACTTGCATGTTATCCTCATTATCTGCCAGTGGTAAAAAGCAGTCAGACTTCTCTTTCTCTTTCTTTTTCTTCTTCTTCTTTCTTTTCACACAACCCTCCCCACCATTGTGGGCATTACCTGTGTCACAGTTTTTACCCATAAAAACTGCTTCTTGTGCAATGTGTTTGTGGCTGTCTTTACAAACTTTTGCAGATTGTTTTTGTTCACTGTCCTGAATGTCCTCTAATGAAAAACTGCCTTTCTTCTTTTTTTTCTTTTTTACCTCACCATCCAATTCCATATCCAAAGCAGTATCCTTTATCTTTCTTTTTAAAGACAATTCCTTTTTCTTAGTCCCATGTGTGAGATGATTTGAAAGCTCCATGTCACTACTGTCATTCTCCAAGGAGAAACTACACCGGACTTTTTTTTTCTTCTTTTTGAGTATTTTAATTCGTTCCTCTGATTCTTCATGAAGTTGTAAATCCAGATGACCTTTCATATTCACAAAGCTTTCTAAATGAGCTTCTCTGAGTAATTCACAGTCAACCTTCTTCTTCTTGTTTTTCTTACCATCCTTTGGTTGCAATTTGTGTAAACATTCATCTTTTAAATTTTCCTTTTTCCTTTTCTTTTTCTTGAGATGGCCATTGTTCTCAGTTTTAATGACAGTTTGAACATCTTCCTCAATTTTAATGATAGTCTTCACTTTTTTCTTTACAGGCTCCTCATGAAATTCTTTTCTCTTTTTCTTTATTGTCATTCTAAAAAAAGAAATGAAGATGTGAGTGAACTGCTCCAAAGAGACGATGTCTTAATTTACTTTATTCTGAAACCATTCCTTATCTCCCATTGTCCCTGACACACTTCCTAATTTCAGTCTGCTTTCTGTGATGGGGAACCAGACTATACTGACATACAAACACATACAGAAAATACATTTACTGGACCAATTCATTTTACCCTGTTGTTGAGTGTACCTTGTCCTAGTTAGTTTGCAAGGTTCTCTTTGTGTTTCACAGCAGAATATAACATTTTCACAGAAATACCTGGAACAGCAAAACACACCCGTGTGTGTATATAAACAAATACAATTAGGGTGTGATTTTTCACTTAACACTGAACTTCACACCACTCTACTGCCCACTCAGCATTGCAACATCCTTCTAACGCACCTTAATTATCACTTTAGATTTTCTTCCATCTGTGATTTTTTATCTTTTCTCAGGACACTCATGCCAACGAATTGGCTACAACAGAGAAGCCTTTAGCACTCCCTTGCTGAGAAACAGTAATTGCTACTCGGTTTGTAATAAATAAACACACAAGATGTCAGGAGGGGATCCTGTCAAAAGAACAGCCGGTCCAGCACAGCTCACCGCGCCCGCCCACGGGCCGCACACCGGGCAGGGGGCGGCGGCCCGAGTCCCGCCCGGGCCCGCCACCAGCGCATCCCGTGCCGGACCGGGCCGGACCGAACCGAACCGAACCGAACCGAACCGAACCGGACCGAACCGAACCGGGCCGAACCGAACCGAACCGAACCGAACCGGACCGTGCAGCGCTCACCTCCCGCGCCCACGTGCAGCGCGCGCCGCCGCCCCGGAAGCGATCGCGCTCGCGCCCCGCCCCGCGCGGGCGCTGCCGGAGCCGTTGCCGCGGCAACGCGCGCGACGCGGCCATGGCGGCGGGCGGGCCGCGGGCCGGGGGCGGCGCAGGTGGGAGCCCCGGACCGGCTCCGGTTCTGGGCCCGGTTCTGGGTCCGGTTCTGCTGTGCTCTGCTCTGCGCGGCTCTGACCCCGCCGGGCACGGGTCCCTCCCCGAGCCCCCGCCGCCCCTCAGCCGCCCCTCGCTCCCCGCTCGGGCCCGGGCCGCCCTCTCCCCTCAGCCCAAAGCCGCCCTGCTCCGCACCTGCCCGAGGCCACCAGCGTGTCTGCTCTGGGCGTTGTGTCGCTTTTATTGTGGTAAATTCCCGACAGACAGACTCTGTGTGTTTCTGCTGTGGCAGGTTTGCCCACACCGCCCTGGGAAAGTGATTTACCAAAATAAGAGAGTTGGTCTATTACCGATACTCAACTGTCAGTGACAGACAAAAGACTCTCTAGCAATTTAAAGTTACAAAGTGTGTGTTTAAATCCTCTGATACACACTGCACAATCACAGGTGATCACAGAGTTTATTTATTGGCAAAGGATTCAAACAAATACATATTCATAATAACAGCCCCTCCCATCCCTGCTTCCTATGGTAATTAGCTTGAATAGCAATTAAGCATTGATTGACTTCTGAAATTAAATTTGGGGTCGTTTTCGTGGGGAGGGGTCTCAAAAGGAGGAAGTAATATGACAATACAAATGATTTCTGGGGATAATCCAGTTTTCCACAGAATGAGTTCTGGTGCATTGTCTGTATTCCTTTGGATCTGCTCACAAGTTTTGTCTTTTCCCTTTGTAAGCCCAGATGAGCAAACATGAAATGACAGACAATCAATTATTCAAGTTTCAGATAACTAGTCTCTTCTAACTTTAATTATTTTCAGCAAGGTAACTAAAATCCATTTTGCATTAAAATGGCCATTTTCAGCCTAGGGTCAGACAGGCTTTGCCTCAGTGCTCTGTACTGTGGGATCTTTGCTTTTCTCATATCAAGTTCCTTGTCCTGGTCCTTTATTTTTCTTAGCCTGGCTCACTCAGTAATCCTTGAGGGTCATGTACAGCTTTTAGTTCGTTGTGTGTTTTTGTTTGTTTGTGTAGGTTTGTTGTTTTTTTTTTTTTTCTTTTTTTTAAGTGGAGACAGTAATACTTGTCCGTGGGATTTAATTGCTTATAAAGGAATCCAGTCTGAAAAGCACTCTTGTCTACTAGTAAAAACAATAGTTAATTCTGTGCAAGCATGTGCATTTAACTTGTGTTGAAATATTTTGAATTATTATTTTGGTTAAAAATCCTTTTCCCAATAAAGGGTTCTTTGAACAGTGGGAGCCTTGCACTTAAAGCTCAAGGGAGAACATGACAAGAGTCTCTAAAGTTCTTGCTTGTTTTAAAACCTTAGATTTCATGTTAAACAATTACTGCATACTGACTTTCGTTCTTTCAAACCTAAATAAATACATTTAAAAAGAATGTTGGTTTAGGAGGAAAATAAAATTTTTAGGGTCTCCTGGTAGATGTGCTTTATTTTTAACTTTTAGAGCATGAAGCAGAACAGCCTCAATTCTCAAATGTTCCTGAAACAAAACAAGATCCTGAATCAAAACAAGGATCAGTGAGTACAGTTCAAGTAAAAAATCTGCACAGAGATGGATTTAATATATTTTAGACAACTAAGTGTGAAAATTAGGTACCCACAGGTTAGACTCTATCAGAAGATGAAACAAAACTTATTTTTCAAACAACTTATTTGAACCAGCGAATGTAATATTCCAAATAATTGCTTGCATTTTAAGCAGCTTGGGTGATGATAATAGGAAAAGTTTATTTTCTTTCAAAGGTGAAGGTCAGAACTTCTGAACTAGAGGAAAGAGATGTTTAATCTTCTGAGTGGAAAATACTTATTCAGAAAAAGCTACCAGTATTAATTTCCAAATAATTACTATTTTTTACAATGGATAAAATATTTTTACAATTGTGATATCTCATCGTATTCTGTTAAATTTGGAGGATTTTACTGTGCTGGAAGTTGCAGAAGTTTTTAAAGTGTAATTATATATTTTCAAGTATTCAGAAAAATACATAAATAATACAATATTTGAATTAGAAATTATAATTCCATCATTGTTAACTGACCTTATAATTTTTTTTTTCTGTTGAATTGCTTTGTGTATTTTTGTCTAGTCTGTTGGGGTATTTAGACAGAATAAATTTATTTGGAACAGGAGCCCTTGGAAGAAGCAATGTTGCAGCCATTACCTATGGAACAATATTTTTCTGCCTCTGCAGACCAATATGTGCTTCCCATACTTGGGGAAACCCCCTCTGGAGAACCCCCTGATCCAAAAAAATGTAAGTATATCCCAAACTGGGATCAATAGGCTAAATAGACAATTGAATTTGAAAACTGCTATCAAAATACTGTCTTTACCATCTAATTACAGATGAGACTGGAAACAGCTCTGAAGTTTTGTTCTTCCCCTTTTATCAACTCCTTCTTTATAATAAATTCACCAAGCAGCAGTGTGTTGCCCTTCATTTTGTCTTCTCTTCCATTAATTCTTGCTCATTTGGAATTCCTGTGCAAATCAGAAGCAGTGTTACCCTTGGCTTTTAAATAAATAGTGTCCTCCCAATTATGAACATTTTCTGGCAGTATATGAGCCAAGTAAAGGTATAAAGCTGAGAATAAATTCAGTTTCAGCTGTGTTGCCAGAAGAGAACACTCTTATCTCTTAATATTTGAATGGAGAGAGGTGCCAACCCAGACCTGCCTGAGAGGGGGAAAGTTGCATATATGAAGTCATGTTAAAATCTCTGAAAGATCTGCAAGTATGAAGCAGTTGTGACAAAGAAATCACAGCACCACTAAAATATACCCTTTGGTTTTTCCTCTGTCTAGAAATTCTGCTAATGCAGATTGTAAAGGGCAAGAGATACCCAAGTGGTCCAACTGCAGCAGCACTGAGTTCAGCACAGGCCAATTTCTTCCTGTCAGGGTAAATGAATTCCCAGAGCTTTTCACTTCTGTGCCTGAACTGCTTCTGGTGTCTGAGGTTATTCACTGAAAACTCAATCTGACATCTCTGGGGCACTCTGGGTTTGCAGTGTTAGTGCACCTTTGTTTGGTTGTGTTTGTGTGAAATCCAAGTGCTCAGCTCTAAGTGAAGGCTCTCCTGTTTTGCTCAGGTTCTACTCGAGAATATTTGGAGTTTTACATATTCCCAGTGCTCTTACCTGGCCTGGCTGCACTTCTGCATGAAGCAGAGAAGGAGAAGTGTTTTGAGGTTAGTTTGTAGTTTTCATTTCAAATCACTGGCAGGAAGCTACAGCCTTTTATTTCACAGGCAGGGTTTTTTTAAAAATTTGGTCTTTTGCAAGAACACCAACACAATAATATGATATAACACATCATGGGTTGTTTTGGATCTGGTTTGAAATGTTATTTTCTCCAGTAATTCAGAACAGGTTACATTCTACATGAACCTGATCATTATGAGAACCTCTAGCTCTCTACAAATCCTCCTTAAATATCTGATTGTATCTTCCCTAAATAGTGTTGTGTGTTAGAGGAACAGACTTGCTTTCAGATTAATCCATTTCACTCATTTGAGGGTGATGTACAGAACTTGAATTTTACTTTATGACTCAATTTTTTTTGCTGGTCTGGCATTGCAATAAATTTTCTGTTTTAACTTGTTTTTCTTTGTAAATTCTATTTAACTGGAAGACAGGGTATCCAGCATGAATGAACTTATAAAATGCAGATTTAAAAGTAATTGCTTGCTACATGTGTTTTTATAAATTTGTTTTCAGTGTATGTGTGGAGAGACATTCCTCATAGTCTATAGGGAATGCTTAAAAATCCACTAGAATTTCAGATCCAAACCTGCATATTTAATACCAGTTATTTGAAATTTTTCTGTCTTCACAAAGTTTGTGTGTGTCTATAAACTGATGGATTTGCAGGTAAGTATTTGTATCTATAAGCTGTGATGAATACAGGTGAAATAGAAAAATGGTTCATTGGCATGACATCTGTCTGTCATTCCTGCCATCACATTTCCATTACCTAGCCAAGAACAGATTGAACATAGATATTATTCATCACACTTTTAATAAAATCTATATTGATTCTTTTTTTTTTTTTTTTTTTTGGAAGCTTGTATCCTTTAGGAGAAAGGCATGTCCTACAAATGGTTTAAAATACAGTCTTTGATAGATGTTAGCTATTTCAGAAGGCAGCAAACTTAAATACAAGAATATTTTTAAAATATTAAAATTCTTAGAAATATTTCTGTTTCAAACTCAGAACAAATCTAAGGTTACTTTGTCTGTAAGTGATTATTTTCTAATGTATAGAAACCTGATAAAAATGAGTTCAGATTATAGGAAACACTTGTGTGAAGAGCTGCCCTGCTACTGGGGAGCCAAGCTTAGGAAAGCAAGCTGATGTCAGGTGCTAGTTTTCCACTTTGACCTCATTTCTTCCTCCTTTTGAATAATAACTAGGAAAACAATAGCTCTTTGTGCTTGCCATGTAATTGAATATTTGTGTTCTTTTCCATTGCTGTCCAGGTGCTTGCACTTGCACATTCTGTTTCCTTATCTGACATAAATACATGACTTTTAGTTATCCTTTAGTTTGGTAACCAATGTGTTGTTCCATATGGATTTGGAGGGGGAAAAACACAATTTGCTATAATTTGTGTTAAAATGGCTAATGAAATAACTTGAACTGAATTTTAGGATCAAAAGCAGAGTCCTTAGAAACACAAAGTAGGAACAGGGAGAAAGGATCTTGTGATAAACATATTGGAATACAACTTCTAAAAACAAGAGAGCAACAAAGATTTAAAAGATTCATGGAATTCACGAGACAACAGGACATGAAGAAGATTAATTATGATTAAGTTAACTGAAATAATGAATGATGGGAGTTTGAATTCTGGTTAGACATGAGTCATTAAAGCCTGCAAAGGGCAGTGCATAGAGTAAAGCAGTGGAAGATAAATGGAAGAAGCACTGGAAGGAAAAAGGAATATCCAAACTGCAACCAGTGAATGTGCCAGGAGAAGAGAGAGGATGTGCTGAGGGACAATGAGGAGTGGGATTGTGATGAGAGGGACTAAAAGGTTCATGTTTTGAAGGGAAATTAAGATGAATGAGAAGGGAAAGTTAAATAGGAGAGGTTTTTAGCAATTGGAATTGTGTTAAGGAAGATCAGATCCTGGGGCCAACAGAGGAATTCAAGGAAGAGACCAGAGAAGGAGCATCCATGTCTGGAGAGGAGGAATCACATGGAAAATCAGGAAAGGGAAATGGTTGTGCTGGAAACAGAAACTTGTGTAGGAAAATCTTTTTTGAAAGGTGATAAAGAAACATAGCCACTTACATATTTAATTTAAAATAGGCTCTCTTGCATTATGTGATGCATTCAAAAAATCTGAAGAGTTAAAGCCTAGAAAAACCAGCTGCAGACTTCAAACTGACATAAATATGAGAACAGTTTGCAGAAGCTTCATTTTTAAATTAGAGATGAAAGAAACCTATTAGGTTGCCCAGTGTATTCCCTCACTGATTTTTTTTTCCCTACCATAAGTTCTCCTGTGTTTTATCCCATCTGCTGTCAAATGCCTACAGGGTGAATACTATTTTCTTAAATCTTTTCTCTCATGAGAAGTGACTAATGCATTCATTTTTCAACATTAAACTGAACAATGTATAAATGTTTTTATTAGAATAACTGACTTTTCTTTTTAGTCAACTATCACAGAAGGAGGAAGCTGTATCAGGCTCTGTAATGAAATATATTATATTTAAAATTATGATAGATCAGGGAAAGGGAATGGAAGAAGCTTTCCTAATGACTTTGCCATCTTCTGATCACCAGTATATTTTCATCATTATTACCAAGCACATCATATTTTAACAGAAAAATGGAAAATTAAATCTGAATATAAACAGTTTATAAATGCATCTGCAGGTTAACAATGCATATTGTGCAGATATTTCCTGTTTTTTATCTGGATTCATACAGCATAGGAGGAATGTGTCAAAGGCAGGTCAATTTATGTAACTTTTTCCCTTTATACATGTTGACTGCTGTGCAACTAATGATTTAATTCACTAGCAAAATAAACTGTTTCCTGGCAAAGAAAAGAAAGTAAAAAATATTCAGCTTGACTGAATTCCTGTCTGCTAAGTTCACTGCCTCTAACAAGGATAAAACAAGATGAGCTTGATTCCTTTGGTGATGGCTGTTTTGACAACCCTGTTCTGATAATTTTTTTCCCATTGCAAAGGAAAAGCAATTGACTTAAAACAGATTAAATTACAACTGCTAGATTAAACTGAATTTTGTTGTCAAAGTGTAGAATTTATTCTCTGAAACAATTCCCTGAGTAATGGGACCTGTTTTCATCCTGTGATTGAGAGTAGCTGTGCAGAGATGATCAGACTGTTTGTTTAGGATTCTGTGCATGTCAAGATTTGGCCATTTAACATCTGAAGTGACTCACAGAAGGCTCTGCAGTGAAGGCATTGCTCTCTGGAAGTTTAGGTGTTTTCCTCCTGGAACAGAATTTGTTATTTACATAAATGTGAAAGCTGCATGAGGAGCTGTGTTTCTTCCCAGCCAAGCACTCAGTGGTGCCCTACCTGAACCCCAAAGCTCTGGATGTCACAAAATAGATCATAAAGGCTCAGGATTAATAAATCTTTTATTGAGATCTCATCTTCTGTCCTTCTGCCTTTGTGTGTGTTAGAGTCAGGCTGTATTTCTACCAAGGGTAAGATTCTCTTAGAAAATGAAGGGTTTTCCTGGGTATCCTGCAGGGCTGCCCTGCAGTCCAGCACTGAACTCCACACTTGTCATCCCCCAGCCACAGGAGTGCCCTGTGTTCTTCCCTGGGCAGTCTGCTCCTCTCACCATGCTCCTCTTCCACTTCACCTGTGCCTGACCCCAGATCATGGCATATGCCATAAACTGAAAGAATGATTCCATGTAGAGGAATTTTTCCTGCCTCTCTGTTCACATCTGAGGATAATGCATAGAATAAAGTCATTTTCCATGCATTAGATTTTCAATTACATGTTTATTGTATTTTCTTTAGCAAGTGGTAGTAGTATCTCAACTTCTTACATATTAATCAAGACTTCAGCCTCTTTTATGATACTAAACATTTTCACAAAAGCATTTGACCAGTGTGAATTGTTTTCCTGAGAAGCAATTATTGGAGCTGAATCTCCTGCTTGACAGGGTGAGTGTTGGGATGGGAGCTCAGCTGCTTTTAACCCAATGGCTGCTATTGTCAGGAAGCTCTTGGTGCCCTGGGGCTGCAGGGGCTCAGTGTCTTTTGGGATTTTGTGGCTGTGAGCATCCAGAACATCCCAGAGAGATTCTGAAGGTATTGATCAAGCTCTTCTGTTACTCCAACCAGAACTCTGTGTTCTGTTCTCCACATTATGGTTACTGCACTTTGTGATAAGCAGAATGAGCACCTGTACTCATTCATACATTCAGCCTGTCAAGATGGAATGTGGAGAGGAAATCCTTAAAAAAAAAGGGATTTCCTAACCATTCTGGCCTTATCAAAATCCAGGTTCTGAATGGCTGGCTGTGGTATTGGCTGTACAAGGCCCTAAGGATAACCTGCTGCAAAACCTTCTGCAAAATTCTCTGTTGGGAGCAAAGGGCACAAATGTTTTGCTGTGAAGCTCCAGGTTCTTACTTGCTTCTCAGTAATGCCCATGGTTTCTGGGGACAGACAAGAGCCTTCCTTTGGTTTTGCTTTCCTTTCTGGACCACCCAGCAGATGATTTGATCAGAGCAGCTGTACAATACTCTGTCTGTGTGCATTCACATCTTCAGGATGGTTCCATCAGGAGGAAACAACATCAAATCAATGTTCCTTTTGTGTTTTGGAAGAAGTGAAGTATATTGAGTATGATAATAGAACTTTAAACAAAATGGTAAGGAATTTACAACATATTTTAATATATGAGTGAGTTCTGTTAATTTCTTCACAATGACATTGTCTCTTAGAACACCATTCATAGATCTTTGTTCTAGATATACTGCAGCAAATATCAAGATAATATATGTAGAATTTTCTCATTCATAGTTTGTCTTGAAATCATTCCACAAAATTTCTAAAATTTTGGCTGAGCCTCTGACTGTTGGCAGTAGCAATAAAGAGTAGACAGAGTAATGTACTGTATATTTTATTTAATAAAAGCAGTCAATTTAGCTTAAACATATGACCAATCCAAAGATAATAAATAATTTGAAACTATCTTCTATCTTTAGGGAAAAAGAACCAAATTTATTCCCTCTGATTTCCTAACTGAGTGGTTATACAAGTAAGTTAATCATGTTTTTTGCTACTAAGTATGTTCAGTGATTCCAAGGCACTAATTTGCAAATTGAAGAGCTGAAATTTAAATTAATATGAGTTGTTTTCCTTTTTCTTTAGCAAGAATCCAAAGAGGAAAGATGAGTCATTCACAGAATTGTTTTCCATTCCTTTTGTTAAGGACTGGCTGAAGGATCGGTAAGATATTGCAGTACTCAGAATAATCTTTTCTCATTTTATTCTTTGCCCCTGCTATCCCAAAAAAGTAGTAGAGCCTCAATGTGTTGCAACTGTGCCCTCAAATTGCTTTTTACTGTGTGCAACAAAGAACTATGGGATAGTTTCTAACTGGTTAGTGTATTACTTACAAGGTATTTTGTACCAGAATTGTTCACAGATGACCAAATTTCAAATTCCTAAACATTTTAATTGTGGAATCCAGGACATTTAAATAGTCTGGTAGTATTATGAATATCTTTGTACTAAGGAGTAAAGCAACATTGTCAGTGCTGCTTCCTCCTATGGAAATCTTTGAGAGTATTATCAAGAAATTCTTCTCTAACTGTAAGCAGCTGCTTTCAAAATATCTGTAACAATCCTTGTGTGAGGATGCATTCCTGTACACATTTATAACTTGGTTTTGGCAACCTCAATCATCTATTCCTTGGTATTTTTGTAGAACCAAGCAGCATGATAGTTTTGAAAAAAATGCTACTGTCCTTGAGACTGCATTTCCTTTAAAATATAGCTGCTGTGTGAGAAAAGCAAAGGGTTAATCCACAGTGAGGGAATAAGAAACTCACAGAGGTCAGATTTTAAAGAATTTTTTCAATTTGAAAACTTTACTGGAATCTTGTAGATACATTTACTTTGTTACACAATGTAAGTGGAAATTGAGCTTTTTTTGAATTCTTGACATGTTACACTTGGAACCTTGAGACATCAGTGGAGCAAGAGAAAAGCTGCTTATCACAGGTCTTTGTGGATAACCTGGTGACAGTGTCAGAAGGGTTAACTTTGATTTCTGAGAGCTGGTCATGTGTAGGACATTTCTGCAGTACAAGACCCTTTGGAGAAGGACCCATTTCATCTCAGCTCTGATCCCTTCAGCCCTCCTGCTGTCCTGCCCCAGCTGTTCCATCCTGTCAAGCTCAGTTCTTGCCAGCCAGTGCCCATTTAAGGCTGGGGTTCTGCCCTTTGTGAAGTGAGCATGAGCTGCTGCCTGCTTGTTGCCCCCATTCCTGAAGCACACAGAAGAGCCCTGGGCCAGTAAGGTTTTGACACCACAGGATTGTGAGGATGGATGTTTGTATCAAAGATAAAATCTCTAAGATCACAATTTTACAAATGGTTCTCTTGGAGGTAAAGCTGAACAAAAACATTCCCTGCTCTCTCCTGTTCTTCACCCCAACCTGGTTGTAGGCACCCTAATCAGTAGAATTCTTGATTATTCTGATCAGGGCTACTCTGAGCTAGGAATCTATCTGCCAAAATGTGTGAGGAGGGTTTGTACAGCTATTTAAAACAGATCATTTCTCCAGTCTGCTTCACCTTGGAGAGTGGCAAACCTGTGTATTGGCACAAACAAAGGATTAAAATGAAGGGCTCAGGGCAAGGTGAATAAAATAAATGAGCTGCTAAGACAGAGAGGTGCTGCTAGGAACTGCTTAAGTCAGCTTTGCCAACAGGAGAAATACACTGTGGAATCACAGCCTGGATGACTCATAGCTTCTGTTAGTGCTGGTGCTCCTAAATAACACAGAGACAGCTCCACAAGGACACTCAAGTGTCAGAGTCCTACTTCAGCTGATACACTTCACATTAAATCCTCTAAACAAGTAGGCCCTTAAAAAATAATTATTAAAATTATTATTCAAAAACTACTTTTAGTGAGCTTATCCTAAAATTACAGATTTTAAAAAATGCTGCTTCTGAAGGGAGCAAAGTGAAGGCTGCAATATTAAATAAGAATAAAAATAAGAAAATTTATTATTATGTCCTGGATATGTAATAAATAGTTTATTATTATATTCTTCCAGCTATCACACTTAAAATCTAATTGATTCTATGCTTTTAATTGTCATTTCCATTTCTATTTTTAAAGGAGTTTTCATTTTTGAACAGGATTAAGAATATATAAAAGGCAATGTACTAAAATGTGCTGGTCAAGTTTTGATGGGAAACTTCCTTATCCCAACTGTTTAGATGGGTATATCAGTGCCAAGCAATTTAATGCTTAAAAAAACCCCAACAAAAATCACCAAAACAAAAAAACCCCAGAGGAATATTATTTTTTTCTATCCCAGATTCAGCTCTTTTTAATATATTCCATACTTGAGTATGACTTTTTTGGCTCTCCTCCAGTGCCTCCAGTTTCTTCTTTGAAGCTGGATTTTTTTTTTTTTTTTAAGAATAGTAAAAGCCACAGTCTTATGAGCTTCACTTTCTGTGCAATGCATTTCTAAATGAGTTCTTGCAGCCTACTTTTCCCCCATAAGGAGACCTAAATGCTGCATCACTTTTCTGAATTATCAATGCAAACCTTGTACCTTCAAAACCTAGTTCTTGTAGGTGAAGGATCCTGTAAAATTTGGATTTGTTTCTAGCTTTAGTGTAAGAATTGCTGTGACCTCTTAGTCTTGCACTGAGTTCTGTATGTTACCAGTAGCCCTGACAGAATATTCCATCCCTTGGGGACCCTCAATTCCCCAAGCAGATTTCCAAAGCAGTGGAAGGAGCAGCTTCAGTGCTGATTGATAATCTCCAAGACAGACATTTCTGCTGCCCTGAGGACAGCTGCACCTTTCAGAGGGCAGAAAGTGGAGTTTGAACACAGCAGCAGCACACTTGGATTGGGCACCTGCTGTGAGACCAACTGATGGACCTGCTCCTCCATTCCAGGCTGCTGAGAGAACCAAGGAGGGGAGATAGAGCTGGGAATGTTTTGTAATCCTATAAATGTGCTAATGAGCAGCACAGTTGCCTTTTGTCAGCATTTCCAGGGGTGTTTCTGGTTGAGCAGCACTGAGGCTCAGTTGCAAGGAACCAAGCTCTGTGCACTGAATCAGGCCAGGGATGTCAGTGACTCTGATTATGCTCTGATCCCTCTGAAATGTTACTTTTCTGGCATAGATAGTCTAAGTAACATGGCAGCATAATTTCCCAACCTTCTTTAGCATTTTAATGAAAGAAATATGAAGAAACTGATGAAACACTGTTGCCCTACTCTGTAAAACATGATATCATGAAAGTCTGTCATGTAAATTTAGCAGTATGAGAGCATTGTTCAACATAACCCTGACCTTACATCCAGTGGGAGGGAATGGTGCATGGTATATGCACCTATCTTAGGAACAAGAATAAGCATTGCCTGGCTTTTGAATAAAAAGATAAAAAGTAATTCACAAGATTTTTTTAATTTGCATTTCCTCTTTTTTTCGAGGTATTTACTTGCTATCTAATTCAGAAGGACACATTTCCTGGTTTAATCTGTATGTACCAAAAAAAATGTACAGACACAGAGAAAATCACTTTATCATGGCTTTACTGAAGTAGGCAGCTATGATATAAATGATTACTAAATTATGAGTAGTGGCTTTTTGCCAAATATCTGTATCCACATATATACACATTGATTTTTTTTTCTCCCTCCCCCAGATATTTTAATTGGGTGAAGTCTGCTGGTCTCAGCTGCCTTTACAGTTGACTTCATTGTCAGCTCTCAGATGGCCAACAGGGGTAATTTTGCACGGGTGACTGATATTTTTTCTTTCCATAATATGCCCAGTTTCTACAGGCTGTGCTTTCTGCACACTGCCATATTTCATTGGTTTGTGTCTAAACCAGCCATGTTTGCAGTATGCTTGATTTGCCTTATATTTTCTTCTTTAATTTTCTTTAATAATTTAAGCTTTAAATAATATTTTATTCTAATAATGGAAAGCCCAACAAATACATCTCCATGAATGTTATTCTGTGTGCTTCCAGGTAAAAATTGCCATTCAAGTAAAGTAGCAGAATTCAATATAACAAAGGAGAATTTTTTTTTTTTTTATTTAAAAACTGTGTGTTGAAAGACTGCAGAAATTTTCTGTGTAAAATATTTATATCTTGTGATGGTGCTTTATGGGGTTGAAGGTTTTATGGCTGTAATATCTGATGCATTAAAAATGCTTTAATATATGTAAATGTTGTCAAAATGGCAATGAGAAAACTGAAAACTTATTAGTGCTTTGTGACATCTTCCTAATGTTGCTGTTGGAGCCCTAAGGGGAGTTTTTCATGTTTTCAGCACACAAAGTCTGACCTAAAGTACACAAACAGAGATGGAAATTTTCCCGTTGACATGAGTGGCCTTTGGAATAGGTCCATGTTTAGTTTCCTTCAGTCCAGGCCCACAAACACTCTCACAGACTACATAAATATTGGTCCTAGGAGAGAGAAAGCTGAAGTAATGCTTTGTGACTTCCAAAATATGTAGCAGTTTGCAAAGAGCACAGAGAGCTGAGCTGGAGCATTGAAATGGGCACCTCCTCCCAAGGAGAGTCTATTGAGGCAAGAAATCCACTGTCATTTTCAGACAGAACTCAAGACAAAAGATTCTTGCTCTGCTGTTTTTTGGCATGTTCTCATTATAAAGACTTCTTGCTGTGCTTCCTCTAATACCTCTGACATTCCTGTTAGAAATCACCTGTTCTTCCCCAGTCTCCTGTTGGTTACATCACTCTGCCTCCCCACATAACAACTTTCTTATGTTAGTTCCACACTGTCTTGTCTTTTTGTCATGTCTTTTCTTCATTATAAATAGATAAGCAAGTATATAAATAGATAAGCAAGTATATAAATAGTTGGTATGTGTTTAACTGTTGAATTCATATTATCACTATGGTCACTTTGATAAGACTCTTAAATGTATTTATAAAGTTTTTAAATCCAATTCACTATTGACAGTAAAAAGGAGTTTTTATTTGGACAAGGTGATAGAGAAGTTTAGACTTCTGCTAACTAGTCACACTTTGTTTGGTTGCAGTTTCTCTTTTAAAAAGTTTAAATTTGCTTATTCCCACATTTACAATATTTCAAAAATGTTCTCTCCATATAATGGGCTAAAATGTTTTCTTGTAAGGATTTTTTTTTCCTCAAATACTAATAATCTTATTCTAGTGCATTTAGATTGTTGTAAAAGAAAACTAGTGATTGGGAATTTATTTTTGACCATGGAATAGTTGTGTTAATACTGAAAATGTTACAAAGAAAGGTCTCAGTTCACACTCTGTTTGACCTGTGAAAATGTTCCAGGGTATTTTTCTCAAGTGTCTGTGGGAATATTTCCCAGGAAATCTGAGAGGCTCATACAGTGCCCGTGTAATATTTGATCAATATATGTAATTGATTTTAAATACCAGGTCAGATGAATCAGTTCTTCAGTGTCTGATTGCTTATGAAGCACCATTTTCCTGCTTTTTGGCTAAATGATCTTAGTAACATTTATAAACAGAGATTTTTTGAGATGTTTCTTTTGAATCAAAACAATACTTTTTCATTATTGCACACTTTTGGAGATCTGGATAGGCATGTGAGAAGAAAGACCTAAAGAAGGCAGCTGTTACTGCAATGTTTCTAGGTTCTATCATTAGGAATAAGAAATGCTGCTAAGATGAAAGATAACTTAGAGAAATTTCCAGCAGAGATTTTTTCATTGTTCAAACCAGCATGTGATTTTTTGGAGTATTTCCCGAAACAAAGACCTTTTCAGAATCCTTTTTTAGAGTTATGCAGATCACCATGGTCATTAACTTGCATGTCTCATGTTTACCCCAATTCTGTGGTCTGTTCTTTTGGATTATGATCTTTTCAGTGCCTCTGTCATTGCCTGTGTTTGTACATGATCTAAATATTCAAGAACAATAATCATCACAGCCAAAGTGGAGTCAATGTGGTAATTTTATTTTATTATGAGGCCTCATCCTTTTCATTTCTGTTGCTTCAGTGTTTCTAGAGAAGAGTTTTCTAGCAGCAGAGAGAAGCCCAGGCCATTCTGTGATACTCACCTGCCCAGGCACTGCTGCTCCCTGCAGGCTCCTGGCTCCAAGGCTTCAGTGGAGGTTTGTCTGCTGCTCTTAGGAAACAGATTGGAGCAGCAAGAGCCATTGCAAAACCCTGAATTATATACACTGAACATTTTCTTCATCACATTTTTTCTTATTTTTTTCCCCCAAGGAAGGATCAGGCTTATTGGTAAGAAAGACTGGGAATGTGAAGACAATCAGAGTATTGGGAATGTGAAGACAATCAGAGTATTGGGAATGTAAGAATCAGAGTTTCTGGGCATTGCTGTGTGGAAATGCTGCCTGAATTCAGTGCCAGTGTGACTATGAACCCCCAGAGATTTTTTGTCTGTTTTGGAGACAAGATAATGGAGGGACTCTTTTCCTCCTTTTTTCAGAATTCATTGAGAACTCCATCTTCTGAAATCAGATACATGTCTTCATTGAGAAGCTTTTTCAATGCCTCCTACATTTATTTAATGAAAGTCTGTTTTGTATCTTCTGGGTGTGAAATTCCTTGCATAATGTCACATAAGTAGTGAATATCTCACAGAATCAAGATCTGCACAAATTTGCTCAGAAAGCAAGAAACATGTTTCTGGAATCTAATTTTGGTCAGTGTCTGCTTTATGCAGATTTGGTAAAACCAAATACTTAAGAAAAATAATTTTTCTGATGCTTTTTTACAGTTGCAACTTATATTATATATGTATATCTAAATAGATATCACTGTTTCATATATGGGCTTTTAAGATTGTGCATAACCAAGGACTGAAGCAGAATGTAGTGAGTGTGCATGGAACAGTCAGTTTGCATCTTGGAGGCATCCAGCTGTCTTCTGCCACAAATGACAGACTCCTCTTTCCCTCCTTCCCTGCTGAGGGGTGATCTCCTCTGCTCAGATTCTATTTTCATTTGACCTGCAGACAATTGTGTATATTCTCCATTTGTTCCCTCACACCAAACTGGACCTGGCATGACATCTGCTCTTTAAAGCTGTGCCATTGAAAGGATTGATATCTGCCAGTGCCTGTCATACTAAAAATTAAATCCTGTTCTTGTTTTATTTTTAATATTGCTTTCTCAGATTTAGTGTTGGATTATTCGATAGAAATTTTTATAATTTAAAAATGAAAGCAAATGAATGCTAGAGTTGACCTTGCAGGCTAAGAGAAGTCTCAAGTTGTTCTATGGAGATGTACTCATTCTTAGAGGGAGTTCAGTGTCTTTGATATAACTGCTGTAAAATATGTAGGTCTTCCTGTGATTTTCTCTAAGTTTTGGTTTTCAAAAAGATCTAAAATAGAACAGAGGATGAAAGTCTATCAGGGAAACCAGCACAGCCCAACTTCAGATTTTTAAGTCTGATTATAAGAAGCTGTTATCTTAGGAAGCCTTGCTTGTCCAGCACTTATGATTTCCCCTGAGCAGGAGAAATGCTAATTAATGTACACAGAACTAAGGGTGGTTTAGCTTAATGGAGAGACTTTTCCAAACAGACCAAGGTTTTACTTCACATTAAAATAAATGTAGGCCAAAACTCAGCTGACATGATGATGAGACCAATTTAGCTTTGACTCCACTAAAACAGAGGAGTCAATGTAGCATTAGATAAGAGGTAAGTTCTGCTCCAAGTTAAAATTGCTGCTGCAGTGGAGACAAGCCCTGAGAGAAACACATCAGAGAGCACAGGAAGCTTACTAGGGCAGAGACTAATGTGAATGAAATTAAGTGAAAGGAAAATGTGAGCTGTCAAACCTCCTAGCTTGGGCTATAATATGCCATAAATACATTTCCAAAAGATATTGCAGCATTTTAGCCAGAAAATGTGAGACTGCCTAAATGAATAGCTGGTTATTGATGGGCTTTGCAGTGTATATATTCATTGTAATAGAAATATTATAGCTCATGTTCCTGCATGGGCTGCCAGTGTCTGTAGGTGGGTGCTGCATCCAAATTCATCATGTTCTTGAGATTTTACCATTAAAATTGGTAGCAAGGGGATCACCAAATATTCTTTCAAACTACCATATATTTTGGTTGAAAATATGCTTGAGTTCATAAATGTATTACATTCTTTTATCAACAAAAGAAAGTGTATATGGTATCAAAAATAAAATTGCAGCATTTTAAGAACTAGTTTAGACATTTCTAAGGGTGTATTCATGTTATGCAGATACAATAATAATTATTTTTCAGCAAATTTAAATTTAAAGTGACACCATATTGTAAGTGAATGTACTAAGATATGTTAATATATTGTGTATTTCATGTAATAAACATTTACATTGAGTCTGTTCATTATTGCACACACTGTATAACCTTCCCTGCTTTACAAATGGCAGACTGCTTTACTTGCCCACCTCCTTCCCATAACAGGGGAGTTTGAAATACATCTAGAAAATAAGAAATGTGACTGTGCTTGATGTGACTTTTGTATGTTCTTGTTTTAAGAAGGGATTGTTGTAGTGTATATAACAATGCATTTGTGAAGGACATATTCTTTGTGCATTTTGTTTAATAATAAGAAATTGTGTTTTTCAGGCTCCTGAACAACGTTTCTCTTTTTGATCAAATATGTTAAGGAAAAAAAGTGTTTTCCATTTATAGACTGGCTGTTTATAAATTTATTTTTTTTTTAAGTCCTAGGCCACCAATTCCTCTATCTCTGCTTCTATCAGAAGAAGAAGCAAGCATTCTGATCCAGTCCTTCTGGAGAGGTTATCGGGTAAGAATAATCTATAATTATTGTGCTTGATGTTGAAAACTGTAGGGCTGTGAAGGCCCTGGGGAAAATCCTTACATAAATTTTAAGTAGGAGATTCTATAAATAGCTGCTGAGACCCCTATGGTTCATTGGCTTTGGATGTTGCTCTGCCTTATGCCTAGTGACTACAATTTTTTTTCACAGGCATTTATGCTGATGTAATCACACTGTTTTCCTCAACAACAACAAAAAAATCCACAGAAATTAGATTTTCCAAGGTATAATTAACACAGAACAATTTTCTTTCTTTGATTGAAAGTTGCTTTGGGTAGTTCTCAAGGATGGAGTGTTATTTTGCTTCATGCAGGGATATGAGTGAGTGAGGAGGATTGGTGAGGTCTGTTGAGCAATAATAGCATTCAGAAAGAAAGGACAAGGAATTGAGAGCAGGACTGAGACAGGAGATTTATGAGAGGCATGAAGGCTGTTATTGAAGGAAAAGGAAACCAAATGACAGGCAGATGTTGTGAGGCACACTGGTGACATTCCCAGTGCCATTCCAGTTTAATGGAGAAAATCAAGGTGCATAAAATAAATACAAATGTAATTGTCCAGTGCTGTTATTTTGGAGGGTAACAGCCATGCTAACCCTAGGATACTAAATAAATTATTTTGAAAAGTTCTGTCAAATATATTTTTTAAAAGCTCTAACCTTCACACCTCCAGGAGAAGTTACTTGAAATTCAGGTGACTTTGGTGATGAAGAAATATCTTTTATTTCCTTTATCAAAACTTAAGCTTGTAAGTAGCCTCCAGATATAGCAGTAATTTTGTTGTGATGGACAGTGAGACATCTCTGCATGTCAGGTGTTCTTTAAATAACAATCAGCATAAAACACTCTCTACTATTTTTAACAAGCATGAATATATAAGTGGCTCCTATAATGTGCTGTGCAAAGACAATGAAATTCCTTGAAATGTTCTTCTTGACTGATGGATTTTTGTGACTCTTTCTGCTTGTTCCTTTTCCTTTATTTTCCTTTTTTTAAACACTGACAGCATTGACACTAACATTAATTAGCACTGACAGTATCCCTGCAGGCATCCTTACAGTGGAGACAACCATTATCCAATATCAGTTCTGTTTGCTGAACACTGCAAGGTTGCTCAGATATTTCTCCTTCTCTGAAAGGGCACAATCCTTCCTTGGATAGATGAACTTCAGGATTTTCACATTGATATTTATCATCCTAAACCAATTCCTAGAACTGAGAGAGAAAGTTGAGCTATAAAAGATAGGAGACATAAAAAATAATGCAGGCTGTAAAATTAGCTATTAATGTTTTACCTTATTCGAGGTGAAAGAACATGGGGTTTTAAAAATTAAAAATTGCAATCAGAATATAAAATAAAAATCGTTAGTGACAAATTACTACATAGGGCAATGTGTTATCCTTGGGGTTGCATATTAAGAGAACACTAAGCTTAAATGGGATTTCATCACATTAATGATAAGCATGTTATGAAAAATTACCAAAGAATTCAGATTATTTGCTTCTAAAATAAATAGCTCAGTCAGCTAATCCTGGTTTAATGTTAATAGTGGATAATAACTGAATACTTACAAATAATGCTTTCTAAAGATATTATTGTCAAAATTCTAAACTATTTTCTGAAGTTTTTCATTAAACCTTATTTTATAACTCAGATGATTTAGAACTTTGAAATACAGCTTTTGAAATAAAAATTTACACAGGCTGATAATGCTGGATAATTAAACATGAGCACACAGACCTGTGACACTGGGATGGAGAGACAGGGTAATTCAACCTTGCTCTTCCAAGACACATCTTCTCTGGACTCAGACATTTTTTGAGATATTTTGTTGATCATATTGATTTAGGCAGTAGAGTTTATCTAGTTATATAACTGACTGAATGTCATGTCTTCTCTTGATACTTCACTTGTTCCTGCTACTTCCAGCTGTCTGAGCATGCCAGGATCAAAAACACATGGCAAAAAATGCAAAAATGGATCAGGCAGTAAAGATTTTTCTATGTAGAGAGGAAAAAAGCTGTAGGAACAGAATTTTGAGAACTCTGATAGTAAAGCATGATCAAAACAATAAATTCATCCTTATCTGCAGCACATTGCAGAAAAACACTTGTTTAATTGTTGTAATAATAATTAATGTCTGCCATCAACCAAGTCCTTACTACAATCTTTGATACAGAGATATTGATGGGCACTCTGACAATTATTTCAAGTTTAATCAAGAACCAAATTCCAGAACAAATAGCAGTGGGAAATAGAACTGCTGAGTTCTCTGAGGAGATCACAGAGAGGAATACATTATCTTGAGAGGGCTCTTTGAGGGCCAGGAGGAGAATTCAAGTAAGACTTGAGCTCTGTCATCAGAATTCTTCCTTTTCCCTTCCCACCATCCTTTTTTATTGAGGTTCCATCCATCTGGCACAGGCCAGGGCAGTATTCAGCCAGGTGTCAATTTTCCAGGTGCTTTTCCAACAAAAGATGATATATTCCTTCCCCCCTCCACTGCAGAATCTGTGCTTAGTGCCATTTTTTTTTAATGGGATCTTTTTAATCTTTAAAATTTGCATAACTATTCTAGACTAACAGAATTTTTTCATTAATAGAATTTCCCCTGGTGCCTGTGGGTGAACCTTTAGTGTTATCCTTATCTGTTGTGGTTCTCACCTAGCACTGAAAGCACAGGGGCTTTGACTAAATCTTGTAATATCTTAGAGTTGAAATTGGACAGCATTATGTAAATATTCACTGCTATTTTATACATATCCCTTCAGCAAAAGCTGAAGATAAAAATGCATCAATTTTGCTTTGTACCTTGCAAAGTGCAGTTGTGCTTTTGCTATCACAGTTTATATTCTTTCCAGCAAGCTGTCACTAGCAGCAAAGGCTTAAACCTAGAAGGGCACACAAATATTTCCTGTTATTTCCAGCAAGTGTAGGAGTGAACTCTCCCCTCAAAGCTGAAACCCCTCCAGGGCTTCAGGCAGGGCTGCTCTGCAGGAGAGACATCTCAGTTTATGGACAAGGCTCTTGACTCTCTCTTTATTTGCCTGGAGATTTTGCTGCTAAGCCATGGCTGTTTCATCACTAGCATTGCACTCTGGGCTCAAAACAGAACTTTCTAAGGAATTATCAGTAGGCTAAACTATATCAGAACTATTATAATTAGACTCTATTGAGCTTATTTGGAACTTTTTAATGTGTTTTGTTAGATTCCTGTCACCTGTTTTCTTGCAGGTGCCATATCTGTGTTCTTTTTTCCTTTTTTGGGTCACTTTTTCGAAAAGACACTTTGTTCTAGGAGCTCATTTTACTGTTTAGATTTAATGCTGACTTTGGAGTATTTGAGCATCTGACTCTGCCTTTATCTCAGAACTCTGTATTTCACTGTGTATTTTTCACTGCACTGCTACTGTTTTATTTGCTTAGGGAGTCTATACAGAATCTACTATACTTGCCTTTTATCTTTTAACAGTTCAGAATTATTGTATTTATTTTCAATATTCAGAGACAACTGTGGCCCTGTCATGGGCCAAAATACAGGTTTTACACAGCTGAAGTTGTAAATGGACACATCATCTTTTCAGAAATGTTATATTTAGATATAGAGGTAGTAATTTCTCTATCTCCATGCCTCTTGCACTTCTGTCATTTATATGCTTGTGTCCCATAACCCTTTCCTTAACCCTTTCCTGTGCAGACAAACTGACTTCTTGTCATAAGGAATTATTTGGCTTTTATAAACATACATGGCAGCATAAAAGAAAAATGTGTCTTGCGAGCCTAAATAAATTACCCTGTGTTTGGATTATATTTTATTTTTGCAAATAGTATTTGATGGATTTAATAGGAAATTATCTTATTTTTTCTATAGCTGAAGATGTCACTAGTAGTCATAACTTCTTTAATTTCTAAAATCTCATAGCAGCCTTCTAAGAAGTCCTTATAACTTTTATAGAAAATACTACAGAACTATATAAGTAGAATGGAATATAATTGGAAATCTAAGATGTATCTGATGTCAAGTCACTGAGCAAAAGTCTTGGTTGTTTTTATTGATTGAGAACCTTGTATAGTATTTCTGCTCTGCCAGTGCACTGTCTGAAACAGCAAGTTATTTTCTCCTAGGTGGATTGAAAAGTGCTATGGGAGTTCACCTACTGTTTATTGCATTCTTAGCTGCAGCACAGGGGAGAAACCCTGAGAGGAAAGACTCCTTTTGATAAATAATTTATACTGTTTTCTTTAAGGTTTGGAGTTTTTTATCACTAGTGGAAAACTGAGTCGTGCTCTTTTGCCCTGTGTGTGTCTTAGCAAAGTGGGAGAAAAGCAGAGTGAAATGGAGAAGAGCCCAGAACAGAGTTCAAGAGAATAATTGCCAGTGTCTAAGATAATACTGGCAGGTCCCTCTCCACTGCTGCTCAGTGCTTTGTGCACTGCAGGTAGTAATTGTGTGAATGCAACACTCTGCTAATTAATCAAATCCTGCTTACAAGTGGGAGTAGCAGAGTGGTAAAAGCTGTTGATGCAGAGCCAGTTCACTTCTATGTTAGTAGGAACTGCACCACTATAAAAACAATACTAGAAAAATTCAACTTGCATCTAAATGAAATCAAGGCCTTTGTTATCATTTTTTTGTGGAAGCAGAATGATGCCTTTCATGAGGCAATTGACTGACAAAGAATAAATATCATGTATTGCGGTCCAATTACTTGAAAAAACAGATGAATGGTTGTCCTGTTTGTGAAACTTGTGTGGGTGGGATTGCCAGTCAGCCTGTTTGCAGCAGATGGCAGGTGTGAATCAGGTGGAATCAATGGAATGAATTTCCTTCTGCATGACCCTTCATGCTCCACCTCTGCTCTATTATTTTGGTCAGTGGGTTGGTTTCATGGTGTTATGCCTTTCTAAAAGCACTAATACCCTTCAGCATAAGGCTTTACATTTTAATTAACTCAAAAGTATTAGCATCTCACTGCAATCTCATTCTCAGGAGTCCTTGATAATCAAAGTGATCCCCTAATAGACATATTTATTTTTTCAATTGGATTTGTCAATTATGTGGATTTTATTTCTGTGTGAGCTGAAAACTGTAAACCCCTGGGACTTTGCTTTTACCTCAGGCCCAGCAGAGGATGGCTGTCACATATTTACCCAGCCACAGCCTTGTGAAAAAATAAATGTATCCTTATCCTGGGTAAGACAAAGGTATATAATTATAATTATAATTTTAATTTTCTTTCCTGATTCTCCTTCCCCAGGTTCGTTGTGATAGTGAAATACAAGAGCTACGTCAGTGGCAAAAGAAGCTGAGAGAGGAGAGGCACATCACTGAGGTAGTGAAAAAATTCTGGACTAAACAGGAAGCCAAAGGTTAGTGAATAAAAATGTGGGGTTTTTTTGGTTGGTTTGTTTGTTTTTACATTGTGTTGAATTTTTATACTTTTAAGTTAAAAAATAGGCCACACAGTAGGACACTAATCCTCAGAGAAAAGGTAATATGGTGGAAATGCTCAGCTGTTTCTTTGTATTCAATACTTATTCTACTTGAGTTGCCTGTGCAGCTGAAAGTGGCAATGAGAAATACAATATAGGGCCTAAATTCAATAATTTCAGAAAGTTGTGAAAATTTGCTGGCATAGGTTTTTCTAGGGCAGGATTAGACACCTACCAGCTACTCATCATATAAAGCTGATTTTTTCCAGATGGGTTGTAGTACAATTTTTTCTGAACAATGGAATTTCTCTCTGGTAAATATTCTATTGGTATTTCCCTGTAGTTATTTACAGCAGAACTTAGCCTGTACAGTTCTTAAAAAAAACAAAACAAAACAAAACAAACCCAAACAAGCCAATCTTTGCCCTGAACTACAGGAGAGTGACAATTTTTGGTAACAGGAGTTTGTTTCAAGGGCTGTGTAGATTCTCCAAACATTTATTTATAATTATGTTGCAATTTTAATCTATGAAATATCAGGATTTATTTACCAATCCTTGAAATTGCCCAAGGGGTATTTTATAGCTGAAAATAATTAATTCTCAGCAACAAAATCATACATCATGACAGGGGAAAACTGTGTTTATATGTGTCTGTGTATACATGGGGTGTTCTTATGCAGTAAGGGAAGTAGAATTCTTGGTTTTAGTAGCTTAGACCTAGAAAATTAAATCATGTAGTAACAGTGCACAAAAATAATGAAAAGATAAAATCAGTGAGACATTAAATTGTCTCCCAGCAGACTTGACTGACATATAAAGAAAATTTTGGCAGAGCAACCTCTCTACTATGATTTACTATGAGTTGATTTTGTAAAAAAATGTAGGCACCTTTTCTTTTTAAAAGAAAACACTGATATATCTGGGTTTAAGTGTCTGGAAACAGTGAATTCAAATTTCCTATCATAAAATTATTCTCATTATAAATTTAAAACATAAAATATTAATTTTCTCTTTCTAATACATGGTTAATTGTCAGTGTTAATTGTTGGGAAATTGCATTCCTGGAGATAATGATGGAGGTTGAGCTTGCAGGCTTGCTAATGCCTTTTAAGTGATTGCAATTTAATGTTTGTGGTTTGGACTCAGTTTCCAATTTGTTAATATTTTTATCATCTCATCATGACATGTTTTTGCACACATTCCATTGTCCATCATACCAGTAAAAGTTAGAGATGTGTGTTTCCCACTTCTAATAAACAAACCTGTATATTCACAACATACCAATGTGAAAAAAGGTGAATATGATATTAGATGATTACACAGTCATAGTTTGCAATCTTCATGCAGGTAAAATCTTAAAGGTGAAAATTCAGTTTATTTTCAAAGGATCAGGTGAACCCATTATCAAAATTCTGCAACAAAATAAAGTAGAGGCAAAGTGTGGACTGTGTCATTTGTTCAAAACCCCTGTGTCTGAAGAAATTTAATCTTTCTATAAACTATACTTAAGTTGTTTTGGAGACTTATGTAGTGATAAGACTTCCTTTGCCAATTGTTTCCAAAGTAAAAACAAATTTCCTTTTAACCACTCTCACAGAGTTTTCCTGTCATCAAATCATTTTTTTAGGACTCTACAACACACAGCTGTTTCACCACTTCAAACAAACTTGCAAAATTGCCCCTTTTCTTTTTTTTTTTCCTTAAAGCAGTATGAGTTTCTATTGCTTTTATCACATCAGCTTTCAATACTATCACTCTGAGTCTGTAGTTTCTTAGCTGAGCTCTGCCAGGAGTATCCCACACCTCAAACATCCTTGGGGTGCAGACAGATGGCTGCTTGGAAACAGCTGCACTGGTTTGAGAGGTTGCTGTCCAGGGCTTTTCATTATCAATCTCAGCTGTGATGCCATAATTCATTTTGTTAGTGCTCCAGCTGCTCTTTTTTCTGCTCTTGTTGTCCTGCTGTTTATTAGTGTTGTTAAACCCCATTTCATTGTCAAGTCAGCAAGGTTGGTTGAATTGCTTTTAGCAGTGATTCCCTCCAACCCAGGCTTTGTGCTGAAGTGGATTGTGAACACTCACACAGTCAGGAATAGCATGACACAACTACTTTTTAACCTTGTCTTTCTAAGCATTTGGTTTAACTGGATTCATTAGTTCAGTAAATTCAATTAATCCCCTTTAATTAAACCACTGAACTCTTTGTATCAAGCAGACAAAGAGTTTATTGTTACTAAAAACTCAGATAGCACAAATAAAGTATTAAGATTCATGGTCAAAGGAAAAAAAAGTAACATTTAAAAATAGATACAGCATTTTATTATGAAACTAACCACATGAGAAAAAATAATGAAGGAGCTCTTTAATTTGTATATAACTAACTGTGTTTATTAGATGCTGTAAACAGTGACTGTAGGGGATGAATGGTGAGCTGCCAAATAGCTTTTAGAAAATGATGACTCGAGCAGTAATGTGATTCTATTGACACTACTAGAAAGATCAGCATACCTTCCATGGAAATATCAGCCAAAGACTCAGTTAATGGGAGCTAACAGGCACTGCCTGCTTTGTTGGGATTTTCAGCACAATGAAACCTCATTGCAAGGGTATGTTCTAGGTAAAAACATTTTATGAAAATGTGTTTGGGTATGATACTTAAAGAAAAGATAGTAAGAAGGCATTAGAAATGTAAACTGATTGTAATTAACAAATCCAAAGTAATTCTTCATTTATTTTTTGGGTTTCAGAAAGTGTGTTAAAACATGTCCATTAATTTTGAAACAAACAGCTGAGTATTCATTAGAATACTTTTAGTCAGAGTTGGGATTGAAAGTACAAGAGATGGATTTTCATATTTGGACTTAGTTGTTTATTAATTCTTATTTATATTACAGTGAGTTCTTCAGTACTTCTAACTAACAATCTAAAAGTGAGAAAATGTTGGTTTATCTTCCTTGTTACAAGGTCTTTTAAGGCTTAACTATCCAATTAAAAACTAACATCTATATTATTTATACTTTTGACTCAATGACCAAACACCTGTGACTTGCACTGCAGTACTTTCTATCCAACCAAAAACTACAGCTAAAACCAAGAAGAAGGAAGAAAAGTCAATGCCTAAGAACATCCATCTTGGTTTATACTTATATATATGTGTATTCTTGTATATATATGTATTCTTGCATATATATATGTATTCTAAACCCCCAAATTCCAAACCCTTCACTATGTGCTGTTACACACTTCCATTTAAACTGCACACCAGAGATTCTGATTCTACCACTCAATTTTGGAAACCTTCTCCAGCTCAGGTCAAAAGCAGTGTTATTTTGGGGTCAGTGTCAGAAAGGACAGACAGTTCACACCCCCAGGCTTGAGGTTTTTTTGGGATGGCCACTCTGTCAGAGGAGCTGCTGTGTTTGCAGCAGGGCTCTGAAGGTGCAAACCTCTCATTCACCCCCTGCTTCACAGCATGTCAAACTTTCCTATTTTTTCCCCTGAAATTCTTTAGTCTCCTCTCAGTCCATCTTTTATACTCCTTATTATTCGTTTTGCAAAGTGCTGTAGGATAGAAAGTGTGGAAACTGCATGAAAATTACTTTCTGCATTAATAGCACCTTGCAGGACTGTTGACCTCCCTTAATGCATGTGCTGGCAAAAATCCTTTCTGAGTGCAAAGAAAAAGTGTGTTTCTCTCAGCATATATCCAGGATCATAAAGCTACAGCATTCTTGGCTGACATTTTATTTGCTGTACTGCTGCACTGCTGTGTAAAATTACATTCCACAAAATGATCTATATTTAAGGTATGACAATCCTTACTCTGAACAATTTCAGACTGAAAATGTGGAGATAAGCATAACCACTTAACACTCAGTTTAGTGTCTCACAGCTTTAGACTTGAAGAGAAAAATAATTTTCTCTAATATAGCACAGCTAATGGGATGAATTTGTTCCAGAATTTTTTACAGAATTAAAAAATTGTTTGCTTGCTACAGAAAATACAGATAATTATAATTTAACCTCCAGAGAATGTGAGTGAACCAACTGTGGTTCTGAGCAGATTTAGTACTGATGGGACAGCAATGGAAATGAAATGTGTCTGTCCTACAATGAAAGGAATTTGAAAAATATTTATACTTTTAAATGAAAATAGTAAAATATTCATTCACCACTTATTTGACCAAAGCACTCTGCTGTCACTCTGTTGCAATGGTGGCTTCTCTGCTGCTGGAAAGATCATTGCTGCTGTTACACAAACTGTACTTTCAGCTAAGGTATGTCCTAAGGGAATGTTTTTCCTTTTCTTCTTCTTCATATCTGCATAAAATCTGTAAAATTTTAGTTTTAAAAATCGGTATTCTTAGGGAAAATAGCAAAAGAAATAAGTATTTCTGGGTTTATGGTGATACCAATTGTGACCCTATTAGCTGGCAGTTCTTATAAACCAACTAGAGCCTGGGCTTTGCAAAGCACAGTGTGTGGAAAATGTAGCTAAATCAAAATAAGACAGAAAATTATCTTCACAGCAGGTGAGGGGGGTGATTTCCAGATACAGGAGAGAATATTCTTTTACATTCCATTCAATTTTCAAGCTGTATTTTTCCTTTGGCACTAGAGGTTATTACTTACTTTAAAAACACTTCTTCCATGGCAGTAACCTTTTCCCTGGGGAAGATACATCCAGCAATGCTCTGAAGAACTCCAGAGGGAGGTGTTCTGGAAAATCCTTGCAAATATGAATAAAGGGGAGAACAGGCTGCATGTTTATGGTCTAGAGCAGGAGCAGATGCAGAGTGTCAAGAAGCAAAGAAATGCAGCCACTCTTGGGATGTCTCCACCTGAACCTGAGGAAGGATTCAAAAGCTGAACATCAAGTTAAGCTGAACAGGGCAAGTCTAGTCTGCATCCTTTTGAAGGATGCCTGCATGCAATCATAGCACATCAAAGCAGAATTAATTGGAGAAGAGAAAAATGTTAAATTCAGAACACAGAAAAAATGGCTATACTGTGAAACTTTTAAAATTCATTCCATAAACATCCTTATATTGGGGCCATAAATGAAGTTACAACCACATGCATGTTTGTAGGACTGAATCATTTCCAAAGAAAATATTGAGAAGAGGATATATTTATAAATGGGAAATCTTACAGTAGGCTTAAGAAAATATTTAAAATTACTGCAGGTAATAATGTTGGATTAGGAAAAGGCATAGTCTGAATAGCTAACAGATTTCTTACAGACTGTGTCTCTGTGGTTTATTTATGAAAATTCAGCCCTGTAAAATGTAAGGAATTAATCAGTTTTATGTGAGAGTTTCTTTTCTCCCCTCTCCACTTTAACCAAGGGTGGTTGAAATAATTCAGAAAGATTTTAAACAAAATAATTTGTTTCTAATTTCATCTGCCCTCCTTCTAGCGCAGCTGTAATTCTTTAATTAAACTCATAATGGAATTCTCATATTCTGTAGTTTTACACTTTTAATCTGTTACATTATATACGATTTATATACACACAAATATATTATGATCTTATATATTGAATGTATTTTTTTCTAATAGTTTGGTTTCACAGTAAGTTTTATAAACAGGTTAAAAGTGGAAAACTGCTTGCTGTCACCAGGACACTGCACTTGAGAGAATTTCACTCTCCTTTTTTTTAAACATGACTGTATTTACAGGTATTTGTTTTTTTCTTTCTTAAAACAAAAGTGCTGGAGTGAAAATGGGGGCATATATATGATTGCTTTTGATTTAAAAGCACATGTATAAAATTAAATTTACATAGAAGAAGAACTTAAAATTTCTTTTTTTTTTTTAAGAAAAAAATAAAATCAAAGAACAAAGCAGAATTGAAGGCTGAGTATGTGCTAGTGGTTTTCATCAAGCCTAATTCAAAATGCTTGAGATGCTTCTGAAAGTTTAATCTTGGCACTAACAGCTGAGAATGTAGTGATAAAAGTCATAAGACTCATGATACAGAATCCAATTTATTGGTCCACACCCTTGACTCAGACATCTTTGAAAATTTATAAAGATTATAGTAACATTTAATTTCTGAAACTATGTTGGGCATGTTTGAAAAAGTAAAAAAAGGAAGATGATGATCTGGATAAATTACAGCATGTGATGTGAGCTGTGCTTACACAGGCACAGCAGTGAGCACGAGTCTGAGCTAATCCTCCAGTACCAGAGCTGCACTTCCACTCATCACTCTGCAGTTGTTAATAATCATTTCTAATGGAGGAAAAGGCCAATTGCAATTTGGTGATTTTTCTGTGATTATATAAACATCTGGGTTTTGTTGTTTTTCTTTGTTTTGTTTTTTTTTTTTTTTTAAGGAGAGGAGAAATTCTTCATGGGTTCTTCAATCTTCTTTGTTTCCTTGTTCTCCTTTTAACCTCAAAAGTGAAAAACACTGGAGCATTTTCATAGAAAATTCTGCTTTTTTTGTAAGCCACTTTGATAAGCAAGCCCCAAATTTCTATTTGAGTGTTCAAATACAAAGAAGTGGGTGACAGATTGCAGAGACAGGAGCTGCTTGCCCTGCCTCCCCTGGAACCCTCCCTGTGCATCAGTCTCCCAGACTCTTTTCTGATGTAACACTCTGTTTTCTTACCTGATGCTTTTAGTCTGAGCAAGTGTTTCACTTTGGTATCTTCACAGAACCTATCATGTTTTGCAAGTTGGAATCATGTCAGAAATAAGAGGGGCTAATGGGTATAAATGCAATTTTCATGAAGCTGCCCAGAAAATCTGGAATTCTGGGTTTCTGCCCGTGTTGGTTGCTGCCTGTGAATCCCCAAATGCTTTTAGCTGAGGACTCTGGAATGATTTCTATTTCTGGTCAGTTCTTTCTGCTTTCATCTTTCTCTAACTTGACTAATTAAATTGAAAAATACTGCATTAATCAGATGCTCTGGAAATGCACTGGTTACCTTCATTCTGGATTTTCTTCTCAGTCCAGGGTTGTTTTTCCACAAACTGTTGTGTTTCTGTGGCTGCCTCTTCATAAATCTCAAGTCATTGTATGATTTGGAGGACACTTGGATAATTGTAAGCAATAGTCTCCAAAAATCTAATTCTCTGTAGCTTTTTTCTCTCCTAACTCAGGTGTTCATCTACTCTAATACTTACATCTTCCCATATTTCTCTTCTTTTTGTACACCTTGAATTGTAAAAATGCCATTCAAATATATTCTAATGAATTCTGAGTCTTCCTGTCAAAGGATGAAGAAAGCAATGGTGCATTGCACAAACAAATTCTGCTAGAGACCTTTTCTTTCCCATATGTATCACTGAATGTTGGTGTTTGGAAGTTTCCTGTATGTCAGCTCTTGCTTTGCTAATCTGATCCTAAATGAATTTAAAAATGCCCTGGAACTTTTTATCCTCTACAGTCATGAAAGCAACACCAAGCATTTAACAAACTCTGCTCCTGATTTGGAGAATTAGGTTTGTCCTGTCACTTTAAAAAATCCACTTTGCAGAAATCTCTTCTGCTGAGTGATCCTCTAATGTTGCATTTCAGTTTCATGACTTGCAGAAGTGTCTGTGGGTAGGTATAATTCCCATTTTATCATTTGTCTGGTTAACATATCAGTATTCAATAGATCATTTCCCTATCACTAGTGACTGAATATTTCCTGGAGTGAAAGTTTTCCCTAATAATTGTATACAGGCAGACTTCCAATAATAAGAGGCTAAAATTATAAACACTTTATAAAAAACTGTCTCTTTAAAAGTCAGGTCTTATTTCAGCAAGATTGCTGGTGGCTCCAATTTCATTTCAGGCTTCTTTGGCATTTCATTGGGAGGCTAGGGTGAAACTCCTTTCTATATATATATTTTTATCTAAGCCCCTGCTAATAAGTTATTCCAATAGATTTTCTTTAATGGATTTTCATCTTCTTATAGTCTGAGTCTATAGTATTTTTCATTACTGTTTAGATTACTAAATTCTAGTTCATAGAGTTCCATGAAAAAGTGCACTCTATAAATTAAAGAGTGTGGGAGCATCAACCTTTCCAGAGCCACTGTCACAAGCCAGTTGTGTTATGCAGTAGTGCACAAAGTAGGTCAAAAATACAAAAAAAACCAAAAAACAAAAAAACCAAAATAGTTTATTCACTGTTACGCTGAAACAACCAAGTGTCAACCCAGAACATCAGTCCTGTACATTAAGATGAGGGAAAATCATGTCTGCCATCCAAATGATAAGGATGTTTAAACTTAATGCTTATATAAATAGGACAAAGGCTCCAAGTTTTGCAGATTTTTGAATTTTCCCTCCCAGGAGCTCATGGACAGTAAATACAGACACATTGCAGTCCTTCCTTTAGCCACCAGCTGTGCCTCAGCACAGGCATGATGAACTCTGTCAGATGAGCATTCCCAGGAACGTGGCAGAGCAAGGAGTAAATGACTTTATTGTAGTAGGAGTAGCAGGTCAAAAATAGCAGTTAACAGTTGTGCTCCTCCAGAACACCCCCAGCTCACCTCCAAAAAAATGAATCAGTCCCCACTGCTGCTTATTATTGCAGTGGCTACAGTGCCCTGTGATTGAGAATGTGCATGTGACTAAAGCTTTGTTTAATCAGGTTTTCTCACTGTGAAAACATAAGAGTAAGGAATAAAAAGACTGAAAAACACAGTAAAGAGACTGACACACAGCTGCAAGCCAGGTTGTTGATGTTGACACACTGTTCATTGCTTTAGATATGTGTTCTCTGAAAGAAATGGGCTGGATTATCAGCTGGTGTAAGTTGTTCTAAACACCTTCCTTAGGCATTTCAAAATATTTTAGGTAAGCTTGAGGTGTCACATCCTGAAAAATACATTTCTCCAATGGAAATTTCTAGCATAAAACATAGCCAGGCAGCCTCTTTCTCCATCCTTCCATCTTATCCAAATCCTGAGGACATCTTACTTTTCTATCTGCATAGGAAGCAAGTATATGTCAAAAACTATTTAAATAACTGCCTGAAATCCAGATTTATGCTGACAGCCTGTGCTTCCTTCTTGGTATGATGTGATTGGAAATTGTTATGCTTAA
Source organism: Erithacus rubecula (assembly GCF_903797595.1). Lineage (NCBI taxonomy): Eukaryota > Metazoa > Chordata > Aves > Passeriformes > Muscicapidae > Erithacus > Erithacus rubecula. Next base: position 1,483,196 of record NC_136669.1, read on the forward strand.
GTAACACAGGTTATGATAAGACAAGGACACTACTGACTAAAAGCACTGCTAGCAAATACCTAAAATACCTGCTCATTTTAATGTGAAAGTGTGTGAGCCCTGAGGTTTCTCAATGTTGCATTTTTTATTAAATATTTGCTTCATCACATCAAAAAAGAAAAAAAAAGAAAAGCAGATTTTTTTTTTTCAAGTTGAAAGGCAGTTTGTACAATTTTAAAATATCAAAATAGGAATAAGATAGCTGAAATCACACAAGTAGAATGAGGAACCAGACTCTTTTATCAGCAGAAGAAAAACATTAGGTTAATCTGTATTACAACATTCTGAAAGAATACAGAGCTTTGAAAACAGCTTTCACTAGGGGGTGGAACATTTTTACTTTTATGTACAGCTTTTGTTCATTTAGGACTGTTTACTCCAGCAAGCAACCCTGTGCTCTTTGTTTGACTGATTTTTCCCATTTGGCAGACCCTTTGCAATCACATGGATAACATTCTTCTTTCCACTGAGACATAGAAAAACTATTCTTTATTGGCCTTGCTTGTTGTCCTAAATGACAGAAATATGTGCTAGGTGAACTGTATGACTTCATCACTAACTTTTAATTGAAAATTCTTTAAAGCAACAACCTCAAAGAGCTGCTTTCAATTTTTTTTTTTTAGCAATTCAGTGACTTCTTACTAACAAACAATTCTGCCCTCAGCTACACATAGACAATTCCCACAGCTGGCACAGAGAACTGTGTGCAAGAATCTGAGTGCTGAATCTGTGTCAAAACATGAAAAAAAACAACCATGCAAAGAAGAAATACACACACTTTTTGGGTTGGGCAGGGGATTTTTATTTATTTATTGAACAACAGAGTATTTACTGTGGAGGTATGGATGTTTTCTTTTTTGTTACTGTACCTGTTAATTTTTTTTTTTTTTTGGTATGATTGCAGTGGGAAGCAAATCAGAAGAGATGGACAAACCTTCACCAAATCCTTCAACATCTCAATTTTAGTTTCCTCACTATAAAATTCCAAAGCACAGAGCTCGTGGACTTTGTGACACTGATTTAGAAATGCTCTTAGCATTAAATCTTTACATGTGAGGTATTGTAAATCAAAGGCAGGTTATGTAAGGACCCAGCATGCCAAAACAAGAAGTCAGTCTTAGTCTAAGTGAGTACAATTCTGTTAAAACAGATGGAATAGTGCATATCTAGCCAAAAATGTTGAATCTGTGTTTATCTTGTGTTCCTGAATGCTCAATTGAAATCTTTTCTGAGAGGAACAAAACTCTGGATGAAATTAAATGGGGTTCTACCCACATGTGGGCAAGTGTTATATCTTCATTTATCACAAACTGGGCTCCTCTGACTCCTGCAGAGTGTGACAATTTACACAAATCCAGGCTCTGTTCAGAACTCTGATTTGCAGAAATGCTGTGCCCTTGCAATTCCAATGGAAGGCAAGGAGAGCTGGGGCTGCATTTCTGCAGGGGAGAAAAGTCAAAGGCCCTTTTGTTACCACTTAGCACATGTGCTGAGAAAGTGTGGAATTAAGATCCCAGTGGCAGCATTTTCAGCAATCTTATGCAGCAAACTTACTTATATCAAGCACAGTAAAAATCAGATTGGGCCCCTTGCTAAGGAACATTTATTATTTTTTTAACTCAGCCCTGTCAAGCACAATCCTATTTATGCTTTTATAATTTCCCAATTAGAGATGATAATAGCAGAACTACAAATGATTCCATGAAGTCAAAGGTGCAGTTGTTTTTACTGAACACCTAATAAAACACTGGTGGTCTCTGGCACTTGCTGTGGCTCCACATGGATTTTTTTCATCACTTGCACAGTTTGTCTTCACTGTTACACCAGTACCCACCCCTTGGGTTTTTTCCTGGTTGATGATGATGGTTCTTACACCAGATCTAGAAAATCAAACCATTTGAAGAAAAAACTCTCCTGCACTCTTCAAGCCCAGCTGTATTCTCCTGTCCCCTCCTTTTCACAAGCACAATTGAACCAGAACAGGAAACTGCTGAGCCAACAGGGGGGGAAAAAAAAAAAAAAAATCCCTTTTGTGTTAGAGTTTGGCTGCTGAGCTCCTTGACTGGCTCAGGGGGGTTTGGTAGGTGCCAGAACTGAGGGTGAGTGTGGGAATGTGGCCAAAGGTGCAGGAATCTGCTTTAGGAGCCCTTTGCCTCAGTTTCACTTTGCTTATATTGAGGAACTGCTCCAAGGAGCAATTCTCTCTGCACACTGCAGTGGAAAATATCTGTGTGGGTTTTAAAAGCAAATGGACACAAACATTGTAAGTAAATAGTAAAGCCTTTATTCTCGTTAAGAACAGCATTTTGAAAATAAAACATTTGCCCATGCTTTACAACCTTTGTAGTTTTGTATACTTATGTACAGTCATCATGGTACACATTGATTGTCTTGAAAACCCTTTAAAGATGTCCTTAATAAGATACCAGTATGCAACAACCAGCAGAAAAAAGGGAACGTTATAAAACACACGTTAATACATTTAATAAATATATATTATCTATCAAAAATGAGCTTTAGCTCTCATCAATTCATAAAAAGCACCTGCTTTGTAATCCTGTAAGTTGGTAGCATAATCCAATTGTTTTATTATAAAAGCTACAATGCTCCCTTTTGTGTGGCCTTTAGTTAGACCCAAGGCATCAGGCTCAAACAAAGCCAGCCAAGATGCCTGTGTTTAGACTAAAAGCAGAAACAGCTAATTCTAGACTATTTCATGTGCCTTGTTTATAGAAACAGCTGGATGTATTGAGAGTGTTCTTCTAAAGATGCTACATATTTTCTGGTGAGTGTCAAACACCCTCAACCCATCTGAAAGCAGGCCAGGATCTGTATGACTTTTGAACTCTTTTCCTGCCATGGATCAAAAACCACTCATTATAAATCTTGTTTTGGTAATAGATGCTTTTGTCACGTGCTTTGTGACTTCATTTTCTGCATGGAAACACCATGATCACATAACCATCAAGGGACAACATAGTAGCTTTCACAGTATAAAAGCTAATTATAGTTAGGAGAACTGTGGAAGGCTTGTGCTTACTTACTTATTCATGTTGTTCACAGATGCTCTACATTCTAGAAAGCTTTCAAAAAAGGCAAAAGTAAACACTATTAACAAAAATATAAGTTAACATAAAGGTGCCTTTCTTCAATTACAGTTTTATTTTGGGGCATTTTACATCACAGACTAGTGACATACAAAAAAAAAAAAAAGAAAAAAGATGCTCATTACTAATTGTATAAAGTTGGAAAATAAAGACCCTCCTAAATCTATTGCCACACTTTCACCACCACACATTAAATTCAATCCTGCTAATTTTTAATTCACTGAATAGTCCACATGACTAACCCAGACTAGTCATGTGGATAGCAGTTTGTAAGATCTGGCCATATCTTTGCATAAGCCCTGGAATTCCAAACAGCTACATCAGAAGCAGGATTGGGAACTCTATTTATCAAGTCTGTCACATCTAGAAAAAGAAAGTTTCTTAACATAACTATGTCTTGTATAGGTTTTGTCAAAGGTCTGGAAAATGTGTATTATAATTCATAAGTCTTGGTTGTAGCATGATAAACTTTTTAAAAGAAAGCTGTCCTACCATTTATGCCATGGTCATCTTATATGTTTTTATGATAAGAGTTTTATGAGGGATTTTTTTCTAACTGGTTTTTAAAAGCAAAATTCTGCAGGCAAGTGGTGGTAATGTTTTTTTTTTATTGTTCCAAATCACATGTGTTCTGGGTGGCTATCAGTATCTTAAATATTATCTCATTTGATCAAAGCTCTGCTCATAACAAGCAAAATGTATTTCTAAGTCACTGGACAGCATGCAATATCCACCCCTACCCTACTAAGGCCATCTAGTTACATACAAAATGAAATAAAGGATCCCTAAAACAAGCACATGCTTCCTTTGCCTCCAGGAGGGAGGGCAGGGGGGAGCTGACACACTCCTTCACTCATGCATGGCAGAAAAACTTTGCTTCTGGAGGAGAAGGGCTTTGAAATAAAACCCCATAAGATGATCATGGCAAGAATGGCAATATATATTTTTCCATATATATATATACACATATATCTGTGTGCAACACTTAGGGACTGGTCTTGCAGCCTCTGTACCTGTATTAGACCTACTGGTGTCAATGGGACAGCTGGTGGGAGTCTGCAGGACTAGGTTCCTAATTCAGTAGAAATGGAGGTACATGAGAATCAGGAAGACTCTTGAAAAATAAAAAGCTTGTCTTTCTTCTGCAGTATACAGCAAGTAACTTCTCTCTGTGAAGCTACTAAGCTATTCAGTTATTTGTACATTTTATTTTATTTTTAGTTTGAAAATATATATTTTTTATTACAGCATACGCAAAGTTTAATTGTAATATGTTTCCTATGCCTTCAAGTAAAAACAATTAGCTTTTAGTATTGAGGAAAGCTAAGATTAACATCGGCCAAACAGAGGATACAGTGATGCTTTCAATGTCCGATATGTATTAAATGTTAAAGAAAGGAATGATTGCTCGAACATAATGAAAAAACATGGCACAACAAATGGGCAATGGGAACCGTTTAAATAACCCGGAGAAAACAAGGATGGAAAGCTTTGAAAAGCCTGCCTTGTATCTACTCAAGAAAATGGATGGGGAGGGGAGCAGTAGGGAAGAAACCACCTTAAATAAACAAAAACAACAACAAACCACCTCCAGCACAGAGATTCTATCTCTAGGCACTAAAATGCACCACCACGTTGAAATGCACGGACACCGGCAGCACGAACGGGGCTCGGGGCTCAGCGCTCCGCTCCGAGCTGGCCCGGCCCGGCACGGCACGGAACGGCTCAGCCCAGCTCAGCCCAACCCAACCCAGCTCGGCTCGGCTCAGCCCAACCCAACCCAGCTCGGCCCGGCCCGGCTCAGCCCGGCCCAGCTCAGGATCGCCTTCCTTCCCTCCCGCAGCCCCAGGCACACGCAGCCCGTCCCAGCGCAAACACCTCCGGAGGCGGCAGCGCGGGCTCTGCTGGGCACGGGATGGAGGGATGGAGGGAGGGAGGGAGGGAGGGAGGGAGGGAGGGAGGGAGGGAGGGAGGGAGGGAGGGAGGGAGGGAGGGAGGGAGGGAGGGAGGGAGGGAGGGAGGGAGGGAGGGAGGGAGGGAGGGAGGGAGGGAGGGAGGGAGGGATGGATGGAGGGATGGATGGAGGGATGGATGGAGGGATGAAGGGAGGGAAGGATGGAGGGATGGATGGAGGGAGGGGTGGATGGATGGAGGGATGAAGGGAGGGATGGATGGATGCAGGGATGGACAGAGCTGGCCCGGCCGGAGCTGCGCGGCTCCTCCCTGCCCGAGAAGCTGCCAGCCGCACGGAGCAGCACGGACCCGATCCCTCCAGGGCAGCCGCGGGGAGCAGAGCATGGCCGGGAGCCGCGGGGACGTGTGTGCCTGCACAGCACAGCGGGGAGGGACAAACAGGGGCTTCCCACGGCCTTGGGAATGGCAGCAAAAGGAGAAACATGGAAAGAAATCCTGCGTGTTTTCACACTATAGTGGCAATCTCTTGTGGCAACATGAACTAATTTAGGTGAGAGGAGGGTAACCACCAGAACCAGGCTTGCCTGGCACACAAGTTACAGACAAGAGAATATCTTACACTTCAGAATACAATATCCCTTCTGCCAATTTAAGGTGTGCCTACTTCTCTTTTAAATTAGATTCAGCTTCAGTTTTACAATTTTGTTTTTGCAATTCTCCATTCAATGGTGTTCACATTTAGGCAAAATCCTCTGTAGGATTTAGAAAGATCCTGGATGCTTTGTTGCTTTGTTCTGGTACAGTTATGGATTCCTTCCCTCAAAGACACACTGCCAGGGAACAACATCTGCAACAAGGATTCTCATTCTCTACAGCCTACAGCCTTTCACCAGAGGTGTCGTCCAGTGTAACTTGGCGGAGCAGTTGGTATCTGGAAATAAGGATAATAAACCCATAACTGAGAGATCTAGACTCTTCAAAAATCAGTGTTACCACACTACATGTACATGACAGCTTTCCAGATGGTAGCTCTAGAGCAAAGTGTTACCAAGAAACTCATCTTCCACACATAAAGTGCATTTATCTCCCTGTGAAACTGTGACTATATATCCACGAGCTTTGTATCTAACTCAGAATCAACAAAACAAACAAAAACACCCCAAATTCTCAAGCTTCTTATCCTTTAACCTCCTTCTTCCTGAGCTGCACATTCCAGTATCAGAAAACAGGAGAGATGAATGAGAACATCAGAAGGATGCAATCCATTACTGACAGCAAAGCCAAGCCTTTCCATTTTACTCAAGTTGACATCTTACCCACACAGGAGAATTCTTGTATCTAGTCCTTCTTATTCACTAAAATCAGCCAAAACTTTACTTATTTCAAAACAAAGCCAGACCTGCAAACAGTTCATGTTATTTGGTTTTAAATGTAGAGGTTGAGTTATGGAATCAGCTCATGATTCAAAAGAAAGAAAACCCAACTCACATGAGTGCAAACTGGCTCATGAGGAGATTTTTAAGAAGCATGTAGATATGCATGAAAAACATGGGGATGGAAATTCTCCTTTTGCAGCAGTATGCCTGCTATATGAAATGTTTTAAGTGAAAATTAGATATAATGTCAAAAACATTTGTGAAGTCTGTTTGGCATCACTACACCAATCTCACAATAACCAGGCTGCAAAAATACAGGTCTATCAAAAATGACATGCCAAACCATTGTCCAAGGAAGAAAAACTGATGCTATTAACAGTAAAATATTCTATATTCCTCTTTTATGAATCCCTTTTCAAAATATGTATAAACCTGTAAGTTACAAAGAATTACACGTATTTTACAGGAAAAATATGTGAGAGATCACCATTATCTGCAACAATTATTTAAAGTAATGTATTGCCTGAAAACATCTGTGTGACTCACACCATCTTGAAAAAAATCAGATTAGAAATGGTGTCACTTAATAGTTATGTTAAATACCTTAACACAAATTAAATTTGAAAGGGTCGTTGAATGTGTTGCCTCACAAAAAAACTTGATTCACTGAAGCTGCACTACAAAATGTGAATAGCTAAGTCAACAAATGCAAAATACTTGTTAATTCCATATTTTCTAGAGGGAAGGAAAGCTTTACATGCATACTTGCTGCCTTATATCTTCATTTACAGCTCTCCCCCTGCTGTGAACAAGCTAAAGCAGGTTTTTCAATTAGCAACGCTTGTAGATATCAATGAATTTCAAAGATTGCTTAAACCAATGGCTGTAGATATCAATGCATTTCAAAGATTTCTTAAACCAATGGCTGTAGATATCAATGCATTTCAAAGATTTCTTGAATCAGTGGTTGTAGATATCAATGCATTTCAAAGATTTCTTAAATCAGTGGTTGTATATATCAATGCATTTCAAAGATTGCCTAAACCAATGGCTGTAGATATCAATGCATTTCAAAGACTTCTTAAACCAACGGCTGTAGATATCAATGAATTTCAAAGATTTCTTGAATCAGTGGTTGTAGATATCAATGCATTTCAAAGATTTCTTAAATCAGTGGTTGTAGATATCAATGAATTTCAAAGATTTCTTAAACCAATGGTTGTATATATCAATGCATTTCAAAGATTGCTTAAACCAACGGCTGTAGATATCAATGCATTTCAAAGATTGCCTAAACCAATGGCTGTAGATATCAATGAATTTCAAAGATTTCTTAAATCAGTGGTTGTATATATCAATGCATTTCAAAGATTGCTTAAACCAATGGCTGTAGATATCAATGCATTTCAAAGATTGCCTGAACCAATGGCTGTAGATATCAATGCATTTCAAAGATTTCTTAAATCAGTGGTTGTATATATCAATGCATTTCAAAGATTGCTTAAACCAATGGCTGTAGATATCAATGCATTTCAAAGATTGCCTGAACCAATGGCTGTAGATATCAATGCATTTCAAAGATTTCTTAAATCAGTGGTTGTATATATCAATGCATTTCAAAGATTGCCTAAACCAATGGCTGTAGATATCAATGCATTTCAAAGATTTCTTAAACCAATGGTTGCATCTATCAATGCATTTCAAAGATTTCTTAAACCAACGGCTGTAGATATCAATGCATTTCAAAGATTGCTTGAACCAATGGTTGCATCTATCAATGCATTTCAAAGATTGCCTGAGCCATCACATTCTGATACTCACGGTGCCCCCGTTTAGCACAACTGCCATCTCGGTGGGCTGGTAGACGTTGCTCCTGAAGGGCGCTGCGGGCCGGCTGCCCAGGCTGCCGTTGCGGAATCCCGCCGTTCTCAGCGCTGCGTGCAGAGGACACATCACTCAGCACTCCCCAAACCACACAGAACCCTCCTGCCAGCCCCGTTGCTGCCAGCTCTGCCACTGAGTTGAACTTCCACATTGCTTTGGAACAGCTGTTTCTGTTACGTGTTGGGAGCAGAGCTCGGAAGAATCAGATTTATATTAAATGAGCTGCTTGCTAGGGAGGGGGGATAAGGAGCCCATTTCAGTGGGAGCTCACTGTCTTTAGTCACCAAACTGGTGATGGATCTTGCAAAGGGCTCCCTGTGTTGGTCTGGACACTGTGGGGTTAAGTAAAACGTGCTACATTTTGCTTTCTATCAAACTCAGTGGACAGGGATCCAAAGCCTTGCTCACAACCCCCTGAGCATTACTTCAGCATAGGAGGATTTTCCAGATGTTTCAGATTATATTTACTCTGAGAAACTGGAAAGATGGAGTAAATATTGCTTTGGAATAGCTTAAACATGGCAAATCACTGAAGCCAAAGAGAAGATACTGACAGTCACTTTGGATGTTTACACCAGGAATAAATCAACCTCCCCATTAATTTTAGTCAAGTTTGGGTTCAAGATGCAAATTCTGAATGAGAGATGCATATGAGGGACATGCTGCTCTCTCTAAAGCAGTCTGGAGATAGGCACAAACAAACTCCCTGTTTAATTTTGAGGGTAAATAATGATTTCCCTGAGCTCAGCCAGGGAACAGAGCTCATTTATCCACACGGTGTGCGTGGTCACTCATCTGTCAGCTGCTCAACTGAAACATGCCCAGCTCAGGCACCTGGGGCAAGAACTCTTAGATTTCATTCAAATTATAATTCTACAGTCTCTGCCTGAAATGGGGAATGAGCTGAAGTTTATGAGAATTTCAGCACAGACTTGAATGAAGCCAGGATTTATCTCCAATGTAGTTGCTCTGTGCAGAAGATTTAAATGGATCCTACTGTCCTCTATCCACTGGTGCTCCTCTCTTTGGGAGTTGTGCACCAAGATGAAAAACAGCACTGATTTAGCATGGAAATTTAGAAATTCCACCCTGCAAATGTTCAGCTGTTGACTTCAGATACATACAGACCCTCACTTGCTCTCTATTTGAAAATTATGTATTTGTGCAGAACACTGGGAGAAAAAATTATCAAAATATCTGAACTGGAAAGAAGTATTTCTTATTAGAAATTAGTATTAGTATATTATTAGTATTTCTTATCTTATTAACCATCTCAAGATTGATAACTTTTTTTTTTTTTTTTTTTTTTTTTTTTGCTATTTGACTACTTCCTGTGTGATAAACACACATTATTGCACTGGTATTTGCTAGTACACACAGACACAAAAAATCTTTACCATGCACACCATCATTAAAATATTTACACAGAATATTTACACAAAATATACACAGTCATTTCAAAACTATCTCAAAGAGCCAGTAAATTCAATTTCATATTGCTAATTTTTTTTTTCCCTGTTATTGCAAACAGCTACACTTCTTTTAACATGACAATCTGTGACAAAGCTTGTAGACAAAATACTCATTTTGGATATTTTTCTCCCACCAGTTTTACCATTTTTCCTTGTACTTTTTACATTACTATGAAATAAATCCACTTGCATAGGGTATGTGTAGGTAAAAAACAAGCAGTAATGAGGATGTTTGAGCAAATGCCTAAAAGCCTCTTTTTAACACATTTTAAATTTTGTTCACTTTGCTTTTAGGCATTGGCTGTGCCAGTGACTCTGATACTAGAGGTTATTAAATGAAATTCAATGATACCAGAGCTGCTTGGGCTTGGGTTTCCTGACAGCTGGAGCATTCTACATTTCAATTCCAGATTTCTCTTGTTTAAGGCAAAATCTCTCTGTCTACAGAGGTTGCCCTGCACTTCCACAAAGCACTGAGAACTCAGTCAACTTCTCTTTTTCCAGCCTTTCTAAATACTTTAGCATAATTTTAGAAGGCAGACCTATGAAAATAACTCTTCTAAAGAGATATTTCAACTTATCATATAAATATCAAAATCCCAGATGAGTATGCTGTTTAAATGATGTTAAAGTTGCTGACTTTAAAATAAGTTTGCTTTATTAAAGCTTGATATTGTTCCTGGAACAGAGCAGCTCTTGTTGCAGTGCATAATTTGCAGCTACATTTTTGCTAAAAAAGAAGGAATCAAGGAGGATTTGTGCTTGTTTGAACCTGAAGGCTGTTCAGATTCTTAAAGTGCTGCTTAAAATCTCAAAAAACAGCAAACTTATGAAATTGCTTTGTACAAGTATTAGTGGAAATAACAAGAGTTAGTGGAAAATATGTTTGTCCAGGCATGTTCTCTATTTAAAGCCAACTGTTTACAGAAACAAGTATTACAGTCAGGAATCTATTTTCTGCTTATCATGTCTTCCAAACTTTACAACTAGTGGATCTTCTATTCTTAAACATCCTTCTTAAGTATAAAGAAATTAAAGAAAGTATCCTTCCAATAATTTCTAAAGTCTTGATGATGGATTCTCAAACTGAGTGTGATTAAATGGATAAAAGAAGGGAACATTCTCTACATATCTGCAGAGCCAATTTCTCACAAACTCCAGGTGCTCTGCCACCATCAGCACAGGGATCTGACTTAGTGACTGGGTTATTATTAAAGTATTTACTTTAAGGATCTACCCTGCTACTAAGTTTTGTTTCCAAACCCTGCTGTCCCAAGCCAGTCCTTAAAGAACTGCTGCAAAGGAATATTTTATCTGTTTTGATATATTAAAATTGTTATATGCCATGGGAATAGGAATGACAGGCATTTATTATAGTATACATTAATAAGGGCATCAGATAAGGAAATCTATTTTGTATTGTACTATAATTCAGATAGATTTAAACAGAACATAAATTGCACTAAAACAGTATAACAGTTTTATAGCTTTCAGACATCTATTCATTTCACAAAAAAACTTAATTACTGAATGATTAGATCAAAAAGGAGCTTCCAGTTCTTTTTTTAAAATGCATCCATGACTAGGAATGATACAGAGTGAAAGATCCAATTTTGTTCTTAGATCTGCCTTATCCAGAAATAGCTTCACTGCAGCCACTGCAGTTACTTTACTATGAAATTAATTTAATGGGGGATGGAGGACAGTATAAAAAAATAAATTAAAAAAACAGTGCTTTTAACAGTCCATAGTGCAACTGCCTCTTGCTTTGGAGCATTCATAATAACAACCATTCTTTTATTCATGTGATTTATTTTTTTGTTTTGCCACTGCCCTTATGGTATCTACTCAGAGAAAAAAAACTTCCCTACTAGAACTTTAAACTTCCTGCTAAAAACTTAAAGGAAAAAAATGCCTTCCTGACCCAACACTGGCTTGGAACAAAATCCTTTATCCAGGTGTGGGCAGCAGGAGGGCCCAGGGGCTCCCCTGGCATTTCTGACAAGGCTCCAACCTCACCAGGCTTTGGCTCTCTGAACTTGCAATTCCTCAAAAACATTCCCACTGCAAATTTTAATGATGCCATCACACGTCGGGAGGCAAATTACCTCCAAACCTCTAGGAAACCTCAGACATTCAAACCTTCAGAACAAAGGATGTCTTTGAACTGTCCATAAACCACTTAGCATTTTTTCCCCCACAGGGACACAAAGTGGCACTAAATCCATTTTAATGGAAGTATAATTAACAATAATTACTTTGTTGCTCAAGTGGCTGAGCAATTTGTAACATAGACCAATTTATTCTTTTCTGAGGTTTTGGGGAAATATTTTGTGTTAAATGTTGGTAACTGCTAATCACAAAGAACGTCATTTAAACTATTTAAAAGAAATGTTGTTTTTTTCCACGATGAATTTTTTTATTCTTTTGGTGTTGGCTTTGCATTTGAAATTGTTTAGTTTTTCAAAGAATAATCAACATGCAGAAAAATCATTTTAACCTATATATTGTCTGCATTCTTTAAAATTTTTCTCCCTCATCTTAGTGAAAACTGGAAAAGGAAAAAAGGTGTAGCGCGAAAATTCTTGCATTTATCATGACCTGAAAAATTTCTCACACTACCAAAAAAATCCACTCCTTCATAGCCAATTTTTACCTGCATTATGCTCATCCATGGAAAAGGCTTTATTTTCCATGTAGCTCCGGGGAAGCTGTATATCTTCCTCAAAAGCGGTTTCGCGCATCCTTGGCTGCGAAGTATCGAAATAATTGGGTGCGTTCTCCTGCTGCGACGGGAGGATGGCACAGTGCACCTCCGGGATGGCGTGAAAAATCACAAACACCCACCCGCTGGACACCAGCGCAATGGCCAGAGTGGGATCGCTCCACTTGTCCCTCCTCTGCAGCTCCGCGTTCCCGAAGAGGTACATGGTCATCCAGGCCACCCAGATCAGAACGGAGAAAAACAGCGTTATAATCAGGCACACCCCGTTCTTCTTCCACTTCTTAAACTTCCCGCAGAGCGTGAAGAAGGAGAGTCCGGCGGCGAGCACCATGAGGAGCATCACGTAGATGGAAGCCATGGCGAAATCCATGGGCTCGTAGCCGCAGGCGCGCTTGCCGTCCCTGAGCACGGTGAGGATCAGCCACTCGCCGGCGATGATGACCTGCACCAGCGACAGGCAGGCGGCCAGCCCGGCCAGCTGCCAGCCCGAGGGACCCTTCCCCCGGCGCACCAGCCCCCGCAGCCGCCAGCCCTGCGCCAAAAGGCTGGAGAAGCACAGCGCGAAGGAGACTCCCCAGAGGAAGCGCCGCGCCCAGCACACCGCCTCGCCCGCGCGGATGATGAAGGCGAAGGTCAGCCCGAAGAGCCCCAGCGTGCCCCACAGAAAGAGGAAATGCATCCCCAGGGGGCTCTTCTTCTCTCTGTCCGTGATGAAGGGCAGCCTCACCAGCAGGATCAGCATCAGCAGCAGCGTGGTCAGCACGCCCGCGCCCGCCACCGCCTCCAGCACGATGCCCCAGATGGCGTCCAGGTCGCACAGGTACACGTACTGAGGCAGCAGATCCAGCCCGCAGCCCTGAGCGGTGCTGGAGTTCTCCGAGGAGCCATAGCTGATGGCGAAGAGCAGCAGGAAACCAATGGCTGCGTAGGTTTTCATTTTTTCTGTCTGAGACAACAAAATATTTGTTTAGCTAGAGCTGAGTTTGGAGGGTTTGGGAGCCCCTGGAGCCCAGCCCGTGTTTGCAGCTTTGGCACTGGATCTGCAGCTGGCACAGCCTCCCCCAGCCCCCTTCACTGCCCTCCCAAAAGCTGCTTTTGCCTGTTGCGCTCAGAATGCAAAATGACTCATTGCTCTGTTTGCACCGATTGAAAACAACATTTCCAAACTCTGACCCTGCAACTGGCTAAAACGCAGCCAGAAAAAAATTACACATTCTCTTGCAACTATTACATTATCTGCAATGCTTAGATACTTAGTGCCTGTTCAGATGTAATACCCCACTCAAATCAAGGTGTTTAAAGCCCGTTTAAGTTGCACTGGGCCTGATGTAGGTGTAAGCTGTATCACAATTAGACTGTCCCACAGCCTTGCTCCTTTTACTGGAACAAAGGCAGAGTCAAAACCCCTTTTCAATTATTACTTTTTAAAGGATAAAGCAATCCAAGGAAAATAAAAATTGTGCATTCTTGAAAAAAGAAAAATCTTGTTATCATGCTCGGTCAATAGGCAGTTATCATATTCACTTCTTTCATCTTCTTCTAAAGCCCAGCTATTAGATTTCATTTGGAAATGGGAAGGGTAGTCTAGAAAAATCCCATATTCTGTGACAATGGTCAACACATGCAGTGTCATCAATCAACTAATCAAAAATGAATGCCTCATTGTGCTTCTCAGCCAGTCCAAAGCCATTCAAAGAAAACAAAGAACAAAAACCACAGCATCACTTTCTTGGATCCAGAGAGTGGACAATGGCAAAGTCTCCAGGAACACAACACATTCCACTTGACCATCAGGACCAAAAGCTGAGACAAATCCCAAATTAATTTCAGGAAGAACATGTGTTAGGTGCTTTAAAAATACACATTACAGCATTTGCTTTCATTAAGCAAAGCTGAGCAAAGGAGATTGTTAAAAAATGTAACCTTTAACTCCCAGCCCTGTAAGGGCAGCCTGGACTGAACAGTGTGTGGTGCAGATATGAAACCTGACCCTGTTAACCTTCACTAGTCCTTAGTGCTGCAGGTTCCAGCAGGATTTTCCTCATTGATGTGAGGAATGGTTCAGACTCCCTCTTGTCCTGTGTGACCATGAGGAAGAAAAGCTCCACATAAGCAGCAACAGGCAGCAATGTTGAGTCACACAGCTCATGGGACAAGTTTAGGGTGCAAAGTGAAAAGCAGAGAAACTCTCAGGAGCTCTTTTGTAAGCCATACAACAGCCCTAAATGGGTACCTGGCCAAAGGCATCTTGTAGATTAGAACTGCTTTTAATGAGGGTTTGAAAATGATTTGAAGTAGCGGTTGCATTGAGCACAATCAGTCATAACCAACACAAAAACTATTTGCAGAGCCTGTCAGAAACTGTTCTGCATCTCTTAGAGCTGAGAACTATGGACTTGCTCCTGCATTACAATCCTGTGCTTTACAGTTCTGTAACTACCAAAGTTAAAGCCTGAGGATGTGAATCTTCACACCAGCATTCACTGCAATGACCAATGGCCATTCTCAGCCTCTGCCAGGAGACAGATGATGAAGCTTCTGATGTTTCCTGTTAGGGGCACCAGGACAGCAGCCATGCCAATACAAACATGTAATGACTCTATGGTCTTCACTCACACAGGATACAAAACATCCTATTACAAACCTGCATCTCAGAAGTGGAAACTGGGACAAACAATGTGATCTGGGCTTGGACAAACAGGAAAGCAACTTCTGCCAGCCCACATAAATTAATCTTTGCACTATTGGAAGGGTTGCAATGTTCTAAGGATGCAGTGACCTGCTAAGGACAAATGATTTGTTTTTCCTACCTGGCTGTAATTTACTTGATGGTGGATTGGTAGAATGTACACTTGTTTGTATCTGATTTATGTAACAGGTTCTTCAATTACTCTGTTGCAACACCCACGTTAAAAACACTGACTTTACAGACTGAAAACTAATCATCAGTGAAATATATTCATTTTTGCATTGAATATACACTCAATAAATCTCCTTGCCCTTTGAGTACATAATAAACTAGAAGAAAACATTCCAAAGATAGTTCTCCAATTCCTTTCATGTGCAGTCAATTCCCACTGCAACTACTGGATTTCCTCTTTGGAGTGTTTGAAACACCCTAAAAAGTGTGAAGTGGTCAGTGCCTGCTGGCAGAAAGGGGGAAATCCACTGGGGTTTACTAAGGCAATGCTCCACACCAGTGCTACCATTTCAAGAAGTAGGAGGTCATGTGGAAAATGATTCAAAATTCATTCTAAATGTCACCCAAACTAGAAACAACAACCAGCCCTGAAGTGAGGGTCATGTTAATTTCCCACTGTCCCATCAATTACAAAATATGAAAAGCATGGACTAAACTGCTTTCAATAGCAGCTTTGTTTATTAGCTACTCTCCCAAGACCTGGGGGGTAATGAATTAAGTGTGAGTATCCTCAGTTCTAAGGTATTTTCCAGTTTTCTGGTTACTTCATTCATGTCATGTAACCCTCATGTGATGGAGCTATTCTAGGACAGTCTGTTTCCATGGAGATTGTGCTGCATGGGTAAGCAGTCATATTGTCAGGCCATCATTTGTTTCCTCTTCCTATTTGGAAGTGTTTGGGAGGGGGAAGGGAGGGTTAATTTGGGTATTTCCCCCTCCATGAAGAAGTGGTTCATTTTGGAAAGAGGGAATTCAGCTGTGACAAAGTATATTCAGGATTCAAAATACATATTCTGAAATACAGAGGTATTCAACTCAAGAGGGATTTTCCCAAGTTACTTCCTACTTTTGGGAAAGCTGATAGGACATAATCTGTGATCCTCCTAGAAAGGTCCTAGACAGCCACAGTACTGACCAAGAAATCTCTAGGGCTGCTGGCAATTATTCCTGGTGTGAAATAATTTCCTACCCAATGTCAGTGAGTCTCACTGGACACCAGATCCTGCCCAGACCAAAGCTGGCAGGCAAGGCTTGAAGTTTCCAACAGAGGAATCTTCTCCTCCTAACTGCTATCAGCAAAGCAGATTGTTTCCAACCTGTTTAGTATTAATTTCTGACTGGGTAAAAACAGGCAATATTAATAATTTACCCCTTGAGATATTACCAGCAAAAAAAAAATCCTCCTTCTTGTGCTGATACTCAGCACTGAAAACAGACAGTTTTAAAAACAAAGGAAAACACTTCATTACATCAACACAATTATGGCAAGTGAATACCAAACTTTAGCTAAAACCACAGGTTCAATCATTTTACGGGAAAACTGTGAAGGTTTTTTTCTAGAAAAGTTGGTTTTGGGAAATAAAAAAAACCACCAAAGACAAAAATCAACAAAAAACCCCCAACAACATCACTATGGGAGTTTTATTAAAACAGCATCTTCCTCGAGCCTGTGCAGGATGGCAGAGCTCTGTGCCTCGTGAGATTTTATAGTAACATTTTACAGCACGTGCTTGCTGGTTGTTACTGCAATCAGTAACTGTAGAGGAAGAGTATTTTTACCTCTTTATGTCCAGATTAGCTATCACTGAAGTTATGCAACCTCCCAGTGGTAACAACAGGGCTCTGTTGGGCTGGTGCTTCACTTGTGCTGCCAGAGAGTGACAGGAACACGGGAATGGCAGGGAAACATTCCAGCACAGGCACAGCCAGTGGCACCATGCACCCCCACAGCCTCAATCAGCTGCCCACAAGGAAGAAAAGCAACCTCAGAGGTTTTTTTCTTTCCCCCCAGATTCCTCTCCAAAATTTTATTTCTGTAAAGCCATTAAGGCGACATACCTGAAAGCAGAGCAATCAGGAACACTTACAATCAATATTCTAATCAATAAGCCTTACACATTTTTAGGCAAAGGCAGCAAACAATTAGCAGGACAGTTTCAAGTCCAGTATTCAATTTTTTGGCTCAAGATCTGCTCTCAGTGACAGCTGTAATAACTGCACTGTTTTCTACAGAGAAAATGTTGTGTCCCCTTCATTACATTATCTGGCACAGAGTCACTACAGAAATTGCAGACACAAAGCTGCCCCAGTGGGTACAAACTACAATTACGAGCAACTAAGCAGAAACACAAAATCTCACAGTTGTCATCAAAAAAGTTGTCATGGTTAAAAATCAATGTGGCTTTCTGTAGCTAAAGTCTTCTGACCAAAGCTTGCAAAGGGATCAAAAAGACACAGCTGTATGCTGCTACAGAATATATATATGAAATAAAACTGTAATTGTGCAAAGATTTAAGGCTAGGCTATCCATGGTTAGATGCATTATCTGCTCCTGTATCTGTACCTGAAGTTCAAATGTTAGTCAGCTGACACAGGGAGATGCATTCAATGGCAGAGAAAAAACAATCTAGTAAATACAAGCAATAGTAGCAGGAGTAGTAAGTTGCTCTGCCATACAGGCAGGAGACTGGCTCACTGTGCTATTTCCAAAAGAAAACCACCCCCACCACGAAGTGTTGTGGAGAGATGAGAGTGAGTGAGGAATTAATCACAACACAGGATCTCTGCCAGCTGCTTTTGATCAGAACTGAGGAATGAGCTCCAGGACTGATAACAAAGCAGCGACAGCCAAGCTGAGATCAGACTACTCAAGAGATGTGTGTATTTCCAGAATAATAATTAACAGTGCAATTGTGCTTTGTAGGCAAAAATACAGCAGTGATTTTGACAGTCCTGCATTAGATACACACCGTGCTCTGTTACAGCCTCGCGGCTACAGGAGGCAAGATCCCACTCAAAAAGGACAGGGAGAAAAAGTATCGCTTTCGTTCAGAAATACTTTGTGGCACTGAATACCCTACGAAATTATCTCTCTGATTTTCTGGGAGCTCAATTCCCTTTGGTGTATCGTGTGTGCCTAGGTACTTCTGACCAAACTGCTCGGTGTTGAATTCACAACTGATAGCAATCAATGACAGTAATCAACGTTTTTATTTTCTTTGCTAATTCTTACACTGCTTCTATTAATTTCATAGCATTCTAGCAGATGGGTTCTGTCAATTGATTTCTCCTGATGTAGCGAGACAACCCTGATATTCCCGGCTGGTAAGCAGCAAGGGTATCCCCGTTAAACTGCTCGCTACTAGCGCTGCTCACCAAGCTGGGTGTTCAGGTTCAGCACGCAGGAAATCCTGTTAGCCTTCGGATAAACATTAAGTGCAGGTGTAAACAAAGGGTTCACATAAGTGCTAAATCCTCTCTCTGCGTGGCTTTGCGGAGAGGAAACACAGAGACTGGGTTTTTATTAACTAGAGAGAAACTGCGGCGCACCCGCAGCCGGCCGGAGCTCCCGCGGCCGGACCGGGGGCGATCAAAGGCGCTTCCCCCGGGCTCTTGCTGCCGCTGCCCTTGAGCTCGGCCCGGGGCAGGCGCTGGGCTGCCGGGCTTGGCTGCGACAGCCGCCAACGAGCACGGTGCGAGGCGAGCGACCTCCGCTCCGGGCTCGCCCTGATCCGCCCGCAGCCTCCTCCTCCTCCTCCCGGACAATACCTATCCCGCTTCAGCCTCCGCTCTTTTGTCCCTTCGCTCATTTCTCTCTTCGGTTTCTTTTTCCCGTATCTTCCTCCCCCGCCTGTCCCCGCTCTTCTTCCCCATCCTCTCCGAACTCCCCTGCCCTCCTGGCCAGCCTTCCGCCCCGCTCCCCGCAGCGCAGCCCCTGCTCCGAGCCCCCCCGTCCTGCCCTATATCCCGTCTAATCCCCCCCAGGATTCCTATATCCAGCCTGTTGTCTGCTGGCGGCCACCGGGCTAATTCTGCGGGCAGCGCAGGGCGCAGAGCCGGGTGAGCGGCTGCGCTCCGTCCCCCTGGCCCGCAGCCCTTCCCCGTGCGCACCCCGGGGCCGGTTCGGAGCCGGTTCGGAGCCGGTCCGGAGCCGCTGTCCCCCCTCCGCCGCCCCTCCGCTGCTCACCCGCTGTCCGCTGCGGCCGAGGGCGGCGGGGCAGCTCTGTCCGCCAGCCCTCCGCAAGTCACATCCCGGCTCCGGGCGGGGAGCGAGCGCGGCGCGGCGCGGGCCGCCCCCGCGGCGGCTCACGGAGCGCTCGGCCCCGGTGCGCGCCCTGCGGAGCGGAGCGGAGCGGAGCGGAGTCCGCCGCGCTCTGCGCCCGCCGCTCCAGCGCTCCGGCCCCGCCGCCAGCCCCCTCCCACCGCCCCGCCCCGCCGGGCACGGCTCGGCACGGCTCGGCATGGCACGGCACGGCACGGCTCGGCTCGGCACGGCACGGCACGGCACGGCACGGCTCGGCACGGCACGGCACGGCACGGCACGGCACGGCACGGAACGGCTCGGCACGGCACGGCACGGCACGGCACGGCACGGCACGGCACGGCACGGAACGGCTCGGCACGGCACGGCACGGCACGGCTCGGCACGGCTCGGCACGGCTCGGCACGGCTCGGCACGGCTCGGCTCGGCTCGGCATGGCACGGCTCGGCGGCGCAGGGTACCCCGGGGACAGCGCAGGGCACCCACAAATGGGGGTACCAGGGGAGGGCGCACGGTGAGGTGCGCGCACACTTGCACACACGCACTGCTCACACAATCGAACACTCAAACACACACTCACACTCACACTCAATCACACACTCACACTCTCACACTCACCCTGAAACACACAGTCGCACACTCACACTCTCACTCTGAAACTCACACTCACACACTCTCAAACACACTCTCACACCCTCACCCTGAAACACAACTAACACTCTCACCCTGAAACTCACACTCACACACTCTCAAACACACTCTCACACCCTCACCCTGAAACACACAACTAACACTCTCACACTCACACTCACACTCACACTCTGACACCCTCAAGCACGCCGCCGCATCCCCGCACCCTCAGCCCGCACCCCGGCACAGGGACACGGGCTCAGGACACAGCCGGGCGGGAGCGGCGCACGGAGCGGCGTTCCTGCCCGCTCCCGTGTCCCGGGATGAGTGCGACAGCAAGGCTTGGGAAACCCTTCCCGGGCAGGCTGGCCATGCACAAACCTATGGCCAGGTGTGAGGGTTTTCAGCCCTCTGACAACGGGGCATTTTGAAAGGGGCTGGATACTTTCAAACCTTCTCCAGATGCAGCTTCCGACCTGCCACAGCCCGAGGCAGCAGCTAAACAAACACTTGGAGGGGAAAACGCTGGTAGTCTGTCTGCAGTGCTAGTGGCACTTGACACGCAGGAGCAGCCCCTGGTGCTGGGCACTGTCCCGTGTCCCCTCCTACCCCCAATGGGCAGCTGCTGTCCTGCTTTCCAGCTTCTCCACAGTTCAACCCTGAGACAGTCATAACCCTTAGACAGGGCTAAACTCCAGGAGAGTTATTTGTAGGGGGAAAAGACAACTTCTGTATATGATGTTCTTGAGCAGCAGAAACTCGTGAGCCTTTTCAACAACAGAGAGTCCATCTGCCTGGCTTGTCTATGACTGGCAGCTTCACCATGTCCTGCATCCCTGGGTTATGCACTCCCACATCCCTGGGTTATGCACTCCTACATCCCTGGGTCATGCACCCCTGCATCCCTGGGTTATGCACTCCTGCATCCCTGGGTTAAGCACCCCTGCATCCCTGGGTTATGCACTCCCACATCCCTGGGTTATGCACTCCTACATCCCTGGGTCATGCACTCCTACATCCCTGGGTTAAGCACCCCTGCATCCCTGGGTCATGCACTCCTACATCCCTGGGTTGTGCACTCCCACATCCCTGGGTTATGCACCCCTGCATCCCTGGGTCATTCACCCCTGCATCCCTGGGTCATTCATCCCTGCATCTCTGGGTCATGCACTCCTGCATCCCTGGGTCATGCTTCCCCTTAAACCACTAGTGACAGTCTGGGCAGGCACAGCTGACACAGCATCAGCAGCAGGGAGTGCCTGGAATGTGTCCTTCCTGAGCACCTGCCCTTCTTGCCAGGTTTCCATATCCAGAGCCTTCCAAAGGGAAATACCTGCCCTGAAATGTGTGTTCTTCAGTACAGCAGAGCTGTAACCTTTTAAGAGACTCTTCCTAAAGTGTGTGGGCTTATTTACCTGTCATTTATAATGCCTTGGGGGGTAGCCTGAACTTAGTGTGGCTGACATGGAGTAAATTGGATAGTGGGGTTTACTGTAATTGCCTGTTTTTAGGAAGGGCAGCAGGCAGAGAAAAGCTGAGGCAGAGGAGCAATTTCACATTTCTGCTCTTTTTTTCCCTCCATTTCTCTTACTTGCTGCTTTCAGGTTTTAGGCACTGGTTTTATTTGAGTCACATATAAACAACATACCCTGCCCTTGCAGTTGACAGCTACACTCTATTCAAAATTAAGCAGCATAATTTTACAGAAGCTGAGGTGGTGAGAGGTGAAGTTGCCCAAGGTCACCGAGCAGTCTGGCAGAAAAGTGGAAAATACTGGTTGAACAGATCAGTCTGTACCCCTGCTCCATCTTGGCAGCCTTGGCCAAGCACCCAAATACTACAGTACCCAGTAAAGACCTTTCTGTGTACAAACAAACACACAGAGCTCTCTGTGCCACGCTGGATGCAGAGAGGTAGAGCAGGGGGAAGGATGAATCACAAGGATTCATGTGCTGTCCTTGGCCAGCTCACAAGGGAGCAATGTGCTGAGCCCTTCAGCAAATGCAAATCTTGGGCATTGTTCCTTCTTCCTGTGTCTAACACAGCCCTGGTTCCCTGAAGGAAACAGCCTCCCCTGTTTGCCTTGTGCTGATAGAACAGGGAAGATAATGCCCCTCTCAACCATTACTAGTGGATCAGTATTGAAGAGGGCTGATTTCTCTCCTGCTGAAGCAGTTTTTAGTGTTAGCTACCATGAAAAAGTGTAGGACAGGACTCAAAATCATCCAAGAAATTATAGGAGTAACTGGACTAAATCACAGCTCCTGTTGTGTTACTTTCCACCTAGTTAGCTTTGAAAAAATATGCTCTTAAAATAGGCTTTTATTTAGGGGAAAAGTATTTCTCTCAGTCAACCACAAACTCAGCAGCAGCTTCAGCATTTCCTCAGTGTGAGAGAACAGGTAGAAGGATGCAGTGGGTGCTGTGACCCAAGCAGACTGTGTGAATTCCCTGATTTCAGATGGGGCTCTCTGCTCCTACATCAGTTTCTGGGACTCTGCAGTGCCTGTAGCAGCAGCTGCTTGCATGTGATCAGTGCTTGGAAGAGACTGGGGAAGGGGTGAGGTGGGCAAGGCCAAAGTAGAGGCAAAATTTAGAGACCTCCACTAATGCCATGCAATTCTGCAAGAGCTGATGGTCTAAAGAAAGGTGAGGTCAATGCTTTTGGTTATCTCTGGAATAGTGAAGAAAATGTGTGGTATCTATTTGTCTTTATTTTGGACTCAGTTTACAATACAGTCAACTTTTAAAAACCCCACTACTTTTCAGTAATTTTACTCCTCCTATTTCCTACAACACACATTTGGTCATTGAACAGATTTTTTAGCCTTTCCCCACCAATATTTGGTTTACTGCTTGTGACAATAGGTAAACAAAGAGTCTGTGTAGTGCTGCATGTTCCCAATGTCCCTCTCCTGCAGCAGCAGGATTTGACAGGAGGGAGCAAGGCTGTTAGAGCAGCACTGAGTGGACACCACTCACCCATCCATGAATGCCAAACCCATATCCCCACCCTCATTCCAGCTGGTTTTCCCATACCCCAACCAGAGATAAAAGCAATTTCCACCCTCTGCTCTCTCCTTACCCTTCAGAAAGCCTGGCAGGTGTGTTTATTGCAGGAGCAGGCACAAAAAGACTCGAGCAGGGTTTCACTAGCAGCTCTCCTTTGTGCTGCAGAACCTTTTCACTGGGTGCTCTGGCTTTGCAGCTGCTGCCAGCACGGACCTGTGCTTGTGCCAGTGCCATTTAAGTGGAATATTTCATTAAGAGATCAGCAGTAGGCACATGGAAATGACAGCAATCATTAAGTCTGCATTACTCTGTTTGCATTAGGGAGTGTGCAGAGCCCCAGGCACAGACAGGGCTGAGAGCACAGGGGGAAATCACTGTGAAATCACTTCAGGCTGCCCTGAGACAGACCCTGGGCCAGGCTCTGGGATCTGTCACTGGGGTTGAGATGGCACAATAAGGAGTGTGACAGAGAGAAAAGGGAGATAGCAGGTGAATTTGCCCCTGGCAGTGGTGTGTGGTGGATTCACACCATTTCTGACCCTCGAGCAGAGGTGCTTTGCACTGCACAAATCCCTGCAGCGTGATTAGTTTCCCTAATGCTTGCCCTGCTTTTTCTCAGGGCAGGATACAAATCCTGGTGCTGCCATTGGCTGGCAGCACAAGGAGACAGTGAGATTTGTGTGACCACCCTGAGATGTTCCTGTGTTACTGCAGAGGGTGTCACAGTCACCCCTGGCACTGCCCTGGCAGCCTGCCCTCCACAACTCTGTGAAATGGGTCTGGGTCACCAAACGGGGCTTGTGAGGAAAAGGGGAGAAGGGGAAATGAAAGAAGGAGAATCTTGAAATCACTATGAAGAAAAAGATGGGTGTCAGGAAGGAGATGGATGCATGGAGGACAGAGAAAGCAACAATTATTGAAACATGATGGAGAAACATAATCTGGAATAACTTCTACCCATGGCACAAAAGAAGGTGCTCTCAGGACTGAGAGTGTGGGCAAATGGCCACAGTATTGGATGTCACATCCACATTCAAATCCAAATTATACCTGTTTTGTCAGCTTGGGTTAAACAAACCAAGGTAAGGACACCCTTTTACAACTGTGCACCTACTAACAATTCCTTTTCTGTTTGGTAATAAATACAAACTCTCCTGTGGCTCACCCCATCCCTTGTTTGGACACAGACTGTGTGGGAAGGCAGGACAGCCACAGCTCTAAGCCCCAGCACAAGGGAGCAGTGATGCAGGTGAGATTTACAATGCAGACAATATGATGCTTGTTTCTTTTCTCAACACATTCCTTTTTCACACTAGTAATCCATAAATGCTTTATTTAAATGTAGAGAAACATGGACAAGTTTTCTGATTTAATGCAGTTGGTAAAACTGAGTTAAAGCACAATTTGAATCAAGATGGTCTGTGACACCAGGCATGTGATTAAAATCCTTGTGACTGGGAATTTGCACATCTTCAAATCTTTATTTCCCAAGGAAAACCACCAGAGATAGGTATTTAAATCAGCATATCTCTGGTATATTGAATTCTTGCTATAGCCTCTCTGAGACTCTGACTAGATAAATCTCAAACTGGCCAAACCAGTTAGATTTAAAATGTTTATACTTGACCTTTGCACAGGCAAAGTCTCAGCTGTATTAAAATAAATTAGATCAAGCAAATGAATTTGTGGCTTTGTGTTCTGAGCATGAGAAAACTTCCTTAAAACTGACAGTGTTGGGGAGATGGTGACAATGGCCAAGAACAGCAACTTCTGCTGGAGAGCCCTGACCTTGCTCCTGGTGTGCAGCTGTGGATGGTGCTGGCTGAGTGAGGTTTCCTGGGGTGATTGCTGCAGGGAATTGCTACAGTCACCTACAATGCACATGGAAATTCTCCTTGTCCTGTTCCCTCCCCAACACATTGAAGATATCAGCCACCCTTGAATGCACTTATGCATCAAATAGGTTTGATTTATAAGTGCTTTTATTTGCATCTTCTGGTTTCACACTCTGAGGTGTAAAGGGTTTTTGGGTTTTTTTCTGAGTGCTGTTAAGAATGGTGCTGGTGCCTTTTGACTGCAGTGTCATTAATGTCCTTATCTGTAACATCTCCTCAGGGGAATCACACCCCGAATTTTTTCTGGCCTTTCTCTTTACTGGCATGTTTGGTGAAAAATACTGCTCCCTGTTGTGGAGTGTCTATGTGTCTAAAACCGAAAAAAATAACATTTGTACCCTGGCAGATGATTGAAAATCCCCTCTTGTGATGTGCTGAGGGTTTCTGTTGCTGACACTGTCACCTGCTGGCCACGGAGAAACTGCCAGGATCCGGGAGCAGCCTCAGAATCCCAGGGATGGAACACTCGAAATTGCACATTGAGATGGTCCTGGTCTGCCTAACTCTAAACAGGATGGTGATTCTGTAAATGGAGGTGGAGCAGAAAAGCTTCCTCATTTACAAAACATCTGAGTTTCATGGAGTTTTAATGCAAAGGAAACAAGGTTCTCATCACAGTGAGCATGTGGGGTAAAAGGTTGGTTACAGTGAATTTAACTATGCTTAATTATTGAATTTATTGAATTTATTTTATTTAACTATGAGTTTAACTAAGCTTAACTATGGCAAGCTAAGCCATAACCAATAAGCAAAGGAAAGGGAAAAAGAAAAAAAAAAAAAAAGAAACAAAAGACTGGTTATCCTGCCTGTGGCAGATTTTTGTCACATTAGACCATGGATACAAAACAACCTTAAGAAAGGGTCACATCTTTGTGTTGACCAGCAGAGCTGAGCAGGAATCAAAGGACCTTTACTGAAGATCTACACTGCAGCTTTTACAGGCAGGGAAAAGAATTGCCCTGAAAAGCTCTTTCAGCCCTGCCCTGGTGCTGCCCTTCCATCTGCTGTCACTACAGCTCATTTTCTGCCAGACTTGGGGCAGAATCTCAGCTGGTGTGAATCTGAATTCACAGCTGGAATAAGGCTTTGCAGGGTGGTTTATTCTCATTTTGAGAAATGCTTCCCTGTTCCCCCCAACCTGAGAGCAGGTCACTGCAGCACCTGGAGTGCATCATCCAGCTGTGAATTTTCTGCTCCAGACACAGGAATGAGTTCTGAGCTCTACAACAGGTGCTGAGCTGCACCTGTTTTTCCAGTGGAGCACCACTCTAGAGTCCATTCCAAAAATCTGAGTTTTTTTCTTACATAACTGAGCTGTGCTACCAGCATAGGAAAGGAAAGCTGGTGCCACAGAGGCTGTTTCATTACAATTATCCTCAGCTCACTTGCTGTTACACAAGGGTCTTGCTGCTGAAAGCATGTCTAAAGTAACCCTCCAGTTCAGTGCCTCATGTTGCACTGAAACTTTAAAGAAGAATCTTTTTATGGCTGTTTTTCCATAAGCCTCTTAGTTCACATCTGTAAAAAAATAGATTTCATGCACTTTAAAGATACTTTTGGACTGGCTCTGGAGTCAACACATAGCACTGAATTTATGCAAAGTGGCCATGTTTTTATTTCTTATTAGAAATCAGAATTATTTGTTTGGTGGGTTGGTTTTTTTTTTTTATGGTTGTTTTTTGGGGTTTACAATTTACCTTTATTTCCCTTCACTCTGTTCTTGTGCTTGGACACTTGCAAGCTTTATTGTTGTTAGAATGGGTGCCTGGATGTCTGTCTTATGAAAGCAAGTGACTGCTTAAAAAGAAAAGCAGAGAGATTAGAGACTGTGTGAAACTCCACTAAATTCAGTGAAAAGCATCACTTCAAAGAATTGAGGATGAGATTTCACATGAACATCATGACAGACTTTTGGAACTGGTGGATGAATAAAGGATGCTGAGGCTCATTCTCCACCCCTGTGCAGGACAGATAATGTCATTTACCTGTCCCAGGGGCCCCTCCCTGCTCCCTTCTCGTGCCCTGTTGGAAAGGGCAAAGCACTCCAAGGACATTTGGTGTCAGGAGAGCTTGAAGAGCTCTGGTGAACCAGGACCTGGGGCCAGTTCTCAAACACCAGTGGGGAGAAACCACAGCCTCTCCATCTTCATTGAGAATAAAGGAGGCTTTGCCTGAAATGCTCTTTTCCAATTTGTGAATGTTAAACTAGAAAAAAATCCCTGTGGCTTCCTCTGCTTTCCACCCACACTCTGCAGCAAGAGCTTTCCTGGAGCTGCTGGGATCTCTGCTCAGGCAGATGATGGTTGGGGAGCACTGCTGCTCCAAGTCCTGCACAGCCTCCCCAGGGCCATCACTGGCACTCCCATCTGTCACTTTATTTATTACATGGACATAGATTCCCTTTAAAACTTCTCTTTTGCTCGTTTTTTACTCTGCACTGAGACCTAGTGTGAGTTAATATTCTTTTTGAAGGGAAATAAAGGGCAGTGGAGATTTTAGCCTAAAGAATGTAGCCTGTGAATTTTATCCCTGCATTGCACATTTTGATGGTCCTTGCTGTGTGTTTTATTGAGGCTGAGTCATTAGCAAATCTTAGTGCTCTGCAAGGAAGGAAATGGAGTTTGGGCAAAAACATCACCCATCCCAAATGGATCCAGCAAAGGGGCTGCTCAAGCTGTGAGAAGGTTTGATCTCAGCAAGAGGGAGAATTGGAGGTCAAAAAGAAAGTCCTTGTGCTGCATTATAGTTTTCATCACCTGAAGCTTGTCTGGACTCCTGGTGACAGTGAGATGAGCCCATCCTGCTCTGTGCCTTCCCCCAGAAATAGCCCCAGAGTTACCAGGGGCTGTAAACTGGCCTTGTGTTTTGGTGTCAGGATGGTGAACATCTGCCTTGTGTGGGGATGCAGCTCCTTGGCACTGTCCCTAGTATGGAGAGGGGAGCCCAGGCTGGCAGAAGGTTTTTGGGGAGCTGATCCATGCCTTGCAGTGTGCAGCACAGCCCCAGGCTGCTTGGCAGGGACCAGGACACTGCAGAGGGGTGGGCAGAGAGCAGCCAGGCTGGGGGCTCCCCAGGGATCCTCAGGCACAGCTGGCTGCAGCTCAAACTCCTCTGACTCTCAGCCAAGCCCTGAAATAGGGTAGGCAGAGAGCAGCATGTTCTGCCATCAGCAGTTTGACTTTGAATTTGTTTAGAAAGTTGAGTGTCTTTTTTTTTCCCCTTTCAGGTGATGCCTGGCTGTTTGAGGCCAGAAGCCTTTTCATCTTTAGGTGTTCCTAATTCCAAGGTTTCAGCCCCTCTCTTTGGTGCAGGATGTCACTCCAGTCACACTGAGAGGCAGTGACAGGCCAGAGCCACTCACTTGTCAGGATGCTTTTATTCCCTGCTGGCAGGAGGCAGCCCAAGCTCCCTCCTGCCTCTCTGGTCCTTCCTCTGCCTCCCCTGGAGCTGTGGAAGGGCAGCTTGTCCTCACTGCAGCCAGCTGGAAAACTGGAGATCTGAGATCACAGAGACACAGCAGCGTTTGGAGGGGCACTCAGTGCCACCAGACACAGCCAGGCCTGTGGGGCTGTGGATTAAATTATGATTAGCAAAGCCACCTAGCAAGCACAGCTGCAGAAATGTGGCCAGTTCCCTTCCCTTCGGCCAGCTGATGCTCCTCCTGCATGGTACAAAGGGATTTTGTTTTGTTCAGGATCAGGTTGCAAGTCTGGCTGGTATTGAAAGGGGCTGGGGAGGATATTTGGTGTTTCTGAAGCCATTGAGGGTCATTTCCTCCAGGCTCCTTCTGGCTCCTGCTCTTTCTTGGGGTTAATGTTGAGTAGGGGACAATAAAAGGCTCTTTCTATCTACAGGATCTAAAACGAAGGAACTGGACAGACAGAAAATTATAAACTTCATTTTAGAAATATTAATGGTTGGATTTCACAAACTCTTGACCTTAAGGAGCAATATCCAAACAGGTGTTCAGATGGGATGTGTGCACACAGAGGGTCCCTGCAGCACCTGCAAGGGCAGATTTGCTGCTGTGCAGCCCAGCCCTGAGTGAGCCCTGGCAGCAGGGCAGGAGCTGGAAGTGCTTTGAGGTGTTTATTTTGCAAAGGGGGATGCAAGCAGCACTGTGTTTGTTAGCAAGTCCCTCAGGTGTGGTGGCACTGAGTATTCTCCACTGTGCCCTGGGCAGTGGCAGCTCCAGCTGCTGCACACAGCCATGGACACACACAGTGTTTGTGCTTTCCTAATTGGCAGGTTAATTTGTACACCCATGTGGGGAAAAAAAACAACAAGTGGGTTGAATCGTTGCTTTGTTTATATTTGGGAGAGAATTGAGTTGCCTGTTGTTTGCCATTGCTCCCTCAGAAGATGGAGGCCTCTGGCCAGCAGATGAAGCATGGCTTTGTTTTGCTGTTTACAGTGGCTGGAAAGCACGATGGTGAAGAGTGGAAAAGCATGCAAATAACTTGTTTATTCCTAGAGATGGATGCTTTGTGCTGTCACAAGCTGTGCTGTGGACTCAACCCAGCTTTGGGGGAGCTGACAAACCAAAGGCTCCTAAGCCAGAGGGGTTTTGGTTTCACAGCAGCTTTGTGGAGCATCACAAATGATCTATGGCATCAGTTACATGAGAAAGGAAGGGAAGGTGGGAAAGAAAGACGGTAAAATAAAATTTGCAAGTGCAGGTTTAAAATGCCACAGTCAAAGTGGCAGCCTTGCTGCTGAGAATCTCAGAGGGAGCCCTGCCCAGGGACTGACAGTGAGCTGATGTCCAGGTCTGGACAAAGCCCAGCTCAACCCAAATCCAAGCCACTGCAATTTCTGTGCCAGCTGAATTGCTGGCCTGGAAAAGTCATTCATGTAAGTAAATGGTTAGTGACTGATTGGCCTCTGTGTGGTGACTCCATCACCATCAATAACTCTAACACAAACTGTGATCCTTCCAAAAAGACCATCATTAGATGGACTGATGTCAGCACAGCCTGCCAGGTCCAAGGCTTTGGTATCATCTCATAAATTAGGAAGATTTTCAGGCCAGAAAACACCTTACTAGTCTATGTGGGTGCTGCAATGAGCCTTGTAAAATGAAATGCTGAATATAAAAATGAACAAACTGTTTGCCTTCAGCATTCTGGAAGTTGTGTGTGCCCAAAATAATTTTAACAGATGTGATCAGATCCCATCTCCTTTCAGCATGGAGCCACCTGCCAGGACACCAGGGACATGGAACAGAGCAAGGAGATGAACAGAAAAATAAATTACAAAGTCTTGCTGTCAGAGACAAGTGAGGCTGCAGTGCTGCTCAGGTGGAGTGAGTCTCTCTTGGCTTTGCAAACAAACCATGGCTGTGCTTATCTAGACCCTGATCTGCTTTCCCTCAAGTGCCAAAGTGCCCCTGGGGCTCCCCCCTGAACAAGACTCCAGCTTGTTTCACCTGTGACTGATATTCTGTCCCACAAATGGTCTGTGTGAGCAGTAAATGTGGTTCCCTGTGCCAGGGATGAAGCTGATCTCATGGGGACCTGTGCCAAGGCTTTTAGACAGTAAACTTTTGGGCAAAAGTTATGCAAATGTTCAGATTAATTTAGATATGCAAGTAGCCCAGGAAAATCAATGGAATCACTTAGATGATTAAAATAACTTTGTCCAAAGTGTTTTTAGCCTCTGTACAGGTCCCTGGTCTGTATTGATGCCTTGCACACAGATCTGTTCACTTGCAAAGATTAAAAAGGAACAATTTCATTAAGAAAACGAAGGTGACTCAGTAAAGCAAGTTATTCTTTTCCCACTGGCATGTGCTGTGCCCTGATCTTTGTGTTCCTGTGTAGAGACACTGCGAGAGACATGAAAAGCTGCTGTGCCAAGCTCTGTGGGTCCCTGATGTTTGCCAGTGTGGTTTCTTTATTTTTAGTAGTTCCTGGATAAGGGCTGAACCCATCCATGTGCAAAAGATCACAACTGACAGGGAGGGGAGGCATGCATGTGTTTGGAGACGTGCCTGGGGTGGCTGTGGTTATGTAAGGGCTCTTTTGACATGGGCAATTACATAAAATGGGAATGCAGGGGAGAAGGCAGTGCAGGGAAGGAATCTGGCTGCAGCAGTGGAGCCTGTGTCACTGCAGGGAATGAAGGGTCACCAAGCTGGTGCATTTAGGAGGGAGAGCCCTGGAGGGGGGTGGATGTCAGATTTGACAGAGTTTTAGGAGGTTGTTTTCTGAGGGGGAGGCACAAATTCACCAGCTCCTGGCTGATACCACAGGGGTGGCCAGAGGCTTCTCTGGCTCAGTGCCTGTCCCAGGAGAGCCTGGCTGGCTCCCCTGCATCCCCAACAGATGGTGCTGCAATGCCACTGAAAGCTGCAGGCAGGCAGAGGCTCCAGGGAGATTCCCTGCTCCCTGCACTTTCCCTCACCTTGAATTAGAGTCCCACAAAAA
Source organism: Erithacus rubecula (assembly GCF_903797595.1). NCBI lineage: Eukaryota > Metazoa > Chordata > Aves > Passeriformes > Muscicapidae > Erithacus > Erithacus rubecula. The sequence goes on from NC_136669.1 coordinate 1,514,640, forward strand.
CCTGCACAGACTTTACCTGGCTTCAGTATCTGGCTGGCAGGATCCATCCTGCCCTTCCAGCAGCAGCACCTGGCCATGGCTCTGCTCAGACTCTGCCTCCTGGTTTTGGGGATTTTGGCCTCTGCCTGCACAGCCACTGAACCCCAGCAGGAAGGACAGTGGGTGCTGTGAGATTCTCTGACCTCCAGTGCTCTAAGGCACCAACTCCAGAGCTCTTGGCTCACACTTTGTCAGGTTATCTGAAATAAGCAAGCAGCTAATAGTTAAAAAGGTTATTTATTACAAAGCACATCTTATTACAAAGCACATCAGTCTCAACAGGCAAGCAAATAAACAATGGCAAAGCAGCTGGCAAAGCAATAAGCAAATGGCTAAAAGCCACAATGGCTAAAAGCAACAACTCTCTCCAATACAAACTCTTATATAGGGTTTTTCCAACAAGCTAAAACACAAGCTCAGACCATCACTCCTTAACCTATTAGAATTCCAGTGCTTTGGAATAGTAACAGAATTTTGGCTCTATTCTCACATTTTTTTCCCCAGTGGATGCAGTCTTATTGAATTCAGAAAAATAAAGATTTCCACCACTGTATCCCTTTAAACAAATCCCTGTGAGTTTCTTGGGCTGAGGTGCTGGAGGGGGAGCCCCGGGGGTGTGGATGGTTTATGGTGTGTCTGCAGCAGATCCGGGCTCAGCCAGCCCTGCTGGACCCCTCTGCCCAGGTGGAGCATCCCCCGAGGGACAGCCCGGCTGTCCCCAGGCTGGTGGCACTAGGTGGCACCATTGAATCAGGAAAAAGGATTGTGCTCGGGAGCCAGCGCTGTGTCCCCAGGGATGGGGACAGCTGCTCCTCTGCCACGGCTTCAGCCTTTTCCTGCTGCTCAGGCTGCATCCATCATGCTCAGCATATCTCACAAGTTTTTTGTTAAAATATAATATTAATCAAAGCCCTCAGTGGGCCGAGTGTATCTGGTTTTTGAATTTGGAAGGCAATGCTTTCTGGGGGTATTGTGGTTGCAAATATCTCATGTCCCAATTCCACAGTACAACCCAAGTGTAAAGTAAAGGAAAAATAGTGCTGGGATAGAAGGGATAAAAGACTGCATGCAGAAAAATGAGACTAATTATCATAACTAATTAAAATAAGTTGCTGTAACTGTATAATTGACTGATTAAAATTTGCTATGGTGTTATGAGAAACAGATGTAAAATATCCTTTTGTCACAGGAAAAATGACTGTTGCCTGATTATTCCCATCTCCACTCCTTGATCAGGAGCAAACCCAGTGAGTGGGGCTGGGGCTTGCGGTGCTGGAATTGGCTGTGGCTCCTTTGGGAATGGTGGGCAGAGGAGCAGGGGGAGCTCTGTGCATTCCATGGACATCCTCACTTTGGAGCAGCCCAGAGCAGCCCAGGGCTGACTCAGAAAATGCAGTATGAAATTTCTATAATACTGCAAATGTATGACTTAAAGCTTAGGTGGTTATTATATTTATTCTATAAATGCATTATCCTATTACCCACTGTAATACTGTAACTATATACTAATAATATGTCATTAGATGCTTAGGTAAGCTTTTCTACCTTTGGTTCAAGCTTGTCCCTCTATGGAAAATCACTTTGAGCTCTTTCTTCACAATTTGCCTGCTGTGTCTGCTCCTGCCTGCCCAGCACTGACCCAGCCCTGCCTGACTCCCATCCTGGATCCTCTCCCTGGGAAAGACAACAGCTGAAATACACTGCAAGAAACTCATTTCCCCTCAAAATATAAAGCATGTCAGTGATGTATAGCTGTTGCTGCTGTTGGTGTCAGTGGATACTTATTTAGGTTCAAATGTGTCCAGCTTTTTGACTTCCCATTCAGAAAAACATGGGACAGGGAATAACAATGGATGAGTAAGCACAAGTTTTGGCAGTCAGAGTTAAAGATGTCGCTGGAGATTAGGCAACAGGAGCTTTTTAAAAACCTGGTGTTATCTCTTTAATGCCATAAAGTATCAGTTAGTATTGGATTGACTGTCACACAGGGTATCAGCACCATGATGAGGCAGTTTCTCAGACTTTGCCTGTCAGCACAAAGATATGCTCTTGGCATCTCTTCCAAAATAGTTCCTTGAGAATTTGTTTTGGGGAGAGACAGATAAAGTTTGCACTGATTAGATGAGGCAGACTCAAGAAATGGCAGGAGTGATAAAAGTGATGTTGGAGGGGAAAAAGCTGGAAGCTGCAAGGGACAGAGACTCAGGTGGGGCTGGAGAGACTCCAAAATGAGGATAAAAAAAAAAAATAATTGGCACTGTATGTTCATCCTTTCTTCCCATTTTGCTCTTTGCCTAACCTCTGGCTGATCAGACAGTCCCATCCTTGCGGCAGAGGTTATTTCTCACAGAGGTGCAGAGACTCTGACCAGTGTTTGCAGTTTGCTGGCAGTGTTTGGCTCTGCCTGGTGTCACTGACAGCCTGGCCAGGCTGCAGTTGCTCTTTCCAGGGGAATTTCAGCTGCTGGGTGTTGCCTCCTTGTTCCTGCTGTCCTCAGCTCTCTGCTGTGCACTTCCTCTCAATAAACTCATTGCTGGGCTGGAACCCTAACTTTAACAAAAACAGTCTCCAAATGAGACCCAAGGGTAAAATGCTGGGCACATTTCCTTGTTTCTGTGTTTCCTGAGGAGCAGGGTGAGCTTACCAGAGGCTGATGCTGTAGCTTGTCTTCCTGTGTGCACAGGCTGTATCTTTGATTTCTGAGCCTTCCAGACATGGACCAGCTCCTCTTCTTCTGCTCATCAGGAGAAACATGGACAGTGAATGTTTTGTGATGTTAACTTGCAATTGGTTCTTAATATATAATCTTTTATTAGCAGAGGCAGAGTCCAGGAAAGCCTGGACTCTTTGAAAGAAAAGTTTCTCCCAATTCCTTTGGCCAAGGAAACTTGCTTCCCATCTCAACCTTCAGCAAGCAGTGGGAGGAGAATTTTTTTTTTTTTTTTTTAATTTGATGAGGCACAGAGAAGGGTACTTCTCTTGAACATCACTCTTTAAAATCCAGGGTGCACTGGGGACACTGGTTTGTCCTGCAAAGGTGCCCTGCAGTGGTCTTGGGTTAAATGAGCTGCTCCTGAGGTCTCTGGGGACTCACTCAAGGGTGGCAGGTTTGACAGCAGGTGGAACTTGGCCAAAACCATGCAGAGCTCAGGCTGCTTGTCCAAGGCAATGGAGGCTCCAAGGAGAGCACAAATGGCTCAGCCTCCCCACAGAGAGCTGGTGCTGGTGTCTGGCAGCTGCACTGGCCTCAGCAGGATGTTGCACAGCAGGTATGAAACCTCAGAGTAAAGGAAAAAGAAATAATGGTTGTGTCAAGGCAACTGTCTCAAAAACACACAGTGCTGCTCCACTTAGATTCTGAGGTACTGAAATTGATAGTTCAGCAGCCACCCTGATCTACCCAAAAAATGTTGCTGAAAACCTCTCCTATCTCACTTTATGCAAATGTTCCCCATTCTCTGGATTTTTCCCTATTTGCTTTGGAATAGTATCTATTTTCACACCAGAAAGATGGGAATGGGTGAGAAGATGCTGACAGGTGTGAATGCCTGCAGTAAGAGCCTGACCTGCAGGAGGATGGATGCTCCAAGCCTGCCAGGGAGATGGGCTGTGTGTTTTGGGAGGATGGCACCTCCCTGAGAGGCTGCACACAATTCTGCTCTCAGGATTGGCATCACCCCCATCCCTTTCTAACCTGACATGGTTAGGTTTCTCATGGTTAAGTTTACACTGCACACAGCTTGCTGCATGTTTTTGTGTTGCACAGCCCATCATCAGATCAGGATGAGCTGCAGCATCATCCTCTCCCCTCTGCAGAGGCTCCTGGAGGTGTTGAGCAGCTCTTGCTGCTGGCTGCAGTTTATGTCCTGGTCTCCTGTCCCTCTGCAGCCCCTGAGCTGCCTCTGTCAGTCCTGTGTGCCCCTGCTCTCTGCAGCTGTGGGACCACCCCCTCAGTTCACTTTATTCACTTTCTGCCATTAAATCACAGAAGGACAAGGGATGCAGAGCCCTTTGTGCAGGTGGCCCACAAAGCCAGGCCACCTGCAGTGTTTGCTGTGGTTTAGAAATGATCTAACCTTTAGACAGCAGTTTGAGCTTTATTAAACAGCTGGAGCCATTCTGAGAGTCAGGCACTGGAGAGGGAGGAAACCAGTGTGTGCTGCTAATTGCAGGTGCTCATCCTTCTGAGAGCCAAGGTCTTTTAAGGGATCAAGGCCACCCCACTGTCCTCAATGTGGGCAGGGCATGGCAGGTCATTACAGCACAGAGATTTGGGTGAGCAGCTGGTTCCTGCCTCTCTATTCTTGCCTGGCAAAAGTGCTGGGAGGATTTTGTGTGTTGCTAGTTGGTGTGTCTGGCTTGATTCTTACCCTAGGAAGAGTTCAGAATGCAGAGAGGGGTTGCATGCCTGGGAAGGAGCACAGACCCAGGCAGAGCTCCAGTCCTGGTGCTTCTTCTGGGAGCACAGGGGTTGTGATGCTACAGCAGACAGGTCTGGGCTGCATTTCAGGGAAAAAGGACAAAGTAGGGAGTGCAAAAACTGCTGGATCGTGGATGATTATTTCATCCATTAATATCTTTATATTTTCTGGGTGTGCTTGCAATTCTGAGCCCAAGTGTAAATACAAATACAATATAAATACTTATTTACTACTAATACTGTATTTTCTCTGCTCAAAAACACCCTGCTGTAGTGTAAACTCCATCATGTTGCTAATTAGGGATGGACTAATGAACCTCTGTTACTAAAATCCTTCCTACTTCTTGCCTTTTAACAAACTACAGCATCTTTGAGCTTGTGCCAACTTCAACTTTAAACCTTTGAGAAATCTTTAATCTTCTCAGCCATTTTTAAAACTATTTTAAAATGTTAGCTATCCAATGAACATAGATCTTGATGCTTATTAGGATGGCTCTTTAAATGAGATCTATTTTCCTCTTGAGCACAGTGCTGTTTAACATTCCTTATCAACACAGCTGCTCACCTGAACCCCAAAATACAAAATACAGCCTTGCTGGTGTTAACCCTTGTGTGGCAGAACATCAGGACTCAGCTCAGATGTTTGCTGAAGTTATTGCTGGTGAATATCCACATAAACAGTCAAATTCCTCCCTGAAATGAAGTCACCCTTGGCAGTGGTCAGCTGAGGAAGCTCAGAAGACACAATTAACAAGGTGACTTTAGCAGGCTTAAAAATAGGTCTGTGGGAATGCTTTTAAGGACCTGGAAGGACTTATGTCATCTTGCTGGAGAGGAAAGCTCTATGGAAAGGTAAAATGGGAAAGTAAAGTGGAGAATAGTTCTTATATTTATATTGTTTTAAGTGGTTTGGGGTCAGCAAAGATCCGGGCTTTTCATTTGATTATAGCACTGAGCAGGTTGTTAATCACACCAATGAGAGCCTTGTGATGCTTTTAAATAAACAACACACACAGTTTGATGTTTGTGGCTTGTAAGCACTGCAAGCCCTGTTACTGTCTTTAGACATGGCTGTGTGGTTTATGGATTGGAGGCCTCTGAAATGCTCAGGAGCTCTGCTAATGAAACCTGGGTGCTCCTATGGTGTCAGGGCTGCCCCAGAGCAAATCCTCTGGGTGACTTTCAGGCTCTTCAGAAACCTGCTGGGTGGGAAGCCCAGGTTCATATTTAACATTTGGTATTCATTTAGTATCAAAATGAGACACTTCAGGTTGTTTCTGAGCAGGTGCTTTTGAGGAAAAAGACCCTGTTTTTATGGTTTTAACACCCAGGTGATCCCAGTGTGTGGCTCAGGGGTCTGAGACCCCTGACATCCTTCCTGAGCTCTCTGGGTGGCACTGAGTAGGAGAAATGTCATTGACTGGGCCCTTGATTGTCATTTCCCAAGACAGCTGTGGTGGAGGTCTGAAAATCAGATGAGTTTCTCCCCTTTCCTTCCCTTTTACAGCAGTTTGCAGATTTTGGAAAAGCCCAGAGCCATTCAGCTCATGCCCTGTGCTGATATCAGCTCCCCAAGCCCTGCATGGGGTCAGGGCTGTGACTGTGCCCTGCTGCAGCAGGAATTTATCCTTTCCCCACTTCTTGGATTTTATCCTTTCATGTTTGTTATCCTTGCTTTAGCCACTTGATGCTGCCAGTAACTTGTGCTGTCCAAAGCAATTTATTTTCAGCAAAATGATTCTAAAACCTAGTTTGGTTTCTTCTCCATTAAATAAAATTCTCCTTAGTAAGGAGGGCACAATAAATTATGATCTGGGATAAAGAAGTCACATGAAAGAAGGCAAAAGCTTTGTTTTCCTGGTGAGTAACATCAAAGAGGAGCCAGTGAGAATCACCCTGACAAAGACCTTGAGCACTGCTGGGAAACATCACAGTGGAGAGGAGAACCTGAGATTTCACCCAGGAACACCAGCACAAAAAACTTTCAGGATTTTATTTTTTTCCCCCAAGTTTTGCATAGTTGATAAACAGGCAGAACATGTGAGCTCATCTGAAGCAACCACCAGAGTGTTAATCCAGATTTGAGGAGGTTTCTCTCTCTTTCTCAGTCAAACTTTCTATCAAATTCTTACTCAATTAAACCTGTAAGGAGCTTGACTGTGCATTTCACCTCCCTGGGACAGAAGTGTAAATCAGGATCATACAGCTGAAATAACTTCCTGAGCTGAAGCACAGAAGAACTTTTCATTGGAAAGTGTGGTGAACATATTTGGAAGTACAGTTTGGACTGATTCTGCTGCTAATTTTGAAGCTAATCTTCTAAAACTAGAAAATCTCAGGCAATTCCTTACATCTTCCTTCTCTTCAACCCTCAAGCTTCCTTATATATTTTCACTGTTGCTGCATTCTTAGAATGTTCTGTGAAGGGGCAGCAAACTGTAAGGAGCCACCACACATTGGTAAAAATTGAGCTTTGGGTCCTCATACACAAATATCCACCCTGGGAGGATGACAGGCTTGTTATCTGGTCAGGGAGTGAACCACTATTGAATTACATGTCAAATCTAAACTACACCAAATTTTGAATTTCAAATCTCCAACGCTTGCAACACAGTTCTCATAAACAAGTGTCAGATCAGAAATTAGTCACCAAAACCATTATGACTAACTTTAAATAACAAGAGAGATATGGGGAGAGGTGGGGGGAGAAAAAAATCTGCTCAGAGATAATTTGCAAGCTGAATAAAATAATATTCAAATTATTCATCGAGCTTATCAAGCTTGATTCTTGAGTAATGTTGTGTCATTGCTAGCAGGTGGTGGGAGAAATGGCCCATCATACCATAATTAGTATTAGCCATGTATTTTTGATGCTACTTCATCTGTGTGGTTTATGTCCAGATGGTTTTGAAAATGGAATCCAGATAAAATACAACTTCCTGGATCAGAATTTGCATTCTAGCTAATGATATAATTCAAAGCTCATTATTCTTAAAAAAATAATATATCTAAATTGCTAAGGAAGATTATTAGATGTTGGGATTATTCCAACTTTATTGCCTGATTTCTTTTTTAGCTCAGTATTGCATGAGAGCACCATCCCAGGTGTGAGTTAAAAAGCCATTTTGTGTGTGCTTGCACACACAGATTTTTTTTTTCTTTTTGAATTTACAAGGAGAAGTGTGGCTGAGCTGTGACAGCCTTGGACACTCCAGCACAAGGAACTGGCTGCAGCAGGAGCTGCCTCAGCTGCTCCTGTTTATTCATGTTCATTCGTGTTTATTCAGGAACTGTCCTTGCTGGGTTACAGGATTCTCATTTAGTCTGGAGCTTTTGTCAACACAATTCTGCCTCCAAGCAGCCTTCAGTCCCAGCAAACATCCTTCCAAGTTGCCTAAATCTTCTGACCTGACTTTCTAGGAAATCTTGGAGTGATTTCTTCTCTCCCATGGTTAACACCATGATATTGCTTGCATACATCAGCAGTGCTGTTTTTCACAACATGCACAATTTTAGTCTCTTCTAGCTGGGTTTTCCATCATCCTGGGTTTAGAAATCTAAGTTTAGGGTAGCTGTCTGCACCTCTATATCCAGTAGGGAGAAACAGCTCCTGGCCCATCATATTCCAAGAGAAAGTGCCTGAATTGCAGCTGCTTGTGTGCAAACCACTCACTCCTGAGGAGGTGAGGTGATTTTCCCTGCAGGTTTCCAGGTGAGCAGAGCTGGTCACTATTTGGTATTTACATGCAGAAGGAGCTCTGGGCTTTGTTTGCTGCCCTGAGCTCCTGGAAAAGAGCAAGCAATGAATGTGTGCCCTTTTCCAAATGAACTCAGTGGAGTTTGTGCACAGGAATTCACAGGGGGTGATGCTGGTGCTGGGCTGGGTGAGCAAATTCCAGCTCACAGCTGGGAAAAATAACCTGCAGCAGGCTGAACTGAGGGGCTGTGGGCTTGTTTAACCCAGATAAGGATTCTGTTTCCGGAGGTTTTGATGCAAAAAATGTTGCAGCTCCCAGAGTTAAAGGATGTGTTAAAACTAGAGTGAGACAGAGAGGCTGGAGACAGGAAACCAGGGAGATGTAAATGAACAAAATATTTTCTCAGAAAGGGTGGAGGGGTTTGTGGGAAATTCCCTTATCTCTGAAACTGAATTTTGAGCTTCATCTGCTCCTAAAACTTTATCAGTACCTGTCACTTTCACAGAGCTGTCATTCAAAAGGAGGTGTCTTCAGCAACAGATTAAAGTACCTAAAACAAGTTAAAATAGATATGGCACAGATATGGTCTCTGTAAAACATCTGCCTTATTTTTACATAATGAATTAACAAAGATGAGCTTGAAAGAAATGTAATAAATTATTCAAAAACCTCCTATGCTTTTGAAATGCTAACAAGTCAAATCCTTTGAGACTGCTTGATCAGATTGTGGTGTATCATGCAGTAAATCTAATTGGTTATATTCAGTCCTGAATTATCAGATTTACTAGTTTGGTCACGATAATTTAAACAGTGCTGAAATAACACCAAATTATTTAAATTAAAATAAATTCATATTTACAAAATAAGGAATTCCACCCAAATTCTTTACAGCTTGAGAGCTGGGAAAAATTTCCTCTTTTATCAGACTAGTGCTTAAGGCTTCCCTCTCCCTTTTTTTGGGTGCCCATCTTGACTACAAATGCCTCAATTTACTCAGTTGCCTGAGACTTTCTGAGAACCAGTCTTTTTTTAAGGCAAACCAAAATAAAGACTAAAAATTCAAATGAGATTTGAATTTGTTTTATTAAATTTTGCTTCTGACCTAAATGTAGCATGAAACATACACTGAAGTAATTGACTTCAGGCCCAGATATATTTTATTATTTTATTTATTTATTTATTTTAATTTATTTTAATTATTTATTTTATTTATATTTTATTTTGCTGTAGGACCCACACCTTGGTCCCTTCTTGGGACGGGTGGAGAGGGATTCAGGTTTTGGGATTCAGTATTTGGAGGGGGGTTGAGATACACAAAAGGTTTTGTTTCAAATTGCATCCATGTCCCCACAGACAATGCAAGTTTGTCCCTGCATCTCTCTCCCACCTTGGGGTGGGAAAAAGGCTGGTTCTGGTTTAGAAGTCTTGATTTGGGCACTGGCTTCCTACCTGCCCCATATCCACTCATTTCACACATAGAAATGCCATTTTGCTATTCCACATTCTAGCCCATTTTCCCCCCAGATCCTGGCAAAAATTGATTTGGGATTTTTCTCTCGTTTGTTTCCTTTTTCAGACACAGTAATTTTTCCTTGTCCCAGGATCTATATTATTGATCTTGTGTGGGTGCTTCACTCTGGCAGATGTTTCTATTTCAATTGGGTTGCCTTGGGCTTGCTGGCCAGTTTGAGAACTGGCAGCTCCTGTTGTCTGTGTGACACAGTGGAAGGCAAGAAATCAGGAAAATTTCCTGATAACGGTGTGAAAATATTGCAAAATTCTTGCATAAGACCTGTTTGTGCTAACAGAAGATTTTTTACACAAAATATGTGTAATTTTCTGTTAACAAAAGGCCACTGCCCTTGGTACAGCTGTATTGATGAGTGTGTCCTAAGCCAGCCAACCCTTCAGAGCAGGAATGGGACAAAGCAATGAGGTTTGGGAGAGACTGGGTGACTGCTTCTTTAGCTGCTAAGGGGCAGTTTTGGGGTTTTCACCCTGACCTGCCCCATCTTTTCAGTTTATTTTATGGGGATGTTCTCCTTACAGATGGAAAAACTGGCTGTTTCCCCAACCTGAAGGTGTGCAGCCCTGCTAAGGGGCACTGAATCCAATCAACAGCATCCCTAAAAAGTTGCAACTAGTGTCCACTGAACTTGTCTGTGTGTTTTTTCAAGCAGAAGCATCAAGATCAAAGTCTGAGAAAACCATTTGATCTCCCAGCTGTAAACAAGTACTAAAAGAGAACATATGCTATATTTAATTATCCTCCATTGAGGTGCTTGCATCCAAACTCTGACAGCTTGTAGAGTTTCTTTTCCCCTGGTTTGAAGCCAGGGGTAGTTTCAGGGGATGGGCATTGTGAGAAAAGGTGAGTGAAGGAGGGAGAAGAGTTGGACAAGTTTCATTCCTTGAGCCCTTTCTGTTTCCTGCTGGAGCTCCTGGAATCCAGCTGGGATGCTGCTCCTGGGTCCATGGGTGCTCACTCTCCCCTTCCTGTGCCAACAGCTGCTCACAGAAACATCCTCCAGAAAGTTCTCATCATTCTCAGAATTCTTCTTTCACGTGTACCCTCCCAGCAGCAAAACTGACAGATGGCTAAATCTGAACAGTAGGTCCCAGTTTTACAACTAATGATCAGAAAGAGCTTCCTTTGCTTCCCAAATACTTGAACAAGATGAAGTGGTGGCTTAATCCCACCAGAACTGCAGTGAAGATGGAGTCAGGCTGGTCTAGTGGAGCATTTGTGTGTTGAGCTATCAGAACATCCATCCCTGTCTCTAATTGAATTGTCTCTATTCTGAAGTTGCTTTTGCATTTTAGAGCACCACCCAGATGTCAAAATTCAGAAGGCAGTGGATTTCCTAGTCATTTATGTGAATTATTGAGTCATTACTGTAATGAGAAGTAATTATCTGTTGCCTTGGAAGGTCAATTCATTGGATAACTGATCAAACTGGACTATTTCCAATGGCTTGGAGCATTAAAAAAAAGCAGGCAAGTGGGTAAAAATCCAACAGAACAGATGTCATTATCTTTTTCATGAGGAGACCTCCTGGATTATTCACAGGTGGTGTATCAACCAAATTTACAAGGTTTAAGGTTTGACAAATTCTGCCTCAGTGTTTGGTACTCCTGAGAAGTAATAATAGTTGGGCTAAATTACATCCCTGGAAATTTATTTTTCTTCTTCATTCCCCCCTTTCCCAAGCTTCTTAGGTATGATTTTGTTCCAAAACCATGATGCATAGCCATGAAATGGCTTTGCCCTTTATCACTCCAGCATAGGAGAAGATAAACTGAACAGCCCTGTTTATTCATTTTGGAGGAAAAACAAAATTAAAAGGCTTCTGTGTATTGTGGTAATGTAATTCCTAATCAATGACAGTGGGTTTAACAGAGATTTATGGGTTTTTAATTTGTAAGATTAATGACTGCATCCATTGGTTCTGTCAAAATGACAGTACCATGGTCACGTACTTGGTGGAGCAGAGAGCAACCTCCTGCCAGACAGTCCTTAAGGAAATGCAATTATCACTGCCCATTTTACAGTGCTTAACTTTTTTCTCTCAGTAAGTGACAACAGAAAGGGTTTGGGCATAAATTAATCTTTCTAGATGAACTGTTAACCCTTTGTGCCTAGCAGCTGGTTTCATTAATACCTGCATACTGTTTGCTGGGGTGTTGCTGGCAAACACAACAAAGCAGAGTTCTTCTTCCTGAATCCTTAAATCACTGAAAAAAACCTTCAGCTTTTGCTGTACAATGAAGCTGTGAAGTGTCTTTGCCACAGGAACTGGTCCCAGGTGACCAGAAGTGGCACTGGCAGCATTTGGTGTTATTGATGGAGCCACCTTCAGCTTGTCACACTCTGTCAGTGGCACTGGCTGTGCAGTGTCCCTGCATGCAGGGTCTACATTGTGGTTTCCTCAGGGAGCAGGGGTCTACAGGAAATCATATATTGGTTTTAAAGTGGCTCTTTAATGTAGGATTATCTATTTGCTGTAATCCTTCCAGCATATTTCTTCATCGATGAAGTTCTCAACACAAAATGTTTATTAAAAAAAATGCAGGTAGTGATCCTGAGGAGTATCCCCACATCCTGCAGAGCAGCTGTCTATCTCACCCCCAGGTCAGGAAGCAAATCTCTGTAGTGATGAGAGGCCAGCCTGGCCAGCCAAACCCCAGCAGTGTGCCCAGCTCATAATAAACTGGATTCACAAAGTGCTCCTGTGCCTGCAGGTGCTGGTGTGTCCTTTGTCTGACTCTGCACTAACTCAGCCTTCAGCTCTTGTTTATTTACATCAAGGAGAGGCTGTATTTAGGAGCTGTAAAATTGAGATGTCTTGGTGAGGACAATGTGATTTAAAAGGTTTATCCAGATGAGCTGTTTCTGAAATATCAATTCTTCTGATCAGCCAGGGCTTGGCTGGGAGCTCAGCAGGCATGAGCAGCTCCCATTTCCAAGCCCTGTGTCCAAGTCCTGCCTTTCTGCTGCTTTCTACTGCAGCTGGACTCCAGGAGATTAAGGGTCTTTTCCATCCTAAGTGATTCTAGGATTTTGAGATGGCCCAACCCTTGTCTTGGTGCCTCCTGGATTCCCCCCTCCAGAGACACACTGATCTTGATTTGGATTCCTTTTATTTACACTTCTTTTTAACGTGCTCCTGTGTGAGGTGACAGCCTCACCTGTCTGATTCCCCTGTGCTGCTCCTCTATTCTCCCCACTTTGATACCTCTGAGTAGTTTAATTAACTGCACGTTCCCTCCCTGCCCTGCTCATTCTCCCCTCTGAGTCACTGCTCTCATTCTGTGTGGTGGCTTTGCATGTTAAGCAGCCCCTCCAGCCCTCCTGCAGATGTGCATCCTCCTCCTCCCCAGTGCTCACAGACACAAACTGCACAAGAGCAGTTCTGCTGCTGTCCCATAAAACTGCTGAGCTTTAGTGTTGCTGGCTGCTGGAGTTCCCCCAAACCCACTCCTGGAAAGGGTCACACCAGTGCAACATCAGCTCAAATGAAAATTGGTTTATTATGTGGTTCTTCTGCAGGCAGCTGTGGCCACATGTCTGCTGGAGATCCTCTGGGATGCAGCTCCAAAGATGTTTTGGATGGCTTGCAGTTGTGCCTGGGTGGCTCAGCCAGGCTGGGGGTGCTTTTTGTCACAGGTGGGGACATTGCAGCATCAGTGCACACAGGGCTGCTCTCTGTCCTCACCACTGCAGCTCTGCAGAAGGTGCAGAGGGGGAGAAATAAGTGAAGCAGCATTTCAGCCTGTTGGTAAGGCAGGAAAACATGATCCTTTAATAGTTTTGGACAGAATTTTATAATTGTAATAACTATATATGGGTATTTGGCTCCCTGTAGGAGGCTAATAGTGAATTCAGTTTTGATGCCTATTTATTACAAAAGGCTGGAGCCTTTCAACCCCTTGGTGTGTCTGGCAACTCCTGGGAAATGATTGCATGCTGTCAGAAATGCAGATCTGCAAATGAAGCCCCAGCCTGCTAAGAGTGGGATTATTATTGAATCGTTCACGACTATATGAGGCTGCTTTTTAAAATTCTACTCTTCTTGGTGGGCTTAAAGAGGTGTTTAAAAAACAGCAAGCTGAGGCAGAAGTTGGTGCAAGTTCAGTGGGGATGTGTTGGAGTGGTCCCACCTGCAGCACACACAGTGAGAGCTGCTGAGGGAATTGTGGATTACAGGAATTGTAATGGTTTTAATTAAAACAATTAAAATAATTAATTCAAAAATGTTTTTTTTTTTTAATTCTCATGGTTTCCATGCTGCCCCTCAGCATGGGATGGGGTGAATGCACACCATGCTGCCCTTTGAGCTGGGTTAGGGGCTGCCAGCTCCAAGCAAGCACAGCCCCATGTTTTGCCACCTGCCTCATCTCATAATTCTGCATGTGAACCCACCAGGCTTCATTTGAAACCAGCAGGGAGATCTGGGCTGCCAGCAAGGCTCCCTGTTTTGGCAGTTAGAATGCCTTCCAAATTCCAGGACAAATTTACCTGAGGAAAATTCATAACTGCTTATTTTTGTCCAGCTCAGTTTCATCAAGTTTTTCTACACTGTTGTTTATCCCTTTATATACATGTGCATACAGCACATGAAATCTTATAAAATGCAATTAATACTGTGCTGCCTTGCTGGGAGTGTCTGTGATGACATTCTGGGATTTTTCTCAGCTGCTTTCTGTTGGTGACTCACTGTCATTCAAGCCCAGCTGGCACAATGAGGTTCTTGGTTGTTTCTGGCTGCTGAGGTTTTACAGCAAATGTTACAGGCAGACAAGTGGAGAACTTTGTGTTTATTACTACTGAACTCATCCCATTTTTATCACTGCAATCTGCAAGGTCATCTGATTCTCACATGCAATGCCTGTCCACCAGTCCTCTGCCAGCACTATAATTTATAGTTTAATTTATAACCTGTGCACTCCATCAGTACTTCTCATGCCAAGCTGTTGATGAAAGTATCCAGAGGCAGGAACCAGGTTCCTTCCTTAAGGAACAATTCTGACAAGCTCCATCATCTGCCCCTTTCTGCAGGGCCCTTTCCCCTCATTTTTCTCTCTGAAGCTTTAATTCAAAATCTGCTCCCAAGCCTTTTCCAGCAGGGGAATCTCACCAGGCATGGTCCTCTCCTGTCAGTGCTTCACCCTACAGTGTTTGAGACACTGGACTTTTCTGGGCAGATCCTTCTCTAGTCTCTGCTTAGTTTTATTATTTTTTGTCCTTTTCACATCCTTTTATTTCTCCAGAGAAATTAGGAACTTGATCCTAGATAGTTTTACACTTGCCTGCAGTGTTAGTAATTTTCATTTCAGGAAATATTTGGCTTCTTCCACGAGCAGCCTCCTGAGGTTCTGCATCCACTTTCTGTCTCTTATTTGTAGTTTATCATAAGTGTCTATAAATCAGAAACACATCATAAGAATCCATAAATCAAGCAATAGCTCCAAACACACTAGTAAGTTATGCACCATAATTTATTATAATACAAACAAGTTTGTCAAACACAATATATTGTCTACTTATGAAAATATCAATATTCACAATTTAAATAGGTGGTAGGTCCCATAATTTTATATACCAGCAACTCATCTAAAAAGTATTTTGTTCCTAGCTGTGGTTTTCAAGAACATATACCTATAATTAATTGTAAAACTGTCCATTCACAGCTTATTTTTTTCTAATTGTAGATATTTGAAATACAAACTAGAGTACAGAAGACCATCTCCACAACAAAGATGGTTTTGTCTCCAGGATACTTTTTCCCTAAATAATGACACTTATATGTGCTTGGTAAAGTTTTTACTCTTGGAAAATCAGGAGGTACAAATAATAACAGCAGGACAATGGCTAGTTAGCAACAGTCATTGCAAGATGTTTCACACAACCGAAAATAAGGCAAATATTATCAACAGCAGCTCCTTATGGCAGACTAAAAAGTCAAGGCTTTGTTATCCAGACTGGACTCTAAGAAGGGTTTGAATGTCTGCCAGGATATGGCTTGATCCAAAGCCCTCCTAAAATGATGGGGATTGGAAAAACCAACCACAAAACCCACGAGCAACCTCCTCCCCTTTGAGTTCAAAGGGCTTGGGAAGCAAGCTTGTAAAGCCCTAAATTATCAGAGTGAAATGATCAATCCACTGGACATGAAAATTGCACCTTGTCGTTTCTAAAAGGATGTGGAAAACAATGGTGAGTTTTTCTAAATAAGTTACAAGAATTTAATGTGATATTTTTCATAGGGGAAAAAAATACACAGTTTTTTTTTTTGTTTTTAAATATGGTAATTTACAAAAATACATTATTAGAACAGAGAAAATCAGATGACACTGATAGTCTGCAGGATAAACATTATGTTACAAAAATTAGTAAGTCACAGCATGTGAATGGCAGCATATGCCATGCACTTAATTGAATTTTTTTTTAATAAATAAAAGCCCTAAACATTCACTATTTTCTTTAAGGTTACTATGATATTAAGTAGAATAGTGAACTCCTTGTATAAATAAGTATTTTTTCAATAGATACATTCTCAAAAATGAACCACTTATCTATACAGATATTGCACTTCAGACTCATTCACATTTAACTCAGACAGGCATTCCTCATAACAAATGTAGAATAAAAATAAGTTATAAATACAGTGTTTTTTCCAAAATAAAACATACAGTACCTTTTTCCATAAAGTAACTTTGGTTACTACCAACTGACCAAGACCAAAGGGAGATTCCTTAGAGAAGGGCAGGGAGGATGACCACAAAACTGATTTTCTGTAAAGGGAGCAATAATTTTAACCTTGTCAGGACAAAGCAAGACTGAGCATCCCTTTGACACTTCACTATTGCAAGGGTGAAGCTTTGAGATCACAAAGATGAGCAGAATGAGAAACTCCTCATTTCTCTCTGGGGCTTTTTATCTGGATCCCATCCCCTTGGAGGCTGAGGGTGGGAAGGGTCAGGTTTGCTCTCAGCCCCCATTTCCCCAGATGGACCCTGAGAGAGATGTGAGTGGATCCCTCCTCAGAGGGGTCAGCTTAAACTAAGGCTTTAATTAATTTCTTTCACAGTTTGTTTGGGTTTTTTAAACAACTAAATGGCAAATCTGTAATAGGATGACATCATCCACCAGGAGAAAATCTTAAGTTGAGGTTTTTATATGTTAATCCCTAAAGGCCTGAACATGGGGGATAACTGAGAATCTGTACTGCTTAAGAAGGAACTTGAAGGCTCTGATCACTGCTCAGAGGAGCAGCTTTGGTGAGAGCTCTGCTTTAGGCAGGCTTTGGTTTCACCCTTGAAAGTCCTCAGACACCATGACTGAAATAGTTGGGGAAAGATGCTGCTTTTGTTCTTGGCTCAAGAAACATCCCTCCTTCCCTCCCTCCCTCGAGCTCCCATCTCAGTCACATTCTTAAATGTTATTCTTGAATAACAACTTAAAACAGGCAAATGTTGGCAGCTTGCAGGATTGCTTTCCATGCCAAGGCTGCAGCAGGTACTGTAATGGTCCTTAGCCTTGTTCAAAGGAGCCAAAACCAGGCTTGTCACCATTCATGTCCCACAGCTGCCTCCTGCAAGGTCTTGGCAGCACAACTGTGTGTGCTGGCATTCCATGCCAGAATCAACACTGACTTTTTGGCCAGTGCATGCTCCAGAAATGGCACCTCCCACGGTACACAAGAGCATCCATTTACTTTCAGCAAACTGATGGTCAAGTAAGGTTTTGTTGTGTTTCAAAAGGTTGTGATTAAACACTGCTGTGGCTTCACCCTTCAGATGACTTTGGATTGCACTGGTGTTGGGATGCAAAACATTTGAGTGTGGCTGAACACTGAGACTTGAACTCTGAAGCATATTCAAAATGCTATATAAGAGATGGAGGTGTTTGCCTTCTCACCTTTGCTCCTAAAATCAAGTGCTCCTGTTCCCTCCCGCCAGTCTGATCTGCCCCTGGCCACCCAGGGAAATGAAATCAAATGACTTCTCTTCAAAACAGCCATTTCAGAAAATTACATCCTGAAGATGTAATCACTTGAAAAGAACTTGCACCCAGAAACTCCAGCTATTGGCCTTTTCAGGGTGATATTTTTATAGGCTTTCCATTCTTATCATACTGGTAAACCAGCATTTTGATGCAGTGAGAGTTGGCTGGGGAAATCCAAGGGCTGCTCGTTATGGAAAAGTTATGGTTTGTATAGAATTGCACAGGTTGCTTCTGACACTTAAAGAAGGCTTTCAGGGTGGCAGCTGCCATGGTGCGAAACCTTTTGCTAATAAAACAGTAGAGGAAGAAATTAATTGCAGTGTTCAGCAGCGCCAGCATGTTGGCGACGTCCGACACGATATGGACCAGCCAGCTGTTGTTTATGGGGGACACGTAGAGGTGGTAGAGTATCATGATTATCCTTGGAGCCCAGAGGATGGCAAAAATGGAGGTTATGGTGAAAAGGATGGCAGTTGTCTTGCCCGTGGAGTACCCGCGCAGGCGGAAACTGCTCTTGCGCCGCAGCTTGTAGACGATGACGGAGTTGAGCGCGAAGAAGATGGAGCAGGGCACCAGGTAGACGGTGAAGCAGTGCACCCAGACCAGCACGTGGTGCATGGAGGTGCTGATGTAATCCTCTATCCAGATGTTGGGCCACCAGTAGTAGGGGATGCTGGTGAGGAAGCAGGTGGCGTAGACGGCGAGGATGACGCGGCGCGTGCGCGCGGGGTAGGACACGGCGTGGTGCCGCAGCGGGTGGCACACGGCGATGTAGCGGTCGATGGTCAGCGGCACCGTGATCCAGATGGACGTGTGCATGGAGGAGAACTCCAGCACCTCGATCACCTTGTCCAGCACCTGAGGCATCTGCTGGTTTAGGATGAAGTCTTCCATGAGGAAGTCGACGAAGACGATGAAGAAGAGGACCAGGATGTCGGCGGCAGCCAGGGCTAAAAGGTAATTGTAGGAGGATTTCTGCCTGCGAGCTACCAGCTGGGAGAGGATGATCACTGTCAAGATGTTTGCTGTGGAGAGAGAAACATACTGAAGATGTAACATTTCCTGAGAGCTTGGAGTTTTTCAACTTGGCAACCTTATTACAGTTCAAGAAAGCAGAAGGAAACAGCCCAGTCGGGTCCCTCAGAGGAGCTGCAGCAATGACAGGAACCAACCCCTGCCCCAGTCTGGGCACACAAAGGGAATGGTAGCAGGAGAAAAAAACACTTTTCTCACCCTGCTTTTTTCACTTTTTCATATAACAAGGGATGAATAAGAAGGGGAGTGAATATAAACAGCCCTTGCAGCATTTGAGAGATTTGCTGGAGCACTAAGGTGTAGCCAAATTTTAACTGCTTCCTCTTGTTTACTAGAACTTACTGTGCAGACTTGAATTGGAAAAAAAATAAATTCTTAGTACTCCTACTATCAGTTTGGCTAGAATGAGACAAGATTGTTCCCATCAGAGGCTGCTATCACTTGGCTAGAATACCTGAAGAAGTGCTTAAAAATCAGAGATCTGGTTTACTGTACAAGTGACTGCCAAATGTTTGTAGTTGATACTTTCCTAAGTGTTCTGTAAATTCCCTCTTCTGTGCATTCAGTGCTTCAAACATTTCTGTCAGCTTTGACAGCTTTCCCAAAACAAATCAACAATAATTGTAAAGATTCCTTTAAACCAGAGAAAAAGGAAGTTGGTAACATAAAGGTAATGATGGCTTAGAACATTTCCTACGACTGAAAATGTTGTTTTATTAAAAACTGTTTTACTTGGCACTGAAAAAACTTCCTCCTTCATGAATGCCTCCAAAGCCTGCTGTCTGGGAGCAGAGTTTTTGAACTGCAGCAGAGTGAATGATCTTGACTAACAGCCCTCACCTATTTTTGTGTTAACTGAATGTAATAATTTTGTACCTTGGAAAATAAACTAAACCAAATCTGACAATCACTTGACACTTTCCCTATATTAAAAAAAAAGAAAAAAGAAGAAGCAGTAGCAAGATCTTTCCAATGGTACTGTCTCAAATTACCTTCAGGGGAATTTTCCCGATTCTGCCCTGCATTAACATGAATGCAACTGCATTGATTTCAGCTCAGAGCAGACATGGGAGACAAGAGGTGATGCAGCCAGAACTGCTGTGTCATTTTTCACTCACTTGCTTAGGAACGCCTGTGCTGGGGCTGCTGGTGAGCCCTGGAGGGGCAGTGAGTGATGCACTGCCAAGGAAATCCTCGAGCTGGAGAGTTTATCTGGCTCTGGCCAGCCAGGCTGACTGGCTCAGCTTCACAGATAGTGGATGTGACCCATGGGGCATCTTCTCCTCAAATCCTCTGGCTTTGGCTGGTTCCAGCAGCAGCACAGGGGGGTCTGGAGGCACTGTCCCTGCTGTGCTCAGATACAGCTGCCCTGCTCCTCACACTCTCTATCTATTGCAGGTGTGAGGGTCTCTGACCTCTGGTGCTCTAAGGCACAAAACTGCCTTTCTTAGAGCTCCTGGCTCCTACTTTGTCGGGTTATCTTAAATAAGCAAAGCAGTTAATAGTTAAAAAGGTTATTTATTACAAAGCACATCTTATTACAAAGCACATCAGTCTCAGGCAATGGCAAAGCAATGGCAAAAAGCAAATGGCTAAAAGCCACAATGGCTAAAAGCAACAACTCTCCCCAATACAAACTCTTATATAGGATTTTTCCAACAAGCTCAGACCACCACTCCTTAACCTATTAGAATTCCAGTTCCTTAGCACACCAGGTTATGTATACAACTACACATACAATTTATCTTGTTCTGTCTAAGAAATGTAACCAATATTCTTACTATAGCTCTATTATGACTAAATCCTGTCTACAGCTGTGGGCCTGGAGCCTCTACTGAAGGTATCAGTGTGTTTCAACCTTCACTAGAACACTCACTGCCACTGTGGCATTTGGAACCTTTCACTTACTAAAAGCATTAGAACTCACCCTAAAACTACTGACTTACTTCTACTTAAATATCCACTTTATGTGTGAGTGGCTTAATATACTTCAATCCATCCAAGGCTTTAATTCAATCCCTGCACTCTGATTTCTCTCTGAATTCTTCAGAGAGACCCCTGGCTCACTGACTCCAGCTGCAGGGGTCCTGCTGCTCAGTTCCAGCTCCACTCATTTGTGCTCAGAGCAGATTTATCAGCAGCCCCTTCCACCCTTTGCCTCTCTCAGGGTTCCCAGCCACAGCAGTAACAGCATGTGCTGAAATGCAAGTTATTTATCTAAGGCCAGCCAGCCTTGCTTGGTGAACCAGATTAGAAAATTGATCTGACAAAGTACACACCAGCTCTACCCAATTTTTTTCCTGCAAGGGTTTCTGTATCTTGTATTGGAAATGCTTTCCCTGGGATCACATTTCAGCTTTTGTCCTGCTGGATGATATGAAATATAGTAACACCATTTACTTTGTGAAAACAGATACATCCAGGGATGCAGCAGAAAGTTGCCAATATCCCAGTGTCTCAGCACTGTGAGTATTTTTCCTGCTGCACACTGTTGAGGTAAAGTGTGGATGAGCTATGGATGCCTCAGCCCTTCATCCATTTCATAGCCAGTGTTAGGTTGGTCCTTAGTGTGTCCTCAAACAAAAAAAAAAAGTATCCAAAGCTCAGTAAAATGGGAAGTGGGTGGGCACACACTCTGTGGGACCCACTGTGTCCTTGTGAGAGTCTCCCAGTAACTCCTGAGTGTCTCCCCAGTGTCCTGCTCTCCTGTGGGCAAAAATTATTGGGGGTGAAAGGTGATAGAAGAGTACTTGTGACCACATTTTAACATTGCTGACACTAATTCTTGCACTAGCATGGTAGTCTGTGATGAGAACTACAGCAGAGATGATGATGATGATGATGATGGAAATATAAAAATATCTGTCTCTGCTGTAATGGAGGTGGAGCCACACACAGCTGCTGGAAAGGTCAGCACCCCCAAATTGTCCTGGTTGGTATAGTGCCCATTTCTTGCAGTGTATTTTCTAGATACTAAGTGGTTAAGATAATTTGAATTTGAAAGAGATTGATCACTGTGCTGGGAGATGATTAGGGGATGACAGATGGGAATTTCTGCCAGCATCACTTGCTGCAGTGCAGCACTCTGAATTTATAAATATCTGTTTGAGAACCAGGGCTGGATTGGGACTGGCTGGCTGAAGCCTTGAGGTGCTACTGGCAGATGATCAGAAGCAACTGTGCAAAATGGGACTCAATTCTTTCCCTCCAGGCATGAGACATTTGAGCACCCAAAGGTCTCTGACACCCAAAATTTTGTTCCAGGCTGCTCAAAACTCAGCCAGGCTTCATCACAGGACACTCACATCCCTCCTCTGACATCTCTTCTGGCTTTATCACCTTCTAAGTACAAACTGCAGCACCAAAACTCACACTGGAGGGTTTGTGTCTGAGGGACCTTCCTTTAAGGAGTGATTTTGGTTCCTGTGTGGGTTTGGGTTTATTTCCTATACCAAAGTCCTGCCAGGCTGCAGACTGGGCACTCTCCTGTGTGTGCTGTCCTGTCCCCTAAGCCACAGTTTTGTCCCCAGCCTCTCATTTCTTGGATTACAGTCATGGACTACAGCCTTTGCAGGGGATTTGAAGAGTTTTCAGTGACTCTTTTCACTGCACGTGAGCTTAAGCAGGAGAGTTATATCTGTCTAAAGAAAAAATAGGAATAGTTCTGGGCTTTATTTGTGACTTGTTTTTGTTTTTTTTTAATTGAGAGCACTTTGCACATACACAGCAGCCTCAAATGGCCTTTACAAGACAAGCAGTATTTTGCTTTGGGAACAAGGCTGGTTCTGTAGTTCAGCAGTTCACTTTATAAACTACTTAAATGAAGTAGCCATGAGTGTTGCTCACTGAGCCTGACAAACATTAGGTCATGAATATAATGGACACCTTTTACCCAGCACAGTTGTTGCTAGGATGGCCACAAATTATTGTGTAATGTGTGAAACTTCTCTGCAGGCTTAGCAGTAGGCACCTGACTGGCACAGAGAGACAGCTTACAAATGGGAAATTTTAAATTGCCTCAGAAAAAAAAAATGTTAGTAACACCTCCTTCTCAGATTTAAAACTCTGAGAATGGAAGTACAACGTGCTAAAAATGAGCAGTGAGGAAAAGGGATGTTCTGGCTTGATGGGAGTAGATGATTTCCTCTAAATTAGGAGTGAACAGGTTCTGTGTGCAGCAGGCAGATCTGACCCAGCTCCCACACAGCTTCACCAGCAGCACCAGCCTGCAGGTGAGGAGGGCACTCAGCCCTTGCTGTGTGTGGATTTCTGACAAAGGTGCTACATAACAGAAGTTAATACCAAAAAAAAAAAAACCCATCCAGGAATACAGTGGCAATGTAAATGCATTATGTTGGCTATAGTTGGTTATGTGATCTTTTAAAATGACTCTGGATGCTGTTTGCCCTTAAAGGAGATGGGGTAGGTCCCCATTTTCATCCTACAGCTGATATAGATCAAACTCAGCACTAGAGCAGATGGGGACAGACTGAACAGTGCTTCAGTTTGTTCCTCTCTTTTATTATCATATCCTGAGTTCCTTCCTTAAACTGTTGCGAAGCATAAAAAGATACTTTATAAAATATAATTAGTGCAATACAAGTTTTGTCTTCCCAGGGAGTTCCTGTGAGGATTGATTTTTTTGAAAATAAATGGATTTATTTGTTGTTCAGCTGTCTGAGTGCTGTCAAACAGCACACAGCAAGGCACCCCCAGGAGGGAAGAGCTGTCAGCCCCTTCTGCTAGTGCCTACATCATCTCCCAGGGAAGGGAGAGGGATATATGCAAAAAATAAAATAAAATAAAATAAAATAAAAAGAGCATCATACACAAAACACAGCAGAGCCTTGTGCTTTCAAGTCACAAATGAAGAGACAGTGGCAGAGGCCAGCTTCTGACAGAGGATCTGCCCTCTGGGGGCTTTTTCTCCCTGACAGCATTGATCAGCTGAGGTGGCTCTGGGGCAGGATGCAGGGAATGAGGCACTCTGCTCTGAGCTGGCATTAGCCACCTGTGGGACACAGGCCAGAGAGGGGTTTTAACCCAGCACAGGCACTGCTGGAGGGCACAGGAATGGACATGCCAGTGTGATCCTCCCTCTGAGCCCTGCCAGCCACTGGGGCTGCAGTGCAGCTGGCCTGGCAGGAAGGTGCAATTACACCATGCTGCTTTTGGCTTTTTGGAGAGTTTTTGGAGCAGTCTGTATAAAATAGGGTTATTTCTGCAGTATAAGAGTGGCCCAGGAGGAACACTGGGGTAGGATGTGTAAATGTTGCAGGGATCTGATTCTCCTCTTGCCATCTTCACCCTCCTTGTCCATCCTTTCCTGAGATGGATCTATAGAGCAGAAAGTCTCTAATGAATCTCAGACATTCCTTCTGCCACTCCAAAGCCTTATTTAGAGGTTCCCACACATGGATAAAATCTGTAAAATTCACATCTCAAATCCAGCCTTGCATCTTGCTACCAGAGCAGTACAGCTCTCTAATGGAAACTCATGCTGGGAACAGAAAAAGTGATCTGCAAAATGATGCAGAAATCATGAAAGGAATTTGGTTATTCATTCAACATATCTGGACAGACAGGGATTTTCAAGGCAGTTTGGGTGTCTCATTTGGCAGGTGTCTGTGGCTTCTAAATGTGGGCTGTCAGTGCAGTGCAAGGGGTCTCAAGCTGAGTAACTTGAGCTCCAGGGTGACAAAACCATTCTACCCTTTTGGTACCAAATGCCAAAGTACTGAGGCAGGTGCCAAAGGTGTTTCATGGGATGACTGGGATGGAGAGAGGATGTGATTTCATAAGGGCACTGCCATGAATTCTTTACTGAACATGAATAATTAAGAGGATTTTACCTTTGACTGTGGTTTTGCTAAAATAAACCAGTCTTTATGTCTTCCTAAAGCATTAGGTAATGCAATAGGAGCTCATGCTTGCAAACCCCATGGCCAAGCTTTCTCAGAGACTATGCCAATTTTACACAGTATGCAGGAAATTACAGACTCTGTAAAACCATTGCAGTTTGGCTTAATTCCCCCACAGAGAATATACTGCATCCCCACCAGATATATCACTCTTCAGTGTGCTGTCAGGACATTGAAGAAAACACACTTGGAGTGAACAAATATGTGAGAAATATCCTAGTCTGATGTAACTGAGTGACAGGTGATTTGTCTTGAGACCAAAAGCAACCTCTAGAGCACCTGTCCATGCAGGCAATACTCCACATGATGGAGAAGATGGAGAGAATTAATGACATTGCAGAGACTCTTTCAGGTGGTAGAAGGGAAGAATTTCACTGTTACAACAGGCAAGCTTCTCTTTTCTTCCACAGATAAAGGGATAAAGTTCTTTTTGGTCATCTTCTGCTAATTCTGGCCCTGCTTGGCTGCCTGCACTTCATTCTCTCTGTATAACCACACTGGGGTCCTGAGGGGCAACCCAATACCATCTTCTCCCATGGAGTCACCCCCAGAACAGCACCAAAGGCACTCCAGACATCAGGTTTTAGTATCTGTAAGTACATACCCATATTCTGCAAAATTAAAACTGATTTGTGTGTACGGTCTCCTGTGCTCATGGAGTTAATTTTGGCTTTGTTTCCTTTTCTGGTGTCTCAAAGCTAATGAGTAAAGAGATCATATGCTCAAAAAAGAGCATCTGAAACAGAAGGTGGAAGCTTTTGTGGACAGGGATTGCTCTGCAGAGCACACACCCCATCAGGACATCTCTGTGCTGTTTGTCTGCCTGCACTGAACTGTGACCTGTGTGGTTAAAGGCTTCTGCTGCCTTCCTTCTGCTGATTCACCCCATTTTATGGAAGGGAGCAGGAGGATGAGGAGGAGAGAACTAAGTAAAAGGGTGGATGAAGAACAGCAGGATATCAGACTGCCTGGTGCTTCTGAATGTTTTGACTTCTTAACAACTGGGGGCTCTCCATTACCCACCTACCGTGACAACTGGCTGTGCTCTCTCTTTTGTGTCACTGTCACTTCAAGGAAAAATGTACTTTGGAGTTTTTCCTTTCCAATCCATTCTAGCAGCCTGCCATGCAAGGTTGTGCACTTCATAGTCTGCTGAGCCTCCCAAATATGGCACCTCATTATCATCACAGCCCTGGCAGTGCTGTTTCCTACTGACGTGGCACAAGAAATCCAAAGTTAGCATTTGCACTCTGCCTAGTGCTACCCAGAAATGTGCAATCAGCCTCCCTACAATGCATGCATTAGCATGGACTCAGCCACATGCTGTCTTTCAGGCTGCAGGATTTTAGTGGCTACAGGCTCCAGATGTACTGACTGAACTAAATCACTCCCATCTGCACACCTTGCTGCCACCAGTTCTGTGCAGGAACAGAATGAATCTATTATTTTTCATAATGGCTCTTCTCTCCTAAAGAACAAGCATACATTTTACAATAGGAAATGACTCATTTTAAGCATGTTAGCAGCAGTTTTGTTCCCCTCTGTCCAGTACTGCTACTGTAAATGAGCTGTAGTGCCCTTCACTTGCTCCAATAGCCAGGCTAAAATTCTGGCAATCTATCTGTCCCCTCTTTAGTAGGATGCAATGTACTGGCCTTGTGTCCAATTCAGACTTTAAGTCAGAGAATATATGGCCTTTGAGTAAAAAGGGTGGTTGAATGAGGTCTCAGGAGGGTTTGGTTCTTACCCACTAATGAGCAGCAGCAGAGTGCTGTTTCCTCAGGGTCATAGCTGTACATTGTTACAACTCCCCCACTCTTATTGTCGGATCTTCCCTTAGCACTCCTATTTTTCAGGCATGCTGCTATGAGAAAGGCTGTTAATTCAGGTGCTGGAAATGGTCTCTTTAATCAGAAGCCTGTACTGTGATTGCAGAAGAATATACGAGGCAGTAGATGGCAGGAATCCAAACCAAGTCAGGCACTGCCACAGGGCTGTGTGCCCTCCCTCTGCTGCTTTGGTATTTACTGCTACTACATGCCAGGTGAGCCACCAGCAAGCACTGCTAGCTGTGCCCTGGCTGCCAGTGGCACCAGCTGTGAGCACAGCACTGATGGCAATGCTCTGCACACTGAGCAGTGCAGGCAGCTCAGCTGCTGGTGGTCTCTTGATCAGAGCTGCCCACCACCACCCCCAATGCCAGCATGATGACCCAGAGAGCCTCCTCATTCCAAGCTCACACAGGGAGAAGGCTCCAGAAGGATCAGCTCTCCATCCTTTCAGCCTGCCTGTGCCTGTAGTGAGGTTTGCACAGGGCACCCGTGTGCCAACCCAACAGCCCAGGGAGCATCTGCCTTGCTGTGCAAGGACAGCCAGTCTGTCAGGTCCATAACGTGCATCTGTGTCTTCACAGAGTGCTAAACCAGCTGGGCAGCCCTGCTGAGCTGACATGCTCCTCCAGGTCAGGGCTGCAGCTTCTCTCCCTGCACGTGGAGCCCTGTGATTGCACCCTGTGCTTGGCTGGCTTTGAATGACCCTGGCTGTCCCCATCCCCATGTCACCTCGTTCAGCAGGGCTGACATGAGCCCTGCCTGTCTGCACCTTCCAGCTGGGAGCATCCAAGCATACCCAGCCTGCTTTCCCCAGCTTGTGAAGCTGAATCCACATTTAGATCAGTGTGACTGGTTTAATGCAAAAGCCTAAAGCACAAATAAAAGAAACAGTTGTGGGCCAGGCTCCTGAAGTTTGGAGTGTTCTTCCCTGGGGTATTGCTGTGAGTCTGCTGCCTCCTGGAGATGCTGTAAAGGTGCTGTGCTTTGTGTCACTGGGATGCAATGATCCCCAGAGCCAAGCTGCAGCCCAGGCAGGCAACTGATGGGGAGCAAAATGGAACCAGCAATCCCACTGGGACTGGCTAAGAAAGCCAGATTTCACTCAGCCTCTCACACTGTCAGGAGTCCTGGGAATGTGGATCAGGCCAGACCCTGATCCAGGAATGCTGTTGCTCTGTCTTTCAGCAGCAATGCACTCTGTTCCTGATGGGGAAAGTGACTCCATTGCTGCTGCTCCTTCTAAAGCAGCAGGAACCAAGGTCAAAGCCAGGTGTCTGCAGCAAGCAGTGCTGCTTCTGTGCTGACCTTGGCTGTGCTCAGTGGCCCCAGCACAGAAGGAGCTCTTTGGTGCAGCTCTTTGTGCAGCTCTCACTGATGAAGGGACAGACAGAGAGTGGTACCTGTTGCTCTTTGCATTCTCACCTTCACCAGCCTCCTCTTGGACTGAATCAGAGAATTTATTCCCTCCTCCACATCCAACACCATCCCTTCTCTAGCATTTTCTCTCACTAAAGCAAGAAACACTTCTATTAAGACTTTCCAGCCCTTCTCTTGCCTCCCAGCTAACTGCAGGTGCTTCAGAGGTTCCCTCTGAAGACAAGGAGAGTACAGGGTTAACAGAGTGGGGGCAGCAGAACAGCTCCAAAAATGAGAAACCCTCCCCTCTAAATGGGAGAGGACCCCATTTCCAGTGCCTCTGCTGAGGTGCTGGGTCAGGCAGGGGCAGGAGGCAGAGGATGCTCCTGCTGCACACACAGCCAGGCCTGGCACTGCTTGGCCTCAACGTGGAGTTGTTGAGTTAGTGAAATTTCCTTCAGACAGCACAACAGCAAAGGCAGAAACAGTTAACTGGCTTCTCTTCTCCTCAGTCTTTCTCTAAGATTTGTGGCAAGGAGTTAACTCTTTCCATTTCAGCAAAGCACTGCACTAGTGCACTATTAGAGGACAGATTCTAGACAGGGTTTCTGTTGAATTCTTGGCATCACACAGAGCTAATTATGATCCCACGTAGTTCAGGACTCTTTTTCTAACAGCCATAAAGTCTGCTACCTTTATAAATCTCTAGTGTTAAAAAACTGAAGAGCAGCTTCAAATTAGAAAATGAAAAGCTCTTTTTAACACTGCTGTCACCCTGTACCCCATCCTCAATGGAGCCTGGCTGTGTCAGTCTTCCCCAAGCACACCCAGCTTGTTCTCTGTCTCTGTGCAGTCTCATGGATTTCCCATGCACTCAGCATTTACCCAGCACACTGTACATGTGCAGTGAGCCCAGGTGTCAGTGCCAATGCCATCCTCAATGTGCTCTGGACACATCCACACCAGCTTTGGCCAGTTCTGTTAAGCACTGGCACTGGTGCAACTGCTCTGATCAGCTGATGGCTGATCCCCTGAGACATGCTAATTTGTACCACATCTGATTTTAAGCATGTTCTTAGAATGACCATGTTAGGCCAGTGATTACAATGCAGGATTCTCAGGGACCTGGTGCAACTACGTGCAGAGTGTTCATTAAATGATTTTTCTTGTCTGTGCAGGCAAGACTTTCCCCCATTTCAGAGACAAAGGCAAGCTTAGCCACAGAGTGCTTCATGACAACTTCTTCACCTGATAATCCTGAGAGGGTCTTGCTCAGTTCCTTGGGGACTGCTGCTGAAATCAGAACCTGTCATTATTATGAACATGTGAGCAGCCCCTAAGGAATTAATGAAGGGGAAACTACCTCCTATCCCTGCTGGGTCTCTTCAGGTCAGAACTGAGACTCATCAATGTTTTGGAACACAGATACTTGCTGTGCTCTGCACTCTCCATGGGTAAACACACAACTTAACTTTCCAGCTCTCTGAACTATTAGCCAATCAGCTAAATTTTAATTATAAGCCAGAAATTGGAAAAAAAACCCCCAAACCAACACAAAGCACATCAATTCATACAGAGTGGTAATTGCATGCATGCTGCTCAGAGGCAGACTTCTCTTCATGTCTGATTAAAAATTTTTCTATGAAGTAATTGCTTGAAGAAGGAATTAAGGTGAACAAGTATTTAGAAACTGTAGACTATTACCTATCATTGCTGCTTGCCATTCCACACAGCACTCAAAATGTGTAGCTCAGACACAACCAAGCTCTCTTTTATCACACCATTAAAATACCAATTCACCTTGGGGCATCACAACTTTCTCCCCACTTATTCTACCTGTCCTTGGCATCACTCCAAGCCACTCTCAGGCTGGAGGTGTTAAGCCAGTGAGC
This sequence comes from Erithacus rubecula, assembly GCF_903797595.1. NCBI lineage: Eukaryota > Metazoa > Chordata > Aves > Passeriformes > Muscicapidae > Erithacus > Erithacus rubecula. The sequence continues at coordinate 1,544,341 of NC_136669.1, forward strand.
AAGCCAGGCTGTTTGCTGTGCTGGGTGTGCTCTGCCCACTGTAACTACAGCAGCTGAGGCATCTGAGTGGAGCACAGCAGTCCCCTCCAGGAGGAAGCAGCTGCTGAGCCCCTGTCTGGGCTGAGACTCTGCTGCCAAGGTGATGCTTGTGTGGCATCTGCACCTTGGGAGCTGTGTGCTGCCAGTGGTGCCTCACAGGTGTTCACATCCAAGCTTGGGACATCCTTTCCTTCCTTATTTGTGCTGTCTCTAGCTTTTCTTGCTCCAAGCATCTCTGTAATGTCTTTACCTCGTTTTAAAGTAGGAAATTTTGCTCAGGATTATAGACCCTGGAGACTGATGCCTGTCAGCTGGGACTTTCCTCCAAGCCCTGTATCTGCATCCAGGGGTCTCAGTGTCAGCATTCCCGTTGTCTTTGCACTGCACTGACCTCAAGACTGGACTTTCTATCTCCTGTCCTGCTCCACCAGCCACAGGGACAGCTCAGGAGTGTGACAAGTGCCTGCTGGGCTCCTGACAGAGCGCTCCTTCCCCCCGCAGTGGTGGTGTCGCTCCCTAAAGCCAGCCCAGCCCCACGGAGCCGGGTGGGAATTCGCAGCAGAGAAACTCGGGAGCGACCCTTGCGCTCACTGCCGGCCGGGCACCGCTCTGGCGCTCACATGGCCGAAATGACAACGGCAGAAACTTCACCACAGGCAGACTGCCTGTGTCAAGTTCAAAGTCAGGGTGCCCGAAGCCGGGTGAGAGGGCGAGGGCAGGCAGGGACAGACCCCGGCGAGGAAAGCAGCGCCGGGACAGCAGCGCGCCGGGCGGGGAGGGCATCTGCTGTCCCGGAGATGCTGCTGTCCCTGACATGCTGCTCTCCGGGAGATGCTGCTCTCCGGGAGATGCTGCTCTCCGGGAGATGCTGCTGTCCTGATATGCTGCTGTCCGGGACATGCTGCTGTCCCTGAAACGCTGCTGTCCCGGACATGATGCTTTCCGGGAGATGCTGCTATCCCTGATATTCTGCTGTCCGGGACATGCTGCTGTCCCAGAGATGCTGCTGTCCCGGACACGCTGCTCTCCGGGAGATGCTGCTCTCCGGGACACGCTGCTGTCCGTGCCCCGCCGGGCACTCGGATCCCGGGGCACCGCGATGACCCCGCGGGCGCTCCCCCGGCCCGCAGCGCGCCCGGCCCGCGGCACTCACCGGGCAGCCCGAGGCACAGCAGCAGGCTGTAGTACACCACAGGCGCGTACCCCAAGCCGCAGCCATAGCGGTGGTGCGGCAGCAGCGAGCCGTTGTGCAGGTGGAGGTGGTTGTGCTCCATGGACCCGCCGTCCCCGCCGTCCCCGCCGTCCCCGCTGTCCCCGCTGTCGCCGCTCGCTCGCTCGCTCGGCGGCGGCGGGAGCGCGGCGCGGCCCCGCGGCGGGCGGCGGCACATGGCGCGGCCCCGGGCGGCCGGCGGGGCCGGGCGGGACCGGGCGGGACCGGGCGGGGCGGGGCGGGACCGGACCGGGACCGGACCGCCCTCGCAGCCCGGCGGGCAGCGGCTGCCGTGGGGCCGGGCGGGGATTCGCCCTGCCAGCGTCGGGACGGGGATTTTCCTCGAGCTGGCACACGAGGGGATGGGAGAGGAGCAGAGGGAGGGATGCGGCATCAAAGCACAGAGCCGGGTGATATTGCACTGTCCCTCTCTCCTCCCGCAGTGCTGCGGGGGGAAGGACGAGCCGGGCAGCGGGGACACTGCTGTGCTCTATTGGGGACACTGCTGTGCTCCGGCGGGGACACTGCCCTGCTCTATTGGGGACACTGCCCTGCTCCGGCGGGGACAGTGCCAGGCTCCACTGGGGACACTGCCGTGTTCCAATGGGGACACTGCCCTGCTCCGGCGGGGACACTGCCAGGCTCCATTGGGGACACTGCCAGGCTCCACTGGGGACACTGCCCTGCTCCGGCGGGGACACTGCCAGGCTCCACTGGGGACACTGCTCTGCTCCATTGGGACACTGCCCTGCTCCATTGGGACACTGCCAGGCTCCACTGGGGACACTGCTCTGCTCCATTGGGACACTGCCCTGCTCCATTGGGACACTGCCATTCTCCAGCAGTGACACACAGCATGCTCCAGCGGGGACACCCCCGTGAACCCCCGTGCCCTCAGGACAGGGAAATCAGAATTTTAAAACCTTCTTCACCCATTCCTTTAGGCTTATGTACATCAGTACATAGTCCCAGGTGTAACTAATAAAGGATTTAAAGTCGGGCTTGTTACATTAGGGTGATGGAGCCCCTGACTCACTGTTTCGAAGCGAGTGAAGCTCATCAGCAACACAAAGCACAGAAGAAGGGGATGGCAGTGGAGCAGGTGATGGTTAGGAAGTGCCACATTCAGTTTGCAGCACTATGAGTCTCTCAGCTTTCCAGTTATCAACAGTGAAATGCCACAAGAAGCTGGAGGCTAAGGAAAAACCTCTGCCATCTATTTTCTGTTGTGCTGCTTCCACTTTTAAGACTGGCCTAGTTTTGAAGATTCTGAGCAATGGGGCTTCCCTGGAGAGGCCTGTTTCTATCACAGAAGCATATGTTTCCTCAGAGCTGGGCTTGTCTCCAGGGCACAGTTCAGGTAGCTGCTCATGTGCTGAGCAGAGCTGATTGCAGTAAGAATCTTTTCCAATCTTCCCACCTGGAACTCTCAGTAGAGCCTCACAGGAGGCTCTGATGCTGTGACATGTTCCTATTGTAAGAGGAGGAAATCTGGGAAATTTGTTCACATTCACTGACAGTTCCTTCTCTTGTGCCCTGCAAATGGAGAGGCCACAGAAAGCAAATCTATTCCTTGTACCTCAGTTGGCTTAATTGAAGGTTCTTGAGGAACTTTTCTGCCTTGTTGCACTGAGAGCTTCTAAGGCAAGGTGAACTGGGTTTCCACATCCAATTTGCTTTTGCTTCACTGAAGTAAGATGAGTGAAATATTTTGTCATTTGTCAGAATTAAGGACCCAAAGTAAAGTTGAAAATTGCTCTTGTGTTCTGTGTTGGTATGGTATTTAGAGGGCCTTTTGTCCTTCAAACAACTTCAAACCACTTTTGGTCTAAATAAAATTATTTTGGTTGTTCTCCTCTCTGAACTGTGCAGTAACAGAATCCCAGACAGAAATGTCAATAAAGTCAATTCAAAACGAACCACAATGCTTGCTTCTACTTATAGCTATTTATTTTTAAGCTTCTCAGTATTTTCTAAAGGGATGACATTTATGTGCAGCATCAGGACCACAGTGAGGAGACCATTGCTCTGCTGCTGAATTAACAGGCAGACACCTCTGGAGCTCCTGAAGCTCATCTCCAAACCAGCCACATGCTTTGACAATGAATGTTTATTCTTTTCCTAAGAGCAGTTTCTTTTCATGGCATGCTCCGTAACAATAACAGGTACATGTACTTCACTTTAAAATTCCAGAGGCACTTGAACTTGGTTAGGCTTCTTTTATTTTTTTTTTTTTTTTCTGAGGAAATGAGCCTTCCTAAAAACAGCCAGACTGCAATGCTGGGGGCAGGAGGATGGAGTGACAAGTTGGTCACACACACCCCATCCACTCAGGCCATGGAACAAAAGCACTGGTGACTTCAAGAGACAAATGCCATTTACTGAGGGAGCTGGGAAGAACCAAATGTTGTGTTGTTGCAGCATGCTGGTGTGAGTAACATGCCTGGAAGATGGCAAAGGTGAAACTGGGATGGCAGGGGATGGAGTGTGAAGGGTTTGGGAGAGGCTGTGTGAAGGAAAAGAAGGAACAGGTCAAAAATATGTGTGTTAGCAGTTACAAGAGGTCAGGGACATTGGCAAGAGAACTTGTTTAGAGCCTGATCAAGGCTGTCTTACCTGTGTAATAGTGCTGCAGGAATTGGACTGCTACAGAGAAAATGATACCTACAGGAATGACAAGCCTTAGATTATACCTCATTAGATGCTTGTATGTAATTTGCTGCAATGAAACCCTTTTATTCAAAGCAATATTTTTATCTTTCTGTGCTATTAGGTTGCAGGATAATTGAGTCAAATTCTCCTCCTTTTGAGTTGAAGAACTGTCTTTATCAATAGCATTCTGCAGGTCCCTCCAGACTTGGAAGGTGAGGGAGACCTTTCTATGCTCTCATAAAAGCTGTTAAGGAAAAAAAAAAGTAATTATGGAAGTTCTTTACTAGATCCTCCTCAGTGCATATGCATTGGCAGGCTCAGTTTTACAAGAGGATAGGGAAGATTTATTCATTTTTAAGGTCAGAAGTGTTTCTTGTTGCCAGGGAAGGCTGTGGGTGTCTTGTGGCTTCTGCAGGTTGTTCTGCAGGACCAGACCCTGGACCTGCAGCACCCTCAGGCTCCACAGCCCTGGAGACTCTTCATCCCCTCTTCCTCTGGCCTCATTTCTCCTTGGAGACACCATGAAGGTTCCAGCAGGTCTCAAACAGTGTCTGTAATGGAGCTTTGCCTATGTGAACCTGCTGGAAACAGGTTTAAAGCTTTTAAACATCAATTATTCCCTCCTAGAATTAAATGTTTATTCCCTGAACTCCCTTTTAGGTTTCAACTGACAAATCTCATTGTAATTAATTTGAGCTCTATTGTGAGTACATTTTCCAAGGGAACAGAAAACAGATGTGATAAATGCCTGAACATGAGATTTAACCCAACCTCTGTTGTTTTAAAGAGGAGTTACAAAACAAACTGTGTGCATTTAATTGGTAGATGATACACCTGATTTTCCATTCTACTCTTTCAGGTTACATTGAAAACATCTGATAGATGTGTACACTGAAATAAACTTGTTTGACCTGTCCAGTTTGCAGTGGTTATGACAAATTAGTGTTATTTTTGCAACAGTCAGCATATAGCTGGTGTTTCAGATAAAATGAATCTGTTACACACAACAGAAGTTAAAGTCTTTCTGGAAGACAAGAGAGTGAAAAGGATCCATCAGGAACTTGTATGATGTATTTGTAGGATGCTTAACTATGGAATTACAGGGCTAATTCTTACCTTTAGAATGAGCATATGCTTAAATCCTTAGTTGGATTTAAATACAAATAAAATAAGATTAAAATGTAACTACTTGACAAATACTTCTGAATATGGAAACTTATTTATCCTCTCCCCAAGGTGAAAAGAAAGCACATGAGATTTATGTCACAGACTCTGCATTTCCTCTACTGTGATTTTAAAAAGTTGCATAAGAAAGTCCTTGAGTGTTCAAGTTTGCTTGAGCTGGAAATTCCAAGTGGTTTAACTGTAGAAAAGGTGTGGCATGCACAGACCTCAGAGTGGAAAATGCTGACAAATGGAGGGGACACTTCCTTACCCCATTACTGAGCAGAAATCAGCTCCAGCCTGTGAATACCAAGAAGAAGGGAGAAAGCAGTTTATTTTAAAATCATTGTACCAATAATTTGTACTAATTAGTGAAAAAAGGTATTATTACAACATTAGAGTGTGTTACTATTTGCCATGCTAAACCTCCTTAGGCCTCATTTCAGGATCAAGTCACAAAGTTAAGAACTCTGTTCTGTAGTTTGGGGTTTCCTATGCAAATGCCATGTTTGGCTGGTGTGGTTAAACCCTCCCTGCAGGTCTCAGAATAAGCTGCATGATTTGGATTTGGAGCTTTTCTTTAAGAAAATCCATAATCCTGCCCAGAGTTACTTGTTGGTGCTTCTGTGTCACTGGAGGGGAGGGAGTGCCAGGCACATCAATGCAGCTGTTCAGGGCTGCAGTGGCTCCCTGTGGCACAGCTGTCACTGCCTGGGGACAGGGCTCCTACAGAGACTGTCTTGTCAGGAGGGGTGGCTCTGGCACGGCTGTGCCAGTCACAGGCATGCACAGCAGCACCCCTGCATCCTTGCATTCCTGCATCCCTGCATCCCTCCATCCCTCCATCCCTGCATCCCTGCACCCCTGCATCCCTGCATCCCTGCACCCCTGCATCCCTGCATCCCTGCACCCTCTGCATCCCTGCAGCCCTGCATCCCTGCACCCCTGCATCCCCTGCATCCCTGCACCCCTGCATCCCCTGCATCCCTGCATCCCTGCACCCCTGCATCCCTGCATCCCTGCACCCCTGCATCCCTGCACCCCTGCATCCCCTGCATCCCTGCAGCTCTGCACCCCTGCATCCCTGCATCCCTGCATCCCCTGCACCCCTGCATCCCCTGCATCCCTGCAGCTCTGCACCCCTGCATCCCTGCACCCCTGCATCCCCTGCACCCCTGCATCCCCTGCATCCCTGTAGCTCTGCACCCCTACATCCCTGCATCCCTGCACCCCTGCATCTCTGCATCCCCTACATCCCTGCATCCCTGCACCCCTGCATCCCCTGCATCCCTGCACCCTCTGTATCCCTGCAGCCCTGCATCCCTGCATCCCTGCACCCCTGCATCCCTGCATCCCTGCACCCTCTGTATCCCTGCAGCCCTGCATCCCTGCATCCCTGCACCCCTGCATCCCTGCAGCTCTGCACCCCTGCATCCCTACACCCCTGCATCCCCTGCACCCCTGCATCCCCTGCATCCCTGCAGCTCTGCACCCCTGCATCCCTGCACCCCTGCATCCCCTGCACCCCTGCATCCCTGCATCCCTGCATCTCTGCATCCCCTGCATCCCTGCAGCTCTGCACCCCTGCATCCCTGCACCCCTGCATCCCCTGCATCCCTGCATCTCTGCATCCCAGCACCCCCTGCATCCCTGCACTCCTGCATCCCTGCAGCTCTGCATCCCCTGCAGCTCTGCATCCCTGCATCCCTCCATCCCTGCATCCCTGCAGATCTGCAGCTGTGCCAGTGCTGAGCCTCTGCTGGGAATGAAGGAAGGTCCTGCAGCATCACTTTCATTTTCTGGGGGAAAGAACAGGAGGCACAAAAGGAGTGAGGCTCCATGGAAAAGATGCAGACTCCAATTTTGTGGCAAATTAAATAAATTGCAAGGCCCCTCAGTAACTTCTGCCCATCCACCAAATGAGCAGCCAGCCTGAGCAGAATAAGATTAGTTTCTCGTTTTACATAAAGCTTTCACATGCTTATTAATTAAGTAGATTAAAGGTTCTGGCTTCCTTGAACTCCACTTTTCTTGTCTGATATGCTTTGAATTAGAGTAACTGTTATAAAATGATCAGAAGAAAAGACTGGGTTTTTTCTCACATTTCTAAGTAATGTGGGTATTTTTAGGTACCACACTTAGCAGATACAGCAAAAATACATCCTGGCAGGTCAATGTTCTAAGTGGTTACAAAAGCCACTATTAATTTGGTTTTATTTCCTTGATATATATAAAAGAAAAAAATCTTATTTTAAATTTTCAGCAAGAGTAATTTGTCTGTCATTGGACATATACTTTCCTCATTCTGGGTCAACTTTGTTGTTATTGTTCTAGGTAAAAAGAGCAACTGCTTAATCAAAAAATAGTGCAGTTAAAAATGTTAATGAGCTTTGTACCCAGCCTTACTCTTGTGCAGTTCCACTGACTGTACCATGATTTTGCTCGATTTACTCTGGCAGAAGTGAGGCATAAGCAGAATCCATCTCAGGTTACCCACAGCTTTACTGTAATCCACCAGGTCAAAGAGAGCACCAAAGGAAGGAAGCTCTACATAATCAGAAATCAAATAATACAATCCCCCTACAGCTCCACTCAGTGCTTGCTGTGATGTCAGACATATGTCCAAGGCTGCACTAGAGGCACCACCAGCAGCTGCCCAGACCAGTTGTGTGCCTGAGCCCTGACATGAAATGGTTTTGATTAAATTCATGTCATTTTTACAGGCAGCTGCAGCACTCTGATATCTTTATGTTTATTCTGCAGTTCACCTGCCTCTGTCTATGGCAGGAGGAAAAAAATTTCGGAGCGCATCACTGAAGAAAGGGAGGGGAAAAAAAAAAGGAGGGAAGGAAAACAAACTGAAAAAATTGAACTTGTCAGTATGAGGCAGGGAGAGGGATGAAACTGCAAACAACCTGATGTGGCTCAACTCAACCAAGAGCATGGAGCAATGCTCTGTGCAGCAACAGAGCTGGCTCCTGGGAGGGGACTGGTTCCATTACCTTGGGTGAGATTGCTTCACTCAGTGGGATGAGCAGGATCTGGGTTTTAAAAACTGCAGAGAATATTATTGCAGGGTTCTCAGATATTTTTCCCTCTTTAAATTGGCTCAGCAGGCCTTGCAAAAATCCCTGTGGGTTTGAACAAAAAATTATTTGCAGTATTCTAGAGGCCAACAACTGTTTCTCCTCTAATCAGATATTGCCCTGAAGGGTGTTTTGGTCTCCCTGTGGATCAGGCATCAGTAATCTAAAGTTACTTAAATGGGGCCAAATCCTGCTTGCTGGCACGTTTTAAAGAGGGTTAGTAGTTTATTTTACATCCAAGTCCACAAAGGCTCTGGATGATATACAGTGTATGGCAAGATTACATGGTAAAAGTTTCTGTCCTTGATGATATTAGTGCTTGGGCACACTTTTGACAGAGACATAGAGCTGTGATTTTCCTACCTTGAACTTGAAAGAGAAGTCAGGATTTAATTTTATGTCAGCACCCGGAGGCTCTTTATTTCTTGCCTTTGCTCTTTATTGCTCCCACACTGCCAACACAGAATTCTCCAATAACAGCCTGTGGAATCAGAAATGCAGGGTCATGCAGTGCTTGCTATTGGCCCCTGATGTCCAACTTGGGCTCTGCTATAAAAGCAGAGACTCCTCTGCCATTGACTCTTCTCTTCCACTGTTGTTGGCCTGGGAACACTAGAGCACTTACTGCCCACAGAGCTTTTCTTCCAGACACAAACAGAGCAGTATTTTGCAAAGGGGCCACTGATCTTTGCCTGTGGAAGCTGCCAGTGACCAACATTTCCAGTCTGAGGCCCCATTGTGCATCTGCTCCTCGTGGTTGATATGCAAGGGCTTTGTCAGATCAATGGCAAAATTAAATTCCAGAGTCAGACTTGGTTTAATATTTTTTAATAGATTTGAGTTTATGTTAGAAGGGAAAGGGAAATCATTAGGAGAGTTTCAACCCTTTCCTTTTTTTTTTTAATTTGTGCCAGCCAGTGTCCTGGGCCAGCTGATGCAAATGACTCCCTGTTAATTTTGTGAACTTCCTGTGCAGGCAAACATTGATGGGGTGCTGTGCTAGCAAGGAGCTCCCTGCAGCTGTGGGTTGGATGTTCTTCTTCTAGTCTTTCTATGAGTCCATATATTTTTGAACTTCTCTTGCACGATATTGGTGGTAGATCTTAAAATACATTTTGGATCAGACAGTGTTTCCCCATTTTCAGGGATTTGTAGTTTTGTGATGGTTGCACAATGACCAATTCAAGAAGCACTTGTTTTGCAGTTTGAGGTAGTTAATGGATTTCAAAGCTATTTGCTATTGTAATTTTTCTGCCTAATTGTTTTCTGTCTGTAACTGTATGCCTTCACTTCCAGGACTGACTCTTACAGTGCCATGTAGTGAGATTGATGCAGATTCTGCTCACAAAATGAAACTCTGTTCAATAGCAATCAGGGATGCAAACTGAGGAGACAGAGGCTGCCAGATTATTTTCATCTGCCACTCGAAATGCAATTTCTAACCTGCTTTTGGAAAAAATGACACCCCAGTCTGATAAAGTGGGTAACCTATCATTTATGAGGCAATCATTTAAAGCTGCTGGCCAGCTGACTAATGAAAGAGACAAACAGGCTGTGCATGAGTCAAATTTCGAGTTGGTTTTACAAAGGTGGTGTTTTCAGAGGCTCTGGTTTATAACCAATGTGCTTTTTGAGATTCTTGATTTGGTGTGGCATGTGGGAAGGGACTTGTAGGTCAGCACCATGTCTAACATTAGGGTGGTATCTAATTTCTGTAAATATTGATTTCTCTTTGAACAGGTTGACTTTAATTTGTTTTTAATTAGTAATGGCAGATGTTCAGCTGGGAGAACATCTAGGGATCATTATTCTAATAATGTGCTATTAGCTTTTAAACCTTCCTCTTAATGTAAATCTGTAATTAGAGTGCTGTCTCTATCTGCTGCATCCTACTCCCAATCCTATCTATAACCCAATACAGTGGGATGCCAAAAAGCTGCAGGGATTGTAAATTGTGTCTTATGACTCTGTGTTTTGGGTAATTGCACACTGAGGACAAAGCAGAATAAAGCAGCAGAACTGCAGCAGCTGCCCCCACCTCCTCCCAGTCCATGGGGAGAATATTCCCTTGCTCTGGCAGCAAGGTGGAGGTGGAGCAGTGGCTGTGTGTGTGTCAGTCCTGGTTTGGGGGACAGGCGTCTGCCAATAAAGACAGAATCTTCTCTCTGAATTGGAGAATGTAAACCACCTCCCTCTAAATTATTATAATTTTGAAATTAAGGGGCTCTCAGGCAAAGATATGGGAATTAGGAATAACAGTTCTTTACTGGGAAAATTAAAATAGCAATGCAGTATTACAAAGAACAATCCCAACCCTGCCAGAGTCAGAATCCAAGCTGACACAGTCAGTCATTCAGGGTGTTGGCAGCAGTCCCATTCCATGGTGCTGCATCCTCAGGGGCAGATGTGGCTCAGCTGGAGCAGTGCTCCTGGAGAAGGTGCAGTTTCCTCTGAAGCTCCAGGGATGATGTGGAAAGGTCTGGCTTTCCTCTGGAATCCAGTAGAAAGAAGGTCCCTTGGTGTCCAAAATCTCAGTTTTTCTCTGGGTAGGAAAGGCTTGGCTCCTGCCCTGGCTGGAGCATCTCCCAGTGGGATGATGGAATTTTATCAGCCATGCACTGGGACTCAGTGGCCATGAACAGGAGATATCTCCTGGAGGGAGGATGGGCTGTGGGAAGATAAAGATGATTGCCCAGCTGGTTTAAAGATGGCCCATTAGCAGATAATATGTGCCAGGAGATCAAGATCACTGCCACACCCAGTTTGTAACAATGACCCATTAACAGGAGATATCTCCCACAGAGATAAGAATCACTGCCACACCCAGTTTTTAACAATGGCCCATTAACAGGTGATACCTCCTGGGTGAAGGGTGGGTCATGGAAAAGGTAAAGATGATTGCCCAGCTGGTTTAAAGATGGCCCATTAGCAGATAATATGTGCCAGGAGTTCAGGGTCACTGCCCTACCCAGCTGCAGCAGATGGTGACAGAATTCACATTTCTGGCCACATCAACCCAACACAGTGTCCCAGTGGCACAAATAGAACCTGGGGCAGGGCAGCCCTCGTGGGGCTGGAGCTGTGTCCCACAGCCCTGCCTGCAGGAGAGCCTGGATTTGTGCTGGGAGCCTGAGGAGGCTTCCCCTGTGCTGGAAGATTTTGGCTCTGTGTGTTCAGAGGAATGTTCCTCCCTGGGTCCTTCCCTGCCTCAGCCATGGGCAGTTCCCAGCACAGCAGCACTGACTGGACACTTCCCTTGAGGTTTGCTCCCCACGCAGCTCCTCTGGCTCCCACCACACCCCTCCAGCTCAAACTGACAGTGACTCCCCAAACTCAGGCCAGGAGGTGTCTGTAAGTGTAAAATCCAGCTGTTCTGGTGGCTTTATCCTTGTGCTTTGTCTCTTACAAACAAACCCCAACACATTTCATTCACCATCCTCTGTGTAATGAATTTAGCAGGGCCAAGGCCTTTATTAAACAGCTCTTTATTAATGGGGGGTCACAGGGAGTAGGCCCTACGCCTGCTGCTGCTGCTGCCAGGCAACGCCGGGAGGAGGTCCTGCCGATCCCGACGAACATAGGGATGGGAGTCTCAGCCTCACGGACACGTCCAAGATCTCAATAGTGGCTCATTGGTCTGGGGGTGTCATTCTTCTTAACTGCCCTTAAGGTTGTGGTGATTAAACAGTTACAAAGGACATATTGCAGGTGACTTGGCTTGTTAGTTGAGATGATCTGTGAACTTGGGTTTGGTGTTGGTTGACTATTTTTGTGAATCTTTTCTTCAACAACAACTTCCAGTAATGGTGGTACTGGGAAACTTCTGGAGATTTACATATAGGGTGTGGCTAACTTGATAGGCAGGCAGCAGCAGGCCGGAAATGAGGTAAGGGAAAGGGCGGAAATGGTAAGGCCGGAAATGAGGTAAGGGGAAGGGCGGAAGGAGGAAGTAACTGGGATAGGGGAAATACAATAAACCAGGGTTTGAATTACATAGGGACTACATTTAACTGGGGAAAAGAACATAACAACTTGATCAAAGAACCAACAAACGAATGAGTGGATAGAATGATAAGGTAAGCAACAATCTTTTTAACTCTTCTAGCAATGTTGTTTTATGGTTTTCAGCTAAGACTTTTTACCACAATCCCCCCTCTTTCTCTTTGATCGGGTCTTTGACCCGCATCAAATCACAATTTTCGGTTTCTTGGGGGTATAATTTTTGTAGTTCTAGAAATTGGTTTAAAATTTCTTTAGCTGAATCATGTTCTGGGTTTTGGGTTCCGATCATCAAAATTTTAGCTCTCGTTTGATCAGTCATATTCCTTATACTGGTTTGTATAGTGGTATTTATAAGCCTAATTAGGCATGGGAGTAGGCATGGTAAAAATAAAAAGCTTATGACTGCACTTGCAACTAAAAAGACTACTTTTTTCCACCATTTATTTTTTAGGGACCAGAAGTCATCCCACCAGCTAGTGTCCATTAGAGGGGTCCATTGTTGGTTTCCTACATATGCTATTTTTCGGATTTCTTTAGATATGTTTCGTATTACTTCGCTTTTATCATCAATTTCCAGGCAGCATTCGGATGTATTAAATTTTCCACAAATACCTCCTTCATCGGCCAATAAATAATCTACTGCAAGCCGAATTTGATAGACCACTGCTCGGGTCTGAGTTAACTGTTCGGTAATGTGGTCTAATGCGAGGGCTGTTCGATTAGATATTATTTCTAATACTGCTTGGAGTCTGATGATTCGGTTCAGCATATAAATGGGAGTACGGTATCCCCACGACCCATCCTGTGCCCACGTAGCTGGCCCATATACTTCCATGATGCGTTCAGGTGTCCACACTTGTCCCTTCCATTTTTGAGTACTTCTTAAATTAATCATACTCCTTTTCTTTCGGTTAGCCCTTTTCAAATCATCGTACAAGGGAATTCCTAATTTAGACCCCGAATTTTTGGGAAGTAGGAAGAATGAAGGTTTTATAATCCCAATTGTACAGCTCCCGGCCCAATCTCCTGGAAGATTGGTATATGCAGTGTTTCCGCATATCCAGAATAGATACTCGGGTGCTGTCCAAAAGGTTTGGTTGGTTTCGGTGGGACATGACCAATACTTGGATAATTCCTCTAATCCCCAAAAGGGATTTATTTTCTTTCCAGCACATTCATGTAAATCATATCCTTCGTGATAAACACATCCTTTTTCCTTTTGGTGTATTGTCCAATATTTGTTTGGCTCCTTAGGTATCCACCTTATAATTGACTTTTTTTATAGTTAGGTACCTTTTGCAGGGCATAGTTCCTACAAATGTTCTATATGGGTTTCCAACTCTTTTAATACATTCTTCTCCAATAGGTTTATATTTTAAATTCCATTGTTCTTTCTTTCGTTTTTGCTTAGGTAATTGAGATGTTTGGTTAGTTTGCTTCCATTTTAGAATTTCCAATGGGCTTAAACTGATCCCTTCCCATGGCCAAATCTCAGACATTTGTGTATTACCGCATACCCAGCAATTGGTTATATTTAATTCTTTACTAATTCTTTCAACTAAATCTATGAATAAATTTTTCCCTAAAGGTATTTCCAATTCGTTTTCCTTTTTGGTATTTATTACTAATTGTTTTTCTTTGATCAAATCTATTAATTCTCCTTGATTATTCTCATGTTCAAAGCAAAACCAGGCTTCCCCTATAGGACATTCTCCGAGCAACCGCTGCCGAAAAGTGGCAGTATTCTTAGCAATCCAATACGTTTTTCCACTTTCTTGACAAGTGGAGATCTGGGAATGATTGAAACAGCTGGGATTCACGTTGGTGTGAATTCTTATTAGGGACTCTTGGGTCTCTCCATCATATATCCGATGGTAACACTTGCTGCATTTAACCTCTTCGCTGCTTATCAGGTTATTTGTTAGCAAGGCCAGCAACACTCCTCTCAAGAGTCCGGTATGAACTGCTTTCAGTCTCACCCGGGCTTGCCTCTTGGAGGTGGGGGTCCCCTTAGGTAAGATTTTACTTTCCCAGAGTTCTCTCATCCCCTTTTTATACTAATTTAGGTGTTTTTAGAAAGTGTTCTGTAGGGGAATTGGTCTTTATGGTTTGGCAAACTTCTAATTTGAGGATTTCGACAGAGGATTGAATGATACTTACAATCGGAGAAGGATGTATGATACAACAATTTTGGTAACAACAAGAACTTTAGTGAACTACTGGGAACTTGAAAGACTACTGCAGGTGTGCAACAACAACGTTATAACAACAACTAGAGTTAACATAAACTGCGTACAGTAACACTTTGCTTTCAAATTGGAACTGTCTAAGTCTTTTCAGCTGTCTTTTTCTTTTCGCTTAAACTTAAGTTGGAGGTCTGTAGTTCCTTTTGTAATGGTCCATTCAGGTGCCTTTGGCTGAAATACTGTGGAGTCCGATTCACCAGGGGGAGGTGGAATTGGTCCTTTAATTTGTGATATGTGAGTCCAACCTTTTTCTTTTGTTCTTACAGCAGTGTGTGTAGTTAGGAGGACTAGGAAGGGGCCTTCATACCTAGGAGATAGAGATGTGTGACTTAAGGATTTAACAAGAACTCAGTCCCCAGGGTTGATCTGATGAGCATTTGAATCTAAGGGAGAGGTTTGGGGCAGGTATCCTTTTTTCTTTAGTTGCTCTATTGTTCTTCCAATGATTCTTAAATACTCTTGGGTGGCAGCTTCTCCTTCTAGATAGTTTGCAGAGCTAAAAGGGGTAATTAAAAAGGGAAGCCCAAACATTATTTCATAGGGTGAAACTCCTATGTCTGCACGCGGTCTGGTCCTAATGCGTAATAGGGCAAGAGGTAGGCATTTGAGCCAATTCATTTGGGTCTCTTCAATTAATTTTGTTAATACATTTTTCAAGGTTTTGTTCATTCTTTCTACTCGGCCGGAACTTTGGGGATGCCATGGAGTATGCAACCTCCATTTCATCCCCAGTGCTTCGATGACTCGATGTAATATATGTGACGTAAAATGTGGGCCTCTATCAGAATCGATGTGATTAATTAATCCATATCTAGGAATAATTTGTTCAAGGATTATTTTTATGACCACTTCTGAGGTTTCTTTAATAGTGGGGAAGGCCTCCACCCAATGGGTAAGATGGTCCACAATAACTAATAAATGTTTATATTTTTGAACTGGGGGCATTTCTGTGAAGTCAATTTGAACACTTTGGAATGGTCTTAATGCTAATTCCCTTCCCCCATATTCAATTTTTCGCATAACTTTTTGATTAGCTTTTTGGCAGATTAAACACCCTTTAGTTATTGATTTAGCCAGATTATATATCCCAATACAAAAATTTTCTCTGAGGAAGTGGTCACATAATCCTTGAACACCCCAGTGGGTCAGTTAATGGATTTCTGCCAATACCTTTCTGGCTAGACTTTTGTTTAAAAATTTGCGCCCATCTTTCATTACCCACTCTCCTTGATTTCCTTGATGTATTTCTAACTTTTTTATTATCTTTAACTCTTCTTCACTAAAAATGGGCTTTGTAATTTGTGATTTCTCTGGTATCTCATTTAATTTAAAGACTTCTATAGGCCCTTCGGAACTTAATGAGACTTCTTTGGCTATTTTGTCAGCATACCGATTTCCTCTTTCTTCTAAGGTATTTCCCTTTTGGTGCCCTCTTATGTGCACAACTGCAATTTCTGTTGGTTTGAGCAAGGATTCTAATACGGATTTTATTAAGGTTTTATGTACCAAATCTTTCCCCTTTGAGTTTAAATACCCGCGTTCTGCCCAGATTTTTCCAAATGTGTGGACTATTCCAAATGCATATTTTGAATCAGTGTAAATGGTTCCTGGTTTTCCTTCTAATGAGTCTAGACCTCTTTTTAACGCATAGATCTCACAACATTGTGCAGACCAATTGGATGGTAGCTTCCCCTTTTCTATCACTTCTAGCTCTTTTCCTTCTGCTCTTTTTACTACTGCATACCCAGATACCCTTTTTCCATCTACTACTCTAGATGAACCATCGGTAAACAATACTTCTCCATATGGCAACGGTGTACTTTGTAGATCTTCCCTTACTTTGGTTTGGAAATTTATAAGCTCCAGGCAATTGTGCTCTAGCTCTGGCAAGGGTTCCCCTGAGAGAAATTGAGCCGGATTAATACTTTTAGAGGTGGCCAATTCTAAATTACTTGCATTCATTAATATAATTTCA
The DNA here is from genome assembly GCF_903797595.1 of Erithacus rubecula. Taxonomy (NCBI): domain Eukaryota; kingdom Metazoa; phylum Chordata; class Aves; order Passeriformes; family Muscicapidae; genus Erithacus; species Erithacus rubecula. The sequence continues at coordinate 1,560,715 of NC_136669.1, forward strand.
TATTTTAGTATTCTGGCTTCTGTTAGCCATTGCTGGGCCCCTTGGCTGAGGATAGTCTTAATATCATGTGGAGTATATACTTTAAGTTTTCCCTGAAATGTCAGTTTTTGTGCGTCCTCTATCAAAATTACTGCAGCCGCAATTGCTTGGAGACATAGTGGCCATCCTTTTGCTACTGGATCTAATAATTTAGAGAGGTAAGCTATTGGCTTTCGACAACCCCCCCATTCCTGAGTTAGTACACCGTAAGCTACTCCCCTTTCAGTGTTCGTGAATAGTTCAAACTCCTTTGTGAGATCTGGTAAACTTAGGACTGGGGCCGAAGATAATTTCTCTTTTAATTCTTCTAATTGTTTTTCGTCTTGTGCAGTCCAATTTATGGGTTCAGGGTTTACTAATTTTTCATAAAGAAATTTTACACTTTGAGTATATTTGTCTAACCATAATTTACAGTATCCAAACAAGCCTAAAAGTTTTCGAATGTCATGCTTAGTTTTTGGGGTCGAAATGGCTAGTATGCCCGAAATTCTTTCGGGGCTTAACTTTTTGTATCCATTTCCAATTATATGACCAAGGTATGTCACTTCTGGTTCAACGAACTGCAATTTGTTCCGGGATACTTTTAGACCCTTTTCTCCCAGAAAGTTAAGGAGTTTTATACTAGTTGTTCTAACTAGCTGTTGTTCTTTTCCAGATATTAACAAATCATCTACATATTGGAGGATTCGTGTCTCATTTTCAGGGGTGAACTGGTCTAATAGTTCTTCTAGAGCCTGTCCGAAAAGATTGGGGGACTCAGTAAATCCTTGAGGTAGACGGGTCCACCTTAATTGTTGTTTTCTCTTCCCTCCTGGGTACTCCCACTCGAATGCAAACCAGTCACGGCATTCTTCTGCTAGCGGACACGCCCAAAAGGCATCTTTTAAATCTATGGTGGTGAACCATGCATGTTCCCTGGGAATTTTACTCAACAGAGTGTAAGGGTTAGACACCACAGGATGTCTAGCGATGATTTTTTTATTAATTTCTCTCAAATCCTGGACTAATCTATATTTTCCCTCTGCCTTTTTGACTGCTAAAATTGGGGTGTTATGGGGGGACATGCATGGTTCTAACACACCTTCCGCCAGAAGGTGGTCTATAATTGGGGCTAGTCCTTCTCTACCCTTTTCTGATATTGGGTACTGTTTTACCTTGACTGGGGTAGTTCCTTCTTGCATTTGCACTTTTATTGGCGTGATGTCTAAAAAGCCAGTTTTCCCTTCTTCTGCCCATACTTGGGGATTGATTTCACTTATATCTCTTTCGGTCAATTTCATAATACGCACAACCATCCTCCCATTTTCTGGAATAACTGCTATTCCTAACTTAACTTGTAAATCTCTCCCTAACAAATTCTTTTCTAAATGTGGTAAATAAATCATCTCTGCCACACACTGTTTAAAGTTTCCTTTTAACTCTACTCCTTCAATTATTGGTGCTTTGAAGGGTGTCCCTTCAGCTCCTATTACTTCGCACGTTCGATTACTAATATGGACTCCTACTGGAAGATCTTTCAAACTGGACCGATCAGCTCCCGTGTCAACTAAGAACTCAAAACTTAAATTCTGGGGACCAACATTGAGGTTTATCAAGGGCTCATCTAGATGTTTCATTGGGTCCCCTAAAGGGAAGAGCCCCTGACACCCCTAATCTTCCCCTCTCAGAATCTTTTCTAAATTTTCCTGTTCTTTTTCAATTGCTTCATCGATGGCAATCTTTTTACAGTACCTTTTGAGATGACCCACTTCACCACAGTAATAACATCTGCCCTGAAATTTTCCGACCTTCTGCCAAGGGTTGGCATTAGAACCTCCTGCGCCTGGCGCAATCTTAGGTTCTCCTTCTCTAGATCCACATGGCTTCTCTAGCTTATTTCCAGTTGCATTTATACATTCTCTAGCTATCGCTACCATCACTCGGGCGTTCAATTTCGCTTTCTCCTCTTCCCTTCTCAGATACACCCTTAGAGCCTCTTTAAGTAGTTCATTTATCCCTTTTTCCTGCCAGTCTTCCATCTTTTCTAATTTCCTTCGGATGTCAGGCCAAGATTTGGTGACAAAATGTACTCTTAATACTGCTTGGCCATCCGGACTATCAGGATCTATACTAGAGTACAGCTGAAAGTTCTTCCTTAACCGATTTAACCACGCGGATGGGGTTTCATCTTTTTCTTGTACTGCTCCAAAGGCCAATTTGGTGTTACTTTGGCGAGGAACAGACTCTCTTATTCCCCTCACTATTAAAGCTCGATAGTCAATCATATTCCGCCTCCCCTCTTCTTGGTTTGGGTTCCATCCCGGGTCTGTGAGAGGTAGTTTATAGTCACCCGGTGGTCCTTGCCGGTTTTCCCTCTCCCATATGCGTAGGCCGGCTTCTCTAATCATCCTAACTTCCTCTGGGTTGAATAGTATATTTATAACTGAATTCATTTCTCTCCAAGTATAAATGCTAGGTCCTAAGAACTGATCTACCTGTTCTGCAATGCCTACGGGATCTTCCACTAAATTCCCAATTTCTTTTTTAAATCCTCTCACTTCTGAGGCCGTCAACGGTGCGTCTACAAACCCAAGTCTGCCCTCTATTCCTCCCATAGGGACTTCCCTGAGTGGAAACATCCTTTCTGCTATTGCTGCCCTTGACCTCGTATTATAATATGGTCCCTCTGCTTGTGCCAGTACAGGGTTCTGTTGATTACTGGAGGAAGAGCTACTGTTGGATGGAGATAGACTCAGTTCCCAATTGGAAGGAGGTGAAGGGACAGCTATTGGTGGAGGGGCCTGAACCAAGGCAGGAGGAATTGGGGTTTGTGGAGATACTAGGGGTGAAGGCAGGTTGGGAAGTGGGCACATAGGTAAAAAAGGCTGATTTGGAATAGGGGTACTAAGGGAAGGTGGTGACAGAGGAGTTATGCTAGATGTTTGAGGAGGAGGAGGAGGAGAATTGACAAGTGGAACTGAAGAAGGAAAGTAAGTGGGGGTGTTGGTGGGTGGAGAGGAGGTAGGAGGAGAATTGACAGATGGAGCAGAAGAAAGGTTATTGGAAGCATTGGTGGGTAGAGAAACAGCAGGGGGTTCGAAGGAAGTAATGGATGGAAGAGGAGGAAGAGGAGGTTGAAGGGGAGTGACGGTCGGAGGAGGAGGAGGAGGAAGTGGGTAATCGGGGGTATTGACAGGCGGGGGAAGAGGGGGAAGATAATCAAGGGGGTCCCATTTACTTTTATTTTTCTTTTCCTCGTTCCTTTGTTCCTTTTTCTCTACTACTTTACATATCTTTATTGGTTCTTCTTTTGCTCTACTCCCTCTCCAACAAGCTGCGTATTCAAGTTGTTCCACATTTGATCCTCCCCAAGTCTTTAAATATTGATTCAGCATTGTACACATCCATGGATCTTGGGTACCGAACCATGGCCATACTCCTGGTAGATCTAACTTTGGCCATACTTCAACACAATAATGGATCATTTTTATTTTATCTAACTTTTTAGTAGCTTTACAAGTATCCCACTTATTTAACATTATCGCCAAAGGGCTATCAGGAGGGATGTTCTTTACATTTTTGTTCTCTTTTGCTCTACTCTTTTGACTCATACAAGACCCCATAGTGATTTTTTCAAACGGGCCTAACAGAAACTCACTGTGCCTCTACTCGAAAGGAAACAACTGACAGGCAACTAAAGACACACTCAACAAAAAATTTGGCCCTTTCTAACTTAACGTATAATTTCTTTCTTTAAAAAAAAAAATATACGGTGCCCCTACTTCAAAGCAAATTTAATGACGGGCAACTAAAACAGGGCAAAGGAAAGAGCTGGTCACTACTGGGGTTTACCTATATCCCCCTCCCTATGCTCCTTCCTGGCCCACAGTTAAACTGAGATAGAGCTGGTCTCTAACGGGGCCCCGGTCGCCCCCTCCCTCTACTCTTCTCAGTTCCACCGGTGGGAGTCAGGTAAGGTCCCAGCGGGGCCCGGATACCCCTTCCTAAACCCTCGTCCCTGGGGGGCTCGGTCCCAGCGGGGCGCCGGCTGCCCCTTCCTGCACCCCCCCTTCTTTGAAAATAAACACAGTGGTGGGTCCTAGTGAGGTTCTCTCCTCTTTCCCAACCGACAGAAACCTGGGTCCTAGCGAAGGTTCTCCTTCTTCCCCAAGCAAGAGAAAGCTGGGTCCTAGCGAAGGTTCTCCTTCTTCCCCAAGCAAGAGAAAGCTGGGTCCTAGCGAAGGTTCCCCTCCTTCCCCAACCGACAGAAAGCTGGGTCCTAGCGAAGGTTCCCCTCCTTCCCCAACCGACAGAAAGCTGGGTCCTAGCGAAGGTTCTCCTTCTTCCCCAAGCTTGGGCCTAGGCCCCAAGGAGGCGCCTCTTTCACGCTGTAGGCCTTGGTAGGCCTCACTCGCTTCCCCCTTTTCCCGGCCGGCCCCCTCGCGGGAGTCCGGAACCGCGGTACTCAGGGGTCCACACTCGCTTCGGGGGTCTGAGCTGCCAGCCCCCGTCTCATCCACACCACACTCGCTCGCCTCCCGTGCCCGCCACCGGTCTACTTACCGGTGCTCCAGGCGTTGTCCTGGTTCCACGCAGCTCCGGGTCCGGGGTGGCCAGCTGTCCCAGAGGGCCTCTTCGGGGTGGCGCCTCCCCCTCCGACGTCCTCTTCTGGGCGTGGCCTATCCCGGACGAGCCCCCAAGTTGTAATGAATTTAGCAGGGCCAAGGCCTTTATTAAACAGCTCTTTATTAATGGGGGGTCACAGGGAGTAGGCCCTACGCCTGCTGCTGCTGCTGCCAGGCAACGCCGGGAGGAGGTCCTGCCGATCCCGACGAACATAGGGATGGGAGTCTCAGCCTCACGGACACGTCCGAGATCTCAATAGTGGCTCATTGGTCTGGGGGTGTCATTCTTCTTAACTGCCCTTAAGGTTGTGGTGATTAAACAGTTACAAAGGACATATTGCAGGTGACTTGGCTTGTTAGTTGAGATGATCTGTGAACTTGGGTTTGGTGTTGGTTGACTATTTTTGTGAATCTTTTCTTCAACAACAACTTCCAGTAATGGTGGTACTGGGAAACTTCTGGAGATTTACATATAGGGTGTGGCTAACTTGATAGGCAGGCAGCAGCAGGCCGGAAATGAGGTAAGGGAAAGGGCGGAAATGGTAAGGCCGGAAATGAGGTAAGGGGAAGGGCGGAAGGAGGAAGTAACTGGGATAGGGGAAATACAATAAACCAGGGTTTGAATTACATAGGGACTACATTTAACTGGGGAAAAGAACATAACAACTTGATCAAAGAACCAACAAACGAATGAGTGGATAGAATGATAAGGTAAGCAACAATCTTTTTAACTCTTCTAGCAATGTTGTTTTATGGTTTTCAGCTAAGACTTTTTACCACACTCTGGGGGCATATTCACTTTTTCCCATATTGATCCTTTGCATCTGTGGATCCCAAAGGAGAAGTTCATGTCCTGTTTTGCACAAACCAGCTGTGCAAAGACCTTGTTAAGTGCTTGCAGAAACATTGGCCTTCTGATGGCCCCCAGGGGCTCAGGAGTAAATCCCCTGCTCTGTGCATCACTCATAAAACCCCATTCACATTTTCTATTGCAATAGAAAGTGCTAGTCCTTGCCATCAGATAGGAGGCATATGTGACCATGTCTATATATATTTCATGTTTCCCTCAAGACTCAAGAATATAGTGTCATTAGACTTCTTCAGCATTGAGATTTTGTCTTGTACCCACACTGACATAAATCTACACTCTGAAAAATTCACTCCAACTTTCCAGCCTCCTGGAATCAAGCCTTAGAATGGTATAAATCTGCCATGCTGTCTGTGAAAGATTTATTTCCTGTCCTGAAGTGACATGATAATTTTGACTTACCTGCAGAAGTTTCCTGCCTTCCTCTCTTCCTGTCCTGCTCACTCTATCTTTCCGTTCTCTTCCTGCTTAGCTACTGTTTCAGTTTAAAATAAATAAATAATAATAATATATAATAGTAATAAGAAATAATAATAAAATAATGGTCTGAGGTATCAATCAGACTCTCTTCTGGATCACTCTTGAAAGGCCTCTCCATACTCACATGGCATGTTGAAGTTACCAGGGCTTGCTGACCCTATTTATTCATTTATGATCTCTCTCTTATTTATTCTATAGCCTCCACTCTGATGGAACCTGCCTTTAGTAATTAGATAATCTGCACAAACGGAGTCAACAGGCAGCAGATGTAGGACAAGAACCAGATTTCCTATCTTTCTTTGCATTTCTCTTACCAGATGAAGATACCTGATACCCTGGAAAGCCAGAAGACCTGTAGTGATAGTGAATAAACTGCTGTCCTGATGTAGATGCTGATAAACCCAGTTTATTTCCTTTAAATCCACACCCTGCTGCCTCACAGGGGCTGTGCAGTCTGGCTGGAAGTCACTCCTGCACGTTACCTTGTGCTGGTTTAGGGAAAAAACTATTAGGATGCTTTTTCTAATTACCTTGTATTTCTCAGTGTTTAACTTCATTCTTTCATTCAGGCTGTGCTTGAAGCATATCCTGCCTGATGTGACTAAGCTGTTGACTCACTTCTTTTATGGCTGCAATAAAACTAGATCTAATGACCAATGTCTGGATATGAACCACCAACAGCATTTGCAAAAAAAAAAAAAAAAAAAAAAAAATCCAGATTGTTCCTTCTCAGTATGGTGTGCCCTGGTATAACTTCCACATAATTTATAACACTAGGAAAGCATGGCAGTGGTGTAATCACGGTTTTGTTTTCTTCTTTTATAAAGATTATCAGCTTGGCTTTAGCATTATCCCAAACTCTCCAGTTATGAGTTTTAAATAATGCTTGCTTGGAATCTGTCCCTGTAGCCATTAGTGCTGATAATTGCACTCAAACCTAAAGCAGACAATTACCCTTGAGAGGTTTCACAGCTCTTTGGAGTTCTCAGTTTTCATCCATCTGGGTGTTCTGGTGGTCTCAGCCCCTGCTGAGGTTTATTTCAGGTGATTCCAGGTGTTCCCCACCTGGGGCTGGGGCAGGACAAGCACCTGGCTCTGTTTTTTGCAGGTTGAGCCCAGCAGATTTCTGCAGTGCAGGGGAGGCTGGGGTGAGCTCTGAGCATGAGGTGAGCATCCTGCATGAGAATGGGGCATTTTCCCTGCCAGGGGCCAAATAATGGAATATTGGGGCATGGATGGGAAGGAGAATCAGGGACCTGGAACTGATTCCCTTGAGCCACCATCTCTGTACTGAGGGAGGCTTGCAGAATTCTGCACAATCAGTCCAGACTCAGGGAAATGAGAGGTTTTAGCCCTAAGACATCTGCAGTTGCAAGTCTCCCAAATTGAGATTGTATCACAATATTTGGTGCTGGAGTCATTCAATTACATAAGATTCTCAGTTTCATTTAAAAGGAAAAAAAATAAGTTTCTGTGCTGAAGAGTAGCAAAGATTTGCTTGCACAGATGAGCTAAGGGACTGGGCAAGGCTGACAGGCCTTGAGTCTCACTTTTGTTATTTAACATCTCATGATTTTAGAATCCATCTCACAATAGATCCAATCTCATAATGGGAGATTGCTTTCAGTGAATGCAAAGTTGTTTTTTTTAAAAAAAGTCCCAAACCCAACAACAGCATTTTCAGCAGATTTGAAGCTTTCAGTGAATTCAGATGATATTCAGCAAATACTTTGGGAGAAAAACTGGAGACATTTGCTTTGCACAGGCTGAATCATTTTTCTCAAGCATTTTAACTTTTGCTTTGACACAGTGTTTACATTCCAAAATTGAATTGTTATTTAGTAAGTAAATTAAACAAAGAAAATAAACAAAGCAATAGGGGATGATTTAAAAACTTTGGAAGGTACAGACATTTAGATTTTACAAATTATACACCCATTATATGCCCAATTATTTTCTTGTTTCTGCAAACATCTACAGAAAATGACCCATATACCAAAGCTCTTTGGAGAAGGACACCAACCCTTTGTCTGCATTATTTCATGTGAAGTTCAGCCTTAAATAAACAAAAAAGCTGGAGAGGAAACAACCTCTTGACAGTTTTGGGAAGGAAATAGCACCCAGCTTTCCTCTGATAAAAGCCAGCAACAGTCCCAAGGAGATGTCTGAGGATCTGCTCTCACAGGGTCCAGAATTCCTGGAAAAAAAGGGATCTTCCAGTGGAGCTGAGCAAGAAGTCTTTATGCCCAACTCTAGGAGCAGAACTAGATTTTGATAAGTGGTTGAGTGGTTTTAAACAATGAAAAATTAAAACAATCATTCAATTAAATGTGAGCAGATGCCCTGAAGTGAACTGGTGTGGCCAGATTTACAGTCTTATTGATGATAAGGCATGGAAATATTTGATCATTCTTATTTCATGGCTCTCTTGTTTAGTATTATCCTTTTTTATAGATGAGGAGTTAAATTTTTGCAGCAGCGATACCTTTTCTGGAAAAAGAAAAAAAGGGAAAAAAGGCAAATCTGCAGGAGGAGTTTAGCTAGAGTATGCTGAGCCAGAGGGGGGATCTTACTCAATTTTATTTACAACAAGACTAACTGGGATTTTCAGAATCACTTAGGCAACAGCCCCTCTGAACACTTTTTGAAAATCAGGTGATTATTTCATATGGAGACAACAATCCCTGTTATTAGGGCAGCCCTGGCCCATTTGCTGCCCTGAGGGCAGGAGCTGCTCAGCACCTGCAGGGGCTGGCTTGTGTGCAAGCAGGATCTAAACCACTTTTGAAGAAAAAATGCCCCCTTTTAAAAAAGAAATATTTTATTTGTTCTATTCTTTTCTGAAAACTAAAATCTTCCCCTTTAGTAGATGTCACCCCTATCTTCAGTGCACTTTATTGACACCCAAATATTTTTTCAAGGTCTGAGTTTTTTATTTTAGCTTTCTTTTACACTCCTGTAAGTGTTCTGAGTTAAGGGGAAGTGGTGAGGAGGAGCCCCAGCTTGGGGAACCTTCATGTTATTGCATTCAGAAAATGGAAATTATTCCTGTACATTGGATCCAGGAGATTTTCCTTGTTATTTCTGTGTGTATGTACTGGCCCTGCTGAATTTCTGATAAATTCAATTGCTTCCCCCCACTGCAAATGAAGAAGGTGGTGCAAGTACTGAAAAGCAAGAAGACTGCAAATAATTACTTCCTTAGAAAGGTGAAATGTGGTTTACCTCATTACAGTAAACTAATTAAAGCTGGGCTCAAATCCTGTCCTTTGGGCTACACATTAGTACCAGGTGATAATATGGCTAAGTGCACATAAGTCAATGGGAAATAAAAGTCCCTGTTTGTATTAATCCAGCAGAATGAACTTGGTGCCTTCCTTTGGGGTTCTGAGTATTAACAACCTGTGTGAAAACAAGGCTCTGATGCTTCTCTGACCTTTCACTAGGGAAGGGGACACCCAGCTCTGGAGCAGCAGTTGATTTTCTGGAGGCACAGCCTGTAAAAGCTCTGCCAGCCAAGGGTTTGTCAGACCTGATCTTTCTCTGAGACACCTCACACCCCAAAATGTTTCTCTCTCACTTCAGGGTGTCCTCAAGCAGTTCACATTTTCCTTCACCTCCAAGGTGAGGTGATGGCTGTACAGATCCTGATTGAGAGCTGGGTGGATTTCCCAATTTCTTCCTCATTTTTCTGCCCTCTTTTCCCAAATCCAACACCAAAAATATTTTAGATTCAACAAGTTCCCTGCAGATGATACTATGATAAAAGCACCACAAATTATATGAAGAATGTGATGCTGAGTGTCTGTATTTGGGGATGGATTTCCCAATCTCTTCCTCATTTTTCTGCCCTCTTTTCCCAAATCCAACAACAAAAATATTTTAGAGATACTTCAACAGGTTCCCTGCAGATGATACTATGATGAAAGCACCACAGATGATATGAAGAATGTGATGCTGAGTGTCTGTATTTGGGGAACTGTAGGGCAGCAGCCTCAACATCACTTGGGATCTCTGAAACACTCCTCTAAGTCAAAATTTACAAGTCAGCTTGAGGTGTGGAGTCTGAAATGAACAGTTTTAATTGTTTGGCACTCCTAAACAATCAGAATCTTTATTTTGACACAGCCTTATTCAGTATAAAACTGTTGAACAAATTCAAGTAGGGTTTTTTTTTTTATTTATTTAAATAATTCCTTTCAGAGATGCCTGAAGTGAATGAATACCTATATCTCTGCTGAATGGTACACTGTGGTGTTGTTAATAGGATCAAAAGATTATGTGTTATTTTCTCAAAGGCTTTTAACATGAAGGACTATAAATTGAAGAAGAAAAGTCTGTGGGGCCTTGTTCAACAAAAAAGCAACAACTGTAAAGTGGAAAGTGTGCCTTCCTCAGAGCAAAGGTTATTGTCAAAAAAGGGTCATAATTATGAATTACATCTTGGAAAATTGGAAACATCTGAAAACACTGTGTGAAGAGTTGGTTGGTAAAAAACCCTCCAAATGGCAGACAGGGAAATTATAGGTGAAGAGAAGGTGAGTGGCACAAAGTGCACAAAGTGTAAACCAACACTTTTCTTTGATTAGGAATATGCCAGCTAAGTATGATTTTAAAAATCACTTGCCTGAGTCAGAATCTGAAAAAGGTTATGCAAAGAAATCTTTTCAAAGTGTTTATGAACCACAGGGTAATGTAAATCCCAGTTGAGTTTTACAAGCCCAGAGACTGCTTTGGACTCATATTTTCGTGAATCTCTTTGTACATATTTAGTATCCCATCATTTTTTCCCCTTTTTTGGAATGTACTACAGATTTCTGTGCTCAGCAGGATAGATTTCAAAGAATCTTTCAGTGAATAAGAAGCTATAAAAGTCTTCTGGTTGTCACAAAGTTTTTAGTTACTAAAACTTATTCCACATGGGAAGACATTCTCTGCCTCAAACACGTGGGAATTTTGCAGAAATACAGAACAGAGTTTTTTTAGAACAAATTTGACCATGCTGAAGATCAGTGTGTGTCTGTAAGTGATGGCAGCTGTTCTGAAAAACGTTATCCATAAAACACACTCTACCCAGAAAGGAACACTATGGATGCTTGTGAGGAGTCAGAGGAGAGCACAAATCCCAAACTGTTCCCATCTTTATGATGCATTGCATATAATTAAGAGGAATGATGAAGAGGCTGAAGGCAGAGCCCTCTTGAGCAGAATGTAAGGTGAAATGGTCTCTGTGTACTTATTGAATCTAATAATTTACATCTCATTGAATCCAATCAAGTTAGCAGTTTATCACATTAAGATTGCATTAAGTTGGTTGTCTCCAGTGAGGCTGAGTTATTGCTGGAGGGAATCCTTCAGCTCTGTGCTCAGGGCTCTTCTATCCCCCAAATAAAAGGTCCAGCTTTGGCTGGGAGGTGCAGCAAGAAATAAAAAATCCTTTGCAGGTCCCTCCTTGCTTGGTGTAGTTCCATGCCTCACACATCTTGCTTTCACCCAGTCACTGAAAAGTCACTGAAAAGTCACTGAAATCAGCAGGTTTGTTTTGATTTCTCCTTCTTGCAGCTGATCAAGTCTTTGAAATGTGGTTTTATGGCAGGAGGCAGCTGTCAGCCAGGTGTGCTGGTGGATGGCAGCAGCCCTGGGTATAACCCTCCTTTATCTGACTGAGACTACAGGGATGTGCTTCTTACTGGAGCATTTTGAAATTTAGAGCTTTAAGTTAATCAGGAGTGATCAGAAAAAAGAACCAAAGTGTGCAGGGGCAGTTGTTTCAGTGACAACTGCAGAAATAGAGAGCAAGGGTGAGGGATAGAGTTAATCTCCATGCTGAGAAACAGAAGTTAGAAAATGAGATATTTAATATAGCCCAGTTACAATATCCCAGATTGTACTAAAAATACCAAGTATTTTTGTAACTAACTCTTGCTTATGAGGCAAAACCAAATAACTGTGCTGCTTTTTTTAAAATCTATAAGCACCCAGCTTGTTAATTGGAATGAACTTGAAGAGAGCAGCTCTGTAGAGACTACTTGAATGTAGTCAGCCAGAAAATCTAAAAAAACAAAAGAAGAAAATAGTGGGAGAAGGTGAGTTACTCTGTGCAGCTTACAGGTGTGAAGACAAAGGTTTTTATTGGAAGTGGGCTTTGAAATATCATTTTCTTCCAGATTGCAGCTGCTGGTTGCACAATGTCACAAAGTCTATTGGTCTGATTCTCCATTCTCTCCCTCTGCAGCTTTCCCACTTTGCAGCCTGCTCACATTCTGCTGAAGAGTGTGTAGAGAAGGGGGTTCATTTATTTTTATTTTTTTTTTTAAACAGCTTGTGGGCAATTGATCTAAGATTACCAGTATCCTGAAAATTGGTTGTCATTATTTAAACATCAGATACAGAATTTTTGCCCTAGAGCCTGAGTCAAATAAATATGGCTTTGTTGGAAATGTTTTTATAACAGTGATTTGAACATAGTGAGGAGAGGGGAAGGCCTTCACCTCACTGCCCAGATTTCATTTCAGTTTACCCCAGTGCAGAAACATGGGAATCATCAGCAAAGGTAGCTCAATTTCTATCAAAGACTTCACATTATTTTTCTTGGGACTTGCAATAGCTGTAAAGTGATTATATTTGTTTTGGAACAAGCTGGATAAAGCAGAAATCCACAGAGGCTAGATGAAAATCCAGGTATTCCTGAATTATAATTCTGGGATTATGGAAAAGCTTTTAAGTATGTACTGCATTTTCAGAAAGAAATGCAGATTTCTAGTAAGTTGCTATTTAATTTCTGCATCTTTTGAGAGCCAGTGGAGCTGCTTTTCAATAATGACCCAATGCTCATGTCCACATTTAGCCCAGGGAGGGTAATTAGGCAGGTGCTGTACCTGCCCTCACTTGCCAGAGCCCTCTGGACCTTTAAGGCCCTGCAATCCCTAAATTAGCTGTTTTTTCTTCATCTGACACCTTACTTGTAATCAAGTGCCACTTTTAGTCCTTGCAAAGACCTTTCAGCTTTTCAGAAGGGCTCACACCTATTTTAATTCAGGCAGGTTGGTGCAGAGCAGGGACAGGCACAGGGTGAAGCTTGGCTGCTCTAGCAAAGGTGACTTTGAGCTCCCACTGTGCTCCAGCAACTGTGGGAGCTCTGAAGGAAAACTGGATTATATCTTATATTATATTCTTTGCCATCATTTACGTGTTCCTGAGACAGGAGCACATTAACACTTCCACTGATTTTATGTGAAGTCTCACTGGGTCACTGTGTTAGTCCTCCTATTTTTAATTCTGACTTTTACCATCACAAAAGAGATTAAATACACTAATTAATGGAGTTACTGTGTTTAAGATTTGGCCAATGAGCAGCTGAGCAGAAAAGACTTTAAGTCAAGTCATCCCACAGGTAAAGATGTTCTTTGCTGGTTTTGCTCTTTCACTGGGTTTTTTAACATGCACAAGAGAGAAGAGTTTGCTGCTTATTTACTCCATTCTGCTTGGTTTTCAGGTCTTCCTTCTAGCAGTCAGTGCCCACCACTGACTTGGCAAGTGACCCAGCTGAGAAAACACGTGGAGTGACTCCCTGGCAGTAAAGAAATGGCAGTGGGAATGCTCAAACAGCCAGAGCAGAGCCAGGTTATGTTGTGGAAACTGCTGTAAAGCAGGAGAAGGACTCTCACTGCTCTGCAGAGAAAACTAAATAACAGGGGGGAAGCCCCATCTTGTAAAGAAGACATCATAAACCATTTAGGTCAGGAGAAGCAAGGGAAGAGCTGCATTGATGGGCTCTGGAAGATGAATAGATTCCTTGGAAATCCAGCTGGCACTGGCTAAAACATCCTTGAGCACAGAGCCCAGCTGTGCCTGCTTCCCTGCAGGGCCATTCCCAGTGCCAGGTGCTGACCCTGAGCAGGGCAGAGCTTGCTGGGCTGCCAGGCAGAGATCTGGGCAGAATGTGTCTTTATTCCTCTGTAATTAATGTCAGCATGTATAAATCTGCTGTGGGGCTGCAGGGATAAAGAGCCCTGACCTGCTCTGCTCCAGAGCAATAAATCCTTGGGCTCTGGCTGTGGGGATGCCAAATCCACTCATCAGCTCCTTATTCTGGAGCCCATAATTGTGTGGCAATTGTTGGTGCTTTGCCTGGGCATCTGAAAAAATCCTGGAGGTGAGAAGCTCAGGTTTTGCTTTTCAACACATTCCCAGTTTTCTGTAAAGGAGCCTGTCCCCATAATAGCTTTAGGAGCCTGTGACTTGCTTTCCTGCCCCATTTCATACTGACAATTTTAGATTTTGGCTTTTAATTCGTGCTTGTGTGTATCTGTGGGCACTTACAACCAGACAAAACTTCACTGCCTAAATTACTGTTTTCTGCTGGAATGGTTCAGCACCAGCATTCCTGGTTCTGGAGTGAATCCAGGCAGAACAATCTCTCTGCTCTCTGTGTGTTTCTGCAGGATGTTGAAGGAAGGATTTGTTCATGGCTGGGGCTCCTGAGTGTACCCAGGTTCAGGTAAGAACATTTTGAATTAACCCACTCTCAGAGAATGTAGCTCTTGGTGGTGAAATCTCTCAGCCTTGTGTTCAAAGAGTGGCTCTGCTCTGAAACTTTCTGACCCTAGAGAAGTTGAACATTACTTTTCCTCAAATAAATCACATTATTTTTCTCAAAACCTCCATGTCTTAGCCAATTGGAGCCAGGTATAATCCAGCACCATTAGGGGCTTGTCCTCATCACAAACCTTTTTATCATTATTCTCAAAGTAGAAACCTGCCACAAATAATGTATGTAGTGTCTGGCATGAGCTAACTAATGGCCTGCTGGCACAATGGATATTTTGCTGCCTACAGTACTTATTACCTGAATATTCTAGTGGGATGGGAACTGTGCAATGCTGACTGGTAATGATGGGCTACCTGCACAAACCTGGATATATGTCCCTGAAAACACCCAGAAAACAGCTCCCTCTGGTACTCATTTGTTCTTTAAGCAGCTTGTATTACCCAGGCAATAATAAAACCACAATTTAATGTTAGAAAATATGGGTGAAACACAAAAAAACCCACCCCAAAACAAATGTATAACATTGTACATAAATCATATTAGCCTATTTTTTTTTTTCCAGAACCACCTTTATTTCTTGAAGAGAAAGTGAGGGACTGTGAGAGTTGAAATTTCTTTTCTGAACAATTCTTGTAATTATTTATGTCACACCATTACAGCAATCCCACTATGGGATCCTGTCTTTGTGGTGGCTGTATTGTGGCATGAAAGATGATGTTCCACCACAGGAGAGCCCTGACAATGTATTACAGAACCTGGAATAAAAAAAAAAAACTGGGTTTGGGGAAGCTTGTGAAAATTGTGTGGAAAGGAAAACAAATCAGGAAATTTTATTTTATGAGTGGAAATTTTTTATTTAGATTTTTTTTTTTTTTAAATAAAGGTAATTGCTCAGAATTTCAACCAACTCAAAGGCTGAGCAGGTGACTCCAAAATGTTTGGTGTTTGTCCTTACAGTGTTGGATCTGCATCTTTTTCTCCTTTACTTTCTCATCTGTAACAGTGAAAACCTCCTGTAGATTCTCTCTTAAAAGTTGAGAAAATCTGAACAGCTGCAGGAAAAGCATTTTGTTGGAATCACCCATTGCTATTTCTACATGAGTGTCATTAGGTTTCAGAAAAGGGGGAGGTAAGTGATTTTTGAGCAAGGGTTTATGGTTGTAACATAATCAAATGTTCATGTGCCTGCATTATTATTCACATACTTTAATTTTTCCTGTTGAGACAACAACCAAACCACTGAACAAGTTGTTGGTTCTTGTTATTCCTTCCTTCTCCCTTCCATTAGGGAGTAATGTTTCTTTCTCCATCCATATATCCAAATGTGAGTGAACAATTCATGAACTAGATTAGCACATGGGATTGGAGCTGCTGACTTGGTGCACAGGCAATGTAGGATCAGGCTCATAAACTTTGTGAAATTTTCTGCTGCTTTCTGCATGCATTTAGCCCACTTGACTTGGAATCCACATTAAAAGCTAAATGCTTGAGAAGCCACCATCACTGTGTAATGTGTCAGAAGACTGGGGCTGTTAAAAGTCTTGCTGTATTAAGATAAAATTGAACCAACACAGAATTTTCCAATTTTCCTTTAATTACCCAAGTCACTTTTTAATAAATTAGGAAGCTGTTTCATTTCTTGTAAACAAGTCTATTTGTATGAAGTTCCACTCAACTCAATTCTTGCTTGAATTTTGGGCATCACTTTATATCAGTGTCAAGATGATGAAATTCAAATTGGTGATTAAAAACAACACCCTGAAGGATTTAATTTGCTTTTAAGAACCCTGAAAATGCAAGTGCCTTGATTCAGACCTGCCAGCTAAGACAAAGTCATTATAGTTTCTGGAAATGTGAGAGACACCCCTAATGAGAATTATCCATCCCCTCCCAAGGGGGTGGGTTTAGCTCTTTGGAAATTCCCTGAAAATGCTCTTTTTTTTTTTCAGATCCTTGGTGGACAGGAGAGGGACAGAAAGAGCAGACACTGTTTCAGACACTTTTTGTTTCCAGTCTTATTTTTGCTTCTTTTCAGTTGCTATTTATTCTCAGCTATTATAATAATTCTGTACTTAATAAGCACCTAGATAACAAAACAGAGACAGAAACAGAGATAAATAAAATATTGATGTTATCTGGACATGCTGTGCTCCTGCAGCAATAAAGTAAACTATTTATACTGCTTTGAATAGCAGCATAAATTATAGATCAGCTAATTATACCATGTGATTGTGGGAAATAATAGGATGAAAATGAACCAAAACAAACCAGATGTGTAAAGAAGCAGCCTTACAAAGATTAGCTGTGAGCTGGAGGAAAAAGGTTCAGGTTTTGTTGATGCCAACTATACAAATAACACTTGTTGCCTGGGCTGCATCTAATGATAGCCAGTGATGAGAGCCAGTGCTGTGAATGCTGCACAGAACAACAGATTTGAAGAGTGATTTTGGTCCAGGAATTTTAATTCAACCTCCTCCAGACTTGTAGAAAATTCGAAAAAGACATATTAGTTTTATGATTGAGATGTAAAGATTCGACTAACAATTCTGCATCAATTTTCTTTTTAATGTGGATATGATATTCTGAAAGAATGAATTGTGTTTTGGCAATATTTTAATGAAAACTGTCTGGTATTTGGTTGAGCTGTTGGCAGGTTTTAAATGAAGGCAAGTTTCAGAGCCTTGCCAAAGTAGCACATTACTGATTTTTCCTCCTTGTCCTCAAATGACCAACTCTCCAAAATGCCTGAGAGAAAAGACATACCAAAAAAAAATACATTATGCCTTGAAAATCTGGCAGAAAAAGGGGGCTGGCATCCTCCATAGGTGAAGTGTTTCCAGGGAAGCTTGGAAGGATGAAATTTTTGAAGTGATAACCCAGACACTCATTAAATGCCCTGGCTGGGCTTTCATCCCTCCCCTGGATCTCTGCTCAGCTGTTTGTGCTATTTCATTATGATGCCCCTGGATTACACAGAAGAGCAATAATAAGTTTTATTGTTTAATCATTGATGAGGTTAGGCTAAATCAGACATGAATGTGCATATTCTTATGCTCCAGCTTGCTTTGCTATGAAAGAAAAATAATAAAAGATTATTCTGTAGGTATTATCACTGTTTCTAGCTCTAGTTGCTCCCTGCATTAATGAACAAAGCTAAAGATCTGCTCTGCCTAAAGCCCAGTGTAGGATTGCTGGTTTACAGTGCTGCTTTTGAAATGATTGAGGAGTGTGCTGGGACATTTTTCCCTGGAGTCTTTTATCTTTTACATGAGCTGCTGCATCAGCTGGTGCAGCTCAGGACAGACAGATCCTCTGAAGTCACTGAAATAATGCCTGCATTAGAGCTGCCCAGTGGTTTGTAGGAATTAATTCTTGATTTATTCTTTGGAGATCTAGGTGTAAGTTAAGAGTCTTACTACGAAAATGCTCTATAGCTGTGGGCTAGCACTGTTCTAATAACAGAGACTTTAATAACAGAAATTTATAGGTGTGTTTATGTATCTATGTTTTGATTTATTTACCTTTTTGTTGGATAGGTGGTGTTAGTTGGATGCTAAATATTATTTCAAGATATCTGGAGGTAAACTGTGTAATCAAATCTTCATGAGAATGAGTAAACCAGCCTGAAAATATGAATCTATTCTTCTAAAACCTGCTAGGAATAGAGTCTAATTTTCAGCAGAAAACCTATCTAGACAGAGAACCCCAGTGTGAAATGAACTGTGATGATTTGGTGGATTAAGGCAGCACCAGAGATCAAATCCAAGATCACTTTTCAGCAAAGGTTTTTGGAGTTACCTGGATCTGTATGTACAGAATTGACACAGTGAGAATCACACATAAAAAAGAATTGTCTTTTATATTTACTTATATATATTTATGACCTATGCCACAGAGCACTGGATGTGCTGTTGCAGGGTCACAGAGTTATTCCCATCCTATTCCCATCAGTAAGAGTTGTGAAGACCTTTGCAAACTGCAATTCCCTTGTCCTTGCCTCACCCCTGAAATAATATCATATCCATTTTACAAATGGGAAGCTGGAGCACACACAAACTAGATGGTTTCTCCAGCCCCATCCTCAATCAATGAGTATCAAATTAGCCTAATGCTCATTCGAGGGCTCAGATTTATCTAGAAGAAAGTGTGATCAGCACCAGAAAATGTCATTCACTTGTCATTATGGCCAAAACTGCACAGCACAAAGATGTGTTCCTGCTTGTCCCAGGAAAATAAAGATGTGTTCCTGCTTGTCTCAGGAAAATAAAGATGTGTTCCTGCTTGTCCCAGGAGCCAAGTCACACCAGCTGTGTGCACCAGCCATGGAGTTTCACACTACAGGTGGTCAGGTTAAAATCAGGCTCAGCTCAGCTTCAGAGAATATCTGCTCTCTCTATTCTCCCCATTTGGTGCTATTAAGATAGTTTATATCAATATTAAATATATAAATATATGAAGACTCTCCTTGGAATGATAAATGCCATTTTCTGGCTCCCCAGTTCCTGCCCCCTGTACAACAGGTAGACAAGCTGTCACTTGCAGAAGGTCATTTCTGGTGAATCCAAATCTTTGCTGAGACAAGAAGTACTATGTGTCCTAATGAAATGAATGATGAAATGAGAAGAAGAAATAATTTTTAAATCAGAGATTCTGGCTACAAAGCAATTAATCTACATGCTTATGGACAAGTAACTCCTTACAGACCATGATGATTTGCAGGATATGAGACCATAGAAACACTGCATGTTTCCATGGCCCTATGCTTGTAAATAAAGCATATGTTAGCTAATCTCTTTCTATATTAATTTATTAGTTAATCTTATTCTGTGATTTACAGCACAATGGCCTCACATACAGTACCACAGACTCACCAGAAAGCCTCTGAAAATACCCACAGCTGCTTTTGGAAATATTTGGGTGGGCACTGATTTCTTTTCAGCTTTTATAATCCCCCCAGGGCTATCCCAAAGAAGCATTTTGACCACTGGACATCCAGAATGATGGGTCAGGGCTGTGTTTGTGTTACACATAATCTTCTAGAGACTTTGCAAAGCTTGTGAGTCTTCTCTAACACTGCAAGTTTTTCCTGTAGGTTTGCTACCAGACTCTTCATGATGCCAGCTGCTGTTTGCAGGTTATGCTGAAGACTGAACAGTCACTTCCCCAGTTCAGCAGTGAGAGGGGTTTTTCCTCTGGAAGGCTTTGCTCTGACTGAGCCTTATTTTGTTCTTGTACCTGCAAATGTGAGAGTTTAGGTGATAGGAGAAAAGAGTATCTAGAAACTTCCATAGCTGAGGATGCAGCCCAAATTCATGCAGAAGCCAGGCTGAGGGTTCATTTTCAGTGTACAGGTGTTTGGAGAGGTCAGCACCCACCTGGACTGGCTGCAGCAGCCATGGACCTGGCTCTGTGCTGTTCCCACTGTTGCATTCAGGCCAGGTTGTTATCCTGTATAATTCTGTTTTCAGTCCTCTAAAATGTCAAATGCCAAGGTTCCAAAGGGAAAATGTCAGGGAGGACAAACCCAGCCTGGCCTCTCTGTGAGAGGAGCCCTGGGCAGCAAGAGCTACAGGTCAATGCTAATGAAGAGCCTGGAGGAGAGGGGAGGGAATGACTGTCCTTAAAATGTATGAGTGTCTTTTAGAGAGTGTTTTATGACATTTCCTAGTTGAGGGCCCTGTTCTTTAACATGTGTGTGCCTTCATAGAGCTGGATGCTCAGAGATCTCCCTACCAGCATCAAGGCAGGCACTTGGTTTGTTCCAGTGCAAAGAATGGAAGCAGCACAACTTACCTCTCCTGATGGCTCATCTTAAATTAAATTGTGGTTAGGCTCCTTCTCAATATCAGCAGATGGCTCTGAAATCCTTGGGCAGAATAAATTCAGGTGTAGAATTCTGCACCTACTGACAGCCTGTGTTGTGAGTTTCTGCCTTTAGATTGTTCCCAGTATCCATCTAGGGCAGGCAGGTCTGGCTTCACCTCGTTCAGGAATATTTTTAATTATCAATTAAAATCTTGGTGTGATGAAAAGTTTGTGTCCTGATTTGGAATATTGTACAGACTGTGCAGTAGTCTATGGAAGGAACAGGAATTTGTGTTTTTCAGTACAGATCCAGGGAATTTCTCCATATCCTGAACTCACCTGCCTTCTCTCCTGTTGCTGCATAACTGCTTTGACCTCAGCAAACTGTGTCAGTGGTATTGAGCAACACACAGTGCACAGCTGGGCTGGGGGGTGTTTGTGCTGCTTCTCTCAAAGGGTTTCACTTGTCTTTGCAAGGGGAGCATCCCTTCAGCAGGGATGAACAGCCCCAGCTGCTCCCTGGGCTCTGGGATGCCACAGCTGCCTCCACACAGGGGCCTCTGCACTTCTTCTGATCCCTAATTGCAATTATTTTGCCAAACCATGTTTCAAGAACGTGAAGAAACCCAAGACAGAATAGCTGAGGAATTTCCAAATGGAATAAGGAGTGCTGCAGATGTCTCTTGTAATTGCTGTTACACATTCAGCCTGAGTTTCTCTGCTTTGAGACATATGTACAGAGATCTGAAAGGGCTGCAGTAACATCTGGATGATGTTTTGGTGTCATAATGGGCTGGTAAATAACATTACTGAAAGTGAGGAATGTTGCTCTGCATATTCTTTTTTCTGTTTCCACTCTAGCAGCAGTTTGCAGTGCTCAGATGAAGATGCCTGGTAATGTTCCAGGCACTTGTATCAGATTTGCAGTGGAGTTCTCAAGGGTAAAACCCATTAATAACTAATATTTGTTCTATTAAGCTTCTTAAACTGAAGTCTGAGTGAACCTGGTGGAATCCTAAATCCTGAGCAAGAGTGCTGCTGCTCTTCAAAGAGATTTGGTAACCTTGATGATAAATTGCTGGCCCTAGGGGAGACTTTCAAAGCTAGGAAAACATGAGGAGCAAGAAAATGAGAGCATACACTTTACACAAAGCTGTCTGCTGCTGATGAGAAGATGACAAGATCAGTCATCACTACCCCAGTGCTTGGAAATAAAAGGTGGAGATTCTGACAAGCACCTACCCTGACTTTTATAGCCAGTGCTGCAGTTGTATAAACCAATTTTTTCCAGTGCTGTGCCAGTTCACAGAGATGGGAGCTGGACTTCCACAGGCTGTAAATGTCAGCTCTTAGCTGCAGAAATAGGAAAAGTGGAGCCCTGTTGTGGTGCCCTGCATGATCATCAGTCCTTAATCCACTTAATCAAGCAGAAATAATAGAAATGACTAATCCTGGCACCTCTGTTTTCCCTTTCTTGGGGAGAGTGTTGACTTTTCCAGCAATCCCCTTACTAATGAATTTTCATTGAGAGGAGGAAAGGGAGAAAAAGAAAATGACAGAGTTTGTTATTTGCATGCATTTTCCCATCACTTAACTTGAGGCTAATCCCAGCTGTTCTTATCAAGGTGCATTCTTGTCTCCAAATACTTCACCATTTTCTCAGCATTCTGCTGAGATACTGTTCCTGTGTTTTCAGTGGAAAGGGTTTTTTTAAAAATTATACAAAGAAGAAAAGAGTATCACAGTGTATTTAGAAATAAGTCTTGAATGAAATAAAGGAAACTACACAAGCTCAAGTTAATTTCTGCTGTATGTATTTCCTTCTATTTGTTATAGCACTGCAATACAAAGGCCAAATAAATAAAGGTCAGTGTTCCTCTGTCTTAGAGATAATTTAGACCTTGGTTTTGGTAAATTTTTTTTTCTTTACTATCTCAATCACTGAGAGCCAAACATCACAGATGAAACCTTGGAAGAAAATTTATTTTTTTCTAAATTTTTTAAACTTAACTTCTTTGGTCAATTGTAAAATAGTGATGAGCTGCCAGTGTCCAGTCTGGAAAGAGCTGCCATAAAATTCTCAATTGCATCAATTAAAACATCTTATACAACAGTGTAAGACATTGGCAAATTTTCTTTTGGAATGATCACAAATATAGGGAAAACAAAAAAATAGCTCAAATCTAAAAGCATCAATGCTTTCAATAAATGAAGAAATGTCAAGTGTGTCAGGCACTTCAAAGACAAGGTCTATTCAAATCAGTGGGATTCTGTCCAAAAATCCACAATTCTCAATTATTACAGAACATTTCTAAGCTCCAGTGAATTAGGCTTTAATCAGAGGTCAAGCTTTTATAAACTAAATACACTTGGAAAATAAAAAAGGCAGTAAAAAAGGCAGTAAGTCTGTAAGTCATCTTGAAAGACAAACTTGGAGGAAAAAATAAATGTTGCTCTATGTGCAGAAAATATTACAACAATTTATCTTTTCGTGTCATGATGAACCTCTAGGAAAGATGTAAAGTAAAGAAAAATAATGGTGATGACAGATATTAAGTTCAGAATTGTAGCACTTCATTTATTAGACAGCAGAAATCAAAATGCTCTAAAACATCTGTTTTGTCTGGAGGCAAATGACTTAAAACAATCCATGTAATGGTTTATTGCACCAGTAAACATTTGGGGAAGCTCTGCATGGAGAATTTAATAAAGAAATTAGTTAAAAAGTGCACTTAATGACTCTTTAGAGAGCTTAAACACTGTTGGATTTTACAAATATGAAAAATAGATTTATTTCTGCTTAACATTCAGGGCCTGATAATTCCCTTTCCAGCAAGGAAAAGCCATGAGAAGGGTTGTCCTGTCAGAAAAGGGGAATAAGCCCCAGAGCCCACTTTTCCTAAGATATTTTCCAGCATTTTGGCCCTGCACCCTCACTCTGTGTTAATACCTCTGCACATTTTGGCACCAGGACATTCACCAGCCCCCATCAGGAAAGTGTAGAAAACATGTTTTCCCTTTCTCAGGTCTAATCATCAACTAGAGCAAATGCAATGAAAATATAATTAAAAAGCCATTTTATATCCAGAGCTGTAAAAGAAATCTATTCACATGCAATTATACAACTACTTAAAAAAAAAAAAAAAAAAAAAAAAAAAAAAAAAAAAAAAAAAAAAGGCAGGGAAAGAAAAAGCCAACCAAAATTGTTGTAATGGTGTAATTTCCATTTCCACAGTTGATGGAAGTGGCATCACACACAGTACTGAGGCACAGCAGAGGTTTGAGCCATAAAACTGTGCTCAAGTTCAAAACACATTGGGATTTATCTTCTGCAGTTTAAATTAGTCTGGTCCCATTGTAAATGGTCTGGTCCTACTTGGAGACCCCAAGGATGTTTCCCATCATCTGACAGAATGCAAACCATGGCTCTGCAAACTACACAGTTATTGCTGCCAAAAACTTTCAACCCTGAGAGACTGAAAGAAAAGTGTGACAAAACAATTGTACTTTGGGGATAAGGCATCTCCTAAAAAAAAAAAAAAAGAAAAAACAAAAATCTGTTTTTCTCTGTCTGGTTGCCAAATGCTTCCTCCCACATAAGCAATTGAAAAGTCTCCTTTGAGCCACTTCTCACGGAGAGCATCACTGCAGCAATGTATGGTCTGAAAACCCATCATAAGTATTTAAACAATCCATTTCAGCCTCCAGGGCAATACTGCTGACCTTCCTTCTCTGAGTGGAAAGCTGTTTAAGACAGGCAGCACTTGGAATAGGATTTTTTTTGTCTCATCTCTTCCTGCAGACTCCCACCACACCTGAGCTCTCACAGGGTATTCCCAACAATCCAGAGTGGCTTTAAGGTCCCTGAGAATTTTATACTCATATCATTCACCCTGGTGCCAAAAAAGTGCTTGAGAGGCAGTGCTGCCCTTGCCCAGTGATCTCAGACAATTTGAAATTACCAGGGCAAAAATCTCCAGGAAGATGAGGAAGGTCAGAGTGGCCACATCTGGGAAATCCAACTCCTTATGGTCTCCAGCCTCAGCCAGACCTCACAAGCTTAAAATAATTGGAGAGATGCAGGAGGACAACTTGATCAAGCAATAGTATCTCTCAAAATATTCCCTACTCTACCATTCAAAATTTGATAATGGATGCTTTACTTTGCCTTTTAAAATTTAAGTACTAAGTAAGTTTATTTTTGTCACCTGATGTACAGTATTTTCATGTATTAAAGGCTCTGGTTCTGCAACATTTATATAGCTGGAGAAGTCCTAATTTATCCCTATTGATTTTAATTTTGATTTGCTTTTACATTGTGGGCAAGCTTCTCCAAAAATCAATATTTTTACCTTTTGACAAATCTGCTGCAGATTTTCCTATCAATCCTTAACTTTTGAGTAGCAATAAAATATACAGGAAAAAAAGAAAAAGAGAGCTAGTCAGCATAAAATCTTCCCTCTCTGCCTTCCCATTGCCCACAGCAAGCCTCATTAAGCATATGTGGTATGTGCTCTCTGCTGAGTGATCAGGGTTGGAATTTAAAATTCTGGCATTGTGGGATATCTTATTTCTCAATAACAACACCAGGGAGAAACTTTCTGAGTGTATTAAACTTTAAAGGCTTATTGGAAGAACAGATGACCACAACATCCTCATTTTTGCAGCCAAGGGTAAAAAAGTCTGTGCAGGTGAAAGGAAGGCTGTGGAACAGATCAGGGATTTTTCTCCAGGTGGATGTGCAGCTTCAGCTTTGGGCATTGTTTGGTGTAGGAACAACCTCCCAACCTTCTCCCAGTCCCTAAAACTGCTCCTAAAACTGCTCTGCCTCACTGAAAAATGGCATTTTGCTGTTGGCTTCAACATCCACAAAGACAGCACCAAAACACTTTTTATAATTTTTTTTTTAATATATATTTTTTAAAGTGCTGCTTCCATTAATACTTCCCTTACACAACATTAACTTTTGTGACCAGCACTTAGCAGGTCACCTCAGGTCCCACTGACGTTGGCAGGATTAAGCAGGGCCCTAATTTTAATAATGAGAAGCTGTCAGAAAAATAATTGCTGCTGTTTATTCACAAATGTAAATTCCTTTTACAGTCATTGAGGACTCTGAAGGACACCTGTTGTTGTTTAATTTCTTCCAGTAAATGAATTTATGATGATGATGTCACTTTCAGAGACAGGAGCACCTTTACAGGGAGATTAGTTGGAAGGATGATGGGCACCCAAACCCAGTAAAATCTGTTTTGGAGGCAAATATCTGAAAGTGCTGCAGACTTTTGCTCTTGGGTAGAATTAATTGGACATTTCAGGGAGAAGCAGAGAACAGGAGTTGTGGCAGCTCTCACAGATTTCAGCTGGAAAATGCCCTTTAGCTTTCAGCAGGAGAGGGGAGCCCATTCCTGCATTTTACCAGGGTGAGGACAAGGCTGAGGAAAACTTCTCTGTGGTCCCTGCAGCTGCTTTTGATTGTTCCTGCTAGAAAGACCACAAAGTGAAAGGTCTGGAGCCCTGCAAAATGGAGCTTTTAAATAAATAATGCTATTTTTAATGATATTTAATAATGATATTTAACCCAGCCAGCCAGTTTCTTGCTTCCTGCTCTTACCCCACCCTGTGACATCATCCATGATTTTCTGGACCCTCTCAAAGGCTGTGCACTGCCCCACATTAACCTGTGAAATGCTATCCCACTGAGACTGTGTATACATCAGACAAAAAAAAACAGAAATGCCTGAGGTATGAGCACCTCAGTGCTGAGTGAAGATCTGGAGGCAGCTGCAGAGGTGACACAGCCTCACTTTTGGGTTTATTTCCCACTCCAAGGACAGGATGCCATTAGCATTCTTGCCCTTTTTGTTTTTAGATGCAAGCCTGAATCAAGCCAGAGATCTTGTTTTGCTGAAATATTAAGCAACTTTTTTTTTTTTTTCCAAAGAAAAGGACTCTTCTTGGTAATTCCAACCATTTAATTGGAAAATACTCTGTACTGCTCTTGCTGACCCCTCTGAACAAGGCAACATTATCACCAGCATGCAGAAAAGTCCCTGGCAGAAAGCACAGAGAGTGTCTTTAATACAGGACAAATAAGGGGGTGGGACTGAACTTTGGGGTGCTCTTGCAGCCATCCATCCCTTCCCCTGGGAGTGCATGCCCTCTGCCTGCTCCCAGGGAAACTCCAAATGCATTTCCAGCTGCTCTGGATGCACACAGTGAGATTGGAGCATCTGGCAGCATCAGCTGCTTGCACTCAGGAATGTCCTTCCCTGCAGAAGCTCCTCATCTGTGATGCTGTAGGTCAGTACATCCAAGTGATGCACAGAAATAAAATACCTGGGGTGCAATCTGTGCTGGGAAGCACTTGGCACAGGCTGAGTCACAGCAGAGTGACAAAAGGCTCTTTTCAGCACTGCTGGACAGTTCAGCCAGAGTGACACAATTGGTGTGATCTCAGATCCACCAGTTTCTGCTCAGAGGTTGGAAACTCTCTGTGTGCTTTCTCTGGGGGTGCCTGAGGCTTTTCTTGGTGTCCCCTGTGGGCACCCCTTCCCCAGCTCTCCTACAGTGCTCCAGCCACACCAAAACCCCATCAGCTGCATCCCTCTGTAAGCATCACCACTGCTTCAAAAAACACTGCAGTCAACACAGCCCCACAGAAAATGGCCTTTCTTTTTGCTAAAATGCTGATTATTGCTCATAGCTTAACACCTGTCATGAGAATGGTTTTAATTCCAGAGTGTAGAAAACACCTTGGAGGCTGCTAGTTTTATCTTTTGTTATGAGTGTCATATCAGTACTATAGGCCCTTGATTTTTTTATCCCCACTGAAGTAAGAGGCATCACTTTAAATAGGAAACACAGAGTGATTTTCTATGCATAGGGGAAGCTCTTTGTTCTCAGAGAAAAATGAATTATGCAGTCAAAACAGGTGACACATAGTAGATGATGTTGCTTTCCATAACCTGAGATGTAACCCAGCTGTGCCCTTTGCTTTTGCAGATGTCAGCCCTACCATCTGCTGCTGAAAAAAAAAAATACATGCATTGCTGTGGCAACACTGAGTAGTTCTGTGGTCTTTTCTGCACTCTGCTCAGGCTGTGCATTTTTAAATAGTGTGACCTTTATTGATTCCTACAGAAATGAACTGTGCAAGATGGAAAACTCGAAAAACATACTGCCAGAGTTCCCTTTCAGGACAAAGAATACAATGATATTACAGAAATGTTAAAACTAGAAGAGATGAAATCAGTTAATTTCCTCTGAAAATGTTTGAAAGAGCTTCAGAAAAATAGAATGGGTGACAGAGGGAACAGAGATCTGATCAGAGAGGCAGTGGGATGGGGAAAATACTTGCTCCATTGCAATCAGAGGTGGTTTGGCATTGCCTTTCTTCCTTCAGTTGACCAAATTTGAGATGGCACTAGAAGGAACATAAATGCTGGTTTAGTGGATAACCAAATACAGTGTGCTGGGAGCATGGAAAGCAGTTTCAGCTCTCAGTCCTGTGCTGTTCCTGGCTGCCTCCAGTGTGAAGTACCAAAAAACTGTTGTAAGTACACAAATGAAATCACTCAAACATACCTGGAAAACAGAACTGTTCTAGGTTTCAGATTTTTCATGTCTGCATTATTCTGTAATGGCACCAAGCTTTGTTTCTGCTCTAACACAGTTTCAGGTGCAAATCCCATTTCAGTAAGTACCCACAAGCCTTGCCTTACAAACCAGCCTTCCAAAAAAAAAAAAAAAAAAACAGGATGAAAGGCAAATTTTGGCATTACCATTCTGCTTTGTGTCCCTGCAGAACAGCACTTCTTCTTTTAACAGCAACAAATAAAATCAAGTGGTCCAGACTCTCAGAAGAAATGCAAAAAAAGGGAAGATTCTACTAAAAATAGGAGAACAGGGAGTTTCCTTGTGCCATGAGATGGGCAGGAGGGTGTGATGGGTGTCATTCCCCATCCCTGACAAAAACAGGGACAATTTCCTACAGCTGGTGCTTGTGGAAGGTAACAATGCTTCCATTTATGAGGGATATTCCTAAGACTGTTTCTGGGAGATGATTTACCATAATAATAGTTTTAACTGCAGACTCCTCCAGAAAAGAACATTTGATGTCTAACAGACAGCTGCTGAAGTAAATGTTTATGAAGGGTTTGTTAAGAATGTGGCATTGCCTGTATGGTAATGCAGAAATTATGCTGCTAGTCAAAGATATGTTGTGATAGGAAAATCAGTGGGTAAAGAATGGATGAGAGTGGTGCCAGAGCAGGACTGCTGCTATGACAAATGCAGTGTCAAGCAAGAGCAGCAGGAAGAAAATCTATTAACTACATGTATTCACTGTTAGTGGCATATCTTGAATTTGTCTTTTTAAGATGCTATTAAAATTAATGCTGTCCTAAGAGGTACTCCTGGAACTATGTATAAAACTGCCTAATTAGTTTTAAAAAAAGAATTCCAGCAAGGTGCTGGATTTTGGGAGAGAGGTAGTGAGCAGGTAAGGATGCCACCAGACACTCATAAAATGGACTCTCCTTGGGTAGGAATGCTTTGTCTCTCATTTCCAAGAACTGCCTTGCAGGAGAATTGAAGTAGGAACTGAAGATCACAACTGCAAGTCTTTCAATTCTGAAATTCTGAAAGGTGCTCTTTTACTTATTAAAAGGGCATTTCACTGAATGGATTCATACCACAAGTCAGTAGGTTTAATTAAGTGAAATAAATTACCCTCTTATTGAAACTCTCTTCCATTTACAGATGCAGACCCTGAAATCACTGGGCACTAGTTTCCCTGTCCATGATTTAATCTGACAGTGAAACAAAGGAAACCCTGATGTTCACCTCTGGCAAAACAGATGCAAATTTTTTTTCAGATCTCTTTCTTTTCTTCCTTTCCATTCCCCTGGAGGATTCAGAGACACTTGGCTGTGGGGTCTGTGAAATAATCCCACTGTCAGGGGTGCTGAGTGTGCTCAGAGGTGGGGAGGAGCCCAGCTGAACATTTCTCCAGCTCAGACTGGCCTTTGCTGTCCCTGCCACTGGATTTCTCCTCCCCCCAGCAGTGGGTGTCCAAATGGGCTGTAGGTACACTCCTCCCTTGGCAGTACCAATTATTGAAGCCACCAGGAGGGAATTCCTAGAGACAGAGTGCCAGAGAGCCACCCTGACTTTGAGCAGCCTCAAAAGGGAGACACAGGACAGGGAACCCCATGAACAGCTACAATAATCATTAGAAACCATTTGAGAACCAATTTTAATAGTTGAAATTTAATTTTGTTTACTTATATATTAATATTTCATGATTCTTGCTTATGGGAGATGGCAGTTGCAACATTTACAAAGCTGTCACAATCTTCAGAATTTTCTTAGAGAGGGGTTTTGAAGGCATGTGCTGCTAATCAATGAGTTAATGATTTCTTCCATGCTGTAATCCATCATTTTATCACAGCACACAATTTAGCAATTTGCTTGTGCTAATTACTACAAGAGCCAGAGCAGTTCTGAGCACAGCTCCAGGCTATGGCTGGAGAAAAGTTTACCATGTTATTTACATTTCCCCCACTTACTTTGGGAAAGGGCCCAGAATCCAAAACACAATTGAGTAGGATATCAGAAATACCCATCTGTCAATCAGTGAGTTTCCCTCCATGGTCCTGGAAAGCTGAAGCAAAGCTGCTCCCATCTCCTGAATGCCCAGTGCAGGTGTGAACTGGGGTCAAAAGGGGATTCTTGCTCTGCTGCTTGTGCCAGGAAATGTGTTCAGGGTTAATCACAAGTGTCAGGGGCAGCAGGTGGGATCCCATTTAGGATTTTTATTCTGTCCTGTGTGGGATTAGGGCCAGGGTGTCCTGCTCATGTGGGGCTGCTCACTGGGATGTTCCTCTCCTGCCTGTGCTGTAAGAACTCACCCATCTCTTGGCACAAGAGGAGGATTCACCTTCTGCTGCACCACTCACAGACACTGAGACACTTCTCCCCATCCTGGGAGAGCCCGGAGACCCCATGGAGCAGAGGAAGGGTCAGGGGCTCTCCTGGGGGACTCTGTGTCCTGGGCAGTGCAAACTGAGTGCTGGGCAGGGCAGCTCTGGCTGGAGGGAGTTGGACCCTCCTGCCTTGCCCTGGCCCTGCTGGGAGCCTGAAGGCAATGTGGAAATTGCACACTGTCACAGGACAATAGCTTTTAACCTTTGTCATAATTGGTCTCTTTAAAGCAGCACAGAAGACTTTCCTGACAAGGCCATTACTGTTGAAAGGACAAAGGGAAAGTCGTTGCTCTGCTGTGTTCAGAACTGGGTTATCAAATTAGCTTCAGCCACTTTCAATTACAGAATCTTATGGTTTTGAAATGAGCTCTAAATGAGGGGCTATAATTCTTTGTCGACAGTGAGCAAAAAGAACATAATCATCATTATTTAACAGGGGCCTACAGCCTAGCTAGCTCCCAGATAAGTTCATCCAAGAGAAAAAAAAGGATTCAATTGGTATCAGCAAGCAAAAGATTATCAACTGGCCAGGCTTCAGTGCATTTCTCCATCCTGCAGCTAAGGAAGTGACCTTGGGATTCATCCAGCAGGGATTTACTCCCAGAGCCATTCTGAATCACTAGCTAATTAAACATAAATACCTAAGAAAAATTAGGGCAGCAAGGGTTGTCCCAGGCATGCATTATTCCACCCTTAGCTGGGCTTTGTTCTGCCAGGGCTCCCTCTCTCTCTGAGGACTGTTGTTATTATAATGGCTTTGTTAAACCCTACCTGTGCTGGCTGCTGCCTCCCAGGAACCAGCAGAGAGAAGAGCTGGGCTGCTGCCAGTGGAGAGAAGGTTGATTGTGAGATCAGGCAGCCTCTGTAACAATCCACTGCCTGCCTCACCTCATTTTCCCTGGCACAGAGAGCAGCAGCTTTGCTGTGCCATCCTCAGCAGCAGGGACTGGCTGCCAGAGCCAAGCCTGGGGCCACAGCAGCAGCTGCAGGTGCCACACCTGGGTGTGCCAGGGTCTGTGGGCAGCTGGTGACATCCCATCATCATCATCATCATCATCATCATCATCATCATCATCATCATCATCCTCACTGTCCCTGCAGAACCTGCCCAGCTTCAGGGCATTGCTGTCCCCCCAGCCTCTAAAACATATAACACATAAAACACATAAAACACATAAAACACATATAAAACATATAACACATAAAACACATAAAACACATAAAACACATATAACACATAAAACACATATAACACATATAAATCAGTATAACACATATAACACATATAAATTAGTATAACACATAAAACACATAAAACACATAAATCAGTATAACACATAAAACACATAAAACACATATAACACATATAAATTAGTATAACACATAAAACACATATAACACATATAAATCAGTATAACACATAAAACACATAAAACACATATAAATTAGTATAACACGTATAACACATATAACACATATAAATCAGTATAACACATAAAACACATATAACACATATGTCAATATAACACATATAACACATAAAACACATATAACACATATAAATCAGTATAACACATATAACACAACACATATAACACATATAAATCAGTATAACACATAAAACACATAAAACACATAAAACATATAAATTAGTATAACACGTATAACACATATAACACATATAAATCAGTATAACACATAAAACACATATAACACATATAAATCAGTATAACACATATAACACATATGTCAGTATAACACATATAACACATAAAACACATATAACACATATAAATCAGTATAACACATATAACACAACACATATAACACATATAAATCAGTATAAACACATGAAGGATGCTGAGTTACACTCTCTCTTTTTTTCAGTGCCTCCAGCTGGAATTTAGG
Source organism: Erithacus rubecula (assembly GCF_903797595.1). NCBI lineage: Eukaryota > Metazoa > Chordata > Aves > Passeriformes > Muscicapidae > Erithacus > Erithacus rubecula. Next base: position 1,592,959 of record NC_136669.1, read on the forward strand.
GACTGTGTTTCTCAGCACAGCAGCTGCAGGTGAGGAATTCAGGGTGCCCAGCTGAGGTTTGTCTCTGTAAGTACAGGGTGCCATGAGTGTGGACACTGAGTTAGCCTCTTTTACAGACCAGCTGGACAATCCAAAAGCCATTTTCTTTCTCCTATTCACTGGTTTTCAAAAGTAAAATTTACTGTCTCCTGGCTGTTGGTAACGTTGGCCCAAATATCTGGGGCAAAATTCTGTCTCTGCTGAAGTCAAGGGAGTTTTGCCATTAATTTCAACAGGCCATTGGTTCTTTAATTTTTATTCTGTGTTTCTGAATCAACATTGCCCTCAGGCTTGGGAATGTATTTAGATTTACACACAGTCATGAATATAGACACAAATAAAAGCGACAGAGAAAGAAACCATTTCTTTTCAAGTCCCACAGCTTTTATTAATTTTTTTCAGTCCTTGTTCTGGACATTAATTTTATTTTCAACAAGATTTCTATTCTATACCAGTTACAAAATGGATATCTGGGGAAAACTCATGCCATCTTAAAATAGATTTGTTATTCCTGATGCTGTCAGGAATGCAGACATTGACTTTCCTGGTTTCCTTGACAGTTTTGTCAGGTTTATTCTTTTCATCATAAATGGAGTTTCACTGGCAATGCCTAATAGCTGCTGGAATTGCATTTAAGTTTTCCCTGGGAAAAATCAAAATATGATAACTGAAAATTGAATTATTGTAAACAGTGGGACAATGGAGGTCAGTCAGTTGTATCCTGAAAAGGTGCAGAATGTCTCCTTAATGGATGCATTGCTTTACAAAGAGTTATGGCATTTGCTCTGCACTTGCTGGTCAGAATGGCAAAGAACTCTCATTTTAAAAGCTTAAAATTGATAGAAAATTAATGTTACAGTTGTTCCTGGAGTGAAAGCATTTCTTTTCTCACCAGAGCTGTGGATGTTGGGAAGAACAGCATGTAGCTTGGGCACACTGGGGTAGGATGCTTGAGGAATTTCAGAAAAGGAGTTTCATTTGGGTTTTGAATGGACAGGCAGGGCTCAGGCTCACTCCTGGGGCTGTTGCCTTCTTCCATGACTTTGTTTCATTTCCATCAAACACAGCTTGATCTTTCACCTTCCTTTTATTTTTTTATTTTTTTTATTTCTATGTTGATTCTTTACAGGAAACAGAGACTCTCAAGGGCTTGATTTTGTCTGGTCCACTTAGTCCTGCTATTACTTAAAGTGTTATTAATTATAGATAGTTCTGGTTTTTACATCTGCCATTTCACAAAGTTCTGCTTGGCTCCTGGAGAACCCATCAACACTGTTTGTGAAAGGAAGATAGCTCCAATTTTTAACTCTAAGCACAGCAGAAAAAGTCTTCTCTCAGGAAATCTGGGTAATTTTCTTTACTTTATCTTTCAATAAGTGAAATCCCCATGCCTCCTGCACAGGGTGCACCCATATCTGTAAGAGGAATTAGCACTTTGTTGTGCCACACAAAGAGGCAGCTGGCGTGGCTGGGCTGTGTTTACACACCTCATTCTCCCAAACCTTTGTTAAATGGTCTAATGAAACAAGGTGCTCTGAGGGAAAAGCCCATTTAACAGAGTAACAAATCCCATTAGCTCAGTGGAGCTGGAAATCTACTGCATAATAAATTAACTCTGAATTCGTGGCTTTGAACATAAATTTCCAGGTCTAGGCTGATACATTTTTTAGGCTTGTATACAATAATAAAGCTAATAAGCTCTGCACTGTTTTTTTTTTCATTCCCATCACACATTTGGATGATTTTTCTCTCAGTTTCTACCAGAGCATCAGTTTTATTTCTCAGGAAAAGCTGCTGCTACTCGACTGCAGGAGCACTTTGTGTTTGTGCTCAGCAGTGAGACAGAAGATGGAAGGGACCACCCAGACCTGTAAGGAAAAGACTGTCCCTCCCAAAGACCTGGCAATCCAAGCACTCTAATAACTCTGTCCCACTGGCACAGTAAACACTCTGAAATCCTGGTAGAATTAATTTGAGCTGCCTCCTTGCTGCTTCTGACTGATCTCAGTGGCTGCACGGATTAAACTGTGAAGTCATCAAATCAAACTACCTGAATAAAAGCTGAATTTCCATCTTGTGAAGCCAGAATGCATCCTGCAAAACTTTTCACTGTCAAGATGGCTCAGCCAGGTTATATAATTGGCACCCTCACAAGCTTTTCATCTTTGTCTGAGTGGTGCTAGAAAGGAGTGAAGTTCTCTCCTACCCTTGAAAATATTGATGAATCTCAGAGTGCTTGCTGCTGAATGTCCCACTGATCACAAGAAGCCAAGGGCACACAAAACCTCACCATCCACAAGAAAACAGCTTCTGAAAAGACAATCTTTGTACTATTTAAATAAAAAAAATTAAAATCAGTGATTCTTGGGAGCATTCCCCCAGATTCATTCAGATCCTTTGGATCACTAAATCCTAACACACATGACAGAAGAGCTCTAACCCAGAGGTTGTTTTTTTACAGCTCACATTCAGGAATAGCCAAAACGTGCTCTCTGCCTGTCTGGGCAGACCATGGTGGTGTTTTGACCCCCTTAAAAAAATATTTCCATTCTCCCAAGGCACCAGGTGAGCTTGGCCCTTTGAGCCTGCTCTGCCTGACCTTGGGAGCATCTGGGGCTTGGGCTCAGTCTGTCCTTGTGGTGAGAGCACACACACTTCTGACAGGCAACAAGGACACAGGCAGTGAGCTAAAATCCAACTTACTGGGGTGAATCAATCCTGATGGAGCTTCCAGCATGTCAGTGAAATTACACTCCAGCCAGGGTCTGTACATGCTGAGTGCATCTCTGAATTTATTGCTGTCTCCTGTAGAGCAAGGGAGACATTTATGGAGAACATTCAAAGGGAGAACACCATGGATCTGGTGGCACATGTCCACTTCCACTGTGGAATCTGAAACTTTTCCATTTTCTATTGTGCATTTTCAGGATGTTAATGGCTGAAGGTGGTGTTGTCTAGCTCCTGTTTTATTTCCTGGACTTAGCTGGACTAAATCAAGGTGCCGGAGTTAGAGCAGCTTGTGGGGAAGTATGAAATTGCTGGTGAAGCATTTTTGTAGGTTTATATGGTAGAAAAATGAATCAATTATTAAATAGTGTGAGGAAAAAAAATCTATGAACAGTATTTCTGCTGTCATACAACTCAGCTGGGTTAAATAATCTGCTGAAGAAGAAAATAATTCCAGGTGATACTTTAGGGAAGGACAGGGCACTGGGGCTCCAGAAGCCTGTTTTCTGAGTTTAAAATTATCATTACATGAGGAGAGTTTGTGTTCTACCAGTGTTTTAGGTTTGGGTTGTTTTTTGAGTATCAGAGCTGTGTACAAGCAACTTCTGCACTGGAGTCACATAAATAGCTAAGATGAACTTGGGGGGCTATTTTGTGTTGCCATCCTTAGCAAGAGCTGGTTCATTGTACCAACCTTAAAGTCACAGCAGAGCTCTGATGTTTGTGAAATTTAATACTCCTAAAAATGACAATTGCCATCTCTCAAAGTTCACTGCACCCTGTTGTCTAAAGTCTCCACACTTGTGTCACTTGGCAATTTCCACATTGCCATTTTAAATGGCAAGCATTAACAGCTAAGATATATTTTATTGCTTATTGAATAGATGGAAGATTCATGGAGATAATTTCTTCTGGTGCAGGGAAGGTTCATAGGCTGCTTTGACCATGGATGTTAAAATTGGAATTGAACTCATCCATATTTCTAAATGTATAAAGCAAAGATTGGCTGCACTTCCAGCTGTACAGTAAGAGATGCAGCAGCTCCTGATGAGTTTCATATGAGCATCACTAGATTATTTGAGATTTTTGAAACTACAGAAGCATTTAAGTATGAGGACATGCTTTAAGAGCTGCCAGCTCTTGGGTATTTTTATAAATAGCAAACAGCATTTTTTCTGCTAAGGCAAAGTTCAAATAGAGAAAAGCATCTTGCTTTCTTCTGCATTTTGTGTAGTAGCTCCTCAAAGGGCAGCTCCTAAAATAAAACTGTTTACAATAACCTGCTCAGATAAAAACATTTCACTTCTAAGATTGAGCATATAATTTTCACATCTTCCACTTGAGCTCTGATGTGCCTTGCTCCTATATTTTGCCCAGAGGGTTGATTATTGTTCCATTACTAATACAAATGAAGGAGCTTTTGTTTCAATTCAGGCTCTTCAAAGAAACTCTCTTCAAGTCATCAAGATCTAGCCACTGTTCTCTTTTAATCTCCAGCTGTAGCTTTCTTGCTTTTCCACTTACTGTTAAAAATCTATTTTCTGCTCACCCTTTTATAACTTGAATATAATGGTTATAATGGTATTTTTTTTTTCTTTTCCTCCCTGTTCTCTTCACTTGCCTTCTTGCTTTTTGAGGGTGTGTTCTGCTTTGACTCTGCAATACAACTTGAACTCTGGAGAATGCACAAGTGTGTCTGAAGAAAGAAGTACCAGGGCAGCAGCTCCCAGTACCCAAGAGGACAGAATTATTTCTAGTATTGGTGAGGTTTAGTGTTAGGTCTTACAAATAGTGTGTTTTGGAGGAGTCCAGTCTCTTGTCTGTCAACTCTGCAATTAATGGAAGCAATTGTGGTTCATGTGCTCCTTCAGTGTTTCAGTACTGCAAGTTCACTGTGCCACAAGTTGTGCCAGCACTCTCCTAAATAAAATTAAGAAAAGTCTGTGGTGGATGCAAATGAAGGAAGTGCTGATTCTGACAAAAATTTTGTAACAGTGGCAAAAATTACATAGCATGTCACATTTTCTTTTTAGTAAACTTGGACTTTCTCTTTGGCATTTTGCACAGTTTTACTGCATCATGTATGTACAAATTACAGTTCTGAGGAGCAGTCGAGGGCATTCAGAACATGGCTGCAGTATTTTCTTGTTTTTCTTAGAGTCTGATTTAGATTAACTACACTGGTGCATGTCTGAGTCTGCTGAAGTGGAAGTGTCATTTTCCTAATAGAGTTTTGTTCTGTGGCTGCATTGCTAATGGCCTGGTTACACTGCTTCCTAGGAACAGCCTAATTAAAGGTTTGACATTGAAAAAGTGATTAAAATTTGCATGGGGAGATATTGAATTTTTTTTTTTTTTTTCCTGGTGAGTTGAGAAGTAATAACATGCATTTTGGTAAATATAGACCTCTGATGCAATGGCCTTGCTGGACAGAAGCATCTATTCAAAGGCTGGCATTTATTTCTCACTGGTTTCTTTAGCATGTGTTTAAATTTACCCAGATATTACAAAGGATATAACCAGAATAGGGGTGAAACCTTCCTGACCTGGCAGGACCATATAACTCTGCACATGTATTTACTTTTGAATATACCTTTGAGGTTTTGAAGGGTGCTGCTTCATGAAATTTCCTGGGTGAACCACTAATTCTGGGCTAGATTCTGCACCAAGCAGGGCACACTTCACACAACAGTGTGAAGGTAACACACTACCAAACCCAAACCTGTAATGCCATTGGAATCTGTCCTGCTGTTGGCTGGATGAGCATCTCAGCATTCCTCATGCCTAAGCTGAATTTGCCAGGATGTATATATTTAAAAAGCACTTATTTTTGCAATAAGCATGGAATAGTCCCTTATACAGACACCAGTGGCATAATTTTCCTTCTCATTGTGACTGTATGAGTCTAAGTGAAGTTACACTAGTCCAAATTAGTCATTGATGTATGGGATAGATGTGCAGAAGTACTGGAGGGAGCTTTCTTCCTGCTGCTGTATTGTCAGAGAACTGCTCATCTAGCTCCCCCAACATGATGTACAATGTTTTCAGAAGGATTCAGACCTTCAGGCAGCTTTACACTCATCTCTGGTGCTTAAAATGCGACATGTAAATCAACTATGGGCAATTATAAGCACTGCCAGGAGCACTGCAGGCACAGGAGTGAATGCATGGTAGGAAACAACATTCTGTGCTGAATGTCCACAGAGCTCAGTGGTGCCAGTTCATCTTCCCTGCTTTAAAGCTCTGCAAATTTCTGCGTGATTTGTCTCTGCTCAGAGAGCAAGAAAGACTCACTGGTCATCTCCAGCTCATGGTAAAAAAAAAATTTAAATTAACATGGAATAAATTAGGTGTTAACTGTTCCCATGTCTCCTGTGAAGGGTTCCTGCAGGTGTAACAAGAATTTGTGATTTAGCCTATCAGGCTTTTGTTGTTGTCTCACAAATACATTCCATTTTTTTCTGGGGAGATGATATATTTTAAGGGCAGGAATACCAGACTTCTAAGAATGCAAAATTCAAATTTTTGAGGATTCACTAGCCAAATGAACAAAGGGCAAGGGCTCTTGTTATTACAGAATCAGCAAGGGAAAGTCTGAGTGTACCATGATTCTGCTGATAACCCAAAATTCTGCTGAGCAATTCCCTACAGAAACAGAAAATCTGCATGAGGATCTGATCCACTTCAAGCGGGGATTCAGGTTATTTAAATCTTATAAACACAATGGGGGAAAAAATCTCTAGAGTGAACCAGGGGGACCTTCAGCAATTCCCTGCATTTCCAGCAGTGGGTCTGTCCTGCACTGACCATCTCAGTCTGACCTCTCTTTTTGTTCACAATTAACTGAAATATGATGATCTGAACAGAAGAGAGGGCCCTGCACTAAGGCAGGCACAGATCTGTATTAATTAATTTCTGTGCCTGTGGCTCAGAGCTCTGTACTGCAGCTCAGACAGCCAGAGCCAGGAGAAGGTGAGTGGCAACTTGGGCATGGATTGCAGGGAAAAAGAAATGCCACAGGGGTCTCTCTGAAGAATTCAGAGAGAAATCAGAGTGCAGGGATTGAATTAAAGCCTTGATGGATTGAAGTATATTAAGCCACTCACACATAAAGTGGATATTTAAGTAGAAGTAAGTCAGTAGTTTTAGGGTGAGTTCTAATGCTTTTAGTAAGTGAAAGGTTCCAAATGCCACAGTGGCAGTGAGTGTTCTAGTGAAGGTTGAAACACACTGATACCTTCAGTAGAGGCTCCAGGCCCACAGCTGTAGACAGGATTTAGTCATAATAGAGCTATAGTAAGAATATTGGTTACATTTCTTAGACAGAACAAGATAAATTGTATGTGTAGTTGTATACATAACCTGGTGTGCTAAGGAACTGGAATTCTAATAGGTTAAGGAGTGCTGGTCTGAGCTTGTGTTTTAGCTGGTTGGAAAAATCCTATATAAGAGTTTGTATTGGGGAGAGTTGTTGCTTTCAGCCATTGTGGCTTTTAGCCATTTGCTTATTGCCTCTGCATTTTCAGAGTGTCTGGGGCTGTGTCCTGAGCTGCTCTCTGCATCCAAGGTGCAGAGAAATGCAGCAGGACCCTGCAGGCCACTGAGCAGAAAACTTCCCTGCATTTCTGCTGGGAAGCTGCTGTGCCAAATGTTTATAATCCACTTTAACAGCAACCCCCTTCATGTGCTTGAAAGCAAAAAGCAGTTATGGTGTGGTTGTTGGTTTTGTTTGGGTTTTTTGTTGCTGTTGGTTTCTTGGTTGCTTGTTTTGTTGGTTTTTGGGTGGTGGGATTTCTTTTTGTTTTATTTGTTTGTTTTTTGTTGGTTTGTTGTTTTGTGTGTGTGTGCGCTGATAGTTTAATATTAATTTTATATTCTCTGGTCTTTCCTTTTCAAAGGACTAGCATCAGATTTTTAGGTTGGTGCAGGCAAAGTACACGCAGAAAATTCATCCCTGAGCCTAATAAGCTTTCTTTTTTACATGCCAGAGATAGAAAAGCAGTAAAAATTTCCTTGTTAAATTAGATTAGGAGCCCATTGACTGGAATTGCTCCTCCTGGTCTCTTAGGATCCAAAAGCATTGCTTGGTCAATGACAGGGTTTTTAGGACAATGCAAATTAACAATGTCACAATCTTTCTTTACCCCATGCCCAAAAAATGGTGGCAGTATATCTGCATAGGCAAGGTGCTACTGTGAATAAATTCAAGCCTTGGGGGAAAAAATAAACAACTTTATTACATCCCAATGCAACTGAGAAGGAATGCTGATTTTTTTCAGAAGCTTATTAAACTTTGAAAAAGCATAGAGCACAATAGCAGGAGGATGTCCTGTGGGTATGTGATTACTGGCCTCAAATGATCTCTCCCAGGCACAGCAGAGGAAAATGAAGAAACCTGCTTAGGTAAAATACAGAAACCAACAAAGCCTGTCCCAAAGACTCTGACAAAACCAAATATTGTGGAAAGTGGGCAGCTTTTGCAGGTGCTGGTCTAAGCCCCCTGTGTAAGGAACTAAAAGAGAAACAGCCTTGCCTGGAAGAGTTTCCAGTCAAAAAATGAATGTCAAATGGATTTAGACCATGAGAAGAAACTCCATAACTCCAGTTACACTGCCCAGCAGCCCTTCTAGATGTGTCTTGTAGATGTCCCAGGAGAAGAAGGACCTGATAAAAAACTGATATTTGCAGGTGCCAATACTCTCTTTGCATGGTTGCTGTTTGGTAGAATTTATTATGCATGAGGAGGAATTTTCTTGTTGGCATGGTGTCCTCCCTGTGTACATGTATATGTGTGTGTGGTGGTTTTTTGTAACATAAATTTATATATATATTGCTGGAAATAATTACATTGTGCAAAGGAGGAATCATAAATAATGAAGGAAGAATGAGCTTTAGGCAACCTAATTAAAACCTGTTCTCATTATTAGTTAGCATGGTAATCTAAGTCAACCTCTGGCTCTAAAAATTTACACTGTACTGTGAATGAAATTAATCACCTGTTAAAGAGTATTTTCTTTAATTCTTCACCTTGGAAAAAGACTATTGGCTAGAAGTGGATTTTGGAAGAAAATGAATAGAGACAGCTGGGACTGGAGTTTGGGTTTTGCTGTAATTTGGTGGCACATTCTGTATGAGAATGGAACACCCTGCATTTCAATGGGTACCTGCTGGTCTGGAGTGCTCCACACTGAATTCTTGCAAACTCTTTTCATATCAACTTCTCCTCTGAGTCCAGTGCTTCTGATAAAGCCTTCTCTCAGTTTTAGCTTCTCTTAACTGATGGATTGTTTTTCTCTCAGCCTAAGACACTATTAATGTTTCAAAAGTAAATTTTAACGTGTTTTGATTAACCCTGTCTGGTAAATATGGGAGGAGAGCAGTAATTTTCTAGAAATATTAGTGCTTATAAATACTCCACTGCTGAATGAAGTGGATCTTCAATAAAAGTTACATGTGAAATAATTGGTACAGAGATTGCAATATCTGAGATCTCTGCTGAAGTGTTGCTGATGACTTGGATTTAGTAAGGTCTGCCTGAGACAATTTTTGGGTCCTGTTATTTGGTGAGAGGAAGTATAAGAAATCTCCTTTATGATTACTTGTAAAAACAGACATTACTCTTTAAAACATCTGTAGGATTTCAGTCAAGTTTGCATCAGCTGTAAATCTGTTGCAGGGTGTTTTCTATGTGTTGAAAGGATCTACCACTATGATGTTTTTCTTAATATTCTCATATTTTATGAAGTTCCCAGATTAATTTGGTGAGAGGAGGGGGAGATCTGGAAGAAAAGGAGAAAGATAATTAGCCTTTATGTAGCAATCAGGCATGCCAAGTTCTCTTGAATTATTAAACTTAATTAGTTTCATTTATTATCCCTGCAGGCTACAAATATCTGTATTAAATGCCAATCTAAAATGTGGTGTGTTTGATCTGGTGGGAACATGGATTTGGTAACACACTGCATTGCCACCAATCTTCTGAATAAACCCATGATTCTGCTATGCTCTCATATAACCAATAGTAAATGTATTTTCATATGACTCTGGTGGAAAATAAGAATATCCCAGAATGTACTCAGCACTGTGTGACACATCAGTGGCACAGAGGATGTTTCAATCTGTGTTTCTGAAGTGATTCAGGTCTTGATTTCACAAAGCCTTGTGTGTGTGCAGAACATTATTCATAGCTTACAGCAACCTGTGCAAAACCTTTTTATAGGGGGCACTTCTCCAGGCATGACCTGGCTTCTGAAAAATGATGTTTTTCCTTGATTTATGGTTGGTTAAGTCTTGGTAAATAATCCAGCTGCTATGTCCTGCTGAGAAAATACCTCCTCTCTGTGTATGTGATGATTTGGTCCCTGCCCTATGTTAACTGTGCTTCTGAGACACAAAAAAGAAAACACTTTTAGCTCTTCTGGGCAAGGAATAACCTGAACAGAGATAAAAAGATTGGCAAAGAGCTTGGCACTTTGTGCAAGGGAGAATTTTTACCTCTAAAGAATGGATGAGTGAGGAGATGTCAGGTAGCAAAGGAACCCAAACAGGGTGTGGAAACAATTTGGTGTGAAGTAGGAACAGGTTTTCTGCATAGAAGTTTTATGTGGTTTTTTACATATCAACTTTGAAAGAGAAGAATTTTCAGAATTCTAGGTGCTTTTTGCCATTATTAATTTTTCAGGTAATTATTTACAGAATGCCATAAAACACCTCCAAAGTCAGAGGAACAGCAATTACAGGAGAACTGGCTAGAAAGGCAGAACTGCATTGAAGGAGGCCCAACTCAGTCACTTAAAAATTCATTGAAGCCTACAGTCATCTAATTTTGCAAAGAACAGAAACTCCTAGTTCTTCTGACATTTCAGTACTTTATCTTCATTTTGTGGCTCAGCTGAGATTTTTCTAAACTTCACAAAACAGTCACTTGATTCAGCTTCTTTCTTCTGACTACATCTAAATTAAAATAATGTAAAAAATTGTCTTGGATCCATTTTACATATCAATTGGTAGTCACAGTTGTTTAAAATGGAAGGGTAATAAAAATTTCTCAAAATTTTGGGCCTGTCCCTGCCCATTATCAACTGATCATCCTGTTTACTGTTACCCTCTCTTTTTGGCAAGATGGCATGCACTGCATCTTAATAATATTCTAATTGAAAATTAATCTGTAGCAACATAAATAATTAGCCTTGAGTAATATTAAAGGCAGCAAAAGCAAGAAAGCAATTTTCATTCTAATGATAGCTCCAGCTAGAAGAGAGTAGGCAAAGTGATGGAAGGATATGAATTTTGTCATAATTTTGTTAGAAATCAAAACTGGGAAGAGGGAGGGAGACATAGAAGGGGAAAGAATATAACAAAATGAATGATGGAGTTTTGCCACCCTCTTTTCTCCAATTCATACCTGCAGCCCTCCTGAGTGAGTGATGATTTACAGCCTTATCAGCTGGATTTCAAATTCTTCTCACATTCCAGGGATTTCAGTATTCCCAGGTGGCTGCACTGCATTAGTGCTGTAATAATGCTGCCATTTGCTATTAATTACCATCCTGCACTGTTTCAGTGATGTGATAAGATTTTGGTTTGGACTGTAACTGCTCATCATTTTTAATTGCCAGGAGGTGCCAGTGATGCTGAAGTGCTGCTGCCTTCCTGAAAAGCTCCTCTGCTGGAAGGGGACCAGGCAGGCACACACTCCGTTATTCCACAAACAGCCAGCTCGAGGGTGGAAGGATGGGAGGGTGTGTTGGGTTGATGTGGCCAGAAATGTGTTTTCTGTCCCCATCTGTAAAAAACAGGTGTGGCAGTGACCCTGATCTCCTGGCACATATTCTCTGCTAATGGGCCATCTTTAAACCAGCTGGGCAATCATCTTTACCTTTCCCATGACCCACCCTTCATCCAGGAGGTATCACCTGTTAATGGGCCATTGTTTAAAACTGGGTGTGGCAGTGATTCTTATCCCTGTGGGAGATATCTCCTGTTAATGGGCCATTGTTTAAACTGGGTGTGGCAGTGATTCTTATCCCTGTGGGAGATATCTCCTGTTAATGGGCCATTGTTTAAACTGGGTGTGGCAGTAAGCTTTATCTCCTGGCACACACTATCTGCTAATGGGCCATCTTTAAACCAGCTGGGCAATCATCTTTATCTTCCCACAGCCCATCCTCCCTCCAGGAGATATCTCCTGTTCATGGCCACTGAGTCCCAGTGCATGACTGATAAAATTCCATCATCCCACTGGAGATGCTCCAGCCAGGTCAGGAGCCAAACCTTTCCTACCCAGAGAAAAACTGAGATTTTGGACAGCAAGTTCACGCCAACACAGAAGGCTTTAAGGAAAGTGACTTCTAATGAACCACAGAGCTAAATCACAGAGAATTATACTAAAAAGTTATCCCAAGGGTTTAATTGTTCCTTGACAAGGAACTAAATTCTGTAATAAAACCAGCTGCATTTAATAGTAATTATCATACTTTTATCTGTCACAGTATGTGATAAAATACCTGAGTCTTTAATCAAAACTGAGCAGATCCAGGTCACAGCAGCTCCTGCTTGCTCTGAAATAGTCCCAAACTCCTTAGTGCTGGTGCTATGCTGATGTTGGAACTGGTGTGGAAAAGCTGCATGCACCAGCTAGCTCTGAACATCTTTATGTTAAAGTTAGATCACAAATGCCCAGTTCTGAATGCTTCTGAGTGCCTGTAATACAAATTGATTTAATTTAGGGTTTGATTTTTATTTATTTATTTCCCACTGGAAATGGGATCTGTGTACTCAGCAGATGCTCAGCTTCTGTCAGGAACTGAGCTGTAATTAATTTGCTGTATGTATTCTCAGAGTGGTTTCCCAATGTGGATGGAGCTCTTGAATTTAAAAACACTTGTAAGATCAAAATATCTGAAAATGTGATTTTAAAAAATCAGTTATTATACGAATCAGCACTAAGCTGAAAATAAAATTAGGTTTTTAAAGAAGAAAGGGTCTGCAGTCATTCTCCAGATTTATATTCCTTCACAAGTCTAGACAAAAAATCATATATTGGCAGACTGAGTATAACACTACCTAAATCCAGTAAATAGTTAGATAGGCAGTAAACACATATAAACTACTGACAGAGTCTTGTTAATCTTCTGGTTTGACCTCAGATCTCTCTATTTTATAGGTCCTTATATAATTCCCCACTAGTAATTCATTTATCTTCTTTCTACATTTTAAAAGCACTTTGAAATATCCAAAAAAGATGTACATTCTGAACCATATGTGATTTTTTAAATAAGTCAGACAGCATCTTTTAAATCTACTGAATTTAGAGTTATATTTTGAAGAGATGCTGCTGTTAGCCATGGAGTTGTTCTTTGTTCCAGCATTTCCCAGTCAACAGATGAAGTCAGATCTCTGGAACTGGCAGCTGTGAGGCCTCTAGAAATGTGCCTGACATGCAGCTGGTGCAGGGAATGCCATCAGCAAAGTGCCAGCAAAGAGGGAGCAAAATTCCCACCTAACTTCACTCTCCTTATTCCAGTGTTCATTAAATATATTAGGAACTATTTCTGTGGAGGAATTTGCAAACAATGAGCAGGCAAGTTCCTTTGACTCACAAATCCAAAATCAAAATGACTGCAAACAAGATTTGAAGTAGAGGTAAATATTAAATTAGATGCAGGGACATTACAACATCTGAGCTTCATTTAGACCTTCAAACTGACCTTTTGGCTTAGAAAAAGAAAAGCAAAATTTTCATACTGAAGTAATGAAAGCAGGAAATATTTAGTATTTCATAGGAAGTATATCTGTTTACTTACAGAGAAAGTGATTTGCTCTATTGACTTCTTAGAGAAGAGCCTCTTACAATATTTTAATAAACTCAGTTTATTCCAAACACACTAAGGACTCAACACGTTTCTGATACAATATTAAAGCCAGAGCTCACCCAGCAAAAATAAGTTTGATCAACTGATCAAAGTTGGGAAGATGTTTTTAAAGTACATAATCCAATATAATACAAGCAGGTATGGGGACAAGGAAGCTATTTACTATAATGACACTGCCTAGCCTAAGAATTAAAACCAGAAGAGAGGGTTTAAAGCAGGGCAGAATTAATGGAGCATTGAAGAGCAGCTGTGACCAAGAGCACATGCTGGTTTCTTGGTGTGATCTGCTCAGCAGATACTGCAGCTGTGCATTCTCCTCCACCCAGCTCCCTGCTGGCTGATGACCTGCAGGACAGTAAGTAATTTCTAACTGTTATTAGCAAGGTTTGCATTCAACGTGGGAAAAGAAACACAAGGGTTAATTGAAAGGGGGAAAAAAAAATGCTCAAGAGTTTTTAAACTGCCCCTGATTTCCCTGAAATCAGCAGACAGGTATCCCTTATTTTGGAAGGTTTAGCCTAAATGTAGAAAAGGTGGTGCTACAGGGCTGGAGCTGAGCCCAGCCCCTGTGCCCTGGGGATGTTTTATCCATTGACAAAATCTTCACTTCACCACAGAGACTCATGGCCTGTGTGTGGTTTTCCTGGAGCTGTGATACAAAACTTGCTGGGAACTTGGCAGTGTGGCAAAACAGATGTCACCTGCAAGAATCTGTCAGTCCTAAATATTAGAAGTATCTTTTGAAATTGTCTTTTTAATTGCCCTGCTGTTGCATTGAACAGATGCACAGATTAGAACTGCTGAAGAGTCTCTTAAATAAGGTCAAAAAATGCACAACCAAAGAAACAGGTTTAAAATCACTGGGACAATCTTTAAAAATATGATGAAATGAGTTTTGAGCCTGATTCTTCACTGGTATAGAGGCAGAACTCTTTCTATCTCTATTTCACTCATACAAAACCAGAAGTTGGTGCTTTAATGCAGCCTTGCTGTGACCCTCTGAGTAGCAGCTCTGTGTGTGCAAGAGAGCATCAGCATCAGGCTCTGTGCTTTCATGGGGGAGCTGCTTTATGTGAGGATTTGAGCATGATTTCCACTATGCTGAAAAGAGATCTTGTGTTTTTTAAGTAGGGAAGGGGGTGGTTAGTGAAGCATTTCCAGAAGTAAGGTTGGTTATTGGGATGATCTCCTGCCTCCACCCTGTCTGGGGTTAATGGCAGTGGGAATGAGTCAGCTGAGCTGCATCACATCACCCAGCTGCTCTGAGAGAGGGAAAACATGAGAGAAGGTTTTATAGCTTGAGTTTCAGTATATGCTCGCAGCATTGCACAATTTATAACATTCTGCTTCCTCTAATCATCCCCTCCAAAGATATATATCTTCTGCATGGGAAGATTTCCACACAATCTGTTATAAGACCATGCATCTTTAAAGTGTCATATTGCAATATCTTGGGGTGTAAAAGTGTTCTTTATTTTGGAACACCCTTTGCCACTCAAAATAGACAAGTCAGCAGCTTGACAAAGGGAAGCTTTGGGGTTTTGTTTTTATGAACTCACTGCCCAGCACCTCACATGAAGCTGTTAATTTCTTTGGTCATAAAGCAAAACTGAGGTATAAAATAGCTTCTGGGCAGGTGTTGTTATAATGAAACCTTAATCTGTGGATTTATTCTTGGCTCATTATTCAAGGCCCGAATCTGATTCCACAGATGTGGAAAATGCTCTGTATTCCTCTTAAGACCCATGAAAAGTGACTTTCACATGACAAAATACATGTTTATTGTCTGCTTGCCCCATTCACAGTTTTGTCATTTTGAAAACACACTCTTTATTCTAATTTCTGTTCCCCCTGAATCTATAGCATGGGAGAACACGATCTATTGTTTTTGGTGCCTCCTGTGCTCTGTAAACAATGGTGGGAGGCAGAGTAGATGTGACCTTTCCAGGCTGCTAAGTAACTCTGTGTGTTGCAGTATCCTGGAAACTTTAAAACGCTTCTAAATGTGAAGATCACAGCTCATTCACATCTCTAATGAGAACGGGAGGTTTTATGTCTTACTGTAATTGTTTTGGTCCTCAGCCTGCAAGCTGGGTTACAGCAGGTGGCTGAAGCACAAGGAAAATCAGCAGCACTCAGTGGTTCTGATAAGCCCATCACAAACCACTGGACCAAAACTCCAAAAACCAGCCTGAATCTGTGTGTTCTTGGGCTTCCCTTGGTCTGAGTTGGCCACAGAACTGCCCTTTCTGGAGTCCCCAGCACATTTCTGACCCCAGTGCCACTCTGCTCCATGCACAAGGGGCTTCTAGGATGAATCTCTCATGACTTTGCAGGTGCTCCTTCTCCCAGCACTGGTTTTCCAATCCCATTTTATAGCTCACATCTCAAGGAACAGGTGTTCAAATCATGCAGGGTTTTTAAGACTGTGCATTTAACACAGTTTAAGACTGTGAACAGAGAGGTTTGGAAAGGAAAAGGGTTAAAATGAAGGTGCTCTGAGACCCATGGCTAGGGGGCCTGGCAGAGGCATCAAACTGCTTTTATTTCTGGCCAGGAGCCATTTGAGCACAGAAATGGGCTCAGTCCTGAGTTTAGAGTCAGTTTCTCCTCTCTGCCCAGCCCTCCTCATCACTTGAAATCTTGGTTAAATGCAATGTGCCATCAGTGTCCCAGACAAAGCAAAACCTCTGTGGGGAACTTTGGACCAGCACAAGGAGTAGTCACATGTCTATGGAAACATCTGAATTTCTGGTTGCCTTCCAGTGCATTTCTGCAAATGGCTGATATTCTGCTTCAGAGCACATAAAAAATTTAAAGAATCACTACATGCTAAGTTTAAAAAAAAAAAATACAATGGAGTTCTGTGCACTCAGGGAAATTATTGAAGCAATAAAGAATAATGTGTTTGCAGATGAGGCTCCACAAAATGCAGTGCAGAGAAAATCAATAATGTCATACTTCTTGCCAGATTCCAAATACTTGTGGAAATAGCTATGGTGTGAGAGGGGAAAAGGTTTGTTTCAATCAATCATCCTTGTACAATACAATATCACAGACCAAAGTAACTCACTTGCTAGGGACTTTAAGAGCTTGAAAAGCATTTAATCAAAAAATGTTCAGGCATTGTTTATCTTCAGGACTCATTATAAAGGGAATATGTGGTGGGCAGGGAGGCTGGACCAGCAATGCTTTCCTTGCACATCCTCATACAAAAAGCTGGAAGCCTGACTTGGTATCAGAGCATCTTCTGCATGTTGAGCCTGTGAACAGCCATGAAAGGATGGGAGAAATGCCCAGCTGGGAAAACCTTGCTCTGTGTAAAGTTTCTAGTGCAATTCTGCCCTGGAGCCCAGCTGTGCCCCTGCTCTGCTCTCTGCCAGATGTTTCAGGCTCTCAGGGTTTGGGTAATTTACAATTGAAGCAGTAAGTGTGTGCTTGAAGTAGGTGGCAGCTGTGATGAAATTAAATGCCCTGCTCAGAAAACTTGTAGTGGAACTGAGAATTAAAAACCAGAATTCTTGAATGTGAGTTTCCTTTAGAGACAGCACCAAGCTAATGCAAACACACAAATTTTGGGTTGGAATTTCTCCCTGGGACTTGGTGTGATTGAGAGCAGCTCAGGCTGATGTGTTTAGGGCCAGAAGAACATTACAAAGTGATAGTTCATGATAAAATAGACAGAGAAATACCAGAGCTGTCCCTGTGTATGGCCCAGGGAATGGCTCAGGACAGACCTTGCAGATCTCAGCAGACAAAGCTTTGAACCTGGGGCTGGTTTTCTTTAATGACACCTACTCTGAATCTGCCCTTGGAATCTCAGCTCACCAAGTGTGAGGTCAAACTAGCTTTTGGAGTTTTCCTGTTTGTTTAAATAAATTTTTAATTTTAAAAAGCCCAAAAACCAGAAAAAACATGATAACATGATCTTTGTCTTCCACTGCACCTAATGATGTAAGAGAAATTATGGTTTCTGTGGTACACACACTCCCTGAAGCAGCATGTATTGATCTAAAGGATGTGACATTTTCCCCTCTTTTTCTGATGTCAGTATTTTATTGATAAAAAAGGAAAACATTCTAATTTAATCCAGTTTTCATGTTTTGAAATACATGTTAATTCTGATGTGTACAATACGAATCCTTTTTTTTTTTTTTTGAAATTTGAATGTAGAATTGCCATAATTTGTATTTTCAGAATGAAACTCCATTTTTCTGTTGGACACCAAGAGTGCTCTCTCACTTGCTCTCTAACTCACACACAGAAATTCACAAACTCAGGTCATTTCTCATCCCAAATATCCCTGACTTGGTCAGAACATGGAACTGAAATGGTCTCTCCCTTCATCCTATGATACAGCCATCTCACTCTGCATTTATTTTTTTTAAAAAAGAAAATCTCAAACCAATTCATTGCCACAAAATATTTAATAAAAGAGCGCACTCCTACAAGATCCAATTAAACCAGAAATCTTTTGATGGCTGCAGTCAGACTGCCTTGCTGCTCTCTTGAAGGTCATCTAAAGGCTTGAAGCACTCTGGGGTTTGGAATGAAAACTGTCATCTTTATTCATTTTGAGTAATAGTGGAAAGAAACTAGAATTATAAATTGAGATTCACTTCTTGCTCCTTCAGCTACTGAATCAGAAAAAGTTGTATAAAATTAGATCCATCTTCTGATTACTCAGGACAGAATTTTCAGTCTCTCATGAGGCAGGTCAAACAATGCCCAGAAAGTTTCCCCTCCTTTACTTAGGCCATTAGAGAATTAAATTGATTGCATCATTTTCAGCATCATTTCACAACAGTCAATAGTCCATCTTCCAAATTGCATCAGTGCCTTGTGCCATAATACCCATATGGAAAACAGAGCAGCTGCCCCTTCCTGATACACATGGCATTTAAAATTCTCCTGCAGAAAATTATTCAAACAAGACAGTAAAATGGCAGCTATTTACCAGCTCTTTTCTCCTGCAAATAGATTGTTCTGCAAGAATAAAATGATTTGCTGTTGTTCTTTTTTTTCTTGCCCCGCGTGCCTAAATTGTGTAAAGAAATCTAGACCAAAAGAAGTGTGCTGTCATGGTCAGAGGCAAAATAAAGCAAAATCAAGAAAAAAAAAGAAAAGCTTGGAGGCTGGGAGGAGTCAGTTGTGACAAGGTGCTGCCCTGTTGAGCTGTGTGTCCACACCTGGAGCTTCATTTGGTGGTGGGACAGGGAAGGATGCACAGCCAGGCTGGTGTGTGCCCTGGGATGGAGCAGCAAAGGCAGAGCAGCTGGAAAATGGCTCCAATGGCTTCTGGAGAGCTTTTCCCTCCCAAGTTAGGGTGTTCTCTGAGGAACTGCTCCACCAAGGGCAGGTGTGTGCTGAGGGAAGAAGCTGCTGTGTTTCATCACAGCTCTGCCCTGCAGGGGCTCTGCAGGTTGGTGTAAACTGCTCACAGTAACTAACCCACTTCTGCTCAGGTTCTACACCTGATTTATGGATTCAGGGACTCCTGAGCAGCAATTTTCCTTTCCAAGTAGGTCTAGAGGATTTTTCCAAGGCAGTGCAAAAGGAAACCTGTTCAGGTCTGCTGACTGAGGATGAGATGATCCTGTGGTAAGGTGAAAGTGCCAGCAGTGTGCTTATCTGCTGAGATGTGATTAACAGGAATTTTAACAGAAATAGGAAGCAAATGCAAAAATTTGCAGCTTGTGGTTCTGCTTTCAGTATTTCTTCCATGTTAATCTCCAAAAGTCTTGAGAAATATGTGGCAGAATTTGCTGGTATCTGTTCTGTTTGGTTCCTTTGCTTTTCTCTTTTTCCCCCAAGAGAAATGACAGCATTTGTTTCTTTTTTTTTCTGTAGCAAAACAGGGGATTATAGTGGCATAAAAGAGTTGGGCAACCATAGTTGACATCTTACTTTCATTTGCTGTTGTGTTATTACAGGAACACCTGGCACAACGTTACAGAAATTTATCCAACACCATGGCTTGGTGGTAGGTGGGAAAATGAGAAACAATTCTTTCTTTTTCATCCCAGAGGTATTGAAGCACCTGGAGAGCTTTTGTTTCTTCAGGTCTAAGTTACTCTGACCTCCAGCCCTGGGCTATGGTTTGGTCAGGTTGCTGCCTGGAGGAAAAACTCTCCTGGTGCATTCACTGTTACCTCCTGTGTGGAAGTTAGGAACAGAGTTCAGGTTCTACATTAAAGCTGATGAATTCTCCCACCCTAAAAAAAGTATCACTCCTGCCTGTGATTGCAAAGTCCTCACTCCACAGAAACCCCTGGGAATGCTGATTAAAATCTTCCTGCTGGACCAGCTGGCTGCAGTCACCACATTATTTTGATCCAGACCATTGTATCAGGCTGGTAGCAGAAAATCCTTTTGGGGGCTGAGGTTTGAATAAGGAAAGATTGAATTCTTTATTTAGAAAAGTCTGATGGCATTAACCTGCTAGTTTAGAAAGCACCCACCCCACTGTGAATATTAACATGCTCTTTATGAGGAGCAGGAACTCTCAGGGACAGTTTTATAAGTGAAAAATGCTGCTTCTGCCAGCACTATCACGTGTTAAATTGTAGGATTACATTACATTACATTGTCAAAAGTTATTCTGAACAATAATGGATATACAGATTTACTACACAATTCAGTAACACAAGTTTATGCTGAAGGTGTTGACCTGAACACCAGTTTGAATTTCTGTGTGGCTTTCTCAGCTGCCCTTTAACTTTTGCAATGATGGAACAGCTCCCTGGGTCCAAACACTGTTTGCACCTTTGTCCCTCACCCTAAAAGTCACCAGGGCTGCTCAGAACTCAGAGTAGAAACAGGGATGAAAAATGTACTTGCTTTCCCAAATCTGGAAAACTCTCTGTCCCCCTGTTGCCATGGTAATATCTCCATCCACATTCCTTCATCACTGCTCCCTATTACCTCTCTCTACCACTGTCTCAAAGCAATCATTGTCTTTTCCTATCCTGTGCTGAAGCAAGGAGAAAAAATATGTAGAAAGGAGCAGCCTTAAGCAGGTTCATTCTGGATACAAAACCATGGTGATTAGCCCTGAGGACAGGACAGTCAGAAAATGAAGAATAAGTTGCTGATTTGGAAGTGCAGCTCTGATTCTCATCAAGTAATACATTGCATAACTTATACATTGATGGTCTACACATAATTCTGGGGATTAGCTGCTTCTAGTCATGTCCCTGAAATTTGGGGTTGTTTAGGAAAGTGCTTTCCTGGGATTTCTCTGCCTGGGTTATGATTGACCATCTGGCCAAACTAAAGGGTTTGTGTCAGAAAGCAGCTCAGCTGTAGAAATAATTGTGGAGGGGGTTAACATGAAATGCCACATCACAGAGGCTCTATTCCTCAAAGTGGTGCCCTATAATTTCACTGAAATGGGCTGGACCCGTATGGTTGAAGCTTCAATTTGAATCTGGTGATCTGCCTGGCAAACTTTCCTTGTAGGTACTATTTATGCCACCCAAATTAGTGTGTGCAAGCTAGTCCCTTGAGTGAAATTAATTTTACAGGGGTATGATCTTCATATAGGCCTGTACCTCTGCTTTTGGTGTAGCTGGCTGGAAGTGAAATGTTTTTGGCATGCTCATGGCCCATGCAAATCAAGTGTGGGCTATGTCTTATTTTGATGCAAAGATTATCCCACATGATTACAAAGTTCTGTACAGTTGCCTACCTTTAATTAGAAACACTGAACATTATCTACTGCAAAGTGGATAATTACAGTACTTCTAACTAAAACCCACTTGTTGGTGTCTTCTGGAATGAGAATGAGGGCTGTTCTGCCATTGCTGAGAGAACATTTTACCTCTCATGGCTTGAGTCAAGGATAGTTCTGCCATGGGGTGTCATAATCTCTCAGCTCTACTGGGTGTTTATCCTGACAACATGACAATGCTGTATTTAATTGTACTTGGGATATAACCCAGCACAGCCTGGTGGAACATCACCACAGTGCACACTGCACGATTTTAATGGAAACTTCACAATCAGAAAAATTTCAGGGAACTGGTTTTATATCCTATTGGCAGTTTTCACTTCAGGTTCGGCTGAAATGTTCTCTGCTGTCTGTCACTTTACTGGGGTTCAATAAAACTGCACTAAAACTGTTTTCCCAAAGTGGAGGCTTTCTAAATCAAGCCAAAAGAATTCCATAGTGGAATATTCTCAGCAGTGGTCGAGGGATGTTTGCATTGATACTCAGCCTGGTGTGTCTGAGGTACAGCAGGGCTGTACTTGGGATGCTGAAGTCGCCAGCAGCTGAGCTTCTCCCCTCTTTTAAAACCATTTATTTCTTTTCTCCTTCGGTTCTTCACACTTCTATGTGTCTCCTCTCATGACCCTGACTAGTCCTGTCCTACCTGCCAAATCCAAGTTTCCCTCCCGTGGGGTCCCGGGTTTAGTCAGTGCCTGGGTCTCTCACCAGACCCGTGGCATCCCTTCATCCCACAGACATTCCTCTCCTTTCTCACTCTCTGCTTCCCTTACCCCGAGGGCACACGGAGCGGGCTCTGTCCCTCGGGCTGTCCCGGCGCTGTTTCCTCCCCCAGGCGCTCCCGGGTCAGGCCGGGTCCCGGTCCCGGTCCCGGTCCCGGTCCCGACCCGGGCTGGTGCCGGACCCCCGGCAGGTGGCGATGGAGCCGCGGGGATCCCGCAGGAACCGGGAGGGAATCCCGCTGGAACCGGGACCCGGCTCACAGGGAATCCCTCTGGAACCGGGACCCGGCTGCGAGAGAATCCCGCTGGAACCGGGACCTGGCTCACAGGGAATCCCGCTGGAACCGGGACCCGGCTCACGGGGAATCCCTCTGGAACCGGGACCCGGCTCACGGGGAATCCCGCTGGAACCGGGACCCGGCTCCCGGGGAATCCCTCCGGAACCGGGACCCGGCTGCGAGAGAATCCCGCTGGAACCGGGACCCGGCTCATAGGGAATCCCGCTGGAACCGGGACCCGGCTCATGGAGAATCCCTCTGGAACCGGGACCCGGCTCATAGGGAATCCCGCTGGAACCGGGACCCGGCTCATGGAGAATCCCTCTGGAACCGGGACCCGGCTCATAGGGAATCCCGCTGGAACCGGGACCCGGCTCACGGGGAATCCCGCTGGAACCGGGACCCGGCTCACGGGGAATCCTTCTGGAACCGGGACCCGGCTCACGGGGAATCCCTCTGGAACCGGGACCCGGCTCATGGAGAATCCCTCCGGAACCGGGACCCGGCTCACGGGGAATCCCTCTGGAACCGGGACCCGGCTCACGGGGAATCCCGCTGGAACCGGGACCCGGCTCACAGAGAATCCCGCTGGAACCGGGACCCGGCTCACGGGGAATCCCTCTGGAACCGGGACCCGGCTCACAGAGAATCCCGCTGGAACCGGGACCCGGCTGCGAGAGAATCCCGCTGGAACCGGGACCCGGCTCACGGGGAATCCCTCTGGAATCGAGACCCACCAGTGTCAAACTAAGTGAAGGGAAATGATTGTTAACAAGTCTTTTTGGTCCCTTCCATCTGTTGCTGGTGTAACAGAACTGTTTTTCTGGCTGCCATTGGTGATGTGCCCTGGCACGTTGAGGATGGAGGGAATGCTTTCCCAGGATGCTGGTTTAGCTCTGTTAGCACGTGGTGTGGGTGCTAAGAAATAACAGCATCTTCTCAAAAATTACAAGGCCAGAGGAGGAAAATTCAGGCAGAATTCCCAGCTTACTTCAATCTGTAAAATACAAGCTTTGAGAAGCTCAGGCTTCAGCCAGGATGTTCACATATGTCCTTAGCCTCTGCTGACTAATTATGACTCTACCTATGTTGTACTTGGCAAGAAGGCAGCATTTGTTCAAGGGGGCTCTTGCCAGCTGTGCCTGGGAAAGTGCTTTTCAATTGGATCCCAATTAAATGCTTTATTAATATTTATTATTCACTGGTTGCAGTTATTGGTAACATGCATTGGCCCAGGAGAGCTCGAATGAATTACAGCATGGTGTTTCTTCCTGAGGAGAGGGGGAAATGGTTCTTTGGCTGTTTGTGCTCACTGTGGGCTGGTGCAGGTCCAGTGTGTGAATAGTGAGGGTCCCTGTGCAGAAAATTCCCCATGCAGGCTCTGGTGGAAAGGCAGCCACTGCATGTTTGTTCAGCAGCAAGAGGAGCAGTACTGGCACAGCTTTAGCTCTGTCAATGTTTCACAGAAAGCAAATATTTCCAAGGTGATTCTCAGAAGCTGCAAACTGAGGGCACATTGGGCAATGTGTAACCCTGCTGATGCAGAACTGCACCAAAACCAGTGACAGAGCTTGGCCCTTCAGTTGTGCCATCCCCAGATGTGGTGAATGGAGTCTGAAATGAGATGCTGCTGGAAATCCTCTGAGCTGGACTCAGGCTTCAGTGGATGGCTGCAGCAGCCTGGCCACAAGCCCAGGGCACAAACAGGTCCAAAGCTTTTCCCACAGCAAAAGTTCAGATGAACACAGATTCCTCACCCCTGACTATACCAAGCATGGTTTTCAAATATCTGAGCTGAGTAATTTCCACCAGTCCAACTCCACTTAAAACAAGAGCACATTTTTACAAATGTCTGAGTTGTTCCTTTTTTGTTAATACAACTTCATTAAATCATTGTGACCTTAGAGCAAAATCTCCTTTCTTTTCTGTCAGGAGTGTCAAACTTCCTAGTGAGTCTGACAATGAAATTCTCTGGATGAAATACCTGAAATAATGGCTTTAGACCCTTCTCTCATTATGGCATCAGTCTTCAAACATAGAGCACACATCTGTTTCTACCAACAGGAGTTTCTGACCTCCAAGCCAGACCTTTTGATTTATACCAATTATGCCACAGCCACACATCAAGGGGATTTTTTTTGAACAGTCAGTGCATTTGGTTTGGTTTTGTATTAATCCTTTTTAATGTATTGTTGTTATGCTAATGCCAGCTGAAAGTAATTCCAGGGAAATTAAGCTAGGGTTAGTCTGTTGTAAGGAGGGAAAGAATTATTATGGTTCTCATTAAGATTGATTTATTTTTTTCCTATTCATTTGAGCATCTATGAATGATTGTCAATTCTGAACGTTTTTCTTCTCCAGGACTTAAGAATAGAAGTTAATGAGATGAATTTCTATCTGCTAGGTGCTCAAAGCTTTTATTTTAAGGCAGAATAGACTATCATTGAATAAAAAACACAAGTCAGCATTTCTTGGGGGTGGTTTAAGTTTATCCCTTTTCTGTGTTAAACTTTGTGATGCATTTTATAAATAAGATTCCTAGCTGAGAGTGTTGCTTCTGCTGCTCCATATTGATAACCAAATCATGTTGGCAGTGTAGATTAAAGAAGTTCCATTGCTGATATGCATTAATATTTCTTTACTTAGTCCTGTCTGTCCTAATTGATAGGGCTTATTTATGTGCATGAGGAGATCATTCATGTTAGTGAGGCATTCAAAATATTGGTATTCATTTACAGCAACAAGTTTGGCTAATAAATATTGATTTTAAATTTTTTTATGGTTTTAAGTAATATGTAGAATGTCTGAGCAGGGTTTTAATGAGGTAGACTTTAAAAAGAAACAGATTCACTTCATGTTTAGACTAAAATAAAAAAAGTAGTGTTTGACTTAGCAAAGCTTGAGGGAGCAATTGCATTTCACACACTTAAGGCTCAATTCTCCTTGTGACACTTTAAAATTTTTGTTGCAGGAATATATTCTGTATCTGACTTGGGTCAGAGGGAGAATCAGCCACTTGTTTGGCACCATGGGCTCCTCCTGCCCTGGTTGAGACTTGGAGGATCTCAGACAGTAACAAGGCAGGATTTTGAGCAAGGAGAAGTGATTCAGGCAGGCTTTCATCACATCTTTTATGGATTTGCAGCTGTAGTTTTGCAGCTCTTGTCGTGTGTCAGGGCCTGGCATGTGAGTCTGAGCTCAGCCCCTTGTCTTGACACCACATCTGAGAGTGGCTGGAACAGAAATGAGAACATCATTTGCTGAGATGTCACATGTTTTCATTAAAATGTAATCTTGCACCTCATAATGGGATAGATAGCAGCTTCAGCACTGAGCCTTGTATACACTGGGTAGACACCATGAAATTTTTTTTTTTTTTTCATTATCTTGAATGGTAAACCCATCTGCCAGATACAGCCTGGTTGCTGAACCTTGCTTGCTCTATTTTTCTGGAAGGAAACTAATTAAAAGATAATAGCTTCTGTGTTTAATTTGTTCAAAATATACTGGTGGCATTGCTTGCCACTCAGATTTCATCATGTTGCAAGCAGCAAAGGGAAAGCACACTGACACTTCCCTCTCTTTGGGATTCTGCCTCATTCTCTTTCTAATCTGATCTCCCTGGATATCCAATGAAGGTTTCTGTGTGTCAATGAATGCCCAATGTAAAATGAAAGTCAAATTTTTTTAACTGGAATTTTTTTTTTTTTCTATCTGGAATTAAAATATATCTCAATTTCTACATTTTTTTACTGCTTGATAATTAAAAAAAACATGAACTTTGCCTTGTTGCCCCTTTGTGCACAGCCCCTAGCTGCAATGACTCCTTCTGATCTCTCCAGGTTTGTTTTTGGCAGTGTTAGACCTTTCTGGGAGCAGCTAGACTCCTTTGGAAAAGAGGGTTGTTTTGGAGAGCAATCAGTTTCTCTCTTGTTGCAGATCTTGTTCAGATTGTGTCATTTTATATCTTGGTCTGTTTGCCATGGGACACAAACCTTTCTAAAGAAGAGCAGTTTTATTAATAATAAAGCCATTGTTTAAATAAAATTGACAGTACTTTAAGAGCACATGAGAACTGATCCCAGTAAAACTAGGAGTTAAATTGAAGTCACACATAACAAACCATGGATACTGAATTCTTTACTTTTTTTTTATTATTATTCAGCTCTGTGTTCTCTTGAGATGAGTCATTCTTCCAGTGAGCTCCTTCCAGGAAGGATTCCCCACAATCTTCAGAATGTTTCTTTTTCCCTGTACTATTAAAGTTCTTTTTCTGTTATTACAGTTTCCTTTTGGCTGAAATCTTCTTTGATTCCTCCTGAGGGATCCTTTTAAAAAAGGAAGTGCAGAAAGAAAATTGCTTATTACAAGTGTTCACAAAGACAATTACTCTAGTAATTCTTTAACAAAATAAATATTTAAGATTATTATTAAGTCTGGAATGCAGACTTTCATCTTTTCAACCAAGGAACTTGAGCTCTTATTAATGAGGTCAGAAATAGTGCAGCTGTTGGTGAAATGCACTTTGTTTTCAAACCTTTTCACTGGTTTATGCAAAGCTTAGATGAAGCTTTATGTGAAAATTTAAAATGAACTTGTGTGCTGATGGGCACAAGACTGTCTTTCTTCAGTAATCTCAAAATAAACTACCTTATTTATCTTGTTTATGTGTTGTGAATGCCCTGAGGTGAGGATGAATAATTACTTCAAGAGGGGAGTTCATATCAAGCACTGTACTGAAAATGGTCTAAAACTGCAATCTTCTGGGAAAATTTGGTGGGTGTCAGGTAAGAGTGGAAAAAGTGTACAGATGAGAAAAGTGCCAATTACTTACCCCTTTTGCTACACAGAGCATGGGTTTGAGTGGTGTTTTCTAAGCTGACTTTTTTTTACTCATTCTTTTATGTGAAATAAAGCATGAAGAAGAGACAACAGAATATTCAGAGCTCAAATACTGCATGTAAAGGACTGTGTGTAGAACTGAACAGATCTGCTTGAAACACAGCACTAAGGAACATGCAGGAGGCAGAGATCAGGTGTGGGCTTTGGGTTTTGGAAAGCAGAATTGTGACTGGGCAAAGGTGGGTGCCTGGTCCTGCTCTGCTCTTCTGTGTCCCAGTTCTGGTCCAGTCATCTAACTACATTTAACTACATTAAAAATTTGGAGAAAAGCCAAAGCTTTGGTGGAAATCAGTCTGAAAACTCAGAGCTGTTTCTCCACCCACAGACACTTTTCCTTCTAGCTGAAAAGAGTGTTACTAACAATTTCCACCCTGTGGTTCCACTTCACCTCTGGGCAGAAGGACCCAAGATTCTCATACTGGGTGGACAGTGTCTCCATTTGCATGTCAGGATTATTCCTGTTGCTTGTTGTTCCCTGTGTGGAGATGAGTCACATTGTTCACTTACCATGTGTCTTTTTGCAGAGAAGTGTCTGTGATTAAATCACAGGCAGCTGTGGGACAGCAAACACTTCTCTGGTGTGATTTAGAGAGAAGAAAGGGTGGAGGGACTGGGCAATAATCACAACCAGATTGCTCAGAGAAGGGACAGCATCTGCTGTCAGCTGTGTCCTTGTTTCACAGGAGGAGAAGCTGCACTGAATGCAGCAGAATGAGGTGGGCAATGGAGATGTGAACAATTCCAGCTACAATTGACACTCAGCTGGGCTGTTTTTCCCAGTAAAACCATGAGCAAGTGCTGCTGCACACCTGCCAGGCTGCAGCTCCTTTGTGCTCGCTGATGGAGTGACTCAGGGATGTGTGAGATGAGGGTTTGTGTGACAAAAACAGGGATGGGAGTGGGTGTGTGCCTGCCAGGCTGGGGAACAGGACTGCAGCTGCTGTGGGGATGGAACCAGCTGCAAACTGGGTCAGAATCAGCCCAGCAGGGGCAGGGGCTCAGCAGGGGCTGTGCCACAGCCAGCCCAGGGATGCTCCACAAGCTGAGCCTGCCTGGATTGCACAGCAGGTCTGGACCCAATGCCTACCTGCTCTCCTGCTCCCATCTTTCTTTGTTCTTCTAAGAATTCAGAAAAGGCCTCCAGTGTGTATTCCCCAGTATAGGCCACTTCCTGAAAATAAAGTTGAGTATGTAACTGTACACAAAATTTTGGAAATAACAGTGAAAGGGTTTGGGTTCTTTAGACTGACCAAACTCTAGTTTTCTGCTCAGTTTAGAAAGCAATGGCAGAGGCATAGAAGGTTCTAACATCATCTGAAAACTGAGTATAAAGAAGAAATAGATGTATATTCCTTAGAAGAAAAGGATTTGTGTAAAAAACAACCATTATTTTATGGTACTAGTTTGGGATCCTGCCAGCTACTGACATCAGTAGGGTTTTTTGTCCTTAACAATAAACATTGGCAAGTTGTTCTGAAGAGCAGAGTCTTTTCAGTGTCCAGCTATGCTATTCAAAGCTGTTCAAAGATTTGATGGAAATTCAAATTCTGGAGTAGTTTTGAAATCCATTGTTGTAAGAACAGGAGGAAGTTGAGCAGTGACATTAATTTCCTTATACTTCACCTTAAATTAGGGATTTCCTAAGGATTCTCTTCTGAGAAAGTTTCATTAAATAAGTAGTTTCAATTTTGAGCTTTAAAATTTTCTGAGTGGATATTGTATTTTAAAGATTCCTCCCCCCAAAAAACTTTTGCTCTATAGAAGTATAAAAGGCTTCTGCAGTAGTTTTTTAGCAAGAAATTTGCAGCAGTTCATGTACCTGACATTGGGAATTGTCTGCTGTTTCCCGAGTGTATTTAGAAATAGGTGGATGCCTGTTCTCAGATGGGTTAAACTCACTCCATCAATAATGATCAATAATGTTGTGTTACTTTACACTGGGTCCTCTTACACCTGATTTGAGTTCAAAAAACTGTAAACAAAAAACTGTGAACTGTAAACTCACCTCCAGAATGATGAGTTCACTAAAATTGTGCATTTTTGGTACACTAGAAGTTTGGCATTTCCATTCCATTTTAATCAAAAGTGTGGCAGCTTTGAAACTACTTTTTAATGGTTTTTATGTTTGTAAATTTAAGTTTGTTGAGAAAGATTATTTTCTTTCTCCTGAGGCAATTAACATTCTCAGATGAGTCGTGATTTTTATCAGCTCTGGTTGATAATTTCTCAGAGCCTGAAGAGCCAGAGATGCAGCTGAATCCTGCATTACTGGGGATGTGCACACAAGGAAGAACTTGAGATTTCAAATACCTTTTATTTCCAGAGTATTAAGTATGAAAAAATCCCTTAAGAGTTAATGAAAGTTTTTTCTGGTTTGAAGTTTTTTTGCTTGTTAATTTGTTTGTTTCCTTTTTTTTTTTTTTTTTTACAAACTGACATTTCTTATGAGCATTTAATGGGTTTCTGCTTTTCTGCTAGAAGACTAAATATTGTGTGAGAGTTCAAGACTGCAGTTCAATTTATCAGAAGTTGTGCATGCACATCTGAGAGGAAAATCTCTCAAAGATTAAATGAGGACATGGGTAAATGTCTTAGAATTTAATTTAAGTTTACAACTAAGAAGGAAAATGAAAAGCTTAGTAATGCCTTAATTATAGTGGTATCTTAATTTTTTTACTTCAGTGATATTTTCTTTTTAATTAGATAATCTACATAGATGGAGAATGTAGCTATTTAATATTTTTTGCCTCTACTTTCAGCAGCATTTTCTAATTTTGTGTAACCTATCTGATTCATTAGGTAGAATATTGAGAAAATTATTGGTCTTGACAACAAATATTTATTACCAGGGGAGGTTGGGATACCAGAATTAAGTAAAATAACTGGCTTAAATGTATAGAAAAAAACTTTTGATTTGGGTTTTGTGAAAATGAGAAGGGAAAGGAACAGTACCAACATTTTAGAGACAATTGTTATACATGATCTAAACAATTAGCACAAGCAATCCTTTGACAGAACATCTCTTGTCATGTTTTCAAGTAAAAAGGCACTGCAGTCATTAGGAGGGGACTAAAATTCACTCCTAGTTTAAACTGCTGCTAGAACCCAAGAGGCTGAGTGGGGATTGTTAAACAGCAGGATGTGAGGCCCCAAGGATTGTGATCCAGGAGAGTGAATGATACTGAGCTCCTGCCACAGCCTCTTGAATAGGATTTCACCAATAATTCAGAAATGCTCACTCACAGCCAGTGCTGAGCAGAAAAGGACCAAAGCTTTGTGAGAAGGGATTCCTTTGTCCCTGTGACACCTGTGCAGGCACAGCCCTGCCCTGGTGTGAATCCCCAGGAGCTGCTCACCCTGAGCTCTGCCCCAGCAGGGAACAGTGTGAAGAAGGGATAACGATCCAGCCCCACCGACACGATGTCGTTTGCTGTGACATCAATCTTGGCAATCATCACGTCTTTGTGACTTTTGTATTGCTCTCCCAGCTTATCCCAGACCAGCAGGAGTTTTCTGCACTCGTGGGACCAAGGGGCATCTGTGAATTTAAAAATAGAATTAGAAGGGCACAGCAGTGCCTGGGGTGGTGTAATCACAGGGACCCATCCAGCCCTGCAGGTTAACAGGGTTTGGGGTTCCAGCTCTGCTTGAAACCATTTGCCCTTCATGAATTTCATGTTTCTGTAAGTGATAAGTAGTTATTCACTAACACATTCCTGATAGCAGTGCTGCTTTAGCTCTCTTTAGCTCCTTATGGAGCTAAACAAACACAAAACCTGCACTACTGTGCTGGAGAGGTGTGCCAGATATCCAGTACAACCCATGTAAAACTTGCATCATTCCTGTCTTGAAATACTTGTCAGAGCTACAAAATTCTTCCTGCGTACTAAAATTAACTGTGCTCATAAACCATGCTATGTTGGCTGTAGAAAGAGGAGTTTGAGTTGTGACTCTGTATTTTTTTGTGACTCTGTTTTGACTCTGAGCACTGCAGTGATGCAGGTCACCAGAAAGGCAAACTGCTGAGAGCCCAGCATGTCTTTGGAGAGCTCACAACACAATTTCAGTGTTCATTGTTCTCCCTCAGTCAGGAGAACAATGCTCACACTCAGTTACACAGAATTAAAATTTCAGGAGCACTTGACTGAATACAGTACATTCTCTTAACCAGCCTTTCATTTCCAGAGGACTTGGTTCAATTCTTGCTTAGATCATTCAGTTTGTTCGTGATACTGAAATGTAAAAATGACTCGTGTGAGTGACACAGCTGCAGCCAGCAAGGAGGGTGGCAGGAATGTACTACCTTCAGGAATTTCTGGAATTCAGGGCAGTACAGGTGGTTGTCTATATTTCTGTTGATGCTGCATGTTTGCTTTACTGAAGCAACTAAGGCACAAACTAATCCCTGCTGGCTGGATAGGGCAGAGGTTTCTTGCTGGAAAGAATCATGTAAGGAAGCCATACCCCTTACAGACAGAGGAGGAAAAAAAGAGTTGCAATTTCCTAAACCACAATTCCTATCTGGATTTTAATCCTAGAGCATTACAACCAGAGAATTTCACTTAACTCTCCCTCTGACCTTGGAAGACAGCCTGACTCAGGCTGTACAACACACTTCCATCATGCACCATGACATTCCAGAGTTGTGTTGTCTCAGCACAGAGATTTGATATGGCCTTGACAAATATTTACTGAAGGGATACAGTGCTACTCCGTGCAACACTAAGTCAGCAAAGGTATCACAGTGTTTCCATAGATTTTTCTTCAATTCTTTCCACAAACAATAAAAATTCCTTGAGCTCAGATCCTGTAAAGTGCAAAGATCAGTTGGGTATATGAGCATGAGCTTTCATTTCTTCCTTCCAATTGATCATGTTAAAGCAGCTTAAAATCTGAATTCAATGACAACACTTACAAAACATGACAAATACAGTCATGGTCTTATTGAAGATGATGCTGTTGAAATTCTTCCCAACAAGAACTTTGACAGGTGTCTTGTCCCAGTCTGGTGGAATTTCCTCACTGGAGAGATGTTGCTGAGCAGAAACAGAAATATTGCTGTGAAAGTGCAGGGAGCAGTGAGAAATTGAACTCTAGCCCAAGTTAATGTGAGACTGATGGGACACTATTCCTTGTATTCCTTGTCCTGAATTCTTGTTGCCCAATGTTCAGCAGCTGGGCTACTGAAAAGTTTACATACTGTGTGCTCTCAAAGTGATGTAAAACACACCAGAAAGAGTGAATTTCTGCTTAAATCTCTTCCTTCACAGTCTCCACATGACTTCTACCATTTACAGGGCAGTAGCTGGGAATTTCTCTTTACAGCACAGCAGCAGAGAGGCACAGGTGCCCTGTGGAATCTGTCCTTGGAGGGACTGTGGCCCCAGGCAGATCTTGGTGACAGAGCCACATCCCCTCTGCTTCTGTCCTTGTGCTCCCCTCCAGCACTGAATGCAGGATCTGCCTGCTCACATTTCTTAAATTCTGCCTGCTCTCACACTGACTGCTTTATCTTTTCTCCCTGTAAATCACCCTGAGGTGCACTGAATAAGCAAAAAACTTTAATGCATTTTTCACAAGTGTGATGATACCTCATTATGGCAACAAATGCTGTATTTACAATTGGGAATGATCCCCTTGGGAAAATTCACTTTGCTAAACTTGCTTAAAACAAATACCAAATGTTAAATCCATTTTCTATTTACTGGATTTTTCTGTAACCTTGAAATCTGTTGCAATGATTGTTTGCATCTCTCCCCAGTGAAGGAAAGGAAATATCTCCATTATAGTATTGGGAAAAGTGAGACATAGGGAGTTTTCAAACCACTAAAATAGAAGAGCTGGCATCAGTTAAAATATTGGGCCATAGGTGATCAATCCAATATTTACACTGGAAGACTGGAAAACTTTGTAGCTCACCTTAATTTTTAAATACAGGGAAATGCTCTGCCAGCAACTGTAGATGAATGCATTAGGGTGACAGCAGATGAATAAACCAGTGATCACAGCAGGACACTGTTCTAATTTTTAAAGGGTTACTCTGCCAATTTGTTATGTTTTAGCTGGTGTGGTAGAGAGCTATCCCATTAGTAATGAACATACCTTTGCTTTTCCATTTAGGTAGCTCTGGCAAAATTCTTTTATGTTCTCCACAGTCACCTCATCTGCAGGCATTTTGTACTTGGCATCACTGGTCAGGTTTAGGATTCTCACAGCAGGAACATCAATGTCCCTGATGCGAAAATACTCAAAGATCCTCCCGTTCCTTGCTTCATTGGTATCCACCAAAACAAACAACATCTGGTGAGAAAGAGAATTCTGCATCTGCTTGGGTCTTCCAGCTTTGCTTTAGTCATTCTGGAGAAATGTGGAGCTTGGTACTGGGGTAGGATCCAACCTTAAATTCAAGGAACTGTCAGGAATAATTTTTGGTCTCAGACCAAAACCCAGCAGTGGATGTTATTACACCTTGATCCCAGTTAATAACAAATGTCAAGCAGCCAAAAGTACTGAAGTACTGTCCTTTCACAGCTGTTTGCTATCACATCTTTTAGTAACACTTCTAAATTACCCCTCAAAGTGCTTATTGCTCTTCTTCATAAATCTTATCAGGCAGAAGAACTGAAACATCTGTAACCCACATGTATTTACCAGTATGTGATATTTTATTACAAGATGCCTTACTATTCTTCAGTGTCTCATGTGCCTGGAGCAGGAATAGCACCACAGAAAACCAAAATACTTGTGTGCATGACTGCCTATAACTATATATAACTGTGCATGCAAACACATGGCAGCAGACCAGGCTTTGCACACACCTTGTGATATTCCTCAGGTTTTGTATCTGGCTCCTTCAGGCAATATTCTGCCTTTTCTTCAGGCAATATTCTGGGTTCCTTGTTGTATTTCCCAGTAGAGCCAGAAATTTCCAGAATATTGCTAAAACTGCCTTTGGCTGGAAGTTGCTCCCAGAAAATTGTATTTGTAAAATCAGAAACAGGTTAATTTGGAACAGCTGGAATTAGTGTTCCTCTTTGTGGTCTTTATGTTTTGAAGAATCATTTCCAAGTGAAGTTTATGTTTCAACTTGTCCTTAACAGATTCAAATAATACTGAAACTGTATTTAAATGTATTTAACTGTATTTAAATTGTTTGGTAGAGTTAGAAGATGGACTGACAGCAGTTTGTTTTCACCAGTAATATTGGTGAGTGGTTTTCCTCTGGCCTTTTGGCATTCCTATTTGCAAATCTGGATTCAGTGTTACAAACCTTTCCTCTGAATTGTGCAGCAGCAAACTGGTAGTTTTCATAAATCTCATTGAATGTCTCCGAGTTCGTTGGGGTGAACAGCAGGATGTGATTTTCAACAGGGACATCAAAAATCTTCACAGATGTCTGGGAAACAAAAGATTCAACATCTGCTCCACTCTTTGTAGGCACAACAGTGAATCAG
Source organism: Erithacus rubecula (assembly GCF_903797595.1). NCBI lineage: Eukaryota > Metazoa > Chordata > Aves > Passeriformes > Muscicapidae > Erithacus > Erithacus rubecula. The sequence goes on from NC_136669.1 coordinate 1,627,684, forward strand.
AGGCTCAGCATATCAGTATCCCTAAGTTCTGGCATTGCAAATTTTACTTTTGAAGACTCAGTTCCCAGTCATTTCCATAACCATTTGATTTTGTTCATTGTTTTAAAACAGATAAAGAAGAATCAGCAGCTGCTGAGTGGTTTTTTTGTTTTTTTCCAGGAAAAACCTCATAGCTATTCATAGATTTTTACAGTCAGAAGGGACAGTGATCTTCCAATCTGACCTCCTGTGTAACACCCACAGAAGAATTAATGCTGAAAGTAAAAGAAGGTGCTGCCCAGCAGTCCCAGCTGCAGCAGCTGTGGGGCCAGACCTGCCTGGGCATTTCCTTCCCTTCTGGGGATCCCAGCAGCAGCTTGTGTCTCCTTCCCTGCACAGGACAGGTTTTTCTCATGCCACCCTATAACCAGAGGTGTCCCCCAGGCCAGCAGCAATTCCTGCTGGTTTATTCCCTTTGTGCCTGGCCCAGAGCTCCCTGGAATGCTGGATTAGGGACTGACCTTCCCCCCTCCCACCCCTCAGCTGCAGAATAGCTCCCAGGTGATCATCCTGCATGGATTTCTGTCTTCCTCCTGTGGTTTTTGCTAAAAGAGTGCAATGCACATACCTCAATATTATATTCAGTGACTAAATCCAGGGTAAAGGTTTTGATCAGCCTTGTCAAGCCCAGCTTGTTCTGTGCACCATCTTCAAGCACTTCATTATGCACAGGTTTTCCCTGGACAAATAGTGAAGTTTGTAAGAGTGGTGGCCTTATCAGCTCTAGGAGCAACATGACAGGCTTTAAAAGTGAGAGTTTTATCATCTTCAGCAAGTGAAATTCCATAGCTTGTAAAATGAATGTCACAGCTAGATTGAAGAACAAGATAACAGCTAAAATTCAAGGTGCAGCTGACAGTTCTAATTTGTTCAGTAATGTTGACACACTGAAAGATCTTTCCTACATCTATCCACACTATCTGTGAGATGTGCTCACTCAGGAAATCATTGGTCTGACTACTTCCCAGTCTAAATATTGCTGCTACTCTGTGTAATTTTGGTTAAAAATGTAGTTTGGCATAAAATTTATATATAACCTGAAAAATTCCCAATTGCCTTTCCATAGCCCACAGCTGTCATGGCACCTTACCTGTTGACTTTTGTACTCCTACCTTCTTAAACACAACCAGAGAGTTCCTTTGGATGCCATAGTTAGCACAGATGTCCTCACTGGCTGTCACCCCAAAAGGCATCTCTGGCACATCTCTTGCTGTCTCACTCAAAACTTCCACACTGTCATGGTGAAGTTCCTAGTCCCAGAAAGAGTATTTATTAAGTATTTATTATTTATTTTATTATTTGCTCTATATCCTGCTAAGATGTGTAAGAGTTGGAGTTCCTGGTGAAGCAGGCTTTTCCTTCTCAAGGCAAGGACCAAACACTCACTGTGCTGTCCACCCTCAAACTAATAGTAAATAAGGATGAAAGGCAAGAGCACTTTCCAGATTTGATTTAATCAGATGATTATTTCATGCTAGATGAATAGTAATTTATATGCTGAGACCTTCCAACACATCCTGGCACTCCTATTTGTGAGCAATCTGTGAGTAATAGAAGCCCAAATATGGCTCTTTATTTGCTTGGACACTGTTTTTTTTGGCTTCCACCCATTAAATTTCTGACATGCCCCAGCTCATGCTCATCTGGTGTCATTTCAGCCCCCAAGTTAAACCAGTGTCCAGTCAAACAGATCTGCAGGCAGTGTCTGCCTTCAGGGTGGTTCAGGGAACTCTCTGGCATCCCTGTGATACAAAGAGATTCTCAATTTCCCCCAGCACTGGAAAACTGCCTTCCTTCCTAAGTGGCTGCAAGCAGATTGCTGCAAAGCAGAATTCTGGGCACTGAGCATTTTCACAATTTGTCCTGTTATGTTCTATGTGCTCACCAGCTTCATTGCTATGGGACATGTTGGTAATGAGTCCTGTTTTCCATATCCACCAAACTTGGACTATCTACTGCAGCCAGCACATATTATATTTTATTATTACATATTGGGATATTATCGGTTCAGGTATGAGTCCAGACATTGTGCTTTTAACTGGGCAGAGAGATACCAGAATAAATGTCTCTTTAGTTGGAGAAAATCCTTGATTGAATTTCCAGATATTAAAGATTTCAAGGACACATTGAAAAATCAGGAAAAAGCTGTTCCTATTTTTCTCACTCTGACAGCATATCTATTGACTGTTCATCATTAGCATCCAGCCCAAACGCTCAGAACCTTATTCTGCTCTGGAAACTGGTAGAACTTGCTTGAGAAAAGAAAACAAATTGTCTTATTTCTGCCTGTGCTGCTTGTCTATAAATATGAAAAAATAGATAAAGTTAATGTTTTTGGTTTTTTTTCAAATATAGAGAAACTGAGGGCCTTGGTTTTTCTGGTGAGTTCTAGGTTTTGAGGTTTTTTATCTTTTGAATGTGTAGGATTTGGTGTTGATAACAAGCAGTATGTCCCAAAGCTGGAACTGAAATGAGTCTTTTGAGCTTTCCAGATAATTACCCTGAAAAAGCCAATCACTGCTAAATCATCAGATTTTATGATGGCTTCAGCCTGATCAGTGGAGTTGATTAAAACAGTGCTAGGTCCTGTTCTTCTTTTCACCCATGTAATAAAGGTTGAGGCTTTCCTGACTCCTGTGGAAGGAAAAGAGAGTTAAAATGAAAGTCAAAATGAATGACAGAAATTCCTGTGCAATCAGGACAGAGGCAGTGGAAGTGCAGAGGAATGATAAATACAAATGGACTCAGGACTGAGGTCAAAGCTGATTGAGAGGGGGCTTGAGGTACCCAAATTCAACCTCAGGTCCTGGTCACCATCTAAACTGCTGGGACTCTGGAAGATCAACAGGGGATCAGTTCCTGAGACTTCTGCAAATGGTTTTATGTCCAGTTAAATGATTAATCACACGTGGAGAATAGAGGTGAGGAAATTCAGACAGGTAGAAAACCTGTCCTGCAAGATTTCATGTGTCCCCAAATCACAGTAAGCTATAAAGTGCCATCGATCTAAGGTTTAATCCAGAATGGCTTCAAACCAATTGCAGATTTTATTGAACTGTTCCTTCAATTACATTAGGTGTCAAAATTGTTCCTTTGATGCTGCAGGAGGGATCTGATAGGCACAGAGACATGTTAAAATTCCTCTGTGGGGCCATAGAATCACTTCAGTTTAGACATAAGAAACAAAGCTGAAGTGCCAAAATTGGCATTTAGTTCTGGATTGTTCCATCTTTTGGCTTCCAAATTACTACTACCAGTTTTACTGAGATTATAGTCAGTCAATATTTGCTAAATTCTCCTAAGCTTTCAGAAGTTTTATAGTATTGAGTCTCTTTAAGAATCACCTTTTTAAACTATCATATTTTCAGAGGAGTTTGAGGCAACAAATTAAAGCTCAGGTGATTAAAATCTTAGCCCTTTTATCTCTGTATGACAGACAGGCTTGTTGGACCACAGTAAGGGTTAATTAAAATCATACATGGAAAAGCAAAAGTTAGGTGCTAGAGTCAAGATGTACAGTACAAGTGGATTATCAGAGATGCAAGTCCCAGCACTGTGCATTGTAGCAGTGTGACAAGATCAAAATTGAGTCAGACCATTTACTGCCATCAATTTTGCAGCAGACAGCACTGCAACTAGTTTAAAATTCTTTTTTTTTTTTTAAAGTGAAGCAGACAGTCATCTGCTCTGGAGTGTATAGGCTACAGAACAAAGCCCAGAGCAGTATCTAGTGGCCACATAGTGCTTGACTTCTGCTGTCTAAAAGCAGAACTGAGGTCTTGTCACTTATGTCAGTGCTATAGCCCCTAAGCATATTTTCTGTGTGGTTAGTATTTCTCTTGGCTTCCTTTAATCAGCCAAATTCTGACCTTTCACCTGTAAATTATGATTTTATGAAGCTTAGAATTTGGCTTTCATGTTATGTCCATGGCCAGGGACACCATTCAAAACTTTCATCTTCCATAAAGAGTTGAATTAATTGATTTAAGCAAGGTCTGCAGTTTCTTTTGTGGTATGAAATATGTACCAATCCTGTGTGAGAAGTCACTGGGTGGCCAGTGCACATTTCCAATTGCCAGTGCTCAGTGCTATAAGAGTCAAACATGGTACCTGAGGTTTTACTCAGTGTTGCCCATTAGCACTTAGAAGTGAACAAAATGTAATTTAAGCCATTGTTGGTGGCACATGTCCTCCAAACAATTGGTGCTATCTGCCTGCTACAAAGCACAGAACAGCAGAGTTCCCTAATTTTTGCATCTTGCTGGAAAGTGTGCCTCAAACAGCAGCTCTCTGCAGGACAGCTATGAGTGTGTTACAGCTCTCTGTACTCACTGTTTCACAACAGAAAATCAGCCAGGTTTACCAGTTTGAGAGAGTTTCTTGTCAATGCTGTAGATTTAATCAGAGATTGAAGGGAGGGGCTTTTCTCAGGTGTCAGCACCTCTAACAGAAGCTCAGTATGGCATATCAGGCTTTCACTGGCATTTCTGCAGAGGCTGCTGTTTGCACAAGCATAGATGGTGGGAACTTGGTAAGAAATTCAATAGCAAGGAGGAGCAAGTTGCTAAAAATACTGAAGATCAGGTTTCAGCAGGAGCCACAGGGGGCTCAGCAGTTAAAGATATCTTAGCACAAGGTTGTGTACAGGTTCAGGAGGCAAACTTTGGGTTCCTTTTTTTGTTCCTTGTATTAAACTTGTGACTCACCTGTATGTGCTCAGAGCACATTAACAGATGCTTGACCAAGTCATGCAATTTGTATCACCTCCTTAAAAGTTCATCATTTTATGAAAAACAAAGCCTTTCTTGTATATACTGTAAGTGAACAAAAATGTTTAATAAGACCTGGATTTCTGGGATTGCTCAAGTCTGTTGCTGTCTTTGCTTAATAATTTTCTGTAAAATGCTTCAAATTATTCGATGTTTTATTCTAAGCCACATATGAGCTCCCTCTGATGGCTAAATGGCAAAATTATTTTCCTTAGCTTAGGAAGTAAGGATGCCAAGGACCCTGTGAATTCCCAATTCTTTGTTAGATGTAGCATTGCTTCACCTGTTTCTGGAGGAACACTGCCCATAGGAATTGCAGTGACCAGAAGAGTGATGAAGCAATTTGGGGACCCAATTCTTGTTTAGCATAACTCATTAATATTTATTGTAACAATTGGGAACAAGGTGTCTTGTTGGGGTGATTCTGTACTCGGTGGAATAACACCAGTAATTAATTTGACTGTGTGAACTTAATGTAGAGAAGATACCCAGTTATGCCCTTGGAAGATGAATTCAGGTTCAATTTCCTATATTCATACAGAGGACATTTCACATTCAACACCATGGGTGAAACCAGCTTTCCATCTTGTGCATTTTTTATCTGAGCATCTATATTTTTCTTCTCAGCAGGGGAATAGATAGGTACATCCTGTCATTACATATCATTATCTTATCAGTGCAGGAGACAGTTTACCTTTGCAGTCTCTGGGATCTTCCCTGCTGCCATTCACAAAAAATTTCACAGTAGGAAAGGTCTGAATATTAAATTCTTTTCTCAAGTCGGGCTGGTGTGTCACATCCATTTTGCCAAACTGGATCCTTGGAGCTTCTTTTCTAAGCTGTCGTGCAGCCTCAGCAAATTCTTGAGAAAAATTCTGAGAAGACTGAGACAAAGTAACATCTGGAAAAGGCCAATCAAAAGCCAATGGGTTACATAAGCCACAGCATGAAGCTTTCTAGTGGAGGTTGTTGTGTCAAGTGGTAGCTGGAGAGTTTGAATAAGGTCTTCTATGACTCAGAAATAAATGAGGGATTATATTTACTTCTTTCTATTGATGCTATTTCTATTTCACCTCTCCCTATGTCCTTGAACCAATCAGGGTGAACAACCAGCAACATTTCAATATTCTTCTGCTGGGAAAATATGATCAGCAGTTAAAAAGTAGTTTGACTGATTATGCTGGGTATGAGTTTCAGATAGGCAAAGGATAGAGTTAAATATTGCTCACATTAGGACTCTCTGATGCCATTTTTGTAAGCACTTCACTGAGGCAAACTTTTGTAATGCAGAAAGTATTTTTCCAGATGAGATATGGAGGAGGGAAAGAGAGGAGCAGAGTGTGGTGTTTTAAAGGCTGGCAGTGTATTCCTCGTGCTGTCCTTTGTGCCAGCCCTTCTCCAGCTGTGTGTTTGGTGGAAGGAGAGGGACCATCCTAGGCTGGGCCCTGGAGCTGTAAAGTTATATTAACATGAAAAACAGACAGGGGAAGGAAACTAGGCACACAAACTGCTCTGCATTCAAAGACAAGTAAGAGATAAAGGCCTGGAGCTTTATATTTTTGCAACTTGGTTGAAAAAAACCTGAGTGGTCAGAGTTGCAGCTAACTAGGAATATAAGTAGCATGCTTAGATATTGAGAGTTGGCAGAGTTAGTAGCTCTGTGCTGCAGCTGGGAAAAGTGCATGACTCCAGCAGCCAGACCAGGAGAACTTTAAGTACCATTGACCTGCTAACTGTGAGACACAAGTTCAGTGAGTGAACAGACAGATAAAAACTGTTTCCTTGGCTACCCAGAAATCATGTGGAAACATCCATCATACACCTTTCCCCTGCTTTCCTGAGTGATTAGACTCCTCTTCAGCTCTCCATCAATTCCTTTTCATTCCACTCATTCTCTCTTTGCCTCCCAGGTGCTTTATTTTCCAAGTCATTTGAGTGTTGCAGGAAATCATCACTCCTTTTATCTGGAGCCTTTTCTTGGGTTTTGTTTCTCTTCCCCTGGTTTAGATTTTTGTTGACACCGATGGCTTCAGGCCGTGGGATGAGGAAGAAGCTGCTGGGGCTGATGTGACATCACAGGCTCCAAACTCGAGGAGCATCACAGAAAACAGGAGCAGATACAGATAGGAGACAGCAGAGCTGGTGACAAGGTCACCAGGGAGGGCATGTGTGGGTGGTGGGACACCTGTGTGAACCAGTGTGCTGTGCCACAGCTGCCAGAAGCAAGAGCCCTTCAAAGGGTGTCAGCTCAAAAACAGCCTCCTATTAACATGGGAGAATGTTCCCATCATCAGTGGTTTTAGCTGGGTTGCAAATAAAAGCAATTTGAAAGTTAAAAGTGGGAAGAGAACCAGAAATCCTATGTTTTGACTCTCACCTATTCAGTGCATTGACAACCTGAGTAAGCTGCTTCTTCTTTTTCATGGTGCAGCTTACTGAGCTAAAAGATTGAAATGTGGACAGATAAATCTTTTGCTGACACATGAATGTGTTTAATGGCCCTAAAGAATTCTTGAAGTGGGTATACACAGAAGCACAATGAGTTAATTTTCCTATAGCTAATTGCTGGTGGCCTCCAATCTCATTATTCTGTCTGAACTGAGGGTTTAGGGATTGCTGCAGTCATTGTGAATGTGCCTGTTCTCCTGCCAGATACTGATTTCCTGGCTGTTAGTTTCTGACATGGTCACAAAACCATTTCAGCAGTCCCATTTCTCATCTGGGCAGGCTGCTTTTACAGTTGCACTACAGGTATATAAATTTCTCTGTAGAAGAGTCTTTAGATGAAGGATAGATTCATGTTTAACATAGCAGAGTGGAAGGATGTTAATCTTGCTGCAGTTGCAAGCTTGCTTGTGTGACCTTGAATTCTCCCTTTCTATTCTAGAGTGAGATACAGCCATAACCTCCTGTGCTGACCTCTCTACTTTTTAACTGAGATTTGCTGTTCATTTGATATTTTCTTCTATGTAAACATCAGGGTTTATTCTAAATTTGGATTATTGTAAACATTCACTGAAATAAGCATGTGTGAGAGACACCTAAATGAGAACCCCCTGCTAGTAAGAAATTCTGCTGCAGGTAACTGCAATTTCTTCTTAATAGCATCACCTTCAGCTTTTGTGCCTTAAAAAGGAGATGTTTGTCTTCAAGAGTAACCCTCATCTTGCCTATTAAATGTCATTATCTCAGCACAGGCTGACAGTCAGAGGTTGCAGGAATACTGTGGCTGACCCAGAGCCTCACTAGATGTACAAATGTTCTGCTAGAAAAGGCAAACATCACCTTTTCATAGATGGGAGTGTGCTTAGCACACAAAGCAGCAGCACGTCTGCACCAGTTGTGTGCTTGTCCTTGGGTTATTCCCATGTTTATCTAGGATCTAAAAACTTTCACTGGAAAGAAGAGCAGCAGGCATTCTGAGAAACCTGTGGAATCAAGCATTCACTGGGGTCTGTGTCTTTTTATGAATTCTTCTGGTAAGTTGGAGGAAATGGTGTTAGCATGTGCCCTGAAAGCAGTGCTGTCAGTGCTTGTGTTTGCAAGTGTACAAAGTTCATTCTCTCTGTGATAGGCATATTTGTGAGAGTGACTGAGACTTTCTCTGGTTTTTCTTTGCTTTTCTCTGCAGTGAAAGTAAACAGAGGGCCTTATATTCAGGCAGTCTGTAGAGTAAACAGTGAAACTCTTCCATGCAGACAGCTCTGATCTAAGATCTACCTTCTGCTGGCAACAAGTGCTCTGAATTCCCCGTGCTCACAGGCATTTGAGTGGAATTTAGATCAGTTTAACATGGATGAGGAGATGCCACAGCCTGCAGCAGAAGAGCCTTTTCAGTTGAGTGCAGAGATGAGGGCTCACACATTGCTGGGTGATGCTTGCATCATTGTCAGAGATGACTTGTTGCACAGAACAGCTGGGATGAGAGAGGAAGAGTGCTGGATTTCCAGGTCAATGCTTTGCTTTCACACTGAGTACTTGCCCTGTGAACTTTGCCCAGCTCCAGAGGGACCTGAGGGATCTGACACTGCCTGGCTGGAAGTCAGCATGTATTTATAGAAACCCTTCCTGAAGGAAGGAAGACCTGGGACACTGTCAGGGTGGAACTGACAGGTATTAAAAAGACTTGGGGGTCCCTGGGCAGAAAATATCAAAGCAGACCTCACCTGACAAATTCTGTGGGACTGGTAAGTAAATAATATTATGCAACAGGGGATGCATTGGGGTTTTCTCATAATTGATAGGTGGCCTAAGAGTCATAAAGTTTTTAGCTCTGAATTTTCTGGTGTTGGTACAGCACCAGGGGAAATCCCATCCTCTGGGAAACTTAGGACTCCTTCCCACTCTCTATGTCTCTGTGATTACTGATGAGTCAGGAAGAAAAATATCTCAGGTCTCACATTCGTTCTGGATTTCTGAAACTAATTCCTGGCAGTCTCACAGATTTCCTGGGTGTTCTGGGCAATATTGTTTTCTCTCACATTATCTGTTTCCCTAATAGTTCCTTGTTAACACTGATTGTTTATTTAGACAGATTTCTAAGAAGTAGGATATAAAAGATTAGAACTTTATGGGTTTTCTGTGCAGGTCCCATCTTTAGTCTCCTGGTGCTGTGGCAATGAAATTATTGCAGCAAATGAATCAGCTCATTCAGCATTGTGGAATCATGTTTCCTACACCCCAGGGCAGTCAGTCCCTCACTGCAGGATAGTTTTTCACTGCCCCAGAGGCTGTTTAGTGGCACATCTCCAAAGGGAGCTGTAGAGATTGAAGCCAGTGATTTCCAGATAATGGATCTGTGCTGTGGAGCTCATCACTCTGGGGAGTGATTCCATCATTCTTTCCAGGACTGTGGATGATTTTCTGTCTGTGGGGTTTTCAGTAAACCCTTAGACAGACATGCTGGCCTTTGGTGCAGGCATGAAAGTGATGAGGATCACTGGAGCAAGGTGTGTTTGGGGAGCCAGGTGTGTTTTCAGCTCTGTATTTTGGAAGGTGAGGTGGGGAATGGAAGAGTCTGTTTGTCCTTCCCTTCAGTCAGAGAGGTGACTGCTCTGGAGAAGGGACAAGGAGCCCTGGTTTACACCCCAAACCCTTTGGGTGCCTGAGTTCCTGGGCTGCTGAATTCTGAACAATTCCTTCTCCATCTCCTGTCTCTTTATGAACTTTCTCATGTTTGTTTTCCACTCGTATTTGGTTGCAATCCTGGAGTGTGTTGCAATATGTCACTCTTGATAATTCTGCCACTACTAAGAAAGTTTGTCTACAAATTCTGAACTGGCCATTTAGGTCCTGTGCTCTGAAAATGCTCTTACAAAGATGAGAATACAGAATGGTTAAGGTTTTTCTGATAAGTTCTTTTTTCACTAAAATCGTGCATCTTCAGAGAAATAAAACAGTTCACAACTGCTGACTGAATTTGGCAAATAGCTTTAAATCCTTCACTATTAGTAAACAAAATCGTCCTAAATTTCAATGCTTTCAGAAGCATCTAAAAATTTGAAACACCAGGTTTTAAATAACTTTCTAATGTGATTATTCTGAAAGTTTAAAAACACTTAAAGTTCTATAACCTTGTTTTAGGATTAATGAAATGTTTGGTATAATCCAAACATATTTTGAGTTTCCTGAGTCTGTTAGTGTATTTTAGGTTTTGTTGTTGGAAATAAAAGTGTTTTCAGGTTGACCTACACTACCTCACTATTACTATTATTATTATTATTATCTTTATCTTTATTATCTTTACTATCTTCATTATCTTCATTATATTCTTTATTCATTTTATTATCAGTTTTATTGTTTAATGCTATAATATTATATTGAACATATTACTACATATTAATATTTATTTTATATAATGTGATTATATTATATTATATTATATTATATTATATTATATTATATTATATTATATTATATTATATTATATTATATTATATTATATTATATTATATTATATTATATTATATTATATTATATTATATTATATTATATTATATTATATTATATTATATTATATTATTTGCAGTAGAATCCACATTTGTTAGTGATGCAAAAGATTAGATGCACTTCTGCAGAATTAGGATATTGCCTTAATTTCAAACATCCCTTCCAAATACAGTTTGGGGGTTCAGCTTGTGCCTGTGCCTGTCCCTTGCTCCCAAAGGGGGCTGGTTTGGAAGTGTTTGTGTGATTTAAGGTTGAGGGGATGTGTGCACTGAGCTCAGGGAGTTTGGCTCAGCAGAGCAAGGTCAAGGTCAAGCAGAACTCTTGGGTGGGTAACATCACAAAAATCTGCATCTTGGTTTTGCCTCTATGATATACTTGATGGCCAGACCTTATAACAAAGTTTTATACTCAAAAACCCCAACAGTTTTCTCCCCAGAAGGAATGAATATGAACCTAAAAGAAGCACCTCAAACCTGCCTCTACCTAATCAAGCACTCCTTTCAGGAAACAAGAGCAACATCATGCAAATAAATGCATCAAAATATTGTAAAAAACAATCCCTGAAACCCAAACGTTCACAGAGGAGAGATGCCATCCAAAAAAACCTCACACAAGGTGCCGATGAAAATATGAGCAGGAGAAAACCACTCTCTGATTAACTTTTGTTTGGTTGGGGGTTTTTTTAATATGTTTTACCCATCACTGCTGTGAAACACATACTTGCAAAATTAGGCAGTGGAAGCAAAGAATGCCAACTCAGCACTGTCTTATGTAGCAGACTGGTATTTAACCACCCCAAAAAAGAATAAATTACTGTAGTTACAATAGAAATAGATACATGAAGGAAACCAAAACAAACAAGGACTGCTAGGGGACAAAGCAATGGTAAAACAAAGCATTCCTGAGTGCCCCAAAATCAGTCATTCTCTGCAGAGCCACCAGGGTTAGGGAGTGGAAATTGATACTCACAGAACTTCACCAGGAGGTATTTGGTTTCCTTCAATGCCCTGTCAAAGTTGCTCGTTTTCAGCAAGAGGACATGATTCTCCTTTTTTATTTTGGGGAGCTTGCTTTTCTTTAGCTTTGCTTCATTTGGGCTTATGCTGTCTGCTGCCAAGAAGCCTGTGAGAAACAACAGTAGAAGAAGGAAAAATGGATGAAACTTCATCTTGTCCTGCCTTTATCCAGATACTGAGAAAGAAAGAAGCAAAGGAGCATTAAGCTGTAGGGTTTGCTGCTCAAATGTCTGCAGCTGTATCAGCCAAACCAAGAGGCTGATAAGGTTGATAACAGTGTACCACCAGTGGAGCCAACTGCACCTTTCCATGGGAAGATTAAATTAGTTAGGTACTTCCTCATCTTTAGTAGTGTTTGGGGGTGGGGAATTATTAATGGGGAAGTTGGGTTTACTGTTTCTGTAAGTAAACAACCCAGGGAGAAGAAAGAACAGAAGGAAACACTTGCCTACAGAAGCACCAGTGAGTTCAGAGTGCACTGGTGTTATTAGACACCCTTCTCTTGTCAGGGCTGCACACAAAGCAGCAGGTCAGGTACCTGGGACAGTATTTGGGGGCTGCTCCTCTGCCTAATGTTCATTTGTCTCTTCCACTTACAGATCTACTAATTGTGGATCTGACTGAGAGTGTGCTGAAGTCAAGGAAAAACTCTCATTTCTTTGCATAGGTAATTTTAATGTCTATAACTCTTCCATGTATTGTGTGTGAGGCTCCCCTCTGTACTGAAGTGAAAGCTGTAGCTCAAGTAAGATACTGCCTAAAGGGTTAAACCAGAAGATTTTGCCATTGGTTTTCAGTGGAAACACAATTTTCTGTGCAATAAACTGAAGGGACTAAATGTACCAATTCATCCTTAGGATAGCTATCAACATGTGAACTATGAGGCCTCCATAGACAGTCCTTTGAGAACATTCAAAAAAATATCTTACAGAAATATCAAGATTCTGGGATTCCTTCAATTTACTAAGGAATTATTAATTCTATAAATATCTGCCAGTCAGTAGTTGTCGCAGAAACATCTTTGACCCTTAAACTCTGATGAAATTTGTGAACTTTGCCCCCAAAGCTGTAGCTGGTAGAGGAGACTGGGTATTCTAATGGTGGCTTCAGTGGCACGAAGGACAGAGCAGACTTGACAACAGGTGAGTCTGGATCAGTAGAACCAAGAAGAAATTCCTTCAATAATTATTCTTCCTTCTTGCTGAGGAGTAGCAAGTGATGCTTTGCATCTCATGCATTTAGCAGATTTTTTACTAGGAGGGCACAACTAAAAAGAAGGAATGTTCATAATGGGGGTTGATGCCTCCATTTTCTGTGGGTGAAGGATCTTGGGGGGAATATTGCTCAGTTTAGTCTGTTTTCATGCCTGCTGTGAGTGGGGCTGAGTTTCCAGCAAACTTTTTTCCATCAGTCTCAAAAGCTTTGTGTTGTAATGCACCTTGAGGTGTGTTCTATTAGTGCTTGTAGAGCATGCCTAATGAAATCAGGGGCTGTGTATTCAGGCTGCTTGCAAGATAAGATCACACATAAATACAGATTCAGCAATCAGGTACTAAAGGAGAAAAAGAAGCAGAAAGATAAGAGTCTCCCATTTGACTTTGTGGTCTCTTTCTCTTCATAACAGGCTCCTTTCCAACATACTAGTAAGGTTAAAAAGCATCTCTCTCAAAATTGCAGGCTAAAACTAACAAGGCCTGTTTGAGCTGAGCAGGCAGTGTTTAAGCTCAGAACACAGCCTAAGGCTCCCAGAACAAAGGTAGGATGACAAAACTATTTACTGAGAGAGCTGGTTTTTCCTCTGTCACTAAAACAAATAGCTGTCAACTTAAATCCCTCCTGGAAACCTCCTGGCAGGAAATAGGCTCCATCATGGAAAGGGCTTCTAATCTTCGTGTCCTGAAAGGAAACTGCAGAAAGAGCAGCACACAACAGTCCATCCTGCCAGGACAGATTTGCAATGAGGAAAGGAGTGAGATTGAGATGAAACTGAACTGGTGGAGAACAATGTTTGCTTTGCAGATAAAGTCACATTCTGTTCATTTCTTCACCAGTGCTAGTTAGTTTTGGCTTCCTTTTTGTGCTTTGTAGTTTGAGAGCTCTGGAAAATCTGCCCTCTGCAGAAGTCACAGCCCAGTCAGCAGGAAACACTGGATTCAGGATAAACAATATCCTAGAGCCTTTTGTTTAGTTACCACTCACACCCCTTAAAATATGTGGTCAAGAGCCATTGAGATGTGCCTCATATGTGCTCCTGTCTCAATTTCTCTGGTTTATCTCACAAAGACAGTGATTTCAGAGTGATGCCAGTTGTTTATTGGCATTGAACACTGGAAGCTCTCACTACACCTACACTTGCAATAAATAATGCAAAGGTGAAAGTAACTGCATAGAATCCCTGGGAGACAGGTATGTTCTGCTGGCTATTAAATAAGAAAAACATCATGGCACAAAAAAAGTTTAAAAAGCAAAACTGGTTTCATTGAATTGGGGAAAAAATTCCTTTGATATATTGGTACATCCTTAAAAACTTCATTACACTCAAAAGAAGTTTATCTGATATTTCAGCACCTGTGAGTGAAAATCCAGTTTTCTTGATTTTTAGGATTGGGCTTTAAATAACTGTGATATTATCCATTCTGTCTCTTCCACATGTACCTGTATGCTGGGTAGGAAAGACTAGGAGAAACTAGAAATGTTGGCACTTTCTTTGCAAGCTTATTTTACAACATGTATCTTTTTCCAAGCTGCACACATCAGCTGAAGTGCAAAGTAAATGGAAATCTTTGGCACCACACCTTTGCTTACCTACTGTCTATTTTGTGTTTATTCCATTCCCTCAAAGAAAATAGAACCCATAAGAAAATAAATCAGAGATTCATCAGTTTTATTGGTGCATAAATTCAGTGTGACTCGCCATCTAGTGCAGGTTTAAGGCATAACATAATTACAGAGACAGTTTTAAGTCAAGGTGATAGTCTCCTAAAACACTTCAATAGCAGTGGCATTTTATTTCTGTAAGCAGGCAAAGTAACATAAAATTTACAGGAATCCTGACACAGATATTGAGGAAGGGACTGGCATGTGAAATTTTAGAGATGAGATATGAGAGTCATTGATCAGATGACAAAGTAGAGGACAAATGTTCTAATGAAAAGCACTGCACTATGTCTTTACAAGAAAAGGAGGATCATAAAATAATAGGGAAATTGGGATGTGTTCAAACAACCTATTTATTCAAGCTGGTTTGCATTAATTCATCCAACATCACAAACTAGACAGCATCCAATAACTGTCAGGTTTTAAATGCATTTTCTTTCATTCCAGGTGACTGATTCCTTAGGTGTGCACCTGATTCTTTCCCCTTGCCATCTGATAAAACATCATTTATCATGAGAATATTTGTTAAATCCTGGATTCCTCAGTGTTTGTGGATTCTCAGGTCACCTTCCAGATCATTCCATGGAAACAGCAGGCTTCTTACATCTCAGATTATTTCCTATTATGAATCTATAAACCAATGTAAAAAGGAACTGCCAGAATATTTCAACTTTGCAAGTGATGTCTTAGATGAGTGGGCACGACTGGAAAAGGTAGTATTTGTCTTTTATTTTGTAGACATTGAGTTATAGTTAACCCCAGCTGCCAACAAAGAACCACAAAGGGCCTGGATCACACACACACAGACACACAAACATCCAGTGGGATGGGGAGGAGAACTAGAAGAAAAAAAAAGGTAAAATCCATGGGTGGACAAAAGAACAGTTTAAGAATTGATATAAAATGTAAGAAGAATAATATTAATAATAATAATTATGACTATTGTAGAAGTATTAGTGGAAGTAACAGTGATGAAAAACGAGATAACAAAAAGAGAGAGCAACAAGGAAAACCCAGAAAAGACAAATGCTGCACAACACAATTTCCCACTGCCCAGTGATCAACATTTTCCCTGTCCCCAAACAGTGACTGGCACCTCTCAACCAACTTCCCACCAGGGTATAAACTGAGCAGGACCTTCTGTGCTGTGCAATGCCCCTTTGGACAGTTCAGGTCAGCTGTCTATGATCTCTCCCAGCTTTTCATGAACCTCCTTTTTGGCAGAGTGTGAAAAACTGGAAAGTCTTGATTTAGTTGTTGCTAAGCAGTGCTTACTCTATCCCAGGCAAATCTCAGACACTGTGGAACAAATCTCAGATGATACAGTGTCACTGTTGGACATTGGCACCATTCTACTCTGTTTGTCAGAAAGATGGGTATCACCCTAAGAGAGCAGTTGCCAAGGGTGATTTATACTGAAGTGAAACATTTTAAGGTTTGTCTTAATTTAATATCTTCTCACGTGTTGTAGGATGGACGAAAACCAGCAAATCCAGCTTTTTGGTGGGTCAATGATGAGGGAGAGGAGGTGAAGTGGAGCTTTGAGGAGCTGGGCTCTCTGTCCAGAAAGGCAGCCAATGTTCTTTCTGGAGCCTGTGGGCTGCAGAGAGGAGACAGAGTCATTGCAGTTCTGCCTCGTGTTCCTGACTGGTGGCTCCTGAACGTGGCCTGCATGCGAGCAGGTGAGACACTCCCTGACTTGGTGGCTGCAGACAGAAAGCAAACACAGCCTACAAGCCATGTGCCAGATCACAGTGCAGGAAATGCAAAAAATGCAAACAGCAATGTTCTGTTGTGACCTCTACTGCTGGTGCTTCTGCCTAGAAGGAGAATTGGCAGCAGCCCCACAGGAACCACAGGGTCAGACAGGGCCCAGTCAAATGGCATCCTCAGGTGAGGCCAGTGAGGGGGGAATGGCTGCAGCCCAGGGCCAGACTTGACACATCCATTGTAAGGGAGCTGAATGTACAATGGAGTCATTTATATGATTAGAATCATTAATAATTCAATAAATCTGTTTTGTTCTGCTTTTAAACTGCTAAACATCCATGATGGATGAAATCAGCATCCACAGAGAGACACACCATCAAGTATTTTTGGGAAATACTGAGTTTTCTCAATTGCTTCTTCCCAGGAATTGTCCTTATTCCAGGAACATCCCAATTAACAGCCAAAGACATCTCCTACCGACTGCAGGCTTCCAAGGCTAAGTGTATCATTACCAGTGACACCCTGGCACCTGCAGTGGAATCTGTCCTGCCTGGCAGCCAGTTCCTGAAAAGTAAACTCCTTGTAGGCCAAGGGAGCAGGGATGGGTGGCTGAACTTCAAAGAGCTCCTTGCGTGAGTACCCAGCTCTTTCACCTGGGAGAGATTGGTGTTCGTAGGCTCATTTGGATAAGCTCATCTCAAGCTTTATCAATTTAAACAGTTTTTATGGGTCCTGCAGCATTAAAAGGTTGATCTCATCCAGGCTCTGCAGCTGAGGAATCACCATGTCTCTCACTGCCAACCACATGGCTCTTGCCAGCCCTGTGTGAGTCCAGCTGGCTGCCCGTGCCTCTCCTTCATGTGGGGTGCCAGGGAAGGAAACAAAACTGCTGCTGCTGCCTTTGTCCATCTGTCTGCAGCATGCTGGCTAAAAGTGGCCAAGCAAACAAAGTCAGTGGGAGTCATGCTGAGACAGGCAGGGTGCGGGTGCTGCCCGTGTGGGCCATGGAGACCCGGCCGCTCCAGCCCTCAGGGTCGCCCCGGCGCCGGCCACGGGGCCACTGCTGGCACTGGCCTGGAGAAAATAATGTTCATTGTGCTAAACACAGATCATTGTGCTAAACACAGATCATTGTGCTAAACTTAGATCTTTGTGCTAAACACAGATCATTGTGCTAAACACAGATCATTGTTCTCGGTGGCAGCAGGGTCCAAAGGAACCGCAGGCTGAGCTCTGGGCCGAGCCCACCCAGCCATGAGGGTCTGGCCTGGGTTTCTCCAAGCCAGAAGCCAAGAGAGCTTTCCCAGGATTTTTTGTCTTTAAATGAGCTTTTCCCCAGGGGTGTAACGAGCTCTTTTGTGTGCTTTAATTTGGTATCAATCTAAACCAGGCAGCTGACTGGTTGTACCCAGTCCTCACAGAGAACCATTTCTGCAGGTAGTAGACTCCCTCCCCAGCCAAAAAGCAAACCTACATTAAACCACAACAATTGGTGAGATTATTCAGTTTGGGGACACTTTGCTGTTGAACTCCTAGACAATCAAAATGCTGTTGCCATGGTGGAAAACTGCATGCAGTGACTGCAATATATAATTCTTCTGAAGGGTTGCATCTGCTGACCATCAATGTGTCAAGACAAGGAGTGAAGACCCAATGCTCATCTATTTTACCAGTGGTACTACAGGCTTCCCAAAAATGGTGATGCAGTCCCACAGCAGTTATGGCATTGGATTTGCAGTCTCTGGCAGGTATTACTATTATTTTATTGTTATTACTATTATTACTGGCAGATATTATTATTATTTCTTGCAGTTCCTCCCAGGGTCCTGACTAAAGGATGTGATCAGCATTAAACTGAACGTGTGACCATAAAATTCCAGTAAATATAGGCATTTCATGATTGTAGGATTTTGCATCCTCCTTATCTTGAAAGTCAAAGGCTGCCTTTCCCAAAGCATTCTGAGTTGGAAGCTGGTGATCAAGGGTCCAGAGAAGTGACTTGTTTAGTGTCCTGGAGAAATGAGCTGTGACTTAGCTGATGCCTCAACTGCACCAGATGGGGAAAACCTACTCCAGATGATCTGTCTGGGTTCTGCTCTAGAGTCAGATTCTGCAACTCAAGACGAAGATGTTTTGCACTGCTCACAAGAAAAATAAATGCTCAAAACGTTCAGCAGGAGGGAATGAAGAGAATATTTAAGACTCTTCAAACTCTCTCAAATTTTCTACAGAGCCCCACATGATGACATCACATCTTCTAATGGGAGCCTCCTGCTGTGACCTGGGCCTGAGTCTATCACATTCTCTGAAGGATTTCTTCCATCTCTGCTTTTTCATCAGATATTGGATGAACTTGACTCCTTCAGATATAATGTGGAATACCTCTGATACTGGTTGGGTAAAAGCAGCTTGGAGCAGTGTTTTTGCACCATGGATCTGTGGATCCTGTGTCTTTGTACACCATATGCCACAGTTTAAATCAGAAGTTATTGCAGAGGTAAGCTTAACATTTTATACTGTGATGTTTATTTCCATTTTACATAAGTGGACTGAGCTCCAGCCCATGGGTGCCACTGCTCTGTAGCAGCAGGGATAGTGCTTCCCACATCCCAAGGAATCATCCCTCCTTTTGGTGCCCCTTAAGCTCAATGAATAAGTGTTTTCCCTCCTGGTTAAGGCCAAGTGTCAAGGCTTGAGTGTAGAGGACAACTGGAGGAAGATGCAGGATATAAATCTCTTGGGATCACTGCTGTG
This sequence comes from Erithacus rubecula, assembly GCF_903797595.1. Taxonomy (NCBI): domain Eukaryota; kingdom Metazoa; phylum Chordata; class Aves; order Passeriformes; family Muscicapidae; genus Erithacus; species Erithacus rubecula. The sequence continues at coordinate 1,646,798 of NC_136669.1, forward strand.
TTGTCCAATATTGAGCCTAAACCTCAGTTCAGGTATGGGCTTGCAGCTGTTTTGGGGTCAGGCTGAGTATGGGCCAGTAATCAGAGTATGGCACAAACCTGAACTCCTGAGTTTTCAGTAAGTTGCCAGAGTGCCTATTCCTAACCTAAGGCACTTTTAACCAATCTGCTGGTTAATTCCCCTCAACATTGCCCTCTTTTGTTAATCACCTGTACATTTACAAGGTCAGACCCAGCATTACACTTTCTTTCCAGCACAATAACTTCCTGTTTTTCTAGACTCTCTCAAGATACCCCATCACCACCTTCTGCACGGCTCCCACCGCCTTCCGCATGCTGGTCCAGCATGATGTGAGCAGGTACAGCAGGAGGGGAGGGAGCCTGGGCTGCTCTGCTGGGGCAGCTCTGCATGCTGGCCTCCTTAGGCTCCTTGATTCTTTTCTTCAAGGCAATCTAAGGAGCATAACTTGCTCTTGACTTTTCGGTTAAATCTATTTGCTGTTTTTTCAAGAATTAAGAAAATTATTTCGTTTGCTGTTTCTTTCAAGCTACAAGTTCCCAAGTCTGAAACACTGTGTAACTGGAGGCGAAGCACTCAATCCTGAAGTGCTGGCGAAGTGGAAAATCCAGACAGGGCTGGTTATCCATGAAGGTTATGGCCAGACTGAAACAGTACGTTTGAAATAAATGTAATTACGTTTATTAATTTATTATTAAAAGCCTTCACCATCTTTACTTCAAAAGCAGAACTAAAATAGAATATTTGCTCTGGGTATCAATTTGTCCTGTCTGAGATTATAAAGAAAAATATTAAAGCAGCTCACATCCCAGACTCTGATGTTCCCAAGAACTCCAGTTCAGCCCTTGTCACAACAAAGTCACAAGGGAGAGTCCTGGATAGTGCAAACAATTATAGAATTCACACGATGTTGCAACAATTGAAACAATCCTTCACATCTCTTCTGCAGGTGACAATCTGTGCCAATATGAAAGGGATGAAAATCAAACCTGGCTCTTTGGGCAGGGCTGTTCCCCCTTACGATGTGCAGGTGCGTGGCTATGGGGCAGCTGTGGTGGCACAGGCAGGCAGTGCTGGCCGTGTCCCCTGTGTGCCCTGCACTGAGCTGCAGCAGATGCTGCTCTGGGCTGAGCAGAGCCCTCTGCTGTGTGTGACTCTCTGCAGATCGTGGATGAGCTCGGGGCTGTTGTGCCTGCAGGAGCAGAGGGCACCATCGCTGTGCGAGTGCAGCCCTCGCGCCCCTTCTGCCTCTTCTCCGAGTACTTGGTGAGCTGAGCTGCCCTGCTGGGTCTGGGTCTGCTCAGAGACTGGGGAGGGAGCCAGGGCAGAGTGCTGCCAGCAGCAGAATTCCATCCAGGATCCTCAGTAGGTCTCACTGGGTTACTCCAGGACTTTGAGCCTGGTCAGTGCATAGTTCCAGGAACAGACTGACTGACAGAGTGTAGCTTCAAAATGCAACATAAACCAGGGGATACTCGCTCTGGATATGTACCAGGCAGTTGCCATGCACTTCATGTTCAGAGCATCCCTCTTTTCCCTCTATTTCAAATCTGTCTTTGGTTAAACAGAAAGCACATAAATTCTTCTCTTATGCATCAGAAGCTCAGGGAAGATTTCCCAGGCACAGGTATTTTATTCCCTCATTCCACTGTCAGAGGTGCTCCCATTCCAGCAGTCACTGCAGTCAGAGAAACCTTTGAACAGGTGCCTGTCACACACAGGCTGTGCACAACATCAACAACACCAAGACAAGCTACAGCAAATCCCTCACCTGGAGATAACCATATGGCTCTGAGGTAGTGACACACATAATCAAACACCACTTTTCAAATAGGGATGCTCTACCCACTGAAAGCAGAGCCAGGTTAAGGAAACACACCAGATGAAGAGATATTTTGGTTCAGGTCAAAGGTCCATCTAAGGAACTGTTTATCTGAGGTGGTGCTGAGGTGCAGGACACTCTTAACAAAACAGTAGAATCAGGCAATCCTAAAGATATTCTCCCCTGTATTGGGCCTGTCATATTCAATAGGCTTTGGGGAACCTACCTGTGTTTTTTATCCTTTTCTGAAGCCCCATAATATTTATATACTTGTTGCAGTCTCATAAAACAACCTGCAAAAAGTCATTTTTCACTATGTCATAAAAGCCTTCTTTACAGTCAATACTGTTATTTCAGGTTTTCACTATGTCTTCTTTTGTCAGTGTTTTTCCTGTGTAACCAAAAGGTTACACTGGATATGTAGGTCCTAAAGGTTATATAATGCTTTTCCTTCAGGTCACCTCATTTGTGTTTGGTTTCACAGTTAACAGGAAAATGCTTTCTCTCTCTGGAAGTTATTTTGGCAATCCCCTGAAATGATAAATCGTTTACCTGAACAGAGTGGATTACAATTTGTAGTGATTTCCTGTGTTGGATGGGCATTTTGATAGAGCATGACCTTTTCTCTATAGAGCAGAAATCCACTTTAAAAGTGCTTTTTTCTATTTCATACGTCCCCACTACAAAGCTGCTAAAGTGGCACTGTTTATTTAGTTGAAAATATAAAACAGCATTGAAAACGCTCATTTTGAGAACAATTGTTCATATTTTATGCAGTTCAGTCACTGCAAAGTAAATGCACTACAATTCACTAACAATAAGATATTTTTTTGAAAATGTTTGTTTGTTGCCAGGATAATCCAGAGAAAACTGCTGCCTCTGTGCGTGGAGATTTCTATCTCACTGGGGACAGAGGCACTATGGATGAAGAGGGATATATCTGGTTTGTGGGGAGAGCTGATGATATCATTAATTCTGCTGGGTAAGGTATTTCCTTTCAGATTTCCTCCTGAAGGAAAATGGGAAGAGCATTGGAGGGGAGGGGCTGATCTTTGTGCTCCCCCAGGTACCGCATTGGCCCCTTTGAAGTGGAGAGTGCCTTGATCCAGCACCCAGCAGTGTCAGACGTGGCTGTTGTCAGCAGCCCTGACCCAGTGAGAGGGGAGGTAAAACAAAACAGACAAAACTTGTGAAAGAAATGCCCTTTGAACTAAACATCAGTATCCCTATATGTACCAGGCTTCCTTGGAATTCAATATGTTGTAGATTTTTGAAATTAAATGGGCTTATTTTTTAAAAATCCATATCCTAATAGATCTTACAATATCAGAATGATTTCTTTGTTTGCAGAGTTTAGATGTGTAAAACCAGTTTGGCTTTTCAACCTCATAATGACAGGTTTTTGTCCAAGCAATGAAATTTCAATTATTCATCATTTTGTCACTTAGTACACTGTAGCAATGACATCCAGATTGTTTAAATTTTGTTTTATTGAAACATTTCTTTGAGCATCTGGGATGAGATTTTAATATTCTTTATTTTCTGTACTAGAACTTCTTGAAAGTTTAATAATGTATAAAGTTAGGGAAAAAAAAATGGAAAATAGCCAAACATTCTCTGCTGCTGAATGGGTCCTTCATAGCACAGCAGTTGATAACAAATAACTAATGAAAAGGGAAATCAAAGAAAAAGCTCACATTTTGCCATTCTGAATTTTGACACTTTTCACAACAAATGTGTTCCCTTATTGCCACCTCTGGAAATCAATGGAATCTCTTCGTTCTTGTGCCACAGGTGGTCAAAGCCTTCATTGTTTTAGCACCTGCTTTTCTATCACATGATCCAGAAAAATTAATTCACGAGCTTCAACAACATGTCAAGAAGGTGACTGCACCTTACAAGTATCCAAGGAAGGTAAGCACAGCCCAGAAAGAAAAGCTCTCTCATTGTACCAGAAACTCAGCAGTTTTTGTTCTGCCTCAACTCTTTTTCAACAGCATTCTGACCAACACTCCAAGCAGAGTTAGATAAAGTGAAAGTAGGTGACAGGGTCTGTTGGGTTGGCTGTGTGTGCTAGAAAGTGCCTGGAGGGAGGCAATGGTCATGAAATTTTATTTCATAAGCAGCCAGTCTTTCTTTCCTGGAGCACTGGGGTTTTCACAGCAGCTCAGAAGGCCAAGGCATTCCATTCTAACCAGTTCTACCTTGAGCTCTCCTCTAACACACAGCCAAATCAAAACAGAAGTTCTTGCTGGCATCAGTGGGTTGGAATCCACCTCTTCTCACTAGGACAGACCATTAACTCCCTGTCCTGAAAGCTGCAGCACTCAGCTCCCAGAGGTCAGGGTCTCCCTGCAAGTAATGTCTGTGCACTGGTTACAAGGTGTAGTAAAGAATTCACCATTCCAGCCCTGGTTGTGCAGCTTCCCATCTATTTATCCCCTGCTATCCCATGCTAAAAATGTTTTCACAATCTTTTGTTGCACCTGGGAAATTAACCACAAGTTGTTTGGCTACAGGGAGCATTTTTGCCTTCCAGGTGGAGTTTGTTCAGGAGCTGCCAAAGACAGCTACTGGGAAAATCCAGAGAAAGGTTCTAAAGAACAAAGAGTGGGCAAAAGAATGACAACAGCAAGAGTGATCTGGAAAACAAGGAGAGAAATTCTCCATTATGTGTACCAGCCACAACACATGACAGAGCAGGTTGTCATTGCCCAAAGCAGAATGAGAACATTGGGAAAAACAAACTGTGGAAGAAAAAGGAGAAAACATTCTTGAGGCTATGTGGTATTGGAACCATTTTTGCCATGGACCAATAAATTTTCAGAAGGAAGGAAGTGCAAGTAATTCAAAGTGTGGTATGGGAGAGAAAAAGACTCAAGTGCATACAGAGGTCTAGTTTTTTTTTACTGCAATTTGTATAAACATCTTCCTTAAAAAAAAAATGGGTGAAACTACGAGGCTTTGAAAATTACAAATAAATGAGGAATTAATAAAAAGATATTTCTCTTGAGGTGGATATCAACAATTAATTAGCAATCAAAACCTACCACTCTAACATTCTCAAATTTTTCAGGGTGGAAGGAAAAAGACATTTCTTTTTAATGCTTCTCTTCATCATGATGTTTGTAATCTACTTAAATGGTTAAACTGGAGGGAAGAGTGCTTTAGGTTAAGGTGCAAATTATGTACAATTAACAATGGTGTAAATGATTACAAGAAAAAAGTTACTCCACAGAAAGTTCTGCTGCTTGATCTGTTTTGTGCTGCCTTCTCTTCTCATTACTCCAGAAGAAGAGAGCAATAAAGTCAGAAGGGTTTCACTCTAAAACCTTTATGAAGGAATGGTCAGGTTTCACATCTCCAGGGAACAGCTGATCTTTACAGTGCCTCACATGGGAAGCATGTCCTGAAAGGTGAGTGAAATGAATAAAGGGGATCTCCTCCAGCAGCTCTCAGTCTCTCCTGTGTACAGCAGACAGGTCAGGAAAATGTTATTTATCTGAACTCCTCACATTGATGATCACTGAACAAAGCAAATGGTATTAAGTCAGGAATAATAATTTATAATTTTCCTTCTCATTCTGATAACTTTGTCCTTACTGGGTCTTTTCCTCTGTTTTCTGTCTTTGTTTTCACTTCTACATTTGCAGGTGAGAAAGTGCTAAAAATTGAAATCTCTCACAGTCTTCTTGATGGACATTTTTGTAGAGCACTCTGGAATCCTAAACTTCAAATGTGCCATCTTGTCAGTCTTGAATATCATTTCCCTAAATATTACTTAATTTTATGTCCTTCCTCTTTCTCTCAAAATCTATTGTGTAGATTTTGTCATTGTAATGCTCTGCAATACACAAGTTACAGATAAATTAGAGAATTAGAGCAGACTGAGAAAGGAGAAGTATCTTCCTAAGTGATTAGGGCTTGTTTACAACTTGTCAGTGTTTCTCTGCCACAATGTCCAAGGAGTGTGGAGAACACCATGAATTTCTGTTTCTTTTGACAAAATATCTGTTCTGGGGGGAAATTCTGCATCTAGATTTTTTATGTTGGCAGATATCACTGAAACAATTCAGTTGTGTTAAACTCGGGTATTTGAACTAATTTGCCTGGTAAGCAGATTAAATATTACTGTATAAGGTTCTGTAAAGCAATAGTTCCAGTGTTAAATAAGTAACTTTTTCTTGAGGAATAGCATTTGACCAATGAGATCCGTGCATCTAAAAATGTCAGAACAAACAGTTTCAAATGAAGACAAGAGACATGGGGTAAAAGGCTGCAAATTGAGCTTAAAAACCTGGGGCAAAGGGCAAAACTTTGCAGCTTCACTCAGGCCACAAAACTTGCCCAGGAAAAAGTATTTTATTCAGAGTTCACCTGTGATTTTTGTAATGGAAGAGGACATCTGCACAAGCAAATGTAGAACCTCTCTGCCTGGGAAGGTCATGGATCAGATCCTCCTGGAAGATGTGCTGAGGCATGGAAAAGACAAGGAGGTGTTCCAAGGCAAGCAGTGTGTAAATCAAATTTGGGGGCCTACATAAGGGATTGCTGGAGTGAAAGTGCTTGGGACAGATGTAGTGAATGGAAATGTGAGTCAGCAGCTGGTGAAGTTAAAGGAATGAGATTGCTGGTGGAAGTTAGGAAATATTCTTCAGCTCCATGGGAAGGAAAAGGAATGGAGAATCAGCTAGTGAATGCTTTGATGACAGAAGCAGGGATATTCTTCTAATGCAAACATTAACATCTGATGTTGTGTTTGAGGAAGACAAGTTGTGGGCAATTAACAGCCCCAAAGAACATGTCAGCTGAGACACAGACAAGGTGCCAGATTAATACAGGACATTAATCCTTAAAACAGAAAAAGGTAAAAAGTATGAGAGTGCAGGATGGGAGACTTTACATTCTTTTGGACCATTCAAACCATCAGTCTGCAGTGGGCTTGAGTGACTTCAATGAATAGCCCATCAGCTCATAACTGGATTGTCTTGATAATCTCAAGATTTGTTTTGTTGGTTCTTGTTGTTGTTGTTGCAGGATTCATAGCAACAACTCTGCTAATTTTATTAACCTCAAGATGACTGTGCTTATTCCTTCTGCATACTGTAATGTTAAACACTAGTTTCACAAAAATACATGTACCATGACATAGAATGAGGGTGTGTGTAAGCAACCTCTTTATTCAAACCAATTTGCATTCATTTATCCAACATCTTACATGGGACAGCATCCAATAACTGGATTGGTTTAAATGTACTTTCTTTCATTCCAGGTGACTGATTCTTTCAGTGTGCACCTGATTGTTCCCCTCATTGTCTGATTAAACATCATTAATCATGAGAACATTTGTTAAATCCTGGATTCCTCAGTGTTTGTGGATTCTCAGGTCACCTTCCAGATCATTCCATGGAAACAGCAGGCTTCTTACATCTCAGATTGTTTCCTACTATGAACCTATAAACCAGTGCCAAAAGGAGCTGCCAGAATATTTCAACTTTGCAAGTGATGTCTTAGATGAGTGGGCACGACTGGAAAAGGTAGTATTTGTCTTTTACTTTATAGGCATTGTGCTGTTAACCCCAGCTGCCAACAAAGAACCACAAAGCCACTGGATCTCTCTCACACACACAGACACACAAACATCCAGTGGGATGGGGAGGAGAATCAAGAGAAAAAAAAGGTAAAACCCATGGGTTGAGGAAAGAGCTGTTTAGTAATTGAAATGTCATAATAATAATCATGATCATATTGGTAGCAGTAGCAGTAGCTCACTTTCCACTGACTGATGCCCAGCCCATCCCCAGACACCTCCCAACAAACTTTCCCCCAAGGTATCATTGGCAGAGTGTGGGAAACTGGAAAGTTCTTAACTTACAGTAAGCACTGCTTAGCAATAACTAAAACATCACTGTGTTATCAGCACTACACTCATCCTAAATTCATAAACCACAGCACTCTAGCAGGACTTTGTAAGAAAATTTAATCTACTCCAGCCAAAATGAGGACATAGTGGAACGAATCTGTGATGATACAAATCAGGTTTCCTCATTGGTACTGGGCAGTATTAGCTGCAGAGTGAAAGCACCATTCTATTTTCTTTATCAGAAATAAAGGTGTCACCCTAAGACAGTGATTGGCAGGGATGATTTACTTACTTAAGAGATTTTTTTAATTGAAGTTAAACCTTTTAAGGTTTGTCTTATTTTAATATCTTCTCACGTGTTGTAGGATGGACGAAAACCAGCAAATCCAGCTTTTTGGTGGGTCAATGATGAGGGAGAGGAGGTGAAGTGGAGCTTTGAGGAGCTGGGCTCTCTGTCCAGAAAGGCAGCCAATGTTCTTTCTGGAGCCTGTGGGCTGCAGAGAGGAGACAGAGTCATTGCAGTTCTGCCTCGTGTTCCTGACTGGTGGCTCCTGAACGTGGCCTGCATGCGAGCAGGTGAGACACTCCCTGACTTGGTGGCTGCAGACAGAAAGCAAACACAGCCTACAAGCCATGTGCCAGATCACAGTGAAGAAAATGCAAAAAATGCAAACAGCAATGTTCTGTTGTGACCTCTACTGCTGGTGCTTCTGCCTAGAAGGAGAATTGGCAGCAGCCCCACAGGAACCACAGGGTCAGACAGGGCCCAGTCAAATGGCATTCTCAGGTGAGGCCAGTGAGGGGGGAATGGCTGCAGCCCAGGGCCAGACTTGACACATCCATTGTAAGGGAGCTGAATGTACAATGGAACCATTTATATGATTAGAATCATTAATAATTCAATAGATCTGTTTTGTTCTGCTTTTAAACTGCTAAACATCCATGATGGAAGAAATCAGCATCCACAGAGAGACACACCATCAAGTATTTTTGGGAAATACTGAGTTTTCTCAATTGCTTCTTCCCAGGAATTGTCCTTATTCCAGGAACATCCCAATTAACAGCCAAAGACATCTCCTACCGACTGCAGGCTTCCAAGGCCAAGTGTATCATTACCAGTGACACCCTGGCACCTGCAGTGGAATCTGTCCTGCCTGGCAGCCAGTTCCTGAAAAGTAAACTCCTTGTAGGCCAAGGGAGCAGGGATGGGTGGCTGAACTTCAAAGAGCTCCTTGCGTGAGTACCCAGCTCTCTCACCATCATGCCTGTGAGCTGAAGGGAGCTGTACCAGTCAGATGACATTGCTGAGGTTTGGGGGGAATTTTCAAAATCCAAATGAGTTACATTTCTCTGTCAACTTGCAGTATTGTGATTACATTGCATTAAATACAGATTCATGAAACCCAGGTTTTGGGAGCCAAGTTCAGGTACTTCAGCTTCTCCTTGCTGCTCAGCCCTGTGATTCAAAGTTTACTTGTGACAAGAAAAATGGATTCTCTAACTTTTCCTTGTGATATCTAATGCAACTATTTCTTTAGTAAGATTATATAATTCGGAAGGTTATTAATTGGTAATATTATTAAATTAAGTAAGATTATACCATTTAGGAAGAAAACAACACAGATACTGATTACCCGGTAGGAAACTGCATGTAGTGATTGCAGTGTATCATTTCTTCTCAAGGGTTGCATCTGCTGACCATCAATGTGTCAAGACCAGGAGTCAAGACCCAATGATAGTGTATTTTACCAGTGGCACTACAGGCTTCCCAAAAATGGTGGTGCACTCCCACAGCAGTTATGGCATTGGATTTGCAATCTCTGGCAGGTATTATCTTGCAGTTCCTCCCAGGCTGCTGACTAAGTGAGGTGATCAGCATTAAACTGAAGATCTGACCATGAAACTCCAGGAAATGTAGGATTTGCACCTTTCTCCTCATTCTCCTCTCATGGTAAAACTCTTGTTATTAAAAGCTTCTGGAAGACCCAGTTGAGCTCATCATGTGCAGAGCTGTGTCCCTTGCAGGGCTGAAAGCAGAGAAGCAATAAGGAAATTGTCCCTGCAGCCACAGCAGAGGAAGTCAAGCACACTCATGTTGGGCCAACATTCCCTGAGAACCAAAGCAACCTTGAGCCATTTCATTACACCTTAGGAGTCACACTTCAGCTTAAACCTATGGCTTGCTACTCAATTGCTTTCCCTGAAAGTTTTTTTCATCTCTGCTTTTTCATCAGGTACTGGATGAACTTGACTCCTTCAGATATAATGTGGAATACCTCTGACACTGGCTGGGCAAAATCAGCCTATGGCAGTGTTTTTGCACCATGGATCTGTGGATCCTGTGTCTTTGTACACCATATGCCACAATTTACACCAGAGGTTATTGCAGAAGTGAGTAACCCCCACATGCCAAGCAATCCAAAGGTTCCAGAATGCTTATTCTTCTTACAAGCTATTTTTCAAAAACACTCAGCTCTGTGATAGCCCTCAACATTGGCCTCTTGTATGGGTCACAAACCTCAACCTTAATCTTCCCAAGAATAATACTGGGAAAGCTCTGGTCTAGTTCCCTATCACCAACTAGGCTTGAGCCTGGAACACAGACACCTTGGAAAACCCAAAAAAATCCTAACTTACATCTACTGCTCTCACTGGTCCTTCATTTAAATGAGTGACTTTTTTGGACAGAAAATTCCATATTTTCTACAGGAGCTGAACTGCCTGGTGCAGCATTTTAATGATTTCCATCTTGCAGACATTTGAGCATGTAAATTGTGTTAATCACCTGTACATTTACAAGGTCAGACCCAGCATTACACTTTCTTTCCAGCACAATAACTTCCTGTTTTTCTAGACTCTCTCAAGATACCCCATCACCACCTTCTGCACGGCTCCCACCGCCTTCCGCATGCTGGTCCAGCATGATGTGAGCAGGTACAGCAGGAGGGGAGGGAGCCTGGGCTGCTCTGCTGGGGCAGCTCTGCATGCTGGCCTCCTTGGGCTCCTTGATTCTCTTCTTCAAGGCAATCTAAGGAGCACAACTTGCTCTCAGCAAAGAAGGCTCTCACTTTTGAGATGTGAGAATCATTAGCCACACCGGGGCTACTGGGGCTTTGAATAGACAGCACAGAGGAAACTCTGGGGGATAATTTTTAACTTGTCACTTCCTCTGAACTTAGGGTTCAGAGGTCAGTTTAAGTCAATGTTTTAGGCAGCATTGAATCAGGGAATTACTGGTGCACCATGGAGATGTTCTCATATGTTTGAGAATTAAGGGAGCAGTTAGAGGAGTTTCACATGCTGAGAATTATCTGGCAGCTGTTCCCACCAATTTAGTACTCTGTAAAATACCCAGTTTGTGAAAATTGGTTTGTGAGGAATTTTCACATCTTTGGTAAGGTCTTTCATCCTGACAAAAGCCAACTCAAGTTTAGCAGAGAGCTCAGGCTCTGTCTTCCTATTCATTCTTTCCTTCAATCTCAGGTGTACTTGGAAAGTCGAGGAACTCTGTTCATTTAAGGCTGTTCACTGTTCATTTTAGTAGTGAAGAAAATTATTTCATTTGCTCTTCCTCTCAAGCTACAAGTTCCCGAGTCTGAAACACTGTGTAACTGGAGGGGAAGCTCTGAATCCTGAAGTGTTTGAAAAGTGGAAAGTCCAGACAGGGCTGGTTATCCATGAAGGTTATGGCCAGACTGAAACAGTAAGTTTGCATTAATCCTTGCAGTATACCCATTCAAAGGTAACAAAACCAAAACCACAATATCCTTGATAATCAATGGAAAAGGTGAGAATCACTTATATGATTATAAAAAAAAATAAAATATGTAATTATGATTATACAGCTCCAGAATCAGCAAGCTGCATTTTTAATGGTTTAGACCTCTGCAAAAATAGAGACACTTCAGATCAAATAAGTTGTAGGAGATCCCTTTGTCATCTTTACTTTAAAAGAAATCTGAAAAAATAATTTGCTCCAGCTATCAGTTTGGCCTGTCTGAGGTTTTAATGGCAAATATTAAAACAGCTCACATCCCAGACTTCTCTGTAAGTGAACATCAACAAAATTATTAAGAACCACATCTCAGGCCTTCTCTCATTTTGCCCTTGAAATGGTCCCAAATTAATTGTCCCATGATTGAAATAAGATCTGTAATAATTTCACATCTGCTGCCCTGCAAAGTCAAGAGTTTGCTGGATAACCACTGGCTCAGACTCAACAAAACCAAGCTCACACAGCTCTGACCTGAAATGCCTCTCTGATGTACCCAAGAACCCCAGTTCAGCCCTTGTCACAACAAAGTCACAAGGGAGAGTCCTGGATAGTGCAAACAATTATAGAATTTACATGATGTTGCAACAATTTAAACAATCCTTCACAAATCTCTTCTGCAGGTGCCAATCTGTGCCAATATGAAAGGGATGAAAATCAAACCTGGCTCTTTGGGCAGGGCTGTTCCCCCTTACGATGTGCAGGTGCGTGGCTATGGGGCAGCTGTGGTGGCACAGGCAGGCAGTGCTGGCCGTGTCCCCTGTGTGCCCTGCACTGAGCTGCAGCAGATGCTGCTCTGGGCTGAGCAGAGCCCTCTGCTGTGTGTGACTCTCTGCAGATCGTGGATGAGCTCGGGGCTGTTGTGCCTGCAGGAGCAGAGGGCACCATCGCTGTGCGAGTGCAGCCCTCGCGCCCCTTCTGCCTCTTCTCCGAGTACTTGGTGAGCTGAGCTGCCCTGCTGGGTCTGGGTCTGCTCAGAGACTGGGGAGGGAGCCAGGGCAGAGTGCTGCCAGCAGCAGAATTCCATCCAGGATCCTCAGAAGGTCTCACTGGGTTACTCCAGGACTTTGAGCCTGGTCAGTGTGTGGTACTGCTGAGGTGCAGGACATTCTTAAGAAAACAACAGAATCAGGCACTTATTCTCCCCTGCAATTGTACTGTCACAATAAATAAGCTTTGGGGTCCTATCTATGTTTTCATCCTTTTCTGATCCCCCATAATATTTGGATAGCTATAGCATCCTTGAACAACAACTTGTGAGATGCAATTACTCACTAAGGGATAAGAAACTTCTACGAGTTCAATATTGTAACTTCTGGTTTTCACTATGTCTTGTTGTCAAAGAGTTTTCCTGTGTAACCAGAAGGTTACACTAGGTGTAGAGGTCCTATAGGTCAATGCAAATAATTAAGCTTTTCCTTCAGGTGACCTCATTTGAGTTTTGGTCACTCCAGTTAACGGTAAAAAGTTTATTTTGACAGGATGTTATTGAGGCAACCCCCTGCAAGGATAAATCATTTCCCTGAACAGAGTGGGTTACACATTTTTGTGGGCTACACATTTGCTGTGATGGATGAGCATTTTGATAGAGCATCATTTTTTCCCTCTAGAACAGAAATCTCTACATACACTCTTTAGTGTGTAGTGCTCTTTTCCACCTGTCACTTACTTCAGGCATCAAACTACTCATTAACATGGCTCTGAGTATTATAGTTGAATATATAAAACAGTATTGAAAACACTCATTTTGACAACAACTTAAAAAAATAATTTTATCATTTTTAGCACCACTGGAAAGGAAATGCATTATGTTTCCCTAATAATCAGATACCTTTCTGAAATGTTTGATTGTTGCCAGGATAATCCAGAGAAAACTGCTGCCTCTGTGCGTGGAGATTTCTATCTCACTGGGGACAGAGGCACTATGGATGAAGAGGGATATGTCTGGTTTGTGGGGAGAGATGATGATATCATTAATTCTGCTGGGTAAGGTATTTCCTTTCAGATTTCCTCCTGAAGGAAAATGGGAAGAGCATTGGAGGGAAGGGGCTGATCTTTGTGCTCCCCCAGGTACCGCATTGGCCCCTTTGAAGTGGAGAGTGCCTTGATCCAGCACCCAGCAGTGTCAGACGTGGCTGTTGTCAGCAGCCCTGACCCAGTGAGAGGGGAGGTAAAACAAAACAGACAAAACTTGTGAAAGAAATGCCCTTCCTTGTAATATCTTGGCAGATCTTACATTTTCAGGATGATTTCTTTGTTTGCAGGTTTTGATGTGTAAAACCAGTTTGGCTTTTCAACCTCATAATGACATGCTTTTGTATAAGCAATGAAATTTTGATTATTTCTTATTTGCCATAGTGGTAATATATCCAGAGTGTTTAAATTTTGTTTTACATTTTCCAACTTTGCAACATTTCTTTAAGTAATAGGGTCAAGATTTCCAGCTTTAATATGATATAATGTTAAGGGGGCTGAAAAAGGTGGAAATAGGGAAAAAATCCTCTGCTCTAGAATGGCACAGCACAGCATTCTGTAATAAACAGCTAATGGGAAGGGAAATTAAAGAAAAAGCTCACATTTTGCCATTCTGAATTTTGACACTTTTCACAACAAATGTATTCTACCACCTCTGGAAATCAATGGAATCTCTTCATTCTTGTGCCACAGGTGGTCAAAGCCTTCATTGTTTTAGCACCTGCTTTTCTCTCACATGATCCAGAAAAATTAATTCACGAGCTTCAACAACATGTCAAGAAGGTGACTGCACCTTACAAGTATCCAAGGAAGGTAAGCACAGCCCAGAAAGAAAAGCTCTCTCATTGTACCAGAAACTCAGCAGTTTTTGTTCTGCCTCATCTCTTTTTCAACAGCATTCTGACCAACACTCCAAGCAGAGTTAGATAAAGTGAAAGTAGGTGACAGGGTCTGTTGGGTTGGCTGTGTGTGCTAGAAAGTGCCTGGAGGGAGGCAATGGTCATGAAATTTTATTTCATGAGCAGCCAGTCTTTCTTTCCTGGAGCACTGGGGTTTTCACAGCAGCTCATTCAGTCAGCTTTTCATCATCCCAGCCTTGGCTGGGCAGCTTTCCATCCTTTTACCTCCAACCATAATGAAAGTGTGTCTTTCCTTCAGCTGAGAATTTAACCAGAATGGGGTTTTTTGCCTTTCAGGTGGAGTTTGTTCAGGATCTGCCAAAGACAACTACTGGGAAAATCCAGAGAAAAGTTTTAAGGAGCAAAGAGTGGGCAAATGTATAAAAAGAGGAAGAGTGATGTGGAAAAACAAAGAAAGAAAAATTCCATTACCTGCAGCAACCATAACACATCCAACATGGCACGTGTTTATGACCCAGAACACTTGGAAATATTGGGAAAATCAAACTGTGGAAGAAAAAGTAGAAAACACTCATATGGCTTGAGGATATTGCTATTGGAACCACTTTTGCCATTGACCAACAAATTTCCTGAAGGAAGGACTTGCAAGTTAGACAGACACAAGTGCATACAAAGATTTCATTTTACTGGATATAAACATATCCAGTAAAAAATATATAAACATATATAAACATATGTATAAATAGCTTCCTTACCAAAAAAAAAAGTGTAACTACAACTCAAATACATACAAATAAAAGAGAAATTGATTAAAATAATCTTTGTCCTGTGATGGGTACCAGCAGCACATTAATATATTCTTGTCAATAACTACCACTGTAACATTCTCAAATTCTGTCAGAGTGGAAGGAAAAAGACATTTCTTTTTAAATGGTTAAAGTTGAAGAAGACCCAAAATGCTTTAGGTTAAGGTGCAAATTACCCACAACTAACAATGGTGTAAATGATTACAAGAAAAAAGTTACTCCACAGAAGGAGCTTTGCTGATTGGTCTGGTTTGTGCCACATTCTGTTCTTGCTACTCCAGAAGAAGTGAGCAATAAATTCAGAAGGGTTTCACTGCAAAACCTTCATGAAGGAGTGCCCAGGTCTCACATTTCCAGGGAATCTTCTCATATGGGAAACATGTCCTAACAGGTGAGTGGAATGAATGGAGGATCTCCAATGTCCACAGCAGACAGGTCAGGAGAAGGAGCAGAAAAGTCTCTGTCAAACTCAGGGGCTGCATGAAGAAATGAAGGTTCTTGGGGCTGATGGGAATGGATGGATCAGTAACTGCTGAAGCTAAAGCTGTGAGATTCTTGATGGAAGTAGTTGGGAAACATGCAGAGAGAAAAAGGAACAGAGAATCAGGTACTGAATGTATGAAGCAGGAACATTCTTCTAATGCAAAAAATAACATCTGATGTTGTGTTTTAGTATGGAGAGTTGTGGGCAATTAATTTAAAATTAAAAAAAAAGGGAAAGCAGGATAGAGAACTTAACATTTAATTAGCATGTTAAAACCATCAGTCTGGCTCTGACTAACCCAAGTGACTTTAATGAAGAACTCATTAATTCATAACTGGATTATCTTTGGATAATCTCAATATTAATTTTCTTTTTTTTTTTTTGTTGGTTTGGTGTTTGTTTGCTTGTTTGTTTTTTGTTGCAGGATTCATAGCAACAGTTCTGCAATTTTGTTGTATAGTCTACAGCATCTAGACACATAATCTTCTGCCATGAAGTTGCTGTTTAAATTACAGAGTTTAAAACTCTTGAGGACTCTGAAGCCTCCTAATAGAACTTTCCATGGGCACCCCAGGCTGCTCTCCTCTGATGTATATTCCCAGTATGAGTCCATCAGACAGGGCAAACAGGAGATACCAAAGCACTTTAACTTTGCAAGTGATGTGCTGGACAAATGGTCTGAGATTGAAAAGGTAGGTGACCTTCTGTTGTGCCAATGAAATACTTTAATTTTAAATTTCATTTGGAGTAAGATGGGGTTTTGGGTTTTTTCTTTATAAAAACAACCAGTCACCACACCAAATTTGCATAATGAAATTATACCAAAGTTCATTCTTTCTTGCTTTATTTATTGTTATTTTGTAGGAGCATTAATGCATAGTGTAAGGCTTAAATTGAAATAGGATCCAGATGAGGGCTTGGGTCTAGAGACAATTAGACAGGTAAACATTTCAGAATCAGAGAAGGAGAATCTATTTGGGATACCTGAGCTTGATGAATAGCAAATCTCAATCCTTTAAGGACAAGGAAAAAAAAGCTTCTATGCCAGCTGTCAAATACTCAGATCTTCCATAATTTAGAGATGTCTGTGCATTATTATTTCATAGTCCTTCAGAAGAAAATCTTTTATGTTTGAATTCCTGTGTTTTATAGGCTGGAAAGAGACCATCAAACCCTGCTTTCTGGTGGATAAATGGAGAAGGAGAAGAGGTGAAGTGGAGCTTTGAGGAGCTGGGGCTCCTGTCTCGGAAAGTGGCCAACATGCTGACTAAAGAATGTGGGCTGCAGAAGGGAGACAAGCTGATCCTGATCCTACCACGAATTCCAGAGTGGTGGCTGGTCAATGTGGCTTGTATGAGAGCAGGTCAGTGAGCTAAAAGGGTGGGTACAAATCAGTTGAGAGAATCAAGAATGGATATGATTTAGCAAGGGAAAATGGTGTAATAATCCAGTCTAGCTGCCAGGCAGTCCTGAAGGATTTTCACTAGGGACCATAGGAGAGGTAGTTTGTGCAGTGAGCAGGAAGATGCTAGAAGTCAGGGAAGAGCCATGGAAATCACCAGGCAGATCCACATTTCATTCCTGACAGGAGAGCACAGGCATCTGCATTAATCTAATCTGTTTGGCTGGGGAACACCAGGTCAAATCTGTATGGGAGATCAGTTTGGGAATAACTAATAGCTTAGGTTCTTAGAAAACAATCAGATGTAGAAAAAACACAAAGTGACTTTATCTCTCTTCCAGGCATTATCATAATCCCAGGAACATCCCAGCTATCAGCCAAGGACATACTGTACCGGCTCCAGGCCTCCAGGGCCACGTGCATCATCACCACTGACAAACTGGCTCCTGCAGTGGACTCAGTGGCACCCCAGTGCCAGCTCCTGAAAACCAAGCTGATGGTGTCCAAAGGCAGCAGGGAGGGGTGGCTGAACTTCACTGAGCTCTACCAGTGAGTGGGATTAGTGGCACTGCACTCACCAGGACAAAGCAGACCTGATCCCACAAGCTCAACTACAACAATTGAAGTTATAATTGCATTCTCCTTTTTACAGAAACCAACCTGCTGACCATTCCTGCATCAAAACAAGCATCCAAGACCCAATGATTATCTTCTTCACCAGTGGAACCACAGGTTCTCCAAAGATGACTCAACATTCCCAGGGGAGTCTTGGTTTCAGACCCCTTTTAAGTGAAAGGTATGAAAGAGTTAAGCCTGGTTGAACATAAGATAATTGCAGCTGCATAGTAGAACTATTGTAAAACAATTCAGAATAAGAAATACCAGTGAATATTAATCCCTTATCCCTTTGAAATCAGAGTAAAAACCACATCAAATTGCTAAGGGTTAGGATTGCCCCTAATGTGTCTCAATCTTCCAATTAATACCTCTTACCCTCTTTTTGGGCGTTTTTCATTAACTTTTCTTTATTTTTTTTTCCTGTTCTATCAGGTACTGGCTGGATTTTACTCCCTCCAACACGATATGGAACACAGCAGACACAGGATGGATACTAACTTCAATTGCATCTTTTTTTGATCCTTGGGTTTTTGGATCGTGCATCTTTATACATAACTTACCACAGACTGACTCAGCAGTCATCCTAAATGTAAGGGGAAAACTCATGGAAACGTGTTCATCTGCAGAAAGCATGTCAAAAACACTTTACTCATAGCTGGTAAACAAAAATCATCCAAAAGCAGCATTAAATGCCTGCCATTCATTTGAGTGACTGTGGCAATAATATCAGTGGGTATTAATGCAGAAATTAAGTGTTTCTCTGCCCATACCTACCAAGATGAAAGTGATGTAGACAGAGGAGGAGCTGTTCTGGCCATGCCCCAAGCTGTGGGATCCTGGTGTTAAAATGGGATTTTTACAATCTCTGCATTTGCACCAACTGCAGGAGGGTTCCTCCCCCAACAGAGGGTGTGGTGCTTTTACACATGGGACAAATCTACTTCTCCTTTCACTGTCACCTGTTTACTGTCTCTTCCCAAGGCAGATTTTGTCTGGGCTTTACATCCTTCTTGTTGTTTAACCCTCTAGACTCTCTGCAGATTCCCAATTGATGTCCTGGTTGGTGCTCCAACATTGTTCCGCATGCTGGTGCAAAATGATCTCTCCAAGTAAGTAAAAAAAATTACTCACTATTGTTTAATTTACACTAATAAAATTTATTGATCTCCTGTATCTAACTGCTTGACCCAAAATATGTCAATAATTTAGTTTACAATATCATTCACAAGACTATAATGCAAAATTTGAGTTTGCTGAGTTTTTGATTAAATAGAGAAATTTGATGTTTTCCCTCAGAAATTATTAAATACTTTGTCATGATTTTTGTTTACCCCATAAATTGTCCACACTTTGGGAAGGACCTAGAAAGTGCATGTCAGCATTACTGTGAGGTAATTATTTGTTGTGGCAGCTGTAGCTCAGCCCCTGCTCCAGTTCTCACTGCCTGTCCTTGCTCCTTCCTTCCCTCTTGAACCTTCTCACTTGGCCTGTTGCAGAGGGTCAGCAATCAGGGCCCTGGCTCAGCACATCAGTATTTGGTTATTTATAATCCCAGCTGGCTTCAGCAGAAATTGTATTTTTCACATGTTTAACTCACTCTGGCAGTGAGTTGGGCACAGATATTCCTGTGTAGGAGCAGAAGGATCAGAGCCCCTCTGATTTCCCCACCTTGTGGCACCAACTCTCCCAGCAAACAGCTCTCCATGGTGCTCACCCTGTGTGCTCCTGGCCTCCCCCTCTAGATTTGAGTATTGCCTTTCATGTTTTTAACTCCCTGTGAAGGTACAAATTCATGAACCTGAAGTGCTGTGTGAGTGGAGGGGAACCACTGAACCCAGAAGTGATGGAGCAATGGAGGAGCCAGACTGGGCTGGACATCCATGAGGTGTATGGCCAGACTGAAATGGTACATCCCTAGGGACAACAGCCTGTTAAATCTTTGGAATTCCTTTTTGCTGTAAGGTTTGTTTTGTAAGAACACAGTCTGTTTCCTCCTTCACCTTTCTGTGGGTGTTTCAGTTGTTCACTTCCCTGGTAACCTCTGAAAAACTTCCTTTCATGGCTCTCCCCACAGAACCTGCCAGAAATTTTGGGAGGGAATGTGCTCTACAAATGTCCTTAAGATAATTCCAAGTAACAGTGACAGCCAAGAGGGCAGAGTTTGAACCTAAGGGAAGAAGACTGGTTAGCACAGGACATGAATTTTTCACAGAAAATGGAACAGGATTCTTTCAGGGGATTTTATGATTTTGCTTAACTGTACTATACAGCACTGATATCTAGGATCCTATGAATCTTAATTTCTTATTTTGGAATTGGTCTGGAAAGTACATTTAATGAATTGTAGCAATTTTCTATTGCAAAACTTTGGTTTATTTTGACTTTTACAGGGAATAATCTGCTGTGTTGGTAAAGGAATGAAGATTAAACCTGGATCAATGGGGAAAGCAGCTCCCCTTTATGATGTTCAGGTTTGTTGATTGCTCTTCGGATTCTGTCACGAGGGATTTTTTGTTTGGTTGGATTTGTGAGTTTGTTTTTCCATTGGACTAAAATAAAAATTGTTTTTCATCCTAGATCGTTGACAAAAATGCCAATATCCTGCCTCCAGGACAACAGGGGGAAATTGCTATCAGAAGCAAACCTATAAGACCACTTGGTTTTTTCTCTGAATATTTAGTAAGAACTTCATTTTATTCCTCACCACCACTACCAATTTCCCCAGAGGCTCTCCAATTGCAATAGTGGTCCTAAAGGCTGGGCATTTTTCACCATTTAATTATTTACTAACAGAGTAATTTGCTTATTTGGATTGGTGGGTGTTAGAAAACCCATTTTATTGTATTTTATAGCAATATCAGTACATCCTTGACTGAAAAATTAACATTTGATGTTATGTGTGCTATAGCATAATGTCTAGCTAATGCATGCTCAAATTCTAAACTACTGCTTGTAAACCACTTTAAGGATAACCCCAAGAAAACTGCAGAAAGTGAACGTGGAGATTTTTATGTGACTGGAGACAGAGGGTCTGTGGATGAAGAGGGATATTTCCAGTTCATTGGCAGAGATGATGACATCATCATTTCCTCAGGGTCAGTCTGCCACTCCATATTCTTACATGTTGCATCCTGCTGAGCTTCTGACATCACAATCCTGTACTGACCCCTTGACTTTGCAATACTTGCTGTTCTTATCACCCTTTCACAGACCTGCAGTACCATCTTGGTGATGAAACTGGATCCACTTCCCCTGCAACATCTCGTGTGTTTGAACAGAGAATGAAAACTTCAGCTGGCAAAGGAGAGATTACCTAGTTTATTTTTTGACTAAAATTGAAGGAATCTCTATTGGATTCAAAGAGCTTTAGAAACATTAATTTTTAACATGTTGAAATAACTTGATATTGTATGATGTGATACCATAACTTATCACAGCTGCAGGGTGGGATGGAGCTCCAAGGAGAGAGAACAGATGGAGAAATACCCACAGCCCCAGCACTCCTCTGCCACAAAACCACCATGAAACACTTTCCCATTTTGTCTAAAGCTTTCATGGCTGTTTGTTGACTTGTTCTGGCTTTTTCTTTTTTTTTCCTCCAACATGAAAATTAAAAACATTCTGTATTCTTTTTTCCAGCTAAAAATGAAGAGCCAAATCTCATTTTTATTTTTCCTTCCCTAGGTATCGCATTGGGCCATTTGAAGTAGAGAGTGCCCTGATAGAGCACCCAGCTGTGGTAGAAACAGCTGTTGTCAGCAGCCCTGACCCCCTCAGAGGAGAGGTAAGGATGCTAACAAGAAAATTTCAATCCAAGACATCTCCTGGTCCCTGCCTATCGAAGAATTTACTCTTCCCTCTTATTTGATCCTGTCTCTGTCTTCATCTCTGTCCTTTTCTTTCACTCGAGAGGATGAAAAATCTGCAGGTCTCATCTCAACAGGATTTCCCAGTTTTAAGGCTGAAATTCTGGGAGTTCTAAGCTTGGAATTCCCAGGATTTTGGGGCTGAAATTCCCAGGATTTTAAAGCTAAAATTCCCAAGATTTTCAGGCTGAAATTCTGAGACTTCTAAGCTTGGAATCCCCAGGTTTTTGGGGCCAGAATTCCTGGGGTTTGAGTCACAATATTCCCAGGATTTTGGGGCTGCAATTCCCAGGATTTAGGGGATGAATTTCCCAGATTTTGGGGCTGGAATTCCCAGATTTTCAGGGCTGAAATTCCCACAGTTTTGGGGCTGAAATTCCCGTGGTTTAGGGCTCTGTATTCCTGGATTTTGAGTCCAAATTTTCCAGGTTTTTGGGGCCAGAATTCTTGGGGGTTTGGGGCAGGAATTCCCAGGGTTTGGGTCTCAAAATTCCAAGCCCTTAAAAACAGATACTATCAAAGTACTTTTGTTAATTCTACCTTACAGGTGGTGAAAGCATTTGTGGTTCTGTCCCCAACCTTTTCATCCACAGACCTGAAGAGTTTAACTCGTGACTTGCAGGATCATGTCAAGAAAACTACTGCTCCATATAAATACCCTAGAAAGGTAAATATTTCTGAGGAGAAACTTTAAAACAAGGCACCCTTCCCTAAATCTCAGGAGAATTAACATTTAGATTTTCATTATTCAGCTGAGAGACAGCAGTAAAGATTCATCTAGACTAGAGACTCCAGAAGACCTTTCCTAAATAACATTAGTTTACATTGTTTTTCATGCATTTGTGTAAAGTACTCGTTCAAACTTCTCAAAATTTTCTAGGTTTTGAATATCCCAGGTAGATCTTCATGTTCTTAGTCAGACTCACAATCATAATTCTCTGTTTTGTGTTTAACCTTCAAACAAGCACTTGCCAGTGTCTTTAGGGTAACACATAACTCAATCTGAGTAAGATTTTATCTACTGATCATCACAACTAATAAACATCCACCACCCCAGGAGAATACACTTGATGTTTCTTAGTAATCCCAGCACCACAGAAAAAGAGCTACTGCAGTGCCTTAGCTAAGTTGAGCAGAACTCACAGAACTAAGAACCATTAAAGACTTTTGTGCTGTAACATCTTTTTTTTCTTTCTTTTTGTCATTCATCTCTGACCTCTGATGCCATTCAGGTATTTTCCCTTTGCTGTGAGTTACAGTTCCCAGTCTGGTCAGCTCAGAGGCAGCTGTACAGATGTTTGGCTGTCTAGGCAGACAAAGAGAGACGGTTTCACAAGTGGTTTGGCTTGGATTTGAGGCAGGCAGCTCTTACTGATGGGAATCCTCTCAGTTTTTCCATATTAGCTTGGAGAACCTTGGAAAACCAAGCCTGCTGCATTGCTTTCTCTCTTTATTTTATCTAGGTGGAATTTGTCAAAGAGCTGCCAAAGACAGTCACTGGGAAGATCAAGAGGAATGAACTGAGGGACAAAGAGTGGGGAAGGGTATAGCATTGTTTGGAATTCAACAAAACTTCTTCCATTCCATTAGAGCAACATACATTTTACTACTATAACTGACCTCACTCTGATCAAAAAATACAGGTAACATCAAGATGTGATATTTGTACCTCCTTGCAGAGTTTCCAATACCAGTATCTGACTGAATTGTATTATTCTGGTGAAAAATAAATTTTTCAATAGACAACTTCAACAGCCTTTCCCTTTGAGACCTCCTCACCACCCCTCTTACAGCCCAGCTTCTATTAGATGTCATTCTTGAGAGACAGTAAAAAAGATAATGCCTACATTTGAAAAGGTATTTTACATTAAATATATTTGATTCACTATTTCCTGAGAGTTTATTCTGACATCCAAAACTTATGGAAAGGACATGGTGACTGGTATGGTCCCTACATGTGTTCCAAAAATGCAACATTATGAAGAGGTTGCAAAAAAAAAAAACATTTTTCCTGGTGCATAGTGGCAGTAAAAGCCCTAAGAATGCATTGTTACAGATGGGATATTAGCAGTTTTATTGGATAGGTTCAAAATCCACATTTTTGGTGGTAGGATGAGAACCATGTGCAGGTGCCTTTCTCCTGAAAGCATCTTGCCCAAGCACTAGCCAGGAGTGCAATTCTCAATGCAAGGTTGGAAATATTCTGAAAAAGATATGAACATAAGAGCCCATCTTTTGCTTTAAAAACCACTCTGAGGTAAATGAAATAAGAAATGGAGATTATGTTCAGTGTGTGAGAAATAATCCCTTAATAGATGATGCTGTCATGCATATTGAGAAACCAGTAAGTTGCAGAAATTCACTGTATGTAGTTAATGTTGCACATATACATATATACAGAGTGTATAAATATAAGTTTTGTGTATGCATTTGGCATGTAAAATTGCTCTGCTTGCATTAGTAAGAAAGTTAATATTTAGTTTTATGTCTTGAAATGCTTAATACATTTCCAGGATGGGTTTGGAACTTGGTCCTGCAGATTTTCTGGACTGTGATTTTTGTGACTTTGAGTGATTTGTTTTAGCCAGTCCATTGAGCCAGAACATTTTATAAGTGATCTACAACTTCATCTCCTTTCCCACAATACCAAAGGTTGGAATTAAGCTTTAATGAAAAACAGAGCAGCCTTTAGATGAATTTGGGTTTAGTTAGTCAAAAGAGTTTGAGATTGTTGATATAAAACCAACTCTTCTACTAATACTTGATCTGGGTCTAAATAGTCATCCTGTAAGAATAAAAAATGAACACAATTTATAAAAGCAATGTATGCAAGCTTGTCTGTTTAAAAAGAGTTTGTTATTGAAAAGATGAGTAAGAGAAGGGATAATTTGCCAAGTTTGGCCATCACATTCAAGTGTTAGATTTAAGATTCAGACCAGAACTCACCATCCCTGTCTGATCTTCCACCAGCTGGGGCAGAGCAAGGAAGCTCAGCAGCTGATTATTTGTTAATGGGTTCCTTTACAGTCCTTAAAATCAAAAATAAAGTTGTCTTCAAACACAATCTCACAGGCTTCCAGTGAATGTAGAAAATTAAATCCCCCATGAGAGCAAGTGGTTTGTTTAATGTGATTCTACCAGAAGAAAAGTGAACAAAATAAGGTTGTGCTCAAACCTGGCTGCAGAAGGGTTTTAAACTTCCTTTTTCCTGTATTACAGCTTTTTTCTGAGAGATTGATTTTCTTCTCATTCATTCTGTCAGAACAGAGGGAAAACATGTTGGATATTTAAAATGTAATGCCATTTTTGGACAGAATAACAAGAAATTGGATTAGATCTTTAAGTGAAATTTTTAAAAAAAAAAACGTTGAAAAATATAATCTGGACACAATTTCAACATCTGATTCTTTTAAAGGACATTCAGATTTCAAATGTGAGTTCTTTTTGGAAAAGCAATCTAATTTGAAGTGAAGTAATAATATTTTTAAAGTAATCCACTTATTCCATGTAAGTAATAAATTTTAAAATATATTTTTAAATATAATCTAATAATGAACTTCGACATTAATGATTTTAAAGCAAATTTAAAAGTATAATCCTAGGTTTTTGGTACTGTTGTGGGCTTTAAACAGACCTTTCTAGACTTTCCCTGAGCCCTGGTAGTGGCACAGATTGTTCTGGGAAGGGCTGGCTCAGTTTTCCTCTCTGTGCAGCACAGCCTGCTCACTCTGCACATTGGGTCAGACACTTTGCCAACATGTTCTTGCCTTTTTGCAAGAATAACCTGGACCTGGCCAGGAATAAAGGAATAAACTGGTGAATTCAAACATTTCTGTTTGATGTGTGAGCAGGAACCTTGCACCACACAATCCCAATTGTTCCACTGGTGTGTTTGTCCTGCACTACTGGCTTGAGGAATTACTGAGTCAGCCAATTTATACTCCTTATTTCTCTAAAACAGAAATTATTCTTTTTGTTGGGCATTGGGAGTGATGTGCTACCTGCCAACTAAATGCTAAAATGAGCTCAAAGCTTTTAAATTTGCAGGCTTGGCACAGCAAAGGAGCAGAGTTTGGGATGAAACTGCTAAGTGGTGGTGTTATTTCCCAGTACTGACAATTTGGGGTTTGTTCAATAACTGTCAAATATCTCTGGGAACATTTAGAGGAAGAAACTGAGAAACAGAGTGATGTTCTTTGCTGCTGAGCTAGTCACCAGAACATGCTCATCCTGGATTTTGTATATTCCAGCATCCTGTTCCTGTCAGTGTGAACAGGACAACCTTCTGAATGAGGCTGGAAGATACACATTGCTGCTCTGCTCCTTTGAAATATTTCTAAAGCAATTTATTCTCTATAACTTCAAATGTACAGGGGAGAAAAAGGTTTTTGAAAATAGTGAGAAGAGAGAAAAATGGACTGGTCCTTATTTTTATATCTACAGTGCTGCTACTGAAAGCCACAACATATATAACTCTGTGCCAAATATTATTTTGTGAGAATGTTTTTTAATCATTGCTGGTGATCAGACTTCCAGGTCCAGCCTGGGTAGCATAGAGTTTCATGATTAAATATAATCAAGGATTTCCTGGACTGAGGTGTCAGTTCAGACTGTGAGATGTTTCCATAACAGTCAAGCCATCCCAAGGTTATGGGCACAGCAGAGGTTTAGATCATCCCTGCTAGGTCACATCTCACATTTCTTGTTTCCTCTCTGCAGCCCTTGCACTTCACACCATGCTGCTCCAGCACTTGATTCACAAGATGTAAATAGTAGCTGAACTCTATGACCAAGGCTGCACTGAGCACAAAAACACCATTGAACCAGGAAAAAGAAAAAAAAAAAAAGATAAAAAAATAGAAAAACAGCAACAACAAGAAGCACAGGGTTATTTATCTTGGATTTTCCTGGTTGTGCTGTAAATCCCCCACACACTACCCAAAGATACCTGCTGGTAGCAGGAGCCTGGGGAAACAGCAAATGTGCTGTGTAGTAAAACTGCTGGTGACCTTTCAGAATTAATTGTCTGGCTAATTAACACAAGGCCAGGTGAGGCTGTGCCAGGAGGGTTCTGCAGGGGATCTCACCTCTTGCACACCCTTTAGCTCTGTGATGGATATTCCTTTGCTTTCCAGCTACAAAGCTCATTATTGTCTGAGGTCAAAACCAGAAAACAAATGTACAAAATGCTGTGTCCATTGCACTAATCTAAATGAATCTGAGCTTGCACCACTGAAACCAGAGGAGAGTTGAGAATTTATTTCTTTAGGAGCAGAAATGGAAAAGGAGATGAAATTAAATAAAGAGCTGGGTTTCATGTCCCAAAAAGTGTTTAATGTGCTCTCTGGGCTATGTGGTCCACAAAGAGAAAACAGTTTTAGTGATTGTTCCTCAAATCCCAGAGCTGAGCATAGCTTGTACTCAAACAGGTGAATTGTGTATTTCCTAGTGGTCTGTAGATTGTTTGCTACTTTCTATGCCAGAAGTTAACAATTCATTGAGCAATTATTATTGCTCCTGAGGTGCTGCATCCAAGTGCAGCCTCTGAAAACAAAACTGATGGTGCCTGAAAGGGGCAGGGCTGAACTTCAGCACTCAACTAAGTGCCTTCTGCCTAAACCCTGTCAGAGTTCTCTCCAGCAGAAATTTCCTCATGTTTGAACACTCTTTACACTCTTATCTCATTAATGAATAAGATACTTCTAAGGGTGTAGAAGAGGCAATTTATTCTCTTTTTTCTATAGAGAACCAATATAACAGCCAAACTGCTAATTATAAAATAAGTATCCTTATGATGTCTAGATGTATTATATAAAACCATAAAACAGCACAAAGTGGGCAGGAATTACTTTTATTGACAGCTGCAGCCTATTTACTCCCTAAAAGGTAAATATTCTTTACATTCAAAATTATTGCGTATTTCTAAAACTTGACAATGCTACTGTGAAAGGCTAAAAAGGGTACTGTAAAATGAATTTAATGTCTTCAGGAATCCTCTAGAAGGTCAGGATAACTGCCCTGACTTCCCTTCTGCCCATGGGAGTGCTGAGCTGGAATTCCTGGCAGGAATGGGCAAAGTTTGCATGCCAAGCCAACATCAATCCTGGCAGAGCATTTTTCATGTTTTTTACATGCCACACCATGTAAAGGTAAGAACACCATGCCCACAATGAACAGTTACTCATGTTTCATGTTGTTTTCCAGGCAGGCCACAAAATTAAACCTCTCAGATTTACAGGATTAGCTGTTTTAAGATGGCATAAGCACAGGGTGATTGCTCTTTGAATAGGAATATAATACAGGAAGGATTTGCAGCATGATTCTTTTGGGCACAGGATATTACCTGCTGCTTCCAGTCAGTGGCAGTTACTGGTGTTACTTAAAGCTCTCCCCTACTGTATTTCATAACTGAAATGATAAAGGAACTGAATTACATGAAAACTCATATTTTAATTACACAGCTGTGACCCTCAAGGCAAGTATTGGAAAACATCTGAGGCTGTGAGATTGGCTTCTTCTTAAAAGAAATTATCTTCAGGTTTCTCAAGGCAATCTGAGTTTTAATCTGGCACAAGGGGAAGAATGAATCTCCAGGTCAGGGTTTCACACCAAGGGATGATCCTTGAGTAAAAGTCAGCATTAGCACAAATTTAGTGCACCACATTCCACCATCACCTCTTCAGCTGATGCCTGGGCACTGCAACATCTTTCCTCAGCACTGACACTCACAGCAATTTTTTGGCTTTTCATGCAATAGTAATAATAATGTTTTATAGTTCATCCAGGAAGGTTTGAATTCAAAGCACTGAAGCACTGTCTGACCATGGAGCCCAAAAGTGATGGCAGAGTGGAAAAGCCACAGAATTAATGTGCAAACAATGAATGTGCAGAAAGTGCAAATTGTGAAAAATCAGGCACACAGGTCAGTGAGTGAGAGGAGGAAAGAAAATAAAACCTCCCACTAATTACCAGAGTTCTGTCCTTAGAAGGTAAGCAGGCTGTCATGAATCATGATTACCAACATCAGCCACCAATAAACATTCACAGTTGGCTTTTGTGTCTGCTCTCAGCTGGTTCTTTCCTTTGTGTGACTCAGACATTGATGTTTTTAATCCACACACAAAAATCTTCCAAAATTCAAAGAAAACACCACGGGACATAAGAAAGCAGGGTTTTAATAAATGGGTTGCAAGGGACACAGGACTAGGGAAAACAGTCATCTTTTTCCAATTTTTGAAATTATTTTGAAAGAAGAGGAAAATATAAATTATGAGAGACTTGAACACGTCCTTTTCATTAAACCAAGACAAGTAACAAATTGTGTTTTTCCAGGTAAATCTTTCCCCATTAGCAATGCACAGGCTTCTAGGCTAGAAATAAAATACTAAAGCTAGAAAGTTCTGCAAGAAGCATACTCAAAATCCTGTTGGAAAGCAAGTTATAGCTGCACTGGTTTTGACTGGTTTTTAGGAGTCCCAGGGACAGTTCACTGTAACAATAAGACAACAGAAAGACTCACTAGCTTTATTTTCAATCTGAAACAAAATTAATACCATAAAGCCACAACTGTACCAAAAATGAAAATTTAATTCCCCTTATCTAGTATAGTATAATGGAAAATTTCCTTCATAAGAAGCTTCCAAGCAGTATTTAAATTCAAACTTTGAGACTTAAGACAAAAAGTAAAACCAGAAACACTTTATAAAATCCCCCAAGGATTGAGTCTTTGGAAAGAGCAGCAAAAGGCTATCTGCAGGAAATTAGTCAAAAGGATTCCATTCAGTGACTACAGCATTTACTACAAACCAGTAAGTGCTGCATTCACAGCTAATGTAAACACACGTGTAGTTTTTGATAAAACCATCAGCAATGCCTGCACTGTACTTCCACTGTTCTAAAACAGTCCAATCTTTTACTCCAAATCATCTCATAATATTCAAGTATTTATATATAACAGTTCTTCCCATTCATGTCAAGACAGCATATCCTTGTGTTTTTATAAATATATGTATAAAACCCTCCATCAAATTATTGTATTTACCTCATTCTGTTGTTCATACAGAAAAATGTTGCTGAGTTCTGCAGCTGTCAGCTCACTTCCTTCCCAAAACCCTCTGTAACCAACTCTTTTCCAGATCTCTCACTTCTGACAGTAACTGCTCAGAGCTGCTTCTGTGCTGCCTTTTGGCTTCTGCAGCCTCCAGGTGTAACAGAGTTCAGACATGTCACATCTACATCACATGCTTGTGTGGCAGGTACAGGAAATGCAGAACACAGCTGCAGGACAGCAAGCTCCACCAGAAAGGTGATGCACTCTTGAGCACCCTTGCATCTGCTGAAATGTCAGTTCTACCTGCAATGAGCATTACAATTCTTACACATGTGAATTTTAAAACCAGGACTTCAAAACAAAACCCCTTCTCCTCATTCCTACACCCTTTCAGAATTCTAGGGCAACTTTTTTTATGTGTTTGGAGTATGTTTACCTTTCCCTTATATCACATTTTCTACACTGTCAGAGCATCATTGCCCTTGGGCTCAGATTCTATTTCACTTTGATTCTTGTTCTCTTCTTTTACTTCTTTAGAGCTCTTCTCCTCCTCCCCAGTTTCTGCTTTAACTACCTCTGAATTCTGTTCTTCTGCCAGGCTTGATGGGTTCTGCTGTGCATCTTCTTTGCTGCTCTTCACCACCTCCTGCAGGTTGTATTTTCTGAACAGAACATAGTCCCTCACCACACTTAAGCAACAGACGGTTTTTATTATTTCCACCACAACTGTGTATTGTGGATTGTTAAGATCAACCTTGTTTTCAGGATTGAGGCTGCCCACAATTCCTGTAAAAGAAGATGCAATTTAAAAGATGCTGGAAAAACTGTTTAAGAGCATCAGTACTTGCAGTGAAATTATTTTTCAGTTCCTTCAGTCCTACTGATGGAATATTCTGCATGTCCTGCTCTGTTCTGCTATTTTAGGCAACTACAAAAACAACTGGCTACAAATGAGGGGGATCTTGCCTTCTCCTTCTTACTTTTTATCCATTCAATAAACTACTCCAGAAAGGTGGAGCTACTATATGAGTCAAATATTGAACAGAAACATTATTATTTCAATACAGCATCCAGAGAGAAAGCCTAAGAGCAGCCATTTCCAAGCACATATAACTGATACCACAAATTATATTCAACACTGTTCCCTCTTCTGCTGATAGTCTCTTATGACATCAACACCAACAAGAAAAACTGATGTCAAGCTTTTTTTAAGTCTTAGAGAAGCTTTTAGAATTCAGCATAGAGGTTTTAAGCAACAGATGTCTAAGTCCATTATGACCTCTTTTAATAGTCTGACCCATGTTGTGCATGCAATATATTTGTGCATGTAAACTTGTTCTGCTTCATGTGAGATCCATACATACCTGCCAGTTCCTTAATTACTTCTTCCCTACTCATATGGCTGTTATTACGAGCTTTGTAAACAATCTGAAAAGTACCCTTGTTAGGGGCTTTAAACCAAGGCTCAAAAAACGTTTCTGTGTATTTTTTCATATCTTCCATAAAAGCCTTGCAAGTTCCAGAAATGGGCAGCATGCGCAGAATCACTCTTGTTTTCTTCTTTTTAGTGGTGTGCATATCCTTTAGTATATGATGCACCAGGTTCTCAGGTTCTACAAGAAAAACAGTTGGGGATGAGCAACAAATTGAAGGCATTATCCATCCCCTTCTACACAATAAGCTGGGAACTTGGCTGCACTGCTGTCAGCCTCAAATCCTTCTATGTAAAGCACTGTTTTACTATACCAACACTAAAATATCAAAGATTGTTTTGTCAAAGCAGTTTCCTCTCACTAACAACAAAATTCAGTGGCACAGCCAAAGGGAAGGGAATTGTTTTGATATCCAGGTGTGGCTTCAAAGCCACGCTGTGTGACCTTTCTCTAGCAGTGCTGAGAGCAGCTGGCAGCACTCAGCGTGAGTCAGCCCCACCTATGCCCTGCGTTCTGATGAACACCACGTTGTTGGCACCGCTCTCCACCGACTGGAAGCGCCGCAGCTTCTGCTCGGTCGAGGCACGGATCTGGCCAACCTCCTTCTTCAGAGCCGCCTCCACATCATCCTCATCCTCCTCCCGGTCGCTTCCAGACAGCCTCTCCTCGTGATCTGAAAACTTCACACAGGCACGTTTGTGGGTGAGACCGAGACATTCGGGGAGTGCTGCAGACACATGAGAGGAATGTCGTATTTGTCCTTACAAACGAGCTGTGGATCTGCTGGTAGATAAGGCTAAAGAAACAATGGGATGGGTTCCACTGATTGATGAATGGAAAATATGTTTAACTTTAGAAACAAACTGTAGGTTTGCTGATAAATGGAATTGGATATCGCTAGATGAAAGAGGCAACGGGGAAAAACTATGAATTCTATAAGAATTAAAAATTAAAAGGGAGGGTTATACATTAGAGGGGAATCTCAGGTATCAGGTGTTTGGGCAGTCTGTGCCTCTCAAGTACCTCAGCCCATGGGGAGAGAGGGAAATGCGGCCGGGAAATGGGGATAAAAGGAGGCAGCATCCTCCAAAATCCTGAGAGATCCCAGGGGAACGCCCCATGGCCTCTCCTTTATTGGAATAAAGCAAAAAGAACTCCTCTGCCTCCTTTTAGGACATAAACCTCTGATGTTTGTGGATTAATTTTCCTGACACACACACTCGGTCTGTCCCACACACACTCGGTCTGTCCCACACACACTCTGTTTGTCCCACACACGCGGTCTGTCCCACACACACTCGGGGTGTCCCACACACACTCGGTCTGTCCCATACACACTCGGTCCGTCCCACACACGCTGTCTGTCCCACACACACTCGGTCTGTCCCACACACACTCGGTCTGTCCCACACACACGCGGTCTGTCCCACACACACTCGGTCTGTCCCACACACACTCGGGGTGTCCCACACACACTCGGTCTGTCCCACACACACTCTGTTTGTCACACACACTCTGTTTGTCCCACACACACTCGGTCTGTCCCACACACACTCGGTCCGTCCCACACACGCGGTCTGTCCCACTCTCGGCTCGTTCCCCACGCTCAGCCGTGTGCGGCAGCCGAGGCCCCGCGGTGCCGCCCCGGCCCCGCCGCACGCACCTGCTCGGGCCCGTAGAGCAGGTCCCCGTACTCGCCCAGCAGGCTGTAGGCCTCCCCCACGCACTTGCGCTCGTTCATGTTGCAGGTGATGAGGATGCCGCGCATCCCGGCCTCCAGCTGCCGCCCGGCGCCGCGGGGCCGCTTGGCGCGGCCGGGCCCCGCCGCGAAGTGCCCCTTGGGCCGCCGCTTGCGCGCCGCCGGCTCGGCCGCGGCCATGGGGCAGCTCCGCCAGCACCGCCGCAATGGCGTCAGCGCCGCGCCCGCCCCGAGCCCGGCGGACAGAGCACAGCGCCGCGCCTGGAGCGGCGGCCGCGGCAGCGGAGCCACCGCGGCCAGCGGGACCCGGGGAGAGACCCGCGGGCAGCGGGACCCGGGGAGAGAACCGCGGGCAGCGGGAACCGGGGAGAGAACCGCGGGCAGCGGGACTCGGGGAGAGAACCGCGGGCAGCGGGAACCGGGGAGAGAACCGCGGGCAGCGGGAACCGGGGAGAGAACCGCGGGCAGCGAGACTGCGGGACCGACCCCCGGGGAGCGGGACCCGGGGAGAGACCCGCGGGCAGCGGGGCTCGGGGAGAGACCCGCGGGCAGCGGGACCCGGGGAGAGACCCGCGGGCAGCGGGACCCGGGGAGAGACCCGCGGGCAGCGGGGCTCGGGGAGAGACCCGCGGGCAGCGGGACCCGGGGAGAGACCCGCGGGGAGCGAGGCTCCGGTACTGACCCGCCGGCACCGAGCCTCCGGGAGCGGTCCTGCGGGACTGAACCACCGGGAGCGGGACTCGGGGAGCGAGGCTCCGGTACTGACCCGCCGGCACCGAGCTCCGGGAGCGGTCCTGCGGGACTCGGGGAGCGAGGCTCCGGTACTGACCCGCGGGTGGCGGACCCGGGTGCGGAGCGCTCTGGTGGCCGCGGCCAAACTCGTAGCCCTTGATGCTTTTGCTTCCCCCGAGCTCCCGTTGCAGAGTTCAAGTCTGCGTTAATAATTCCGAGCTGAGGAGAGCCAGCAGCCCTCGGTCCGACACCGACTGAGCGCTCCACGGACAGAGATGCTCGGTCAATTCCCCGCCTGTCCGGCTCCCGAGGGCGTCACGGTGTAGAGGGACCAGCTAAAACAAAAACTCCTTAAACAGGTAAATGGAGGCTTGGAAAAATAGAGAACATGTGCAAACAGAACAGTTGTGGCCCGTAGCGGGGTTCCTAAAGAAAGGTGTCTGTAAGTGCCCCCTCTCCCTGCTGTAGCTTTTAAACTTCTTGGACAATTAAGGGGGTAACAATTATTACAGGTTTTGATCTGTGGAAAAAACTGACCAACTGGAAGATGCTCCAAATCCAATACAAGAAAACCACCATTGGAAGCAAGCTGTGCTAGAAGTGGAGAAAAAATGAAAGTATTTGCTGCCTTTTTGCAGGATTTTTACAAACTAAGATATTTACACAGTAATGTAAAGTAAGATGTTACACTATATCCTTCTTAGTTTAATTTTGAATACATTTGTACCCGATTCCCATCATTCCACAGATTCCCTGTCCCAGGGGCTACACTACGAGCTAAAGCAGACACTGATACAAATGAAATGGGAAACTGAGAGAGGCAAGAGCACAACAGTAATGTGTGTTAAATAAAATATTTAATGAAATATCAGTGTCTTATCTTTATTGTTAAACAATAAAAAACTCTGTAAGAGTTTAGGAAAATACTATTGCTTCAAGAATCACTTTTGATACGCAACATTAAAAAGAGATTTTAAAATTTTTCAAAAGTTTCAAAAATTACAAGTTGTAGGCATTACAGATATTTAGAAAAAAAGTGCGAATAAAATCTGTGTCATTGAAATCTTTAAGGACTGGACTAGTAAAGTATTTAAAATATATGATAGAACAGAAATTTTAGAATTGTAGCAACAGCTGCTCATACTCTAATTTTAGCACTTAATAGTTTTTCCTGTTCTCTCACACTTTGTTAAGAAGATACTTTATGATCTGCTGATATTTTTGTGTGTTTGAGCAACTTTCCTTTCTATGTTAACTGTCCTTTTTGTCCCATTCTGAGAATATCTGACATAATTTGGCTGTCCAATTAGCATGAAACTTAAAAAGTTTAAGATTCAGACAAAAAAAACTTTATCCATTTTCAAGTTCTCATCGAGGGTCTAAGACACAAATTCCTTCTGTAGGAAGAATTTTCTGTATTGCTAGAAACAGTTCCAAGAGAGGTCAAAGTATCTTCTTTAAAGGTGAGACCATTAGATTTCTCTTTCAGAAGAGCATATTCCCACTTGAAGTATCCACAACCTTTTTTATCCCCTCCTTGCTTGCCAACAGGACAACAGAAAAATGCTCTGCCATGATTTGGGCCAGCATTTGACACAGAGAGTTTTCTGGCTCTTCTGCCACAGTTACACAGAGGAGGAGTTGATTTCACATTTCTCACAGCTCTTACAGACTCATTCAAATTGACTGTGCAGTTCAGAACAGCAGGAGATACTTTGGGTAGATTTGAACTTCTCAAAGGTAAGGAGTGATCAGAAGAAGACATTTTCTCTTCATATATATGGAAAGACTGCTTTTTTGCTGGTGGGCATGTTTTTGGACTAGTTGGCTTTCTTTTGTGAGTCTCTAAAGGAGTAGAGTAATTTCCAATTAATGCTGATTGTGCTGAAACAGCATTTCCCTTTGCAGATGGCAACTTAAAAGCTGAAAATTTTGAAGTCTGCCTTTGTACTGTCCCTGTGTTATAGATTGTAGTATCAGGACTTTTGTAAACAACAGACCTCAGCAGTTCCATGGGTGCTCCACTTTCCCCCAAACTCTGATTATCTGAACCTGTCACAGCCAATTGTTTTGAAACAGTTTCTTCTTCAAACACTGTTAGACTATCTGTACTTGAGTCATCCTTGAGCTGAAGAGAGTCTGAATTTTGTTCACACTGAGATTCTGGTATCAAAGCAACATCTTCCCAGTCTGCCAGCAGAGACAAGCACTCAGAACTGGTGCTGATGTTCCCAGTGGAGGCAGTAACTGAGGGGAGGGTGGTGGAGACGAGCACCAGCCCTGCTCCCTGCCCTGGGAGGCTGGACCTGCTTGTCCTCAGAGGCTGCCCAGTGCTCAGTCCCTGCTGGATGCCTGTTGCTGCAGGGCTCAGCTGCTGTGCCAGACCCAGAGCAACAGGAAAGCTGGCAGCAGATGCTGCTGAAGAGTTGTGGGATTGAGCATGGAGCTCAGTCCTTGAGCTGCTGCTGGGTACAGCATGGATATCTGCAGAGGGATCAGAGCAAGGGAGCTGCTGCTCCCCAGTCTGTGCATTAGCATTGATCTTGTTGCCAGCAATACTGTCCTGTTTGTTCTCAGCCAGAGATTTTGTTTCACAAGTCCCATCTCTAGATGTTTCAGGTCTGCTCTTACTTCCCAGTGGAGTCTTGTCAGTGATGTTCACAGTCAGTGTTCTGGAAATTAAATTACTTTTCTGATGTGCCCAGGGAGTCCATAAACAAAAGCAGATTTTGGAAAGTGAATACCCAGACATTTTGGGAATAAATGCACAAAATTAATAAGTGTATCAGCCTAAGGATGTTCTTTCCAAATCATAGTCAAGATATTGGGTTTATTATTTGAATAGCTCACCTTTCATCTGTATTCCAGGCTACAAAGCAAGTAGACAGGAAGATACAAAGTACTGACTAACCTTATCCAAAGATTTAGTAATTTTCAGCACACATCCATCACAAATCAGCCTCCAAGCAAGACGAGCAGTATTCCGGGAATCATCCAACCCTTCAAAAAATAGGGTTATATTAATGTCTTCTCTTTAAACTGCTACTGGGGATAGTTGTTATTACAGGAAAATGTAATCTAGGTAAGCCTTACATGAATGACAAGGAGTCACAGAACTGTGACATTTAGTCATCTAGTTCACAAAAAAGAACTAGAAAATTCCAAATAGTTCTCTGTGCTGAAATATCTGAAGAATTATCCACAGAGCTGAATATTTATTCACCATTTTAAATATCCTTGCTCTTTTTATCAATTAAGTAAAAAAAAGTATTATGCCAGAATTCTATCACTTAATATGATATCCAGAGCTATCAGGTAAAAATCAAGTAAAATCAAGTTACATGGCATAACTTGAAACAGTAGTTACTACTCAGAGTAATGACTTAACTAGCTGCTTTAGGTTAAGTTAGCTAACTAAAGCTAAACAGTACTATTTAGCTAGATACATATATTATTATATATATATTAAAATAAGGATCATCATGCTTACCAGAATGTTCTCTTCCTTCAAAAACTATCCCCAAATCCTGCAAAGCTCCATTTAGTCCTTTAGGCTTTCTGTTATAGAAGGTCTAAGGGAAGAAATGCAGGTGCTTAACATGAAGCATTTTAAAACCTTTCCCTAGTGAAGCAAAGCCACTTCAGAAATATCCCCCTATGAATAATAAATCTCACAAGGCAATTAAGCAAGTTGGATATCTGCATTTTACAGTGAGGATAAGACTGTAAGTGACTTACCCTGTTAGAAATCAGAATGGAAAGAACCATGAATCCCTTCTCTCAGTCTTAAGAAAATCCATTCTGTCTGAGCTCTGGAGTCATTTGTCTGCACTCTATGGCTTACATTGATGAAAGTCTTAACAGACAGCATTGAGAAATACAACTATAAATTATACCTTAAGGTGCAATCAAAGGTATGGGCATGAATATATTTGGCATAGGTATGGATTTTTTTGTAAATGAAAAAATTGAGTATTATTACTTGCTGATATGAGGATCTGATTTGATCACTAGAAAGGGGAAATATTCACATTATTTATCTTTAGAGACTTAATTCTGCTGCCTACCTCTAAATACCTCTAAACAGACTATAATGAAGATCTCCTACACAGCAATATAAGGCAGCAATAAGAGCACACAAAACAAACAAAAACCAAAAAGATAGAAAGCAAGGAGAGCAAAACATGTCATGAAAAGAAGAGCAGCTCATCAACTCTCATAATTATCATTCTTGTATCAAACAACAATCTTTTCCCAGCATTAATATTTCTATTCAAATTCACACAGTTGGTTACTGAGCAGTAACAACAAGGAATAAAAGCAGGTTACTGGTCACTGGGACACACAGCATTGCCTTGTAAATTCAGGTCCAGTCAACCTTTGAGGAATGTTGCAGTCTGTCAATCTTCTCACCCTGTAGGTCACTTTGAGATCAATCCAGGAATTCAGAATGTCAGGTTTGCACAGCTGCTTCCTTTTACACTCGTAGTGCAAACACACACCCAGGTCCCAGTCTGTGCAGGGAGAACCACAGTCAGTGCTGCCCTAAAATCCACACAGTGTGGCCTAAAAATCTACATAAAGGGAAAACTGCAACCCACTCAGCACCCTGTGCTGCTGGACAGGAGGCACAGGCTGTGAAGTGGCTGCCCATGGGAAACACTGGGGTTGCAGAAGAAGCAAACCCCTTGTTGTTAGTAAATAACTTCAGACAGTTCAAGATCTCAAAGACATCAATTCATTTAGACATACTAAGAATGGTCATACAGTTCAATAAAGCAGAAAAATGTAACAGTGTCAGAGCCTGGAGTCAAAGATGCAGTGAACACATCAGGATTCCATGGATTTTATATTTTCAGTCTTATCCCAATATTCCACATTTTTAATACCTAGTGACGGGATTCTGGCTGCCTAGAAATGAAGACACAATCTCACTAGTGCCACCTAATGTTATTACTGTGCAGAAAAAGCAAATGAAAATGTTAATTACCTGTCCAAGTAACAAAGGCACACGCTTTTGCTTCTGAAGTGCAATTACTCTGACTATCTGTAGTGAATATAATTTTCTTCTCCTTTTGTATCTTTTGAATCCATTTCAAAAACTGTGATAAGCAGATATTTAAAGGCACCCCTTCGTCAACTTGATTCTTCGAGGAACAGAACAAGAAGCATGTATGTGTTAGAATGCACTGAAATTCATTTCAGGTTCATTTCCTTTTAGCCCTTTAAAGGCCTCTTTAAATAAAAGAGTAGACAGCAATTATACAATTGTTAAACAATCTTAAGTCACAATTATACCTGTGTTATGCCAGTTAGTTCTGTACAGAATTCAGAGAGAATGGGATGCTCCTGGGGCTGGACATACATGTGGAATTCAGATTCAATCACTCCCGTTGATGTGTTTAACAGGACTGCTGGAAATTCAACTGCAACAAACACAGAAGGAGAGGAAGAAACAAAACAAACAAAACAGAATCAAAACACAAAGCCAGAAAGGCTAAAACTGTTCACAGGAATACCATTTTTGAATGGGTCCCTGCCAACTCAGCATATTCCATTACTCTATTATATATTTACATATATATACACACGTATATATATAAACATAGAGTTCAAGCATGATGCTGATAAAGCCAAGGTTGTGGGTTTCATCCCTGTGTGGATCATTCAGTTAGGAGCCAGATTCAATGATCCTTGTTGGTCTCTTCTAGCTCAGACTATTCTGTGATATAAGTACATGCAGATGCGTACACATTTCTGTTATTTATCTATCTATCATTCCATGGCACTGGGGTTAAGAGGCACATAACAGAGAGCAGACACGGGCTCCCGGCCAGCGCGGTGCACTCACTGATCTCGGGCCCGCGCTGCCCGCGCTGCTCCCAGCACGTGGCCTCGAAGTCCAGCACGATGAGGAAAGCGAAGCGCTGCCCCGCGGCCGCCCGCGCCCCGCTCCGCGCCCCGCTCCGCGCCCCGCCGCTGCTCCGCGCCAGCCCCAGCCGCCTGCGGAGAGCCACCGCCTCAGGGACACGGACACGGGACAGGGACACGGACACGGGACACGGACAGGGACACGGACACGGGACACGGGACACGGACACGGACACGGACACGGACACGGACACGGACCT
Source organism: Erithacus rubecula (assembly GCF_903797595.1). NCBI lineage: Eukaryota > Metazoa > Chordata > Aves > Passeriformes > Muscicapidae > Erithacus > Erithacus rubecula. The sequence continues at coordinate 1,686,328 of NC_136669.1, forward strand.
AGCCAGGCGCTTGGTGGCCATGGCCGCGCTGCTCCGCCGCCTCAGCGAGCGGCCGCCATTTCAAAGCTCCCGCGGGCCCGCCCTCATCGCGCTCTCGGCGCTCGGCTGCTCTTGCCGCGGCCGCGGCGCCGCCCAGCGCGCTCCGGGAGCCCCGGGCCGCCCAGCCGAGCCGGGCCATGGCGAATGGGCTGTGCCTGAACGGGCGCAAGCGGCCCCGCGAGGGCGCGGAGCGGCCGCGGAAGAGGCGGAGGGCGGATGGCGGCGGCGCGGGCTCGGGCCGCGAGGTGAGAGCGGAGCGCCCGGCGCTGTGAGGGGCGCGGCGCGGGCCGTGCGCCCCTCGGAGCCGCTCTCGGCGGTGCTGCCGTGCCCCGCGCTGGAGCTCGGCAGAGCCCTGCACACCGGGAGGGTCGGGTACAGGCGGTGCCCGCGGGTAACAGCGTAGAATGTTCTGAGCTGATCCGCGGGGCTCATCGAGTCCCGCTGCTGCGCTGCACAGAACGCGCCAGCGATCTCACCGTGCGCCCCAGAGCATTGTCCAAACGCTTCTCCAACCGCGGCAGCTTTGGAGCCCTGGCCCCTGCCTGGGGAGCCTGCTAATGGCCCCGAGAGATGAGGGAAACAACTCCTTTGGAGTACTCAGCATTACATTTAAGGAATTTTGTTTAAAAAATAGATGCATTCTCCAATATAATCTCGTAAACGCAGCAGACGTTGAAAGGAGCGCTGTGTGTGCTCAGCATGAGCAGCCCCAGGGTAGCGCCTCACCCAGGGCACTGAGGCAGGCAGATCACCCTGTTAGAGACAAATTCCTGCGGGTGGCAGTGCCTCTCCTTGGTGAATCAAAACCTCTGCTCTTTGGGCGGGTTTTGTTGTTTTTTGTTTGTTTTTTTTTTTTACAAAGCTTTAATTAGGCCATAGTGCAAACAACTGTGTCATTACTTGTGTCGCTTAGCATGAGATGAGGCACTGGCAATTACAGCCTGTGCTGTTATTGCCGGGTGATTCCTAACCACTGGAACCACCAAGGTTGTCACCTCTCTGTGTCCCTTAAATGACAGATGTCTTGAGCACAGCAGCTCAGTCCAAATCACTGAGCACACGGCTTGTCAGTGTGCAAAGGGAAAAAACCTCCAGTGGTTGTTGGTGCTGTGGGGTTTTACATTCTCTAGTGTTGGGTGCTGTTTTACCTGCTGTATGCCTTGATGGCTTTTCATCACCTATACAAAGAATATCTTTAGAATTTTTTACAGGAGTTCTTTGGAACAGGCCATCTGGTCAGTGGAGATCACCACAATGCTGCGTTTACTTGCTAATTAGCCCTTAGAAGAATTTGTGCATTTAGGCTTAGAGAACTGCTGAGTAGCACAGTCCCCTCCTCATCTGCTCAGTGTTTTCTTTCTGCAGCTTCCGTGGATTTACTGAAGCGTGTTTCCCTGCAGGGGTCAGCAAACCCTTCTGGCAGAGCAGATCCCACACTGTAGACAGAGAAAGCCTCCCATAGAGTGAGTGGCTACATATAACACTTGTACAAATGTTTAAAGCTCTACAGCAGCAGTGGGGGAAAGGGTTGAGAGACCAAAATATTGCATTTGCTTATCAATTGTTTCCTTACTGCACCCGTCTGCTTATGGTAATCTTTATTAAATAAATCTTTGAAGTTAGAGTACCTGGGCTACTGAAATGTTCAGTAATGTAATATTAAAGTGAGATCTGAAAGGAAACTGTTGCCCGTAAGGAGTGGAAGAGTTACTTTAAATATAGTTGGTTGTATCTAAATAGTTGATTTTTCCTTCTTTTTTCACGGTGTGATTACATGAAACCTCTCTTTACCAGCATTTCCCTTTCCACAGGAAAAGTCTTGTCGTTTGTCAGCAGCCCTGCTTGGCGAGGACTCTGAAATCAGCCAGGAGGAGCTGTATGAACTACTGAAATATGCAGCTCTGGGGAAATGCCACAATGCAGCACAGCCCAGGTACATCCACAGCTGCAATCAGCCTGGCCTCCTGTTCCTGAGCTGGGAAAACACTCCTGAAGGAATATTGGCCATGCTGGGCTTGGAGCACTCACCATGGAGCTGTCATAATGGCAGCCTGGATTGTGCAGATCAAGTTATTGTTAGAGTTGGCCAGGAAGCAGAATTCCTCTTCTGGCAGAAATCTTTCCATTCCATCGTTTTGTTTTGTGCAGTTTTAAAAAACTAAATGACTGCTGTGGAACTGAAGGAGCTCCACACACTGAGAAACAAAAATACCCTGTTAAAATGTTAACACAAATATTAATGCATTTCATGTTAGATATAATTGACATCATTCTAGAGTGTTCTAGAGCATTTTAGAAAAGAAAAAAAAAAACAAAAATCCAACATTTTTGTCACTTCTATTCTTTGGGCTGGAAGGGAAAGTACTGGAAGGGAAAGGCTGAGGATGGTTTATAACCTTGAATGGCAAAAATAAAAGTAAATGAATCTTCAAATGAAACTCAAAGCAGAAAATACCCCACTTTAGCTTTTAATAGTGAATAGAAAATTATTTTGTGAAACTTACTTTGATGCATTAATTCACTAGACAGCTTCACTATGGTTGAAGTTGCTGGTATATTCACATTCTGATGCATATGAATGAGGTAAACATGTCTTGAAATAGTATGCAGCAGAAATTTGCAATAACTCTTTTTTCTCTGTCTCCTGAATTCTGTTGCTTCCAGGAATATGTGGCTGTTTGAGATAAGCTATAAAGCCTCTTCTTATTGAAGTCATTTGGCACTTTGCCATTTACTGACTTAAAAGCTGGGCTGGTTCAAACTGGTGGTTGTTTTTTTTTTTTTTTAAGAGTGCATAATAATTGTTTTGCTTTGATTTTTATTTTTTTTTTTTTGATTATTGCTCTTTTTTAACTGCAGCTGGTGCCATATTTATCACCAAAGCCACCTGGCTGGAGTTGTGGTTGTTGTTCTACACGACATGAGCCAGCTCCATTTCTACAGATTCTATTTACAGTTCAAACACCTCAGGAAAGTATTCCAGCATGTAAGTCCTCACACTGCTTTGGTGTCTTCTAAACTTCTTCCTGTCCTGGAACCACATCCCAGGGATGATGGCTGCAGTGGAATTACTGCCTTGGCCATCCTTGGCAGCAAGTGAGAGGATCTGTTTGCAGCAGTTGTCAGCTCAGAACAAAGGACAGGGCTTTGATATTAGAAACAGGATTTCAAGACATATGTCTTTGAAGCCTTACCAGGTGAAATGTTTATTGATGTTTTAGTCATCTGACTGTTATGTATCCTGCACCTACAGGATGCCAATTAGATTATAAATATCTTGGAATAATTTCAATAAATTTGAGTGAGGAGACTCTCAATATAGTTATGCTAGTTCTACTGGTTGAAAAATATCACTTTTATTATTTGTATTTTAGATCAAGTTTCTCCCATTTCCCAAAAGTATTAAAATAATTATTTTAATTTTCTGACTTACAAGAAATATTTTTGAAGGAAGAAAAAAAGAAGGACTTGAATTCAAGCTTCTAGAGAGTTCTTCCTGAACTGCAGCAAATGTAAATCACGACTTAACTGGAAAGACAGGATCAGCCTTTAGTTTCTATCAAAGAAGGTCTTGAGATTTGCTTTCTTGATTGTATCAGGCAAGGCAAATCCATCCTGTAGTACAAAGAATCCTATATCATCCCTCATTGGAACTGCTTTGGTTTGTGTTGGGTTTTTCTACTTGATAAAACACCAAATGTATTTCCACTATTTCTTTATCCATCCTCCTCTGAATTTGACTGGTTTGGGGATCAATAACCCCCTCCTTTTCTTCCTATTTCTGCCTGTCTTTCAAAGTCATGAACGTATTTTCACATTTTCTTTTTTCAGAGATTCAAATTAGCACCTTCTGCTAACTTCCTAGTCAGCCTGTATGGAGAAGACACAAACCTGAAGCCTCAAAACACTCCACAAGGTTTGTTTTGTTTTGTTGGTTTTTTTGTTTTTTTGTTTTTTTTTTTTTTTTTTTGTTTGCATTGTCTCTTTCAAGACAGTGACTCACTTGGAACAGAAATTTGTGACTTGCATCCTCTGCAATCCCAGTGTGCTGCCATGGTAAACTTTTTTAGGAAGGAACACAGTACAAGAGCTTAAACCATGAGACTTCTTACTCTAGCTAGTTCAGTAATTCATGTTGGGCCAATTGTCAAAGTGAGATTCAAAATGAGAGAAAGTTTTTAACACTCTCTCTCTCCAGTCTGTTGTTGCAGGTAGTAATTTGGAGTGATGCAGCCTCTAAGTGTTGATCTGATGCAGAAACTGAGCTTGACAGATGCTTCTGTATTTTACAGGCTTGACTTCTACCAGCAGTGAATGCATTACTAAAAACTTACACTTGCAATATGATCCCATCCTTCAGAGATATGGAGCAAAAAAACAAGGCCTTACCAGCTACACTCTAACTTTAGAAGAGCAGAAAAAACATGGCTATCCCATAGAAGGTCAGTTTTTGAGTGAGGGCTGATTAGTAATTTTGTTGTGTTGGGGGTTGTTTTTCATTTTGGTAGTTTAGTGATATGTTTTGTCATATAAGATGAGTTATAGAAGAAGGGTCTTTTTCTTATTCCTGGGTGTGTTTTCCCTCCAGGTTCCCCCAGATCCAAGGGCTACATCTCCACAGAGTGTCATCAGCAGAGGACAGACAGCAGCCCCCTCTTTGGTCTGGATTGTGAAATGGTAAAAATCAGTGTGTGGCCTTACAAAATAGAGTCAGGCACCCAGCTCTTAACAGCTGTTCCCAAGTGAGCCAAACACTCTGTGTATTTGTGAAACCACTTCTGATATCTTAATATCTGCTGCCAGTCCCTTCTTTGATAGTACAAGTGCTAATGCAGCCATGGGAGGGGCCCCAGCAGTGGTTCTGGCAATGAGACAGAAATAATATCCTGAGCAAACAGCTCAGTTCTGTAGGCTCCCAGAGCAGTAGCTGGATCTTCCAGGCCTGTCAGCAATGTTGCAGTAACCCATGAGGCTGCTGTGGGATTCCTCCTCAGCTCTCTCCAAGGTTTGGGAAGGGAAAGGTACTCCCTGCCACACATCTTTCCTTTAGCCATTACAGTTCCTCTGGCAGCTGCTGTGGTGAAGAGTCCTCCTTTAGTGCAGTTTTAGCCTTGCAGGGATGTCTGTTTGGCATCTGCACTGAGCAACTATTGATACAAGCTGGGCTCTGCCTTTAAATTGTACAACATCTCTGGGGCTGGAGCTGTCAGTGGCACAGACTGATTCTGTGAAATCAGCACTTCTTTACAATGGTTTTCTGGGCTGTGCCTGCCTGTGTGTTTACTGTGCCTACAGTGCACATTTAACAATTACAGTGAAGCACAGCAGAGTGTAAACCCAGGAGTGGTAGATCTCTGAGTCAAGGAACTCCTTTGCAGTGATGCTGCTGCAGCCAAAGCAGATGTTAGCTGAGGTTTTTGAGTGGCAGCATCGTGCTGATTGAACAACTGCCTCTGCTTCTTGTGACAGTGTGTGACTGCCAAGGGCAGTGAAGTCACCCGTGTGTCTCTGGTGGATGCCTGGGGTCAGTGCCTCCTCAATGAACTGGTCAAACCTGAGAGCAGAGTGATCAACTACTGCACCAGGTCACTTGCACAAACCTTTCTTATCTCTTTGTCTTTCAAAGCCCTTTCAAACTCAGCCTGTTCCACAGTGTTAGAAACCCCTTGCTTTGCACAGATGCATTGGCCTCAGTGTGAAGTTCTTGCTGCACAGTGCCCGTGGGGCTACCAGGCAGAACCACTGCCATTCTGCTTCTGTTACAAGTTAATGATACACAGTACAAGTTACTCTTCACTGCTGGTTCTAAAATAAGGTGGAGTCCATAGCTAAATTTGTTCAGATGTAAAAAAAGCATAGAGCTTGTACACACCTTTAGGGTGGGGCTCAGGATTATAACAAAAGCAGGAAAATTCAAGGCTTGTCTTCTTCAAAATTTATCTGGCTTTATCCAGGAGGTGATGTCCCAGTCCCCTCAGGTTACTTGGAAGCATCTCCTTCCACCATCAGACTTGCAGTATTTCCTTACCTGTGCTATCTGATGCCAACTGCATCACTTAAGAATACCTGGGAGAAATAAACTTTTGAAGCAGATGTGGTGACACTCTTAGCAGTTTAGCTGCAGTATATCCCCTGATGCTGGAACAGAAAACAGTAAATAGCATTCTGTGAATAGCTACACCAAGTTCATATTTTACAGGACTTTGCTTGCAATATTTTCCAGCACACACTGCTGCTAATGTGTTGCTTTTAACTGACCCAACTTTTGTTTTGAAGATTCTCAGGAGTCACAAAGGAAATGCTTCTTCCAGTGAAGACAAAACTGTCAGACATCCAAACCAGGCTAAAAAAAATGCTTCCCTGTGATGCAGTATTGGTGGGCCATTCTTTAAATGTTGATCTTCAGGCTTTGAAAGTAAGTGTGTTTTTAAGAGTGTTTTTCCTGACCCTATGTTCCTCATTTCACACCTGAAAATTCTTTAACAATTGCTCTTTTTATTCATGAACACTTATTAATTGCTTTTCATTATGAATAGGGCTATTCATAATATGGAATTTAAATGCCAAGAATTCTTCTTACAGCTATAAAATTTGCAAGGGGCAGTTCAGAACCCAAAAGAGAAAAGTCTGTCCAGACACAAATATTGTTACAACTGCAGCTTTACCCCTCTGCTTCAGCCAGATGCTTCTGGAAGCTCTGGTTTGGGGAGAACTTAAGTCCTTTCTGTGGGTAATTTAACCAATCTAAAATGAATCATAATTAATCTTTCTAACCCAATCTAGATCTTCCCACTAGAGTAGGAAGTAGAAAGGAGAGTTGGACTTTTTTCATTATTCCTTTTGCTCTCTTGTGGATGAGATATCTGTCAGGGAGAAACTGGCAACTGAGATTAAAAGGCACAAAAAAGGATTAGAGGCACAGAAAATGGTGGAGTTACTGTCCAGTTATGTTCTGAAACTAAACTGGTGGTAATTTTTCTCCTGCAGATGATCCACCCCAGTGTAATTGATACTTCACTGCTTTTTGCCAGAAGTGATGGTCGAAGATTTAAGCTAAAATTTCTAGCCAAAGCTGTTTTAGGGTAAGGTTATTACTGTACTGTCATGGGAAAGATGAGAAATGGTGAGTTCTAGGATCTTCCTCTGCTGCTGATAGTATCTGAATTATTATTTTGTTACTAAGATTCAAAAAGACTGGATGTGGCACTTGGTGCCATGGTTTAGTTGGGGTCTTAGGGCATGGGTTGGACTCTGTGATCTTGAAAGTCTCTTCCAACCTAATGATTCTGTGATTCTGTAAATTCCACAAACCATTTTGCTCAACATTGCAAAAACATTTCTTGCAGTAACTTTTGGGAATATTTCACAAGAATGCTGCTGCACAGAACTGAAATCCTTTTTGGAGAGGGGAAAGCTCTTTTGCCTGAAAAAGACTTAGTTTAGAAGACAGGATGTTGGTCAGTGTGGGAAAACAGATAACTTGCCTGTACACCTAATTTTGGTGCTCTAGGAAGGAGATTCAGTGTGAACAGAAGCTTGGGCATGATCCTACAGAAGATGCTAGAGCTGCATTGGAATTAGCTCAATTCTTCATTGAGCAAGGACCCACAAAGGTACTTACATCTAATTAAGATTTTTCTCCTAAAATACAGAACATAGTGTTGTGCTTTTGAAGAAAAAAACTCCACTCCTGGCCATCTGTTGATTTAAAAGAGAAAATGCAGCTGTGATAAAGGCCCCAGCACTCACTGACATCAGCATTGCTGCTGATCCTGAGGAGAGGCACTGGCTCAAGAAGGACTGAGACACTTCCAGCCTGCAGGAATGCCTGTAATTTTTCTAGATGAAAGAAAAGAGAGACTTTGTGTGTTGTGGTAGTGATTCAGCTGGTTTGATGAGTCCCTTGTGTTGTTGATTTCTGAGAGAACTTTTTTTTGGAGGTGATTGCCTGTTGATGCTGTAAGTGCTGCCTGCTCAAAAATGACAACAGAAAATAATAAGGCAAGAAATTAATGCCCATGTTTCTTCACTGCTGGAGTGTGCCTGTGTGACTCAGAGGGAAAGCATAGGCTTTTTGGTCAGCTACAATTAGCTGATGAGATGAAAGCCAGCTAATAATCTTCTTTCTTCCCCAAGGTAGCAGAACTAAACTTGGAGATGCTTCTGACAGCTGAAAAAGTGGCTGAGTTCTCAAAGAACAAAGCTGCACTACAGCCACAAGGATGTGGGTTCCAGGAACAGCTGAATGAGCCTCCACCATCATCCAAACCATGGTAATAAGATTCTCAAATATCTGTGTGTTTCCTTCAGTTGAGTCTTCAGTAAAATTAAACAAGTGCCTCATGTTTTTCAAGAGCCAGCAGGATCTTCAGACAGACACAAATCATTTCAGCATAGTGCTGAAAAACTTGAAGCAATTTCATCTTAAATTTCAAAGAGTATTTCCTGAGCTTCTTTTGATGTTGTGGACAAGAATATTCTTTCAAATTTCTTAAATGAATTTTAATCCTCTGACAGGCATTTCTTGGAGGTTTTTATTCCCCATATTGAAAAGTATTGCAATTCACAGTGTACTTCTCTCTGCTAGTTTTTTAGACTGCCTGCAGGTGACTGGCCAAAAACCCCTCCTCCTGGGCAGACAGGGATTAGACTCTTCTGGTCTGTGTCAGAGTAACCTGAGCACTTCAAACAAACAGGTGAATGGACTTAGAGTGGGTTGGTCTAAGCATCAGAATAGTTCAAAGTTGTCCTTTTTCTGGGAGTGGGTAGATGAGTCCTATTTTAAAAGCTGACAGTACTGTTAGCAATAGTGTTAATACCAGGGTAGCTAAATCCATCTGAGCATTTCCAAAATGAGCTTTGATCCTCTGCATCCTTTCATGACTCACCAAAGAAGAATTTCTGCCTGGGGGCTTTCTTGAACAATAATGAAAATTAAAGTTGGGAGTTCAATAGCCTTGTTTCTGATCCTCTGCTGTACAATTGTCTTGTGTGCTCTTGTCCCTCCAGATTCTTCAGAGAGCCTTGCAAGATGTTCCCCTGTCCAAATTCAGCATCATTCAGTTCAGTTTGGGTCCAGAGTATCTTGGATCTCACCTTCATGCTGGACTTTATGGAAAGGTATTATTTTTTTGTTTGAGAATAGTCTTCATGCTGTGCTTGTAGAGAGATGTGATTTATCAGGAGGCACTGAGTAGTTAGTTCATTTGCTTTGTAAAGTGCCTTCTCTAATCTGTGTTCCAACAGGTGTGCAGCAAGCTGACTGACATGCTGACAATTTATGCAGGTCCTTTTGAAGAGAACTTTTGCATGAAGTATGTGAAGAAAAAATTTGGGAGGTGTGGACCAATCAAGTCCCTTACAGTGGTAACTGAAACATTCCAGGTGAGAAGCACTCAAAGGCTGCTGGAAGGTCTGAGCAAACTCTTGGAAAGATATGGATTAGAGCCAAAGAAGTAGCAGTTATTCTGTTTGTTTGTTTTGGTTTTTTTTGTTTGGTGGTAGCTTAGTCATCTACTGTACCTAAAAATCTGCTCCACACAATGCCAAATGCAGTTCATGTGCTGCTCAGAGGACTTCAAATGCTGGGGAAGCTGAGGTGATTTTTGTCCTTCTAAAGGGAACTGATCTGTTAAGGCCTTTAATAGCCAAAGGAGAGAAAAAAAAGGTAGTGTTAATTGAAAAGTTAATTGAAGGGGGTTTTAAGCAGCTAGAGTTTGTGTTACATACTTTACCCCCAAACTTTTTTATATTATTCTAGTTTTAAAAGAAAGCACAACTTTATTGAGACCTGACTTTTAAAAAGGGAGGGCTAATGTGTTTCACTGATAAACCTGAAGTATCTTACTCTTCTTTTTCAAGCCCTATGTCTGTATCCAATATGAAGTGCTGGAAGCTGCCCAGCTTGCAGTGGAAAGCCTGGATGGAGCTGAGGTAGCAGGATCCTGCATTAAGGTAAAGCAAACAGCAGAGTTAGATTCAGCCCAGACACAGCCTCAATACCTCAGAACATCACTGCAGTGTGTCTGGGCAAATGCTGCCTGCTTGTGCTGTTACAATCTCCCTGTCCCTGCACAATTCAGAGCAACTGGCAGAAAGGAAGTGGCTGGATCCCTCTTTTTTTCCTTTCTGCCTGTCAGTAGAAGGGATTTAGAAAGCACTCTGACCTCCACCTGCAGCTTGAAAAGGCAGATCCAGGTGTCAGGGCTATACTGAGGATGGTATTTTAGTTTTACAGTGTTTCTGCATTACAAATATGATCTCCCTGTATCATGACTAATTAAGTTGGCCTTCATTAGTCATAATTATTTCAAGTGATGGAAAATAACCTGTCTACTTTTGGTAATGGGAGAAAAATACTTTAAAATAGAAGCTCAGAACACAGAGCAGTGTGGGCTGACATGCTTTTTATTCCTGCTGCATCCACCCCAGGTCCAGAGACCAGTCACTGCATCAATGCTGGACTGCAATGTTTTGATTGAAGAACTAGAGCTGGATGTAGAAAATCAAGGTGTGATTTATGTGGCTGGTCTAAAGAGTTCATTAACAGAGACAGACTTGAGAGAAAAATTCAGCCAGTTGAAAGACCTGGAAACTCTGTTCCTGCCAAGGGATCTTGAGAGTGGAAAGCACAGGAACTGCTGTTTCCTCAGTAAGTAGCTTCACACACAACCTGCATATTTCCTTCAAATCAGCTCATTCAGCAGCCCTTGGGACTTTGCACAGACACAGCAAGGGCTGCTGAAACCCAGGCAGGCTCAAAGGGATGGCATTTAAAATGCTACAGTGAAAGCACTTATTGTTTGGAGGAGCACTTTACAGCTAAATATTTAAGAGGAAAAATCAACTGCTTAAAAAAACCCCATTTACTTAGAAAAATTCCAGGGTAGCTGATGGGCTCCAGTACTTCCATGTGAGGGGTGGATACTGTGCAGCTTCACTCAGCTCAGCAGCCACCCCTGAAAGGAGAGAACAGCTTGGTGAGTGCTGCTGCAGCCAACTGGCATTTCTAGTCTGATGTTTATCTGGAGCAGGATGAGGATCTGCTTGCTGCAGTGATTTGTTTCTCATCTCCCTCTTGCTCCACACCTTCAACCCTGCAACAGCATTGCCAAAGTATGTTCCCTTCTCTTTGCATTTCAGAATTCCAGAACACCCAGAGTGCTGTGGATGCCCTTCAAGCTATAAATGGATGGACCATCAAGGGTAGAGTGCTAAGAAGTAGGAATGCCCTTGCTCCAGGTCACCTCTGGAGATGGATTTGGCAAATGAACCACATCTATGGGAATCAAAGGAAACACATCTTCTATGAGAAAATGGAGCAGCTGTCTGAGTCTGTGAGTGTGAGGCTCTGCTGGTGTTTGTTGCAATTAGAGAGGAGGGACTGCCCTGGAGTGGTAACTTGGAGCTGACTGAGGTGCAGAGCTGCTTGTGGCAGAAGGGTCTCTCTGCCAAGGATCAGTTCTGATAGAGCAGTTTAGAGATAACACCACCCAAGAGAGTGTGATGGCTGCAGGGCACTGCATAATGTTAAAACCAAAGAGCTGCAAGGGCAGGGGTGGTGCTGCCCAGGAACTGAAGCCTGGCACTGGAGAGCTGGCAGGGCACAGGAGCCAAGGAGGGCTCCAGCTGACAACTCTGGCTCTCATTTTCAGCATGGTGCCACTTGAGCAGGGCTGTGGTTCTCCCTGCAGCTGCCAAGGGGGTGGCTGCAGGCAGGAGCAGCCTCCCCACACACTTAGAAGTAACTTGCTGATGAATGGGGAACTTTAATGCTTCTATTCACTTATGCAGGAGCAGGATCTAAGGAAAAAGGTGAAGAAGTTAGACAAGCATATCAAAAAGCTTTATAGAAGCCTGCAGAACAACACCCTGTGCATTGTCCTCTTCCCTGGAGTGAACAGGTAACTTGCTACCTATTCTGCAAAGAACCAGCTGCTGTTTTCTTTAGGCTAAAACTGCATCTGTACATTTCTGAGCAATCATTTGCCTCTCCAACCTTGTATCACCTCACACCCCCTGCACACACTCACCTGTGGCTGTGAGTTGCAGTCCACACCAGGTGTCCCTTGCAGCAGAGTCACTGGGCTCAGCATGTCCCAGTTTACTTTTCCAGGGCCATTTCCAGCTATTCTCATTTAGCACAATCTTCCATCACCAAGGGGCAGGAATCCCACCAGCAGAACAGGTGGATTCAGGAACCTGCACCCACAGAGCCTGGCTGACACTCTCAGGCTGCTGACTGGGTTGGGTGGGAGCTCCATCTCAGGCTGGGAAGAGATTTCTTGCCAAGTGTGAGGTTCCTGTATTACTGTGTCCCTGAGGACCAACAGTTCAGAGGAGGCTTCTTGATTAAAAAGTATGCCAAATAATTGTGGGGTGGAAAAAAATGAATTTTTCAATGTGCTGAGCTGGGGGGTGCAGGCCTCTCACAGCCAGCCCTGCAGAGTTATGTGCCTGAAGGCTGAACTGAGCAGAACTGACATCTCTTGCTTGTGTTGCAGCATGTGTACATCACAACCTGGCCTTGGTCTGATGGGAATAAAAGATGCTGAAGGGAGGAGTGCTTGTTAAACTGCCAAGATTTTAAGCAGAGTCTTTTGTTAAGATATTTTTAATTACTTTAAATATTGACGTCTTTGTAAAAATCTCTTACCATAAGAACAATGGGCTTTCACTCTGTATCTCCTACAATGCCTAAAAATAAAACCATTCCAAGTGTCTTAAAGCACAGAAGTTTTTCCATTAACCCTTGCTGCTGTGGGGAGGTGGAGGCAGGCACACACAAAAAATTACAAAAAAAAACTTTCTATGTGGCTGTGGGAGGAGCAAGGGATGTTTTTAGGAAAGCACATGGCTGAGTGGACCTGCATGGCTTTCCACAGGGAGCTGGAAGCAGGATCAGGTGATTTGCATCCTGACAGCTGCAGGTCTGTCCTTTGCAGCCATTGCCACTTGAAACTGAGGCTGCTGGAGCATTTTTGTTAACACAGAATTTCCAAGAGACTTTTAGGCACTTAGAAAAAAAAATTGAAAAATTAAAAGGAAGTGTTTGTTAAAAGGTTTGACCATGAGTGAGGGATTTTTTCATAGAAACTGGAAGAGGCTAAGATAAAGTTGAAGTAGTTATCATTCCAGAAATTATTAAATACAGGAAAGCAGGAGGAAGGTAAGTTCAGCACAAGCCCAGGAGCAGCAGTGAGCAGGCAGGAGATGCTCATGTCAGTGTCATTAATGACTGAATTTAAAGCCACCTGAAAAATCTATTATTCAGCAAGGTGAATGCAGCCAATTTTTTCTCACACAAAGGTACTTTGGCCACTCCAAGTGAGCCTGGCATTCATTTGGCTCTATTCCAAAATGGCATGAGCAGTAATATCAGTGCTCCTCAGAATGAAAGGGAGGCAGTGCCTTCCCTGCTGCTGAACAGGAGGGGAAGGGGCAGCCTGACCCCAGCACTCACCCTCCCCAAGGATTCACTCCTGTTCACATCCAGCATCTCCTTGTTGCAGACACTTGCACTGCAAAGATGAAAAAACCAGCTGGTTTTCCCTCCACACACTTAAAAACTATGTGGTCACCTCCCTGCCAGGACTAGATGGGATTTAGTGAGCATCCAGGAGTCCTGCTTGAGAAACTCACATGACAAATAAAACTAGCAAGAGTCCTATTCATAGGCATGAAAAAATAAGTAATTTGTCCCTTTTTAATTGAAAAATGTAAAAAGGACTTCAGCTTTAAATAAGACATTTTGTACAAAGCTTGAGCACAAAAAAGTGAACACCAATGTGTCGTTATGTAAACACCACAAATGTTACTCATTTGTTCAGTAATGCACAGAACAGTGTGAGTTCCCTTTCCAGTGGGTGAGTTTGCTGTAGCTGTTCCCCTCCCCTCAGAGTTTACTGGAATACAGGAAACCCAGAAGCTTTGGAACATTTACAAGCTACAGTAGTCAGGATACATTGTGACTAAAGGATTTTTTTTTTGTTTCGTTTTTTTTTTCTTTAAGGGCTTGGTCATTTAAATATACAGAAGTACAATAATCTCACAGGTAAATGAATGGCAGCTTGGATTAGAAAAAGCACCAAAATATTTAATATACATCTGGCACAAATTTCACAAGAAGTCAGTAATGGACAAACCAATGCTTTGCTTGTAGGAAAAGAAAAACCTCAGACTGTACTTAATGCTCTTCTTCCAAAAGGGACACAACAAAAACATTGCACTCAGGATTGCTATCAAGTAAAGAACCTTCTTATCACACCTTGCTTGCATTGTGCCTTAGATTGCACATTCCATAAGATGCTGTTTCCATTCTGTTCCAGACACCAATGGTGAGAAAATTTGATGTAAAAGTAATTTTACATGATTTGTAAAACTACAGACCAATTCAGTAGATTGGGATTTAGTAGATGCATTGTCCTGAAATTCTCCCAGTTTTCATTTAGATCAGGTTTCAAATTTGTTTGCATCCCCTTGAAATAAAGATCCTACATGAAACAGAATTTACTCCAGCTGTTTTCAAGCATTACATTTACACAGCACTTCTGATACTGCTGTCCCAAAGAGGAACCAGGGGGCTGCTCCATGACATGCAGCACATTCATCACTGCCCAGAGTGAGAAAACTGCCTCCTGCAGGGTCATCTCCTGCTGAGTGTGAAAAGGCAAAACACCCCCGGGCACAAAGAAAGCAGATGTGACCCTGCCCACCCCTGTGGCTTGCTGAGGAGCCCAGCAGGGCTCAGGAGCTGTGCTGACAGTGACAGTGACAGTGACAAAGCTCCCTCAGCTGCTGCTCTGGCAGCAAACACCCAAATGCACTCACACAGACAGGGACCAGAGCTGAACTGGGGCCTCACTGGGGCTCAGACAGAATCCTCCAGCCCCACCCGTGGCTCCTGCAACTCCAGTGACTCAACAACTTCCAGCACCAGGCCCTCCAACCCTCCTGCCAGCCCCTCTCTTTTTAAACACAATTTCAAACTTACAGCTAAGAAAGCAAGTGTATTTTCAAACAACTTTGTTTGGCATGACTTAAAAAGTCACAACTTGCAAATCTGGAGCACTAATCTGGAAAGTCCTCTAAGTGTACCAGTCGTGGCAGGAGCAGCAGCCTCCACCCATCCTCTGTGCAGGTTTGCACCTCTGGCCACACAATCTGCACTCTCACAGCCCAGAGAAGAGCAAGAGTCAGCAGCTGTAACTGCATTAAATGGCAACATTCAAGTAAACACACTGCTTCAACAGTAGGCAACCTTTAGTCCAGATATCATTTACAGGGGGGAAAATGAAACACTGTACAGCACAAACACTAGAGATGGACTTTTTTTTCCTGTGTGTGAAATGACAAGTTATCCAAAAAAGGGCTTATCTGAAGAGTGCAATTAAGCAAAGATAGAAACTTACTAAAAATTCAACAAAAAACAGTATTACCTACAGAACCAGTTGGATTTTCAAAGACTGAGGATTGCAATAGTAGCAAGGAACTGCTGCAATGTCAGTGGTTTAAGGCAAGCTGTTAGCACAAGAACATACATGCTCCTCCCTCCTGTTGTCTCACACGTCCCCCTGCTCTCTGGAAATCCGTGCCCATCCTGATAGTGCAAGAGGTCACACCTCAAAAGCAGCCCTGACACTGGGAGAATCTTGCAGCAGCAGCTGCTACAGCATCAAACTGTGGGGGATTGGCAGTGACAGCAGCTGTGATGCAGTTTGCTTTGGGGGAGGACAGGAAGGACACAGATGTGCTGCATGGAGAACACCCCCAGTGCATCAATGAACACAGCTGAGCACCAAAGCCACTCTGGCTTCTCCAGTTCTCTTGACAACACTCCAGCTTCACCCAAGCACAAGGGGTTTATCCTGAGCAGGATTCTGACCTCAGGGGTAAAATGGATGTGTAGCCTTTGCACTTTGGCAGCTCCCATCTTTGCTGGGTGGTTACAAGTCCAGTCCAACACGGAACAAAACACAGTATTTTTGATTAAAATAAAAATACACTCATGGCACTGCATCAGGTGGGTTCCTAAAGCTTTTCAAGGGCAAATGAAAAAGGCTGATGGCTCCCTCTTGGGGAGCAGCTGCTCCATCTTCAACTGGCTGTCAGCACAGGCAGCCTGACCAGGGAAGAGGAGGTGTGGTGACAAAGCCCCTGAGCCACAGGCAGCAGCTCTGCTCACTCTATTGCACTCCAAAAGTAGCACCCGGGAGAACCGACTCTGGTTTGCAGCTTCCAAAGGGTCCTTTGCATACAGGTTAAACACAGGATACCAAAAACTATGGCAGAGAGATAATACTTAACTTGGGTCAATTCAAAAAAATAGATTACTCATCCAGGCATAAAATCCTGGCACGAAAGGATGGTAGCCTTAAACTATTCAAGTCTAAGAACAAGAGGTAGAGATACCTACGTACTTCATGGAGAAGGAGATACAGCCTTCTTTCTGTCTTACAATCTCATGAATTTCACTTCAGTTCACACTACAAAACCAAAGGTTTGATCTTCAATAGTCCAGAGAGAAAATGTTAACACTGGTGGGTTTGTTTGCACACAACAAAATTTAAGCAGACACTTTGCTTTAATACTTATTTGAAAAAAATACGTTTTTCTGCATATTGAAGCACTACCCTGAAGAACTCTGAGTTTCAGGTTAAGCATCTTCCTTTTTAATACAAAAGGCTAAATTCACATGCACACACTTTGAGCAGAGTGGGCTCAAGGGAAGAGCTGGGTGCCCAATTTACTGAGGCCCTTCTAAAACAGGGTCACACTGCAGAACACAAGGCTGCAAGACCCAGAAACTCACAAAGACTATTATTTACCAAAGAATGGGAATGATGTAACCTCAGCCACCAAACAATAGCATAACTGAGGTGGCTATTAACCACATGGTGTTTCCTTAGCTTTGTTGGGCTTTTTTTGGAAACAAGACTTATGCTGATAGTATCACAAGAAGTCCAAGGTCAGTGGTAAGTGCATGGGCCTGGGAAGCAGGTGACAGGCTGGTCCTGGATCCAGGGGCTCCTCAGGCTCTGGTGGACACCAAACTGAGATAAAAGTCACCCAGCACAGCTGCTGCTGTCCCCAGCACTGCCCAAACTCTGTCCTCAGAGCACCCTGAGCTCATGTCATGCTCTGAGCTGTGCTTGGCTGGGAACTGTCCTGGTTCAGAGCTGACCCAGGAGATGTGCTGGGCCAGCCTGGGGGAGCAGCTCCCACAGCCCCAGCTGTGCCACTGCCAGACCTGAGCTCTTGCTCCTGTGCTCCTTTCACTAGGATTGCACAGCACTAAAAAGCTGCAATTTTCCATGTAGAAGAGCACCAGCAGCAAATAAACTGACAATTTGGTGTTCAACTCCATCTCATTGCCTCAGTCATGCTTTATGGCCAGCTGTGGGCAAGATCTTCCAAATCCTTACTTCAATCAATAGATAGTCTTTGACCTCAGAAATGCACCCACACAAGTAAAAATTAGCACAATTAAGTCTCCAGTTGATCTGGAAGACAAATTTTAAAGGTGTTGCAAACTATAATATGGTGTAAGTGGTCAGTGTTTTATTACTAGGGGCTAAAGTTTACAAGAGTTGTATTTCTTTGCATATAAGAGAAGGCAGTAAAATGCCACAGACTGTGGATGTCAGACCAGTTTTCCATTAAATTACTCCAACTATCTATATAGTTATCTATAGTTATTTATCCCAAGTTGCAGCAGATTCATTACATGCATAAAGTTCCCTAACACATAAGCTAATTAAAAAAAAACAGTTGCAATGGTTTCAAGGATTTGATCAGCATCACTGCTCACTTACAGTCCTGTGCCCTAGACAATGAAGAATTAAATTATATAAAAATGAAGAGTGAATGTATTTGGCCTGTTCCACAGATATTCACAGTTTAACCATTAAACAAGCATATTTTCAGAGGTTCCAATATTACTAAAGACCTCTCAGAGACACACACAGAGCCCACTCCTGCACCCAGCATTACAGAGTCTTGTTTGGGATCACACATCACCAGGCAATCCAAGGGAAGGTCAGAGAGCCCCACTGTGCCAGACTGGCAAAGAGCTGCAGCTCCAGCTCCTGCTTCAGGAGTCAGAACTGACACAGCTCTGGTTTGCATTCTGAAAAAGGCAATTCAAGGACTGGAATTAGGCTAAAGATAAGTGACACTTTGCTAGACAGATCATCTGGCTGTTTTTGCAAGTACCCTGCCCAGTGGGTGGAGTTGCTGCTGCCTGGTGGAAGCAGCAGAACAGGAGCAGGACTGTCCCCCTGATGTGGGACCTCAGCCACTGGCAATGGTTGTGCTTTCCCCAACAGGAAAGCAAATTTTCCCTTCCTGTGTGTTCATCTCCACCTTTAAAAGAAGCTGTTTTATATCTGATACATGAAAATGGCTGAGCTGATGCACTGCAGATTGATTTCCTCACTGCTGTCCACATTCCAACCACAAGATAAACACCTTCCTTAGAGAGCTCTGTCCCTCATGCTTTGGAGCTGCTGCATGCTTGGGTGTAAATCAGAAGCTGCCATGAGCTACCTACATAAATAGTAACTTTCACACTCTGGACATTTTAAATCTCCTTTAGGGGGGAAAAAAAAAAAAAGAAGTGATGAACAAAGCATTTAATAGCTGAACGAATGAAAAGTCTCAAACTTACAAACACAGTCTTCATTTACTATCAAATCAGTCCCCATTTGGAACTTTTCCTAACAAAGCAGCCTCTGTTGGGGGATTTATTTTAGTCTTTTAAAAATAACAGCACCAGCAAAAGTCTCACCATAAATTCAACGATTCCAGCATGAGTGCTTTGGCCTGCCTTGCTCATCAAATCAAAATAAGGTTTTGCTGCCAAACACTTACATGCCACAGAAAGTTAGAGAAGCAAAGAAAAAGCTTTGGGTGTATTTACCAATCAAACAGCAACTTCAGGGCACTCCTGGAAAGGGACAAATCCAGCTAAAACAACCTCATCAGTTTTCCAGAGCCTGTCTCCCAGCAAGAGCAGCATGGGCCAAACTCTCCTTTTCTGAGATGAAAGAGATGCTATCTGTGGCTTCTGGGTTTGGTTATCAACAGTTGGCATTGCCCACATTTTGTCAGTGATTGATGAGCTCCAAGCCAGTCCCAGGACTCAGCAGACCCTACTCCCCTCTCTGTGGGGCAGAGCAGATGTGCAAAGCCTGACACCCTGCCCCTGGTGACAAGCTCACCACTCAAAACCTGCTTCCCTTTAGCTTTAAAACCCTTCTATCACAAAAGCTATTAGATGCTATGGATGACTGTCCAGGCTTTTCTGGTTTTGTTGGTTTGTTTTGTTTTTTTTTTCCCAGCTGAAGTTGGTTTATGATCCTGAAATGCAGCTCTGAAAATAAAAGGTGTGTAAAGGAAGTATATCAAATTCATTAAGCCGGCACTTGGCTATACAGAAAGCCTTGGCAATCAATCCTTTTACCAAAAGGTGTAAAAAAGTTGACATACTAAAATTAAAAAAGGTAGCATCAATAACCCAAAAAGTTTCAACCAGTGTTAATAAAACTCCCTTTAAGTCACAACAATTTCAACAGGCAAATAGTCCCAATACAGGCATTGTAAAATAATAAATTGACTCCTATCCAAATATTATCAAATCAGTCTAAAAATGACTCATCTACACTGCTGTCATTAAGAATACATTAAGAATTCACTTTGTCATCAGATGCCAATATTGTTGCTCCAGAAAGTGTGGAGTATTAACTGCAATTTAGCAATTAAACATATGGTTTAAAAAATTGGTTTGTCAATATTAATGCAAAAGGTAGTTCCTTACATAGAAGTACTGTGCTTGCCAGACAAGTAAGGTAATACTTTAGGTATAAATCAAACAAATTAAAGCAGAATTATACCACAGTTTTCCTTGAAGACTTAGGATTTGTGTGTTGCTTCTGTCAATGTTTAGCAAACTTAAGAAGCAGAACCTTTGGTTCTTTTAGTCAAGTAAAAATATTCTCATGTACCACAAAAATACAACTTCCAGAGAAAATGGAAGTCCATCAACAAGTCCACTTTCAATAAAACTGAGGTAGTACTGCTCTTTTATTATGTGAATGTGGAAAGAGATTTAGATACAAATCATCATCTACCACTCAGTTGACTGACAGGTACAGTAATTTTATAAAACAATCCCAACATTTAGTTTGAAAGTCCAAAAAAAGGAATGATCTGGACTCATTCACTAGGAGTTAGCTCAAAATGGGAATTAGCCATATTACAAAAAGCTGTTGCTTATGTTGGTTTTTAGAGCCTTATTACCCAGGATTAATGCATTTATAGTTAACACTGCTGTTCATCTTGGTATAAAACCTCAAAATTATTACAGCCTAAAATTTCAACAATGTAAACAGCACTACACACAGTACAGACCTGCCCTGACAGACATAGTATGAAAAACTTAATCTGGCACTGTATAATTTAGCAATGTTAATTTAACCTAACTAAAAAGAACTACATTGTGCAAGAAGTATCAGACTTATTTATACTAATCTGAAGTCTTAAAAAAAAAAATAAAAATAATAACAATAATAATAATAATAATAAAATAAAAAAAAAAAGCTTAACTTGTAGCCAGGGTCAAATATTTCAGGACGAGAGTAAAAGGAATAACCAAAATTAAGAAAGTGCCTAAAACATGATACAGCATTCTAGAGCCCTTTCAAAGACAAGGCAGAAAAAGGTGTAAAGTAGAAAAATCTGGAGCCTCGGTAATTTCCAGAAACATCCAGAGTTGACATTTCGTCAAGGGCAACAAGTTGCTTTTGTCACTGCTGCTTGGCCAGGGCTAAGTCTGTTCACCCACACACAGCCCCTCTGTGGCTGAAGACAGAAGACATTTGCTTTCCTCCTCCTTTTTCCTCCTCTCCATTTCCCACTCCACGAAGGTGTCAAAGAGACTCGGCCAGGCCTCGTCCTCGCTGTAGTTGCTAAGGTCCGGTCCAATCACCTGAGTAAAATTTAGAAACATGTTCCACGTGTCCCGGGAGATTCCCTTGATTCCTGAGGGGTTCTTGATTAGGAAGTGTAACCACTGGTCCAAAATAGGGGGCTTGTTTTGGGTGAAGACTAATTTCCAAAGGGCAATGGCTATTTCCCGATGTAGCGACCTCTGTCCTTCCTCAGAGTCCAGGCCGAACTGGAAGGTGAAACGATAGAGATCCTTGAATTTATCTTCCTGCCTGGCTTCATTCAGGAGGCTGGGGAACCTTGCACAAATGCCATCAATGCTGTCTGCATTTATTGCTTTGCAGCCTTCAAAAAACTCCTTCCTGTCAAGCAAGAGAAGAGAAATTAGAATGAGCCCTTCCCCCTGAGCAGTGCCTGTTCAGCTCCGTGGATTCAGAGAGGATCATCTGGACAAGGTGTGCCCTCAGCCCCAGTGGGATTTTGGCAATGGGAACCACTGGAAAAAGACAATTCCAAGGCATTCCTAAAGGCCTGGGGAACCACATGCACCCCCCCAGTGTTAGCATTTGAAAGGTTTTGCTCTCTGGCTTTTCTGGACACTTTCACAGCCTGGAATTCCTTTCACATAAAAAAGTGAAGAAGAAATTCCACACGTTTGAAATTAACACATTTACCCCAACCCTATTCAATACTGCCCATGCTCTGGGTGAACTGTTTGCAAGGGACAGAGCAGTTCACTTTTGCTTTTGCTGTGGCTTTTGCTTGTTCTTCCAGCCTGCAAAACCAAAGGGGAGCCACTGGTGTGGGTCAGCAAGGCACCTGCTGAGAGCCTGGCAGGGAGCACAGCATCACAGGGCTGCAGCACCAGGTACAGACAGAGCACCAGCCCTGGAGCAGTGGGACACATTTAGTTTCCCTGGTGCTTTGAGGAGGTGTTACAACAGCCAGGAGAGCCAGCAGGCTGCCACAGGCTGGGCTGGAGGGAAGACAGGAGATGGAGCAGCACTCAGAACACACCACACTGCTTTCCTTGATGGAAGAAGTCCATCAGCACCTGTACCATGGAGCATGCCCTTCAGCAAATATAACCTCTCACCACTAGATCCTCTCCAAGGCAACTGAAACCATCTTAATAATACTCATTTTAGTTGTGCAGAATTACAGACACTACTTACAATTCCTCTACCATCTTAGCAAATACCTGTGCTGTCAGCCTCCAGTAAATCCACACTTGCATTCCAGAGTAACTCATCCCTGTGACACACACCCTCAGCCACAAAGAGCCTGAAGATGCTGCTCAGTGCACAGCAGAGGCTTGGCTCAAGGCTCTGAACACCAAAGTAATAAGCTCAGTAAAAACGGGCAGCATTGCTCAAACCAATCTAGATAGACCAAAAATTAAAAAAATTCCTTCACACCCTGAAGTCCTTGTAGGCTCTGTTCACTTGCTCTTACCTGGACATTGCTAATCAAGCTGGGGCAGTTTGGGTTTGCCTGTGGGCTCAGTGGGGGCAGTTTTAGCTGCTGCATTGTTTCCTGTAGCATCACACATGTTGCCTGCCTGCTGACTGAGCCCCTTGTCCAGGAGGGCACACAGCACTTTGAACAGCAATCATTTGTCAGCTAGTATGAAACAGCTACCAGTGTCAAAACCCTCCCATTTCCTTCCCTCTCTATGCTTTAACAAGATTACTCTTGGAAAAAGACATTAGGTGTTACACTGGTTGGACAGGAACAATTCTGTCATTCTTAGTAGCAATTACTAAAGAATCTTACAATACTTTAAAGAAAAAATTAATTTCAGTGTCCAATCCCATCACCAAGACAATGCTGGATACAGTAAATTGCTTTTGGTGGATCAAGAATAAATTAATGTCTACAGAATCTCACTACACTGCTCATCACTAGCAGCATAATGGCCAAAACTACATCTTCTGAAATCCAGTGTGAGGGGAAGGGGAAAAGAAGACAATACAAAGCTTACCTTGTGCAGTGGTAGGAATTAATTTGATCAAAAAGCAAGTGTTAGAAGAAACAAGTAAGTGAAGCTAATGAGGCTGTCTCTCCAACATACTGTTGACAGGATATACTTTAACATATGAAAATAATTACAAGTTCTACAAGAACTAACCTTGTAAATTTGCACATGGTAGCAGCCTGGAATTTCCAAGCCAAAACTAGTACTTTAAATTCAGTGGGATCAACACAGAGGTCATTGCAAAATCGTTCCATTCCTTCTTCCAGTATGGCATCTTCCCTCTCATCCTTATACCTTCTGAACAACTCCCCAATCCTCTGAAGAGAAGATTCCTCTGCACTGCAAACAGAATCTTTCTTTGTGTCTCCAGAAAATGTTGGAGGCTGACTGGACTCCACAGCAGCATCTGTTTTCTTAGTCCCATTCACAAGAATGTCTCCTGCAGCCTTCCCTCCAGCGGAGCCGTGGTCGTCTCTGTGCACTGCACTCCTCTTGCTGTGGGACTTGCTGCCAGACTCTCTTTCCCCATTTTTGCTGCCAAGGGTAGAAGAAGGATTCTTGCATTTGGTGACACACTGGCCCATGGTGGTGCAAGCCCAGCTCCTAGCAGGGTCCCCCTGCCCTTGGACACCCTCGCAGCTGCTCTTCAACACATCTCACCATGCCATCAGCAGCACTCAGCTAACCTGGAAAACAGTGCAGAGTCAAACTGCTGCCCCTCTATAAAGAATATCTGAAGGATTAAATGTGGGATAACATTTGCCATTAAGAGACTGACTTCAGGACATTTCAGCTCTGCATACTGAAAAGGAGCAGTGTACACAAGGCTGGAATGAGCCATAAATTTCAGGCAATTTCAGGCTGTTTTACCTAGAAATCAATACAGCTCACTCAGTGCTACACTATACTAACGGGTCCTAATAAAGGAAATTCCTAAAATTCTTACTGCAGCATAGGTTACAAAGAGGTTGATTCATGCACAGGCTTCATCACGACACACTAACTCTAACCCAGAAATATTTTAAAGGAAATGGTTTTTAAAAGTACACCCACATTTTATATAGAATATAAAACAGTGAAACAAAGCAAAGGAAGAAGGGCAGGGACACTGATGGGACAACCTGGCAGAGACCTGAGCATTGGATCTGGACTGTACCTCCAGCAAACCAGCAAGAGGATGTCTCAGGGAGGGGGGAAGGGGGCTGGTTTGGGGGAGGAGGAGAGGGAGTGGAAGTTGTGTGTTTATTTTTAAACAGAGTTTGGAATCTAGGTTTTGTACTTAAAACACAGAGTGTGTTTGCAGAAAGGAGGCAGCACTTGTTATGCAAGAGGGTATTCAAAAATTGTTCATTGTTTCCAGTGGGCTCCTCCCTTCAGGTAAGGAGACAGACAGGGGAGGGGGCCTTGTTAATGAAGCTTAGACAGACACACATGCAGATAAGAAGTAGTAATTCCAGTTCAGAGAGAAATTTTTTAAAATAAAAATTAAAATGCCAAAATGATTTCATCATACTCATTTTTTATAAATCACAAAGCCTTGCATATTTGGAAAAGATATTTTGTCCAGAGAAAAGGGTTCTCCCATTTTCCCTGTTAAAACCAGGCTACCACACTGATACTGCCCTATCAGTGAGCAGCTACACCAAGGTCAGTCCACTTCTCAGAAATGGCAGCTCCAAGAAAGCAATTGCTTATCACAGTCCTCCTTTACCCACTCACTTGCATTTCACCCCTGCTGTCAGTTAGGCAAAAGCTTCAAACATAAAAATTGTGTTTGACTTAACTATGTGTACAGCTTTCAGTTTAGAATTAGAACAAGAAAGAAGAGAGAAAATTTTAAAAATTAATAAATACAATAGCTGTCATATCAGTTCTGCTGTATTTTTTCTTGGGCAAAGCTTTACTGAGACTGTAAAGCTCTTTTAAGCTGTAAAGCAACAGCAGCAACAAATACAGATGAATTTTCAGATATCAGGATTGCAAAAATAAATCTTCTCTCAGCCATTATACCTGTTTAGTCAAAACAACACGTGTGCAGCTCCATGAGAAAAATATTTTGTCAATGGAACTCCAACAGCCAAGATGCTGGTTTTGACTACCTGGCTCCCCTCTCCCACCTCAGTCCCTTTTCTTAATCACATAACCCACACATGAAACTAACAAATGCCTATTTTTTTAAGCAGACAAAGAAACAAAGGTATTATATATTCTTTCATCACAATGTTTCAAAGATTAACCTTGCAGCATCATTGTTACAGGCAAGCAAAGTTTGATTTAATGTGTTCCAGAAACAACAGTATGTATTTGAAAGGATTTATAAAAATATGCATGTCAATATAAACACATGTAAATATATATGCTTGTAAATATAAATTATAAGGTAATTTCACTGGTCCCCAGTACTTCACAGCTCTCAGCTGCAAAGCACAGCCTGACACTGATTTCTGTGCTGCCAGGTGCCTGAGCAACATCATCCTCTCCTGTCTACACCAGTCATTATTTCATTAAACAAAACAAACAGGATATTATAGTTAGAGTAAAAACTGCTTAGTGATTAACTCCCACATACCAGCTTTCCCCCACCCCATCTTTAAATTCATCTGAATTCAAATGCTCAATCTACACTAATTCTTGTTTTTTCATCAGTTTCTCAGAGGCAGCTAGCACCACACTGGACAAATTTTTCTTTAGAGAGAAGCATGCAGCTAAAAGAACAGAATAAAAAAAATCCTGAGTACAGACTAGTATTAGAGTTTAAAGCAGAGTTTAGGTAGTATAGAAAACTTTCTGCTCAAAGATGTAACAGCAGTTATTAGCTATTGGTGTTTTCCTATGGGGGAAGGTTAAAGAACAGCTGCCTATTAGTGAACAGTACTTTCCTCTAAAGCAGTCAAATCACACACATCCCAATTAATCCAATGCACTAGAGGAATCCAAATTTGAAGGTGGTTTTTTTTTTCTCTTAAGGCAGTTTGCAATACAAACTGTGTTCATAATTTTCCTGATAAAAGTGACTCATGCTGTCATGTTTCCTAAGCAACAGCTTGTGTTAATGACAATACTTAACTAATGTTCAGGTTTCCAAAGTGACATCACCAGTGTGATGAAACTGATGGGTTTTAAAATCATTTGCTGCCCCAAAAAGAGCACTACAACACACAGAGGGAAGACCTGCCAGCATTATCAGACACCTGTATGTAAGTAGTTGTCCCACCAGCAGTTTCCAAAAAACAAGCCCAGTAGCATTAACCCCTAGAGGGCAAGTTGACCACCCCTCTCACATCATACCCCTCTAAAAACACATTTTGTGTACTCCTACTTGCCTTGCAAAGAGCTGAATGCTGCTCCTGAACAGCCACTGCCTGGCTCCTGCTCTTCCCTGCAGTAAGAGAGTTCCTCCTCCTCCCTGCCAAGGAGGTTCTCAGAGCACAATCCTACTCCTTATGAACAAACATTAGAAGATACTGATGTAAAGTTGCTGCAACTCCTCACTTTTCTTCCACATGAAACTTGATGCCATGTGCCACATACTTAGAAGCATTCTACCCCAAAAATAGCAAAACCAGCTTGGAAAAAAAAAAAAAAAAAAAAAAAAAAAAAAGTCCAGACTGCATCCGCTGGCAGCTTGTACATGTATCTGGTTTTGTAAGAGAAAAGTCTTTTGGCACTCCATCAGTTACCCTTTTGTAAATTGCCTTTGCTGAGCTGGATCCACTTCACTAACTAGTCACCTCCGCTTCCTACGTGACTCAGGTTTCAAGGCATGAAAGGAACAAGAGCCTTGGAAGGAGATGGAAACAAGTGGGAGAAGCTGGCCCTTTTGTTAAGGGAGGCTGCAGAGAGGATCTAATTGCAGCATCAGGAGCTGCAGTGAAGCCAGAGCTCAGGGAGGTGAGCAGAGCTGTGTGCTCAGCTGCACAGCAAAGCAAGGATCACAGAGCACAAGGAGCAGCAGAGATTTCTCCCAGCTGCATCAGGAAGTACAAGTATAAAGTTCTTGTGTACCCAAAGGTTACACTGGATTGGTAGCAAAGCATCAATTCCCAAAAGGATCAGTTCCCAAGAGCAAAATTACTAAGAGGCCTGTACAGCATAAAAGCAAGACATAAAAGGCAGCAGTGACCAGTGCTTTTGCCATTCTGGTAAAAAGGATCAAAATTCAGGGCTAAGGTTGGAATGTGCTCAGTGCTGCAGGATGCAGTGCTCCCAAAGAAGTCTATTACTCAGAAAAGTATTGAGCAATGATCTCCAGAACATATGAATCACCAAGATGCCCATGAGGCCATCTTCCTCTTTCAAAGCAGAGATCCACAATGATGTTCTCTGCACCTTTCTAGAAAGGAGTCAGCAGCTGGGAACACAGGAAGATGAGTGCTGGTGGATACAGCTAAAGAAAAATCACCCTCTAAGAACAAAGGATGTGCAGAGCCAGATGGCCCCACATATTAAATGAAAACCTAGAGATTACAAAGGCCTTGGCTAATGCTTGGTGGGGCTTTTTCATTTGGTGGGGGTTTTGTGTCAGACATTTTTCTAAGTGCTGCAAGGAATTTGCAGAATTTTTCCTCCATTTTCAAGTGACCAGATCACACATAACCCAAAATTTGAAGGGAGCAAAACAAAGTGACTCAGTAATAACTCTCAATCATACCAGCACACCATGGCACAATTGAAAACAGCAGCAATGGAGTGGAGAGGGGAAGCTGGCAGGAGGAGAGAAGATGCAAAGGAGATATTTAAGTAACCCTGTATTTTTCTATGACTGATGTTATTGTAGTAATAGAAATTATTGGATATGACCAGAGGAAAACAAGCAAAACAAGCATTATGCTGTTTAATAAAGTGTTGCATCAGAAGGTATTTATAATGAGCTTCAAAACACAGCAAGTATCAAGAGAGTAGAGGGAAAAGCTTTCCATACCATTCAGGAAGACTCAAAGACAAATTTAGGAAATCTCATAACAAAAGGGGAGACAGCTCAGCCAACCATTAAATCCCTTTCCAAGTAGCATTTCACTAGCTAAGGCAAAGACAACAAAACTAGAGCTTAACTAAGCCTCAACCCACCCTCAGCTTTTCACAAACACTTGAGCACAGTCTAAGAATTTTACAGAATTCCACTATGCATTATCTAACTTTAAATGGTGAGGGATACATGACTTCAAAAACAGCTGAGAGTAGGGAGCAGTACATGATGGATGTCCTGTCTGTTTCCTGCCCTGAACAGATCACTGGGGAGGCAGGAGAGGATCACTGCCACTGCTGAAGCACAAGCCATTGTGCCAGACAAGTGATCATGGAAGCAAACATTTAATACTTACATAGTTTCAGCTACACAGGGAATCATTCCACTAGCTCCACAGCTTCCTTTAGGCTCCCTGGACTCCACATAGAATGCTGGAAGACAAAAGACCACACAAATCTTTACATTTAGAAAAGGCTATGAAAACCATGAAATGCAACAAATCACTGAGAACCAACTGTGTGTTTAATAAAACCCTTCAGAGCCAAACTCCATTTGCTCAAAGAGACATTTCATAGAAAACCACTTCACTTTTTTGACTTACAAAATAGCATTTACACCATTAAATCTGCACTATCATATGAACCATTCAACAGGTACTGAAAACAACAGACAAATTCAAATGTTTGTTAGGAGTAAATACACACTTCTGGATCTTCCATGGCTTTCAGCATGGGAGAGTGAATTCCTCATTTCTTGCACTCAAAGCAAAGCAGAGGACATGCTATCACTGCCACTGCATGTTAGCTGAGGGCTGTTTAATCTCTGAATGCCAGACAGCTGCTACCTAGCAAAGCATAATTTGGGTCTGGAGAGTAATTCTCTTTTTTTTCATTCTCTAGCACATTCTTTTCCATGTTTGTTTTCCCATGTTCAGTCAAGCTGGCTCAACTTCCCTTCTCTTAAATTCACAGCTCTGCTGTATAACTAGGAACCTCTGAAGAGAAAAAAAAACCAACAAAGGTATGTCTGGTTTTTGCAGCAAGAGCTGCAACTGCAGCCCCTAGTCAACACCTCTGTATCTGATGTAGTAGAAAAACACAACAAACAAGAAATCTCTGGCAAAGCTCCCCTGCTCTGCCATGCTAACAGAAACACTAAAACATCTCATTTTTACAGCTCTCAGTGCATCTAGGGAGCAGACAGATGATCAAAAGCTGCCTTGTTGCACACTTCCTTTTTACATGAGATTTACTTCTTGGGAAACAAGCAGCAACATTAGTTTGTTCAGAGCAAAGAGGAGGGTGAATGTAGAAATACAACCATGAAACAAGGTCTTGTCACACACATGCCAATCTCCACATGAGTTTTCCCCAAACCTGAATCCTATATGTGGATTAGGAAAATATGACTGACACATAAAACCTAGTTAGACCAAAGCTGTTGATAGAGTTTAAAAGCCCCAAACACTTCAAAATGCCTGGAAACTCTCTGGAGTGGTACTTTCACTCATATGCACACACAGAACAACAACATACCTCCACTGAATCATTTTTAGGCAATTACCATTGAGGTGGAGACCAAAAAGTCTACTTCACCCTGGGTTTATATACTCTGCTCCCAAACCTCATCTATAACCAACCACCCTTTTTCCCTCCTCCATGGCTTCACAGCTCTTTTAGCAGATACTCCAGAGGGTGCACAGGCACCAGGCAGCTTAACATGCAAGGGAACAGAGGAGTGTCTGCCTCTCTCATGGTGGAAGTAATAACTTGAATTTCTTCCTATTTCACCATAGCATCCCATCAATTTCAAGAATTTAAGAAAATGTAACATCTGGCACATCTCTGTTAATTTCTTTTGGCCTCCTGCATCTAAATATTTCTTTTTATAAATCACCAGGGAGGAACACAGGGTGCTGTGCAACCTCATTCCCCAGGAACCTGTATAAACATCTTACAGTTCACATTTTGAAAAATCATTGTCATGGCAACTTTTTGCAATAAACTACTTTTCAAACATATTTGTATTTCTTTGGAAGATATCCATGATACACCAAATCTACATTTCCAGTTGACTTACTGCACATACTGGAAGCAAACACTTATTTCAAGTTCAAAAGAAGCTGAATCTGATGGAGATCAGCCCTACCCAGCAAAAGCCAAACTTTTTCAGCTTGTTTGAAGTAATTTCCTTGTTGGCTGACCTATACACACACACACTGACTGGAGAAATTTTAACATGTTAGAGCCTCCAGCTACAATTCTTCCCCCTTCTTTATATTTCTGTTCTTCTGAGTTGTCCATTTAACCTTTCTAGAATTTTTAATGTAGCAAACTTTGACGACAAACTATGACATATGGAACAAAAAGTTAGTATGAGTTAGCAGCTAAAAGATCAAGCCCTTCAAGGCTGCATTTAAAGGCTGTCACAGCACAACAATGCACTGACTTCATCCTAAATGATGCACAGTGAGTGCAGGGGGTGGGCAGGAGCACGTTGGTGGCACAGGTTTTGGTCCAGCCCCTGGGCCAGAGCTGCAGGTGCAGCTGCAGGCTGTGGGCACAGCACCTTCTCCTGAGCTGCTGTGGAGCAGTGACAGCCTGCACTGGAAGAAAGTAAATAGTGTGGACCCTTGGGATGATGGAGGCCTTTGTTTTGCTCACCTGCCTCTTTTTGCAGCTGTGTCTAAGCCCCTGGGACTTGGCAGGAGGATCAGTGCAGGTTCTCCACACCCCCAGCAGCTTTCCCACAGGTAGGAGCAAGCAGCTTTCTCACCAAACCTCCTCACCTTGGCTCTCCTGTGGGCAATCAGTGAAGGATCAGTGGTACTGGTGAAAATTGAGAGGAGCAGCTGTACAGGTGGAAGCTTTCAGTGTGCAGCTCAGAGCTCTACACTGCAGCACCAAGCACTGGCTGCACAAATGTTACAGCACAGACCAAACTTCAGGCAAAGCCACCACCTGATGGAAACTGCTTCTTTCAAGTCTGAACCTGCAATGAAACTTTCCCAGCAGAAACCCTCTGAGTGCAGGACAATGGCATATTATGGGCTGTCAGGAGCCCAGAACACACCTCACCACATCCCCCAGCAAGTGCTGCACCTGTCTGTCACGCTGATCTGCTCCACAGCACTGCTGCACAAACACACTTATGCAAAGTTACTCAAGAGGAAGTCTAAAAGCAGGAAAGTCCTGCTGCAATTAGTTAAAATGAATTATTAGTTTGTGAGGCTTCCTGCAGCTGAAGAACCTTTCAATGAATTACAGACAGTAATGGTTTTATGGGTAGATACATGAGAACTTTACCAATCTGTCCCAAACCAGGATAACAAAACTATTTCTGATTAACCTAAGTTTGAGCTTTGGAAACAAAATGTGATCAAACTGGGTAAAATTTGTCTCTACAGAACATGTCTGCATAGAGTAGAAGCCAGTTTTACAGACACCTGAAAAGGCACCATGCAGAGTTCCAGCTGCCACTTGGCAAAAAGCTCCATGGCAGTCTAGGGGAAAACCAAGCCAGGCAACAGCTATGCTGGAAACCTGAATATTTTCTCAAATGAGAAGCAGACTTCTCTGAGAAAGATCACACTGGAAAGGCTTGACTACTTTGGAAGGGAAGGCCAAGTACAAAAATACAAAAACAAACAAACAAAAAAAAAAAAATCAGAAACAACTTCACCATATTTACAGTCCATAATGCTGGGCCAGCTCAGGAACAAGAAGCAGAGTTATCACCAAATCTCTTTCTCTCCCCCCTCCATCACCAGGATGCAGGAAAAATTTACAATACCTGAGCCTTGACCTGCTGTGCTGTCACTCCAAGCCCAGAGCTTACTCATCAAAGGAGATTTTTCCATTAAACACTGGGCAGAAGAAACCTGTTTTCTGCACTGTTGAAGAGCACCTGACTCTGCAGGCACTCACAGACCATGACACCACATTTCACCCCCAAAGTTCAACAAGCAGCCTCAAGAAAAAGAGGAACAGATGTTTCAGATCTGTAGTTCACTGCATGCAGCTAATTGTCTAAGGCCAGCTTAAGGAAAAAAAAAAAATAATATGAAAAATTAGAGGCAGAGGAAGACTAAAGCACCTTACTACTTTTTTCATATGAAATATACTTTCCTTAAGTAGCTTTTTCAGCAGAAAAATGCATCATTCTTGAATCCCTACCCTCCCTTTACATTCTCTAACCACACAATACCTTACTTACTGATTACTTCTCATTGTTTTTCCATTTGGCCCCACTAAAAATTTTTCAATTGTTTCCTATTATGTGCTTCATCTTACTTTATTAGGTGGGTGGAATGATTTGTTAGGATTATTGTATTTTCAAAGAACAAACCCAAGTCCAGCTAGCTAAACAGAATGTAATTTTAGAAAGGTGCCTTCAGGTGCTTTTGTAATGTAAATAAATTAATGAACTAATTCATGCAGCAGCAGTACTTGTTTTGAGAAGTCTATTTAAGCTATGAGCAAGACAATGGGGCAGAGAAATCAAGACAGGTAAACAGCAGGGCTGTTCAAGATCATGCCATCAGTAAAGCTGAAAAAAGATTCCAAACCAGATTCCATCCAATTCCCTACCTCTTACACACACAGATGTGAACAAACTCATTTATTTCACTGCATATAATTCAACCACCTTCAAAAAATGAAGGTTCAGTCACTGAGCAATTTATCTCCATCCATTTAAAAACTTATAAACTTAAAAACCAATACTCCTCTTCTTCTTTGAGATCCTTGTGAAAGGCCATACAAGGTCCAGCACATACAAAAAACAATCTTCTAATGAGAGTTTGTGTGGTTTTTCCCTTTTCATGTGCAAAGGGTTGTAAAATAATAATCCTTCAGCATTTTTCCAGGGTACACTAACTTTTGCACAGCATGACAGACCTTTAACACCTCAGTGTATTATGAATAATTAAAGCTCATGCCAGGGGAAGAGCTACTGTGTGCTGACACAACCAGTTCACATCTCTACAGCAAAACTGCAGATTATGAGACCAAAAGAAACCACAGCCCTTGGGTATTTGACAGAGATGCATCCCACTGAAAGCATCTGAAGGTAGCTGTGCTACAAGTATTTACCTTACCCTGCCTCAATCCATTCTGCAAATTAACCCACAGAAAATTGCAGCTCTCTGCAGTCAAACCAGAATAACTCTGAAAAACCATCTTGGTTCACAATCTACTCAGCAATGGAAAGAAAAACCATTTACTTTTAAACTGAGCTAAGTGTGCACAGATTTTCTTCTACCTTAAATTCATCTTAGGTGCCTTCACCAACTACATTCAGCTGAATATAATTCAGGTATCAAGTGACTCCTGCAATAATAAAATATGCTTTAATTGTAGTAAATAAGTTCATATTTCTTACTGTTCTCAACAATGAAGAAAAGACAGCAGTTACACAAAAAAAGGAATCCCTTCCAGCAGCTCTGGCTGACAGTGTCCCTTCTCCAGCACCTAACAGTGCAGGCACAAGTTTAAAGACAAGAGCCAGACCACCTCACCCCTGCTGGCAGCAGAGCTCCTGAGGAGGTTACAGAAGGCCCACTGGCCATCTCAGTGAGTTTTCAGGCTGACAGCCAGAAGAATCACTCAGTGCACACAGTTGTGTAGGAACTTCAGCTGACCACACAAACACTGGAATCATATCTAAGTTATGTACAACAAATTGTTCTCAGTGAAAGCACTGACATATGAAAGTGCCTTAAGAGCATATGCTTGCATTTTTAAACTGACTACAGTTTCTAAAGCAGAAAATACACACAGCCATCTGCAGGAGCCCTAATTCTCTCTCCTGATTTGATTTGCAACTTCCCTATTTCAGTGAACAACACCAACATTCCCACTGTACAAAGGATTCTGCAGTATTTTGATGCTAACTGTACCAGTAGCTTCTAAGGAGCTCCTTTGAGTACTTGAACTTGGTCATCAGCTGTAACACTCTCACCTCTCCTTGAGAAATCTGGTGGTAACTTCAATCAACACACACTTTTTTTCACAAGTTTTCACCCATTCTTGTCTTGATTTCCCTTGACATCCTGTGTCCCACAAGAGAGCAGGTGTGTGGGTATCTATCCTGTGCTTCATGAGACATTAGCACTAAATCCAAGCACAAGTAACTGCTGGAAGCTGGAATACATCAGACCTTTGGCACTCCAGGCCACCCACTTAGAGCTGATCCAGAACACTCAAGGCTTTCTGCACAGAATCATTGGCAATGAAAATGTTAAACAGTCAGCATATGACCAAAACTAAGAGCTAGGACATTTGTGTTTGTGAGTCTATTACTAAGCTACACATGCCTCCCATAATCATAGGTGCTAAGATGATTTTCTCTCTCCCTTTCCATTTTAAAACAAAAGGATAAGACTGACTGCATTGCAAGTTCCAAAGTTGCAGGAGGAAAAGCATCACACACACACCAAAAAAAAAAAAAAAATCAAAGAAAGAACTAAAAACTGTCACTTTCTGCTACTACATGGATGCAAAAATAAGACTGGTGTATTTCAGGAGAACATAATCCTTTTGGTTCAAAAAAAACCCACTTATGTTCACTAAACAGGAAAAGTGAGACAACAAACAACTATGTCATACTGTCTCTGGCAGTCTGACTTTGTGGGAATAACAAACTGTGACAGGAGGTCAGGAACAGCATTCTCACATTTTGCAAAGTAAGTTTTGTCTTTCACAAAACAGATGCTGTAGACAGAACAGCATTTATAACCATTCTTTCTGAGACACCAGAAGATTATAGTAGCTTACTCTCTTTACTGGAATCCTGTCTCACCACCTATGCTTTTGTGGGTTTCTGCAGAGTTTTCCTGCTTCTGTCAAACAGTTCTTTAACACTTAGTAGTCCCCTAACTATTAGTCTTCTGGCAGCATGTAATTGAATAACCTTTAACTAAAATCCAGATTTTCTGCTTCCTTTAATATGCAGATCATTGGACCAGAGAGCTGCCCCCCAAGACACACAGATAAAATGGAAACCTAGATGGATCAATTCTCAGATTATATTTTAGGCAAGAGGCTTTGGTTCCCTTTTGGCTCTGTTATGGCCAGGACTGAGATCAGAATGTAAAATCATCACACCAAACCACACTGCTCATGTCACCACAAAGAACTCTGGCACTTGTGCAGGGGAAATCAGAGTTGCCCTGGGCTTTGCCAGCCCCCACCTGCCTGGGCTCTCCCATTTTTCACCCAGAGCTCAGTGGATCCACAAACCCTCCACAGGGAAGGGGAAGCCAAGGTGCCAGTGAGCAATGGGAGCTCATCTGCAAGTCTTGGCTTTCCTGAGCACTCCCTGGGAAGGTTTCAACCCAGATCTGTAATTACCTGACTCAAGCAAGAGACAAAAGATAGGGGGGAAGGAGAAATCACTGACTGTTTCAAAAGACACACTCCAGAGGAGTTACTGTACAGGAGACACTGAGAAAATCTGCACAGACAGTTTACTTGTGTCACAGGTTTACAGGGGGTAAATTGCAGTTGGCACTTTACCAGAAGGCAACATTTGCACTGAACATTTGCCATGAAATTACCATTGTTTCAAGTCAAGTTAATATGTCATTACTGCTGGGTAACTTAAGAGTCAAGTACACAATTAATCCCTGTCACCAACACAGACAGTCTGCAAAACATTACAGCCATTAATCTAGCATTTTTAAAAAGGAGGAAGGGGTAAGAGACAAAAGAACTTATTAGACTTCCAGTAACCAGAAGACAAAGCCTGTTAGTCAGAGGCAAAGAGAGGAAAGGAAGCCAGAGAGATAAGATGCAGACCCCTAGGGAGAAGCAGCCAGAGAGAAGGAGCCCAGCCAGGGAATTCTGATGAAACTGTTAAGGGGGCTCCCCCTTATCTTCCTGTGACTACCGAGTTCCTCAAGTGTTTACAAATTTTTCTTTCAGCCTTCCAAGAATTCTGGCTACCAATATTCAGCTCCTTCTGTATTTCTGAGGATGAAAGAAAGGACTGTTTTGCTAACATCCTATACTTCTATTTTTATAGTCTCTTCTTACTCAGAGCAGAGTTTTCCTGTTACACTCAGGAACAGACCCATGTGCCTAATGAAACAATAACATTGTTTCTGCCATTTGCAAGTTCTTACAAACTGCCAAAACCCCATCGTGATTGATTTTAGAGTGCTCCAAGGCTCTAAATTAAATTTACCAACATTTCCCTGGAACCAATAAAGAGAATCAAGTGTTTCAGTGTGGGACAGATCTCAGCAGTGCTGGGGCACTTCCACTCCTTCCTGCAGCCATGCATCTCTGTATCCAAACCCTTTGTGCACTCCTTTCTGCCATGAAGAAATACAAGTGCAGAAGACATGTCTGTCCTCTTTTCTTCCATCCCCATCTGCTTTACACCCCACTGCCCCTATACACATACCCAACACAGAGGATTTCCTCCTGTTCCTTAAGCTGAACCAAGGCAAGCAGCAGAACCACACCTCTCCCTCACCCACTCTTAAATTTGTCAGAACACATCCTAGAAGTCTGTCAAACCTTGCTCAATATGTACTTCTTCAATTAATTTCAATGAGAGTCTTCCAAAAGAGCTGTTCTTAGTTCTCTCTCAGTCACTCCTTCATCTGATCATCTTTTTCACAACACAATTCATGCTAAATGCAAGCCAGATGTAATTATTAATGAATTTCCAAGATCAACAAATTACAAGAACTACTGACACAAATCATTTAGAATTTGCTCACAATAATGAACACAACATTCAACTTCAAAATAAAGCAAGAATCAGGGCAGAAAAGGCACCTAACAGAGCCTTGAAGATCCTGATTACATGAGCTGATTACAGCTTTTATTGCAGGCTGTCAGTCTCTCAAAGAAAACAGCCAAGCAGCACCAAAGCTGTAAGTTCCCCTGTTATTAGTTGTGTTACTTCTTCTTTAAGAATTACAGTATTCATGCCTACATACAACTAGCTGTTAGGAAATAATCAGTTTTACAAATCATTACAAGAGCCAGTATTTGCAATAAGTTTGCAAAGCCAGTTGCACTTTGCAAATCTGAACTAATTCAACACAGATCACAAGCTCTCCTTTTTCTGCTGATGGGCAGAAAACCTTTTTTTTAGGCTGTGAGCTGCCTGTCATGTAAAAGTGAATGTTTTCCACAGACCACCATGACACACCTGTGTGGGGGAGGCTTTGAGGACAGATCCCAGAATTGACAAGAACATGAGGGCAGATCTCTCTACTTACACATGCAATCTTAACTAAGGAACTGTGTTTGCTTTTCTGAGGATTATCTTTCACCAGGAAAACATGCAGCAGTGTTCAGATGCAGTCAAGGGACACAAGTACTCAGAAACTCTCTCTTACCATTGCTGTAGCCCAAATAAAATACTAATACTGTAGCTATACATGAACTGTTTCATAAAGAGGTTTCTAAACACCTAAGAATTTGTTTAGATAATGCCTTTTGGTCAACTGTTCCCTTGAAAAATACAGTGAGGCCTGTAATTTTCAAAAAGGTAGGGCAGTTCTGTGCTTTCTGTTTGTAAAGCTATGGCCCCTTTTTTTTTTTTTTAAACACTTAACTCATTACTCATTATGTGACAGACACTGCCATTCAAAAAAAGTTCCCAGCTGTGGATCAATGCTATATTCTGACACTTGGCATCAGCCAGTTCAGTTATCAATGTAACATTTTGAAGGGCAGCATATCAGTCGTGTTAACTATTTAAAAGATAATCAATGATTCTTTCCAGCAACCACAGCACCGATAGGACAGGCATATTCTTCCAACCAATATTTGCTCGAAACACTGATTATGCAAGTTATAATTTGTTATGAGTAGCTTATTAGTACCATCGCAGCCCCAGAGAGTGATTAATGCAGATTGCAGCTTGCACAGGAAGGGTAAACACACTCAGGGAAGGGAGGGAGGGAGAGCTGAAGCAGGAAAAAAAAGTGGCTGTGTAAAGCTGGGTAGGTTCAGATAGAGAGAACTACCTTGGAAATAAATCTCTTTAGAGTTTATTCTCTCTTTCTCCTGAAAACACCAGGAACATTCACGTTCCAGCCAGACACGTGAGCAGGCTGGACCCGAACAAAGCGGCGCTCCCCGGCCCGGGGGCTGCGGGCTCCGGCTGCGACCACCGGAGGGGCCCAGGGAGCGCACCCCGAACGGAAACAAGCGGGAGCAGCGAACCGGGGGCGAGGCAGCCCCGCCGCTGGGGCAGGCGGGGAGCGGGGCGGCACCGGACCCACCGGCAGCGCCCGCCGGCTGTCCCGTGAGGGGCCCTGCCGTGAGGGGGCGGCGGCGGCGGCGCGGGGCCCCCCGAGCACAACCGGCCCTGGCGGGGCTGAGCGGCGGCGCGGCGGCCACGGGCGAACCCCGCCACCCGCGCCGCCGGCCGGGCCGTGCCGAGCCCCGCGCCGCCCCCGCCGCCGCCGCTCCCCCGCAGCCCGGGCGGACGGGAAGAGCTTCGGTCCAATTCACTCACCTCCGCGGCGCCGAGCGGCTCTGCCTCCACCGCATCACTTCCGGGCGAGCGCTCAGCTGGCGGACGCGCCGTGACGCGCCGTGACGTAACGCGCGAGGGGCGGCGCGCGCGACGCCGCACGCACGCTGAGGGCAGGGAAGGCGGCGGCGCGCGCCTCCCGCGCCCACCGGAGAGGGGGCGCCCGGCGGGGCGGGGCCGCGACCGCACCAAGGTAAAGCGGGGAGGGGGGGAAAGGCGGGCGTACACGCGGGGAGAGCGGAAAGCCGGAGGCGCGTGCGGTGGGCCTATCCCTCCCTCTGCCTCGCGCGTTGGTTCCGCCCGGCCGCGGGGGTAGGGCCGCCCCAGCCGCCAGGGGGCGCAACACCCGCAGCGTCCCCTAGCGGTCGCGAGGCTCCAGGCCGGGGGGCGGCAGCGCCATCTTGGCAGCGGCGGCGGCAGTGAGGGCGCCGGTGTGGGCAGCGCCCATTGACCCGCAGCGGTGTGTGCCCACATCGGTCTGTGCCCACAGTGCTCAGTGCCCACAGCGCCCATTGACCCGCAGCGGTGTGTGCCCACAGTGCTCAGTGCCCACAGCGCCCATTGACCCGCAGCGGTGTGTGCCTACATCGGTCTGTGCCCACAGTGCTCAGTGCCCACATCGGTCTGTGCCCACACTGCTCAGTGCCCACAGTGCTCCTGGCCCACAGCCCTCAGTGCCCTCAGGAGGAGAAGGCAGCGCCCTAAGCTGCACCAAGCTTTGACATGAGGAAGAACATCACAGAAAGGGGGATTAGACATGGGAACGGGTTTCCCAGTTGGTGGAGTCGCCATCCCTGGAGGTGTTAGAGAAGGCTGGACGTGCCATGGCCTGGGTGACAGGTGGGGTTTGGTCACAGACTGCGCTCAGAGGGCTCAGAGATCTTTCCTAACTCTTCTCATTCTGTGACCCACAGCCCTCCATGTCCACGGCCCTGCTATGGTTCTCAAATAGCAACTAAAAATCATGTCTATCAATGGGTTTCATTGACCCTCAGGATTAAGTAAGAAAAGGGTCAGGGAGGATTTGGTCTCTCCTAGCATTAATATTTATACCTGTTCTTGAGCTTGGGAGCATTTCCAATGCTGGGAAATATTTCTATTCATGCATTCAGTTGCATTTGGCTGGAAGCCAAAGTATGAATAAAGTGCATAAATCTATACTGGAGCTTGTGTCCATGTTGTTATATTTCTGTATGCTTCTATATTATATAAGCAAGGCCATCCAAGGATAGCTGAGAATTCATTTTCTCTGCTAAATTTCTCATTCTGCATTAAAATCTTTCTCTGCTTGTAAGTAATAGAGAACTAAACACATAGGGAGAAAATGGTATGAAAGCATGAACAACAGAGTTGGACAAGACTAAAGATAAATTAATATTGCTTTAGAGTTTACCTGGACACTGTGTGCTTTTAATGACAAAGCTAAGAAATAAGTAAAGCAATTTTTTCTTTGTTTCCCTTCCTCTTCTCCACAGTCTAAGTCAGCATTTCTGTTCTTCCTGAGGCTCCTGCAGCACAGGAGGCACTCCCAGGGCAAACCTGTGTGTCCTACTAAAACCAGATAATGCCTCAACCACCTCAGACTAAGAGAATGAAAACCCAGTGATCAAAAGGAAGTAGTTAAGAGTTTCCACTTACATTTATTCAAGTGAAAAGAATGTTGTAGAACCTTAATTTTGTGTGAATTGGCTTATTTGAACTGACATAGGAAACAGTGATAAAATCCATGCCCTTGCTTTTACTATTTAATTATATTCCCTTTGCATGCAGTTTGGTTTTTCTGATCAAAAGACTGCTCCATATGCAAGAGCAAGCTTAAAAGAGTCAGAAATCTGAGGCACAGATAGAGCAGCAGAGTTCCCATCCCAGCTGATGAAGTGTGAGTACAGTGATTTAGGGAGTCTGGTTCATTGGGGTTTCAGATCTTTTCAGTTTGCCAGCAGAAAGACACTGGCATCCTGTCAAAGTCACCCTGCTTTTAGATACCATTATGGAATGTCTTGGTTGTAACTTCATTTTTCTCACCAAATCTGCATATATTTATGATTGCAGCTTGTAGATGGAAAGAGTGAGAAATAAATCTTTGAGTCAAATTGATGGGAATGTCTGGAAATTTACAGGCTTGTGTCAGTAGTAGAAATGAGGATGTAACATCATAATGGAAGAACATGATATTTCATTCTAGTCATTTTTCACCACATGGAGATGGAATAATTTAGCTGTGATTGAGCTTTTGCCAGGATTTGGTTTTGTCTGAATCTTTAAAAAAGTGATGAATGTTCAATCAAGAATGAAAATCAAATGAAGTTTTCATTTCACCAGTACATACTGCAACCATGTGTGGCCAGTGTTTGCAGGGTACTGTCACAGGCCACTGAGTCATTGATTTGAGTAAAAGAAGACAAAATTACTTCTGTGAAAACTAGATTTTGAAACTTAATATTGCTGGAAGGCAAGTGACCTAGCCAGCTATCAGAGGAATCTGTGACCCCTTGTACCACTGGCACTCATTGTCTCAGTTGTTGTCCCTCAAGGAAATGACAGCCTAAATCCACTGCTGCCTCAGGAACCACAGACTCATTTTGGCAGAGTTGCATGAAAGATGAATCTGATTCCTGACCTCTTGTTGCTGTGAGAGCTCTGAAAGGAAGGATTGATTATCTGCTGCATTAGCAGCAGGAGAGAGACTGCAGATCACTTCTTAGCTAAGTGG
Organism: Erithacus rubecula; assembly: GCF_903797595.1. NCBI lineage: Eukaryota > Metazoa > Chordata > Aves > Passeriformes > Muscicapidae > Erithacus > Erithacus rubecula. The sequence continues at coordinate 1,727,473 of NC_136669.1, forward strand.
CATGGTTTAGCTCCTTAAAAACCCCCAGATAGCAGAATTTTTCTGAATAAACATTAGCCAAAGAGTGCATTTGAAAACAGGAGCTGTAGATTGGCACACAGGCTGGATTGTTTATGGGCACAAAGTGTGGAACATGGTGGTGTTCCCTACTACAATGTTGATTCACCATGGTCTGGAATGACATCATTTACTTCAGTAACAGAGATGTGACCACAGCTTAATTTGGAAGGCAGTCAGTTTGTCACTGTGCCTTCAGACTCCTTGCCAGTAGCAAACCAGCTGTCAAATAGAAGTTTTGTTGCTCCTAAATAAAACATTTTACATCTGAGAAGTTCAAAGCTGCCTTTTCAAATTATTTCATGCAGGGTTTTGTTCCCCACCTCCCCATAGCAAATCCGGTTTCAGCAGCAGCACAAGGTGTATGTTACTAAAGCATGCCCCAGTTAGCTGGGATGTGAAAGAAGAGATAATTGTTTTAAAATATCCTTTTTTCCCTATGGACTCTTCCTTTCACCCTTTATTTTCTAAAATCCTTTATGTACTCACTGCTGGCAGCTTTTATGCTTAAAGTGAGTAGCTAATGCTTGACTTGAGAAGAAAATGTGAAATAAAATAGACTTACAACTTGAGCAAAGGAGCTGCATTCCCAGGCAAGCATCCCCTGTGGTTTAGCTGCTCCTGGCTCTGGACTCTTGGGGCAGCCTGTCCTCTGTCCCAGCTGTGCTGTGACACTCACTGCTGCCTCACTGTATAGTGCAGTTGGCAGACCCCTTTTATTATTCTTACATGAACTTCTAGTTTAAACTCTAGACATGCCTGCAAATAGCAAAATAAGACTGGTGTTTAATTGGTTATTCAGATTATTGAATTTATGGGTCAACCAGCTAACAATCCCATGGAGTGTGTATTTTTCCTGAAAGAAAACCCTACTGCTCCTTACAGTGTAAGGGACTATTTGTTTGAATTAACAGTGAAAAAGGTCTGAACGTTCACCATGCAGTTAAATCATTAACTGCTCAAATCCCTTTGGGGTTTGGATACAATGGGATGTTTCAGGTGCTGGATGATAAGAGGGGGTTGCATGGAGACTGACACTGTCAGGGCTGTGTGGTCACACCTACCCTGACCTCTCCTGGTGACAGTAAACACCCGAAATTTGCTCAGCTAATACAATAGCCCTGTAGTTTTTGACAGAAACGCTTGTGGTTAACCTCTGTGGGCTGCAAGCTGCAGTAAATGAAGGGTGGTGGAAGTTAAACAATGGGTGTGACTACCACAAGATGGGTGTTAGTGGGAAAGTGGTGTAACATCCACTTAGCATTCCAGAGATGTGAAATATAATTATGATTTAAATGCCAAAGATGTAAGTTGCAAGATGAGTAACTACAAGGACATGAAAGCCTCCCTTATCTTCCTTTCTATCCCACTCAGAATCATTTGCACACCCACAAAACTAATACAAGTAGTGTCACTTGATGAAATTACACCTGATACATGACTTGTACCATCACTTACATTTCTGTCAGTGTGGGCTCTGTTTATACCAAAGGAAAAATTCCAATCTCATTTACAACATTTAAAGTTGGAAGTAATTTTGCTCTCAGTGGAATTACTCCCTATTTATACTCCCACTCAGATCAGAATCTGACCCAGGCTTTGAATTTTGTCTTATTTGTTCTCATCCTTTCCTGTCATAGACAGAAGTCCTCAATCTCTAAAGGGCTCCTCATACCTTCATTAATGTGTCTTTGCAGAAATGGCTTATGAGCAGGTCTGTAATGTGAAGATTTTTTGACTAAATGAGCCCTGGGAGCAGCTGGCTGCTGAGTATCCATGAATAGCTGCTTAATGTCTTTTACATCATCCAGCATATGTGGGAAGGAGAGCAGGAATGCAGAAGTGCAGCCCATGCCTAGATGAGGGGCTACACAGCTCTGTAGCAATTACAGCACAGAGAAGTTAAATAATAGAAGACTAAGTTGTAGCTGGGGGAGTGGAAGTGGGGGAAAGAATTGTTGGTTCTAAACTTTTCAATAAAATCTTTATAAACAGATTCTTGATATGTTTAAAATTCAAGGGCAGCAGGTGTAGTCAGCTCTGAACAAAGGGCATGTGCTGTCCCAAGCTGTCACCTTAAAAATTGTCTGATGCACAGATCAGAATTGAAACCTGCATTTTGAACATTTTTATCCCTGATATTTTTCCTTTCATTTTCTTTATGGATTACATGAAAACCCAAGCTGTTATCAGCTTCTCAGAAGTGACACCTTCAGGTAAAAGCAGATAGGGGAGGCCAGGATTTGGGACTCTGTTTGTGCTAGGTTAACCCTTGTAACTGAATTGTTTCTTTTCTGTACAAAATATGCACCTAGCAGGGGAAAGCAGTGATTTTTCAGATACGTGTCTGACTGATACCACTGCCTGAAATGGAGCTCTAGAGTGGATAAAGTGAAGCATTTACTCCAAAGAGTTTGATGAGCTGGGACTACCTAGTTATATTATTGTTGAATTTATTTCCTAGAAATACCACAAATATTTACTAGAAGTACTTTCTGCTCTGTAGGAAGAATAATTTTCTATCTGGGGAAAAAATATATGATTGGTTAAACATGTTAAGATACAAACAGCAAAATAAAAGTATACGCTCTTAAGAATCAGAGAAAAACAGTTCTTGAAACCACAAAAGGTCTTTAGATCACAGTAACAGTTAAGGCTAGGAATTTATAGTTCAGGATTTCTTATGATAAAGAGCCATGAATCAAATCCTGTGTTCAGGTTAGTAATTGCAGCTTTGGTGAGGGAAGGAGGGTGTGAGTGTCTGGAGCCACAGGAGGCTGGTTCTGATCAGCTGCTGTGCTGGAGGCAGCAGCTCAGGAACAGCCTGAAAGCCTTTGGCTCAAGCCCCTCTTTTACAACCCAGGATCCCAGAAATTGCCCCAGGCTGCAGGGATTTGAGCCACAATCCCATGATAGTTTGGGTGCTGCATTGGGAAGCAACTTTCCTCATGTGTCCCCTCCAGAGGAAAGGTCAGGCTGGCTGAATTACTCTGCTCCAGACTGTCCCTTCCCAGCACACAGGTCTGATTTCAGGGTAGATTCACCCACAGTAATTAGAGCTGCAGTTGGCAAATGGATCCTGATAATGTCCTGTCCCTGACACTTGTTCCTCACTGCATCCCTGCACTTGGCACCTTCCTTTGGGACAGGGAGGTGCCTTTCACAGCTGAGTGCCCCTTCAGCACTCAGTCATTGTTTCTCTTCATTTAATCCATGGCAGAAATGCTGTTATCCAGAAGAGGATTTGTCTCTGGGATATTTGTGGTCTGTCATGAAATAGTGTAACACCTATATGATAAAATACTCAATTACATAAAGCAAGAATAAGATCTCGTTCTTTCTTCTGACAAATAGTCTTATGACACCTGAAGGCTGATTCAGTGGGCTCAGCAGGTACACAGCTCTCTGAAAATCAAGACATTCAGGACTTTCCTAAATCCACAGTTAGTCTGCCTCTCCTGAGTGCTTAGATAAAATACCTTTCATCACCTTTTCATCATATCACACTCCAGCTGAATCATTACTGCCTACTGTCATGGTATCACAAATAAGCCTCTCAGCCCCTGGAGCCTGTATAAGCTTTCAGCAATATTGTGGTGGTTTTATCATGTATTTCATTCACAGATTTGCAAAGATAGGGTCAGCATTGGTACAGCAATGTCTCAGGAAGGGGGATGCATAGAGTTTCAGTGACTTGCCCAATGTCTGTTGCAAAACATCAGTGAAACAGAACCCAGGCATTCTTGTATCAGTCTTGATTCAGCAAAGCATTAAACCAAGTGCTTAACTTTGAGCAAGAGCTCAAGCTGTTTGAATGGAGGCAGATTTAATATCTGTATAAATACTTTGCTGGACTGAGTCTTCAGCTTTCAACAGCTGATTATTGTTTACAGCTATTTCAGGGCTTTTTTTTTCATATAGCTCAGCATATCTTTGGATGGCAGAAATATTTCTATACTAATTTAATGATGTGGAAAAACATCCTGTTTGCTGGCCTTTTGGCAACTCAAATATTCATGTCCATTGGGGGATTTGTCTTGTCTTTTTAGATGACACCAGCAACTCGACAAGAAGTTCTTGGTCTTTACCGCAGGGTTCTGCAAATAGCCAAAACCTGGCAGTCAGCATCAGGGCAGGTGGAGGAGACCAGGAGAGAGAAAGAGTACATTAGAAATGAAGCCAGAACATTATTCAGGAAAAACAAAAACGTGAGTGTCCTCACAGTGTGGAATTTCTGAATTGCTCTCCTCTCGTTTTTATGCTAAAATAAGAATTGGGTTGAGTTTCCAAAATTTCGTTCACCTTAAATTTTGGTGTATTTGGGTTACAGTTTAAATATTGTTCCTGAGAAAACTCAAGCCATTTCAGCTCTTCATTAACTACTGTAGAAGTCTAAAAGGTCTTTTTTCAGTAAAAAAGTGCCAAGAAAAAATTAAATTCCAAAGATACTGCTTGTGTAATTGAAGCAGCTTTTGATCTTTACAAAGTTAGCTAAGTGTATCATTACCCATGCAATGGCAAACAGAGCTCAGCAGCTTCTTTTTTCTTTTCAAAGCAGCAATTATTGGCACTTCTTTTAAAAGAAGCACTTTAATTTTTTTCTTAAGGAAGAAATTTCAAACCCTGGTAATCAAAGGCCCTTCTGGTAATTCAAGATCACAACGCTTATTTATATCTCATATTGGTCTGGGGCTAAATTGAAGTAATGCAAAATCAAAAAAAAAAAATAATTTAAGTCATAATTCACACCACATTTCTGACTTCAAAGAGAGTTTCTGGATAGGATGGTAACAGAAAATGCACCAAGCAGCATCTTTCCTTTCTCCACTGGTGACCTTGCAGAGTGATGAACAAGTGAGCATGATTTTTTTTATAGATATAGTAGTAGTTTACATGTGTATTGTCTTTTTACAGAGAAAATACTATTTTTGGGTAAAAAACTCCTTCTGTAGCCTCAGTCCTGACAGCCTCTGGGCCTCAACATTCAGCACCATCAAGCCCAGAACTGCTGAGTTGAGGAAAAAACCAATGTTACCTTTTATGGATGTGAACAATACAATCATTGTACCCTTGGGTTTGCCAGAATAAGTAAGGAAAGCCACATGCTGTGCATCATTTACACTTGAGCTTCCAATTGCTAATTACTGTACTCCTATAAAACACCTGTTTGTCTGATCATCACAGGTAACAGATCCAGAGCTGATTAAGCAGTGCATAGAAGAATGTGAGGCAAGAATAGAAATTGGACTTCACTATAAAATCCCTTACCCAAGACCTGTGAGTATAAATCACCAAGTCTTCACTGATAGCCACTGAGCTTTCCCTGTACAACAAAACCATCAGTTTCCATCACTCTCACTGCACTGCATTTTTAGATGAGCTGGCATTTAAATGTTTGCTAAAGCAGAGCCAAATGTACATTGAGATGTTCTCTATCTTCACTGTAAATTGGAGGATTTCTTCTCAAAGTAAGGAGTCAGAGCCTAAATGGAGTTGCATGAACTAAACTCCCAAGGCCTCTGAATATTTAACCAACCAATGAATATAGAAAAACATGGTAATGGAATCAAGTACCAGAAGAGAATGAGAGAATAAAAATACCTAATGACATCTGCCATAGGTACAATAATTTTTACAGCTTACATTGCTGTTAACTGTTCTGGTCACAGATCAGGCCTTATGACATACCTGTCTGTGTTGCTGCTTCTTTTCCCTTCTTCCTGCAGAAGAACATGTCCAGGATTACTGAAATGCTGGAAGTTGCAGCAAAGTCTTCTGGTGCAGCATTCAATAGTTTCCTCACTTCTGTCAGTAATGCTGCCTCCCATAGAGATTCCTCTCTACTCCAGTTGATGAGTTTATATTTACACATCTCTAGGTGCTTTATCATGGTCAAAATTAAATTGTATCTTTATCAGATGCTTGCCTGGACTGTGGTCACTGTTACCATGTGTTACAGTATACAGAACAACAATTCACAGCTGGCAAACAGTGTTCCTAGAAATGGGCCTAAAATCCATGTTCTGCAGTGGTTTCAAAATTCCAAAGGATCTGCTCTCTCAGACAAACTGGATAATTATTATTTTTTGAGATTCTAGAAATCTCTACTGCTGCTTTAGTCAGTGCTTTTACTACTATTTGCACCTAAACACCCATCTTACAGGATGACAGCCTCAGCAACAGTAACACCTGACTGCTACCACCTACATTTTTCAGTTATTTAGGGGGGTTACAGCTGCTTGATTCCCACTTAGAGTCTTATGAAATATAAAGACTTTGTCAATCAAAGGAAGAGTCTGTCACCTATTGCTCCTTCTGCTTATGGAGTCAATGACATTGATTGTGCATTTTAATGTGCCATATATATAATCATGACAGTAAGAAGGCAGGCTTTCAATACATACAGTTTGGGGTTTATTTTGTGACTTGTTAAATAGGTATGAATAAATCACAGTGATTCAAGACATCTACTCAAGAATTTTTTCTAGTTCTAGTTCTTACTGTTCTGGAACATTTTCAGCAATCCTACTTCATCAATTATCATTGCAGTCTGATACCAAACTGCAAAGGTTACTAAGGCCAAGCATATACAGGATTTTAATAAACAGAAAAATTAATGCCTGGAAGTTACACCACTAATCACTCCTCAGAGAGTGCTCCTCCTGGAAATCTTAATAACCTGGCTTGAGACAGAATTCCCCTCTCCAAAGGGTGAAGAAATTATTTAAACTCAGTGAAAGTTTGTTGTCCCAATATGCACCTAACTGGTGGGATTTTCTTTTCCAGATCCACCTGCCTCCCATGGGCCTTGCCCATAAACAAGGCCGTACACTGAGGCACCAGGAAAAGCTGAGGAAGATTTCTAAGCCCATTTACCTGCAATCCCATGATGAAGTTTCATAATTCAGCATTTAAGCTGTGATGTGCAATCACATCCTTTCAGCTGTGAGCTGCCATCCAGGTGATTTGTGTGCACTACTGTGAATGGTGTGGTCACTTGTTCACACATTTCCTGAGGCCAAAAGCCAATTGATCCATTGTGTATGATGGATAAGGTTGGTTTAGTATTTATTACATTTCAACCACTGTCTTGTCAATAAAAGTAACTTTTTAAGGACTGAGGTGTGATACAAAGATTGCTTTGACATCAGGACAAACTGCAGCAGGATTTCCAGCTCTGTTTATCTGTCTCTGTGCTCACCTGTGACTCCAGACAGTGCCTTGTGTAGGGTCAGCCAGAATCCAGGAAGGCTGGGACAGTCAAGCAGACCCAGTTCCTCCAGAGCTTCTGAATGCCAGTAGGAATTCAGTCACTGCACCATTGCCTGCTCTCCTTCCTCTCTGCTCTGCCTGCTGTCCCTGCAGAGTTCCAGTTTCACAGTATCCTTATGGGGGAGTTTTGTTTCTGGACAGTAGAAAAGAGCAGAAGTGCCCCTATTCCTTTTTCTTTGTGCAAACTGCAGAGGAGTGGCCTAGACTCCCTGTGTCAGCTTTTTTTCTCCTTTTCTTTGGAGAGGGTGTGGATGTGAAATGCAAAGTTTGGAATGCTATTACACAACTCTGAGTAAAATATTCCAGAGTTGGGTTCTTCAGGTTCCCATGTATTGACTGGCTGAAAACTTTTTCTTTATGGTATCACTGTGGGAACAAGCTTAGGATGCTTTGGTGTCCTCACTGTGTTTTCAGATGATCAGCTTTTCAACATAATCAGAACACTGGCTTTCCCAACTATTATTTTAATTTAGTGTTAGGTTTTAACTCTTATGTTATGGACAGAACCCTAACTTTAGTAAAAGAAAGTATCTACAAGTCTCCTAAGTTTGAGGGGTATTTCTGTTTTCCCAGATGCCTCATGAATAGAATTAAAATTAAATTAATTTTCCTTTCACAGGCTGCCAGTTGTTTTGGCTCCTTTGCAGTCCCCTGATTTGAGCAGGCTGTTGACATGTTCTCTTGAGGGAAGTTAGGGGAGCCTTCTATCCTTTAGGCTGGAAATATCAGTGAGACCAAGCTTGGACAAGAGCCACACTGTACTGGACACTACCTACACACACTCCACAGCACTTTAAGGACAACCTATTCCAGCCTGACATTAACAATGGCAAAATAAAGCAAATTTGAAACATGCATGTGTCTGTGGTTTCCTTTAAAGTGGGAGAAATCAATGAAATCTCATTTCTGAGCTCACCAAGTCATTCAAAACTCTCCAAGCTCTAATAAACAATGACAATGAAATATTGCTGTCTACGTGAAAAGTAAGTTAGAACTAGTCCTGTGCAGAAGACTGACAGTCCCTCCCCCAGGAATGCACTTTTAAGAGTGAAAAAAGTACAAGCAGGTGGGAAAGTATAAGAAAGTAATAAGAAGAGTGAATCAGCATGACAGGTACTGGCTGGCCCAGTTTCTCACTGCCTTTTATGGTTCCACTCCACAAAGGTCTCTATTCCCATATAATTATTTCCTGGGAATGCCTCATGTGAGGAGTAACAGGTAAAATGCCATTGTTCTGTCACTGGAAATTTATTGTAAATTTACTGCTGCCAGGAAGACACACAACAAAACTCCTTTAGCCTAGGAAAAGAGGGATTGCACTGAAAAAGCAGAAAAAAATTAACATGATTGCACAGATTGCTTAATTCTTCATTGAAAGAAGTCTAAATACAGGCTTCCTATCCTAATTCTGATACACCAGTGTAGGGATGTGTCAACTGAGCCCAACCAAAATGTGCAGAGGCAAGGGGTTTGAATGGAAGCCTAAGCTCACTCTTTGTCATTAAACTATCATTCACATCTTTTGAATTGCTGAAGTTCATGTGACTAATGAAGGTACTGATGCTCTGACACATCAGGTGAATAAACAGCCATGGAAATGAGCTGGAAATTTACTGTCTGTCTTATAATCACAACTCTTTCCTAAGCACATACTGCAAAATGTAAATTATTTCAAAGGAACAGCCCTAAAATTACAGAAGATTTACACCAAATGAGATAACAACAGGAGTTTGAGTTTACTTTTCAAGGAAAATACAAAGAAGCAATTTTTAAAAGGTTCAGATGCTGAGAAACCAGCAAGTAACAGCATCACATTATTTGAGATGCCTTAAAATGCTAGACAGCCTAATAATTCTTCAAAGTGTTGAAAAATGATTAACTGGTGCTTCATCCTCATTACTCTCTATCACCAGAAGGCAAAGACTGCAATTTGTTAAAACTTCAGGCTGTGCAGCTAAAGGAAGGATTAGATCAGCTCTTTTTTCAAGTCTAGAGAACAAACCCTTTCTTTCATAGCTTAAGGTAAGGTTGGTATGAAAAGGAGAATCTAACTAGAGTCCTTTGTTTTTGGAGGTCAAACTGGCAAACCACCATTCTGAGGGAGTTTCATTAAAAAAAAAAATTAATCTGCAGCTCAGTCCAGCAGACAGGCTGACATCTTAACTGGTACTCCTGTATTAGATGCCAAGGCCCTTGTAACTTCTGTCAAAAAGTATCCCAATGATTGCACAATATGTCATTCCTACACATTCATTTCACTTGCAGAAACAGCTTGTCCTAAAATGCCTCTGCTTCCTGCAGAATTTGTAATGCACTGGATTCACCCAGTCAGTGTACACCCTGTCCTGTACTTGCAGAACCTTCCCTGACTCCCCTTCCAGTAAATACTGTCATTTTCCAATTTATCACATAGTCAGGAGATACTCTAGAATGATTTAGAAGAAAATGATGACATTAACTTTGTATTCTTCAGAAACAAAAGTTCTGAGTCAGTTGCATGAACTCTCCTGCAAGTCAACTGCAAGGCAGAAATAATTTGTTGACACAGGTAATCTGGCCTTGAATACCTAAATAACATCACTTCTGGAAATTCTGTCCCTAAATCCATCATTACTAAGTTGTAATTTATGGAGCTGTGCACTTATGACTAACATTAACAAGCACACAACCTTTTAAGAATATGAATGTCCCCCTCCATTGTCTGGGCATGAGGAAATGCTCATTTTGCTGCATTTTGCTCATTTTGTTGTCCTGATTGATTCCCAGGACAACATCCCAGCACCAAAACAGGTTAAGAAAGGTTATTAAAAAAATAAGGCAAGCTGGACCTCACTCTGCTGGGCCCTACCATGTATCCATCAGAAATGGTTCCAACATCCATCTTTTATCCACTGACAGAAAGGTCACTTATCTGATCACACCTCTGCATTCATTCTTAAAAATCCTAATTAAAGCAGAGACCTGCAATTTTCACTAATAACTCTAATAAGTGGAAGAAATTGGGATCTTTGCACTGTCTTCTGCTTTTTCACAGCCTAACAGTGTTAAAATCCACAGCAGTACTTTCTAAAAAGAGTTTTTGTACAGATAAGATGGTTTCATTCTCCTAGGAAAATGTACAAACTCTGACTGTCTTACAGCATCCCTAGCTGGAAATCTGTTAAGGGAAAAATACCTCTTGCTCCATTAATTTCTTTCCATCTGCCTTGAGTTATTACCAAGGCTGTAAATCTACAATTTGAAGTAATTACAGCTGGCTTTTGTGGCTTATTTAATGAGTGCTAATTAGGAAATGAAAATTTTAAACCTGTCAATCCAAGGATTCTAATACTACTGTTACAAGGTATTTAGTTTGTCCAGAAATTTTCACATTTCTATCATGTCCAACCAGCAGCTGAAATGCCTTTTTCTTTTTTCTAAATGCATCTCATCCAAGAAAGGTTGTGAATTCTAATGTTTAGCCAGTTTATCATTCTCCAGGAGAGTCTAGACAATGCTAAGAAAATAAGGTTGGGAAACTCATTTCAAAGAATCACAGAAAAATATCTCTAAAAGAGAGAGTAAATTCCATCAGTTTTTCTGTACTAGGGAGGGCAGCCCAGGAATCATGCACTGCAGTGATCAGCAGCTAAAGCAAATCAGCCATGCCTGATCCTGGTGAAGGGGGTGCAAAAATCCCCTCTTATCTACAGATATTTTATCATGTCTACAAAAGCTTAAAATACATCTTTAATTACATTCCAAGAGATGCTTTCATAAGAAATCTAAACATCAGCACACAGGAAGCATTTAGAAAAATCAACACAGTAACAAGGAGATTGCAGACATGTCACTGTATATTCACAGCAACCACAACTGTGCCATTTAATCAACTACCAGTTACTGTTTATTCACAAAAAAGGGTTAACAAGCAACCCACATGGCAAGCTACTACACAGATTTCTAAGAGTTTAAAAGTAATTGATCTCCATAAAATATAATTTAGGTCATGAATCTGACTTTTAAAAAATGGATTAATTTTTTTTTTTTTTTTTTTTTTGTAAGAGGATTGACAAACCTTCATTTTAGTGTTAATTGTTGCCTGCCTTTCAGCACCTGAGGTGTCACCAGTGCCTTGATAAGAAGCTGCATCTGAGTGGAAAGATTCTCCTGAGAGCAGTGGCTGAGCTGCTCAATCCATGGAAGGATTTTAGAGCCAGGTCCTGCCCTCTGGCCTGACACAGAACTTCCAAGGAGCCTCATGACTGGTTTGTTATCTCTGATGCCACAATGGCCTAATTTGTGATCTGAATTGCTGATGCAATTACAACAACAACGAGATGCAGGCAGTCAAAAACACAGTAAATTTCTGTTAATGTTAATTAACAGAATACTTAATAAAAACTACAAAGTATTGCTTATGAAGTCTAAGAAAATAATTTTTTCAAGGATCAATTTTAATTAATTTATTTATAGATCTACTGAAACATGATTCTCTTCTTAAAAACTGTTGTCTGTTTGGATGAGTGTGCTGTAACATTCATAAACAAGTTTTATTTTGGTACAGGTGCCAAATATCATTTAGCCTAATTTGTTAAGAGTAGTTTCTTCCTCTCTGTAATTTGAAACACCTGCACATCTCTGTCCCTTTTATTAAAACAAACATCCTTTAGGTCTCACATACCAGTGATTCACCAAATGCCTGGACTGTTGATGTGTCAGATTGAGACATGGAGCTGCTGTTTACCTGTGCATCTTCCTGAGAGCAGCACTGCACAACTCCCCCAACACTTCTGCCTGACCTTGCACTACCATCCTTAACAGTTACTAATTCATCAATATCTGCATAAAACAAACCAGTGGTTAATAAAACAATAATGAACTGTTTTGACCTAAGCACAAGACAACAGACAAACCCCTATGACAAGAACCATGTCTTTTAATGAGTTGTAGCATCATCCCTTCATGCCTGGAGCAGGATACTGCAAATTGCCAAATGATGGCTGAATCTCTGACTGCAAGTCATTAAAATGCTGCAAATTGGGCAATGAAAAAAAAATACAAGACCCCAAATTAGCAGATGTCTGTGTAGTGCATGTTTTTTTAAATGTTTGCCTTGATCTTTGTGCTTCTCTTGTACTGTGTACACAAGTCTAATGATGCATCTTCAGCACCTCCTTGGCATGCTGTGGGGATTAGTTAATGACTGCACAGCTCTTTGAAGATGTTCGGGCTATTTTATTTTTAATTAATGTTTGCAAGCTACTTTGAGCTTCTCTGATGAAAGGGCTTAAACAAGTACAAAATTTCAGGCAGTTATTAGCCCAACATGCAAGAGAGCAAGATGTGTGCTAGGTTCAGTCAATGAACTGGTGTAGAGTCAATTTTCCTCACACTGGTGTGGGGCTGTGTTTTGGATTGTGCTGAACATGAGGTTGATAATACAGAGATGTTTTTGTTATTGCTGAGCAGGGACTGCACAGAGCCAAGGCCTTTTCTGCTTTTCACCCTGCCAGGCTGGGGAGGAAGCTGGGGGTGCTTGGAGGGTGGAGGAGACACAGCCAGGACAGCTGACCCCAAATGAGTGAGGGGACAGTGGGGGGAAGAGGGGAACATCTGGAGTGATGTTTTTTGTCTTCCCAAGTCACCCTTACCTGTGATGGGTCTCCAGGGAATGGCTGAACACCTGCCTGCCTGTGGGCAGCAGGGAATTCATTGTTTTGCTTTGTTTGTGTGCATGGCTTTTGCTTTCCCTATTAAACTGTCTTTATCTCACCCCATGAGATTGTGGGGGATGCAGGGGGGAGGAGGGAATTGCTGTGGCTGCTGGCAGGAAGGCAAGTGAGAAAGAAAACCACTCCATGTATCAGGTACCTGGAATAGGTAGGTAAATAATACTGAAAAAAGAGTTATATGGTATAAGCATACTCTTCTGAGAAATGGCAGCTCCCAATAAAGTGCTGTCAAAGTTTTCCACGGGAATTCTGAGACACTTCATCGAGGAATGACTAGAGATTTATAAAACAGTTTTGGTAGTTCATTCTGTCTGAGGATTGGAGGATTGGTTTCATATGTTGACAACAGAATATTCTCATCTCCTCCCTTCTTATCCTACATACTCCTGGGACACAGAAGTGGTAGCCAAATCCACAATCTTATTTGCAAGAATTGTGAAGGGGAATTCCTATTAAATCAGCATCAAAACTCTTTAGGCCCGATTTCATTAAAAAACAAAAACAAAACAAAAAAAAAACAACAACCATGCAGCCATAGAGGATTAAATCAGATCTTTACAACCTCAGTTTTGCACCCTCTCAGTCATCCAGCTGGCACAGGGCTGCCACCCCTCGATTGATCCAGTGCTTCTGGGGCTTGTCTGAAGGGAGTTCAATCGACAGAACGTAGTTGGTTGAGTGCCCAGTGGTGGATAAGACACCTCTTCTTTCACTTGTCTTGTATACAGGGCATGAATAGACATTCTGATGTAGGAAGCTGGAACTTTCTCCAGGCTTCAGCCATATTATGGGCAAAGGATCATAAAGGATTTTTGGGAGTGATTCTCCAACTACGAAGGATTCTCTGTCCCATCGTGCACCTTCCAAAAACAGGCCTCTCACATAAGCCCCATCCTCTGGCATTTTCTCCATTGTGTACTCCTGTTTCATCACCTAGAATGATTAAACCATTGCTTGATTTTATTTGTATCTGGAGTATACTAAATCCTACAAGTGACAGTCTGAAATTGCTCCTTTAAATAAAATACCTTTTCATCTGAAAACTCTATTTCTTGCTGCCCCAGAACATTTTTCAAGCTGATCAAGAAAAACAAAATTCTTCTGCATTTTTCTTACCTCAAACTCAAACCCAATGTGGTCAATTGGGATGGTGTACTTTCTGGCAAAGTTTTGTAACACACCAGTCAAAAAAGACTGAGTGAAGAAGAATCCTGAGAGCCAAAAGACTGTGGGTGGCCCCTTGTCAACCCAATCCTGAATAAGGAGAGAGAAAACAAATGTAAAAAAAATAATCCAATCTATTTTTGGCTTCACTGTGCCCTTGTCAGATACACTCAAACAGCACAATGAAATATCTAAGCCTTAATGGGACCCTCTGCATCCTTCCATCAATTTTCTCTTTTTCAGAGACAACTAATCACAGAAGTCAGTTCTTTAGGATGACAACAAAAATAATCACTCATTCTGAAACAACCAGAATTCAGTGCTACTGAGAAAAAATTCAGAAAGCAGCATAAGCACATTTTGTTAAGTACAGATAACAGCTTCCAAAAACAAGTGATTGAATTTGGATACTTTTATCAAAATACTTTCTTTTACAGTTTTGTAAACACCAATCTCCTAACATGAAAAAAAGGCCAATTTCTTTTACATTCTTCACTGATTACTGTGAGGGCACTCACTACAGCCTACACATCAGGTCCTAGTAGAGGAATTTTTCCTGTACAAAAATTCCAGACAAGAGATCTTGTGCTTTGTCCACACAATTCAGTAGGTAAAAGCAAAACAAGGGCAGAATGTCCTCAGAGTGTTGTAAGTTCTGTGGAGTCAAAAGAAGCCCAGCAAACAGGAAACTCTGCCTTTGACATAAATCTCAGACATTTCTTCCTGGCTTTCTCCTCTCCTGACTTCTATGGGGTTTCACTACATCTCAGTACCTCACTATTTAAGGTACTTGAATTCTTTGTAGTTTTAAGAGTGCAAGGGAAATAATGGAAATAATAAAAATAAAATAGCGTGTGAAAGTGGTGTCACATTTTATGAAACTTGAAAGATATTTACAGACACGTATATAAAATTTCATGGTGCCTGTTATGCAGTGGCTCTAAAGCATCCTTACACCCAGCTCAATGTCCTTTCAGCAAGGAAGTCATCCAGACACCAATCCAAACTAAAATGAGTCTTCTGGGAATAGAAAGATGGAAAGCACCACAAGCATCACTGGATTAGCACCAAGGGATGAAGAGCAATTGCCCAACTAACTGCAATGCTGCTAATGCACAGTGTGTGAGCAGCTCCCAGCCCCAGCTGCCCAGGGACAGCACTGACACATCTCCCCATGCAGCTCCCAGCCCCAGCTGCCCAGGGACAGCACTGACACATCTCCCCATGCAGCTCCCAGCCTGGAGCTGCCCAGGGACAGCACTGACACATCTCCCCATGCAGCTCCCAGCCTGGAGCTGCCCAGGGACAGCACTGACACATCTCCCCATGCAGCTCCCAGCCTGGAGCTGCCCAGGGACAGCACTGACACATCTCCCCATGCAGCTTCCAGCCTGGAGCTGCCCAGGGACAGCACTGACACATCTCCCCATGCAGCTCCCAGCCTGGAGCTGCCCAGGGACAGCACTGACACATCTCCCCATGCAGCTCCCAGCCCCAGCTGCCCAGGGACAGCACTGGCACATCTCCCCATGCAGCTCCCAGCCTGGAGCTGCCCAGGGACAGCACTGACACATCTCCCCATGCAGCTCACAGCCCCAGCTGCCCAGGGACAGCACTGACACATCTCCCCATGCAGCTCACAGCCCCAGCTGCCCAGGGACAGCACTGACACATCTCCCCATGTAGCATCCAGCTCCAGCTGCACAGAGACAGCACTGACACATCTCCCCATGCAGCTCCCAGCCCCAGCTGCCCAGGGACAGCACTGACACATCTCCCCATGCAGCTCCCAGCCCCAGCTGCCCAGGGACAGCACTGACACATCTCCCCATGCAGCTTCCAGCCCCAGCTGCCCAGGGACAGCACTGACACATCTCCCCATGCAGCTTCCAGCCCCAGCTGCCCAGATTCCTCAGGCTCAGCTCAGCACACCTGGAAGAACTCCAAACGACAGAGGAGATCCGACACGTAACTGCCCAGGGGCTTCAGGGATGGGTAGGACTTGGCAGCCCACATGGATGGCACTTTGCCCATTAGCATGCTGTTGAAAACATCTTCAAGCTCAGAAGACATCAGCACTTGGCCTTTAATGGCTTTGCCTATATTAATGAGGCTGCTCTGAACAACTTCAGTAAGCCTTCAGAGAAAACAAAGGAATTGTCATTATTATTACCTGGTTAAATACCCCTCAGTCCAGCTTGAATGAAGGGTTGATAGAGGTGGTAAATGTCCTGTCAGAAATTCCTTATCTCACCTGTAGCTATCAAAACTCTTACTTAACTTTAGAAAAGCAAACAAATTAGAAACACACATACACACACAGAATAAAAGACAGTGAAATCTTTCCCTCTAGACAAGGGAAATTAAGTATCAAGAGTTTCAAAGTTTGTAGCGCTCATTGTCATGGTGTGCTGTGAATATTGAGACCTGGGCATCACAAAGACTAAAGGAGGCTGCTCTACCTCAACACAGCAAACTCAATCTGATTTAAATTCATAATCCAAAAATACAGGTACTATTGTCATATTCAGGTACTGAGTTTTCAAGTCTTTTTAAAAGATTCATCCAAAGCAGAATCTAACAAGTTAGGAAAAATGTATGGTATATATATATCATTAATGTAATGTATAGCACCAATGAGCACAAGCATATTTCAGTGTAAGAACTACTACCCCAAACACTGAGCCATACCTGTTAAATCGAATTAGTTCTTGCCTAAGAACTGTATTCATGGACTCTTCATAAAGCACTGGGTATGCCTTCATCACTTCTTCCATATCAAAGCTACTTGGTAGTTTGGATAGGATGTCCTGTGCCAAATCTTCAACAACTTCCTGAAGTCACAAATTTGCAGTGAATAACAAATATTCCTTTTCCCCCTCCTATTTTTATTTAATATATGCCCGAAAACACTACAGACTTCATAATTTTTTTTTTCCTGTATAACCTCATAGGTATTTTAGCCCATTTTCCTAAAGATACAGTGCTTTTATGCTCTTATTTGCTTTGGGCATCATCCTGTCTGTCTCTGCATTTGCCTGCTTGCTCTTTCCTTCTCAATAATTTTAAATTTATTAGTAATTTTTAGTTTGTAACAAGGTTTTAGGTGATTACTAAGGAAACAGGCAGGAGAGCAGACAAGCATAATCCTATTACTGCCACAAGGAAGGAAAAGATGAAGTGTGCAGCATGAGCAAAATAAGGGGAAGACTCCTGAATACCCCAGCCACAAGAGAAGCTTTACTTACAGCATATCAGACATCACAGAATAAGATCACTAGACAACCCTGCAGGAAATCAGGGTCCATCAATTCCACTTCCCAAGAATCCACTTGTGTGTAATATATAGGATGTCAAATCTGAGAGGCTTGAAAGGTTATTTATCTGTATCTCAAAGGGGCATGGATTTGGCCTGAGGAATCTGAGCTGCCAGGACATGTGGTATTAATCTGTTTGGACTGAATGACTTTGCATCTTCCATCTTTAAGGGTCCATCTTTGCCAAATCCATCTGCTTCTCTACACAGACATTCACATCTACTCCCAGTGCTACAGGCATGAGATGAGAGGTGTTGGATTACTGTGAGACCTAAGATATGTCAGGAAAGGGCACCTGTCTGAGTGCTAATTGATCTTTCTTCCCCAGTTACCTGAGGGGACTTGCCAGCTCCCCCTGCTTCTCTAGGCAAAGTCAGGAGCACTGCATCAAAAAGCTGGTTGGTCTCCTGGTTATCCTTGGTGATATCTGCATTTTCATGAAGTCCAAACACTTCAGGGTGTGTTGTGATTGGTAAACTTCGTATGTATTCAATGTAAGACTGGAAAAGAAGCATTCAGATGCCAGACATCATGTAATGGGATATTCAGAAATGATCAGTAAACCAAACTGGGACAGAACCTTCCCATTGGCAATTCAAGATGGCACTTCCCTGTTAAACACATCCAGAAATTAACTGACTCTCCACAGAGATAAATGTAAAAGTTCTGAGTGATTCAAAAACTCATGGAGGAGTTGTTAATGCCACCCTCATGCAAATTAGAAATATCCAAGGAGTGCTGGTAGGAGTCACAGAAGGGGTAGGATGCTGGATGTGTCATCCCTACAACTGTGGGCTACACAAATGGGTGGGATTTGAGCACATTCATTATCTCCATGCAGCTGTTAGAAGGGAAAAAGAGGATGGAAATTCCTGCCATTCCACCTCTTCCTCCTGATTGCTGCTTTCAAGGTCAGACTGGTTGCAATGACCTTTATGACCTTATGGGGTTTATTTTCTATTTGTTGTATTCAGCATTATCCAAGCACGGTGTAATTAAGTTCTTCCCCAAAAACTCAGAGAGAATTTACACTTCTTGTCTTCTCACCTCATATGGGCCATGTGGTGGTATGTAGTAGTCAGTTCCAGCTGAAAGCATGTACTTCTCCTGCTCTATATCCTTGTTGTAGACTATGGAAAGGAGGGAAAGGAGAAGACGTCTGTCTTTATCATCTGTCACTCTACCTCCATAGTTACACTCCCCTGGAAAAAAAACAGAGAAAACCAGGACAAAAAAACATGGAAGTTAATGAACTAATAAAAATTGCTTTGCAATAATGGGAAACTCTAGTAAGCTGAAGCTCCAAAGCTCCAGATCTTCCAAAGTTTTTAGGTTTTATAGTTCAATTGATTCAATGAAAATTAGACAACTGAACGTGCCAAACTTATGTGTCTTAATGATGGAAGGTTTAAGTGCCTCTATGAGCTGGTCTGAGTAACTGCTACTCATGTCCCAAAATTCTTTTTCATAAAGCTAATCATAATATTAACAAAAATCAAGAATGACAAGGCTGACAGAGGAGGTGCCAAAAAGCAGCTTACCTCCCTGGAGAAAGAGAACAGAATAACTCACAGGAACTGAGTTATTTCCATATATCAGCACCTCCTGCTTTAACCCTAGAGCATTATCACATCCTCTGGTGAAGTGCCAAAGCTTCCTGTGGCAGGCTCACCTTGACCAGCAAAGGTGACCCAGAGGCCAGCAGTGGTTTTATTTGATGTGTATGAAGCAAAGACCAGGAGGTTTGCTGGACCATCAGTAACTGCAGCCATATACAAATCAAAACAACAATGACATCTGAGGGTTTGGGATCCCAAACCAATTCCAGTCCAGCTCCAACATCCATCCAGTGACAACCACACTGGATGTGGAAGGCCAGTAAAACAAACTGGTGTGGAATCCACTCAGTTTGTTGAGAACTCACCAGTTTATCAGTGTATCAGCAAAGCCAACAAACCCATGTGAGAGGATGCAATGTACCTGTTAGATAGGTCAGAGCTTCAAATGGGATTTCTTCATATTCATTCAGAAACATCTGAATCTGTTGCATACTGATTCTGAGGTCAGACTCGTTGAATTCATATGGAATATTCCAACCTGTTCAATTCAGAAAAGACACACAGGGCAGTGGAGCAATGTGCTGATAGCTGGGCTCAGGGAGACACAACTGCAAGTCTAGAAGCAGCCTGGAATACCAGGGGGTTCATTAAGCACAAGGCATTTTGGCATCACAGTGTCCTGAAAATTATATTTTACCTGCCTGTATTTCAAGCTAATCTGTTGCTATCTGGACACAATGCCAACAGGAGTATTAATTCACTTATTGATTTCAATTTTTAATCTGCCCATCTATTAACACTGTTTGCAGCATGTCACACTAGCAGTAGATGTTATGTTAAAAAATGGCCCCTAGAAAATCCAGTTTTACTCTAAAGCAATGAATGAGTGTCTTCATACTGGAAATTTAGTGCTTATTTAAATAGCTAACTGTTAAAATAATGAAAGTTGGCTTTCAGTCAAAATATATAATTTTCTAATAGCAACCTGTTATGAGGAAGACAGACTCAGCTGGAATGGAAGACTGAGAACACTTTACCCAAGTGCAGAGTGTAAACTTTATATATTTATAAAAGTGGAATCTCTAAGTCCATATATTTCTATGCCATACAGAAATTCTATATAGTTTTCTATGTATTTGAAGATTGCAGAAAAAGTTGAAGCACAAATCTTATGAATGTATATCTTTTCATTGCTTTGTTATAAACACACTGCAGCTACATAGATTTGTTTCACACTAAGTAAATACATGCACTAGGTTAGATAAAACAAACTATGCACATAAGTAACAAAAGCAGAATATAAGAAGGCATATTTTTAATTACAAAATTTTAAAGTATCTGAATTTCATTGTTAGCAAGAACTATAGTAATAAGCTAATAATTTAGTAAGCTATAATTTCATGTAACTACTGTATAATATATTTATTTGGAAAAATTGCATTTTCTAGTCTTCCCCAAGGTAATGCTTTTAGTAGCTTCCAAAGTAGTTTTGGCTGAATAAGAATCCCTGTAAATAATATCTTTTAGACTTTATGATGTCAGTGCAATGCAGATTGCACTCCTGTAATGCTGTTAATTTTTACAGAGAGACTCCAGCAGTTCATTTCAAAACCTTTGGTTTTAAATGAAATGCAAAATAATGTAAAACTCACCCAGCGGGCCAAAGTTCCTCCTTTCCTGTACAACAGCATGAAAGAAGCAAAGGCCAAAAAGCATTTTTTGCCAGAGTTTTGGCTTTTGGCAGCTTTTGAAGAAGACAGGGTCAGAGATGGGGTGGTTCAGGTAGGAGCGCAGGAGATTCACCCGAACACCCTTGGGAGGCTCGTTGGTCATTTTGATGCCATTCTGCAGGATACTAACAGGAAACTTGTCTGATGGGTAACTGGTTAGCCACAACCTAAAAAAGGAGTTTCAAAAACCCATTAAAAAAAAAAATCGTATAATAGTGACAGCAGTAGTGGTTAAAAAAAAATCAAAAATATAATCTTGCATCTTGATCTCTAAAAAACTCAGTTTTAGTACTTGTTTAACTATGAAGATAACATCTAAATCTGATTTAAAGTAAAGGCATAAAGTAGATTATATTGGACAGGTAGAAAAGATGACCTCTTAATTATTGATCTTGATTTTATCACTGCACATAAATTATATGAATGTCATACTACGGCATTCTTACAGAAGTATTTTAATTTCTTTTTTGCAGTCTTCAGCAAACAGGAAATACTCACATTAGAAAGTACAAAGTACTAAAACTCCTACCTGAAGTTATCATTGGTATTCTCAGGCACTATAACTTCCTCACAGATTTTTTCCAAGGCAGGCATCCAGCTGGTTGCAAGGTGGCAGTTTTGTAACACTACCCAAGTTCCATCAGTAATAGCCTGGTAAATCATTTTTTCTGCTATTGGGCCCTGGCCTTGGCCAAGTGAAACTGTTTGAATGCTTGAGCTTCCCATGCTAACATCATCAGCAAATTTTAGCAAACCTATGATGGCAAGTTTTATACATGCAAACAAAGACAAAGTCTATTAGAAAGTAGAATGTGTTATATTCATCATTTTTATAATGTAATTAAAAGGAGAAAAGTCAATAAATATTTTACTCCATTAAAAAACAAACAAACAAAAAAAACTATCTCAACAACCCAGAAGTAGCATCACATGTGGTATCAGTCACTGTGTCTCTGAGGCATACACTAAAATTTAGAGGTATAAGGTATTATTTTAAAAAAACAAACTAAAAGTAGCCAGATTAAATAGCTGACCTCTTCTTTGGCCCCAAGTTTCAGTTCCAGGCTGCACAACAGCCCTCAACTCTCTCTATTGGATGGGGACAATTGTTTATCTTTGCTATCAAAATCAGTATTTCTGGAAATACATCCTTGCAGTATGACTCCATATCACAATTCTTTTGGCAGAAAACCAGATTTAAAAATAATCTGGGTGGTTATACTTTAAAGGCCATTTAACAAATGTGTTTTTAAGTGTGGCTTATACACCATTTAATCAGCAACTGAGAGGGAGGAAACTTTCTGGAGGAGGGTTTGCAATAAAGACTGGGGCAAACCTCCAACACCCACTGAAAGAATTGTAATGCAAGTAAAATTATAAATGGGTCTGGATGCTACAATCTGTTAGATCCCCAAATTGCTGCTCAGAGATTGAGACATTTGAACACCACTACTTTCATCCCACCCTCTGAAAATATTACTCTCATTGTTTACATATGGGCAGATGCCAGTGTTTGATATTCCATCATTGCTGTATTGTACTTTAAAGATCAAATGAGGGGACCTACACTATTATTGGGTTAGTCAGACCCAGTGACATTTAACCAGATAAAAAAAAAGATCTTTTTAATACCAATCTCACCTGCCATCGGATCAGCACCAGGTGATAATATAAAAATCAAAGGGGCACAACAATTTGAATCACTGTAACTTCTTCCAAGATCAAATGTAGGTGGTTCAATAAATGTTCTTCCCATGTTATCCACAATGAAGATCTGCACTGCTGGGATGATTTTGTCAGGTCGCAAACACCTCAGGATAACCATGCGATCCAAGCCTGTCAGAGAGCCCCAGGAGCCTGGGAAGGATTCCTCATGGGGCCTGACAGAGTCATAGATTGTCTTCCACGTGGAAGAATTGTCCCTGACGTGTTCCATTAGCCCCTGGAGGTTTGTCAGGCAAGAGGCACGTACGATCTCAGCCCAGGATTTGTTAGACAGCCAGTCTGGAGCTGGATTGGGGTGAGGATTGTCCAGAGCAACACCCCCTGTCAGCAGGAAACGCCAAACTGCATCATCTATCTTGCCCTTTCCCTTCATAATGCCCACTGTGAGGAGGAAGGAGAATAACAGCTTGTCCTTCTCAAACAGGGAACGGCAGACGTTGTTGTAGATGCTCACTGTGAAATGGCTAGTTATATTTTTAATTCTCTCCTTCAGACGTCCACTCTTTCTGCTTTTAGCAATGGACTGAACATACAAGTTAATGAACCAAATCAGTGAATACTGGTACATAGGTTCAATGTTGGCCAGATCAGAGATGCAGAAGAAGACAACAGCTGAATGAACAGCAACTGGCTTATACCCCATTCGAGTAGAATCTATCTCCTGCTCAGTTACAGAGGCAATTTTTTGCTTTTCAGAGATTTCTTCAGATAACTGTTTGGATGAAGACAAAATATTAATTGCTGTTTCATCCTCTAAGATGTTTCCTTCTGAATAGGAAAGGACCTCCAGAATTTTATCTTCTATTTCCTTTAGTTGTTTCTTATTGGCTGCACTTTCTATAATGAGCTGGTTTTTCTTTTCTTCCAGCTCAGGCTTCTCCTTTGCAGCTACAATTCCAAGAAGCTGGTCCTGAAGACCCAAAGGTGTAATCATGAAATTGAGGAGACAAACTTTCACAGCCACTTCAGGATAATAATGAGGGTTTCTTAAGTGGGTTGTCATGTAAAACCTGAAGTCTCTTGAATATTCAATTATATTTTCCCCCAATTTCATGTATTCTACTCCTTGTTGTTTGAATGTTTGCTTTAATAAAATAGGTTCTAAGAAAGCATCTAATTCTTCACCAATATTTTCTAGCAAGACTGGTGTTCCAAGCTGAAGAGCAGTTTCTAATGTCCTCACATAATGTGTGTCAGATAATTTGATAACTGCCAGCTTGTTACTTTTCTCCATGTTTTTTATCCACTTGTTAGCTTGCCTTTGAGGATCTATCATCAAAGCCCACCTCCTCGAGTTGGAAACAATTACACCATTGTCAATGGAAAAAGAATCAACTGGCAATCCAGCAATCTGCCATGCACGGATTTTGACTGGATCCCCCAGCGTATTACTCAAGCTGAAATCGCTGGAGCACGGGATGTTCTTTTCAATGCACAGATCCTGCCACTGCTTCTGACATTTCAGGCGATAATCGACTGTGAAGGCTCCCAGATAAGCCACAGTTCCTGATGACAGCAGCACATCCCCCACCAGGTCTATGTACTGAATTCCCAATAACCGTGCAGCTTCTGTCCACCTCTCCTTCTCCCCGCCCAAACCGCTGATCAGCTGCTCAGCTCTCACGAGCTTCTGCGAGCAACGCTCAATGTTATTCTCCAAGTCTATCTTCTTGCTGTTCATTTCATCAAACTCATCTTGCAAAGCCTGAAGGCGATCAACAACCTCCTTCAGCTCTGCCTGCTTCACCTGCAGCTTCTGCATCTGCACCGCCAGAATGGCCTCGGCCGCCTGCAAGCGCTCGCGCTTCGGGGCGACCACCTTCTGCACACGGTCATAGACCTCCATGGCCCTCACCCACCTGCACAGGCCTTCACAGGCAGAAGAGACGTTTTTTACAACCTCTGGTTGAAAATCTGGATGGTTCATAAACTTCTCTCTGACTTTTTTCATGATAGGAGGAGGGATGTTGTCCTTGTCGTATGATTTCAATCTGTCGAGGAATTTAATATCCGAGAGAAGTTTTTTAGCTGGCCCCCAGAAGTCTTCAATCATTTTACCTGTATTGCAAATAAGACTAAAGTCAGGCTCAATATATGCATGTTGAAACTGAAAAAAATACTTTGAAACACATCAATTATATTGCAGTGGAATTTTACTATACAAAGACTATTGAATAGTCTGGAAAAGTCATTACCTAAAGAAATTCAGACAGGACCTTCAGCATCACTAACCAATGACATATTTATTAAATGCATATTAATTCTAAATCAACCAAGCACATTAAGGGAAACAAATTAATATACAGTCTTTCTTATCATTGTCCATGGGATAAATCAGTAACTGTGGAAGTATTCCTTCTTAATCTAGATAAAACCATTTTGGATGAAAGGTATTTATATGCTTCTTATTTTTGATTATGAAGGGTTGAACTGTATAGATATAAGGTAGAAGAAAAGTAAAAGAAAAGGTCTCCTTCCTACCTTGCAAGTCCTGTGCAATCCCACAATAACAACATTAAGCCCCACAGAAAAATCTTGTTAGAATAATCACCTATGGCAGAGGTATAACTAGAATTCCCTCTCCCAGCATAACTGACAATTTGGAAACAGGGATTACAAGGGGAAACACAGGCAGATGGTGCACAGCACACCTCCAGCACCCAGAATTCCTCAAAGAAATGCAAATCTCAAGGTTGGGTCAAAGCAAGCTGAAGAGATGACTTTGTGCTGGTGGCTGGGATCATATTTACAAAGCTGTACAGCAGTGTCAGGCAAGGGCAGCATCTCAGCATGGCAAGAGCAGCTCTTGGCTACTCAGTGTATTTGTCAGTGCCAGCACAATGCACTGAGTGCACACAGCTGCATTCCTGGGGCAGGGATAACAAAAGCTGGGTCATTACCGCTGCCACTGGGGTCGGGTTTCCTCTCTGGTTTAATTGACCTCATGACACAGATACTCTCCATGACCAGCTTGACAGGACCAGGTGGATTCTGCATGGATTTCACCAGAGAGATGTCAGAGGGATTCAGGGTGTTGAGAGCTGCCTCTGCTGCAGCCAGAACTGGCAGAGCCTCTGCAAGATCTGCTTCACATTCATCCTGTGAAGACATTGGGCAGAAAGTTGTAAACACAGTGCCAGGCTGATCACCCCAGCACAGCACAGAACCTCTTATCTGGTCAGTACCCATTAATCAGACTCCTCACAACCACTTTCACAATTTGGCTGCACGGTTTAAAGAGGGAAGTTTGTAGAAAAATTAGTAAATTTAATAAACTGAACTGATAGTTGAAAAAACAAGATTTCAAGATCAAAGTCTCTCTGGTCTAGCAATGAGAATTGAAGATTAGATACAGTTGTTCTTAGTTAAATCTTACAGTGAAAAATTGATATTGTGCAGCTTAAATTCTTTATCATATACTCTGATCTCAGCAGTTGTCCATATTTAATACCATTATGACATTTCCAGCTAGTTACAGCAAAAAATATTGAGAAATCTTGAGGCTTCCCACAAGAAATTCTGTGTTACAGATGTCTGGCTATGCATTACCTCTAAAGTCATGCCTAACAGGACTACATGCAGCATATGCCAGATTACCCCAGGTAACTCTAAATTAACTGTCTTTGGGCCTGGAAACAGTATAAGGTCATTATTCAATCTGTTGAAAATGAGAATATATTAGTAGAGAAATAAGAGCTATACAGCTCTTGGAATGTGAACCAGAAAGGGAAGTTATGCAGGACTGTGAGATGCAGCCAGACTCCCAATAGCCCAAATTTACTGTGTTTATATTGGAGTGTGTCATTCATCATCTGCAATTGTGTTCCTTTAAGAGCCTGGCTCACCCATTAACACATCATCCCATCATCACAGCTCCCATTTACTCGGAGCCCGTTGTGCTCCAGGCTCAGACCCTTGTGTTCTACCTTAATGCCCTGGGCTACAGCAGCAGCATCATTGGCCTCCTTCTCATCTGCTGACACTATTGCCTTCTTTGCATCTACTTCAACTGTTTCCTTTTCAATCTTGACCATCATTTTATCTGTTTCTGCAGACGTTTTAATCAGTTCAGGCTGAAGTTCAGTCAGTTCTTTCTGCATGTCTGCAACCTGGTGAATATGACAGGAGATCAAGAAAAAAATCTGTGCAAACATTGTGTGTATTTCATATCTTGATGTCTTAGGAATAAAGATTGGAAGACCCTATAGTAATACAATTTTAAAAAGGACATTTGATCTAAAGAATTAACAGTTCTCTAGTTTGTTTTTACTAAGAGCTGTTTCACTTAACTGATTCGATTTTTAAAGGTATATTTATCATCATCTATGCAATACTCTTGCTTTTCTAACATTCATTAATCTCAATAATGAGAAAGATATTGATTAATTCTATTTTTTCCTCACAGTCACTTTCAGCTACTGAAAGTCCAGATAATCCTTTAGTGCACAGGTGGAAAACAAATTCCAAAACAAACCTGGAATGGAACACAGAATTAATGACAGCAAAAGCTTCAAACTGGATCTTCTTAATCCAGCAAGTATCTAAAAGCCCCTTTAGTTTGTGTCTTGGAAAGATCAATCCCTAGATCACAAGGGTTGAAAAAGGAATTACTTACATGGAATCCAATAAATTTCCTGATTGGCATCTACTCAGGAATTAATGTTTAATATTTTATTACAATGTTTTTCAATTTCTTCCCTATTTTGAAAAGGATAATATGTACTAGAGTGATGAAGTGGATTCTCCATATAAGGTTTTGAGAAAATAATGAAATTTATAATGCTTATTCTTTCAACATTTTAATTTTGTTTTCTATTAAGAGCTGTAATCCAAACGTAGAGATCACAGTTTCTTGAACTTACTAAGCAAAAATCTAAATTTTCCTGCTGGCTTTCTATAGAAAACTATCAATAGCATTATGAATACAGTGAAGAACAAATGAATAATTGTATTTTTTTAACTTTCAACCAAACAGATCCCACATTGAAGTACACATACGGCACATATTCAGCAATTTCATCTGAAACTCACTTGTGAAGATGCAAATTCAAGCTTTTCAAGCCCCACAAGATAACGAGTCCTCATCATGTCAACTTCTTCCCTTTTTC
The DNA here is from genome assembly GCF_903797595.1 of Erithacus rubecula. Classification (NCBI taxonomy): domain Eukaryota; kingdom Metazoa; phylum Chordata; class Aves; order Passeriformes; family Muscicapidae; genus Erithacus; species Erithacus rubecula. Next base: position 1,755,119 of record NC_136669.1, read on the forward strand.
TATTCAGCAGGGTCTTGAAGGTGAGGATCAGCTCCACGTAGGAAGTTGGTGTCACGTAGTTGTGTCTGCGCAGCGTGGCGTAGTAGCCAACAGACAGTTCTCTCACACTTTCCTGGAAATATTTGCACACTGACACGACCCTAGGGAAAAAAATTCCACGTTACTTTGAAAATACAGTCATTATGTCAACCCTCAAAAAATTACTCTTAAGGTTACAAAGTGATATTAGTGGCAGAAATGGGAAGCCAGAAATGTATTTTTCCCCATTAGAAATGTTTTGGACTCCTCTGGAAGAGTGGTCTGATTTTCAGACACATCAGATACATATGTCTCAATATCTTTGACTTGCTCTGAAATCCCAGAGTTGGCTCAGCTTTGTCCACTTATAAGGACAGATCAAATACACTGGGGGCACAAGGGGCAGGGGACACACTTTTGCTTTGTATATTTTTTGATAGATAAACTCATACTCTTTTCTAATGTCATCTTTGAGCTCAATATCCTCTAAAAACTTGTTAGCAACCATTTCCAAAGCATCTGTAGGCCAGGTTTGGAACCAATCAATGGTGCAGCAGTTTATCAGTGAAGGGAACATCCTCAATCGATTCCGAAATGCATCTCCAATAGGACTCATGGCTACAAAAATAAAAACATGATTGTTACCTAAGTTTCTTTGCAGTTAGGAAGCAGAAAAACAAATAAACCAAAATAAAAACATTCTAAGAAACAATGCATTGCATACAGACCTAAACAAATATGCAAATTTTTCTTCACCCTTTCAATAAAGAAACTGTACATAGCAAGGGGCGTGGCTTCAACTTTCCTATTCTCCATCCTTGCTGCACTTTGCATTTTCTCAACAATTTCAGCTTTCTCATCTGCTGCAAAGATATTGGGCACATCCCCAGTATTTAAAAGCATGTTGATATCTTCCACAAACGACTCATCCTTTATCTGATTATCGCAGAACAAAAAGGACACGTTGCTGTTAGCAACACCTGCTTTCAGCATGACTCGTTTGATATCATCTTTCCATTCACTGATGCCATAGGACTTGGTGATTTCAATCTGGAAGAGCTCAAAGGAGCTCATGAAGGTGGCGAGTTTGGTGGCGCTCTGCCGGCCGCTGCCACCCACGCCCACCAGCAGCAGGTGACCATTGTCCTGCTTCAGCACCCTGCAGATCCTGGAGATGTGCTCAATAGCAAACTGGAACATCACCAGGGACATGGGGGCCTTGCTGATGTTGTTGTATTCCTCCAGGTAGAATTCCATCACGCTTGTCAGCTGCTGTAAGTCTCTGATCTCATCGTAAATTTTGGCGGAACTGCTGGGCTTTATGTAGTCTCCAAAGAACAGGCCACGGATATTGTCATCAGTGACTTTTCCAGTAGGGGAGAGATGACTCAGTACCTAGCAAAATGAAAAGAATCAACAGATAATTCTAGATATTAGAGAATTATTTTCCTTAAACTCATAATAATCCTTGTCTATATGGCATTATACTGAAGAAAGCACTGTTCTTCCCTGCTCTAGTTACAGTCTTGGTCTGCAAAATAATACTGTAGTTTGACATGCAGGTTTCCATGTATGCATAACTCAGAGATACTGCTATCAAATATAGGCCTACTTCTAAAAAGGCTTCTCAGGAAGGTACCCACTACACCCATCAGATCATCCAAATAATTATCTTGGGTAAAAGCACAGATAAATACTGTGCAATAAATTCCATTACAATTGGTCCTCTGTACCAGAATCCCTCAGAAATTATGAATCACTCTGCTATGAATACTCAATGCTGAATAGAAGATTGCTCATACTTTTTAAATTCACTGATCTAAATATTGCAAAATGTCTCCAATACTGATTTAATCTCAATGTTTAAGCATTTCTGAAAATGCATCAATATCATTTTGGTCCCAGCACATTACCCAAAAATACCTTATTAAAGTTCTGCTTGAAGCTATTTAATGTTGTCTCTTGTACCATCTGAAAGAAAATATTCTTGTCATCATCATCAACCAAGCGATCGTAGAAAACTCTGTAAACCTCATGAACCCAAAGTCTGATCAGTTTATCTCCATCCTGAAAATGTAAATACAAAAGAATGGGTAAATATAGCTCAGGCAGGCATTTGTTCAAAAAGAAAAGGTTAGAAATGTCCATCTGGACCCTGCTATACCTTGTACTGAACTCAGTGGGAATCTTTCAAACCCAAGGCATTCAGCACATGGCCCAACATCTGCTAACTTTACTGATTCCTCACCTAGTTACCATCCTGCCAACACAAACTGGGACTCTCATGTCAAAGCATTTTTCTCTACTGGATCAAATCAAATTGTATTAACAAAATGACAGCTGTCTTCCTCAGAGACAGACAGAAAATACATAACAAAGAATTCAGGGATTATTCTGATCTTAAACTCTGTAAATCTACTGAAATAATAGTTCATGCATTATAAAAATAATTTGCTTTTTTCAGTACTCTCTCCTACATCATCATAATTAAGCTACAACTTACTTGCAAATGAGTGTGTGGACAGAGCAGAACTCCTTTAATAACCCTGGAAAAATCCCGTAGATTAAAGACATAGTGGGATTTTGAAGGAGTTGGAAGAAAATTATCAACTGCCAATTTATAAATCACTGATGTCGCTTGGACCATCATCTTTCCCAGCCTTAAGAAAGAAAAGAAATACAATTTTAACTTCTGCAGGTAAATCACAGGGAAAAGACAACAAAGTTGCTACAGGAAATAGATCCCATTACCTCAGAAATGAAGCATCAAAGCCTTTGCTGAAGTGCCAGTCAGTAACTGCAGTAAAAATCTTGGTTAAAATGTCATCATTGAAAGCAGAGATAGAAACAATGTTCAAGTGCCGTGTGAAGCGTCCTGTAACACACACAGGAGGATGCATTAAATGTTTAAATGTTTCTTCACCTTTCAGCCAGTATCTTCTAGGTTGGACTGTCACTAAAAAAAACATTTGAATCTGGCACCAGCTTCATGATTTTTTTTTCTGGCAAATTTTTTGCCCTAGCAGTGAAGCAAAAGAAATATAAACTGATTTACATTTTCTATCAGTATTTAACTCAAAGCTGTTTTGAATACGTAAAACATGAATCTCCATTACAAGGCTACTATTACCCAATTTAAAATTTCAGCTCACCTCAGCCTTCTTGATTATGATATGACACAGTAAAAACTTTACAAAGTCAACTATCTCGTTATTGGCTTTCACCTAAAAAGAATCAGTCTATACATGAGCAATTTGAGAAATTTAGCTATATCAGCAGAGTTATTTTCATAAAGCCTCCTCAGAACATATAACATACAGTTATATCTGTATCACAGTGTTTATAAGAAGCAAAGTAGCATGAAGTTCCTGATAATAATGCAGCTGTATATAGCCTACAGTAATGTAGCTGCACCTACATTAAGGCTTTTATGTAATTTTTTCATTATAAAATATAACATCCCTTATGTTGCTGTAACAGGAATGATGGAGTTGCAGGTAACAATCTTGTAAATAAATGCAGCAGGAGATGCAGCTTCAGAGGAGACTTGCCAGAAACATGGCAAGCAGATGCATTCCCTCCCTTTTCCAAAGAACAGAAAACAGAAATAACCTCCACCATTAATTTTAGAATAACTTTTATCATTCACAGTTTAATCAACACTAAAAACATTGTTTCTACTGTTGATTAAACTCCCTGTGGCAAAGGTACAGATTTGAACTTGAATACAGCAGACCTGTACTTGGAATGACCCTCTCAGTGAATGCACCTGTAGATCCAGCAGCCTTAGATCAATGTTGACTTTTTCATCAGCAAACCTGAACCCAGCCCTTACCTTCATTCAGCTAGATAACAGCTGGCCACAGTAAAGTATTTCCTACCTGTGATGTCATTCCTGCCTCCCCCAGGGGGACCCATGGCTGTGACCAGCAGCACATCTGTGATACTGATGGGGGATGCATCTTTCCTGTCATACCAGTGCCCATGGTCAATCCATTGCCTGAGAAGCTCAATAGCTGGCTGGGCTCCATACACTTCCTTTTCAGGCATGTTCAGGTCATCTGTGGGGAACACAGATATTGAGGAAAAAAATTCAGTGTTTAGGAATTCAGTTTTCTTCTCAAAAGGAAAAATAACTGAACCAGAGGTAGTAAAAGGCTGTGTGTTGTTATTCCTGTTTCCCATTGAATTAACCAAAATCAAATACCATTACACCTCACATAATTAGGGGGGCTGGTTTAACTTAGTGGGGCTGGTGATTTTGTTTTGTTTCATGTCATGTCCCACTGCAATTCTAAGAACTATTCTGAAAACAGCCACCACTTAAACCTCTCAGCAAGGGCAGTGCTAATCCTTCAATGATCCCTGTGGGTCCCTTCTGACTCAGGAGATTCCAGGATTCTCTGGATGCCTGAAAAAAGCACTGAGGAAATCCAAATTTACTACTTTCAGTGAACCACTTCCTTTGCCTAAGCCAGAACAAAAATGATTTTTAAAAAATGTGTCTTACCCACAAAAATTACAGCTTCTTTCCCTGTTGGAGGTCCAAACACTCCTTTTCTTCTTCTGTCCAGCTTGGACATAATAATATCCTGGGTCTGGTTAGCAGAGGTTCTTGCAGAGAAGTTGATGAAACTTGGGATGTATTTTTCCTTTGGAAGTTTTAGTAGAAAATTGTTTGTTATAGCTGTTTTCCCAGTGCCAGTGGGACCCACAAAAAGCAAAGGGACACTATGTTCCACATAAGTTTTAAGAAAAAACATTTGCCTGGCAGTTTCCATTGTTGGAATGATCAGCTCAGATACCTGTTACACAGGAAAGTAAAATGAAACATGAAAATCAAACATCCAATACCTTAATCAACATGAATATTTACCATCAACTACAGGAACCCTGTAGCACAAATGCATTTTTAAAAAATTCTGTTGTCTGAAAACCTAAGCTGTAACAAGGTTCTGGTAGATTCTATGGCCCCACTTCTTGATCAGGGCTTATACAGTCAATAGCACAACCAGTATTACCTGTATGGTGGTTCACAGACATTATATGAATTCTGGAGAATTACAGAGTTAAGTATGGTCTAGTTCTGTTCCCCTGCTGTGCAAAGGGAAAGGAACTGGTATGAAAATTTTTTTTCTCTTCTTTATTTTTACTTATAATTAGCAGCTGTGGATTTGGTATTGAGGGAAGATTTTCAGCAGCAGAATGAAATGTAATCTTACATCTCTCAGGTACTTAATAGACAAGACAATTGCAACTATAGTGGAATGAAAAGTTAAACAAGTTATCTTGAAATTTCATCTGCAGATCTCTGCTGTGCTTCCCTTCCATTCAGTTCACAGCTGCCAAAATCTGAGTTCCCTATTTGGAAATGGAGGGCACCCAGGACTCTCAGTACTGCTCCCCATATCCCAAAGTGGCAGCAAGTCTCTCTGCTTGCTTTCTCTAAGTAACTTGTACTACAATATCATGAGATCAACCACTGAAAACAGAAATTAAGGAAATTCAGGCTTTGGCTTTTTCCCACCATGGTTTTCCCAATATCAAATGCTGGTAAGAGAACAAAGCAGAACCCAAATTTTAACCACCAGGCAACCTCAGGGCTCCCTGTGAACTTTGAGTGTTAGTGGTACCAGAATTGAGACAAAAGCAGGAAAGGGAGCTCACAGAGACTAATGAAATGTTGCAAATCAATCATCAAACAGCCTAATATAGTTATTTATATCTCTAAATCATTTAGTCAAATAATTATTTTCCATAATAAAGACACCAATGTGCACCTTAGCTGCCGGGGCAATAACTTGCTCTTCCTTTGTGATGTAGTCTGTCCACATTTTCCACTGCCCATGGCCATGCTTGTTAAAATAAAAGTCATAAACAGTCCCTGTTAATTGAAAAACACAAGATAGGAAAACCCATGGATTAAATTATAAAAATGAACTTCAGTAATTTTAGTGTGAGATTTCCAAAACTGTGAGATAAGATGCACCCCTACCCCCCAGTCCTACCCTCCCCCCACTGCCATTATCATCACCAAATGATTTTAGGTCAGATTCAGCCACACTGTTAGAGTCCAACAGGAGGCATATGCTAGTCCTGGTTCAAAGTGCCAGGAAAGGGCAGCCAACTGTGCAGCCCCAAGCTTGGCAGATGGTGGCTTTGCTGCAGTCCAAACATCTGCCAGAAACACTGAGTGCCAAGCTTTCTTACTGCTTTATAAAATACCAAACAAGCACAATTATGAAGAAGCACCTTTGTCTGGGAAGATATTGTTTTTGTTAAGCTTCACGTTTTTAGGGCGTGGATTCTCCTCATTCATTCCACTGAGCAAGGTGCGGTAAAACGAATCGAATTTTCTTCTGCTGTTTGCATCAATGATCCCTCCAATTGTCCACACCACAGCAAAAAGGAAAAGGGCCTGCAGCCACGAGGTGATCTGCTGAGCAGACATGACTTCGCTGTCCTCTTCACTGCATTCCCTTATTTCATCTAAAATACATATTTTGAATTTTAATGAAATGTCAGTAATAACCATAAATCCCGATTCAAAATGCATTTTTGCAAAAGCATCCTGAGACAAAAGTAGAGCGCTGTCTTCAGTGGAAAGAAGCCAATCTACAAAAGGAGGACCTGTGTAAAATACTGTTGACAAATAAAAATGAAATTAGAAGAAAAATATTTAGAAAGAGTCCTAACTCTTTTGTTCAGATGGTAGCAAACAGCAAGCAAAACAGAAAACACTTGCAATACCACGTTCAGTTTTGCAATGACACCAGTTTCCAATTGTGAAAGCTCTGTATTCAAAGAACTGTCAATACTGATCAGTGATATCACTGACTGTATTACAGGAACTCAACAGTAAGGAATTCCTTTGGCATTTCCTTGCACCTTATGACCTGCATTTTGTCCTGGGACATGGCAGAAGAAAAAAGAAAAATTGAAATAATAACCAGGCAGCTTAGGGTACTCACCAAGGAGAGAAGAATAGAGTTTCATCAAGCTGTAAGTCAGGTGAAGAGAGGACGTTTTTACCATGACTTTGCAATGATGGTCAATAAAATTTAAACAGGGCTCGACCAGCCACATAAACAAGCTATTGACCTACCAGGAGAGAAGGAAACAGCTGTGTGACAATGCAGGACTTGCCACACTCCCCCATGTCCCCTCAGATAATTCACCCTCAGTCAAACATCAAGCATCAGAAACTCTCCAGGTTGCCAGAGAGATCAGGAAAGGGCCCTTGTGAGGCAGTACTGAAATGTTCACAAAAATCACACCACCACTGTCTGATGGTGAAGACAAGTTGCTTTTACCACAGGGAAGTTTTCAGTGGGAATTCTGAAGGCTTTGAAGACTAAAATGCTAAAAGTAATAATAAAAAAGTATTGGATGCTGCATGCCTGCCTTCAAGTGGGCAAGCTCTGAATGTCACCTTATAGTTAATCTTTTAAATTAGACTGTGCAAAAATGAAGTCTCGTACCAGCTCTCGATGTTCTTCCTTCAGGTTTGGAGGCAGAGTTTTCAGGTAGGAATCCTTCAGGGGCTTCCACCCTAACTGCTGTGGGTCCATATAGATCATACCACACCTAGTAAGAACAAACACCTGTGGTAGAGGAATACATGTGGAGGTGGGACAGCTCAAGTTTGAGTGCTCTCACAGTACCTGCTGACAGTTGCTGGAGATGCCTGCTCCAAGTCCGCTGGCTCAAAGATTAAACTCATTTTTGAGCTCATCTGAATGATTTCACCACTCATTAAGCATAACTGGAAGAAGAGCATCACATAAACATGGTCTCATCATGTCAGTGTTGATTGTATAGTCAAAGCAATGTCTGTTATAAAATCACTGAACATTCCACTAATGTCACTCCTTCATTCATCTGTATCCTTACAATACATTGTATTTTATGACCTTGTCTCAACTTTTCCATGTCTTACTGTAAGGCTTGCAGAGACACAGAGAACAATGTTCTAACTTTAAGTAACTCTGCAAGAAAAAGCAGTTACGACCTGCAGCTTTTTAAAAATTCATTTATTCTTGAGGTAATTTAAGCAAGTTCAGTTTTCAGTCACAGAACTGAGTCCATACATTTCAGTTTCCTAGAATGGTCAACAAAAAAGCCTCAATGATCAACCTCATTCCAATAAAGAAGGAGGCAAGACAAGGTTTCTAGGGAGAAGTAATGGGTTAGTATTATCTAATACCATCTAAACCCACTCATACAAATGGGGAAATAAGGCAGTGCTTTTAGGCACATCAGCCTTTCCTGAATTTCACAACTCCCTTAACTAATGCAGTAACAATATTGCTACTACTAAAACTAAGTCTGTTTATTCAAGGAGGAGGTTACAGGCAAAAATGAGGCTACCTTTTTATTATCATCCAGCACAGTGTTCATGTTCTCTATCCAAACTGCATCCACAGGGCCATCAAAAATAATCCACTTGCGATCCTCTGTGGTAGAAGATGCTTGTTCCCTGAAGGCCTTTGCAAGAATTCCATCTGACCACTCATGACTTACAGGATCAAAACTGCCATACAGCTGCCCCATAGTAATGGCTTTGGGATTAATAACTTTGTATTCAACAGCAAATTCATCCATGGCATTCGCTGTGCAAAAAGGCAAATGCATGAGGTGGAGAATTTAATAGGTTAGTTTAATTCAACAGCTGAACAAGAAACAAAAAACCCCAGATAACTGGCATCTAAGTAGAAGTAAATAAGAATTTATCTTATTTGTACAAGGCAAACAAGCAGTCTGCTGTAAAAAAACACATGGAAAAAAGAAAAAGCAGAGCAGCATAGATTTCATATCTTTATGGAGCTACTTACAATATCCTATCAGACTTTATTTTTTCAAGACAATTATGCACAAGTAAAATGCCTAACAAAATTCAAAAAAGCATAAGCACATTAGTATGGGCTTACTGTTCCAGTAGATGCAGACAAAAATATTATCAGACAAATATACCAGACAAAAATAGTTCAATTAATAGAAATTCTGCAGTCAAGAAAGAAGAATATAGGACAATTAACAACGTGGGCAAAGGAAAAATAACAGTCATAGAATTTATTTCATTTAATGAGAAGCTTGTGGCTGGACAATGTTACCTGCACACAAATCAGCCAGGGCTCCAGCCAGCACTTTGTATGAACTGGTTTTCCCACTCATGGGATCTCCAACAATCATGAAACCGTGGCGCACCAGCATCATCTCATACACCTGCCAGGGACAGGAGAGCCACCCCTTAGCAAGCCACAAAAGCAAGTGTTTCATGCTATGTGAATGGAAATGGAAATTCCTGTCCTGCATTCAATGGGACACAAACAAATCTCTGCACTCTGGTGGCTGAGCAAAGCCTTGATCCAAATCAGAGGGTAATTCTCACTGAAATGATTTTTAAATGAAAGGTACAGTGAGGTTTGGAAAGCAGCATAAGGCAGTTTGAACATAAGACATGAAGGACCCCAGCCTAGACCACACATTTTTACTCTTGCCATTACCCTGTCACTAGGCTGCACAAGAAAAAGAGTTAAATATTGTTTAACAGGTCTCCAGTACTAGTAAATGGGAGGCAGTGGGAACACAGGGCTGGAAGTGAGGCATTAGCAAGGTCACTTCTTTCAAAATTTCTCAAGGAGACTGAACAGAACTGGGAACAGAGCCTACCAGCACACATCAGCTCCTTCACAGACTGTCTGAATTACAAAATCACTAAAGCAAACTTTTATTCCTTGATTTCTACTCAGTAAAAATACCCCATTTATAATAGTCCATTAATGGTAAGGAAACTAATAGCTATTAATCACAACACAGACAGTGAATGAAGAGTGGTTTTGTTCTTGTGCTTTTCTTCCCCAGAAGTATGTAAAAAATAAAACCTGAATAATTTTTCCAATGAACCATGGCACTGGTTGAAGATTCAATTTTTCAATATTTTCAGTTAGTGCCTTGATAAACAGGTCATAGTCTGGTGTAGGAAGAACCACTCCAGGAAACAGGTCAGATATGATACCCTGTTAAGGAAAGACAGAATAGAACAGTATTTAAACACAGGTCACAAAAAAGAAAATTCCCAACTAAAACAATATTCACACAGATAACAGGAGCTTAAAACCAAATGTCCTCAGCTGGACAAAACTTCTAGGAAAACTTTAGCCATGGAAGTGTTCAGTATACTTGGAACAAAAACCTGTGCCTGCAGTTTTCATGAACATGTTGCTATTGCAAAAAGAAGTTTAACCTTTACAAACTTGTCCCCATCAGGATTACACAAAATGATGTGAAAGTAGCTGAAAGAATTTCAGTGATTAAATAAAAAGGCATGTGTTCCAAAATTTCAGAGTAGTGACTCTGGCTGTGCTTCTACCCTAGGTTTTAGTCCTCAGTATTGATTGCTTTGTATCTTCATTTATTTGTTATTCAAGCAGCATGCAAACAGAAACAGCATCATTTTTATTCTGAACTCAAACTTCTAATTGACCTTAACTTAATTAACCACATCTCTTTTGGAGAATAAAGCCAGAAAAAAATCTTCAAAGAATGATATTTCCCTAAAGGAAACAACACAAAGTGACTTTTAAGAAGATATCATCTAAAACATTTAATACAATAGGTTTAAAGCATCACTGAAAGTTTGCTTTTCAAAATAATCCTAACAGAACCAAAGAGTTCTTCCAGATCAGTGGACTGAAATAACTCCACACTAATATGGCATCACCTAGATCAAACTGTTCCAAATTAAGATAATGCCCTGTTCCTTTGAGTTCTTACAATGGATCTCATCATCATCAAACCTCAAACCCACTGGCCTGATACCTTACCTGAAACAATGGCACATCCTGGGACAAGAATTTGGCCAAATTAACATCCATTAAAGCCCTAAGCAACAACACACTTTCATTTTCAGTTGGGTACTTCAGCTTCAGGTTCCCTGCTGCTGTCAGGACAGATTTCACTGCACGCATCCCATAGTCGTAGTGGTGCTGAGATGACAACTGCTCTGAGCACAAACGGTAAGTGGCAACAATTTTCTGGGCAAGGCTGTGGAGAATAAAATGTAACATGTGAAGTGAAAATATCTTACCGTGCAAGGAAAATAATTTACTTACCTATATACACAAAATATCTGCAGTGATTCTGACACAGCAGCTGATAAGATGGTCCAAGGCACCTGGGAGGAAAGACTGTAGATTTTGCCATACTAGAGAATGCATGCACTATTTAGGAATTCTCTCTGGTATTTTGATACATTTTCCAAATGATTCTGTGTAGAAGTGCACATCTGGCAACATGAGGTGGTAAATGAGAATTGACAAGAAAGCAAGAGATTAAAAAGTACCTTCTAGAGAAACAAAACGTGGATAGCTTTCCATATATGCCTCAAACACACATGGATGCCTTATAGAGGAATGAGGTATATCAGACTCACTTAAGGTAGAAAATTCAGCATGTATTACCTCTTAGAGTCCAGAAATCCCATTGAATAAAGTGAAATTTCCCCAATCAAGGCATAATCTGGGACCATCATGGCAACTGTTCGGAACAATGCCTGTGAGGAAAAAAGTAAGATACCAACTTTTGACTATGGAATATTTTAATAAATTGTACCTAGTTTGTAGTAGCATCTCTCCATAAATTCATGAATGCAAAGAATTCATGAATCAACTGAAATCTATGAGACTGCTTTAGAATACTGTTCTACTCTGATCTTATCAAGAGATTCAAGAGGTCTGTGGTAAGCACTGCAGTAACAAGTACTTAGAAAGAGTTAATTCTAAAGAACTATGAAAAGAGGAAATGCAAAGTGACATCTCACTTTCATAACAGAAGAACTAGTACATGGTGGGGTTAATGCTTTGTAAAAGATCATACAAAGAATTGTGGCAATGTTAGAGAAAGAACCAGGACCATCTCAGTCTCTCCATAGTGTCTCAGCAACTCACAAAGTTATAATAAATTGAAACTGGGATTTGGGTTGCCCATCCATTGTAAACACAGATAATTTCCAGTTAGGGGGAGCACAGCTAAAGCTGTAAACTGGTATCAATGTGATTAGACTGAGACTTTTCTTCTGTGCATTCTGTACAACCCTGTTTACTAAAACTTGGTGAAGAGCACAGGAGGATATACTTGAATAGGTTATCAGTTGTGCTGGTTTTGGCTGGGGTAGAGTTAAATTATTTCACAGTAGCTGGCCTAAGGCTGTGTTTTGGATCTGTGCTGGAAAGAGTGTTGATAATTCAGGGATGTTTTGGTTATTGCTGAGCAGAGCTCACAGAGAGTCAAGGCCTTTTCTGCTCCTCACTGCACACAGCAGCCAGGAGGATGGGGGTGCACAGGAGCTGGGAGGGGACACAGCCAGGACAGCTGAGCCAAGGGATATTCCAGAGCACATGGGGTCATGCTCAGCACAACTAGCAAGGGAGGGGATGGCTCAGAGTGATGGCATTTTCATTCCTTAAGCAATCATTACACATCAGTTTATTATTCCATCGATGACTTTTCTAATTACTATAGACTAAAACTTGCAAATTCAGTTTAATTTTTACTAGAAAAGCAAGATTTCAGACTTACCTTCAGATTATCAGGCAGCTCTGCCCGTCCAGCATAGCCAGGATTCATGGTAATGAACACAGCACATGTGGGGTTAAGAGAAATCTCTGTCCCTTCAAAGATGAATGTTACGAGTTTGCGAATTATTGCTTGCTGGATGCTAAGTATTTGCTGGGCAACTACAGATAATACTTCAACCTAATACAGACAGAACAGATAGGAAAACATAAGACACGTGGAGAATTAATACAATTTTTTTTAACTCATTTTGATGGCTGTGTTTGCATTCCTGCAGGGAAAAATCACCCTGAGTCTATAGATTAGCTGGCTATTGAAGGGATCCTTTGGAAATTAGTGACACTATTCTCTACTCAACTAACAGAGATCAACAGAGGCTTCTAAAAACCTCCTCAGGGAAATACTGTGTGCCTGAATGTAGACATCTAAGTTAGTTGGACAGGAACTCCCTCTGGAGGCCTCTAAAAGCACTTTCCCTTCAACTCAGACACATAGTTTAGGCTCTCCAGAAAAACTGCTTCACTCAATGCCCAAAATGGAGGATAAATAATCGGTAAGGCTTGCTGATTCTTTTAAAGTATCAAGGTAACAGAATATTGAAAAAGAAATGCTGACATTTGAATTCACTAGAAAACAAGCTACAGCAGAAAAACTGAAAAATTGAGGAGTTTAAAATGTTAATACATACAAAATAGAATTTCATTAAATTTCTATATTTACTAGTATGTACTTAAATGGCATTTCATCAAAGAAACGATAAAACTTTTCCAAAGTCAGTAGTGGCCAAATTAAACAAAACCAAAAAGACCAGAGTAAGATCAAGGGGAGAATTAGATGTGTCTGTGTACACAGGTTGATAATCAGGTCACTCAGTTAGCAACACTCAGCTCCAGTCATCACAGGAATCCCTCCACTGGGATTTGCCTGTCCTGTGCTGAACATGAAATGCAATTCCACACCTGTAGCTTGATTTCTCAAGTAGAAAACAAGAACATTTCTTTCCCCACAAATGAGTGGCACATACAAAAGGAAAAACTGCAAAAGAACTTTTTTTTTCAGTTAAATTGACCCAGAACACAGCACTTCTGTAACACAGGTAGATATGTGTTTCTAGAGCAGGCAGCTGAATGCCTATTTCTGTGTCACTAATTATCAAAACAGAGAGGCCTCACCACAAGTAAAAGCAGAAAATTAGCAATAATGCTGTTATATCTAAATCTGAAACTTCTTCAATTAATGCCTTCTCATTTTATTTGGTTGAGATAAAACATTACCTCAATTCTGTTGAACTCATCAAAGCAGGCCCATGCCCCAGCTTGTGCCAGCCCTTTAAAGAACTTGCCCATTGCTTTGTAATCAAGGCCATCAGAACAGTTGAAGACAACACACTACAACAAAAACACAGAGAACATTTCTCAGTATTACCACAAAGTCCACTATGAAATTCTTAGCATCTCAAATGGGAAGGGATTACTGTTGCCAATTTTGCATTAGAAAACCAGGATGCTATACAGACACAGTCCTAAATGTGAGCTTGTTATCAACTATTTCTGTGAATAAACAACAGAATCACAGAATCATTAGGCTGGGAAAAACCTTTAAGATGTTCAAGTCCAACTGTAAATGAATAGCTACAAAATAAGCAGCACTTGCTTAAGAATAGCATTTTAAGAAATATCAACATATCCAAACATAAACAATGGAAAGTTAAAAAAAAAAAAGGGAGTTTTGGTACCTGCTTAGCTATTGCTTTTGCTAGATCTTTTGTTGTTTCTGTTTTGCCAGTTCCAGCAGGCCCTTCTGGAGCACCACCAAGACTTAATTTCAAGGCACCCATCAATGTCCTACATTATGAAGAGCACAGGCATTAGAAATAGCAATCTTCAATATCAGATTGTTTCTGCATGGATTAATAAGTATTTTCCTATACAAGCTCTCCTGAAAACAATTTACATATTTCTCTATTGACTTCCAGCTTGCCCTAAAAACCCAATATTGTCTCATAAGTGATTCCTAATTGTGGAAGGTGATATTTGGCCACTTGGTCTAAAAGGCATGTCAAGGCTTTTATGACATGAATCCACCATGTACACCCTCAATTACACAAGCCAATTAAGAGTGCCATGAGCAAAATGGTAGAGTCTGCAAAAGCACACATTTCCCTCAAGCAGCACTTGAACTAGCAAGAGCTTAAAGCTGGCTTTATAAATTCAGCCAATCTTTAGAAATGGATGAGAAAGCATAAAGGTTGTTACAAAAAGCAATCACATTGCTTTTCAAGTGAACATCTTACTAAAATGAGATACCTGTTAACACTGGAATTGATCTGATTATTTTACAAAACCCTCTAAGGATTTGGCTCATGTCATGAGGGCTCACCAGAAGTGAAATACCAAATGCCTTTGAGGATTTCAACCTTGAGGACTGAAGTATTTCCATTACAACCTCTTGCAAGCCAGTGGAGGAAAAGGAAGCTAACTACAGCCAAAATCTGGGCAGGGCTCTGTAATTACCTCATTTATCTTACAGGCAGGCATACTCAAACTTTGTATCTCAATTCAGATAAATTAATTGACCAGTGGTGCTGTAGAATTCTTTGCAGTTCCAATACCATGTGCTGCCACCTCATTTCTTGGATACAGCAGAATCTATTACTCTACTGGTGTAGAAGCCTATACACTGTAAATATTTTTACTATATTTGGACAAAATCAACAGGAAACTGTTAGCTGCTGAGGTTCCTCCTATCATTAACTAGATCAAATGAAAGCAAACACAGTTCAATCTGAAAAAAGAAAACATTCTTCACAGACAGTATGTGTTTACCTATAACATCGATCTGTCAGTGGGGTTATAACCAGACGCTGGGAATTGCCCAGGTACTCATAACCATATTTCATTTCTGTGGTGATCATCCTCACCATCACATCACTCTCTTCCCAGTAGTATCTCAGCTGAGAAATCCACTGGAAGTCATTCAGATCTGAGACTTTGTCTTCAGCCAATTTTGAGACCACATCACGAGCTGCAGAGTGAGATGCAGATTGTTTAAAAAATCTAGAGACTTTTACTGAGGTAGGTTACTTAAAACAGCTTATAAGTAAAGTAACATTTACTTAGAGCTCTGTAAGAGTAATTCAACATTTAGAGGCTGGTTTTCATGTTAGACAGGAATCTGCAATTATCTTTCAAAGGGAATCAGTTTAATTGTAACTGGATTCCAGTGTCTGCTCTAAGTAGATGGGAAACACTTGTGCAGTACTGAGCAATCCCCATTTGCAATAATTCTGTAAAGGCTGATTCAAGTTAGAGAAAGCACTTGGGGTGCCCCTCACTAACAGAGCAGCCAGCTGGTGCCAGCAGCTCTGCCCCAGATGCCCCAGCAGCTGCACTCACCATGCACATCAATGACAATGAGAGCCCCAAGGGTCAGCCGGGCTCCACTGGACAGCTGCCCCCTCACCAACTCAACTATGTCCTTGATCTGCAGGTTGCTCTTCTCCAAGAAATCCTGCCCCAGAAACAAACACAGGCATTAGAGTGATGCTGTAGCCAGTAGTTCCTAAGCTGTTGTGGGTGCAATCATTGAGACAGCCCCTCCAACAAAACATATTAATGGTAGTCAGGGCACTACACAAACATTTTAAACTCTTTTTGGCATTTTATTTTAATATGAACACTTCAAAAATATTTATGGCCTGAAAGCAGTAGAAGCAGAAGGCTTATCTTGCTAATGGAATTGACAAAACTCCACAATGGGAGAGGCACAGATAGTCTTTGTTTTGCTTTCCCCACACTAGAAAGGAATGGGTATATGGGACCAAGCCCATTTAAAACATGATTTAGTTGGTTCTACTTTAAACAAGTGCTGGACTATATGATGTCCACAACTCCCTTATATTCTGTGATTCACTGCTCCATAATTCCTTCTCATTTTTCTTCAGCTGTGGATTATTCAAGATACTTTCTGTGAAAGTAATAAATATTTTAGTTCTCTCTAGGTATATCAAATAAGATCTTCAACTGGTGTTAAACAGTACAATTTCCTTCAGTAGGATTTCTTCTGGTACACACCAAAGTAAATGGGAACAAATCTCTACTGAGACCCAATGCAAAAGGAAAAACAAAAAAAAAAAGCACTGCATGAGTAAATTGCAATATATTGTTGATTGAGGATCTTCTTTGCTTTTTATTAATTAATCAGGGTTCAGTGCCTAGAAATAGAAAGTTAAAAGAACATCTTACTTGTAAAGTTTTTGTCCTGATAGCCTGAGACACTTCTTCTGTCCAGTAAATGGATGAAACACAAATAACTGTCTGTCCAGGCCACTGAAGTACCCACTCTTTTCGAGGAACCTTAAACCAAAAATCAATTTCAGATACAAGAAGTCAATAAACACATTAGATTATGGCATTATGGCCTCAAAGGTCTTTTGCAAATAAATGAGAATCAGAATCTAAAGCTTTAATACTACTTCTTCATGAAACTTCAGAATTAAAATTTCAGTTTGGCACTATTGAACAAGAAGAACTGGATTCCACTTAGCTTCAAACATGTTTCCCTAGGTAAGAATTTGAGCAACCTATTCAAGTATATTTGTTTGTAAAATTGAATTTACTCCATAGTTCAGAATAATTACCTGGCTATAGCCTTTTATGCCATCTTGAAGAACTTGTCTTACACTGGCCAACATCATTTCTTCTACTTGCAGAAGCCATTTTTCTACCATGCCCTTCAAGAAAGAAAAACAGTTAAGAGTCAATACATTTCCTGATTGTATTCTTCTCAATGACAAATTATTGAAATGTGTTAGGCTTAAATATGCTTTCTTTGGATCTGGGTGTTGTATATAAAGGGAATAAAGGTTGAAATTACCCCAAATCTGACTGATAATACTGTAGTTTACACTGTCTGAAGGCTAACTCAAGACAATCCAGCTAAAGAAACAGTTGGATATGTTTTATACAAGCATAAACAGAAAACACAGATGGTATAGTCAGATAAACCTGCTTGTTTTAACCCAGGGAATGCTTTGTTCCTGCAGGATTAAGGGAAAAGGGTATCTGTAACTCACAACATGCCCCACCTTTCAGAGGAATTTATTGCAAAATTAATATGTCTTACTCCTTTTTGTAGGAAATCATTTTTATTCTAGAACACCAGTCTGCACCCTCACTTTTTAAACTCCTTTCCTGATGTGATTCTAAATGGTTTAAACCCAATTCCCTCAAAAACAAGCACTTTATGCAATGTATTATGTATTAATCTAATTACATATAGTAAAATTTAAAAAATAATTACATTTGCTTTCACTGGATAGATTTTGTCTATGAAAGGAACTACTTCCTTCTCTGAACTGATCATGCCTATGATCTCCAGATCTTCTGTGAACTCCAGTTTAGCAATTCCTTCAAAACACTTCTTTAAATGTGGTTGTACACGAAGTGGATCCTTTGTTTCAGACAGTATTTCAAGCAGCTCATCATTAGACAGGAAAAAGAATCTGCCAGAAAAATACAATTACTTTCCAATCATGAAAATTGCCATTAATAATCTACTCATACAATTGCTTTTATTGTTGCTTAAGATACCATATATCAGAGAGTAAATTATTATCTCAAATCCTTTTCCTTAAGCAATTTTTAACATTATAAAACTCATCACATCTGTTTTTTCAGATTTTCAATGTGACCACTCAGGCAGGAAAAGATCATATGGCTCCAGCCAGCCATTAGGTAAAAACCCTGTAAAACCCCTGAATTCTGCTCCTGGTGATCATGCACAACTCCCATGGATCACACACCTCTAAAGAGGGTGGGGCAGGGACAGAATTGCATATGGGAAGGTAGAAAGCTCCTTCAAAAATACCCTGTAAATAATAATGCTTTTCTAATCAAAGTTTACATTGGGATAGATTGTGCCTCCCCATCCTCACCTGCTCTGGCATTGCACAACTCAGAGGAAAATTAGTTATGTCTGGATATGAGAGCAGCTTTTCATTTTTTGCTGCATGTGACTGTGTCCCACATGTGTATATAAAATGAGAATTTTAAGTTCAGTAGAAACGGTTTGAAAGAGCTTCTTATTTCTAACTTAGGCCTGTTTAATTAATTTACCTTGGGAAAAATAATCTTTTCGACTCCAAATAAGTATTCAGTCCCTTTTGAATGTCTTCTAAGAGAACATTTGCTTCCTGAAGTCTGTCTAACATCTTGGGCTGTTCAGTTGCTACAAGTACCTTTGTGTCTTTCACCTTTGTAAAAACAAACACATAGCAGACATTGCTAAAAACTGCAATAAGCTTTACATTAAAATTGTTAGCATCAATCATAAATACTGCAGAATGCTAAAAAGCTGCAATTCTTCTAGTGTGCTTTCATGTTATTAAATACACTTGCATTATTTGATAGTTTTGCTTTTCACACTGTCCATTTTACCAACTTGAACTTTATAGACATTAATGAAGGAAATATCAACAAATAAGATCTTTGGCACTTGCTCCTGTGTCTTGAGCTTGCCACACACTCCCAGTGTTTTTGGCAAACATCTCAGCTCACACCACCACTGTCTGGCCTCTTACTCAACTTCTTATTTACAGGGAATTGAGCTGGTTACCAAATTGCACTTCCTATCTCTATTATCTTAACCCTGCTACCCTACAGTCCATATTCACTGAATTTTTGAATAGCCATGCTGTCACATATTAGAGAACAATCACATTAAAAAAAATCCACTTGGTTGCTCCAAAAGTGTGCACACATTGTAAGTCTAATGCAAACTCTCACTGTACCCAGACAAGGCTTTGTACCTTGTCAGTGAAGATGAATATTCATCTTTCTACCTAATTCTCATCATTTAGCCGTATGAAATCTAGAAAATTCAGAATTCATGTTCCTTGAGCTATAATTCACCCTTCAACACCCAGCCTTTACAGAATTCTCAATGCAATAATGATGTCATCTACAATTTTACTGCAAAACTAGAATTTGTTGGACTTTAGTAAAGGATTTTCCACTCCATCAGTACAAATATCCAACTGCAGAAAAGAACAGTGTATGCACATGATATTAATAATCATGTTACCAGATGTGCCCAAAAATGCACAATTTAGGAAATGTTAACACTTACCACTTCTGTCATAATATTTTTCCAGTATGAATCCACAATCTTAAACTTTCTACCCTCTTCAGGCATTTGAGCTATAATGTCTTCTGAACTAAAAATTGGTTCCAAATACAACCACGTTGCCTGACATTTCAACCAGCTATCTATAATATCTTGCATTAAACACAGCTTATCTTTCCAAGCCTGCAAGGAAAACATTTAGCAGTTAAGCAAAATTAGTGGTTAAGCAAAATTACAACAAGAAAAAAAAAACCAAACAATACAAATATGTGTTCTTAGTTAACAACTCTCCAACATCTTATGTCAAAATACCTTCAAGCACTTGGGGAAAGCATATTATGAGACATGCAAGCTCAATCTAACTGGATTTTCCTTACCAAACATTCAGCTTCTATTGGTTTGATGAAGGGAGAGCCACACACTGTCTGAGTCTTAACAATGTGATCATCCAGCAAAAGCTGGATGTCATCCACTGCTGACAGGATGTTGGTGTCCTGCAAACACATCACACTTTGGTAAGTCACATTATTTCTCATTCAGCTTCCTGATTTCCCCTTCTCTATGATGTGAAGATATCAAATGGAATCTGCTCTGTACACCTCTCCAGAGACAGATTGTTCTCTGATAGGAAGCTGCTGCCTTTTGACTCAATCTCCTGCACTGGGATTCTTGTTTCTTCTGGGCAAATTAAAAATTTATCACTGTCCAGCTTTCCATGCAATACTGCAGAAATCCTCAGGCTTTGTTAGGATATGTGAGACCATAAACTGCCCAGATTCTAAAGTCCACATCAAAAAAGTTATAATAATGGAGATAACTGCTGAGCTCTGGGTTAAGATACAACTTTCCATTGTGTCACAATGAATCACCAGCAACATCCCTCTAATATTTCTCAACTGGGATTCAGAATCAGAGTGATTATTTTCAGATATATGTATTTATGGCAATGGATCTAGTGGGAAGGGACAGGGGAGTGGCTTTGCCTGCAGATACAGGAGACTTTAACCTGAAACCACAGGGACACATAAGGGCATGGCCAGGCACATTCCTAGCTCATGTTCATGACTGGACCTTTGCCCTCAAAAAATTGTTATAAGTATGTATTATATTATTGGATTTTTGCAAATATTCAAATGAATACTATATGCATAATGTTGGAAAACTTTGCTGTATGAATGTGGTTTCTTTTAGTTCTGCTATTAACAAAACTTAGAAATAGTAGTGTGATAAATATATATCTTTTTCTTGGACCATAACAGTGATGTAGTACAATATATTGTAATACAATAATAGTAATGTAAAAAGCTTTGGTTCATGTAACTAACTCAGAGAATGGTAAAAAAAAAAGATAATCAGGAAATTCTTCACATTCTTGGATTACAAGTGACACACCAGAATTGCAGGGAAAGAATTTATTGATATTCTGTTATCAGGGAATACTGATGTTGATTTACAGGTTTACAGGGGGATGATTTTGAAAAATGCAGGAAGATCTATGAATATGCAACATGTTGATGCATTTAAAGAAGTGTTTTCTGAGTTAGTGTGTGCTCTTGGCTGAATGCCCAGCACCCAGCTTTAAGAACCTTTTTCTCTATTGCCTTTGTCTCCTATTTGTCTTTTTTTTTCAATTAAACCTTGTAAAATTTACCAGGAAAGGGAACCTTGTTTTTCACACCTGTGTGTTGTTAAATTCACCACTCCCCTGGGGTCTTTGGATGTGTGCTCTCAGGTCATGCAGTTTCTATATTTGTTATTTTTACACATTAAAACCTTCATGTTTTGAGGCTGCTCCATCACTCCCATCTCTCTATATTCACACCACAGATTTCCTGTCAGTAAATCCTGATTTGGTGATTACTCACAGTATCCCTGTATTTTGCCAAACCAAAGTGCACATTGACCCACTCTGACTTCATCTTCTCTACTGTTTTCTCCAAGGAATACTCCTTACTTGCAGCTGCTCCAATAGGTTCTATTCTAAATTGAAATGAAATATATCTTTGAAATGTTTTTTGTAACATAGCTGAAGAGCAAAAAAAAAATAGCAGTTGTAGGTAGAGTTGCATATCAGACTACCTTTCCCAATTTGTTAATAATATCATAGACTCTCTCTTCAAGGAATACTTTTTCCACTTTCAGCCTCACCAAAAAAGATATTAAAGATAATAATATTAAATACATTGATAATATTAAGATTATTAAGATTTAATAATAATATTAAATATATTAATTGTAATATTAATACAGACAGAAAATTCTGAATGAGCAAATTAAAGTTATTTAGGAACACAACTGGATTTTTATGCCTCTGTGGTACAAGAACAACTGACAGTTCACATCTTGATAAATATACCTGATTTTACAGCATGTTCTAACAGCACACAAACCCCCAAATGAACCAATATTTTCTATCAGAGCTATGAAATACAATGCCTAAAAATGAGACTAGATTAAACTTCTTACTGTTCAATAAATTTTGAGAGTCCACAGTCCAATATGTATTTAAGATTACTGTTTTCATCCAGTATGATCTCACATCCTACAATTTCACTAATCTGAAAATAAGGTAATAAATAAATCTATTATTGAGATGCATTTTTGTAAAATACTTTCCAACAGCAAGCAACAAATTCTAATGAAGTATTAGTGTAACACCCTAATTTGCTTTACTGCCATAAATTATTAATTCAGAGAAGCTTCTGCCTGTGGCATTACAAATTTCAAATCTGGATCTGTGATGTCACAGGATAAAATATTCCATATTCCAATATAATATATGAATCTATTGGACTGTCAGTTTCTGGGGCTGAATATTTCCACAGTTACAGCAGTTTAAAGTACCTGCTTCCAGTGTCTGTCCTTCATGCCACGATTGCAGGCAATGGTCAGCACAGGCAGATGCTGTTTAAATTTGTCAAGTTTGAATTTCATGGACTCTGCCATGCGCCTGGGCACGGGCACATCTGGGAAACTCCTGCAGAGCTTGTACATGGTCCTCCACATATTTCCAACCTCTTCACTGATTTCATCAGCATTCAATTGCTGAAGAGATCCTGAATACAGCAGCATTAAAAAAAAGCACAGCAGGCACATCAGGAGAGTCCCAGGGTGCTTTAATTGCAGCTATTTTTTAATCATTTTCCTCTAAGTGGAAATCAATTTGTGTTACAAAAAATCAGCTTAATACAAAATCCAAGTCAGTAACTATTTGACACTGCTTAACAACATTTATTCCTTAAAATTATTCTCTCACAACTAATCAACCCTCTCAACTTCTACTTGACTAATTGCAAATAATGTTTCATCAAGTGAACATCAAAGCCTCACCATTCATCCATTCCTCAGATTTGGTATGGAAAGCATATGCTGTCACCCAAAGCTGCTCAAAGGGTTCTTTGATTGCAATTATAGAATGCAAGAGAGGAAACTGAGTCTTCTCCTGCCCAAGCAAATCTTCTTCATAATTAATACCCTTTAAGGGGAAAAAGAAAAGCTTATTATTCCCATCAAAATCAAAAATTCCTCTTGTTGTATGAACTTTTAAACAGACAATATTGAACACAATTATTTTACATGTCTTAAAGCCAGATAGATCTGTTTATATAGGCCTGTGGATATTTGGTGCATAAGATAACTGTGTTCTTGAAAATTCCCCTGGTTCTTTCATTTCTTTTCCAACCTAAGCCATTCTAAGATCAAGTCCAACCCAGCATTTGTGGGTATCTTTTGCTACTCAAATAAACTTTAAAAACCCAAATCCATTTTAGAATAAGATAATGTACCTTGGCATTCAGTGAAGACAAGACTCACAAATTTCCAATCCACTGTGAAATCTGAATGTAAGCTACTCACAGAGGCTTGTAGGATTTTTTTAACTTGTGATTAGGTTTTTTTCTTTTACAAAGTTACCTGGGAGCTCCCACCAAAACAAGTGTTAATTGCTGTGTTTATTCATGGTAAGACATTCTCTTTGTCCAAAAGATTTTACAATAAAAATCAATGTGCAAAGATTTAGATTTTTAAAAAGTATTGCCTTCTTCATTGTACAGGTAGGGAGGTGAAGCACAGAGAAATGAAATTTAGACACTGAATTCAGATTGAGTCCCCAGTCTGTGCTTTTATAATGCCAACAGGCCTTTCATAAAACTTGTAATCATTCAATATGAGCTGCAGGCAGAAAAAATACAAAGATCCATATTCCAATATAATATATAAATTAATGTAGTCATTGAGCTAATTGTCAGGTCATTTAAATTGTGTGAATACACCTCTTATTGGGATCATGTAATAAGAAACTCAGGCTTAATTAGGTGTTCTGATTTACCTTTAATAGCATATCAGTGCTGTTAACTCAGATTAATTAAATATACTAGATGCCTTTAAATGAGATTAATAGTGTTGATGTGTAGGACTACCAATTTATTTAAATTCTAAACTCATTTAATTGGCTCCATTTGTTTCTTTTGAGTTTTTTCTTAATTAAAAACTTGACCCTAATGGATCCACATATGGAGAAATCTCATTGTCTCACTGTGATTTAAAAGATTAATTAAGCCTCACATTGCCTGTGAGA
Organism: Erithacus rubecula; assembly: GCF_903797595.1. NCBI lineage: Eukaryota > Metazoa > Chordata > Aves > Passeriformes > Muscicapidae > Erithacus > Erithacus rubecula. The sequence goes on from NC_136669.1 coordinate 1,779,414, forward strand.
GCTCTCAAAGACAACCCTTCTCATTTCCCAGCAGAGTCACAGCTCAGACAAACTATCCAATTTAGGATGATACAGTAAATAGGATGGAAAGCCCTGAAGAGAATCCAGGAATCTTGGTCTTCAGTTTGTTTCTTAGCATTTCAAATTCCTATTATGTGTTCATATGCATATTTAATGCCTATCAGCATTACATGGACATTATACAAACAGCTGAAAAACATTTGGGTTTAATTAGAGAACAAGCAGAGGGATGGAAAACACAGCTTCAGTGCACAAACCACAATTCAGGAAAAATGCCAGCTCCCCAACATCTGCCTCTGTCAACTCTGCCAGAAAATTGTTTTCTGTGAGTGGCATCTTGGTACTAATGTCTGCTTGAAAACACTGAAATTCAGTATTTCAATTTTAAATATGAAAATTTTAAATTTTTGAAAATCCCTGATTTTTTTTTCCACAAAATTTGCTCTTCAATGCAATAGTTGGGACAAATCAGCATATAGGCACAAGAAGATATTTGCCACATCTTTGAGAATTTGGAATCTTTAAAGTCATCTTAACAATATATGGCCAGATCTCTGGAAAAAAAGTCAGGGCAGGAACCAAACTTTTGCTTATCCAGCACACCATAACCCACTCTACACTAAAGAAATTAATAAATACTAACCTCAAATTCTGTTAGTGCATTGTCTATATTCTTATTTAACACTTTAAAATTCTCAGCATTCTTCCTCAATTCTTCTGCAGTCACAATATCCCCTCGCTTTTTGTAGGCTTCTACTTCTTTATAATAAACTTCAAGAGTTTGCTTAAACTGAGAACACCTGAGGTAAAGAGAGCTAAGGTAATGTGATGTTGTGTTTCATTCCTTTTCAGGTTTCAATTATTTTATTAATTGCAATTAATAACTGTCACATGAAATCTGATCTCAATACTAGTGTAAACACAGATGCCAGTGAAAGTTCACTAATCACTTATCAACACAGTGCAGTTCACAGGATTAGGATTCTAGGCTCATTTCCAAACCTCAAAATTGATTTATTTTACTTGTTCTCCTTCTTTGAAATTATGTCCCTCCTAATCAGTGAGATTTTTCTTTTCTTTAAAAATTCCCAGTGAAAAAAAATTACTTAACACCATACCTTTCAAACAATGCCTTCTCCACTTGCATCCTCTTGCCAGCCAAGAGTTTTTTACTGCTTTCAAATATTTCCCTAATCTCTTCAGGCCACTGGAAAACTCTGCTGTTCAGGTTTATGTCATCATCTAAAATAAAAAATATGGTCACCTTTAAGAAAATACCTTTTAACCAATGATTTAATAGAATGGTTATTATATAATAGAATGGCCACTAATAAGAAAAATAAACTATTTAGGAATAAGCAAAGAAAACTGGTGGCTGAATTATCTTTATTGCAAAGAAACCCTTTCCTAAAACAAGCCTGAGTAACAGCAAAACTGTAAAATCAAGTTAAGAATGTAAAATTCTCTAAATAAGACATTAGCTAGTCAGAGACAGTTTGTAAGAACAGTTTAGTTATTCCAGAATATCAGTTCCATTCAACAACACACAGAGACCACTCCTAAGTAGATGTATATCATAGTAATAATAAATGTATATTATACCTACATAGGATGGATAAATGCTTAAATCATTTGTAATCCTCAATCTGTAAATGCTGAATTATTCACAAAAGCTAGAGCATCAAAACTGCAAGATGGTCATTATAACTAATGTAGAACACATGCTTATAAAATCTTTTCCATCACTGTCTGATCCAAGAGTATATTCTGCTTAAGGAAACAATATCATCCTGACACTAAAATAGATTTACATTAATTTAACTGCCCTTCCTTTTCAGGTGCAGCAAATAACAGATTGCATCTGTCAATTACATTTTTGCTTTGAATAAAAATGCAAAGTAAAAGTAATTTCTTCAGATGTACCTTCAGTCTTAGAAAACAGCCTTTATATTAACTAACAACAGCAAAACAACTAGAGGCCTGTTCTGATCCAATCCTCAGCTGCAGAGATGCAAGTTTTCACATTTTTTACATGCTGTCATAAAATCTTTGCCACATGGCTTTTTGGATGGCTTTTATGTGGAGAATTTTTATTTAATAATACAGAGGTGTAACATAATTTGGCCAGATTACATAACATTGACCTGATAATACCTAAAGCACATTAAAAAGCCCTGTCTTTGCTGTGTGCCATTCCTCTACCACTCTTTGCTGCACTAGTTTATTTTGGCCTCTATTGAATTTTTTTTATTTCCTTTCTGTCTCTTTTGGAACTTTCCAATAGCACCCTAGAAGATGCAATATTTAGGCATGCAGAGCCCATTCTCTATACATAAATATTCTCATATGGAAACTTTAAAATTTGTAGGTATACATACCAGAGAGATAAGCATAGTCCATGAGGACTTGCAGTCTCTGTTCTGCTTTGATGAGCTCCTTTTGCAGTTTAACAACAGTAACATCCCGGGATTTCTTTAAGAATGCCTCATATTCCACTAACTGTTCAGTGTTCTGAGGCATCTCACTCATTTTCTTGGCAATAAAGTTATACTCATCACAAATTCTTCAACAAAAAGAGAACAGACATATCACTGGGATTGTAAATGGAAAGAGAGGAAAGATCTGGTAAAATGATTTTGTCTTTGAAACAAAAATATGAAATTTCATGATAAACTGAACTTTTTTTTTTTTTTTTCTGAGAGTTCTAGCCAAAGCTCCCTGTTCAGCCAGGCTGTCCATCTTGCACTTGTCTAGTCAGTACTAAAAAAATCCAGCAGATTAATGAATGTATCTCAGCCACAGATACACAGTATTGACCCAGGCAGACAGCAAGAACCATCCATCAGACAACAGGTACCTTTGGTTTAACTGCCTGTTTTCCAACACTTCAAATTCAATCAATATGTCTTTGAGATTTTGGGTCCGACTGCAGAGTTCCTCATTCAGTTGTAAAGCATCCAGACAGAACATGGCCAGAGGAACAGTGACATCCATGGAAGCAATCTCTCTTTTCAGTTCTGTGAAGCTGTCAATTTTCTAAAAACAGAATATAATACATCTGGTTTTTTCCCTAGAACTCTATAGCTGAAAAATCCAACACAACCAATAGTTTCCATCCAACAAACTGGATCATTTATTCCAAACAGAAGAAGGAAAAATCATTTTTATTTTTCCAGATACCTGCTCTTATCCACAGATTCCAGGACTGAAACATTTGCACAGTAATTTGCCATAGTAGAAAAGAGCCCAAGGTGCCTAAGGAAGCATTTAGCCATATGCTAACTCAGGGATGCAAAGAGAAATGTATACAGGGCTGACTGAGGACAAGACATTCCAAAGACAAGCAAGTTGTGGATTGACCAAATATTCTGGGCAGCCTTTTAGCTAAGAAAGAACAACAAAACTCACAGAAGAAGGTTATAGAGAAACTCCCTCCTCCATTTACACAGTAGCCCTACAGTAAAGGGCTTTGTAAATTGAGCACTCCCTAGCATTCCCAAGGGTAAAATAAGTGATTTGTTCTTCAGGAAATAAGTTAGGAAGTCATGTGTGATGTTTTAGCAGAGGAATGGACATGCTGCAGTTGTCAGGAAGATATTACCTCACTTAAAGCATCTAAAGAAGGACCTTTTTCCAAAAATTTTGCGACATCTTGCCATGAATTGTTGTTCAAAAGATTGCTGTACTTCCTGTAGACATTTAAATACCTTAAACACACAAGACCACAAAAAACAAGTGTAAGTTTCTGATGCAAAATTTCTCTATGGAAAGAAACAAATACACTCAAACTGTCTATTTAGTCAAATGGACAGTGTTCCAAAACTGAGGGTTTGGAAAGGCAACAGAGTTACCAGCCAAAACTTACTTCTGTGGACCAAGTATGTTGTTTTCAAAGATCTTTTCAAGTTTGTTTATATACTCTAGAAATAAGGATTCGTGTGGTTTGACTGTATTGAGAGTGAGATCCCGTCTTCGTAATGCTGGAAACAGAAGTTTCTCTACCTAAAGGAAATCATTACAAATATTGTAGTAAGACACAGAATAGCATAGTTTGCTTGTGAAAACTGTATGAAAATCAAACCAGTGCTTCAATATGACTTGACTCTGAAAATTATCTTCTATAACCAAAAGGTTTGCACAGTTCATGATTCACAATCCTCATTTTTATCTTCTACTTGTCAGTCTTCAGCCTCATTCATAACTTTTTATATTACAGATAGTTTTTATTAATATTGTACTTTGTATGCAACTACAGCTTCTCCAGTACCTTTGGGAGTTCCTCAGCACTCTGCAGGATCTTCCTGAAGCACTGACTGATTAAATCCCAACATGCACCCAAAGGTGGCTCAAAGACAATCTCGGGCTCTTTCACACAGAGTTTGACTGTGAGCACCTGAGCTAGGAAGAACTGTGCTCCTTGATATGGTTCTTCAAAATCATTTCCATCCTTAGGGGAAAGAAATAAAAATTTACAGGACAAGGAAGTGAGCTCTAAGAATAAAAATTTTTAAACTCCCCAAATATCTTTCCTGCACAACACCATGGGATCATCTTCCCTGATATTTATACAGAACCTGATGTTTTAAACAAGATCTTATGGTGATGACTCCTAAATGAATCTAAAAAAAAATTGAACAACTCAACCATCAGCCACACAATCATCACCCAGATGCAAAGCTTAGTGGCAAGGCTTATTGAAAGGTCTGATAATAAATTGCATCAAGTGATTGATTTAATTGCAATGCAGTATTTAGCTCACCATATTAATTCATTTTGTTTTATCAAGGTAGGTCCTGAGTGATCCTATATTTAAAAAAACTCATTTCATCAAAGAAGCAACTTTATGGTAGCCAAACCAGTGATAAAAATTCCTACTATGTAATGGTTATTGTTATAGTTCTGTGCATTATTTGAAATAATACATGGCAGTCATTGGCTATGGACAGGAATAGCACACCCATAAATCACCTCTGCAAAGGATTACATACATGACTGTGCACACTTTTGCCTTCAAAGGGGATTATTTCTGTGCTTTCAGAGAAATACTGTAACTTGTTAAGTCCAAGAAAAATTAAAATTAAGCTGAACTAAATGCACACACTCACTCAAGACTGAGCTGAAATCTCTCATAAACTGTTACTTGTAACCCTAGACCTGCCAATTGATCATTCAAGTCAGCAGCTGTTGACCATGCAAAAAATCCACTGATTACAGACAAACCTTTGAAGGATACAGCATTGTTTATGGAGGCAAGAGCCATCTGTAACATTTTAGCCTTCAAGAACCACTAGATTTTACAGGAATTATAAAACTCTATGAATTATCTCCATGGAAGACAGAACACCATACATACACCTGACAGCACATACCTTGTGGATCATGAAAAATGCAAGAAGATCTTCTAAGGAGTTAATGACCATCTCACGCAATTGCAATGACATGAGAGCTGCTACAGAATTAAAATAGCTTTCAACTTTCTCTGAGGAATCAGAGTTCCTCCGAGGAGCAAAATGAAGCCACATATTTCTCTGATCAATGAAAACAGAGGCACAAGTTGGGATCCACCTACAGTGAGATAATATGGAGACAAAGCTTTTAAAGGCTTGTTTTTCTTATTATGCTCCTTGCAAAGAAATTTAAACTCGGAAATTACCCAAAGAAGAGTAAAATCCAAAGGGCTAGAGAAGAATTGATAATTAGATAGCAAACAAAACTACACCTTCCAGGACTTAGAGGAAACCTGAGTTTTAAAGCAAAGAATGCTTGTTATAATGGAATCACTATGATTTGTATAAATGTATAGTAACAGACAAAACAATAGTAAATTATCTTGTTTTATTGATTATGAAACAATATTAGCATTAAATGAGAAACATGTTTGTAAGATATGTCAGGCAGCAGAATGTAAACACTTTCTATTATGTGCCTCATATATTCTCTTTCTTAAACCTCCTGCTTTCTGACATTAAAAAAAAAAAGATTTTCCATCAACATTTTTACAGATACACACTCCACATCCTCTCATGACTGATTTCCATCTCCATTCATTCCTAGTTTATGACCATTTATTCTTGTACAAGCACTCTTGCAGTTCCAAAGGCTCTGACAGTATCCTGATGTTTATTCCTCCGAGGGCTATTCACCCCTTTGTTTTGGCAGCCTTGTGGCCGGGACTGGTGTCATCTCAGCCTAAGACCAGCTTTAAAAACAGGCTTTTATGTAAGTCAGACCCTGGGATACTCTATTTATCTCCATCTCTAAGAGCTGGCACTGACTTGTGCTGAAGGATATCACGAGCTTCTGCACAGTGCCTTTGAACGACGGCCTCCAACTGCGCAGGCATCAGCGGCAGCTCCCCGCACAGCACCTCTGCAGTGCGAACAAACCTGACGTGGCTGTACCTAGGCAAGGCAAACACAGAGGAGAGCTCTGTGGAACACTCTTTAAAAAAAAATATATAATCCACAAAATACAGTCAGGATGGCCTCAGGTGTATTATAAACACTAAAAATGTTGTTTTGTGTATAAATATCACTCCATCGCTAAGCTGTTCAAATGTGCGTTTCTGGTTGGGTTTTTCTATCAACAAACATAAAGGGTTTCACAGATTTTAGTTGTACTTTCTGTATTTAAAACTCTTAATTCTACTAAAATCACCTTGTGCCTTTCCTAGATTAATTAGTGTATCCAGTCATTAAAGAACATACAGAATGACACCCACTGCTCCTATTTCATATTAGTAAGCAGCTATCCTGACTATTCTATGGGGAAAAAAAGAAATTTCAGCAGCATGGCATATATCACAGTCTGTAACATACAAGCTTAAATTCCCTGCAGACATTCCTTAAATGCAAAAACAGCTCTCAGAATAACTAATCACCATAGTTAACTTCCTAAGATTGCACAGTTCAATCTTCAAATGTCCCCAGTGCAAATTTCAAAAACGACATTTGAAAGATATTCGGTTTTAAGAGTTAATTTTGTTCATATCAGCTACCAGGAGGAGAATTCCAAATGACCATTTACTTGAGCATTGAATTTTAATCTAGGCATAACACCTTTTAACAAAGGGGATGATTTGTTCACGGCATGTAACATGTTGATTCATTGATTTAAGGAAACAATTATTTTATGCTGAAATTCTTAGAGGCTCCAAAAAAGAAGAATTATTTAGAAAACAGACTTTCCATCTAGTGGCTCCCCCAGGATCTTTGTAGTATATGTAGAGAAGTCAGCAGATGCACTCTCTAACCAAATAATTAAATAAAAACATGCTACATTTCATTAAGATCTGATGAACAAGCCATCTTACTGAGAAAGCCAGAGCTCTTGCAAAGTGAGCATCAATGAATTCACTATGAACAGGTTGTTTTCATTCCAACTTTTGGATTCTTTATAAGAGTTGTGCCATGGGACTGGTGCACAGACAATTCTCCGGGGAAAAGGGCGTGGGGTGCTTTGAATAGACAGTCTCTTCCTCTCAGCTGGATCCAGCAAGATATAATCAACTAGAACAAATCAGATATATCATGGTTAGACTGCATGCATGGCCAAAATCTACATTCAGAACTACTATATCTTCATAGCTCAGAAAGCAGCAGAATTCTGCACATTTAAAACTAACACAGATATCACAGGTTATTTTCTCTCAGAAATCTACTGTCTTTCTACTGACCCCAAAGGAATTCTCCATAGATGCTAAGACTAGAAGGAGATTTGCTTTCAAAGTGCAGTAAATGTCTACACAGAGATTGTGAGCCTTACCAATGGCTTTCATGAGGCTGACACTATAGTCTCTCTTAATCTCTTCTTTTAAACGTGCCAGGAACATCTTCATCTGTAGGCTAGGAAGAATGTCAGGTGGAATACGTTTTAAAATTTTATTCACTGCTTCCATATCTTGAGGTGCCAGCATGTCTTCTCTCACTCCATGATGTATGTAGTGACAGTACCGCTAAAAAAATGCATAAAATGTGACACTTATTGTATTTATTTTGTGACAGGGAATTAATTACTATAAAGTATTTTTAGCTTTTCTATCAATTAAGCCTTTTCTGTAATTAAAGGTGTTTGAATAGAATGGATTTTGGGTATCTAGCTATGTTCCTTTGAAAAAACTGATGTATGTACAATGCTTCCACCTGTGTTGATGCAAGCACATAGACCACTAGAACTCAGTTCAGCATATTGAATTACTGATCAACAAAGTACCAGAGAACAACATGAGAGGTTAAGAATTTGGGAAGATACTTTACAACAAAAATCAGAGTAGCTACAAATAAATGAAAAAGGAGTTGGCAATATTTAACAGCAGTTTGGTATATTGAGTATTTACATTTCCTAATCCTTATGTACTGCCTGCTTTTCTCAGCCACCCTTTAGCAAACATTTTCCAGATATCTTGCAGATGATTACTGCTGCTACTTTCACCTTAAAAAGAAATTATATAAATACCTCTATATCATCACTTGAAGGTGGCTTTTCTCGTTTACTTATCTCCTTCTCGTGTAAATCCATGAGAGCAAATTGTTCTTCTGGGGTCAGTGGCTGGTTGTGTGTGTAATTTAAGACATGCAGCTCTGGTGTGTGAGCAGGTACACTCAGTGAAATGCGATTCACACTCTTTAACAAATCACTTTTGAAAAAAAGGAATACAAGTTTAGTGAATAAAGAAGCAGTAATGTTTAAGGACAGATGACAAGGATTATATGAACCACTTGTGTTATACTGAGGACAAGTATGACCTATGGAAGTATTTCAATTATTCAATAAAAAAAACTCTCATTAAAATTGCATAACACAATATACTACTTTAACATAAAGGATGCAACCATGCAAACCTTACAACTGCCCAGTATCACTCAGACAGGCAGTATTTTATGAGCAGTTCTATCAGAGTCAAACCTACAAGGTACACTTATTTAGGTTGCCCAAGATCTCCATGTATTTTCATGTGATTATCTCACTAAAATCTTGTGACACAAAAGCCAGTCTTGATGCACATGCATTTTTTGTAGGGACTTAACATTTCATGCTTGGATGTTTAACACAGCATTCAGTAAAAAGAAATATTAAATTACAACCCACACCAGACTTTCTGTAATAATCTGTATAACATTATAGTACGTTACCTGTCAGAACTCCACCGCCGCTTTTTCCTTGCAGCTTTAAATATCAGTCAAGAAAAATCACATACACACGTTTTTCAAATAAGATGTTATTTCATATTGGTGAAAAATACAGATAAATAATCACATCATGAAATAAGAAAAAAATACAATGTCACACAAAAGCACTGCTGGTGATTATTCTGAGGGATGAACCTAATTAGTAAATCTGAAACTGGCCTTTCATTTTTTTAATTTATGCATGCATTGGCAAATTTGTCTATACTGACTCTGAGGTGATAAGCTTGTGTTTATTAGGGATAAGGAATGTTTTCCAAGGATGATGCTTCAGCAGATAAAGAATAAGAGATAACAATGCATAGAACAAGCAAGCCTAAACTTACAAACACATTCAAGTATGGATACATGGTGAAGTCTGTGCAAGCTCTACCATTGAAAAGGACTTGAATTTTTTCATATTTTTCAATTTTAAATCCTGTGCAGTAAGAGTGTAGTTATTAGCAATGGAGTCACTTGGGTTTCTGTAGTGATACCGTTCTTTGAATGGAGCTGCCAAAGTCCATGATGTCTCCTGCATCAAAGGAGGATAACGACTTTTCTCAAGGAGAAACTGGAAAAAAAAAAAAAAAAAGAAAAATAAAAAAAGCAGAAGTTTTGCAGAGCACAGTAATTTAAAAAGTCTTTTTAGGGCCAGAACAGGATAAAACACCAATTAGTATAAAAAGCAAATACATAGGTCAGACATACATTTGACCACTGATCTACTTTTAGATCACTGTGCTCTCTACATGTATGAGAATAATTTTACAGAACACTTCAGTCATAGGCATTTTTTTTGCACAATGAAGGTATTTTTTTTAAATAAGAGAAGACAGTACATTATCTAGTTCTTTCAACTCCCCCACATCTCTATCTTGCTTCTTTTCTTCTCCTTATATTTTGCTTAGATTTAGACTCCTATTCCTCAGGCCTTTGTTAATGACCTGCCTACTTTCAGCACTCTGTCCTTGTAATAGTTGAAGAATAGTACAAGGTAACAAATACAGCTCTTGTCTTTCACATCAGTAAGGATTTGTAATAGAGTTCTTCTGTCTGTACATCCCATGTTTTCTCAGGTGACTTGGTATCTCTTGATGGACTTTTCCATCAGTCCTGATGCCTGAACTTTACTGAGAGATCTCACTGCCACATGACATGCATGTCCCAAAACACCCTCAGAGATAAAAGTACATGAGATACAATCATCAATACACTCAGAACCACTGCCCAGAAAGGGAATTTGCCAGCACATGGAATGTGGGAGGGGGCACACACCTGATGCAGGTCTGCAGGTGCATCTGGAGCAGGAGCAGGTGGGTGTTGGAACAGTAACTTTGCTGACCGTCTTGGATGACTCATATTGCACCTGGAACTGTTCTGTGACTAGACAGAAATGAAAAGCCACTTCAAAGATATTTATGAAATACTCAGTTTCAAAAAAGATTCATGAAGAAGAAACAGAGTCCTTCAGGTTTCATCAAAAATTACATATTACAACTTCTCAAATTTTAAGGGAACAGCCATTCTTTGTGGTGGATTCCTCAGCAAAACATGGTTTTTGCAGTCATTTTATGAAACTTCTACACTCCAGTAAATTCCAGTTTAAAAATACTATTACTAGGATGCTGCTGGAAGAACAAATGGCTCACAAGTACTCTGCAAAGTGTTGTACTACTAATGTCAGGATATCTGATATGTTTTAGGATTATGTTTCATCTCTTCAAGGTGACAATACTTTGAATGGCCTTCCAGGACTTCATACAAAGTTCTGTCATGATATTTTCTCAGAATTATTAAGCCTCACAGTGTTTTAAGATGCTTTTGAATGGCAGCCTTTCTTAGTGTAGGTCAAATCCTCACTCACAGTCTGTTCTGAGTTTCCCAGATCAAACTTCTTTAGGAGATTCACAAGGAACAATTTCCTGCATACATAGTGACACTGTGAAAAAGGATGTGAAAGTGGTTGTATCTGAACACTAGTGAGTTAAATCACCATGCAAGAGGAAGTTACCACCCAATACAATTATGTTTGAATAAGATAAAATCTTTTTTTTTTTTTTTTCATAATTTTAACACACTTTTAGCACATGCTTTTTGCTTTCTGATGTATCACTGAAAAACAAGGCTGCTGGTACCTAGTTTTCTAGCAGACAAAACTGTACCCTCCTCAATATCAAAGCAAAGCCCATTTAGAAATAAAATGTGAGAAAGGGCTGATTTGATTTACCTCCTTGGTATTCCCCAGCATGCCTGCACATACACAGAAATAAAGACATTATCACAGCCAGACATAACTCATTAAAGAGAGTATGAATTCTTGATTAATTACTAAAGGATCGAGCCTTACGGTACCTTAAAAATGAATAAATTATACAGTTTATTAGGACATCCATTCATTCATTCTTAAAAGTACAAGAGTCATTTAAAAAGACATTATTCATCCTAAAAGAACTCCTGACTTATATGCCAACTAACCTTTCAAACACCTAATATTTGAACAAAGAAATCCTTAATAAAAAGTACATTATAAAGGATTAAGTCCCAAGAATGTTTAACGAGAACATGTATCTTTTAATAAGTGTTCTTCCAATATCAAACCACTAACCACCAGTAATGACCAATTTCATCTGAAGTTTTGGCAAAGTTATCAATCTTTCACAGCCATTGCAGAAGGAACTTACCCTCAGGAGACTTGGGCTCTGTGTTGGGTTTATTTTGCTTTGGTTTTTTTGTTTGCTTAGAATTTTTTGGTCCTTCCTCTCAGTGTGAACATACTTGTTGTTACATGCACTGAAAAAGAATTAGAGACTCATTTCAGGTACTACACAAGATGTCAATCAGCTTCTATCCCAGCTGCCAGGAAGAAGAAAAATCAGCTCTCACATTCCTTGCTTACAACAGTAAGCTCTTCCTCCAAACCTCCATGCTCTTTTTTTCACCTTAATCTTTCTAACACCCCCAGATATCCTTCAAGCCAGACTTTGTTAAAACCTGCCCTTTCCACTCTCCAACACCAGTTTCCTCCCTGCTGTTCTCTTCCAATGTCCCAGGAACTCCAGGCCCCCCAGCTGTGCCTTACAGCAGAACCACACATTAATTGCCAAGAAGAATAAGCCCATGACAAAAGGAAAGGAAAAGGGAAAGACACCCTGCATGCCTCAGACATGCACAGGTGAGCAGGGTAAGGGCAGGTACTACCTGCAGGGGCCCTTGGTGCCAGTCCTGTCACAGCTTGGTGAACTCCTCTGACACTCTGCATTTCAGTCCTTGGTTGCCACAGTTTCAGCATAGCTGGTGCCTGGAGACAGAATTCCCTCCTCCCCCAGCAGAGAGGAAACAGCCCCTTTCAGTGTTGTGCCAAGCTGTGGTCAGGGAGATTCAGTTGTAGAGCCAATGAGGAACTGAACAGCCTCCTTTTACCTCTTAAAGTTATCAAAAATGTAGTCTGAGATACCCGAGATATTCTGACTTTTGCATGAAAGAGCTCCCAGAGCAGTAAAGGCTCTACAAACCCAAATTTTCTTAGGAAGAAGTGGAAAAAAAACATTCAGTATTCAAAATCTTGACTCCTAACATCTCCACCACCATTCAGACTCAAATTCCCTGAGGATCTGAACACAGCAGATGGGATACTCCCAAATCCTCTAGGCCTGTATGCATTTGCCTCCCACTCACAGTCATCACTCTGTCCTGAAAGAGCCTTCCATCACATTCCTCCCCAAATGGGAATTACAACCACTCAACATGAAATCCAGCACAGTCTCTTCATATCTTACCCTCAAAAGGGCCCTTGCACGTGTTCTGCCAACACAGCAAGAGTTTAATTTTAAACCCTTTCCCATCATCTTTGCTATTGTTCATCCAGTTTTCTGTGAGGTGTGAGAATGGCTGATATCCCTCAGTTAACAGCACAGTTTTCCTTATATTTTGTCCTTATACCATCTACAAGTGGAGCATTGTTGTTGGTCATTGTTCTTTAACACAGTGCAGGGTACAGAAACAGCATTGCTGGTGCTGGTAATTGCTTGCCTGTAACTCTCCAAATATTTCAGTGCTGGTTTGCAACATGAGTATTTTCCTGCTAATTGGAGCTTACACTGGCATGAAGACAAGCTCAATTAAGCAGCAGTTAAGAGTAACTACTGTTCCTCTGTGTACATCAACTTGGATGCTCATCTGTGCATGTCCTTCAATGCTGAATAACTTATCTCTGCTGCCTAAAAAACATTAAAACCAGTTGTTTTGTATAGAGAAAGAGTATATAGTAATTTTTGACAGAAGAGATAATTATGCATAACTATAAAATAATTTGCTAAGAAGTATGAGACTATCTTCAAAACTGCAGCTATGGCATGCTTGAAAAAAGCCAGAAATTTAAAATCTCTAGTATACTTTAAACTCAGCTCCATTCAACATTATAGTGTCATTATCACTGAGTTGTCACACTGCAATTGTCAGTTTCGCCTATGCTCGCTTTTTAAAAAAGTATACAAACCAACAAGTTTATTATGGTACACCCTAGTGCACCAGCAATATCAATCCACTATGCACTTTAATAATACAAGAGATTAACACATTAAGAGTTCAAGCAAAATACATTTGCCCAGAGCATCCTCTTCTTGCAGGTATCTTGTGCTATTAATGTGTGTTAATATGCAGATCTTACTCCCTCTGTCTCCACAAACCCTGGTATCTTCAGAGATCATTGAAATCAGCATCTCAAAGACACTGAGCTCCAACAGTCTGATAAGTCTAAGCCCCATACTTCACAAAACCTCTTTTTGCAGTAATTTCCAAATTAAACATGCCGTTTATTTTGTTGCCTTTAGAAAAACCATGAAAACATCAGCATTCAGTTTTGTAATACTCTCATAGGTGGCACCAAATAAATGATTAAAGCAGTCTCGAGAATCACGAACATTTAACTCATTTCTGATTGCCATTTACAGCATGAGGAATTCCGTGTAGCAGAAGTGGGAATTCACTGGAGCACGTTCACAGCATCACGATGGCTCTGGAGAGCAGCCAGGCCAAACCAGCGACACACCTCAGAGGGCACCAGAACAGCCCCGGCTAAACCCTGAGCCGCTGCAGGAGCGCTGCTTTTGCTGAAAACCCAACAAATTCGTACAGGAATTGCTCCTCACACGCCGCGTCTCCCATAACAGGTTTGCCGTGTGTGAACACCCGCAGGCAGCAGGACAAGGTGGGAGCAGGAGGGCGGGCGGGGAAGCGGCTGTGCCAGGGCAGCTGCGAGGTGTTTGTTGCACTGCAGCCGCTCCAGGTGTGAGGAACACTCCCAGCCCAGGGCAGCTGCGAGGTGTTTGTTGCACTGCAGCCGCTCCAGGTGTGAGGAACACTCCCAGCCCAGGGCAGGTGTGAGGTGTTTGTTCCACTGTAGCCGCTCCAGGTGTGAGGAACACTCCCAGCCCAGGGCAGGTGTGAGGTGTTTGTTCCACTGCAGCCGCTCCAGGTGTGAGGAACACTCCCAGCCCAGGGCAGGTGTGAGGTGTTTGTTCCACTGCAGCCGCTCCAGGTGTGAGGAACACTCCCAGCCCAGGGCAGGTGTGAGGTGTTTGTTTCACTGCAGCCGCTCCAGGTGTGAGGAACACTCCCAGCCCAGGGCAGCTGCCCCCGCTGCCGCCAGCCTGGGCACGGTGGCATTACAGCCACCCCCGGAGCCGCTGCTGGCACCCGAGCGCTGCGGTGCCGAGCGAGCCTCTGCACGCCTCCACATGCCCTCATTTTCCGTCCTCCATCCCGAAAAGCTCCAGGCTGCGTGTCCTAAACAACACACACCTCTAGGACACTGAGGAGGGTGCGTGGACTGAGCGGCTGAGGTAGGGCCGGGGTGGAGGGCAGGGCAGTGAGGGGGGCATCGGGCAGCGCCGCCAAGCGCGGCCGCGTTTGGAGCCGCAGGGCCACGGCCCCGGCCCCGTGCGCCGCCACCGGCCAGCCCTGCCCGGCCCCACGGCCCCGTGCGCCGCCACCGGCCAGCCCTGCCCGGCCCCCGCGGGGAGGAGACAGCGGCGGAGGCGGCGGCGCTCCCCCGGCCCGGCAGGCCCGGCAGCCGGCGGCGAGCGGCCGAGCGGGGCCGCGGCTCGGCTGGCGGCAGCCGCAGGTGAGCGGGGCCGTTCCCGGGGCCGTTCCCGGGGCCGTTCCGCTCCAACAGCCCGAGCTCCGGCACTGCCCGGCTCGGCGGGAGGGCCGCGGCCCGGCGGCTGCGGGAGCGGGGCCGTGTCCGCCCTTACCTCCGGGGGACACAGCCGGGGACCCGCTGTCCGGTGAGGGGCGCTCGCTGCCGCTCTGGGGGCCGCTGCGGGCCGCGGGCGGGGGCGAGGTAACGCCCGGGCTCGGGAACGGCCCGCGGGCAGCGAGGGCTCACCGGCCGTGTGTGACAGTGACCGTGTGTGACAGTGACCGTGTGTGACAGTGGCCCCGTGTGTCACCGCCCCGTGTGCGCAGGGGACACAGCAGGGACACTGCCGCCCTGGCTGCCCGCGGTTGCGAACGGGAAAATGCATCCTCTAACTCGCCCCTTGTAAATGTCTCCGTGTAACAACAGCTGGGAGTCATCAGGGAAACTGCTGGGCTGAGGTTTCCTTGGAACTGCCGCGATTAAATATGTTCAAAGCGTCTGGAAGCGTTTTGGGCCGAGTTTAGAAGCTGTGTGGGGTGTGCTCTGGCTGCTGAGCACAAGGATGCTCTCAGAAATAAGATTTATGTGTGTGTTACCGGTTTCCAGCAGCCATAGCAACGAGTTGTCCATGCAGGTGTTTAGAAGTGATGTTTTTACTGGTAAGTGAATACCCTGATGGGTGAACACGGGGTTAATGTTATGCAGGAAGAAGGTGAGAGTCACCTGTATCTTGCTGCTTGGCTTTGGGAGTTTCAGAAGAGCTTGCAGGGACAAGCCCTTACGTTAGATGTGCTTTTGTAAAACTAATGTTTTAGCCTGTGTATCATTTCATCTGAAACTTGCATTCTCTCTTTCTACAAAGGAAACATTTCGTTTTCAAAAAGAATCTGTATCAGTCTGTTACTAATTGTACCTTATTTTTTTAGGGGAGTTGGATGGCTGAGTGAGAGCTGTCTGTTCAGAAGGGGTCGTGGCTGAGGATTAATAACATGTCTAAAGAAATGCAGGAGCTACAGAAGCAGTGGCACTCTGTGATGCAGGCCATCCACAGCAACGCAAATGTGGGTCTGAACTCTAATTTTTTATATTTATAAAGCTGCTCCTTTTGTAACTATCAGGATACCACAGTCTGATCTATTTAAATGCACACTCTATTTTTTAAGTGAACACTATGAGGCCTATGGAAAGGCCTGTCCTCCCACATCTTCAGTCAAGAGAGAGGGAAACCTGTTCTGCATTTTTGTGTTTAACTGGCATAACCCTTTGAGATAGTAGAGTGGCATTTTAGTGAAATGGTTGTATTCCTATAAAAAGAACTGAAACTACAATGCATCTCCTTAAGGGTGGAAACCACTGCAGTAAAATTCTAGTGCATACCTGTGACTGCCTCTGTAAAAGGATTTTTTTTTACCAGTAATTAAATTCTTAACAACTTTCTGATACAGACATGCCTGCACTGTACTTAGATTCAATAAATGAGCAGATTGCAGATATTACTAAACCATGGATAAAAGAATGGTTGAGCATTTTTAAATGTTGCAGATTTTTAAAATTAATTGAGGTCTCTAGATCAAAATAACAGTTGCCAAGACACCAGTGAAAGCAACAGCTAGACTGATTTTTTTGTTGTTGTTGTTTTCAGATTAGTTGCTTTTTTTTGTGGGTTTGTTGTTTTTTTTTAATAATCTGTGCAAGAATGGAACTGGGAAGTCCAAGAAAAACTTATCTGTTGTTGGTAGAATTATATTTGCCCTGAAGTTATCTAAATTTGCAGCAAGTTCCCATGCTTTTGAAACAGAGGCAAGAGGTGCTCTCTATTCCAGCTGCAGACTGACAAAAAATCTATCCTAACTGTAGCTCACTACAGTAGCAGTGATATGTGAAAGGTATCTGTGACAAGAGATTAAAAAAACTTAAAACACTTTTTATTCATCTGCAGGTTGTTGCCTTCATGAATTCTCGAGTTGGCCAATATTTGGATGACCATCCCTTTCTTGCCTTATCACTCCTGATGTTTATTGCAGTGTCTGCTATTCCTGTTGGATTTTTCCTGGTTTTTGTTGTTACAACAGCTGTAATGGCCTGTATTGGTGTGATAGTCATGGAAGGTACTGTATGCATTTATGAATATACTTACCTATTCTCTTTTAAGGCATGCTGTCTCTTCCCTTTTTAATTTTTTCTTCTGGAACTCTGAGTCCTAGCAGTTGAGGATTTGTGTATGTAGTCCTCAGGTCTCAACAGTAGTAAAACTCTTAATACAAGTACAGTAATCTAATTAAGTGTAGCCTATACAGGGGAAATCCTCTTTTCCTTTCTAGTCTCAGCCACCAGGATATGCCTAAACCAGTTATCTTGAGCATGCATAGCCTTGATGGAGGCTTCCCACATGAGTGAGGAAGATGGTTTTCCCAAACTGTTTGAATTTGGGGTTATGGTAGAATATCAGCTCCTTTATTTGTACTTGTTTAAACAACAAAGTGATGTTTTTTAGGTGTTGTCATAGCCATAGGTGGCATAGCCCTCCTGTGTGTGCTGTGTGGCCTGGGAGCCCTTTCCCTGGGAGTTTCTGGAGTGCTGAGTGTTTCTTACATTGCACTTTCAACTTTGGTCAACTACTGGTATGCATCAAGGTGAGTGTGGATGCTTTTATCCATGCTTGATTTCAAAATCTGCAGCTGTGCTATTTCATACATTATTCTATTTTTTTTAATAAGTGTCCCATTGTTGCTTAGTTTAACTGTTGAATCTTGGGCTACCCTCATGATTTAAATGCAGCATACACATCTGGTCATGGATAGGTATTCCAAAGAGTGTTCATTCATGCCTTTTTCCTATTTGGGACAGAGGAAATGCAAATGGTCTTTAAATGTGAATGTGCTAACATAACATGACATCAGGCAGTAAAATGCAATTTTGTCTCACTCTAATGTATTGTTTTAAATGCCATTAAAACCCACTGCCAAGTAGAAATTTGTGTAGAAGATCAATCTTTTGCCATTTTTCCAGCTATCTCTGCTTACCAGCATTTCTAGAGTAAGGGAGTAAAATGGGTTGTAGATTTGCTCACATTGCTCAGCTTTTTTTGAGCAAAAAGTTAAAAGACAATCTTGGGGGTGGAACAGACAATAAAACCTTTCTTTTCTCATGTACACAGGGGTCAGATAAGGAAGCAAGATGTAAATGGAAGTTTACCACAGAAGCAGCCTGGCTTGGATCTTTCTGCCACTACTGGAAAGAGTGAATAAGTAGATTTTCCTCCCCTTCATAAGCACTTAGCTGTACAATTCCAGCCTTTGCTATGTAATTGTTTACTCATTTAGCATTCAGCCATTGTGTATTCCTGGAGAGTAAGAAAAAAAATCAATATACATATTACACTGGCACTGTAAAAGGGATCTTAAGAATAACCAAGCAGCACTAGTGCAGTGCTGGAGTAAGTGTATATGCATGATGGAATGGTGCACAAAGTTTGGTAAAGGGATGTAAGAGTAGTTGGTACTGTTCTGTCAATGGCAAGTAGGTGGCCAGAAAGGAGAGGGAGATATTTGACTTCTCAGATAGTGGAGTTCTGAATGTACTCTCTTTAGTACATAGCAGTGGTCATTTTGATACAGAAGTATCAAAGTTCAGAACAGTAGAAACACATTTTGAATATTGAAAAATAGTTGTAAGCCTTGACAACCTTTGTTAAAATAGTACAAGTACACCAGGCCAACGCTTTATGTTCATTATATAGGGAAAAGTGGGTTTGTTACATGTCATGGTCTAAGCTTTTATCTCCCTTCAGCTGTTGTGTTATTCCAAAGGGATATTTTCC
Source organism: Erithacus rubecula (assembly GCF_903797595.1). Classification (NCBI taxonomy): domain Eukaryota; kingdom Metazoa; phylum Chordata; class Aves; order Passeriformes; family Muscicapidae; genus Erithacus; species Erithacus rubecula. Next base: position 1,798,561 of record NC_136669.1, read on the forward strand.
TTATTCTCATTGCTTCCTCATAGCAGGGGTACACTTAGGTCTTGTGTTTAAAGTGCCTGGTTTGGTTCTCAGTTGTAACTTTGTGTATGTTATTTAAACTTTTTTCATTTTTGCAAATGCTATATTTTTAAGCTATAAGAAAGTATCTAACTGTATTAGCTTAATAAAGTGCTCTTTGTTTAACCAGACTGTCTTATTAGTCTGTTTTATTCTACGGTAAAAACAATTTTTTCACATCTTGTTTTAGGAAGGCTACAGTTGGAACTGAGTTTTTCTTCTTGAATAAAGTATTTTATGCAGCTAACATTGCTGAGCCACAAACTGCATATTACTCCCTTTCTCATGCCTGTAAAGGAAATGCAGATGTCTAAGGTCTCAATTAGTTCTATTTAGTTTTGCATAATCAAACCTGCTGCTTGACTAAAACATGGACCCAGTAGTAGCAGTAATAGTTTCAGCATTAGACTTGGCTGGCCCCACACTTCAGCTGTAGAGTGAAATAATCCCCAGAAGATTTCATTTCCAGGAGCCCTTTATTTTAATGGCACATTAATTCAGCAAGGAGTACAAAGCCACAGAACCAGCCTGCCCTCAGGCAAGGCTGCCTGCAAGAGCTTTCCAGGACGCACCTCCAAAGACAGAGCAACAAAGTCCTTACACCTGCCTGAAGTTAAAACAAATCCTTATAGTCCAACTCATAGATGAGTACACAGTTGGATCCTTTGCCCTCAGTTTCCTTCATGACCTCATCTTCTGAAGGGAAGAGGCATTACTTAATAAAATCAGCAGACACTAAACTAAGTTAATCCAGTCCCACTCAGAGTCTGACCCAGCATGAACCATTTCCATCTGCATTTTAAATTTATTTTTCATTATATAATTCATTCTGTCATCAGCACTTAGCAGGAGCTAAAACTGTGAATTCTCAGGTACCTGCTGCTAAACTGGGAACTGAGTTTCACTCCTGCTGCCCTGACCTTTGCATGCTTATCAGCCTGTCCTGTCAAGGCCTCTCACTGTGTCCTTTCAGCAAGAGCTGCTTTTTGTGCAGAGTAAGGTTTTCAATTGGAAGATGCTGAAGAAAAAACTAGGTCAGCATAGAGTAGGTATTTTACTGAAGACAGTGAGGCATCCCTTAAAAGGAAGGCAGAAGTTATTTATTTTTTTGAATTATTAAAGACTGCAGTAGAGCTAAGAAGTCCTCAGTAAGACAGGCTGGAGATGCTGCCAAATCCTCTCTCAGTTGCTCTCTCAGCTTTCTGCAGAACAGCACCAACCCCACAAGAAATGAACAGGAGACTCCCACCCCAGTAACACCATTCCCAGGCAGCTCAGCCTACTCAGCTCTCACAGATCTGCTTCACTGCCCCTTACTTTAGGGATAAACTAATAGGCAGCCACCCCTGTGGCCCTAAATCCTGGGGGACCCCATATCTGAGGGGATTTGTGAGGGGATTTGGAGCAGCCAACTGTGGTGTGGTTCCTGAAGCAGCTGCCTGAGCTCAGGCTGCAGAGTCAATGCTGCTCCACCTGCAGAAGGTTCCCTAAATAATTCCTCTGCCTTCTCTTGCAGCACCATCATCCCCACCTCACCCTGCCCTGTCAGAAGAGAGGGACCTCTGCCTGAAAGGAATCTTTCATACTTGTAAAATGAGCTTCAATTTTCCAGATAACATACTTGAACAGGGGACAGAGAGGCAGCAGCACACATAGTAGAGGGAGGAATGCATGTGGCTGGGCTCTAGGGTAAATTATGTACAAAATAAGGAACAATTCTATGTTTTTCCTTGATTTAAATTAATTACACAAGTCTTCATTCAAACCACCCCTGCAATACTCCCAAAGATCATTAACTGAGCCACTCTGAGAAAACTGTTGTTAACCCTCCTAGAAACCAGGGACAGATCTCTCCCATGCCACATCTGAGCTCTTTCCCTAGGCAGACAGTATCAGCCAGGGCTGAAATCAGGCAAGAACAACCTTCTCTTTGACCTAGATGGCTGTCACCATGTGCAAGAGCTCTTTGTCTCACCTCCTCAGGCAGTAAAAATAGTACAAAATACAGAAGTTAAAGAGCAAAAGTAAAGCTCTTGCTGCTTCCTATGCTAAAGTTATTTTAAACTCCTCTTCCTGAAGACACACATAGGTCTCTTCCCTACACTTCAGAACAAGAAGGATGGAGAGAAGGAATATTAAGATTAGCCTTCTTAAGGTCAGAAGAGCTAAACAGCCCAGACAGTTAAGTACAACATACTGCCAAGTACATAAACCCTTTTCATCAAGGACTTCTTAACCTGGTTTTTACAGAAATACTTCATATTCCAGCCAAGTGCTAAGTCAACAAGACTTAAGTATAGCAGGTTTTTTGCTGGACAATAGATTAAGTAATCCTTTCAACCCTAACACAAAGCCATTGATAGTCTTTGACTTGTAATTAAGTGGCTCCAATGTGAGATTCATTGTTTCTATTAATATAATTTTGATTAAATACTAGCATAAGATTTAATCATCATGTTAATGATGATCTCCATGCTCTTTGCATGAAATACACATGAATACTTAGAAAATGCAGCCTGAAACCTATTGCATTAATAACAGCTCATTAATAATGCCTAAGTGAAGTAGGGGCTGTGGCAGACAAGCCCCCAGCCTGTGCTGTTCACACACAGCACATTTGACAAGTGCCATGGGGTGGCCACTGACTTGATCTGAAACCCTGCACACTCAGATCACAGAGCTGAACTGGAGATAATCCCTCTCCCTGCTCACACAAAGGTGCCAGGCAATGTTTAACCCAAGGCTATTACTCTCCTACTGCAACAAAGCACTTTCACTCTACAGGTGCAGCTATATTTTATGCCTCATTTCCTTGACTATGCAAAGCAAGGTGTACAAAATACAAAATAAGAACTGCATAAAAAACTGCCTCACCTCAGGTGGGCAGCATTCCATCTACAGACAGTGCTGCCAGTATTGCAGGCAAGGCAGCTTGAGCTGTACTCACCTTTTTATCTCCCCCAGTCTGAGATCCCAAATTGCATAAGTCTGGCCCCCATTAAGTGGCCAAAGGAACTTCCAGCCATCAGAAGATCAGCTCTGGCAGCAGGAAGTCTGTTCTACTTTGGTTTCTGTAGTGTCCTTGTAGACTGCTGCATGCAGAAAAGTGAGGCTTCACTGTGCATCTCCTTCAAAGATTTTGTAATGATCTTATTTCCATACAGACCAAGGGACTTTTTTTTTTTAATAGTAGGTTCTAACTCCAGTGCTGGGTGTTGCTAAACAATTTCAATAAAGCCAAGTTTGAATTTCCAGATACAGTGCAAAGCTTATGTTTACAAGAGCAGCTACTCATATGTCAGACACTGGCGTGACATAGATTTTTAAAAACCCCAATTGAGTGGAATCACAATTGTGAACAATGATAAGCAATTCAAGAAAGGAAATTGGCTGCAAAGTTAAATAGGAATGTAACATAGCAGTGGTTTGTTTCAGAACAAAGACACGCAGGAAATTAATATTATAGTCATTGTTAAAGACAAATCTACAATAAGGACACAATCAGAGGATGAGCAGTGTCAATTTGCATAACCAGCTGAAGAGAGGGAATACATGACAGACATAATCCATCAAGTGACTATTCAAGTTTATTTGGGAAATACACCTTAATGCACCACGTTTACCATGTATGCTCTTCTCTTTAAGCATTTAAGAAAAGCCAAAAACAGCAGCATTGTGGCCAGAGAGAGAACAGCAATAGCAGCCATTGCAATGCCAGCCCATGCCTCCTTGCTCAGGACAGTGTTCCCTGCAAAGCAAAGGGAAAGGCAGTTTGTTTTAGGGGATAAACCCTTCACTAAGCCCCAGCAGCACCCCCAGCCCACCCTGGCTCAGTACCTGGGGCTGCAGACCACTCCTGGGGCACCAGGAGGACAGGGCCCCCCAGGCTCACCACCGCAGAGTTCACAGCTGCCACCCCACTTCCTGCAACAGGAACACAGCACAGTTGAACCGACTGCATGGTGGGTTCATCTCAGATAAACAGAACCTAAAATCCACTCAGACATTACCTCTCTTGCTTCTAGAGGGCCTTGGGCATCTCTGTATGCACAGGGGGGAGTCTGGGTGAAAGCGGTGACAGATCAGAGCACTGCAGTGGAAGTACACCTGGCACAGAATGACAGGAGTAAGACATCTCTTCATTTTGAAAGAACAGCTGCTCCAAGTCCAATGTCACCTACCAGGCCAGGAAGGGCTCTGTCACCAGAGACAAAGGCAAAAGTCTTCACTTCCAGCCTTTGGCGATAGTTGGCATAGCTGACACCACGTCCCACAGGGTGAAACACAGTCCTGTAGTTGTCTAGGTCATACTCACAGCTGCCAAGAAATAAAAACAGTCAGAACTAAGGGGAGAGAAGGTTTGGGTTCTTGCTGTTGACTCCTTTAACCAACAGATTAAAGTTCAAGGCTGAGATGCTAACTTCTCCTACAAATTCCAGCATCCCAGGGCAGTGCTTGGAAGGCCTCTCACACTTGTGGCTGTTACTGAAGAGGGAGCAGAGGAGGATTGGGGACTGCACTCACCCATCCACCACGATATTCCACTGGGGCAGTGCTGTTGGCTCCTGGGAGGGGGTTGCCCAGCAGTCATCCAGCACCAGGTGCAGGTTGGGGTCGTTGCGGTTCAGCACCTGAACCTCCAGGAAGATGGGCTGGCGCAGGAACCTGACAATGGGATACTGCTCCTCACGGTATGGCTGCCTGAAGGAGTCCTCTGCAGGGGCCAAAGGCAGCTGGTAAATACCCCAGGGGCTAAGAGGGTCTCAAGCCCTTCACCAGGGTCTGTCTGGGGCCACCAGCTTCAAGCAGCATGGATGAGCAGGAAGCAAGCACACCAGGACTGTAGAAATCTGTGTACCAGAACAGTTCACTCATCCACCCTCCCTCCCCTCCACAAGCTCCAGATGCTTCCCAGCCACTGAGCCCAGAGCCAGCTTTACCTGGATAGCTTAGAAGAACTAAGGAGAGGGAGCCTTGATTCACTGCAGAGGGTGGAGGAGAAAGATTGTCTACTTTTATAGTGAGTGAGGCATCCCCATTGCTGAAGGAGCACACAACTGTTAACCTGTAACAAGGAAGGAGCAGGTGAGTCATACTGATGTATGAGTAATACAGAGCTGGATGGCCTGAAGAGGTTTCCAGACACACCTGAGTTCACTGTCCCTTGAGATCCTGCCCAGGGGAAGGTCTGTCCACAATGCCCTCACCTCATTCTCATAATGAATCTGCTCCCCATCAAACTGCAGGTGGATAATAGATAGCAGCATTAGTGAGGCACTGCCAGCCTGGGTGGCTCCCCCAGCAGCCCTGGGCACACACTCACCCAGTGCCTGGTCCCACAGCCATTCAGAGGGACATGGAACCAAACCCTGTCATTCAGGGGGGACTTGTAGGCTGGCTGGCACACGGGATCCCTGAGCCTGAGCGTATCCAGATCCAGCAGGGGGGTGGTGCTTTCAGCAAGGACTTCAAAATCCATGAACCCATCCTGGGTGCAGACAGCAGCTGTAACAGAGGCCCACATGAGTTGTCCTGTGAGTCAGTGGCAGCTCTGTCAGCCAGGAGCTGTTGGTGAACTAATCCAACACAAAGAGCAGCAATGGGCTGTGCTGGGGGATCACAGCACAGGAGCTGCAGGAATCACTTACCTATTGGTGTGTGCTGCTCACAGGGACACTCAGGGTGCATCACCATTGCCACAGTCTCCCCATGGAAGTGAAAGGCCAGTTTCAAAGAGGACATGTAGTACTGAAGTCCTGAGCAGCTCTCCCCAGGTTGCTGCAGGACAGGTTATTCTTAGTGTGACCACAAGAGCTCTAACACATGTGCCTGTTAGAGCTGATTAACAAATAAGCCAAGCCTAAAGAGCACACTGGCCACGGGGGAAGCTCATTTGCATTGCTCCAGGCATGCCAAATACCTACCCCACCTCCAAGAGGAATATTTTCATCTCTGTTTTTGCCAAAAGAAATCCAAGCTACCTATCTATTGATGCCTATCTATTGGAAAGTCAGATTGCATTAATCTTCATCATATCTGCCCTCAGCCAGCCACCAGCACATCACTGACTTGACAGATGCTTAATCAAAGTCAAAACTACTGTGCTCTGGCTCTCAAAACACCAAGGAGGTGTGATCACACCAACACCTGTGACTCAGAACTCACCCTGGACTTCAGGGCTCTCCTGCTGATATACAGCCTGGTCCCTCTCTGTGTGTCCAGAGTGATTCCATTTGCCTGAAGCTGATCCATGGGGATGGTCTTATTCTCTACATCCACTTCCATGAGGATCCCTGGAAAGGCTGGGATGGCAACAGTCATGTGTGTTGCATTACAAATTGCTGGACCTGCAGCAAATAAATGAAATACATTTCATAAGTGTAACATATTTCCCCTGGGGCAAAAGCAGGTCAGGTTCTGGCTTTTTCCATGCATTACCTGGAGCACAAAGCATTCTTGACTCTGCAGTCAGTCCATGCTCAGGTGGGCCATACATGAGCTTGAGTGCCACAGTGTAGAGCACCTCATCATCATGCTGACAAAGAAGAGGGAGCTCTGTTAGACTGTGCTCAGCTCTGACCCATCATAGGACCAGCCCCAGAGGGCCACATACTGCATCAGGTCCAGGTTTGCAACAGCAGTTTCTTCCCACCTCACCCATCCTAAAAACAGCTGCTGATCAGGAGACTGCCAGTCAGATGTTCCCAGGACTGGCTGTGGCCACAATTCTGCTTCTGGAGATTCCCACTCACTGTGACTCCCCATTTCCTTGTGCCAGGCAGTTCAGTGACTGCTGTGCAAAGCTTTGCACACACCAGCTCTGAAAATGCATCCCCCAGGTCTACAGGAGGCCAGTGCTGGCCAGACAGGGGCTGGGTAACTCCTCAGTGCTGATTCTGCATTCACATACCTTGTAGGACACAACTCCAGTGGCAGCAAAGGCCACCTGAAAGATCAGGTTGTGGCCATCAACCAGGAAGTTATAGCCTTGCTTCATTGCTTGCCCAAGGCTCAGCTGATGTGTCCTGGTTCCATCATCAACTGACAGATTCCAGGACATTGGAGCTGCTGGAACCTGCAAAGCAAGAAATCCCAGCTTTGGGAAGGAAGGCACAGAAACATCAAGGCATTAGATTGTCACCCTGCAGGGCTGCCACCTCCCAAGCCTTCCATTCCAGCTCCCTATATTGACAGGGCAGAATTAAGCTTCCCAACAAGATACAAGCTCATCAGAGAGGTCCCTGCCTGAACTTGGAGAGATATCAGGCTCAGTTTACTCCAAAACTACAGGCACTGCTCCCTCCCCAGCTCCCTTCACAAGGCAGGAGGAACATACCATGTGCTCATCACTGAGGCTTGAAACGAGTCCTGGGAAGGTAACCTGAAACACAGCATGGGAATTAGACTGCAGGAACCTGCAGGGCTGGAGCCACACAGCAAAACCCCCACTACAGCTTCCCCAAGCAGACAGCCAACATCAGCTTCCCCTGCAACAGGGCTGGAGCCAGACTGGGTGCATCATTAAGGACCATTTGCAAACCAGCTCTCCAGAGAGCAGCAGCCAAGCCAAAATGAACATGCAGCCAAGAGACCTCCTTTCAGCTCATTGGAGCTTCCCCCAGCTTTCTGCAGATCCCAGACAGTTCCAGGAGACAGCCACCCTGCCTCAGAGCAGCATCTGCAGCACTCCCACTCCTCTACTTACTGCCATAAAGTCTTTTGTGCAGTTTGTTGCACCAGCAAACACAGGAGTAGTGACTTCATCTGCATGAATGCTGTCACAGTGAGTGCTGTAGGTGATGTTGGTCTCCTCTCCCACTGTATCATTCACCATCAGCTTCAACCAGAGCTGGTGCTGACCACGCTGCAAAGAGACATTAATTAGAGAGGCAGCAGGACTCACAACAGCCTGAGAGCAGCTACAAGCCACTGGGGCTGAACCCTAACTCCAGAGCTGGTTTAGGTGCTTGTACCAGTGCAAAAACAAGATGACTTTTTGTTTTAAAAGCCCAAAGGAAAAGGGTGAGCTCTTTAGAAAAGCAGGGGTCACCAGGGTGAGGTTGAAGAGCAGAAAATAAAGGTAACTGCAGAAATGAAGAACGCTTCAAGGACTAGCAGGTTTTAGTGCCAGAATCAAAAAAACCTAAGCTAATAAACAGCAGAACAAAGTCTTGGGGTATTTCAAATAACAGTAAAGCATCTGGCTTTGGCCTCCCACTTAGTGCTCTACCTCCACAGCTATGATCAGCAGATGGTGTTAATTGTCTGTCAATACACATTTAAATAGATTTTTGCCCTAAAACTCCTGAATCTGGTCCATCTCCCTACAAGAAAAACCTGTCAAGGAGTTCTAGTTTTCTCCAGGAAAACACAATATTTATAAGCAGGCTCTGAGGGATTTATTACATAGCTGAAAAAATAAGAATTTCAGTAGCTTTGGGTTTAGCTTTCTTTTTCAACTTTTGGCATGAAGTGTTCTTCTACAAGAGTTTTAGGTTGTCAGAAATGTAAGTATCCTAGGTCTTGAGGAAAGAGAAATAGAAACCATATTAAACTCAATCCTGTCCAGGGAAAAAAATTAAAGATCTCCTAACTCCACTACAGCAGCTTCCCAGGATGAAGAGCCCTTTACCTGCAGGCTGGAGCAGTTGGCAAACAGGACATTGAGTATCAGCCTCTCATAATCCACAGTGTGGTCACAGGACACAACCTCCTCACCACTCACACCTAGGAGGAGATGGAAGATCAGCCCTGCAGCAGGCAGGAGCAGCAGGCAGGGCCAGGGCAGCAGCAGTACATACCAACAACATGCACATGCCAGGAATAGTTGCTGAGCTCTCTGGAAAACTCAACTTCCATCCCATCCCTATGACAGGTCACATTCTCTGCAGAGGGAAGAGCACCATGAGCCCCAGCAAACCCTCCTGGGGGCACAGACCCTGCCAGCCCCCTCCAGCCCCCCTTCCATGCCCAGGCAGGGGGAAGCAGCTCCAAGCAAACCCAAAACCCAGAGAGGACACAATACCCAAGAAATCCTGGTCCCCCAGGCCAGCAGCACAAGGGGCTAAGCACAGCAAAAATCCAAACAGGTGCAGCAACCTGCAAAGAAAAGAGAATCAAATGAGAGAGCAGCAAAGGAAGGACCCACCTCCTCCTGTATCCCAAACCACACTCACCACATCCTGGAGGTGCTCCAGCACTGCTGCCCACTCCCCATCTCCTCAGGGTACCACAAGCTTGGTCTTTGGCTGCCCAGGGAGGGTTTTATTAGCCCTGGGTCTGGCTCACACAGGTGCCACATCTCTGCTGCCCAGGGAGCTGAGTGTTTGCAGCTGCTGCTCCCTGAGTGGGGCAGCTCACAGGTGACCTTAAGGTAATACCTGATCTTTAACAGAGCTTGTTGCCACCTGTTTTGAATGCATCCTTTTCTTGCTCTGATAATGTGTTCCTTTTATTCCCATGCTAGATATTTAATAGAAAAATGCATGTTTTGGCAGTTATTTTTTTAAATGGAATTTTCTGTGCCAGCAAGACAGCATTTGGAGACACCAATGAGCTCAACAAGGCTTGGCTCAACTGAGCCTGCTGTGGGTCAGGCTGAGCCTGGCTGGGGGAACTGGCTGCCCAAGGGCACATCCAGCAGCAATGTGTCCTGGGGCACAGAAGTTCTGCCTCCCTAAGAAGTGAAAAAATAAGGTCTTATTGTTGTTTTAAATGTTGTCATCATCCCTGAATTGTGTAGCCACAATTACCCAGTGTGACTAATTTCATTCTTCTCCAAACCCATTAGCTCCAAAGATCTCATTAGGCAAGCAGAGACTTCCTTGCCTCCCCTTGCATGGCCTTTACCATTCCACATTTGGTGCTTATAAAAAGTTGCAGTGAGGAAATGTTGTGCTGGATAATATTTCATGTAAAACCTGCACAACCACATCACTGTGCAGGTTCATGCTCCAGGTTATCTACAACCACCAACTGGTGATGCTGCAGCTTTTCAATCTAAATAGTTTGTTTAACTGGCAATATTTTATTTGAGACAGTTCTTAAATTAATTGAGTAATACCCATATCCACAGTGAAATCCAATAAAAAATCAAAGCTGCTGGTTAAATAATTCATTAGTTTACAACACCATGGAGCATCACAACAGAGTTTCTCTTGAGCCTGGTAAGACATTTCAATTGGAAGTGGAATGGTTCTGAAGTTCTTTTCAAACACACAAAAAAGAAAAGCTTCATTCTAACTATCCAGGGAGTTTAAAAAGTTCACAATTTTGAGCTTAAGTCTCAAAAGAATAATCTCCATTCAGGCTGAGAAATTCAGCTCATTTGATGTTGAATCATTTATTGCATTTCAAGTTGAGGTTTTTGAATAGGACAAAGATGAACAAGTACCAGGAGTTTAGAAACAGATGAAGATTTTGTTTGGTCTTTTCTTTTTTCTTTCTTTTTTGTAATGCCCACTTTTATGACACAAATAATAACAAAGCTTGTAAAATCCTGAAGCTTCTCCCCAACTGATGTGGGTCTTTCTTTATCTCTAATTAAAACTTGGAACAATAATTTCCCACTTAACATTATACAGGGTAAGTTTAAAATCAACATTTTCAGATGTTAATGATAAAAATCACTCTGAGATCAACACTTTTTGTGTTGGATTAATTAAGAGAAAAGCAAATGAAGGTACTTCTGTATAAAAACCAAGGATCTTGAAAATTAAAAGGACTCTTCTGCCACTAAATCATTTTTCAGGGGTGTTTCTCCTACCAGGCACTGGTGGTATATGCAACATGTGAATGGTGATCGTTTTACCCCTGAAAAGAGGCCTAGTAAAAGAAATAAAATTCAATGGAATTAAGAAACAGCTAATTATATATATATATATATGTGTGTGTTACCTATCTTTGTTCTGCAACTGCTAGTTGTAAATTTAACTCTGTGCTGTGCCTGTTTGAATAGAAAATAAAATAAATGGCTGCATTTTTAATAGAAAAGTATTAATGCAGTGCAGGGAAACCTGAGAAAGGGCTGAGAGCAGAACTGTTTTCTAAAGTGGGGCTGCAGGTTGGCCTGGGGATGGCAGGACAGCATCAGGGCCAGCTGTGCCTGGGGTGGCACAGGGGACAGCCAGCCTGGGCTTTGCTTTGCTCTGTTTATCCACAGCTTCAAACCTGTCACAGGATCTGCCCGACTCTCCTTGTCCTCATGGGAAGAAAAAGGTTGGTACAAGTTCATTCCTGAAGAGCTCTTCAAGCCCTGCCTGGGAAAATAATGAAGAGAGAAAGCCCATTTTGAGAGGTCTCTGGTGTGTCACAGGGGCAGAATTATGGGATGCAAATGAGGTGGCAGAATTCCATTTGGGGATTGCACCAAGGCTGAGCAAGGAGCTGGTTTGTGATTCTCTAATGGGGGCACGACAAGCAACAAAACCCCACTGCTAATTGCTGAGGGCAGAGCCTCTGAGATCCAGGTTAATTCAGTGAGTCACAGAAAACAGCTTGGCAAAAAGAAATGTTTCTGTGGCAGCTCTTGTGAATGTGGCCAGAAGAGCCCTGAACTGCAGCAGGAGCCTCCTCCCAACTTTTGAGCTACTGCTTGAAAACTCTCTTTTTATGTGGCTTGCTCTTGGCAACTCTTTCAAACTTAAAGTAAGAATTAGGTTCATTCTATAAGTTTCTGCTTGTAGAGGTAGCCATTAATGCCACTGAAATCAGGGGAAGCTATTTCTGGATCAAGAAGTCATTATTTGTAATGGGGAATGAGCCCATCTATTCCCAGGGAAGGACCACAGTGCCCAGGTGGGGCAGTAGGTGCAGGCCCATCATGTTTCCTTTTCTGGAATTCCTGCACTTTTTTTTTTTTTTTTTTTTGGCATCTAAATGGAGGTTAAAATACCTGTCAGGTACGTTTTATATTTGCCAATTTCCTGAAGATCTGATGAAATGTAATTTACACAGCTGTGGTTTTCCCAGCTGTGACTTGCAGAACTTGTTGGGGTTTTTATCCAAACATCATCCTGTCCATCATTTCCAGACTTTGTACACCAAACAGTTCCATGGAAGTGCCTGGTTTGGCAGGGGAGGGACTTGTTTTCAAACACAGCATCCCAGTAAAAGATGGGTTACAAAGGGCTTCACCAGTACAGGTAGTTGCTCATCCATTTCCTCCCATCAAACTCAGGGATGAAACCTGGTCACACTGACACTCACAGCATTTTGAACACTTTTCTGAAGTTCTTTTTGTAGTTCAAAGTCCTTTTGCAATTCTCACAGAACATTCAGGCAAAGACAGAGAAGATGAGTGGATCCCCTCTCTGAGCAGTCAATTATGAACCCAAGAGCACATGGCAGAGCCACCTCCCAGGAAATGCAAGATTCACCAACCACAGCCTGGTTATCTCCAGCCAAAGAGCCTGCAAGGATGAACTTTGCCTCCCCATTCCCCTCCTCACAGGGAGCTCAGCTTGTAATCATTAATGAGCTGCAATGGAGCAGTGACTGGCATCACCCAGAGCTGCTCCAGGAAACCACAAACTGCTGAAAATGTCCAGCAGGTATCACAAAGCAGCTGCTGATGGCAATGTGGACCTGCTGAAGGAAGCCACCAGGAAAGACCTCAACTCTTGTGATGAAGATGGGATGACCCCCACCCTTCTGGCAGCCTACCACGGGTACCTGGAAGCTCTGGAAGTCATCTGCAGGAGGGGGTAAGTCCAGAGCCTGGGACTCAAAACCACAGCCACAGCACTGCTTGTAATGCCCCCATGACCTCAGGCCCAAAAGGCTGAAAATCACAGTGATTTCCTCAAGCATTGCCAAGAATTGTTTCTTTAGTGGCAGTGGTTTAGGTCCAGAGCCTGCAGGAAGGTGTCTTCATGATTTTCTCAGTGAAAACACATCAGCATCCTCAGGACCACTCTGTGAGTGGAGCCTGCAGAGAGCAGGACCTTCCCTTTCCTCACTGGAGAAATTGCCAACAACCTCTGAGGATATCTTGAGACAGGATTTAGAGAGAAATCCCTAATTTGAAACAGTTTCAGCAAAAGAAATCTCCCATTTTCTTCCAAAGTGCAGTTAGTAGGCACTTGTGAAGATTTAATGCTGTCCAGAGGTGAGTCACAACAGAGAGCTTTGAGCTAGTAATGTCTAAAATGGTTATTTCTCTGCTTTTTTTAACAACTAGCATCATGAAAAAACTGAAATACTGTTTCAGAAGCTGTGATTGGACCCTTGTAAACCATAAAAAGAAAAGGGAAAAAGGAAAAAAAATGAAAGGAAGGCTTTCTACAGGTTTATTTTCTTGTAATAAAATGTCTGTATCATTTAAATGTCTTACATGGTTAAAATGTCTTATTGAAAGGGTAATTACCTCTCCACCATCAGCACTCTCTTGCTCACAGCCTTTTAATCTGTGATTCTGTAATAACATTTAATAAAAGAAAATCTGTTCTTGTGTCAAGATACACTTAATAAAATGTTCTTTTGCAGAACAGTGGACAGATTGCAGGGAACAGCTGAATAACTATTTGGATGTATCTGAGTTTTATTAAAAAAAGGAGTTGAAAAAATGTGGGGTTTTTTTCATAGATTTGCTTTATAGCTCATTTGGCTCAGGTGTGGCTGTGGTATCACAATGAAAAAGACCTTTGGACTGTGTGGTTGTTGCTGTGTCCTCAGGAGAAGCAAAAATAGATTGACAGGTTTTCAGCTTGTGCAATTAAGGCAGCTCCCAGGAAATACCTGTCTACAAGGTTTGTCCCTGAACACCTGCAAGCCAGAACAGCTAGATAAGGAACAAATAGCAAAATAATTTTCTTCTAGATCATAAGCTGACAGAAATCACAGAAGATGACACAAAGATCAAAATTTCTGTGTATTTGTTATTTCATGTATTTCTAAGTCATTTTCTTAGTAGAGGACAGCTTTGGAACAGTATCACCTCAAAATCTTCATGTTTACCTCTATTTTAATCTAAGATTCTTGACACAATCAGCAAGAGGTGCCTGTCAGAGGTATGGCTTCATTCTCACTGTTTTTTTGGGGAGAAGCTGAATTTTAGAAGATGGTTAAGCTGTTCTTCAGTCAGTTAATGTTTTCTTGTGAGAAAGTATTGTAATTATTTTTAACAAATTCATCCTTTCCTTGAAGAGGTTTCCTGACAGAGGCTCTGAGGCACAGGGCAATTTTCTTTAGAGTGGTTGCAGATTTTAGAACTGGGGGAGATGGAGGAGCAGGGGGAGATGGAGGAGCTGGGGGAGATGGAGGAGCAGGGGGAGATGGAGGAACTGGGGGAGATGGAGGAGCTGAGGGAGATGGAGGAACTGGGGGAGATGGAGGAGCTGGGGGAGATGGAGGAATTGGGGGAGATGGAGGAGCTGGGGGAGATGGAGGAGCAGGGGGAGATGGAGGAACTGGGGGAGATGGAGGAGCTGAGGGAGATGGAGGAACTGGGGGAGATGGAGGAGCAGGGGGAGATGGAGGAGCTGAGGGAGATGGAGGAACTGGGGGAGATGGAGGAACTGGGGGAGATGGAGGAGCAGGGGGAGATGGAGGAGCAGGGGGAGATGGAGGAGCTGGGGGAGATGGAGGAGCTGGGGGAGATGGAGGAGCTGGATCTCCCCAGGCTCAGGGCACTGCAGCTCAGAAATGTGGGAATTGAGGAGCCCAGCAGGCTCAGCCACAGCCAGGCAGCTCCCCAGGGCTCAGCCAGCAAACAGAAAAATGTGCACATGGTTCCCAAATGTCTGAGTGAGAAACTTTGATGCTCAGCTGCCTCCTTGGAGCACAGCTGAGCTGCCAGGGTTGGCTCTGCCAGACCCCTGAGCTGCTCCTGCCTGGGGGTGGGTTCAGATCTGACCCTCAACAAACCTACAAGTGCTTTTCTTCAGAGCCAGAGATCAACCTGAAGGACATTTTGTGATGTGCCATGTCTTTCACAGAACAGCTGCTGTGGCACCACTGTGCCATTGAAATGCTTGAACTCCCAGGAGTGGAAATTCTCCCCATAAATTTGGTTTCAGGCTCTGAAGTCAATAAAGAATTTGGTCTTCTGTGGCCACCTTGTTGGTTGGTCACAAGAGGACACAAATTCTTTTCTGCACGTTGCTAAGGTTGACCTTGCTAAATGTGCATCCAAATTTTCAAGCAGTTCAGTGTGAAGTCAGCACAAGAGTTAAAAACCAAGCAATACTTTTTACTGGCTTTAAATTCAATTGAAAAAATGTGGCATTTTATTTCCAAATTAACTTCTGCTTTTCAAACCACCATGAGCTAAAGCAGCTCACAGAGAACAAAAGAGTTGAAAAA
Organism: Erithacus rubecula; assembly: GCF_903797595.1. Lineage (NCBI taxonomy): Eukaryota > Metazoa > Chordata > Aves > Passeriformes > Muscicapidae > Erithacus > Erithacus rubecula. Next base: position 1,813,921 of record NC_136669.1, read on the forward strand.
CAATGGAATCTATCTGGGCTTAAACTAATAGCAATGAAGACAAATGGGTAATCAGGGCTTTACCCTGGATCATTTACTTATTACCTACCTAAAAAGTTACTGCAGGAGCTCATTAAATGTGTATCACTGTGAGGAAACCAGCTAATATTGCCTGTATTTGACATGCAGAAGGAGCAAATCATGGAAAATATTCCATGCAAATGTTCTTGAAACAGTTTTGCCAGTAATTCTAATAGGACTGAGTCAAAGCCTGGGGCAACTTCCAGCTGCCAAACCCTGGGATGACACAGGAAATGGGCTGCATCAATGGGGAGATGCAGTCCCAGTCAGCCCTGTGAGCTGTGTAAATGACAGGGATTAGAGCTCATGCCACACACAGAGCCACACTCAGGGTGTGTGTGAGAGGTGCAGCCCTGTTCTGCTGGCTGGAGCCAGGCTGAGCTGTCCCTTTTCAGAGCAGAGCAGGGTAATAACACACTGAGTGTGCCCAGTGCCACTGCAGGGCTCGGTGGGCAGCCCAGCTCACTGTGTGCTCTTCTCCCTGCCAGGGGGGATCCTGACAAATGTGACATCTGGGGGAACACACCCCTGCACCACGCTGCCTGCAATGGCCACATCCACTGTGTCTCCTTTCTGATCAGCTTTGGGGCCAACATCTTTGCTCTGGACAATGACCTGTGCACTCCCCTGGAGGCAGCAGCCAGCAGGGACCGCAGGGAATGTGTGCAGATCCTGGACAGAGCTGCCACTGAGCAGAACCTGCTGAACCCCAGGAAGGTCTCCAAGCAAAAGGCACAGGCCCAGAGGAACGTGGAGAGACAAATCAGGGAATGTGAGAAGCGCCAGGAGAAACACCAGCATGAAATGAACAGGAATTACATCAAAGGGAAGGTTGGCACGGTGAATTCTTCCAGAGGAACTCACTCCAGGGTAAAGCTGCCTGGTCTGTTTTCTTCAAATGCCACAAGTACTTTAACCAAAACCCTGAAAGATACCATGAAACTCAAGACAAAAAAGACAGCAGACAGCACAAGAAGGCAGGAAACACAGAGAGGTGCCCAAGAGGATGATATGGGGAGGAAAAGTGTGATGCATTTGTTTGATGAGAAAGAGGAGGATGAATTACTGAATGACCCTGAAGAGAAAAACCTCGCTGGTAATGACAGTCAGCTCTCCATTTTTCAGAGGCCAGGTCTTGGCAAGATTGTGTTTGGAAGGAATTTGGCTGCAGAGGTAAATCCTGAAGCTGTGTCTTCTGAGAAAGAAGGCATAAGAGTTACAATGGCCAGTGAGCTCTTTCAGTATGAAAATGCTGAGAATGGCAAGGAGGATGATGCTGAAAACAGTGCTGATGTCCCTTGGAATGAGGAAGAAGTCATTTGGGATGATGAGGAAACAGAGAATACACCCCTTGAGGTATTTCTGGCATCACAGATGCTGGATGAATTTCTTCCAGTCTTCATGAGGGAAAAAATTGATTTAGATGCCCTGATGCTGTGTTCTGATGAAGATCTGCAGAGCATTCAGATGGAGCTTGGGCCAAGAAAGAAAGTCCTGAATGCTGTGAATAAAAGAAAACAGGCACTCGAGAACCCTGGAAAAACTGTAGATACTTGCTTATAAATTATCATGCCTGTTGTGGTAACCTACACATGATTAATTACCTTTCCCTCTCTCCAAAGAGTGGGCAACTCTTCTCAGAAGTCTGCTAAAGCAAAAGGGAGAGAGGTTACCAATTGCTTTAGGAATTACAGCAGGGATAACAGTTTTTTTCCTCTGGGTAGGTGGTTGTTGAACAAGATATTAAGTAAAGTATATTCTGCCAAAAAGCAAGACTGTGAAGGTAAAAACCCAAAAGCTTTTTTTCCCTGAACTGTTTATGTGGATTGGATTTCTTTTGGTCCAGATAATTTCAAATAACAGTGAAGGCCAGGCTCACTGCATTCCTCAATAAAGGCCTTCCTTTCTTCTCCAAAACCACAATGAAAAGAACATTCTCAGAACTTGAGAGCTTTGGGTTTTCTCCATTTGTTTCTGGAAGATCAGTAAAACCTCTATTCCTGGTACTGATGGTATGTTAGAAAAGGAATCAGAATCGTTATTTTAGCTCTGGTTTACTGACTCTAATCACCTCTGAATTAATGTAAATAATAATAATTTACAGCAAATTTCATATTTTTGTCACTAAAGTTTTTACTTCTGTATTGATAATAATTTAAAAATACATGAAGTGTCTTCTCAAGAAATGTTCAGTGTGATTTGGCTGTTCCTTTCTTGTCTCATTAGGCAGGATCCAACTGCCAGCACCCATCATGTCCTAAATGTCATCAAACCTGCAATACTTTCAACTACAAGAAGCTGAGGTTTAAATTTCAAAATTTTGGATCTATTTTGGTATAGCCCCAGCTTGGATCCTATAGGCTGCATTTTCCATGCAAGGTCCCAGAAATGAGGACTCATCTCACACACCATTTTCTGTGGGTTGTTAGCCTGGGAGCTGTGCATCACACACACAGCTCACAAAAATAAAAAAAGAAAATGAGCTGTGCTGCTGTGGAAGCTGCTGCTCTTCAGTTTATCTGGAGGCATTGGCAGCAGGGCTCTCCTGTTCCCTTGGGAAACCAGCATTATCAAATATAAATTAATCACTCCTGTTAAGTTTTGTGAATCTTATAGCAGCCATGCTCTAGCTAAAATCACAGATTTTAGATCCACATTTATTAACAGAACATTTATCTTTAAAGCTCTTTTTATGGCTTTCCATTAGCCAGCTATGGTTTTTTCCTTAGGGGTGTGCTGCATTTGTGCAGGCTAATCCTGGTTAATAATATAGTTTTTTTCATATTTCTTCTTTCCACTTCATCTTGAGACTGTGATTTGTGTATTATAATGTCTTTTCTTGGGTGGACTTTACCCTGCATTCTTCCCTGCCTGTATTCCTGTACACAGCAGGTTGATATGTTCTTATATTAAGCAATCAAAGTCCTGTTCTGTGCAACCTTCCACAATTGCTGTGCTCAGCACAGTGACCCAGACACCTTCCCCCACTGCCTGCCTGTTTTCATCTTGCCTAAGAAACTCCCAAACATTTAACAAAGCAAGAAGGAACCAATTAATGTATGAGGGAAATGTAGGTGGAGGAGAAGGCACTGCAGGGGGAAATCAGGAACCAAATTGCACTGAAAATCTGCCTCTGAGACCTGTTCCCTGCACATCACTCATTTGTCACAGCATCCTCAGTGCTCAGAAACCTCCTCAAGTGTTTGCAGTGATTGGGAAGCTGAAAGGAACAGCACCAGAAGGAGTCCCTTGTCCTACAGAAAATGCATCAAGAGACTAAAAAGCCCTAGAGCACCCCATATGACTCTAACTTTTAGGAAACTGAATAAATTTTTCATTTTTATTCTTTAGGGGAAAAAAATTAAGTACAATAGTGCTAACCCTTTTCTTATGGGATAGTATAAAGCAGCCCTGTGAAAAAAATTTGGGAGAAAAATTAAGAGAAAGAAAGAAACGTATTTAAGTTTTTTTCCACTCATGTGCTTTGTTGTTTTCTTTTTTTTTTTTTTTTCCTCACCAATCCCTTTGTTTCCTTTGGAGTTTGGAAGCACTGGAATCCTCACTGTGACTCCTTAGGAACATTTGTATAGCTCAGTTCAGTTCACATGTGCAATCCTGGGCAGAACCCAAACCCACAGCATAAAACCAGGAATCTCACAGGAGCACAGCTCTGCCAAGCTCCTTCCTTAAGGATTTCATACTCTGCACTGGACAGATAATCTAAAAATGTGCAGCATGAGACAACTGCAAAACTGAGTATCTAAGAGGAACAGAGCACCCCTTATTTCTTCCATTTACATTCAGGGATCACATTTACTGAGAGCAGTCACTGCAACAACTTGAACACCTTCTTGTCTTCAAATATATCAACCACAAACCAGAAAAGAAGTGGACAACAAAATAAAAGTCAAGGAAAACAGTAGTATCTATTTAATTTTAATATAAATGCAAGTTACATTAAATGCATGATCCACTAATCTGTAAGGGAAGGAAACAGAAATTGATGCTATTATTTCCCCCCAGAAAATCTAAAGCTGGCATCCAAGCAATTCCCATCAAAACAACCAAATCCTCTTCATGACATCAGAGGTACAACACTGGAGCCAGGCTCCCAAATGTCCCACTGCCAATGAAGATGAGAAAAATGTGGGTTTTCAGAACCAGGTCTTTTGGACTGGCTCCATTTATTTTTTAAAGTGCATATTCTGTAGGGGAGGACATGTGAAAATAAACTGGACTTGTCTTCTTTCCAAACACTGTATCTCACTTTCAATTACAAATCTGGTATATCACTGGCACAGAACTGGGATAATACTGTCATAATTATTAATTGCAAGTTTCCATGGAGTTCTTTAATAATGAGAGAATCATTTGCTTTCATGTTTTCCTCAGGTTAGTGCAGTTCTGCATGGCTGAAGTAACAAATTTAGTCAACACATAAATTTCTGAACATTTCAGAAATGACAAAGAAGAAACAAGACATGTGAAAATAGAAGAGTAATTTTGCTACAGTTAAAATGCAAAAGCTCATAGAAAAATTTCTGATCTTCTTTCTGATAAACAGAATCAGGGGAGTCCAGTTTAGATCCACATGAAACATCCTTCAACCCTATGAGTGGTCTGATACCTCTAGTACATTTTCCAACTAGCTTACACCAGGCTTATAACTGAGAATATTATTTACATCACACCTGCACTGTACTCACTAACCCCTTCTACACTTACCTATGCACTCTCCAGGGCTTCATTGCCAGCTGCTCCTGACCTGCTCTATTCTACCAGCATGTTAAAAATGTCATCCAACTCTTCCACAGCATGAAGAAACACTTAATAATGTGCATGAAATAATATGCAAATGGAAATAAAATTTCACAAGACACAACTTGTGAGTCTGAGACAGGAATTTGTTTCCAGGGCAATAGCTGTTTTTCAGCAGATGCTCACTCTTTTTGCAAGGCAGTTGCATAACAACACAAAGCTGGAACTTTTCCTTATGTGACTGGCTTCCTCTGCCAGGAAAGGATCATGAAAATTCCTGCCCCAGCTAATATCTGCAATAATAGAACAATTAGCAATTGAAGCATGGTACAGCCAAACTGAAAATATTTGCCTGTATACTTGAAATCAGCTTGTGTGGTTTCAGCCTTCAAGAAGTTTAGAAAAACAACTTAGAGGCACCATAGATCAATAGCAAAATCTCCCCCAGAATACAGGTACAAGTTAACTCAAAACACATATTAGTTCTCACATTCTGTGCAACTCCTTGCAATATGAAAATGGCAATATCCCAGCAAGGCATGTACTAAGGAGATACTGAGCAGAAACCTAACTGGTTATTTCCATAAACCCCTTGTCAGAACTGTGCTCTGAAGTGAAAAACCATGAGTCTGAGGGCAAAGGAAGGTGGATTGCAAGGGGTGAAAAAAATGGTGACTTGCAGTGTGAGCTGGAAGGGAAGGTGTGTCCAGGAGTCAGAGGTGGGCTGTGTACATAGCAGGCTGCAGACAAGGTCACTGTCACTGGAGCACTGAAACCCACAGTTGCATTCAAAGTACCACCACAGGTAAATATGATGCCAGAGTCCATCTACAAACTGATGTATTTTAAACCAGAATGAATTATCCTTCTAAAAACCATAAAATCTACACACATGTTTCTGCTACATAAATTATTAGAAAGGAAAGGCATTGATCCAGAATGACATCCAAATATGTAAAGATACTCTTGTTAGTATCACTGCAAACACCTAATATTTGCTGTTACAAAAGAGAGACATTTATTAGCAATACTGCAAGTATCTAATACTTGAAATTAGAAGACTTTAGAAATTAGACTATTGCTAAAATTTTACTTTTCCTTCTTGAATGTTCTAGAAGGGCCACATTCAGATAGAATTGGTGCTTTTCTTGTTAACACAGGATGCAAGGAAGCTGTGTGCAAACCATTTTCTTGGCCTCACTGGCATTGTAGACTTCTCTCTTTAGTTACCAGCTGACCACGCATCATAAACAAATTTTGCTGCTACTGTGTCTTCAACTGCCATCCCTGAAAAAGAATTGAAGTTACCTTCAAATAGTTATTCAACTGTACAAATAATTTTGCTTCAGAGAGGAACAGGAAGAGTCAGGACATGATCTAACTGGAGAGGAACAGGAGTTATTTCCCAAACACCTGCAGTGTCACATTCAAAGTCCACGGCCATCACGGGGTGTTGGGTGTGCTCTAAGAAATTAATGTAACAGTAGGAATCTAATTCTCAGTGCTCATATCACAACTGGGCCCTTCTGGAGATGCCATGCAGCTCAGAGCATGGTGACTCAGTGCCAGCCTTCCCCCCAGGACAGTGTCCCATTGTCCCAGGTCAGACAGACCCCACGGCAGGAGCAGCTCCATCCACAAATGCTGCAGTCATGTCTTGAGCAACTGGGAAATGGGAAATGGACTTCTATTGTTTGCCTGCTTTCCTATCACTTTTCATTACATCAATCCTGCTAGATAAACAAGAAGGGAAGTAAAAAGGGAAAATGCAAATCACAGTCTACTTTCTTGTAGACAGTGGTTCTGAGGATGATCAGCAGCTTTCCCACGCATGGGGGACCTCATAAAGAACAAGGCATTGTTTTCTGTCAGACTTGGACACAGGAGGGGCTGTTCTTACCCAATGATTTAAACACTGTTGTTTTCTCAGGCAGAGCTGGTTTTGTACCCTTCAATACCTCCCCCAGCTCAGCAAAAATCTCCGCCTGTGAAAAAAATACAGATTTGTACAAAATCATAATAGCCATACATACATTAAGAGGGAAAAAAAAAAAACCCTTTTCTTATGAGTGACTTCAAAAGAAAGAACTCCTCCAGTGCTGCATCCCAAAACTGATTACTTTCCATGGTGAAGCAGATCAACATTCAAATTATATAGAAACTGGACAGAAATCAGAGGAGCAGAATGGTTTTCAAAGAAAAACAGCTGGCAGACTTTCCTCAGTCAGTAAGTTTTTTTACAGTGGATAGCTTGTTACTTGTCCAACAAAAGACATGGGATTCCACACACATTACCATATCTGGAGCTCTTATGTTAAACCTCAAAAGTGTAAATCATATTTATTCTGCAGACACATTAGAAGAGAAAAAGAACCTCAAAGAACCTCAAAGAGTCCCTGCTGGCAAATCTGTGCAGATCATTGTCTGCTTGGCTTGGGTGGTCCATTCTTTGGGCTGGTCCATTCAGTGTCAATCATGCTGAAATCTCATGGGAAGAAAGTCACAGGTTTTAATAAATAGATTTGAAGAATATTTATGATAACCAAACACTGCAGGAAATGTAAGTCTTTTGACAGCAATTCATTGTTATCACCAAAAGCCAATGCTGAAAACTGCTACTGTAATATGGTGTCATATAATGGTAGATACAGAGGTTGCATGGTTTGGTCACAGTTTGAAACCAGTTTATCTTCCAAGCCCTGCCTGGAAAGAGTTAACAATCACATTTGATGCCCTAAAGGTTTCAGTGCAGGACATCATTAATACCAACTCATTTCAAATGCAAGCCAATTGCTACAAAAATACAAAAAATCATTTCAGAAAGTCTTACCCCTGATAAAATAACATCTCCTGATTCTGTAAGAGCAGCATCTCTGGAATCCACAAACAGAACAGAATTCTTCATCAGCTCATCATCCAGTTCTCTCCAGTCTGGTCTGCTTGCTCCAACAGCTAAAGGAACAAAATCATGAACTTGAGAGCAATGTTTAAAACAAATTCAAACCACATTTTGTTCAAAAGACACATGTGAAGCAACAATCAATGCTATTATGGAAATGTAATGTACATAAAATCCAAGTGTTAGCCTTGGAGAAATACTGATTGATAGGACAGCAACAACAAAAAAATTCAAGATATGATATGTCAGTAAAATATCCTTGTCAGAGGAGTCTGAGTAGCTGAGGCAAAAAAAGTCATCTCCCCTTGTCAGTTATCTCTTATACCCTTGTTTTCATCAGATCATCACCAAATGAATTTTACACACCTTTATTAGATTATCACTTACCCAGAGAAACTGAAAACAAGTCATGGAGTTTAATTTTTTATACTCAGCACCAGGATCATTATCAACTATCAAAACAAGTAAACAAGAAACCCAACAAAAACTAAAAGGACTACCTAGCTATACTCTCTCTATTTAGATATTTTTTTACATGTCCAACTGTTAAGGAACAATAAATTTGCATTTTCTACTCAAAATGCTTCTTCAAACAGTACAAATGCCTTAGTGAAGGGTAAAAAAAGGCAAGGAAGGAAGAGAAGTCTTTCTGTCTGTGTCATCTCAGTGACTGTGGACCTTAATTGATTTTGTTGCATTTCTGGCTTCCAAGCCATGACACAACACAGACAACAACTTTCAATGACAAAGGACTAAATCGAGTTTGAAAAATTGGTAGGATGCTGCTGGAATGTGGGACCTTTCTTTAAATTATTCCATTTGAGAACTTGCTTTTGTCTTATTACCATGCTGTCTGGAAAGTGCACAAGGTCATCTGAACAAGGCCCACAATTAATAAAAATAAACAAACAGAGACATGTCCAGAGACTCCAAACAATAGTGTGGCAACATCATTACAAAGCAGGCAACAAAAAAAAAAAGCACCAAACCTCACTATGATTAGAGGTTAAATTATGATGCTCTTAATTCAGTCATTGCATCTTCATAACTCAAGTAAAAAAAGTAAACTGGTGTGGTCAGCACCAAAAGAAACAAAATTGGTGAAAGAAAAGATGACAGCACCAGGGCAATGTAACAGGGATCAGTAACTGCTTAGGGAAGAAGAAGGTTTGTGGGGACTACTTAAATAGAGAGCAAAGATGATGCACCACTAAGAAAAGAGCATATGGGACAGAGCAAATCCCATGCTCTAGGGTGGGATTATGCAGGTGCTCTGGCTCCAGGAGGGCTGGGAAAAGTCCTCACTAAAGAGGAAAAGTCAAAACGCAAAGAACATCCATTCCACGAACCACAGAGACCTTTTCAACAATGTGCTAACAACCACCTGCAGCACTCAACGGGAACAGAACCTACCATTGATGTGGGCACCCGGCTTCACCCAGTCGCCACAGAGGATGGGGGCGGTGGCCATGGTGACGGTGACAATGACATCGGCGCCCGCCGCCGCCTCCCGGGCGGAGCCGCAGACCCGCACGGGGCCGCGGGCAGCGGCGGCGAACCGCAGCGCCCGCTCCGGGCTGCGGCTCCAGAGCCGCACCTGCGGGAACGGGGCCAAGAGAGCACACCGGATCAGCCTGCAGCGCCCCTGCTCGCTGGGACACAATGAACAATTCATGCTTTCGGGTTATAGTTAAACGTAAAGGGGAACAGAGCACACCGGATCAGCCTGCAGCGCCTCTGCTCGCTGGGACAGAACACTCAATTTATGCTTTCGGTTTATAGTTAAACGTAAAGGGGAACAGAGCACACCGAATCAACCTGCAGCGTTTCTGTTTGCTGGAACAGAACGTTTAAATTATGCTTTTGGTTTATAGTTAAACGTAAAGGGGAACAGAGCACACCAAATCAACCTGCAGCATTTCCTCTTGCTAGAACAGAACATTCAATTTATGCTTTCGGTTTATAGTTAAACATAACGGAGAACAGAGCACACCAAATCAACCTGCAGCGTTTCCTCTTGCTGAAACAGAACGTTTAATTTATGCTTTCGGTTCATAGTTAAGAGTTTCCTAAAGGTTGCCCTTTTTTCCGATTTGTCCTTGTAGAGCTGTTCTTATAAAATGGAAATATTTCTGAAAGTCACAAAAAGCTTATCCAAGTATGGCATATACAGTAGGATCTCAGGCAAAAAGATATCTGAAACTGCTTTGATTCCAACCTTTTTTCTTTTTAAATACCAACATTTGAGCAAGAAATTCTTGCTGTTCCAACTATTCTTGGGTTCTGTAGAAACAGAACCAAAATATAATTAACCTTAATTTTTTATGGCTAGATACCAAGTGCTCATAAAATTGTTTCATTACTCCCCTCCCCAGCAGCACAGGGAGAGGGGAGAGAAAATAAGATGGAAAAATTTGTGGGTCAGGATAAAGGCAGTTTAATAGAACAGAAACAATTGCTGGAGAGACAGCCTTGATGTTGTGTGGGCACTGCTCAAAAGTAGCCACAACACTGGGGTGTCATCAGACCCTTTGAGCTGCCAGAGGGAACAGGAACTCCATCCCAGCCTGACCTGATACAACTTCACTGCCTCTACCTTTTGTATAATGAATCCTGCAACATAATAGAGAAAAATAAATGTGTCCTCTTAACACGTGGCTGTTACCTCTTTAAATGTGAACAGTTCTGTGAAGATGTCATAATGGCTGTATGCTTGAACACCAGCTCCCAAAATGCACAGCACTTCTGCAGAAGGTGGCATCAACAACTGAACAGTATCAGAAATAAAATAAAAAAACAAAAGAGAATATGTAAGGACAATATATAAACAGGTATCACAAATATATATCAAGGTATTACAGAAGAAAGCAGTACTGTTAATCCTTTCAAACAACAAAAAAAGTATATGAACAGATATTCAATAATCATTATACCTATTGGGCTTTTTTTAAATGCAAAAGAATCAGCAGAAACAAAGCACATCTTGGCTTAATTCCAGTGTTGATTTGTCTAACTTGAAATTCAGATTTAAGATGCAACAGCATGAACAGCAAGTTCCAGGGCCTAAGCACAGACCAGTATCAACACACCCATGTGGCTGATTAAGTGCAAAGCCAGAGTGCTGATGCTCTGCACTGGGTGAATGCAGGGCTCAGAATCCCAAAAACCAGCAGTACTGAGCTGCAGCTGCACAGATAAACTGGTCCTGGCAGCCCCACACTAATCAATTTCTTTGAATTCACTGAAGCCACAAATCACACCACAAGCATTGCAGAATCCTGGCATTGCAAGAGCCATAACACACAGACCTTGCAAAAATAGGGGATGGGGGTTTTGGTTGTTTTTTGGTTTTGTTTGCTTTTCTGTTTGTTTGTTTGAGGTTTTTGTTTTGTTTTGTTTAGTTCTTGTCTGTGATTCACCAGTACTTGGCAAAGGGGAGGGCAGAGGTGCTGGAGTCCAGCCCTAACCCATCCTTGTGTCTTGTTTTTGCATTTTCTGTGGCCACTCACTTCTGCCTAAAAGGCTTTAGAATTGTCTAGGCTCTCAAGGTTTATTCTGCTGCAAACAAATGGGAAAAAAAATCTCATTGAGGCCATTTCTCAGTAATAAGAATTTGTTTTAATGTGCCTTTTAAAGACTGTAAAGCACTGATTTCAAAGGTCCTTTGCACAAGAGCATGGGTCTTTGAAAACCAAATGCCATAAAGAAGACAAGATGACAAATATGAGCTAAACTCAAACACTCCTGAAAATTTCCAAAACAATGGATGACAATGAAGGATTTGATCTTGAAGTACCTTCAGCAGCCAAGCTCCTTTAAAGCCAGCACAGACTGCATAAAAACCATCAGAAGTGACCAAATACAGAATGGCCAAAATGAATGAAGTCCTGTAACCTCCTGTCCAAGGAGCTCATTGTAAATTATTCTGTCCTTTGGTTCAGGAGAAGCTCTTGGGGACAGGTCCTTCACTCAGTTTTATGCCAGTGTAGCTCCATTGCTATGGATAGAGTCACCCTGGCAAAAAGACTGCCCCAACAAAATGGTGAGATCAGCCTTCATTCTGATGCAAAGCTGGGGAGTGACAAACAACAGTAAGTGACAAATAACAGTATTTTTCTGCTCTGGCCCTCTTCTTATTGCCTCAGCCTTTGAGGTGAAGGCTAAAACCCTGCTGTGCAATGCATAGGCACTTGATCTGCTCCTGCTGTTAGCAGCCCAGCCAAAAACAGCTTTTAAAAAAGAATTCCAACATAATAATTTCCAACTGAAATTGAAGTGATACAAAGCAACACACAGCCAGATACACCTCACCTGCCTTTAGACACTGGATTTTCTAGAAGAGGGTGCAATAGAAGCCACAAAAAAATAGCTCAGATTCCTTCTCCAATCACACACGAAGTGTTAAAGCCAAACATGACTCAAACCAGTGAGTTTAAGTTTTCCCTGACAGTGTATATGTTATGATAAATCTAATTGAAAGCTGCATTGCATGAAAAGGCATCTGCATCATTTTTTCTAGTTATTTTGTAACTCCAAGCCCCACTGAGAGAACAGAAGACCCACCTTGGTAGCAATGGCAGAAACTGCAGCTGTTCGTTTTGCTGTAATGACACTTCCATCCAGGACCTTGAAAAAAATCAAACAGACTGAAGTGAACACTGAAAAATTAATAAATACCAAACATTTTCATCCAATTTGTAATGATGTGGTATTCCAGATATAAAAGATACACACATGTAGAAGCTGGCAACTATTATCATAGCAACCACAAACCATACAAAGTCACAGTTAGACTGGGCAGATTCTCTGTTTATTCCACTTCTTCCATCCATCAGCACAAAAGGAGTGAAAATGGTCAGAGAGGAGTCACCTCTAACTCACACCTCCAGCACAGGGAATACATGGATATGACTCCAACACTCCAGAAGAGCAGGGATCAGTCTGCACTGCCCTGCTCTGTACAGAGGGGTGACAGGGAACCCGGGAATTCCTCAAATGTGTATCACACATGGGACACTCCTGCCTCAATGTCCACATATGTGTGCAGTAGCTACTGCATTAATTATGGGGCCAAAAACCCAAGATGTTTGGTAGAAGAGCACAATATCGTTTTCTTGACCAGTTTTGTCCCTTTAATAAATCATTATTACTAAAGTGCAATGCAAACCATCATTATTCTTAAAAAAAAAAAAAATCAAATCCTTTAAAGAAAGAAAAGGTAATGGGACTCTGAATCCTATTCCCTGCAATGCAAATTGTAAATCTCTTTCAACTAGAGACTTAAGATGGCTCAAGATCCCTTCTTCACACGGAAAGGTGGGGTGGTATCTTTGCTTTAAAATGCAAAATAAACGTCTCCTAATCGTTTCTCTCTTCCAGTTACACTCAGAGCTATCAGATTCAAACCACAAGCAGCAGTAAATAGCACGGTGAGCTCAGTTTAACAGAAACAAAAGACAGCTTTGGGCCAAATCCTGTTGGTAACTCAATTTACACGCGAAGCAGAGAGAGAATTCAGGACACGCGAAACTTACAGCTTTCAAAGTACCATTGCTGGGGTCAAACAGGAGGACAGTGGCTTGGTGAGAAGGCACAGACGAGTCCTTCAGGTGCTCGTAGAAAGTCACCAGCTTGGTTGTCAGCGCATCGTCCGCAGCACTGTAGGCGGGCATGACTCCGAGGTACCTGCGGGGAGAGAGAATTACCGGCGTTACTCGCACACCGCTACCCACGGTCTGATAATCACTAACTCGGTACCAAAGCCTTTTGTGACGGCAATCCGGCCGCCGCTCCCTGCCCCGCCGCGCTGCCCGCGCCTCACCCGCCGTGCCGGGGCACGGGCAGCACGGTGCGCACGGGCTGCACCACCCCGCCCGCCGCGCCCGACGAGAAGTTGGCCAGGGCGGCCTCCAGCGCCGGCAGCAGGAGGCTGGCGCGGTGCAGGTGCTTCTCCACCTCCTCGGCGCCGATGAACACGGGAGGAGTCGAGCCCATGGCGGGACGGGACGGGATGAAGGGACTGAGAGCGCGACACGGCGAACAGCCCGCACCGCCGACAACTCGCCGGGTCAGCCCCGCCCGCCGGCCCCGCCCCGGCCCCGCCCCGCGCCCACGCCCCTCACGGTGTCCGCGCTGAAATCCGCTCCAGGGCGGCGGCGGCGCCCCGGCAGTTGCTGTACCGCCTCACTCAGGAGGCTGCGAACTCCATGCCCTGGCATAAGTTGGGCACAGCCGCCCCGAACCCCGCGCCCTGAGCCGTGCCCGAGGGACATTCCCGGGAACTGTCGCCGCCGGGACCCCGCGCGCCGCAGGGTTCGCGGTGCCCGGGAGGGGGCGACACCCGCGGTACCCGCGCACAGCCCCCGGTGCCCGCGCGGCGGCGCTGTTGCCGCCCGGCGGAGCAGTAGAGTCGGGGCGCGCTCGCTGGAAGGTCATCGCGCGGGGCGTGCCGGGAAGGCGGGGTCTCCCTGCGGACAGCCATATTGTCCTGGCCGGGCCGAGCCCAGGGGCGCGGGATGATGAAGGGGTTCCCGGTGGCCGCGCGCTCGCTCTCGGTGAGCGGGATGCGGGCGCGTCGTGCGCGGTGCGGGAGAGGCGCAGCTGGCGGTGACAGCCGCAGTCTGGGCGCGGGGCTGCGGGCGGGGCTGGCCCGGGGCGGTGAGCCGGGCGGGGGGCAGCGGCAGCGGCGCTGCCGGGCTGCCCGCGGGGTCGCGGTGCGCCCCGGGCCGGGTTGGGCCGCGGGCGGCGCGGCGGGACGGCGGCTGAAGGTCAGACAGGCCGCGGGGCGGGCCCGGAGCGCCCCGCAGCGAGCCGTGCCGGAGCCGGCCCGGCGGCGAGCCGTGCCGGAGCTGTGCCGGAGCCGTGCCGGAGCTGTGCCGGAGCCGGCCCGGCAGCGAGCGGCAGGGAGCGGGGAGCGAGGGCATCCCCCCCCGCTGGAGAAGCTTCAGCTGCGTGAGACAGTGGTGCCCTTGGCATGGCGTGTCCTGCAGGCGGGCAGGGGACAGAGGACTTGTCGTTCCCAAAGGCTCTCGGACAGCGGGGTAGAACCTGTGTTGGATGTCCGCTGGGAATGCGCTCGAGTGGGATGGAGAGTGACCTCTGAGTGACAGCGTGTTGAGTCAGTTTTAGATATGCAGTAGTAGTTCATAAATAAGCAGACTTAGAGTTTGAAACCCTTGGTGAGGGAGGTAAGGAGTTTTTCCTGGGTTCATACAATGAACAGTCTCTGGTGAAGAAATGAGAATTACATCACTGACATCCGTACAGCCGAGTGCTGTGGTGTTTCTGTCACTCGGTTTTCACCTTGAGATGCATGGGAATAAAGTTTCTTTTTATGGGAAAAAATTTACATTAATATGTAAATTTACTAGTATAAACAACTTCTAAAGTGGATGGACAGTAATAGCATTTCAGATTTGAAATCAGTAGTCTTGTCATTTCTGTTGCCAGCTGCTGCAGGCAGGGCTCTGGTGTTATTCACCTCTTTCATGTGAAGGACTGCTTCTGCTTATTAAATCCTGCAATTATGGAATGATTTGAGTTGGAAGGGACACTATAGATCATGTCATTCTTGCCCTCTGCCATGGTTAGGGACATCATACACTAGACCAGGTTGTTCCAGGCCCTGTCCAATCTGGCCTTGAAGACTTCAAGGGATGAGGCATCCAGAAATTCTTTGGACAACATATTCCACTGCCTCACCACCTCACAGGGAAGAATTTCTTCTTAAAATCTAATGTAACTCTCTGACAGTTTATATTTGTTTTCCCTTGTCCTATCTGTGTAAAAAGTCCCTCTATGTCTATTAAAAGAGCTCCTTTAAGGTGGAGGAAAGATTTTTACATTGCTGTTTCTTGAAATTTCAGAGTCCTTGTGTAAGTCATAGCACAGGTTTTACTGATGTAAGAAGTAATCACAGGAATTACTAGGGAATCACTGTTTTTACTCCAGTGTTTGCAGTCCTTCTTTATATTTCTACTTTAAAATCAGACTCTTTTTCAGTATGTAAGCAAATGTGATGACCTAATTAAGAAAATCTGTTCTCTTATGCTTTCTCCTCTAGAAGAGATTTTACTCACTTAAAACAGCTCCTAAAGTTTCACACTCACTAGCTGCAGCAAAAGTGAAATTATCTCCAGAGTCTCAGGAACTTGAGGTCAGTATAAAAATAAAGGTTAATTTTTTTTCTCCCCTCTCTTTTTAATTTAGTTTTTAAAACTCGGTCAAAGTTTTCACTGAATGAAAACAAGGGTTTTTTTTATTTTTAATACAGATCACCAAATTACCAAATGGCTTAGTTATTGCATCGCTGGAAACCTTCTCTCCAGCTTCAAGAATTGGTGTGTTTATTAAAACAGGCAGCAGATATGAAACCACTGGTAACCTGGGAACTGCCCACTTGCTTCGTCTTGCATCTAACTTGGTAGGTGTTCATTGCTTTTGTTATTATGTTAACTGCAGGTGAAATGGTCAAAGGTTCATAATGGCAAAAATAAATGGTGTGGTAAAATTTAATGTAAGAGATCTTATGAAGTGGAGAACAATGTACAGTGGTACTTGGTTATGTAGTTCAGTGCAGGAGAAATTATGCTGCTTCCTGGAAGAGGAGAAATAATACTCATTTGTAATTATGCTTTCCTCTTGTGTCTTAAACCAGATATAAATAGTATATCTACATTCAAATATACACATAACTCATTTTATTTAAGCTACAGTAGTAATTACTTCAGGTGGCTGATAAACTCAATTTTATAAATGCATGGAATATTTCTGAGTAGTTTCTCTTTCTGCTGCCATCAACCCAGTATCTGTTTTTTAAATAGCTGGGATTGTAAGCTGCCCTTTTTTGATTTGTTTAATAGACTACTAAAGGAGCTTCCTCCTTCCGGATCACTCGTGGCATTGAAGCTGTTGGGGGCAGCCTGAGGTTTGTACCACATAAAGATCATCTGTGTTGGTGAGATGCAAATGAGCTCTGAGACTAAAGGAAACACAAGACAATAAACACAACAATATGCAGGTGGATAAGCTCAGCATGGAGGTGGTACTTGAATAATGATGTTGTCAAGGAAGATCTTGTACTTTTTATTCTGTTAAGCTTGAAGGCTGTGCTCATGATTTGTCTTTTTTTTCTGTAAACAGAATATAAATATTGTGTGCATGTAAGAAATGTAATTTATATAGAAGCTTAATTTTCTGTCTGCCTTTGCAGACTTTGAGAATTAACTTCCTAAAATCAGAAGATTTTTTTCTTCCTCCATCTTTTGTGAATAGATTGCCACCTTGGGAACAGTACAGACAGTAGTTAGCTTTTGTGATTTGAGGGTTTAAAGCCTAGAAAACAAGACCAAGAGGAATAAAAGAGGGATCTCACTGTGCCTGCTTTCTTTCAGTGTATCTTGAAGTCATCCAGTAAGATCTTTTTATCTAGAATTTGACTCTACCCTTTTTCTAGTCCTGTCAGTAACAAATATGTTGAAGGAAAAGGACAGGATCAACTATGTTTTCTGCCCAAAGAGAGCAATTTCTAAATTGCTTTATTTAATACATAGGCACATTTTTTCATGTTTTGCTGTTCAACTTTATTTGCTCTTTTACCTTGGATTATTGTGGCATCTTAAATTCTGATGGTCACAGACACTTGTTTACTTGAATACTGAAGATGTGAATTTTAAATATGTCTGTTTCTGCTCTGTATGAATTTAAACAGTCATCCCAGACAGATTTAAGGTTAAGTAGTTGTTCTGATCTGTATCTTGCTGATTAATTTGATCAATGGGGAGTGTGTGTGAGCATTGACTTGTGTTCTTTGCTGAAAAGGATTTTGTTTTTTTCTCATGCAGTGTGCATGCAACAAGAGAGACAATGGCTTACTCTGTTCAGTGTCTGCGAAACTCTGTGTAGGTATCTGGGTGGGCTGCAAGGGGAATTACTGCCTCCTTTACAACTGCTTGGTAGTCAAGACCTGTCACTTTACAGGGTGGGAGGAATATCTATTTTCATGCTTTTTTAATAAATCAGTAAATTTTTATATTAATATTCAACTTCTGTTTCATGTTACTGAGCATGTAGATGCTACAGAATTAATTATCCTACTTTGTACAGCAGTGCTGGTAATTGCTCTGGTTTGAGTGATGCATTGTTGTTTACAGATGAATTTGAATTGCTTTCAACTGCAGAAGTATATGTTACTTGTATTTAATTCCTTTGTAACTTCTTTTATCTAGTGATACAGTAATGGAATATCTCCTGAATGTTACCACAGCACCAGAGTTCAGACCATGGGAAGTAGCTGATCTTCAGCCACAATTAAAAGTTGATAAAGCAATTGCACTTCAGAATCCTCAAGTTGGTGAGTGTATCTTCTGTTCCACTGTATTGGTTCTGCAGGAGTTCCTTCAAAATAAAAACAAAAGTGGAAAAAATAGTCTCCCTTTTGTTCTGTCCACTACAAATAGTGAACATCTCCATTCTCAAGAACAAAGGATGCCTACAGTGAAGATGATAATTAAAAGGATGCTGCACTCCTTCTAAACACTGATTGCAATTATAGCTTGCTGTTGAAGCCAAAGTGTTGAGTATATATAAGTTATTATATATATATAAAAGTTTGTTTTGGTTACTTTTTTAATAAGCTGCAGAAGAATAGAAGGCCTCAGCCCAAGGATTTGGAAACTTCCCTATGAATTGGATTATTCCAGACCTGCTTTTGTAAATCTTACGGTCCTTAAAGTGGATCACAGCTCTTCTTCATTTAGTTTCATTTGTAGCATTTATTATATCTGGCTCTTGTGTTAATTATCTGAAACTTTGTTCCTCTCAGGAGTGCTGGAAAACTTGCATGCTGCAGCTTATAAAAATGCTCTGGCAAATCCCTTGTATTGTCCAGACTACAGAGTTGGAAAAATTACTTCTGAGCAGGTAGGGTTCTTTGTATTGTGTTATATATCTGTTTCAGTTTTATGTCAGGAATAGGTGATGACACTTGTGAGAGAAAATTAATTCAGTATAGATACAGATAGTATTTATCACCCTATTGATCTGGTGTTTAAATAATTTATTTCAATGCACCTTTTAATACTGGGTGCAGAACTCACATTCACATTTTTAAAAGATGGTTAGTGTCAGTGGCTTTCTGTTGATGGTAAGGTTGTCAATGAAATGCAGATGTTCTTGTGTAAAAGGGTTTTGTCACTGGGGAATGCAGTAAAATTACATTCTGTATACAGTTCCTTTTGGAAGCTTTGGAATTTGCTTTAGGAAGTATAAGGGGCTATGTCAGAAACACATTTTTTGTTCTTTAAACAAAATACCCTAATATGTGAATTTATTGTTGCAGCTTCACCATTTTGTACAGACCAATTTCACAAGTTCAAGAATGGCTCTCGTAGGAGTAGGTATGTATGTTCCTGAATGAACAGTGCAGGTCATGTGGGAAAACTGCTAGAGAAAATTGAGTTCTCTATAGAAGTAAACTGTTAGGATAGGCATCACTTTTATTTAACTGCTGTAGCTTTTCAATGTCCTTGCATTACTTGGAGTAACTGTTGTATTGCAGGTGTAGAGCACCCTGCCTTAAAGCAAGTGGCAGAGCAATTCCTGAATATCCGAAGTGGATCTGGTGTTCCTGGTTCAAAGGCTGTTTATAGAGGGGGTAAGGATATTTCTTGTAGCTATTCTTGGTGGAGACTCAGTCACATTCTCTGAGTGATTGATTTTTCTCTTTATAAATGTGGTAGTATTCAAAGTTCTAAATGCTGGACATTGGCAGTGACAGTTCAGATGCATATCCCATTTAAATAAGCAGAAGATTCCACCATGGAAAGTACTGGGATAAAACTGAACCCAGCTCTTCAAAGTTTTACCTGGGACATCATTTTTTCTATAAAGTGAAAAACAAGCTGCCATATGTTTTCTCTTGGGAGTCTTGATAAGATTCCTGTAAGAGTAGGTTAAGGGCTGTCAGGAAGTGGAGGTAGGATTTCTGTTTAGGGAAGATGTGGTAAATGTTGTAAGTCAAAGCAGTGCTTAGCTCTTTCAGAGCAGTGTCTTGTACCATTACCAACACCTATTGTTTAGTTGGAATATCAGATGATGAAAGGGGAAAAGAAAATTTCCAGCATTTAATGTTTGACTGGAATATCTTCAGTTCCGATAAGCCAGTATCAATATTATTATGAACAGAAGTTACACTGTTTTTTGGGTTTTTTTGTTATGTGGAGACTCTAGACTTTTATCCCACACTGTGCATGGTTTAGGGTCAGGTTCAGATAAGGCATACTAAGGTACTGGGTTTTGTGCTAGCAAGAAAAATTTTGAAAGGACTTTTTAAAATTACCTGTGGTCTCATGCTGCTTTCCTGAGTGGACATCAAGTAACTTCAGGCCCTGGCTTCTCTCTTGTTACAGGGAAATGTTTCTTTTCCATGCCTCTGCATGTAATAGTTTCTAATTCAGCACTGTGTTGCCTTTTATTCTGTTGCATTTCTAGGAGAAGTCAGGAAGCAGACGGGTGACAGCCTTGTCCATGCTGCTGTTGTAGCAGAAGGAGCTGTCCTTGGGAGCCCAGAAGCAAATGCCTTCAGTGTCCTGCAGTATGTTTTAGGTGCTGGGCCCCTTGTCAAGAGGGGAAGCAATGTTACCAGCAAATTGACCCAGGGTGTTGCTAGAGTAACCAGCCAGCCATTTGATGTAAGTTCAGAGCATTTCTATATTCTGATTTTTAAGTAAAATGTGTATTATATTGGAGAGGTTACTACCTTCAGCTAGAATCTTAATTGGTTTGTTCTTGCACACATTACAGTGTATCACTGAAGGGCTTCCAGTCTGATTTTTCCTCAGGCCAGACAGAGTTTAGCTTCTTGAATTACAGTACTTTAGATCCTAATAGTAATTATTTTCCAATGCTTGATACTGAATTACTCTGATACTTATAACAGTTGATGATAATGTTTGTTTTGCAGGTTTCTGCATTTAATGTTAATTACTCTGATTCTGGGCTCTTTGGGATTTATACCATATCCCAGGCTCCAAATGCTGGGGAGGTGAGTTGCTGATTAGAATTTAAGTATTAATAACATAACCTTCAAAGCAATGTTCTGATTTGAGATAGTGACTGATTTGTCTAAAAAAAAAAAAGAAATTAATCTGATCTCCTGTATAAGAATGCTGCAGGTTCAGTTATGACTTAGCTCTGTAAGCTGGGAATGAGACTTGCTTTGTGAGAAGGACAGATACATAATATGGACTGAAGTTAGTAAAATGCTTTGAATTGCTGACTGTAATGGCTGATTTACATTTGTAAGCCTAAGTATGTCATGAAGAACATGCTGTTTATTGAAGCTGGCAGAACTGAACACTCATATGAAAAATGGTGAGACTATATAAATGAATGCTGCAGTGCAGTTAAAATCCACACTTGCTTTTGTGCATTTTTGGGCATTTCTTACACTGGGTTTAGTTTTGTTATAAAACTGCTCAGAGTTGTGTTCATGCAAACAATCCTCACATTATTAGCTGCTCTTCCCTTGAAGTTTCCAAGATACCAGATAATAGAAATATTATTGATATTGAAATTTGACATGGGAATAAATCTCAATTTAATTTTCCTCAGGTGATTAAAGCTGCTTTGAGCCAGGTGAAGGCAGTTGCTCAGGGTGGTGTCACCGATGCTGATGTCCAAACAGCAAAGTGAGTGTGTAAAGAATTCTCATGTGCTGTAAAGAGAAGTTTTTTTTAACACACAGCTGATTGTCAAACACAGACTATTCTGTGCAGCAGAGCTTATCCTGTGATTATTGCCTTGGGGAGTTGCTCATAGTCCTGCATTAAAACTGAGCCCCATCAATATTCTTTTTCAAAGCTGTACAGATTCTCCAGTGGTGTTATTTCCTAATGAAATCTTGTTAGAGAAGTGTTAATATTTTCTGAAGACTTCTTCAATGTAAGAAATTAGCAAGTGTCAGCAGATGCTGTAATTTTAATCATACTGGTAGTATTAAGATGTATTTGAATTAGAATCCTAAATTGCATTATTTAGGTAATTCCCTTTACAGTTACACTGAGCAATTCCCAAAACAATTATAATAAGCAATCTGTGCCATCTTCAAAGAAAAAGGGTAATGAGGGTCTGCAAGTGTAAAACACTGAATTAGTGATGTTATACCAAGTGCTGGAAATACAGGCCCCTAGGAATATTTGGGGAGGGGGTCTCCAAGTACTATTAAACTGTATTGAGCTTTTAAAGCTGCAGTTGTGCAAAGCAACAATATAGTACAGACTCAAGTAGCAAAATGAAAACATTGTTTGTTGCATGTACAAAATACAAGACTCCATGCAAAGAATAGTTACACAAAATATGATAGCCTAGACATGGTTGGTTCTGCTTAGTCACTAGTAGCTAAATGGTGGATTCTGGACTTTCATACCAGGCATTATTTGTTTTGTGTGTTGTGGGTTTTGTGGTTTTTTATTTTGTTTGTTTTGGTTTTAACAAAGCTGCCTAATATTAGGGAATTACATGCAGTGCTGCTGTGGCTAGTTTCCTTTATTCCCCCTGGAATTTCCCTTCTTGAATGACTTCATACATTTCCTATATTCATCTTTTTCCTTTATTGAAAAAAATAACAACTAACCCAGGCAATTCTATTTGCAGACCCTGGCAATTGAATCACAAATACCAAGCTACTTAATAATGAGCTATTGGAATAAATAGTGTTCTATCTTTTTGTCTTCATAATAGAAGGACTGGGCTACAGAAATAAGATTTTCATATATAGCAGTGATTCTTCATGAAACACAAACCCCATAAACTCTTAACAAAGCATGGAACTATTACAGAAGGTATCTGACCCTTTACATTCACTGCTTCTATGTTACTTAGGACAAAAATGCTCTTCATGCATCTGTTCTTAATGAGAAAATTAAATTTAAACCTGATAGTTTGCATTAGTTACCTCAGACAGGAACAAATCCTGAGCTAGAGATCTGTCTGACTGTGTGAAGAGGCAGCAGGTGTTCAAGTGCCTGTCATTTTCATGCTTGGACTATTTGTGGTGCCTCTTTTCTAACCACAGAATCCTTTGTATTGGAAAAGGGAAACCTTACAAAATGGAATCTTGAGAAGTTTAAAAGGACCAAGACCTCCTTGTATTTATGGGGTGGTAAGGAAGGTCATATCAGGACTCATAAACTTGCTCATTCTTGATGCTTTGTTTGATGGCAGGAATCAGCTGAAGGCCAACTTTTTGATGTCAGTGGAGACCTCAAAAGGGTTGCTGAATGAAATTGGCTCTGAGGCCCTGGTTTCTGGCACACACACATCCCCTTCTGCTGCTGCTCAAAAAATCGACTCTGTATCCACTGCTGATGTTGTGAATGTAAGTGTGTCAGCATCTACAGGTGATCCTTAATCACTGTGTCAGGATTTTAATGGAAAGCTGATGCTCATTTCTGTGTGTTTATAAACACACTCATATATTATCTTTAAAAATAGAAAAGGCAATTCATTTACAGATCCCAGCTGGATATCTTTTGATGTCTTCACTTGCTTTATTAACAGAAGACACTTTAATCCAATACACTGTAAAGCTAGTGTAGCTGGGAATTATGTAAAATTCTCACCTTCTTCACTTAAAACTTACCTGAAACTGCCAACTGATATTCACAGGAAACTTCTTATTAGTTCAGTGCAGGTGATTCTGTGTCAAGGTTTTTAGGATTCCTGAGTCCAGAATAATGGGTGTGTTTAATAAAACAATTAAGCTTTCAGTGATAAATAGATGTAACTTGGTTGCTACTGCACATTACCTTGTTGCTTATATGTGAAGCAAATTTCCATCATTAAAAAAATCCATCATAAAAAGAAATTCTGAGATACAAAATTTGTTTTTTCAGTCATTGCTTATTTGTATTGCTGCAACTAGCAATAGCTTTAGTAGTAATGAGATACAGTGTATTTATGGTGTAATAATTATTCTAGGAATAACCATTTTTAGAGCTTATGCCTTTTATATCCAACTGTCTATCTGCCATTTCTATTTAGATTATAAAGTAATGAGTAGCTGTATTAGAAGCAATTAGATTTATACAGCAAAATGAGGGTTATTTACATGATGGTATGTAATAGTGGTGCCAGGATTTGTTTTGTTTTAGTAACTTGAAGCTGATGCTGTGAGTAGCATCAACTTTGTAGTGAACATTTCCTCATACCCACTTTCCTGATTTATTTTCAGGCTGCAAAGAAGTTCATCAGTGGGAAGAAATCAATGGCAGCTACAGGAGATTTGGGAAATACTCCTTTCCTTGATGAGCTGTAAAAATAAATCTGGGATGGATTTGATTCAAGATGGACCTGTGCTCTAAGTCACCATGTTCTAAATGAATTAATACTAACTTGTTATTTATGAATTCAGTTCTTTCAGAAAGTTAATCTGGAGTTAATTGTGGGCTTGCACTCATCAAATAAAGTGCTGAGTTCATACATTTTGTGTAGAAGTTTTTTTTCACTGAAAATGGTATATAAAAGGCTGTGTACACTAGAGGTAAAAACCACAGTGTGAAAACAAGAAGAGTTGTGATCAATGTAAAAAAATTAATTCTAAAAATTATCAGTGCAATGAAGACAAATGCTGTAATTACCACTGGTTATTTATGTATTCTTGTATATTCAGTAAAAGTTCTTGATAGATTGTCTCTATCATCCTTACATCAATTAAGTAAAGAAACCTGCCTTCAAACAAAGATGAATATATTAGACTTTCTTAAAGCTTTCTATTTGTTGTGACTAGCAGAGGTCCACAAGTAGTACTGGAACGTGTCTTTGAGGGAATTATCCATATATAGCTCATACATAATTTGAAATCTCTCAGGACACAAATTCTTTGAAGTCTAGGCATATATTAAAAGAAAACATATACAATACATCATAGGGTTTAGAGAGAGGATGCATGTGATACAGAATAGCAGGAGGGAAGAGCAAAGGGATCTCAGCTTGAGGGAGGTCAAACCACTGGCATTGCACAGTGTACCAGCCCAGTCACCTGTCTGGCCTGTATCAGATATTCACCAAATTTTGGATATTGCTGGCAACATGAGTGAGCTGCCAACACTGTAACTGTGAAGATTTATACTGAAAAGCAAATTTATATCATCATCACTACTGGACCCAGTGTCATCTTCATCCTCAGTGTTTTCACTCGCACAGCATGCTGTAACTTGAACATGCAGTAATTCCCATAGCCATTTAGTTAGCTAATTATGGGCTATTCATTTTTTTCCATACATGTTCTAAAGACAAGTTCTTCAGTTCTGAAGCTCCTCTAGTATCAAATATTCTGTTGTTGCCCCTTATATACTCTTTCCTTAGGTCTTTCTCTTTGCTCAGTCAATAGAAAAGCACACTTTTCTTTTTCTGCTCCTTCAGTGTAGTTAATGATTTAATCAAACATAAAGGTTTAATCTCTTGGAAAGTCCCTTGCTGTGTGTGAGCTTTCTTTCTGCTGTTCTAGCCTAATTATCTCATTTTAATACTTCTGTTCCTTCCCCTGCCTCTGAAGTTTATTTCTATTAAAACTTTCTGCCTCAGGAAAACTTGGAACTGCCTTGTAACCCATCTAGATTAATTCTACTGAGTGTATGGACCACCCTTAGCACTGAGAGCAATGTGTTAAAAGCTGTATACCAGCTCCACTTGATGGGTTTTATTTCATCCAGCAAGTCCATGTTTCTTCCTGGCATTTGCAATTCTGAAGGAAGGACTGCTCAAACTATAAAGGCACTGCTAGGAAAATTTTTCTAATTTAAAGATATGCCTTTTCACTGTACAGCCAGTAAATTTCTAAATTACTTCATTACACTGCAGTCTTTGCTTCATAGATTTCAATGTTAAAGAGACAATTTCCTGCTGGGAATTACCATTGCACAGTATCATCCCCAAACTGTAGCTCATGAGTTTAATGTAATTGGGCTGGGGACCCATGTGAGGCACTCACATTTACAGAGCTTTCAATTTTAAGTTTAATACAGGTGTCAGATGTTCCACAAGAAACCTTTAATAACTGGTAATAGTCTGCTGGTTCTGATATGGTTCATTTCAGGTTTAAAACATTTAGCAAATGAACACCTGTATGGATTGTTAAAGCACAGAGATTAGTCTATTGCCACTGTGTAACTACTCTATGTAATAAAGGGAAATAAAAAGCAAACAATAAGGCAAATTAATTTCAAACCTTGTGAAGATTTGTGTTACTTGCAGAAAGAAATTGCTTGAACAATAATGCACTGAATAAAGAATTAAATTATTCAAGTCTAGTTACTACATAAAGGTAATAGTCAAAATACTTTTTGGAAAAAATCTGCTGGTGACTAGGAAATCTGTTTTTGCTGGAGAACAATGTATAGACTTAAACCTTGATCTGATTATGGAACAGTCACCATATCAGCTATTTTAAGATCACAAGTATTTCATCACAGTGGAATGCTGGCACTGAGCTTTATACAGTTTGTGCTAGTTTCTTTGCTCTGTAATTTCAAACTGAGTTTCTTTTGATCTGTGTAAGTGTAAATAAATCAGAGACAGGCTCAAAGCATAAATGCAGAACAAGGATATTTTCAATGCAATTAAATTTTAATATCAATATTGGTTCTTTTTACCTGGTTTCAGTTTTCAGTCATTAGCTGCAGAGCTTTTTTCAACGAGGCTTGTTATCTGGAGATATGGCCCATCCTGTACCATTGTGAGGGCAAATCTTTGTTCATCCCTCCCAGTCTCTGCTGGCAGTGCTGCAATCTGTGTGCTCAGAGTTTTCCACTGCTGTCAACTGCCCTTTGAAAAGTGAGAGGAAAACTTTATTAGCTGAAAGAGTGAAATCATTCTTCAATAAAAGACATTTGAGAGGGTGCTGTCTCTGTTCTTCAGTATCCAAACAGTTAAACCTCCCATCCTTAGTTGCTTCTTTAGACCAGCATTGTGTGCTGAGTTAGTGCCAAGACTCCTTAAACTTGCTTTCTGCAAATAAACACACTGGAAGTAGTTTTTATGTAGAAGCTTATTTCTTAAAAAGTCACACATTTTGCCAAGAGAAGGAGCAACAGTGTTGTAATTCAAGTATTCATTACTAACAGCACCATATTCAGGGAAGGCAGGGAACAGGGCACAAAATAACAGAACAGAGGAGTTTCCAGCTATCAAGGTCTTCAAGAAAATACTGCATGCCTATAGCAAATGGATTTTTCAAATCACTATTTCTTCCATGCACCATTTTTTTGTGGTTTAGAGGGAATAATTTCAGTTATTTTTCATCAAAAGCCTTACAATTTTCTCCACCCTTAAGAAAATTTATCAAGTATAGGTGATTTCAACGGGAGGTAAGTACAGGGCTTGTCCTCCAAATAACAAATCCTACTGATTGCTGTTGAACACTTTAAGATTGCTGATATCTCCATTTTGTTTGTACAGGCTGACATCTATATAAAATACATAAAAATAAACAGCACAATTGCCCACTGGGCTTCCCGGTATGTTCCATATAGACCAGTTCTGCTGCTCTGGAAAAAAACAGGTGGGTGTTCAGTATTGGAAGGGAAAAAATGCAAACAATTAGATATTTTCCACGTACCTGTAGTTATGGGGGGTGTTTGGTTCATTTACTTCAACATTCCCACACCAAAATGACAGGAACAAAGGCACAGAGCTATTGTGGCCAAAACCGGGCTGGTTTCCCACATTTGGTGCATTGTTCATTTTCTGGCTGCAGATTCCCCACAGTTTTGTACAGCTGAATCCATGGAAAAGCATGCCATCAAAAATAGCTGTATTTGGGTGAGATTTCCAGTGACAATTAATTAGATTTCTTTCCAAAGACAGGGCACAGACACAACGTTATGTATTGCTTCTGAGGGGCTCCATAGCCGCCAAACCTCAGTCCTTCCACGTCCCCCGTTCTCATCAGTGCTACAGAAGCAGCTCTGGAATTTCAGCTTATGCCCAGTCTTGCAAAGGCATAGAGCAGGGACTCAAGAAACAGAAGGCAATTTTTTGTGGTGAACACAGACCTGTGATCGTTCCTCAGCCCTTGGTACTGACCAGAGGCTCATTATCGGTTCCAAATCACCTCTGGGGATCGCAGTGCATGAGGGCCGCGAAGGGGAGCCAAGGGTCGGGGACCCCCGGGCCAGAGCGGGGCGGGGACACTGCCTGGCCCTCACCACAGACCCGCCCTGGGACACCTCACAACGGACCCGCCCTGGGGCACCGCCCGCCCTCACAACGGACCCGCCCTGAGGCACCGCCCGCCCTCACAACGGACCCGCCCTGAGGCACCGCCCGCCCTCACAACGGACCCGCCCTGAGGCACCGCCCGCCCTCACAACGGACCCGCCCTGGGGCACCGCCCGCCCTCACAACGGACCCGCCCTGGGGCACCGCCCGCCCTCACAACGGACCCGCCCTGGGGCACCGCCCGCCCTCACAACGGACCCGCCCTGGGGCACCGCCCGCCCCTCACAACGGACCCGCCCTGAGGCACCGCCCGCCCCACCCTGGCCATGTGCCCCGCCCCCCTCCAGGCCACACCCACCGGCAGCGCTCCGCCCCCGCGGGAGGCCCCGCCCCGCCCGGGGCGCGCGCCGGGGAGCGCGGGTTCCCTTCCGGAGCGGCCGCCGCCCCCCCGCCCGCCGGGTTCGCTTCCGGCGCCGTCCGGGGTCCGTTCCTGCCGCCGCCGCCGAGCGCGGCGCGGGGCCCATGGAGCCACGGCCGTGAGGCGCCCCCGGCCCGGGCCCGCTGCGGCAGCCGGGCGGAGGCCGGAGCCGGGTGCCGCCGGAGCCGGAGGAGATGGACAAACTGACCATCATCTCAGGATGCCTTTTCCTGGCTGCCGACATCTTCGCCATCGCCAGCCTGGCGAACCCGGACTGGATCAACACCGGCGAGTCCGCGGGTGAGGGCGGCCGGCGCGGGACCCGCCGGCAGCGTGCGGCAGGTGGCCGGGAGAGGGCTCCGGTAGCGCTCGGGGGCGGTGGGGCTGCGTGAGGCGCCGGGGGAGCCGGCCTGGGGGCTCCCGGGGCTGCTCCCGGAGCGGCGGCCAGTGGAGCGGCCTGGGGGCTGCTGGCCCCCGGCCCCGGGCAGAGCCCCCGCCGTGCCTCCCGGGCTCTCCCGAGGGTCCTGCAAAGCCCCCGGGCCCGCCGTGGCTCCGGGAGCCCGAGGGCCAGGGCAGCATCCCTGCCTGTGCTTCCCAGGTGCCGTCACCTTGTCAGGGAATCCAGATCTGCCTCTGCTTAGTTTGGAGTGTTTCGTACTACACTGATGTTTCCTTTGTTGCGGGGAAGTTCTTGCTTTCCTTCATCCTTTTTTTCTGCCCCGAATAGTTCCTGCATGCTGATTTTTATCAGCTTTTAAGCCAAGGTCCCATGTGGTTTTTATTTGAGAATGTGACATTGTTTTCTTTATAAGAACAAGGATTTGCGCATCTGTCTTTTTAACTAATGCTGTAATTGTCTATGAACAATTTATTTCAGTCTGTTGATAAAGATCTGCACGTTCTGATCAGTGGAGCAGGGAGAGAGGGCAGCTCTTTGAACTCATGTCCTAGAGGAACCCAAAGCTCCTTGTCAGGAAAGGAAAGCATCCTTACTGCAAACTGATTAAACTAACTTAACCACTTTAACTGGCCCAAGGGAGCAGCATGAAGCTGTGTCAGGGGAGGTTTGGGTTGGTGTCAGAGGCTGCTGGGGCACTGACCAGGCTCTCCAGGGCACTGATACAGCATTGAGCCTCTGTGTCTTCAAGAAGTGTTTGCACAATGCTCTCCTGCACATGGTGTGATTTTTGGGGCTGTCCTGTGCTGAGCCAGGACTTGGACTTGATGATCCCTCTAGGTCCCTTTCAGCTCAGGAGATTCTGTGATTTTTCCTAAACTTATGATTTCCAAGTAAACTACAGGTTAGTACAGAGAAAACTGGTCTGGCTATAAAGACTTCTGTCACATTGGCTTGCATCTTCCATGCCTAATAGTCAATGCATGAGAATGGTTGAACTGGTTCAAATTGTGTCATATTTCCTTTATTCTAATAAAGGAGACTATTAAAAACTGTTTGGGATTGGTGACTCTACTCTGACCAGACTGTACTTATGGCTTATTTGATTTGCTTCTAATTAAGTAGTCTAGAACCTGGACTTTCCTACATGGTTCAAAGGAATGGAATGAGTCCCTTCCCAAAATGCAGCCTTCAGGAACTCCCTGGGTGACTTCATCATTCCTCCTGTAGCTAATTGTGATTTTCCTGCCTATGGCTAGGTAAAATAGTTGGTTCTTTCCTCTTATAATTCCACCTAACAGCAGTGCTGTGGTAATGAGCCCTTCTTCAGGGGCCTAAAGTCAAATAAAATAGTATTAATTTCAAATATTTAAATATGTCTTTCTGAAGACCTGCCTCACGTTAGCAGATCTTGTGCAATGTGTAAAATGTTGGATTTTCTCTGCATGTATAGAAAGGAGGTAACAAAAACTATTCTGAAAAAAGTGCTCATAGAAAAAACAGTTCTTTGGGAACTAAGCACAGTCTATTACATTATTTTGTAAAGAAAAATGTTTTATATGTCCTTGTGATACAAAAATTGTTTCCTAGAATATTTTAAGCAGCAATCATTTCTTAGTTACTTAGTGGATGATTACTTAAGAATCATCTGCCATTTCTGAGGTGCAACTAACAGTTTTACTTTTAATTAGGCTGCCAAACATGAAAGCTGTGTGGAGTTTTTTTCTGCAGGACTTCACCAGTCAAAGAATGTTTTGACAGACCTAAGCTTATTTTTTTTCTTTGCTGTATTTTGAAGCCAAGCAAATTGTTGTCTTGATAGAACCATAAAGGAGAGCTAGCTGCCAACCTTAACAACTCTTGTGCAGATTTTTTTATTGATATAAGACTCAATGCATTATTATAAGACTTATGCTTAAAAGCAATACATACATGTGTTTCTGGTGCTTAGACCTTCTAAAATGTTTGTCCAAACTGTAAAGAAAGGAAGTGTGGAGATGCCCATTGAACCAAGGACTTCCTGCAGTATTGAATGATGAGGTGATGCTTTTATGAGTGCCATTCATTACCCAGAGTCTGCTGGGGACAGATATGGCACAGGAGGCACAGCCCTGATGCTCAAACCTGTCCCAGCTGCTGGTGACACTCAGGGACTCTCAGCAGGCTACTGTGCTTGGAGCACATCCAAGGCATCTAGCTTCCATATGTACCACAAGAAACAGGTTGTTTTTGGAGCATCCTGAGCTCAGCTGGTGAAAGGAACTGTTTGGTAAAAGAAAATATTTCTTCGCTTTATCTCTGTGTTCTTAGGTTTCTCTCCTGTGGGAATTATTCCAGATTCTGCTTCTACAAATCAGCCTAGTAGAGAGGAGGAAGGGGAGTAATAGTGTTTGTGTTTGGCTGCAGTCCTGGGGGTTCTGAAAGGCAGAGTGGAGCAGCCTGGTCTCCTCAGTACTGCAGCTGTTTGAGGGTGGCAGAGAGCAGAGGTCTTGGCAAACCTGGGAAGGCAGCACTGCATTGGCTCTTTCAGAGCTCTTTACAGCCACTAAGGTTGGGAACCTGGCTTTATGTTTCAGGAAGAAAAAAAATCTGATTTGGATGCTAAACAATATGTGCCTCTTACTCCAGAGATAGTGATGAGTTTCAGCTAAATTGGATAGCAACATAAATCACTGCCTTTAATGCTTCTCTGAAAAATCTAGATAGTTTTCAATATTTTTCAAATCAATATAGAAGGGCTGATTAGTCTCCTAAATCTTACTCTTAAGGATAAGTTTTATAGTCATTTGAAAAATGTTGGCTATAAAAATTTCTCCCCAGCAATTATCAGCAAAGGAATGCAGCTGAGATTATTGAAGGTCTCAGATGCTTATCTGTCTTTAGACCAGAGGAAATACACCTTTGTGAACATGGGTCCAAGTCTCTCTTGGGCACTTTTTCTTTATGTACTTTTGTAAGAATCGTTCATTAACTTGGTATCAGATATTTCACACATCTTTAAGGTGGTAAAGACGAAAATTAAATGGATTTTTCTAAACAGTGAGTTCTCAGTGAGGTTTTGTTATTCGTGCTGTGCAAGTACAGAACACTGATATTTCCAATCTGAAAACCAGTGGCTGCTCAGTATTCTTGCACTGACTGCCTTTTCTTATCAAACTGACACCCTGTGGGAGAAATAAGGACAGAGCTGGCTTTAATTTAAGCCAGTGCCTAAAGTGCCACTGCTTTAAGTAGGAAGGAATTTTGCTCCTGTATCTTGACACTTCTGCAAAGAACTTTATAAGCTGATAGTTTTGTCTCCATATGTTCCTTTCTTTTTTTGTGTGGGATGGTCTTTAATGATTTTGATATTTTGTCTTCAGTAGGGGAGGAAGGGGGATAAAGGCAGCTCTAGCTTCAGCTCTTACAGGAAAAAAGGTATGAATAGTATGCACAGTTGAAATTAGAGATGTTAAAAGCTGTACATATGGGAGGTTGACAACTTTTAAATGCTTTTATGGGGTTTAGTACAGGTCAAGTAATTCAAGGGAATAATTTAATCAAGTAAAATCTCCCTTCAGCTAAGCTATCAGTTTGTTTATGTGGCTTAGTCATCCCTTCCTATGTAGCATGATTGTTCATTTGATTCCAATTTACAGAACAACGTGTACCCTTTTTATAGCAGTCATTAAGTTAACATGGATGGCAGGATTTAGGGGTGCTTAACTCATGGGTAGCTCCTAAAGCAAGGAGCCAGAGGTTTCCAGGGAGCACACAGCAGAATGTTGTGCCCAACAGAGCTGGCCTGGGCCATGTTTGTGTTCAGCAGAGCTTCCCATTTCATCCTGCATCTCTGACTAAAGCACCAAGGTCACTTGTGTTAGGAATTATACTTTTCATTTAAACTGCCTTCTGTATCTTGCTGTGCAGTAACAGTGTGAGAATGAATTATAGATCTGCAATGTGACATTTAGTTAAAATTGTCTCTTTAGCAGTGCTGCCTTTCTAAAGTGTTCTGTATAGGGGTTTGCATTCTCAGTTGCATTTTTATTTGTGAAGAATGATTTCAGATGCAGTGGTCTTCCAGAAGAGCAGGCTCTGTGCAGCAGGCCATTCCTCCTGAGGCAGTTAACTCCCTGCTCCTGTGGAATAAGTTGTGTAGTACTTAGTGGAAAATTACTGATGTTCAGTGTTATCCTCTGCATGTCATAGCTCTTCCTGAGGAATTTTGTTTCATGGTTCCAACAGGAACTGTAGCTTTGTTGGGATCAGCTTAATCCCAACAAACTATCACAGGTAGTTTGACCAAGCAGTGATTCCTGGCTCCTTCTGAGCTTGAGACCACTGAAATATATTTCTCAATTGGAGCACTGACTGTACATGGAATAAACCCAAGATCACATGAAGGTGCTAAAATGAAACAGTACTTCTAAATAGAATAAACCAGATAAAACAAAGTACCCACAACTTAGAGAGGGTGTAAATTTGAGTTCCAGCTGACATTATTGTTCTAAATTAAGTAGTGATATATAAAAGTCAGTATGGCTTATTACCAGTGACTTCTGTGCTTTAGGGCCTGTGCTGAAAACTGGTCATGTACAATGCTCCCCTGAGGACAAGTCATGGTATAGAGCAGCCATTGTGCTGTCCTCTGAAGGAGATACTGTTGTTTTTGTGGTGTGTGGGTTGCTGGCTTTTCAAAAACTGTCTGTAAAAGGGCTCTGGTGATCATTTTTTATGCACCTTGCACTATACTCAAACACAGTATGCATCTCCCAGCTCCTTCTCAATAGGAAGTGATGGGACATGATAGGAAGCAATTCTACAAAATTACTTTTTCCTAATGTTTTTTGTGCTATTGTGTAGTGACTGTGACAGGAGAAGTTATTTGCCCTTTCATGAACCTGTTTGGATTGTATGCTGAGAATACAAAAAAAAAGGAGGATGAAGATTTATGTACCATCAGGTCCTAGAGGTGAGTGCTGAAAAGCAATCTCCAAAGCCATCTGAACATCAGTGTTAAAATTAGATTCTGAGATACAATTTTCAGGAAAACACATTTCTTTGATGGATGCTCCCAGGTGTGTGAGGAAGGAGGTGAAGGTGGTGGTGGGTTGTGATGTGTTGCTGATCCCCACAATGAGGGGAACATTCTAAGCTGCAGGTTCTGCCAGCAGCACTTGCATTTCAGAGATGTTGCTAATGCCTTAAAAACAACAATACCAAACCCAAACAAGAACAGGATTCTGAGCCCCATGTAATCTGAATACTCTAAAAAGAGTGGCCTGTTAATGGATCTGCCTGGACCTGGAGGGTCAGTGCCATCTTTAAAAGGAACATTTCCATTCTACTTTGTGTCTGTAGATGTCTTTCAAGTGGATGTGAAAATGTGACAAAGAGTGTTTGAATTGTGCTTGGGTTCTGTAATCGACCAGGCCTTAAGGCACAAGAAAAATCAATAGCAAGGCATTGTTCTAATGAATTAATTTTGTGCTTACTCAACCACTCAGAATTTAAACATATGGAACTATTTTATGTGTAGGAAGAATCTCATGAAAGAGCTGTGTCAGCCTGGTTATTTGAGCCTGCCAGAGAAGACATGAGAGAGCCAATTGTTTTTGTCCACAGAGGAACTGATGTTTTACATCTGCTTTTTAACAAACACAAACTCGTGCTGCTCCTGTGAGGTGCACGTTTTGTTTTCTCTTTAGCATGTGAAGTACAAAACTGTTAGCTTGCCTTCCACCAAATCCTGTTGAATTCCTCTCTAATTAGAGTTAGGTAAGAAATACTTGATTATAGAGTTCAGATCTGGGAACCAGTAACTTTCAAATCTAGCATCTGGCATGGCTGGCTTTGGATGTTGGAGGTTATTGTGACAGTACCCCAATTTCTTCCTCTGTAAAACAAAGGTGATATATTTTTCACAGTGACTTCTATTAACATTAGCAGCAACAAAGCTTTAATTCTGTTTTGGCTTTGTTTCCTATCACAGTTTAACTTTATTAAACTAGGGGAAACAATCACAGAATAACATGCATTTAATTTGTCTTTTCTAGTAGTAGGTGCTTTGGATAAGGTACCTAACTTTCAGATATTTGGAATAAGCTTTTTATTTACTTACCAGCAGTGTGCACAGTTCCTACAGAACTAAATTCTATTCAGTATGTGCATATATAGATTTGTTTTCTGTTCATCCTGTGCTTTACTCAAGAAGTAATGTAACTGAAAAGCTGCCTTATACACTGATGGTTTTTTGTGGGAAAGGTGCCTTGTTGAAAGTTCAGCTTTGTGGCTTCAGGAAGTTACCTGAGTTCCCTCTGTTTTTTAAAATTTATTTAAACCTGATTTGAGGTGTGTGTATTACACTTGTTGCCACAAACTTATACTGAAGTCAAAACAAGAGTAACTTAAATGTATAAGTCCTAAAAGTAAGGATTCAATAGTGTGTACTGCAAAACTAAGATTTAAAGTTGTCTGAAATAATAAAAGACAGGAATCTTGTTAATGGCTGAGGCTTATTAAAAACATTTGTATCATTTAGTTTCCAGCCAGCACTTAGGTGTGAGCAGCATTATGTAAACTCCATTTGTACTTTTGCCAAAGCAAAGAAGATCAGTAGGTCAAACTTTTAAGCTTGACCTACTTTTTTTTTTCATAGGTACTTCACAACAGTTCAACTTTTTCCCATTTATTTTCAAGCAGTGCCATGCAGTGTGTAGGATTTTCATCTTAGGCAGGAGTTCTTCACCTCTTTCTTGAATCCTTTTCCAGCAGTGGTTGAGACCTTTTTATTTCAGAAGAATGTAATTGGAGTGACTCATGGAGGAAGTATATTGAACTTCACAGAGAATAAATGCTGTTATCTATTTTAGAAACAGATACAAAATTATGTTTGTTGTATGGTGGAACAAATACAATATAGAGGCTGTTCTGTTCTTCTACAAAGTAATTTGGGAAAACTGTAAAATTATTTAAATTTTTTTTGTTCATACAATCTTAAATTTGAAAATAATTTTCTTATTACCTGGTTGTAAGTTATTATTGTAATTGAGTGCCTACAAATTTAGTAATTGACAGAGTTTATTAGTAAGGGCTGAAGGAAAAAAAGTTCTTTGATAATTTTTCAGCAATCCCCTTATGTATGCTCCAGCTGCTTTGCTCAATTTCACTTTTCTTCCCCAAGCCTCTGACTGATGGAGATATACACAGATCTGAAAACTGGAGATATGGCCAAGAAGAGGATCTGTGCAGGGTATGTGTCTATTTTAAGGAGAAGGGAAACAAGCTAGGCTGGCAAAGCACTCATACTGGCCTGATTCTGTAGGGATCTGTATGGAATCAATGGTCATAGGTTATATCCCTTCTCACTGGGAAGCTTCTGGGTTTTTCCTATGACATAATATTTTATTTCCTGTCTGATGTATTGTCTTGTATACTTATTTTGAATTTCATAAGTCAAGTTGATGACAAAAGTTTGGTCTCTCTTGGGTACCCTAGGAAACACCTGATTGTGATGGTTTGTCTGTGGGATGGGCTAATCCAGTAGGAAATATTTGCTGCTAAGAGTGTGAGGTTCAACATTCACAGAGGATGTAGAGCCTAGTTCCTGTCTTTGAGCAAAACATACTCAGTCTGTTCCATCTGGGTGCTTGGGATGATGTGAAATGCTCCCTTGTGAGGGCATCTCCCAGTGATTCACTGCAGTGCTCAAAGCCAGCACAGCACAGTGCAAGAGGCACCACTTGGCTGCTGCCCAGAAACCTGATGGGAGCTGCAGTTCTGTGCCCTAAATTACAAAGCACTTGGGGATCATTAAGGATGGCAGTCCTTCCAGGTGTGGTGATTAATAGCCCACTTGGATGTTTAAGTACTTGTCCAGTTCACATTAGGCCTTGAACTTACCTGAGCAGCTCTTTGTGCCATTCTTTGCACTCTGCATTGGGAGGGCTGGGCTGTCTCTGGCCTTGGGATATCCATGGATTTATTAATCAAATGACAGAGTTCACAGGCAGTAAAGTCAGGTAGGTTATTTCTGCAGTGCTCATCATGATGCCAGCTACCCAGTTTGTATTCTCACAGTTCTTATTCCTGGGCTTTCCTTTCTTTTGCCAGGTTCTTGTGTGGTTTCCACTCCTCTTGCTGTGACTACTTTTCTGCTATGGGCAGAAATGTAGTTTAGTTGTATTTTAAGGAATAGGTGTGGGATCAGAACAGGACAACTGACCATTCAGAACTGCTTTGCTGTGAATAATTCAGAAGGATGCTTTGAACCTAGGTTCTTTGTTCTTTGCTCAAATTGGCATATATACTCATTGCTGCAATAAAATCTTGTTATACACAGAAATGAGAGGAAACCTGTCTTCATTGATAAGCAGGGCAAATGTACAAATAAAGGGGAATGGTTTCATCTGTGACTTCATCAGTGTGAGCTTAATGTATCAAACATTTACAATCTCTAATTGTAATGCTTTTATACCAAAGTCAAGTGAAGGAAACCCATAAAGGGTTGTCATGGGCTTGAAATTTCCTGAAGGATGACTTTTGTATAGTGGGTAATTTGTTTGACTTGAAAATTTGCTTTGAATTGAGCAATGAGAGCTATCTTTTCTCATAGACAGTAATCCAACAATATTCCCACAGTCAGTGGAAGTGTCAACTCCAGACCTGCAATAGTGGAAGAATCTGATTTCCTTTTTTGTAAGAGAGAAAAGTCACTGCTGCTTTCTCTGTGCCTGATGTGAGGAGCACTGTAGGCATTCCATGCTGTGGGGGAAGAGAAGTCACAGGGTGAAGAATGAACTTTTTTATTTTCCTTAGGTTGAAGTGCATTCTGAAGTGAATTGTGCACCTAAATTCATGTGTTAGTGATGTGCTCTCCATCATAGAAACTCGTGGGAAGAAGCATGCTTCACTTCATTTTTTAAACCCACACTTAATTCAATTTCAAAACTATGCAACAAGATTGTACAGGAAAGCTGAAGAGATTGAAAGGCCAGGAATTTCCAGTTTGGTCCCATAAGTTCTTTCAGTGGAATATTACTGAGTCACTCAGCAATTTCAAGAAGCACCTTGAAGCTTAATGCATGAAAAATGGTAGTTTTAGAAAAATGGAAGTAGCAGTTGCTTTTTCACAAACTGAAGTCTGTTGACTTATGCCCAATGTAATCTGGAGTAAATCTTCTCTGTAAGTAGATGTTCAGTAAGATGAAATTGCTGATAAGAGCAGAGGATCTCTTGGCTGTTTATATAAAATCTAAAATTAGAGTGAATCCGTTTCAGAATGTCAATATAACAACTGTATAAACATCTGTTAACAGATACATTCTTTGGAGCACTCTATAACATTTGGTTTCTTTTCAAGAACAGTCCTACTTGCTCAGAAAGGACTGAGCCTTGCTGTTTCAATAAAATTGTATTTTACTTCAGTGAAGTGCAAATTGAACTGTTCAGGAACGGTCTGTCTTCTCTTTTTTTTTTTTTTTTTTTTTTTTTTTTTTTTTTTTTTACTAGTATAAGAGAACTCTCCAGACTCTTACAGTCTATTTTTGTAGATGCCAGTTTGTGATAAGGGAGAAAGTGTTATCACCACACAGACAGCACCTGTTAATTGCCTAAATAATTCAGGCTTAAATTATGCAGGCTTCTAAAACAAGGACTTGTACTAGCAAAAGCAATAAGAAAATATGTAGTTCAGAATAAATCCTGAATATGCTTCCTGCATTCCTATTCTTCTTTGTTTTTAATGTTTTTGTTGTGATGTGAACAGCAAGTAAATGCCTAAATTTGAGAATTATTACTGCAGAAGGAGGTTGGAGTTTGGTTTGGTATATTTTCCAGTTTGCCTTTTATATTGGTGGGGGTTTAAAATGTAAATTAGCCAGGAAACTGTGTGCCAAAAGTCCTGAAGGACAACTTGTATGTGGTTAAGCTATATCTCAGTCTGTCTTTCAGCACATGAAGTGTTACTTACAGATAATAAAATCTTGGCTCTGTACCTAATCCCTATTTGAAGTGCAGTTTAACCTGTATTCCCAGTTGTTACAAACATGTCATACATAGGTTTGGCAGCAGTTAAAAAGTGCCTTTAGGAATAAAAACTAAGGTTAAGTTTTATTTTACTAGAAATATTACTCTACTTGCAATGAAACACATTCTTTGGCCAAATAGGTGCTGTTCTTCAGTTGATAAAACTGCCTTATGAAAAAAGCAATTCCAGTGGACAGAGACAGGATCTTGTCTATCTGCAGCAAGTGGAGTGGTGGTAACCTGTGTGTTCAAGGAAAGACTTGCAAGATCAGAAATGTGCTTAATTTTTCTCGTGGTTTTAATGAAGGATTGCTTTTACCTGCAAACCTCCCTTCTCATGTCCTCATTGCTATAAATACAATCCTGCCATTACTTATGTGATGTAAGGGAACTGCCACAATTGTTAGTACACTTGGTTTGGGGGTTGAATGTTTTGTTCTTTATTTAGTCTGTTTGTTGTAATTTCAGGTAATCTGGGCCTAGAGAAAGTTATGCTCAGGTGTAGGCAAACATTGAAGCTCATAAGGTGTATTTAGGCTGAATGTTTGCAGAACAGATGCTGAAACTTTGCAAATGTGTTTCTAACCATATAAATACCAAAATGCATTTCAACATTTCTCTTTTCACCTTCACCACTGGGTGATTCATGAAGCCCTGGAAGAGCCAGATCAGTGGGTGTCCTTGGAGCATGTCTGATGCAAGCTGAGATCAGTGCAAAGCACAACAGACAGAGGAAGATGATCCTTATTCCTCCTGAATTTCATTTGTTAAAATGCACAAACAATCTTGAAGTCAGAGCCAG
Source organism: Erithacus rubecula (assembly GCF_903797595.1). NCBI lineage: Eukaryota > Metazoa > Chordata > Aves > Passeriformes > Muscicapidae > Erithacus > Erithacus rubecula. The sequence goes on from NC_136669.1 coordinate 1,853,480, forward strand.
GACCTGAAGTTTTCCCTTACATTGAAAGCCTTTGTCACTACCTTAGAGAAATGACTTTAGACTGTAACCAGAAACATTGATACTTACTTTCTCTCCATGAATAAGAAGAGGGAGAACAATAGGCTGCTTTAGTTGGTGTGGTTTGGGAATTTTGGTGTATCCATCCTGATGGGCTTGAGCATATCTAATAAGTTGGTAACTCAGCTAATTTGGAGAAATGATGCTTTTGAATAGAATAAAGAGTTATCATTTTACAGCTCTGTCTGAAGCCAAATATAACTAACTGTTAAAAAGAACACAAGCTCATCAGATGTTCAATGGCAGAACAGCTGTGGGTGTCATAGCTTGTGGCTTTCAGCTGAACATATGGCATAAAATGGTGTGGCTGACTCCAGAAATCACTTTTAAATATTGACACTGCCTTTGATCTTTCTTTTTTTAGTCAGTGAATTCTGTCAATTTTGAGTAGCTCTACTTTGGTTGGAAGAAAAATTAAAATAACTGGATTCTTTGTTTGTGTTTTAAACTAAATAAAACATTGCTTTCTTATTTTAGGACAGTTCTGTCTTTTTTCCAGGCTTTTGCCACTTCAGAAACTGTAAAGATTCTAGTCACTGACAAAACTGTTCCATTGTGAAAATGTTTACAGCGTTAGAAAATAAACAACCAGAAGGATGCAGCTTATTAGAGATCCTTTTAACCAACATTTAATTAATGCTGTCTTCTGAAGTAGGAATGAATACCTTCAGCACAGACAGATTTCTTGGCTCTGATTTGTGAGAACACACAGCCTTTGTTGTGTCAGGAGAGTTGTTCTGCATTAGTGCCTGAAGGTAGCTCTTAAAGAGTCTGGTGGTCTATCTCAAAAAAAAAAAAGAAAAAAAAAAAAAAAGGGTTGCAAAATTAAAAAAACATTAAGTAAAGTCAATACACAAGCAGCAGGGCATTGAAAGTTATTAGAATTCAGAAATAAACTCACTTTTTATTGGTCCAAATGTCTGCAATTTAGGCATCTCTTAGAACTAATGTATCATAATGATTGTCATCTGTAGTAATAAACTTTTCTAATATGTGTAAGTCTTTCCCAATAGGTGGCCCCTGATTTTTTTTCTCTTTGGGAAAGGAAGAGGGAGGGAGAAGACTGTGGGTTTTGTGAAGGGGGGATTTGGTTTGCATTAGGCATGATACAAACACAGAATTGAAAAATTTTGAGGCAATTTGGCACCAGATGTTGTTCAGCAGCAAGGCAGGCTTTTCTGCCTGCTGCCACAACTCTTTTGACATTGGCTTTAGACTTGAAAATTTGGAATTCTTCTCTTTAAAAGTCAGTAAGATTTCTAAGGAGTGCCAAAAATGGTACCTAATAAGTTCCATTTTCTGGAAATTAGATTGTTGAATATAATTAAAGTGGTAGGTTCCTCATAGCTAACATAAGCTGCATTTGAAGCCAGAGATATTACCTCACCTGTATGAATATTTTTAAGAATACTTTGTTCCTGAAGCAAGTGAACATCCTTTACATCTGTAGAGCAAGAAGGATGATGCATTTCAAAATTGGTTAGAAAGGAAGAGAGCATCAGATTTGAGAGAAGGGGATAAATGGAGTAGAAAAGAAATAACAGATTGTATAATAAAAACAAGGACTCTTACAACAAGGTTCTTCAAAGAGGCCATCTAGATACAGCAGGGACTTGATTAAAGGTCTTTATTAAAAACTGACTTTTTAAAATGGTATAAATATTTTTTTAGCTGTTTGCTTCATACTGATGGAAATCCAGTGGGTGTGTGAATTGATATTGCATCTGGCCTTCTTCAAAGTGAGAAACTCCAAAACTTTTTTCCCAGGGTTATGATACCTGTTAGATGATTTGAGAGAGAAATTGGAGTGAAGGCCAAAAGCACAAGATTTGCCATCCAAAAGGCAGGAAAGATAATTTATAATCTGTTTGTTTTGAACTATTCTGTGTTCTGTGCCTTTGCAACTGAACCTCTATTATTCTTTTCAGCCTTCCTGTAGATCATCCTTTAACATTCATAAATCTTATTTTAGTGAGTTTTGGTTTCCTGTTAATCTACTACCTGAACAATGTACTGGAACATCTACAGTGAAAAAATCAATCTGTTCTGCTACATCCTGAATACTGTGCTTGCCTGGTAACCTCAAAGTTATTTTAGCAGCATAAGTGCTAAAGAGCTTCTACTCAGACTGCCTCCATTCCTCACAAAAGAATTAATTATTTTTGTAAGAACTGTACCAGACATTGTATTATAATACCTGATTAGAGACTGGCAGTTGATCTTATCTTATATTTTGATTCTTTTATATACTCTTTATACATATCTAGGTATAACTAAGTTACTGTGTTGTCCTACAATGACTGAAGCACAAATGTGGGAGACAAGGTGTTCAGCTTGCTTGTGGTTACTTAGTTGTAGTTATTTATGTGCATGTGCTGTTGTAAAAAATGCTCTGATGTGATGCTATTTGAGACTGTAAACTTTTAAAAATTGCTTTAGAGTGTCAAGGTTGAAAGTTGTGATGAGGACTGTAATTTGCAAGGCTGTAACTGTGAACAGTTGTAGATGCAGAGCAGTTCTGTGAGCTGTGCCTGGGGACCTCATTCAGTGGGACAGGACATCAGAACCTCATGGTTCTGTTTGACTCTCACAACATGGCCTTGCCATACAGGATCTGGTGTTCTTCCCCACCACTGTTAATTCTTTTTTCCTCCTTGGTTTTGCAAACCAGCAGGATGCTGTTATCTTTTTCCCCTTCTCACCAGAGGTGGTGCTTATCCTACAAAGGTATAACTTCTCTCCTAACCTTCTGCTTGCATATTCTGATCCTGTCTAATCTCACAAGAGAGCACAGGGACTGATTTCTAATAGAGTTTTGCACTGGAATAAGTAGAATTAACTGTATGGAGTACCTCCAAGACCATGGCAGGGAATGATCAGTACTGTCAGTTCCCTGGATTTTGGGAAAGGCAGAAGGGAGAGCCCTCTGTTTCCAAGGAACTACTACCTAGGCTATGGAATTCATAGAAATTTTACCCAAAACAAAGCACATATAAGTAAACCTAAAGAAGTCATTTTCTCTTCCCCCTTTCACTTCAAGTGCCTGTTGCAGGAAAATAAATTCCATATGTAAGAATGGGAAACATCCCACTTCAACTGCCAAATTCCTTTGATGACTTTGAAAATCTTCTTCTTGGAAGTCCCTTCTCCCTGTTTCCTGTATGGGTAGGTGCATTGGAATTATTCTTTCCATGCTGTGTTGCTTGTTCCTCTCAGAAAATGGCAACTTGATGGTTATCCTTCACACTGGTGCATAGAATTAGTCTGCCATAATCACTGTGTTTTCTTGAGGCCTTACAAGTTTCCACTTGGATTGGCAACAAGCTACATCTCTGCTCATTGCTGGAGCCTGCTCCTCTTAACTGGACTTACACATTTTCCATTCAAGTTTATCAGCTGAATACAGCTTAGAAATTTTCCAAAACCAAGCTATCCTTGTCTGTGGCCCAGTGAGAATTACAGGGAATGATTTAAGTGAGCTGCCCTTAACTTCACACATGTCATTCCCTGGCATGTGACTGTTACCTAACCCAGCAGCAATGAATGTTTTAGTGTGCCCAAATAACACAGCTCCATGTACTGTGCTCATTAATAAAACATAAAACTTAGCAGTGTCCTTGCCACACTGGCAGTGCTCTAAGATTTATGTCACCAGCACCTCATTAAGAAACCTCTAAACTGTGCTTTTAACTTAACAAATATGGTTTAACAAATCCACAGTACACTAAAGAAAAGTATCTCCTTTGAGCTGCCAGTCACAACTGGCATTTCCAGCAGCTCCACCCATCTCATCAGGACAATGAGGGAGGAAGAGCAGGTGGTTCTCTGGGGGCATTTCTGTGTTTTAGCCCCCAATAGCCTTGGCATATTGGCCCCTAATACTTAATGTTAGTGTTGAGCATTTTGCTGAGGATGTGGTTGATGTTTGGGAGGCAGAAATAAGGAAACTGTTGTCAAGGAATATAAGCGGTTGCAGATGCATTTAAACCCAAGAAAGAGCATTTTGTGTAAAATGATGGTCAAGACTAAACTCCTTTTCAAGTTGTGACAGAAGGGGAGTGCAGAGGGGGAGCAGGTACCCCAGGCTGAGCAAGAGCAGTTCTGAGGGTTTGTGTCCTTGAGGGTTTGTGCCATAGCTGCTGAGCTCTAGGACCTTCTACCATTCGAGCCCCACCTCATTCACTGCATCTTCTTTTACCTTATTAGTTGTTTCTTGTGCTGTGGTCAGCTCCTCGTGGCAGTGGCACCTCTCCTGGGTCCATCTGTCACACTTGATCCCACATGTCCTGGCACTCAGATATCAGAGGAGCAGAGAACACCTGAGTGGCCATTACAATGCTGCTGCATTCCAGCCCTGCCACTTTTAATAATTCACAAGTGATGTAGAGGAGGGGGAGTTAAAGGCTGCAGCAATCTTTGTTTCTCTCTGTAGAGTGTGATTCCTCCTTTGGTGGCTCTGTAGTTACCAGGGAAACAGGAGAGGGATGGCAAAGCAGGAGTGGGACTTGGGGGTCACTCCCTGGCAGCTGCACATCTGCACCAGGGGAAAATGAGAGCTTGCCTTTCCTTGGTTTGGGCCCTTCCCCCTTTTCCTCAATGGTTTTGTCAAACTTAATTGTTAAATAGATGATGCTCCCCCAGCGTTGGTGTATTTGTTGAAGAGCCTTTTTGTCATTGATTCTAGTAAAAATATGCAGTGTTGAAAAGTGAGCATTACTGGTGGTTTTGAGGAGTTGGATGGTCACAAAATCTTTCTCTGAAATTAACTGGAGCCCTGGTTATACACAGGTTGTTATTACTGAATGGTTTTTTCATTGTGTTAGAAATGCTTTGGCGCTTCAGGGAATTTTAGATTTACTGGAAAAGACTAAGGACCACTTCAGTAAGGACCATTTACTCAGTGCTGCATTCTCTGATTTGATAAAGGTTGAATTTCATCTTTAGTCATTAGCATATGTATCCTCACCACCTCGTGCTCTGGCAGTAGTGACCTGAATATTGCCAGTCTGGAAAGCTCTGGGGCAGAGGCAGGGGAGAGCAGGGGAGCAGCCCCTGAGCTGTGCAGGCAGGGGGAGGTGGGTGGGCAGCTGTGTTTACTCCTCTGCAAATGTTCAGGGCTGGATCCATCTTTCACTGCCTGATCTGCTGGCATTGGCTGTGCTCTTTGCTCCAGACCTGTGTTAGCTGCTCAGATTTTCAGCAATTATGCTGAAGTAGTTCTGAGGGGATGACTTAAAACTTTTCACTTCTGGATCCTGATGGAACTTGGTGATTGGTTTGAGATGGGCTGTGAGCTGTTCTCTAACTGCAGGCAGAAGGTCTCTGCAATTTCATATCTCTGTCCCTCTTTTCAATGATAGACTCGATAAGAGCAAACAAGATTTTCTGTAACAAGTTTGTTTGCAGCTTCCTGGAAGCTGTTCTCTTGATTGCTTCAAAATGGGACCATCAGAATAAAATAACATATAAACATGCTCTTCTTTTGAATTTCATGGCAAATGAATACTGTTTTTCCACACCAGAGACTTCTTTTGAAGTCTGAATTCAACAGATTTGTCACTGTGGAATGAGCCCTGAGGTTTCCTTTCCTTGTGCCCAGTTTATGCACACAACTGAGGTATTCCTGTGTAGTCAACTTGAATATAAACTGAATTTATGAGTGCATAATGAGGTTGATTTTCCAGTTACCTTTGTGAAACCTTCAGAAATGGTTTACAGACCTCTTGTCCTCCACTTGGCTCCCTAGAGGCTGCACACTCAAGGTTCAAAACCTTAAATATGGAGTCTGTCTGCTTCAGATTTGTAATCCATAAAGCAGAGTAAAGAAGAAATACTGTGTGTATGCTAGCAAGATCTTCACCATAAAGCTCAGTATATTTTCTCAAAAATGTCAGATTCTGAAATTTAATTGCTGACACTTTAAAAAACAACAAAACAACCCACCGGAGTGAAACACTTGGGCACCAAGTGATGTTTAGGATGTGATGCTTAGGAATTCATCCTCTGAATAGTTTCTTGCAAATATCCATGTGTGTTAAGAAGGAATGCTACAGTGGTACTCACAATTCAGAGATTTTTTTTTTTCTCTCATTTTCTTAATTTTCAGTTCTGGGTTTTTTGATTTGGGTGGGTTTGTTGGTTGTTTTTTTTTTTTTAATTGCTTTTTGGAGTAGTAGATGTTGATAAGAAGAGAAATTGCATTAAAAATAATAGTTGAAGATGAGTTTTCTTGTTTCCTCTAGATGTGGCACTTCTGGGCTTAGCTTTCATTCTCTCTGAATCTGACATGTTAAATGTGCTCTTGTTAATTGAAAAATATCTTTAATATAAACTGCAAATTGCATCTACAAATTGAAATAGTTGTCTCTCACTAATATATGCTCATCTACAGCAGCTGTTTTCCATTTCATTTAAGACACAAAATGGAACCGAGTTCAGCAGAGTGAGTCTTATCACTGCTGCTTTTTCCAAAGTTAAAAATGCACTAAATTATTGCCACTGAAGTCAGGAGAGGTCTTTGAATTCAGAAAACATCTATGGAGTGTATGATGTCATTTTTATGAAGTCATTCTTTGATTAGAATTGCAGTTTAGAAAAAACTGATTTCTGCTGTAAGGATAGTAAAATTGTTGTTAAATCCTAGTGTTGCAGAGTGATTTGGATTAATTTCCTGTTCTATGATGCTGCAGTGAATGGCCTCTTTATCCCCAAACTACAGGAAACTGCTCAGTGTTTTGGATGAGGTTCTGCAGTGTGTGTTTGACTTTTAAGGACACAGGCACATCTCCCCTCTTCTCCAGCAGCTGATGTGCAATAAAACATTGCAAGTTATGGAAGAGAAGCAGTTCATGTAGAACTGTACTGTGCAGGCTTGGAGCTGGGCAGGATTGCTTGTGTAACCCTGGTTTGTGTGATCCTGGTGCACAGCAGGAGTATCTGGAGTAGAAAATGCCAACTTATTGGTTTTGTAGTTGTTCAGGTTTTAGCTGAAAATTCATCCCTGAATCTTTCCAGTCGATGGATGGGTAATTAAAAGGATATATTTGAATAAGACTGAAATTTTATAAGCTAAACAAATGTTGCAAGAATAGGTCAACAGAACTGATTCAGTAATGGTTTTACATTTGGTTCTGCTCATCCCCTGGGACATGAAGCAGTACATTTAATAAAACTCTAAACATCTAATAAAACATAATATGCTGCCTCCTAACCCAACAATTCTAAGCTCAGAAGCTGATTGTGCTGGTGGTCATTGCTGAGGTGGGAGCAGAGAGATCTGTAGAAATTGGCTCCAGGTTGCCAGAAGGTGCATGCTAGGACTGGTTATACTTTTGACTATTTGGCTTTCTCTTTTGTTTTATGCTTTTTCCTTCCCCAAAAAAGAGGCTAGAAAGTATGATAGATGTTTCTCCCTCCAAAGGACATGCTCAAACCAAGCTTCCCAGTCTTACTGTAATTGTGTCTTAAGTCTTTTTATTTGAAACAGGTCAACTGAAACAATATTTACTCAAAGTAATTTGTGAAGAAAGATGTTGACTCTAATGCTACCCACTGTTAGGTTTTGCTCCTAATGTAGATAAAGGATAATTGTGATTTTTTAAGATAGCAATTTAGAAGAAAAGACAAAATTGAGAAATCTAGAACTTATTAGAGACACTGGAAGAAATGGATCTTAATCTTGCATGTTAAATTTGGATTATAAAGATAACTTCATTATTAAAGCTCACTAAAAGCAACTTTATAAGTCTCAAAAACACTGACTTGGATTTAAATGAATAGTAGTAGTAGTAGTATTCAGAAAAAACATCATTTTGGTTAAATCTTTATGGTTCCTGTACCAATCTTATCCTTTTTCTAGGATCTTTTTGATAGATCTTTTGTGTAGATAATCCCAGTTTCTCTGTGTAGTAACTCTTGTTAGTAATCAAAATGATTGATCAATCTTGCATGGAGGGACTCATTATTTAATGAGTTACTGTCAAAAAGTGGGGGTTTTTAAATGTTTTTAAAATCATATATGAATCAAATGCAGTTTCTGCTGCAAGAGTCAGAGGCTTTAAGCCATATTTACAGATGAGGGAAAAAGATATTAGACAAAGGCATTTTAGGAGGGGCTACAACTGGTTTTGTTAGGCTGTAAAAGCACTTCATCTTGCACAGATGAGGGACTGATCCCCTATGCAAGTCAGCTAGCACATTAGCAGATATTGGCAGGCTTTATTAGGAGTGCTTTATCCCTTTGATTAGACCTTGATTGCCACTCAGGAACCAGACAGAGCTTGCAGCCATCTCACTCCAGCTTGTGCAAGCCTGTGATGAAGGAACATGAAGATAGATGTTTATAGCATGCCCCCATCCTTTTGTTTGAAAGGCTTCCTGAGGTTCATCAGAGAAAGAATCCCTTACTTTGGGGCAATTCTGAGCTGTGGTTTGCAATGGAGCGCCCCTCAGAGAGGATTTTGAAAGTTTACTTGCCTCTCTGCTGTGTGTTTTCAGGTGCTCTCACAGTTGGCCTTGTGCGACAGTGTCAAACCATCCATGGACGTGACAGGACCTGTATTCCTCCACGGCTGCCTCCCGAGTGGGTCACTACGTTATTTTTCATCATTATGGGAATCATTTCACTAACTGTCACATGTGGCTTGCTGGTGGCTTCCCACTGGCGAAGAGAAGCTACTAAATATGCCCGCTGGATAGCTTTCACTGGAAGTAAGTGACCACAACTGCACAGTTGACCTGTATGCAGGGGAAACTGGTGGAGTCTGAAATGACACCTTAGTGCTGGAAAGGAGTGCTTAGAGCTCCTGCAATGCAAAACATTCCTTCTCTTTGAATCCCACAGCTGAGGGAAAAATAAGTCTGCAGAAATAAAGGGGTTGGTATGCTAAGTGACTGTAATTGAGAGGGAGTAATGGTGGGAAAGAAAGGAAGGCCTGACCCCTTTACCTTCCTCGGGCAGTGCCATTAATTGACCCATGAAAATGAGCAGGGATAGAAGAGGTCAGTCCTGACTTGAGTGGCTGTAGTATTTCATACACAGTAGCTTGCAGTTACTGAAAATTCCCTCTCTGAGGCAGAAGAGGCAGTTGGTACATCTGAGGTGACCTGTCCCTTACTCAGGTGTCTTGTGATACCTCCTTTGGGGTTGGGGCTGGTTCAGTTCTGCTTCATGCTCACAGCAGCTGCTTTATTCAGAATGTCTGCATCCTAATTGGCTATGCAGGAGGATTGCCCACTGCAGAGCATCTGCTGTGCCTCACAGCACCAAGGCTTCTGCTTCCAGAAGTGACCTGCAGCCATGCTTTAGCTGGAGGGAGGATAGCAGTGCTTTCCTGCCTCCCTTCCCTGTGCTCTGCATGAGCACCAGTGTAACTCCTCACAGCTGAGCCTTCAGCCCCAGCTCTGTGTTTGCACACAGGGGAACATATCCTATGGCTACTTCATTGCAAGGATTAAAAAAAAACAGTTATAATGAGCAAGGGCAATAACTGTCAAACTTCCTTTTCTTGGTGTGTGTTACAGGCTTAGCCCAACTGTGAAATGGTGCCTTAATGGTGGGGATGACAGCATGAAAAAACTCAAAACCTGAGGGCTTTTAAATTGACTTGAATTATGACAAACCACTAAAGGTAGTGTGAACACTGACTAGAAATGCAAGTTTGTGGTTTACATGGGCATAAATAAAGTTTAATGGAACTCTGTGGCATCTAATGATATCTAATACGAGTTAGATTTAACTTTGTTTTTGGGAAGGGAATAATATTAAAAAGTGCTCAGCTTCAACAAAGGTACTTCACTGAGGCACTTGAACAATCAAAGCCATCTTTCTGACAACGTTGCTACACAGCATATTAAATTAATAGTGCAGCTCTTGCAGACAATGGAGCTATTGAAATGCTGTATCCATTGTGATTGACTTGCATTTATTTTCCAGTGAATGATTAAAATAGCAGACTTGAGTATTACTGAATATTCCATCCCGACTTTTCCACTGCACCTGTTTATCTATACATATTTCATGTGTATCTAATATATGGGGGGGTGGGGGGTGTAAAATAAAAATGCTGTATAAAGTGAAAGTGTTTACAGTGAGCTGGAGTCAAAGCTCTTGGGTAAAGAGGGGAGTTTGAGTTCTAGATATCAATGTTTTTCTTTAATATCTCAAATCATCACATCCCTGCAGCTTTAGTTTTCTACAGCTGTGATGATTAGTTCAGCCAAGAAGTGTGGTACCCTAAAGCTTTTTTTGGTTTGGATTTTTTCTCTGGAGATTTCTTCAGACTTGCAACAGGTTCATTATTAGTCGTCTCAGTATAAAAGAACATTTTTATTTCAGCACTTGTCTTCTTGGTATGAGATGTTTAATAATGAAACACACTAATTTGTTCTTATGCAAGTCAGAATTATTCATAATTCTATTAAGATATGATCTCTGCATTTCTGAAATTATAAAAGTCACTGTCTTAGGTATTCATCTCCAGTACAACTCTGTGACCTTTGCATTCCTGTTAACAAAGATGATGGGGAATTTTATCTCTGAACTCACTTGTTAGGAAAATTAATTTTGAAAAATAGAAGTGAATGGAAGGAAGGATTCTAGATTTTTCATAACGTTGTTGAGAGTGACTTCTGTGGTTTGTTGGATGCAAGACAAATTAGTAACCTGTTTGTAGGTTAGTATTAGGAAATATACACCCATTAGGAATCACCTTGGAACACCCTGGGCAGATCCTTCCTGTGCAGTGCCAGTGCTGTTTAGATGAAAATGTGTAACTCATGGGAAGGGGGTAGGGAAGATTCTTCTTTATATTGCATCTCATCTGCAATGATTTCAGGACTCAGTGGGCTGGTGCAGGCTGCTAGCAGATACTCTTCTCACAGAGCTCTGAGCACAGCACAGGATGTGCTGTCCTGGGCAGGGAACTCTGCTGGGCTTCCAAGGGAAGCTCTGGGACTGGCAGCTCCATTCCTACAAATGCAAGAGGGTCTGGAGTAAACACCTCAGGCAAAGGAATCCTTTTGCTCAGCCTTTGCCTTACTGAGAGCAGCAGGGAGAGCCTGGTAAGAGGTCACTTTTGCCCAGTTCATGCTGGAATTCATATATAGTTGTATAACTTATATTTTTCATAGAATTTTTGGTTGTAATTTTGTCATCTTGAATGACTCCAGGTGTTTTCAAGTGCACACTTATTGCCAAATTTTTTCGTCTGCATGCTATAAATATGAATTGTTGCTGAGAGTGGTCTTGTTTATCTGTACATTTATATTTCTTCTATACACTTCTGAAAGGATGCACCCCAAAGGGTATTTACAAGCACAGCAGTTGTCCACAGTTTATTCTCCATGGAGGTCACATAGGTGATCTCATGTCTGTTATTGCAATTTTGGCTATTGCAGTAATTCACAGAGCTCCCTCATGATCTGTTTACATGGTACAGATTCATGTCTCTTACCATCTGCTTCAACTAGAAAGGGAATTCATTCTGTGTCTGCTGCTACTGAATGAGGTGCTTCTCTGAGCTGTATCAAGGGAGAAGATGCTAGACAGGAGAATTGTATTCCTACCTTTTTTCCAGCAGTTACCAGAGAGTCTGGATTTGGTTTGGGTTTTTTTTCCTGAGGATTTAAAAGTTCATGAGCAAGAATGGACTGCTTTTTGGAATGCAAGTAAAAATGGAGCAGTATAATCACATCCTTAACTAACAGTAGCTATCCTGTGAATGTCTGTCTCTGGTGTTCCCCAGTGAATAAAGTGCTTCTTGAGTTATTAAAAATTTGTACCAGGTGCTGCTTTCTATGTTATGTGGGTCTGCAGATGCAAGCAGATATTACAGTGAGCCCTCTGAAGACTAAACCTTTTTTGAAGACCAGATTTCTTTTCAAGTTGGCATTAGATGCTCAAAACAATTTCAATCTGAAGAATTACAAGAACTAATTGAGTTTTTTGACAGCCACCATTCAGATGCAGACTAGGAAGCTCTTCTAGAGCTGCTCAAGAAACACATATCCATTCTTTCCTCAGATGGATTTAGATGTTTGAGATACAATTAAAATAAGGAAGGATTGTGTAGTGTGGAATTGCATGGACCAATAATCACAGATAAAAACTTTCTTCATTGTTTGGTGTCTAAGGTCTGGTCTGACGTGGTGTCACTGAGCAGGAATGTGGTAACTGCAGTTGCCAGGTGTTTTCCGATTGTTCTCTTCCCTTCCCCTCTGAAGAATCGCGGTGGTGCAGCACAGAGTGAGTGAGACACCAGCCCCCTCCAGTGGAACTGCTGGGTTTTCCTGCTCGGCTCTGGCAGTGAAGGAATGATCCTGCTGCTGCCTGCTCTTGGCTCCACGTGTTGGGAAAGCTGCTTTATGTGTTTTGGAAGGCAGGGAGCAGCTGATGTTCTGATGTGGATCATGGTTTAGGAAAGCATCATTCTTTGTTTGTGCCCAGGTCCTATTTGGACACTCTGTGAATTCAGATTCATCATGCCCAGTATCTTCTAGAATATGAGTGTTTTTTTCCTCAAAGCTCAGACCTGTGCTATGGAAATCATAAGCACTAAGATATAAAATGTATGTTAAACTATTCATCTTGGATATACATGGAATCCATTAAAAAATTAGTTCAGTGTAGCTGAATAATCCAGCACTGTAGCTGGATAAACTGGAGTGTCTGTATTTAGTGAGGAAGAGCAGTAGTGAAGTATTTTTATTAAAAAATACTGATGTTGCTCCAACCGATTGTTTCCTTATTTATTAACATTAGAAACTTTCTTCTGGTGATGCCAAAGGCAACAGGCAAGCTCCTGACTTTATTTCACATACCTTGGAAACAAAAGCAGCTGCAGCACTTGTTGCAGGGGAACTGGTGATTAAGGTGATGGCTGTTACTATTGCCAGTGGGTTTTGATGTTGCTTGTTTGACTTTTAAGGAGGCTCAGGTAGGGAACAGCACCCCCAAGATTTCCCCTTGCAGTGGTGGAGAAGAGAAAGAAGAGACAACTTTTTTCAGGCAGGAGCATTGCAACTTGGCTTGATTTTTTTTTTTTTTTTTGTTTTTGTGGCCAGGTTATAGGCAGAGTTTGAGGACTAGGAGAGGCTTCAGTGTAGCTGTGCTTCATGTTAGAAGATGTTGGTGTGGATTTGTGGGGCTGGTGAGAACACAGGAGGTTCAGCTCCTCTCTCCCCCAGATCTAATTAGATTTAGTTGAATTGTAGGTATTGTGGTGCTGTGTTGCACTCACAGTAAATAATCTCTGAAACAGCACTGAAATACATAGAAATGAAATAAGAACAAAGCACTAAAACTTGACTGAATTAGTAGAATCAGATCAAATTCTGTTTTATTCTGATTAAAAAACCCAATTGTATATTCTTGCATATACAATCAAACCAATTCAAAAGCCAGTCCTTTTTATTGTGAAGAATATTTTGCCTCTCAGAGGAGCCATATTTAGAAGTCATTCCCTTGACTGAGACAGTAGAGATCTGCACAGCTACACCCAAACTAAACAGGGTTACTTTCCAAAGTGTGCTACAGAAACACTGAAATTGTCACCTGGGAAACAGCCCTGAATGTTCTCTCCTGGATTTGATCAGGGTGTTGAAATCTGCTCTGAGGAATCTTGGCCACTGTTGATACTTGAAGGCCTTGAAATCTGTAATGTAATTCTTTCACAGGGGTTCTGTATTTCTTGTACTTTCACACAGAGTCAGTTGCAAGAACAACATAAACATAAGTTTGAAGTGAAAGAAAAACCTTCATTGCTTGATCTCTTTGTTCACAGAGTCTGAATTTAGTTTTTCACTAAGAAGCTTGAATTAAACAACTGGAAAACTTTCATTTCATTGCATTATAATGGGAAATTCTAAGGATATTTCATTATCTAAGGAAACAATATAAATTTAGGAAACTGGTATATTTTAATCCTAAAAGAAACTGTAATGACAATCTGAGTGTTTTCTATTTTTAGCAAAGTTTTTACAGAAAATGAATGAGTGAAGAATGGGAGAGGGCAACTACAGTTGAAAAAGACAACTGATAAAGTTTCTTCAGTGTTGAATGTTACTTTATCTTGACTGGGCAAAATAACTCTAAAATAACTGGAAAAGAAATGACTGAACTTTGAGATGGTGATAGAAGTATATCTGCCAATTTTTATTCTGTGAAGAAGATTCATGATCTAGTGAGCAGAACTGAAATTACAGTCAAAATTGGGGACTTTTAGTCTTTCTTGGAAGTAGATGAGGGATGTTTTGATAGCATCATAAAGCCTAATGAGTAATTTCAAGCAAGTTATGAACTCAGTTCTGATCTCAGCTCTTCAGTTCAGTCGGGATATTTTGCTTGTTTTTCAGGAGAGCTCTGTGAACAGGTAAATATTTTCACTTTAACACAGCAGTGACTGTTTTTTTCTTTTTTCTTTGCAGTGATTCTATTCTGTATGGCAGCCCTAATATTTCCAATAGGATTTTACATCAATGAAGTTGGAGGTCAACCATATAAATTACCCAATAACACAGTGGTTGGGTCTTCATATGTACTGTTTGTCTTATCCATTTTCTTTACAATAGTGGGACTTCTATTTGCTGGCAAAGTTTGTTTACCTGGCTGATGAATGTCTGGACTGCAGGACTTTATTTTGGAAAAGAGCAAGACATCAGAATTGCATTCTCAGGAGGATGCCTAAATCATATTATCAAAGACTGAGTGAAAAGAGGAATGCTTTGACTTGTTCTCACTATGCACTTTGGATGAAAAAAAGGAGAGCCTTTCCCATAACCAAATACAGAGCACGCTGACTGATGTCCTGAGCACGTTCCATGCAGTCAGGTCTGCACTGTGATAGGAACTAGTGAAGAATGCTTTACACTGAGAAGCAGAACACCCCACCTTACTGGACTGTTCCTGTTTTTAACAATTTGGAAGTCAAAGTATTTATGAACTTTGTGGTGGACCAGAGGGTTGCAGAGGAATTCAAGTGAGGCTGGCCTCGCTGTGTAGGAGATGAGTTTTACATCTTCCTTCTGATGAGCAAAGCCTTTGGCACCAATGTGGATCAATCCTGCATTACTGCACCAAGAAGCCAATAGATCAAACATGTTCTCTCAATGTATGTAACAGCAGAAACACATTCATCCCCTGCTCCCCCATAAGCTCTAGGAAAGACTAAGGAACATTTTAGAGGGGGATTCGTCCTTATATTTATATAAATATATATATAAATATATATATATTTTGCTGATGCAGTATACAGTGTGTGTGTATGTGTGTGTGTGTGTATATACACATATGTATATATATATATATGTATATACACACAAATGATTCCTGGAAAAGAACTCAGAATGCTTTGCTAGCAAAACACTGTGGTGTGCAAAACTAGAACTCAATAGAAAAAAAGCCATTTTTCTGAAGGCCACATAGCTGAGAGTCTTCAGTTTACCTCATTCTTTGTAGCAGCCCTTGATTTTAACAGTTTTTTGTAATAGGTACAAACGATCCCATGCCTTTCTAGGTGCAATTTTAAGTTAAGCTAAAATTCTTTTTATGGTAATTTATTTGTATATGAGGGTAGAAGGTGAGATCATGTCATACCTTAAAATCCTAATTTTGGGAAACTTACACTCTTTACATTATTAGCAACTGTTGTACAGAAAATCTCTTTTTCTACTGCATTGTTGCATTAACATTCATACATGTTCAAGCACAGCATTTTACCATAGGTAAGCATTTCTCCAGCACATAAAAAAATGCAATGTTTAAAGTAATGCAAACACTATCCCACTGCAAAGATGGATGAACTTATTTTCAGCTGAGTATTAATTCATCTTTGCCAAAAAAAGGAGCAATATAATTGTTAAAAATGTATGCCTTGTTTACTAAAGTTGTTATTTTAAATGTAGATTTAATGGCTACCCAAATTAGGAGTAAATATTCCTCACTAAAAATAGTTTTATTTTTTAACACAAGGATAAATCATTGAATCCACAGACATCTTAATTCACTACTAGGTTGGTGTTCCAGGGAAGTTGCCTGCACTATCAGTATTTGTTTTCCAGTTAATACATAGTTTACCTGAGATTCATTCTGAAAATAAACTATTGTCTGTTTTGAGCACTGTTTCATTGAGCTTACCAGAGGAACTGCATTAATGAACAGACAGCCATTTCAGGATGAGATTTATGTTAAACTAAAATCAGTTTCTAAAATAACCACTTAGCAGGTAAACTGGAGTGTTTAAAAATAACACAGTTTGCACAATTATTTTAAACTCTGTGCCATTCAGACCATAGTGGGTCCCTGCCTTTCTCCATCTCCTCCCTCTCCCCCTCCAAAGGTATTTTAATACAAAAAGGTTATTTGTTGATGTATATTTTCTTTTTGAAATTTTTGACTAATCTTTCCACTGGAATGTTTTCTAAGTAATTTTTTTTTTCCAGTCAGCTCATTCACAGGTAGAATGGAGTGTTTATGGATCACTAAGTTTTTCCAAAGTATACTAATCTGTAAATTCAGCCAAGCACTTACTTGGAAATCATGGTTTAAGTAAAATTTGCTTCCTAATTTAAGATTCATCTTAATCCATGCCCATGTGCATGGGCAGTCTGAGGCCCTGGTGATAGAGGTGGAGGTAAAAGGCAGGTTCAGCTGCTTGTTTTGTGTCAAAATTTTGGTGTTATCACTATTGTCCTAAGATGAAGTATTCACTAAAACTTGGATTATAAATTATGTTTTCAGAAATGTTACACTTGTAAATAGTTCAAGGTTTTTGTAACTGGAACACAGCTGGGGGGTAGGGAGAGTTTCTCAGCTGCTAAGATTTTCTTCCCTTCCTGCCCCTTCAACTTACTTATTTCAGTTATTGTAACATCATGTGGATTTAGGCTTTGATGAAATGGATCATAATGATAATTAAAAACAAACAAAACAAAAACTCTTGCCTTGGAGCTTATCCAGACTGTGGTTGGCTGACTGGAAATTGATCTGATCTGCCAGTGCTATTGCCATGAATTATTAAATGTTAGCAAAGGTTTTACAAATAGATTTATTAAATATTTGAGCATTTCAAGTCCAGAAATAGATGTGGCCAGGTGCATTTAAAAAAACCCAAGCCAGTAATTAAAGAGACAGCTGTCAACAGTTGCTTTTAATAAGGTCACTAAGTACTATACAGTACAGTATTAATTTATAGCAGAAAATCATATCTTGTAAACTGTATATAAAACACTGTTTTATGGTGCAATCATTTGTCAAACTTATGTCTGTTACTTTTGTTTTAAAGTTGTGTGCATTCTTTTCATACCTAAGAGCATCACTGTAAAATCTGCTGAAGACTATTTATAGGTTTTATTTGCACAAGGTTTTGTTTTGAACTACAGAAAGTTCGTATTGAACATGCCTAAACAGCTGTAGACTTTTTCAGTTCATGAGAAGCAAATGTTTCCATATGAATCTTCTCCAAAGGTAATCCCATAATTGTGTTGAGTGTTTACATAAACTTTTCTGATTCTGCCAGCCATTATTTTTTAACTTTTTAAAGGACAGCTCATTTCATACACGACTAGATAATTCCATTTATTCTTTTGCTTTTAAATCCTCCCAAAAGTTTGATGCCCTATCATAATGTAATTTGTGCACGCTTTGTCATTCATTCGGCTAACAAAATGTAAGAGTGGAAACTGACAATACTTTCAGAGGGGAAAAAAACGAATAAATTTATCTGTATAAATCCTAAGATTGAGCTGAGCTGAAGCAGTTCGGCTCAGCCTGGGGAGGGTGTGCCGCACTCCGAGCCCTGGGCGCTGCTGCCGTCCCTGTTGCCAGCTTTGTTTAACCACTCCAGAGCACGGCTGTCGGTTCCTGTCCGCCCCGGCACACACACACACACGGGAAAATGGAAGCTGTCCTTTAAAACCTTTGTGAAGGATGAACATAATGAAGGAAATGGTGTCTGCAGGCGGGCTGTCCTGCCGCGCCCGCCGCCTGCGCCCCCCCGGCCTTTACTGAGGGTTGTTTTCTATTGGTTAGAGCATTTTTTCAATTAATGATTTCCGAACAAATGTTAATACAAACTGTATAAAATGAACATAATTTTCTTCACTTGTATTTTTGTTATTGAGCAAGTTTATCAAAATAAATTGTCTACTAAAGCGACTGACTCCGGCTGAATTGACTGAAACCGACCCTGCCCTGCCCTCAGGTGTCTCCCCTCAGGTATCCCCTCGCGCCTGGCGGGGCCCCTCAGGAGTGTCCCCTCAGGTGTGTCCCCTCAGGTGTGTCCCCTCAGGAGTCTCTTCAGGTGTGTCCCCTCAGGTGTCCCCCCTCAGGAGTCTCCCCTCAGGTGTGTCCCCTCAGGAGTCTCTTCAGGTGTGTCCCCTCAGGTGTGTCCCCTCAGGTGTGTCCCCTCAGGAGTCTCTCTTCAGGTGTCTCCCCTCAGGTGTGTCCCCTCAGGAGTCTCTCTTCAGGTGTCTCCCCTCAGATGTCCCCCCTCAGGAGTCTCCCCTCAGGTCTCTCCCCTCACGCCCGCTGCCGCCCCTCGCCTCTCGCCCCCGGCGCCCTCAGGCGGCGGCAAGCGGCGTCCCGGCCCCGTCTCCACCGGCAACGCCGAAACAGCGGCCGAGGAGCGCTGGGCCGTCCCGGTCCCGCTGGAGGGAAGGGAAGGGAAGGGTCGGTCGGTGGGGGCAGTGCCCGAGGTGCTGAGGGGGCTTGTGGAGCCGCTGGCGCGGTGCCCGTAGAGCCTTTCCCCCGTCAGGTGAGTGCCAGGGACGGGAGCGGGCCGGAGCAGCCGAGGGGTCTCTCCCCGGCACGGACCCGCCGGGCTCTTCCCGTGAGGTGAGGAGGGTCTGGGGGACGGGGAGGGCTGTGCTGGCACCGCTGTGGCCTCGGGCCGGGGGGAGGCGGTGGAGCCCAGCCAAGAAAAAGCGGATTTAATGGTTTTTGCCTGGCTCGTAGCGGCTCAGCCCGAGGGCAGCTCGCCCGCCGCCGCTCGGGCATTGCTGCGCTTCATCTCTTGATGCTTGAGCTCTCAGCCCGTCTCCCAGCAGTGTGCGCATATAATTGACCGCATAAAATCCCTTAACAAGCAGCTCCTGCAAAATAACTCCTAAATGTCTTTTCTATAAATGGATAACTGTAACTTCTCTTTATTTTTTAGTTTGCTGTTGTCATTTATCATTTAAATTGCTGACGATATTAATACCCTTCTAATAGTGTTTATTCCTGAGGATTTTAACTTCTTTTGCTCTAATGCTGTCTTTTTACTTTTATTTTTAACAAGACTAAGTCTATTCATGTAATGGATACACACATCAGGAAAATGATGTGGTTGCTGGACAATGATCAATATTTGGAAAAAACTGGGTGAGGAAACTTACTAAACATAGTTGAAACTTCATATGTAGACAGAAAATAAATTGTAGTTTATATAAAGTGTATACTATATCCTTTCAAGACATCATATGCTTAAACAACTGTCAAAGTACAGAACAATTCCTACAGAAGAAACTTGAATGACTTTATGACAATATGATGGGTAATGAATTGCTCTCATAAAATTATTGTCTTGTAGGGTGACAAAATTCCAAATGCAGGGTGATCATCTACCAGATTCTGCTGTGCCTCATGTAGGACCAGATAATGGATTGCTGGGAACACATAGCAGCAGGACACAAGATGTGCTGGTAGGTGAATTTTCCTCCAAAAAGAAGCAACTAGTACAGTAATACATACTCACTATAAATTCATAAATAAACTGATAGGCAGCTAATGTGATCCTTACATATATTTGCATAGTTTGATAGATGTGATCACTCATGTTGTGAAGCTGCATGTAGTTTCTCCTCAGAGTTGAATCTGAGAACAAATTGGGCAAAACAATAAATGAGATCAACTGTTGCAGAAGTCAAGATATATCAGTTCAAACTCTGAGTTGTGTTTGGGAGATGCTTATTTTTATTCTTCTCTGGTAAATCACTGGGGTATTAATTTTAATTTTTTTACTGCACTCTCCTGTTTCTTGTCTTCATTCCTTTGCTCTAAATGAAGTTCTCTTTCTCCTTCCTTTAGCTCACAGTCTGATATTGTGAAAGCTTCTTTTCCTTTGTATCCCACATTCAAAAGAGTATTTTAGTACATAAAATTACATTCTTGGACATGCACTGCCTAGCATCAACTCTCCTTAGGACTTACATTTTGTCCCATTTAAACAGCATGCTTAATTTCTCATACTGCATGTAATTTTTTCTCACTTTCATATCTTTGATATGTGAACTTTAAATATTCTCTATTGAACATCCATGGTAAGAGCAAATTAAGAAAAAAACTCATTAAAGGAGACATTTTGCTAAATATTCTCCAAAATGCATGAGGAGAACATTGTCCTGTGATGGTAATGGGTAACTAAGGAGCACTAGCCTAACCCTATGCACAATCACACAAATGAAGTTCCAACTGTTATACAAGTCTGGGAGGAATTTTTTGTTTGCAAAATAGTTTGTTCTGTGTCACAACCACTGCAAGTATTTGTGTGATGTGGACAAGTCTGGTGTGAAAGGGGAGCTCAAAGCTCACATTGGGTATCCTTGTGTACCTGCTCATCTGACCTGAGACATTCCAGACAGGAGGCAGAGTAGTCATTTGTGAATAAAATTTCTAATTATTTTTCCCTTTGTTCTTCCTGTTCTTCCTTTTTTTTTTTTCTGTCTTCCAACCTCATAGTTACTAAGGACTGTGTAGACTACCTATGGAGCAGAAGTCACTCTTCTATAGATATAGAAAATTCTATACCCACAGTAAGAGCCCATTTTTAGGAGGACCAATGATAGCTGTTTTCAATGTATTTCGCTTGTTGGAATCCCAGAACTTTAGTTTTAATTATCTTCACCAGGATTTTATGATGGATATTTTAAACTGAGTGTAAAAATAAATTATATTAAAACTTGCAAGAGCTCTTCTTGAAATCCACTCTAGGTTTCCACAGCATTTGGAAATCCAGAACCTTCCAGCTTCTTCCCAGAGCCTCCAAAGCACAAAGGACCATTAGTTATTCAAACACCAGGCACCCTGGCCAAAACCTCAGCAGACTGGCTAAAGACATATGGATTGAAAGGTAGCACAGAAAGAAAAGCTCAACAGATAGGAAATATGAATTAAAGACAGAGTATGTGTTTTATTGAATGTAGTTTTTTTTCTTCCTATAGCTAAAAAATTAGACCTTTATCAAGTTCTGGCTCCCAATGCCTTCTCTCCTGTGGAAGATTTTGTACCTATTCTTAAAAAAACAGTATCATCAACTCTGCATGAGGCAAGTGATGAGAAACTTCTTTTTCCTGGGTTTGTGGGGTTTTCTCTTTCTGTTGCTACATTTAAATCAGTACTTTATAAATTAGCTGAAATTGTACTGAATTTTGAAATTTGAGTCATAGATTCAACTCAAATAGTCTTAATGGCACTCTTAAGAATGTCTCAGGAAGAAATTCCATGTTAGTTTGTCTTATGTTGAGTTCTGTGAACAGCTATTTATCTTTCTAGAAAGTGATGATGCAGTTTGAGTGGTATGATGGAACTGTGAAAAATATCCATGTTGACCTGCCAGTATTGTACAACTATCAGGTGAGTTGTCCATCATGATATGGCCTTGCCAGGGCTAGACTACCATCTAATTATTCCTCATTAATTGTCACTTTAGCTAAATACTGCAGGGATTCATGTGCACACAGCTGTCCATCTAAGTCTGCAGCCACTGGAATTCTTACAGGCAGTCGTGACTCTTGAGGATTTCCTCCTAGATCAGTTTTAATGAAGGAGAAGCTGTCTGGGGATGTTTGCAACCAGGGTTTCCCTTACTGTGATCTGTCAGTCCTTTCTGCTTCACTGGCAGGCCTGACCAAGGGCTGTGAGAATATTTACAGGGCAAATAATTCATTAAAGTGAGAGGGATGTGAAGTCTGTGGAGCTCTACAACCAGACCAAAAGGAGAGTGTGAAGTGGCTGAAATGAAAAGCAGCTTCTGTCTCTCCTTGCTCATTGGTAGTTGCTTGTGTTTTGTGCTCCCAAAGTATGCTAAATTATAGTTTTATTTCTGAGTTCAGTGCTCTTTTCTAGCTTGATATGCCCTCATATAATACCTACATATACTTGGAAATGTCATGGTGTGTAATTTGGATAAATTACCTTAATATCAAATTGATACTGTTAAAGAATTACATGTGTTTGAGAATATTGTGTTTATGTTAGATTATGTTCTAATGAACGCTGCCTACTGAAGAAAGGGTAAGCTTGCAAAAACTGTATTTTAAAGCTCTTTTTATTATTTTCTTGATATGCCTGAACACCATTTTGGAACATGGTGACAAGAGGAAAAGTGAAGTGGAGATACAGACCTTTAGATTCTTTGTTGCTTTTTATCACAATATGGTTTTTTTTTCTTGAACTGTGTTCTCATATCTGTACTAAGAATGAAATGTCACTATCAAAATTAATTAAAATGCTTTTTTTCATTACTATGCTGTTAATGTTATTTCTGTATTAAGCATTTGACAATAAAAGATTTGAACTTTTTATTTTTAACATAAATTTTCTTTAATTATGCATAGAAACTCCTTGCTAAAATGGTAAGAGTCTATGAGAAACGAATTGACTGGCTGTCTGTGGCTAGCAGAAGAATATGGGGAAGTGTTTGTGAAAGAAGGTATTGTATTTGCTTTGGGGTTTTTTTTGTGAGGTTTCAAGTCTTAATGTGTTTGAGAACAGTGTTTATTTACATCTTGTCTGGGGCCTTACTCAACCTCAGTTGCACATTTGCTCTTTTTCCTGTTGACAAACCTTGACTATGGAGTTTCAGGCAAAAGGAAGGTAGCTGAGGCTACCCAGTACTATAGATTTTTTTTGCTCATTGATTAAGGACTGAGTTGGCCCATCTGGCCACTGTGTTGTGCTGGGAACTCAGATGCCACTGACTGTCCATCACATCTGTGGGTCTTTTCAAAACTGCTGCTCTCAAGTTATTCCCTGTCCATTCAATGTGATCATCCTGCATTGTCTCTGCAAGCAAGACTTAAATCTGAGCATGCTGAGCAGCTCTAAATAGGTAACATGCTCAATAACATCAGGCAGTCCATACCTGAGCAACCACTCTGGCACTGATGAGCTGAGAGGAAGTTTAACTCTTTGTCTTTGGAGTAATATTCCATATGTTCTTGGAGTGTTGGCTGGGAAAGGACAGTGAGCAATCCAACAACTCTCCTTGCAGGCAAACATCCACACATTCCAGGAGGGTTTTAGATACTCAGGTACTGAGAAGGAGAAGGAGCCATTATGGCACTACAAGTTCCCAGTACCCTGATTGTTTCCTAGTTTAGGAAAGATAGAAGTTTCCATTACTGTTCCTATTTTTATTTTTTAAGTCACCTAATGTTTTGCAGAATTTTTTTAAAAATATAGATTCGGTGTTTATACATTTTGATACATAGGTAGAAGATACTTTCCCAGACAAGTTAGAGTGCACTGAAGATAAACATACATAATTAAATGAGACTTTTTTTTCTCTTTTTTTAATGAATAGCTTTTTTTTTTTTATAGGGTGGTTATACTTGTTGATCTATCAATGACAAACTCCACCTACATCTCTCATATCCAACATTCTTTGCGACTTTTACTTGAGGAACAAATGTCAGATAAGGATCACTTCAATATTATAGTGTAAGTAACTATGGAAGAGTCTTTTAAAATAAATGTAATGCATTGCAATGAAAGAAGTATGCTGAAAGACTGTAGTTACTAATAAGCATATTTTAGTATTTGATGGTTTTTAGTGAAGCACTGATTGATCCTTATTGGGTGAGTGCATGAATCAGATGTATGGAGACCAAATGAGTAATTAAAAATCACTGGTTTGGGTGAGGGTCACTGGAACTGATTGCATCACACCTGTAACAAATACTCATCCTGCTGTATTGTTCATAACAGTATTAATTCACCTGTCAGAAACTTAGCAGAAGAGGATTTTAATGACTCAGGTACCATAACTGAGGGCACCCTTTAAATTTCCCAGTAACCCAAATACTGTTTAATATACTGTGGTGTTAAAATTCTGTACTCAGCACTGGCAGGCAGAAATTTGTGGCACAGCTGCTGAGCAGCTGCTGGGCTGCAGGTTTCTGGCAGGTAAAAGTAGGAGCCAGAAGCTCATGGAGTTCCTAACATGGTGTGAGAACAGAGCCCTTATCTCACAAGAGAGCTACTGGCAGCAGCTGAGGGTGGGAGTTCCTTTTTCACAATCCTTCCACTGACCTTTTCCCAGCTCATATAGGATCCTATTCAGGAAAGAAAATCAAACAAACCTTGGGTGATGGATAAATGGGGATCATTAAATGCTTTGAAATAGAAAATGATTAGCATTGGGCAGTTTTATGTCTGTAATACCCCAAATGAGATTTTCTTCTTTGGTGAATTTATTTTATCTCTTTGTTGTTCTAAACCATAATCTGAAAATTAATTGCTGTTATCTTTTTGTGAAAGATTTGGGAGTGACATTGTCCCTTGGCAGCAGGAACTGGTTCCTCCCCATCCAGAAAACTTAGAAAAGGCTTGGAGGTAGGGTCAAATAATTATCCCATGTATGTGAATTTCACAAAGAAAAATTGCAGACTAAATACAAACTAAAGTACTATAAGTTTATCATGTTATAAAAAGAAGCTGCCATGTTCCACACTGATTGTTCATAGTGGTTTCTTGTGAAAACAGTGTTTTAAAACTTAATAAGCTTGGTGGCTTTGTATTTCATATGTATATAAAGTATAATATGTACACAGATACAAAAGTGTCTGTGTAAGGAATGAACAGGTTACATGAAGAATTGAAAACTGCTTCAGATACAACTGGAATGTCAGAGCTAAGCAACAGAATCTTTCCCACATGCTTTGGAAAAAATCCCAGGTTTCTGTTTGTGGAGTCACACCTTCTGTGTTCTCATTATACCTCTGGTTTCATTTCTGTTTCTGTAAGTTCTACTATGTTAATATTTTTCCACATAAAATTAGGAGAGAGTTCTTTCCTCTTTATGCTTTGTATCTTACTTTAAAAACTAGTTTGCCATGCTGACAATACAGAAACCAAAACAAATAATTTGTTATATAACCTGGTTTTGCTCTGTTATTTTCAAAAATTTTAGACTCCAGTGCAGTGTTATTTAAGATACTTAGTTCTCTTTATTGCATTGAGCAGAAACAAGCTCTTGTTTCTTCTTTCTTTGGACTGTAAATGTCTTGGTTTAGGTGGGTGTTGAGCTTGGAGTGCAAGGGCAGTAGGAATTTCATGAGTGCACTCAGAAGAGCTGTGGAAGTTGACTTCAGAGACAAAGGTAAACACAAATCCCAGGGACTCTACCTGCTGACCACTGGAATACCTGATCAGGAAACAGTGAGTGTCTTCATAGGCAACTTTTCTCTAAGTTCCTATCCAAATTAATACCAACTTTATTTTTCTCTTTTTTTCCCCCTTATGGCCAGTCATCACAGTTCATTGGCAGAATATTCCTCCTTTACATACCTAAGGTAGCACAACTGTCAGGATCCCAAACTTCCATTTCTTCAATTGTAAATCATGTGTTGGAGGTAGCAATTATTAATTATGTCTGAATTTTAGAAAATTCAATACATGCTTTTAGGATTATTTTCCCACTCCAGCTCTGGACATCATTTCACTTCAGATTTCTGAATTTGAACAAGCTGATTTTTTTTTTAATTTATCATTTCTGTCCAACTCATGGGAACAAAGACACAAAGAATTTTCCAGTGGGACTCCATAGCACTCTGTGTAGACACAGCTCCTGTTTTTATCTCACTAATCCCTTGCTTGAATCCATGTTTGTGGTGAATGTGCTCCATGGCCATTAAGCTGCACGCACAACCTCGAGTTTCTACATCTGTGCAGTGAGGTATCTCCTGCTTTTGTTACCAAACCTTTAGAAATTCTGGGCAGACCTAAGAAATCATTAAAGCCCATATGGCTGACAAGAAAATGAGGGACAAAGGGAGTTTCATCCCTGCTTTGCTTCAGTGCACAGCTGAACTGATGTCCACAATCTCTGTCTTTGGTTCCCAAATTACCCAGTTTGGTACCCAAATTACTGCAGCTGTTGCTGTAGAGCTGCTGCCCCTGTGAGCAGCAGCAGTGACCACAGCTGTGGATCTGCATGGACTGAGGAGCTCTTGGCTGCTCAGGGTGGTTCCTGTGCTGACCTGCTCCAGCTGGGAGGATCTGTTCCTCCCTCAGCATCCAGTGGAGTGGGCAGAAGCTTGTCTGAGGTGGAGGCTGAACCCCTGATGTTTCTCTTTCCTGTCTTACAGCACACAATCAGTGCTTATGTGGCTGAGGCTTGCACAGGTTTTGATCTGCAGCTGCATGTGTGTCTGTTCAGTGGGACAGGGGGCACTGACTCCCCTGGCATTGTTCCACCCCGCTATGCCAGCCCAGCAGAAACTGCCAGTGCTCTCAAAGGCATTGTGCAGGCAGCTGGTGGGAGATTTCACTGGTTTGGAGAAGCAGGTATGAACAGAGGAAAGCCAGCACATACTTCTTTTTCATTATTGAAATAATATGCATTAATGCTTTTTTACTCCCAAACCAAGTCATTTATTTTTTTTTAAGATATGCTGATGCTGTACTAGCACTGAGATATAAACACAGGTCATTGTTTTATTGAGACTTTCAGTCATATTTCAGAATATTATATATAATGCAGCCTTAATGAAGGAATTTGTTTTTCAATTCACTGTTTTCTGTTAGCCTTTTTTAAAGATGCTTTAAAATATAGTTACTGATATGTCCAGATGATCAGGCTTTCAGGAAAAACAGGTTTTTTTGATTCTCTGCTTTGATATTTAGCATGTTGTACAAATTGTTGTATGTTTTGAAAAATGCTTATTTTGTACACTTAAAAAAGTGCTAATTAGCATCCATTTGATTATCAGGTATTTTTGAAAGTGATGATATTACCAGTATTATATCTGAAATAGAAAAAGCAAAGAGCTACTCCCAAAAGGTATGAATTACATATTTCTTTCTTAAAAAAATTCAAGAGTGTTAGTTCAGCTTACAAGTCAGATTGAACAAAACTCTTTTATGATGGGCAGGAATGTTCTAGAGTGTGAGAGTAGTGACCACAGAATAAATAAGGACTAGAAAGCAGTTGCACAATAACACTGCAATGACTGGTGTTGGAGTAGCCATGATTCCATACCAAATACAAGTTTACAGTTCAAGTGATTCTCCTTTTTGTTGCCAATCCTGGGATGAATTCCTTTCAAGTAAATTAATTCTTCATTAAAATTCTTCATATAAACTTACCTGCTTATAAGTCCCATTGTAGAGAGGGTTTGTCATTAGCACAATGGCTTTGTCAATCCTGAAAGAGTTATTTTCTCAAGACTGTATCTCACCATATTCCATCCACATGACTTTTTTCCAAAGATATCAAACAGAATAACTGAGACAATATACTGCCTGGCAGTGTGGTGGCTGTTTCCTCTAAAAGTGTGAATAGAAAGAGATCTGCAGCAAGAGCCTTGTCCAGAGGGCTGAGTACCCTGTTGAATGCAGGTCTGAGTCACTGAAGGTGGACTTTATTAAAAGAAGAGCTGGTAGTGATTCAATGACACCTTAAAATACATTGTTAGCATTTAGCAGTTGCATATACTTGGTTCAACATCTTCCAATTTGTCCCAGCCTTGGTCTGTATCACTGCTGCCTTTTGGTTTAATCAGTTTGCCCTGAGCAGGGTTTCCATGCAGAGTGTTTGACCAAGCACAGCATAAAAGGGTTTCTGTTCAGTTAGAGCTGTTAAGTCTGGTCAGATAGAAATACAAAATATCTGTCTTTGAAATGTCATTTCCCTAAATTCCATGTATATGAAATATGAAGCAATATGAAATATGAATAAATATTAAATGTGGATTTCCATTTCAGTGTGCATTCCTAGTGGAGTCCTTAAAGCAACGCTCAGTCCATCAGTGTGTGAAACCCCTCACACCAGGAGGACACTCAAATGTGCTTATGAGGAACAAGGGGGAGAAAAAGCAGAAGGTGTCATCTCCCAAACCCACAGCTGTGAGTCTGGCTAGAATGGTTTGAAATGGTCCCATTTTTAATATGTTCTTTGTTAATTAAAGATCCTGCTTAGCAATTGGATGTTCCTCTTGGTGAGAGAAGTGCTCAGCTGAAAATTTGAAGAAATAAGAGTAGCACTGTGATAGTACTTTGAAACTATGTTTGCATTCAAAATGCTACATATACCAAAAAGTGCATCATACTAAGCAATTAATTATAATGGAACTACACTGTAGTGTCAAAAGGTGTCTAAAGAATCCTTCCTCTCACCTTAAAAAATAATGTTTAATCAGAGCAAAGGCAAAGCAGAAATGTGCTTTACCAAATTACATCCATTTTGCAAGTCTTTCCAGAAGGTACTGAATATTATGATGTTCTGCTCATTTACAGATGAGGCAGCTGCAGCTCAGTAGCACATCTTTAGCCTCACAGAGAACCCAGCATAAAACAAGAACAGGATTCAGGATTTGTTTTCCTGCCTGCTGTTCTTATTTCCATGGAGCTGCACTACTGAATCCCTTGGGATTTTGCTAGTGTTTGTTCATTTTGACTGTTCATACATTTGTTTTGAGTAGGTGTGCACATCTGTAATATGCATAAAGGGCCAGTGCTTGCTGGAACTCTCAGTTCTCATCTTTGAATTTGGAATGGCAATGTAGGTGTGGGAATGTAGGAAATGGGAATGTAGGTGTGGGAATGTTGCAAAGGTTTCATAGGTCTTCCAGGCTGTTTTATCAAAAGTGACATGTTCTCAACATCTCTTCACAAATGCAGGAGAAACTAATTACTCAGAGATGACAATGCAGCACAGTTTTGCAAGGATTCAGCTTTTAGAAAATGAGTATGGGCTTGTTTGTAGATGTTTGGTGATATTTATAGTAGAGCTGTATATTAAATTAGATGTCAGTTGCTTGAAGGCTCAATGTCACAAGTCTTATCCTACAGCAGGGTTAAACAGGGGTTTCTGTTGTTCAGCAGACTGCTCAACCCCAAGAGGAATAAACCAAACCCAAAGGAGAAATTATTGGTGTCAATAGTAGATTTTCAATAGTTGGTAAAATGCTGAGGAAGATACTCAGTACTGTATTCTATAAAGCAAGGCTATTACCATACTAGACTGCTCCTTCAGGTGGCAAAAATGGTCCAAACTTCTCTCCCTGTAAATGTTAGTCTTCAGGTTTATGGTAGCAAATGATATTGGCAAGCTAATTAAAATACAGCAATCAGTTACTTAACCCAGCAAGAAACTGCAAATTAATGTGTTGTCATGGCAGTCTGTGGATTTGTCAAAGCCAGAGTAAAGCAGGAATTCAAGAATAAAGAAACATAGTTCCAGGTTAGAATCATGCAGTTAGGATTCAGCTGAAACACATTTTACTTTTTTTTTGTTTTTTGTGTTATTAAAGGTACTGAAGGATATTAAAGACAACCATGGTGCAGAGAGAAATCCTCCTGTAAGAGCAGTGGCATGGCGTCCTCCTAGTGCCAGAGCAGGAATTCCAGCAGGTCTGTAGAGATTAGGGGATTGTTTGTCTTCAGTGGCCTTTGGGTTTTGCTTAAAAAAGAGTATTTAAATTAAGATTTTAGAAACACCTGAAATTGTCATCTTTAATCAGATTTATAGGAACCATCATGTTTTGGAATTCCTTTGGGATGAGAAATTGATCTCATTTGCTTCTACACTGTGCAAGGAAGGAGCTCTGCACAGCTGTGCAATGATTTCCAGGTCCTGGGATTGCATACCTGCCCTTTATCAGGAAATGTCAAATGTGTCTGATGGAAAGTAGAACCCCATTGTGCTCCATACCTGAAGCCATAAGGCTCAGCAGTTCAGACATTTATTATGATATTAGTTCAATGTATACATTACCATGAAATCTATTAGATCCCATTTTAATTTACATGCTGCTCCACTTGATTTATTTATGATCTAGTAATGAAGAAGTTAAACACCAATCTCAGGTTGTCTGAAGTGCTAACTCTTCCAACTGCTCCTGGTGTATGAAAAGCTCTTAAACTTCCAGTTCCTGATGATCTCTTAGAGTTCAATTAACTTTCCTCCATTAAAAAAAAATCCTGTGTTTTTTCTTTGTATCATCTCTAACATTTGCAATTTTTTTTTTCTTTACATTAAATTTGAGTCTTCAAATCTACTGATGTTGATATGTAGCAGTGTTTACAAATCTGGATTCATATTTGTAAACTGAGATGTTCTGTACCAAGTTAACTCATTTCTCCAACAAATATTAATCTTGTTCAAACCCCGATTTTTTTTCAAAATAACACCTGTGACATTCTTCCTGATGGTAATTTCTATATTTGTAAAGGTTTCATTTCTATGAAAGCCTCTCAAGTAGTGCTGTAATATGATTTTTCTTAATCAGTGTAAAAAAAAATTGAGTATTTATAACTGTAGTAATAGAAATATATGAAGAGAAGAACAGGATTGAGCTCTCATGTAAGAGTTTTATCCAGCTGAGCTAAATTAATGAGGTTTTTTATCTAAAATTTACTTGTAGCACAAACTGTAAAAGAATGGCCTCAAACTGAGAAAAAAGGAAAGCACAAACCCAGGAAGCAGGCAGAGCTTTCTATGTCTGTATTTTACATTGAAGAAGGAAGAAATGTGGGTATGTGTTATCAGGATGGGTGAATCCCTTTTCTTATCAGCACTTGTATAATAAAAGTGTCAGGATGATAAGTCACTGATAACCAGTGTGCTTTGAAAAGTGAGTGGGAGAGACTTTCACTGACAAATAGTGGTAAAGATGTTTAGTTTGGGTGCAGGTGGGTGGCACTTTTTGCCTGTTTTTTAATTGGGTTTTTCTTTTGTAAAGTCCCTTGGGATCTTTTGGTCAAAGGTGCTCCAAAAGAAAAGCACTGTGAAGATGGTTTAGTTGATTACAGAAGATTTGGTTCAGAGTTTTTTTGAAGGTGACAATTTTTTTAAATAAGTGATTTTTTAGGTACTTTGTTCATTTCTTAAATAGGTACAATATATCAGAGGTGCCCAAAGGCAGTGTGTGTAAGAAAATCTGTTTGCTCTGTCACATTGCCAGAGGAAGAGGAAATCTGTTCAAGCAAAGAGGTATTTTTCTCCTCACTAATAAATTGCCATTTTGGAATTATCCATCTGAATTACTGTAAATGCTCATTGTGATTCTGTACAATGTAATTACTTAAACTGTTCCAATATTTGCCAACAATCAATTGCTCTATTTGTTTGTCTTACAAGTGGCTGACCAAGTACAGTATTAAAAAGCTTAAACTGGATTTGCCCAGACTGATGCTTGCTTGTACCCACCAGAAGAAAATTGTGGAGTGTCTGCACAAGAAAATACCAGCAAAATACTGTTCTATCTTCCCCAGTGCAGAAATCAATGTAGGTTTTTGCAGATGTGAGGTACCTGCATTATTGAAAGGCTTTGTATTTGTTCAGTGAATGTTGATTGATGTTCTCTCCATTCTTCCCTGTTCTTTCTAAATCATACTTCCACTAGCAAGCTAGAGAAGATCTTTTATTCACCACAAAAACCATTTAGCATGTTTGAAATCCAAACTGTGTGTTCTTTAGAATATGTAGCACCTCCTCTGCTCATACAGTATGAAGTAAAACTTTCCAAAATCATGTTTGAGTTGAAACTGGGAAAATTTTGGATCTTGATTCAGTTTGTGTAATGATGGGAGAGAAGCACAGAAAGTTAAGAGCAAGCAACAGTCACAGGATTGTTCTTACCATATTTCATAGATGTAAAGACAAAAATCTCCCTGATGTCCAATGCCAACATTGCATATATAGCAGCTGAGCTCAGATTTCCTGAAGTAAGATGCTCTTGTACAAACTGAATTTTTCCAGGGGGTTGTGAAACATCTGCAGTTTCACCCTAAGGAACTGGAAAGCTACAGAGAGCAGCTGGAGAATGTTCTGCAGCGTTACCTCCAGAGAGTGCAGTGGCTGCTCTCAGGTACCTGTGACACCCTGGCTTTCTGTACCTCAATGTACAAAAACATTCTTGTCTGATATTTCTGACAGAATAAATAAAAATCTCCAGAGTGAATTAGGAATTAACCTCCAAAGGGAATAAGGATTCTGTGTCTTGCAATTCTTTGAAAGTTTAAAACTTATTATTGTGAATGCAAGAGAATTCAGCATCTGTGCAGCTGATAAACATCTCAGTTGCTAACAAATCATTCAGTTTTGGTCTTTGTGTGTTTGTGAATACAGAGCAGAAGCTTTCTATCAACAGGATATATACAGTAACATATACAAGCAAAATCAGCTTTTCTGCATGTTTTGCTAAGAACAAGCCCTGCTTGGAAGTTCAGCATCACTACTGGTGAAGACTCTTGATCTCTCTGCTCATAAAAAGCTTTTTAGGAAACAGTTTAATTTTTTGCTGGTTTGTAAAGGAGCTACAAATTATTTAATGCAAGTTGCTACAATCAGCTAGTAATTAATGCTTGATATTGCTAGTTTTGAAATGGTCAAAGATTTTTCTATTGTTAACCTTTTAACTACCTAATTGCCACATAGATTAGACTTAATTATGTAGAAATGTGCCCAGAATTGCCTCTAAAGACTGAAAATTTACATTATGCTCAATAAAATAAGGCTATGTAATAACTCTTAATTAGTTTTAATGTTCTGGCCCAGGAAGTAGAAGATTGTTTGGTACCATTTTAGAAGCCAATGTCTGTGTTTTGATTGATACATCTGGTTCCATGGGCCCATATTTGCCATCTGTCACAAAAGAACTTACCTCCCTTATCTGGGAACAGCTGAGAAAAAATGAAGTCAGGTATGGTGAATTGCTGATAAAAACTGAAATCTGCACTCATTATTATGTAATCACATTGCTTCTTAATTACAGTAGTAACATAATTTGAGTAATTACTGCATGTTAGAGTATAATGTGCATGTGACAAGAACTGCTTTTTCTGTTGCTTTTACCAGTCTTAGGTTCTAAACTCTCTAAGATCTGAGCCTCTGCTGCAGGCTGGTGTTGTTTATCCTTTTAGGCTCAGCATAGATTTTCTCTTTATGCAAAGTAAGAGATGTTTTTTGACTCTTCCAAGGTTGAACATTTTAATGCAACATGAGGCTTTTTGTTAGAGTTTGGTTTGGTTTTTTTACTGTTGTGTTTGGTTTTTTTAAATTTTTTATTTATTTACTAATTTCAAAACTGGCTTATCCAAAATGACTCATGGTATTGGTTCAATTTTGTGGGTCCTCTTTCTCCTCAGGTTTAACCTGCTGAGATTTGCAGAAAATACAGAGAGTTGGAGAGAGTTTCTTGTAGAGGCAACTGATGAAAGCTGCCATGCTGCTGTGCAGTGGGCTGCCACATGCCATGCTCATGGGAACTCCTGCATCCTTGCAGCTTTACAGGTTGGTGTGCACAGCTTGGAGAACACATCCTGTCTTGTGGTGGTCAAACAATTCCACCTGACTGGTGACATTCTGGGAAAATTATTATGTTAAATTGTACAACATCTTTACATGCACGTCACTTAACAGTTTAGAAATGAAGTCACTGTATCTGGCCCCAGGGCTAATAGTCAAATTCATTGATCATATTAAGGTGGTTTTTTTTAAGAAAAGTCAAATATCAATAGTTTTGTTAATATTTGTGTTCAAAGAATACTGGAGGGGGAAAATAGCCAGTTGCTCAAACTGTTTATGTACAACTGTGGCTGTGATATGTTGCTCTGACCCAAACAGGATTTTAAATAAGCAGTGTCTGTTGGAATCTCATGGGTTTTAAGTACAATCAGTAAAAGGGGAAGAAATTTTTCTCCTATAAAAATTCTCAGTGTAGATACTAGTAATAATAACTTAAACAGAACTTGAAATTCTACAAGATTTAAAATCTGAATCAAAAAATAAATGTTGCCTTTAATGACTGATTCTTCTTCCAGACATCCTTGCACAATTTCTATATAAATGTTATGGCATTCATCATGAATGACAATCTCTATATAAATGTTATGGCATTCATCATGAATTGAAGTCCAGTAGAGCTGCAAGGCATGTGTGTAGTACAATGAATCAACTTCTGTAGCAAATTTTCACAATATTCATTCAAGTCCTAGTGAGCCTGATTTTCAGACATTAAAAAACTTTAACTCCCCTAAAATATGATGTCAAAATCTTTGTTAGTAAATCTCCAAAACCAGTTCATTTTCTTATTTTGATGAGTCAGTTTTTGGTAATGCCCTGCTTATAAATATGTTGTCTTATGCTACAAATTATCTACCTAAATTTTCAAATTTATATCCTTGATCTCCTTCCCTAATGAGTGAAAATGAAAAGGCAAAACTAAGTTGTTTAATGATGTGACAAATACAAAACTACCTTAATCATTGGAATGGTGTTTTTGTTCTGAAGTATAACCTTTCATATAAATGTACAAATTATTTAAGCATATTTTCTGCTTTCCAGAAGGCTCTCAGTTTCCAAGGTGTAGAGGCACTGTATCTATTGACTGATGGAAAACCAGACACCAGCTGCAGTCTGATTTTGAAAGAAATTGAAAGATTGAGAAAGAAACAAGATATTAAAATCCACACCATTTGTTTTAGCTGTGCAGACAGGTATATGATACTTTTGCAAGAGCAAAAAAACCCCAAAATCTTTTAAAATGACTATTTCATTGTCAGAACTCTGTGCCACCAAGGTGGCAATGGGGAAAGTTGTTGTGACACAGGGAATTACCACACAGCCAACATTTCATACAGACATTTATAATCATATC
Source organism: Erithacus rubecula (assembly GCF_903797595.1). Taxonomy (NCBI): domain Eukaryota; kingdom Metazoa; phylum Chordata; class Aves; order Passeriformes; family Muscicapidae; genus Erithacus; species Erithacus rubecula. The sequence goes on from NC_136669.1 coordinate 1,888,415, forward strand.
CTCCAATCCATTTGGTTTGATGTCATATTTTTTTTTGAGGAGTTCTGAGAAATTCTTTTGCTGTTGCTTTTGGAAAATAATTTTCACAAGTACCTTTCTACTCTGTGCTAACAGAGGAGCTGTTGAATTCCTGAAGAAACTTGCTTCCCAAACAGGAGGGCGCTTCCACTGCAGCTCTGCAGGTGAAGATGGACAATTAGCAGCACACAGAATATTGACAGAGGGCCTGGATGATGAAGATGTATGTTAAATAAATCAGTTGGTTTTGTTTCATTGCAATTTAGTTCTTCATCAGTAGAGAAACTTCATTTAAAAAAGTAAAACAATGAGAAAAAAGAATACAGAACTTCTAAGGTATTTAATATTGAAATCAGAAAGAGAAATCTTGGTGTGTGTTTTTGCCTTGGTGCTAACTGCCTTGGTGAGGTGCCCAAGCCCATGAATCAATACTCAGTGCAAAGAGAAAGAGAAGTAAAAAATACATCATATGTCTGCATGTGATTTTTAAGCTAACTTCAGCTTTAACTATCTTCTTATCTTTGCCATCTTGTGTTTCATTTAATTGTAAAATCCTTACGTGCTGCTTAGCAAATGAGATCTCAGGCAGAAAAAACAGCAGAAAAATGTTACTGAACAGAACCCTGTTCAATCTAGGCTTGCTCTGCTCTCCCCTTGTGAGACCAAGAACTCTGCAAGAAGGGAAAGTTAGAGCTTAGGATCAGTTAATTCACTTGGTGAAACAGAAAATAATAAATATGTGCAAGTTAAACATTTCAACTATGTTTTCAGAATCCAGTTTTCCCTTACTTTGAAGGAGATGATTTAAAGAAACTTACTCAAGAAGTAGCAAAAGCTAGAAGTTTCTTAAAGCAGGCAAAATCTTTGAGGTGAGTATTTTATAAAGAATCTTTGTATTTATTATTTCATGGAATGAAGACAACAATATTTGACTCCCAGTGTCTGTTATATTTAAAAAAATAGACCTGGAGAATAATTTAGGAGTGAAGGATAGTTAAATTGTATTGATCTTTATGTTTCTTCATTGTTATCCTACCTAACTGCCAGTCCAGAACCAGAAAGCACCAATTCAATAGGAATAGCAGGCAAAAGTACCTGCAAAGAGTTTTCAAATGCATTTATAGCTCCTCAGTGAAAAGTCACCCAAGGACAGGGCTAAACAGGTGTTCTGTACCTCTGTGAAAAACTGCTGTAATTCTTTGGGGCTTGTTTTTCTTTCAAACAGGTTATTGCTTGAAAATTGGAACAGAAACCAAAAAGACAACTGTGTTTTTCAAAAAAGTGTTCAGGTAAACAGTCACCACATTTACATCACAGTTTATGTATAGTTCATGTATTTCAGTAGAAAGGTAATATTTTATTAACTGTATTCATTTCTAGAAGAGACTTTTTTCCAAAGCTGGAAACATTTGTAGTGATTTTAGTTGTTAGCTGAGAATAGTCCTCATTAAAAACCCATATGACCAAATAACAGCTAAAAAAGAACTGTTTGGGGTGAAAAGAGCAAGGCAGATGTGTATTTGTAGGTATTAATGATCTAGCAAGCAGTTAAGCACATTAAAAGGTTAGAACCAGATGTAATGGCTGTAATAATAATTGCTGCATGGGCTGCATGATTCATCTGTTAAATGAGCAAGGCTGACTGAAAAAAAGACCCCACTAATAGCAAAGACATCCTCAGAAACATGGGATGACTGAAAAAAGACCCCACTAATAGCAAAGACATCCTCAGAAACATGGGATGACTGAAAAAAGACCCCACTAATAGCAAAGACATCCTCAGAAACATGGGATGACTGAAAAAAGACCCCACTAATAGCAAAGACTTCCTCAGAAACAAGGGACTGTCATTGCAGAGGCAGCTGAGCAAACTGAACCTCTCACAGAGCCAACCTGCTGCTTTAAACTGGCAAAGTAAAAACACAGGAAAAGAGAAATTGCTGGGTGGAAATATTTTCTCAGGCTTAAACAAGACAGAAGGATTTGTCACAGAGCTGTGTGAGGAAAAACAATGGATGCACAGACAACTGCAGAGTTGGACTAGAGAGCACTGGCCTGCTAAGATATTCATCAGGAAATTGGGTAAGGCAGATACACAGCAAGACAGGGTTTTTTAAAATCCTTATTTCTGTAGATGTGGTTTATATTTTCAAAAATATTGCTCAGTCATTCAAATAGGAGTTAAAAAAATCCAATCCAACCTGCTGGTTAAGAATGCCTGGTTCATAGAGAGTGGAAAGTGGAGCCTGGTGTGCAGGAGTGTGTGTCAGAGTATGTCTGAGTCTGCACAATCCAGCATTTAAGGGCTCATCACTCAAGAGAGGTGCTTGGAGAGGGAGCAGATACAAAACTACCCTGGAGGAGCAAGGGAGTTGCTGCAGGCAGGCAGAGATAAAGGCTGGTGTTCCACAAGTGTCTCTGTATCCCAGTGTTCCAAGGAAATCTGTGTTGCTGGTGAAGTGGCTAGGAAGGCATTTCTGTTAAAATCTCCAGAAAGTGAATAGCACTGTAGTCCATGAAACATGTAAGGAAACTTGATTATTTTCAGTTGTATTGGTTTTCCATGACTGTTTTGTCAATGGTGACACTGAGCCCATGCATTTTCTATATTTTGAGTTGTATTTTAAAAAGTATTCATATGTTTCACTTGTAGGATTAAATTTTAGATGAAGAAAAGATGCTGAAGAGTTTGGAATCATACCATCATAACCTGCATCTTTTCAAAGTGTGCTCACACCTTCCAGCTTCAAGCAGATTTATTTTCTTTGTTGTCACAGCTGCTGGCAAGACAAGAAGTTGCAGATGATAAGTGCTGCACTGACTCCACTTGCAGAATTTTGCAAAGTAAATCAAGCCCTGAACTCTACAAAGTTTAAATATAATAAACTTCATAAATATGATAAAGAGGATAGTTTTCAATATAGCTTATACAAATTTTAAAAGTGTATGTGTCAGTAATTGTACAGGGTCACAACTTTTGTTTCTCTTTTACTGCATCATATTAATCATTTCTTTAATTAGTTGCTGGTATGTCTAAATTGCCTTTTTTATCTGTTGGTTTGAGAATTCTTTACAGGTGCTTATTATCCCTGACAGATGAGACAGCTGTGATGTTAGGAAGATAATTCTTTATGCCAGTTTTGCATAGAAAGTTCAATAAATAACCTTAGTACAGAAAGCAAAGCTTGTAATTCATGTTTTTGCACAGAGATGTTTTGCTAATAATTATTTTTCGTGCTGGCAGTAAGGAAAGATGTAGAGATGATGATTCAGAAATGATAAAACATGCAAGAAAGTAATGCTGATGTAGCCTGGTTGTGTTTGTGTAACCAGGCACTGCCTATTGCTGAGCAATTCTGTTCTTACATATTTCCTGTCTAGAAAGATTAAAAATATGTTTGCCACTATCAGTTGATTTGTGAAATATACTTGATTTTTACTGATTTCTTTAATGACAACTCACTAGTATTTTTTAGATGTTCACTGTTATCTTTTACAAGAAATTCATCTCAGGTGTTTAATATATGTAATATAATAAAAATAGATTCATACTTCAAAATTAAGATACTTGATCTGCATTTATTCAGGAGCTATTTGCATCCTGAGTGCCACTGGATAAGCTGTGATGGGGGATTGTCTCTTCTGTCCCTTTATCTCTTTTCTCTCTATAAAGAATTAAAAATTACTTCTATTATGAATGTATCTATTTAGTGTTGTATGCTTTGAACAGGGTGACTCTTGCCTTCCATGTTAGTGCCAGCCTTTACTAGAATGCTGCAGTTAAACTGGTGCTTTGTGCTGTGATTTTATTTGAGGATGTGTGTAACTGCTGAAATGATTTGATATGAAAATGTTAATTGTAAATTAATAGGATTAGTTACATTTCTGTTTGGGGTATAGGTGATAATCACTGATAAAATGAGGATTTGTACTAACAGAAATGTTAAAACTGTAAATCCAGGTAGAAAGGATGACTTTCTGTATTGCCAAAAAACAGTTTCTTATTTGTTCCTTGGAGGATTTAAGAAATGTCACAGTACTGTAGCACAGATTCTTATAGTCCTATAAAAGACTTTAAAAGAACTTAAAAAGAAACACACTTCTGCAGGTGTGTCAAAGGGTATCAGAGGCTTTTTGCAAAGATCATAATGAACATGCTGGATTTTGCAAATGTGGACAAGCATCATAATATTTCAGTCTGTTGTGTTAGACTGCAGTTGTCAAAGCTCTATTTAGAGCCTTTTCCCCCTGTACAATATTTGGTGTTCAGAGGTTTTACTCTACCAAACAATTGCATTACCCAGTGTCTCCATTGGCTGATTGTCAGTGGATCTGGAACCCAAAATTTGGGGCAGCCTACGTCAGTGCTCCTCACTGAGCTGTTTGTTTTGGCCTGGGCTGGGCCTTTGTTTCTGTGGTTTCTCTGTTTCTCCTGAGCATGACCTCACACTCCAGTAGGTGTTGGGAACTCAGGAACCTTCTCTTTGCTGGGGCTGTGAGCTAAGGGCTTCTAAGCCTCCTGTTGAAGAAAATGCAGTGAAAAGTAAGGAGCAGATGTTGCTGTTAGAATCTGTGTAAGCACAGAGGCTGTAAAACAGTCAGGTGTTTCAGTACTGAGCCTTTACACCCATCCAAGTTCTCTTTTTTCTTACCCTGTGCAGCCAAAGCCTTGTGCCCTCGCAGGCTGGTCAAGCCTCCTCTGAGCAGCTCCTTCCTTTGAAATAGAGATTCCATCTCTTTACTGCCTACCTGGAAACTCCCACCCTCCCTGCTCCCTTCAGGCTGCTCAGGCAGAAGGTGTTTTCAGGAGATGCCTCAGTGGGGAGGACCTGAGGAATGCTCAGTGAATGACTTCAGTGTCCATCTGTCAGCTCTGTGTCATCTGCTTTCCTGCTTTGTGCTTGCTGGAACGCAACCCACTGTGTTCAAGACATAATAAAAGAGGAGTTTTGTAACTGACCAAAGGCATGCTTTTCTGCCAGCTTGTTTGTAAGTCATGTCATTGCTGTGACTCACTGAATATGCTGATTTGTGTGCAATGAATTCAAGACAAAAGGCTGAACTAGTTGCTGTCCCCACGTGTGTGTGCAACCCCCTTCAGGACAGTGCTGCTTTCACAGCAGGAGTGAACTTCATGTGCAGCAGCTCATGTGCTGCCAAAATTCCCAGTTTGCAGCTGCTGGGCTAGGTTTAACTGGTGCAGGAGTTCAGAACTCTTAGCAGTTCAGGAACTCCTTCATTTCATTCATGGTTCAGTCACAGCTGCTTCAGGGGCCAGCTTGGCATAGGAACAATTCCTGAATTTGAGTCACCCCCAGCAGTTCATGCTGCTGCAAAGGAAGGTAATGGCAATGTGTGTTGTGTCCTCTAGAATTCTGTTCACTTGGAATTTCTCTGTGCCTTCTAAGAATGTGGCTACTGTTAGCATGTATCTAGATTTGCAACTACAAACTTCCAAGACTTCAGGCATTCAAACATGTTAATACAACTAAATCACTGGGATTTTCATAGAATCACTTTAATGTATCTAAATCAAATGTTTATCAGATATATATTTCATTCCATTGAACTTTGCTCCTTTGTGAAACCATCTCAAACAGATGTTTATGAGATGTTTGCTTGCTGATTAGTTTAAATAAATAAATAAGTAATAGGAAGAGAGGGGAAGAAGGGAAAACACAATTCCAGAAAATTGCCAGTATCAGAAAATACTCTTTTCCTTCCCTGTCTCTGTTACAAAAATGATAATTTAGGTTTGAGGTAGTGAATATGCTGGCAGAAGTAATTTATAAGGAGTCTGATAATCTCTGACTCATATCATGTGAGACTTCTTCAGTTAGAATCTTAAATTCTAAATTCTCCCCAGAATTTGGTAAGTAGTTCAGGCAGATTTCATAAACCACAAGTTTATATCCTTTCAGTGACATGGGCTGCCTCTCTCACCCTGGCCACTCCTAACTTGGTACCAAGGCTTTTCTAAATAGAGTAAAAGCTAGCAAATAACAAACCTGTAGGAATTGCTGTTATAATTTCTTTCAAACTTGCATTTGTATAGTTTTTTCAACACTTTTGTTTTCTCTGTGATTCCCATGTGTAGCAAGCCAAGCTGTGATCCCTGCTAGTTGTATAGAAAAGTGTCTTTATTCAATACAAATAACACAGTATTTTTATTTAGGATGCATTTGTATTACTTCCTTTCAAATATTGCATAAACTGTCCTCGTCTTTAACAAGACCCAAGGGCTGATGCAGGGATGTTTGTTGCTGCTGTGAGAAGTTGCTTTGTTTCTTCCTGTAATTCCATCCTGACTTGGCAATGCAGGCTCAGAGTTATCATTTCATTTGACCTGTAAATCAATCTGTGTAACATGCAAAGTAACCACGAATGCAAAGGAAATGAGAACAAAGTCATTTGAAAAGCATTTTATGGGGCACGTTCTAAGGGTCTATTTATGTGTGTGTTATTCCTTCCATAAGGAAACAGTGAAATATGCAGAACTGTAACAAAATACACAAAGAAACAGGAAAAAGGAAGGATAGAGTGAGAATATTTATGTATGTTAATGAAGAATTGAGGGATTTAAGAAGAACCTGATCTCTTAGCTTTGCAGAGAGGAATAAGGATCTGCATCTTCCTTTCCCTTCTGGCCTGGACTTAGGGCATGACAAGGGTAAGTTGCTTTGCCTCTCTGTCCTACTCCTCTAACTTAGCAAGGAATGTGAAGAATGTTGTTATCATATCTTATATTGCATTTGCATATTGTTGTGTCAATATTGTATTGGTAAATTTTTTTAAGAATGACTTCATGCCTTAGAAATGTTTGATATCTACCAATGTTTAGCATTGGGTTATACGAAAAATATTCTGAAGTTTTGTTTCCCAAATTCAGATCCCATTATTTATTTTTTTGACTAAAAATTCTATGCCCAGCTAAAGATAATTAGAGGAGAGGTCTATTCTTTTTATCTTCTGTTAATGCTGGAAACCTGATTTAAATGCTTTTTAACATTTTCTGTCTTCTCTCACATAAAGGGTGAATATCTTACTGTTGTCACTTCCCTCCTCTCAGCTCTCTGTCATGTTAGACATCCTTGTTATGAAGGTGGTTGTTTTTGTAGGGACAAAGAGATAAGTTCCCTTAGTCAAAAGCACTTACAGCCCACAAGAGCTCTGCCCAGACTTCTCTGGGGCTGCAGAGGGATCAGTGCTCTGCCCCTGTCCAAACCAGTCCCACCACTCTGAGGTCACAGACTCTGCCAGTGCCTCTGATGGGGCATCTGCTTGTGAATAAATGCAACAGAAAGCTTGGACAACTCTGCTAATTTAGGGCTTAGATACAGAAATGTTTAATAAGTCAACTGAAGAGAGGGTATTTTTTGTATGGCTGGTATTTTAGTAAAACCCTATCCTTGAGCAGGTTTAAGAGAGGGCTCAGTGGGATTTTCTGCTATTCCTCTGCCCTTGGGCACTCCAGAACTCCCATCCTGCCTGTGACTCACCCCAAATATCTGACTGTCACCTTAACTCACACCTCTGTCCACACCTTCATGCTCTGGTTACTCTGCTAAAGGTCCTTTCTCAGTAGGATCTTCCACACTTGAAAACCATTTTTCAGGTTCCCCACAAGTGGAGCAGAGCTCCTGTTCTGTGGCCTGGGAGGGCAGAGCTGTGAAGGTGACAGGAGCCCTGAATGACCTGGTGTCCCACATCTGCCTCTGGGCCATGGTTTGAACCCCCTCTGGGCTCCAGCAGTGAGAGAAGCAGCACAGGGAGCAGGCTGTGTGTGCTGGGGACAGAGAGTGTCTTGTCTGTCTTTGCCAAATCCTCCTTACTCAATTCAGCCTTGGCTCTGGCAGCTTGTGATTTGAAATGAACTTGTGTAAGCTACTGGGTTCCTCTATGAAACAGTGCAATTGCATTTCATCATTGCTCTGCAGTCTGGATGTCATATTTTGATAAGCCAACACAGCATTTCAGAAATGTGGACCTACTCCTTGTAAATAAATGGACAAACTCCCTGACTCCTTCTGTTGTATTTAAAGTTATTTGCTACAAGTAATGGATGTTTTGTTTGTATGAATGGAGAAAAAGTAGAAAAAGGCAGTATACAGTGGAGATTCAAGATCAAAAGCAAGCTCCAATCCTAATGCAGCAGCTTTTCTCCTTGTAACTTTAGCTTCTGTTTATTTCAGAAATACTTAGCAGAAATGCATTGAATAAAATATGACTATCCCTCTTCACTGAAGGTAAGACAATAAGCATAACAGGAGAGGTAGAAAATACCAGTTCTGAAAACTCTTCTGAGGTGTCCCCTCCTTGCCAAGGTGGAAACCAAAAACAAGTTAAAATGCTCTTTAAAATGCTCTTAACATGTTAAATTTCACTGAAGAGTGGGGGATTGACATCCTTTGAATAAGTTGACAAGCTGTTTTGACTTGTGAGAGAGTTCTGCAATAGTTCAGGGATAGAATGGGTACTTTATTTCTTGCATTAAATGGTAAAAGCTGTGGACAGCTCAAAACAGACAGTTTGGTGTTCTTGGGGATTTACTGTGAGCTGAGCTTGTCCCTCACTCAGCAATCCAAGATTAATTTGACAGGTACAATATTCTGGTTCTGGTGATAGGGACTTTAGAACATACATGATATACAAAAATACATTTGCCTAGGTGTCAGTTTGAGTTCTTGTCAGCACATGAACATTAAATTACATTTAAATTGTAATTGGTTACCTATGAACTTGAGATATTTCTAACATGCAAACACTGAAAATTGTAGTAATTTATATTTAGATGTGGGAGTGTTTCTTTAGCATCTTAACTACTGTTTTGAGCCTTAATTTTAGACACACCCATTTAAAAATGTTGGCTTTGACTTCTCATTGTTTCATTTGCAAAAGCACACGTTTTAAAAGTGCTTTAAAATCTTGGGACAGAACACATATATCATTATTAATAATTTCATTAATTCATCATTCATTTTAAATGCATTATTTAACAGTACATCATCTTTTCCTGTTCTGTTGTGTACAAGGTATTTTAATACCTTCATTCATCTTGGAAGTCAGAGAACAACCCTTGTTCCTACAGTCAAGCCCCTCTGCAAATACAAAATTGGGTTGGGGATGGAGACAGAGAAGTCAGGATGAAAGTGCTGAGTTGCACAGCCAAACAGGATTTTTGTTTCTTCTCTAGTAGTTTATCTACAGAATGATGGTACCAATGGAATATTTGTGTTGTGTAGTGTCTGACACTTTTAGCAGGTAAGTGAGAGGTACCATCCTGTTAAGAATGCTCTGATGTGCAGAATTTAATTTTTTTTCCTGAAATGGAACGTAAATTATGTACAGATTAAGCCCTGCCCTTTTCTGGCTCCCAGCCAAGCAGCAGCTACGAAGCAGCAGGATCAGCAAAAGGCCTGAGCACAGCTGAACCTCTCTGATGCCCCTGAGTCACCAAGTGTCCAGCACAGAGACATCTCACCCTCCTACCTGCACAGCAAGGCCTGGAGAGCACTGACAGCAGGATCCTAACAAGGGTATTACTACTTCTTTAGCTGTTTTTAAAAACCTGATATGTTTGGCTGTAACTTTTTATGGGATGTAATTAGAACATTTCTGATGTTTGAAATGACAGTAGGAGAGCTAAGAGCAATTCACACTACATGTGCTGCATGAGATGTGGTTATGCCCATCATGCAACATGCATTAATAAATAAGTATAGCTCCTAAAAATTCAGAGAAAAAAGAAAGTTACTGATTCTGAAAATAAGCACTTTCAAAAAGAAAATTGCTTATGTTCAAAATTTGAATACAATTTTCTAAATCCATGAAGCAGATTAATATACTAATGTTACTAGTGCTTTTTAAGAAAGAGATTTCTAGAAAACTTTAAACTTTTTTATGCAACCTCCATTTTACTTAAACCCTAAGGAGATATTAATGACAAGTATTCAAATATATACCATTTCTCAAATGCCTTTTAGTAATATATGTGATAAGCTTGACTTTGTTTTTCCTTATAGCATATAAAAAGATTATTTTTCTCAGAACACAAGGCAAAAGAATTTTTTATGGGTTAAGAGTATGTATAGCATACTCTTGAGATACAAATTTATGTTTCCTGCCTGAACAGGACAGCATATTTGTTTTAGTATTACATTAGTTGTAATTTAATTTTGTTCTGAAACAATGTTTATTTTCCTAACTAGTAGGATAACATTAATTTGGCATTAATATATCAGAAGTTAATGAGTTGTCAAGGATAAAATGTTTGATTAAACCAAGTATTAAAAATGCCAACATAGCTGTTAAGGTTAGGCTCTAAAATCCTGTAATTTCTCTTCATTTATGTATAATATGAAGTCTAGGGATATGAAGAAAAGACTCAAATACATAGAAAACCTATCACCAAAATGATGAACTTATACATTCCAAACATACTAACACAATAGGACATTGTAATGTGAAATCAATTGACATTACCCCGAGCTGGGAGCATGATGCAGGAGTTCTCAGGAGGTTTTCTCTGTTGCAGCCGTGATGCTGGAGGGACCCAGGGAAGAGCTCCACAGCAGCCCCCCCTGTGAGAGCCCAGAGACTGAGCTGCTGGCTGCCAGGAGCAGCAGGACACTGGTGACAGGAGGTGGAGGTTACCTGGGCTACCATCTGGGGTGTGCCCTGGTGAGCTCTGGAGTTGCTGTTGTGCTGTTTGATGTTCGGAAACCTCAATGGGAAATTCCCAGCGGGGCGCATTTTTACAAGGTATGGAGGAGTTCTGTGTCTAATGTTCATTATCAAGGCTTCTCTTAAGGACTTTTGATTAAAACATTTATGGAAAAGCCTTTCAGGACAAGAAGAAGCTGTGGTAAAAGGTCCTGGCATGTATTAGTACCTGATTAAGGGATGGCAAGCAGGGTCCCAGTGATGCTCTGTTGAGAGGCCATTCAGCCCCCATGGAAACAGTGAACAGTGAGGGGACCAAGGTTCCTGCTCAGGAGAATTATTTCAGCTAAAAAGGTAAGAGCCAAGACAGGGCAATAAAAAGGATCACGAATGCAGAATAATGACTGAGAAAACTGGGATTTCCAGGCTGGGAAAGAGGTGAGGAGCAGGGGAGCTGCAGGGGCTGGGAGTGGCACTGCTCCCTTCCAGTGCAGGAAGAAGGGCCAGGAGGAGTGAGGAGCCACTTCAGCACAGAGTGATGTGGCTTTTCAGGTAAAAGGCATGCACAAAGCTCAAGAAAAAATTACCTTCACTGGACACTGCTGAATAGATAAATTAATTTGGACTTAAGAAATCATCTGAATGAAAATGCTTCAAGACTAGAAGAGCATTCTGGGGAAAAGCATCACATCTGCTTGCCCTGTTCACACTCTTCCTGCAGCACCCATTTATGAGCACTGCTTCTTTTTGATTTTAAATTACTGTGTCTGGAAAAGGGGTTTCCAGTATTTGACAGCTCACTGCCATGTGTGGAGGACACATTTCCCAGTACCTCTCACAGCTGCTTGTCTGACCCAGGATGTTTTTAAGTTCAATTTCATGAACAACTTTACAGAATATGGAAGAGGGATAAAGTATTATTGAGGAACCATTCAAATACCATGAGCTTGATTTTTTAATGCTATAAGTCCACATAACTTGATTTAAGTTTGTGGACTGATGGCAATTTACATCTTCTAAAGGGGACTCGAGATTTCTCAAATTATCTTCTAAAAACTTCTAGTGTTTTTTATAAATCAATTAAAAAAGAATAAATATTACAAAGTGTACGAGAGTTACATGGAAAACTAAACAGTGGAGTCCTGGTAAATGAATTAATAAGTGACTGAAGATGTTTGAGCCTTGAGCAGTGATTGGGAGATGGCTAATATTGTTTATATTGTTTATACTGGTTAGCTCCTGCAGCATTGCATTGAGGGTGGGGAGTGTAGCTGAATTGGTGAAATACTTCAGGAGAGGAGGCAACCTTAGGAGAAAACCTTGAGAGTTAAAGACTGATTAGATTAGCTTTTAATATTACCTTCAGTTGTTTCTTTTGGGATTATTTTATCAATTATGTAGCTATGTTAATGCAGTATCACCTGGTATATAAAAATGCAATATAATATTCTAACCCCATCACAGGATTTAATACTAGATACAGGTGTGCTCAGTGATACATGGAATTCCATAAATGTGATTACACTAATGTACACTAAAGTATTAAATACATACAGATTGTACTGAGTTTTTTACTCTTGTACAAAACTGCAATTTAAGTTGCCATACATTGCACCAAACAAGCCTTAGATGGATAAAAAGACATTTGTGAAGACAGCACAGATCACATCTCAAGGTACCAACAGAAACAGAGTTTTCTTATTAGGTGATTCCAAGGCAAAGAGCTGAACCCTTCCTGCTGTGATTTATTGTCCCTGGGGCTGGATTCTCCAGCCCTCCAGCACCTGCTGCTCCCATTCAAGTCAAACAAGTTTTGCCAGCCCGGAGGCTGCAGGACTAAGTGTGAAAATACGCATTATAATGAAGCCAGCAAGAGTCATCTTGGTTGTGCAACAAAATACTGGCAAAATTCCTGGTCATTGCTTTTTCCTTCCTGTCCATAATATTTTATTTAATTGTTGCTAAGTGCTGTGAAAAACAGACCAGAATACCTTTAGATTTTCCTTACTAGCCATAGTTAATACAGTTCTATAGGGAATGTAAGGAGCTCTCCCTGTCAAAAACCCATTTTTTTCTCATTTTACAGGGTGATGTGAGGGATTATGAAGCAGTGTTCAAAGCATGTGAAGGGGTTGACTGTGTTTTCCATGTAGCTGCATGTGGAATGTCGGGATTGGAACAAGCAAGTACCATTTTCCTAAAGTTTTCTTTGGTTATTTTGGAGAAGAAAAAGAATTGTCTGCACGTGACAAAGAATGTAATTTTACAATATTAATGCCAGACAGAAGTTGTTATAAAGGCTAAGTCATCCACACAGGAAATAAGGGAGGTATTCCTTAAATAATAAAGTCAAAGTGTGGGAGTAATGTGCTACAAAATATTCTGGGAAAATGAGATCACAGTTTTAAGATCCTGGATAAGAAGGTAAAGCCTTTTTCTCTGACCTGAAGAAGAGGGACAGCATCTCCAAAACTAAAACTGATGCATTTTCTTCTTGTGAGCTCAGTCAGGAGGAGACAGACCACAATCAATATGTTATGCTGAAGGACAGTGATAGCCACAGAAGGTGTTAGCAAAAAAGTCATGAAGCTACTGATTTATTTTAGTAACAGGACAGATTGCCACTGAAACAAGAACTTGTGAAAGCTTCCAGGGAGCATAAACCTGCCCACAGTTTTTGTTTCTATATCATGAATTATCTGGGGTGTGACAAAATATTGAAGTATTATTATTTCCTTTTAGATGCATTTCATCTTTCACTTTTCAACTGTCTTTGCTCATACACTGAACAAGACAAAAATGAGAATTGCCAGAAATCACTGTATGTCAGACAGACAAAACTGTAATATGTCACAAAAAGACCTCAACTATTCTAGATATGGCAATTGTAACCATCATATAGTAAATGTGACTCGTTTGATTAATTAAATCTTGTGCAAACTCTATTTCTAGCTTCAAAAGAAAGATCAGATTGAATCCATAAATGTTGGAGGCACAAAAATAATAATTGATGGTAGGTACCTAGATTTTCTTTCTCTGCATCTGATCCAAACCCACACAAACATATAATGTCACATTTCCATTGACTCCCTGCAAACCAAGATGATGGGAGAAGCATGAACCTGCTCATCATCATTTTAATAATACACCTTATTATTGTATTTTTTCCCAGGTATTTATAACAATAATTAATATTTATTATTTTCAAAATGAGCCAATGAACCAGCTGCACAGAGTGCTCTGTAGATTCTAAAAATCCCTGAGCTTGCATTTTAATGCACTTCAACTTTAGGAATATTATTAAATTATAAGGAAATTTACATTATTAAAGTTTGCAATGACAGATATGCAGCAGAATTTAACTACAGTGTCTTAGCTACACAAGACTGGAATTCATAATTAAGTCTTTGCTTTGCAAATAACATTAATTTCCTTTGTATTTAAAGCAGAGCTGGTGTACAGTAGCAGGGTGTGTTTTCCTGTTAACACATCCTTTGTCACTTAGGGACAGAGTGAGACAAAGGAAGTTTTGTGGCTCCCCTGTCACTTTGTGTCCCTCCAAATGAGGTGCAAGAGCAGCTCATGGAACTGAGAGTAACCAGGGCCTGGAGTGGCCCCAAGGGCTGCACCACAACAAATGTTCTTACTCATCTCTTTAGATTCAATTTGTAAAATTAACAGGTTTTAAGAAAGGTTTCTCAAGGAGGAATTTTTACCCCATCAAGAGAATTACTCAACCCAGTTGATGACTGCAATCCAGAGATATGATAGTTTTAGGTACCTCATCATGAAACATTTGGTGAGCACAATGTGTATATTTACATATTTGGGATGAAAAATTCCAGCTGCATGAAAGATAATATTATATTAAATGATAAAGGAAAATTAAAATACTTTTTTTTCTATAATTGTAATATTTGTTTTCAAGAAGAAAACCTGCCAGTTCAGTTTTTCTCCCTCTTTATTTTTGTTGTAAAATAAATTATTCTGTGTCTCACTGTAGTCTGCAAACAAAGAAATATCCCCAGACTGATATATACCAGTACAGTGAATGTGGTGTTTGGAGGGAATCCAATTGAAGAAGGAGATGAAGAAACTGTACCATATTTTCCACTGGAAAAGGTACTTTGTCCATGGGATGGTGTGGCATTTACTGTGCCCAAGGGCAGATTGTGTGAAGGCTGTTCTGAGAGCAGAGGTTCTTTTACTGTACTGTTCTCAGTACATTCAGCATTAAAAATTAATTAAGGAAATATGAATGGATTTAAATTCACTCTGAAGCTAAACTTGTGCCACTAAGGTGTAAATCTGTTTTTTGTCATAAACAAACTCTAAATCCTACTAGTTCTAGTTTTGTTTTGCTCAGCTGATATCTGTGAGTTGGCTAGATTGAAATGTCAGGCATAAACAGTAAGTTTGCCTTTCCAGATTGAATAATTACCTTATTCTGCTTCCTTATAGCAATTTAATCATTATTCCAGAACCAAGGCAATTGCAGACCAAATGGTTCTTGCTGCTAATGGAACTTTACTCAAAGGTACATGGAAAACATGTGGGGCTTTTCTGTCTTTAGAATTGCTAATGGACATTCTTTTCTCTGGTTGCTCATTTATCAATAGTATATTTCCACTGAAATAAGGATTTATTTGTTTCTTTTCGTGCCTTCTGTGGATAATTAGCTGTTCTCATAATACCAATTTGTAAGCACTGTCCAATGGGATCCTCTTGCAATCCCAGGAAGGTTTTTCAGGCTGCTCAGCTCCGCTCTGTCACTGCTGCCAAACTCAATTTCACACAAAAACCAAACCAAATTCCCAAGAAGCCAAACCACACAGAACAGCCAAAAAGAGCCTTAATTTTGTAAATGCAGACAGCATGTGTGAGCCACGTTGCCATCCCAGCTGTGTGACAGTCTCTTTGCTCTCTGCCAGGAGGGGAGCAGCTGCACACGTGTGTGCTTCGCCCGCCGGGCATCTACGGACCCGAAGAGCAGCGGCACCTGCCCCGAGTAGCTGTATGTGTTTTGTACTCAGCTCTGGAGGACACCACAAGTGGTTGTAAGGGCATAACACAAGTGGTAGAACCTTGATTGCAGCTCTTAACCATCCCTGTGGGAATTGGGGGAAAGCTTGGGGATAGGGTAACAAATAGCAGGATCGAGCTGGGCTTCTCATGAAAAGGAAAAGTGGAAGGATGAAATGCCATGGTCAAAGAACTAGGTTTGCATCTCTATAATTTAGTAGAAATACTGTCTTTCAAATATCCACTTTAGTTTCTGCCAAAAAATATAATGTCACTATATATTTGCCTCTGCCTATCAGTGCAACTGTCTTTGATTTCCAAAACCACCCACTAGTTGTTTTTCTTTTTTTTTTCTCATGACAAGTTTCTTGTGCTGTAATTGTACCCAAATACATCAAATTCCAAATATTTGGGTTGAGACAGAATCAATATTATAGTGCATAATAAAGGAATAATGCAGTTATCTCATGCTTTCTGTTTCTACAGATAAATATCCAGCGGAGACTTTTTAACTTCAAGTTTGGGAATCACAAAGTTCAGATGAACTGGGTTCACATAGGAAATCTAGTGCAAGCTCATTTACTGGCTGCTGAGGCTCTCACCTCTGAGAAGGGCTATGTAGCTGTAAGTAAACAATATAATCATTGTGTCCTAGCTTGAGTTCTCAAACAGGTTTAGTTTTTGATGTTTAAGATCAAAGAGTGTCCAAAGAGTCATATGCTAAATTCTCTAAAACTGTGTGTAGTTCCACAAGCACATAGACAATGCAAATGCAAATACATTTATTTGACTCATATTTTGATGATGTTTTTGTTTGGTTTGAAAACACATAATTTTCTGGGTTACTGGAGGAAACCATATTTTTAACTAGCTTAATATATTCACCATTACACAAATTATATATCCTGTTATTCTCTTAAAATAGGTTCTGACCCTAGATGCATAAAATTTAGAGCAACCATTCTGAGGCATTCCAGTTGAATTTTCAGAGCTGAAAATTACTAAAAGAGATGTACAAAATCAATGGACCATTTTTAGAGGTTTTTCCTTTTATTCTACTGATTTCAGCATTTTTTAAATAATTGCAACACCAGTCTTAGGACTGTGAAGCATTACAGACCTGACAACATTTCACAGTTCCTGAAGGGCCCAATTTATTTAGATTGGTAGGAAGATACAGACAACAGGTACTGACACAGGTGAACACCTCTGCACGTGTTCTCAATGAGTTCAGTGCTGGGAAATCATGCTGCTGTTTCAGATTGAAACACTCCCAGAGCCCCAGGTTTGCTTGGGTGCTCAGACTCCTCATCCAGAGCACAGCAGGAACTCAGAGCTGTGTTTGTTAAATGCCATCAGTGCTGCCCCTGCTGTGGGACTCACAAAGATAATTCTGTGCCCAGCACATAATGAACATAATGCCCCAACAGCTGGGCTAGCACACAGGGAAACTGAGCTCTGATCTACACTAACCATGGTTATCACCATCAGCTCCACCACAGTGCAGCCAGTGAGGACAGTCTCCTCTGTGTGCATTCCCCTTGTGCATGCTGCTCACAAATTCATGGCAGGTAGGTAGGTGTGAGACAGACAGAAAATGCCATCCTGTGCACAGTTTTGTCACTGTTTTTCTCTGCTTCCTTACCAGAGTGGTCAGGCTTATTACATCCACGATGGTGAGAATGTCATCTTCTCAGAGTGGATTGTGCCTTTGGTAGGTACTGCACAGCCCTGCTGCTCCCAGCACCACGGGCACAAGTCCTGTCCCTGACTGACACACCACACCAGCTATGTGAGTTCAGTGCTCACAAACTGCTGAATTACTGAACATTAAACTCACTCCTGTGTTCCCTGCATATCCCCAAGCTCCACTGGTGTTAAGGGAAGTCTTGGGTATGTGTAACTGGGGAGTTTGGCTGTATTGCTGTCAGAGGATTTAGCTGGGAAGTCCAGAAGCTGCTGCAGGACAGAGCAGCAAACCCAGAGTTCATGGCAAGCTCTGCCACTGGCATGTGGCAGGACTCTCACAGCCTCTGCTTATCCCTTGTCCCCACATCAGCTGCAGCACAGAGGGGAAGCCCATTCACAATCTAATCTTAGAAGATAAAAACAGACAACACTATATTTTCAGAAACACCAGGCTGGGATTCTAGGAGCATACCAAAGTTTTCATCCTGCAATGCCACCATAGAAAATGACAGAAAATTGAGCCTGTATTTAAGTGTAGTTCAGTATTCCAGTCTGGGTCACTTCCCCCTTGGAAATGGCCTTTTATTCCCCTTTACTGTCCAATTGCAGAGGAAGGGTGGGAGGTGGACACCAAAGAATGAGTAGTGGGCTTCAATTACATTTCTTACTACCTGCATTGACTGGAAGACTAGCTGGAAAAAAAAGTTTAGATACAAGTTTTATCAACACTTTTTTTTTTTTTTTTCATTTTCATGCCTCATTCACTCCCTCAATTTGGTACTGGTTGTCCGTAATTCTTTCTATTTATGTCCTTTTTTAGTTTGAAAAATTAGGCTACAGGAAACCTTGGATACATATTCCTGTTCTCCTGGTTCATATAGCAGGTAAAAAAAAAGAACAGCACATACTTAATTATTGTGATGGGTTGTTTAATTTTTTTTATTCCTATCAAGCTATATAGTCTAATAAAATGGAGGGACCCAAACTGCAGGAATTATATAACTTAACATTATTTTAATTGAGAATAATCATCTGTGCCATGTGGTATTAATTATAAAGATAAAATTTAAAGGCTTTATCATGTACTTTATAAATTAAACAGTGCCTTCTACCAATAGGAATTACAGGATGTATAATGTCAGCATTGTCTCAGTTTATTGTTACTCAGATATCTCATTAAGTAATTTCTGTTTCACAGCTGCTGTGATGGAATATCTGCACCTGATACTAAAGCCAGTTTTTAGCTTTACACCTTTCTTGACAAGGAATGAGGTAAATATATAAAAAAAAAGATAATGTTTATATATTTCTGACTCAAATTCTCATTAATGACGTGATACACCCTTTGGACAGTCTGCACTGCAGCTGTTTTTTGTTCTGTTTCCATTGTAGTATCACTGTTGATGTATTTTCATCCAAGTTCTAGAAAATCAGATATTAAAGTCACTGCCATTACTGTCCTTTTGACTTTCAGGTGTGGAATGTCACTGTAACTCACACTTTCCGAATAGACAAGGCAAGAAATCAACTCGGTTACAAACCAAAGAAATTCTCATTTGCTGATTCTGTGGATCATTATCTGAAAACAAGACCTACCTGCCAAGAAGATCACACTTTCCTTAAAATGGTGCTTGTTTTTGGCAGTTTGTTAAGTTTGATCATTCTTTCTTTCTTCTAAAATCAAATAATCTGTTCCAGAAAACCTCATTTTGTTTCTGAGTATTAACTCTCTGGTCATAGGACATTCCTCACTCCTTAGCCACTCTGCACTTTGCTATTCATATTACTATGATGGCACCTGTCTGACCTTGTTAAAAAAGAAAAAAAACCCCAAACAAAAAACAACTAGAAAAGTGGAAACACAGGATATGTCAGGAAATGTTCCCCAAGAGCAACACTGTGTTACAGCAAAGGAGTTCACCACAAATGGGTGCAGGAGTAGTTTTAAGAGATCTTCATCAAGTGATTGCTTCATGCTGGGAAGCATTTTCTAAAAGTGGTAATTCAGGAGGGTGAGAAGGTGGAAGAAGAGGAACTGTCACAGGATAACAGTGCTGCAACAAGTCCAGGAGCTCCAATGAAGACAAGGGTGCCTAAACTCTTCTGATGAAGCCATGGCTACAGCTACTGTCAGTTACCCTGAGGAATTACAGAGAACAGGAAAACAGTGCAAAAAATATGGAAATTAAATATTTATAAATAATAGGTGATTAGTGGAATGAAAATCATATTTATGTAAAATAGTTTTGTTGTTCTAAAGCT
The DNA here is from genome assembly GCF_903797595.1 of Erithacus rubecula. Classification (NCBI taxonomy): domain Eukaryota; kingdom Metazoa; phylum Chordata; class Aves; order Passeriformes; family Muscicapidae; genus Erithacus; species Erithacus rubecula. The sequence continues at coordinate 1,908,068 of NC_136669.1, forward strand.
TTTTAAAAATGTAATAAATATCATTATGTGTGTTTGTAAATCAAATATCCTTTCAATGCAATAATAAATAATATCTGAACCAAATACTGTCTCTGACCTTGTTTGGATGCTCCTCAGTGAGGACTAACCAAGGAATTTGCTGGCTTTGTGATTGTAAATCCCTGTGGAGTCCCATAGTTTCAGTCCTGTAACACCAAACCTGTGGTTTGGTATTTTGGGTAGAATGCTTTTTACATCACTCTTGTAACAGCACTGATTAACAATAATTGACTTCAGTACATTGATTTATCTTTCTTACAGATGCAGTATTTGAGATTTTAAAACAATCATCAGTACCAGTTGGGAATAGCCAGCTCTCTAATTTCTGTGGGTCTTTACTGAGTCTCAGTTAAAGTTACTCCTTGAGTTACTCCTACTCTAACATAACTGCAGTGTGTCTTTAAGTGATTAAAATTTAATGTGAATGTTCAGGCATAGCAAAGCTGGAACAAAAGAGGTAAACGTGTTCAAAGCCTAACTTTTGCCTGGAATGGCAGCTCCTGACCCTTTTCACACCCTGCCAGGCTCAAATGACCCCAGGGAGGCTCAGGTGGAAAGGGACCTTAATGATTATTTGTTTATTTGTGCCTCTTTGGGAACTCTGCTGTTTTGCAGGTGTCTCAGAAGTTCTGCATCTCTATGAGCAATGTCCCACCACCGACTGTCCAACCAGTAGCAGGAGGTGGTGTTTGCTTCCTGAACAACCTGTTCTGCAGGTACTTTAGTGTGGCCAGAGCCCTCACTCCTGACAGGATGCTCTTGTGCAGCAGTCACAGCTGTGTGAAGACACCAGGAGGTAAGAACCAGCACAGCATGCTCTGGATCCCAGGGATGCCCTGGCAGCCCAGGACATGCTGTGGGCTACAAGGACACTGCATGATGAGCAGAATCCCGGGGATGCTGTGGGATGTGCTATATCCCAGGAAAGCTGGGCAATCCCAAAAGCTGCTGCTAGATGAGTGGAACCCAGGGGTGCTGTGGGGATGCAGTGGGATGTCAGGGGTGCTGTAGGGTGAGAGGGTGGCAGGGATGCAGTGGGATGTCAGGGGTGCTGCAGGGTGAGAGGGTGGCAGGGATGCAGTGGGATGTCAGGGGTGCTGTAGGGTGAGAGGGTGGCAGGGATGCAGTGGGATGTCAGGGGTGCTGCAGGGTGAGAGGGTGTCAGGGATGCAGTGGGATGTCAGGAGTGCTGTAGGGTGAGAGGATAGCAGGGATGCAGTGGGATGTCAGAGGTGCTGCAGGGTGAGAGGATAGCAGGGATGCAGTGGGATGTCAGAGGTGCTGTAGGGTGAGAGGGTGGCAGGGATGCAGTGGGATGTCAGAGGTGCTGTAGGGTGAGAGGGTGGCAGGGATGCAGTGGGATGTCAGAGGTGCTGCAGGGTGAGAGGAGGATGGCAGGGATGCGGTGGGATGTCAGAGGTGCTGCAGGGTGAGAGGGTGGCAGGGATGCAGTGGGATGTCAGAGGTGCTGCAGGGTGAGAGGAGGGTGGCAGGGATGCAGTGGGATGTCAGAGGTGCTGCAGGGTGAGAGGAGGGTGGCAGGGATGCAGTGGGATGTCAGAGGTGCTGCAGGGTGAGAGGATAGCAGGGATGCAGTGGGGTGTCAGAGGTGCTGCAGGGTGAGAGGAGGGTGGCAGGGATGCAGTGGGATGTTGGAGGTGCTGCAGGGTGAGAGGATGGCAGGGATGCGGTGGGGTGTCAGAGGTGCTGCAGGGTGAGAGGAGGATGGCAGGGATGCGGTGGGATGTCAGAGGTGCTGCAGGGTGAGAGGGTGGCAGGGATGCGGTGGGGTGTCAGAGGTGCTGCAGGGTGAGAGGGTGGCAGGGATGCGGTGGGGTGTCAGAGGTGCTGCAGGGTGAGAGGAGGATGGCAGGGATGCGGTGGGATGTCAGAGGTGCTGCAGGGTGAGAGGGTGGCAGGGATGCGGTGGGGTGTCAGAGGTGCTGCAGGGTGAGAGGGTGGCAGGGATGCGGTGGGGTGTCAGAGGTGCTGCAGGGTGAGAGGGTGGCAGGGATGCAGTGGGGTGTCAGAGGTGCTGCAGGGTGAGAGGATAGCAGGGATGCGGTGGGGTGTCAGAGGTGCTGCAGGGTAAGAGGGTGGCAGGGATGCAGTGGGATGTCAGGGGTGCTGCAGGGTGAGAGGGTGGCAGGGATGCAGTGGGGTGTCAGAGGTGCTGCAGGGTGAGAGGATAGCAGGGATGCGGTGGGGTGTCAGAGGTGCTGCAGGGTAGGAGGCGCCGGGGCTGCTGCGGATCCCCGAGGGGAGGCTGGAGCTGCCCGTGCCCGGCCCGCGGCCCCAACGGCCCCAACGGAGCCGCCCGCGGCCGCCGGGCCGGGCCCTGCACAGTCCCTGCGCCGCCGCCCGGCCCATTTGCAAGGGAGATGCAGAGAGCCCCGGCGGGGCTCGGGTGGCTTTGAATGTTTAATTGCGGCCGGGGCAGGGACCGGGTGTCGCAGGGAGTCGGTAGGCACAGCCTGTGAAATGTTCTGAGTGCCGGTGAGGAACCCCTGGAAGGGCAAGAACCACCATGTTCAGGAAATAAGTGATTCACTATTACTTTGTCCTTAATGCAGTTTTTTACCCTTTCTATAGTATAGCAGCTATTTTATTCGAGTTCCCCTCGAAAGCGAGGGATTGGATAGCCTTGTTCTCTGATACACCTTCTAAAGTTATAACAGGAGGATCGGGCATCCCTCTTCCCTCATGAAATCCTCATCTACCTCAGCTCCAGCTCTGCCCATGATAGCAACTCAGTGTATTCTTAACTGATGCTCAGCTGCTGGTTCTTAGAAAGAAGCTGGAAATACCATTTCTCTCAGATGTCTGTCTTGGCAGTAAACTGGGGACTATAAATTTTGGTTTGCTTTTGTCTTTATCTCTCTTAAACAGGCTGCATTAAAGTCAGATTTTACTGCTGTGAATAGATCCTGTCAACATGAAACTCCCTGAAATTGTCTGCATCCAGGAGTGCTATGGAGCAACCCTCACCATGTAGAAGGAATTTTTACATGGATCTGGTAGTGCCAGGCACCATTTCATTGATACAAAACCAAAAATGAGTGGAGCAGTAGCCCTCGATCGCCAAACCCCCGAATCCAAACAGAGCAAACATGTGAGAGCACAGCAGCAGATCAGTATGAGAGCCGTGGTGACAGGAGGGGCAGGCTACTGTGGATACAAGCTGGGATGTGCTCTTGCAAACATAGGAGCTTCTGTTGTTCTGTGTGACATACACAAGCCTTTGTGGACGATTCCCAATGGAGTGGTGTGGATCCAGGTATGGTAAATAATATTTTCCCGACAGTCTAAGTTAGCTCATTTCCCTTTCCATAATGTCTTACTTTTCACAGAATCCAACTATCTAATTGCCAATTATTTCAAATTTTAGTAACCTTTTTAACTGTGTGAATATCCCACATGAGTTTTGGTGAATGGATTTTAGGATTTTTAATGAGGAAACCAGGGAAACCTGTAATGCACTGAGCAGTTTCACTCCTGACTCCTCAGGATCCTGCCTTCATCCAGACCTTAGTTTAACCACCTGTAGAATAAACACAGGACTACTGTGAACCTTAATGAAGGTCTTTAAAGTCCTTTGGGTTCTATGGAAGAAAAGTATAATTATCAGCAAGTAGTGAGGTGTGCCCAGTTTTGAGTCCCAGGATATTTGTACAGCAGGCACAGTTCTGTAAATGCATTATATATATGGATTCCTTTTGTGCTAACCCACTGATTTAATGTCCAAATATCTTTGATTTCATGTCCAAATATCTTTTCTTTTGTATTGCAGACAGATATCAGGGATTACAGTGCCATACTGGCAGCCTTTAAAGGGGCTGACTGTGTGTTTCACGTAGCTTCATATGGAATGTCAGGAACAGAGCAGGTGAGCCCACACAGTTTGGGTTTTTTCTGTGACTGCAGAGACTTTGATGTAAGACTGCATGACAGATTTCATCTCTTCATATTACCCTGATCTTTTGGTAAATTGCTCTGTGCAAACTGGAGTGCCAGCTGCAAGCAGGGTGCCTGCAGAGTGATTTCCTCTCCATTAGAGGTTCTGCAGCATCCTGAGAAGGTGCTTGAGATGGAAATGGCATTGAAATGTTCTGAAACACTGTGAAGACAAAAGGAAGGACAAGGGAGGCTGGTTCCCTCCAAAACCCTGACTATTCCCTAAACATTCACATGGATCTTCTAGGTGTAAGGTCACTAGAGGAATAAAACTTTAACAAAATTATAAATTATTTCACATATCTGAATTATAACAATAACAATATTTCATGTCTTTAATTGTTTGCCATTTGGTAAAAAGCTGTACAGATGCACTTGATGCTGGACTCTTGAGTCACAATTTTATAATTACAGTTACAAGTGCACACACACACATCCACAAACAAACACACCCCTTTCTTACTTTATTTAATAAGAAGAACTTTAGTAATTACCCTGTCTGGATAGAACAGCTTACTCAAAGTTGTTTGCCACTGAGCAATGCATAATTGGAATTACTCTGATTAGAGATAACTGGTCACTAAAGTGCTACTGAAACACAGATATTAAACACACTGCTGCAAGATATATAATAACTGGATATATATTTTTAGAAGCACTACAGTTTTCTTTGCTTCAAGCAGACTAGTCTGTAAAAATACAAGAAAAACATAGGTATAGTTTAAAACTAATTATTAGACTTCTTTAAGTCTGAAACAGCAGTCTAAATGACATTTTTAACAATTAAAGCACTAAGCTATGTTTATTTGGGGACATTTATAACATCCCCCTATTGAACTCAATATGTATTATTACTAAAAAATGCACTAAATTATTTTTTTCTTTTCCTAGCTGCATAAAAAAGAGATTGAAACAGTAAACATCAATGGAACAAGATTCATCCTTAATGGTAGGTATTTAACTGTGCCATTAGGGGTTAGTACAGCATATTTAGAGAAAGCCAGTTGGCCTTTTTGGCACACTCCATTTGTTACCAAGTACTTTTACACTGATGGCAGAAAATGAGGAATCACATCCCAGGGTGGGGGGTTTATGCTCAATTCTACTACGAGTTGTGATATGAGAACCAGCACTGTAGTTTTTAACTTTTTTTTTCTTTTTAGAAAAAAAAGTCACACAAACTTTTTTTCCCAGATAATTTTCCAGTAAAGTAATTGACTTTCTTCATTGCTACAGCCTGCAAACAACAAGACATCCCTCGGCTGGTGTACACCAGCTCAGTGAATGTGGTGTTTGGAGGGCTTCCCATTGAAGATGGGGATGAGGAATCTTTGCAATATTTCCCAATTGACAAGGTATTTTGTTGTATTGTATTTTCAAATTCCTCTGTTCCATGTTTCTGAAAAAGCCTGGAGTTTTTATGACATATTAACATCAAGGATATTCTACCTGGACATGCAGATTCTGTTATATGGCTTAGTGCATCTTTAGGTATTTATTATCTACATGATTTTTCTGGTTTTCCCTTAGAGGATGACATATATTCAAGGTTGAGCTGATCTAGAAAAGCAGCCTATTTTTATATGGTTTTATTGCATTTAAATTAAAAAGAGAAAGCACTTCTGTCTGCTTTGCATACACAGTTGTTTTTTGTCCCTCCTCTCTCCATCAAGTACTTCACAGTCTTTCAAGAAGTAGAGATGGAGATAAAATATAAATATTTTAAATAATATTTTAAAATAACATTTTCTCTGGGACAATGCCACATGGAAGTGAGCAGGATACTTCAGTCCAAGTGTAATGACTTCAAAACTTGGCTTGACTTTTCTGTTACCTGAAGAAGAAATCCAGATTACAAAGTAGTGATCAATTACATTCCTGGCAGCATTTAAAGCATACATATATTTATTGCTTCTCAAATGTGCTGAAATGCATTAAGCAGATTTGCATACACAAAAATGCTTCCTTGCCCTAGCAATATTCATGTGTTTTATCTCGAACCTAATACCCCACAGCTTCTGTATTTTGAGATACTTGTTGCCATCTGCTAAGTAAAATCTAGTGGAGAAACCTCTCTGTTCTGTCATTCTAGGAACTGATACAAATGTATTTTTTTTTCTCTGTAGCTTGTTGATCATTATTCCAGAACCAAATCAATTGCAGAACAAATGGTACTAGCAGCTAATGGATCTTCACTAGCAGGTACTTTTGTCTGAGTATGAATTCATAGTAGAATTTATTTCTCCTCTTCTTGTTCCTCCCCAAAATCCTGTGTCCTGTATCAATCCTTAGTGGATAAGATTGCCCAGCAGTTAAGAAATTAAGTTACCAACCTCCTCTCACAATTAATTTAAAAATTACTTTTAATTGTTTTTAAGTTCCCACATTGCCTGTAAAAGGTTTTAGCATGGTAGCAGTAAGTTCAGTATGCTAATGAAAAATAATAAGACATCTATAAATTAAACAAAAACAAGTGTTTAATGTCATTGTCTCAGCAACATAAGTAAAACCCAAATGCTGATTGCTACATACCACACACCCCCTCAAGTTATATATTAAAATCTGAAGTAGCTACCTGAGCCTAGAGCCTGGAATTATTTATTAGTGCTTCCTAAAGTTTTCCATGTTGAGGAAGCCAGTTATACACTTGAATACTTAAGCTCACCTGTGAGATACTATAACTGCCAGTGCAAAACAAATTAATGTAAAGTGCAACATGATTCTATGTGACCTAGTGATACTGAGCTAAATTTAGCTGGGGACAACTTACAGAAAAGACTCTTCACTTGATACTTGCAGAGGGCTACAACAGATAGAAAGTCCATGATGGGAACTCCATCCCAACAAAATTATTTTGTTTGAAATAAGAAAAGGGGTTTTCTCCCTTCATTTCCTTAGCAGCTCTTCACATCAAAGCCCCTCCTAATTTCAGGAGCAATTTGTCAATAGAAATAGAACCAGTCAGTGTTCCAAATATCCCATTTTGAGCCTGTGCCATAGCAGGACTGAATATTTGATATGTTTACAAGTACTGTTAAGAACAGTTATTAGCAGGTGATGAAACAGCCAACTGATGTACATGGGAAGATTTGATTTTTATGATCCCATTGAGATTGCCAAGAGCTCCTACCTCACTCCAGTGGGAACTGTACCTGCTGCTGAGGGAACCTTTCAGCTCTACCTTGTTCTGCTAACAGGTCACTGCTTCCCATCAATAATTTTGTGTGGGATTGCTTGGTTTCATTCCACTATCCAAAATATTTTCAAGCAACCTGCTCATTTCAGCAAACTCATCCCCACAGCCAACACATTCATTCACTGCTCTAGCACAGAGACAAGAGACTGATTAGAAGGAGAATTTTAAATATCTGATATTTTCTAAGAACACAGCTATGCTTGCTGGACTTCTCTGAATCTTACCTTGCTATTTTGCACGCTCTGATTCTCCTATGCTAATACCCAACTATTAATGCAGCACCTTTTGGCATGTATTATTTCTTAGGGTAGTGAAATGAATTTAGAGTAAGTTTTGCTGCTGCACCTTTGGCTCATGCAATGTAGTGACATGAAGGTCTCTTAAGAATGATCTTCTCCATGTTCTAGGAGGTGGAATACTCCACACCTGTGTTCTTCGCCCCCCAGGAATCTATGGACCAGAAGAGCAGAGACACTTGCCAAGGCTAGCAGTATGTCATTTGCATTTTTTAACCAGCAGAGTTTGCTATGATATGGGTAAAAAGCTGAAAGGAGCATCACTTATTTGTGTTATAAATTGATTGATCTTATTGGGTAGCAATTCAACAATTCAGTCATCTGCTGAGGTTATTTAAACTTTTTTTTAACAAGCATTATAGCTGTAAAGTGTAGATGCAAAAACTTTTTTTTTTTTTTAATTTTTAAATACAAACACTTGAAAATCCAGCTTTATAATTTAATGATTACTTTAAGATTCAGGCCAACCCATGATATTTCAAATGTCTGTTTACATGCAACTTACACCAAATGGTTTTAAATATTAATGAAAAGAGATACAGCAAAATATCTTATTTCCAGTCTCAACTATTAACAGCTTTCACTGTCCAATGAAGCAGGTTCAGAGTTGGAAGCACCCTCTGGTACAACAGGTTACTGAGGGGCAGCAGCTGAGGTGTTCACATTTTACCCTTTTTCACTTGCTTTTAAACTGCAGGGCCAAAAGATGACATGTAGAACATGATCCCTGTAGAATTCTGGGAGACAGTTATTTTAAAATAATTAGGGTAAAATAAAGTTACACACAGCTTTCAGGAAATAAGAGATTTGAGTTGACCACATAATAGATCTTTTTGGTTTGTGGCTGAGGTAGGAAATCATACTGTAGTCAGCCAAAATATACTTTATCATCTTGTAAATAATTTTGAGAATGGAAAATGTCATTTTAGTTAAATCTCAGACTATTTTTAGCCCCTTTAGAATATAATATTCTAAAGTTTCTATTTGATTTTGAGCTTATTTGTTTTGAGCCAATTTTAAGGCCTTATGCAAATGTCATATTTGGCAGTTTCTAAAATTTGCCTGCTCAATGAAAACTGGGGTGCTTGCCTTCCAACCAGAGTGTATTTGATTTCCTAGCCAAAGGTATTTGATAAATTTGATCCAATTTAGTCAATACTTTTGATCCACTCAGAACTGTCTTACCTTTCCATATAATATTTTACTTGTATTTTTTTATAAATGTACTTGTATTTTTTTATAAATTCAGCACATATTTGCAATACATCTTTTGACATTTTCACATGAGCAGTTCCCTTGAATATTTTAATTGATTTATGCATTTCATTTTTTTAAAAGTAGAGCTAAACCTACATTTAGCTGGACAAGAAAGTACACTTTACTTCATTCTAAAACCCATTTTTAATGGTTTTGTGTTTGTTTATATCTACAGAAGATTATTGAGAGAAGGCTACTTAGCTTCAAGTTTGCAGACCCTAGTGTTCAAATGAACTGGATACATGTAGAGAATTTTGTACAAGCTCATATTCTAGCTGCTGATGCTCTCACCCCTGAAAAGCACTTCAGAGCTGTAAGTACACAGTAAAACCACCACATATTTCATTTGGCAGTGGATATTGCTGGATTATTTTAAGCTGGTCATAAGGGGTGAGATAAAGAAAAAGAAGTCAATATATATGCAGCACTATTTTTACTGATTTGTCTCTTCTCTGTCTTTTTAACAGAGTGGTCAGGTGTATTTCATTCATGATGGTGAAAAATCCAACCTTTTTGAATGGCTGACTCCACTTGTATGTGCAATACTGATTTCCAAGTACATTCATTTAACTGTGTGCATGCTACATTTTGTATTTTTGCTTTGGGTGTGAGAGTTTCACATGGAACTCACAGAATCTGGGTTTAATTCCTGCTTGAATTTCAGTGTAACAAAGCCCACCCAAAATACTGCATTAAAGCAACTGTCTTCCCCAAGACCAAAGGACCATCTACATCAGCACCCTGTCCTGAGCTGTTACTGGCTTCATTTTTGGGGCATGCAGATGGGAATAATGGACATTTGGGATGGGCAAAAAAATATAAGTCTCAAGTAATCATCTGCTCATTATTTTTAAAATACTATATTGTTGTTAATGATAGGCTCAAAACCATAAGCATGTCATGATGTTGAATTAGTTATCAGCACACCATGACATTTTGATTAATTTTCATCATTTCTTTCCTTTTTTTTAAGATAGGAAAATGACATAGTGTCTGTGGGTGACATCTAACTGGCATCTCCTTACAAATGAAAAACAGTAAAAGCTAAGAGCCATGATTTTTCTGTTTTAACAGTAAATATTTCCATACATATCTTCTATAGTGAAACTTAAAACTTGTTTGAAGTTTCTGGGATTTGTCATTGTTTTTAACTCTTTTCCAGTTTGAGAGATTAGGCTGCAGTAAGCCATGGATACGCATTCCTACTTGCTTAGTCTATGCCTCAGGTAAAATATTTTATCAACATTTCTCTTTCCTGTTCATGCTACCCTCATTTCTATCTGTAATATAACATTGTTTTAGTTTATTTGCCCACAATTTTAATTTTTATGTAGAAAAATAACATGATGTGTGCTCACCTAGTGTTCAGCAGTGTAAAATTCACCTCTGTGCAGTATGTTGAAATCAGGTGATTTCTTATTGAAGTCCCACTAAAACAGGTTTTATGTAGGACCTAACAGGTGTAAAACTTTGTGAAGTTAATGATACAAAAAGTTAAATGTAAAACTTAATGGCTCTATGAAACATGTTGAAGAGTATCTGCTTTGCTGCACAGCTAAATGATTTGCTCTCTCCAGAATCAACCCCTCCATACAGCTCAGACAGAATCCAAGAGTTGCCATATTTTTTATGAAGCCTCATTACCTTTTCCCTTTTCCAAATCCTTTTCCCACAAGCACAATAATTAAGAATAAATCCAGCCCCTTGTGAGCAAGTAGTCCTGATGGTGTTAGTAATGCACCCTGAGCTCTCAGGTCTGTGATTATCCTTTGTGAGCATTTACAGTGGGAGAGATGTCACAGTCACAATGGCAAAGCAATTCACTGTTCTTACCTCAAGTCGAAATCTTTTGTTATGCAGCCACACTCATGGAACACCTTCACTCACTTCTGAGACCAATTGTTGACCTGCCCCCACTGCTGACCAGAAATGAGGTAAAGTCTGTGTTTGTAAACTTCCCTTAATTCCCATGGGACATGTTAACATGAGGGAGACTTTAAGTCAGTCGAACATAAAATCCACCCAGTGCTACTTCAGCCTCCAGTTTCCAGGGCAAATACATGCATTGTGTACAATTTAGGCAATATATTGTGCTTGGTTGCCAGGCTTTCTGAAAAGCTGTTTGCAATCTGGGAGAGGCTTCTTCAGCTCCTCTCTTCCAGGGTCAGTATCCTGTATGACTTGCCTGGATCTTTAGGAACCTAGGAGAAGGCTTTGATCATCCTTTTTGAGTAGCCAAACAAGAGAACATTTGCAGAACATTTCTGTGGACATTTACAGATTCTATTTTGCATCCTTCAATGTCTCTTTGTGCTTTCAACAATCTCTTTTTGAGTGGACAGTTTTAAAAATAATGTGTGCAATACTTATGGGACATTGATATAATGTTATGGGGTTTTTTTTGTATTTTCCATTTCCTCTAACAGTGTCTCTACAGTTTGTTCCAGTTGCCTGTGTAGTCATACCTTTGTATGTTGATTCTTTTGCCCTGCAGGTTATGAATATTTCTGTAACTCACACATTTAAAATAGACAAGGCACGGGCTCAGCTGGGGTACCGCCCACTGAAGTACGACTTTGCTGATTCTGTGGACCACTACATGGAATCCAGACCACAGCCCTCCAATTATCAACTCTTCTTCAATATTTTGCTTACTCTTTTTATTACTTTAATTTTGTTTTTTCTTTCTTTAAAACTTGATAGCCTTTTAGATCTGCATTTTTTTAAAGAAAGAAGACACTGAGCTGCATAAACTGCACAGTCACAGTATTGCTACTCAGATCATTCTAACCTCCACCATAATTACTGGCACAGTGCAACAAACAGGTAGCTACTTTTAAATATACAAACAAAATCATTACAGATGAGTGGCTGGACCTGAGAAATTAAAATACAGTAAACAATAATTGCCAAATCACCAAAACACAACCAGACTCAAGACTGTTGCCTCTATTTCAAACCAAAACAACAACTTTCAAATTGATTGCTGAAGTAAATGAGAACCTGCAGAAAGAACAAGAGCTGCAGACAGCCTGCAGTACTTCACCAGTGAAGAAAAACGGCTGAAATAAAGAGAAAGACTGACCACAGCTTCTGTCATGGCTCACTACCTTGGGGAACAGAGGAACAAGCAAAGGCACAGACAGAACAGATTACTGCAAATAACACACACCAGGTCTACAGAGACTTCACACTGTCTGGTTTCATGAATTAGCTCTAGCACCACATCTAAGGGAAAATAAAAGTGTATTTGAAACATTGCTAAAGTCCCTGCTGTTCCTCTGCACAATGTCCCAGAACTGTTCCCTGCCCTGTCCCTGGTGCAGAGCTGCAGGTATGTGCTGGTAGAGGCTTTTCATGGGTCAAAACTGGGTATTTTAGTTAAATTGGAAGCTACTAAGTAAAATACATTAGTTAAGTGTATTTATGTCACATGAGAGGAATCTGCCACTCTGTGTTGCACAGATCTTTGTGCAGCTTCCTTCACCTCCTATAGCTAAGGGCAACAACTAACACAGCTCAGTTGCTGCTCAGTTGAACTTAAAGCACAATTCTGTTCTGGCACCAAATTTCTAAAGTACAGCAGCTGTACTGAGCAAATCCCTGCAGCAGCTGAAGTGAACAATGTGCTTTTCACATTACTGTTCAGCTAAAATTGGACCCAAAGCACGGTCTGGGAGGCTCCAGCTTCTTCCCATCCACTGCTCACTGTGAGCATTTCTCAGAGAAATCTCCTTCCCATCTGCATCTTTCCAACCTGTAACATGGAGATGGAACAACCAAGAGCAAGATGCAAACAGGAGAGAGCTTGGGAAAGGACTAGGGATGAGAGATTGAAAAATCACGATCTGGAGGGGAGTAATGGTGGATGGATGTGAGAACGTGGAGAGGGTGCGAACACCGGCACCTCCCAAGGGCCAGGCCCGCAGGTGGGGCGCTGTAACCCAAAGGCAGCGAGGAAAGGCAGAACCCCTGAAAATTACAGTGTTTGCCGTGTTATTCTTAAACCAAGAGACACTCGATCGCACAGCTGGTGATCCTTTTTCCTTAGTTCATATCACAACTTTCTAATATTGATTTTAATGGCCGTGACCGACAATCCGCAGGGCCCGCGGGGCGCCGCGCCCGGCCCAGGGCGGCGCCGCTGGCACCGTGCGGGCCCCGGGCGGCGCCGCTGGTACCGTGCGGGCCCCGGGCGGCGCCGCTGGTACCGTTCCGGCCCCGGGCGGCGCCGCTGGTACCGTTCCGGCCCCGGGCGGCGCCGCTGGTACCGTTCCGGCCCCGGGCGGCGCCGCTGGTACCGTGCGGGCCCCGGGCGGCGCCGCTGGTACCGTGCGGGCCCCGGGCGGCGCCGCTGGCACCGTGCGGGCCCCGGGCGGCGCCGCTGGTACCGTTCCGGCCCCGGGCCGCCCCCGCCGGCGGATCCCGCGCTCCCGCTGTTCGGGTTGCGAAAAGGAGTCGCCGCGGCGGCGGCAAAACAGCTTGGCAGCGGTGGGATTCGAACCCACGCCATCGAAATGACTGGAGCCTAAATCCAGCGCCTTAGACCACTCGGCCACGCTACCGCCTGGCTGCTCATGCGCCCGCCAGGCCTCTTTGAGGAGGGCAGAGCCGCCATTCTTCCTATCTACCTAAATACATCGCCCATCTGTTTCCGCGGCACCGCACCCGCCTGCGGCGCTTGCCGCTCCCCGTGAACGCCACTGCCGCCGCCGTCCCGGGCCTCGCGCTCTCCGTGCCCGCGGCTGCGGCGACGCCGCCGGGCCCAGCCCAGCGCAGCTCCCGCCCCCGCCCGGGAGGTGGCGCCGCTGCCCCGCGCCCGGCGCCGCCTGCGCACGTGGCCCCGCGCTCAGCCGGAGCTGCGGCTCCCGGCCGGTCTCGCCGGGTCCGGTTCCCTCTCCCGGGCTCGGCCGCACCTTGAGCCTCGGCCCCTTCCTCCCCAGGGGCTCCGGCCGTCGGGTTGCGCCTCGGGGCGCTTCGTCCGCGGCAGGCGCTCCCGTGCGGTGTGGTGGATCCGCTCTAGCTGCTCCTCGGGCGGGCTTTGCCCGGCTGCGCGGATCCGCAGCCCCGGCGGTGGCCGTGCCGCGGTCACGCAGGGTCGAGGGCAGCCCTTGGCTGGTGCCTTGGCAGCCGGGGAAGAGAGTCCGTCCTGCACCCACCACCTTCCCTCGCCGCTGCAGTCTCCTCCGGCCCACCAGAGCACACGTGCTGCCCAAGAGCTGCCAGCTCGCTGCGAGGCCAGTGACCTTCCCGGGCAGCTGCTCCCTTGGCATCGCGGTGTGTCCTCAGCCGAACCATTCCCACCCAGCACGGGACGCCCCCCGCCTTTATCTCGCCGGCAGCTCGCTTACCTCCTGCTGAGCTCGGGCGCGGTGTGAGCAGGTGCTTCCCCCATCCACCTCTATGAGAGAGCTGGCTTTGGCAACCACAGCCAGATTCGGTCACTGGTGAGTAGAAAGACCAATTCTCATGCTCTGGGAGGCCTGCAGGAGAAATTAGTATAATTGCTTTGTGGACAGAGCTAAAAATATCAAGACTAAATGCAATGCAATTAAAGCAACATGGAGAAATTATGTCCACCATTGCCCTTAATCTCATAGAAAGTCATGCATTGGTGCTCCAGGAAGTTTTAGGTATGTGTTACATGCACCTCCCATATGACTGGAGTGAGGTTTATTTACCTTGTAAAACCAGATTGTCATAGGAGTATGAGGGCACAAATTGTCTGGAAACTGATTGATTTAAAGGCAGTTTTTAAATCTGTAAATTTAAACAAATACTGAATAAAATTGCTCTGCAAGTTAACATCATATGGGGTGTCCTTAGTCTTTCAAAAGCCACAGTTCCCTAGAACAATGTTTTCTAAAGGGAACCTTTTTTAAAATGAGCAGAGTGAAACTTTACAAGCTATAGTGCTCTTGGAAAAAAATACATGCAGTGCTGAACACAGTCAATGGAAGAATAACATATTAGACTTGTAGGCCACTAATTTCCTAGGCTGTCATTTTTAATTTAATTTTTAATATTTTCAAACAGCAAAATAAGTGAATCAAATTCTTTAAGTGTAAAGGATATAACACCTAATGTATAAACAGAAAACTGAAACTAGAATATACAGCATGTCTGGCCAATGGCTGATTTCAACATGTCTTTAGTTTTTTATGACTGTTCTTTCAAGGAAATGTTATAGACAATAGAAGAGAAGCTTCAGGCTTAAACCTGGGAATAAGTACACCAGGGTAGCAGAGCTGGCTTATTTAAAAGCATGAGCAATGTGTAGCTTGAGAAGGCATAACCTATGTTCCTGTTCTCCATGAGGATTTATGGCAGAAGGCAGCTATGGGGTTCCCTTTAATCCAAAATGAGTATTTTGTGTCCAGAGAAAGGCAACAGAGCTGGTTTAGGGTCTAGAGGTAAATCCTATGAGGAGCAGCTGAGGGAGCTGGGAGTGTTCAGCCTGAGAAAAGGAGGCTCTCTGCAACTCCCTGGAAGGAGGTTGTGGCAACATGAGACCAGTCTCTCCTCCCGAGTAACAAGACAAAAGGAAACGGCCCCAAGCTGCATTGGGGGGTTCAGGTTGGATAGTGGGGACAATTTCTTCACTGAAAGAGTGGGTTAAGCTTTGGAGCAGGCTGCCTAGGCAGGTGGTGGAGTCACCATCCCTGGAAGTGTTCAAAAAACAAGCAGAGGTGGCACTTGGTGATGCAGCCTAGTGAGTGTAGTGGGATTTAGTAACAGGGTGGTGGTCTTTTGCAACCCTAATGATTCCATGATTTGCCTGAGTTTAAAGCGAGCTACTCTCATGACGTGTTCAGTTGTGCTCATGTATCACACCACTTACAGTATTCCACCATTATCAGTCACCTGCCATGGCAAGTGTTGACTTTTTATCCATTATCAACACGTTTTCACTCAGTGGGAACCAGACATCTGGCTTCTCCTAGGCCTTCAGAATTCGTTTGATGAGTCTGTGCTCTTCCCAGGCCCTGAAGCACCCCAACATCAGCCTGCTGCTCTCCTGGGGGTGCTCAGCAGTAATAAATGAGGAGAGGCAGTTCTGGTGCTCATGAGGCAAAAGTGCTCAGTTATTGATAACTGCTAATATTTACCATAGTGATTTGCAGCTGGGAGATTAATAGGACTACAGGAGTTTTTCTGCACAATCCCTAATGTTGCAAATGTGTTTCAGTTTAAACTCTGCACGAATTTAAGAAAAAAATGTGCCCTTAGGAAGCAGCATAAATGGGGGCTCATTTAATGAATGTCTGCTTGACATTCTCAAGCCAGGGCTGCACCCTCAGCATGAAGCTGGAAATTGGTGATAAAATTACATGTACCCTCAAATTGCAGGTGGTGTTCCTGCACACGTGTGCTGCTCCCTCCAGTCACTGAGACAAAGTTTAAATTGTGTAAATAATGGCGGGTTTTCCTGGCAGAGTGTCAGAGCATCTGCTCGGTGTGTTTTTAATTAAATATTGGTAATCTTCCTCCTGAAGATTATCTCAGCAGCAGTGTTTTTCTGCTCTCTTCAGAGAGCACAGGGATTGTGCATTTTTCTGTCTGTGGTGCTGCAGGAGACCATCCATCTGTCATGAAGGATGTACTCACATCTTCCAGTCTTGCTTCTGTTACCTACTCATGGTAAAAAGCACTAATGAAGATTATTTACATGAATAAGGGATTGAACAGCAGTAAAAAAGGCTGACTCTTTGCACACTGCCAAGTAATACAATTAAGCCAGAACCTATTTACATTAATTTCCGTGTAACTCATGAAAGGGTGAGGAGTTTTGTTTAAATTTTCCACAAATTCTAGCTTGAGGAAAAGCTTAAACATGGGTATTTTCAACCAAGAAAGCCAGTGTTTTAGGAAAAATGCAAATGTGGGAGCTTTGAGGAAACGTAGTCTTTAGAACATGAAATCTGGTGCATAATAGTGCCATTTCTTATGGGGAAATGTGCAACAGTGCAATTTAATTCGGCTGAAAAGACCAACCTGAAGTGCAGGCAGGCCCCGTGGTCGCTGCCCACGGCTGCTCCCTATGCCTTCCCTCAGGGTTGGGATCTTCGGGGCTTCCCATGGGAGCACCTGCCCCAGGACACCCCCTCCATTCCGCTCACCAAAGTTCCAGTTCCCAACGGGAACAGAAATAAAAGCAAATTTGGGCGGCTGTCCTGTGAGCAGAGCTCTGGAGACCGACACACCCGCTGTCCTTCCTGTCCCCACTCTTCCCGGGCTTCCCCCACCGCTACCATCGCGGTGTTAGCTGGGGGTTCTGCTCAGATTTTTATCGCTTTTCTCACAGGAATTAAGCGTCGGGCAGGGGCCGTGCCTGAGGGGCGGCTGAGGGAGCGGGAGGCGGCGCTTGCCGGGGCCGCGGGCGGTGAGGGGCGGCCGCGCTGCCCGGCTCCCGCCTCCTCCCTCCCCTCAGCGGGGCGGCTTCTCCTCCCACCGCCTGCCTTCCCTCAGCCAGGCGGCGGCTGGAGCCGGCTGTGGGCTTTGCGGGGTCGCTCCGTGCCGATCTGGGCTCTCCGAACCCGGTAGGTCCCGTGGCGGTGCGGGGCCCGGCCCGACGGCGGCGGGAAGCCGCCTCAGCGCCGCCCGCGGCGGGAAGCGCGAGAAGGGCGTTTTTAATGCGGAAAATGATGATCCGTGGGGTGGAAAGAGCCTGCGAAAGGCCGGCGGGCAAAAAATAACGCGATCTGTGGTATTGGGCAGCAATGTAGCGCTCACACCTGAAGATTGCCGTGTCGTGCATTTATGGTTTCGCGACAGTGCGCAGAATTTGGTGCCTGTGCTGATCAAAGGTGCCAAGTGCTGTCCGAGCAGCTGCTGTGTGCTCGCCCTGACAGCCTGGGACGTCCTCGGGCTCCAGGACGGTTCGTGTTGGGAGAATTCTTCAAATACTTCAATGCGCATAAAGCATGAAGTTAATTAACAACGTGGGGTACTGAGCAAATGCTTGCAGAAGGTCAGCGATAGGCAGTCATGCAGAGTATTTAAAGACATTTGAAATGACAGGTCTAATAATGACAATGGAAGGATGTTTGAAAGTTACTTTGGAAGCTTTTGGATGCTCTGTTTTGAATACTCTTGCCGCGGTGTTTATTTGCGTGTTTGGCAGCAGGGTGCACTCTGGAAGGGCTGTCCTTTGCCTCACTGCCTGCAGCTCTAAAAGCCATTTGTGTGTTCGAAGCCGTGCTGTGTTTCCTTGCACAGGTTTTTGTCTCAGGTGCTTCGTCCTCTGAGCTGGTGCAGCTGAGCACTTTGCTTCGAGAATTTGCTTCGTTGCTCTCTAACACTCGGGCTTACACCGTGATTATCCCAGCTGTGTTTACAGGCAAACTGACTGGGATTTGTGCCATGGTATTTGCAGTAGTGATACACTGGAAGGGACCTGTGTTAAAAGCTTCTCATTAGAAATCTGTCTTTGGTAAGACAAGGTTTTCAAAGATAGACAGTGAGTTGAGGTACCTCTGGAGTTTTTTTATCTTGTTTTTTATCACAGCTCTTGCCTAGACTCACTGAACCTGTTTTCTTGCAGTGCATGGTGCAGATGAGAATAGACATTTGCTTTGTAGGGGTCAACTGGATTTTTGGAAAGCACAGTAATTCTGTAATATGCTATAGGATAACATAGCTAGTGGGATTGTTCTGGACAAGTTTACGTAGCTTTGGGTCTGTAGCTCATAAAGGTGATAATATTTTTTAACGTGCATAATCTGTATAGTTTCTTAGTTCAAATTTTGAATCTGTGCTTTAAAAGAATGTTAATCTGAAAGGTGACTTCTCTCTTTTAAGAAGAAACTATTTGTTACTCTTACAGGTATCCTGTTAAATGGCTTTACCTGATGTGGTATTAAACCAAAAGAGATTTAGTATTACACCAGGGAGAGCTGGGTCATGCTTGCTTTAATGCTTCTCCACAAGACAAGCTGGGACTTCTGTTACAGGGCAGTTCCTGGCCCCTGTCCTGTGTTAAAGGGTTGCAGGATGTCTGAGCTGAAACAGTGAATTAGAAACAACTGGAGATGCTCCAGCTGTCCCTTCTTTTGGTGACTGGAGCATTCCTATCACTCAGCTCTTTTGGGTTAATTAAGGCAGGTTTAGATGCTAAGGCCACTGTAGAAGCTTGGTCAAGAGTCTCACTAAACCCAGCAGTGCTTTGTAAGGACAGACACCTACAAGAAACAAGTCATACTTTAACCCTGTGATGTGAATTTTCCCTGCTGTTTATCTGTGTTCACATGTTTGCATGTTGTCCTTGAGACTCACCTGCCCCTCCTGGTCGAGTGGCTCTTGGATATAAAGGCAAGAGGAGAAAAAACACTTGAAACAGGCATTGGAAAAACAAAAATCCATACAGACTAGAGCAGATTAAGAAGTGCATTTTAAATTGTCTGCATTTTGAATCTGTCTACATAGTACAAGGTTGATAAAAATGGAATAAATTTTCAAAGTGGGTTGCAGTGGGTAGTTAAAATTACAGGTTGTGTGTGATAATGCAGGCTGGCAGGCTTGATTCAGTGCAGTCTCACTCTCCTTGTTGCTTAGCCTTAGGAATGCTTCTGTAATGGATATTAGAGATTAAATGATCAAAACACAACAGCAGCAGTAACAGAAATTTCTCTATAGTACAACTTGTGTGCTATAAAGCAAAAGCATGCAATATAAGCCTTGGAATGAAGCTCAGGCTTTTTTATAAGGCTTTTTGTCAAGCAAACTGTGAGGTTTAGAGCAGTGTTTGTGTAGTTGAAAGTGTGGGTATTGAATTCTGCTTTAGAGAGCATTTTATGTGAGTATGGTTCTTGGTACATACACTTCCCAAGTAAACATCACAAGTACTTTACAAGAAATATGGTTCCAAGAAAACCAGGAGACTTTTATACACCATTAGCTTTAAATAGAAACTGATTTGTGTGGTGATATTTCATTTACACGAGTCACAGAAATCAGAATGTTTACAGTCACTGCTGCACAAACCCACATCCCTGCATTGCTGCTCCTTCTCAAAGTGTGCTGAACCCCGTGGATCTGCTGGTGTGTGTGACTGCAGGAGCAGAGGGGGTGCAGGACAGCACTTGGCTGTCATGGGGCTGTGCTGTGTCCTGGATTAATCACATCCCTGAAGCACCAGCTGGCAGCTGCTGGCTGTGTGTGTGACAGACAGCAGAGGTTCTGCAGCACTCAGTGCACACTGGTAAGATGATCACTGTAGAAATGGCAGTGGCAGCTGAGGACACCTTCCCCCACCAGCTTTGTGCTACTGCCCCTTCCAGAATCGGCAGCTCCCATGTGTTCTTTCCTGGAAGAGCAGGTGAGTGCTCCAGAGCTGCTCCAGTGCAAAGTGATTTTCCAGCAGTGGTTTTCCAGAGCAGCTGCTGCCTGATGGAGTGCTGGAATTACCTGTGTTGCTGGCTGAAGTGTGGGAATGCTGCTCCTGTCAGAAGATAAGTAACCAACAAGATAATGTTGTTGGTGAAAGATGCCACATGTTGAGGCAGTGTTTCTGTTTCTCAGTAACTGGGGAGTGAGGTCTGCAGTGTGAATACTTCTGTAGGAGTGTATTCATCTTCCTGTTTCTTGCAGAAAGAGGACTGAAAATGCAAAAGGCAGAGGAGTAACTAAAGCAAAACTGAAAACCTTGGTTTGTGGTTGTTTTATTAGACTAGCTGTGTGGAAATCCCCTATTTTGCTGATTGGGTGAAGAACTAAACAATGTGACACTTAGAAGTGTCTGTTTTAAATGATATCCTGTTGCTCAGCCAGCATCAGGGCCAAATTTTGAATATTCCTGCTAATCTACTATTTTGTACATGTCAGTATTTTCAGAGTATCTGTGTAAAACTCCATCTCTTCCAAGGGTTTTAATCATTGCTCCACCTCATTTTTGTGCAATGTGCTACACTTTCAGCAGCCTATGGACCATTTGGTTTATGTGATTTAAAAGCCAACTTAAATCTTGTGGATGGTGAAAAATTTTTCTGTGTTGTTCTTAAAATACTCTCTAGTTCATTTGACTGATCATTTGTATACAATATCCTTGAGAAGACTTGTCTGGAAAAGATTTGAAAACTTGACTGTGGTGTTCGAGGTAAAACTCTCAAATTTCTAAGACTAGTGTTGTGAAACTCAGCATTTCATATAAAGATGAATAAAAACATTTGGAGGAGGAGATAGCCAAGGATAGAATAATCCTAATAACTAAGCTCCTATCTTCTAAGTCCTGTAGAATGCTTCTTCTCAGCTGCTCTAGCAGAGGTCTTCCAAATGCATGTAGGTACTTAAAGATTACTTTTACAGAGCCAGATGCAAATATATTTCTTTTCTGCCAGTGTGCTGACATCAGTGTTGTGCATTATTTGTTCTTTTAATAACAATCTTTTCCTTTTTTCCTCTCTCAGCCAGCTTCTTGCCCTGTTTGCATGTGCATTGGAGTAGAGGGTGTTGCAGTCCTTGCAGGAGTGACACCAAGCTCCTGCAGTCATGGCAGATGAGGACCTGATTTTTCGGATGGAAGGGATTGATAATGCCAGAACAGCTCCAGCAGACTCTGGGAATTATCTTGATGCTGATAGTGATGATGAAGACAATTATTTCATCTGCCCAATAACTGATGATCCAGTTTCTAACAAGTCTGCCAATTATTACAGCAGTTTAGCAAAAACTGAGCAGTACAGCTCAAGCTCTTCTCCCAGGAGCTTTAGCTTTAAGGTAAGTATTGGCTCCAGTCTTCATTAAGGTTTTGGTTTTACTTAGTTGGCATGAGGTGCTTTCTAACTGCTTCATCTCTTGTAGCTAACACTTTTCAGTGAAGATACTCATCTGCTTTTTCCAGACCTGCAGTTAATTCCATTAAGCCAATAGTCTGACACTGCCATGGAATTCCTTACTGTCCCTTTCAGTTCAGGGGGAGATCTTCCTCCACTCAGTCCAGGAGAACAATTCACTGCCATTAGGATCAAATCATCTACAATGCAATATGTTGATTGGGAAATTCAAAAGATAATACAATTGGTGTAAGAAAAGTTGGAGCCCTGTCAGAAGATAATTTATTATTAATTTTGCTAGTACATGATATTTTTAATTGGACAAATAAAATAGCAAATTATAAAATTGTAAGGGTAAGTTTTCATGTTATAATTCCTTATTAGAGAGCTTCTGACATGCTGAGTTTCATGCTTGGGCATGAAGCATCACACTAGCAATAGTTCCTGGCAGTGTACACAAACAGTATCTGACCTTTTTGGGATGAACAGCAGCTACAACATTGCAGGGAGGTCAAAGGGGCTGTAGCTGGTGCTTCCTTGGCAGTGTGTCCTTTTTCACTCAGCTTCCTTCACACAGAATTGGCCAGGCAATGGAGCCTCAAGTGACATCCACTCTGTACCTTTGATATTTTAAATAAACCTAGTCTGTGCTAAACTGGCATGTATCTTATATTTTCCTGTATTTGATGTGTTTTATTAACACATTTCTTATTATAAAGATTAACATTTATTTAATAGATACTCTAAATTCTCAGTTATGCCTAATGCATGCTTTTAATTGTTAAAAAATACTGGGGGTTATTTCAGTCAGATAACAAAGTGAGTGACACATTGAAAGTGAAGCTGGCTTGTCTGCAGGAAGATTTTTGATAGAAACATTAAAAGGTACATATGACTAAGGGAGTTGAGGAGTAAAAGCTTAGTATAGAAATGGGACAGATGTTGGTGTATGCTAAATTAAGCAAGTTAAGACCTGATAGGGAGTTTAGTCTTCATTTGTGTGTACATTCTAACATGTACTAAACACTTGCCTCTGGGTCTGCAGTGCAATTTCTGAGTCATGGTCTGAGATAGAACTGATAAGGACTTCAGAAACTGCCATTATTTCCTCCTTCCCAGGCTGTCATTTTGCTTCTGCAGAATGTCTGTACCCATGTTTTGGTCTCCACAATGTCTAGTTTGGAATTGTAGCTCCTATCACAGATAAATTGCTTTGTGTTGAGATGTGGAGCAAGCCAGTCTCCATCTGTTTAAGCTGCAGGGATGGTGACTTCCAACAATAAGCAGACAGCCAGGGCTGAGAACATCCTAAAACCCACATCCTAAAACCTCTGGCCTGTCAGAGTCTGCCTCTCAGAGCTCAAAGCTGAAGAAAGGCAGAGCCAGATGGAGAAGGTGCTGTTCACTCTCTGCTTTGAATAGGACTCAGCAATGTTTAATTAGCTAGTTAATAGGCAAGACCCTTTTAATAAATACTTTCCAGTAAAAAAAAATACCAACTTACCTCAATAGATTTGTTCACAGGTGTTCTAAGAATGAGCTTAAATTGGGAATATATACTGAAGAATGACTTTTAACTGAAAGTTTTTTGTTTTGTTTTGGTTTTTTTTTGTTTACTAACAAAGAGAACCAAGACTCTTTGTCAATAATTTGTCTTATCACATGTATTTTCCTGCTTTCATGTCTCATGGATCCCTTAGAATGACACACAACATCGTTCTAAGCATGGCTCTGTGGTTGACCATGGTCGGGTAGGTTAAAAAGAAAATGTCAACACCATATCTAATAGATGCATTATGATTTTTTTGGCTTGTTGGTGGTTTTTTTCCCTTTTATGGACTTTTTTTTTTGTTCATTATTTTATCATTTGGGAGAACTGATTGCCTCAGCCCATAAGAGTCATCAAGTCAAAACTAAAAGAGGTACCTGTTAAATGGAATAATATCTACCCTGAAATTCACTGTATGGCAGCCATGTGCCTCCAGCAGGAGAAAAGTTGCACTTCTAGCACCATTTCCATGAAATCCAACCAGTGTTTGTTTTGTACAAAGCATCTCAAGAGATCAAGCACAAGTAATTAACTTATTTAAATTATCATCTAACATGATGAACACAGATCACCTTTCTACACAAGAACTATTTGATGGAGCTGATCAGCCAAGGAGTTCTTGTTGCTCTCTCTCCTTATTTCTGTCATAGGTATTTAAGTATGGAAATTCTCAGGTCTATATGAGCTGTCATTGCATGACCTGAGGTAACTTCATTTTCTAATGAAATATGTAACTCAACTTGTCCTTCAAAGTAGTTTTCTTTAATGTAGTATTGTTTTCATTTTGTGCTGTTATTGCCAGAAAGGGGAGCATTTAAATTGTTTGCAAGGCATGAATACTTAAAGCTGAAATTCAAAATAAACACAAATGTTTAAAGCTTAGCTGCTTCAAAAACTTCCTTGATGCTATTGCTGACACAAATTTATAGTGTATTTTTTTATTAATGAAGACTGGTTTTAATTCCTGAAGATAAGAAACAAAATAATTCAAAACTTTAAAAGTTACTGTTTCTGCACTCTTGGAGTTCAGTCAGAGAGGCAGTAATAATATCTCAAAACTCAATACTTCTTTTTGGCAGGGTGCAGAGTGCTTTTTCTCCTGCTCACTTTGCAGAAGGCATTTGGCACATCACAGGATCATATCTCCATTTTTCCTTGGAAATATACAATGTAAGAGAGGGAGAACAAAATGTTAAGGGTACAGCATCCAAATTGGCTGGTAGAGAGAGGCTGTTTGTACTCCAGAAAACTGCTTTGATATTTTACTCTTGACTTGGTGAACATTGAAATAGCTACTTGTCTGGAATTGTTATAATAATCAATTTTTACAACTTTCTATTTTCTTCTTTCTCATGCTGAGCACTGTCTGGGACCCTTGGGTTCCCAGAACTTTTTACTTTATCCATATTAATTGTTTCTTTGATGGACTTTTTTATCCTTACTGTTATGCATGCAAAACCAGCATATGCTACTATGTATGGAAAGCTAAAAATCAAACCAGAAAAAGTGAATTAATGTCATCTTAGTGTGCCTTACTGCCATTTGCAGAGCATGTTAGAGATATCTGCAAATTACCACAGGTTTTGTAAATTGTATCTGGCACAGTGTACTGTGCAAAATGAACTGAAATCTGTGCTTTATATATCTGAGCTGGGTTTCATTATAATTGAAACTATAAGAAGGTCAGAGTGATCTTTGGTACTACCTGGTCCCTGCTCTGAGTAGTGCTTGGGGGCACACCTCCATAGCATTGAGATCCTGATGTTCTCTAGAAAGTGCTGTTTTTGTGAGCTGCTGCTGATTATAAATAAAGTGCCAGTCTGTAACTTCTTCAGGAAACCTGGAAACATGCTATTGAGAAAGCCAAGCACATGCCTGATCCCTGGGCAGAATTTCATCTGGAGGATGTTGAGACAGAACACGCCACTCGTTACAGGTCTGTTAAACAGGACTGGTGGTTTGTGCAAGGCTTGAGTTTGTGTAGAGCAGAATATCTGCCTGAAGAACTTTCATAATGCCCAAAGTGAGTGGGTCTTAACTTAGTCTCCCAGGAATATGTAATTACTGCACATCATCAAAAAAAAACCTTTCAGTAAAATTATTGTCACACTTTCTCTCCCACCTGAGCAGTATCTAGAACTTTCACTCTGTAGACAGAAAACAAGGCTGTAAAATATTTTCTGGTTGATTTATTAATGCCATAAATGTAATCTAATAAGGAAATTAATCCAAATGAAGAGGCAGCATACTAAGTTGAAATAGTTTGGGAAAGAAAGCAACATAGCCCTCCACAACTTGCCCAAAATAGCAGTTTCAGTGTTGCTAGTGCATGCAGTATTGTTGCATGTGGCTGGAATTTAAGTCCTTATGAAGCCCAGAATAGCTCAGTGTGGTGTACGTGCTAAAAGGGAGTTTGGCCCTGAACTGGTTTCAGTGCTTTTAACATGAGCTTTGCCAAAATATTTACTCTACTGACACAGGTTTCTAGGAGGAAGGGTTAAGGGTTAGAGGCCAGTTAATCACCACTTAGTGTTTGGGGAGGCCTTGCTTCCAGCCCATACCAGTCATGCAGTGCTGCTCTTCCCCATAGACTGCATCTGTCTCTGGTCAGCCACACAGTCCTGAAATAGTCTGCATATTTTAAAATACAAATAAGTGATAATTTTGGTTTAGGGCTACTCAATATCCTGTTAAAAAGAGATGGCTCTGATATTCCTATGTTTGCCTCTTTATTTACTGCAAACTGGAATAAGGGAGAATATGGGGTGTCTCTGCAGGCTGGGGGAACCAGGCTGGAAACAATCATGTGCTGATGACTCAGCTGCTGTGGTTCTCAATTTTGCTTTCACTGTGTTGGGATGAAAAACCACAGTCATACTCTTTGTATTATCACAGGGTTGTGCAGGGACTTGCTCCTCTGTCACTGCAGTGTTGGGCAGTTCCTGGCCCCATTGCTTCTCACAGCTGGTGCTGCTCACATTCTCCACAGCCCCAAGGCAAATACCCAGCCAGAACCTGGCTAATGCAAGCTCAGGGTTGGGGGAGACAACTTGTCCAAAGTGTGGAGTTTGGGGAGGCCCCTTTCTGCCCCCACTGTGCTGCCCAGGCATCATAGAGGAGGTTTAACTTCAAAGATAAACCTGATTTGCACTGTTACAGAAGTTCAGATTCTGCTCATTGACAGGAGAATTCAGTGTCTCTTTGAAGAGTTAAATTGTGTTTTTGCTTGCCTGCCCAAAATGAGGAGGGCCAGAGTGAAGTGGGAAGACTAGAAGCTTTTATGTGGGAGTGGCAGCAGCACTTTCCAGAGTCAGTTACAGATAGATGCTGGAAATGGGAGGATTGGGGTTCCCTTTGCATTTTCCTGAGACATATCTCTGATTTTGCAGGTACAATGCAGTTACTGGGGACTGGGTTGAAGATGAAGTCCTTATCAAGATGGCTTCTCAAGTAAGATCACACTGTCATTCATGTTTACTGCAGCAAGTTTATAATTTCCTTTCTATTCCTGAATAGTGGCAGCAAGATGTTTTCCGTATAGAAATTTTGAAGTCTCAGTGTAATTATTTTCTCCTGTCTCTTTTTCTTTGTATCCTTCTCTCCAGAACAGAGTAGAAAATGGAGTCAGACCTTCCCTGTCAGCATCATGAGGCATTTGTTCCATTCCCAGTGATTTCCCTTCCATGTCACCCCTCCCATTTCCTTCTGGCATCATTTCCCTGGCTGGCAGTAGTCCTACTATTTTGCAGGCTCCCAAATAATTTCTGTTCTTAGAATGAAAAACAACTGAATTTTCTGTATGTGAGGATAGAAGGCACTGTCATTTCCCAGTTAAGTCCTGGGGTTGGTTGTGTTTTAGGGTTGCCTTGCTCTGTGCTGCTGGCCAAGTATCTGGCATATGGGGAGATGATGATCTTTTTGGCACATCCTATAGAGAAGCCTAAATGTAGAGAGCATGAAGTTTGAGAAGCTTCTTTAGGCAGTCACACAGAGCTGACTCCCTGCTGGGGAGAGAATTCAAATAGCTCATTTAAAAGACATACCATTTCTTCTTCATGGGATATTGGTGGAGGGAGTTTATCCAAATGCCTTTTCCCCAGGTACCTGCTTACACTACTGGGGGGTTTTCACTTTTCCTTGAGGAAATATTTTTATTGAGCTTATGTGAAAACTGCTTTTTCTGCATGGTATAAAGGGGAAGTCATGGTTGTGTCTCTTAGTGGTTAGAAATCAAGTTTGTGGAAATGGCAGTGCTGAGTTTTTGGTTTTTCTTTTCCCCAGCCTTTCGGCCGTGGTGCAATGCGAGAGTGTTTCAGAACGTGAGTATCTGCCCTCTTCATCTCTGTTGGCCTCCTTGCACTATTTTTTTCTGTGGTGACTGGAATTTCACTTAGATGTAGTGAAAATTGTGTAAAGCTCAGCTCCTTTCTAAAAGGCTTTGCTGAGGGGTTTATCCCTCTTTGTGTGACTCCCTCTGCAGAGAGTGTTCTCTGAATGTTCCACTTCAACCATCCCTGGAAGGCAAAATATGGAAGTATAGTAACAGCCACTTAATTTCTGTGTTTTCTGTGTGCTAAAATATCTTCAAATTTGATATGAGGTCATAGGTGTCTGTAGCCTAGAGACCAACTTGAGGCCTACAGTTAGGCAAAAAAAAAAGAAAGAATATTTTGATGATGCAGTCTCAACTGGAAAAGCCTCCATTGGTGAAGAGGGTTATTCTCTTAGAGTTTGCTTTGGATCTCATATACCAGAATAATGTTCTGAGTAAGGCAGAACTTGAGCACTAACAGTTGTGCTTCCCAGGAGGATCAAGTGTGGGGGAAAACAGAAGAGGAAGTTTTCCTTCCCTGGAGGGTGTTATCAAATGTTATTGTGGGGATCAGCCTCCAGCTATAAATTGGTGTGTGCTAAGAGATGACCCCACCCCTTCCAGGCCCTGGAAGAGAATGTTTCCTGGAAAATGCACATGTGTGTGTGTTTAAAAACATTCTCCCTTCTTTCCATGTGTGGAATCCAGAGAAACTGCACTTCATGTGTGGTTTCAGCTTTGGAAAGATAGACACTCCTGAAAGATGATAGAAATGTGATGTTTTGAACTTGAGCAAAAAGGAAGAAAAGTAACCCCTCAATGCTCCAGTTTGGCATTGTTTCAGTATCAGTTCATGCTGGTGGCTCTGTTCCTGCAAAGCCAGCTACAGGATACAGCAGTGAATGGAGCCTAGGAAGCAACAAATCTCAGCCTGCTGACATTGCTTTTAGTTCTTGTTGCTTAGCAAACTCCCCATTACACAATATTTTTTGAGTAATACCATAAACAGAAATTTATTAGCAGTTTTGTGTTAACCTCTGTTACTAAAAAAACTTAACTTAAATGCTAGCTTCCTACTGCTGGGTTTCCCATGTGTGTCAGTGGTACAGTGATATTTCCCATCTGGAGTTCTCTCCTAGACTTCTGTAACTCTGCAAGTGTTTAGTTAAGGCAGTGACAACATTTGCTGCCCATAGCCCAGTGAACCAGTGTGAGGATATTGACTTCAGAAAAACAAGAGCTGGCTTGTCTTATTCAGAGGAGTGTGTCCCTTCAAGAACTGGGGAGGTTTGGGATCTGGCTAAAATTGTTATCTCATTTCTTTGTTCATTCTTTCCAAGGGCTCCATTGCAGTGACTGGGTGCCATCCCTGCAGGAGGACAGGCTGCATGAAGTTGCTTTGCCTGCAGAGTGTCCCCTGTACCAAGACCTCTGCACCAAGGTTTTGGCAGGGAGAGGAAAAGGAATGAGGAGGAAGGGTTGAGAGTTTTAATACTGCTACTAATTAAAGCACCTGCTTAATGCATTTGTTGGCAGCCAACAGATCCTTTCTTATCAAAGTTTTCCTGTGCTACAGTCTGTCCCAGCCCACCTGCTTTGAAGGGATCTGTGGATTAAAGATTTGCACTTCAGCAAAAGAAGAACTGTCAGATGCAGTTTTCCTTCTGGGAGTATGTGGGTTACTGAGCAGTCACTGCTGTGTGTTGAGAACCAGCAGATTGCATTTATGCCTGGAGAGGTTTCTCAGTTCATGTTTGAAAGGCCACTCCCTGTTAATTTCTGCATAAAATAATTGTTGACATTAGAACAGGTTGTTGACCAGGCACCAACCATACTTCAGGTTTGAGAGGAACAGGAAGGGAATGGAACTTAGAAAAGGGGAAAGTTCAGAGTACAGTAGCTGCAGCTAAATCAAACAGTTTGGCACATCCCAGCCATTCCCATGGGGTGTTTCCTTTTCCCTTGTCCCCTTCCTGTGCTTCATGTTTCAGGTGGAATATCTGATAAATGACTGCAGGTAATGCTCATCTTGGAGCCTGGCTCTGTCCATGCAGGCAAGGAAATGGGAAAGATTGAATTAAAATTCTTGGATTTCCATTCACCAATGATCTATTTGTCTTTCAGAAAAAAGCTGTCCAACTTCTTACACACTCAGAACTGGAAAGGTGCCTATAATTATGTTGCCAAGCAGTACATAGAGAGTGTGAGCAGGGATGTTTATTTTGAGGATGTTCGACTGCAGATGGAAGCAAAGCTCTGGGGAGAAGAGTACAACCGGCACAAGCCACCAAAACAGGTGCACTCCAAGATCTGCCTAAGCAAAAATGCAATGTTGTCCTTCTAGTGGGTTAGTTTTCAAACATAACTTAGGGGGAATTGCTTGTTCACATTCCAACACATTTAAATGCTTGGATAGATTATTTTGCCCTTTGGTGTTTTCTGTTAAATGATAGATGATTTTGAGTGGAGTAAATACAGAAATTGCTTTATATTTCAGGACTTAAGGGCTTTGTGTTTGTGAATGTCTGACTGTCCTCAGCAGCTGACTGAAAACCAAAATAAAATGATGCTTGTATTGCTCTCTTTGATATGTGCCCAGCTGCTTTTGTGATAAACAAAGATGTTACAGAATTCATTGCCAGCAGCAATCTTAGCAAGCAGTGCTCCAGGAAGGTAGATCCTTAAATCTTGCACACCCATCCAAACATGTAACTAGCATTGATTTTTGAGAACAGCTGGAAACCTGCTGGAAGCCTTTAGCAATTTTAATGGCCAAAATGAATGGTTTTGATAAGTGGGATATTTGCATTGCCTCCCATATGAGGGTTAGTTAATAACTACTAATACTGACTCATAGCAACAAGGTGAGGTCTGCAGTGAAGGATGTGGAGAGAAATCTACAAATCTAGAAGTTTTAAATGCCATGTTGGAGAAAATATATAGAGTGAGAGTTGTGATTGGTTTCTGCTTTAGAAGTGTGTATGAGGCAGAGGGAGAAGGTGAGGCAGGATACAGAGATACCTGACAGTGGATACCCTCAGTCCTTCTCTGAAAACACATTTCTTTGAGCTGTGCAGTAGTGGCTGTATGTTTTGCTCTCTGAGTGCAGACTCTTGCAGAGTACTCTTAAGGTACCCACAAGATAAAATAGAAAGCCAACACTTGCTAGGAATTTTTTCAGAGGAATTTGTTGCAGAAATGAGCTGTTTTGAAGTGATTGCTTTTAATTTATGGAATTCCTCCAACAACTCAAGAAGCACATGACTCTTCCCCCACCCCCTTGTTAAACAGAAAGATCTTTGCAATTGTTCAGATTCTTGCATTGGGAAAGTTTTCACAGCTGGAGGATTCACACACACTTTGATCTGAAGTCAGTGTTCTGTTAGTCACTGTTTATCTTCTTTCCCTCCCCAGGTGGATATAGTGCAGACCTGTATTATTGAAATGAAGAACAGGCCTGGAAAGCCTCTCTTTCATCTGGAACATTACATTGAGGGCAAATACATCAAGTACAACTCAAATTCTGGATTTGTGCGAGACGACAACATTCGTCTGACTCCTCAAGTGAGGCTTTGTTCCATGCTTTCCATGGAGTCTGCTGCAGGGAATTTCTGGGCTCTCTCAGAGGTCTTGCATTACTGCCAAGAAAGGAAACTGCAGGCTCTGCACTACAATGCCAGATTAATTTCTCTATTTGCAGTTTGTCTGCCCCTTACTTAGGGCCTGCTCTTTCAAGCACTGAGTGCTTTATTGGATTTCAGTTGATTACAGTTGAATTGAACATGGTTAATACTCTTTGGAAACCTAAAGCCCTTTGACTCTAATTAAACTGCAGGCATCAAAATATTTCAAACTGTCTCCAAATTGAGGCAGTGAGAGATCTCTCATGCACTGTGTACTGAATAGTCTTTTGGTGCCTCACGTAATACACAGCTGGTATCCAATTCATGTAAATAAATCTAGTCCATTTTCATATAAAAATGTAGGTTTTTTCCAGCTGCAGCCTCTGAATAGCTGAATCTGAGATTGCATATAGAAATACAAGTACAGATTTCAAGTGATTCTTGAATCCTGTAAAATAAATTTCAAATACTATTGAAAAATGCAAAGTTGTCAACATAACAGAGGTATTTTACTGGGCCTTGAGAGATCTGTTCTTTACATTTTTTCCACTGTTCTTAAAGTATTTCTCATGAGGTTTAATGTAAGCAGAGAATTTATGTTCTGGGCTGTTTTTTGTGCACTGAATCAGTGCTGTGCTTTCACAGGTTGGGAACGAAATGTTCTCTGGTATTTGCTGCAGTTAAAATGTTTGTCTATCACCACCAGTCACCTCCCTCAGGCCTGGCAATGCTTTTTTGGAGGCCTTCCCAGAAGATTCCTAATATCTCAGCTTTATTCTAAAGAGAAAGGCTTTTCATACCTGATTCTTGGAACGTGTTTTTTTGAGAGCATGAATGTACATTTCATTATCTGCTACACAAATGTAGACACAGAGCAGTTGCTTGGGGGATTGCTCAAAGGGGAAGAAGAATTTGTGGGGTTGCTCACATTTATTTATGGGGTTTTTTTGTGGCATAGCCAATGCCTGTTGGCAGAAGTAAGCAGTGTCCCAGAGATGCAGAGCTTGCAGGTTTACAGGCACAGCCAGAATGTTTATACAGAAGTTATTCTGCACTGACTTCAGAGCCTAATGTTTTTCTCTCTGCCATTCAGCTCCCCACCACATAAGGTAGAGACTATAGTGGAAAACAATCTCTGGTACAAAAATGAGGAATTAAGCAAGCTCCTTTCCCCTGCCTGTGTCCACTGCTGCTTTTCACCCTGCTTTTTTTTAGCCTCCCTGCAAGTTGGAGCAGGTTGGAGAGACAGGATACTACATCCTTCTAGTCTCTCTTGCTGCTTTCATCATGATATTTGTACCCATTGTATTTCACTGATAGGATTATCAGACTTTTTTTCTCATTTATAACAGGGGAATACATGTTGCTCTTTTCAGTAGATGAAGGGAGAGTGTTCTCAGACATCTTCTGTGGTTCTTTCAGGCCTTCAGTCACTTCACCTTTGAGCGCTCAGGACACCAGCTCATTGTTGTTGATATCCAGGGAGTTGGAGATCTTTACACAGATCCTCAGATCCATACAGAGAGTGGTACAGATTTTGGAGATGGCAACCTAGGTAAAATCAATTATTCTGCTTCTCTTTCCTTCCCAGCTCTACTGAGTAGCCACTGCAGTGGGTGAGGTGGCACATGTTGTAAGGAGTCCTGTACAGGTCAGCTGTCATATAAGGACAATCTTAAAATGAGAGCTGATCTTGGCTCATGTCTCTTGGCCTACTCCTAAACAAGTGATGGAATTAAGTAGTTTCTGCATTGTGAGAACAATAATCATGGCCTTTGAGTTCCTTGCCACACTGCAGGAATGGATACAGCTGAATGCAGACAGATAGGCACTGTGTATTTTTAAAGTTCCAAGTGTCTATATATGAAGTTGTTAGTAGGACACTGCAAGTTTTGTAAGCAGGATTCAATTGAGGCACATTTCTCAGTGATGCAGTTGGATTGGGTTTTTGGTATATCTTGTTCATACATAGCTTTTTGAGATTTTTTGCACTCTCATGCAGAGAGAGTGAATAGCTCTTACAGGTGTTGAAATGGAATGGGTTAGGCTGTGTGCTACAAAGCATTTTCTCTCTCTTGACTTTTTAGGAAAAGTTTTTAATAAGTAAATAGTAATATGAAATTTGACCCTTTTAAAACTTTTTTGTAATGCCTTAGGTGTTCGAGGAATGGCCTTGTTCTTTCATTCTCATTTCTGCAACAACATCTGCAAAAGCATGGGGCTTGCACCATTTGATCTTTCATCCAAAGAGAAAGATGCCTTGGATTACAATAAAAAATTGCTTGTAAGTGTTTGATGAAAAAGTGTAATTAAGCTGCAGCTTTAATTAACAGGCAACTGTGTAACACAGTGCTTATTTGGGACTTTGAACACTGAAATCATTTATACGTTTTGGATCTCACAAACCTGATTCGATGTTTGTTGCAAATTGATCTCGGTTCAGCTGAGTTTGGTGGGAATGGGACTTGGTGTAACACTCAGAATGAAACTCAGTCTCAAACACACACAGAAGGATTATTGACAGGGCTTTCTCTTTGTTCTGCCAAGGAATCTGCTCAGACCATCCTCCGTGGCACGGAGCAGAAATGCGGCAGCAGCCGCGTCCGGACGCTGTCGGGGACTCGGCCCCCGCTGCTCTGGCGCCTGTCTGAGACCTCGGGGGATGAAAGCATGAGTGATGTGGCCTTGGACTCCCTGCCCTGCTCTCCCTCCTCTGCAACCCCCCACAGCCACAAGGTGGATGTGCTTAGTGAGTGAGCCTCGTGCAGCACCTCCTTAACCTTGGATTGGTCTCACTTTGGTTTTGTCTTACTTTGTTTATAACAGCTTTATTTGGTACAGAACAGTTGTTTCTAGTGCTCCTCTTTGAGCAGAA
Organism: Erithacus rubecula; assembly: GCF_903797595.1. Classification (NCBI taxonomy): domain Eukaryota; kingdom Metazoa; phylum Chordata; class Aves; order Passeriformes; family Muscicapidae; genus Erithacus; species Erithacus rubecula. The sequence continues at coordinate 1,941,939 of NC_136669.1, forward strand.
ATAAAATTGAAAGTACTTCTATGTAGATAATTAATGCACTAAATGCTCGTGTGTAAAATTATGATATCTGGAGCTTTTTCCTCAAGCATGCTGTCCTTATAATAATAGCAATTTTTTATTCTCCTAGATTGGCCTGTGTTCAGTGAAGTAGATAACTTGGATCAGCTTGACAACAAAAGGGTGAGTGTCTTTCCAACAAAAAATGAGGTTGCAGTTGCCTAATGAAATGTGTCTTTAAAGATTTTGTTCAGTAAAAGCACATAAAGATGCTCTGCTTATTTTTATTGTTGCAGATCATGTTACTTCTCTGCATTTGCTGTCTCTACTAAAGGAAGAACGTTTTATTTTAATATTTTAGTATTCATTATGTTGCCAAAGACTTATTTGCAATTGGGGTATTTTAACAGGTGCTTAAAGCATGTGCCTGTTCCCTTGCCAGCACATTGTGCCTTGGATGCTTGTCCCAGCTGCTGTGGTAGTAGAGCTAAAGAATCCTTGTGGATTAGGTCTCTGCAAATAATGGTACCATGGAATGTTAGAGAACCTTGCCTGAGGAGGTGCAAGAAGTTTGCAATGGGCATTTTTCAGTGCTAGGCCTTAGTCCAGGAGCTGTCAGTTACTGGTTTATCACTGAAAATTATATTTATTGGATTCTTGATTGGATAAAGTATGCAAGTCCTTGATTTGTTTTGATGTATGTAAGAGAGAAGACAATCTTAGACTACTTTATGTATCATTGAGTCCTGCTCCTTCTGACAGAGGTAGCACAATTATTTTCATTCAGTGTAACCATCCAATATTTTTCATTGAAAGAGCAAACCTTTTGCTCTGTGAGAAATGTCAAGCTGGGGTCCTTAAAAAGTATAATCTAATGCTGTTCTGTTCTTGACTTCTGTAGGACTTTGAAAATGGTGGAGACAGTGGATATCCAAGTGAAAAGAGAAGTGAGACAGAAGATCTGGATCATAGAGAGAGGGTAAGAAGCTGACTGGTGTAGCAGAGTTTGGTCTGTTCATACTTAAACTATTTTTGAAGAAGAATCTTCTTTTTTTTATCCTTCTTGATCTAGATCTGATCTTAATCTACACTTTGAAAATAGAAGAAATGAGGAAATGAAGAAATTACCCTATATTGCAAAGTTATTTATTCATATTGGAATTACACAATTATAGGAAAAAGATGACTTGTAATTAGTGGCTTGATTGCATTTAATTAGATATTGTGTGGTTTTTTTTAAGTATTACATACTGCATTTAGGAGGTGTAGCCATCTTCTTGTCATGTGGAATCCATGAATATGATCTTGCTGTCAGACCCATTTACCCTCTCTTTGTATGGCTTCAAATATTACAGAACTTAATGTTGTTGTCAGGTAATAATATGAAATTTAGAATTCCTGGGAAATAGTTGGTTACTCCTCTAAAATATTAATTTTTAAGTAAATGCTTTTTGACCTGGAGATTTTAACAAGATATTTAATTAAAACCAGGAAAGACAATACTTCTTCCAGAGATACCACTCCTTTTGTCACCTCCTTTGGCAAGGTATTTGTCATGGCATCTCCAGGATTAAAACCTATGTGTGCCAAGTTCTTTATCATTTTGATATGTTTCTTAATATATTGTGATATCACTGAAAGAAAAGGATCCCATGGAAACAGTTTTGTCATTGTCACTATTGATCTGCAGGGTAGGAATAGTCTAGAGGTGTAACTGTGACCCATCAGTTCCTGCAGATTGAATAATGCAAACCTTTACATTGACTTAGGGCCATTCAAACAGCAGCCTGAGGCAGGAGTCTGATGAAGACAGTTTGGGAAGCTCTGCAAGGGTAAATAAAGCAGAAATGTTCATGGACTGAGTTTGCTGCTCTGCTTGTCCTTTGTTCATTCATCTGCCCTAACCACATCACTGAACCAGATGTTGGTTTCCCTTCCTTTTCAGCTACAGAAAATGTTTATTAATACCAACTAACCACTCTGTTATTTCCTTTTATGTTTTCTGTTTGTTTTCTCATTGAAGAAGTACTGTGAAATAAATTGTCACTTCTGTAGCTGATCTCTGTCATAAATTAGTGATTATGTATGGGTTTCTCACTTCAAAAAAATTACAGCTCTGTGGATTTCTTTTCTGCCTAACTAAATTATATTTCCTTTCTGCACCTTACTTTTGAAATTCCATCCTGTATGTAGTTGTATGATTGCAGTGTTTGAAACACTTACACAGTGAAGAGAGATGCTGTCACCTAACTGACTTAGGAAAGACCAGACCTTGTGTGCTTTTACAAAATACAACTTCTGTGATAATTGGTCTTGGGTATAAGCTTAAACAAATAACTACTGTGAAAGGAAAGAAAAACCAGAGCTTTGACAACAATTAATAACTAATTTAGATACAATTTTCAGAATTTCATTTTAATTATTATAAATTCCTGTTTCAGAAAATTGAAACAGCTTTAACAGACTGAAGTTCTATGCCAGTAACATTTCCTGTTGTGTTTTCTCTGTGTACCCACAAAGGCCTTAATTGTGATAGGATTGTTTTCAACTACTGTTTCCCACTGATCCATTATGTTCAAAAATTTCTTCATTTGGGTTGCTCCTCCTGAGAAATGCCAATGCATGTGTCTGTGTGTCATCTTCTGCATTGTTATGTGTCATTTTTCTAGAATGCAAGCTGTGTTTAAAGTGTTGGGAATTGAAATTCTGGACAGAAAAGTATGGGTTTCAATTTTTTTGTGCATGCATAACTTCAGCAGTGCTTGCAGTGTGACTATTCAGTTGCTTATTTTTGTAAGTAATTTCTTCTGATTCAGAACTTTGAGATGATTCTTCAAAATGATGATGTTCAGATTAGAAATAGGGGGGTTTACTCTGTTTCTTTAATGAAGAATAATAACCATTTATTCAGCTACTAACTTGAGTTTTGAAAGCTGGGTTTTAAATTACAGTATTTACTAATAAGTAAGAATATTGATAGAAACTTTGATTCCTGGAAGGTAATCCACATGGATGGGAATTTTAATTGGGAATATAAGTAATAGTATATTTCCTATTTCAGATCAGTGTGGAGAAATGGAATCTTTTCAACTCCTCCAGAGTCCACATCCACAGACCATCCTGTGTTGCCCAGGAAATTCAGAGGCTCAATGCACTAGAACTTGAAAAGAAAATTGGGAAGTCAATCCTTGGAAAGGTAAGATGTGTCTGCTGATACTGTTTTATCCAAGAAACATGTATTTATTACTTATATAGAAGTGTTGCCCTGCCTGCATTTGTTTGTGCAGTTGAAAATAACATATCTATACCTTTTTGTCACCTACCTGTGTTGTTTAAGGGACATCTGAGTTCAAGAACCCATAAATTCCATCTGCTTTTAGCCTTGCAACATCTGGGCTCTTTTGGGAAGAACCCTGCTGTTGTTAATCTGCCTTTCCAGGGGCATCACACAGGGAAGATACTCTGGGATGGGTGTGTGTGCCTCACCCACATACCTTTCCCATGGGCAAAGCTGAGCTCCTGAATACTGGTTACATGGATTGACTCTTTTTACTCCAGACTGTTCCAGATAATGCAAATGTGAATTAAGTTTGGGGTTATGTATGGCCTTAAGCCTACTCCTAAAACATGATGTAAATCTTTCTGAGCACCCTGGGAGCCTTAGGTGTTCTCAAACCTTTTGATGTGGGAAGAAACCTATTTTTCACAGAATCTTTTAGGTTGGAAAATACCTCTAATGTCATCAAGTCCAACCTCTGACCAATCACCACCTTGTCAACCAGACTGTAACACTAAGTGCCATGTCCAGCTGTTTCTTGAACACCTTCAGGAACAGTGATTCCACCACCTCCCTGGCCAGTCCATTCCAATGTTTTACAACCCCTCCCATGAAGAAATTCTTCTTGATGTCCAACCTGAACATCCCCTGGCCCTTGAGGAGTCAGAGAACCTGGTAAACTATGAGCAGAAGGGTTTTGAAGGATGAGATGCCTGCATCATGCTGTCTCTGTGCCATTGCTCAGGTTCACCTGGCCATGGTTCGCTATCATGAAGCCGGGCGCTTCTGTGAGAAGGACAAGGAATGGGACCAGCAATCAGCCCTCTTCCACCTGGAGCAGGCTGCAGACTGTGGGGAGCTGGAAGCCATCGTGGGCTTGGGCCTCATGTGCTCTCAGCTGCCACATCACATCCTTTCTGAGCTCACTCTGGAGGTATGGAAAATGCCAAAAAGCAGAGTTGTGGTCCATTGTAAAAACAACATAAGAGCGGCTGAAAATGGTGATGAAACAACAACTGTAGTTTGTGTTCTGTAGCCTATTCAGAGAAAATAGATTACATTGTAATTAAGCTGCCTCTTTCTGGTTTTGCCAGAAAATTACTGCATGTCTTTGGGAAGCTTTTGAAGCCACCTTTACTGATCAGCTGTTTTGTTTCTTGTAGGTGTGCCAGTTTCTCAGGCATACTAAATACTTGCTAACTCATTTAACTCATTTAATGGTAGAGGGGTAAAGGGATGGTTTTAGAAACATGCATTTTAAAGGTTTTGTTTCCTTTACTAGGATACAAAGGAGAACAGAAATAAAGGATTTAATTACTTGCTGAGAGCAGCAGAAGCTGGAGACAGGCCTTCCATGATTCTGATAGCAAGAGCATATGATACAGGTGTAAATCTTGGTGCAGACAGGTACTGTGCATGGCTCAGTAAGTTCACTTGCTGGTACTTAACAGGCAAGGCTGGGACAATGATTTTTCTGCTTTTGCATTTTAGCACGTCTTTGCTATTTCCATGAGTTTTCTGTTTTGCACAAAAATGATACTCTTTAAATTTCTCACTGTCAAATAACATTAAACTTTTAATTGAAGTTCACTGAGCATTCTCAGTGAAAAATAACTGATTTTAAAGTATTTATGAAACAAAATTCTGCAACTTCAGGGTTTTTCCTAAATTGATTACTCTCACAAATATAAATGCCAGACCAAAACCATACAACTTGTAATGAAGCTCAGACTCTGGAGTTCAGCAAAACATTTCAGTCTGATACTTTCTCCTGTAATTCCTGCATAAAGTGACCCCAGCCTCATTTTGCTGTAGTGACCTAATGCTGCACTTCAGTCAGTGAGTCTCCATTTGCTTTTTTGGAGAGCATCAAGGCTCTGAGAAACCAGTACAAAATTGGATGCTGAATCTCCAGTGCCAAGTACATTTGTTTCCTAAGGGAACCACCTTCAAAAATTATCTTTGCCTTCAGGTGCCAGGATTGGAAGGAGGCACTGCACTGGTACAATGCTGCACTGAACATGACAGACTATGATGAGGGGGGTGAATATGATGGCACTCAGGATGAGCCCAGGTACCTGCTCCTGGCCAGGGAGGCAGAGATGTTAATGATGGGAGGGTTCAACCTGGAGAAGGATCCACAGAGATCAGGTGAGGCCTCATTTTGTTTCTGTTATCTATGATCTTACTTTTTCTTCCCTTCTTCCCCATCATGTACCCCAAAAATAGACTTCTTGCTTCAGCTGTTGCAAAACATAGAGAGGGTCAATCCCTTCAGATTTAATGATGCTGGGTGTAACAAGGTGGTAACAGTGAAAGAGATCTTGGCAGGGACAGGGCAGTGGGTGGTGCCAGGTGCAATCTGTGGCACACTGAGTCACTGCCAGGCAACCTTCCCTGCCTCTGGGGTTGCTCTTCTGGGTCACTCCCCTGAGCTGCAGGTTGCTGCTTGTAGTTTGAGTTACACCCATGGCTCCCAGGCCCCACAACATTCTCTTAGTTGCTGTGTAACCTACATGCTAGATGAGTTTTGGGGGGCTCTTACAGGCTGGTCCTGTTTCCAGTCCTTCCAAGTGCATTGGGGAACCATCAGCACCCAGTTATATAACTTTCAACTTGAAGAGCAGAGGCATATTCCCTGCTGCTGCAACTCTGGCACTGTTAAACACACCCATACATCTGGCCCTGCAGTTTGACCTCAGTTTCTCCCTTTGTCCTTTATTTGCTTCAGACTAAAGCCATGTTCTTTCTTTACTCTGTCAACATAACTGATGCTGTTTCCTCTCTAGGTGAGCTTTACACAGAAGCAGCAGAAGCAGCCATGGAGGCCATGAAGGGCAGGCTGGCAAATCAGTACTACCAAAAAGCAGAAGAGGCTTGGGCAATGATGGAAGAATGACACTGAAATTAAGCAGTTCTTGTATATATTTTTTTTTTATACACTTGCTGCATTTGCAGCTACAAAGATGTATTTTTATGTGATGTTACCAGGTTGGTTTTTTTCTCGTATTTTAGTTTTATAGGTTTTTTTTAGGGTAGAAATCTAAATGCAAGTAGCATGTGCAATATGCTATAGCATACTTCTGTTTGTGTTTTAAAGCTGTAATACACACATACTTGGATCTTTTGTACTTTTTTTACTGTTAGAACTGAGGAGCCTAGTTTTTTTTTGACAAAAGAAAATGTGGCCTTATTATTTAGGCTTTACATATCCTGTTTTTTACACAGCAAATGATCAGTATGTTTACATTTTCCTTCTCCTCCCCACATACAGAAAAACATTTTCCTAAATTCTCAGCATTTCTTCATTATTTTTGGTGCATCTCACCAAATTTGCACATGATCATAAATTTCCAGTTTATAGATGCAGCTACTGATGTTAATAGGTAGTCCCATTTTATTTTGCTGACATCGTTGGACACTTATTCTCAAATAAATTTCAGATGGAATCCTTATTTTGGGGAGGGGTAGGGAAGATGATTCAGATTGGCAGTGAGGATATTCAGGCTGGAATGTTTTATTCATTACCAGCATTGCATATATTTATACCATTAGAAAATCATTCATGTTCCTGATAAGGTGAGGCATCCAGGTACCTCTCTCATTTTCACATTTTGCATCATATAAAAGTTTAGTTGTATAAAATTCTACTGATCTTATATTTATCCAATGACATAAAGCAGCAAGATTTGTAATATATGGTAATTTAAAGTTAGTTTTACAGTGACATCTCAAATCTCAGTGAAACTAGATTATCTCACTTAAAATTAGACCACATTTTCCACCATTTCCAGATGGATGTTGAAAAGGTTAGGAGATGTTGATTCATCTATTTCTATGTACAGAAAACAATTTATATTAAGTCTCTTTTAAAATGGCATTTTACCTGCAAATGCCACTTTAGAGAAGAGCTTCTGGTTAGAAAGGGAAAACAGTATTACCCCAAAACACTTGAATTTGTCCTCTCTGCCTAATCCTAACCAGGTGGTGGTTGAATTATCATTGCATAGAGATAATTTTCTTCAAATCCAGTGTTTTATTTCAAAGCTGACTAGTACAGCAGCTGTTCCTATTCTTTGGTTGTGGTTAACAGTCATTTTGCTGGAGATTTAAGCTGGAAGCTTCTCCCTCCTTGGCCTTGCAGTCTCCTGAGGTGTAAATTGATGTGCACAAGGACAGCCCCTGTGAAGTGCTGTGATGCTCACCACTTCAGCCAAGCTCTTAAAAGCAGGTGTAAAGCTAAGCAGGCTGAGAGATGATACAGGATTGATTAGGATTTCTTGCATGCATAGCCAAGGAATATTAACTTCTTGTAAAATGTAGAAACTGTTCAGGGAACAGAAATCAATTCTTCCTTGCCTGCCACTGGAATCAAATTGTGCTCCCATTTTCTCTTTTTTATGGCAAGTGGGTCCTGAATTGCTGTTTAGACAGTATCCAAGGGTGATACTGCCACTGTCTGAAAGAGTTGAACTCCTGGTGGTTAAGGGAGGAATTTAATCCTTTCTGGGAGGGAAGGGCAAGTGACCCTGGGATGTTGTTTTTGGCTGGTGCTGTAACCAGCTGTGAGCAGCCTTGCAACACATGGCAACATCTTTTTGCTGTAAATTGTAGAGGTGGAGGGAAAGTAGTGCCCATGGCCTTTTTCTTTTTTTTGTGTTGTTTTGAGAGTGAGGGAGAAGCTCTTCACCTGTGAATGGAGGAATGTCTCATTTCTCAAGCTCTGTTGGTCTTAGGTAGTGAGGTACTAAAATGACCAGATTTTTGGACCTAATATTTTTTGTACCTAACATGCTGAAATAGAACCAGAGGACTGCAATTCAGGTGAATGTTTTCAGTGCCTATCCAAAGTTCTGCTTTAGATGCCTAAAGCCTCTCTGGGATGTGGCTTTTCTTGCTGTTTCAGTTCATAGCATTAAGGTATCAGCTGTCAATGAAAAGTGGAGCCACTCACCTCTGAAGACAGTTGAATAGTCTGTTTTGTGCAGAACCTGTACAGTGTAGGGACTATAGCAAAATCAGACAAAAGGATTTTTCCCCATAAGGTGTTGATGTCAAATCTTGGAGATTTTCCTTGAGAAGGAAGCATGTGTGACAACACCACTACCCATTATAGGGAGGAGATGGAAAGTGCCTGTCCAAAATGTGCATGCAAAGGATATAGAGTGTAATTATTGACACTTTTTGGTGTAGTTTAATTTGCTAAATTCCATAGTTGCTGACAGCTCTTTGTAGATCTGGTATGTAAATGTGCACACTTTCAGTGCAAAAATTATGATGGTTATTAATTCTTTGTTTGCAAATACTGTTTTTTGGTGATGACTGCCTTGTGTCCTAAGGTGTATCAGATGATTTGGCCATTCAATAAATGGGACTGTCAATAATATGAAAATGGAAATTGTTTACAGAAATATTTGCAACTTATTCTGTGACATTCTTTTGAAGGGAAAAACTGTATATTTTAAAGACTTTTGCAATGATATTGCTTTATGCTGTATTTTTAATCTATTCACAATGAATAAATAAAAATCTGTATTTTTTAAAAATGTGAAAATAAATCTGAGGCTCAGCCTGCCAGAACTTACCTGGGTTCAGTGTTTCCAGATGTCAGTGGGAATATTGCTTGGGTAAGGACATTGAGATGGAAGCCTTTGTTTATATCTCAGACAAGCAAATACTGTTTGCCTGCATCACTTAGTCCTTTCATTCACTTTGTCTGGGTTCATTCTGGCTAGTCAATAAAATTGTTCTTTTTGTCACTTTTCTCAGTAGAGTTGTACTCATTGCTTATGGGTGTTTGCTTTTGTTGTTGTTTTTTCCTTTATAAATAGCCAAAATTCAATTCTACTATTGCAAGCTTCCAGAAATCCTCTCTGTTGTTTGTCTTATTCCATTCCTGATTTTATTCCTTTTCAACAGTCAGAAGTAACTAACCAGGAGGAAATTAGTAGATGTGAAGCAAAAAAATCTGTTTTCCTCCAGAAAACAAGATGGTTGATGTGCTGTCTGATTTACATTTGATTACACATGTAGTGTCTGTAACCAATGAAGGATAAAATAAAAGGGCAGGAGGCTCATTTGCAGGGTGCTACAGAGACTCTCCTATGACTTTTATCTTTTGTTTAGTCCTGAGAATGGGCTGGAACTTCCTGAGCTCTGTGATTTGAGGTGGGATACAGCATCTACTGTCATCTTGCTATGATTTATTTCCCTTTCTGTGCCAGAATAATCTGATTACAGGTCCTTTCAAACTGTTAAAAGGGAATTCTTTTTGCTTTTTTATTGCTTTATTTAGACAGGTGGAACTTCTTATACCTGTATAGTTTAAACAATGCCTCTAGTGAAAGCATTGAGAAATAGCAAAATTTCCTAACAAAAAAGCACCATCTGGGCCTCTCCACTGAAGATGAAAAATGGTGAAATTTGGCACTGCTCTAACTTTATAGCCTGTGTAGTTTTTAGATATAGCTGCTCTCACAGAGATGGAGTGTTTGGCAAGTGTAACAAAGTAAGAATAGCATTCTTCAGAAACCATGGAGACAGCAAACTCTTACAGCTTATAAAGTGTAAATAAGTATATTGCCTGTTTCTGAGTTACTGGTCTGTGGGACTAATTTGAATCTCACTCTTCCCCACAGATATAATTTCACTCAGAGTAGAGTGAGTGCTGACAGAGCCAGGTATAGTTACAATGGATCAAATCAGAACTTTCATCTGAATTTGGACAGGCAGAATTTCATCTTAACCTCTCAGGATGGATGCAGGGCAGTGCTGCCAGGGGTGAGTCAGGGTATTTTCAGGTTTAAGTTCAGGGATATCTCTGAGTTGCTGATGGATCTGACTCCTGTGTGGGGACAACTCAGGGCTTTGTAACCATTGGGAGTGTTCAATATAAATGTTGTTCTTCTCTGGTTATCCTGTGCCAAGAAAATAATGCAATGAGGCTGGTAGCTTGTGTTATAGTTTGAGTTCTCTACCTTAATTCTTTTTAATTTTAGGAAAGATCCTGTCATTATAATTGGTGTTGCACAGGTGAGATGAAAAAACTGCTGACCCAACTGCCCCCCCGAGGGACAGGCTGTGCTCTTACCCCTGTCTGTGTCAGGAGAAATGTCTCTGTGGCCAGGCACAGAAACATTTCAGGGGCAGGGGCTGAGCTCAGCTGTGACAGGGCAGAAAAGCACTTTTCAGGAGGCTGTAGGTACCTTGTGGTGCCTGTGGGGTTGAGCAGCTCACAGAATAAGGAACAGTTTGTAATGAGTGTACAAACACACACACACATGCTTAGAGACTGCTAAAACTGACTCTGCCTAAACTTTTCTGCCTGAGCAGGTTACAGGTGGTTTGATGTGTGAAGCCAATTCAGGTCTGCCTTCTCTCCCTCCTGAACCTCTCCTGCTGCTCTGCAGTCAGCTCCCTCTGTTCTTAAAAAACCCTTCATCCTGAAAAGGCACTGAACTGAGGGTGTGAAACTGCAGCAGCACTAGAGGAGTTTATCCATATTTACATGTGTGTGCTGTTATTCCTCAGGACTTGTAGGCAGTGAATGAAATTTTTAGCAGTGCTGCAGCCTCTCACAATGAGAGTGATGAAACTCTGGCTCAGGGGATGGTGGATCCCTTATCCCTACAAACACTCAAGGTCAGGTTGGACAGGCTCTGAGCTACCTGATCTGCTTGAAGATGTCCCTGCTCAATGCAGAGGGTTGGACTATCCAACCTTTTTTAGACCCTTCCAACCTCAACCAAACTATTCCATGGTTCCATGTTCAGCAGCTCCCTGGAAAGAGAGCTGGCACTGTGCTGCAGGGACAGGGTGTGGGAGGTGCCAAGGAAAAGGGTTGATGCTGGATTCCAGCAGGTTTATTTTCTCAATCCTATTTAAATTAACTGCCACAAGGACAGAGTTAAGCTGCATTAAGGCTTTGTGGCCTTACCCTAGAGAAGCTGAATTTTTTTTCTCAAAATACAACCCTTCAGTTGTAATTAAGTGGTGAAAATAACATTAATTATTTAAGAAAACTCACCAGACTTTCAGGCAAAATGTGGCCAGAGACTCCCAGGGACACATTCACGGAGCACCAGCAGCTGAGTGCACAAACCCCTTTGCACAGGTGTACTGAGTACTGCCTTGCAATAAGCAAAAGAACAACCCCTCAACCATAAACTGCTGACTTTTGACTTTGTAAATTCAGCGAGCAGAGGCTTTGCAAGGCAATATTAGAATTTTAGAGCTGTTTTTAGGCTTTGAGAGGAGGCGGCCGGGCGATGCCGCACGCAGCGCGCAGGGGCTGTGCTGCTCCGTGGCATCCACGTGGCAGCGGGCGCGGCGCGGGGAGCGCTGTCCGTCCGTCCGTCCGTCCGTCCGTCCGTCCGTCCGTCCGTCCGTCCGTCCGTCCGTCCCTGGGTGCATCGCAACGCTGCGAGTGCCGCTGCTTGGAAACGGGCTGAAAAGGATCCCCCGCGTTTTATTTTTCGGGTAGAAGGGTGTGTGGGCAGGGCGGCTGCGGGGGATGGAGCGGCGTGGGAAAGAAGGGAAAGAGCTGGTCTGGTGTAAAAGTCTAGCCGAAATTAAATGCAGCGCGGTGGTAGCGTGGCCGAGCGGTCTAAGGCGCTGGATTAAGGCTCCAGTCTCTTCGGGGGCGTGGGTTCGAATCCCACCGCTGCCAGGAATGTTTTTTTGGGCCCCAAACCGGCTCCATCGCCCCCTGGCGGCGGCGGCGGCCGGGAGAGCATTGTGGGTAGGAGGAGGCGCCGCGTCCCCACGTGCCGGCCCGGGGGCCACCAACATGGCGGCTGCCTGACCGCTGCCCCACCGACGCGGGGAGCGGAGCGGGGAGCGGCGCCGCGCCGCCCGCCCGGCCCGCACTCAGGTACGCGGGGCTCGCTGCTTTTGCGCCTCCCGGGGCCGCACCCGGCGCCGACGGCCTTGCGGGCGGTGGCGGGGGTGGAGCGCGGCCTGGGCTGTGGTGGGGAGGACCCCGGAGCCGAGACTGCGAGGACTCGGCACCGCGGGGGCAGCGGGGCCGCAGCGCCCTGACAGGACCCGGCACGGGCCGGGGCGCTTGGAGGGACGGGCGGGGTCCGGCCGCAGCCGCGGGCCCTCGGCTGCCTCAGCAGCACCGGGGTGCCGGCCGGTCCTGTGGGGCTGAGAGCGGCGGCTCCGGCCGGTCCTGTGGGGCTGAGAGCGGCCGCCCCGCCGGTCCTGTGGGGCTGAGAGCGGCGGCTCCGGCCGGTCCTGCCCGCAACCCTGCGGCTTCAGCCCGGGGAGCTCTCAGCGCAGCCGCCCCGAAGCGCAGCGGCTGCCCCTGGCTGGCAGCGGCTCTGCGGGGCTCAGCCGTGCCGTGCCGTGCCGTGCCGTGCCGCGCCGCGCCGTGCCGTGCCGTGCCGTGCCGTGCCGTGCCGCCCGGGGGATTCGCTCCGTCCCCGCGGTCAGGGCGGGTTGCGCCCCTTTGCCCGCAGCCCTGCGCGGCCAGGCTGCAGTGCCAGCACAGGGCGGGCACGGCCCGGGCACCGCCACCTGCCCCGGGGCTGTCCCGGAGCGGCCGCAGTGACCCCGGGCACGTCCCGCGCTCCACACGTGTGAGGTGGCAGAGAAAGGTTTGTGCTTGATGCATAATCTGTTAAACCCCAAAGGTTTGCTGCGCTGACACTCCACAGAGAGCTCCTGGTGCAGAGGAGCCCTCGTGGGTTCACTGCCTGAAGATGACTGTGCAAAGCTGCTTGCAGGAAAGGAGGAAAAGAAGCAAGTAATTGGGTCAAAATTATAGTTATCATAGATGTGTGGAAGGTGCTTCAGCTTCTTTTTGCAGCTTCCATTTTGCTGTGTGCCCTGGGTCACCCTGAGCAGGAGGGTTGCTCAGAGCCCCTTGCCAGAGTTAGTTGTAGTGATTCAGGAAGATGGCACTTTCCCCACGGTCCTGTTTCAGCATTTATACTTTCAGGCACTGATCCAGCAGGAATTCTTGGCCTTTCCTTGGCAGTGCATGATTAGATGAAGAATATTTCACATTTCAGTGTTAGCGCTTTGAGGGTTCCATTATTACTGATGAATTTAGGTAAAATGAAATACTGGAGCATTTCTTGCAGGCCTGACTAAAAGTCTGTGTATCAAATGATGTGTGGGTTTGCAATTTACCTCCTTACAGTTATGTTGAAATTTTTTGGTAGTAAAATAAAATTAAATCTCTAATACTCAAATGCCCTTTTAAGCTCAGAGTGAAATGCAGGATTCAGTTGCTTCATCACTGATTTAGGCTGAATTTCTCTGTCCTTTCTTAGCCCAGTGAATCTTAATTTCTCTTCTCAAAAGTGAAATAACTTTCTCAGAAGAGAGAGAATAAGCCTAGCAGATACTTGGCATGCAGGCTGGGGAAGGGAAGGGTGGATCCTGGTTCTCTCAGGGGTGTGAGGAAGGAGGGTTTGGACCCAAGTGTTCCACCTTTTGGGTGTTACCACATGTCCTCACACATCTGGGGCATCCTCCCACCATCAGCTCTGTGCTGAATGCAAACTGCATTTGTTCCATTTATACAGAGTTATCAGGTGTTGGGCCACCCAGGGGACATGAGCAGGGAAAGCAAAAATGGAACTGATAAATCTCATTTCTTTAAAACATAGTAGTGTGTATTTCTGGGAGGAGTTGGGTTCCTGATCACAGAAAACATTGATATCACTCAGATATCACATGCTCAGGGTTTTGCTCACAGCCCAGTCTGTGGATAAGGTACTGGCTTCTTGCTGTGAAGGTGTTTTGAATTTCTACAAAATTAATTTCAGATAGGAATCTGAAATACTAAGTCATAATTTTTCAAATACATATGTATAGTACAAAGACCCTGGGATGGAAATGGAAAATGCCAGCTCAGTACTGGGAGGGGCACGTTTTTGGTAGCAGAGAGTGTAAGTGAAAAATATTTTGAGGTGGAATGACAAAAACCCTGTAAGCCTGAATGGATGTTACTAACACTTGTATCCAGAATGTCTAACCTCTCTGAAAAACGTTTCTTAGATAACTGTGTGTACTTCAGTGTGATATTTGAGAAGCCTCTATGTCAGCTGAAATATACTGAGCTGCTTAAATTGTGTGGTGGCTTGAGTATTTGAAAAAATGACATTTTTCTAGATGTAATGTGGATGCTGGGTTCCTTCTTTCCCAGCTGATCCTGGATGCTGCTTGTTTCTTTTTCTCTTCCTCCATAGGAGGCCCAGCAAAGAAGCAAGCTGTCCTCAAGGACAGTGTGGGAGAGTTCCTGAACACAAATCTTGTTTCTTTGCCTAATCATCTTTGTTGCTAAAACTTTCCTTGGTCAGTTTATGAGAGATCTTTTTTTCTAATGCCTATCTTGACCCATGTTGGTTGATTAACAGTGTCTTAACATTGTTGCAGTGGCATCCCAAATAATTTGTAAATCCTTTTGTTTGATTTCGGCAGGGAAAAACTATTGTTGCTTTAGCTGAGAGATCATTTTTTATTCAGCTGTCTGAACCAGGCACAACACTGACTCCAGCACTGGATTGAACATAATGAACTTTTGTTCCAGAGTGTCCAGTCCTCAGTTAATATCTGAGTTTTATTTTCATTGCAGTTGGTATAGTTATGAAGGAAAATCTGCTGTTCTGGTGGTTTTGGAGGAGTCCAGGAAATGCAGAGCAGTGTGCTTAGGAACTCTCCTTTATAGTTCAGTTTGGAGAGTGGCAGGTCAGGAGACAAGGCTGCAGCTTGTCAGGGAGATGAAATGAAAATCAGGGTATTCCCAGACTGGAATATCTGAGATAGTGACCCTGCAGGGCCAGTTGTGGCTGGAAACACCTTCTGTCTGTGTGTTACTGTTACACAGTGTGGAAAAGATACACTTTATGCAAGTGCAAAAGGCTTCTCCTCCCTATAGGGCTGGTTCAGGGCTCTTTTAATACCTGCAGCTTCCAACAAAGTTACAGCAGTTTACCTGGTTTTGAGACATTTGCTTGTCTCTGTAATTTTGTGGCCTTTGGTCAAGATTGTTGAATATCAGGGATCTGTTCATGCAAGCACATACATTCCTTCAAAATACAGACTAAAGAGATTATCACTGAAAGGAACCAAGTTAACTTGAACAATACTCTAAGCTGCATGTGGTATGTGACACAGATGAAATTATTCATATGACATTCCTGTTTCCTTTCAGGTTGTGCCAAGGAAGAAGCCAAGAAAAAGCTTTGTTTTATCCTAGCATGGCAAATGAAGAAGATGATCCAATTATACAAGAGGTAAAAGTGCATTGTGGCAACAATGATTGTACATAAGAATTTTTTAATTATTTTTATTACTACAATTCC
Organism: Erithacus rubecula; assembly: GCF_903797595.1. Taxonomy (NCBI): domain Eukaryota; kingdom Metazoa; phylum Chordata; class Aves; order Passeriformes; family Muscicapidae; genus Erithacus; species Erithacus rubecula. The sequence continues at coordinate 1,957,530 of NC_136669.1, forward strand.
CAGTGTTCCAACATTGCTGAGACAATGTGTCATCAACATCAGTGGTTGTCTTATTGGTTAATGGCTGGCACTGTACAAAGAATGATGTTGTGTGGGCCAAGGGCTCATGGAATCTGTTTTGTCAGAGTAGTCTTGTCCATGCTGGCAGATGCAGCTCACATTTTTCACCCTTTGTATTCTGTGCATGGCAGAAGAGAAGATGGGGAATTTGCTTCTACCATTGTGTGCTTCCAGTGAACTTCATTGCATGTCTCTGGGAGCTGAAAGAATTGGAATGGCTTTGATGAGTTAATATCTGTTAAACATGAATCTGCAGTGTTCATGCTTTCTGCTGAAGTCAGGAGGTGTGTTCTGAGTCTGGACTTCTGTAAAGGACTGCTGTGTCCCAAGAAGTGGTCACAGTGTCTTGTCACTTGATATCTGAGTTTACACACCAGAAGCACAAGGAAAATCCATAGAAATTGAAAAGCCATGAGAAAAGGAGTGGCAATTGCCAGGAGTGTATCTGAAATGGCAACTTCCATGTGTCTTATTCATGGAACATCTGTGCATTTTCAGTTCTGATGGCCAAATGCAAGTATTGAATCAGCTTGAGGGTGTGGGTGTCTCTTGTCTAATTTAGAAAGATTTTTATGCCAAAATACCAGTAACAAACTTACCTTTCAGTTGTGCTGCCAAACTGAGGACTTCCTCCTCTTTCTATAATTGTGATAACAGATTTGCTTTAGATCCTTGGAGGAAAAAAAATTTCTTCCTTCACATTTGTTTGCCAAGTTTCCTTAGAGAGGAAAAACACAGCTAGAGCCACTGTCTTCTGCCTCTTGGTAGTGGGATTTTTAGGTTTGGTTTTTAAAAAAGCCAACTGCAGAATTTCATGTCAAAGTCAGCAGAGGGGAAACTTTTGACAAGAGAGTCACAAATCTGTTTTATATTGGAGTTCATAATGAAATGCTAATGTTGTCAGTATTGGAGCTCTAAGGGTTATACTTTTATTACAGTTGGCATCTAATGAAAGTTATTTGTTTTGCTTTTTAGATTGATGTGTTCCTGGCCAGAAGTCTACTGGAGAAGCTCTATCTGTTTCAGGTATTGCACTTACCTTTTATGCAGTAATTTAGTGCTTCAGTCTGCCAAGATCTTGGGCATAGAGAACCTGTTTGTGTCTCAGTTTGGAGGCAGGAGTGAGGCAGGTTGGGTGTGCTGGAGACCTGGCAGCTTTAGCAGGATGCTGCTGTGGCTGGGAGATTTCACTGGGATACCACACTGTGCTCTCAGTGTGATTCCCAGAGGGCTCAGAGGAAACACCCATGTGGCTAAACCTGGGTCTGCTCTCCTCATCAGCAACATGTGGCCTTTCTAAGCTAGATTTACTTCTATAAAATGACAGATATTTTACTTCTAATAACTTTCCAGAGAGTTGTTGCTGAGGGATAAGGTTTTCTTTTCCTGCTGGACTAATAAGTGGGACTATTTTCCTGTGTTACAGGTTATTGTGGTGTGTGAGGGGCAGGAAGAGGGTTGTGAAGTTACAAAAGCAGAGGATTGGGAGGAAAACAACAAACTTTCTAGATCATGCTCCCAAATTCCCTGATGACTCACAAATCAGTCAATTAATGTCTTTTCTTGGTATCTTGTCTCTGAGATCTGCCAAGTGGATTTGCATGTGAGGGGAAATTGAGTTACTTTCTGTGAAAATCTTTGATCTTTGAAAGAAGAGGGGTGTATGAAATGATCTGTTTTCCAGTATCCCATTCGCCCAGCTTCCATGACCTACGATGATGTTACACATTTATCAGCGAAGATAAAACCAAAGCAGCAAAAGGTTGGTCACCATTTGAGTCCAGTCTGTAGAAATTTGTTCATGATTTACAGAATGTACTTTAGAAAAGCACATTGTGCTGTTGAGCTGTTCTGACCATGCAGCTACTTGCAGGATCAGATCTCTGTGCTTGAAGGTATGAAGTGTCTTTTATTGTGTCTGTAAGGTAGAGTTTAGAATAAAAGTAGTTTTTTATAAATCATGGTGGGAAAGCCACTATTTTAATAGAAAACAGAATCACTCATGGAAATGTAGTTACTAATGCTAATTCAGTGTATGGATGCTTGTGTGAAAACAGCTTGAATGAAGGGGTCTTTACAGTATTCAGAGAAGGGTTGAAGAAGGATTGAGCCTTAGAGCCATCCTCTGTCTCAGTGTCAGAGCAAGTCTTGATTCCTGTCTTGCCTGCCAGTGAATCATCAGGAGTCCTTTTGAAATCACTACAAGTAAAGTATAGCCAAAGGTAGTCATTACACTTGCTTGCAAATGTATCCCAGAACTCTGGCTATTTTTTTACAATGTGCTATTTAAACTGCAGCAGTAGATGTCTGTGTTACTAGAATTTGGTTCTGGGAAATGGTTGAGGGAAATGCTTCAGTGAACTTTGGAGTTAGAATGCATGTTGTGTTCATGAAGTCTTTTATTAAATTCAGCAAACATTTGCAGTGTAAACCCTGTGCAAACCTTTGTAAATATGCTGTCTCATCCAAGGACTTGAAACTAGTTCAGTTTATGAATAACATAAAGGGAAAGAAAAAATAAGATGGTAGCTGTGATACACAAATTTATAAAGGTTTTGGCACACCCTGAAGAATATGTGCTGTATTGTCATAGTATATAAATAGAAATATTATGCAGAAGAATGCTTATATTTGGACATTTATCTGAAATTTAAAGCTGAAGTGGGGGGAATAGTTCTTCTTATAACTAAAGATCTGGAGTTTGTTACAGTGCTCTGAAAAGTGAAAGTCAGGAGTAACTGAAGTCAATGCTAAGTGCTGTAGTCTCAAATCAGCAGAATGGAGGCCTTTGCCTCTGAAGAGGACTGAGTTACTTTGTGTTCTTGGTAGTCAAACTAGAAGGAAATCCATCTTGGGAGAGATTCTGAATGGCTCCTGGCTGATGGAGAGGCTTGAAGGAGGTTGCTTGTGCTCCTGATTTGAACTGATAAGGAAATTAGACTGATAATGTCATGGAAGGAGTCCAGCAAAGTGAATGTATATTTTTGGGCTGCCCAAAGAACTCTGCTTTTTCTGATCCCATTCATGTCCATGGGAATTTATGTATATCCAGCTTGTTTAAATGACCTCTCTGTACCAAACCCATCCATGTGCTGTTCAACCCTGTGTGAGATTTGCCCTATAGATCTGAATGGTGCTGCTTATGTACTTCAATTTACTGTAAACCTGTGGAAACGTTTGAAAGTGTGGGGCTGGGTTTGAATTGATGTGTTTGGGGCTGTTCCATGATAATGAATGTAATTAGCTGTCTCTCCCTGCTGTTCTTCAGGTTGAACTGGAGATGGCCATTGATACTTTGAACCCAAACTATTGTCGCAGCAAGGGAGAGCAGATTGCTCTCAACGTGGATGGCACATGCACAGATGAAACAAGCACCTACTCCTCGTAGGTGTCCTCTCTGCCTTCCTTTCCTTTGGGGGGAGCACAGATAGCAGTGGCTGTACAGCTACAGAGGCTGCTTTGGACACTGCTCTGTAGCAAGTATTCTTGAGAGTAACCTACATATTCTGGGGTGCACCATGAATTCAGATTTGCAGGCAGAAGTGATGGGTATTTGTCTGGTGCATTGTTGAGAATCCATTTTGAGAATTGGTACTTTCAGACTTTTGGCACCTGTGGAATGGCAACTCACTGCCCTCCTCTGTCTGCAGGAAGCTGATGGACAAGCAAACTTTTTGCTCTTCCCAAGCTGCCAGTAATGTTTCCCGCTATGCAGCTGCTGTTTATAAAAAAGGTAAGTTTCTTTTGAATAACCCTCACATCAGTGAAACATACTCATTTCAGTGTTAAGATAAGACCTATTTGATTTTTTTTTTATTTTTTGGGCCTAGGTTTTAATTTGCTGGTGGGTCTTTTAAGAAAGGAAAACTTCCCTTATCAATATCTGAAGAGTCCTTGAGTAGGTGTAGCAAAATTGTAAATATCGTGTAAGAACACCCTGGGTTTGAAAATGTCTCCAGAATCTTAACAGTTTCTGGTGACCTGAAATGATACACTTGTAGCATTAAATTATCATTATTTGTATTGCTTTCTTAATCTAATTTTGTCTGTCCCATTTTCCTGTTCAGCACTTTTTGTCCCTCTCTTGACTGCCCAGACCATCACAGAGTTTTGGTCTGGTGGTCATTTGGGGTGACAATATGTACATTGTTTTCAGTGATGACTATTTTACTGGGGGTCTTCTGGATTGTGGGTCAGGCCTGTGCCAGAATGTGGCCCTACAATACCTGGTTTCAGCACAAAAGGCATAATAACAGAAACAGGTCTTGGTCTTTCATATTCCCTTGAAATCCTGACCACTGGATGAATTTTTCACTTCAATCCCATTTTACATTTTGCTGCATTAAATATTTATACTCAATTGAAGCTGTGGCTTTACAGAGACAGGGAGATAATGAAAAGTTGTGTTCTTGTGCAGTGAAAAAATCAATTTTAACCAACATTAATTCTCTTTTTCAGGTGAACTTCACTTGACTCCACTACATGGAATTCTTCAGCTGAGGCCAAGCTTTACTTATTTGGACAAAGCTGATGCAAAACACCGAGAAAGAGAAGCTGCTAATGAAGGTAAATTCTGGCTAGTGACAAAGGGTAGTGGTGGGGACTTTGTCACCACTGCCACTGGAAGGGTCATGGCAACAGGGTGTCCTGTCACAGGAGCAGTGTGGTGCTGTCATACATGGCATGGTTTGGCAGGCTGGGATTGAGCCCATGCCTGTGGAGTTCTCAGTGTGCTTTCTTCCTGCATGGGCCCCCAGACTGGCTTTGCTTCTTTCACTGCAGTGGTGTGTTTATTTCTGTGTTTTCTGGCAGGTGGTGATTCATCCCAGGATGAAGCTGAAGATGATGTTAAGCAAATTACTGTATGTCCACATTTTCCTTTTTGTACTGGTTCAGGCAACAGTTCACAAGAAAGCTTGACAATTCAGAGTGAAATGAAAGGACAGCAAACCTCAGCTAGTCCTGCTGCCCTGGGCTTGGGTGGGAGAGACCAGGTGGACTGGCCCTTGTTGCACAGGCATAAAGATGGCACTGAGAGCAAGTGATGATTCATTGGAGCTAGGGCCCCTAGCTTGTTACTGATACACCAAATCAATCATGCAGATGGGTTTTTTCCAAGGGTTTTAGGGCTGTTTTGAGTGATGCCCAAATCCTCTAGGTGAGATTCTCCCGCCCTGAAACTGAGCAAGCTCGACAGCGACGCGTTCAGTCCTATGAGTTCCTGCAGAAGAGACAAGCAGAAGAGCACTGGGTTCACCTGCATTATTATGGCTTGAAGGTAGGTGTGTGCTGCCTGAAGGCTCAGCCAGGTCCAGAACTGGTTTTAAATCCAGGCCCCTGGGGATCAGGGATCATCAAAAGTTAATGAAGAAGAGGAGGTCTGTAAGCTGGAACAGACCTGCATCTCCTCTGCTGGATAATGCTTTGGGGTCTCCACACTTCAAAACTGAGAGCTGGATAAATATAAAGGGGGGAGTCTGAGTGTAAGCATCACTTGGGTCTTGGGTTATAAACTGGGCTTCATGAAAGACTTGGGAAACTCAGTCAGGTGTGAGAAATCCTGTTTGGATGCCATGTGCATGTCTGTCAGGAGCTTTCAATGGCATAGCAAGGGAACTATTCCCTGATCACACGAGCATCACACAAGGAAGGGAAAGCAGAACATCAGTTAGGGAGGTGGAACACTTGAGTGATGTAATGATGACAGGGTGGTCATAGCTTGGAATGAGAAGCCCATCTCTCTGGCACTGTGTGTATTTTGAGTATGTGCTAATGACTTTTGTTTTTCCCCCTCTCCAGGACAGCCGTTCTGAACACGAGCGCCAGTATTTATTCAGTCAAGGTCATGGCCTTGCTGAAAACACAGAATTAATTAAATCTCCCAGGTAATGGTTTGGTGGTCTCCTATAGAAATGGCATTAATTAGTTGGGATTGTTTTCAGAGTAATAAGCAGATATATTATTTAAAAATCTGCTCTTTGAAAATCCTATTCATGATAGAAGTTGAATTGTTTAAAAAAATACAGAAACAAACTAGCTCTCATCTTTTTGAGGTTGCTTTCTTTGTTTCCCTTTACCCTTGAGATTAAAACCTCTTTACTGAGGGTTGTAGTTTCTTGTACATTATCACAACCCTACATTATTTGGACTGTGAATACTGTGAAGGAAAGTCAAAACAAAAGCTTCTTCTGGTTAATGTAAATTAATACACTGAAGTAACTTTTATTGTTAGCAAATCTTATAAAAGTTCCCTTTATGATTTGTGGGGACAACTGAAACTACTTGAAAGGTGTTTGTGTGTGTTTCTTGGTGACTGCAGCTCTACAGAGCTTTCCATAATGCAGTCAGTGCTTTCTTGTCTTCTGAAGCAGCCATGGCCCAAGTAGCAGTGGAGTGACACAGTCTGGCTCTGGTTAAATGTTTTTCTTAATATTTAGCATCAGTAAATCAGTGGTAGGTGTTCTGAAGAGTCTTTTGGATCTGATTCTTTCTCACAGACACTGGTAATTGCATGGGTGGGACAGAAGTTTTGCTTGTTGCTGGTCTGATTCTCTCTTGGCCTGTGGAGTTTTGTATGACCCCAGTGATGGCTGTCAGAGCACCTGTGTTTAATACATTTCCTTGTGCAGATCCTCTGTTTAAACACCTCTTCTGTACAAGAGAGCTGGGATTCTGACCCACATTTAGTTCATACTCCCTCTTTGGGCAGATGAATGTCAGTAGCTTGTGCATGTTCTAAGGAGATGGGAGTGGAATGGGAAGCTCTTTTCAGGCTGATGTTTGTTTTGTAGATTCACACAAACAGGTTTACTCTAAGTGAGAAATTACTGTACTTAAACCTGGCAAGTCCCAAGACAAGCATTTGAAATAACATGTTTCCTTTTCTTCTAGTGAATATTTAATGATGCTGATGCCTCCAAGCGTAGAGGAAGAGAAGTAAGTGTTTGTCCATGGGATTCAAAGTTCACTTTAGCTGGTTTCTCTTTTTCATGGACTGCAAATCTGTTTGTTTATCTGCAGTGACAAACCAATGGCTCCAAGCAATGTGCTGTCTATGGCTCAGCTGAGAACTTTACCTCTTGCTGATCAGATCAAGATCCTGATGAAGAACGGTTTGTAGCTTTTGTAATACATTTGCACTTCACTTTGTGACTTCTAGTTGTGTCAGATAAGATGCCTTCCCCAGTATTACCAGTTCTGTCACCCCACCAGACAGACTGTCTGGCTCTCTGATTCTCTCAAGAATCTAAATCCCAAGTCTTTCCCTAAAAAAGAGCAGTGACAGTTGATCTGACTATTGATACACTTCCATCAATTTTCAAATATGAGAAAAATTTCTAGTTTGATGATAGCATGGAATGTGGGGTCTGAGCATGTACAGCCTGCACTTTGGCATTTTCTGGGAAGTTTTTAACGATTTTAAGTTTTTGACGCTGCGTTTGCCTTGCAGTGAAGGTGATGCCGTTCTCCAACCTGCTGAGTCTGCTGGGCTCGGGCACCGACCCCACGGCCGTGCTGCGCTGCGTGCAGCAGGTGGCGCTGCTGGTCCAGGGAAACTGGGTGGTGAAGAGGTACGGCCGGGCTGGGGGCGCTCGGGCACCGCTTCGGCACCGCTTCGGGTGCGCTCGGGGCCTCTTCGGCACCGCTTCGGCACCGCTTCGGGTGCGCTCGGGGCCTCTTCGGCACCGCTTCGGGTGCGCTCGGGGCCTCTTCGGCACCGCTTCGGCACCGCTTCGGGTGCGCTCGGGGCCGCTTCGGCACCGCTTCGGGTGCGCTCGGGGCCGCTTCGGCACCGCTTCGGCACCGCTTCGGGTGCGCTCGGGGCCGCTTCGGCACCGCTTCGGCACCGCTTCGGGTGCGGTCGGCACCGCTTCGGTTGCGGTCGGGGCCGCTTCGGGAGCGTTTCGGGTGCGCTCGGGCTCCGCTTCGGGACCGCTTCGGTACCGCTTCGGGAGCGTTTCGGGACTACTCGGGCACCGCTTCGGCACCGCTTCGGGTGCGCTCGGGGCCGCTTCGGCACCGCTTCGGCACCGCTTCGGCACCGCTTCGGGTGCGCTCGGGCTCCGCTTCGGGACCGCTTCGGCACCGTTTCGGGAGCGTTTCGGGAGCGTTTCGGGACTACTCGGGCACCGCTTCGGCAGCGCTCGGGAACCATTCATCCCAAAACCCCCGCACTCCCAACTCTCCAAAGCCTTGGTTTCACGTTGCCTGTGTCTCAGTGCAATCAGCTATTCCACATCCAAAGGGTTGCTGTGGATATAATGCCTCAGTACCGGTCTCATGTGGGATTGTGGCTGAGCAGTGATGTGATCTGTGTTTGCATCTGAGTTGTGACAGGTTTTTGATGTCTGCACTCACGTTCTTTTGTGAGAGAGCTGTTCTGAATTTTCCAGAGGTTAGTGTCAAATAGAAACACAGAAGATTAAACCAGTATCAGCTATAGTATTTCGTAGCAAAATTCAGTTCTGTAAGGATCTGTGTGCAGTCCCATTGCTGCTCATCAGTGGAGGCTGCTCTAGTCAGCTGAAAACAACCCTCCAGAAGGGACTGTTCAATAACTCATGGGGTACAAAGTGTACCACATGGATTGCATCTGTGTCATCTTCCTGTTAGGACAGAGCACCCTACTGGGAATTGAAGTCTAAAATGCAGTATGATTTTAATTTTTTCCTATTTTTTTGCCTGCGTGGAGCCCTGCATGCAGAGATTTACAATCTCTGGGATAGCTGTGTTAAGATGAATGGCATCAGCTGCCAGTCCAAGTGTGCCAGCTGTGGTACATGGCTGTATCAGCAATGTGACCAGCTCTTACAGCAACCCTGCTGTCCCTCCAGCTGGTACAGGAGGAAGCTGGGAGCAAGTGAAAAAACAGTATATTAGCCTTCAGATTGTTCTTAGGTTATAGCTGATTCCTTGCTGCTAGTCTGAGGAGGATGTTTGGATCTGTAGTGCATGGGGTGTTTGGGCACAGGGCAGCACACATCAGAGCTTTGAACATTTCCTTGGTCTGGTTAGGATCAAGATCATGAGCCTGAGTTGCTCTGGGGTTTTGGAGAACCTGGTAACACATCATCAGCTGGCCTTGCAAGCAGACAGGGGCACAGAGTAATGTTGATCTTGGGGCTGTTGGTCTGGGTATTGCATTTTGTAAAACCTTTGATTGCTGTGAAGGAAACAAAAAACTCTCTTGCCCATACATCAGCATTTTGGCTAAATGCTGCCTTCAAGGCTGCATACCAGGTTAGCCTAAGCACTTCTTAGGAACATTCTGGTCTTGTTTACATGGATCCAAGGGAGGGTGGGTTTGCAAGAACAAAGCAGAGCTTGTAGCTGTATTGCACACACCTGCTTGCCACAAGTCTGTGCTTTGCTGGTCTAAGCCTTTCTGCACAATGTAATTGTAGTGGTGTAATTACACCAATATTAATTCCTTTAATGAAAACCATGTTTTGGGTAAAGGTATAATTTAACTGCAGAACAGGGAGAACATGTTTGTTTTGTTAATCTTCATTAATGCTATTTTTCTGGAGTACCTAGTAACTAATTTCTCTTCCTTTTTAATTAACAGTGATGTTCTCTACCCAAAAGATACTTCTAGTCCCCACAGTGGAGTTCCTGCAGAAGTGCTCTGTAGAGGGAGAGATTTTGTTGTAAGTATAAAAGTGTTTGTTGTTTTGAAAGGAAAACACAGGTGAAGCTTGCCTGGGAGGCCACAGCATTGCAAAACTCTTGTGCTGCAGTGCAGTGCAGAGTTTCCTCCAAGGAAATTGTTTGTGCTTTAATCCTGAAGTTGTTGTTACAAGTCTGCCCTGGGAGTGCTGGTGTAGGCTCACATTGTGTCTGGCTGGCAGGTTCAGATCACCTGTCATTAGCAGCATTCATCCCTTTCCAACACATGCTGTTGAGCACTATCACATTGCCCTCACAGTGTGGGGCTTGCAGAGCAGCCAGGACCAGATAATGAAGTTCTTGTTCCTCCAGCTCTATTTCCATGGGCTCAGGACTGAGGGCTCAGGAGGGCAGTGTGGGTCAGCCTTGTGCTCCCTGAGCTTGCACTGTTGATCTTTAAAAGGACTTTATTCCCTAGGGCTGCTAATCAGTGAGAGGACTTTGTTCCCAGGCACCTTTTGTGAGCAGTAGCTGCACATGGAAGTTGAAATGAATGCAGGTCTTGTAAACACACACATAACCACAGCAAAAAGGAGCAACCTCTGCATTGTGTTTATTTTCACTGACCATGGAAAGAATTAAGTTCCTAAGTGGTTCCTAAGTTCATAATCAGTTTATGGCTTCCCTGGAGCAAATCTTATGAGTGCACAGCTCTCATTTGTTTCAGTTAGACCTGACTGTTTTTGCAGAGTTTGTTCATAAAGTTTAGCTCTGGAGAATGCTGTGCAAGAGACTTTAAGGGTATTAAAGTACTCCTGTAAGATCAAACTGATGGTGATTGAAGCTGACTTTTCTCTTGATGTCTGCCCATATGGAGACCTGGATTCAGGTGTGACCCAGTGACATAAGTGTTTAGGACACAGCAGATTAGGTGACACGTCATGTGTAAAGTTCAGGGACCAGAATTATTATGCTCAGTTAAGAAAGGGATACTGTTTTAATATTTAAGATTAAAAGATACATTATTTTCATATTAATGCTGTCAAATATCCACCTTCCATGGAAAATGGATCTGTTGATCTTAAAGACAAATAATTTGCTGATTAATACTACAAGAAGGAAAAAGCTAAAATGTTAAAAAATAGAGAGGATTGATATTTCTGACTTTCAGACAAGGAGAAATGTCTGGTTTTATGACTCAGGATGTAATACTGTATTGCATTTGTGGAGAAAATGTGTTCTAACTTAAAAAGTGAACTTTATTTCCCTGGATATATTTGTGAAAAGTAATTAATAAGTTCAGAAAACATTTATGTTCAGAAATGTCCTGTTCCCTGAAGTGAGTGGATTGGGTTTGTGTGTTTGTGGGCAGAGAGAAGGAGGCATGGATGACGTTGTAGGGCAGGAAGAAATTGTCAGTAATGAGATTTTGGATTCTTAACATTGTTAAAGGCACACAGACTAAAAGAGGCTGTAGCTTATTTAAATGGAGACAGGAAGAAATGAAAGGTCATGTTCAGGCAGTGTTCTACCCAAGTCCTGTCAGCAGGATTTGGACCTCAGGAGCTGCAGTGCAGAGCACCTGGCTGTCCCCTACCTGGGGAAGTGTGTGAGCAGCAGGACATCTTGACTGTGAGTGAGATGATGGGGGTGGAAGTAGGGAACAGGCATTTTGTAAGGGCTCTGTGCTGCTGAAGGGCCTCCACAGGTCCCTGTGTGAGTGTCTCTAGGCTCATGGTGAGGTGTGTGAGAAGCTGAGCTTCAGCTGTGGGGGTCCCAGCATCACTGCAGTGGTTTTGTTGGGTTTGTTATTGTCTGTTGGGGTTTTTTGCTTTGAAACTAAATGGAGTTTGAGTTCAAGAGATTCCTCATAGCTTTTGTAGTCATAGGTTTGCCAAGGCACACCAGGGACTCTCAAAGCTTTTGGTCCTGTGTTCGTGGCTGTTTGAGGACAGGAGGAGCCAGAAAATGTTTTTCTTCTGGCTGGCTGAGAATCACTTACTTCTACATTCTTGAAAGGAATGGAGGTTCTATTTTTGTGGTAACATCATTGAACAGGGTCATTGCTACAGCTTCAGTAATGCCACTGCTACATGCAGTCACCAGGTTTTCCTCTTTTGTTCCCTTCCTAGATGTGGAAGTTCACACAGGATCGCTGGGTTGTGAGAAAGGAGGTAGCAGCTGTTACAAAAGTGAGTGGATTCCTTTTCTTCCTAAATCCAGAGGTGGTGCTAAATTGGCCAAATGCTGCTGGGCATTGTGTGGGTGCAGACAGTGGATGCTGCTGCAAGCCTTTCCTCTCACAGAGCCTGCTTTGCTCTCCATTTGGAGCAGGTACAGATAACACTCTTTCTAGAGAAAAACATTCTGAGCAGCTCCCACAAGTTTCCACAACTCCAAGACAGCCTTGTAGCTGAGCCACTGGAGTTCATCATGTTCTCTCTTGTGTTTCAGTGGAAGGCTGGGCACAGTTTGAGCTGAGCTGACTGAAGGTGCTTACACAGCCCAGAGTAGCTGCTCTGCTTTGGGAGTCATACCAGCAACTCTTCTGTTGGCATTTGCCATTACAATATTGAGTAAAAACTTTAAAGCAACTCAGGCACCTGAGCATTCTGTTAAAAGTGGCAAATGAATGGGAAACATTAAGTCAAAAGGACTTTAAAATCCACTAAAATGATAAAGCACAAGTCAGTTTATGCACAGACCATCTCTGTTTGAAGTGTAAGAACCTGTGCTGCATAAAAGCTGAGCATGTGTAGGTGCAGCATGTCTGGCCTGCAGCTCTAAAATAACATTGATTAGCATAAGATTAACATTGTAGAATATGCTTCTCTTCCCCACAGAGCCTTTTAATCTCAATTTGGAAACTCCCTTTTCCTCACAAAACATGCCATGAGCTATTTGACTCTGGGGTGATTAATCACCACTGCTCTCTGAAGTCCTGGGCTTTTAACAGTGTGTGAAAGTGTTGGTGCTGCAGAGCAGGATGAGCATCTCTGACTTAGCTGGGTGTGTGCCCTTGGAGCTCCCCACACACCAAATCAGCCCAATGCTCATTGCTGCATCTGTCCTTTATAAACTGCCTTCCATGTTACTTGTGCTTTTTCTTTTTCTTTTAGCTTTGCCCAGAAGATGTGAAAGACTTCCTAGAGCACATGTCTGTGGCAAGAATAAACAAAGGTTGGGAGTTCATGCTCCCTTATGATGAAGATTTTGTCAAGAAACATCCAGATATAGTTCAGAGGCAGCAGATGCTGTGGATGGGCATTCAGGCCAAGTAAATATTTTATTGTGTTTTGGGGAATATGCTGAAAGCAAAGAACAGTACCAAGGTTCTGTAGACATTGATAATCTGATATGTCCTGCCTCCAGATTTCTCCCTCAGTGCCCAGGCAGTGGTGTGTTGGGGGGTATTAGTGCACACTCAAGTCATTCCTGGCTCTTGGCTCCCTGCAGAGATGGAATGTTCTAGCTAGTGGCTAAAGCTGGCATGGCAGAATGCAGACATAACAACTGAAACTGTCCTGAATATTGTGCCTTTGTCTTTCAGATTACAAAAGGTCTATAATCTCTTAAAGGAGCACTTGACACCAAAGAAACAAGAGGCACAATCAGGTAAATGGAATTATGCTTGGATCATGTTGGAACACTTGCATGTATTCATCCATCCATCCATCCATATTCCTTAGTGATGTTTTGGAGTTTCTCTCTGGTTTTGAATGTGGTAGAGACTAGTCTTGTTTAATGTCTTTTCTTTCTTACTGTTTCCTCTGGAATATTTAAGGCAGATCTTGGTCTGCACTAATGTCACTGAAGTTGGAGTGATGCCAGCTACTGTTGCATCCTTGTAGCAGAGCCAGGAGGAGTCTCTGGCCCTGGGGACTCTAAAATCAGCTGGTTCTCTTACCCACTTGCTCATTTAAGGCAGTTTGTGGGGTGTAACCAGCTCCTGAAGGGAGAGAAGACAAGGCCAGTACACAAATAATTCTCACCTCACAATTTAATGTTACTGCAGGTAAATGTGAAGGAGATGATTTTTTACTTTCCCAATTTGCACTGGACTCTCTGGGGTGGTTGAGGGCCAGGCAATTGCTGGAGGGTGTAATGGCAGGAGGCTGTTAGGAGGTGTGGAGCTGTTTTTGACATCCTTCTCCCCTGTGTATGCCAGTGAGAGTATTAAAGTAGCTGCTCCAAAATCCCAAAAGATTGTGAAAACTTTAGATTCCAGAGTTTTAACTGGACATTTGGCTCAGTGCCACACACTGGAGCAATTGAGGAATGTAAGCAGAGCTGACAAAGGAGCACATGAATCCATTTCAATACCCTGTGTCTGATCTGCTCAGAAGGATTAGGTGTTGGGTTATTTGGAGAGGATTAGTGAGCAGAAAAGATAACAGCATGTGTGCCTCAAACACTGCACTCCTTGCTTTGCCAAGGACTGGATTCCTCTGCTGCCAACACACCCCTTCCTTTCACCTTTGGGTGGCTGGGTATGGAGAGGGGAAGAAGTGCAGAGTTCCATGGGAAAGAACTCCTTCCTGTCCCTTTCTCCCATTCCTGGGTAGTGACACTAAGCAGAGGGTCTCAGTTCTCCTGCTGTGCACCTTGTGCTGCAAGTGTGTTCATTGTTAACCCTTCCCACTCCCCCCTGTGCCTGCTGACATCCTGGTGCTGCCTCTGGCAGGGGATTCCCACTAGAGAATCTAAAAGACAAAAAGAAGAGTTGTTGGACAGAGAAGTATTTGGGTCACAAGCAGAGGTGTGTGAGCAGTTCTGTATCCTGGTTTCCTGCATTGTGGAAAAGGCCCTGGTGATTAAACAAACACGCTTTGCTTTGGATTCCTTGACTGGAGCACACTTCTCCAAGCATTTGATTTTAGAAAAACTAACACACACTGCCCTCAAAAAGCCAACAAACTCCCCAAAACTAATGTAAAATCTAATCAACAGGCTGGGTTTATGCCTTAGATTTTATAAGCAGATGATGTTTCCTGGTTTTATTTCCTATGAGCCTTGCTGAGATTTATGGTACCTTTTGTTTTTTACCAGCTCATCCATTGCTGGTTTCTGGGGAGCAAAGGGTCAACATGGCTAAAGCAAAAGTCAAGCAGAACTATGGGCAGCTGGAGAAGGAGTTCCAGAAGCAGAAAGCAGAGATGAAATCCAACGACAGCTCAGCCAAGACAGATGTTCCCAACATCTGCATCAAAGAGGAGCCCGTGAGCCTGGAGGAGCCCATGGACACCTCAGGCCAGGAGGGCCTGACCAAGGGGCTGCTGAATGGGCTGCACCCCACCCAGGGCCCCCTGGAGCCTGTCAATGGCCACCTGCCTGGGGGCTGCATGGACAGGGTCACCCAGGAACTGAAGGCATTTGTGTCTGCCACATTTAAGAAACAATTTGTACTCACCCTGAGTGAGCTTAAACGGTTATTTAACCTTCACTTAGCCAGTCTGCCCCCAGGACATACCTTGTTCAGTGGCATTTCAGACAAAATGTTACAGGACATGGTGCTGGACACTGGCTGCAAACAGATTTTGGTGCCTGTGAGTATGGTTTTCCCTTGGTGTGCTTTGGGGAGGGATGGGGGGGTGGTTAAACATCTGAGATGTGAAATATGATATATGAAATATTGGTGTCCTGTGCTGGTGGATCAGAAGGACAGATGTGCTTGGAGTAACTATCCAATATTAGATGTGTTGAAGTTGCTGGGATTCTGTCTGGGGTCCTGCTTCTGGCAGGCTCTGCCCTGTTGTCCTTGGAGCTCTGTTTCCACATCCAAGGTGTTGGGTCACAGAGATTTGCTGTCCCAACTTGCTCCTGTTAACATGATCTGAGGCAGTTCCAGATCCCCATCAGCTCTCCTGGAGTTGCACAAGCTCCTTTCCTCAGGGACAGGGACCAGCTGAGAGAGGAAAGGTGACACTGGCTGCCTGGGAGCAGCAGGACACACCCAGCAGAGCCTGGGGAAGCCACAAAACCCATCTGCAGCAGCTTTCCTTGGCCACTCTGTTTCCTCCCAGGCTGTGCTGAGGTGTCTGTTTCTTTGTCTGTCTGGAAATGACTTGTGTGATTGCATGAGACAGAGCAGGGCTGGGAGTCTGCATTGCTTAGGAGAGCAAAGGGAATCTGGCAGCATGGGAAACAGCCTAAAAGGAAATTAATTTTACAAGACATCTGGCACTGCTGATTGGGTTAACAACCAGAAGGTTGAGCTTGAGAGCAGCTGCATTTTGGAAGAGGGGAGAAAGAAGATGTGAACTGCTCAAAAGAGCAGGAAGCAGGAGGGCTGGGAGAGCCTGGGGGGCAGCAGGAACATGTTCAGTCGTGTGCAAAGTGCATGTGGCAGCACCTGGGAGCTGAGTAAAGGCTGGAAATGTCACTGGGAGAGCTCCAGCTGTGGTGCTTGCTGCTTCCTCTCCAGGTCCTGGGGTGGTGCTTACCTGAACTGTCCCAGTGCTGGCCAGGCTCTCCCTGCTCCTGGTGTAATGTGTGTCTGCCCTGCTGATGGTGAGCAGCTGAGACATTCCTGCTCTGCTGCTTGGGACTGGGGCTTGTTTGCTTTGGAAATTTGGGGATTTTGGAAATAAAATAAAATCTTGCTGAAGAGAGGGGCCAGGAACTTCCTTCTGTGTGGAAACCCTGTCACAGGAGACCTGCAGAAGTGATGCCTGGAATGTCTCTTGGGGAGACTATTGCAAGCTTTAGTTCTGATTCAGAATTTACTGCAGTCCTTGAGCTCTCCTGTGTGAGCCTGGAGTGCTGTCAATGTAAATCATTGCCCCTGAGCCTCCCTGATGCTCTGTGCAGATGGAAAAGGTGCTGGGGCTGGGCTTTCTCTTTGCATAGGCTCCCACACTTTGGTGTTGCTTGATTGTTGCCCTGGACAATTTTGTCAGAACCCAACAAGGGCTCCTGAGCTCAGGGAAAGCCTGGAGGCTTGTTCAGTGTGGGATTTCATAGTTACTCATTAGTTTTCTGTAATTGGAAGTGCTTTGGTGATAAAAATCAATGATCTGAGGTAATTAAAATGATGTTCTGTGGGGGGTGAAGACACTCTTGGCTTGAGTGCTCACCTATTATAGAAAACATGTGGCTGAAAATGGCAATTGAAACCTTCCCAGGGGAATGCAGGATGTGTTCAGAGCTGACCAACAGCACCTGGGGCATGAGATAAACAGTGTTTGTGGGGAGCCAGGAGAGGCCACAGGGGGATGGCTGCAGGGTGCTGTGCTTGCTGTGCTTCAGCCTCAGCAAGCAGGAGGGAAAAGCAAAAGAAAAGCACAGGAAAAGCAAAGGAAAAGCAAATGTTGGGCTGGTGCTGCAATGGGACAGGTGAGGAGAGGGGACAGTCACAGAGAGGAGCCCTGGGCAGGCAGGACTCAGTGCCTGTCCCTGAGATCCCACCTTGGGAGGTTCTTGCAGGACTCTGCTCTGAGGAGCCTGGGGGGGACTGGCTCCTGCTCTGGCTCCTTTCCATGGCCTGTGCAGGGGCAAGGTTCTGCCCAAAACTTGAGGATATTTTTGAGGCCTCAGGAAATGATGTAAGTGTTGTGTGCACCCTGCCTGGCTGTGCTGACAGGAGGGGAGGGCAGCCAGTGCCAGGCTCCCTGAGGGTGGCATCAACAGGTCACCTTTGGGATCACTCCAGCTGATAAGTTTTTTTTCTGGCACACTCAGCCCCTTCCATCTGGTGTAGCTGTAACTCGAGGCTGCCTGGCAGTGGCTCAGTGCTGGGGTGAGACAATTCCCAGAGCCAAGGGCTCCTCCCTGAGAGGCTCCATGTGGATGTGGCAGCCCTGGGACTGGGGCAGCAGGGAGTTCACCTCAGCTCCAGGGCACAGAGCAGGAAGGGCACAGGCCAAGTGTTTGCAAATGGATTTTAAAGTAGCAGAGAGCTGTATCAGGGTGAGGCTGGGGAGATGAAGGTGACATAAACCAGCAAAGGGACAGCAGATGGGAGGGCAGTGAAGCTGTTTGGGCTGTGTCTCTTTGAAGAAACCCTGATGTGTGACAGGAGCAGGCAAGCAGGGAGCTGTTGGCAGCAGTGCTTGCAGCAGTCTGCAGGCTGGAAGGAGGAGAGTCTGTGTGTTTTTCTTCCCAACTAAGTATTGTGTTTGTTTGGAAGCTGTTTCCTCCAGAATGGCTGGATAAACACAGCTGTGTTTCAGTGTAAAGCTGTGTTTCAGCCCTGTGGCTGAGGCAGGAGGGGTTTGCACTCAGGGCTGTGCTGGTTCACTGTGTCCAGCCCAGCAGGTTGTGCCTGGGTGCTCCCAGTGCCCTGCTGCACTTTGCCATTCCTGCTGCAGCTGTTGTGTGGAGGGAAGCTGGAGTATTTGATTTTATCTCTGCTGAAAAACTACAAGAGAGATTATTCCTCAGCAGGTGTTCTTATGGGTGGAGAATTATGTCAGGTGCTGTCAGCCTAGTCAACCTGAATCCTGGCTCTAAACCAAGTGTAAAACCTTGTTGTATTCCAGCCATTTGGACTAACCTGAAAGCCAAAGCTGCTAATCCCACTAGGCAGCTCCCCCTGGACAAACCCCTTCCCCTTTGCAATAAGATCAGAGGCAGAGCATGAAAGGAAATGCTGATCTTTTCACTCTGTGATGCACAAGTCTTTTGGCTGGTGTGAGGGAGGCTGGGAAGAAAGGTTTGGTTTGTAGGAGCAGCCAGGATTGAGGGATGCTGGAACAATTGGGACTGGCTTGTTAGCTTTTCATAGCTGATTGATTTAGGTCTGGGCAGTTAGCAGGGAATAAATCCTTAGTGACAGCCAGGAAGAGACATGTCAGGAGTGAAGGCATATTCCAGGCAGTGCTCATTAGTCACTGCTCCCAGGGGAAATGTTAAGACAAATGGATGGTATTTTATTTTTTTGAGGGGAGAGGCAGTTGTGCTCCTTCCTGTCTGCAGGAGTGTGAGGCTTCTGCTTAAAAAAACCTGAATGTGTTTCTCTAGCTTGGCACATGGGGGCAAAAACAAAACATGCAAAAACTTGGAGCCTGAAATGAGAAAATCTCAGATTCACTGTCCATCAGTGTTCAATCTTTTGTAGTTCTGTAGTCTGCCCCAAACCAGAGGTGGCAATCCAGCAGAATCACCTGCTTGTCAGTAATGCTGGTGTGGGATTAGGGGAGCAGGTGTGACACAGACCAAGCTCCTGCTCTGTCACTGGGGCTGAGAGAAGCTGCTGAGCAGCCACAGGGATAGTAAACAGCCACAGCTCTTGGGGTAATACAGCAGTTGGGATGTTTCAGCAGTTATTATTCCATGGGAGCCAGGGTTTTCATTCAGTAATGGGTGTCCAGGGATACAGAATCATGGAATCATTAGGCAGAACTCATTAAATAGCTGGTTATTTTTAACAGCCTCTTGTTCTCAGTTTCCTCCACAGACTGCTGCCTCACCAGATGAGCTAAAGGTCTATGCACTTTGGGAAGCTGGTGACACTTATGATCAGGTAAAGATAAAATAAGTGACATTCCCCACTATATTTTTATTGAGTTTGACATTGTTTGCATACATATTTCTGGACCTGGTACTGCAGATAGTTTTTCTCTTTCTTTGTTGGTGTTTTTAACACCAACCTGTTTCCAGCTGAAAGCAAGCTCATAACATGTTGGTAATCATGTCAGTGGCTATTTCTGAACCTGTGAGAAGAAAGAATTCTCCAGTGCAGGCTTCAGACCAGGATCCAGTCCTAGGGCTTTTTCCTTTTGATGGTAATGTAACAATAACCAGAGATTAACAGGTGTATCTCTACCTGAGTAGGAAATTATTGCAGTGTATGTGAGCATCAGTCAGAGTAAACAAGGTGAAAGGGAAGGTGCCTGATGACCTGTGGATGGGCAGTGCAATTCCAAGCTCCATGAACTGAACACATTTTTATAAGAAAGAGGCAAGCACTAGCCACCCTCTTGCCTGGATTGATGTCAACTCCTATGGAAGCATTTGAGAGGAATACATTGCAAGGCCTTCTTGAGTGTGTTTTTGTACCTTGGGGGTGCCCCAGGTCACAGGACAGGTGTGAGCCCTGTGAGCCCCTGCAGAGGCACTGCTGGAGAGCAGGAATATATGGGATGGTGTCAGGATTATGAAGCAAGAATCCTCTAAGGCAGCTCAGGGACTGTTTTGTACAGACAGAGGCACATGCAGTTCTGATAGAAAGACAGAAATAATTGCTCTTTGTGCACTTTGATACATTTTCCTTTAAAGCATCGCCAGGTTTTGCTTGAACTCTTCTCGAAAAACTACCGAGTGCGCAGGAACGTCATCCAGAGCCAGCTGAGTCAGGAGTGTGGGGAGGACCTCAACAAGCAGGAGGTGGACAGAGTGTTGAAGGTAAGCTTCTGTTCACTTTGCCTTTGATCCAATTAATACAGGAGTTTTAATGCTTGATTTGAGCAAAGGCTTGTATTTTACCTTGAACTGATAGATGATAAGGATGATAGAGCAGTTGTTGTTGGGATATGGACAAAGCCCATGCTTCAGCTTGTTTTCTTAAAAATTCACTTGTCTCATTCTGTCTTCTTTTTCTCCAAGGAGCAATGGCTCACACATTATTTTGTATTATTGCAACAAATCTCTGTCATCTTGGAGCAGCAGAGAATAGAGTGTAGTAAATGTGATACTTGAGTTATTTTTAAATAATGCAAAAATTAAACAAAATTAAACATTAAGGTGCTCTGAGTTACCAACTGACTGCTGCTGGTTTGTGCTGAAGAGAACAAGTGCCACATGTTCAGAAGGAAGTGGATTTTATTCTCTAGCAGGATGTGCAGCTTTGCACAGAGCCAAAACCAGCAGGCAGAGTAGCAGTTAGTGCATCTCATTGCAAATGTTTATTTGAATCCTTTCATCTCTCTTTGAAGATACACCATTTACTTGCTCAAGAAGTTTAAGGTATAAAGTACAGACCACACAGGCCATGACTTTACAAGAGATGCAGGATGGCCAAGCAGAAAGTTGCCAACTAATGTAATACTTTAATCATTGTGGCTGGGCCTTTGCTCACTGTCACCCACTTCAATAGGACAAGTGCTTAAGTACTTTATTACATTGTGATCTGCAAATGAATAATAGCATCTTTGAAGAACTACAGATCTGTTGCTGTGATAATAAGCAAACTGGTCTTGCTTGAAAGAACCAGGTCATCTTAGCAGTAAAGTAAGCTCAGACATTTCTGCCTGCTAGACAGCATTTCCTTTGGCTGCTGTGCTGGGGGATTTGTCAGCAGCTACATGAGCTCAAGTATCAGCTCTCCTGGAACATCTAGACAATGTACTGGCATTAGTTTTTCATGATGCTGTTGCTATTTAACAGATTACCTATTTCTAGAAAAAAAATACTTGTCCCTAAATCATTAGGCACTGTTTTTATGTCAGTTACTAAGTCAGTGGGTGACCAGCTTTGTGTTGTTTTCTGGCAGGCTTTACTGCCTTGAATACATTTGTCACAGGAGTAGGGGAAATCACCTTTGTTTCTGAAATAAAATTTAGAAGTATGATTTAATGGAATGGGAAGATTCTCTGGCTCCTTTAAGCCACAAGAGATTGGATTCCACTTCGAGTGAAATTGGATTTGTTGAGTCCTATTTCCCCATCTGCCTGTGCTCATTTTTATACACAGAGGAACAGACTGACAGGGTTTGTATTTCTGCATTTGCAGATCAGTCTGCAAACCCTCTTTCTAACCTATGGGTTTGTTTTTGTTATGGATGAGCCCCAAGACTTCAGAAACAAAGATACATTCAAGCTCCACAGGCTGAGTTCTGCTGTAGTACTTGAGCCTGTGTTGAATTACCTAAGAGGGAGGTTGGAGCAAAAGGGAAGCAGTTAGCTCAGTGTGCTCACCTAAGGGAAACAAGGAGCCCCAAGACACCCCAATTCCTGCACTCCTTGGCTGAGGTGCTCTCCTGCCCTAAGCACAGCACGTGTGGTCACAGCAGGGCTCTGAGGTTTGACACTTCATTATCATACAAAGGGTTTATTAAAAGCCTTCAGATCCAGTGGCTGCCCTCACTCTCCTGCTCTGTCCTGCTGCTCCCCTCAGCCTCTACCCCTCCATTGCCCTCCTCTCCCAGCCCTCACTCATCCTTCCCTCCCTCAGCTGCCTTCTGCACGAGCCAGTGCTGTTCCTCACTGCCTTGGTGTCCTTTGTCCCTTTGTGGCTCTCAGCTTTTGTGTCCCCTCCATTGGGTGGGGACACTCTGTGCCCTGTGTTCATGTTCTCTCTCCTGTGCCCTGGAGAAGGGCTTGGTACTCACCATATTTATTGTCCCAGAGCCTGCCAGTTGTTTCCCCAGGACTTTATGAACTTTAGAATCATAGAATTTTCAAGGCTGGAAGAGACCTTTGAGATCATGCAGTCCAAGCATCAAAGCAGCAGAGCCACTGTAACCACATCACCCAGCAGCAGATCCAGGCAGGATGGTGCCTCCCCCAGGCCTGAGAGAGCCTCTCCTTCCTTTCTGCCTGCAGGACTGCTGTGTGAGCTATGGTGGCATGTGGTACCTGAAGGGCACCGTGCAGTCCTGACAGCGAGCGCCGGCGACCGGGGACACGGAGGGGACACGGAGGGGACACGGAGGGGACACGGAGGGGACACGAGGGACCCGCGCGGGAGCCGGAGCTGGGGCAGGGCCAGCCCGGCCCTGGGGGGCTCTGGGTGGCTCTGGGCTGTTCTGGGTGGCTCTGAGCTGCTCTGGGGGGCTCTGAGCTGCTCTGGGGGGCTCTGAGCTGCTCTGGGGGGCTCTGAGCTGCTCTGGGGGGCTCTGGGCTGTTCTGGGTGGCTCTGGGCTGCTCTGGGTGGCTCTGAGCTGCTCTGGGTGGCTCTGAGCTGCTCTGGGTGGCTCTGAGCTGCTCTGGGTGGCTCTGAGCTGCTCTGGGGGGCTCTGAGCTGCTCTGGGGGGCTCTGAGCTGCTCTGGGGGGCTCTGAGCTGCTCTGGGTGGCTCTGGGTGGCTCTGGGTGGCTCTGGGCTGCTCTGGGGGGCTCTGGGTGGCTCTGGGTGGCTCTGAGCTGCTCTGGGCTGCTCTGGGTGGCTCTGAGCTGCTCTGGGTGGCCCTGAGCTGCTCTGGGGGGCTCTGGGTGGCTCTGGGTGGCTCTGAGCTGCTCTGGGTGGCTCTGAGCTGCTCTGGGTGGCTCTGAGCTGCTCTGGGTGGCTCTGGGTGGCTCTGGGCTGCTCTGGGTGGCTCTGGGCTGCTCTGGGTGGCTCTGAGCTGCTCTGGGGGGCTCTGGGTGGCTCTGAGCTGCTCTGGGTGGCTCTGGGCTGCTCTGGGTGGCTCTGAGCTGCTCTGGGGGGCTCTGGGCTGCTCTGGGTGGCTCTGAGCTGCTCTGGGGGGCTCTGGGCTGCTCTGAGCTGTTCTGAGCTGCTCTGGGTGGCTCTGGGCTGCTCTGAGCTGTTCTGAGCTGCTCTGGGTGGCTCTGGGGGGCTCTGAGCTGTTCTGAGCTGTTCTGGGGGCTCTGAGCTGCTCTGAGCTGTTCTGAGCTGCTCTGGGGGGCTCTGGGGGGCTCTGGGCTGTTCTGAGCTGCTCTGGGTGGCTCTGGGCTGCTCTGGGGGGCTCTGAGCTGCTCTGGGGGGCTCTGAGCTGCTCTGAGCTGCTCTGGGCACTGCAGGCACTGCTGCCATCCCCACTCAGAGCCTGCAGCACCGTGGGACCCTGGCTGCAGCTTGATTCATCTGGGATTTCTAATGTATTGCAACTCTCCTTCTGTTTCATTATGAAAAAATAAAACAATATAGTGACACAGACATGATGGAAAATCATGGTCTAAAACTTTATTTTGTAAGTAATGCCAATAAATTAAACTTGTTTACAAACATCCCAGTTTTTGTTAAATCCCTGGATGCTCACACTTTAGTCTGAGCATTGTCATAGCCCTTGAGCCCTCTTCACAAAGAGCAGGTGCTCGTGTTCATGGGAATGTCAGGCCTGGGAGGGGGGAACAAAATTACTGTCTGTGAACTCTGTACTACATAACCATTGTCCTCACCTGTTATCTGTGAAATGAGTTATTGGGAGAAGTACCTACATCTGAAACATGGGGAACAACTACTGGATTTCTTCTTCTGATGTGGGGTTGGTTTGAGGGACTTTGTGCACGTGTCAGAGCAAGGTAAGTAAGCAAGGGCACCCTCTGGAAGGCAACCAGCTGTAGTTACCACACAGCAACCATGTACAACCTCTATTTTGTGTAATTTTTAAATAAAAGTTTATCTCAAAGGTCAACTCTACCCTGCCTTGTATTTGTCCAAGAAACAGAAGCTGCAGCTGCTCCTTTTACATCCTGCAGGCTTGGGGAGGAAGGACAGAGGTGGAGTCAGTGCAGCCCCTGAGCTCCCTGGGGCTGTGCAGGGACAGGGACAGGGACAGGGACAGGGACAGGGACAGGGACAGGACCCAGCCCTGGTGGCTCCTCCTGAGCTGCAGGAGCCTGTGGGCACTGCACAGCTCAGGCACTGCTGCTCCTGTCTCTGCTGCAGCTTCCAGCACATCAGAAGCTCAAGGGGATTCTATTGATTTCAGCTACTTATGCTCAGAAAAGGCTGAGTTGAGTTGTTGACCAAAATAAGAAGATTAAGGTAGTTAATCCAGGTAAGAATATTGGCTAAGAATATTGTTACCATACTTACAGCATTTCACATTTTGATGGAAAATGGCTGTTTTTGAACTGCTAAAACTCTTCCTTATTTAATAGGTTAGTTACTTTCTTAACTGCATCAATAAAACTGGGATGTGTTTTATATTCAGGCAGCCCTGGCTGGCACTGACCCAGTGGCTGTGGCTGGAAAGCTCCCTGGGAAAGCCCCACTCCAGGAGCAGCTCTGAGAAGCCCAGCCTGGAGGGATTTAATGCACACCTGACAGGTAAGTGCTGCAGGACAGCCAGAGCTCAGCAATGGCACAGGTAGCCAAGGGGGAAGTACAGTACAGAAGAATCAAGAAGTTCTGAGGAAATATTTTTGGTATTTTAAAGCACAGAAATTGCTCCTATCCAAATGCTCTAACTTAGCCAAAAGTAACAAACCACTGAAGGATCACCTGTTTAACCAAAAATCTGGAACTGCTTTTACATGTCTTCTGCTCAGCAGGTGTGGTCTGCCCCTGTCCCTAAAGTGGTAAGAACACTGCTAGTGAACACTTTGTGCCTTTCAGGTTACTGCTTTCCAGTCTCCAGACTGGGGTGGCACAGCTGCAGGTGGCAGGGACACAGTGACAGGACAGTCACCTCATGGCAGAGCAGCTCTTCTGCTTTCTCCACCCTCTCCTCATTTTTGAACAGAACTGACAAAAACCACAACAATGAGGAAAAACTACTTATTTCCATCTGGATGTCTGTCCTAGACAGGCCTGTTCTTTTCCATGTAGCAGAGCTTTTTTAATATACAAATTTTATGGGAACTCCATCTGAGCTCTGTAGGAAAGATGGCAAGACTAGATAATGCAGGTGCAATCTGCACCAAGTTCAGTTTCCTGATTGGCACAGATGGATATAATTACTACTTACACATGTAGCTTGACTGGATTATTTATTTGCTTAGAAAAATATTCCGAAGATTCAGATTCCCATTTTTAAATAATTTTCAGACTGCAATACATGTTTTAGAGAAACTCCCACAACATGAAGTCTTAATACTGCACCTGAAGGACAAGCTGAACAGAGAACAGCATAAGGCAGCAGAGCTGCTGCAGCAGCAGCTGGGCTAAAGCTGAGAAACTGTCAACATTCTGGGTCAAGGGTTTGGTACCTCACAGCCACTCAGCAGGAAGCTGCTTCCCAAGGACTGCTGGCCACATTAAGCTGTGAGACCCTTTTCAAGGAGAAGGATGTCACACTGTGCCTTTTTTCTTCCTCTTTTTAATTTCTCAGTGTTCCAAAGAATGACCTTCTCCATGTTCTTTGTTTTTCAGAAATTAATTATTGTGTGAATTAGGGAGAGGAAAAGGAGAGGGAGAAGAGTGTGGTCCCATTTTCAGTAGGGGAAGTGCTGGCAATAGTGTTCATCTCCCACCCCTCAGGCAGCATGGAAAATGTCCAGAGAGGCTGACACTGGAAGTAACAGACAGAACAATGTAAGGTTTTTTACCTAGCCTGTCTCTTCAAGCACTTGGAGTTTGTGGTATGCAACATTAAAAGCTACTCAACTATGTCAATGCTACTTCTAAAGTTAAATAGCTAAATAACAACTCTAACTTTCCAAATACACATAAAATGGACTTTGCAGACATTCCACCAGAGAACCGTAGGTCCCAAATAACACACAGAGTCAATTCACAGTATCTTGCCTTAAGACAAAGTGCCCTACAAAGAAAACTGTATCTAAAAAGCCACACAAACTTTACATCAAATCCTTTCTTATTAGGAAGACATTTATACTAATCTGTGGGAGAGTTTAGTGATTGTGAAAATGTGTTATTGGCTTAAAGCAAGCACAGCTTTCCAACACCCTGCAAAAGCAAGATGAGCTGGACCACTCCCCTCCTGGAGCTGAGGAGATGCTGCCCCTGGGACTGGTGGGGCTTTTGTTCATTTTCTACATCAGTGTAGTCACAGGCCTAGATCATCCCTGTGAACCAAAGGAAAGCTTTGGTCTGGTTCATGTGAGAGGTTCAGAGCTCTCAGCTCTGTTATTTCTGAAGTGAAGGAAACAAGTGTCAGTCACTGCTCTGGCCAGAGATGAAGGGTAATATGAAGTACAGTGTAGCATTAAGCTATGATGTTTGTTTGCTTTACAACCACTAGTTTGTGTGACAGTGCTAAACATTTAATCTACTGCTACACAGGAACAGGGAATCTAGCTGATAACTAACTAGCTTGTTAACTACAGGGCTACCAGCCAATCCAAAACATTCATTTTGAGTGCTGAAGAAACACATCAGTTTAAGGGATCTTCTGACATTCATAGGAAGTGTGTTCTTGCCTAACACAGAAGGTTATGGCTGAGAGGACAGAGTCTTGTACTTCGCTCTGTGTTCATCTATTTCTTCTTTTGTTTTTCTGATACAGCTAAAAATCTCCTTGAATAGTGCTTTATATTCAGGGGAAGCATTTGTGGAAGAGTCACTGAGCTCAGCAATTGTGAATTCTTGATTGCTAGCTGAAAGATCATACTGGGTGTTCCCCACATTTAGGTCTTTGGAATACTGCTTCAGTGTTTGTACAGCCTTGTGTTTCAAACAATCTTCATCCATTTGACACTTCTTCAAAAGCTCCTCATACTTCACTTTCAGAGCATTGTACTGAGCATCAACTTCATTGAGTACAGAGATTCCTCTCTGCTTCACAGCCTCAGCTCTCCTGATGCAGGTCTCCTCATGGCCCCTGAGGATGTCTGCCCCAGCAGTGCTGCTCAGGAGGCTTTCGCTGCTGCTCCGCTTCAGCGCCTTCTTCTCCAGCTCTGATACTGTCACCAGTCCATCATCTGCCAGGCTCTGACCCAGCTCCCTGTCTAGAGATTCCCTGAAGGAAATGAAGAAGGATTCTGGCACCAATTTCTCTGCATTATGGAGTGTGTTTTCAGACTGAAGGATCTGTCGCATTTCAGCTACTTCTGCCTCCAGCTCCTCCGCACGAGCCCGATACAAGTCTGTGTCCACCAGCCTCCGCTCCAGCTCACAGTTTTCTTTCACCATGAGACTGTATTCCTCTTCCATGCTTACCCTCTTCTCTTTCTCTAGGTTCAGCTGGGCTTGCAGAACTGTCACTGCCTTCTTTAACTTCTCATTTTCTTCTTCCAGAGGACTTAGCTGACTATCCATTGAAGTGATCTTTTCTGCAAAGACGTGATCGTAAACAAAATACCTGCAGAAACAAAATAAGGATTATCACATGTAGGAAGTACAGCTGACCACACCTACAGTTTTCCTGTCCTGGGTAACTAATGGCACATTTAAACTGTGTGCTAACACACTTCAGAGCACTAGCAGGGGCCTCTGCACTAACCACTCAGTCAATTCAGTAACCAGGACAGAGTTTGTAAGGACTGACATGCCACTGAACCAAGCTCACAGCTTAAGTAGAATGGAAGCTTGTTAAGAGATTCATGTTACAGACAAGCTCATTGAATAATAAAAGCTTAAATACACTTTGCCTCCCTGTACCATGCAGTACTTTCTAGCACTAATTTTTTCTACAGCACTCCACTCTTGTAACTTTTGTCACTATTGATGTAGGAACAAGCTTCATAATTGACAAAGCAATGCTGGAGGCTGGTATTTTCACAAGCCCTTGGCAGCTTCAAGGATCCACTTATCTTTTGAATTGTCATGAAATAACTTCTTTTTGGATTTATGAATTATTCTGGAGTATTACCTCCATGCAGACACAAGAGCCTGTTTTGTCTGTCGAGGTGCTTCCTTTACAAAATTGCCCTCTAGGCTTGCAGTTAGTCTGAGCTTATACCAGGTGATTGTCCCTTTGGCCCCACTAATGCAGTTCAGCTGAATCAAATAGTTCTACATTTAAAAGGCAGCCCAGGCACTATTTTCCTAGTTTAGGTGTCGGTTCAACCAGCTGAAGTTCAAAAAAAGCTAAGGAAATATCCACAAGCATCCAAGGAAAGAGTAAGTTACAAGAAATATTTTGTGTTCAGTAAGTTTGTTTTTATCTGACTGAAAACATTGGGGTGAAAACTATTTTAAGCTTTCTAAGCTACCATTTTATATGCCTGGCTCTGGGGAAAAAGTGGTCTAGAAGCAGGTCAGAAATAATGTCAGTAGCACACTGCAGAGACACTTTGCTAATTGTGTGAACATCAGGTAATTTTTTTCCAGCTTGTCTGGTATCTCAGGTTTAAAGCTTTGCTCCAAACAGTTTTATTGTTGTGTAGTTTGCAAGGTAGAGCCTTACTGGCGGAGGTCATAGAGCTCCTTCAGGCACGAGAAGCTGTGCATTGATCTGGGCTGCTCAGGTCTCTCCTGGCTGCTCCGGCCCCGGCCTGGCTTCTTCAGCTCTTCCACTTGTCTCTGCAGCTCATCTATGTGTGTTTGTAGACTTTCAATAGTCTCTGTCAAGCTGAAAGGTGAAAAGGCCTTTAAATAAAACTAACCTTTCCATTTGCCAGTATTGTAGAACACCACTAGACAGAGACAGGCACCCAGTAACCACACAAATACACCTGGACTGCTGCTATTGATATTAACAGCTGGGGGGAGGGAATCTGTAAGAGTTTGTTACCTTATTATCTTTTGTTGTGAAGCTCTGCTCTCTGCAACCAGTTTTTGATTAGTGTCTTCCAGTTCTCTTGCTGTCACATCCAGCTGCTCATAGACTTTTGCATGCTGGTCATTCATCTGCCGCAGCAGCTCCACTTGCTTTGTCAGGTACTGCAAGACAGTTCTGCTGTTACTGCTTTGCTCTTGAAACACCAGCTACAGCTGCATTTTCCTTCACATTCAGAGAGAAACTCTTGAGTTTTCCAAACCAGAATCCCTGTGTTTGCTTTGGCAAGCTGAAGAGACTCTATCAGTAACTTGCTAGGCAGCTTGCCTGTGCCATGGAGGTCACCCCAGGCTGATCAAGCAGCCCTTACCTGCAGGAGCTGGCTGATGGTGCCAGCTGGCTTTATCTGTTCTTCCTGCATGGGCTGGGCTGCAGTCAGCACTGATAGAGCCTTCAAGCTCCAGCACAGCCCTTACCTGTCCACTGTGTCCTAAAAGTTGCACTGTGCTCCAACAGGAGTTTCTAAATTGTGTTGACCCTACAATTTTCTCAGCATTAAAACTGAAATATTGAGTTGCAGCATTAGGTTCAGCACAGCAGAATTTAGGTTGTGGTCATATTAAGACAGTATGTGGGCTAATATGTGTTAGGAAGTACAATCAAGTTATTGAATTAAAATCTTTAATTACTCACAAGGAACTATTCCAGTTACTGTAATCCCAAACAAAGGTCTCCTACACTTTTTTTTTAAAAAAAAAAGCCTCACATGAAGTATTCTCAATTTAATCCTCTTGGGTTTTACAATTAATTACACAGACTATTTAGTTTCCTGAATAACATCAGAAAGCTTGGAATTCTCAGTCTAAGCAGTTCACAATCACCTAAATCTCTTAAAAAAAAAAAAAAAAATACTATATTCTCCCACCCAGGACATGAGCATTTACATGAGACAGTTCTTTTCTGTTTGAGTCTAACCCCCTAAATCTGAAATATTTTGTTCTTATATAGAATTAGTATTTTATAATACATTCTGTATTGCTACATGTTGCTTTCTTAAAGCTAAGCTTCAAGTGGGAACATCCAGCAAACTCCTAGGCAGAATTACTTCTCTTTACATAGGCCTGTTACATACTCAAAACTTCTAATATTCTACTTAACCTTTTACCTCATTAAAAGATTGGTGGGTTTACATTTTAGGCAATTTAAGAACAGATAATAAGCTAATCTAGGACTAGTAACTGCTCCATACAGACCTCTAGGAGATCAACATGATAGCTGTTGGCTCGATCCTTTTGTGGCCTGTGCACACATGACAGAGGATTTACACAAAAATAGAACATAGATTAACAGCAGAATCTCAATGTGACCCATTTCAGATGAACTTTCCCTATTGGTTATAGCTGAAGGAAGGAGCTGGAGATCCTCAGACTTTCTTCTGCAATACTACTGTGCCTAAGCACAGGAGCCAAGGCTTTGGTGCCTGAAGAGATGTTGCCTCTTGTTACAGTGGGATTTTGCAGAGGTTTGAGATGAGGAGGGGTGAAGCACCATTTCCTCCATCTCCAGTATCTTCAGGGCTGGTGTCCAGGCATAACCTGGTATAACCAGACACCAAAGATGTCATAAATATTTCAGAAGTTCCCATTACTCTTTGTCCCCCACAAGCCAGCAGCTAACTTGAAGCAGCACCTTGCATTCTAGCACATGAAAATTGGACAGTGTCAGGATTTCCAATGCCTGAGTGCTGAGAACTGATTCAGGAAGGAAGGAAGTTGCTGTTTCCATGCAGCCTTTATTACATTTAGTTTTTATTTTATTACTATTTTTTTATTACTACAACGATTAGTTAGTGGCACACGTGTCAGCACAAAGGTCAGACATAATGATCCAAAGCTGTAAAATGCTTAATGTGTTAGTATTTAATATATGAGATGTAATCTTAAGCACACTGCAGCCTTTGACCTTTCCCCTCCAGTGCAGACAAGACAGTGCCATATTTCAGAATGATTTTCTGCCACTTCTAGACTTTGCTACACGGAAGATCCAAATTAATAGGAAAAAGGTCCCAAAGATTTACATGAATATACTCCACTGGAAAAGATAGTACAGAAATTCAACAGAACAGCTGAAAGATCACATGTAGTTTATACAGACAAGCACTTGGAAACTGGAAAAATCAAATATAGAGACTTGAACATGCCATTTGCACATGTATCCTGTGCAATGAGGTATCCTGTGATCCCACAGGAGACAGAAATGCTGGTATGAAAATAATAGATTGAACTGCTTTACACCTTGCATATGCAAATTTTATTCCCATTTATTTCAGTGAATTCATATAACAATTTCTCTTGCCAGTAAGCCAATATATCCAGTTCCTCAACTGGAGACTTTCTCTGGGTATTTGAACAAGGGGTTCATTTTCCCTTTTCTGCCAGAAATCCAGATGAAGATAAACTTCTTTGGAGGAATAAAAATTTTGTGCTGCTGTTACACTTTTAAATGGCACTGGAAAAGGAGAAAAGACTGAGACAGGAGACAGGACTGAGAAGACAGCATGTTACTATAGCAGACACAAATACAGTCTTTGGTTCAACAAGCTGGGCAAAGAAAAGGTGCAGGCACTATTTATATGTCAGAAGCATCACAAAAACTCTTGTTGTGGGGGTGTTCTCCCACTCTCCTTGAGGGAGAGGAGCAAAGATAATTAATCTGTCATGCCTGAGTTTGTCTGACTGCACATGTACCTGCCCCTACAACACAGCAACTATAGATCACTGCTGGAAGGACATTTGTGGCACTTCTGGAGCTGAAGCTTTCTTATGTTGTCTATAAACACTGAACCACCAGAACAGCTTAAGCAAATAAACTGGCTTAAACCAATAGAATATTGCATTCTTAACAGCACTAGACTATTTCTGTAAATCAATATAGCTTAGCAATAATGTATTTTCCACATTTCTAGGTAGTGTTAAAATACAGCTGCTTATTAAGTAGCTACACTCCATCAGCCAGGTCAGTTGCCTATCACAAAGTTCTGGTGTGTTATTTCAAAAGGTGTGCTGTAACTCTGCTAAAGACCTTCTTAAATATGGTTGTTCATACAATTACCTTGTGTACAGTATTTGTATAGCACCTTGGAAGTGTTTGTCCTGTCTACACCTCAAGAATTGATCTTTTTATAAAAACTATTTCATGGCAACGAGGTATTTTCAGTCTGTGCATAAGTAAATACATCTTCTAATGCTGTGGCACTAACAGAAATATCAGCCATTCCAACCATTGTATCTCAGAATGAACAGGATAACAAAGATTATAGTTAGCACATAACAGAAGAAAGAGCCAATATATGAAGTACAAAACAAAAGAAACTTCTGAAAACACACCCACAAATCAAACCTGCACTCAGAACTTGCTCATCACTTACTAAAAATGCTGCATTTGTGTTTAAAGACACCTCTAATTCTAATTATTAAGGTTAGGATTCTTTCAGTTACCTGTTGCCACTACATTAGTGAGCATTTTCAGTCTGAAATTGCAGCTGTACAAAATGCACATCTCTAGCTACAGTACTGTTAGAACAAAGGAACTGAGATTTTGTAAAAATCTGGTACATACCAGTCACAGCCTGCTCCCTGTGATTCACACCAGAACCAAACTGAAATGCTGACTATGTTTTCAATATATTGTCAGTCAGCAAAGTCCTGAATATTTAATAATTTAATTATTAGAGACCATGCATTGCCCTCTAATAGCAGAAAAAAAAAATCTCATTATGCTGACAAATGCTATGTCTGCAAGAGCATAGGCAATACTAAAAAAAAAGAAAAATTGCCAAAAATAGCCAAGTTTTTCTACTCTATTATCTAAAGATGAGTGGTTTTGAAAGGATGGTCATGTTTTTGGGTCTTTTCCTTGGAAAATATGGAACAATATATCCACTATATCCTATATTTAGATACTACTTAAGTGGGAATTTTTTCTACTTTTTGTTGTTTGTTTGTTGGGTTTTTTTGTCTTGCAGGGTTTCTTTTATACTGAAATAGACTTTAGCTCCTTTTATGAGTTCAGTTTACTGGAGTAAAGTATGTATCTTCAGATTTTACTTAAATATCACTTCTGCACTTATCAGCATTTAAATTTCAGTGCTGCAATCATTAAAATCCTCACATAATATTTAAATTATTGATGTATTTATCATCATATATTAAATGTTATTTTACCTGGCAAGATCAGCAAAGTTTAGCAATAACAATAACTGAAGTATCTTTTCTGTACCAAACCAACAAATACCAGTCATTTGTCATTAAACAAGCCAAATCCAACATTTAGTGGCACAAAGCTTCTGGTAATCAGAAAAACAGTTTTAAGTATGAGCCAACTATACTGGTTCTCAAATTCTCAAAATAGCAGAAGTGGTGAAAGATTGCTCAGTATTTCCCATTAGAGCTCAAGAAATTCAGATTTTAACTTATACACTGTATGTTGCAGGTCTAGATGCTTTCACACAGGGATCCTTTTGATATTTTACCTCTATCTCCTGCAACTGCTCCTGATTTGTTGCATACATTTGCTGTAAGGATTCTTCTAGTTCAGTGTTCCGGTCCAGTAGTGTTTTCCCAAGCTCAGCAGCAAGGTGAAGATCTAAACAAAGAAATCATGTTTGCATGTAAGTGAGAGAAACAATGATGTAATGTAATTCTAAAGCCTGTTATCAAATATTTGACATCTTTTCTTATTGCTGCTGTAATTGCTCCAAGTTCTCTGCAGTGCCCAACGTGCAGTTAGTTTATAACCAAGTGGCACATCCATCTGCCATCCCCAATGCAGTTTAAGCCCTGAGAGCCAGAGACTCTCATGCCATGAAGCTTCTTCAGCTCCTCCATGGCCCTTAGACACCCCCAGCATGTCCCCCTCCCACACTGTGCCCAGTCTGCACTGCTCTGCACAAGGTCTCCTGCCTTCCCCCTCTTGACAGCACTCAGAACAAGCACAGCAGAACATGTCAATGTTCAGGCCAAAGCTGATGAACTCTCTATTGACTCGACTGTTCCTCCCCATTACCCCTCCAGCACAGTTCAGATGACTCAGGATCAAAGTGCTAAGTGAAAGTTTCAGATGCATTTTATGCTGAAACAATAATATCAAAAGACATAAAACTGATGGAGACTTGCAGCTATTCTGCTTTTCAAGCTCATAAACCCAGGTGACAAGAACTGTTTCGTGTGCTCCAAAACATCACTTTAAATGTCATTTGTTCTCAGGCACTTAATCTCAATTTCACTTCAGTCATCCTCAATCACCTCCAGGGTGCAGTGACTGTAGTTGTTGCAAATTAAGAAATAAGTCATCTGAACACTCAGCTCTATTCTAGAGGGAAGCTTGATATTTGCTCAACAGCATTAGAAGTGCTACATATTCTGTATTATTATGTTGAAAGACAAGTAATTTAAAAGCTAACGTAATGTGACAAAGTAATAAATCTTGGTATTAAGGCTGAAATTGTAGTTACTCTGTGGAGGTTACTACACATCAAAGATCCAACAGATTTCTAGAAATCTCTTCTTTTCCACCTCTTTCTGTCACATGACCCATGACCTGCATGCATGCAATACCACCTAGTTAGCTCTCACATTGAATTTGTATCATTAATCAGAAAGAGAAGAAAAATCAAGAAAAACTTTGAGTCGTATCAATGAGCCTTAAACCAATAAATAGCAAATATGTATTGCATCATCAGTAGTTGCAGCCAGAGAAGCAAACACATTATTTCCACTTTCATTTGACTGTGATGCCCTTTTTTTAATATGTGATGCTACCTCCTTCCTGCCCTTCTCAGTTATCTTATCAGCCAGGAACTTTAATACACACAATAGTGCTCCAGAATTGTTTTGTGCTAAGCTTCAGTTTGGCAGCCTGTCCAAAATGATTACTCCATCTCCACACATAAGCCAAAGACCAAATTCAAACTTACAAGGACAAGTCTGGCAAAACAACAGCTGGGCTATTCTTCATGCATTTTTACAGCCACAATCCATTGTTTCCTACCTTAAGGTCAGATTTTGAGCATAAATGCCATAAAAATTACTTAAAAGAAATCCCACTGCATGGGAATTCTTCAGTTTCAAAAGATGTACAATTAGAAGGCTCAAGGCATATTGGTCTGTACTTAGGAGTTTATCTTCACATCACTTCTTTGCTGTAGTACCACTCATTACAAAGCAGGATTTAAAGTATTTGGATAAGGAAAACCTAAGGCATCCTGCTTAAATTTTTCCCATTTGGTAAACAGATTGCACATTGTTTATCCATGGACAGAATAATTCTCAGTCAAACACCAAGCTGTTTGTTCTATCTTGTTACAGAATACTGTAGTCTTTAAATTCAATGAATTCATTATCCTATAGAAAATAGAGTCCTGCTTCATAAATTCTTGTACTTCACAGATCTTTACCAGGAACCACCAGCTTTTAAACAATACTAGAATCATTCAAGGCAAAGACTAAATAGTCTATTCTTTGATTTTAATAGAGTAGAATAAGATCTTTAGAGAGGATTTAGGATTATGTTAAAGATATAATGCATAATGGAATTACTACCATTTCCCTTCCCAAAGTGAAAGTTTCTTTTCATGTTTAAGTACATTTAGGAGTTTGTAGCTTCATTCTGAAATGCCCCCTCATCTACTAAATCAAACAGCACATAGCACACAATACTTGGAATACAAGGTGAATAATAGAATTCATGTCATACTTCACACTCATACTTTTGTTAGACTGGCAGAAGCACTAAGGGGTTACTATGGGAGAAACACTTTTATAATTAAGGCAATTTATTTCTGAGGGGGAGAATACAAGTGGGAGTGCTCAGGAACATACAATAAAACCTTAATCTAGAGAAAGCAGGTATTGAAATAATTTCATCTCTTCTAAAATTGAGAATTTTTTTTGCATCTGTTTTTCTAAATTGTCAAGTACCTGGAAGCCCTATAATGAGCAAATTTTACAGCAGAGATGTGCCATGTATGTTTTCACATACAAAATGGAATGTATTAATTTACATTTCTCTGGAGAGAGTTATAGTAGAACACTAGAAGCAAAACTACATTTTCTGTTGTAAATTTATGTAAAGCAACAGCTAAATTCTGACAGACATTCCTTTTTCCTTTTCACCATAAAGATGGAAGCAGAGAGGTTTTTAATAATGCAAAATGCCTATGTGCAGATCTAAAGATCTTCATTTTAGTAAATCTGATTAGTTGTACTGGTGTTTAACAGCACCATCAGAAACCTCCAAAATAAGACTTCAAGGATGTCTTCTGTGATGTTGAACAGCCCTCACTTACCACTACTTCACTATCTCTTCTGACTGCATTACTGTCATTGAAAATTCTCTGAATAATTTGTTAGGTAGGTTATGAAAAAGTGGATGAGAATGATTTTGATACTGTTTTATTTTTTTTCTCAATCTCAAATTAAGCCTATTCTTTTGAACAGCAAAAGGCACTAATTGCACAAGATGTATTAAGTGAGCTAATGTAAGTTTACTTAACTCTAAAATGAAAACTCTTTTTCCTACTTAGTTTCCTATTCTGTATTCAGAATACCCTCTGGTTTATAGAAGTGAGTAACACCAAGATGCAAAATGAGCAGTCCATATAAATTCTTTTCTAAAGGTCAGCATACTTTAGCAAAACATTGCAGAAGGATGGCTGTTCCCATCCTTACAAAAATTCCATGAGCACATTATGCATGAGCAATATGCCAGAAAAACCCATCTCTGCTGTCAAGGCAAAAAATCTTTGGTACATATGAAAGTTTTCCAAAACCCTTACCCCAATCTAAAGTTTCAAAGCCCAACTGACAAGGACTTCAAGCTTGTTTCAGGATGCTTTCTCATCTTTTACAACCTAGGTTCTCATAATCACACTTGTCAGTTTTTAAACATGCACTGATTGTTTGGGTTGTGAAGGGTTCCAGACTTTGATAAGCACTCTGACTATTTACACACAGCCGTGTGTCTCAGCAGGAGGAGCAGTGTCCTTCAGAACCCACAAAGTACAGCACAACATTTGAAAAACATTCCTGTAAGGAATTTCTTCTCTGCATTTCAACTTGCCCATCACTTTATTTTCCTCCTTTTCCTTTTGGCAAGGCTATTTGTGGATTCCATTTAGGCTTGTAAAGAGAGAATCCCCAGAAAAAGATTGTCCACATGTTGAGAGTATGTTAACCAAACTCCCAAAACATGCTAACCTCTAGAATGGAATGTTTCTTAAAAGCTGACAGCAGAGTCAACTGGTGATTATTTCACCCATTTTAATTAAAAGATGAAAGTAGAGAAACATCAGGAAGGCAAGAAGTCAGTTGTTATACATTGTGAAGTCTCTTTGTAAGTCTTCTAATCCATAAACACTGACAAAGTAAAAACATTATTGAATCACGTCTTCAAATTTTTCATTCTCTTCCCTTTGACAGCAAACTGTAGTTTCAGGATCTTATTTCAACTGACTTGTTTGTATCCTAGAGCCAGGAAAACATCAATTTTGGGTGAGGAGTACCTAAATATAGCTTTCATTTAGCTATTTTATATAGCATACAATTAGAGAGACCTGGTCCCGTCTTAAAAAGAGTTTCTGCTGTCAGATATTGAACCTGTGTGAATACTGCTTAGCTTTCTCTATGGTTTACAGTACAGCAGCACCCCCCAATCCCAAGAATTAATGTATTTCAATATAAAAGCAAAACGTGCAAGACTGGAGCAGGTTTGCAGGAAGCCACAGCTTTGAGCTGGCCTTTCAAAACAAACTCGGGATTAAAAACAAAAAGTAGAACTAAGTAACTTAAGTAAATACCAGTCATAAATGCCACTAAGCTCTTAAGGAAATTGCACATTCTTTCCATATCACGCCTGTCAGAAGATTTTTAGTGCAATTATACTTGTATTCCTGCGGCTCCTTTCTCATTTGCGAAATGAACAGCATTTACCTCTTGCGTGTAGTGTTTTAAGAACTACTGATGGAATTGCATACAGAAGCGATACATATATATTTCTGAGGTGCAGTGGAGTCATTTGGTATTTTATTAAGAAAACCTAAAGAGTTTTTAATAAGGAATCTGCAACTAACCGAGCACTGCTACGGCTACAACTTCATCGACTGGAAGCCCTTACAAAGAACTCCACAGGGCGCAATAGCGCATCGTGCCCCGGTGCTTCCAGCGCCTGCCCCGCACACGGCACCTTCACCTTCCGTCAAAGGTGCAACTTTTCGCTGGGCCGCTCCCCTCGCTCCGGGCGGAGAGGGACCCCGGCCCCATCC
The DNA here is from genome assembly GCF_903797595.1 of Erithacus rubecula. Classification (NCBI taxonomy): domain Eukaryota; kingdom Metazoa; phylum Chordata; class Aves; order Passeriformes; family Muscicapidae; genus Erithacus; species Erithacus rubecula. Next base: position 1,995,681 of record NC_136669.1, read on the forward strand.
AGCTCGGCTGCCGCACCTCCTTCCCTCAGACAAAGACGGCGGCAGCCGTTCCGGTGACAGCGATCCCGCGGCGGCGGGAAGCGCGGCCGTGCGGGGATCCCGGGCTCCGACGCTCCGAGCCCGGCACCACCGAGCCCGCCGCCGCCCCCGAGCGCCCTTCCCGCTGCCCCACATCGCCGCGCCGCCGCTGCCTCCCGCCGCCCCTTCCCTCACACGCCCTGCCCGCCGCAGCCCCTGCCCTCGCACACCCCGCGCCCGCGGCTCCCCGCAGCCCCTCGCCCAACGCGGCCCCTGCCCGCACCCCGCGCCCAACGCGGCCCCTGCTCTCACACAGCCGGCTCGCCGCACACGCCCCCCCGCCGCCGCCCCGGCTCACCTTGCTGCAGGTCCTGCTGGTCGTACCAGGGCTCATCCTCGCGGATTTCGAACTCCTCCACCAGGCTGTCGGCCAGCATCGCGCCCCTTTCCCTCACAGGCGGCTGAGCCGGCGGCGCCCACCCCGCGATCCCCCTCGCGCCGAGCGGGGCAGAGCGAGCCGGCAGCCGCTCCCCGCCTCAGCAGCAGCCTCCGGCCATTGCCGAGCGGTTCCGGACTTTGCCGAACCTCTCCCCCTTCTGGCCGGGCTGCGCCGGCGGCAACGTGGCAACTGCTGCCGCCGCCCGCCCCCGCCTCCCGCGATTCAAACACAGAACCCTCGCCTTGCCTCGCCTCGCCGGCAGGCAGCCAATGGGCGGCCGCCCGCCGCACAGATCGAAAGGAGGTTTCGCCAATCACGAGGCGAATTCATATCAAGCGGCCAATGAGAGTGAAAAGAGGGCGGTGCCGGGAAGCCGCGCCCCACCTCGCCCCGCCCCGCGGTGCGCGGCCTCCCGTCAGAAGAGGTGGGTCGGTGCCTCTGGAAGGGGCGGTGGTCGCTGGCGCTCGGGGGCGTTGATGGCGGGGAGCGGCTGCTCAGGGATGCCGGCTGCGGCTTACGGCGGAGTAGGGCTGGCGCAGCCTGGAGTGGGACAGTGCGACTTGGCGTAGGGAAAGCCGGGGCTCGTAGTTGCCCGGCGTTGGGAGCGCTGAGGGAAGAGCCCGTGAGGAGGGACCCGGTGTGGCGTCCAGGTGCGGGGCGCCTCTCCCCGGAATGCGGGAGGGGAGGGCGGCGCGGGGCGCCTGCAGTCCGCAAAGGGCAGGCTCCATCCCCGCACCTCGATCGGGCGGCTGCCGCTCGCTCTCGCCTCTTTTCCACACAAAGCGGAGGGAGCCGTGTTTCCTGTCCGGGGATGTACTGAGACAAACGAGCTTAACTTCCCCATTCCTCACAGACGAGCCCTCTAAAGGTGCGGTCCTGCGAGCCCCCCGCGCACCGCAGCCCGGCTCCTCCGTGAGCACCCTGAGCCTCCCCCCTCAGCTCCCTCGGGACCAGCAGCGCGATTATTCCTTCTTCCCTCTTAATGCGGTGCCAGTCACCTCAGAAGGATGAGGAAGAGCCGTGTGTCAGGGCTGTGAGCATTGCCCAGCGGTCTGGACCCGGAATGGCAGAGCAGCATCTCAGCTGGTGCGCCTCAGGCAGCGTTTGCTATTATCTCTCCGAACCACTTTTCTTCTTTGGGCTCTTGTTCTAATTTCTTTTAGCAGTTGTCATCCTGCTCTGGGAGAAGCTCAGTTAATGGCACACTGCATCTCGCTGGCCTGAGCTGCCTGTTCTTTCGGCCTCTGAGTATTAACACAGTTGTAACCATTAGAAATTTCTGAAACCGATTTGCCTTCTGTGAGTCACAAAATGTGCACCTGTGCTTCAAGCTGCTCAATATAAAGGCTGACTATTAAGAAGAGGGAGGGGATGCTCATGCATGAGTTCATTGTAGTGCTATTAAAGGGAACATCTGGGGAAGGAAGTGTGGGACCTCAACTTCTAATTGAACCTATTTCATAAACAAGGTGCAGGGCCAGATGTACCAATTAGGGTAGAGTTGTGTCAGATCCTGCATATTTCAATTAGTCATGGTACTAGGTGCCAGTTCGTGCATTGTTAGAAGATTCTTGTTGAAGAAATTTCAAATATCTTTCAAATGTTCTGAAACTGAGAAGACCATTTTTTATTTGTGTCTGAAGGAATTGAGTCAATTTAGAAATGACTGCTGGCAATGTTATTGTGAAGCACTTTTATTCCTGGTGCTTGTGGAATTTGAAGGAATGTATTCTCCCAGTTCTCCATTTTAAAAATCTGTGCAGGGTGCTCCAGGTAGAAATAGAAGTGAAATGTCTACTTTTCTAAAAGCCCTAATGCCCACTATATAAATAATTTCATTAAGTATATTTGTAAAGACTTGAACAAGTAAATGTGACTCTTGTCAATAACATACTCCTTGTAATGACTTTCATATTAATATCAAACTTATTTTTAAAAATAAGCATTTCAACTGTGCATCTTGTCAATAATTCAACCTTTTCTTCATTTTAGGTTTCTCAGTAAAAGATTATGAAACCAAACTTGCTGCAAAAATGCAAAATTTCATCCTCTGAAAATACTGTCTTTACAAATGTAGAAAAATAAGTTTGAAGATATACATTATGGTCATTCTCAAATATTAAAAAAAAAATAAATAAACAGCCATATTCTTATAATTAGATTGGCTTTAATAAAACACATGCTAGGGCTCCAGCTGTTTTTCAGCTTGTTTCTTTGCTACAGAATGAAGTTACCTACTCTTTGCATCAGGTTTCATATCACAGCATCTTACATATATATTAAAAAGTGCATCCACACCTCATCTGCTCTTCCAGAGTTCATTCTCTGTGTTGGGGGCTGGAAAAACTGCCTGTTCCTACCTGGTTTGTGGCTTTTGTGTGCTCCTTGCCTGGTGATTGGGAAGTTCCTCCCTTCCTGCACTGCAGCCTCTCTTCAGCTGCCTTGTAAACCACAGGAAGGCTGGAAACAGCCTTGGCTTTCATTTCCTGTTTCTTCCATGGTTATTTTTATGAGGAGTTCAGGGAGTTGCTTATAGAGCTGCTGATCAAGCAGATATTCAAACGAGATATTTTGATGGATAGGTGAAAATTGCATTTAGGGTGAAATTATTAATATGCAGAGGAGCAAAGTGTGAACTATTGATGTAAAGCAGGTTGTAAACCTGTGTATAGTAAGACTGAAATTTGAACTTGAGGTATCAAAATGATTAGCAGACAGCTTCCTTCAACAGATATAAAAAATTAAAAATAAGTTTAATAAAAGTTAAAAACAGATACCTGGAAGTAATTATATATTGGGCTTATGGTTAATGGCTACTTTTAGGTAGCTATTAAAACAGATTTAAAAGGTAGAGGTTCCCTGGAGCTGGCTCTTTGCATGGCATGGTTTACACCAAACATTCTAAGGTAATTAATTGATGGAAAAGGTCAGCATCTTAACAATTTGTTGGAATAGCTGCTTAATAGTTTTTAAAAAAATGTATTCTTGGGCTGAGTCTCTGTTATTTGGGCATACATAAAATGCTGTTTGTGCCACTTGCTACATTTTATTTGCATTCAGTCTCCATACCATCAAAATGTTAATTTAAAGGTATTTTGTTTTAATTGTTTTATGGTTTTTTAGGTGAAAATATCAATTCTTTGACTTCTTAACAATTAGTATTTTAAAACAGAAGGGCAAAACTTGGTATTTGTTTTGAAATAAATATTCACCTATGTGCACACTGCATTTGACATTCACAGCACTGGAATACATAAGGAGTTGAGTCACTCCATTCCAACACAGTCCATAATTTTCAGAATAGCTAGCAGGAAAGATCTAAAATGTATGCAATTGCATTGAACTCTATACCAAGATGAGTGTTGGCAATAGCAGGTTCTTAAGTGGAGTCTATAAATAAGTTAGGAAAGGGTTATTTTAAATTTTTGTCTACTTTTAAGTACTGATTTTGCTTAGAAATGTCCTAATAACTTATTATTTTAGGCTCAGTGTCTTACAACTCAGTAAAATGCGTTTCTGATTTTGAAAAAAAAAGGAAGAATGGGAAAATTTTCTCCCAATAACCCACTTCTGCACCTCTAAAACAAGCAAATCCCCCATGTTATTTGAATTTGAAAAATTATTCTACTAATTGTTGTCATTCTCTTTTGTAACTTGAGGAAGAAGAAAGCTGTGCTCTTGGAAGATGAAGATTCATTGGGGAATCCATTCTAATGCACTGGCATATTCCATGACTACCTTAGGTGCTGGAATGATGAACAGCATTTTTAATTTTTACTACGTTAAGCTTTTCCTGAATCGATACAAAATTTCAGAAACAGCATTTCATGTAGCACAGGTAATGTACAATGGAATATTCTGATCACCACGTTGTGCTATGTGTCAGTGTTATTACAACAAAGTGATTCTTTTAATGACAGATTAATTTTGGAATCATTGCAATTAATTAACAGTAAATTATCTTTTACTTTAGTTAATCCATAAGCAATGGAACATAAAGTACAGCAGTCTATTAAGTAAAAATCTCCAGACTTAATTGCTGGAAAGATTTTTACATTTAATAGCTTGAAGTAATTTTCTGAACTGATCTTGCACCTCAGCTCCATAGATAAGTTGGACATTAGTCCTTTTCCTATGAACTGTTAAAGTCCTTAAATATGGCATTTATCCTGCAAGTCATTATCTGTGTGAGTAACTCCTGTTGTAAATGGTCTCCTGAAAGTAATGGGCCAGCTCGTGTTTGGAATGAGCTTGCTGTGAGAATAATATCTGAGCCTTGCAGGGTGAAAGCCCAGATATATAAAGTTTTGAAAGAGTGGAGTCTTAGAGACAGTTTATTTCACATGCAGTTGGTCACCTACCTGCTTATTCATCTTATTTTTTTGGAATTTCTTTGAACCTATGAATACGGATAAGAATTTATTTTAGAGTCTGTTTTGAGCTGAATAGCTTTTCTATGTATTTATTTATTTATTGTCTGAATAGAGGTGTAAGGTTCTTTGACCTCCAGTGCTCTATAGACACCAAACTCCAGAGCTCTTAGGCTCCTACTTCATTGGGTTATCTTAAATAAGCAAGCAGCTAATGGTTAGAAAGGTTATTTATTACAAAGTACATCTCATTACAAAGCACATCAGTCTCAACAGTACACAGACAAACAATGGCAAAGCAGCTAGCAAATGCAGAGGCAATAAGCAAATGGCTAAAAGCCACAATGGCAAAAAGGAACAACTCTCCCCAATACAAACTCTTATATAGAATTTTTCCAACAAGCTCAGACCACCACTCCTTAACCTATTAGAATTCCAGTTCCTTAGCACACCAGGTTATGTATACAACTACACATACAATTTATCTTGTTCTGTCTAAGAAATGTAACCAATATTCTTACTATAGCTCTATTATGACTAAATCCTGTCTACAGCTGTGGGCCTGGAGCCGCTACTGAAGGTATCAGTGTGTTTCAACCTTCACTAGAACACTCACTGCCACTGTGGCATTTGGAACCTTTCACTTACTAAAAGCATTAGAACTCACCCTAAAACTACTGACTTACTTCTACTTAAATATCCACTTTATGTGTGAGTGGAGTGTGATACTTCAATCCATCCAAAGGCTTTCATTCAATCCCTGCACCTTGATTCCTGAAGGTTCAGAGAATCCCCTGACTCACTGACTCCAACACAGAGGTTTCTTTTAAACCCATGTTGTTTGTGTAGCCTCTGTAGAAGAATGACAGCAGTGACACATTCCCTCGTTGGCGGCAGGTTGTGTTCATGGTCTGGAACGCCATCAACGATCCCCTCTTCGGGTACATCCAGGACAACTGCAGGCTGCGGTGCTGCGCCCGGCGCCAGCTCTCCATTCTGTACGGAGCCCCTTTGTACGGGCTGGCTTTCCTGCTGCCCTGGTTCCCCTGGAGGAGCTACGAGGAGGGGGACTGGCTGGGCGGGCTGCAGCTGGCCGTGGCTCTGTGCGCTTTCGACGGGCTGCTGAGCTTCGTGCTGCTGGCGCAGTGCGCGCTCTTCGCCGAGAGCTCGCCCCGGCTCGGCAGCAGGCTGCAGCTCATCCGCTACAGCCAGCTGGCAGCGCTGCTCGGCTCCTCCAGCGTTCTCTTCTGCGGGCTGGTGTCTGACAACATGGAAAAGTTTGCTTATTTTCAGGCTTTCGTTGTTCTGATTGCGGTGCTGGCCACGGCGTGTATGTGCTTCACCGGTAAATACAGCACGAGTCAGTATGAGCGCAGAGAGATTGGTGCAGAGGATGCCAGTCTGGAAACCAGTGATGGAGCTTTGTCCTTGGCCTCTATAGTCTCATTGACCAAACAGATCGTGACAGAGAAGGACTTCCTGTGTTTTGTAACCATGAACTTCTTCCAAGTCTTCCACCTAGCCTTCTACAACAATTTTATGATGATCTTTGCGGATAATCTTATTCCTAAGGATGTCCTTTCCTCCTCTGTAAGAAGTATCATGTATGGAGCGGGTTTTATTTGTCCTCAGGTAGGCAGTCATGCTTCTTTATTTCTAAATATGCAAACCTGGTGTTTTAGTAGTTCACAGTCTCCATTTAACACTTGAAAAAATGCTGTATTTGGCATAAGGCCTTGGCCAAAATGAGAACTAAATCTCACTCCCCATTTCTCTAGAAGAAGAAAGTGCTGTGCAGGCTGACCAAGGGTAAGAGGTAGAGAACAGACAGGCTGGTAGAATATCTGTTCAAAACAATGTGAGACGTTGACAAGGAATGAATGTTTTGTATCCTCCTCCAGTGCTTATAATACCTAAGCATAAAGGAATGAAAAACATGGCCAAGATCAAACGTTTCAAAAAGCAAAGTCCACAGAATTCTGAATTCTTTTTTTGTTTTATTTTGTTTTCTAATACTGTGTATGACAAATGAAAGACTAAACTCTTCTTCAGGAAATAGGCTGCACAAAATACCAGAAAAAACTATAAAGTATGAAAAGCATGTTAAAATATGTGGCATCTAAGTCATGAAAACCAAACAAAATTCTCAATAGCTGCTTTTGGAAAATAATACATTCCCATTTATTTTGTTGTTTGGTCTCTTGGTGAGCAGTATTTATGGGGTAGAGAGACATACTTTCAAGAGCCCAGTCAGGGATGAGGGGAGGAGTAATGAACTACTAAGAGAAAGAGAACCCAAAAGAGTAATGTGTGAGAACAAGAAAAGCAGCAAAAGCACATCCCACAGAATGTGGCCATACTTGTCTGCAGTAAATAAAAATTTCCTCTGTTCATTGCCTTCTTACTTCTTTCTCTAGATTCTTAAAAACTTTCTCTGTGTCTACTTCTTGAATTTGAAAGTCAGGATACCCAAAATATGAGTATCCTGACATTCTTTGTAGGTGCTGATGGTGTTCAGAATCTTCTAAAATTGGGCTGGAATATTCATTAAACTGCTGTGGGTTTTGATAAGTACTATGTATAAGAAGATAAATTAAAGTGCAAGTGGAATTCACAGCTCAATTTCAGTTCCCATTTTGGCTTTTGCATATAAAACACACAGATCCTGAATATACCTTCTGTTCCTAACTCCTAACTATCTATAATTTCAACTTTTGTCTTTATCACAGCTTTAATAGTTTTGGGGTTTTCCCCCGTACCTCAGACAGTTAGATAATGAATTTTGGAAATAAATCAGAAGCTAGAGAAGTTAGGAAAGCTTAAATAATTTTACATTTAATATATAGCAATCACTTTTATTGGTAAAATCAGTGTGACAGTGTGAAAAGAACAATCTTTCAGAAAATGCATCTCTCCCTGCTCCCCAGAGACTCTTTGTCTAGAAGGTCACTGAACCATAGAGGGTTTGCTGTGACCTTATTTTTCTCAGGTTTTGTCCCTTTGAGCTCAAGATACAATAAGAGAATTCTCTGATGGCAATGTCCTGAACTTCACCTACTGGAAAAACACCCAATCCTTGTAAAATAAAGTTCCTTTTTATGAACTCTGCTTCAGTGGCCTCTGCTAAACTAGAATTCAGCTTCTGACTTAGATTCCTTCTGGTGGTGGATGTGAGGAATACAACCTGTCTATGTTGCTGTAACATAGACAAACAACTTTGAATTTGCATCATTGTTAGGATTTTCCTTACAAACACACAGTCTTAGAGACGTGCAAGTAGTGAGGAATTTTCTAAGTCATAAGGACTTCCTGAGACAGGGTTATTTTGCAATTACAGGGAGACAGGAACATGGTGTTTACAGCAGCAGGCAGTAAATGATCTCTTAGCATTTCTAGTGGAGGCACTTTTCAGCAAGATCCCTGAAAACAGCCAGGGGGAGGAATCTGTTTTACATTTCTTATAACAAGATGCTTTTCTTATACCAACTTTCCAGATTTGTTTTACCTCCCTGATCAAGTAGAAATCTTGAGCTTTTTTACAATGGCATTTGCCATGGTAATCTTTGTCTGACCGTAGCATCCTGGTTTTATTTGTTATGTTAAAGCAGTTCAGTGTGGGAACAATTGTACAAGGAAAATTCTTTCCTGTTCTTCATCTGAATATTACACAGAAGAAAGGAGAAAATGTGGATCTTTATAATTTGTATATTTGTGACAGAGATGAGGACCATGCAGATGGTGACAAAAGCCCATATAATAAAAAGAACATAATTCATTATAGAATGCCCTACTGGAAGTGAAAAGTGAGGAATAATGTATAAGAACTGAAATTCTGTTCATACTATAATCAGAATTTAACATCATTTTCATGAGTTAGCCAGTCACTGGATTCTCAGACTCTACTCCTTGCCAAGATTGGCAAAATGAAAACTCAGCCATGCACAAGCACTGGCTCTGCCTTTCTCTGCTTGCTAGGAAAGCCTTTTTCTAACTTGTTAGTTAAAGCTGTCCTGGTGAGCTTGCTTTGCCAACTTCATGCTTGATTCCTATAAATGTCAATGAAAATAGTAATATTAATGAAAAAGCAATTGCTGAAAATACATCTTATCAGCAGTTAAATGGCAAGATCCTTGATTTACAGTTATCATACTGCAAAGCAGTATATATAAGGGATATTTAAAAATAAAGATCCTGAGCATTAAATTATAGTTAGGCATAAACTATAGCAGTGTCTCCCTCAGAATACAGCAGTTCTTAGTGACTAGTTTTTGAGTGAAAGGAGACTGTACCTAGCAGAGAATGAGCCAGCACAGAGTTGTCTGTTCAATTTCTATTTTTTTTATTTTGTTGAACTTTTTAGAAAGGGTCATTGTTTGTTTGGTAGGTTATTTTTCTTTAAAGGGTATTAATGAAAGGGTCTGTGTTTTATAGCTCTCCTAATGCTGAGACACTGCACTGTATCTTTTCATCCTACATGTGTATATATTATCTTTTCAGTGCCTTGTTCTTCTCAGTCATGCTTGGTTGAAGAAGTTTGGTTATTACAGACTTATCTTGTTTTCGTTTTACTATGAAGGAGTAGCTGCTGCTGTCATGTGTCTTCTGGGGCAAGAACACTATTATCTGCTGGCATTTTATGTCACAACAAACATGTGAGTAAATCCACTCCCCTGTTCATAGACACAGCTGAAATACTAACAGAGGAGACACTTGCTTTTGTTACCATGAAGATTCTGCCTCTGCTTTCATGGTTTCCATTCTGTTTCACTTCTCAAAAAAGTTGAAACTCCAGTTACAACTTTTTTTCTTTTTTTTTTCTCCCAGCTTTCATTTTATTCTGTTTCAGACTTTATTTTCTACTTGAAATAAAAAAGCCTAAAATGCAAACAGCAGTTATGGTTTGCAGGCACAAACTTTAACCTGAGCTGCAAGGGAAGGAGAATCTCATGTTTTCCAAGGACATGGAAGAGCTCAGCAGAGGATCTGAGTCCCATTTCCAGTGGTGCTCAGCAGTCAGATGCCAAGCAGTGATTTCACATAAGTATATAAAGATACATGGAAAAACCTTATTTCAAGATAAAGAGCTGTTTGTTTTTATTTCTTCATGTTCTCTTTCATTGTTGTCTTTCCACATGTTCTTTCCTGCTCTCCTTTGTCTTTCCCTCCCCACCCCATTTTCATTCTTATTTTCAGTATTGCAGTCATGAGCTACTCTAACACTGAATTGTGTGAACAATAAATTGAATTTCGTTATCTGCATGTTTTAAATGATGAAGATGTGTTTTGATTTCTCCAAGAAAAAATTCTGAGGTACCTAAAGATTGTATGTTAGTTGTTCAAAGTACCTTGTTAGTAAAAGCTCATCACTCCCAAAATTTAATGAGACACAGAAATTGTAATAATTGACTTTATTGTTTCATTTAGCTATTTGTTGAGACTCAGCTTTGTTTGTGTGTGTTTAAATGCATATCTATATACAGCTAAATACACTATAAATACATATATAGGAATGCATGTAAATTATTCTTTCTCTTCTAATTCTTCCACCTTGAAGTTTATCTTCCACATGGTCTTTTCCAGATTTCAGGAGCAAATTTACAGTTTTCCCTTTTTATGAGGTGTTTCTTTTCTCTTGATCATTTTAAATGGCATTTACTGATAATGTAAATTTATTGTCAAAGTATCTACAACCTTTTATACCAATGTCCAGAAAAAAAAAAAAAAAAAAAAGAAAAAAAGAAGAAACCCTTCCACTTTTAGGTTTGCATATTAATTTCTAATTCTCAACTAAGAACAGATCTGGTAATGCTTTCAGATAGATCACCATGTTTTAAAGAGCATCTCAGCTTTGTGTGTTTGCAGAATACTAATGTTGGTGTGTTTGTGTTAGAATGTCAGTTTCATTATAAAGTGAATATAAGAACTGTGAACATCTTCAATATTTTGTTTTTCTTTAGGGTAATTGTGCAAGCTTCATTTAGCTTGTTCAATTTGCCTTTGGCAGATATTGTTGATGCAGATTTAATAAAGCACAAGAGGAGGTATGTCAGTCATTACCATTTTTGAAACATGCTGTTTGCCTTGTTACTCATTGGTAGTAAATTATGTCAAAGTAAAGACAGTAAATGATCTGGATCCTTGATACAGAAGTACCTTTTGTGAGACCAGCTTAGCATAAGTGAAGATCAGAACTTGACTAAAGTTTCCTGCAGTTACTTCAGTACAGTCATTTAGACAGATTATTAGGTAATTTCTCTTTTTTTTTTTTAATACTATAATATAAGCCAAGTCCTTCCAAATGTTGTGGTTTTATTTTGGTTGGCTTCAATTGAATTACTTTGTAACCAGACACATCTATAATCATGTATGGAGTTTTCTGAATAAGGCTTTTTCAAGATGGAAAAGGTGTTAAGAAAGCTTTGCCTATGCCAGGTAAAGGGCAGATTTCAAAGTCTAACTGATTCCTTTATCTCCCTGAAATAAAAGTGATAAAACCTGCTGCAGAATAGCATATTGCAACTGGTTGTTCTTTTAGATTTTTGTCAAAGTACACATAACTTCCTGTTGGTTCCATCAGCTGTTATTAAGTGTAGATTCAGTCCTGGTGAAGAACTTGCTCCTCAAAGGGAAGATCTGTTGCTTTCATGAGGAAAAAAAAGGCCTCATTTTCTGGCCTATGCATGCAAAATCTTCAATTGTAATTAATTCTTGATGCACAGTTCAGTCTAATTTAACTTCAGTAATTACTCAAAGAGCACAAAGTTGAATTGAAGTACAAGTCACATCAGAATTGGAGCCAAGCTGTGTCTGTGTATATATATATATATATATATATATATATACATGTGTATATATATACATATACACACCTCACAGAGCTTTGTAACCTGTAATTTCTAAACAAATTTAAATTTCATTATGAGAGTAGATCTGTTTGGTATAATGTGAACTAGATAAATCTAAGAATTATGATATTTAGCATTTGCATATTAACAGGATTTCAAGCTTTCTAAAATCACAATTGTAATTAATATACTAATAAGTTTGTGTTGTGCATTAATTTGTTTTTTTCCCCAAATATTTTAGATTACCACTTTCCTCTATGGTTTTTGGTACCAATGCTTTGTTTACCAAGCCTGCCCAATCTTTGGCTCCAATGATTGTGGTTACAATACTAAATCATTATGGATATTATAACCTGAATAATCTACCTGGTCATCCTGATATAAGGTGAGTTCACTTTCATATATTAGAAAATAGTAAGAAATACTCCTGTAATCTAAAAAGCAAATTGATCAGCAATTAGTTCACATCAACTGCACTTCAAAAACATAAACACTTTAAAATTACTTATCAGTTGTTTTTGTCTGTGTAGAAGAACAAATACTTTTAAAAGAGTAACTAACTTATTAAACAATTTACATGAGGGTATCTACCTAATTTTGAAAAGCAAGGGATACATGGAAGTTTATCCTTTCATCCTCAGGCTTTTTGCAATAAACAAAATGTTTGAGATCACCTAATGGCTCTTATTAAGATACATGTTGTCCTGGCATCTGCATTTTGTTTACCTCATAAACCTAATTCCTTAAATATATAATATATAATTTTAATCAGATCTTCTTTTGCCTCAAGTAGGAGTGTATAATTTTGGCTTCAATACTCCTTTACCATTCTGATGTTAATTATTTCATTGCAGTCCCTGGAGACCTTAATGCAGCATAAAGCTGTGGTTCCTGGTTAGTTGGACATGTGTGGGATTTTATAAAAATAAATTTAGAGGGAATAACCACACTGAAAGGGTCACAGGCTGTATTTATGACCATGAGGAGGAAGTGGCAACATAAGGAATAACAGAAGTCAGGGCTAAATGGAAAAATCAGTCCTGATTAGGATTTACTTGAGGGAGCAACATGCAAATCCTGAGAGCCACATAGCTCTCCTAAACTTTAAGTAAAAACCTAAAGGAATAGATAAACACAGTTTTATATGAGATTTTGTGGAGATAGCTCCTGAGGGAGAGAGGTCTGGTTATGTATCACCTAAGGTTAGGAGAACATTTTGTATTTGAGGAATTTTCTAAAAAAATGTATGAGGACAAGCATGACATAAAAGAACAACAGGTGGTCCTCAGAATGCATCCAGACAGAAGCAAAGGCAGATTAAGTTTCAGGCTAAGTGTGAGAACAGCTTATTCTAATGCATTCTGTGGATAGCCAGTGAGATGATGTGAAGAGAACATGAACCTCATTATAATAAGTGATTTTTGCAGAAGAGTGGTAGGTTGAACTGGATGTGGATATGAGAGGGCTGAATATATTCATCTTGATGATCCAGAGAAATTCAGATTTGAAACATAAAAACTGCAGTTGTGATCCCTTTCAATCAGAGAAATGATCCCTTTGTGGATGGATTTTAAATCACATCAGTCATAAATCATTTTTGCCTGGTAAAGCTCCTGGATTATAGCAACAATAAATTTATTATGTAGAGAGTTGAAATACTTGGAATGTTCAGTCTATAAAATATGTGTTTTCACTTGAGTTATACTGAAATTTTATTTGTTTCACTTGGGCCAGGAATAGCATAAAACATACAAAGCTGAGACTAGTGAATCAGAGCACCTGAAATAAATTGTGTATTTCCCTTGCCTATCCTTTCAAAAAGAATTTCTTAAATATTAAGCAGTTTGCCCATGTTTCCTGTATATGTAGTGTGAGAATGGGTTTTCCTTTGCTTGCAAATGGAGTACAGGGTTGATACACAACCCAAAAAGACCAGAAAACTCACATTTGTTTCTAGGGAGTCAGTTTGCCCTTGGCAATGTACTCAGACCATTGACTGAGCTAAAATTGCTCATAGATATTAAAAACCTATTGGCTGATTTTATTTTTTAGCCATAGGCAGACAGTAAAAATACACTTGCTCCAGGACAAAGTTGTTTTGAGAACAAACAGGAATTAAATACAAGAGATTGTTTAAAATCTATCCAAACTGTTTTGGGGGGAAAAAGGCATTTCACACATGTGAATTATATAAAATGAAGTATTATGAGCCATGCCAGTACTATCTCAGCTCTGTCTTTCCTCCTCCTCCAATGCTGGCAATATCTATGAAGTGTTTTGGAAAGCATTTGCTTTATTAGGTGTAGTGGCAGTGAATTGTGAAGATAGCACAGAAGACCCTTGTTCTGCATTAACAAAATGTTTGGGTCCTAAATAAATATATCTGAAAAATTTCCAGCACTGTTGTTAACTGGGACCAGGCAGAATATGCAACCTATACACTATTTGCTGCATTCTGAATTTTAAAAATAATTTATTTAACTAACAATCATTACTTTTTTTTTAACTGAGAGTTAAATTATAGCAACAATGATGGAGCAGTTAATCCTGGAAACCTCCAGGCACAGTAAGGACAATAAAATCATCAGTAATAACCAGCATGGCTCCACCAAGGGGAAGTGATGCTTGACCAACCTGATAAACTTCTGGAGTTAAATGACTCTCCTGGTGAGCAAGGGAAGGCAGTGGGTATTGCCTGCCTGGGCTGCATTCCTGCTGACCTGGGTGCTGGGGCAGGAGGGACCCTCAGGAAATTTGGGGGTGACACAAACCTGGGTCACTGCCTTCAGGTGGGAGTCTCAGCAGGATGGAAGCTGGGGCTGCATCCAAGTCCTGCCAGCAGGGCAAAGGGGATGCTTCCCCTCTGCTCACACATTGTGAGCATCCTTAGCAAATGTGGTTGCTGCACAGAAGTTAAGCATTTTGTCATGGAAAGTGGTTTTTTAATATCCTGAAAATTTGAGCAATACTTTGCAGAATGGAGTGTCCTGATTTTTCCTTTCTTCCATCATCATAGCAAAGCAGTACATGCCTTGTATGGCTTGAGATGTTTTTTTGTTCTTGTTTGGGTTTGGTTTTTTCAGTTTGGCTTGATTTTTTTTTTTTTTTAATTTGCTATGGAAAAGATGCCTAGTTTAAAACCTCCCTCTTCTGGAGAGTCACTGCAACTACCACCAGTTTCTCTTGAGAGTGTTTTTCAAATTCGTTCTTCAGAATAAAGTTATTTGGCAGCAATTCTTCATTATTTATTGAAGGCACTTTAAACTGTTAATGCTTTCATATTGAATTACTGAACTACCTGACATTCTGTTCAGAGTGATTTTAGGGCTGTTTAGGGAAACATTTTATGTTTTATTCCTGTGCATGTGAAAAAAAGATAGAAATGGAAATTTCTAAAGTTGCTTGTTCAGCTGTAATTGTGATAAAATCCAAGCTCTGCTCTTGATTTATCCCAGTCCCTTAATGAAATATTTTCCCATTCCTTGTTTTGTGTGTTATAGATATTTTTCCATAATTCCCTCAATAACTCAAAGTTTTACAGTACAATAGGTAATATTATTTTCTTAAATCAGCATCATTCCAATGAAACCAAAGCAGGACTGCACAATGTGAGTGATTTTCCAGATGTTCTTTGTGTAAAGATGGAATAATGTTAGTACTGAAATCTGCAATGATCTTTAAAACTCCAAATGGTAAATTATTTATTATATAATAAATGGTAAATATATTTATTATAAATAAACCCTGGCTGTGGACCAGTGGCCTGCTAGTGAACACTTGCAATCAGAAATGCAATTGCCCAAGTGATGAAGTGATTCACTTGTGAGCTGGGGGCTTTTGTTTTCTTGTGTAGCATTAACAAGTACATGATGTGAGATCAACTCTGCTCCTTTATCACCTGTGTCTGTGGTAAGGACAGCAGCAGAGCTTTGCTGGAGCTTGCAAACATTTCTTCTCTTCAGTGAGACATGATTCTTTCATGATTCAGAGGAATTCTTAGGTTTTATTCAAAAACCTGCTCAAGGTTTGGGGTATTTTTCACAGATTTCAGGGGTTTTGGATCATGTCCAAAACTGTTCTGTGAGTCTCTTATCTCCTCCCTGAATGCTAAGGAAAAAAAATTAGAAAGGAACATAAACTGCCTCATGGAGAGAAAGTTCACTTAGGGGCTGTTTCTCAGCTTGAGTTGACTTTCCTGATATTTAAGTAATTAGAATCCCATAATTAACAGAATGCAAGTAGATAATGATTCCAGCTACTAGATGAATGCCAAAATGCATGCTTTGAGCTGTCAGAAACCATACTGCTCATCAAAGAGTGCTCATTTAATTCCTGTATTTTCTTTCTTCATTCATATTTGCTGATGCTTTTATTTATTTTTCATTAGAGAAGATTTAGATGAGGAAATGCCATGCATTCATTAGAAAAAATGAAAACTAGTGTTAATTTCACATATATTCCTTCTATGGCTTCTATTAGCTTGCAGTCATTTAAAACCAAATGAAGTAAGGCTTAATATTTCAAACAGCCCTTGAAACCACACCTGAATTTTCTGAAATTATCATTACTTCTGTCTAGCACTCAGCAACTAAAATAACCCATTATGTGGGTAGTTAGTAGCACAGATTTCAACTCTAATAAATTTATTTCATATTCAGATGTTTACTTCTGTTTTCTATTTTTCTTTCTCTTCCAAACTTTTCAGTCTTACTAAAGCTTTTTTGGATGCTCTGTTCTGTAATTGGATGAAATTTGCTTAAGTTAATTTCTATACTACATAATCAGAAAAGTCCTGAACAGGATTTCTTAGGTTATATTAAAATTAACTCTTTGTGTGTTAATTGTCTGAATTCCTCCCAGCTAGAGAAAACAATATATAATACATATCTCTATATAGAATTAGAAAATACACAAGATATTTCTATTTCTCTTGCTTAGAATTGACTGTACAGTAGCATGACTATGTGTTTATAACAGGAATGCTTTAAAAATAACTTATTTAGACCAAGGAAGTTAATCTTCATACTGAAAGCTGTGTTCTCATTTGTTTCAGCAGGTCATTTTTAGATCTCCATGATGCCATGTTCTATCTGGTCTGTTTGGTTCCCTTTTGCATTGCAGTCCTACAGATCCTGACCTGGACTCCCTTTTCCATCCAGAACAGCCACCTGGCAGCTCCACAGTAAATATGGAACAGTGGTCAGTGCATCTCCTGCTGAACCACAGGAGGGTTCAGTAAGTTTTTCATGTGAAAAAGCAAAATCACACAGTGAAACACAGTTTGAGCTGTTTCAGTAAAGCTGCATTTTCAGTCTCTGCAGACTGAGAGTCATGTTCAGCCTTTATGCTGAGCCTACAGAAGTTTTTCCTAGTTCAGTTGCTTTCTGTTAATGGGTTTCATCCTTAATGACTTAATTTAAAGTAATTTCTGGTATATAATGATTCTTGTCAACTCATTTGAAGAAAGGATATGGCAGATCAGGGAAAGGGATCTGAACCCAGCACCTGGAATTCAAGGGAACTGTATTTTCTGAAGCTTGCTGGTGGATTAATTTTGCCATACTGATAAAATGGCAGATCTCTGAAGTTAATCTGGAAGATCCCTGTGGACATCCCTTGTGGATGGCAGGGAGATGAAGAGAAAAATTTAGATGGTGTCTAGCTGGCCAGTATCAAGAAAAATCTGACAGCTACCAAGGGAAGAGCCAAGAGTAATTAATTACCCTGTGAAAGACTGTGTAAAGAAGAAAAGGATTCAGATGCTGTTCACTGTTGCTCAATATGGAGAAAGTTCCATAAGTCCTGACTGGCTTTCCAAATCACTGGTTTGTGGAAGCTCAGTGCAGTTTCCTGGCTTTAAATGAGAAAATAATTTTGAAGGTCTGCTATAGTTAGTGCTTCATACAGAATGTCATTGTGGCAATTAGTCTGTGGTTGTAGGGTTCAGCTCTTGGACAAATTTAAGCACACTCAGTTACTAAACCAAGCTCTACCTGTTCAGTGGTGTTACTTTGACAAACTCATTTGGTGTGTGGCAATTTAATTTCTGAATCATCCAATTGAAATTAGTTAATTTCTGATTAATTCTTATCAGTTAAGATTTTCAATGAATCCTGTGATTTTTATAAAATAAAGGGGTTTTGACAAAATTTTAGAAACATTGAGTCCTCTCTTCATTTCACAGGCTGTAGTGATAAGACACATTAGCATGTGTACAGGACTCCCATTTAATCAATTTTATTCTTTGTCCAATATACCCATGCTGTAATTGTGCAGTGATAAATACCTTTAGCATAATACAATCACTGCATTTTTATATTTTTTCTTGCCTGGGCAAACACAGTTTTAGTAGCACCTTTCTTAGTGCCCCTTGAAAGTCCAAGAGCACTGTGTGGATCCCAGTTTTAAAAGGCTGAGCTAACTGAATTTCAAGGCTTTACACTTACTGTGCCAGGTAACTTGGGAAATAAAGCAGTGTAAGAAATGGCTCTGAACACCAGCATAATTTAGTGAAGAAGCTGGAGATCTGAAATACCAGAGTTGAAAAAAAACATTTATTTGTGCCTTAGCTTTTCCATTTGCAGAGTAGAAATAAGATCATTTCCTTTTTTGAAGTGTGAAGTGCTTTCAAGGCAATGAAGGAAAAATGGGAGATCATCATTAAATATTTAGAAATCCAAATGAATCCTTTGATAGGAATATGAAGATTTATGTTAAAATGTAAGAAGCCAGAACTGTGGTAGAGTTTGAAGTTACCTTATCTGTTTTTTATCTCTCTTGTTGGAAACACTGTTGCCTATTTGCCTTGTGCAAGCTATCAGCATTTTGTGCACATACAGCATCACTTGTGTAAATATTCTGTGGATAGGTAAATACAAATACCAGAGCAGATACAGCCTCTGTGTTTAGGTTTGGAATTTGAAAAGATTTCCTGCATTGTATGTATTTATTTCATGTCTGAAAGGCAGAAGCAGAGGTCAAAGGAATTTAAGTTAATATAATTTTTGATGCATTGTATGAAAGAGTCTTCTCCCTGAAGTTCCTTTAAAACAGTAATGATATAAAATAGTCTCTTTTTTCTTTACTGTTTCTGTATCTCCTAAATTTCCCATGTTCATCCTATCCTCATGGAATATATATTTTTACATATACAATAAAATAATGTTATTGTACCAGAAATAGGGTTTGTTAGGTGACTATGTTAGTTATTTCTAAAAGTAAGTTATTAGAATACAGTGTACAACTGGAAGAGTATCATGCTATACAACCACTAATAAGTGGTTTTAAGAGTCAAAATAACATGAAGAATTCTTTGAAATCATCAGAATTATTTTTTTCTGGAAATTATATGGTAAAGTTACCATTAATTTGCTGAAATAAGAAAGGAGTAAGGAGTGATATGACTCAATGCACTGTTTGAATAGGCTCTACCATCTGCTGCATTCTCTAGAATTCCTACAGGAAAAGCACATAATCTAAGATTTCTAAGCAAGACAGCCTGAAGATAGAAGACATTAACTGTAGACCAAACCAGTTTAGAAAAAAAAACAAACTGAGAAATACAATTCAAATTATTTAACGTGTAAAATGTTAATAATTTTCCAAATTTATTATGCACTATTCTCCCATTTGTCTGTCCTATTTCCCTTGCTATAGGGGCAGGAGAAATGTCTTTGCAGCATCAATAGTCAATCCCAAAGAGGACTGGAAGAGTGTTTAAATTTGGGAGGTGGAATTATGGGAATAGAAGCTTGGCACTGTGTGTGACTGACATTGCTTATTCTCCATTTCTCTGTCACCCACTAAACTTTGTTATCTTCTGCTCAACCTACATGATTGGTTTTGGCTGTGAATCAAGTAAAGGATGATCAAAGGCAAAAGTTCAGTGTCTTGCAACAGCTGGTTTCCCTGCTTTCTCTCCTTATTAGCCAGCAGTATCTGAGCTTGAACTCCCACTGATGGAAAAATGCCTCAATTTAATCTTGATAATTTAAGAGTGTCTAAAA
This sequence comes from Erithacus rubecula, assembly GCF_903797595.1. Classification (NCBI taxonomy): domain Eukaryota; kingdom Metazoa; phylum Chordata; class Aves; order Passeriformes; family Muscicapidae; genus Erithacus; species Erithacus rubecula. The sequence continues at coordinate 2,015,359 of NC_136669.1, forward strand.
TGGTCTCATAACTGATAAAGAGGCTATAAGTGTGTGTATAGTATAAAATATGAAATGCTGTGATAAGCTCAGAGGAGAAATGTGATGCTTGAATCCCATTCTTAGAGTCTCTCTATAAATTCTGAGAATATGGAACTTAATACACTGAATTAAATTTATTTATTGAAAATCAATAAGCAGTAGTGTCTGCTAGACTTAAAAGGTTGTTGCCCAATAGACACTAAAGAATGGTAGTCTAATATACTAATAATATAATATATAGTCAGTGATAGAGTGAAAATATTGAATAAATGACAACAAAGCATATTTAATTTTAAGTGAGGAAGAAATGATGTTTTGTGGAGCTTACAGGCCCACCTCTTCTGGTCTGGTACAAAATCACCTTCCCAACCTCCTGGTGCCCTGATTTTGGAACTGCTCAGTAATTCATGAATTACTGTGCTGACATGGCTGGTAGGAATGTTTATATTTGGATCCAGCTCTAAATGGGTGCTGGCAGGAAAGACAAGCAGGAAGGGGAAGGAATACTTCAGATAAGCCACATCTCCAGCAGTACTTCTAGGCACTTCCTTGCTTAATTAAACCAGCTCAGGGGGAAAAAGGCTCAGTAGTACATGCAGGGAAAAGAGTTCCAGCTGCTTTGGTACAGGAACAAAAAACTGAGACAGAGGGACTTGTACTGATAACTGGGTTACCTTTGGGGAGAGGATTTTGGATATCTGTGTTTACCTTAAAGACCTTTCTGGTAATCCTTTTCTTGCTAATGTTTAAATAATAGAAGGGAAAGTTATCACGGAATTTTATTGGGAAAATTGAGGCTTTGGGTGTGTTTTGGACCTTTTCCACATCAGGGATTCAATTGATTATAGAAATTTTCCATCAAGACAAAGGAAAAGAGCTCTCCAAATAGTGGAGCAGAAAGTAGGAAAAACAGTGATTCCGTTATTTCTGGAAATCCTTTCCCAGCACACTAATTGAATGACAAAGCTTACACCACAAATGGTGCTGTAAGAAATTTGTAAGTAATAAAAAAGTAAGTAAGTAAGTTAAATAAGTAAGTAATTTGAGATTGTCCAGCAGTTGGGTTACAATTCCACCAGTTCATATGCAAATAACTGTACATCAAAATTATTACCTAAATATGCATGAACAGTGAGTTCTTTATGGCTTGTCAAGGGAAAATATGCTGAGTATACAACTACTGCATCAGAATATTAATGGCAAATGTAACACGGGGTAGGAATTTTGAAAAATTCCATTAACACCCAGGTTGTGTGCTAACAATGCAAAGACAAAAGCTCTTAAATTTCTTATTTTATTTGGTATGCAATCAATTACATGTATTTCCTATGTGATAAAACAAAGATATGTTTTCCTGTGAACAACATGTAACTAACCTGAAGCAGTTTTATTTACTGGTTTATAATATTGTGAACAGATGTCTGTTTAAAAAGCATCAAATTTATCTTTTGTCATTTTCAATTTTGATTACAGAGTTGCTTTATTCCTGGAGGGAAAAAATAAACTTGTCTTTGTTTACCGATAAGAACAGGCATGAAAAGGAGCATCTTAATCCCAAATAAAAACAGACCAAAAAGGGATGGGGATGGGATCAGGATGGGGATGAGGATCGGGATGGGATCGGGATGGGGATGAGGATGGGGATGGGATCGGGATGGGGATCAGGATCGGGATGGGGATCGGGATCGGGATGGGGATGGGATCGGGATGGGGATGGGATCGGGATGGGGATGGGATCGGGATGGGGATGGGATCGGGATCGGGATGGGGATGGGATCAGGATCTGGGCCCGGCTCACCGGGGGTTCCCCACACGCCGCCCGCGGCCCCGCTGTGCGCACGCGCGGCGGGCAGGGCGGCGCCCAGCACGTGTCCCCGCGCCGCCGAGGCGGCCCCGCCCGCCCGCGGCTGCCGGCGGTGCCCGGGGCGGGGACGAAGGAGGGGCCCGGCCGAGGGGCCCGGCCGAGCCGCCGCCAGCCCGCCCTGCCCGGCCCCGCTCCGGTTCGAACGCGGCGCGGCCCCGCCCGGCCATTGCCGACGGAGAGGGAGGGAGCGGGAGCGCGCCAGGCCCCGGCGTGTCGCAGCCAAGGAGTCCGGGCGGGCCCCGCTGCCGCGGCGGCGCGTTCCGCCCGGAGCGAGTGCGCGGGCCCCGAGCGGAGCCGCCGCTGCCATGGAGCGGGGGGGCGGCGGCGGCGCGCGGGGCTGATCGCGCCCCTTCCCCATGAGACTGTGGCTGTGCTGGCTGGGCTGCTACACCCTGCTCCTGTGGGTGCTGAGGAGGACGATGTGGGCTGGCCCGGCCCGGTACCTGCGGAGCCCTTTATCCAGGTCCCTCTACGTGAATATGATGGGCAGCCAGCGCCAGCCAGCCCCGGGCGCCAGGGAGAACCACCAGGTACAGGCGCTGCCCGCCCCTCCCTTGCCTTCCCTCATCGTGCCGGGGTGGGCGTCGGGGGCGGCACAGGGACCCCCGGCCGCGGGAGGCTCCGCTGAGGGGAGCGGCGGAGGAGCGGAGCCCGGTGCGGGCTGAGGGGCAGCGGGCCGGCAGCGCAGACAAAGAGAGGGAACCGCTCTGTCCTGCCGGGACAAAGTTGCCGAGCCCGCTCCCTGCGGAGCGCGGCCGGGGCTGCGGGCTCGGGGAGAGCCCGGCGGTACCGGCGGGGGCAGCAGCGCCTGTCCCGGCACCCGCGGCGGGTCGGGGCCGGGGCTGCTCCCGGGAGAGGCGGGATATGGGTGCGCGCCCCGGGCTGTGGCTGTGGGTGCGCGCTCCGGGCTGTGGGTGCGCGCCCCGGGCTGTGGGTGCGCGCCCCGGGCTGTGGCTGTGGGTGCACGCCCCGGGCTCTGGATGTGTGTGCGCGCCCCCCGGGCAGTGGGTGCGCGCCCCGGGCTGGGGCTGTGTGTGCGCGCTCCGGGCAGTGGGTGCGCGCCCCCGTTCTTTCAATGCGCGCCCCCCGGTTGTGCGGTGAGCCCCGTGAGAGCGCTCCAGTGAAGTTCGCAGGTGGTGGTGACGGAGGTGCGTTTGTAATCGCAGAGATGTTTGTAATTAGTGCCGGTGCGTGTAGAGGGAAACAACAAAAAGTGGGGAAGCGGGACTCCGGCAGAGGCCTTGGAGCCGTAGGAGGTGGCAGAGCAGGAGTGAGTTGTTGCAATGTGATCCGGCTGCGATAAAAGGTTAGTGCTGTGTTTGGGCAGCGTGGCCACATGGGTCGGTACCTTGTGGAGGAGCGAAGGGCCATGCAGTGCAGTGATTGTGTGATAGATTCCATTTGAAATGTGTTCTACACTATGTTTTGGTGAAACGCTGCTGAAATTCTGACAGGAGTTAGAAGGACTAATAAGAGCTCAGTGCAGAAGAAAGCTGGCAGCTTAATCTAGGTTCAATATGCAGAACCGAGCTAACGAAGAAGATGTAGTGTAAACACTTGAGGAGTGCTGTACAAAGGAAGACCATAATTCTTCCTGCTGCTCCATTACTGCAGCCTTCTTAGTGCTCTGGGTGGGCAGTGACATCCTGAGTCTTGCTGGGTGGATGTATCCCTGGAATTTAATGCCTTTGGAATCATTAAGGACATAAGTAGAAAGAGAAGCAGAATTCAGGTTTGCAGGAAGAACTTCCTTCTGGTGAACAAAGAAAATCTGGAAGTCTTTTGTGTTGTTAAAAGCTGTAGTAGAAAGGCAAGTGGGGGAAATGTGTTGTGGAAGTGCCTGTGTCATTCACAGGTAGATGGTCTGCAGTGGTTAATCTCCATCTCTAGTTTCATTGATCTAGATTTTAAATGTAGGTATTGATTATGTAGTATATTTAGTAATATTTATGATTACTGAGTTTGTGGGGTGAGCAAGGATTGCATGTACCCCTGGTACTTTGCAGTTTTACTGACTGAGCTAGTTTTATGTAGTTTTATGTAAATTATCTAAAAGAAGTTTTTCATCCTTTTACTTATATTAGGCAAGAGTTGCAATGTTTATAATAATGTTCATTATAACAAATGTCTTAGCACAACAATCTGAATATATGTAAGAGATTGACACACTCTGCCACTTAAATAATGGCATTTCATATGTTTTACATGGAGGAAAACAAAAGCAGTTTCTGTTCTGAGGAAGTAGTTTTGGAATTAAGTTGGTTTTCACCATTTCTTTTGCTTTGAAATTTAGATTGGCATTTTGGGGTTGTGTTTTTTTCCCTTATAATGTGTTAGAATTTCTGTTATTCACCAGTGTTATATAGGTAGTTGTCAATAACCTTAGTGGCAAGATTAACCATGAGAAATCATAGAATTCTTAAGGTTGAAAAAGAGCTCTAAGATCATCAAGTCCAACCTTTGACCAAATACCACCATACCCACAAAACCATATTGAGGAGAACAAATTGGAGATTGGAAACAAGCTTCTGTTAGTTGTCACCATCATCCTGCCAGTGGTTATGTCAATATTTACAAGTCTTAAAGACAAGAATTACAGGACTGTTGTTTTTCAGTGGAACTGCAGGTGAGAGTTCAGTGCAGAACCCCAAGGTGGATGAGCTCAGGCATACTCACACTGTATATAGAACAAAGCCTCTGTTTCCCAAGGCTTTGAAAGTGTTTTTTCTGGATTGAAACTGGCAACACATTGCAAAAAGCAAATCATCTGAGCCTCTCCAAACCTGTTCAGTGGAGTGAGGCAGCAGCCTTGTGAGCCTGACACATCCCAAACTGCTCCTCAGCTCCTTGGGATCATGTCCTTCTGCCACACTCTTGGATTTAAATTGAAAGAGTACACAAGCTGCTGCTTTAGTGGTTTTTCAGAAGGAAAAGCAAAATTTTTATATTTATGGACATTGTTAATAATTGTGTATGTATTAATTTTGGCTACTTCTGGGTTTACATTGCTGAACTTCTTAAATGATCCTTTATCTCTTTCTCTAGTGGTATGTCTGCAACACTGAACAGTTGTCTGAATCCCTTCAACCCATTTTTGTCCAGAGTTACCTTGACCAAGGAACACAGATCTTCTTAAACAACAGCATTGAGAAGTCAGGCTGGCTGTTTATCCAGCTTTATCACTCTTTTGTGTCCTCTATTTTTAGCCTTTTTATGTCTAGAACATCTATCAATGGGTAAGTGAAAAGTTGATCTTGGTAAGCTAAATACAGTTTAGATTTAGAGTTTCCAAGTGTTAAGCCCTACCCCTTGATCTGCCAGCTTTTCAAAATGTGTAATTTCCCTTTGCTGCTCAGTCAGATGTGAAATGCCCTCCTGTGTTGATCATACTCAGCCCTCTTAACTGGTGAACACCATTTCCAGTATGGGGGGACAGAGAAGGTAATTGCAATTAATAAAATACAGATGATTCTAATTGCATTTTATGACACTTACATGTATTAATTTTCTTCTAAGAGAGTGTTCTCTTTGTGTCTCTTCCCTTAGCTTTCTTTTCACCCTCCCACCTTGCCCTTTCCCTACTGCTACATTTTTATCAGTTACTGTTTTGATTGTGCTGGTTGGTGGCTGGATCCAGACAGTTTTGTGTTGTACCTAAAACTCTTCCTGCTCTAGAGGGTGTTTACCTGCCCACAGCAAATCATGGCACATTTCTAAACAGTGCAAAGCTGGCCAAGTGTTGTTTCTGGTAACACTAATATGGAATATTGTTGTTTCTCTTACTCTCTAAAATAATTCCACCTCAATTTGTGTGTAAGCTGCACTGAAATAACTTCTGATGAACCATCAGTGAAGCAGGAGAGCATAAGGTGATAGAACAGCATTCTTCTATTCTTACTGCATCAGTTGCAGGGGAGTTTGGCTGTTCATGGTGCTTTAGTATTTTTTTCAAACAAGGCAGTGCTTTTTTTTGCTCACCTTCCTCTGTTCAGACACGTTTAACAGCTATCAGCTTTGACCTTATGAAAAATGCATTTTGTTACATTTAGCCAATTTCTCCCAAATCCCCACCTCTGCACCTGCTACATACTTCTGCACAGTCTGATCCAAGATAGAGGCTGTCTACTGAGGCTAGAAAAATAGTCTTTTCCCTTATTTTCTACACAGATGACTTTATGAGCTTCCCTGTGGTGTTCTTAGTTATGTGTAGCTTTATATAAAGGTTCCTTTGGTCTCTTCTTCCTTTCTCTTCCATTTCTTTTTTTTCAAAGGCTCTTCAGGGCTTTGAATAACACCTCATAATGCTGTTAGGAATAATAGCTACGAGCCAATTACACAGTGTGGGCTGACATGTGTGCTGCAAGGAGGCTCTACTTAAATTGGATGTAGTCTGTTTATTTTTATACATTTGATATCCTGCTTAGTTTCTTATCTGTGACTATGTGTACTCTGTCCTTTTTGTTTCTTTGGGTTTTATTAGTCAGTCTTTCCTAGACCAGCTCCTTTACACATTTTTTATTCTTTAAGTCTTTTTGTTTCTGTTTATCTTTTTTTCCTGTTCATTGTCTTTAAGTTTAACCTGCTATCCAACAGGAGTTTAAAGAATAGTATTTATCTACCTGCAGTCTGTTACTGTCCAGTTCTTCTTCCTCTGCCTGTTCTTCTAACAGTTTCATCACTGAATTCTGCTGTGACAGCTGAATTGTGTCACTGTGTAGTCTTCAAACAGTTATGGGCAGGTATGGCATTGACTTGTTCCATAAGGAATCCAACTGTCACCTCTACCCAGTTCCTTAATGAGTTGTCTGTTTTCTGTTCCACAGCTTTTCATGTTGAATGCAGGATCTGCAGACAGGAGCAAAAGCCATTGTAACATAGAATTTAAAAAACCTCTTTTCCCCTCCAGCAGTGTTACCCCCATGCTTCCTTTAAATCTGTTCCCTGTCTTCCCTCCTTGTTCCACATCCCATTCCTCATTCATTGTACATACTTTGTGTCTGCAGCCATTTTATTTCCTCTGTTATTTCATCTTGGGTTTGTTTTTTTTTTTTTAAGGTAGGTGGCAGAGATTCAAATCTGCAGATGTGACAAATAAGGTTCAGTCTTTATCTTCCCTACTTTTTCTCTTCCCCTTCTTTCTTTCTTGAGCTGCACCCCATGAGTTCTTCCTTACCTAATCAAATTCCTTCTGGAATCTTAACCACTGTAACTGCATGTGGCTCTGGGTTTGATCTCTTACAAGTGCAAGACAAGTTGAACTGGGTTTAAAATTTATCTGAGCAGTGACCTTGTCTGCTATTATGTGTGACTGTTTCCTGCCAAGGCACATTCTAAATTTCTTCACTTCCTGTCCTGTTAAAGTTTCTATAAAACTGATAATTTCTTTTTTTTTTTTTTTCCATTTTAGGCTGCTGGGAAGGGGCTCAATGTTTGTGTTTTCCCCAGAACAATTTCAAAGACTGCTTAAAATAAATCCTGAATGGAAATCCCACAGACTTCTTGATTTAGGGGCTGGAGATGGAGAAGTCACTAAAGTTATGAGTCCTCACTTTGAAGAAATCTATGCCACTGAATTGTCTGAAACTATGATATGGCAGCTTCAGAAGAAGAAATACAGGTATCAGCTGAATAATTCCTACATCCTTTATATCAGACATTACAGCAAAGTAATCTATTTGTAATTTAATGAATGTTCAGTATTTTCAGTCAATTCCTTTATTATTTGGTTGTTATGGAAAAGGTTAGCCTGTACAAAAGGAGAAAAGCAAACAAATGTGATGATCCCTCTTAGCAGTGTTGGGTTATGTCTCCTCTATTACCTGATGTTTATCAGGCAGTATAAAGGTTCATAGAGCTGGACATGTAGCCATGCTGATCATTGATTCAATTTTCTTTTCCAAAAGACCAGAAGGGATTGTTTCTGTCTTCTCCAAATGGTTGACCTTACCTGCACTATCAACACATCCATGAGAAATTTTTGTCTTCAGTAGTTCTGTCTGAAATCAGCTCATTTTTATTTAGCAGACTGTATCTCTTTCTTTTTCCTTTCACAGGGTGCTTGGTGTGAATGAATGGCAAAACACAGGGTTTCAGTATGATGTCATCAGCTGTTTGAATTTGCTGGATCGCTGTGATCAACCACTGACTGTATTAAAAGATATTAGAAGTGTACTGGAGCCAACCAGAGGCAGAGTCATCCTAGCACTGGTTCTGCCATTTCACCCCTATGTGGAAAATGGTAAGTGCACACATTAGGAGCTGTTTAGACAGGGTAGCCCTTAACAAACCATGTACAACTGGCTCAACAGAAGGGGGTAAGTTAGTGAACAAACTATTCTAAGCCTGCTTATATTCTTCATCATTAATCTCCCACTATTCACTGGGAGGACAATAGAGAAGTAAGTTTATAAATCCCAAGGGACTGGAAACCTGTTCTGTGATTGTTGCATGCAGTCATTCCTACTTGTTGAAAGCTGAAATGTTGTTGTAAGATGAGTTGTAAGCCAATGTCATCATTTTATTTGCTATGGTGACTTGGTAGATGAGTCACTTTGCTGAAGGCAGTTTTGTTCTCTTAATATGTTTGAAACTTAAAAACAGTCTCATTTTTGAGAAAACATTGTCTATTTGTCACTATTATGGATATGGATCTATATAAACAGTACAGGTTAGCACACACAAAAGTTAACAGCTTTCCCACTAAAGATCAATTTAACTGTGGCCTAAAGAAACAGACAACTGCCAGACTGTCTTCATGATGCAAAAACCATTTTAGAATTTCAGTATTTTCATTCAGCTGTTCTACATGATGATGCATTTTAAAAATAGATATGTACATATGTTTTATATATAACAAAATTATCCTTGGAACATTCAAAGAGAAGAACATTCCATGGCTCAAGTAACTTCTTGGAGCAGCTCATTAAAACCAGCTTAGACCCATATAGTGAAACTTCTTAATTTTGTAGAGGGAGAAGAAATGGAAAAGTATTGGGGCAGGTAAGATCCAGTGATAGATCTACAGATAGAAGTGGAGAAATTATTTTAATCAAAATGAGCTATTTGGGTTATTACATGCAGTATAATGGGATGGTAATGGTGGATGCTGTCTATGTGAGTAACATAAAACCTGATCTAAGAGAACAAAGCAAGGTGGAGGAGGAATTAAAATACAGATCTGTGCTCACTGTTTGTGGAATGATAGTGACACCTAGAGTCCAGAGGAGCTCAATCATAAATTCTCTCTGGGGCTTTTTCAGTTTTATTTCAACATGCAGAACAACCAGGAATGCAGTTACTGCAGGTGTCTAAATTTGGCAAGAGAGCCTGGTGAATCATCAGGTATTACACCAGTCACTAAGGACAAGTATTACCACAACTTTGGTTTTAGTAGGTGTCTCATAGAGTCATATAAGAATTCTTTGTATTTCCTAATACAGACAGTAAAAGTCATTATTGGACTGGACATGACTGGACTGGTGTAAGTTTCCCTAAAATAAAAATGTCATGCCATACTTCAGAAGGAGTGAACACTGGGAGCCTGGGAGTGTGAAACTTCCTTGTTGAACATGTTAATATCTTGTGATGGATTTACTGGAATGAGAATGCAAAGGTCTGTCCTCCTGAAATACTGTTAATTGAGCTGGAGTCACAGCAGTGTTTAAGATGCACCTTTGCTTTGTCTCAGTTGTCAGTTCTCACCTTGCAGAAGTGAGAAATGCCACTTCATTGTTAAACAAAGTCTTGCTTTATTTAAATTATGACAGAAGATGCAGCTGTTCTTTAGAAGGGAAAATGCCTGATACCAACAGATGCCTTGTAAATGTGCTGATTTTGCAGATTGGTTAGTTAGTAACTACTGAAAAAGGTACTGTCAAAGAAAAGTGTGCTGCCTTTTACTGGATAGTGTAGTTCTTTTTTGTGTTTGTATCTCTGTTGAAAAGGCTTGTAAATGTAAAACATGATGCTCCAGATATTCCTGACTGGGGGTGGTAGGACTGGGAGATGTCAGCCTAGCAGGTGGATTTTAGTATTGGAGGAGCAGTGTTTTCACAATGACAGTTACTTTCCTAAATAGGTTTGGAAGGTGCTCCCATCCAAATTGAGCTTGGCCAGGATAGTGCATGTCTTTATATTGTCATTTTTTTCTGCTTGCCTGTCTAATACACAGGTTTTGCTGTTTAACTGTTTAAGTTTCAACTGTTCTAAGGCTCATTTACTGTTGGTCTGTAAATGTTACATCAATAACTATCCCATTAACATGAGCAAATCCAGAATTTCATCCATGAAACAAGTTTATTTTCCATTGCTGTCAAAAAAGCATCTTTCACAATTGCTCAATTTGAGTAAAAGGAATGCATAAAGGTTTATGTAAGAGAATAAGAAAGATATAATTAAATCTAAATTAAAAAAGGAAACTTATATGAAGCATCAGCAGTCTTACAAAGGTGAAGTCTTTTCCCAGGTTCTTTGAAATGGAAAATAGAGTATGTAACACACATGTAAGATACAATGCACTTGGTTCTGGTGAACTGTTCAGAAAATACTCCCAAAGAACACTGCTCTGCAAGGTTTTCTCCTCTCCTTTTAAAGCAAAGGAAGTCTGTGAAGAAGTTTTAACTTCCTCACCTGCTCCTTTGCCTGCAGGAGAACTGTTGAACAAATCTGAAGTGCTGCACGTGCTCATCTGTTCTGATAAACAGTGTCATCTTCCAAATCATCCTAGGGAAAGAAGTGTTTTGTTACCAAGGTGATTTTTTTCTTTTAAATAAAGGCAGAATTTATTTTTTTGAGGCAAACTCCATCCCCTCAGTGTTTCAGTAAAATCCTTTTTCCTCTCTTATCCAGTTGTTTTTGTCCATGGGGTATTTGCAGCCTTCAGAACATGTTTCTTACCCTGTTGGCCTTTCCTAATCTCCAGGGAGCACAGAGCAGTAAAACATAGCCCATATTTTTATATCTGATGGTCAAACCAAGCACCAGGTCATGTCAGCAGGGACTTGAAGGCTTCAAAGGGGTGATTACAGAGGAGAATGATTGGAGCTGTATGGAAATAAGTGAAGTAAAATGTATATATAGGAGAAGTGCATGACTTTGGTCAATGTGTCATTTGTTTCCTCATTGCATCTCTGACTGATCTCTGGCTCAGAATAGAAAAGAATTTACATTGTTTCTCAGAAGAAGCAAGATTTTGAAGTGATTCTCTTTGCTTGCAAATATGTATGTTTTCTAAAGATGCGTGGTTTGGTTTTTTTTTTTAATAATTTGCCTGGCACATGTAAGATTGTCTTATAAGACTTAATGGCATAAATTTGGAATTTTATGTTGAATACTTAGTTTAGGCTCTGTGTGCTGGAGGAAGGGAAATACCTTTAAATATATTACAGAGGATTTATAATAGTTTTGTTATGTTTCTGACCCCTATTCTGAGTTAATGGAGCAAGAGGAAGTGAAAAAGCAGTACTTTGCAAACATAACCTCTTAATACCTTGACCTCTTCTTGATAAAATACAAATGTATGGCAGTTTAATTTTAAATGTACATACACACATATATAAATATATATATGTAATTGTCTGCATATGGCAATTTCGAATACTTTATAATGTCTTTGACTGTCATTCAGAATACTTCTTTTACATTTCTATCAACTTTAAAGGAAATACAGTAAACTCCTAAAACCTTTTTCTCTTTCCCCCCAAAACTGTAGGCACTGGTAGGTGGATACTCACAGGCTGCTGGCAGTGTCTGGCATATCTCTGCTTTTGAAGTTCTTGAGCAATTGCTTGAAAAACTTTCCGGCCACTGTTTAGTTTCTGCAAATTATTTAAAATATTTTGGTTCAGTGCAACATTTTTAGTTGGAAGAAACCTATTTTTCTATTATTTCCAATTTTTGTTTTTACCTGGATATGTCTTTGGGAGTGTTACTAAGTAGCATTTTAAAAACACGTGGTTTGGTGAGAAGAAGGGTTTTAAATTATGTTATTCTTGCTTTGCTTAAATTATGCACCTTCTTTAATGGGTCTTTAAATGCATGGCTGCTTTTTATACAAGGATAGTAGTGGTGGAGGTTGTTAATTAATAGTAAAGTCTGTTATTTTCAGAACAAAATTTACTTAAAACCTAAAGGAAACAGTGTGTAAGAGATGACCTTTACAGAGATTAACTTTACCATGCATCCAACGTGTAAAAATTAATTACCTGCTTTGTTAAAATCAGTTAAATATGAATTGATAACTAGTTTTGTACAAATCTAAAGTGAAGCATTAGTAGCTCAGAATATTTCTTTAATGGAATCATCAATTAATCATAAATTTGATGTCAAATATACTTTAAAAAGACAAGAAGAAGCTCTGAATCACAGACAAAGGAAATAACATGGTAACATACACAGTTCTCTGTTGTTTGGTGGTTCCCACACTTCTTTAGCAGCTTTGGTTTTAACTGGAGGGAGGGAAAATAAATTAAAAAGCAATTAAAATATAAGGTGAGAAGTTAGCAGAGTAGTTAAAATTGTTGCTCTATTGCAGTGTCAGTTTGTAGGTAAATGTTTCACTAGATCAGCTTGTACCATTGGAAAAATCAGAGAGGTTTTCACATGTGAGGAGCCTTTTTCAGCTTCTGGTGGTGGCTAGTGCAAGTGTTTTTGCTTTGAGCACAGTGGGACTTGAAACACTGCTTAATTCTCAAAAATAAACCAATGGCATCACACATCCAGTTCTTCCCCTGAAGAAGGCTTGTTTAATTTTTCCCACTTTACTCTTTGCTGTGTATCTTCACTTCTACTCTCAGGATGATTTTAACTTCAGAATACCTTTTTATTTAGACACTTTGCTGAAAAAAAGAAAATGTGGTTGCTGTTGAGAGTCCATTTGTGTGCCACACAAGAGTTCACAGATGTGTGTGTGCAGCACATGGACTTCAACCAACCTCTTTAAAACTTAAGCATAATAGTTATGAAATCTACAAGTGTGTTTTTATTCCCCTTATGGAGATTTAAAACTGCATCAATTTACAAAATGTACAAAGCCAGAAAAATCACTTTGAGCCTACCTTGTAGACCACAAAGGAAGTGAGCACAGCAGAGCTGTACAGGAACAGTAAGGATGAGACAATGATCAGGGAGGTGAGTTTCCCATTGCTCTGCTGCTTCTCTGGCCCTTTATGAAAAAACAGGGTTTCACATAATTTTTTTAAGACTCTACATTCTAGCTCCCTTTCTCTGAGGCATTAAAAAAATCTTATACCATCAATAATTTTCTGGTTAATTTTCAGTCTAAAATCCTTAGTGAGATAATTTTCCTTTTGTTCACTCATATGTTTGCAAGGGCAATGAAGACCTCTTAGTTTTGATCACAAACCTACTCCTGTAAAGTTATCTTTGAATAAAGCTCATAGACTTCTGTTCAGAAATGGAATTAGAGGAAGGAAGGAATATAAAGAAAGTAATAATCCAGCTGGGTGTTTCTGTTTTGTTTTTTTTTCCTTTTTCTGCTTTAGGCATGTAAAACTGAAATGTAGTTACAGAAGTTTCATCACTTTCTAACTAGAAGGGCAAGGGATACAAAGGTTTGGAACTTTTTTCTCAGGTTGGCAGAGTGAATCCCCAGGTCTGAGGCCCTGCACTCTCTTGCATGTACTTCTACTAAATGTTGGTTTCTCTACTTCCCATTTTTTGGTTGATACTTCTTTCTGACAGCCACAAAAGCCTCTATGTAAAAGGATGTAGAGTGTGGTTAGACAGCACAAGTGCAAGACTTCTTTCTTTTGTAGAATTCTAGTCATCTTCATCATATGACAGAACAGCCTAATTAGCAAATGAGGTTGATATGCTTATTTTGTGGAATCCCTCTGGTTTTACTAACCACATCTTAATATAGCCATACTACTCCAAATGGGTTTGTTGGTATTTCCATCTTAAATGTCATTCTTGAAAGTATAAATAGAGAATTTAGAAAGATTTTTTTTTTTCTTCTAAGATCCTTCATGAAGAAGGAATGAACAACTGACCTGTTACTGTTAGTACTGTTCCATCTCCTGTTTGTTTAGAAAGGGGTGAAGCTGATTCTGCAAATGCTATTCCACAGATATAAACAGCGCTGTCATTTACAGTCAGATCTTTTATCTCAAGTGAGATGTTGTTTGCTGATGACTGCACTTTGTACTTCTGGTTGTCTGTGCATGCAGGAGTACACAAATCCTGATGTGTGTTAGTTAAGTAGCGGAACCACAGAACTTGTGGGGACGAGGAGCATCCGGAGGCAGAGAAGGTGCATGGTAGGGACACACTGTTGATGGAGGAGTCAGTTTGCTGGAACCTGGGCTGTGTTACAGTGACTCTGCACTGCTCTGCAACACCTGTTGGCAAGGAACAGTTGGTGATGTGAGGGACAGCTGAAAAGCAAGGTACAGTCTGAAAAGAAAAAATCAACTACTGGTTCATTCAGGGAAAGGTGGGAGGAAAGGAGGAAACCAACTGTGTTTCAAACTTGAAATTACTAAGATTGCTTTCAGCTAGCTTTGTTTTTACATAGCTCCTACAGCTTGTACATGTGCTCATTGAACACTTTTATCTACAGGGTAATGCACTTGGCTTTCTATTTTGTGACAAAATAGAGAACATTGATAGATCTGAAGCAATGTGGATGTTTCCTTTGGCACTGGAGAAGACAAGAAGAATACTTTGTGCATGTTTGTGGGTGTACTGGCCAGTGGGGGTGGATGTTGTGTGACACAAGTGCAGTTGCTCAGTGGAGCAGTTCTGCAGGGCTTTCTCTCTCCTCCACTGTTCCTGGTCTGAGTCAAGCCAGACAAGCTGAAGGTAGGCAGTGGAAATGTCAAATCAAGACATTTATAATTTAGCATCTTCATAACATTGATTAGAATTCACAATAGCTCCTAGACATTCTTCGACTTCATTATATATATTGACTCTGGGTTTCTGGGAATAATAGTGCTTGTTATTTCTGACATTTTAAAATTGTGCAGAGAAAACAAGAAAGTTAATCAGAGAATAGCATTCTAATTAAGGAACTAAAACATGTGGTTTAATATGACTAGTCTGAAAGATTTTTTTTAAAGTCCTTTTTGAAATCCATGCGAGTTCTGTTTTAGTATATTTAATTTTATGCAAATAAATGGTATAGTTATTTAAACTATGGCATTGAGGTTATTGCAGTGAGAATAAAGGTAGTATCTACATAACATCCTTTTCTGCTTGCCAGAAGATAACAAACTAGAAGATACATGAACTAAAATCTCTTGGTGTACTGCTGATACACAATTTATAAACCATAAACCTGTCCATGGTGAGCAATTAGTATTGTCCTTCACCATTTTTCTCAATAAATCCAATCAGATTCAGTGTCTGTGACTTTTACAGGAATAAAGTAAAACTGATTCTGTGTCAGGTCCATATCAGAGCCATTCCACAGTGCTACAGCCATCTGAAGATTGTAAATTGTGGGTGTACTTGCACCCTGTGTGCTGAAATGCAGTAGCTTGTGCTTCTGCAGCTGCTCCCCTTCTCTTTTCCACTTTATCCACAGGCTCTGGTGTCCTTGCAGAGCAGAACTCCATGGCCTCAGGTCATAGGAGTGCTGCCTGCTGGACTTCCCAAACCTTCCTCCCAAGCAAACACAATTGCTCTGAAATCAGGCTGCTGCTGGAGTGTTCCAGGCAGGGAAATGCAGCAGGATTTGACCCAGAAATCACAAGTTACAGCAGAGTTTCAGACTTTTGGAAGTAAAAAGCATTTGCTAGCAGTTTTGTACTTCAGAGATTATACGATGATAGCAGAAATTAACTTGATTTTCAGCAAAACTTCTCACTGCTTTTATTATCTAGCTGTGTTGCAAATCATAACCACAAAATTCTCAGTCTTGTATAACTGCTGTTAAATGAGAAAATGTAAGAAATTTTTTAGAAGTCTTACCAGCACTATACAGGATCCAGTCCAATGCCAGCATTAGCAGGTTTTTTAATTTGTTGAGAGATGCCATTTCTCGTATCTCTGTGGAAATTAATCTTCTTGAAGGAAGAGGAACTTAGGAAATGTTTGGACTTGCAGAACTGTCTTAATCACAAGATGTAGAGCTTCCTGTTTAGAAGGGTGTTTACTACTGCATTTAGCAAACTGGTTAAAGGTACAGACCAAGCCAGAAAACTTTTATTTGTTGTGGATGATATTACTTGGAAAATGAGTCGAGAACTTTTGAACTCCTGAGAGTTGTACCTATAATCCTTCAGATTATTTCATTGGATAGAACAAATTACAAGACATTTTCCAGCATGCTGCTTAATCAGCTTCTTTACATGACCCTAAGCAGCCTTTAGCAGATCAGCTGGTAGGTGGCCACTGAAGGCACAAAGTAGCCATCCATTGTAATGTGGTGATCTGCTGGTGAAAGCTTCACAGCAAATCACAATTTTCAATTTGCTGGCTCTAATTTCTCTAATTACCTCTGTGCCTGTCAGCTGGACACCAGCCTTACTAATGGCAGTTACCTTTTAGCCACTCCTGGCACATCTACTTAAAAATTTAACAAAAGATAACCATAAAGAAGCTGCTTTTGAGCAGCAGGGATAAACTGGAACTGATCAACAGGTCTACAAGTGGCATGACAGCCTCCTGCGTGGAGTGGAATGGAACATAGTTAGTGTAATTATGCTTTCTGTAAGAAACTGCAGCACACCATAAAGTTTTCTTTCTAATTGAAACAAAGCTGTTCTGTTTTCTCAGTAGGTGGCAAGTGGGAAAAGCCCTCAGAAGTTTTGGAAATCAAAGGGCACACTTGGGAAGAGCAGGTGAACAGCCTGCCAGAAGTTTTCAGTAAAGCTGGTTTTGCCATCGAGGCTTTCACCAGACTGCCCTACCTCTGTGAAGGTGACATGTACAATGACTACTACGTGCTGGATGATGCTGTCTTTGTCCTCAAGCCAGTGTAAGCCTGTGTGAAGTAAAGCCCCACAGTCCAACCCAAGAAGCAGCCTCTGAAAGAGGGTTTTGATTTATGGTTACTTAAAGGGAGGGAATTTTGGGATTGCCATGCTAAGTAAATATCATGTAAGAAATTTAAAGGCCAAAATACTAATGTATTTCTTTGTAGTGTAATTTAGGGGGGGAGGGAAATGGTTGTTTTTTAAATGGACTTTTCAGCTGAGAATTTCTTTTTTACCAGCTCTTAAACCAACATTGCATTCTGCAATCCAGCAGCAATGGGGGATATTTTTTTATACTTACCTGCAACAGGGATCATATCCAAACAAAAGCAATAGTCTTTATAATGGTGAAACTGATGCAGTGTGAACTGTTGTGAAAGAAATCCACCAAAATCTGGCAATAAAGTTATCCATACAGTTCAAGCCTTGTTGAATAAAACTGTTGAAATGGATAATCTTCCATGCTAAGTTACTTCCTCTCTTACTGTCATTCTTCACATTTTTAATCATGCTAAATAAACTTTTTTGAGATGACTTTTGCATTAACTTTTGTGTTCTTTTTTCTAACTATAGCCATGCTTGTCTGCAGCAACTGCTCTTTGTGTTGAGAATCAAGCTTTCAGTAGCAACACAACCTTGCATTTATTTAAACAGCATTTAATTATTGTTTAATGGGATAACAGTGCACAAAAAATGTATCACTTTCGGTTGGGTTTCCTTCATGTTCTTCCCTGTCCAAGCCTCATAAATCCTCATTGCTTTTGCATTTGCCATTCTCCAACTAAATGGGTAGAACTTGTCAAAACTGCATATTAAATTGATGGCTTTAAAAACAAACCTTCTAAGCAAGTTGTTGCCAAATGTTTTCAGCTTTAAAAAGTTACCGGTGGTTTCTTGCAAATTTCCTGTATCAAACTGGCTGTGAGGATCAGGCTGTAGGGGCTTGAGAGTTTAGCTAGTTTGAGATGTTTTCCTCACTAAATAAATGCCATTTATTTTAACATGTCTTGTTTTAAAAACTGGATAATTTCGGGCTGTTGGGATATAGCTTCTCTTTAAAACCACTAGAAACATCATAAGTAGTACAGACCTGGCATGTTTATGTTATGCAGTGCTTGGGTTGCAAATGTGAGAAAGCAGAGAAACCTCAGGTAAGTAAAACAAGAACTGACTTCTGTTGCTTTTGGAGTCTAAAATTGTCTGTTGCAGTTTTTATAAATACTGATTTTATGCCAGGTAGGATGCTTAGCATGTCATTTTCGGTTTACCTCAAACTCAGTTTGCCTGATGGTTAATGACTGCTCCTGCCAATTTATTAACTTTTTGTTGTCAGTCATCTCTGTGGAATAATACTATGTACTGTGGGGCAAGGGATTTTCCCCCCTCTGAGGGCCGGGGATCCTTTCCCCCGCCCTGAGGGCCGGGGATCCTTTCCCCCGATCCTTTCCATCCCCCTGAGGGCCGGGGATCCTTTCCCCCGATCCTTTCCATCCCCCGGGGATCCTTTCCCCCGATCCTTTCCCCCCGCCCTGAGGGCCGGGGATCCTTTCCCCCGATCCTTTCCCCCGCCCTGAGGGCCGGGGATCCTTTCCCCCGATCCTTTCCCCCCTCTGAGGGCCGGGGATCCTTTCCCCCGATCCTTTCCCCCCTCTGAGGGCCGGGGATCCTTTCCCCCGATCCTTTCCACCCCCCTGAGGGCCGGGGATCCTTTCCCCCGATCCTTTCCCCCGGGGATCCTTTCCCCCGATCCTTTCCCCCCGCCCTGAGGGCCGGGCGCTCGGGCCGGCGCTGGGGCTGCAGGCGGCGCTGGGCCCGGCCCCGCTCGCAGCTGCTGCCGTGAGGGGAAGAGGCGCACACGGCTGAGGCAGGTAAAGCGCTCGGGGCTCCTGGCTCTCCTCTTCTTCTCCTGCCCGCATCTCCTGAGGGTTTCCCTGCTGCATGTGGTGCTTTTTCTCAGAGCCCTGGTACGAAGGGGAAGGTGGGCACCGGCAGTGCGAGCGCTTATCAGCAAGGCTTGTCATTGTGAGGTCAGTTTCCTGGGCAGTTATCGAGCTTCAGATAAGGCAGTGACTGCATGGACTGAGCGATAAAATGTCTAAGATTTCTGTACATGGAAGGGTGGCTGTTCTGGGGGTGAGAGGAGAAGGCAATCTGGGAGCTTGTCATAAGCAAGGATGACTTGTCAGAGGTCTCATCACACGTATGCAAGGATCGATCTCCGGGGAAATGCTGGGTGGGATGTGCAGGAGATCCCCGCAGCGGGATTTGGGACTGTCTGGAAGTTGCTGTGAGCTGCAAACCGACCTGTTTCACTCCAATGATCTGCTTCATCCACAGATTGTCTTGGGCTGTTTCAGCAGACCTTTCTGTGCACCTGCTCATTGTCCACTTGAGTTAGTCCTGATGCAAAAAAACCACTTTCCTTAGCATTTAATCTCCTTATATATTAAGGTAGCATGCTTTAATTAAAATACATTCTCTGATCAAAGGTAATGAATTGGAATGAACAAATCAGGACTGACATTGGAAGCATGATTTAGCCTATGCCGAGTAATCAAACCTTAGTGCAAAATGATTGAGGCACAGGCAGAAACAAGCACAATTAAGTTCATTGTCGGAGAAACCAGATACATCTGAATGAGAGACATTTACTGTGGTGCTCCCAAAAGAGAAGCTGAAAGGGGTTTCAGTGTGTGTAAGAACAGGACAGAGGTGATAGCTTCTTAAAGTCTAATGTTTAGATTTTTCATCATCTGTCAGTTTGAGTCACTCCTGTTACAAGACTGAAGTTAAGTATTTGCAATAGACTGAAGTCTGGAGGCTTGTTGAAAGTTATTTTCATAGAAGAGTACCTTGGTACATGAGATTAAACAGTCCAAAAAAGGTGTCATTTATCAAATATTCAGATCTGTAACTTGAGCCATGGCAGAGAACTTCGAGGGGAAAAAAGAGAGAGCAAGCACAGAATTCAGCAACAAAAGGAAATGCAGAAATCCAGTGACTTGCAATGAGCTTTTGAAATGAGGGAAATGGAGAAACAAAGTCTCTTTATGGTCAGAGCTATATGGCCAGTGAGAGCCTCCGTGTCATTTTTAAAATCAGGGACTAATCCCAGTGTAAGAAGCTCCAATCTGTGGATTAGATGATGATGTGGATCATCATCTAATATCTCAGATTAATTAGTTGTTTTACCTGTGGGAGTGGTGATTCTCAGGCTGAACAGAGGGGCCAGGCTGAGGGTGCAGAGGTGGAAAATTCTCTCTGCAGTGTGGATTGAAGCAGCTGATGGTCCTCAGAGCTGTGGAGAGGATGTGGCTGCAGAAACTCCTGTGTGAGTGAAAGCTGCCCAGTCTTTGCTTCCTTTCCACTCTGTTGCATTGCTGCTCTGTGTATCCTTTTCCTTCAAGAACTAGACCAAAAGCAACATATTCATTTTGTTTTGGACAACTGTGAGACTCAATTTTTTTCTGGTGGTAATCAGTGACAACCCAGTGAAAAGCTCTGAGTATCCCATTACTGCCCTTGCAGACAGTTTGTCTTTCAGTGATCTTTGTGCTGCACAGCACAGGGCAGCAGGGACAGCAAGAGCTACCAGAACATCTCTTTCCACACAAACTGTGTCCAAGGTGGTGGTGGAACATTGATGAGACACTTCTTGTGAGTACAAAGACCACAGCTTTGATCTGTGCAGGTGAAGTGGCATGTTGTATTTCCCAAATGTGTGACTTTCCCTCTGCTTCAGAAGAGCACAAGGACATTTTTTCCCTTTTTGCCAAATGTGGCAGCAGGGAAGGGGAGTGCTCCTTCCCCATGGGACCAGGGCCAGGCTGTCCCACCCTTGAGTTCAGAGATCTGCAAATGGAGGGTCCCACACCAAGTCTGCCATGGTACTGCAGCCAGCTTAACCAGCTAGGAGAAGCTTAGGGTTTGTTTGAAGCTTCTTTATAATCTCCTTTTTCATTTAATTTTTCTTCTTTTTTGTCTGCTTTTTGTTTGCCCATTTTAACAAAACTGCATTGAAGTCATATTTAGGTGCAGTGTAACTTGGTAAATAAGTGGAGATGCAAGGAAGAAAATTAAGTGAGCCATTTACTATAGGGAGATAAATCTAGCTGCACACTCTTGGTGGACTTGTGTTTGCATAAAGTGTATCTCTATCCTAGAAAAGATCTAAATTAAAAACTTGGGAGCAAGCAGCTTTGGATTGTTCTGATCTCTATCTGTACTCCATAGCATAGGCTGTCTCTGATTTATAGCTATGAAAATTTGGGGTGAATATTGCCTTTTGACTCTGTTCTTCCTATTTTCCTTTTCAATCCAAGTATCTTTTTATTCTAAAAACCACCAGAAGAAATGTCCAGGCTTTTGAAGATGTGTTTCTTGTTGATATCAATGAATCATGCTGAGATTACTCACAGTCAGAACTCTGAAGGTAAGAGCAGAACTCCTGTGTGAGGGGTTTATTTTGTGGCATGGAAAAAGCTGTGTGTAATAAATTAGGTGCTGTTTAGTAACTGGGAACATGGTCTCTGCTCTCTCAACTTCATGGAGCTATGCCAGCCAAGAATTTCACCAAGACTGATTATAATTGAATAGTCTTTTTATTTCCCCACAGTTTTTCTGAAAATAAATTTAATCAGAACTGCATTAAATGTTTGAAAAGAAATTATCTATGTATATGTAATCATTGCATATAATAAATGTATTTTTGTGTGACACAATTGAATGATAAAACATGAAATTAATTTCTAATAACGGAATAATCTTTTACAGATTTGCCTCCATTGTTACACAAAGCTGTGGTTAGTATTTTTTTTTTTATCTCTCTACTAACATTTTATATTATAATATAAAAATAATAATTTATTACATATATTTGTAATTTTTCCTTAGGAGGAAGTAATAGCTGGGAAATATCTGAATGGTAATGTACACAGTTGTTCCCACTTATGCTTCTAAAATGAAATTAAAACTCAGTATCTCACCATAACTTTTTATGTTCCATTTTTCATGTGCAGCCCTCCTAGATATACTTTATTTTCAAAGGTAATGTATTGCTCTCCCTGTCTTGAGCTTTCAATATTGTCTTGCACTTCAGATATGATCTGTTTCATATCCACAGAAACTGGAACATTATGCATAGAAGGAAATTGGCACATATGATTACTTGGATTTGGGTCTCCTGGCAGGAGTATTTCCTATTAAAAGAGTAAAACCTGTTTGTCATGAAAAAAAAAAAAAAAAAAAAAAAAAAAAGAATGAAGCTGAAAATAAATACTTGCTGCAGTTTTCAGAAGTTTTGATAATTAACTTTGCTCACATGTGTCCAAATGTCTACTTAAAGAAATTAAGTACAGTTCCAGCTTTCTGTCCACCTCCTCCATTCAGTCTCACTTCATCCCCCATCCTCCAGCTCCTCGTGGCTTTTCGATTATTTTACTAATTTTGTCCAAATCTGAAAGAGCAGTGTAAGCCTCAAAGGCCATTCCACACCTACATATTTTGAGAAAATCAGTGGCTGTGTAAGGAGGACACAGTGAAATTAATGACTGTGCTGAAGGAAAGACAGCAGTTACTCCTTTGCTTTCTGCAAGCAGATCTGAACAGGCACAATGGAGTGCCAGAAAGCACATGCCTTGGAGGTGGTACTAATGGCAACACTTGGAAAATTGAGTTCATTGTGGGTGGTTGTGGAATTAGATGGAAAAAAGCTAATTAATTCCATTCCCCAGTGAACCAGGTACTTTCATTTCATTAAACAGATCAACTATTACTCTGGCTAGGCAAAAAACTGCATGCTTTTGTCATTATGGTGTTAGCATCACTCTTTATTTCCCTTTTTCTTTTTTACTCTTGTAATCTGCTATTTAACTTGTTATATTATTTTACTGGCATCTTTGGTCCTGTTTTCTGTTACAGCTCTAATGTCTGGACAGCAGATCTACTTACAAAAGTCATGGCATATTTTCATGCCCAGGAAGTTATGTTTACTCTTAGCAGCCTCCAGGTTTGTGACACTTAGATGCATGAAAATTTTTATTTGAAAAGGAATTTTGAAAACTCAACCTATTTTTGTGGCCAAAGCTAGGTGGTCAGTGATACAGGTAATTAACACATCTACAGTGTAGCAGCTAAATAGGAAATAGGAACAGATTGTCTTTTTCCCTGAAGACTGTGGGAGTATGCAAGGTACTTGAACCCTGTCCCAAGCTCATCCTCACCTACATTTTCCTGCCACTGCCCCTTCCCTTTGGCAGATTTATTGGCAGCCTGAGGCTCTCAGCTGGCTGAACCCCGAGGCATAAAGGAACTGTGTTAATGTTTGGTGATGGCAATGGAAATTAAGCAAAGGCAGCAAGAATAATTGCAATTCAAATTCCAAACAAACTCTGAGATAGTGTCAGGAAATAGAAGGTATTTTACTCCAGTCTGCTGCTAATGAGCTTTACATTTATTTCTGTTCCAATGTTATGATTCCCTTTCAAATTTTCAAGACAGGCATGAGATTGTTAACTGGTAATGCAGCTTGGTGAGAGAGAGAATATTTTTGGCTTATGACCTGGTAGAGACTTTTCCTCCCATCTAATTGCACATTTCCTTCCCTTTTTAAAGTAATATGCTCATGGTATCTGTTTGGGTTTTTTCCCAGGCTTTTTTTTACATCTTTAAAAGTTTCATTTTCACAGTTCTGCTGTGTGAAGCAGAAAAGCTTTATTACTCTTGTTTTATGAAGTGAGAAACTGAGGCATCTTTGTTAAAATGCTCCCTCGAGAGAACTTGTTCACGAAGCCAAGAATAGGATTTGAAAATTACTGTCTTTCAGAATGCATTTAGATTATTTTTGTTTTCAGTTTGTGTGGGGAATAGTTATTTTGATCATTGGCAGCACAGACAATACAGAGCTAAGCACTTAGTTCTCCTTGAACACAGATTTTCAGGAAGTACAAGTACAATAGTATGAGTTTTATGTATATTACACATATTTTTCTATACTTCAGATGTCCATTAAAAGTTACCTGAAGAACCTTTTATACCAGCCCAGGCAACTACTGTCTGAATTGCAACAGCTTGATCAGCATCAGTTCCAAACTGCAATGAAGTACCTCTTCCATAGCAAAAAGGAGCATCTTGTGAGTTTCACTGGTGGAAAGGAAAAGCTGCTGTCAATGGTTTAGATAAATGGAAGGGGACAGACTGCAGGGCTCACAGTGCAGGTACTGCAGTTACTCACCTGGCTTGGATTGGATTCCTCTCCTCTTAGGTTAGACTTGGTTCATTTAATTCTTACTGTCTAGAAGTTGTTCCAAGTCCAAGTGAGTCATTTGGATTTTTGCTGTAATCAGTAGAGAGAAACTCATCTCCAGAGAAGAGTTCACCCTCCTACAGTAACACCTAAGGTAGGGCCAGCCACTCTCAGGGAGTATCTTCTTTTTAGCCAAAATGGCTAAAGAAGATGAAATTAGTAAATTTTTAAATCAACCATTTGAAATGCCTTTCTGGGTTTCATTTTTGTTTTGTAAAAATTTTCAAGCTGGTCTCTACCAGAAAGAAATTATCTGAGGTAATGCAAACAACCAGTAGTTTGCAGCTGTTTTTCACTAGAACAGCATCATATTCTATGTAGAGCCTTTTGTCAGGCCCCAGAATGAAAAACATATTGAATTAATCAGAGATGCTAATTTAATACCTTGTTGCTTGCAGGAAATTGGAAATATTATTCTTGACTGGGACAAGACTAGAGAGATAATTTTTCAAAGCCCAGGAGTAAACAGGACCTTGTTCCTTATAACACTGGATAAATGCTTCTTGGTTCTGAGTGCCCTGGACTGTGTGGATATCCTGGGTCAGGTTCTACATGTGTCAGCAATGAGCTATCTCCAACCTGATGTCATTGGGAGTCTCCCAAACCTTCTGCTGGAGGATGCTTTCAGAAACTTGTAAGCCATTTATTTTTCAGACACAATTAATACTATGTTGAATTTGCTGATTATTTTAAAAGAGGTTGCTATATGGTCTCAGTCTGTTTTCCAGATGCAGCTTCCTGCTTGTGTGTAAAGAATGCTGTTTCTAAAATCATTTGTCCATGTGTCATTCAAAAAAAGAATAGTTAACTCATTAGTGAACTAACATGCCCCTGTATCACTTAGATCATCCTTATTCAAGGACCTCTATGACAGAACCTCAGCAAGCACTCAGAGAGCTCTCTATGGCTGGATGAAGCAGATTCTACAGAAATCTTACAACAGGAGTGGTATGTTACAAAGTGTTTTCTTCTTGTTATCATAAGAGAAAAGCACTCAACAAAAGGACTGTCTATTGTATTGAGTTGTTTCCCCAGTTAACACAGGTCTGTGTAAGAGTGGCTGTCTGGAATACCTTTACTGCAGAACACAGTAAATATAATGTGTTTGTTACTCATAACAAATAGGTCTTCAAAGATGCTTGAACTTATAGAGTAGAATCATTCTATTGTTAGGGCTGGAAAAGACCTCCAGGATCATCAAATCCAACCAATGGACTCTTCCTCAATTCTGCACAGAGCTATACACAAAGTCTTTTTCTAGTACTCCAGTCTTTTTTCTCTGTACTGTTTCTGAGTCTGAAATAGGATACAATTGCCAGGTGCTCTGCCAAGTCATGTTGTTCTCTTCTGAACTCCTGTTCAGAGAAGAAGATCAGCTCTGGCTCAGGATACATTATCCACTGCACTGTTTAAAAACACAAAAGAAATGCAGGATGTTGTGGAAACACATGGAACCAACTCGATCAGCAGAGGGACGAGATAAAACCAAATTAATTAATCCTGATTGGATGCATTTTCCCACATCTGTTTGCCTGGTTAATGTGCCTGAAACAGCTGTTCCATAACTGGGACAGGCAGGATGGGCTCCACAAGGGGGCTGTGCAGGGCACTGAGCCATCAGAGCTGGTGCTTGGGTTTCATTGAACATCCCAGCACAGCTGTCCTGGGAGCATTTTAGATTTATAGATGTGTCTGCTCTTCCTCTTTCCCTAGAAATCAAAGGTTAAATGCCCACTTGCTTCAGTGGAGCTAAATTTGCCTCCTGGGTCTCCTGCCATTTCAAAATATTACAGTAAACCTGTAAGTCATGGAGAGGAGGTTCATGCTGCTGCTGTGAGGTGATGCAAGTGCCAGTGCATTGCTGGGGAAGCAAAGATGCAGAATTTACCTGGTGCTACTCAGCAGTCCTGGGAAAATCCCTCAGCATCATCTTGGGTTGTGTCTGAAGCAGTGGTGAACCCTGGATTCATGGAAGATCACCCAGTTTGGAAGGCACTGGGAGCTGCTGTGCTTCTTTTCCTCCCTGGCTGCTGCTTCACATGCCAAAAGCAGCACAGATGAGGTGAATCCCCCCCAGGGCATCAGCTGGTTGTGGCAGTGTGAACCATCAGCCCTGGGCAGGCACTCTGAGACTGAAAGTCTAAAGCTCCCTCATGTTTATCTGCACTCCCCAAGCCACAGCAGAGAGCAGGAAGGTGATTTATTCACTTTATATGTGGGTAGCACTGGGACCAGCTGGCATAGGGATCAGTTTGTGGGGATCACAGCTGCCATGGCTGGTAACTGCAAGTCTGTTCTGCTAAAGGTCACAATCAACATCCTTAAATGGTGCTGATTTGTCTTTAACTCTCTTGTCATGTCTTTCAACTCTTGTAATATTCTGGGTAATGGGAGGTAATATCACTTTAAAAAACACAGGCCTGACAGGTCTGCTGGGATCATCATCTTGTCTCACTTAAGGAGCTTAGATCTGTGTTTTCAAAAATATCACTTAATGGAGTCCTTCAGCTTCTGATAGATGCATGCTGCTTTTTTCCAGCACTGGAAACTCTTCAAAGTGCACTGATGATTTTATTTTAACAGAGCTGTGAGTATCAGCACTGCAGAGGAATGTGTTCAGAGGTGTCACACTCTGAGCCTTCCAAATGACAGCATCCTGGGGAAAAGAGTCTTTGTGGCTCAGGGTACCCATGGAGCCCATAAATATATTTTTACTCAGAGATATTTGGATCTTGATTTCATTTTCAATCCTTAGGAGGATGTTACAAAATGAATGCCATTTTTTAACTGTTATGCAGTGTTTTGAGGTTTTGTCAGCCTATTTCCATGTAGGTATTTGAACAGTTTTTCATTTCTCCATTATTGCTATTGCATATTGCTGAAATAAGTGGCATCATCAATAATAATATATAAGATATATAAGGTATTATGCCTTCCTGATGTTCTTAAATAATACAATTGATTAGGAAAAGTGGATTTTAAAAACACTGCTCTATATTTAATACTTTTTGGGTATATTTTTCCTGTCCCACACTTTATCCATTCTCTATTTCAGCAACATAAAACATTAATTGTTTTTATATGAGAAAATTTGAGACACTTGAAACACTATTTCATTTTCATTAAAAAATTTATGGACTCATAAAAGTGTGGTGCTAAAATATAGCAAATAGAGGGAATCTGACTCCCTCTTCTAAGGATTTTTCTGATTTGCAGATTTTTTATTATTTACCAATAGCAATATACTGGGTAAAATATATTTGAAAAGTAATTACTTTCTTAACATTATAGTGAGTATTTATTTGTACAAAACAGTGTTCAATGAATCAACTTCTTGGGTCAGCGCAGAGAGCTTATGGATTTTGGGAAGATACATGGTCCATCTCCCATTAGAAGAAATTCTGAAAATTAGTCTCAGTGAAGTAAGTAACAAAGTGTGGTTGGATATATTAATGCCAAGTGATGTCAGCTACAAACAATATGAACACAAATGCAAACCTAAACATGAAAAATAACTTTGTATCTTTTTAATTAATTGAATATAAAGAGAAAATATAGAGGGGAAAATATATATGTATTCTTTACAAAATTCTGTATTTTTAATTTTAAAGTGCCTGGAGTTAATACATAATTATTTATCTGTAGCTGTATCAGACTTCTGTGACTTCTACTGAAGGGAACCAATGATAGAACACCCTCAAATTATATGACATTTTGGCAGGAAATCACTCAAATCACTCACTCAGCTTTGCCTTCAGAAATTGGTTTATCCAGATCTTCCTTTCTCTATAACATGAACAGGCTCAATTAATTTTGAGTGTCAGAGACAGACTTTATTGTCTCCCAGTGCTGATGTGTGGTTTTGTTTGTGCTGGTCAGATCAGACTCTTCATTAGCTACGACAATGCAACAAAGCAGTTGGACACGGTGTATGATATCACACCAGAGCTTGCACAGGCCCTCCTGGAAAGGATAAACTCCTCAGGATTTGATATGAGGAACACTTCAACTATCTACAGGCAAGGCTGCTTTGCTTTTTCTTTTATGGCTGTGTATGGATGGAACAACTAACTAAGGAGAAAATAGAAATTGATAGCGTGGCACAGCTTTTTCATTCCAGCAGAAAAATCTAGGCTGAGATCCAGCCCTGTTTAGCAACAGTGAAGAATTGCTACTTTATGAATTTTTGGAGCTGTGCCTAATTAGCTAATTCTTTGTCTCCTGCTCCACATTGAGGAGATTTGTAGGAAGTCTGCAGCAGTATCTGGGGGACCCAGGCAGAGCTCCACCACATTGTAGAGCAGTAAAATAATCTGGGACAGCAGAACATGAGTTGTCTTGGCTGCTTGAATCACAGAACATGGAGGTGTTTGATGGAAATCATGTTACAGTTAGGACTGAAGGAGGAAATCTCAACTCCTGCCAGCCAGGACTGCAAGTGGGTTTTAATTGACATGGGTGTCACCAGAGAAAAGTGAAGCAGTGTAAAGCTTGCCCTGCTGTCCTCTTTGTCCTGCTTAAATATGGGCCATGCTTAAATATGTTTGAATGTTAGATGTGCACGCAGGAAACTGAATCTTCAGGTTTGTCAAATCTGCACTGAACTAACTTTAGCAATAATAAAAAACCAAAATAAACTGCTGTTACTCATAAATACACAGCGAGCGTGAGAAAACTCTACACTCCACATTTACATTTACACTATCATACCAATGGATGGATTTAGTCCCTAGACAATGCTGTCTGATATAATTTGTAGTCTCCTTGGGGGATACCTTGGAGTTTTAAACTAATGGAGAATATGCTTTATGGCTTCAGAGCTCCTGTCATTGCTGCAGTGCAGCTCACTGGCTTCCATGAAGCATTGCTCCTGTTGGAGGAGTAAGCGAGAGAAGAGTTATGCCCACGCTCTAAATTTCAATGTCAGAAATCTTAAAAATGATTTTGTCACTCATGAGAGCTGCTACATTCTCACAGATGAGAGAAATGTCATGCTCCATAATCCTTAATATATTCCATTTTTACAACACACTTAGTTTATGTTACTCATTTTAACCATACTGTTGATTTAAATGTGCTTTTGCTTTTAAGAAGTAGTATTATTCATTTCTGCTAATCCCAAAGGAGAAGAGCAGCTATGCAATAATGCATCAGAATGTAATTATTTGTTATAAAAATGCTCTTAGAGATGTTTCTTTGATTTGTATGCTGGTTTGATGGTCTCCCATGAATTCAGATGTGCTGCTGGAGCAGTGTTTTGTTATATGGCTGGCAGGTTGTTGCTGAGGGTCTGGAGGACTGGACTGAACTGGACAGGTCTCTATCCATAAGCCACTCCTGTGTTTGATGTGAAATACAATGGGCTTTGTTTAATCCTAAAATGATAAAGATGCCATGTTGTGCCCCAGCTGCTGCTCTGAAACACGAGTTGTGTTACATGTGAAATTCAAGCAGGACTTAGTTTAAAACATCCAGTCAAACCAGATAAGAACTCAGCAAGCCTCTTCTAGAGACTTAGTGATAGCCCTCCATAATTTTCAAGATTATCCTGTCAAGGGGAGTCATTAACTGGGACAATCTAGCCATGGACAGGTAAATGGAACCAGGACAGGTAAATTCTCAAGCTTAAGCAATTCAGGAAGAATTCAGCTGAATACAAAGGCCAGTGCATATTCCATACCCCCATTACAGGCTAAGTTTTAAAAACTGCAGGTTGAGGCACTCATGACAAACAGAAATGGCTCAAGCTGTGATCACATGGAGAGGGTACCAAGCTGTGTTTCCATTTCCCAACAGTGACAGTTTTATCTCAGAAGGGAGCTAATGTATTTCTTTTCCATAGAATGGGTTTGTTGGTTTGCTTTTATGATGACCTGGAACAGATGGATGCAGCTGTGGCCCGGACTCTCCTCCATCAAATGATTAAATGCAATCAGCTGAGAGGTTTCCAGGCTGAGGTTCATGAGGTGTGTACAGAACTTGTTCTTCTTGCCTGACATAATCCTGTAAACAGAGGAGGAGGGATCTGCTTCTTAAATAAGGAAAGAAATTAGTGAAAAATTATTGGGACTTCAGAAATAAGGGAAAATAGTTCTTGAGAATGCAAAGAATAGAAACTCATTTTGGGTGCTCATTCTTTTCTCATTCTGTTCCATATTCCTTTCACAACTGTAGTTCTATTTTTGAAATTTTATGAAGTGTGTGAATATTTGCCAATGCCTATTCCAGAGATTCCAGGTAATGCTTTTGGGTGATAATGAAATTGGTACTTGTCAGATTTATATTTCTGATCTGCTCTTTTTCTTTGATTTAGCTCAAATCTCAACTCCTGAACATTGCATTGCAAAACCAGACATTGAATGATACCCTTGGATCTCTGTCAGATGCTGTGGTTGGACTCACTTCAAGTCAGCTGGAATCTCTGTCACCTGAAGCAGTGCATAATGCTGTTGCAACATTAAACCAAGTCTCTGGATGGGCAAAGAGCCAAGTTATTATTTTAGCCAATAAATATCTCTCTTATGAAAAGGTACGTCTGACAACAGCTTTTCTACCATCTGTTTTTAAAAGTGGAATGGCTTCTTCTCAACAATAATTGTAAATTTTGGAAAGCTTAGCATACAAGAATTCTATTTAGTTAGTTACCTGAAAAATGTGTTTAAATCAAATAAAAGTATCCAAGATTGTACATCCCAAAGTAATTCTCTAGTAATAGAATGAATATTTGGATTTGGCAGTTGTATATATATTATTTTGTATATATATATATATATATTTATATATATATAATGTATATGTATATATATTATCTTGTCTGTGTCACTGCCCTAAGCAGAATTTGCATGATCAGAGATCCCAGGCTCTATATTCAAATATACTGTAGTGCAAGGAATTAGGTCCTGGGTGAAGTTTCAGAAAAAGGAACTTCTGAGACACTTCAGCCATGGACAGACACAGAAAATGCATTCTCAGGCAAGAAATGTATTAAGTATTTAACAAGAATAGTTTTGATTTATTTATTGACTTTTGCTTTTAAATATATCTGCTGTTCTCAATAATACTTCCTGTTTTCTTGCACTGTTCTCCCTGCAGATTTTATCATTTTATAATGTGAGCCAAATGGGAGCCTTGGTGACAGGAATTGGCACCCAGTCCCTCCACAGCATGAACCCCAGGGAGCTGGCTCAGATTATTCGAGGCACAATGTCCCAGTACTTGTCTGACTTATCTCCTGCACAGCAGCAGGGCATCCTCAGGAAGGTGATTTTAAACTCCTGTGTGTGACAGGTTCTCTCTGCACTAGAGCACAATAACCAGAACTTGAGAGCATGAATTAAACCAAGATGTGTTCTTTAGCTCAATGGTTAATGGTTCTACTGCTTTTCTTTTCTGAATACCAAGTGTATTTTGAAGGCTTTTGCTTGCTTATTTCCATTGTGTTTTTAATACTGTCATGTTTTTCCTTTATCCTCTTAAGAGAAATATTACACAGAGTAGAAAGAAGGGCAAATCCTATAAATCTAAGCATCAATTCAGAAATGCCATGTATTTTTGTGTTCCTCTTTTTAGATAGCTGCATCTGGAGATTTTTCTTCATCAGTCAAAGATATACAAGGGGCATTCTTTAAAGAAGTCTCTCTTTCTGGTTTATGGAATCTAACTGGATATAATGCTTCAATGCTGAAAGAAAAAGAACTAAGAAGCAGCCAGGTAAAAAATTGTTATGCAGTTCCCATTCCGCAATTTTTTTGTGATGGAAAAATTGGAAAAGTGGTGTAATATATTTGTGTTCAAGGAACACAGGTAAAAGGAAGAAACTGCTCCAATTATATCTCAACATAAACACTAAATGGCATTTAGAGCCCAGGCATGATGAGACAATGCTATGGAAAAGGAAGCATTAATATGCTGATTTTAAGCCCCCAGCTTTTTGCCATGTAAATTTTCTCTTTCCAGTACTGAATGTTAGACATTTGCATGTAAAGTGTTTGACTCTGTCCAGAGAGATGAAAGGTTGGATCAGATGATCAGAGCTCCCTTCAGCCCTAAGTTTTTCAGTGGTTGTGGGCCATGTGCAGGTTTAACATAATTCCATAGTGCCAGCCAGTGATATCTTGTGTTATGAAGAAAAAATTCATCCAGGCTGGATGCCAAACCTTTTGATTGCTCAAGCTGGACCACAGAAGTACCTTTAGAGTACATAAGAGAGCTCAGAGTACAAAAACCTTACAGTACTTACTGTCTCTTACAACTGGATTAACTAAAGTTACCTTTAATTATAATTTTTTATTTTCAGGCTTTGTATCTGTATGAATTACTGTCCAAGGAAAACTATTCTGTTGACCTTCTAAGGTATGGACTATATCTCTTTTGAATTATATCTCTTTTGTGATGGCAGCAACTCTGAGGTAAACCATATCTGGTTATTATAAATTACTTTATGCATTCCTGGATATCACAGGATAATTCACCTTCCATATTAAAAAGGGTCTTCAAAATCAGTGTCAAAGCATTGCAGAGGTTTGGGTGTTTTAAGGCTTAGTTTATATTTTTCAAATTGTTTGCATTTTTACTTTCAAGAGCCTTTTAATTGAAATAAGTGGGAGAGATGAAGAAACTGTGTCTCAGGATGGGGTCATGGGGAATGAGGACTAGATCCTGCTTAAGTATTCAGGAAATTGAAATTTGCCTTTCCTATCAGCACAGGACAGCTTGTGAAAGGAGTAACTTGTCAACTCATTGAAAGTATGGACACAGACATGTTTTTAAACAATTTTAAATTCTTTGAAATGAATCTTGATCTGCTTTCTCCATATCAGGTAAAATAACCACAACAACAACAAAACTTTATGTTCATAAACATACTACCCTATCCAAAGTAGGTAGATTAGAACTTGGCTCATTCTGTTTTGTCTTTGATTTTTTCAGGATTTTTTCAGAATCCTGTATGTCTCAATTTGTCTGTTAAGACATTTTATTTTAATCTTTTATGTGTGAATTTGTCTGTTATAGTACTTCATTTTGACCATTCCATTTGTCACTTACAAATTGGAAGAAATTCCTACAGCCCTTTTGAATTGTTAATTCATGAGTAATCTGTTTGGAAATATATAGAAGTTTCAGAAACATACAAATGTTCTCATGTTACCAAATATAGACTGTTTCATCTCTGATGTCTCCAAAAAGAAAACTAAAAAAAGCCAGATAAAAATGCTCTCTGAAGATAATATGTACAGTCTTATATATGCTAATTTTTATATATGCTGCAATAAACAAGCCATATTTTTTATTCTTCAAAATTGCTAGAGGTTTAAGATACTCAATTTTTGTTGCTTTTAGGTTAATTGTTTGGCTTGGAAATTTTGGGAAGTCTCCAATGCATCCATTCCTCCCTTCCTCTTACTGGCACTTCCGTGAGTTACATCTTAGTCCATCTTAATTTCTGAGCACTTTTCAAATAATCTCTTCAGTCCTAAGAAAACTGGTGATTCAAATAAATGGTAATTTATCAAAAAGTAGCCACTGACTGTAGGGATAATGTCTCAAGTGCAAGTTGGTCATATTTTGTGTGTTTTAGGATGGCACATTTTTGTCACAATTGTGGATTTTTTTCCCCCCTAGGTAGGCTTATTTGGTTTAGGTTTGCTTATTTGTTTAGGGATCTTTTTGAGAGTGGGTATATAAGACAAAACCACTGGATACTGCTGAAGCATATTGTTCTGTATGGTTAGAAACATTCCAATGTGTTTCAAGATACTTGTGTAAGTTAGCAAAACTTTTCAGTGACAGCTTTTTTCATAGGAAAAATAACTTGTGTATTGATGAGAACTCCTGAATGGTAAAACTTATTAATTCCTTCCTTTCTTTGTCTCTTTCTCACTTTCTCTTTCTGTCTTTTCCACTCTTTCTCTCTTTTTTTCTATGTGCCTAGGGGGATAAAAGGGAATGAGAACTCTTCTTTTTGTGGAATATTTCTTAATTGGATGAAGAAAAGTATTCAGTTTGAAAAGGCTCTATTTAACAACTCTAAAATAATAATAGAAAGACTTTAATGCAAGGCTTCCTACAAAATGGAACACTCAGTTATTTGGCAACAATTGTTGTTTGTTCAGGGCCATCAAAAGTTACTGCTGATGTTGCCTACAGACCCTGGCAAGGCTGGGCCTGTGCAGATGTGGTGTGGCTTTATTTGCAAGGTTATCTGCCACTTTTTGGGGAGAAGAGCATAATTTTGTTAAATGTTGAAGGATTTTTTTTTATTTTAATAAGAAGGAAACCTACTTTAAAACTATTTCTGATCCTTAGGCCACCCACCATGTCTTCATTCATCAGAGAATTATTCCTAATAAAACAGAGAAAGGGGAAAAGCTTCTGACCTGTAGACAGTCTTGTTTCATATAGTGTTAAAGCATCTCAGGGCACTTTAATCCACTTGCAGCTATTTATAATTCTTAGCCATTTTTTGAAGTTCAGTTCATGTCCTGATGGACTGGAAGAAGACAGATGTTGAAGTAAGGTTGGGGTTAATTGCAAATATTTTTGCCTGTCTGGTTTATGATTTTTCAAGTCCAGCCTTGTCTCTAAATATTTCTGTCATCACAGATTTCATGGGTATGGTTGTGGGTGCATGAAGGTCAGCTTTGCATTCTGAGACCTTCTGAATTCTTTCTGCAGTTCTGAGTACCTGGAGTATATTACAGGCCCTTTGTGTGTCCCTTTCCTTGAACGTCTGGGGAAGACTGGAATGGACCTTCTGAACCCAAGCCATCACAAAAGGGATGCTGTTCTACAAAAAGTACAGGAGTGCTTGGTGGGTATGGCTGAGTGGGGTCAGCACAGGAGGAGACACCATGGAGGTGGACCTACATGAGTCCTTCACCCATCCATCTGTATTCTTTTGGGGGTTTATGTACTGTTTCCATTTTATTGTTTGCTTCTTAAGGAAACCTTTTTATAGCTTGCTTAGCAATTTTCCTTGTCTCCATGCACGTTACAAAATGTTCTCATGAAATGTCATTGCTGGCCAGGACAGCCTGGAGCTGACCAGTTTGCACCTGGAGCTGTTCCCCTGGCTCCAAGCAGTGCCAGTCCAAGCAGAGCTGTTGTGGCACAGGGGAGCTCCATGGGAGAGGTTGTGGTACCAGGAGGATTCTGTGATTTTTGCTATCTGGAAGCTGCAGCACTCAGCAGTTTTTAGGGGAAACTAGTTCTGTGATGTAGCTGTGGCTATTCCTGTCCTTACACACAGTACCAGCTGTAAAATCCCCAGTGTTTTGGCAGCTGCTTAAGAAACCCCTCAGAGCTCAGCCTTGTAACAGCAAGAGCTTGGGGCCCCTCTGCTGCAAGGGGCCAGATGAGAGCTGTGCTGCCAGACAGGACTGCACCAGCTCTGCAGGTGCTGGGTGGTCACATTCTTTATGTGTGATTCAATGTGGAATAAAGAATACTGAAAGCTCTGAAAAGTGCTTATGAAATATCACCAGCTGGACTGGTAAAACAAAAAATTGTAAGGCAGTCTCAGCAGAAATTGTAGATTAAGTTGCCAGTGCAAACAGTTGTTTTGTTCCTTGCAGATTAAATGAGTTGTGATGCAGGGCAAGAGCCAAGGCTAGCTTTGCCAACAGGGCAAATGCTTCTTGTTTCAGAACAGCTCCATTGCTGATGAATATGATGTTGATCTCCTTGGAAATCTAATCTGCCACTTACCTCCAGCCTTTCTACATGGCAGAATGTCCCTGAAGGCAATGGCAGCTGCCCTACATCAATTCAAACTTTGCCAACAGCTCAACCATGAGCAGAAGACTGAAATTAAATACAAACTCCATCAGTTATATGGGTAAGATATTGGATACACCACCTTGGTCATGCTGGTGGTTAGGCCATGCAAACACCAAGCATTTGGTTTGCCCTGATGGACTGCAGTGAAAACAGCACAAAGCAGCTTCTGTCATTCCCCAAGCTCAGGGTCTTGTCCACTAGAATGACATTTCTGTTCTTGTGGGTAATGGGATAACTGTGGAACAAAATACAACCCCAGGGACACCCTGCATGACTTAAGTCTCAGAGGAAAAGGAGAGAAAGTGTAAATGTTTGAGTGGGAGCAGGCAAATAAATTCACTGCCCTGGCAAGAGAAAGGGGCTGCAAGCAGAGAATGGTGCAGGAACACAAGGAATGGGACAATGGAAGTGGGATACTTGGTGTACTGGTGTAAGAAGAGCTGTAAAGAAGACTGCAAGCACCTGTGGCCATAGGAGAGAGCAGAGAAGAAGCAGAGGGATATGAGGTTTGAGCATCTGAAGCAGCAAAGTGGGCAGTGTGTTGGTGTCACTTAGGACTCAGATTAGGAGGGCAAATGGAAACCTCACTGGTATCAGTCATGCAAAGAGCAAAGGCATCCTCTAGCTGGTAAGAAAATACTGTTTCTCTCTTGCATTGCTCCTTGGGAGTATCTTGCATTTGAAAAGGGAAAGTGGATGCACAGCTTCTAACCACCTCTTCTCCCCAAAATCGATCACTTGATCCATCTAATCACCTTGGATGCAGTTCAGCTTCCTGCTAGTAAGCATTTTCTGTGACAGGTTAGCTGTATTTTCCAGCAGATTCCATCCCTGCATTGATCTGGATACAAATCAGTTTTATTATATCGTGGCACATTGTGCTAAATAAGATTTGCCTTTATTTTATAACATTTAATTTTGAAGATATTTGAACGTAGTGGAAGAACAAAGCAAATAAAGTTGTTTGTGGGAGCATAAGCTAGTAACATATTTGTTTCTACCTGCTTCTGTAGGCTCTGTCAGGCTGAAAATAACTTTTCTAAGTAATTTATTATGTCACCCATCAGATGAATTGACTAACATTTGTCAGATTTGGATGACTTCTCTTTTAATAACCATTTTGCAGACTACTCTTACAATATGAACTGACAGAAAACAGTAAATTTTATTTCAAATGAAGAATTATTTCTCCTTGTTCAAACACTGTAATGCTAGGAATACTTGACTATTGGGGGAGATCTCTATCACCACCATATTTGAAGGGTTTTTCTGATTGTATTGTGAGTTCCACTTATGCCCTATGCCCAGAGAGATGAGAAAATGCAATCTGATGCTTGTAACAATGAATCATCACATTGGCATAGAACTGTGTTTTCTGTATGATAAAGTATCATAAAAACAGTGAAGTTTTGGTATTCTTTTTATTGTAGCATTCTTTATTAATATAATTTTTCAAAATATTTTTTCAGCTCCTCAAACAACTGGACAGCAGAAACAACATTGGATGTTGGACCATTCATAGCTCTGCTGTCAAAAGAGGAATTAAATGTCCTTACTGTAAAGGTATGCTTTTATTAAAAATTTTTAATTTGTGACAGATATTTTAGAACTTAGATTTGTGAATGTTGTAATGCAGTCTAAATTATGTAACCTGAATGCTGAACTAGGTAAATAATTATTTTGTCAGGGAACCCTGTGTTAATGTTTCACATATTCTTGACTCCATCAAAGAGATTTCTTCTTGAGAGTAATGTTACTATAAACAATTACTTGCATGTGTAAAATGATAATTGTACATTGTCACATTGGGAAAAAAGGGGCATTTATAGTGATGCAGACTTACTTTTTGTACTTTGCACCTTGGAGTGCTCTTTATTCCATCCTCCTGCCTCCCAACCATAAAAGTTGTGTTTCTTAACCTTTTATTAATGGGATCATACTGATCAAATTAGCATTTACTCATGTGAGCCTTTGCCCTGGGCCCAGCATAGCACAAGTTACAATATCTGATGGCCTCAGCATTGTACTTTGTCATTTCCTTGCCCTGTTTAGTTCATATTTAGTTCAATCTTAATTTTTAGTGCATAGGAGTAAACTGGAATGAGGGATTCATTCTTCAGCAGATATATGTGAACACAGCAGCTTTTCCACTGGAGATAATGCTTACAATTGACCAGATAGAATAAGAGTCTTCAAAGGAATGGAAAGTATCTAGCAGGGTGGAGGAGAGAGGTCAGAAAAGCCTAAAGAAGACAAACAGGTCAAAGTTATTTCTCAAAATTTAATTAGGTCCCTATCCTCAATTCATATACTTAATTGGCAAATTTAAGGCAAGCTAAATGAAGCCCATATTAAAATGGTGGAACTCATAACTCCAGGAGGGGCTGGACACAGACACCAATCAGGCAGTGCTCAGGTGTTACCAGAAGCTGAGAGGGCATACTGGAGGGAAAACCACTCAGAATTTGCTTTGTTCCTAATTTTTTCCCCCTCAAACATGTGCCAGTGACCTTTCAGTAGCAGCCAATTACTCTTTTCTGAAACATCTGCACAATGGGATGAGACTGAACTGTTACTAACCCCTGCTTTGCTAAGGTGTCTGCACGAGTCTTTCTCCACAAACCCATTTGTTTTAAAAGAGAAAGAAGCCTGATTTATTCTTTCTTTCCTTTTGAAGTTCCCAGATACCATTTTACAAATAGCAAAGACAGTTGGACCAGTTTCCTCAGCTGAAGATCTTCTGTCAGCTGTGTTCGGGTCAGTCTCCAGCGGCACTGGCAGCACCCGCCTGTCTCTCAGCAGAGCTGGTCAGTATTGCACTGGGGGCTCTGCAAAGTGCTGCCATTTGGGGCTCAGATGGTGCAGTTCAAACAGACTCTGTCTCACTTTGTCATCAAATGCATTCTGAGGAAACAAGCAGTATTGAGATACTTAAAGGCTTTCAGCAAAAAATAGAGAGAGTCTTCGTTCTGCTGCTCATCAGAGTTGTGTAATGCACAAATGCTGAAACACTTTCATTACAGGATTGCATAATTAAGCCTCTCCTGGTATCTTTCTGAGTGCACAAAGGAAAAAGATGAATGATTTTAATTAGAGGGGTTTGTTTATTTTATTTTTTTTTTATTTTTACTTTGCAATTTAATTGAAACCCCTTAAATTAAAAACCTGTGAAGGTGACAAGTTACTGTTGTGCCAAAAGATTGCACATAGTTAATCCTTTGCCAGACATGAGCATATGGTGACTGATCTGTTCTTAAATCTGGCAGTGGTGGCACTGTGTTTTTTCTGTCCAAATGGACAAAGTTTGTAATCGTCTAAAAGGTATTTTAATTAGCAACCAAACTATTAGAATCTCTGGTGCCAAATGGATCATTTTCTTTGTATAAGATAGATACTCTGACAATATTCTATTATTATAATAACTATTCTTTCTCTTACCTGAAGTTCACCCAGACAGAATTTGTAAGCTGTGCCATCCTGTGTCACGGAAAACAATCCTTATGTGGGGGAAGCTTTTGAAAAGCACCAATCAGAATTTAGACCCAAACATATTCAAAGAGTTTGATATTGTTTGCCATTGTCTTTGAAAATCTCCCCTTTGCTTCTCTGCCTAGCAGAACAGAGGTCCAAGCCTTCAGCAAGCCCTGGGCCACCATGGAATTCCATCTGCTTGATGATAACTGTTTGTTTCTGAATGATAACTGTTTGTTTCTGGAAATGAATTTGCCTCTTACAATGCTGTATTCATAGGCAGAGAGAGGTGGAGGGAGTTCTAAGAGTTGTGTTTTTTCATAGCCTGAAACAAAACATGACTTCATTTGATCAGAGGAGTCATTATACAACCATCAGACTCTAAAAGCAGCAGGACTGAGCTGGTGACATAGCAGGGTGTTATTGTTATATGCTCACCTGTACCCATGGAATTCACTCTTCCTTCAACAAGTAAATCAGCAGATCATAAGCTGTATTTCTGTAGACATGGGCCACAGGACTAAAGGTTCAGCAGCAGGTATTTCAGTCTGCCTGTGTGCTTATGTGTGCTTTTTTAAGCCTTTGGATCTACATGAATCCCAAAGACTTTTCTAATCATCCCAGCTCATGTCCAGTGCAGTTGCAGAGCTCTTCATCTGCATTGCAAACCTACCAGCAAAGCTGATGGTCTTTTTCAAAGGATAATGTGGCTCCAAGTCTGTGGAGGCTCCTCAGTCTTCACTTGGGGTGCATGAGCTCGGGGGGAATCTGGAATATGAGAAGTTGAAGGATTGTTTGTGCTACTCCAGGAAGTGCCCAAACATGGTATTGAACTTCTGTCACCAAACACAATCTCAGCAGCTCTGTAAAACTCTCACAATGGTTTCAGTAAGGAAATGAAGTTTAATTACTGATCTGTAAATCACTAAAAAATTGGGTATTATGAAAATTATTCCAGAATAACGTTGATGCTTTTCATGCCACCAATGCTATTTTGTGTTTCTCACAGACCAGTTGTGAGCTAATGTTAAGAACAGTAGCAATTACCAGTTACAGAATTATTTAGGCAAGATGGAACATGAAAAGCAAAACTTTGGAACTGTGTCTGAGATGCTACCAGAGAGCAGTGGCAGTGCTGGAGAAAGAATTCAGGTTTCTCACCACAAGCACTGAGATGTTATAATGTATATATATGTTTTTCATCAAATTAAATGTATAGCAAAAGGAAGAATAAAGTGGCATCAGGTCAAAAATCTAATTAGTATTTCCCTCTTTAATTGCATCAGTGTATCTGGTGTCTTAAAAATTGTAAAATCAATGTTTTTTCAAGGACACAAAGTCTTAGGTTTTCATGACTTGGGGAAGGGAGCTGCACTGTGTCTGCATGGGCAGTATTTACATGAGAAAAGCTGACCTTCTGCAGCAGGAGAAAGGGAAACAATGCAGCTTCACAAGAGGGAGGTGAAGGGAGAGCAGAAGATCAGCTGGTACAGTGGAAGCTGAACAGCATTTTCATTTTCTCAACAGATTCAATCTTTTCAGTGTTCTACCCACTGCTGCAGCTTCCTTTGATGCAAATAAATCCCTCCTCTGCCTCCTTTCAAAGTACAAATCTACTTTGTACATCCTCACTTTAATTTATTTATCTGGGGGAGCTTAGCTGAGGCACAGCATCTGTGAAATTCGTGCTTTTTACTGGTAATGACCGTATCCAAAGACATGTAGGGATTATTTGGTTTAGATAATTATTTAATAAGGTTTTCCTAAATTAGTGGCAGGAGAGGGAGTAGTAAACAACCACATTAGGATTCTTATTTCTGCTTTCCATCAACATTAGAGGTAGATTATGCCAACAAACACTAGGATTTGTTAAAACACACAATGAAAACTTGATAATGCATAGGCCTGGAACCTGGCTGTAAATAAGATTTTTAAAGGCAGTTTGTCTGTCCAAACAGTGCTGTGATAAGTGAACAGTTCTCTCTAGATCCTGACATTTTAACAACAGGCTTGACATAAGGAACAAGCACTGTGCTTCTCTGACACATCCAGCTTCTGTCTTCACCTTGTTTAAATGTCAGGCAAGTCTTACAAGACATATATCTCTACCAGGCATCTCAGAGTGCAAGGACCTCTCATGTCTGTTATGTTCCTGTTGAGTTGGATTCACTGTTTGAATGTGATGTTTATTCAGCTGAAGCTCTTTTTGGTGAATTTCCACCAGGAATGCAAACATTGGCATTTCACTCCTGTTGAATCAAGGCTCCCAGCAAATGGTGGCTTCACCTCAGAGCAAGTCCTTGTCTGGGTTTTGATGCCTTTAGAGAATTAGACTTGAAAGAAGTTTGCAAGATCCTGGTAGTTCTTATTGCACACATGCATATTTTAGTTTTATTGGGGCATCCTGCATTGTAACTGTTCTGAAATGTATGTCTGCTCTTGACCAACATGCACTCCTTTGGAGTAACCAATGTCTTGCAAATTAGGCAAATTCTAGTTTTATATCCAGAACATTGATAATATAATTTTTTTTTAATTCTTCTTTTACAAAATAATTAATTTCTCAATATCACATCAGCAGCAGTTAATTTTCATAGTCTGTTGCTCTTTTAAATATCAATATTGCTTTGATTTATTTTGTTGTCTCTTTAATGAAAACTCTTGTTATTTGACCTTTTTCAGATTGCTTGAGAATCAGAGCTCCTTCTTCAAATGAAATAATTAAATTAGGAGAAGCAAATGTCTTTTGGTCAGTTCAGGAATTGAACTGCATGGACCCAGGGACTTTTGACAAAAATGTGGAACTTCTTGGGGTTGTCTCAGGTTTTAACAGCTCCCAGCTGAATGCCTTGAAGGAAAAAGCCAAGCAGGTAACTATCCTGTCTGTGAAGGAAAATTAAATCTGTAATTTGATTTGGTGTTATTGAACTGTGCAGTTCTAAAATAACTGTGCTATGTCAATGTCACTACTGCCACAAGAATATCTATGGTTTATTGGAAAAATAATGTGAGGTGGTGATAGAAGACTATTGCCCTTGCTTTAGAGTCAACAGGCAAGTAGTTCTGAGCTATTGGCAGCTGGAAAAGTGAAGTGGTTTTACTTTTGAATTGCTTTTCTTCTTGCTTCTCACTTTCCTTTCATAAATGAAAAAAATCAGCAAGCAGTACTAGGGGCTGTTGATTGCCCTGCTGAGAATTAAGCTTGGCATGTTAAACTGCCTACATGGATGCTCAATATAGCTTACAGTGGGGTAAACTCAAACTGACTGAAAGGCAGTTATTGGCTGAATAAAGCTCCTTCTTCCACCTTCTCACAGGCAGGGACAGCCCCATCAGTGGGAAATTTTAGGAAGGAAAAAACCTACCTACATTTTGTCTTTACCAGGGGCACAGTTGGACAAGGGGCAGGTCAGCTGGGTCTGGGGCATCAACAGAGATCTAAGCAGCCCTGCCTGAGCCACTGTGGGCTGGCAGAGAAATCAAATTTTGCTCCATCCCTGTTGTTGCCATTGCTCTTCTCCCTGGGGGTGA
This sequence comes from Erithacus rubecula, assembly GCF_903797595.1. Classification (NCBI taxonomy): domain Eukaryota; kingdom Metazoa; phylum Chordata; class Aves; order Passeriformes; family Muscicapidae; genus Erithacus; species Erithacus rubecula. The sequence goes on from NC_136669.1 coordinate 2,058,269, forward strand.
GCTCCTCTTGCTACCTTGTGGTTGCCTGCACTGCCAGAGAATGGGCAAATCCCAAACATACTTTAGGTTCAGCAAGGAAAAGCCTTAGGGTGCAGGAAGACAAATTGTTTTAGTTGCAGAAGACTTAAGAGGTGAAGAGGATTCTGGCCCCAGCCTGGCTTCAGCTTCCTGTCAGCAGCATCTGCTGGAGGTTATCTGTTCTCTGCTTCCATCTCTGTAATCCCCTTCTGTCAAAATGATCCAACATGCAAAAGTCCTTTTTAGGTTACATCACATCATTCTGACAGAATGAGGTTAGGAAGCATCTACAAGTTGCAGTTGGCTGAAGTTGTACAGAGTTCAAGAGTCTTGGAGACCTGAGGGCTGTGGGGAAAGCAGGAGCAGGAAACATGGGCCTGGGCAGCATCTCCTTAAACCAGCAGCTGCAGCCAGTAGTGGACTTGACCATGGATTTTGGGTAAATAACTGCAATTTTTAGCAGTGAAGCTCAGCTTTTAAAACAGGGTTTTAACAGTATAATGTTAAATGGGTTTGTGGTTGGGGACAGAGACACAACCCTCAGAGATTCATGTGACAAGAGCTTTCTTTCTTGTTCTGAACCCTTCTTAAATAGAGGGTTTGAATTCCCCTGCTCATGACAATTGGTTGGGAGTTTGGACTGCCCATTTCTCTGGGCAATGGTACCTCTGCACTTAGGGTTCACTGAATTGGCTGGGATCCTTTGTATGTGTTCAAATCCATCCTGTCATCACTCACCTAGGGACCTGTTTATTTCTAGGCTGGTTGAGTTTGGGGCCACAGCTTCAGGCTGGCTGCAATGTGACACAACTGCAGGTGCTTGGAGAGAAGTGGCACTGCCCACATTTCTGAAAGCAGATGGTGACTCTGCAGTTGTGTCTCTGCTGCCTTGCTGCAGGAGGACAACTGCAGCAAATGTGTTCTTCCCAAGTCAGCTTCCCTCTGTCAGCATGTCAGGTTGGTAGGAAAAAGGGAAAAATGTAATCCTAGAAGTAAATAAAAACAGTGCTCCCCTGACATAGTGGAAACTAGTATTTTTTACATATTGGTGTACTTATAGAGTGATATCAGAAATTGCCAACAAGGTTGATACACTCACATTTCTGGCTGTATTCCAAGACACAGATCTGTACACTGAATAGCAGTATATTCTGTCTGTGAGTGTCTGTACAGATTTCTGCTAGACAGACTTCCTGTATATTAATTTCAAAATGCAATGTGGTGTTACAGTGAGCATGAAGCATGAGAAATGAGACAGGACAGGCAAAGCTCTTTGAAATGATGTGCATAGATACTGTTATGTTATTAGCATCTTTGATTAAGTGTTTCATTAAGCCTGAACTACTCATTGTTCCAAACTAATTCAAAAAGTCTAGTTATCAGATTGTGTCTTAATGAAAGTAAGAAGCTTAGCTCACTTGTAAGTGGAAGGTCTCCCAGCTCTGCAGCAGAGACAGCTGTATGGATCTGTAGTCTCTAGGTGAATGAGGTCAAAGGAGTGTTTCAGTTTCATGTATTGTGTTATTTATATCATTCTGCCTGAGATTTCACCCAGCACTATCAGATAATACTATTTATGAAGTACTTCAAATGCTGTGGTTTATGGCCTAGATCAGAAAAGAGATACTTGGCATTTTTGCCTGCACGTGTTTCATGTATCTCAAGCTAGAGAATTAAAAGCTTTAAAATTGGGCTAAGGCTTTTTACTATCTATTTTCTTTGGAAAAGATTGAAATTTCCCAGACTTAGACCCTTTATGATGTTGTAAAACCAACATAAAAGATCTGGTGGAAACTCAGTTGGGAGGTACAAGTCCAACAATGCATGTCAACAAGCTGTAAAAATTGCAGCATTTTTTGATGAACTAATCATTATTGGTGTAGAACTTCAAAAACCTTCACAATACCTAAGCTCTGCCTTTTGTGAACAAACAGAAATATTCAGGTTTTAGGACTTCTAAACCAAGGTGGTTGAGAATGGTGTATATAGAGGAAGAGTCACAATGATCTAACAGATATTAATGACTCTCATCTAAAGGTTTGGGGGTTGCTGCCAGACTGGAGGAGTTACCAGATCATCTCCCTGGGCCGCATTGCTCTGGCCCTCACTGAGCAGGAAATCACAGAGCTGGACCTGCACTCCATTGACACTGTTGCTGTTCTTAGCCAGCAAACAGAGTGGACTCTTACCCAGGTGAGTGAGTTACTGAATGGACTCCTTGTGAAAGGCTCTGGATTCATGTCCCTTGGGACTCAAGTCCTGGCACTGCCAAGAAAACAGATGCAGAGATGCACACTACTCCCTGCTGCTTTTCTGCAGCTGTGACCCCAGTGAAAGTGGCCAGGGAGGTAGCACTGGTGTCTGCCTGGCTGGGGCTTCTCTGGGGAGGTGGCCAAGACAGCATCAATCACTGTTAATTGTGGTGGGGATGAGTGTGTTCTTTAGCACTTGCCCACTAAGCAGTGGAAAGAGTTCAGCAGCTCCTCTCTCACTGTCCCTGGAATATTCACTTCTGCTGGGGGTACTAGTCCTTCCTAACTAAGGACAATCACAGAGTAGGTAATGTGCCCCAACCCCAACATCCATTGCCCTAGAAGTCCTTTATTAGCAAATACACTCCTCTCATGTTCCTTTCCTTGAATAATTTCTAGTTATGTCAATGGGACTTTCATAATAAGAGTTTAAAACTTTGATTTATATATGCAAATGGCAGCATATTTCTGACTTTGTGGCCCATGCCATCAGGACTCTGTGGCAGCACAAATGCTGGCATGGTGGCAGTTCTGGCACAATATCACAAATCTGTTTAATAGATTCATGTTCTGAAGGGCACCAGAAGAAGGAAGTACCTGGGAGGATTTTATACAGAACCAGTTTGCTTTTGAGGTTTCCTGCTGTCAGTAAGAGTAGTTAGTTAAAATAGATTCATCCTGCTGAACTTCAGGTGTCTAAAACTTAGGCAGCTAGGTAAACTAGTTATTTGAAGCCTGGTATTGTGGACAGATTAGGAAATCTTGGAAGTTGTTTGTTTATTTCACTGGCTTTGGAGGATGACTTGGTGACGTGCTTCAGATGGACTCTGTTTTAAAGGGTTAGTTTAAAATGAGCACCATCATAAATTACTTTGGCTTGCAAAGCCACTTTGGTGCAAATATCCCATTCATATCTGAAAATTAATCCTAATTAATCATAAACACGAGTCACCACTCATATATGGCACTTAAAAAAGATAAGTCATCGTGAGTATTAAAAATAATAAAAATTACATATTGGTCTCCATAGATATTTTATGTTTTCTTGTACCAATTTAACAATTCTTTGAGGCAATCCAGCACTATTGCTTCTGGTGAAGGCTTTCCTTGTGACCTGGCAGAAGAAGTGCAGAGTGTTTCCACACCATTTGCATTTAGCAAGTGGTTGGGTAACAGTGCCCTGTTTTAGTGTCACATGTGGGTGGTGACAGTGCTCCTCCTGAAGGCCATGGCCACACTCTGGGGAGGCTCAGGATACATACTTATGTTCCATAGCTTCTGGTAAGATTTTAAACCTCTAGTAAAACACTTTTGAATTGTATTTACCCTGTTCATGAATACTGTCTTACTGCTTTTGTAGGCAAGAGCTATTTTGCAAGGTTTTCTAGACGACTCTGGCCAGACCATCAGCACACTAAAAAGTTTTGACTTAGTTGGATTAGGAGCTGTTCTCTGTGCTTTGAACTCCACAGAAATCACATCCATAAGGACTGCTGAATTCAGGTACTGCATTTTATATCTAATGAAATATTTATTAGTAATTCTATTAATAAAATTTATTGTGCCATTTTTGTTCCATCAAGATTTTCAGAGCCTAAAGGGCTCCTTTTTACATTTAAAATGCTTTTAGAAAAGCAGAAGGCATGCAGCAGTTGTTTAAAACATGTTTTCCTCTGCCATTTATATCCCACCATTTAAGTATTGCATTGAGAAATCCAGATTTTTGCTCAAAACGTGGAATATTTGTATTCAATTTGTGTACATATATTTTAAATTAAAAGTGGGTTTTACAGTCTTCTTACAGCAGGTTAAATACATTCCAGGCCTATTTAGTACTACATGTAAATGCAGCTTGTAATGATGACCTTGTTGCCTTTTGCAGTGCTGCAATTGCAAGAATTGGTCTGTTGTTTTGCACCACCCCTGTTCTGAGGCACTTTAAGAAGATGACAGAATCTGTGTTTGGTGCTGCTAGCAGCTGGAATGGCTCAGTTTTGCAGGAAATTGGTACTATAGCAGGTAGCAAAACTACAGCTCCAGATGGTGGTAGTTGTGAAGCATTGCTATTAAGAGATGGGTTCACCTAGCTGGGAGTTTTTTCTAGACATTTCTTTCACAGGGGAGTCACCTGCAGGGACAGACATCCAGCAATTTCAGCAGCACTAAGGAAAAGCTGTGAAATTCTCTGTAAGGTTCTGTAAATCTGGCCCAACTGACCTGGGGAAGCACAGCCAAAGTTACTTGAGTCCTGGAATAGGTAAATCAAGGAGGGCAAAACCAGGATTCCAGGATTTGTGAACCAGGCTGTAGTGGGGGGAGCTGTGCTCTGGCTGCCCAGGGAGGAGCACAGGGGCAGGCTTGGCCTGGAGTGATGATTCTCCAGAGTGCTGTTGCAGCCTTGGAGATCTCCTGAGCCAGAGGTCACTCCCAGTTTTGTTCCTCCATTTGTTTTCCCTGTTGTGGTTTAACTGCACATTGAACTCTCATAATTTTTAGCATCCCCAATGGCTGTGGCAATAATTCCCCAAATTATTAACTATAATAATAATTTTGTAACCACCTAAGTGGAGAAGAAGTCACTCCCATTGTATGATTATGCTCCTTAACCATGAAGAGACTGTGAATGAGCCTTCTCTAATAACATTGCTTACGATTTTATAGGTTTTTATAATTCTCTTTTCCAAGATAAAATAATTTTGGTAGAGTACATTACATGGCTAAGGTCAGATGATTTGTACTGCTGAAATATAATGAAAGAAAAAAAACATAGAAAGAAGCAGCTTTTCTCTTACATAACACCCTGGAATAAACCATCTATTATGTATTTTTATAAATGCCTAAAGTTCATATTACCTTGAAAATAAATTTAATAAAAAGAACATTAACTGAGTTTTGTTTCTATTATGTGGGTTTTTTAGGTGGTTTGGATGAGGATGAATTAAAAGCTTTTGATAAAAGCTTGATGCCATATTTCCAGCCATCAGCAGTAAGACATATACCTCCTGAAATTTTCCAAGTAAGAGCTTGATTACTGAAGAAGTTACTAAATTTCTATTGTTTTTCCTCTAGTATAAATAAACTGCAGCACTAATTTATAGGTTTTAGCTAAAAGTTTTCTGTGGTCTGTTAAGTGAGAGGCCATCAAGGATCTGGAACATTAACTTTCAGCTCTATCATCTGTATTTGTGATGCCCATGAAATATGCTAGACAAGCTTTATTCATCCTTCAGAATGCATCCCAAAGAAAAAGCAAGTACCACAAAACAGGAGATGGACACTGTAACATTTTATTCTGATCTGAATTTTTGTCTTTGTTTATTAACATTTGCAAGGATGCTGTAATAGCTACAGATTTCTCTGCTGACTGTGCAAGAGCTGGTTTATTAACCTAAAATCTGGCACCATTCTCCTGAGTTAGCTCTGAAAAACAGATTGTGCTGGCAGATACAGATCAGAAAGGAATTACATCTAATTACAGCAGTGCTGAACGTGGACCAGAAATTAGAGCAGGGATCCTTAGATCATTGCCCCTGACTTTCTTTGACTTTAGTGACAAGATTAATACTCTGCCTGGGCTGGTCTCTTTCAGATGCTCAGGCAAGCAGTGTACTTATGGACAGATGAGCTAAACACAGACTTAACTGTGTCAGCTGCCATGAAAAAGAAAAACTCCTTGAGCACTAACTGTTAGTGCACAGTACCACTGACAGTTCAGATAAGCCTCAAATGTCCTTCAGAAACTATTTCTTTGCAAAACATCTCTATACCATCTTGTAGAATTTCTATCAAACAACATTTTTGTTAGTAAGAGCAGTAATGATACTGCAAAAAGTGATTGACAAAAAGCAGGGTACCTCTTTGGAAGGGTTTTCTGAATTTGAAAGATTCAAAGAAGATTTTGGTTTTACACAGGTTTTTTTATGGCCTCATTTTGCAGCTGTATAAATTATTCAGATTTTGATTTATGAAAAATGACATTGTGTTATGGACTTCAAGTGAGTTAAGAACATGCTTAATTCAAAGTGTCTGAACCTATAGGAATTTCCATGAGTTTGCTTTGTTTAAACCAGAACACCATTTGGTAGACAATGAAAAATGGGCAAGGGTTTTCTCCAGCATCTGACCTACTTGCAAGGGGAATTTTGTCTTTCCAAAGTAGAACCTGGATGCAGAATTGTTGCAAGAAAAAAAAGCTTGTTGTGTAGGAGGGTTAAAGTGCTTGTGACTGCAGAATGTTAACTAGAACTAAAGCAATTCAGCCTGCCCAATAATGCAGGCTTTACAAACTGGTTAATTGCTATGTGATTTACAATAATTGCTGTAAGATTATGACTGTCATGTTAAATTTTTAAATTTAATAGGAACAAACTGGGAAGATTTTCAATCTAAAAGAGAAAATTTAATAATAAGATTAAAGCATGGGGTCTTTTCATCTCATTGCTCTACTGCTAACTATAATCAAAGGTCAAATGTAAGTTCAAATGAGGTTGCTTGGGAGCAGATAAGAGGATATAAGAGGAAATAAATGAAAACACGGGAGGTTGCACAATATCATCAGTCTTTGAACAAATCAGAAAATAAATGGCTGGAAAATTAAACTCCAACAATATCTTGAATAAATGTACAATACAGTGCTGGCATAGAAAGTGTCTCAAGCTGTCAGCTCCCAGCATCAAAGAGAAAAGTGACAGAGAGATGAGTGGTCAGGGCAGTAAATGAATACAGAGGATTCTTTTAAGCCCTATTGAGCTCTTCTATAGCAACACAATGTTGAAGGCTTCTGCCCCTCATTCCAAATGCAAGGCAGTGCTGACTTCTCATTCCTTACCTGCCTTCTATAACTGACAGCCTAAACCAATTTTTCTGTCTTTTGTTCCTCCCAGGCATTGTCCCCAGAACAAATAGCAAACCTGGGCCCTGGGAACGCTGCCATGGTCACAGGACGGCAGCGGGAGCGTCTGGATGCAGCACAGCTCCAGAGCCTGGGGCTGGCACTGGGTGGAGCCAGGAGCAGCAGCCCAGGGACGCACAGCACTGCAGCATCTCTCCAGGAGGGGCAAACCCCAGCTCAGAGCAGTGAGTGGAGTCCCCCCTGCTCCTGCCCAGGGGAAGGGCACACAGCACTGGGTTGTGAGGTCTCACAGCAGCCACTGGGGTCAGGCCTCTATTCTGAGGGTGGTTACAGTGAATTTACTAATCAACTTCTGTAGTCATGCCTCAAATCACATTCCTGACCAAGGCAAACAGCCAGGAGAAGGATGGATTTACTCACAGCAAAAGGTAATGGAGGAAGACTGTCAGATGGCATCAGCAGCTGTCTAGTAGCATTACACTGTGCTAAGCACTAGCTTGTGTAAAAGGTAGTCTAAAACACTGAGCTCTTCCCTCTCACTGAGCTGTTCTTTCTCATATCCTTTGCCTAAATTTAAGGCAGGGGTCTCTATCTCTGGACCTTCAGGTCAGAACTTCTATGTGCAACAGAATGTTATTTGTAGAGCTGCAAGTGGGAAAGGAGGTAGTACAGGGGTGGATTAGCATCTTTATCCAGACTATAGGACCACTGAATAGTTTTTCCTGCCATTCCCACTCATTTGGAATTAAAGCCTATTAGTACCTGGTGGTTTAATCTTTTATTTCTTCATATTTCAGTTTGTACTGGATAGTCACACTGGCAATGTCAATGGATGTGTTACAGTGAGAATTTGCACATAGTCAAGACAATGTTGAGAACTTGTTCCTATCCAACAGCAAATATTGTTGCTTCCAGTGACACCAGTGAGCTGTAAGCTGTAGGAGCAGAGAGGGAAGCTGAAGTGCTGAAGTAGGAGTAAGCAGAACTAAATTGCTATGATGCCCTTGCTGGAATTAGAGCAGACCTTCCCAGAAGCAGCTGGGAAGTGCTCCTAACCCAGCTCCCTCTCAGATATGACCTGTTCCTCCTGGAGGTCTGCCAAAGGGAGGAGTTTTCTAGGTAAAGATCACCTGAGTTCTTGAGCTTCTTGTCCATTGTTCCTGTCTCCCTATGAAATGCTTCTCTTTGGAGCTATGTATGTTAAACTGGAAGTGACATCTCTTGAGAGCTGAATGTAACTAGAATTCAACTGTTGGAATTTGCTGTTCCTCTTTTGGGAGGTGTAGATAAGACTTTTAGGCCTGAGCAGTAGCGTGACACTAAGAAATAAAATCTTCTGCTTTCCAGGTGCTCCTTGTTTGAGTGGCTTTGGCATCTGGCTGTGTGCTGTGTTTACTCTGCACCTGCCTTTCTGAACCCTCAAGGGCTGAGCTTGAGGTAAGTTATATTTTCAGTTAGAGATAACTTTATAACAGAAGCACAAATCACTTGTAACAGAGAAGAAGGACTGTGGGATCCTCTTCCTGCTTTGAATACAAAGATAACAATTCTTGAATAATTTTTATTTATTACAAAGGTGCCTTGTACTTTGCTTAGACTATCTCTGAATCTAATCAAGGGGAAAACACTTTATCTTATCTTTATTGTAAAGCCAAACATAACAAAGGTATATTTAAAATTCCATGTAACACCAATCAAGTACTGCATTGTTATTTGGAATATGTTCTTGATTTTACTTTGTGTTTTGCCTGTTCCAGGGTATTTATAAGATTTTATTCCACAAACTAGAAGTTTAGTAGAGTATTGCCATTTACTTTCATTGGATTTTAACATTTTGACAGGCTAATATTTAAGAAGAACACTGGTGGGCTTGAAGTTTAGATTCCAGTTAAGAAAACTAAATAAGTATTAAGTAAACTTAAGGCAAACTAAATGCTTAAGTGTTCTGCTTAGTCTTTAAGACTGCAAAGTAAGGCATGTCAAAAGATTTAATATTTTTCTTTGCTTTGATTTTCAGTATCCTGGAGTTTACAACAGAGATGCTAGAGATAAAAGAGTGTCAGCTCAGCTTGAAGAGTAGAATCAAGAGGCTCTGAGATTTCTGAGTGCAGAGTGATTAAATTCTTACAAGCAAGATCTGCACCTGCTGTCACTGTGAGAACTGTCTCCTTTCCATAGCTTTACCATTAACAAGTAACACAGTATCCCTGCAAATACTTTGAGTTTAAAAATGGCTTACGTGTCTCATGAGAAAATCACTGAAATATAGGATTGTGTGTTAGGTAGAAACTTCAATTACAGGGGGGACAGGTAGCAGGGGACTGTTAATTGAAGGCTGATGTCTGATACTAGTGCTTTTTATATGGGCTAATTTGGTCACACTCTTGTGTCCTTTTGTTGGGTTTTCTTTTACTTCAAGTGTACATTCCCTGGAAAGGGACTATCCTTCTGTGTGGTGTAGTAAAAACTGCACTCAAAGTTACTGCTGTTGCAATAAAATAGCTTCATCTCAGGTCTGCTGGTTTAAATCCTGCTCAGACAAGAAGTGATAACAGGCTCTTAGGATTTAAGCACCTCTACAAAACGTCATTTCCCCGTGGCTGTTTGTATTCAATACAGAGCTGTTGACACTGAGGGCATGGGCAATACTCTGAGTATTTCATGTGACAAAATGCACCATGGAAACCTGCTTATGTTCATCAGGAGACAGTCCTTTCACTCCAGATGGGATTGAAGTACACCTGGGAATACTAAGGGGAAATTGTTCACTTGGCCTACACACTATTAGGACTGTCAATCCAGTATTTTCCACCAGACCAAGAATAAGGAATTTCTCATAATTATAAACCATAGGTATTTTCCTGTATTTTATCAGCATATGACTTAAGTGTCTGATATTAGCTTCTCATGCCACACCTCAATATTTCAAACAATGGTGGGGGGGGAAATATATATTAAAAATCTTCTCCATGTGAACATATATTTTGATGTTGTTCAACATGATTTTAGACCATGAGCAGATGGTACAGTTTTCCATTTTGCCATTGCAAAAGTCTTATTTTTTCTGGACTAAAAAGGCAATGCATGGACTGAAAAGCTCAGGTTTTTTTATTCAGGGCTGTACTGTAGTAAATGCCCCTCAAACTGTAATTTGTATTTCTTTATGGCAAACATTACATCTGGCTTCTCAGCCCTGAAAGTAAAATTTAAATTTTTCTCAGGGGGGAAGCAATAGAAGTGGGATGGAGGGAAGGAGAGCTGGAGGGAAGAGCCCAGCTGCTGCTGGGGCAAGGGGAATGTGAGCTCTTGCTGTAGGAGGTAACAGTTCCTACCACAGTCCCATATATTCTGTAATTCCTGCAGCAGCAGGGGCTAACTTGATTCTCAGGGCTTTGTTACTGGAAAAGTAGGCAGTGAGAGCCATTTCTTACCCCCTCCTTTCCCTCTTCCTCCTTCAGCAATCTTCTGCTTTGGGAGGTGCTTTTGCCTATAACTAACCCTGGCATGTGTGATATAATGTAATAGATAAAACTACATGCATTTTATAAGATAAGAATTATGATTGCTGCAAACTGCCTGGCACTTTTTTCTTTAATCCTCACAGTAAGATTCCAGCTTCTCCAGCTGTGTTGCCTTTTCTGCATGTGAACAGGAAATTGAGACTTATATTTAAATAGAGAGAAGTTTGTTTAATTAATCCCAGCAAATACATGCAAATGTCCACTAAAACCAAGAAATGCTTCAGTGGATTAAATGCATTATAAAGATTTATCTGTGTTTTCACATTAGAAAGTTCTGCCTCACTCAGATGTGAAAGTACTAAAAGGTTTTTTGATTTCTAAAAATTGCCTGACTTGAATTCTGTGTGCACTTCTGAAGATGCAGGAGAATGTTTTCATGTCAAGAAGACAGTCAGCATTTCCAGTTCAGCTGCTTAGGTCAGATACATGACTTAGCTCTACCAAGCCCTTCAAAAATCTATATGAGTTGAAAGTGATCTTCTTCTGTCAATATACCTGGGAGTGATTCTGTTTGCAATTATGTGAGTCAGAGTTTACCTTTTAATTGGAGCAGGAGTGAGCTCTTTGTTTTGTGCCATCTGTGCTGTAATTTCTTTCAAGCACAAGTGCTTTTAAGTAGCTGAACTGCTTATTTATATGTTTTATTAAATTAATAATTATGTTAAGAACTTTGGCATTACATTTACGTTTGGTCAAGTGCTTATGTATTTCTTACAAGAGTAGTGTGGGAGGAGTAAATGTGGAGCACTGACTTCATGTTGTACTTATTGCATGGTGAAATTGCAAATCCTGTTTGCTTCATGAGATGGTGTGAGCATCTTGGATGGCAAGCATTGCAGAAAAGCAGTTTTACTCCTGCCAATGTACCTCTTGTAAAGGTCACTAATGGAAAAGCTCATTCTACAAAATCTAGGATTCATTGAGACACCTCCATCAAAACTGTGGAAACTGAATTTCTGTGGGAAGAATAGATGGAAAGGGGAGAAAGGCATGGAGAGCACAAGTATGCATGGTATGTAATCTGTGTGTGCCCTGCTGCCATTCATAACCCTGCACACTGCCACTGCCAGAGGAAACTGAGACATGTGCACTTCACTTCCATGAAACAAACCCCAGAACCCCTCAGTGCAGGCATCTGTCCTCTCTGCAGATGTGAATTGCACACAACATGCACGTGACCACTTTCACTGGAATGCATTCATGGGAAAAATGTCTCACAGTCCCTCTCTTTTTGCATCATCAGGATTTTTTGGGAAGAATAAACTACAGAGAAATGTGGTATAAAGATTTGGTTCTTAAAGAAGTGTTGCTGTTAGTAGATGTGGGTAACATTTGTTTAAACCAAGTTTAATTTTTCCTACATTCTATTTAGTTCTTTTAGATCTTTGAGAAAGGGAAAAAAAAAATAGGATTCATCCATAAATCTGCTGTTGAATATGGACCATGATAATAATTTTTCTGCTTATTGTGAGAGTTGCAGCTCTCCTCTCCACTTGTGGCTCCTCTGATGGTTGTTGGGCAGTGCCATACATCCTGTGGTGTGTACATCCAACCATCCAACTGCTGACAGTCACAACTCTGGTGCAGGCCTGGCTCCTCTGAGTGCTCTGAGCCCTGTGACAGGTGACCCTGCCCAGCAGTATGTGAGAGGAGGCATTTCATTTCATTCCTGTGATTGAACTCTTTCAGGAGTTAACATATGGGAAGAAATACTTTTGTTGGCTTATTATTCCAGTGCCTGATACCTTTATGTTCAGAATTGTGTTTAGAAAAGAGAAATGAGCTACTGGTTCTAGATCTGCAGTAGAGAAAATATCCCTGTGACCTGGTACTGAGATAAATGCCACATCTGTGGTATCTCTAAATCCCTGAAAGGAAGAAAACAACTACCCATCCACAGTGTCTGTGTCCCTGTTAAAGCTGGCATTATGGCTGTTGTCAGGTTTTGTGCAGTGCATGGAATGTTTGACTCCCAGTGATCTCAATCTGTCACATCAGAGCTAACCAACTCCTCAGTGTGAGGCTCTAAATATGCTATTTAAAAAAAAAAAAAAAGGCATCCTTCCTTAATTTTAATAAACCCTTTATGCCTCTGTATAATCTGCTCAAATATTCCAGAGGCAATTACGTAGTGCATTATGGCAGATTTAGCTTATCACTTCACTGCTGTGCCCAGGCATCAGCACCCCCTTATTTGCAGCCACATCCTATTAGGCTGGGACCTTGTCAGAGTCCCACTGGCTGCTCCCCTTGTGAGATGCACCTGGGGCTAAGGGAGAAGTGACTCATTCCAGTGACACTCAGAAAGCAGCAAGGAACCAGCAGTCACCTGGAATGTGTCACTTGAGCAGGTAACTGGCCATAGGGCACCCTTGGTATTTTGGCTCATGCTGTGCTGTGGATCCATGCACTGCTTCCCAATGGGACACTGCTAATTCCCCCATGGCAGTGCAGGAACAGCCACCAAACTGCAGCACCTGTCACCTGCCATATATTGTCCTCCTTAGAAGTAAAAATCAATTTTCAAATAATCCCTCTTTTTTTTTTTTTTCTTTTTTTCTCTCAAAAGGTTGATATTCCAGGCTGTTACACAGCTTTAAGCAATAGGGTCTCTTTATTTGAGTGAAAATGTTTACAGGTTTTTGATAAATTTGTGGGGTTTTTTGGTGTATGTTTTGGGTTGTTTTTTGTGTTTTTTAAAGCAAGACCTGTAGATATAGGATAAGGAGAGCTAAGAACCTTATAGTCCTGATTAGCAAAATATTCTTATCCATGCCATATGATGTGGGACAGCCTTGGGGACTGTTTACTCCAGTGCTGTTGGAGGGGAGGGATCTGACTTCCTTTTCCAATAAGGCAGGAGGGAAACTGGGTAGAAAAGACAGGTCTGCAAAGAATAAACAAAAACTCCACTGTAAGTTAAATTTCTTTTATTTGTACCCCAGAAGATTTGGAATTGCTCCTCAGAAATAGTATTTTGTGTGTTGTTATGCATGCTGTTGGAAAGTGCAGATAAATAACAAACCTGTCAGACAGCAAAACAGATCTGGGTGCTATCCAGATATCCATAATTTCCTATCTTAGTTAAGACTGTGATCCACTATCAGACCATCTTTCCATATCTATCTACTCAGTCCTTAGAGAAATTATGAGACTACCTCAAAGACCCCACCAGACCTTGCCTGGCATCAGGATATGTAGGAGTTTTACATCATAGGATATTTTTATCAAAATTCACATCTGGTTCTTTATTTGTACCTAAAAATACACAGCCACAAAATGTATTATTTTTTTTTTTCTGCAATGAGCAGAAAGTAACCAATGTCCATCTGTCTCTTCCCGTCCCTTTCTGTTCAGCATCAGTCTGCTTTTCCAATCCAGATTAATGAGAGGATTTTCTTGCCCTGATGATGCAGGAACACAGGCAGGTTCAGAGCTCACAGTCCAAGTGACTGAACATTGAAGTATCAACTGGAGGAATTGTGATTGGTGGATTTCTTGCTTTTCTGACAACAGTGTAACATTTATCTAATGTTTTAGCTGATATAATTAGCCTTACTTAACAACTCACCTACTATCTATAAACTTCTCTTTGAGTGACATAGAGAAAAAGGAGAGAATTCAAAAGTAAATTCCTATAGGAGAAATATGAAAACAGTGGAAAATGTTAATCTGTCACAGATACAGCAGAAGAATATTTTCTGGTACTGCTTTCCTGAATAATTTTTAACCATTGTATATGGAAGTGAACTGTATTGATTTATCAAGGAACAGCCATTGCCACAGTTAAAATCACATTGGTTTGATGCACAGGCTGAAACTGCCCTAGGTCATCTTTAATTGGGGCCTGACATGTTTCAACATTTAATCAGATGTCAGAAAACAACTTAGATCACAAACAAGTTCTGAATATACACTGCAGGAACTGAGAAAGAGGGTGACAGAATGGGTGTCAGCTCTCTGCCTTTAATGTATCTATCAAATAGACCCCAGATATGCATCTGTCAGTGTTTTTATTACCTACTTTTATTTCAGAATTCCCCCTTTCAGAACTGTTGAGATCTGACATAATAAATGTAGATATTTCAATCAAGCCTGTGTCAAACAGGCTGGTCCAGCCAGTGCTCTGAGGCAGGTCTGTCTTTCCAAACCTCACAAAGAAGTGCCTCAGCACTGCAGCTGCTGATGTTGTAGTTATGAATTTGCACTTCCTCCCCTCCTGTTGCAGTTGGTACCACAGTTTTGGGGAATTCTGCCAAATGCTGTCATCTTCAGTACAAATTCCCCAAGAACTATATCTGGCTTTTTAAAATGTGTCCCCAAGTAGGCAACTCACTGGTGGTTACATCAAATATTATTTGATGCCAAAAAATTATTCAACATGTGTTTAAAATAATTATTCTGTTAGAGTTCAGATCTATAAAACTTTTCAAATGCAACATACAACTTCTTCTCTGAGGAACTGATAAGAGTTACTGTGGACCTTGTCAAGGAGTTGTACTGCTGTACTTGTAAACACAGCATTGTAAGAGGACAGGCTTTGATTCCTCATCTCTGAAAACAAGTACATTTGGTTTTGCCACACTGTTAGGTACTTATTAAAAAAGATAACTGCAGGTACTAATCAATTCTCTCTTCTTTTCAGAATTATGTAAACTCTTTAAAGATTTCAATGTTTGTGCCACATTTTAAACAGGAAAATTAAAGATTGTAGTTAGGTCCTTTTCATAAATTTAAAACCTTCTACTGTGGGAACTTTTCAGCTTATCATTCTGTAACAGTTAAGTCTTTATGCTATTTCCTTAAACAGAGTGTGAAACAATGTAAACCAAGAGATTTTAAAGAAATGAGCTACCCAGCAAAGAAAGCACTACTGTTCACCTGGATTAAGCTGTTACCCATTTTCTACAAGCGCTGGAAATCATATTACTTGGCAGCTATTCCTATTTTTCTTTGCTATTGTTTGAGTTGTTGGGGGTTTTTGCAGATGACACTGGAGAGTTATTAAGAGGAGATGCTTCTTTTGCCCACCGAACTACTCTGGCCATGTTGTGTTTTAGGGATTTGGGACTCTGAAGAGGCAGAGTGCTGACTCTCAAGGCCTGCCTGTTGAAGAAATAATTGCCTTTTTTTCTTCTTCTTGGAAGTTTACACAGAATCATGGAATTGTTAGTGTTGGAAGGGACCGCTGGAGATCACTCAGTCCAATCCTCCTGCCAAGGCAGAGTCACCTGGAGCGGTGACACAGGAACGTGTCCAGGTGGGTCTGGAATGTCTCCAGGGAGGGAGAATCCCTGACTGTCCTGAAGAGCCTGTCCCAGTGTTCTGCCACCCTCAATGGAAAAAAGTTCTTCCTCGTGTTGAGGTGAAACTAACTGCGGTTTAGTTTATGGCCATTGCTCCTTGCCCTGTCACTGGGCAGCACAGAAAAGCGTCTGGGACCGCCCTGGCACGGCTGCTCCATCGCCGGGAGTGCTCCTCAGTGCCCGGTGACATCCCCACCCATGGCACGGGAGGGACACAGAGCATCCCTAAGGTCCCTGCCCACGCAAACCATTCCCATGATCCTGGGACCCTCCTGGCACCTTTAAGGTATTTATATGTATTGATAAGATCCCGCCTCAGTCTTCTAACAAGGCCCAGCCCTCACAGTCTCTCCTAAGAGAGACACTCCAGACCCCTCATCACCTTTATGGCCTCCGCTGGACCCTCTCTAGTAGCTGATGTAGATTTTCACTCGACCTACAAAACATAAGGAAATATACATATAATACATATTATATTCGCCATTAAATATACATATAGAGATCAGCTGCTCGGCCGCCCAAAGGCCGAGTCCCGCTGCCGCTCCCTCCCTGCCCGGGCCAGCAGCTGCCGGGCGGCCCCGCCGTGAGGGCGGCGCGGGGCGGGGCGGGGCGGGGCGGGGCGGGCGCTCCCCCCGCTCCCGGCGTGCACCGGCGCGGGGCTGCCTGGCCACGTCCCCGGGCCACGTCGCTCGGTGCCCGCTGAGCTTGCGCCATCTTCGCTCCCCGGCTCCGGCTGCGCCGCCGCCTCTGCCGCCGCCGCCATGAACATCTTCCGCCTCACCGGGGACCTGTCCCACCTGGCGGCCATCATCATCCTGCTGCTCAAGATCTGGAAGAGCCGCTCCTGCGCGGGTGCGTGCGGAGGCCGCGGGGCGGGACCGGCCGGGCGGCTGCGGGCCGCGGAGCCCCGCGGGAGCCCCGCCGGGGCCGGGCGGCATCGCCCCGAGCTCGCCGCGGCCGCGGGTGCTGTGATCGCCCCCGAAGGACCGCGCCCCGGGGCCGGGGCGGTGTGGGGGGGTCCCGCCCGTCTCTGGCCCGGGAGGCGGCCCTGGTGAAGCGGGGAAAGGCGGGGAGGGGATTGACCCCGCCGGGGCGGGCGGGCAGAACTCGGCCCGGGCAGGTGGAAAGGGACGGTCGCTCCCCTCCGTGCAGGGGAAGGGGCTCTGCCCTCCCCCTGACCTCCCGCGATTCGGCCCCTCCAGACGCAGCGCTGGCGGAGCGGGCGAGCAGCCGGCAGAGGGGGAAGGAGGAGGCGCATCCCCGCTCCGGGGTGGGGGTGCGCCGGCGGGAGCTGCCATTCCCCGAGAGGTGTTGCGGTTGCCATTATTTGTACTTTAATCCCTGTGCACCGGCGCTCCGGCTGTGTCCGGGAGGGTCGCTCCTTCCTTATGTAACTGCCCGGCGGCAGGCGAATGAATGGAGAGGCCGGTTTGGAGGAGGAGGGGGAGGAATTCGTCCCCCGCGGGGCGGGCAGCCGCCCTGCCTTCATCCCTCTGTCCCTCCATCCCTTCCCTCGCCTGCCCTGGCCGCGCCCGGGCCTGTGCCGCCGCTGTGCTCGGCAGCCCCGGTTCGGTGCTGACTCGCGGTTCGCAACCTCGGAAGTTTCCCCGCTCTCCGCGTCCCTCCGCGGCGGCCTCCCGCTCCCCCTGTGCTTGGCTTTGTGCGGGAGCCGAGCTGTGCGTTCGTGCCGCTGCCAGGGCTGTCGGCAGGCAGCGGTAGGAGCGGCGGAGGGAGATTCCCGGCGGGAGCCGCGGGCCGTGTGACGTGGCAGCGGGAGCGGTGCCGGGCCCGGCCGGGCGAGCCCCGCTCCGAGCGGCCGCGCTCCGCTTCCCGGGGCCGGGCCGGGCGAGCCCCTTCGGCTCTACGCTGTGGTGGTTGGGGGGAATTGCAGGCAGTTCCATAACTGCAGCGTAGCTGATTCCTTGTAGAAAACTGGGATTTGTTGTCATTCAAAATGGGCATTTGCTTGCGGTGCGTGCTGTGTGTTCGGACCAGGGAATACCGGTTCGGTTGTGCACGGGAAGTTTGACTGTGAACTTGACTTTGCCTTCTCTCCACTGAGCTCCTCCTTCTTCAGTGAGGATGGTTGTTCTTGAAATCAGTTTACCATGTCTTGATGTTCAAATACCGGATTAGCACTGTTGAACAGATGTACCTGTAAAGTTTTCAGTTAAAAGCATGAAGAATTAGTTTAAGTTGTACCCTGAAATAACTGAGAATGGGGAAATGAAAGAGATTTACACTACAGGTAGGAGGAAGTACAGGTTCTGTATGTTGTTGTGTCAAATCACTGGCGAATCACTTGGTAGCACAAAAGAAAAGTCAATTAATAGTTTTGGTTTTTTTTAAATAAACTAATAGCTTTGGTTTTTTTAACAGACTTTAAGTACAAACTGTTCTTAACTTTACAAAAGAAGTAACTCTGTGGCCCAGATGCAGTGGTAGTGCAGAACTATTGTTCCTGGGGTCATGAGCACAAGATTCCAGGTGAACTCACCTGGCTCAGGCTCTAGTGCTTCACTTCTCCTGCCTGGACCTGGCAGGAGAGGGCCTTGCCTCCTCCAGCTCCTGAGTAGAGTTTAGTCCTGTGTTTAAAAAATGCACTTGAGATTACATACAGCAGGAGAGTTAATGATCTGAAGAGTGAATATCATTTACTGTCTGAAGAAAGAAAATGAGAAATTCTGTTGCAAAGGTGAAATTCAGATAGGGTTTGAGCCAAGAGATCTGTAAGTGACCTTTGGATGTGAGGTTATTTACACAGTATAGTACAATGTGACTTGGTCCTGTCTTTCTGTTTAAAAAGTGATCTGGTGTTGCTTTCCTTAAGGCAGTTGTGATTAAGGATCTCTAATACTAGGGGTTTATTCCTAAGAAAGCAGCCTGACACCATTCATTGGTACAGCCTTCTCCAAGACAGAAAGTAACCCAGGCCTGTATCACAATGTGATACAGCTCTCCCCTTTCCCAAATTAGCCAGTGTCCCTGGACACACACACACATGCATGGGCTCTTCCAGTAGAAAATGTTTGATTAATTCATTTTCCTGAGGAAAAAAAAGCAGGGATGTGTTTGTCAGGAGTTGTTTCTTTGGTGCTTTCTAGTTCTGCCTGAGTCCTCAGGAGTAAATCCAGATTTGTATTGGTGTCTGAGGCCTAACAATGAGAATTTCTCTAGAATGAAATAAACATGAATACCTCAAAGGAACACAAGCAAAGAATTTTGGTTTTGGGGCTCTATTCTGTTCCTCCTAGTGGTTCATTGTTGTCAGTTGGGATTTCTATTGATGAAACCTTTGTAAATATACATTTGCATATGTTTGTAAAGTCATACATGATAATAACCCCTAATGTTGAGCAGCTACGAAGAGCCTTTTATTAGAGGTCTTTCTGCCATTTCTTTACAGTGTATGGTTATTAGAGCCATTTGTAAATTAAATAAACTTACACCTCGTGCTTATTGGTGATTAAGAAAACAGGGGCAAACCAGCTGCTACTGCACTGTGCACTTTTGAAGCAGTAGAGGGTTTGAAAATAAATAAGGGCTTCTAACTGCTGACTGGCTTGCAGGCTGTGATCCATGAAGAGCTGGCAGAGCACATGGTGCCTGCTCCTCTCCTGGTTGCATCTGAGCCCTTTGTTCCAGGAGAGCTCAGAGGCTTGAAAAGCAGCTGGAAATGAGGGACACAGCCTGTGCACCTCTGCTGCTTTTGGAGATTCTATAGTCCCCATTTTCCATCCTAAGAAGTGACTCCTCTAATTGAAGAAGATAGGTAAGGCTAGGCTCATCTGCACTTTGAAGCAGTCTGTGTTTCCTGTGTTTGAGAAACTTTTTTTTTTCTGAGTTAGTCACTTGGTTAAAAAGACAGCAAGGGGAAAGCAAATCCAAATCATGACTTAAGAATTTCAGAGCTGGCAGGGAAACAGTTTTTTTTGCATGTCTGGTTATTTGAGTTTCCAAATTTAGAATTTGGAAAAATGTTTGGCAGTCAAAATAACAGTTCAAAAATCATTAGTAAGAGCTGTGGAGAATGTAGTAGGTAACTTCATTATTGACATCCTGTCATAAATAGGAAATTCATGAGACTTGAAGAATCCTGTGCTTTCAAACATTGTGCTGTTCAGACTGTATTTTCTTACCCATTTCAAGTCAAATTACATTGTTTGCAGTGCAAATTACTCCCTGAAAATTGATTTGCACTTCTCTGTGCCATTTATCAAATGTTAAAGGTGACCTGCAGTTCCAGTGCTGTCAAATTACATGCTGTATACTCTAAAAAAGTAGTGTAGGTAGTAAATGTGTAGCACTTTTGCTAGGTGATATAGCTGTAACTCAATTCTATGTGTCTTGTGGACCAGACAATATGCTAAATGAAGGCTTTGACAGTACTTTGCCATAGGCTGCTGCTAATTTGTCTGTATTTTCTCAAAAACTGCTGTTTAGGTAGCTTTCCATTTTTTCTCTCTCTTTGAAGGAAAGTATTCTCGTTCTCAGTTGGAAAATTTGTCTTTAAAATTAGTTTGGGTTTTTAAAATTGGAAGCACTGGAGTCTTAATGCTGGTACTTGTTAGCAGAGCCAAAGAAGTGGTTCTGTGGCTGATGTGGACTTGGTACAGAATTAAACTACTTTACTTTAAAAAGTATGTGAAGTTTCCATGGGAAAGTATGAATCAACTTTTCTTAGAAGTTTTGTTTGTAGCTTTTATGGCTGTGGTGTGCAGTTCATAGTTGGCAAGTGCTGCACACACTCCCCAGTTCAATGCCTCTGCTCCTGCCTGTTACCTGACTCACCACAGCAAAATGAAGTTGATAAGAAAATACTGCAATTTCAGCTCTGCCCTCCTGCCTGCCTGTGAAAATCACCTGAATTAAAGTTTCATGCTGTGGCTTGCAGCCAAGCTGGAGCACAGAGGTTGAAGGAGTTTTTCCACGTGTGAGGATGAAACAAAACTGAGAGGTTTGGCTCTTCCAAATTAAAGTCCAGAGCTTTGGAAGAAGAAATAAAAACATTTTTATTTAGTTCAAGAATAAATTAATGTTTGTGGGAGTAAAAGGTGAGAATAACATCACTGTAGCCTCAGTGTATTGCAGTTGCCAGCAGTGAGCCAGGGTCAGTGCTGTGATGTATTGATACATTTCCTAAAGTTTTGAAATGCATCAAAGTTGTACAGCTGTGTGTTTACCTGTTCTCTCACCCTATTTTTGCTCATGGTTTAGAAGTTTTTCCCAGTTTGCTTGTCCCTTCATGGGCCTTCGGTTTACAATTTAAACCCTGCCTAGTCTAGGCTACTTAACTTGAAAATTAGTTTCATTTTGGGTCAAGAGTGGTTTTCAGGATTTCACAACTATTCTAAAGATTCAAAAATCAATGAGAGTATTGAAAGCCTTAATAAAAATTACAACTTTGGGGTTGAGGAGGTGAGACTGGCAGTGGCTTAGAAGAATTTGTCAAGTATATTATATGTATTTATGACAGTATATCCAGGTCCATATTTATAGCTCTTATCAATAATTAATATCTCTCATATGCTTTTCTCTTTTTTTTTTTTTTGCTGTTCCCAGTTATTTGCCAAAAGAAAATAGTATGCTAAATAAATTAGTTTAATTATATTCTGTAGGGTGATGCTGTTCTGTAATCTGTCCAGGTGGATTTCTTTGTCCTGTGGATTCTGACCTTAGGGCAGCTTTGCTTGCTGGAGGGTTTTATTGGCCAGCAGAGCCTAGAGTCCTGCTTCAGCTGTCTGTGCAATGTGGTTATAATTCAAAAATGTCAAATGTATTTTTTTCCTAAATTTTGGGAGGTGGTTGGTTTGTGGGTTTTTGGTGTTTTGGGTTGTTTGTTTTTTTTGTTTTTTTTTTTTTGTGGAGGGGTGGGAGGTTTGCTGTTGTTGTTAGGTTTTTTTATTTTGGTTTTTTTTTCCAGGAAGGGGGGGTGTTTTGTTTGTAATACTTGCAGCTTGTATTTTACAGCTTTACAGCCTGCAGGTTTTGAGGTGGTTTATGTTCCCTGTACTGCTCTTGGGTTGTTCTGTAGGTGGCACATCAGACTCATCCTGCAGACATTGCAAACACCACCCTTTCTAATTGTTACTCTTTCAGCCATTCTTGTACTTTATAGGTTAAATTCCTTCATCTGGAGCAGTTTATTCCATGTTCCTTAAGCTGGAGTGAAAAAGGACTTCAATAGCCATAGCAGATTGCCTTCTCCTAATTGCTTTATGGCACTGTTAATAAAAGCTTTTCTAGAAATATCTCTCTATAAAGGGACAGAGATTTTCAGCCTTGCATCACAACCCTCTCCTACAGAGTATTTTCCCTCTTGTTTTTTGAACGAGACTTTCATGCTTAGCTGAACAGATTCAATTATTTTCACCCTGGATGACTGAAAACAAGAATAATTGGAATAACTAGATAGAGGCACAGAGTGGGTTGTTTTGTCCCCCTGCTGTGACACACCACCACATCAGTATTATGGAGCACTGCTTCACCTCAGTCTTGGGAAGCTTTTAGTGATTGACTGTGCAAAGCTTTTATGTTTCTAACTGTGCTCCAGTGCTTGAAGTTAAGTGCAAACAAACGTTTTGACATTGGGGCTTTGACCTAAAATTGAAAGTTGCTTTGAAGATGCAGTGTAGATGTCTGACATTTTATCTCACTTCTCTCTCTTTTTAAAATTTTGTTTTAATACATAATAACACATGGGTTTGATTGTTTGATGTTTTTCTCACCATGTGGCAAATTGAGTCTGTGTATTGAATTGCCTTATGTTTTAAAATCTATGAATTCCTCTAAAATCCCATTATTGGTGCCAGCATAAATTCTGCTTGTCACTGAGTCTGTCTATTGCCCTTCTACCTTTGCAGCTATTCAGCACCTAAAGATTATCCTGAGAACTGAAAGCTAGTGCAGCTTTGCCCAGTGCTAATACAGAACAGATAGCTTGCAGGTATATTTTTGGAGATGGCACTACCTGCTGTGAGTAACTTCTACACCTTATGTAGTGCCAGCACCTCTTCCAATACAGGGTAACTTATGTTCACACTACTGAGCTATATGAACTTAGAATTCTGTTTGTACAGCTTGAGAAGTTGGATTTTGTCCTAATTTTATGATCAACTTGTTTAAAAATAAAGGATATATCCTTTCTCATCCCAGACATCAAGTGTATCAAAGCACCTCATCACTTTCTGAATAATTAATTATTTCCTTTATCACTTTAGGTATTTCTGGGAAAAGCCAGCTTCTGTTTGCACTGGTCTTCACTACCCGTTACCTGGACCTCTTCACTTCATTCATTTCATTGTATAACACATCTATGAAGGTAGAGTATACTGAAGAGTTAGAAAAGCTGGTGATGTTGCATGCAGAGTGCATAATTTCATTAATAAAAGTCACTTTGAATGGCCCACAGTTGTTACAGAGCAAGTTCTAGATGGGCTTTAGATAAAGAATGTGGAAGATGGACTCAAAATCCTGCTTTTTTTTCTCTGTACTCTACATGCAGTTTTATAAAACTGTTTATATCAGGACTGTGACATTTAGAACAAATGGCATTTTGGTTAGTGAAATTTAAAACTTTGTGAAAAATGGCTCAAATAAATGGTGTTTCTCAATTGAGACATTAAAGCTGAAGTAAGTCTCCTTTGATTCACCACAAGCTAAATCAGTATTCAAGATGCACTGCCAGAATTGCAGCTACTGTCTGGTCAGAGGCTGATCTAAAGCTGACAAAAGTAAACTCTAAGGAATGGAACTTCTGTGAGTTATATCCCTGTCATTTGGCCACTGAATGTCAGTGAGCCTGAACTTGAGTTTGTTACTTATTCATTCCTGCAATTTCTGGTGTTGAGTACAAGAAAATAAAGCAGTAGTCTGGGAGAGGGCAGTATGTGTGTACTTTTTTAATCCAGTTATTTTATTCTTGGATTTTCTTGATGTTTTTCAGGTTTAATTTAGAGAGTAGCATAACTTTACCAAAGGGAAAAGACCAAATAATCAATAAGGCAGAATGTACTGAAGAATTTGCAAAATAATACTGTAAAATAAAATTTTGTATCTTAAACTTGCACTTGCTTTCCAGCTAGTAAAACGTGTGTGCTTAAATTTTAATACTAACAGTATAGATGAAGAGTGGATTAAATAAAATAATATTGAAGCAGAAGCTTTTTCCATATGTAATTTCTGATTGGAAGGTACCATTAGGTGCAGTAAAGGAGCAGGTAGGGGTTTTTTGCCATTTATTTATTTATGGTTTTGATTCAGAGCCATGACCACATCTGTGTTCTGCAGCCTTCCTAATCAGAAAAGGAATGAATGTGGAAATAATTTCAAAATGATAGCCTCTATTTCAATTTCAAAGGTTACTGAGACTGTTGGATGCAATTGTCTTTTCAGCCCATTGTTACAGTGTCAAGATGAAGCTGCTTGAGTGTCCCAACACAATTTTGTGTTATATTTATATATGTGTAGGAGTATATAATGTTACACAGTTGTTGAGAGCTTGAGAGAACTTCAGCTGAGAAGTTGATTCTTGAGACAAAGAAATCTGTAATGTAAGAAATTTGGATTCATTCACACTTCCTTAGTGTCTGCTATGACCATACCTGCTGTGATTAGTTTACACTCATAGTAAAGGTTCCCTGTATCCTGTGCTGTGGTTCTTTATCTCCACTCAGCTGGGGTGATTGTGTAGCAGAACCATTGGATTCTGAGCTCCTTAATACAGTATTTGTAGGATTTTGTGTCTGTGAGCAGGGCATTCAGTGATTAATAGCATCTGCAAACAGTGGGATTTTTAATCTGTTACTTCTCTGTTCCAAAGAACCCTTTTTAATGTGATAAATGATTTGGAACATTTAATCTTTGTGCTGAAACTGGCTGAAGCTAAAATATTTGTCTAGTCTGCTGTACTGTATTGACTCCAGGACAATGAGCTCTGTCCTGATGATGGCAGATTGACCTTCAGAAAGGCTTAGATTCTCTCTAGTTCTGTTTTCTCACCTGTAAAATGAAGTTTTTTGCTTATTCCACAGGGAATAGCTATAAAGTCTACTGTGCCATAACCATTCAAAATGGTTAGACATCAGCTCAAATTGAATTCTGGTTCATTGCTTCTCTCAGTCTCTTAGTCTTGCAGGTTTTGTTTTGGTTGGTGAAGAACATTGTCCAGTTGCTACTCCTCAGATTTTAGAAATGTTTCAAGGTCCAAAGCAGATCAGTTTGTGATATGTTAAATGGTTGTCTGAGTGAGGCTTATTGAATATTTTTTTTTTTAATTTCCCCATGAACCACACCAGGCTGGGTTTTTTGGATGTAGAAAGGCCCCTTCCATTATTACTGTGTGTATGCACCTGCACATTTTTAACCCAAATGCTTGGGGCCAGTGCTTCCCCTGCAGTTGCAGAACATTCCTTCTTCAGTCACTTCCTTAGTTCTGGAAAGGATCTTCCCCTTTGGGCAGTCACTTCAGCCATGAGCATGTGATGCCTTTAAAACAACAAAACCAGTAGAGCCCAGAATCACTCCTTTGGAATTACTGCTCTGCTGGCAAAAGCCCAACAGCACCAACAGCCTGCAAAACCATGCAAAGAATCAAAAAGGCCACACTTACTCCTCTTAGTGCTTCTCCAGGGAGTGTGATTGAATCCTGGAAGCTCTGTGGATTGTTCTGGGGTTGTTTTTTCCTTGCCCAGCTCATCTACATTGCGTGCTCGTACGCCACCGTCTACCTGATCTACATGAAGTTCAAGGCCACCTACGATGGCAACCACGACACCTTCCGAGTGGAGTTCCTGATAGTTCCTGTTGGTGGGCTCTCTTTTCTTGTCAATCATGACTTCTCTCCACTGGAGGTGAGTTGATTGGGGGCAGGAGATATTGTTTGTTTTTTTCTCTAAAATACTTTGCGTTTTTAGCCTGACCAGTGAATGGTTGAAGGGTGTCTTTTGTTCAGTAGGTTCAGGCTAATCCTCTCCTTGATGAATCTGTGTGATGCAGATGTTTGTGCAAATTTAAGGTACCTTAGGAGACCAGCACTGTTATCAGCATTGATTATTTTATTCAGCAGAAGACTCTCTTTTTCCAAATACACTCTGGCTGTATTAATTCAGAATTCCTTTTGTTCTGTTTGTTAAAGAAATCCCTAGGAATTCAGTTTGGGAATAGTTGGTGCCACCTGCTGAAAACAAAAGGAATTATACTACTGCTTAAATTTTATAGGATTGCAAATCATCTAGACAATTAAAAGGAATTGCATTATATTTAAAATGCAACAATGTGTTTAATTGCAGATAAAATATGTTAAAAATGTAATTATAGAGAGTTCAAACTAGTAATTTTTCCTGCAAAATAGAGAGTAACTTTACATGGTTGTTTTTTGTCAACTGAGCTGCATTTTTATGTTTGGATTGATATTATAGAATACAGTAATTTGAATTGCAACACTTTGAGACAGATTTTAATATTTTTTTTCCGTGTTAACTCACTCTTTAAGCAAATAGATAGAAAATTAGGAGGGGGAAACAGACTTCATCTTCCCTGCAGCTTTCTCAGCATGGACTCTGTGAGCTGCATTTCATTTTAATGTGAACTGGCTGCACACAAGTTCCCTCAAGTAAACCTGTGTGTGCCAGCTCAGCAGAGATCTGGTTTGGAGAGTCTGCTGTCTGCCAGGAGAGTTCCCTCCTCCCATCTGCTGCTTGGTTGTGAAGCTTTCACTTATTTTTTCCTGTACCAGGGAAAGTTTGCCAAAATACTGTACCTATATGAATAGGTATTCATCCATAACATTGTTAGAGAGTCAAAAGTCAAGCCAAGTCAAATGTTTTCTGTCCTGCTGTTATCAGTAAGACAGTTGAATATACCTGTGGCTTTTTCCTTTCAGATACTGTGGACCTTCTCCATCTATCTTGAATCAGTTGCTATTCTCCCTCAACTTTTTATGATCAGCAAAACTGGGGAAGCAGAGACCATCACTACTCACTATCTTTTCTTCTTGGGTCTGTACCGTGCCTTGTACTTGGTCAACTGGATTTGGCGTTACTACTTTGAGGGATTTTTTGACCTCATAGCTGTTGTTGCTGGTGTGGTCCAGACCGTTCTGTACTGTGACTTCTTCTATTTGTATGTTACAAAAGGTAAGTAATGCAGAAACTGCCAGCTTCAGGTTGTGGAATGTAGCAGTAAACAGGTTCAGAAGGATCTGCTGCATCAGCATTACGAGCTCGTTAATTCTGTGTGCAGATTAGGTCTGAAATATCCTTAATTTATCAATATACTTGCTGCTAGCATGGGGCTTTTCTGAGGGTTTGGGGATATGTGTAGAATGCAAATTTATAAATGGTGTGATGAACTTGTGGAAATAAGCATGATCCTTCTGTTTCCCCTGACCATGTACACTATTCCATGCAGATCCCATGCCTATAGACAGTGATTTAAATACCATAATAGTTGGAAGTGTTTTGGATGTTTCTGTTTATGCTGAGTGTAGAAGCAGGCATTTCTGCTGGTTGCATTAATTCTGCTCTTACTCACATTTCAGCTTCCATCATGTAACCACAAAGCTGCATGGGGCTGTATTATTTTAGTCATGATTTTTAAGAGGCTGTGATGAGGGGCTGGTATGTCCTATGAGGATGAAAAGTGGAAACTCCAGGGTGCCACAAGAGGGCAAGGTTAGAATTGGTAATTCTAGTTTTACCAATATGTATTGAAGAGAGAAAGGCAGCCTGGGAGGATTGTCAGCAGTGGACCCATTTGGTGTGAAAAGTTTTGTTCCCTTTGACATTTTAACAGTGTGTTGCTTTTCCTGCATCACAACTTTGCTGACTTTTCTTTCCTATTTTTCCTTGCAGTTCTCAAGGGAAAGAAGCTCAGTTTGCCAGCGTAAGTGCCAAAACATCACCAGCATCTGTCCTTTGGGATGCTTGGACAGAACAATCCTTATCACAAGCAAAGGTGAAGATGCTTGAGACAGAAAGTCAGAAACACAGCTCTTTATAGTGCAGGTAGTCATCAGCGGCTCTGTAAGAACGGAGGAAAAACAACCAGCAGATTTCTGTTTGATGCATCTTGCCTTTATCTTTTTTATTACTATGTATAAAGATTTTTTACATAAAGAAACTTATACTGTATTAATAAATTCAGTGTATGGTTTCAATTGGAATAGTTCCAAAAGTGAGATTTTTTGTGAGATTGTTTATGACCAGGAACAAGTGCAAACGTTTTTTTTAATTTTCAAGATTTTCTTTGAAATGACTGATTTTTTTTTCTTTTTTTTTGTTTTTCAGTGCACAAATATGTGCATCCTTGATGGATGGTAGTTATCTGTTCTTTCCCTTTGATTCAGTTTTCATTCCACTATATTTATTTTTTTTTTCCAAAAAGGCGAATATATGTCAACTCTAAATCTGAAACCACCAATGTTTGATGTGATGTGCTGGTGCCCAGTCTTTGTGCCATCTGCTGACATGGAGTTCCTTATTCAAAATATATGTTGGTGCTAGAAGGGGAACAGCCACATCTTGTAGTTGTTCCCCTTCTAAAACAGACTGATGGCAAGAGGGCAGCAAGGAAATCACTTGAGGCCACAAGGATTCCCTGTTCTGCCATGATGTCTGGGAAGATCTTCCCAATAATGAAAGCACTTGGCAGCCCAGGTCATGAGGGGTAAGAGATGCAATTGTGTTAATTAGTGGCAAATGTTTGTGACTGTGCTGTTTGTTCAGGAAGAGAAGGTTCAATATCTTGAATGTCCAGCCCTGCTCCACCATTCCAGCTGTAGGAATGGGAGACTTGTTGATTACAGAAATCTGTGGGTGATCATTTTAAACAATATCTACATTTTCTTATTAATGAATGCTTTATAAGCAACTTCCATGTTCAGCTTCAAGTGGTTTTCGATGTCACTTTTGGACAATTAATATTTTTTTTATAAACTTTTCAGAATCAGCAGCACCAGTTACCATTCTTCATCCTTTAAATGATTCCCTTTTTTTACTGAGCTGTTGCATGATTTATCCTGTGTTACCATCCTCAATAAACACTTTATGAAATGGTGAAAACATTTTGAGTTTTTTTTCTTTTTTTCCTTCTTGAATGTGAAAGTTGTGTGTTTGCCTGGGGCTGGATGAAAAGTTGCGGTGAGGATGAGTTGCTTAACGTCATTGCTGTATTGAAATAAAAAGTTTTTAAGGCTCTGAGGGAAGCAATGATGGCTGAGCTCTGCTTGTGCTGCAGAGGGTTCGGTGCTTGCGTGTGTTTTGTTTTATCTTGGGTTTAATTTGCCGTCGTTATCTCGGTTAGTGCAGGACAGCGGAGGGAGCGCAGGGCCGTGCCCGCGCCTCGCTCTGTGACGTCATTCAGCAGCCGCGTTGGAGTCTTGTTCCGGGGCGGCGTGACGTCATGGGGAACTGACATCACGGTTTGGTGCCGCCCCGCCCACTGGGCCGCATTGCGCACGCGCTCTGAGCGCCACCGCCCTTTTCCGCCGCGCCGCGCTCTCCCGCCAGGCGCATGCGCGGCCGGGCGGGGCGGGGCGATGTGCGCGGGGCGGGGCCGGGCCGCGTGACGTCACGGCGCCGTGAGGCCGTGCCCGCCCCGGCGGGCGGTGAGGCCTGAGGGCGGCGGGGGGCGTGAGGGGCCCCGCGGGACCCGCAGCATGCCGGGGCTCGTGCTGTTCGGCCGCCGCTGGGCCATCGGCAGCGACGACTTCGTACTGCCGGGAGCCTTCGAGCTGTTCGTCAGGCTGGTGTGGTAAGGCGCGCCCGGGGCCGCTGCCCGGCGGGGTGAGCGCTGCCGCTGCGCTCGGGCCGCCGCCACCCGCCGGGCT
The DNA here is from genome assembly GCF_903797595.1 of Erithacus rubecula. Classification (NCBI taxonomy): domain Eukaryota; kingdom Metazoa; phylum Chordata; class Aves; order Passeriformes; family Muscicapidae; genus Erithacus; species Erithacus rubecula. The sequence continues at coordinate 2,088,046 of NC_136669.1, forward strand.
CCAGCTGCGAGTAGCGCTCCTGCGGTTTCGTAATTAATGCGGTGACTGCTTTGTGTCCTCCGGCCGCGGCGCTTTGGGAGCTGAGGGAGGGAGCCGGGCTCGGTCTGCGCTCGGCTGAAGTGTAATTCCTGCTGTAGTGGTTTATCCTGGCACTTTCCTTATGTAACAGGTCCCTCGCTGTTAATCTTGGTGCAGTGCTTTCATTAACACGGCTGCTGCCGCTCAGGTGATCGCCTCGCAGAAGGCACTTTTCCCTTCCTGCTGTAACTGTTGTTATCTCCCTTCCCGGCAGGTGGATTGGGATTTTTGTCCTTTACACGGTTCACAAGGGGCAGTTTAATTGTCCCGGGGGAGGATTGCTGCACAGCTACCTGCTCGGCCTCATCATTCTTCTGGCTTCCATAATATGTGCATTATCTGCTCTTGTGTATGTTAGTATGCAAGGTAAACAGTTAATAATTATGTTTTGTGTTTATCTAGTAGGATTGTAACAGATGTGTGTTTTTAATCCGGAGCTGACATTAAAAGCTACCAAAAAATTTGAAGTGTTTTCGTGGTAGTCAGACTTGAAAAACTCCATCAGCATTAACATATTTGCTTTAGTAGTATTACCTTTGTTAGCCTGGAACCTCACATAATAAATAGATAGAGCAGCTCAGTGCAGCTAATGGTTCATTACCATGAGAGCATCCTGAAAACTCTGCATGATCTCTGATGTAACACTGCTCCACCTCTCTGGCAGGAATTTAGGGAAGTGTATTCAGAATTATTTGAAGTATCCTGTTAGTTCTGCCTTGCATGGGCAGGTTTATTCATGTCTTGTGAAAGTCCCTTACCTGCAGTGGGCTGCTTGGGGAAAAACACACAGAAAAGTGAATTGTATAAATGTCATCATGAAACTGAAAATGAGTACTGTTAAATAGAGCAGAACAGCTTGAAATGTATGGCTGAACAGAAGTAAGGACCCAAATGCAACTTCTAATTATTTTTAGAAATGGTTCATTTTGGGTTAAAATTGCTAGGAAAGCTTTTTTCTGGTGAGGCGCCTGATCATCGAAGCAATGTTAAGAAGATTAATTTGAAATATGTGTGTGGTCTCTGGAGTAACAGATGAGACTCCACAGTTTCTAATATCTTGGTTCTCATGACTCACTGAAAATAAGTGTTTATGCTTCTGTAAATAAGTATTTATACTTATTTATTTAAGAGTGTGTGAAGAGAAGCTATGACAGAACAGAGGTGTGGATGATAATCCTGGCCTTTATCTGACTGCTGGTTTTGTTAGAGTTTGCAGAGTAAGATCAGCCAGACTGTGATGTTTATATCAAAGTTTCACTGAATAGTCTGGGTTGGTAGAGACCCACAGCCCTCATCAGTCCAGCTCTTAAGTGAATGGGCCATAGAGGGGTCAAAGGCATGTCCTTGGTGCTGTCAGCACCAGGCTCTAACCAAAGCTGCAGAGGTGAGGGATGTAACTGGAAATAGCAGTGATAAAAGAACCTTGTTCAGTATGAAAGTACAGCTGCGAGGCCATTGTAACTAATTGTAACTAAGAAATGGAAGAATTCTGAGGCTGGATCTCCAGGAAAACAAAGGCTGAGGTGTGTTGGACTGTGGTTGGGACGTGTGGGTCTGGGTGTGCTTGCAGCAGCCCTTGTGCTGCCCTGAGGATTGGTGATGCCAACAGGGAGCCTGGCTGGAGCCTCACACCCTGGCTGCTGCTGAGAAAGGAAAAGTTCTTTAGAGGACACACAATTCCATCTAATTGTGTCTGTGTGAGCAAGCAGGCTGCTGCAGGACAGGCTGCAACCTGGGAGTGGGAAAAAGAAAACTCTCAATCCAGGGCGTTTGAAACAGTTTTATCACTGGGTGTGAACTGTAACTTTGTAATTGGAAAACAGTTCCCAAAGTTTGTTTTTTTTCTGCAGCCTTTACAAATTACTTGTCTACACCTGAGCACGCACACCCCACTGCCTCATTACCCTGGGATGAGCAGCCTGGTTTAAGGAGATGAGCTGGCCAAAAGTTACTCCCTTTTTTATTGCCTTAGAGTGCTAAAATGAAGAGCTTATTAGTAAGGTAACAAAACAGAAAATAGCCTGAGAAGTATTTGTCCTGGTAATCGTCCTAGTTTTGTTCTCCTGTTATTATTAACTCTATTAAAAAAACTTTGTAGCCCAGCAAAATAGCATCTGAAAATGAAATATTAACCAGCTAAAAGCTAAAAAGAATAACAAAAGCAGGCCCCAAGAGTCACAAGGAGCTGTAGGTGAGCCAGTGCTCCTGGATGCAGCTTTGGCTTACATGGGGCACAGCACTGCTGCCTCAAGTTCAGAGCAGAACTGTCTCTGGCTGGAGTTGTTTTGGGTTTTAGCAGAGTATATTCTAAGAATCACAGCTAGAAATCCATTGTTGTTTTTTTCTTTTCCTTAGCTTCAATTATAGCTTTCCATTAGTATGGGAGAACTTTATAGTTTCACTTATGTTTCTTACTTTCTCTAAAATGCAGAAAGTTCCTCTTTCCAGATAGGATTTTATGTAGTCAAGGTGCATTCGTGAACAGTTCTTATTTTAAATTCTCTCTCTGATTTCAGGAACAATTTCTAATCCAGGCCCAAGAAAATCACTTCCCAAAATACTTTATACTCGCCTGCTTCTCTATTTCCCTGAATTCATCTGGGCTGTTGTAGGAGCTGTGTGGGTGTCAGACAACAGTGTGCAGTGTGAGAAGACTGTGATCAATGGTGTCATTGGGACAGTTATTGCAAGGTAAAGGTGCCTCCCCACTAATCTGAGCTTGACAGTGTATGGGAAAAGGAAAGAGAGCTGGTATCCTTCCCTAAAAAAGCTGCTTGCCTTGGGAGAGAGAACATGTCCTGCAGTGAAGGAAAGGAAGTGAATGTCAGAAAGGGTAAGAGGGGCAATGGGAGTGTAGAAAACTGGATAAATATGAAGAGTGTAGTAACCTGATCACTTAGCTGGTGGTGAGAATGGAACTGACACTCTGTGCTGCTGCTTCCAAAGCACTGGGCTGTGATTGCAGGTTTGATGCCCTGTGTGAACTGAGCCAAAGCCTTGTTGTGGTGCCCAGAGTATTGCAAGCACAGCCCAAAGAGCTGCAGCCTCAGGACAGCAGCAGCAGGCTCCATACAGGATTCCATACCCAGCTTGGGTTTCAGTCTGCCAACATCTGTAACTGGGATTTCTTGCACACTTGTCAGAGGTGTCTGCTTTCACTGTCTGTTACCCCTCCCTCCTGTCTGGCAGCTGGATTATCATTGTCTTTACCATCATTGGAGTTGTCATTGTCTTTGACCCCCTCGGGGGGAAGAAAACTTTCTACCTGGACGGTGTGAGTCGCAACCTGGAGAGCAGCCAGTCGGGGCAGCTGCTGTACAAGGTGAAGAGCTCTGCCACCAGGGTGTGGGAGAAGAGGATCAGGCTGCTGTGCTGCTGCATCGTGCAGGATGATGAGCACAGGGTGGCCTTCACCAGCATCGCCGAGCTCTTCCGCACCTACTTCTCAGTAAGGGGGGAGCCCTGCTCCTGTTTGCCACCTGCAGCTGGGGGATGCTTTCACATCTTCCATGTCTTTGTACAGGACACTGATCTGGTGCCAAGTGACATAGCAGCTGGTTTGATCCTGCTCCATCAAGAGCAAGATAAAATGGAAAATTGTCCCAAAGAGCCTGAAGAAGTCCTGTGTCATTCTCCATCTTCTCTCGTGGTAAGACAGGGTTGGTGCAGCCACTGGTGTCATTCTAGGAAATGGTGCCAGATCAAATTGCAATGCACTTCTTTCTGGGGAGGGTTTTTTTGTTTTGTTTATTCTTCTAATAAAATTAAACACTGCAGTAAAAATTCACAGCAATATACGTTATTAATAAATGCAATGAAAACAAGTTTGGAGTGAAAACCATTTTTCTGCTTTTGCATGAGTAGAATTTTGAATGGGGAATTAAGTGCAAAAAAAGGAATCGTTTAGGACATTTGTTCATTATTGAACAGTTGGGAGAGAAAAGGCACAGAGGGAGAATGAATATTTGGTGCTGTTTACATAGAACTGAGATGGTAATCTTCTAGTATATATATAGGGCTGTTTGTCTGCTGCAAATACCCAGACAAGGTAAGAAGCAAAAATAGCACCTTTTAAATGCTTGCAGGTGGTGAGTTAGTTTGCTAACTGATTTTTGCTGGTCTTAGTGGAAAAGTGCCTTTGTAAATTTTTTCCCCTCCTTTTAGCCTGTGTTTCATAGATGTGTGTAGTTGTACCTCAACTAGTGCATCTCTGTCAGCTTCCTTTTGAATCCAGCCAGTGTGATGGGATTGTGCTTTAAAAGTCTGTACCAGAGAGATCTGCTGCAGACTCTTTAGCCTTCCCTTGGACATCCTTAGGTAACACATTTGAGTGAATGTTTTCAGCATTGAGCTTATCAATGTATCAGCATTGGAAGAAACTGATTCAGTGAGAGCTTTTCAAGATCATTGAGTTAAAAAAAATCACAGACATAAATAAAATAAACACAGACATTTTCCTGAAATACAAAGTGGCTATTTTTAGTTCCTCTTAGACCTTGAGGTTTTCCTTTTGGGTAATGTGTATTTCATCATGCCTTGATATTCACTAGCCTGTGTTCAGTTTTATTCTGAGGCTGCCTAACACACCTTCCTCCCTTTCTCTGCTTCCTTCTCTTTCCTTTGTGCTTCCAGACAGATGATTTGGATGTTGAGCTGGAGAATGCTGCTCACTACATGCTGTTTGCTGCAGCTGCCTATGGCTGGCCCTACTACCTGTACACCAACCCATATACTGCACTCTGTAAGCTCAATGGTGACTGGTAGGTTTGACCCAAGAGCTTAAAAACCAATAGCTGCCTTCTATTTAATTAGTCTTAGCAGAAATAAAATAGTTACAATAGCAGTATTTTTGTTGCATGAAATTATATCACTCATGGCAGTCCATGAGCTTGACTGTTAGAATTATCTTTCAGAATTTCAGAGAAACAAAATTCCAATGTCTTTCCATCCTCACACAGATTGGCTTTTTTTCCATGGGAAAAGTTTGTGATTGAGATTAAAAAAATCATTTAGTAAAATGACACAGAAAGAATCAAATTAATTAAAACATGTTTTAAAACGAGGCTTTTTAGAGGTGCCTTTTGGGCACAAATTTACATATAGAAATAAAAGTTTATCAGTAGTTTTCTCTGTCCTAAGGAATTAGCAGAAGTTCCCTGTCCCTACAGCCTCCTTTTTGTTCCTTTTGGCCCCTTTACTCAAAAATGTTTATGGTCACTTTGCAATTTTGCATATTGCTAGGTAGGATTACTGTATGTGATCACTGATACTTGTGACTGAAAAAAATGATTTCTGTAATTATTTAATATTAAATATTCTCATAGTCTACTGAAATATAAATTCCTTGGAGAAAAAATTGTCACATAATACTGTGGGTAAAACATGAGGATAAGATTGCTGTGCAGATTGAATTTCCTGTTTCCTTGTTTGTATTTTATCTCAGTGGCTTGTAATCTTAAGAATTCTTATCTTGCTGCACTGTTTGCTCTGCCAATGATCCTGTAACAAGGCAGAGGTGACATCTTGGATCAGAATTTTTACTGGTGCTATTGCAAAATGAAAGCACTTTTGATTCCTGGCAGAAGGCCCTCTGCAAATTGAACTGAGTTTGATTCCTTGAAAGGAAACAAAAAAATTGGAACGTGAAAGTTTTTTCTCTTCTGTGTTTGTTAGTTGCAGAAATAGACCAACAGATTCTGATATAACGGGCAGTGACCGTCACAACTTTCACTTTGGATCCATCCTAAAAATAACAGGACTGCAGTACAGAGACTTCATCCATGTCAGTTTTCATAACAAGGTAAACAATCTGGACAGGCATTCAGCAAGCTGTGGTGATTCATTCAGGGAAAACAAGGGGTGAAGGGTCTAGTTTGCCCTCAGCATTTACTAAGTGTAAGAATGCAAAGCCAAATGAAAACATTCAGTGTGGATTTCTTTTCTAATTTAACAGAACAGCCACAAAACCACTGAGGTAAATCTGTCTCAGTATTGAAAAAAGGCACTTAGACTAACTAAATAAGAGACAATTCAGCTTCTTTCCTTAGTACAGTATGGAGCTCTATAAGAGCTTCCAGAAGGTGAGAACAAGTGCTTGCCCTTACAAAACTTTGGTGCCTTTACTAATTACATTTTTCTCCTCCAGATCTATGAGATTCCATTTTTTGTTGCCTTGGATCACAAAAAAGAAGCCATTGTGGTCGCAGTGAGAGGAACCTTGTCTTTTGAGGTATCATCCATCTGATATCAATAATTAGTTTTATAGAAATGAGTGAACTCCCAGTACCTAGTTACACAGCTGTGGGTGCTGTGTGTTTGCTGGGGTTGGTGCTGTGTGGTGGGATGTGGTGATGTCCCTGTGACAGGGCTGAGCAGCAGAGCATGAGCCATGAGCCCCACAGCCCTGCAGGGAGCTCTGACCAAGGCTTTGTTCACAGGACATTCTCACTGATCTGTCAGCAGACTGTGAAGACCTGACCCTGGAGGAGGTTCTGGAGAATGGGTTTGTGCATAAGGTGTGTGCAGCCTGTGGCTCTTTGTAGATCAGCTCAGCAGCAGCAAGCTATAAACACCTGGATCCTTAGTTAAACAAGAATATTCTCCTTGTCAGAAGGATTGCACAAATTATTTTGGTGTTTGGTGCATCAAATACTGCAAGGTAGAATGTTTGATCCTCTTGTCAGACTTCGTGTCCTCATGAAATATCCCAAAACCTTTGTAACTCATATGTACATTACACACAGACCCCTGTCAGGAGCATGTCAAAGAGAAGACCAGCTTTGCAAAAAGAAGTTGTGCTGTGATGGTGTTGTATTTAACCTACACATGTATCACACCTGAGATGAGATACCCTTCTAACCTGAGCTGCTCTCTTGTAGGGAATCACTCAGGCTGCAAATTACATCTATCGAAAGCTAATAAACGATGGAATTTTAAACCAGGCTTTCACTATTGCCCCCGTAAGTTACCTTCCAAATAACTTGATTTGTCAGAAAAAATACCCTCAGATTTTCCTGTGTCCATCTAAGTTTGTCTTTCTGTCTGCAGGAATACAGACTTGTGATAGTTGGTCACAGTTTGGGTGGTGGCACAGCATCTATCTTGGCCATCATGCTCAGGAACTCCTTCCCCACTCTGAGGTGTTATGCCTTCTCTCCCCCAGGGGGGCTCTTGAGGTGAGACACTTCTGCTGCTTGGTTCTGTGGCTAAGCTCTAAAAGTCAAGACAGCTGCCAGCTGTGTTGGTAGCTGTGGGCTGACTGTGGGAAGTGTTTGTATGTTCCCCACTCTCCACTGAAATTAATTTGCTCCATCTGGAGTTACAGTCTTGACTGAGCATTGCAGAATGAAACACATCTGGGGAATTCTGTCATTCAGTAAATTAGAGTTTAAAATAAATGTTCCAGACCTGACTTGTCTGCCTTGGCCTGTTGGACATCTACACACCCTTAGAGTCAGCACAGAAGTTGCTCTGTCACCCTCAGCAGGGAGGTCTGAACACCCACTGAGGCACTGACTGCAAGTGCTGCTGTCACATACTTGTATTTTTACTGAATTAAAATGATCATCCTAAAACTAAAGTGTGCTTATCTCCTTAGTACACCTAAACTGTCTTTTTTCTTTTTTTTTTTTTAGCAAATCACTTGCAGATTACACTAAGCATTTCATTGTTTCAGTCATTGTTGGAAAAGACCTTGTTGCAAGGTGAGATGAAAATACTTTTAAATTGATATTTTGAGATGTGTTTGATAGCAGACAATGGGAGGCTTTGCTTCACTTTGTTCTGTGTGTTTAAACAGGTTAAGTATGCCCAACATGGAGGATTTAAAGAGAAGAATAGTGAGAATTGTGGCAAACTGCAACAGACCCAAGGTAACTAAATGCAGTTCTTGGTTAAAATTGTGGAATTGTTACCTGAGTTATGTCCCAGATTTAATGCAGAACTGCTGGTGTGTGTATTTTTGATCTTAAAGCTGAGAGTTTGTGTTTCAGAACAAAATAGTTTGCTTTTAATTCAGTCACAATTGTATTATTCTCTTATTCTGTGAGGTTGTGTTGTTGGGAATTAGGATTCAGTAAGCCTCCCAGTATACCAGTTTACAACATCCAAGACTTGAAATTATCTGTTTGCTAGTTTTGCTGATAAAGGAAACAATTAAAATGGGAAAAATCCAAAACCCCGAACAGCTAAATTTTGTAAAGTCAGTAAGATTTCTTATTTTAATAGTGTAATAACTAGTACCAGGAGGTGAACAAATTATTACTTTTACTTGTATATTACTGTTAGAATAGCACTTCTCTGTAACAGTGTTAATTCTTCACCTCTTTTTGCTGTGAGTGGGAAACAGTTTTGAACAGGCTGGATCAGTGTGGTGCCAGCAGGATGGTGCTGGGGGTACAGAGGTGGGGCTCAAAGATTCAGAACTGCCATTTTTGAACATCTGAATCTGCCATACCCACAAGGATTCCATGTTGAGATGAGCAGAGACATCATAAATACAGAATAAGATAATGAAGTTAGAAGTTGCAGGTGTAAGAAAAGTTAAACCTGCAGAGCAGAATCCACATGGAGTAATTCAGCTGGTAAAGATGGTAATGTTTTCTGTAGTATTACTGAAGGCTTAGCATCCATACTGTTGAAATGAATTTTACTGTGGGAAAAATTCAGGAAGGAGATAATTACCAAACAAAATTTGGGGGAGCATGTGCATAAAGTAATCTTTAAAGTTTTAATTGTATTTTCAGATGAAGTGTGTGCAAGCACACAACTAGAATAAGTTACTTGAAGAGATGCCAAACCTCAATTGGACTGTTGTTCTCTGTGGTTTCAGTACCAGATTTTGCTGAGGGGGTGTTGGTACGAGGTGTTTGGAGGAGATCCCGATGACTTCCCGACAGAGCTGGATGGGAGGAGCCAGGACGCCCTGACCCAGCCCCTCCTGGCCGAGGAGAGCCTGATGGTTCATCGGTCCCCTTCCTACAACGCCCTGGAGGAGGAGCCACACTTCAATTCACCCCCTCAGTATCCTCATCTGTACCTGCCTGGAAAGATTATCCACATTGTTGAAGAATGCAGCTCTAGGAGGTAAGTGAAATGATGAATTCCACTCTCCTGTCTGCCTAAAGTCTGCTTACAGCTCCCTGTCCCTTTTGGAGTACACATTCCCAGCTTTGTGACTTACCTGCATCTCCAGTACCCAGTTTTGGCTACTACACATTGCCCAGTTTTCAGTTTCTATTCTGTGCCTCCCAGCTTCTTTCTGTTTCTCTTCAAGTCCTGAGCACTTTTCTCTTTATGCCTGTTCCCACCCATTTATTGCAGCTGCTGAAGTGAGGACTTTGAACACCAAGACTGGCAAGTTCAGCTTTGCCAGGCTGCAGTTTCTGCCCAATCTGCCCTGTCCTGATAGTGGTGAAGTGCTACCAAAATACTTTGGTACTGAGCAGTGCCATGAGTGCTGCTGATTAGAAGGAGGTGCAGCAGTGCCTGTAATGCTGACCCAGAGCTGCAGCTGCCCCAGCACCCAGAGTCTGCCCACATAGTCTGTGGCTTTTCCTGCCACTTGCTGCTTTTCTGTGGATGCAGGAAGCTGAGACAAAGACACCAGAAAGCTGAAAGTGCTGGAAATGGGAGAATTGTGGCTTTGTTGGGGCAATGTTGTGTTCAGGGTTTTTTTTTTTTTTTTTTTGTTGATGTTGGTTTTTTTTGGACAAAGCAACCTGAAACAGCCCATAAGCCAGGCAGGCCCTGATATCCTCTCGTGTTCTGAAACAGAAATAAGGGCATTTCTAACTTGCATTTGTCCCTTACAAAGAGGAAAGGAAAGGATTTGGGAGGAAATTCACTTCTTTCCTCCCATTCAGAAGATCAGTGTTTTGCTTAAGCTTCACATCTTTAATTTCTAACAATTTTAATACTGGTTTTCCAAGTTAGGTACTTGAACACCTCAGACCTGGGCAAGTTTTCCCAATGGCTGCTTTTCTACTTTATTGGGTTAATTTCTTTTCTTTTACTTCACAACACAACAGTTAATAATGGGAGTTTTTTTAAGGAGGCCTAGCACACAAGAGCCCCCAAAATGTATTTGGGATTTAATTTTAAACAATGGTGCATCCTATGTGCAGCATTAAATGTACTGCCTGTCTCTTGTTGATACCACTGTGTCTTGCTCCCTAAATCTGACATTTACCATGTGGGTGTGCAGTGTTTAATACCCTCCCCCTCCTTGCCCAGGCTGCATTCTGTAGTTTTAGGAGCAGATTATTTGGATTTTGATGGCTCCTTTCCCTGTTAAACCCAGTGTAGTTTGGTGCAGTTCTGCCCTCAGGGACATTCATGGCAGCAATTCCAGCTGTTTGCTGAAGGGCAGAGCTGCAGCTCCCTGGGATCCCTCCTGCTGCTGTGACAGGGTTCCAGCTCCTCCCTGAGCCATGTCCAGTCTCCATGTTGCCTGCTCAGTTCTGACAGAGCCATTGATTTGTGCTGTGTTTTCTCCCTAGGTTGTGTTCTTCAGATATTAAATATACAGCACGATGGTCGAACGAAACCGTCTTCAGCAGCATTTTAATAAGTCCCAAGATGATCACAGACCACATGCCAGATGTTGTGCTCAAAGCTCTGAACAGTTTGTCTCAGGAACATGGATCGTGTCTGTCGTGTCAAACACGAGACTACAGCCCCAGTGCAGTGTAAGCACAGCTCCAGGACTGGGAGGCTTTTTGCAGTTTCAGGTATTCAGGACACATTCCACTTTCATGCACAAGTGGATTTCAGTACTTTTCTCACATTGCATAAAATGAACAAGGGTCTTGGTGGCCGTGCCTCTGCAGCACCTGCGGGGACTGTTGTGCTGGAGAGGGCACAGGCTGTGTCTGTGCTGCAGGCTGGGCTTTTCCAGAGAGTTTTAGTGCTGGAGGGGGCACAGGCTGTGTCTGTGCTGCAGGCTGGGCTTTTCCAGAGAGTTTTAGTGCTGCAGGGGGCACAGGCTGTGTCTGTGCTGCAGGCTGGGCTTTTCCAGAGAGTTTTAGTGCTGCAGAGGGCACAGGCTGTGTCTGTGCTGCAGGCTGGGCTTTTCCAGAGAGTTTTAGTGCTGCAGGGGCACAGGCAGTGTCTGTGCTGCAGGCTGGGCTTTTCCAGAGAGTTTTAGTGCTGCAGGGGCACAGGCAGTGTCTGTGCTGCAGGCTGGGCTTTTCCAGAGAGTTTTAGTGCTGGAGGGGGCACAGGCAGTGTCTGTGCTGCAGGCTGGGCTTTTCCAGAGAGTTTTAGTGCTGCAGGGGCACAGGCAGTGTCTGTGCTGCAGGCTGGGCTTTTCCAGAGAGTTTTAGTGCTGCAGGGGCACAGGCAGTGTCTGTGCTGCAGGCTGGGCTTTTCCAGAGAGTTTTAGTGCTGGAGGGGGCACAGGCAGTGTCTGTGCTGCAGGCTGGGCTCCTGCCCAGGGTGGTGCGTTCGCGGCCGGGGCGGGCGGGGCCGGCCCGGATCCGCCCCGGTCATTGCACTACGTTTTCTTACAGACTCTGCTGGGATCCCGGGGTTGTGGAGAAGGGCTTGTTGTGGTTAAATGCTGCTTGGATATACATGTGCAATATTCTTTAATCTACCTGTCTTTTGTATGTGTTGATCTACATCACTGCTTTTATTGATTTGAAACTAAAACTACTTAATGAGAAGAAAAAAAAAAAACCATACAGACCCTGGCATCATGTTGGTCACCAGCTCTAGCTCCAGCTAGTGAGCACCACTCTGATTCTGCCAAGAATGTGTAACCAGTTGTAACAATTTTTTAAAAATGGGTTCCTTGTTTCTAGTGTGTAATTATTTTAATTTTTTTTTTCCTTTTTAAGGCTCAGCAGCATTTATTTAAAAGAAATTGATGTAAGTAAAGTATGATGTGGTTGAGAATTAACAGTGTGGATGTTCCTGCTGTGACACTCGGAGACAAAATTAAATGCAGAATAAAAACGTGGCTCCTGTGCAATGACAGGTACCAGTGCTGGCTGTCAGAGCAAAGTCAGGCAGGGACCAAGCTGCTTTCCAGGCCTGTGGGTCCCAGGGCAGCAGCCACTCTGGAGGAGGGGAAGCAACACACAGAGCCAGGCTTTAAATAAAAGCCTGGAATCTGGGGCATTTAAGCACAAAGTGTGAGTGGATCAGAGGAAAAGCATTTCTGTTTGCATAGAGGGGAGTGGAACAGAGAACCTGCCCCCCAGTATTGGCAGCTTTAGCCCAGTGCACAGGCAGCAGCAGGAGCTGCACTGAGAGCAGGGTCTCTGCAGAGCTGCTGCCAAGTGCTGTGTTTAGTTTGGGTTCTCAGAGCAGCTCTGCCAGCTTTGCAGACACACTGGGCTGCTGGCATGGAGCAAAACTGTGTGCTCAGAGTGGCACAAGAATGAAACTCACTCAGAAACTCAAACATTACCACACTTGTGATTCAAGGATTTATTAAGTCATACATGCAAAACATACTGCCAATTGCATTAGCAAAAGATCAATGTAAAAACTTCACAATTTTGCAACTTTTATTTTTAAATTTCGCTTTAGTGGTTGAAAGGGTGTAGTTCAACATTATATTCCTGCCAGTTTGGAAGGTACAGAACATTAGCACTAATTACAGAACCTCACAGACCCAAGTTACTGTTACGCAATCGATGCTGCACATGGAGTGACAGAAAGAACACTTGGCTGCATTAGTCATGTTACAGTGGGGGGACCTTGCAGATACTGATGGCTGAAAGGTTTGTCAGTTACAGAGGTTTAAAATATAAAAATTACTAAAATGTGTAAAGCTGCTTCACATGATTTTTACACCTATTAATAGACTAAAAGCTCCTCAGAAAGCATAACTTACTGGGTCAGAAATAACAGGAAAATGAGGATATGCTTGAACATTCTACTCTAAAAAAAAAAAAAAAAAAAAAGAAAAGAAAAAAAGCTAACTTCTACCAATCAGAATGTTTTAAAATACAAGTTATATTGCTCAGTAAGAAGAGATTCTACAAGAAAAGCATTTACTACATAAAAGTGGGAATGACTGATTCAGAATTGTACCTACATGAATGCCCTACTTGAAATTCAAAGGAATTTACCCATGAACACCAACCTCTCTCCACCACTGCACCTCTGGGAAGATGCTTGCTGAGCTACTCTGGCAGTGTAGTGTTAAGTCAGCTGTACAGTGTCAAAATACTGTCTGGCACTATCTCCTGATCCAACCCAATATTCCACTTATTCATCACAATACAATGCTGTCAAAAGGACTAGATACACTTCAGTAAGAATAGTTATTTTTTTCAATCACAGCAGCAAGAACTAGATTGCAACCAAGCCCTTACCAATGATAAAGCATTTACACTGTGACTCAGGGGTGTCAGTCATTGCCAGGGCTGGTGCTGGAGGCACCACCAGGCAACGGCTGCTGGGAAAAGAGTTCAGAATAAAACACATTAGAGCAGTGTTCTGCTAATTCCCCGGTTACTGTTCCTTACTGTGAAAAACTAGAAAGAGATTTTGCATTTTCTACCAGAAATTAGAGTCATTTTCAAGAAGAATCTTTAAAAAACAGTTTAGTGTTTGTAGCATAACAATACGGCTTAGTTCAGCAGAGAGTTTGGCAACATTAATTGAGCAAGAAGAGGATTTTAAAAATAAGGCTTTACATAGGTGTGTCTTTTCAGTTTACTCTTAGAAGGATGCAAGGTAAGAATCAGATTTTAAATGAAAACATGAAATTGTCAACTGATTCAAGAATTGATGGAAGAGAACTAATTTATAACAGAAAAAATTGGCATGTGAATGCTCCATTGTTTGAGCAAAGCACAGGGTTGATGGGGTGGGGGAGGGTGATGTTTACAGCAGCAGACATTTTCTCTTCCTCTTCTTTACAGGAGGGGGGCACAGCACTGCTCGGATGGCTTCATCAAACACTGTCTTGAGGCCTCTCTGTGTAAGTGCTGAGCACTCCAGATATTTCACTGCACCTGGGGGAAGCAGAGACACAGTTACAGAGCAGTTCCAGCTGCAGCAGCACTGCTCCCAGCCGGCCCCACATTGCATTTCATTGAGGTACAAGGTTTCACAGACACAGATGCAGCCATACCGATCTCTTTGGCCATGGCCAGGCCCTGGGGGTAGGTGATGGGAGTCAGCTTCTTCTCCTTCAGCTTCTCAATCGTGTCCTTGTCATCCCGCAGGTCGAGCTTGGTGCCCACCAGGATGATGGGGGTGTTGGGACAGTGGTGCCGCACCTCAGGGTACCACTGCAACACAAACACAAAATGCTGCCTGCTGTGGGGCACAGCCCCTGCAGGCCCTGCAACAGCACAGCTGCAGCCTCCAGGCCTGCACTTCTGCCCACTCAGTCAGCTGGGGCAGAGGGAGGATCAGAGCCCATCAGGGCAGGATTGGAAAAGGCACATCACTGTTAATGAAGCCAACAGCTATTTCCATATATTTTAAAAATGTAGCCCATTAAGGGATGTATTTTCCTCACACACCAGAAGAGCCCTGACCCCACCTCCCCCATGGAGGCACCTCCTTGTGCAGATGAGTTGTCAGGACAGTCACAGAGCACGGGCAGAAGGATGGCTGATGCAAGGAACAAGTGCTACCAACCCAATTTTTATATGCATTTGTTTTAAAACTCGTTTGTTTCAAACTATACTAAAAGGAAAGAAAGCTCCTGTTTGTGATCTCAGCACCTTGCTGGCTGAACACTTAAATTACTGTTATCAATGCATCAAGGAACAATTCATACTTAAGTGTGTCATGTGCCCTGAACTTCCATGACTCACAGGTTAGGCAAATGGATTTCTGCTTCTTCAAACTGCATTTCATGAGGCACGTGGGAAAAACAATTTAAAAAAGCACCTAATATTTTCCAAGCTCTGCTGTGAAGTGAACAGCATGGTGAACTTTCAGAAATAAACCAGCACCAGCTCGTCCTTACCTTAGCACGGACATTTTCAAAGGAGGCCGGGCTCACGAGGGAAAAGCAGATTAAGAAGACATCCTACAAAACAAGTTGGCAGAGGTCAGCCCAACAGAAACCACTGCAGGGTGTGATAACACCACCAGCACCTCCAGGACACTGCCAGCTCTACCAGACTTGCAAAAGGCAAGGTCAGCTACACAGTTGCACATGACAATCAGAGGCAGCTTTCCCAGTGGGAAATCCATTCCCAGGCAGCTGCAAGCAGCCAGAGAGAAAGGGGGAAACAAATAACAAATAGATTGCAGTCAAATTTATAATCAGCTAGTGCAGTAGCCAGCAACTAGGACACTAATACCACTGCCTTTCAAGGGTTTTTTTCTCTAAATGTCACTTCTTCTTCACTGACCTCATCAGTACAGGATATTGCAAAGTGTTTACTATTAATACACAACTTTTAAGTAGTCTTAAATTGCAAAGGCCAATTTCAATGGTATGAAATTTATAAAAAAAAAATCATGCAAGAATTTCTACAATTATTGTTTCCATACCCAAATCAGAAGCAGCTTGTTTGAACTTCTTATAAAACGTCACTCCTACTGAATGCCAGTAAAAAAAAGATTTTAGGACTTCTCTGTAATCAAATTAGGATTGAAATGGTCATTAAAAATCTCAAAGCTCCTTCCTTTCTATATAATGAGAAAGCAGAAAGAAAAATGGCTATTTTTAGGGATCTTGCACATCTTTCAATTGAAGGCAAAAGATTCTGAGTAAGAGCAGGTAAAAACACTTCAGAGCACGTGTTTATAGTAACCACAGGACACAATTCAGGTTTCATAGATGACAAGCTCCAGCTCTGCAGGCATTCAGAACAACCCCACCACTCATTTCCTCTGTCTGTGCTGATGTAAACTTGCTGTATGACCCAAAACTCAGTAGGTGTCTCCCAAACAAGCCCAACTTTCCCCAACCTACCTCTGCATCCGCACTTATTCCGGTACCAAAGGTGCTACAGAATCAGGCATTGCAGTGTGTTAGTTGATTGTGCTGCATTTCAAGGCATTTTGTTAGGTCAGCAGCTGACATCTCACTGCTAAGCACTTGCAACCCAGTTGTTCATGCATCACCCCAACAAGTTTCCACAGCAGCGTCCCAGAAGAAGAAAGAAACAACATCAAATAACGTGATACTATGGCCACTACTTCTGTTTTCCAATTCTGCAGGTTTGTGGGGACTCAAGGGCTGCACTTGAGGAGACTCTGTCCTCCACTGGCTCCAGAGATCAAAAGATTTGGTGTAACCACAAGGAATTACTGGAAGATCTCAGGTGTCTTGCACACTAGTAGGAAAAGCTATTTGTTTTCAAGAAAATATTTAATCTTAGAAACTCACATAAATTTGGTAACAGAGTTCTCAGATCTAGCAATTTTTATAGTTCCAAGGGAAGTATTTGTTCATAAAAATAGGGGCCAATTTATCACTATCATAGGCAAGACAAGATGACAGAACTTGGAACTGAAGTTTATTTAAAGTTTTACATACGGCAATAGGTTGATCTGTCAGACTGGAAGATAGATTCTTACCATTGCTTCCTCCAACCTAATAACAGCAGGAGATAAAGTTACTCCTCAAATGGATTTAAGGGAAATGTTTTCAGTCAGCAATTTCTGCTCACAGATATTCTCAAGGAGGATTTTCTTCTTAAGAGAGACGCTGCCCTGTAATTCAGCACAACCAGCAGCAGCCAGAGCAGACCCAGCCTTCCCCAGAAACCAGTTCTGCACTGTCAGGGGAAACCTGCAAGATCAAACCTCTCTTGAAAAGCACCCAACAAACAACTTCTCTTTGGTTTGGTCTCCTGAGGAAACACACCTGACCACTGTTTCTGTCCCAACTTTTTCCTTCCCCAAATATTTGGAAATAGTAGTAGGTTTTAAATGCATTAAGGAAAATATTAAATTCCTGCATATTTTAAGGAATAAAATAGAAACATGATTGAGAAGAGATACAAATTAATGCCAAGCCCTCACTGTGAAGTTACCAGCTGTTAACTGCTGGGTGGCTGATCCCAGCACACACTGCCCAAGTAACCAGCACCTGCTGCTTTCACCTTGCCCACAAAATCCTTCAGGTGCACAAACAGGGAAAGGAGGGCCACAAGTACATGCAGGGGCTGAGTTTTAAATAGCACAGTGAAGGAAAAGGGAGGCTAAACACAGATCCTAAAAAAGTCAGGTTTCGTCAGCACCACTGTTCTCTTCCTCTGTGCTTTTTGTTAGTTCTGTGGGGGTGATGAATCTTTGATACTGCTCAAGTCTGAAATCTGAAGAATTCTTCACTTCAAGATTTACCACCCTGTTTCATTTACTACTGCAAAAAAGCAATCCAAATAACTGAAAGTACCCCAAACCTGTGCTGCACAGTTATACATCCCTGCACTGACAAAGGAATTCTTCTGCAGTCTACCAGAAAGCCACAATTTTTAGCAGGCTGAAGACAGGCATGTGCATTCTGTCCCTCTGTCACAGACACTCAGTCCCTACTAGAGATCTTTCATCATACCTTCCTCTACTTTTTTGAAAATATTTTTATGATGTTAAGCAAAACTGAAGATTTAATATCCTATAAATATCTAAGTATTACAAAAAATAGCTTTCAGTTGTCTCTCATTCTAAAATATACAGGCATTTCTATGATTTCAACTACAGTTGCCCACAACTGGCAAATTCATATCAATCTTGTGTATCACAACTGATGGGGAAGCCTAATGACTGTAAGTTAGTGACCAGTGAATTAAAGAAAATTGTGAATTAAGGACAGATTACTGAAAATAGCACTAGAATTCCTTAAATAAGATTCACATTATTCGAGAGAGCAGATATGTTATAGAGTGAAACAATTTTGCATTTTTCATTAGTAGCATTTTAACATATATTTGACAGTCAACAGCAAGAGTAATCAGTGCCAAAAAACTGCTGCAAATTACCATTTCTTTACTCATAGCACAGCTCCATCAGGTAAGAGCCATTGCTCTAAACAGATTACAAAACCACCTCTATGAAGATTAACTACAGCTGAAGTCACACTGGAAAGAGGAGTAGATCACTTCAGTGTTTTCCTTGAACATGGAAAGATGCAGGATGCAGGCAGAACTTTACCAGTTGCACACAGGGAAGACAGAAGCACATTTGTATTGATGTCACAGCACAAAGTACAGCAAGCAATAAAATAACCACGGGCTCAAGTACATTGGAAAGCTGGGACACCACAGCCTCTGTCAATATCAATAATCTCTTCATTCAGTGCTGCCTCTTTCACATGTAGAACATCTTCACATAGACTAAACAATATCAAGTGCTTAGCAGTGACAGTGTCAGGTTGCAGCCAAACATCGCCTAAAACCAAAAACAAACCCTGCCTTTGGCAGGCATGCTAACCTTAAAATAAATGGACTAGCTGAGGGGACTATTGACCAAGATTCTCTGAGATAGTTCTGGAGTGTTTTTTTAATTTTAAATCAAACATTCTAGACAATTCTGAGGCTGCAGCTACACAAAATCCAGCAAGTGCAAACACAAGTGTATCTGTGCACACAAATACACAGGGCATGCAAATTCTAACTTTTTTTTTACAACTGCACACCCAGAGATTATAAATTACAGCTACAGCACATGAAATGAAAGAGGATCACTGTTACTAATAAATGCAGCCCCAGGTGTGACAATGTTGGCTGTATGTTGAAAAAGAAGAATGTTTATGTTAGCCAAAGCTGTGCCACCCTGCAGCTCTTACTGTTTGTGGGTAGGAGAGTGGGCGTAGTCTGTCATAGTCCTCTTGACCAGCTGTGTCCCACAAACCCAGGTTGACCGGTTTTCCATCAACCATTACATTGGCAGAGTAGTTGTCAAAACTAAAAATAAACAGAGAGTTAACTGCATTAGCTTGCAGTAAAATAAGGCACTTGAGGATTTTTCCCTCACAGAGCGAAAATCTGGGAAAATTGGGGAAGGGAACATTTTCATTGCATCCATTGGCTCCCCAGAGACAGTAAAGTTGTTCTTCCCCTAACAAGCATGATATTGGGTAATGGAATAAAAAATTATACACAACAGACTTGGTCCAGTCTGAGTAGAAGTGATCTCTGTCATGGCTCTTCCAAAGGAAGTGTTAATCCCAGTGAGTTCAGGAAAGCTGGTGATGTATTTAGCACTTTCCAGTCTTAGTGGGACATTCAGCAAGTTAATCTGTCTCATGGTGTGAGATTTAGAACAGAAGATACAGGAGCAACAAACAAGGAATCCTTAATGACAACAGTAGGTAAGTAAAAAGCTAATTAATCCTGCTAATCAAAACCCCCTCCAATGAAATATCAAAGCTCATAACAGGGGCCAGTGGAGGGATTGTTTTTACCTCATCACTGCTGTGGGTGCAAATGTTTTAATGACTCATTAAGGCTAAACCAAGTTCACTGGGAGCACAAGACACTGCAATGCAAAATCTCGAATTTAAGACCAAAAGAAAGGAAACAACAGTAACTAACCTTGGACAGGTAACAAAAGTCATCTGTAAACCTTATTAGAATGTATTTTATTGTCTGAAAAGCTCATCAATACTTCAGAGAGTGCCACAACCAGATGAAAATAGAGAGACATCTCTAAAAAGGGCTGCATATGTATAAAACACCCCCAGCAGGCCCTGGAAAAGAGAACTGCACTAATACTGATACTGACAAATCCTTATGTGAAAGAAAAAGGGAAGCAGCAGAATAAATGAGTCTCCACAGCCTCGCCTGAGGAACTAAAGAGCCGTGGCTGGCTTAGCACAGGATTGGCAGTAGCACAAAAAGTGGAAGGAACAAATAAACAAAAAATCACCAGCCATGTAAGACAACTATTTCTGACTATGATATAATGTTTTACAAGCTGTTCAGCCTTGGGACAGCTTATTATGAATGACATTAGAGACAGAAACACACTATTTTGGAAGAGAACAACATCTGGTAAAATGTTAGCAAATGTTAGTCCCTACTCTGCCAGGCCCAGAGGGTACAGAGCCAAAACTCAGGGACCATCAGCAAGCACTGGTGTGACTGTGCTGCAGTAAAAGCTCAAAGTGTTCCTTACACACACCTGAGGGGTGCCTGCAGCCAATTCAAACAGTTCAGGTAAGGAATCTGGAGTGGCAGCAGGCATTGAGAAGCTGACAGAAATGAGTTCTTTGGATTTTATAAGTACTTACACCGTGGGTATATACTCTCCAGGAAATGCATTGGTTGTGTAACTGATGAGTAGGCATGTTTTACCTACAGCACTGCAAAAAGAGAAAGTTCACATGTAAAACACATTCATCTTGAATAACGAGAAATAATATACCTTGTAGGGGGAAGAAGACTAATTACATCCAGACACTCAAGGACAACTGAACAACTCCAGTCACTACTACTGTGCAGGAAAACAGCTGACAGACTGCAGCTTTGCAATTACTGACAATGAAAACACCCCTAGTATAAACATCCATTTTGTGAAGTGATAAATCACCAAATTTTGCTCATTTTTAGTCACAAAACCCCCCAACAAATCCACGTGTATTAATTAGACTACTAAATCTCTTAGTCACCTGACTGAATACTCAGAAAGATGGCCTTCTTCCAATGCTCTGAAATTAAAAAAACCTGAGAATTTCCAGACACCCTTACACAATTCCAAATCTTTTCCAGAAAAACGTATGCTTGCATATAAGTGAAGTTAAAGCTTGAAAAGTATAATTGCTCAACACATCATTACTTTTGAGTATTTAAGGAATGAATACAAATGATAACTCGTGTTATTTATTGCTATTGCAAAGCGACTCCCCACATGTGTGCACCCACTACTCAAACATTTCATTAACTGATTTACAGATAAATTACATTCCAGTACTGGAACACTTGGAACACCAACACTCTTCCTACTGATCTAATTCACAAGAGCCTCAAATGAGGGCAGGACAAGGCTCTGTTCCAGGATTCCTTCAGAACTCTGGCAGCCAGCTCGTTCCCTCTCCACCCTCCTCCCCACATCTTATCTGGAGTCGAACATATGATTAAGGACAGCATTCAATTTTTGTTACAGTTTCAATTAAGTGTTGGAAAACTTGAAATTGGGCTTTATTTCTTTCTTAAAATAGCAAAGAGTGCTGGTGACTCTGCAGCCTGGTTCCTTGCAGGATTCCCACTCGCAGTGTATAATCCTTTGACTGTGCTCCCTCCGAGGATGCTGCCACAGCCTCACAGCCCGACCCCCTCCTGCTGCTGGGCAGGGCACACTGCATTGTCTTGCAGATGTTTTATCACTACAGCGATTTGCTCAAAGCCAGTCAGCAGCAATTTTGAAACCTTGCTGCACCTACAAGTATGATCGTGCCATTAGTGTGAGGTTTGACTCACGAGCCTCCTGAACTAAATCTTTCACAAGTGAATTCGAGCTGTGTCATATCTCTAAGTCACAGCTCAATCTCGAACTAAAGTATCTCCATTCAACTCTCAGCAGTTCCTCACTGCATTAGCCCAAGAAGGTATTTGATAGCACCTTCTGAAAACACCTGAAATACCTGAGCTATGGAAGAGACGCTTCAGTGTGCAAAATTATCTGAGATTTTGTCCTCACACCCATTTTTAACTTTAATTTGCTTTACATTTCTGAGCCAATACCTGGCATAACATTCTATTTGCTGCAACCCTGATCATAGCATGCAGTTTTCCACCCTGCTTTTCTCACCTGCTTCTAAGACACCAGCCTCACATAGTCTGAGGGTTTTCTCCTTTCAGCACACACTCTTTTTACCAAGCTATAATAGCATCATGAAAGGAGGCATTTAATTCTGTTCTCATTAAGGACAATCTCTGAACATTCCCCTGTTGTAAAAGGTCTGAGATACACTTGTGCTCAGAAGGAGATGGATTTACCCTTTAAAAAAAAAATGTGTGTGGGAAACAATCAAGGAGCAGTTCACCACACAGATACCTGTTCAACAGCTGTCAAAAGAGGAGATCCCATCTTAGATCCTGAGCTAACACTCTAACAAGCCAGAACAAGGAGTTAAGGAAAGTTATTCCTCCCCCAGAAGGACAACTTGCTATTTTAGCTGCCTGCTGCTGAGTTAGATCAGTTTGGATGTGCTGCTGAGCTGCTCTCACATCACCACACAGCCGGCTGTGCAGGGCCAGCTCACAAAGGACAGGTGGGAAAAGCTTCAGGATCCCGGGCAGAGCAACAGCCAAATGCTTTGGGAAATCTCTCGAGGCACAGACACGTTCTGGAACCTGTCTGGGCTGACTCTTCAGCTTCCAGTAAGGTCATTACAGGTAATTTGAGCTTCCACCACATTAATGTTGAACTCAACACTTTTAGCAGCAGATGGAGAACTGTTCTATGAATCCAGGCTCCTCTGCCCACCTTGCACTGAAACTCCCAAGTCTGCTCTGGCTAATCAAAATAGCACAGGAAGGTGGTGAGAGAATTCATTCCATGTTTAGAAGTGCCTCTAGTGTGTTTCTGCAGCACCAGTCAGCCAGAGTCATTTAAACAAGAAAAAACATGTTCAACAACCCCATTTCAGACTTACTCCATCCAGGTTTCCTGCTTTCCTTGCCTTTTGGCTCACTGCCACACGAATCAGATCATTATGGTCACCAGTCTTAAAAATAAACACTAATGCCTACCTTTATAAAGTACATCCTCTAAGTGCTTTATCAACTTTTTTAGACTAGTGATTTCTGTAATAAAGCAATTCCCTTAAAGAGAATTCCAACTGCTTGGCAGAGTTTAAATTCTTGTACATAAAGGCTGAAACTAAGAATCTAAAATAACACCAAGATTAGTCATAAGATTTCTAGCAACTACTTAATCACAGCTCTGTCCACCCACTATTACATAAATGAAACTAGCAACATTTGACTGTCATTAAAAACATGGCCTACAGAAATCCAGCTTTAAATGCTTAACAAAACTACCTTAACAAAAGACAGCACTGAGTCCCTTTTTGATTCCAAGGAGCATGCAGGAATCAATGTATTTATATAACCACATATGTATTAATTCCTAAAAACAAAACATATCTTCTCATTAGTTATGCTAACAAGTTTTATGAAATTTCCTCACAGTAGCAGAGCTCCTTGGAGCCATGTTTTACCTGCAAACAGGTGGTAACCCTCATAAAAGGCTTTGCTTGAGCCATTTCTTTCTTTCTTTCTCAGATGCACATGACCAAACTCTCTGGCAGACATGATGCCCAACAGCCCAGGTCTTTGGTGAGACATTGGAACATCTGAGATTTCCCAGTACCAGCCTCAGATCAAGAGTTCAGTGCTGCTGCTATAGGAGCTTTAGCTACATGAGGCTCTCAGATAAGCTCTATTACTCACTGTGCCACACCCTCTCCCAAATACGCTCTTCAGTACTTATAAAACAATTACTTTTTAAATCACTTTTTTCTCCAGATGGCACGGGAGGGACCTGAGGTGCTCAGTCTCACACAAACACTGCACTACCCTCAGTAAGAAGCCAATCCCCCTACACATGCCCTCCCCTTCTCCCAGTTATCAAAGGAAATACAAAAAAAAAAAAAAATAGCACAGCTTTAGCAGACAAGGCCTCAAATCAAGCAAAATTTCAAACAAGGACTCCTGAATTACTGCTCTTAAGTATTGCCACAATTAAAAGATGCCTACAAAGGAGCATGAAGTGCGACAGCTTCTGTGGCATCTAATAATTGGTAATTTCTCCAAAACACAGAACTTCTCCTAACATGACACAACATCACTAGAGATTTTCTACCACTTAACAGCTGCCTTTCTGGAGTGAAAACAAAAGCTGCTAAAAATAACTTCCAGCAATGCTTCTTCTCAAGTGTCAATCAACAGCAATTCCTGCAGTTACTCCAGTGGCTGCTCTTCATCTGTCCTGCACATTCCTCCTGCTCTCCATCATGACAGCTCAAAGCAACAGTTGTCATTTATTTTCCCCCAAACAATCCCCACAGTGAAATAAAAAAAAGAAAAAGAGGAAAATTTGATAGCCCAAACTAGCACACATGTCACACTTCTCTAGTACAGTTGTCTAAACATCCAGTAATGAAAACTCTAAGGACAAAACGTGAGTTACATATGAGGAACAGCTGCCTCATTAACAAATTTTAAAAATAACCACAGGTACTTCTAAAGCTTTGTTTATTTTTGTTCCTAGCAGATCTTTGTGGAGGGTACATAAAACAATACCCAAGTTTTACATTACATAAGCAAATCTTTAACCTGCATTGTTTTACAGGAACACTAAAACTTTGGCCTTATCTAAGCCAAACACATTTCCTAGAATACCTGAAATGCTGGAGCTCTTGAAGGATCAATAGCACAAAGGAACACAAATAGTTAAATACATTTTAAGAAAACAGTGAAGAGAGCATTCTCATACAAAGCTGCCAAAAATGAGCAACAGTACCTAAAAAAAAACCTTAAGAAAGATTTGTTTCTAACTGAAGAGGAAGGAAAAGAAATTAAACTACTGTATTTTGTTCACACATATGTAGAAAAGTCAGGTAGAACTACACCACCCACACTTCCAAGACACAGAAAAACAAAAATGTTAGGAAGAGGGATGGTTTACAAAGCAAATGACCCAAAGAACTGTTCTGTTGAATGAGTTACTGAACATTATACAGCTGGTTTGTGCTGAGTTCTCACTTCTAGAGGAGGAAGTAGACTGAGCCTTTTCCCCACCCAAACATGATGCATCACATTTATTTACAGCACTGTAAATACAGAGTTCAGATAATTTTTTTTAAATAGAGAGATATATATAGTAGAAAAGCAATTTTGTTTGGTTTAAATTCAATATAATCAAAAGAGCAGTTTGCAGCTATCCTATCTGGTATCAAAGAATTACACTACTATGACAATGATTTATTGAGATTCCACTTTCATGTTCATATCACTCCAAATCTTACACAGAAAGTCAAAACAAATTTGGCACACTGTAAGGTTTATCTTTCAGCCATACTCAGCTGCCTTTTTAGGGATTCTACATCATTAAAAACAAATCAACAAACCAACCCCTCCCCACTAAATACCTTGAAAATTAAGGCACCACTGAAATTACAGACCACTGTGGTGAGTCCATTTAGCTACACTTCACTCCTCTGTCATCTACAGAAGTTTGCTGTGATACCAATTATGCTCAGTTTACACTGGGATTTTTGTTTCTCCTAAAGGAAAAAAAAACCCAACTCAAACTGCATAAGACAAGTCTTGTTTTCCAGCTGGCCTGTGATGTTCCCCTGAGCTCTGACATCCAGTAAGAGAGAGAATTCCTCTGAGCTGAGAGAAACAGTATCGTGGAGAATATTAAAAAATACCAAACATATAAACTTTTCTCAATTCCAGCACCTCTTGCACTGAAATCCAACTGCGAAACTTATGGGTTAACTCAATTCTAAAAAGCATTCCAACTTTCACATACAGGTAAGACCTTATTAAGATCCTGTAGGTGTAACAGCTCTTTACAGACAAGTATATCATTAACTATTTGTATTTCAAGGGCCTATCTGTCTCCTTTAGACAGGAGCCTTACAAGACCAGCTATCTGCAGGCAAATAACCAGTTTCTGCCCAAATGCATTTATGATCTGCATAGAGTTGGGTCCATTTCACTCAGTTTTACTGCAAAAGTCAAAAATCATACTCTTAAGGTAGTAAAAGGTAGTAAGTTTGTTACTTTCACAAAAAGTATTTCAAGTCAGTATCAATTTTCTCATGTAATTAAAACCACAGCAAATATTTTAAGACGTTGGGACGGCTCCGGCGATGAAAGAGCAGCACAAGCAGCGGCAGCGCAGGGAGCGGCCCGGAGAGCCCAGCACAGCCCGTCCATTGACGGCGGCCGCTGCTGCCCGCACCGAGGCGGAACGCCCGCTCGCAGCCCGGCCCCGGAGCAGCAGCAGCCCCGCGGCGACGGGGGCTCGGCCCGGGGCCCCGCACGGCTGCCGGTCCCGCACACCCGCTGCCGGGCCCGCCGCGCCGCGCTCCCCGCCCCGGCCGGCGGCAGCAGCAGGAAGCCGCGGCCGCCACCC
Source organism: Erithacus rubecula (assembly GCF_903797595.1). Taxonomy (NCBI): domain Eukaryota; kingdom Metazoa; phylum Chordata; class Aves; order Passeriformes; family Muscicapidae; genus Erithacus; species Erithacus rubecula. The sequence goes on from NC_136669.1 coordinate 2,114,146, forward strand.
ACCCGCTCGCCCCCGGCCCCGGCCGCCCGCCTCGGCCCGGCCCCGGCCCCGGTCCCGGCCAGCCCCGCTCCCTCAGGCCGAGCCGCGCCCGCGCCGGGATCGCCCACACCCCGCGGCGGGGCCGGGGCCGTTCCCGCCCCGCGGCCCGACATCCCCCCGGGCCGGCGGAGCGGCTCCGCGCCGGGCCCGGCCCAGGGTCCCTCGCACTTACCCGTCGCCCACCACCACACACTTGATGGCCTGCATCGGGGCTGCTGCTGAGCGGAGCAGGGAGCGGCGGCCGCCTCCGCCCTGAGCCTGGAGCGGGGACGAAGCAGCGGCACCACCCAAGGCGGGGAGGGAGAGGGCGGACTGCGGGCGCAGGAAGCGGCGCCGCGCTCACATCCGGCCGGGCCGCGCCGGGGCCGCGTCGCGGGCGGTGCCTCGGCTCGGGGCGGGAGCGGGCGCCGGGCCGGGGCTGTGCCGCTGACCCAGTGCGGGAGCGGGGCCCGGCCCTCGAGCCGCGTGTGCTGCGTGCAGGCGGAGCCGTTCCGAGCGGCGATGGCGGCGCTGGCACTGCTGGCGAAAGCCCGCAGCCCGGTCAGGGACCAGGGGCTGGGCATCGTCCCTGTCGCGTCTTAACGAGTGCAGCTGCCTTTGACACCACCACGTATCCCGTCTATCACGTCCGGCACCTCTCATGGAGCAACCTCATTCCTGGCAGCTCTTAGGCTTGTTCGTTTGTGTTTACCCCGCAGACGTACTCAGGTCACCGCAACGTTCCCCCTCTGCTGCTGTGGCCAGGTGCCCGCTTTCCCCAGCCAGGCATGTGCCATGGGACCGTCTCTCACTGTGCCACCTCTGCAGAGCCAGATTGTTTAACTTCATCCATGGATCTTCACACTATCCTCCCTCCTCCTGATATGCTGTGTAACACTAATTGTGTTGGCAAGTTTCAGATCAGGTCAGATCAGTACACATCCAATCTTCTCAAGATGGGACAACCCAGAGATTGCCAGGCCTCACAGAGCTCTGGGTTTCTTTTTTCCCTCAAGCAAACCAGTTATTTCCATGAAATAGTGAAGCAGAAGTCAAGCAGAGAAGGTCTGATGATCCCAAGAGTCTTAATTTCTACAATTAGTTCTTGCCATAGTTCAACTTGCCAGAGCATGTCCTGGTCGATGCACAGAAGCTGTTCCTTTGTTTGCAGTGCCATCTGCTCCTGGAAGGAAATGTGGAGAGAGGACCCATGCACAGACTGATCCTGCAAAGTGAGGATGAACAAAACCACCATCGAGGGGGGTTTCCCAGTGATTTGGTCTTCATTTCAGAACATTTCTAAATTATTTTGATACCACACAATGCAACTTCATCAGTGGGCAGAGCATTCCAAGACAGTTTCATTTCCTTTCATTTTTCTTTCATTGAGCAGAGCTAATCAGAGAGGAAATCCCAACTATCACTGTGAACTGAAAGGCTGTTTTTGCAACATTAGTACGTCCGTGTTCCCTCACACAGATGGAAGCTGGAATGAGTTGTCACTTAAGCTAAATATCTTTAAAGCCAAGTGTCTAACTGGTGTCACACCCAGCATATGGGGAGATTCGAGGGACATGTCAAACTGCTTCTGATTTTCCACCACCTGTCTCTTCCTTCAGTGGTTATTTTTTTATCCAGTGTATAACAGAGGGATGATTAGAGGTTTTTCTATGAAAAAGAGGTACAATAGCATTTACAATATAATTACAAAATAGCACACAAAGACAAGGATGAAGGTTGTAAGAGAAAAAACACTTTAGTACAAATTGTTTTATGATCCTGTCATGAGACAAGCATTATCTTTTTACATATGTTCTTTTCTGTGCTCATGCACCCTATTGTTTTGGGATCAATTATTTTGTGCTCTCAAAAAATACTCAAGTTAAACCACAGGGCATGGTTTAAATAGGTTTTAGATTGACAATTTTATACCGAATTTGATATATAATTGACAACATTAGAAAATGCCTAGGTAAATATTTACTGTTAGCCATTAAAAACAATATTACAGTTTGGGTAGGTGATGACAATGGCAACATATTTAGATAATTGTCCTCCATACATTTGTAAATACTTATTTCCTCAGATGTTATAAATTTTTAAAACTTTTGCATTTGAAATCATAGCTGATGTTTTTCTTACAATATCTTTATTTACCCTGGCAGACAATTGTGTGTATGCTCCTTAAAATACATGATAATTATTCTACTGTGAAACATTTTTATAGTTCAGCTACATTTTATTTTATTTTGCATCTTTTTTGGTTTACCTAGTATGCAGTGTGTTTGTTTTTAAAGAGAAAAAGATAACTCACATCGTGCTACAAATACTCAGCACTTTGCAGGTATGGATTTTCCCCTGAGAATGAGAAGAGAGAGCAACACGGAATATTTTGAAATATTAGTTTAACGAAATAAGTTTATAGGCAAAGGAGTGAGAAGTTAATAACAGACAACTTATTAGAAGAATTCTCAGTTTGATACATATGACTGCAGTGCTGAGTTGTACACAGAATAGTTACAAATGCACCTCAGAGGAGTAGGATGGAAGAAAATAATGAGTGGCAGTGAAAATAACACATTATAAATCTTTCCATACCTCTGATAAAATCATGAATCATACAGCTGAGGCTTAGATCAGTCTTAATATTATTCCATGCTCTATCACCTTGTCTTCTCTCACATTACAATTGTTGTTGAGAGTCTTTTTCTTAGACATCAAGAAGAAATCATTATTTAAGATTGTTTGGGATAGTGCCTGAATTGTGTGTGGGGGGAGTGGCAGGGTAACCACACTGATGCAATACTAGAAAGTTCTACTCACCATGACACAGACTATCAACGTTACAGAGACAATAATAATTTGCACTTTTGTTGTATCTTTCATCCCCAGCTATGACTGTGCTCTGTAGCTGACAGCTCATGAATGAAGCCACAGGAGTAGGGAAGGCCCAGGGAAACAAGCAGAACACCTGGCAGTGATTCACAGGTGTGCTCCCTTTCTCACAGATGACACCTCCTGCTGACAGCACTTCTGTTCACTTGCCTCCAGGACTCTGCATGTACAGTACTGAGGTCAAAAGGAACCTTCTGTCCTTAACAATAGTGGAAAAACTGGTTTAGGGTGAAAAGCTGTAACTGGAATTCACAATCACTGGAAACTGGGCCTTGGACTGAAGTGCAAAAGCCAATTTTACATGAAGCAAAGGTGTGAAGTGTCAGAGGGTGGAATGAGTTTTTCAGCATATTGCACTCTTCTCTCTTTAGATAATTTCTATTAAAATCAGAAGCAAAACCCCCCCAAACATCACTAGAAGCAGAGAAACTTACCTTACTGGAGAAAACAGGGTTTCCAGATGCTTTTTCATCTTAAAATAGCCTGGGGAGGTATCATGACATAAAATTAATATTAGAAAATATTCTAATCCACAAGTAATGGATAGATATTCCAGGCAAACAGTTTTGGCATGATTATCTTCCTGAGTGTTGAAAAAACCCTGTACTTGCATGTGATATGTATACTGTTCAAATATAGCAGTCAGTCTGCTCTAGAGGAACCAAAGCCAGCAATAAAAAAGGAACCACAATTTTTAAATGTCAGCATTTGCTGCATCAGAGAGAACAGATTAAAGAAGCATGAAAATAAAATGCAATAATGTAAAGCTTTAAATTATTAATAAAGCGTAAAAGAAATGCATCCCATTCATGTGATTCTAGCATAGATGATGTCTCTGGTATATGTACAAAACAGAAACAAATCCTGTGTTTTCTTTAGGTAGCTTCTGACAAATCTTTCTTCTGTCAGGAATTTCAGTTACAGAAACCACATAAGGCTTTGCATTCACTGATGTCTACCCTCAGGTTTAGCAAGCAGTAACAGACAGTGCTTCCACTGTTGCTGAAGACCATTTCACAACAGTAATCCCTGTATATGACTGTGAGCTTTATGGAACAGAGGCATCATTATATATTTATAAACAAGGACCTGAGACTTCTCCCTGTGTCTCTATCATCATAACTCCCTCAGCAGAAATATTGACACAAGTCAGGGTTGAGATGCAAAAGTGAGATGATGGCATTAAAGTGATGGAAAATAATCTCTACAAGCATCGGCTGCAAATTGCATGTCAGTAGTCTTGGACTTCTGCATACCAAAGTAATCAGTGTTTTAGCTAAATTGAAAATTATTTTACCACCATGACAGAGCTGAAATTAAAGAGGAAGTGTGGGATGCTTTGAGGTTTAGCTTCACTATCAAAATAATTAGCTAATTTCCAAACCTTCATGTGACAAAATCTCTGGCAAATCTCTTCAATTGGTGTTGAATTGCATTATCTGCTAATTTCTTTGTTGGAAAGCTAAAGAGTGTTTCATCAATCTCACTATTTAATGAAATCATTAGATCCAAATAAATACTGATGCTAGCTTGTCATTATGACCTAATTTTGTAATTATATTGCCTATTTTAGCGTAGAAAGTAATTTACTCTTAATCAAGATTTTAAAAATTGATACTGTGTCACATCTGTTGCAATGTGCAACATGAGCCAGAGCTAATGAGACTGGCAGACATCTACTGGTAAATACAAAGTTAATCAGTTCCTGATTTAACCTTTGTGTATCCTACGTGTTTTTCCAATTAATAATGGAAAGCTGTTAAATATGATGTTCTGGAAATTATTCTTTCTCTGTACATCAGCTTGATTCTGTGTCAATATAATAGTATTTTATAAGAAGATTAGATCAATATATTGATTTTTCTTTTTCATTTCAGTTATTGAAAGCTGATTGAATGGAAACTGAAAAGAACAGTTCTAGGGGAAAAAATGGGGCCATGTCCAAAAATTATATTGGTCAACTGTTCATCTCTTGGGACATTTTTGCTGACTTGAAAAGTGTCATGATGGTAGTTTATTTCGAAGACCTTTCTAGAAAATGTTTGCAAAATGTTTTTAAAACTTTGTGTGTAACCCAGACCTGAACAGTCTATTTTTAATTCATTATGTAACTCAAGTATTGGCTTGAAAGGCAAAGCAAAGCATTTCATTGTGACAGTAGCTGGCTGACCGAATTCATCAGGTAGCTGTGTAAACAACAAAATCACAATAAAACGCACCCAAACACAAAAACTATGACTGACATGTCACACTGAAAGAGAGTGGGTTCAGATGTTTGGAGCAAATTCCCCCGTGTGAGGGTGGCACGGGCTGCCCGAGGCCAGGCTGGGCAGGCTTGGGGCAATCCGGGATGGTGGAAACTGAGCCTGACACGGCAGGGCTGGGACTGGGGCCCTGAAAGCTCCTTCCAACCCTGTGATTCTACAACATCCCTGCAGGTGTCACAGGGCGGGCCGGACAGAACACCTGGGTCACGCCCTCAGAAAATGGCTTGAATCACGGTAACCCAGGGTTGGTTAAAGTTGGGTATGAGTAGATGGCTTTTCACCAAGAAGGTGGGGCTGGAACAGACTCCCCGCTACAGCACCAAACCTGGCAAGAGTTCAAGAAATGCCCGGATAACGCTCTTGGGCAGCTAGCGGGACTCCTGGGGAGTGCCCTGTGCGGAGCCAGGAGCTGAACTCGGTGATCGCAGCGGTGACCTGGCGCGCTCCCCTCACGACACCGACACCTGAGGGCCGGGAAGGCCGAGGGCGGGGCGGCGGCGCGTGAGGGCGGCGGGAGGGCGGGGCCTGGCGGGGCGGTGGCGCGTGATGGCGGCGGGAGGGCGGTGGGAGGGCGGGGCCTGGCGGGGCGGTGGCGCGTGAGGGCGGTGGGAGGGCGGGGCCTGGCGGGGCGGTGGCGCGTGAGGGCGGGGCCGGTAGCGCCCCTGTGCCAACGGCCCCGCGCCGCGCCCCACCCACCCCTCGCGCATGCGCAGCGAGCAGAGCCGCGCGCTGCGCAGCCCGGGCCGGCCCGGCCGGCGCACGCGCGGTGCTGACGCGCGGCCGCGCGCCCCGCCCGGCGGGCACGCGCAGCGCGGGGAGGCGGCGGCGGCGCCCGGGCGCGGCGCGGCCGCGGGAGCGGGGGCGGGTTTATGGCGGCGGCTCTGTCCGCGCTCGCTGCCAGGCTCTCCCAGTCGGCCGCGGCCAGATCCTACGGCGTGTTCTGCAAGGGGCTCACCAGGACCCTCCTCATCTTCTTCGACCTGGCCTGGAAGCTCCGCATCAACTTCCCCTACCTCTACATCGTCGCCTCCATGATGCTCAACGTGCGGCTGCAGGTGGGCGGGGGCGGCGGGGCCGGGGCGGGCTCGTGTCCCGGTGTCACCGGCCGGCCCGGGGCGGTTCGCAGCCGCTGCCAGTAACGGCGGAGCGCGGCCGACGAGCGGCGGTCCGTGCCCGGGGCGGGGGCTGTCCCTGCCCGGTGCCACCGTCACCGTCCCTGGGCTTGTGCTCGGGGACAGCCCCGCAGCCTCCCCCGGCCGGTGCCCGCTGTGCTGCTCGCTCTGCGTGTCACACCTAACGTGCCGCTTCCCTGTTCCTTTTCCTAACCCAGAGTTGACTTAAAAACTGGGAATACAATTGTCAGTACGGTCCTGACACCTTTAAGGAGCGAAAAAATCCATTTCCTTCATCAATTTATTGGGGTTTTTTTTTTAAATCAAGAACAGCTGCAGCTGTTCATGGAAAATGCGGACAGTTTTAAATATCAATGTTATTGCATGAAAAAGACAGTTCAGATTTAATTTGTATCTCTCCTGTTTTGAGCCCGTTTCTACACTATGTGGAACTCTCTAACAGAGCTTTGACCTGTTGTGGGGTTGAAGTTTCGTTGTTTTTGTGATGAAATGAAAGATTTGCTTTTAACTTAACTGGCAACAGAAGCAGGCTGTGCACTGTCACTACAAACATCTGTTCTAGCCAAGAATTGGACACTTTCTCCTCGTAAACATAGCTGTAATCAAAGTTTTGACATCTGGCCAGTATCCAAGGGTTAAAAAACAAGTCTGGTGGGAGTTTGTTACTTGTAAAAGATATATTGAAATGGGAAGAGATCAAAATGTGGCGTCTCCCATTTTTGTTTTTGCCATTTGCCCTACAATTCTGAAGGTTGAAAATGAGCCAGATGGCCAGGAGTTGTACACGTAGCCTAGTAACCTTGGTAGCTGGAAAAGCCTTGTCTTTGCTCATTATCGGTGCTGAACAGAATGGTTCTGCTGGAACACCACCAGCTTGTCCTTTGTGCTGCAGCTGACACCCGCTAACTGCTGGGGCAGCCAGTCTGACCAGTTCCCTCTGGGAAGCTGTTCGTCCTACACTGTTGATTTCCAGTGCTGTGTGTCTGATTTCAGCTTGTACTTCTGTTTATAGGAGGATTACTTTAATATTAGCTTTTCATGTTAAGCCCCTGATCAGTCCCAGCCTGCGTTTCCATTGGTTAAATGAAATGCTGCTGTTACACAGCAGATCTCTCTGGCTGCTCGTTTGCTGACTCACTTTCATGCCTGTCACCAAAAGAGAATTTGTAGCAGATTAAATTGAAACTACAGAAGGGCAGCTGGTATTTGGGCGTACTTCCTACCTCTCTGGATGTGCTCAAGCAGCCTATAGGGAGACTTGTCTTTTGGGACAACTGTTACTTTCTGTAGCTGAATTATTCTTAACGTGAAAGATTTTAAATTATTTTTGGTTCAATACACTGGGAACCAGGAAACTGGGGTATCAGTGTATTAACTCCCTGCATTCTTTCTCTTTAGGTCCATATTGAGATCCATTGACTTGTGACTTGGTGTGCTGCTTCTGCTGTATGCTGCAACTAAAGTCAGTCACACTTCAAATCCAGCCTGTTGAGAAGCAGCAGAGCTGTGCTCCTGTGCTCTAGGACTATGAAGAAAGAAGACTTCACCCAGAAACGAGTTTGTGACAATGGCCCAGATGATCACAAGGCAGCAGCTCATCCGACACACGTGCATTCCATGTTGGACAGTTCTCAAAATCATAGTAGCAGTTTACAAGAATTATATAACACCAGGAATTGTTCTCTCTGTAATACCATACCTCTGTCTTCTGCTGGCAAGGAAATGCCTCTGAGTTTCAGTGAATCAGCAGGGATGAACTCAAGTGCAGCTGCTCCTTGGAAGGATTCATTTCATCTGCATTTTTCTTCTGGGCAAGACAGTCTTGATAGGGTTTCTCACTGCATTGGTGGCATTTCAGTGACAGGCTGGCTGGAAGAAGCTTGTAGCATTTCTGGAGACTTCAGCTCATGCTGCCCAGGAGACAACTTTGTACGTTTTGCACAATTCTGTCTGGGAAATTTGCGATATAATAAAAACCTGTGGCTTCTGGAATTAGAAATGAGCAGTAGCCAAGAGAATGAATTGCAGTTTGTATTTTTCACAGCATTGGAGCTTGGTGGACTCCCTGATCTCTGTTCTAATCCAGTTCCCTCTCTGAACAACTCTGCTGTGGGACTCTCAAACAACCAGAAACCATGTTTATTTCTTTGTTGCTTAAACCTTGTATCTTCAGAGCAAACACTTGGATATCAGCAAATGCTTCTGAATATACAATATGTGACTAATTATTTTCACATCACACAACTAGTAATCTCTGTGCTAGCTTTTGCACTAGCAGATCTCTGGTATGCAGTAGTGAAGGTAAAAAAGTATTGAGATTTTAGTAACAATTATTTTTATTATTAGCTGAAAATAAGTGAGAGAAGGTTACAGTTCAGGTTTTAGTGAGAATTAGATAGCAGAAGTAAAAACTACAGTTGTATAATTGCTAGTTAAAACTGGCTGTTGGAAGAATAGGGACTTTTTTTTTTGTAATGAATAGCTGCACCTGAGTGTAAAGAACTTCATAATCTTCAGACTCTGGGACTTCTGCAGGTCTGCTGTTAACACTAACTACAACCCATTTGATTAGCACAGATTTGTTTTCTATAGAGTTTGTATTAGTGGAGTGTTCTGGCTACTACTATTTATACCCATTTCCAATGAAACTTGTTTCTTGTAGAATTGAATTCCTGCTCTGAATCCAACAGCAACTATTGTATCAGTCCTTAGAACACTTTGAACTGGAAAGCTGTTGGGAGGGTGGTCTTCAATACAGCATAATTCTCAGCAGCATCCCTTTCCAAGGATGGTACTGCTTTTAATTTAACAATACCTTGTGAGCTTTATTGTGCTACAATAGACATTTGTAAACCAATTTTTGTTTTCCTTGAAAAAGTGATTATTATTGCTGAAATACAGTAATAACTTCTGGGTCTGACTTTGGCACAGGCTTCTAACAATGAGGTTTGCCAAAGAATGGGGCAAGAAAGCTGGAATCCATAGAGCTGCTGGTGAATAGAATTTTGAGGAATAGGCACCTGTTGGCACTTCAGTGGAGGAACTCATTGTGCAGTAGGTCAAACTTTGAATTCAATGTCCAAAATTCTCAGCAGGGGCATTGCTGTAGGTCAGGTTAGTGTGCTATAAAGGCTCACATGAAGAGGGAGGTATTGGTGTGTGGGTTAGGATGCATTTTCAGCTTCCCCTTGACTCTGACATAAAAGAGGATTTAATGTGGAGTAAAGCCAAGGCAGTGATTCACACACTAGGTATCCTTTTTGCCAGCTGGTCTTGCTTTATCTTGAAAAGAGAGGAAATTATGTTGCATTTCATTTGAACTGAACTTACCTGGAAAGCCAGTAGAGTTTCCAGTGTGGTGGTTATTGGACTGTTAGCACACATGTGTAGAGAAGTCCTTGATTATGAAGATGAGATGCTGGTTATCAGTCTTAAGGAGAGAAGTGTTGAAGTTTTAAAATCTTGAGTGCTGAAAATAAGGTGTATTAGTTTTTATGTTAAATGATATGTTGTGTTTCATGATCCCCATTGGCTGATTCTTTTGGGTGCTAAAAGAGATGAAAAAGCCACTTACTTTAATTTACAAAATAACTTTCCCCTGGTGTGCATTTAAATGATTAACTTGTAGACCTTTGACTGTGCAATTACCTGTCACAAAGTGACCAAAAGCCTCAAAATAATACTGGATTATGTATTTTAAGTAATTACTCTGACAGCAACAGTTCCCTCTTAGTCAAGCTATTCACTCTCATCTCCACTGCTGGAATTTATCAGCCTTGTGTGAGTGGTATTTACACAATTTAACATGTGGTGTTGCAGAGGTTCAAGATTCTTGAAGGGATGTGGATCTGACATCCCACAACACCAAAGACACTTCTCCAAATGTCTCTGGCTTGGAGTTAGTGTTAAGCTGCTGTCTGCCTCTATCTTGACCCAAAAAAACACTTGCCAGAGCTGAAGGCAGAGGAATGAAGGCAGGGAGGGGTTGGAGCCAGTTTAGGCTGGCTTGATTGCTAAAAACAACATTGTGCAAATCCATATTAATCTCTCTATGCAGCTCCTGTATGGTGAGCCTGACCTTAAGATGTACATGAACACAGTCCTGCACCCAAAACCTGAGTGCTTGCACCTCCTGTACAAAGGATCAATTGGCACAGCTGTACCTGCAGTTGTTACTTGAGATCCTGTTTGTGCAGCTGACTGGTTTGGCCTGGAACATTCTCTGCTGTGTCTCTTTTGGGAACTGCATGTTTTGGGAACCATAGTTCTAGCAGGTTGTAGGTGAGATTGTCAATTAATAGGCAAGAGGAGTAGCTAAAGGAATAAAAGCATCAATCCAGTTTTTAATGCACCTTTTTTTCATGGTGATTTCAAAGGGGGAGGAAATGAAACATGAGAGACACTACCAATAAACTAGAATTTAAATGTGTGTACAGCAGAGTGCCTTCTCCTTATTGACAAGCCTATGGAGGAGGAGATCTTGGAATATTGAACTGTGTTATGTATCACAGTCCAGCTAATACAGTCCTGTTTTAAGCAAAATCTTGTTTGAGTGTGTGGCCTTTCATCACTTATTACAGGATCACTTTAAATACAATATAGCTAAGTGAAATTATGGATGTTTGTTGTGTATTACATGTATATTGAACATAAGATACAAAGAATACTTAAATAAGTGGGTTTAATCCATTTGAAGATAGTTTATGTATCTTGCCTTGAATTTTATTGCTTGAAACCTAAAAGGTAATTTTAACTTGAACATTCCTTCTGAAATTCAAATAAAGGATAGTTTGGTATGTTAAAATCTCATGTAATATACTGCACTTTAAACCTGGGGAGGCCATGGATTGAAAGCACTGTTCTTGCACTAACAGAACTGTCTGCCCTGACTGAGACAATGTTTAAATGGCTTTTCCTGTCTGGAGAGAGAACAGGGAACCTGAAGGATGGCATCCATCCTTTGAAAATATAGTTATATCTAACACTATGGTTTAGGGTGTTGTTCTCTTCTTACAGATGTGTTGATATTAACTCATCTCAAAAGATGGAAGGAGTCTTGGCCAAGAACCAGTTTGTGTGGAGTTTCATGGCTTCACTATGTCCAATGTGGAAAATCCTGAGTTCATGTGCTGTTAGGGCTGTCTCAGATGATTATCATAGTACAGAAAAATAACATTCTTAGTACTAAGGGACCTTTATACTCAACCAGGAGTTGCCTTTGTATTTCTGTATTTTTGTCTCTCATACTTCTCTAGAAAGAGTTTATTTCTAAGCAAAGTGTCAAGGTTCTACTAAACAACTTGTGTTATCTGAATTTTCATTCATTAGCATCCAGATCCTTCCTGCACTACATAGCAAAGTTTTATTTCTGCCATTAGAACAGAAATAAGAAAATACTTAATATTTAGACAATTTCCTAGTAGTTACACTTGAGTGAAAATTTACTACATGGTGTACTGCTTTGAAAAGAAAATATACTTTTAAATGTGTGTGCACAGAGCTCTGCATGCAGATAAAAAGTGTTTTAGCACAGTATGATGTTGGGATGCTTATGCAAATGCTGATTTCCTTTCTGATGTTGCAGTGCTAAATGCAGTAGAGATGGTGCTGTTACTTCTCTGTGTGGTTTTAGCCAGTGCAATCTTAGCAATTGTGTGTCTGCATCATCCTGCACAGTTCTAGCTGTAGACATTTTTTAGCCTTTTGCTTTTTCAGTGTTGGGTTTGGTTTTGCTGTTGTTTGAAGTTTGGTGGTTTGTTGTTTGTGGTTTATTTCTCTCTTTTTTTAAAAGTTATTATTATTAGGGCTACAAAGCAGCACTTTCTTAAACTTTGCCAAAGTTTGCTTCCTTTTTTCTTCTCCCCACCTTTGCCCCTTATAGGTATAAACATTTAATTTTTGGAAGAGGAAAGCCTGTATGTACTCTCCTAATATATAATCTTATTGACAAGTTGCTTTTGTTTTTATGGCCTGGTCATGCAGATAGTTCTCTCCCTATAATTTCATAGCATAAGCATATGCTGGTATTTTGTTCCACCTTAGAAACACTGTCCTGTAATTAATTATGCACAACAAATTGACAGAAACCATGTAGAGATGTAAGACTCCATAGTCTCTCATTAGGTTGTAGGACAGGTGGTATAACTGACAGAGCAATATGCAGTCAATGTGACATTTTGATGCTTTTTTTTCCTCTACAAAACAGCTGCTTTAATTAAAATCCAATATTTAATTTGAGTATGTGGTACCTCTGACAGCTGAGAATTGCAGCTAGAATTTGGGGCTTACAAAATAAGATTAGAACTTAGTGTAACTTTCAAAAAAAAAATAAAGAGCATATTCACAGGAATATTTTAAAACCTTTCTTTCCCCCCTAAGAGTGCACAGAATAAAATGTGTTCTGCCACTTGTTTCTGTGATGTACAGCCAGTAACTGGGGGTGGGAGGAGACCCCTTTTTTAGACTGCACAGCCTCTAATCCTCAAGGAAGAGCTGTACTTGATAGAACTTTAAAATAAACCTATGAATATGCTGATATTTATGATCAACTGTCATATTTAAATTACAAGGTCATAGATCATGTCAATCTCCTGACAGTGTGAAAATGAGAATAATAAATACAGAACTGCTACAATAATGCAATCCTTTACCAGCCTGCAATGGTAAGAGCAAATCCTATTGTATTTTGAAATTAATCCTCTACTGCATCCCAAAATCACAATTATTTTAGTCTTTTTGGAATTAGTGATACAAGATTCAGACTAAGATGGATATTTCATTGTTAACAATAAAATAAATTTAAAAGCTAAAGTATTTTAGAAAAAGACCAGAGGGACTTCCACAAAGAAAAACTGCCTTGAAAAGGTCCATTTCATTTTATTTGTATGATCTCTAATATGTATAGTTTGTTTTGCAAATTCCTTCCTTCTTCATGGAAGATTGCTATGAACTTGATAACAAAAGTGGTCAAAATCCAAACTTGCAAAAGTGTAAGTGTTTAATTTTATGTCAATTTTAGCTATTATCAAACATAATTCCTAAATGTAATTTAAGCTTTTGTTCTTAAAAGTAGGGAAATTGAATATTTAGTGCCTGATTCATCACTTGAAGTTGAGTGAAACCATTTCTTGAAAATGGGTTCTGCTACCTGATGGTGACTGATTTTCAAAGCTGATACTCAATACTTCCTGTAAACTGTGATGTCATCCCTGCAGAACAATTTTAGTCTATGGCCTTGGTCTTTGGCCCTATTTTTTTTTTAATTATTATTTTTTTATTGCAATGTGGGAAGTGAAGAAGGCTGGCACAAACCTTTTTTTTTTTTTTTTTTTTTTTTTTTTTTTTGTTCCAGAGAAATATGTTTACAACTTTGTATGTATTTTAAAAAATGTATTGTGACACTTTGAACTTGAGAGAGAAGTTTCCATAGTAGACTTGAAATCTGAACTTTGGAATATCAGGAGTGCTCCCCAGGCTGCCAGAAGCTGTTGACTGTGAAGCTGCTCACTCAAACCACAGGAGGGAGTTCCACATCAGCTTTTGGAATATTTTCAGTTCTGGCATTGTTAGCACAGTGCATTTCATTTTGCCTTGTCTTATGGATTGTCACTGCAAGTAGGTTAATGTACAAAATCAATACACAGTGCTAATGTATTGTAACTGTTTACAATTGAACTCAGAGTACCAATGGATGGGTTTTTGTCAAGCTATTTAAAAACAGAAATAAAAATCTTTTTTTAAAAGACAAGTGGTAGTTTTGATGCTTCTCATTCCAATTTTTCCCTGTATAAATTGAACAGATGTACCTGTTTCTGACAATGTGAAGTCAGGCAGGGAGTGGTTTTTTCTGAGGTACAATTTCAGAGATGTGTGTTTACAGAAACCAAACAAATTTAAAACTTCTGTGAGAATAAAAGGTCCTTATTAATGCTTATACCTGATCTTGGGAATCTGGTATTTGAACTCAATGCTAGTTTAATGATGTTAGCCACCAGTATTCATTAATGTGCATTTTTACACACTTTTTTTTCATTAAGAAGCCTTAACAAATCATTTTCAATGGAGTTCCAAGGTATTTCCTGACTAACTTGCTCCAGTCTTACAGCACAGCTTCATTTTAAAGGGGAAAGCAAACCATGGTAAATACATGTAATGGCCACAGCAACTCTTGCATCATCCAGGATAAACATTGCTGGTGCTTCTCTGCAGTTAAAATCACCACAATATTAACAGATGTGCCACAGCTTTTGTTTTTTTTGCTGAATGAAATACTCCCACCTAAGGAGCAGAATAAACCTTTATCCTCTGTTTAATGTTGAGCACTAAATGTATTAAAACAGAGGCTACTCACCCTTCACAGATCTCTCTTTTGAAAGCTGCTATCAGGTGACTTTTTGATTCTGGACTCAAAAAACTTAGTTTTTGTTTGGTCTGGGGGTCCCTTGCTGCCACAAGTGATAGTTTTGAGGAAAAATGTTATTATTATGGGCTCTACTCTGAAAAGAACTGGTATTGGCAACCCTGAAGAAAAGGCTGATACTCTGAGTACAAAATTAATGTGTACATATTTTTCTTAATGATGAATACTGAGATCATACTGTCCCTCAAAACAAGCATTTAAACAGAAAAAATGGAGAGAGGACAAAACTGAATACAATAAATCTAATAAAGTTCTGTAAAGTTTTGACATCTGGTCAGATCTCCATGGCTGAGAAAGTGCTATGAGTGCTCCCTCCTCATCACTGTAGGTTTCTCATGGCTTTTTGTATGGCAGATCCTGAAACAGTAAATTGTAACCTTTGTCCACAATATTCCAGCCACCCAGTATGACAGTGAAGTGATATAGCTTTAATTACTCATGTTGTCATCACTTTCAATGGTTTATCAGTAGTTTTACATGCATTTATATAATTGGGCGTGATATCTGCAATGGGGAATATGAAGGAATTCTGAATACTTTTGCAAATAAATTCAGAAATAGACATGCTGCTCTGTGCACATCCAAATCTCTTCCTATTAGGATCTGAAATGCTTTGAAGTCAGATTTAAGTCGGTGGCCTAAGATTTTGTGGTAGTCTCTTTGTTCATCTCATACTGTGAAATTCTGTAAGAGTAACTCATCTGTACAGGAGCCCAAATTTCCTCTCTGCAAAGCTGAGATTGCCAGAGGAACCTTTTACCAATTCACACTCATCACAACATTTATCTCTTCAGTATGTTTCTTGGCTCTTGCTTTTTCTGGCAGCTATTACAGCAACTTAAAAAAAAAAACCCAAAACCTTAAATCAAACACAAGTATTAAAGATTCTTCTGAAGATATTCATGTTTCTTAGAGAGATGCTTTTTTAAAAGAGGATGGAGTGCTTTATCTTACATTTAAAATAAAAAAATACTGGATGGGGGTTTTGTTATCAGGAATTGTGGAATGTTTGTAAAGTGCACTTGCAGTCTTGAACGTTAGGAAGTGCTTTGTCTATTTGTTATCACAAGTATTTTTTAGACATATCAAAATACTCCTTTATTTATCTTTAACCTCGTAGTTCAAAGAAAAGAAAAAAAATAAACACATTTTGGAATTCTTTCAAGTATTATGTTTTGTTAAAAGTGCCCCCAAGGGCAAAGGACCAAAACCAACACAGACCTTTTGCTCATTGAACAAAAAGCCAGCAGCAACGACAAGCAGGATGTTTCTGATGCTCTTTGTTGTTTTTTTTTTCTGGGGCTAGTGGCTGAAGCCCTTAATCACTTTAGCTGGAAGTTATTCACAAATAACCCTTCTGAGCTCAGTAATCCTGTCTTGCTTTGTATCATAAAAAAATCTTTTCTGCAGCAGGGATTCCTAAATTGCCTCTCAGATCTTAGCCTTGCATTCCAGGTACTGCAAGCACACATGACCTGCTCCAGAGCTACAACAGTTACAGCATTTCCAATTTCTGCCTCCTTCCATAAAAAAGCATTTAAGATTAAAACACCTTATAGCACCTTCTTAAGGGCTCTCTTGTACCCCTTCAGGTGTTTCTCACTTTAGGTCAGGTTTGTAGATGCTGAATTTTCTACCACGCTGAAAATCAGAGACTAGCACAAAAACTTGTCAAAACAGAATGAAAATTCAAACCTTTTTTTGAAGTTGGACAGCCTGCTTTTATCTTCTGTTCCCTCTGCTTTCTGAGTGAGAACATCTGTACAGACAAGAGCAGGTTTCAAGTCCCTCACTTTGATATACGGTGCATGTTCCCAACAATCTGTTGCTTAAAATAAAAACTGTCTGGTCTGTGTTGTCACTGTCAATCATAATTTTCAAAGCTCTTCCTCACATTTTCTTTCTGGTTTATAATCATTTGTTTGCAGTTGATTGCTGTATCTTCTGCTTTCCTTCTTTTTGGCTAAACTACTTACTTGCCAGTGCTGGCAAGAAGAAGTTTGCAGAGCTTTCCATCACTGGATATTTTGTTACAGTCAGTTCTTCAAGCTTTTTTTGCTACTCACTCCATTTACAGTTAATTCTACTATATTTCCATTACGTATCCATAAGGAATTCTAGGTATTCCTGAATGGATTTTTGAGCAGTTTCTCTTTCAACCCATAGGAATTGATTTTTCTAAAGGGCCCTATTGAAACAGCAAGTTTAATTCCATTTTGTATATGGCTATTGTTACTATACTTAGTGTAAAAGAATGCTTTTGTAAGTGAAAATATTTCTGGTCAATCTTTATTATTCACAGGTGCCATGGTAAGATAATGTGATACACAAGATGACTCCTCTTAACCTAACATACAAATCTGAGAGGCAAGGAATAAACTCATGGAGAAATAAACAGAAAGATCAAATGATTAAAAAAATTGTTTTGAACATATTCTTGGTTTAATTTGATAGGGTATTTTGTCAGAAACATAGGATGAGAAGGTATAAAGGAATGAGAAGGAATAAAAACTTGAGACAGGAAGCAACCTAGACACGATTTTCCTTTATAACAGAAATTGTCAAGTAGTTCAGATGACACAGGGAGGGTGGGGTTAACTAGGGACTGGAAATGGGCTCAGAGGAAATAAAAAAAGCACAAATAATTTACAACTTTTTGTGGAAAAGGAAAATCACACTTCTACTATTATTCCCCTTAAAGTATTTCTGTTGTCCATCCAGCCCTACATGCACCTTATCATAATGCTACATGGAGAAAGCAAGGCTGGGATTTTTTTTGTTTTTGTTTTGTTTTTTGGTGGGTTTTTTTGCATTTCAGAAAGTGTAATCAATAAGAAAAGAAATCTGATAGTGGGATTTATCTGTTGAAGTACCTTAGAGTGGTTTCAGTAGGACAAATCACAGCTCCAATCCTGTAATCCAATCACACAAGATCAGTATTGATGTCCAGCCCTGTTGACTTAATCAGAGCTCTGGAGCTGAGGATCTGCCTGTGTGAGCTGAGCTACAATGCCTGGACTTGGTGATTTATGGGAATATCATCAAATTTAGCCTGGGTTAAAAGTGCAGCCCTACACACAGCAGAGTCAATGTGGATCTTCCCAACATTCAAATAGAGACAATATCATGTTCTTGAAGGGCCTTGAAATTCATTGCATGCATTCCAAATACTGTACTCTACAGAACAGCCATCTCTAAGGGTATTATCTTGAAAAAAGAGACAGAATTCACCATCTGACAACTACAATAATAAAATGTATGTAACATGATGTATATAATAAATCATGTCTAAAGTTACAGCATATGAATGGGCTTCTAAAAGAAATCTTGCAATTCTAATTTATAAAATGATAACATTTGCTACTTTGTTTGAAAGATAACAGCTTTTGATAGGACATTTTACATAGCTTCAAGCTCTCTACTGCTTTTTAATCTCAGACATTTTCACTTGAACTTCTCAAAGTAATTGTTAACAAGGTCATTAAAGCTTTATGAAAAGGATGTGTAACTTTTTTATTTCCTGGAGGACTGAATTCTTATTTTTTCCTTTCTCAGCTACACATTGTTCATTTGTGATATGCTGGGTCTTGTATTACTTTGCTTGATGTTGGTGCTAATGTTTAATATTTTTATCTACTACTAATCAAGAAAATATATTGGTGTATCTTCTTGAAATGGTGACTTAATGAAGTCACATCAAAATTAATTAGAAAATCCTTACAAGACAGGCTGTTAGAAGAAATGGGTATATTTTCAGAGCATCTTTTCTTATCACAGTTTAAATAACAATAAATTATTTTTTCAAATTAATCTGACAAACACATTCTATAATTTCTTGTCACTGTAAGGAAGAATCCACAGTTATTTTGCCCAGTTTTCTAAACATTGTTATGACTGACACTTTTATTAGCAGATATTTATATATTTATAGTGTCTTCTTGCAATTTCCACTTAGAACAGAAGACAGCCCCATCAAGAGTAAATCCAATTATTCAGGGAGAATGTTAAATGGCATCTCAAAAAGTTGCTGTTTTCATCATGGCAAAGAAGTACTACAGAAGTGTTAAACAATTGTTGATTGTTAGCAGAAGGGGAGGAGACATTTTTTAATGAGGCAGACTCCAAACTCAAAGGTGGAGTTTGTGCTTAAACTTTTACTAAGGGGCTCTGGAAGGAAATTAAAAAGTTCCTGTTACCCAAGTGACTGCTGGAATGTGAGTGCTCAAGCCTCTGCTCAAAACTAACCTGAAACCAAGGCAGGATGTCCAACCAGCTTTGCAGCAGCACCCAGGGAGTCTTTTGCTCATCATGTTCCCAGCACACCTCTAATATTGTGATCTAGAGATAAAAGACCATTTCATTAACATAAAACATGAAATTGAAGTTTTCCTGACTGTGTGTAATAACTATCTATAAACACATATATAAACATACACATGAATTAATATCTGCTTATTTAATCAAAGATAAATTTCTGCTAAAGTGCTTTCCATAAATGATTAAAAGTGCAGTAGAAAGAATGGAAACACACCCCAAGTGTGTAGCAGTAGGTGCTGCACTAAGCATGGTAAAAACACACCTTTCTCTGCTTTTGTGTTATTCTGGAGTTAATATAGACCTTCCAAAATCCCACTGTGATAAAAATATTGCTCTACTCATTGTTGCTGCCTATGGTCAGCATTCTGGAGGAACAGCTTTTACTGGCTAGCATTTAGATTTCTAAGAATACTGATTTATCTGCATTATCAGTTTCATAATTTAATAAAAATAATATTATCTCATTTATAATAGGTTCAAGGTAGCATTTAATTATTTTAGCTGAAGAATATGAAGAATTTATCTCTTTTTAACTCATATCAGAATATTCCAGCTTTACTAAACAAAATTAAAATGACATGTATAAAGGGAAAGCTTTGTACAAATTGTGTACAGGAAGTCCAAACCATTTCAGGAAAAAGCAGCAGCTAGAAAAAGAACTGCCAGGCAACTGTATTTTGTTGAGAGCAAATATGGAAATTCCACAGAAGCAATCAGGACACTGGAGATTGAAACATAAGAAACACAAAAAAATACTCCATGCATTGATTTAATGTATGGAGGAGATAACCACTATTGTCAACAAGATGACAAGGTTTTAACTGTGAATGAGACAATATTTAAGAACATAACTAGTACTTGGCAGTGTATTTATCTTGCAAATGTGATTAAGACGTTGAAAAAATTATCTGTTTGTTTTAATTGTAGTTATCTGCCATCTTGTTTTTCAGGTTTGGAGTCTTTCTTAACTGCTGAGCACTGGAAAAGCCTCTCAGAGCACAGAGCAAGGGCAGGATTTTGTTAGTCATGGGAATTTGGCTGTGCTCATTATCATGTCCTGCTGGATCCCTCTTCCAGCAGGAACAGCAGAATGCAGGTCTCAGCAGGCCAGGGGGAAGAACATCCTTGCAGGAAAGAATTCATTTGTTCTCAGCTGGGACAATAACTGAACTAAGCCATTTACTTGAGCAGCTTTTGCATTAGCTGCAGTAAAGTAAGTCACTTATTATAAAACATGCTTTCGTGGTTCCATGATTTTGAAATAAAATGATTTGCTTTCAAACTATAGCTCCACCATAATTGTTTAATTTTGGATATTTGGGGATTTCATATATCCTGCTCAATGGCACACCTGATGGATGCAGACATCCTTAAGAGGAGAGCTTCCACCTGCAAATGAGATTTCTGCTATTTGAAAATATAACAAAACTTTTAAAGTTCCACATTAAAAGTAAACAAAAAATGTTTAATTGAATTACTTTGTAGGACATTATTGTTTCTATTGTGTTTTGTACACTAAGTCCAATTTTTTTAATGTTACATTCCTTGTTTAGTCCAAAGCATGGCAATCTGCCATCCAGAGCTTTGAGTGATAAATTCTGCTATACAAAGCAGAAGTTTTTATATGTGAGGCCACTTCCTTCTGCTATTTTATCATCTTCCTGGTTTTGTCTGTTTTCAATAAATGCCTTTGTATTTTCACATCTTTTATATGCTTGTATACACAGACACTTTCCTCTGTATTAAAACTGATAGTTGCAAGTTGGTAAGGATAAAAAAGACAGACTGTTGACTTAAATTTCATTGCACTAACACACTATATGAATGCTTTAATGTTACAGTATTAAAAGATCTTAAAATTGATATTAAAAGTATTTCCTGAATTTGGCAGTGGGGTGGAGAGGCAAGGATGATGTTTCATAATAAGGTTTTAAAATGGAAATAATCTCTGGATACAGCTACACTTTAGTACTACAGATTGGCACATGAAGGCTGGGATCTCACAGTGAATTTGCATTATTTTAAAGCATCTCAAATTTAAATATATTGAAATTTTAAAATCTAAAAAGAATTTTTTGTGGAGGCCAAACATCTCTCCTTTATCTGTCCTGAATATTTCTGCCTGAGGAGAAAAATCTAAAAAAATTCATCAGCAAAGAAAAGCCACAGAGACCCTGCACACACCATGGAACCCAAACAATCTTGAAGGAAAGTAGAATTTGAATTTGGGGTGGTCAGAATACAAGGATGAGATTAAAGGGAAAAAGCTGAAGTTGCAATGCAGCAAACTGGAGAAAAGCTTCTGGAACTTACCAAAAAGAGAATCTGTCCCTGCTGTCCCTGGCCATTTTAACAGTCTGTCATGAATTCCTCCTTCCCACAAAAAAATGTTACCAAGGATGTAAGCTATAAATCATCATGTACTAATCTTTTTATGAAGACCTTTTTCTGGTATTCTGCAGACCTATTGTTCTTTCACAATTATATTAATAGACTAAAAATAACAAGGACAGTTCTACCAGACATAAATTACTATTATGTTTCTTAAGAATTATTATTTTATACTGTGCTGATTGAGATCACAGAAATCTTTTTCTGACCACAGATGTATAAGGTACCAAATTCATCCTTCCTGTAACTGTACTAAGGTAAATGGAGTTACATAAGGAATTAATTTGACCTGTCTCCTTCATTTCCTTGGAAAAATTATTTGTTTTAGCTCTTGCAAAGTTTCAACTTTGACTTTCCCTTGCTTAACATCTTCTTGTACCTAGAGACAGTTTTTCTTTAAGACTATACAGAGAAATACAGCAGGGGAAAGACAATTAAGGTGAGGATCTTCGTTTTAAATTGAAAGTACACTTCAATAAGAAAATGCCAAAACCTTTTTATTTGGTATAGATGTGTATGGAATTATTCTTATGAGGATATGAAAAGTATAAAGCAGTACATATAACCATGAGAGTAAGAATTTAAGTAGTGTTTTTCTGCCTAAGAGCCATGTGTTTATTTCTAACTGCAACAGCTGTAGTAAATGGGGACCTTTCTTGGCTAGAGACCATAAGAATTTAAAATATTACACATCACCTTTTAACAAAGAATCATCCCCTTTACCCTAGACTCAACAGGTATATTCAAAAATAACCTAGGAGAGAAGCTGAAAGCCTACTCTCAGCAGTATATAACTGCAATTTCATGATGCAATAAATATAATTTTTGGATGGCAATGTGGCATGAAATTTGTACAAATTCAACCTGGCAGTCCAAAGCCCAAAACCTTCAAAAACAAGGACTGGTGAGTGGTTTTATATCAGAGTTGATATCATGTTTTCCTGCTGCCAGGAAAAAGCTTGGTCTGAACACTGTAACTCATAGTTCACTAGCTTTGAGAGAAATGCAATTACTTGTTCCTATTTAATATTGATCAATTTATTACCATTAGATGACCTAGGATTGCACAGATGAGATGTAACAAGCATGTAAGCCTGAGTATAGGCTCAGCTTGACCTGGGCTGAGCATGAAGGATCAGAAAGTGAAATTAATGGAGAGTTTCTAGTGCAGAATAAGGTTATAATTGTGCAGGGATATTGTCCCCTCAGCCAAACTTACAACCCAGCAGCCTCCCTTCTTTCTTTCCACACCATCTGTGTGTCAGTCTATCAGTGCTGCAATTGTGCCAACATAACTGTTTGTGGGTCCAGAGCATGAATTAAATCAATGGAGCAATTCTGGTTAAAAATGATTAGACTAGACAGAACCTTAAAAATCTGGATTGAGTGATTTGATTTACAGCATGGCTTCACAAACAGCTCAGAGGCCACAATAAGTCAAAATCATTAGTTGCCAGTTCCTGCTCCTGTCTGAATTTATGGTTCCATATTTATTAAACCCAGATTTGTGCACTGCTGAACTAGCCAGCAGCAAGATTTGAGCCAGTTCATGTGGAGATATGCCATTGCATTTCACTCACTGGTGAATCAACAAGAGCACCTGGTGTGACACTTCTAACTCTGTGTGTCATGAGCAAGTACAGCTTGTCACTTGGCTGCCACAGGGGATGCCAACCCTGCTCCACTGGCACTTGGCTGAGGAGGCTTCTTCAGGCAGGGAGAAGGAGCCATGGGAGCTCCCATCCATCAGCTGCTGCCACGTGCATGCAGCCAGGGCAGGACTCATGCATGGTTTGAATGTTGCAGCTCCTACTGCAGGATGAAATAGGAATTTTAAACTCCCAGGCCTTGGTGAGAGTGGAGAGTGGTATGTGAGAATACATCTAACCATGCCAAGCTGGAGTTAGCCAGCAGAGAAGAATTCAGACTGTGGCTACTTCTCAGGGTGGGAACAGTCTGGCCTTAATCAGCACACTCTCCTTTGAGAGTTAATTTACATCAAGTTCTTTCACTTGCCTAAGATAGACAAACTCTCTCAAGCTCCATGCAAAATTCCATTCATGATCTGTTTCAGCCCCTGTCCTTTGAATCCAAGTCCTCTTTTTCTGTTATTTTAGGCCCAGCTTTCATGCTAGAAAGCATCCTGCTTGTGTCTAGTACAGTGCATAATTAATACAGGTAGAACAAGTTCTAATGCAAAGTGTATTTCAGATCACAAGCATTACAGAGGTGCTGGACTGTCAGTCCTGAGGCTTGTGGTGGTCTGACCTGCCACCACCTTGGGACTAGGTTGGCCAAGGGGAATGTTAAAAGGATGGGCTTGATGGAGTAACTTAAAAAGAAAAGGGTTTAATGACAAAAATAACAAACAGGACAACCCCAACAGGAGTGCTCCAAAAAGCAAGGTCCAGGCTGGATACACAGCATATAAAAGATAGGTTGGGGTAGAGTCTGAGAAGGAAGGTCCAATGGGGAAAAATGATCAAGAATATGGAAAATGCACCACATGATAATCACTTAGGGGAAGAAGTGGGCAACCTTCTAGAACCATAACTTTATATGAACAGAGCTATTACCATATCATTTCCCAGGAGTCAAAGCTGTTTGAATCATGCTCACCCTAACTGAACATCAGTTAGGTTAACTACAGACCAGATGCCCACAGTCTCAAGTTGATGCCTTCAGGCAGCCTGACTTCCAGTGAACCTTTGCAATTTTGGATGTATTTTATTTTCCTCACTGGGACATTCTGGTGTTTTTTCCTCAATGACTCACAAGTGGCCCTATCAGTGTTGCACAATGGAAACATGCACTGCCTTCCAAAACCAGTCATATTTGATGCTAGAAGCAGATAAAACTCATTTAGAAGTCTTGAAAAACCACACACCCTCAAATGTGTGAAGAATAGGAATTTAACTGCAAATAAAATTCGGGATATGATTTCAAAGTTAATCTGAGAGAAACCCTTGCAAAATTCTTAGAAGAGAGGTATCTTTATTCTTGGGGGTTTTGACTATTTTAATGGAACTAACTTCCTATCCATACAAAAAAGCACCATTCATAAAAGATGTTTGACTTGCTAAGCTTTAGCTTTGATGTTCCCCAAAGCAATATAAAATACCTGCATGTAAAATTTTTTTGACCTAAATGAAAGGTACAAGCACTTTTGAAACCTTTGAGACAACCAGCAAACAGGATTTTCTACAAAAATGTTTTTCCAGCTGAGAAAAATATGGTAAGTGTGACAACATAAACATTTTAAGAAACAATGCATGGCTAAAACCCATCTTCCAAGCAGAGGAAGTCAAAGAGTTTGCCTGAGGGGTTTAAGAATACCAGATTATTCAAGTAGTGATAAATAAAAAAAAATTAAAAATGGGAAAAAAAGACATGGTAATGGACTAAGACTTTCCTGTATGGAAACTATTAAGCAATGTTTCTTTAAAAGTAAAACCTGTTTGACTGTCTAGATTTGAAACAAAAGTATTTTTTAATTTAATGGCTGGGACACTGCACAACATCTTGATTGTTTAAGATGTATCTACATTTTTGGTATATTTTTGGAGCCTTCCAACACTAAAGAGCATTATTCCAACTTCCTGTAGCTGACACTGACATCCAGTCTGATGGCCCTACAGTTACTTCATTTCCTTCTGAACTGAGAAAATTCAGAATTTTATTTCTTATATCTGAATACAATGCTACTATTCATGTATGAACATCCTCATAGCTTATCCTTTTGATTAGAAAGAAAAACTTTATTAAATCTATAATCATAAAATTTTTATTTTCATTCACTGCTCTTGGAATCTGGTTCAAACTGAAACCCACAGCAATGGTTTAATATTGAATGAGCTTTATAGACCACAAAAATGTGATGTAAGGGTTTCAGTTGTCTTCACTGACTCTCTATATAGGGACAAATGCCATAACAGATGTGCTTCTCAACCCTTAAAATGAAAAATGACATGATAAATTACTTCTTAGTGGAAACTGAATCACAACAGTTACTGTACTTTCCAAAGATGGACAAAAAAAAAATGAAAAGACAAAGTATATTACCTGAAAATTCAGCAAGTAACCACATTTATCACTGAGGAATCAACCCTGCCAACAGCAGGTTTTGGAGAAAGCCCAATTTTCCACTAAAAATAATTTCAACAGACCTGCTATTAGACTATTATTTACATGAATGACAGACTATGAAGTTCTTCCAATGCAGAAGGTTACACTTGTGGATATGAAACTGGCAAAACACACTGGTGGTAAAAATAGAGCTAAGACTATAGAAGACACTGCAAGAAGGAAAAACAAAATCAAGCAATCCTGAGAAAACTGTTGATGGAAAGTCTCAATAGTACAAAGAAGAAATTAAAATTCACATGTACTTCAAAACAGAAGAATGATCAAAATTCCAGAAAACAAAGTAGATGCAACAAAATTATTCACATGCGTAGGAGATGATTTATTGGAGTTTGTCTTGGAATTTGCTGAGATTGTAACCTGTATTGTTTCCTGGCATCTTTGTTGGTAAGGAACTACCCTGTGTTTAATGACAGCAGTGTTGGTACTGTTGAATTACCAAAAACTGGGGAGGAGTTCTGCTATGGTACAACTGTTACTGCAATGATGTAGAACTGTGACTATAATTCTTGATTTTACACATTTTCAAGAAATCTACTCCTGACCTACTTAGGGTTACAGCCAGACAAGCTTTACTTTATACACAGAAAAATGAGGCAACAGGGTGAAAGGCTTGATCTTCAAAGTTTCTGTGACACCTGTCACCTACAGATTGAACAGCTTTGTCCACTAAAGCACCTTGTACACAGAATTAACAGTTTTATGCTCAGAACACTTGGAAGATCAGGCCCATACAAAAGTAAGCCTTTTTATGATACACACAGCATGAATGAAAATGTTTTAAGGAATATTTGCCATCCTTTCAAAGATACACAGCATTGAAGAGAACACTGTAATTTCAGTACTCTTGTACTATGCCTCATTAATAAATATTCTACTAAAGCAGGACTGGAAAGAAGAGATTCTTCTTGAGAGGGCATTAAATAGCATATATTCCAGAGTTGCAACACAGTAAGCTATATATTCAGCAAAATATTGAAAATTGCCCTGTTCAAGTTAATAATGAAGGTATAATAAAGAACCTTTTCCATATCTCATGAGTTTGGAATTGGATTTCACCAAGAAATTTATATAAAATATTGCAACTTGTCACTTGTAACCAGGAAGGAAGGAAGGAAAGAAAACAGAAACAAGAACATAAAAGCATATACTTTATACGAAGGTGTAAAACAACATGAATACATTCATGCAATGCAATGAAAGCAAACAATCTGTGATTGATTATAAAATTAGAACTTTTCTCATGAACCAGATTCCCCACTAATGTAAATGAACAGTTTGCTCAGTGTGCAAAAATATTCAGAGCCCACTGTCAGTTCATCTTGCATTAAGATTTATTTTAAACCATCCTGTAATGGCAATTTATAGACATAATTTCAAAATAAATCGCTTACCAAGGTGATGCTTCTGTTTTATGTAACCATATCCTTTTTTAACTAACTTATTAATTTAAAAAATGAAACACAAAGAGGAGTATTTTAAAGGTTTATGGTTTTTAGGCGAGGTAAAACACTTTATCATCAGAGCAGCTGTCAGTCAAACCTCAGCTCTCAGCAAAATGTGCTGTAATAACCACTATTAGCACCAGTGTCAAGAGGTGAGTGCTCCTGACACAGCTTCCTAGATGGTGCTCTGTCCCATGCCAGCCTACAAAAGGAAAATGAAAAACATGATATTTTCCTGTTGGCTGACCCCTTCCTCCCACCACTTCGGAAGGAAGGAAGGGTGATGTGAGCCAGAACACTTCTGCTTACCTTTACAGATTTGGAGGCCGCTGCCATCCCCACTCCCATGGTGGGTAACTCACTGATGATCTTCGCTGAAGACTAAAGAAATCCACAGATGCTCTGGCTCCTAGGGCAGCAAGGAGGAGAGTCCTTTTGTTATCCACACAGACGATGCTCACCAGCACAAACCCCTGCACAGTCCCATTTCTACACCCGGCTCTCCACGGCCCCTGTGGCAAGGGGAGCACCCAGAACCGGACCCAAAAACAAGGAACAAGTAAGAAGCAGCACAAAACATGCAGAAACGTCAGAAGTCTCGGGGTATCTTCCAGAGACTTCAACTCACCTCTTCCCCCTGCACTACGCTGCTTCAGGCCAGCTCAGCCCTCACCTTCCAGTCTCCTCCCGCTCCCCTCCATAGCCCCCAAAGGAGTCTTTAGAGCTCCACGAAACAATCTGGAGCTCTGCAGACATTTTCTGCCTCTTGCAGACTCCAAAACACGACCCCAGCCGGCACGAACCCAAGTGACTCGGCCCAGGCTCCCCTCGCTCCCGACGGCGCGGGCGACCCCCGACAGCCCCCGGGCAAGCGGCATGAGGGGCCTGGGCGCTGCGGGACCTGCCGGGGAGGGAACCCGCACAGGGCGGGCGGGAGGCTCCGCTCCGCGGCGGGGCTCGGCCGGGGCGCTGAGGGGACGGGCAGGGAGCGCTGGCCGCGACCCTGCGGCGCGGGGGTGGCGGCGGAGGGGCCGGGCGGGGCCGCCTCCCCTCCGCGGGTCACATGAGAGGGGCGGGCGGCTGGGCCGAGGCGGTGGTGGCTGCCGGGGCTGAGGTTGGGCTGGGCTGGGAGGGACCGGTCTGCGGAGCGCAGCAGCGGAGCGGCGGCGGTAGTAGCAGGGGAGAAGGAAGAAGAAGAGGAGAAGGAGGAGAAAGAGAAGGAGGGGAAGAAGGAGCGGGAGCGGCCGCGAGGCGCCGAGCGAGTGGAACGAGCCCCGGGCCTCCCTGAGCCGCGGCGGCTGCGGAGCGCCCTGCCCGCGGTCCCAACATGGACGAAGAGGGTGGCGGAGGTGGCGGCGGTGAGTGCGGGGCTCGTGCGGAGGGAACGCGGCCCCTCAGCCGGCGCTGCGGGCGGCAGGACGGCGGGAGCTCCTGAGAGCTGCTGCGGCCGCTGCCCCTGCCGGCGCTGCCCCGTCCTGCCCGGCGCCCCTGGGCCGAGCCGCTGTACCGGCGCTCCCGAGCGGTGCCCGGGCCACAATGCGGGCTCCGTGTCCCGCCGCGGCTCCGGGCGCTGCCGAGGGCGGCGGGCAGGGCAGGCGGGTCCGGCCCCGCCGCCGTGACAGCCCGGCGCTCGCTGCTGCGGCTGCTCTCCGCTGCGGGAGGAAAAGGGACGAAATAGAAAAAAGTAGGCGTCTGGCGGTGCAGGAGCGCAGAAAAGAGTAATTAAGCTCTGCGAGGGCTCTGTTTGTGTGTGTCATCTTAATGGAGGTTCGGTGATAATCACGGGGTGGTTCAGCCAGTTTAAACAAGGTGAACTGTTTCCAAAGGCAGCGGCGTTAACCTTGCCAGATACTACTTTTAGAAAATCTGGACTCGCATGTTGGGGAAGCTTTTATTTGTATTTTTTTTCTCTTTCGGAGACCGGCTTGCGCGCTGCCCTAGTTTAAGGCACTGCAGACGTGCCACACGCTTCCCTCCTTTAATTTATAATGTGTTTGTGAGTGCGTGTGTAAAGCTGCTGCCTGAAATAACCAGTTCTTGTGTATCATCAGCGATAATGGTGGCTGAGCAGGAGCTGATCCTGCCCTGGGGCTGAGGGATCGACTGCGTGGCCTGCCCTGTACTCAGTGTGTCTGTGCAGAATGGAGCGAGCTGGGTTTATCTTAAACCAAATGCTAAACAGGCGGCCTTTGAATGCATGGGCTGATCTCTAAATAGGTAAAGTAAGGGCTAAGCGTTGTGTGATTAATAGTTGCGCGGTACTTGCTAATTCTAAATATAATTACCCAGAACTCGGAAATCAAGAGGGTGTGGTGTTTGTTTTGACAACTTGAAAAAATAATGCTGTGATGAATCAGAAAAATAATTCTTGAAGCAGTGGGTTGGAAATGTGGCCATTTCTCAGCAGGCATTTCTACTTGTTTTGACAGTGATAGACTTAACTCTTAAAAAAAAAAAAACAATCTGAAAAAGGAAAGCAGAAGACAAAGCAAGCCAGTCCTGAAAAGTTATTATTCAAAGCAGTTGAACACTGTAATTGTAAAGAGCAGAAAGCTCATTTAACTCAAAATATGTTATTTTCACAGTATTATGGACTTGCATCTGTAGTTAAGGGAAATGAACATGCTTGTTATTTGCACTAATCCTGTATACTACAGTACTTAATCACGTGCAAAATATAAACTAGCAAGCGGACATATTGCTGAATTAATCTTTCGTAAGATGTTAAGCATTTCAAAGTTGGATTTTTGTGGAAGGACAAATACTCAGACCTGAGGATGACACATTTTACTAAATGCTGATTCTGTATGTGAAGTCAGATTTGTACCTCTGGCACGCAAGCAAAAGTAATATCACTTCTATAAACACATTGCTTTTTTTGGGGCAAACTACAGTATAGTGTATGTTCAGCTTTACTGTAAAACAGTTGCAGACA
Source organism: Erithacus rubecula (assembly GCF_903797595.1). NCBI lineage: Eukaryota > Metazoa > Chordata > Aves > Passeriformes > Muscicapidae > Erithacus > Erithacus rubecula. The sequence goes on from NC_136669.1 coordinate 2,144,109, forward strand.
AGTAAGACTGGAATTTTGTTTTGCAGTTGATATATATGACATTCTACTCTGACTTCTTGTAAGTGTTGCACTTTGTTCTTGAATAGAGACCCAGTCTCACTTTTTCTTGGGGATTGCTGTCAATTTGGAACATTAGGATTAGTTAGGTAATTTCTAGTTAATGAATTGACAAGTTGTTATTTCGTTTGTGTTTTTTCCCCCTTTTTTTTTTTTTTTGTTTAATGACAGGAAACCTGTGTGGGTTTGACAGGCTGCTTTAAAGCTCTGTATTGCTGTTGAGTAATGAGGCTTGTGATACCTGAGCAATGAGACTCCCTTTGGAGCCTGACCAGGGCAGCCCAGTGCTTTGAACTTCTGCAGGACATTCCAAATCCTCCTAAAATTGACATTATTGAGTGAGAGCTAAGCTTATCACTGTGCACAAGTACTTTAGGAAGTATGCAAAATTATTTAAGGGCTGCACAGAGTCACCCTAATTAGAGACTTGAACTAGATAAGTATGTAAATAAATATCTAGGGCATTAAAGTGTGATCCAGGAGGTAAGCTGCTATTCCCAGTACAGCTCTGCCTGCTGCACTGCTCTTCAGTTTGATTTGCATCCTATGCTTCAGTTCTCTTATTTGTCAAATGGGGTCAGTTGTTTTACCACCTCTGATAAAAACTGTGAATGAAAACAGAGCTGCGTAAAATTAAAATTTATTATTTTAGAATCACTCGATAGAAGAGGACTGCTAATTAAGGGAATTGTTCTCAGTACCTCCTTTTCTTTTGTATGTGAGCCCTAAACAGGGTTGTGCATTTATGTTACACAATCCACTTCCACACAAGCCTCCCATTGATTCCAGCAGAAGCTCTGTGCATGGATTATTGATGCGATATGATCCGAGTCAGTTGGTGTTTGGCTCAACTTTTCTTTTGTGTCCTGATTAAAATATCTCTGTGGTTTGTGTAGTCCAGGAACTTTCTCCTCCTCCCTCTCCCCACTTGGTTGAAAACCACATCTTGTGTGGTTTGAGTGGCTTTTCTCACAGGCTCACAGTTAGGTGGTGGCAGTGCCAGTGGCTGGACCCTGGTGTTCAATAGTGCTCTTGGTGTGCTCACACAGTGAGTGAGTGATCCTCTGTGAGAGGTCAAAATATATAAACAGTGCTGCAGGCACAGGGTAGAACTCCTGTTTGTTTGCTGAATTTGACTCTAGTCATTCAGCAGCTTTTCAGTCCCCCTGTTCAATTCTGTGCCATTCCTCTAGAAAAAGACTGCAAGATTGGAACTTACCAGCTCCTGTCTGTTTGTTTTACTCAGTCTCTACAAAGGGCTCCAAACAGACATGCCAGAAGGTTAAAGTCCTGCTTCTACTTGACAAATAGACCAAATTATAGCACTAATTATGGCATTGAAGTTTCACTATTGTCCCCCAAAGTCTGTGTTTTATTTCTGAATGCTGGAGGAGCAGTTGGCTTGCCAAGCTGTGTTAGCTGCTGGCTGCAGTTGCCAGTGATGGTGCCAGGTAGCACGTTGGCTCTGTGATGAGGGCAGGATGGAGACAGTGCTTCATTAAGAGAGACACCAAGAGACCAGATCGTCCCACAGAGAGGGTTTGCTGCCAAACCAGACTTAGCAGCATGACTTCTGGTCTTCTGCAGGGCAAAGCAGTTACCTACTTATAGGTAAAAGCTGTTAAATGTAACAAAATGACCCAGCTTTTTCTTAGAAAAAAAGTTTTAAAATGGATTAAAAATATATGTTAATATTTTAGATGTGAATATCCTTATCTCTTCTTCCTCATTTGTAATATCTTTCAAAGATAAACCTTAAAGATATCAGAGTCCATGTAGCCTTCTCATGGTTATTGACATTTGCTTTGCATTTAAGACTAATTCTGCATGTTTTCTTATTTTATGGTTTTCTTTTATTATAACCAAATGTGTTTTAGCACAGAAGAACGTTAAATATGTTTCACTCCCTGGTCATCAAAGTGGATAACTTGTACCAGTAGTTAAATTGACCCAAAAGTCCTTCAGAGGAGGGCTTGTAATTTTAAATAACACTTTGAGGAAATCCCAAGAATGTAAAAATGCACCTGAGTGTTGTATAGATCACTCACCTGGGTTCTAGGGTGTGAAAAAGAGCAGAAAAAGAGATAGTCTGTTTCTGTAGTTTAATTTTTTGTGTTCTTTTGCCAGCCAGCAGAGCTGCATGCTAAGTATCTTTCTTGCTAAATAGATATTTCTTCATGCTAAACTAATCTCATATTTCTATGGATTACCTGTCAGCTCAGTAGGATCTTAATTTTTAGCCCAAAACCATTTAATCTTTTAGCACAGCAGTAAAAAATGTTATAATAAAGTATTATCAATTATATTATACATATTAGTTATTTTTGGTGGTAACTGAAAATGTGCTTGTTAATTGCAGTAACTTATTAAGTTTTTTTTTATCCTAATGTTTGATATTTTTAACTGTGATTTGGAAGAAAATGCGAAATTTTTGCTGATAGAATTTCCAGAGGTGGTTGGTTGCCAAAGTTGATGTATTGTTATATAATGGTATTTGGTGACATGCTCAGCAGTGTAAGCACACCATGGATTTAGGGGAGCAGTGTGCCTGTAACAGCATCTGTCTTCACTGCTGCAGCTGGGAAAGAAAGCTGTAGGATTTACAGGCAGGAACAGAGTGTATTTTGCAGAACAACAGCTGGGAATCACAGTAACAGCCACATGAAAGTGGGCTTCCTGTGGGCCACTGTTACCAAACAGATATTGCAATATTTTAATAAATATCACAGGAGTTCCAAGAGCTTTCACCAATTGAAGGGCTGCAGAAGGTGAGACTACACAGTGATTTTCAAGATGTATTCTGCAGTTCACCTCACATTTTTTAATCCATCATATTTATTGCTTCCCTTTTTTTCTTTTTATGATTTTGGATGCTTTTTAAAGGGAAAATGAAAAAATGGCTTTCCTCCATTTTCTTCCTTTTGCAAGGGTGTGTGGTGATAGGACGAGGGGTAATGACTTTAAAGTAGATGAGGGTGGATTTAGATTAAATTTTAGGAAGAAATTCTTCAATGTGAGTGTGGTTAGACACAGATTTCCTAGAGAAGCTGTGGCTGCTCCATCCCTGGCAGTGTCCAAAGGGTTGGACAGGGCTTGGAGCAATCTGGGATAGTGGAAGGTGTCCCTGCCATGGCAGGGGGTTGGAATGAAAAGATCTTTGAGGTCCCTTTCAACCTAAACCATTCTGTGATTCTGCTTGGTCTTTTTGTCCTACAAGTCTCTCTTTTCCTAGTCCAAGAAAGGTTTGAAAAGCTTTAAAATGTTTCACTTAAACTGTAGCTCCATCCGAAGTGCTGCAATCTTTTGCCCCATTCTTTTCCCTCCCAATGCAAAAACGGGTTAGTCTAATTCTTTATACACCCCTCCTTTGACTCCAAGGCCAACATTTGAATTATTACTGGTCTCTTCTCCTTGCTGGACATTGAACAAGCTGTTTGCTGTCACTCTGAATTCAGACTATCTCCTCGAGGTTTATTCTAGGTCTTTTCCACACTTGTACTGACCCCTTGTACTCAGTACATTCTTTTCCTCCTCTTTGTACTGCCAGCTGCCTCTAGTACTGTTTACTATATTCTTCTTTTTGAAATCTTGCCTTTTTTTTTTTTTTTTTCCTTTGACTGTTTTCTTCTCCTCTTCCTGTTTTATTTGCTTTTTCATTTGGAAGATGATCTTTCTAATTCCAGCTTTTTAGGTGAAGATTTGCAGGACCCTATCCTTGCTTTAATGCTCCCTTCCTTCTACATCTTGTTTCTGGATAACTAAATTTGCAGATAAGAGTGGTACTATCATGTTTAAACTGATGACTCACAGCATATACTCTGTGTGCTCTGGATCCAGTGCCATCTGTCCCAGCTAAAATGTTGCCTTGTTTGACATCTTAAGATTGCATCATTGTCATCTTAAGCTTAATGAGTCTGAAACAGAGCTCTTAATGTTGTTTCCACCCACTTCCTCTTTTTGATGTCTTTGGACACATGCTGGCATCCTGAGTGGTTATTGACAAGTAAATAGTGAGATGTTGTAATTTATTGTTCCTTAAAAAATAGTCTGTAGAGAAGTTGTAATAAAAATGGCAGTGAAAGGACAATGCAAGAGTATTGACATACTTAAGAAATAAGTTATGTTCCCCTATGCAATGTTAGTTTTCCTATTTGAATGTACAAATAGATTTAATCTGGTTATGGGATCATGTTTTCTGTAGACTTCTGCATGGGAGCAGCACATTCTGTGGCAATTGAGTGAATCTATGTGGATTTTCCCCTTCTTCTTAAAATAATGTGATAGTTAATGATTTCTTCTTCACTTTGTCTCTCTGTAATTCATGACTACTTAAGCATGTACAAAAGGATTGCACTAATTTTAGTGAGGAGCCTGAATCTAATGACCATGTGCTTCATTCACATAGGATAAAAATAAATCCTTGGCAGCTGGATTGTTAGGAAAACCTGTCAATGTACAGACTTGTGAGGCAGGGATCCCAGGGAAGTTAGGAACATGTGGTGTTTTACTTTGTTTTAGAGAAGCAAAAGAGAAGTTGTGTGAACAGATGTGCTGTTGGCATTTCTGTCTTTTTCACTGTGCATTCTTTTAGAGCAATATACTGTACAGGAAAGGTATATGAGTGAGGTAGTAAGAGTATTTATGTCATTTGTATAATTTTACATCTACCAAATGATTTTTAATTGCCTATGACTTCCTTATTTTAATTTCAACAATTTCATGGGAAAACTTAGTATTGCAAATTTTTTTGGACAGCAGTGTTTCCTCTTAGTGGGATAGACATACAAAATCTGCTAGAAAACCATGTGTTCTGTGGTCCTCTGAGATTTGCCTGAAGAAGGAAATGGCTTGACCTATTTGGTTGTTATGAAGTAAAAACATTCTTGTTCTCTCTCTGTCTTTTTTTTTTTTTTTTTTTTTTTTTTTTTTTTTTTTTTTTTTTTGTGAACATCTGTGTCACATTTATTTCGTTAATTTCTGAGGTTCTTTGAGCGCATTATTTGCTAATACAAAGTTTTATTTAAGGGAAGTCAAGTGATACATAGCTGCTTCCAAAATTTCATTGAATTTCTGATACCTCCTTTTAAATAGGTATGATATAAGTGGATAGGCTTTCCAGTCAAAGTTGACATGTTGAAAGGCAAACACAAATGTTATCTAGTATTTCCCAGGAAAAAAAATGTGTTTGGCAAATTCAGTAGGATCTCATGGAGGTAATAGGAAGTGTTGCATGCTGGAACCTTGGAAAATCTAAATTATAATCTCATCTGGGATTTGAAGGTGTTTTGATTTAATTTTTTGACAGCTTGACCTTCTTAGTGTGGTTTTAGTGATTAGCTTCATTTTCAGGTGTTTATAATAAAAAGAAATAGTTCTTATGCCAGGTGTATGGAAGAGTTGAAACTGATTCTGTTATTTAGCAGCATAATGGAAATTGTCCCAATGAGGATAGATTTTATTGATTTCACTTACAAATCTTCTGAATTATGTAAGAAAATTCTTCAACAAGAATCTAAGATCAGTCCATTTGTAAAAGTTGAATCTGAATTCAGATCTGTCTTCTGTTGTCATGCCCAAGGAATTGGTTGGATTTTTTGATGTAAGTTTTTAATAAAAAAGAAGAAACCAGTGTTGATTTTTTAGATTAAATACCTTGAGTGTCTTAACAAAACAAAAAAGCTGTGTGATAATGAGGAACCATGAGCCTGCTGCTCTCAGGGTATGGAAGAGACCAACAGTAACTCTGGGAATTAGTTTTGGTGGTTTTTCTGTCCAGCTGCCTGTTCTCACACAGCTTGTAGGAACAGCATCTGCTCAGTCAAATGAGATGGAAATCGAGTGCTGTTCAAGGTGTGCTTTGGAAAGGAGCTGATGGGTAGGAAAACAAATGTGGCCAAGGTCTCTTGTGCTCTCTTGTTTTCACACATGCATGCACAAAAAAAGGCTGAAAAAATTAGCATATGCAAATAAGGGAACTGCCTTACACTGTTTTCTCTAAGAGGAACTGTGAGATGTAATATCTTCATGAGTCACCTCTAAGGTTTTTACACTACTGCCTCATTAGGGTAACTTCTAGAATGTAGATTTTAATTTTTTGTTTTAATATCTGATTCATATTGTAAAATACCATTGATGGTGTTTTCTTGTTAAGTTCCAAGTATTCAAGAGTGTATTTGCTGTTCCATTTTTTGTTTTAATGTACTGTAGATATTATGTTCCTTAATAAGGTCCTTGTTTAGCTCACAATCAGTGTTGTCTGTAGTCAAATTCTGACATAAACAGATCCCATTGCCTTACTTACAAGAGAGGGGGAATTCTCAAAAGGGGTATTTGTAGTTGCATTAGTTACTATGAAATAAGGAATGAGGGTTGCTTGAGGCAGTGCTTCTTATATTCAGCAGTCAGATTCCAAGTAAGTTTTTTTTTTCTTTTTTGTCTTTCTTACTCAAGTAAATTTGTCCTAATGAACTTCCTGCCCAGTCATTCTGTTGCACCGAGGAGGAATTTTCCCACCAAGCCAAGTACTCTGAGTACAAATTTGACCACTTGCAAATGAAATTTTTGAATTTGTAAAGCTGCTGCATGTTTTTGTTCCACTGTTCAGCCAGGGGATGTGGAGGAAAGTTTTTTTCCCAGGAAGTTGAGGTTAAACCACAGTGGCCATAAGAAGAGATGGTGTCTCTGTTAGGGAAAAACTCCATTCCTGGGGAAGAACTTTGCAAGTTAAATACATTCTCCAACCATGAAACTCCTTGTGCACACAGGACAGGAGCTTGGGTCCTGCACAGGACCATGCTCACCTGACTCTTCTCTTGTACCTGTGCAGTGCTCTTGTGGCTCTGTTCAGGCAGGAAACACTTCATGTTTGCCTTCATGAGGCTGAAATAATCCTTGCTATAGTCTTGTATTTTGTATACTAAGTGGGGAAAACTCACTTTGCATTTGATATCTGTCATGTAAATGCATAAATGGATAGTCCCTATTATAGAAGTATATATTCATAGACTCAAAAGTAACTGTTATTTTATAGACCTTTTATTTAACTTCCTCTTCTGCTATTCACTTTTGACCTACTATACCCTTTTAGTCATTAAAATGATCATATAATGTAGTAACAGCATTTTAAAGCAGTATCCAACATTCTTGAGGGGCCAGGGACAGTATCTGTGCTTGTGTTCCCATCTCTTATCAGTTGTGCTGCTCTCCCTGTTGCAGTTTGCAGAATCCCCATTTCATAACTGGAAGAAACTGGTAGCCAAGACTAGTCAGAGTTGAGGGAATTGGAATTCCTGGTACATGTGAGTAGTTTATTCTTTGTGTAGATATTGCTGATTAATTCTGTAATCTCAGAATTCTGGGAATTTCAGGCTGTCTTAAACCTGTATTCTGTGTATTAGGTGTGATCAGCCTTTCTAGGCAGCTGACATTTCAGTTTGCTGTACATGTTTTAGCAAGGATAGATGAATGGAGCATATGGAGTTGATTATTTTTTGGCTATAGGCAGTGGATTTTTGTGCATTAAATATAGTAACTTTCTTTTTTTAAATATCAGAGCGGAAGCTTCCCCACTCCCACTTTTTTTTTAATAAGAATACATGCAACTTTCTTCACTCTCATTTTGTGCAATGTAAGCTGGAAAGACTGCAATGTTTAGTCTTGGTCTTATACCAATAAATGACATAGTATCACATGAATGTTTTAAAAGATTAGGTGATAAGAGCAAACATTATAAAAAGACTGGTTTAAGTCCTTCTGCTGTAAATTCACTGATATTCAAAGTAAAGAGAGCATTATGTTGTTGTTCTTCTTCTGCTGGAAACTTATTTATTTTCCTTTTTTATCTTCTACCTGAGTAGTAAGCCTGGAAAAGTAACATGTGTTATGAAGGGGAAAGGTTAGGTGAAATTGGTAATCCAAATTAAATACAAATAATACTCTCAAGTTTATAGAGCCTGTGGGTGGGTGGACTTGGCAGATCAATCCGTTGTGGTATGTTAGACTTGAAAGAGCATATGGAGATGATTATTTTCTGGCATTTTGTAGTAAAAGTTTTTGAAGAAGGAAGTTTTAATTTTTGTTAATTTAATTTTTTTTTTTTTTTTTTTTTTTTAGAAATGAGGTGAAAAATAGGAAGAATAACATCTTTTTGCATTGAGTAGTAAAATAATTTGTTTTAGTAGCATATAAAAATTTTATTTGAAGGTAAGCTGCTAAAAGAAATTCTCCTCCTGTTTTCCTATTGGCTGTCTTGTTTTCTGAAGATCCTGAGCAGCTGGGACTAATACAGGATCCAGCTGTAACTTTTTTTATTGTTGTTCAGATGTCCGGTGATGGTCAGATCTAAGTTATTGTGTGGAAATTCAGTAAAGGAAAAGGGTAGGGTGGGAAAAAAGTGACTCTCCATAAAAGTATTCCAGTAAAAGCAACAGGAACTAGGAGTATCCATTTCAGAGCTCTGCCATAAATCCCATCCTGAAATACTTAAACGCCTTCAGATTTTGCCGTAGACTTGAAGTCATCTGAGTTTTTTGGCTAATTTTTTCAACAGAAATGAAGTTAACTGGTTGGAATGGGAGGGTGCCTGTTCTTTCACATTATTTAATGGAAGAAGATGCTGTTTTCTCATCCACAGTACAAGGTTTCAGGCTCTTTATGTATATAGGATGTAATGCTACTACATGGAGTAGATCAACAGGTTTGGGTTTACTCATTTCACTTCTGCTGTGTTTTGCTAATCTTTGTTTTACAGGACCTAAGGATGTAAGAAGGGGAGAAGCCTAATATTTTTCTGTAGAATTTGGTTTACCTTTGGTGTATTCAGTGCTTCCAATCTGTCTTTTAGGCATCTACTTCCTTTCCAAATCTTTATTCTGAACTTAACTTGCCCAGGGAGTCTATCAAATAGCTGCCTGAATTTCAGAGTTTTCTTACTGTTACTCCAAGCCTTTGATTTTGAATGTCATTACTCAATCAGATTGTAATGACACTAGTCTAATTTCAGAAGTTTAATAACAATAGGAAACCAATTATAAGTCCTGGTTGACTGAAGGATACCTCAAATACTGTAAGTTATATCCATCAATACTGACAGTGACATGGTTCTTAAAACATAATTACTGTCTCAAACATAACCTGGATTCTGATTTCTTTCCATGTTTTTTAAATTGTTGATATTAATATTTTTTTGAGGAAAAAGAAAAAAGATTTATGGTGGGTCTGTTGGCTGTGGGATAGCCTGGCACTTTGCCCCTCAGTGCTAGAACAGAACAGCAACAACAACAAAAACAAACTTTCCTTCCTGAGCAAGTAGGAGCTGATCTTTGGCTTCAGAGTAGAAATCAAATGTGGGCAAATGCTGTGCTTTGAAGGCAGAACACTTCTAACACAAAATAATTGCAATGCAGAAGCATCTGTGATGTCCTTCTTTTACATACAATATTTTAAATGAATACTGTGCAAATAATTCACTTTACTTGTATTTTTCACATTTGCAGGGATTAAATTACCAGTACTACATTTTGTTCCTGTTTAGTAAGAGTTCTTTTCTCCCAATTTTTAAAGACTATGATCTTTATGTGAATTGTGAGGAGCTTAAAGGAATCTCTTTCAGTTAATTGTTTTCTTGAAGTGCAGGTCAACTTCCAGTGCATTTTGCAAAATTGTATGTTTTTTAATGGTTTTATGTAGACTCTGCCAGTGTCAAAGACCACTAAAATACAGCAACTAGAATTAGAAACTTGGTTTACAGATTTGCTTTAGGATGTTTTGGCTGTATTCACGTGACATTGTAAGGAAAATTAAGAAAATATTTGTGGCTTAAGAATAAAATCTGCCAGCTAAATTGAAGAAAGTAGTATGACAATGTCTTGCATCCTGGAGAGGGAGAGAATCCTGCACTGCAACTATTACTGTATTGTGGTTTTCTCTGGAGCTCATATGGACTTGGAGATGATTTTCTAATGGGAGAACATTAAAAGGTCCTTCTCCCATTGGAAAAATAATAGCACAACAATTCTAGCAAAGTTTTGGCTTTTCACTACCTCATTTTACATTTTGAAGAAAGGGTTTCCTGCTGAACAAACACATGTTAGTCTGATAGCATTTTCCTGTATTTGAATTGTGAACAGTCAAATGACTCAAAAAAATGTATGTTGAAGTAGATACAGGGTTTTAGCATAGAATATGTGCATACAATAAATCTATTCAACTAATCAGTCTGCTTCCTTTCTCTCCCACCCCCTTACAGCTGGAAGTTCATCAGCTTCTGCTACTATATCCAGCTTCCTCTTGAGACTTTCTGGTTTAGAGTTAACAGTGGTGGCAGGCATTAGTGAACAATGTCCTGATTATATTCTGGGGGTCTGTATAAGTTGTCATTTTCCATTGCTGCTGTTTCTAATGGAAAATATGTCATCCATTTAGTATGAGCATATTATGTGTGCTGTGCAGAGTTGTGTGCTGCAGGGTTTAGTGAAAGCATGTACATAATCATTAAATCAGTATAAAATATTTCTAGATTTCATTAGTGACCAATTCGACATTTAAAATGGAAAATTTATGATGAGGTTTTATTTCTGTAAGTTCTTAGCTAGGATAACACAGGACAGCTAGACTTTCATTGTTAGTTCATAACTAATTATGCTTTGAGGTACAAAGAATATGGAAGAATTCAAGAAAAGAAAAATTAGAGGCTTCCAATTGTCTTGTCAGTTGTGACCTTCATGACAAAATACTTGCAGTCAGATCTATTGGAATCCAATAACCTGATTAAAAATTGTTCTAACTTATTTTTGTTGACCTTTCTTCTTTAAAGGATCACAGTGGAATCTTTCAGAAACAGCTTCTGGAGAAGCTGGATTTGGAGATCCTGGTAAAACATCTACAGGGTCAGTTGAATATGGCACTTGGATGTTCTGGTTGAGCTTCAAATACTTCAACAAAGTTTCAAGGTCCACTTTATTAAGACATTTAGAAAAGATAGAATAGATGCTATGAGAAGAATCTTTAGAAGTAGTTTCTGTATGATTTTCAAGTGGACTGCCTGTGCAAATGTATGTCAGAATTATTGGGGACAAAAGTAGAGGCTTAATAGTGCCACTGCTTTTCTTACCAACACTTCTTTCAGTGTTCAGGAAATTGTTAAAACAATAAAGGTGTTTTCTACTCACTGCTGCATTGTCCATGTCTGTGATACACAGAAGAATTTCTGAACTGCACTAATAAGTTTTTCCACTTGCTCAGTATGTGAGCTGTGTTGGTGGAGCTGCAGACACTTGCTACAGACTGCTTAACAGAAGTTACAGCTTGGTATTTCTGGTTGCCCTAAGGCAAATTTAGGATAATTGCAAGTATGTTAATATGAGTCAGATTTTTCCAGTTTTACACAAAGTTTGTCTTTGTATAATGAAAGCTTGTGCCAGGTGGAGCACTACTCTGAAGGCACTACCTCTTTGGAAAGGTGTTTAGCAGAGGCTGCATCTGAGCACTTCTGTCAATGGAACTGGGAGCTGCAGGTAAAAAAATCAGGATTTGCTGTAGGTTTTACCTGTTTAGGAAGTGATATCTTTCATTGTTACCTTTTGTGCCATGTTGAGGGGTAGCAGAACTAAAACATATAGTCTACTTCATTGTTTCCTACTCAACAAAAGTGTTTAGTATTTGAGCATGACAGGATGAAGTGGAAATCTTAGAAAAAAATGTTTATTAATAGAGCTGGTGGACTTAAAAACAAGATTTAGGGTTGAATCCTGGTTAGTTGCTTATATTTTCAGGGAAAATGCTGAATCTCAGATGTTGAAAGTAATAGAACTAAATTGCTTAGATCTTTGAAGTTGTATGGATATGATTTTTTTCTTGTTAGGTACTTAGCTGAGAAAAATGGCCAAGTTACTTGAAAATAAAGTACAAAAGATTATGTGTTCAGATTATTTTTCACTGATCTCTGGAAGGAATGCAGTGATTTTGCCAGTAAGGGGCAGAGAAAACAGCTTAGAAAGGGCAATGTAACATTTCAGCAGATTTAGTTGAAACAGTTGGGGGAAGTTTAAATAGGAAGAATGTATTTATTCAAATGAGTTTTTGATCCGAATGCCAGGAAGTCTGCCTAGAGCATGAAAAATCTTTCTTTTTGTAACATATAACTTATGTCTGTACTTAGAAGAGTTTCAGCAGATGTTGAATGTGCTCTGTTTAGGAGGTATGGTGAAGCAGATTTGGTATGACTTCTGGTGATCTTTGCCAATTAAAGAATGAGAGACTGGGGGTTTGACCTTATGGAAGTGCATCTATCCAACAAACTTGTTTTCAGTGGACCAGATAGAAAGCTCTTTTATATCTGAATTTGGGACCTGTCAGGCTAATTGTTTCATGGTGTGGTGGCAACCAACAATTCACAAGAGCTGTGTATACTTTTTTCTGAGGAATCTGAAAATGCTTCACAGTCTTAAACAAAGCTTTGCTATTCCTTCACCAACAAATCTATGAGTAAATTCCTGACTCTCTGCATGCCCTCTCAGACTTAAGGCAATGTGACCAATGGGCCTCTTGATGTAATATTAAAAAACTGCAGCAATTTAAGCCTTAGATAGTGAAGCAGCAAGATGCTGTATTAGCTGTAGTGCATTTCTGTCCAAGTACTGCAGCTCAGTGGTTTCCATAGCAGGTATCTCAGTTTCTTTTTTTGGAGGAGACTGCAGGAATTTAAAAGGCTTACACAACATTGGACATCACATTGTGCACAGAGTTGTGCATCCTGGAATGTGTCTTGTTTTGGGTCTGTTCAAGTAGTTATTTGATAGATGAGCAGTCCTGTGTGGCACTCCAAAGCTGCCTTTGGAGACATTCCTCAAGGAAGGAAGATTGCTTTCAAATCTGGCCGTTGTTCCACCTCCTTCAGTGTGCAACCCATCTTGGAAAACGAATAAATAGAAAGCTTCTGCAGTAAATCTAACTCCAGAACTGTGTCAGGCAGGGATGGGGGAAAGGGAAATATCAACTTTGCCTTGCTTTTTCTGAAAATTGGATTGTGTGCTTTAGAAACAGCCAGCAATCCTAAGTAACAGCTAATGCTCCTCACTAATGAGTGCAGCTCTGTGAGCAGATCCCTCATTGCCAAGAGTAGATGTTACTGGAAATTTGTGACAGCCTGTCTGAGCCCCAGCTGTTTTGCTGGGAACACAGTGGGTCTGATGAGCTGTGCCTGAATATTGAGCAGGATTTGGGGGTATTGCTGGTGTCTGACCACAGGGTCTGGGTTCCAGGACCCCCCTGCAGCTGCTCAGTGACATTCCTGTCAATTTTCCTTGCTGCTTCTTGAAATGGATCTGACAGGAATGTCTGCTACTACTCTGTGTTTGCTTTTCAAGTCTATTTTCCAAGGTCTATGCTAGGAAAAAATGTAGGTACCTGCCAGCCAGCCACTTCCTGTTCCCAGTAACTCAGGGTGACTGGGGAAACACAGCCCTTCTCTAAGGGTAAAGCTGGAAGACATTGCTACACTCTTATTCTTTTTCCCTTCTCATACCATTTCAAAAGCTGAAGGAATCAGTGTTTTTGTTTGCCTCTTCCTCACACAAAATGGGATTAAATAATCTCTGCTTTAAGGAGAAGTTGTTTCATCCTTGGTCTGAGTTGCTTGGATCCTGGAGCTGAAAGAATTCTAGATTGGCAGCAGGACATGTGTGGTTAGTCCAATTGTTCACAGGGACTACTGGGAGCCATGTGTCAGTGGGAGATGAAGTGTCCCTGCTTTCCTTTTCATCCACACATACTCCTTGAGATGGTTGGGAACAAGAGTCCTGTTCTGACTGACAAGGAAAAGAAATTGTCAGAGGAGTATTTGCTCTTCTTCTGTCAGTAGTTTCAGCTTTGCCTCACACTCTGCAGAGCTGCTGAGAGTCATCCCAAAGATGCTGAAGTGACCACAGAACCAAATCCTGAGCAGTGGCTGCAGTACTTCAGGCAATCCAGTTTCCCAATCTGTATGGGCTCCCACTTCTTCCACCCATTTTCTACCAGCAGTCTGAGCAGGTCACTCTTCTGTGCTGGTCATCTGGAGTTGCTTAAAGTGTTTTTTAATTCCTGTCAGTGTTGTCTGTATGCTTGGTTCAATCAGAAGTGAGCTGTGCTGTTACAGAAATAAGTCATGAGGCCATCCAGTCCCTTTCCATCCAATTTTTTTGTACAATTCTGTCTAGTAATATTCTACAATTGTATTGGGCAAAACCATAAATGCCCCAAGTTAAAAGATACATCCTGCCTCTATTGTGTGGCTTGAAAGATCTTACATGTGGAAACCTATTGCATCTACACATTTTAATCCCAGAATTTTCTTTTTTTTTTTGCTGCAGGCAAGCAAAACCCACTGCTCTTTTGCTGCCCTTTCTTTGCTCTGTAGTGAATGAAGGGTTTCAGCTGAAGACATGATATGTCTGATGTGCCATTTAGCTATGCTGTGCAGAGTTGGCATGGTGATCTGTTCCTTTCACCTCCCAGATAGTGTTGAGGGGGAGCCCTGATTTCCTTCCCAAGACTCCCACTTGAAAAGTGGCTGTTGTTCTGCACTGCAAGTGGATACATAATGTGCTATCAGCTGTTATCCATGGCCTCCCCATGTGTTATTGCTGGATCATTCTTTTCCTCAGGGCGTGCTAATATTTTTTGACCTGAATCTTGCCATGAAAGTGTACCAAAAAAAATCAGAATTTGCAGACTTCCACTCTGTAAAGACTAAATTTGTGTTAATGCATACTATAAATATAATGTACTCTAAGCAAAGGCTTTCAAATGCAAACATAAGAGAAAATTTGTTTGATTTCAGCTGTGGCACTACATAAGTTCCCCGTTTGTTTCTCCAGTTTTACACATACAAATGCTCCACAGAGAGAAAATTATTACTGAGCTTTCCCAAAATTATTTCTCTGTGAGATTCTGCCTTGCAGCATGCATAATGAGGATGGGGAAAAAATTGTTTCAGTTTGGCAATATTCTGTTGGTCTGATGCAGTGTAAAGAAAAGGCTTGAGGCCACTTCCTTTGGGAAGAGTGATATTTATAATGGTGGAATTACTACAAAAAGCTGACTCTGATCACCCTGAAAGTCATTATTTGCTGTGCAGAAAAGGAATGTGATGCAATCATTTTGTTCAAAAGCTGAAAGCAGAGTAAGAAAGTTTGAAGGCAGTATAAATGCCCCTCTATCCCCAAGCCAGCAGGACAGTACAAGACTGTGCATTTTTACTTACAGTGCTTGGCACTGCACAGCATTGCATTTGTCCCACATTAGTTTGATGTTAGTGTTTTCCATGTTGGAAGAGGACTGAGATGTTCAGATGTGATAGTGTTGACAGTGTGTAGCTGTAACACTGAAATCAGAATGGTGATTCACCAGAATTCCTGAATAGTAATGGGTAAGTGATGCTGATGAAGGCACATGTTATGCTGGATAGTATTTCCTGTATCTGTGTTAATCTGTTCATAGCCCTCTCTGAAACACACACCACTGCAGTTTGGCCAACATCTTCCTTTTTAATTTCCACATTAGCTACATAAAATTTTTCTGCACTTCTTAAATATGCATGGATATGCATATTTTAACACTTTATATTATTAATGCAAGTATTAATGTATTTGGGTAAGAGACTTAGAATGTTAAGTTAAACTCAGCTTTCTTTTCATATTCAGTAATTTGTATTTACATATTTTAGAAAGAAAAGTTGGCCTAGAAGCATCTTCTGATCTTGAAGCAAGAGTAGAGTGACTTCAAAAGAAAAATGCTTCTGAAAGGAAATCCACACTTATCTATTATTAATATCAGGTTGAACTACTTTTAGTATTTAGAGAATACAGCCTGTAAGGGTGGGGTTTTGGGGCTGAGCTAAGTGGGTTTTAGGGCTGGCTGACCTCAAGAGGGTTGCTGTCCTCTGTACCTTTGTGCTGCCAGGGGTTTCTGCTGTGCCTGTTTTGTCGTCTTGGGCAATTCTGTGATCCCTTGGTGAAATAATTTCTCTTGCTAAATTGGAGAAAAAAAAAACAACTCAGGAAAACCAGGGTCCAGGCATGGAATAGCAAAGCAGTGCAGGAACACAGAGGAGCAGGTATCAGCTCATTACCTGTGAAGTCTTGCTCAGACCTTGTCTCTGTGAGTTTTTTCTTCTTTCTCCCCAAGTGATGCTCCTTTATGTTATTGAAAGTGGTTCTTTTCTTTAATTTCTGTAAAACACTTGGTTTCCTAATGGAAATACATACAAACGTTGAAATAAGACACACTGTTGAGTTAAAGGAGGTGAGTATAATATAATCATGACCTTCAAATTCCTGCTCATGAAAATAAAGAGCAGGACAGTAAACAAGAAATACTCATTAACATAAAGCACACCCTGCTTTCTTATGGCCAGCATCATATCAGAGACCTAATTAGTGCTAAAGAGCAAGGGAGGTGCCTTTCCAATTGGTGTGGTCTATCTGTAGGAAGGTGCAGATGTGGAAGTTGCTGTAAAGCACCTCTTTGTGCTGTGGTGCTGTTCAGAAGGGCAGCTGATGGCCCCAGGCAGGATCAGCAGCTCCTGCAGAGCTCTGGGAAGTCTTTACCCTCCTCTCCCTGCACAGCTGTGCTCTGTTCTCTGCACACAGCTTGGAAAGGCACAGCTGCTCTTCCTTTTGTACTCCACAGGCAGGAACATTGCAGGTACCATGGCAGGGCATGTCAGTGGTGATATCTGAAATAAGATGGATTTTGGGAGGCAGGTGAAATCTTCCTTCCCTCCAGATCAGTCTTATCTGGACCCTGATTTTGCACAGTATTGTGCCTGCCTGCTTTCTGCTTGACTAGAGAGACTAACACATTAATAAATTATGTCTGGCTATTTCTAGCCAGAACAAAAATATAATCTTGTCTTATTTGAAGTAATTCTTATGGATTATAAGAAATACTGGTTTTTGTTTTTTTTTTGTTTTTTTTTTTTTTTTACAAGAGATGATTTCACGCTTGATGGTACTGTTAACCCTGCTGGATCTTTATATAAAACAAAAATGTAATTCATATTACCAATATTTTATGCTTTTGTCTGTTTTAAAAAATCCTACACAAATGTATGCCACTGATATAATAAACCTGCTTTGCAGTAGAAGTAAAAGGAAAAAAAATCTCAAATGTGTAGCAGATTAGAGGGATTTCTGAAAATACAATTTTATGTGGTAATAGTGTTAATATTTTTAGGGTCCCCCTCTCTCCTAGAAGCACAAAATGATAATATCTTTAACTTTCCTGCTAAGTGTCTTCTTATCCTAGGGAATAAAAAAAAATGTTTTCAGGAACATCTTGTAATGGTGTGATTTCCAGCAGCTAAACAATGAGAATGATGGATGTGCGTTGGAGGTTCTTTGCTGGGTTTGGCCACTAATGTGATTTCTGGCCACAGAGTCCCTTGTGATAGAAAACTCAAAATAACTCTGCAAGCCATGGATTCTGTCCTAGATTCCTCATACCACCAACTGGTGATTTTTTTTTTTTTTTTTTTTTTATTTTTTGTGTGTGAAAGGATGTTGTGTACAGGATTATTTCCCCCCTTAATGGAAGTGTAATTTCTCCTATGCTGGAGCATGCTCAGCAGTGAGTGAATAGCAGATTCACATAGGTAGTTAAAGAAGCAGCAAAATCCAGCTGGTTTTACTGATGGAATTTAATGCAGATACAGTTTGTTTCTGTTCTGTGAAGTGAATCTATTCAGAAGGATGTCCTCCTACGAAAACTTGTATGGAATTTTTAATAGCCACAAGTGGTTGGAGCATTGTTTATACATCTTGTCTGAAAGCTGGAAAATGTTCCTGTAATCATGTTTTTAAAAAAGGGAGCATGTAGGGGAAAGGAAGAGAGAATAGCCTGAGAATGTCCGTTGAGGCAAATGTTCTGAGACAATCAGATTTGTTCTCAGAGATGAATGTATATTTTTTTAAAGGCCAGAAGAAACATTTCTATCCATTTTGTGTATGGGTGAGGAAAAGTTTGTTTAGCTTTAAGCCTTGCATTGTGTAAACATCTTTACACTTGCAAGATGTTTTCAGCTGCAGCAAAATTAAATTCCATCTAATTGTTCTTTGCTTGGAATGCAAATACTGAAGACCACTTATTTGGGACTGACATAGAAGAAGGAAAATGTTTATCTTTATGAAACCAAGAAGTTAGCTGAGCAATGAGAGTCAGGGGCTTGTATTGCTTTGTAAGTGGGGTTACAGAATTAGTGTTTTGTCTGTGTTGGATGCTTGCTTTCTGCTGTTGTGGGTGTTTATGTGTCCTCTTGAGAGGCTGAACTCTGAAGTCAGTTGAGGGGTCAGGTGAGATTGCTTTAGACTTTGACTGGCCTTTTGATTTCCAGTCACCAGCCAAAGGTAAACACAGGAGTTCTGCTTTTATAATGCCATTGGAGAGCTGGAAAATATTTAAATGTACCGCTGAAAAAGAGGAAGGTATCATGATTATGGACTTGGAAAGTACTAGATTGCTGTTTCCTATTATGGGATTGGCTTCTGGTTTTCACTAACATATGGGAACTTTCTTTGCAACCTGATCTGCAGTTCTTTCTCAAAGTTTTGGGGGTTTTTTGGTACTTGCTAGCTTAAAAATGATTCATATTGAGAGTTGTGTGATAATGCTCTTCTGTGGATATTGTACTTGGACTGTCCATAGTGGAGAATTATTCAACCAGGCAACATCACAGCTGATGCACAATACACTGATTTCTGGGATGAGGTGCAATTTGTTTTCAACAATCAGAATTGTATTAAAAGTGTGTTCTGTTCCCTGTTGTATTACAGGATCTTCACTTAAGTACATGTAGTTCAGTTACAGGAATTGAATTCTATAGGCCATGCTGGGATATATTATGTATTTTTCTGGTTTTTTCTGTTGGTAGAAGTAGTAATGAAACATACAGTATTGTGTCTTTCTGTTTGGCCAAGATATAATTTGTATTTTCAACAGCTGTGTTCCTCATAAATAAAATATCAGTAGTATATTGACTTCTTATTTAGTAGTACCTGAAGCTCTGAAGTTTCAGAAAAAGGAAATGCTCTCCCTTTAAGCTAAAAGATTTCACAGAAATTACTTATATTAGAACATTGTCTTTATTTAAAGATTAGAAGATAGCATGAAAGAATGCTGCAGCTGTAGCTTGTTCACTGTACTGAAATGCTTTTGTTCTTTTTCAATATTTAAATGTTCATGCTAACTCCTCCCATCCTGTCTACTTTGTGTTTAGATTGGTGAAAGGAAAAAAATGCAGAAGTGACTCAGAGAGGACAGCTAGAAAATTTGTTTTACAGAACAAATGCATGATATGTGCTCCATGAGTTGTTCTGTGTGGAGGATTATGTGAACACAGGGTTGAAAAATAAGTTTGCTGGAGGTGAAAGGGTGGCCTTGGGAGGGGTCTTGCCAGAGCAGATCTCTTACCATGTACCTGCAATGTTTGCTTAGGATTGTAAAGATGTTTTAATCCACCAGTGTGTGTTGCCCTGCTATGTTAACATTTTAAAAGCCTTAAGACACAGAGTTGGAACAGCAGGGACAGACAGTAGCCATAAAGTCACACAGGCTGTAATGCCACATGAAATCTCTTCAGAAAACTTTTTTTTTGTGCATTGATTTTCCCACCAATACATCTCCTACAGCATAAGGAACTACACTGGAGAAGGGAAGCAGTGATAGACAATCAGGAGGAGAATGATAAAGGCAAACATCTTGAGAATCACACAGAGGCAAATTCATGTGACTACAGACAGTGCAAGTCAATCATCCTTTCTCTGTGCTGGTAGTGTCAGGGAAAGGAAAATGCTGCCTATACCAAGAGTTTCCAGAAGTTGAGCAGTACTGTAACTCCCACTTAATTATATCCTGACTCTTCTATTCTTGTCAAAAGATACTGAAATGTTTTGGCTCTGATGTTTAAATATCTTTATTTAAAGATGTTGCATTAATGTCCAGTTTTATCTAAGTGCTCTCCAAGTGCAGAATCTCCTTTTCCAGAAGAGTGCTTGTCTTGTATCTGGCAGATAAATACTTGATGTTATTTCCTAATGCAGAACATAGCCTGACTCTATTTAGCTTTTTTCCTTTCTGTCTAACAGCATCATTAATTATACTGTGAGCCTTGTCTCTACAGTGGCTCTGATCAGAGGAGAGGAAAATACAGCAGACAGTATTTGGGTGCTCTAAGAAAACACTGAGGTGTTTGATTTCTCTCTCTTTTTTTTTTTTTTTTTGTTGCTGGAGCATAGAAAACTGTTGCAATTCATGTTGATTGCAAAAAAAGCAATTTCACTCATTCCAGATACTACAAATCTGTCCCAAGGAGCCTTTACTGCACAGTAGAGTAAAGGAGAAGAAACTGCAGCACCACTCTGTGTTGGGCAGATTTGAGAAGGGTTTGTGTTAGTGGCTAATCCAGAAGTTTTGTAACTCATCTTGAAGAAAAAGCAGCATCATCTATGAATTCTAAATATTTCTCGTTTCAAGCTGATTTTCTGTTTGAGGTTTGATTAGTATTTCCATCAGCAGTGAAGGTGAGAGTTACCAAAATGTCTTATTGCAGCACAGAGTTAAAAATTTAGCATCTCTTACTAATACTGCTACTGTAAAGCTGCAGTGTAATTTCATCTACAATACTGCAGAAATGCTTTAAGGATATCAGAATGTGCTCCCTAACTAAGAGAGTGAACATATATGGTTTGCCTTTTTTATAATCCACATTGGGTAGTAGTATTAATTTTTTTTGTCAGTACTCAGTTTACTACTTGGAATATTTGTAGTGTGTTTATGTACATGGTGTGTGTATAGTCACTAATTTTCTGTGGTTTAGGATTTTGGAGTAAACATGTAATACAAAGATGAGATGTAGGGATGTGCATTTCTAAGATTTGATGTGAAAATAATCCTACCACTATTTACATGCAAGAAATTTTGAGGAGAGGGTGGCTTTCTGATGAGATGAAGAGAATAAGCAGGTAAACATATTGTAGTCTGGTATTTGTTCAACAGAAGACTGTCATTTCCTAAACTGAAAGTAATTTAATCATGTTTGTATCTGGAGTAGTTAAATGAAATCATTTGCCATAATTACTTCATGTCTAACAAGGTCTGTCGCCATTTGGATTTTGTAATGAGTCCCATCCTAAAAGGAAAGGAGCTTAACCACTGGATATTGAAATAATCAATATATTTCATTATTAGGATTTAAACAGAATTCTAATAGAAACTCTGTTCCAAATATGTGTTTCAAAGTGTCCTCTCAAGCTGAACTTTTCTTTGTAATCCTGTTGCTGCAGCCTGTTGTGTGTGTGTATGGGACATAAAGCAGTGGCCTTGGCCATCCCAAATGACATTTGTTGTGTGTTGCTCTTACATACCTTATTAATTATTTTTATTGTTCCATTTTACTGAGCTGGAAGGAAAAGCTGTTCTATAATTAAGGAGCAATTTTCAAGGCAATATGAGAACTTTTATTCTAGAATTGTTGCACAGGAGGTGAATATTTGTAGTTGGTGTCTAGTGCTGTATAAATGAGCAGAAATAATCTCTGTCCAAAGAAGTTTCTTGCTGGGGAACATCTGATTGTTAAAAAAAAAAAAACCAACAAACCAAATGGTTTTATGCTGATGATTTTTGGTCTTTGCTGATTGTCAGACAGAAACACAGGGTGAGAGTAGGATGAGTGACAGACTCACATTTGCATCCTCAGTAGCAACTGATTTTTATCAGCAGGGTCTCATATATTTGATTTACCATGGACAAGGAGAGACCTAAAATTGCCTTAAATACTACAGACTCACTTAAAGTTATGCAAAGCCCATGTTTTGTTAGATAATTGATTCTGCTGCTGTGTCCTCCTGCTGGAGGTATTTGGTATCAGGGGTGTTTGGTGGATTTTTTCCTGCCTGCATCTCTCTCTCCAAAGCAGCCAAATGAAGGGGCACTGCTCTTGTGTATAGCATTGACTATTTGGCTTTTTTCCTCTGGAAAATAGTAACATCTTCTGAGTCATAATTAATTTACATGAAGAATTTTGGTATGTTACTGATATAATAGAATTATATCTGACTTGAATTTGGCAATCGAGCTGTAGAATCAAATCTTGCCACGTCATGTGATAACAAGATTCCTTTGATTGTCTGTTTTTCTTTTGAAAGATTCTGCTCATAGTCATTCATTCAATTATCTTACTTAGGATTTTTATAAAATATATTAGATTTAGATTTCATTTGTGTTGTTTGTATTTTTTCATTTTGGGTTTATTTCCTGAAAATTACTGATGTTTCATATAAGCTTATTTTTCCTAATCAGTTTATTTAAAGATTTCTGTGATGATGTGGTATGTTTGCAAATGCTAAAAAATTGTACATTTTGCTCCACTCCAGTGCCTGATGACCTCTCCATGGAAGAAAGAGAAGAACTTTTAAATATTCGTCGCAGGAAAAAAGAACTGATTGATGATATTGAGGTAATTGAATTACTGTAAAAATCCTTAGAAGACTCCTTCAGTAGATTAAGTTACAGAGCTAAGCTGCAGACCTAAATATGAATTTCAGGTAGTGGTTTTAAAAGCATATAAACAACTTAAATGAAATACTCCTGATAGTAAAGAGGATTTATGCATCATATGTGTGCTTTTAAAATATTAACTTCTGAATTTATGTAATGTAATATGTGCAGATGCCCACATTTGTTTTGTGTAATCAAAAACTCATTAAATAGCAGATTTGCATCCAGGGATAGGGGCAAGTGAGAAATGTGGGTAAAGAAATCCTGTTGAGTGATAATGGCAGCTTGGTCTTGGTGCTCTGGCATGAGCACATCCACAGAGTGCAGGTTCATGTGTTTTACAGTCATTCAGTTGTGATAAAATCTTTAAATATCTAGGGAAGCCCTAAGATTGTTCACTTTTCTTCAGGTAAATAACAAATATTAGAAAATGAAATCTAATTAATCATATTATTATATGATAGATTATTTCAAAATATGTTCTGATGTAGATTAATGTATTGTTCTTCCTTCTTTTTACAGAGATTAAAATTTGAAATTGCTGAGGTTATGACTGAAATTGATAATCTGACTAGTGTAGAAGAAAGGTAAGTAATGCCAACATATGAACATGATTCAGTAAGACCTTGGAACAGGTCTTCCAGGAACAGCAAGTGAAAATATCTTTCCCATGCTAAACAAATAATACATTACCTTTATTTAATCTCTTCTAAAACCTGACTTTATCCCATGCAGGTGTGTCATTTGTTTGGATAGAGAATATGTTGGATAGAGTGTAATATTGCACTGTCCTGTTGATAAGGATATGGGTCTCTGAAGCTGCACTTGCTTAAAGGAGTTGAAAATAGCATCATGATTTTCTCCATTATAAAAAGTGAATGTCTTGATTTTGTAGTAGAAAATACAAAGTAGCAAAACACAAATTAGAAGTTCACCTAGAAGTCTTTTTGTAAAAGAGTGACTGGTAAGTGCTTGTTGTTTCTTCTTTGTCTCCATATGTAGCAAAACCACACAAAGAAATAAGCAAATAGCCATGGGAAGGAAGAAATTCAACATGGACCCTAAGAAGGTAGAAAATTTTCTTTCACTTGTCAGGAATCAAGTTTCTGCTTGTAGTACAATCTATAACAAATACTTCTATGTTTGTTTTTTTTTTTTTAAGAAGTATTTCTGACAGTATAAGTTCATAGGCCTTACTTGCATGTCCTGTAACTCCCTGAGCAGAGGGTTAAATTGGAAGCAGCCATCAGGTCAGGTGCCAGCTGTGTGCTTCCTTCACCTAAACAAACCCTTGATAATGGAGGTTACTTATCAACAACCAAATATGCCAGGTATTGATTGACCTGGCTTGCTTTGTACCTGATAGAGGTATTCTCTGTTGATACGTCAAATATAATTTTTTTTTTTTTTTAATGTGTGGTTGTTAGTGAGGCAATATTTCTTCTTTAATGCTCTCCTATTTTTAACTTTCAAGATACCTTTGTCATATTTGTTAATTGGTTCTCATGCAAACTTCTATATATGGATAACTAAAGCCTGTTTCTGAAAAAGGCATGTGTGCACATCTGTATTTTTGTATATCCATATATACTTAGAGATGTGTTTCTGTCTAACTTGTACAAGCTTGGTTACCAGTTTCAAGAAATGTGCTCTGCATGCAGCTAGGAAGTAATGCAGTTCTTTCTGAAGTGCCTCTCTGTTTCTTAAATAATTGTTAATTTTCTGGAAAATTTGGGGACCTCTTACAGACCTCCCCTGCAATATTTAAAAGAGCTTCTTTGACATGTTTGACTTTTAGATTTTGCTTTTCATATTTCATCTTCCTTGCTGCATTTTATTGTCTTCTATTATTTGTAATTGAGGTTACATTTTGAATTTGGGAAGAGTGTTCTTTAAGATCTTTTTGGAAATCGTTTTGCATTTGTTTTTCTGTGTTCTTGACGTGCTTTCTTTCCAGCTGTGTTGAGTGCAGTTACATTTTGGTGGCTTTTCTGAAACATTCCAAGTACAGTGATTGCTTCTATTCTTCAAACTGTTTCCAGTTTGCCAAAAGTTCTCAAGCACAAGAACCCTTTCAAAACCACTGGCCATGTCTTTTAGATTTATTTTCCCTTTTGGTGACTGCTTAACCTCTGTTGAGGGCAGAATACCCCCAAATATCCTGGTAGTTTCCTGTGGTCCTCCATCTCTTTCAAGTCCTGGAAGTCTGTGGCAAAGTCACAGGATGATGTCAGATGCTTTCATTCTAGCATTAACAATTTTTTGTTATGGTCCTTGCTGGATGAAATTATTTCTATAAATAAATGCTGTGGCCACATTGCTACTGTAGATAATTTAAATGTGGTGAGCAGACTTAGAGCAGTAATTTCTTACTAATGCCTGTGATCAGTGGTGGCTGCTGTCTGCTCTGAAGCTGGGTGTTGTTTGCAGCTGCTGTGTTAAGTTACAGACAGCTGAAGCACTCATCCTTCTGCTGCTGGGAAAAGCTGCCTGGGGCTCA
The DNA here is from genome assembly GCF_903797595.1 of Erithacus rubecula. NCBI lineage: Eukaryota > Metazoa > Chordata > Aves > Passeriformes > Muscicapidae > Erithacus > Erithacus rubecula. The sequence continues at coordinate 2,169,196 of NC_136669.1, forward strand.
CATGGAAAAGGATGTTTTTCATTCAGAAACAGAATTTAGGAATGCCAAAGAACTGGGGTAATAATACTTGGGTTGAACCCACCAAATTCCCTCCTTTAAAACCAGGTAGCAGAGGTCTCATGTTTTCATATTAGCAGCAACACAATGAGGTAATTTTCTTTCATCACTTCTATTTGAAGACCATTACACATTTGTGTGTGTGTAGAGCAATTCTCCCTTGCCCCCTCTGAAAATAGGTGTGTTTTATGTCCTTCCATGATGTTGTACCTGGGAGTTTGGATTTGGTGAGCTGGTGTGGGAATGGTTGTAATGGTAAAGTTTGTAAAACACTTCAGGAATCCCTGTGCAGAGCCAAAGTTGTGCTGGAAATTTGCTGTCCTGAAGTTGATACTGCCTGTGTTGGGCCCAGGAAATGAATTCTCTGTGACAAAGGCAGGGTTTAAACAACTGCAAAATTTATAATTGAGTTACTGTAAAAGCAATGAAATTCAAAGCAGATTTCATTGCAGTGATGTTAAAAAAAATAAATAAATCCATGCAATATTTGTAGTGAATATGGAAAATATCTATAGCCATGAGTTTTGTGTGGGTAAGTGAAACTAGTGCAGCTGTCATCTGTCTCCTGTCAGTCTACAGAAAGAAAATTTGCATCAAGACAAAAGCCAGTGTAGGAGGTGATGGGGATTTGCTTGGCCTATTTTGCCATTTATTCCAGACACTGAAGTAGTTGTCCCAGACAAATTATTTTTCCTGTCTGTTTGATTTCTGGTTTTTTAACATCTTAGGAATAATTTAAAAAAAAATATCCAGGAAAAGGAAAATTAAATTGATTTTTTGCAGTATGTAAATGTCTGCTTCTGTGCACAGAAATTTGTTTTCCATACTTCAAGTCATGTCCATTATCAGTAACTTGTACAACTTCAAAAAACCTTTTCAGATCAGTCTGTTTATGCTAAACATGAATAATATGGTCCAGTGTTGAACCAAGGGAATGTGCTATTTCTGATATCAGAGGAAAGATTCTCTTTTTGATTGTCAGAGATGAGAGCTTTGTGTATAACTTGGGATGGGAAAAAGTGCTGTGTTTTGTAGTCAAATACTGTACAAATAAGCTTTGAAGGGATCAGTTTTGAGGAAAGCTCAGCAATTTCTCATCCAAGATATAATGAATATATTCTTTGCAAAGAAATCCTGTGTGTTGTGAAATGACTTATCAAAATATTAAGTTGTCAGAGTGCCAGAGTGGCATCTGAAATTTTCAGATGATGATGAAATTGTTCTGAGAGAATTGCATTCCAGACTTTCTAAAGAAAGCTTCAGGCTTTATAACATCACTGTTTACTTTTCCTGTTAAATTAGGTCAGGAAACTGACCTTTTTTTGTCAAGACAGAAGGATGATAACTTTTTAAAATGCTACTAGAAGGCCATTTATGCTATTTAAAAAAGGGATTTTTGTCAGTTGTAATGAAGTAAACAATATTCCACTTGCAGAAATTGAAAAACTAGTATTCTTGAAATTCTGAAATAGTCTAGTATAGGATATTAGTAATCATTTATTAGCCTCTCTTGTATGTATTTGGAATCCAAGACATTAAAGCTGCTTAAAGTTTCTACTTTTCACCAGCATGTAATTAGAGTTTGAAGAACTCAGCAGGAGCAGCAGCATCTGTGTTGGGGTCTGTGGGCTGTACAGAGGATGGTTATCCCTGCATGACCTGCTCAGAGTTGCAGCAATATCCCTTCCATCCTTTCCATATCTCTGTGTAACTCTTAGTCTCCTTTTTTGCCCCTTTCCAGAGGAGTCTCTGGGCTTCCCTAGCCTGTGCCAGTTTTAGGGCAGTAATTTATGGAGGATAGGACTCGTGGGGCTTCAGCAAGTGCCCTCTGAGGGACAGGGTAAGACTCCACCTGCCTTTGTAGCAGCTGGCTGAGCAGCCCTTTGTGAGTAGTGTAGTTCCAGTCCTTTGTGAGTAGTTTAGTTCCAGCACAACCAGAATTCACTGATAATCCCAATGTCAGCATAAACTCTATTAAACCGGTTTCAGTATCTTCAGCTGTGACTTCCTGCTGCAAGTAGTGGCTTGATGTATTGGGTTGCAGTTTGTAGATGATACCAGATGCTTTATTTTGTGTCATGGTGGTAATTAAATTATTTCTATGTACCTCTTCATTATATGATTTTGCAGATTGCAGACATTGATGCAATGTTGGGAACAGGCCAGCTCACACATTAGCTCCAAAGAGCAACATGCAATCATTATTCAATTAATATTTGATCTTTCAAATCAAATATTTAGGGTTGAGGGATTCAAACTGCCACCTAGTACTTCTAGCCTTAAAAATGGATTCTCATTTTCATCTTAAAACCAATACTAAATATTGCTCATCTAACTGAAAAACATTTGTTTGCCATTTTATTAAAAGAAATAAAAATCTGTAGATTGTATAATTCTTAATGTTCTAGGCATATGTCTGTGTCAGTATATTAATACCAAATGTTAGGTGATACTTACTTAAATGCTTGTGGAAGAAGACATAACATTCCTTTTCTTCTGGAATTTCTTTTCCTAGGGAATACAGTTTCTGATAGAAAATGACCTCCTGCACAACACTGCAGAAGACATTGCACAGTTCCTTTATAAAGGAGAAGGATTAAATAAAACAGTAATTGGAGATTACCTCGGTGAAAGGTAAAGTCAAGGCACTGGAATTTTGCTCATGAGCTCACAAAGCACTTTTATAGGTTTTGGGTAATTCCCTTCCCCTTCACAGGCTGCAGGAAAGAGCTGCTCAAGTATTCTGAGATCCTTAAAAGCTACAGTGGGGATGTAAACTCCTACAGTATTATGATAGGTTTTCTTCCTGTTAGGTTGTTATTTTTAAATGGGTATATTATGGAATGATATTTAATTAACTGTAGTTTAGTATTATGAATAAACATTTTTCTGTAGTGCAGAATTCAATACCATGAGCTTTTGGAATGTCTGAGAGTTGTTGCAACCCTACTGGTAACTCTTAGTGCTGTGTCCAGAGGAGGAGTGATTAACAGTCAGTAATAATTGGACAGTAAAGAAATTAAAATTACTTATTGAAACAGGTACTTCCTGGGACAGTAGTTGCAAGCAAGCTCTGGTGTTGTCACTCCCCTGCATGCACATGTCCCATTGCTGAGCAGGTGTCTCCAAGGGCAGCTGCACCCTGTCCTTATCAATCCTGCTACAGTAAACATGCAGAGTGCATATTCATGCACTCTATTGCAAAACACAGGATGCAAATGACTTCCATTGCTGTGTAACCCAAGGATTGATTTTAAAAAGGCAGCTGAGAGAGTTGCAGTGCAGTGGGTTGGAGTGTGTGGATGTTCATGCTGGCACATGTTCCAGTGCCACTTGGGGAGCTCTCAAAGGTGACTCACTTAGGATGTGCTGCTGTGGTGATGGGTTGTGGCAGGTTCTCTTTTGAGACACTCTTCAGTCTGGTTCCAGCAGCAACAGCATGGTTTTTGCTCAGCAGTTTCCTCTTGGCTTTCATAGGTTCAGTTTAAGTTTTTACTGTAATGTGAGTATTTTGAGAATAGATCTTTGTTATGAAGTCTCTATGCAGAATATGTAGACGTGTCAACAGTTTTTATACAACAGAATTATGTCTGAGGTCATTCTCTTGTGCTTTGCTACCCCCTCCCACAGGCCCATCATAAATTACTTCTGTATTCTAGCTAAATATAGCTGGAGACAACACCAGGTTAGTCAACAGACTGATATATAACATTCTGCCATAAAGAGATAAATTCTGAATTACTGAGTTTTATAGTGTTACAGCACTCAGAGAACTGAAAAAGTGAATGGTGAAATGGAATAACACTTAAAAATAGAGCAAAAGATTATAATAAATAAGGGATAAATTGTATTCTAAAAAGAATTATCCTTTTTTTTGCGATGTGGGTAAGTCTTCACTTCTTTCTTTAAGTGTCTTCCAGGAGCATTTGTGTTATTTGTCTTGTGCCTTTGGAGGTGTACCCAGCACAAGTACTCAATAAACAAAATAAATAATTTGCTTAAAGTAAAAATATATTCCTCTTTTATACTCTTATGCCACTTAACTGAAAAGCAGTTGCCCTGTTGAATTGCACATTGCTAAATTTGTTGAGAATTGCTTAGATTTGCAGACAGAACTGGTGTGCTCTGTAAAGAATTTGGGAACATGCTAATGAATGAACAGTTGGTTTTAGGGTATTTATTCCTGAGTTTTACAGGTTAGTCTGACTATGCAGTTAGTCAGCAAAGCAACAGATAATTCCTGGTGGGTGCACACCTTGGGTGGAGGCTGAAACACAACATTCTGTCTTGGTGAGGTATTTAAAGCACACCCTGAGGATTAGAAACCTTTGTTCTTCTGGCACAGGAACTCAGTGATGTTGTAGGCCAGGTTCTGTCCATCCACATAGTTTTGTGTTCATTAATGTTTAAATGTTACTTTTGAATTTTAACACTCTTGCACCAAACAAAGCAGGAATTGGCTCATGATTTGATTACCAATATAGGAGATGGGTGAGAGGAAGCCCATTCAAAACCTCTTCTGATTTTAGTTAACTGTAGCAGTTCTTGGGAATGGAGTAAGAGTACAGTACATGCTAAGTAGCTCTTTTCAAAAACTGTTCTTTTTCTTGGATGCAACAATAGAAGCATTTTTGTTTCTTATCTCTGTACAGAAATTAAAATACTGCTTTAATATTTTCTGTTCTTAGAGTGGGAAAAATAGTTTGATTGTTGTACATTTTATGGCTAAAGAAATTAGTTTTGGATTAACCATTGTTTAAAAAATTCATGACAATTTCTGCAAAAGGCTTTTTGCTGAGTAAATTTCTCAGGCATCCTCCTATGTCAAGGCATGTATAGTAATAATAAATGTGAAGAAAAGAAGGCACAACTATTTTTAGGTCATTTAAATAAGCAGTTCTAAAATAAGTTCAAATGTACTGGCTTTTGCTAACCTACCAGCAAAAACTGGCAAAGCATTACTGTTAAATATGAAAATAGCTCTTAAATAAATGTGTAGATTATTTCTGATGGCTTTATTTATCAGCATGATTGTTTATTTCCTTATTTATTTTCAGAAGCAAATCGAGATAACTGACAAGTCTTTAAAGGTCAGAATTGTGATTGTCTATTTCCATTTTTGTCTTTCAGAGATGAATTTAATATTAAAGTTCTTCAGGCTTTTGTTGAACTCCATGAGTTCGCTGATCTCAATCTTGTACAAGCCTTAAGGTGAGTAAATTCTTTCTGGTTTTTGACCTGAGCTTCCTCTATCAAATTGCATGTTTATATGAGTCACTGTGTTGATTTATTTGTCAGAAAGCTGCTCTACAGCTCAGCACAACTGTACAAATTGCTGTGCAAGTGAGCAGAGACAGCTCTGTTTAACCCTTCTGATGGCTGGTGTGTGTGCTGCCTCTGAGGGTGAAAACTCCTGGTTATTTTCAGACAAACACAAACAATTAAAAACAGCTGTTACTCCTTGGTGTGCCTGCCACATGTGGACATTTGAAGACCTGCTTTATATCTTAGCACAGAGATAGGTTAGAAGAGAAATAAACTCTTTACTTAAGTAATTTTCTTCCTCCTTTTATTCCACCTCAACTTGTCCTTCTGGGCAGGGAGGGGGAGAAATCCACTGACTGTAGTCACTGATTATGTTCAATCACAGAGTGGTAAACTTTATTTCCTTCTGCTTGCCTTAGTTTCTCACTTGTCATGTGAAAGATAGTGTGATATCTGAGTTTATTTTTTCCCTTGCTACATGAATAGCTCTCTTGATTTATCTGGGATGCTTGCATACACTGACCTTGTGAGATCCCTTCTCATCTTGATGAAATTCCATACAGATCAAATTAAGTTGGCTTAGACAGTTCTGGCTGTTTTTTTTACCACGAGTGACTCCCTCCTGACACCAGATAAATGGAAATGTCTGTGTGATCTTTGTTTCTGGTGCAGTGCCTTGTGATGTGGAGTCAGAACAGCTTTGCTATGGTTGAGTGATGTGGTGATGATAACTTGAGCTGCCTGAGGCTTGGGCCAAAGAAGCCTCTTCTGTGGCTGCTGAAGCTTGTCTGGGAAGCTTCATATTCCTGTCTCTTTTACCTAATTTCATGTTAGGTTTAACTTTATTCTTCCTTAGCAGCTGCTACTATTAAATGTTTGTATTTTGGTAGCTTACAAAATTGGTGATCTGGGTTGGAACCTTGCATGAGGTGAGTAAAAGATAGTACATAGAGCTGACAAAATAAAGATGGCCTGTGACACTTGAATATAATGTCCTAAAATGAAAACTGATGAAGATAGGAATAAATGGTTGTTATATTGGCATCCAGTGTACAGGGAATAGTGAGAACTTGTTTTGCATGGCAGAGCATGTAACTTTGCTGGGTTAGATCCTGGTTTAATTCAGATCATTCTTTTGTTAAAAGAATAAATGATGAAGTTAACTGGAACATTTTAGTGCCACAGTGTGCCAAAATAAATTTGTGAATACTTCTGTCCTGTATGCATTCCAGTGTATCTCTATGTAGAAATAATAAGTTAACAAAAGTGAACTCTGTATTTCAGTTTATGCTGCTAAGCAGCAGCAAGATCTGCTGCATATATCACAAAATTACTAAAATGATGACAGGAGTTTTTCTTTTTAAGGCCTAGGTCTGATTCTTGTAGGGTGAGCTTACAGTAGACAGGCAGCACCTCTCTAAGCACTGGGGTTTTCTTCTGATTGTTACAATTTTTAAAAGGTTTTGTGTATGAATTTAAGTAAATATGTCAAGTCCTTTTGTATTCCTTGCTTCTCTTTCCTTACACCAGAAATGTTATGTATAATGTGTCTTTTTACATTGTGAATAAAGTCTAGCAGACTGTTCATTGCTTTTGTAGCCAGGAAACCCAGGGAGGATTGAACTCATTTTTTCCCAGCCTAGCATTCTCATGGCAAAAATGGGATGCATACAGAAAATTGTTTACTAGTCTGGAAAAAAGAGAGATCCTCAGAATATGAACTGCCATATTATCTTGCCTGATAGCATGCAGTGTTGCTGGCTGAGTTACTGGGCTAGCCATCTGTGCATGTTGCTTTATAATAGCTCCTGACTTGTGTGTTGAGAGATTGAGAACATATTTCTAGGACATTCTATATAGACAATGCTGATTTATTTATTATTTTTTTCTTTTGGATTGTTTTGGATTATTTGTAATAAATATTTAATATATAAATACTACAATGAGTCTAACAACTATTCTTCCCTTCTGTAGGCAGTTTCTGTGGAGCTTCAGACTCCCAGGAGAGGCTCAAAAAATTGACCGTATGATGGAAGCTTTTGCTTCACGTTATTGCCTTTGTAACCCAGGAGTCTTCCAGTCCACAGGTCAGTCACAGGAAACCACAGCAGTTCCTAAGTGCTTGTATGATCCAAATATATATTTGTATTTGTGTGTTTGTGTATGTTCTGCTGCATCTGATGCAAGGAGATGATGGGCAGTTGAAAGTTAGGGATAAAATGATGTGTGAAATGGGAAATACTTGAGAAATGAGAAGATGTGACTGTCTAATTCAGGAGGTGCAAGCTTGATCAGAATGCATTTTTATTTATAAAACATCATAGAACTGGACAGAATGCCCTGGCATTGCTGTTCTGTTTGGTGATATACACAAATAGACTGCTCTTAATCATTTAATTTAAAGAACAGATAGGATGGAAAGAGGTTGGTGTAAAGCAGGTCTGTGACAGCTAGAGAGGAAAATAGCTACTGAAAACAAACTGCTAAAGATGCAGACACATTTTTCTTCTCTGCAGCAGGTTTTCATCCTGCTTTTTCTTACACAGAATTTTGTACTTGAATTCTGGGAGAATTTACTATAATCATAACTGTGTCAAGAGGCATAAAATTTCCTTTGTCATCATCTGATATTATCCAGCAGTGCTAGCTACCTGTGTATGCTAAGGAATTGAGTCAGTGTAATTTTCAGTCTTTTTAAATGTAGTCAAAATATTATTTTGAAGAGATCATTCTTTCTCTTTGGAGAAAGCTTTGGAAGTACTTTGAGTAGGAGGAGGCTGATGGACCAAGTTTATTATAGCACCCACCACTATGATTTAGGCAAAATCTGTGCAGAGAACATTTTGCCCAACACTTCAGCGTTTCGAGTGAAATGTTAATTTAAGGTGATGGCAATGATTTCATAAGAGTTTAAATTTTCTTCTATTCTCATACAGTTTTTCTTATACTTTATTTGAGCTGTAACATTTTTTCTTCTTGGGCTTACTTCAGCAGCTTAAGGATTTTAGACTTTAATATATCATGTTCAGGATTTTTGACTGTTTATTTTTCTTTATCAGTCAGGATGAGCCCTATACTAATTTTACAGATTTGTACACATAACATGGGAAGATAAACCACTTTTCAAATATGATTTCAGATACATGTTATGTGCTTTCATTTGCCATCATTATGTTGAATACCAGCCTGCACAACCACAACGTGAGAGATAAACCCACAGTGGAGAGATTTATCTCCATGAATCGTGGCATTAATGAAGGTGGAGACCTTCCAGAGGAATTGCTAAGGGTAAGTTGGGTAAGACAAAGCCTGGCTTTGTGTTTTTAATAACAGACCTGAAAGTGTGTACAGCAGTTCTCAGGCAAATTTGTAAATGGAAGGCAAAAGAACAAAACATGTGTAACCATTTGAGTAGCTAAAAGAAGCATTTTTTGTTACTCACAGCTTCTTTGAGCTGGTTCTCCTTATATCCAACCTTTTGTTGGGAACAGGCTGTTTCAGAGAAAGTGCTCTGTGTATCTCTCTGTAGTTTGCTTATGGCAAAATTCTTGTAGAATTGGCTTTTTATGAAAAAAAGTAGCATTTCTATCAGAAAACATAGTAAAAATTATTTTCTTCTTTATTATCTCTCATTTTTCCTTCATGTCTTGTGGAGCTGCCTCCTTGAGAAATCAGTAAAAATAACTGCTGTAAAGCAGTGTTACAGGCTACACCATTTTCTGAAAACCCAGATTCATTGCCAAAACTTGTACTAAATGAAGCTCATCTTGAAAACTTTGAAATATTAAATGCTGAAGTTAAAAGAAAATTGTCATTGCTAGGAGTGCACAATAAATTTGTACTTGCTTATAGATTAAGTAGTTTGATTTTAAACATGATCAAAGTAGAAAATGAAGATGGACGGGGGTGGTTCAGAATTTCATGGACAATATTTCCCGTGCTCTTTACACTAATATTCTGAGAAGCAATAAGATATCCTGGTTGCATTTTCTGTTCAGACATTTATTAATGAGGTCTTTTTCCTCTTTTATTTTTTCTAGAATTTATATGAAAGTATTAAGAATGAGCCATTTAAAATTCCAGAGGATGATGGAAATGATCTAACGCATACATTTTTTAATCCAGATAGAGAAGGTTGGCTGCTGAAATTAGGTTAGTCACAAGGGCAGTTCTGCTGCTGTCTGTTTGTTCTTTGTTAGCATGTTTGCTGCTCTGTGTCTTCCTGCTTTCTTGTCAAGGTAACAGGTTTAACTTTGTATTTTAAAATGTATGAACCAAAATAAGTAGCTCCTTTACGTCCGAAGGCTCTTGCTTCTTATTTTGCATACCCAAATTAGCAATCTCCTTTCAAACTTGGGAGTTTTATTTCTGAGATCTGAGAAATAAAAACTCATGGACAAAAAGGAAACACCACATGGTATTTACCACATGCTGTGACTGATAAATAACAACTAAGTCTCCATAAGGTCATTTCAGAAAACTGTGTGATGCTTCAACACAGTTTTCTGTGTACAAAAAGAGGATTTCTCTTCAAATTGTTATTTTTGTATGTCTTTATTTTTCCATATTATTTGTGAGTTTCTCTTGGTTTGGTTTTGGCTATGATTTTTTAATGAGTGGTTTAAATGTGCCTTCTTGTTTTCCTTATGGCCTATGACCTATCACCTTTCTGTTCTGTGACTGGCTGTCTCTGCTTATTCTGCATTAGGAGGTACGTATCTGATTGCTTTCCAGCCCCCTCTTCTTCAGTTGCTCATTCTTTTATTTTCTTCCTCCTTCCTCCTGGATTTTTCTTTTTTCTTCTTTTTTACTTTTTTTTTTTTTTTTTTAAATCAGATTCGTTGTAGCATTTTGCTTTTTCACTCAGTGTCACTAACAGTGTCATCAGTGGTGCTCTGGGGGACTGGCATGTCAGTGTCTGACTCACATGCAAGTGTGTTCTGCAAAAGAAGAAAGTGTTTACAGGCAAAGCAGGAAAATAAAGATGACTTCAGCACACTTTTTTCATTCATGGAAGAACATAACAAGGAAAGAATCTACTGAGAGTAAACAACATATCTTAGTCATGAAGTTTCAGTGGTTTTGTTACTTGTTAATCAATGGTAATAGATTATTGAAAGATTGACTACATTTGGACTATGTATTTGTAATAGCTGTTCTTTTTCCTTTTTAAAAGCTTTTTTACCTTTTTAAATAATATATTTAGCTTATTTAACAGGGTCTTAAATGAGCTTCAAATTTAGGGTTGTAGAACCCTCAGGTAGTTCGGTCTCCTGGCACTACAAGATGCCTTTGTTCTTACAGACTCTTGTAAAGCCCATGGGATTCTTTTTCACTTGGCCTGAGGGAATTATTTCCCTATATAAAGGACACTGACACTTTCTTTTAAGAGTTGTTTTTCCAAAACAATTTTTTTTTTTAATTTAAACACCAGCACACAGTTCACTAGAACCAGTTTTTGGCCACTTTAACACATTAAAAATGGAAGGAACTTTGGGAGAATGGTAACTGAAGTGTGGAAGGGGTGCACACAGGGAGGATGGTGAAAGTAGAGCCTGGATAGAGCCTGCTGATTGCACCTGGTCATGCTTGTGCTGGAAAGAAATGGATGTGAAAAGGAAACACTTGGAATTCATTCACGTGCTCCCCAATGTCAAATTCTGATTTTTCTGCTACAGATGCTGTGGAGCTCCTTTTCTAACTAAAAGAAGCAAAGCTCTTGCTTTTTGACTGTATTGGCTCAGCTGTCACAGTTTCAAACATGACTTTGCAGCTTTTCTTCTTTTGGTAGGATGAGATGATAGTTAACAGAAAAGCCTTTCAGGCTGGTGTAGGTGGAATGTGTTTTTGGAGAGGAGTTTAAGGCCATCCTGTGCCTGTTGCTGTTGCCAGTGTTCCCTCATGGACTTACACACATGATGAGAGTGCAGGCAAGTGTGAGTGTGTGTAGAGGAGTGACAACATCCTTTGTGGAAGAAACTGCCCATAAAAGATGTCTAATAAAAAAATAGAGGAACAAGAAAATTGAGGAAGCGATGACTGAAAATAAGTGAGAGCTGCCAGGAACTTCTGCACAGTCTGGCTCTGGTGCAAAGTCAATAAACCACAGGACTGAAAACTCTGCCTGAGTCTTCAGTGTGTAGGGTGCAGATGAGGCACAATGCACAGAAAACCCAGTAGTAAAAGGGTGTGTGAAGCAGAAGGGTGTTACACATAACACTCCCACGATATGAGGGTTATTTGAATAAAGAAATGAAACGTGTCCAGAAGCCTCTGGTGAATCAGCCTGGGAATGCCTGGAGCTGTGCTTCCATGAAAGACTGCATTTTTCCACAGACACAGACTGGTACAGACTAATACACTGCTAGTTTAGATGCAATGACCAGAAATAAACCTGGCAGGTTTTTTTTTTTTCCCCCTCTCCTTTTATTTCTTTCCTCTTCTTTGAGTTTCCTATTTGCTAGGATTAACTGTATGTTGAGAATGCTGTCTCAATCCACATAGTTTGCATTTTTACAGTACTTTCTCTTGGGAAGCACTTCTTATGAAATGGGCAGAGTTTCCTTCAGTTCTAGAAGGGTCTGACATTAAAAATGTGTATATTGTTGAAATGCTAAGGAGCCAAACTCCCTGTATGAGGATTTAAGTGCTCAGTTGTGATAACTTACAAGTTGTAATAGTAAGTTTTTATATAAAACTATAAACATGACTAAGACTACTTGCAGACTCTGAGTGTATCAAGACAGTATTTTGTATCTGGTGTTTTCAGCTCTTCCTATTTAGGTTTGTGCCCCTTTCTCAGTATTCCATCCCTCACTATATTGATTTTCTGTGGGCAGAAGATGGACATCGTGAAACTTCCATATATTGTAAAATTCATCTCCCCAAAAGACCAGTCTGGGTTTTAGAAGGCTGCAAGAGTGCAGAAGGCTTTAGGAGAGTTTGCTGCTCTGAATTGTTCAGAGGTTACTGCATTAAATCCAAGTGCTAAACCTGGCAGCCAGACAGCAATTCTGGTTTTATCTATCTAGACTTAGCCAGTGCCTTTAAATAGACACCTTTATCTTGGTAGGCCTGAATTATCATTCAGTTCTGCATTGTTTGAAGCATGGTGTAATGAAAATGAATGCAGCAAGTTAAAAACTGAAAGCTGCTGAGTGCTAGTGAGTCCTCCTTGGAGCAGCTTGACACATTATGAGCCTTCAGAATTTTCTGCATGATGAGTAGTGTTGATACCATGAAATTTTCTGCCATCCACTCTAAGTTATTTTGAAATTGCTGCCTGTGCTCTTTTTGAGAATGCCCAAGTTAGAACCATTCTGCCAGGAAGGTGTGTCCCTGCCTTCAACAGCTGCTCTTGGCAAATTGCTTGCTTTGTGTAATATTCTCTTCTAGTTAGAGGGAAACTATGACATGACTCCCCCAAGCTGGAGAGGAAATGATTCTGGCCAGACACACGAGTGTGTTCATTTTTCTGCCAGTTAGGGAGTGCTTGGAGAGGTTCCAACACTTCCCATCCGCCCTGTCCCGCCGGCGGTTCCAGCACATCTGTCCTTGGGAGGATCTGGTTCCTCTTCCCTGATCTGGTTCATCAGGAAACCACTGCCTTCCTCTGCCTGCTTGGCTCTCCTGGGGACTGAGGCTCCTCCAGCTTGGGGCAGTCAGTGCTCTGGTCAAGGGAAAATGTTTTTTAACAGAAAACCAAACTTTGATCCAACCAGCTGTGTAGTTGTTGGGGCTCTTCTGTCTGGTGCTATCTAAAGTCAGGAGAAAACAAACATTCTTGGTGTATGTATCTGCCTCCTTCAGCTCTAAAACTTTTATATAAATGAGCTGAAGATTTGGGTAGAACTTTGTAACTTTAGGTACCTTTCTGCCTTTAGCCTTAAGGCCTTTTTTTACTTAGGAAATTTATGTTTCCTAAGGCATTGCCAGTTGATTTCCCCTTTATTATAGATGGTTTCTTTTACCTTGTTACCTAGTTTGTACTTTGCCCACAGTTAAAAAAGAAGTAATCTTAAGTTACAAAGGTGAAGAGGATTTCTGTTCCTGTTCCTTTATGTTTTACCTTGTAGCCTTTTCTTGTAGCTTACTTACATTTCCACCTACTGTGGAAAATACTGTGCTTCTATATTTCATTATTTGAGATGCCTGTGTATTTTTGTAATCAGCTTGATCTTTCAGAAGTATGTCACTTATCTCTCCACTTCTGTAGATGTTTATGGATTCATGCTCTGGTTTTCTTGATCCTACTCTGCTAACTTAATTCCTTCCAGTTTTAATCTTTGAAAGGCTGGGAGCTGGAATAAGAGATGAAGTATGGTGCTAAAGCCTCTGTTGTTTTGTGAGCCTACAGCAATCTCAGCTGAGCACAAGAATGTTTTGTTATCACATGTTTTTACCTGTTAATCTCGTGTGCAGTTTATGGGCCACAGTGCCTTATCAGCAACAGCTTGGGCTGCAGCCCATTGTCAAGGCATATTGAACATGTGTGATGTGGTGACCCTTGCAAAATTGATCAGTACAGATTAGAGTTTGAGCTTTATTAGAGTTTCTTTGCTGTTGACAGCTGAAACTCAGTAATGGAATGGGGAAACAGAGACTTATGAGAGAATGGTTCTTTATCCTGCCAAAAAATCCTGATTAACTGTTTTATTTTTTTTGGGGGGGGAGTTTCTTTCTTTTTTTTTTTTTTTTTCTTTGGAAGAGTAACTGATAGCTTGGTGAAGCAGGGACTTAAGGTCTATTTCTATGACTCCCATGAGTGCTGTAATCCAGTGAACTACTGGCTGTTGAAGGGAGCAGTAAGAGGGATGTTGTTGGAAATAATCTTCTTTGTGGCTTCCCTGGAGCTGGGAGATGTTTCATGACAAAAGCTTCCTCAAAACTGCAGCATGATTACAAAAGGTTTCAGGTTTGAGAAATCTGGCTTTTCCAGAGAGTGGATGTCAGGAAAACATTCAGCAAAGTCCACTGCTGCTCACTGCTTGGCAATTCATATTGTTCTGGGAGTGTGTGTTTTAGGTTTAATGGTTCTTTCTTAAGTTATAAACCCATCTTCTTTTAAATATGTGGTTATTACTGATCTTTTATTGTGCTCTGATATGTTATCACACTTAATGAGAAACACCTTTGTTCACTTTAATCTGCTCTGTGATAGTAACCTTTCCCTGTTCAATTCCTTCTCTCTCCTCATGAATTATTTTCCTATTAGAACTGATAGCTGATATTACCTGTTAGCCTGAAAACCAGGGTTGGTTTAGGGCCATAAGAATGTTGGTGTGCTGACCTTGGGGAGCTGCTGGGTTATGTGAGGAGCAGTCACGTTGTGCTGGTGGCAGGGAGTGCCCTGGCACTCACCAGGACTTGGCAGCTGCTCTGCCCCTGCTCTGGAAGTGACTCAAGCTTGAGTTCATCATTCCAAGCCCAAATACTTCCTGCTGCTTGAGCCAGCTCTCAGTCAAGGTGATGGGGAATTTTTCTGGTGACTTAGGTGCCAGTTTGAACATCTCTGCAATGTTTCATTTGAGGATCTGTCACAGGGGTTGTACTCAAATGCCACCAGTTCTTCCCTCACTGTCTCCAGTTCACTCAGCCATTCATTGTCTCACAGCTTCTGCATCTTGCACTTTTTTGCCTTGGCTTATTTCACCACACCTGCTTGCAGATGAAGTTTTTCTTAAGATGTGAGTGCATCTGGTGGAAACACAAAGTTCAGAGTACGTTGAATGTTGCAGTGTGTGAGCACTGGGTTATTCTGGAGGTTGTGAAACCCAGCAAAAGGAAGGGTGCAACATGCAACATACTTGCTCTGCAATGCAAACATGCAGTAGATTGCTGTCAAGAAATGTCATGATATCCCTGGAATTGTTCTTTAATTTAATATGATTTGGATTTCTGTATTAAACAAAAACCCAGCTACCTTAAGCAGAACAAAAAGATTTAAAAATTATGCTTATGTCTTAAATTTGATTGTGTGACTTGGATTAAACTGGATGTCTTGTGTGTATTGATGGTGCTCTTCTGTGCACAGGTGTCCAATAGCAAGATCAACTCTTTTGAAATGTTGGTTTAATGAAAAATTAAATCACTGCTGAATGGATGATGCACAGGTGGTGACATAATCCTGAAGTCAGATAACTATGGTGGATCTAAACCTTTAAACTAATAACATATGCATGCTCTATCTACAATTGTCTTTCTTGGAAATTAGTTTAAAAATAATGTAATGTGGGAAGCCAGGTGTGTTCTGAAGCAGCCAATGGCAGAAAAAAAACCTGAAAAGGCCAAAACAATACTATTGTTTCTAAAAAGGAACTGTTCCCTACAATGTGACATTAGCAGGTGTAAGGAAGAGGAACTTGGTGGTTGCTGTTGTCTAAACAGTTAATGAAGGAAAAATTGGCATTTTTGGAGCAGTAGATATTTCTTCTGTCAAGTGTACTCAACATGTACTTCATGTATTAACCCATGAAGAGATGATGTTTTTAAAATATTGAAAGATGACAAATACTAAATATGGTAAATTTTGGCACAGAATTTGCTCCTCATTGATGACACATCATATTTGCTCTGTTAATGTTCATGAGTACCTTACAGACTTGATGTTAAATCTGGAAGTAAAGACAGATTCTTAATCACATGTTTGCCCATGGGTGGAGTGACAGGAAGGTGATGAAATGCCCTTAATTTTATTGATGAGACCCTTTCCTTGCCCAGGCTGTCGGGGGGCTGCTCCTGTTGCAGTTGCTGGTTCTGCAGCTGCTGCTGGTGTCAGAGCAGCCCAGGGCTGTTCTCACCACACCCTGGCAGCAGTGGCTGTGTCCAGTATTTGGTATTTTGGTATTTTGGTGCAGTGAACACAAGTGAGGGCCTGGGCAGAGGGAGCAGCTCTGGCCACTCACTGTTCCCACAGCTCTGCTGGTTCCTCCATAGTTGATGCTGCCTCAGGACAAGCTGCAGTAACATGTTCCTTTAACCTCACCCATCTGTGCCTGATCCATTTACCATTAAGCAATTAAACCATACTTGGAAGAATAAGCAAAACTTAATTGTTTCTTTGCCCTTTGTTGAAGGCCTGACAGCAGCACATGTTTAATTCTGGAATACCTTTTGTTTGTAGGGGGAAGAGTAAAAACATGGAAACGGAGATGGTTTATTCTGACTGATAATTGCCTCTATTACTTTGAATACACAACAGTGAGTAAATATATCTTGGTGAATTTTCTTTGTAATCAAGATTTATAAGTAGCTAATAATGTGATATTTTCCTAATTTTTTTTAGGACAAAGAACCTAGAGGAATTATTCCATTAGAAAATCTTAGCATAAGAGAAGTCGAAGACCCTAGAAAACCAGTAAGACAGTTTCATATTTATTTTTTTAAATGAAAATGAGTAAACTATATGGAACTCAATTATACTGTTAAATGAATTTATTTGTCAGTTTTGTTCTGCTCTTTTAAATTCTACCCTCCAGAACTGCTTTGAGCTCTACAACCCCAGTCATAAAGGTCAAGTAATTAAAGCATGTAAAACTGAAGCTGATGGTAGAGTGGTGGAAGGCAACCATGTAGTGTACAGAATATCTGCTCCCACCCCAGAAGAAAAGGAAGAGTGGATTAAATCTATCAAGTGAGTTTGAAATCTTAAATGTCTTTCAAAAATGAAGTGTAAGCTCTTTTCAGAGTGTGATACTAAGAGAACTTGCTGTAACTTGTTTGAAGAACTGATATGTCAGTGGCCTTGAGGACCAACCATGACCTCTGTGGGGTTGATGGATCAAGATACAAATCTGTTACTGTTTGGTCCTGAGGAAATAGTGCTGCTAACTCAAATGAGGAGAATATGGATTTATTGTTCTGTGCAAATGTGAAACCTTGTGGGAATTGTCTTTAAACCTAATTCTATTGGATTCTTAGTTCACCCAATAATCGTGTTCACAAGCAGCTTTGAACATCTGCAGCTGGATTTTATGTTGGAAGGTTTCTAAGCACACCCACACTTAAAGAAATAAATAATAGTCAAAGTGTGAAGGTGTAAACTCTACACAAATCACAGTGGAATAGCACCTTGTGCTGAAGAAATATTTGTGGTGCTTAGAAGTCAACCATCCATCTTTAGAGTGTGGAGTTATCCACAAGGAAGAGAGAACAAATGTTTTAGTTTTCAAAACCAGGTATTTGTTAACCAAACCAATGATTCCTTTTTTCTCTTCCAGAGCAAGTATCAGCAGGGATCCCTTTTATGATATGCTGGCAACAAGGAAAAGAAGAATTGCAAATAAGAAATAGAATATGATCAGCAACCTATAACTGAGCATACTGTGGAGGGATAAATTGGACAAACTAAATGGAGACAACTGTAAATTATATATATATATATATATTTATACATATACATATATATATACATTTTACTATGGCATAAAAACTTGGCAGAATTTTTTGGGGTAAATAGTTACTGGTATATCATTTGAAGTAAGCTTCAAATCCCAGAGAATTATTATATTGGAGCTTAATTCAGCTGAACACATGAAAGCCTTTTTTTCATTTGCATTAGTGACAACTCCAGTTTACTTGGGTTGGGAGGGAAGGAGTTCAGGGCTAACACTAAAATGTCCTTTACCTGTTACCCTAGCACATTTCCCATAAAAGAAGGAGTGATTGAGTTCTCACTACAGTGCAGCACAGCATGATCTGGCACAGCACAAACCTCACAATCCCCATGGCAGTTTTCAGTCGTGTGTGTTTCACAGTAACAGCTGAGTGCAGCTCTCATTCAGGATTCCTCTCCTGCCTTTATGGAAATGGCTTTTCCTCAGAAACACAGTGACTGGCAGCTCATGGGTGCACTGAAACCCAGGCAGGGCCCAGCAGCAGAGCTTTGTTGCTGTGACATGAAGTGCCAGATGTCACCTGGTGTTTGCCATTGGCTAAAACTCTTTCCTGTCTGCTCATACACTCACAACAAACACTAACAAACAACTGGTTTAATCTGCTTTTTATATAATGATGTCCTTCTTATGTTTGAGATACTGTAGTTTGATTAACACTAAGTTGCTACTAAAGGAGGGAGATGACAGGGCTTGTGTGATTTTAGGCCTTGCATGTAAAAACCCCCCAAATAATTTCACATGCATTCACTGTTTTTAAAGGAAAAGCCAAGAAGGTGAATTGTCTCTGTAAGATGCAGCCCTGTGGAGTTAAGCAAGCAGGAATCCTTTGCTTGATAACAAACTTGGGACATACAGAGTTTGTGCAAGTTCATACAAGTTCAGTATTTTTATTGCATTCTTAAAGGCAGTTTTCAGATTTGTGCAACAGCAGTTGAAATTGAAAAAAAAATAGACATTTTTACTAAAAAATAAAGTATTGATTAGCTGGTGCAGCTAGACTTCCCCACAGGCATGTCTCTGTTTTTGAAACCTGTAAAGATCTTTCTGTGATGGGTCTTTCAGGAACACATCAGCTGCTGCAGCAGATTTGACTCCAGTGCTTTTCTGTTGATAGCACACATACTGTTCTTAAGGCAAAGCCCCTAATTCCACAATGGGGGCAAAAAGTAAGAGGTTTTGACTCTATTGCTCCTGTTACTGCCCAGTTTTCCCCAAACTTGTTGAACCTGAGCCCTGCCTACTGTGCCAGTGAGTGTGTTGGAGACCCAAAATGTTCAAGCAGCTTTGTTGGTTATGGGAGCACCTGTGGGTGTGCTGTGGGGAGATGTGCTGCACTGGCAAACCCAGACTTACCAAGCTGATCTGTTTGAAATCTCCTTTGAACTGTAAGGGAGTGTTTCACTGTTCTGTCTTACTGATTTGCCTTGTTTTGCATGGGGTGTCAGCCTTGTGTTTTGCTTTATTGCATGTTTGCAAAAGAGGCTGAGAGGAAAAGAACAAAGTAAGCCTTCCTACATTTTAGATTTTCCCCAGGGTGTGTGGAATTGCTTGGGTGAATGTTTAAATCTTAGTGCTTCCAAAGGAGTAAAACTCAGCCAGAGGAGGTAGAACCCTTGAATAAGTGTCAGTGTGGGGATCTTTTCTTAATGGAACACGTTTAAACTCTTTATAGAAATTAAGTTGTGTGTCCTGTGTTTGCAAAGCAGCACAATGATGGAGCTGCTGCCAGCACTTACTTTGAGTCTTGTGTTCTGCAGTGACTTTTTTTTTCAAGCACTGCCTACATCAGTCTTGGCTTTGGGCAAGTAGATTTGTAATGCAAATAGTGACAAGCCAAATCAGTGGTACTAGTGAGCATAAAGGTGAAAAGCAGCAAATACAGTATTTCTGGAGAAGTGTGAGATTACAAAAGCATTAATAAGCCATGAAGCACTTTTGTATCAATTCTTATCTTCTGAAATACCACCTTTGAAGAAATCTATTTATTTAACCAGGTGAGGATGTCTGCCTGTAAGCATGAAGGAAAGGCCTTGACAGTTAATTTGCTGTATTTAGTTTGAAGTTCTTATATCCAGCAGAAATAATTATTTAGAGTAACATGTAACTGAGGATATTATAGCAGGAAATATATTGTTTCATAGCATTGAAATGCAACATCTTAAACAGCTACTTGTGGTGCTCAGTGTATCTATTTAATTTACCAAAGCTAATGGAATAGCATTTTTGTGTGTATTAATATTTGATTTCAAATGTTCTTTGTAACAGTATTAACAGGGAGTGAAACTGGCCCAAAATTTCCACTGGCCACCAGGCCAGTAAAACAAAGTGGCTTGTGAAAATTTTGGCCATATCAGGTACTATCCACGAGGGTGAAGAAAAATCTCTCAACCTTTCCCTTTTTTATTGGGCTTCAAGTCCAGGGGTGGCTGCTCCAAGTGGCTGCTCTGTGACCTAAAGCTGGATCTGTTACAGTTTGGCCATGCTGAGGAAAAGTCCTCTGGGGACAACAGATTCTCCCTTCCTCTGGCACTGAAACTTGAATAATTGTTGAGCTCTTTGCTTTTGTCCCTGCCCTCTCCAGCTGCAGGGGCAGTGAGAGCTGTGGTGCCAGTGCAGCTGGGAGGGAACTGGACACAAAACTTAAGCTCAGCTGGACTGACTTAAATTTTACAATATTCTGACAAAATAAGCTCTGCGTCACTTAGCATTTTGAACCATTTTAAACTGGTACAAAACTGAACCTTTATAAAGTGAGCAGCATTTATAATGCTTCATATATTAAAAAAAAAAAAACTGCATATTTTTAAGATTTATTACATATCTATGTAGATATGCTTGCTGGAAAAGCTAGGTCTGTTGTAGACCAGATACTACAAATTAAGACTTGTGGCTTACCAGTTTCATTTCTATATTTTCTTGGAAAATGTTTCTAGCTAGAGTTTAAAATATAAAATGTAAATATTGTACAGGTATGTATTGAGTATTACTTGGTGTATACAAGTGATTTGCATGACATTCTGTATCAATCATTGTTATAAAGGTGATGTTCTTATGTAAAGCCACTGCAATATTAATGTTTTCATTTATCATTAAGAAGTGTTGCTTAAATCTGTCAATTTTCTCAAAAATAAAGTGTGAAACTGTACTGTCTCCTCCTTTACCAGGAATACATTGAAGGCAGTTGCTGACTCTTAAGAGGTTAAAGCCTCTTTTCCCTACCCTTAGGCACAGTAATTTAAATTATCAGGTTTAATTTTTCAGAGAAAAAACCCTTCAACTGCAAAATGTTTCAGTAAAATGTGCTACCAGGAGTGTGACTGCAGTAAAAGCTGCTTTCCCTTGAGAGCCACCCTAAATTGAGGTATTTTATCCATTCCCTGCCAGGAGTTTCAGTAGATGGGGGGCAGTGGATCTCTGCTCCTGGAGCATTAATTAGTTTCCTCAATTAGCAGCTGCAAACAGGTGCTGCTGCTCCTGAGCCACTGGAGTTCCTCCCTCTGGGGCTCTGCAGGGAGGCACAGCAACAACACAAACTCCTTTCAGACACTTGTGCTGCAGTTACTCATCAGACAAAGGACAAGACACCAACTCTTGCAGCCAGAGGACAGAAGAGGAAAAAAAAGCCAGATACAGGACAGGAACTGGTTACTTTGCCATGTTACTTTATGTAACTTCACATAACTGTTGCCATAGGAACATTATGCAGGTACATTATGGTTTGGCTTAATGGTGTTCTCCATGTACCAAAATACTACTTTTTAAAGTATTTAGTGAGACAACCTTGCTTTTTTTTACCTTTTTTTTTGTTGTTTTTTTTTTTTTGTCACATAATACCAAGCTCATGCTGAACTCCCAGTTGGGTACCTGGCTGTGGAAGGTTCAAGTTGGAAGGAGAAGTTTTCTGCATCCTTGGCTGGGCAGTTGCAGTCCCAGGCTGATCTTCTCTGGCTCTCACCAACAGCATCTTCTCCCCTACAAGATGTGACTTCTCAAGTGCCAAACACACTCTGACAGCTGTCAGCTCCCATCTCACAGTGCACGTTAAATAACTCAAGTAAAACTCAAGTAAAAATCCATTTTAACTTTGCTGTATTTATATACTATATAAATTTTACATGCTATATATTTACAGTGGGGCAAGTGCTTTTTATCTTTAAAAAAACAAAGATCAAACTTTAGACATCTCTGAACAACACAGCTTGTATAAACCAGACAGATTATTCAGATGAACTGTATTTAATACAGGTTCCCCACTCATCTCCTGATGCAGGACCAGTGAATAATAAGTGCATCACAGTTTGATAGCATTTAATAATAAAAATAAAAATCACAGTATGAATTTGTCTGTAACTAGACACTTTAGAGAGACAAAACAGACAACTGAGACTTAAGACAAATGACAGTATATTAAGAAAATGTAATAAAAACATATGGAACAATATACAAATAGTCTTGAGAGATACATTCAGAACTGCATATTCGTTGTTTCACAATGCTGAAAACCAGAAGATTTTCTTCAGATCTTGAATATAACTCAATTGTGAAGTAAATTAGTTTCTAGTGTCAGACCACAGAAAAAAAAATAAAATGAAGCTCTTGCAAAACTCGTGAAGTTTTAAATAAGTCTTTAAATTAAATATACAGACTGTCAGTTGCAACTTTTATAATTCCTGGTCGCTCTTGCACCAGATGTCTTAACTTGGAGTAACATTACATGAATAACATAAAGTCAACCTGAGTCTGTAATTAAGCAGCATTTGAGATGGTCTATTCCAGGGCATTATCTCAGCTCAGTGAGATATTCATGTGGTAATTTACAATGTTCAGCAGTTGTAAAAAGTTTTCACCCTTTTGGATTAGAAGTATATTTTAAAAAAGAAAGTCTCAAGTTAAAAACTAAAAAAAAGTTCTTACATGGTAAAATTCTGTACAGAAATGTTAAGCACCACTTATGACTGGATTTTGTCTTGATGGTAATTGATAATAAATTTTAAGTTTTGATGGTCACTATTGGTAATGTCAGGTTTGAAGGTAAGAAGTCGTTGGTTTTGATGATGAGTTGTTGGTTTTGAAGGTGGAGGGTTCTTGGGGTTGGTGGTCAGAAGTCCTTGGGGTTGGTGATGGGTTCAGTCTGAGTATTGAAGGCTTTCTTCAGTCAGCTCCACCCCTGAAAGGCAAAAGGAAACAAGGTCAGTCCTGCTGTGACATTAAACATTAAACTGGCTCTAAAGACAAGCTCAGAGCTGCCCCAGCTCCATCTGCTCCCCCAGGACAGGATCCAGGACAGCAGCTGCACCCCAGCTCTAGGCTCAGGCTGCTGAACTGCACAGAGCCTTAGGACAGGCCACCTGCTTTAACAGCAACTGTTGGACCTTGGCTGAATCCAATTTAATTGAAGTTTTGCCTAGAAAGCTTTGTTGTTTTAGTAACAATCTTGTGGTCAGACTGAGCAAATCACAGCCACAAAGGCAGAGCCTTCAGAAACTTGGAAAGAATTGCTTCAGAGCTGCTTCCCCCCTCCTGTGTAAATATTTCTCAAACCACAACTTAGCTGTTTTCATCCTTATTAATTTATTCAAAATAACAGGAGTCAGATGAAAGGGCACAACCCCAAATTCCTCAGTGGTTCCCTGCCTGTCCCCACCTTGAGCTGTTCCAGGACTCTAAAAACATGGCCAGAGTGGCCTCTCTAAAAAGCAGCTTCCATCCTTCACAGAGTACTACTTGAGACCCATTTGGGGAAAAAAAAATAAAAAAATAAAAGACTGACCTTCCAGAAGATGGAGCTAATTAACATCCAGGAAGGATGAGGAAATGCTAAAACTCTCAAGAGTTAAACTGCTTCTGGCATGTCTCCCCTGTTCAGCAATGAACAAACAGCTCCTTCTGCCGGCCCTGCCCTGAGCAGGGGATGTGCAACATTTAATTCCTCACTAAACCTGAGTGGTTTGGGAAAACCCGAGTTTGCCACCTGCTGGCCAGAGAATCGCTGAGCATTTTATTCTCTTTAGCTCCTGGTTCAGCTAGAACAGAGCCTTGAGTGCAGTAAGGGTTATACTGGACATGAGCATTATAAAAGAAATCTCCTTTTACCACATTAGGATTTGAAAGACTTCAGTTCTTAAATTTTTCATGTTAAAGAATAATGGGTGAACAATCAGTTTTCTCTCCATTCTCTATTTTTTAGAATAGAACTTTTGGTTATCTCTGTCTTAAAATACAATCAGTTTTCCACAAATGCTCTTCCCCTTTGCCTTGAGCAAACTTTCCAGTGCAAGGATTCTTGTGGCCTAAGTGTGGAAATCCCATGAAAGAGGTTTTAATCTTCCAGAATTTCAAGGTTATTCTCCAATTCTCTTGTATTCTGTGCTATAATAATGACAGTTTCAACATGACTAGAACCATGGGTATGTATAAAATGTAGAAAATTTAAAAATGAAACTGGCTTTTGGATAGTGAGCTGTTTTCTTCAGGGATTAATTCACTTATCTTTTGAGTAAAACAGGGGATTGTTTTGGTTTTCTGTTAAAATAGATGAGTAACTGGAACTGGTTTATGTCAGATAATAGGCATTTAATAAGGTTTTATTTCTATAATAAACACTTCTGTTCAGCAAAAATTTCATGGGAAATGTTGTCAAGTTTGATTTTAGATGTTGAATTTGTTGCAGTGTGCAATCATCTTCATTGCATAATTTTAGAGCTAATTAATTTAAACTAATTAATTTATCTGCTGCGAGCCCAAGTTGAGATTATGACAAGCAACAGCTGAGAGCTCAGTGTAAATTTAGGCACACAAATTCATATTTGGGTTTTTTGTAAGAAGCCAGAAGACTTTCAAATATTAAAAATTGGGGAAGAGCTGTTTCCTCAGCCCACTTCTATGTATTGTTAAGCCTCCAGTAACAGAAAAACCCCACGACTGAATAAAACAATAGCAGGAATTTAACACTCTCCAGGTGTTAAATTGTCAATGTCCTCTGGAGGTTTGACAGCTGTGCTTAGGAGAAGGCACAGCTACACCTGGACCAACAATATTTCACTATTATCACCAACTCCTGTTATTTTGAGTGAGCAACCAGCACTATTTCTATGCTATGAACAGCTGAATGGAATATTTTATTTCAATTACAGAATAGTTTGGGTTGGAAGGGATCTTAAAGACCATCTATTTCCAACCCCCTGCCACGATACAGTTTGGAAGCTGTGATCAAACACAGGGATTTCATCAGACAAGCATTTAAAGATTGTTATGAACAGGCTCCTTACCTCTGACATACCCAGTGGATGCCATGGAGCTGCATTTCTTGCTGTCACCTGCACCAGAAGGCTTCTCTTCCTTGCAGGGCTGTTCACTGCCCTGGTTTCTGTATTGCTCACTTAAATGGGCATCTGGAGGACGGGACTCTTCCTTCTTCTCCCATGTTTTCTTCTGGAAATGAGGATCTAAATATTCCAATAAGTCTTTCAGTTTCTTTTCGTGCTTCTTCTTTTTCTTCTTTTTCTTATGTTTGCGATTGTCATTGTCAAAGTGGAGCACAGAGCAATCCAAATCATAAAGTCTGAAGGAAACATGCAAGTTAAAAATAGAAAAACAGGTGTGGCACTTGATGTATATACGAAATGTTATTTATTTACCACAGGTGACGACTTGCAGAGTGTTTGCTACTTTGTGGTACTTTCTGCACATCTAACTTAATTTAGACGCAGCAACTTTAAGCCCTCAGAATGAAGGCCAAGAGGTCCTGGATTGTACACAAATCGTTAACAGGCATATGGGGGATTAAAAAAAAAAAAATTAAAATTGTAACCTAATCAAGAACGGTGTGCAGATGTTATTCTGACTACATTGTCCAGCTCTAGTGTTCTAACACAATTCAGCAACATCTTTCCTATCTTCTCTTGGCCAACTTAATAGCATGATCCCGTCACATTATGACAGATAAGTTATTTAGAAACAATGAAAAAAAGGCAGACATGAGCTATACCCAGAAAAATAATTAGGAAAAATTTGCTGATTATGCTGGAATCCTTGCTTACTTGTAATCCTTCTCTCGATGTTTATCTTTGGACTTCTTTTTCTTCTTGACCTTCTTATACTTTTTGATTCTTTGGTCATCTGTCTTTCTGCATTTCTTTTCTATGTCACTTCCACTTTCTTCTTGGTGGGAGTATTTTCTTTTGCCATTTCTTAATTTTTCATTTTCCCAGGAAGAGTCCTCAAAATTTGAGTGAGCTGGCACTGGTGGAAGTGCATGCCTTTCACGAGAGTATTTTTCTGAGTGCTGCTGAGGTACTGAGCAATGGTGGAAGTTTGCTCTGTGGCTGCTGAAGTGATGCACATCCTCCTCTCTGGAGAGTGTGCTGTGAGCCCATCTGCTTTTGCAATGATAATCCTTGTGTGACCTGCTGTAAGCTTGGTTTAATTTGTCATAGTCTTTATCACAATGAGAGGACTTCCTCTCCCTACCATCCCTTGTTCCATGGGAGGAATAATAATCACTGTAGTATCTGCACTTTTCCCATCTCCGTGGTTCATCTTGATAATATCTTTCTCTAATCCAAGGTCTGTCTCCTTTGGAATAGTAATACCTATTCCTGTCTGGATCTGTCCTTTCTCTGCTCCGGGATCTGTAACGGGAATATTTTCCTGAGCTCCTGCCATTACTGGGACTGTTTCTTTCATTGTGGGAGGATCTGTACTTGCTCTCACTGCAATATTCCTGCTTGTGACGGCTTTGCTTGTTTGTTTCCACACTGTGGGAGCTCCTCCTCCTGTGGGAATGATCATCTGCTTTGTTTCTGCTTTGCCTCTCCCTCTCCTCAGTGTCTGAGTTTTCTCTCTTCCTCCGGTAGTGCTCTTTATCAGTTCTTTTAGAGTCATGGATTTTTTTCTTATTTTTTTTCATATGTTTATCATCATCATCATCATCACATATTTTGTTACTCAGTCCCTCATCTGCTCTAGAAAATTGACTTTCCAATACTTTATCCAGTTTTGTAATAGAAGAGTCATTTACGGGTGGTACCTCTACATAGTTATTGGAATTGTCCTTTGTATCTTGGCATTTATCTGTAATATCTAGAGATGCAAGTTTTTTAGAACTACATTCAATGTCAGGCTTTATAGAGGAAGTTTGCCCTAATTTCTCTTTGCTCTCAGGAGACCCTTTGATGTACAAAGGATTTTCTTTTGAAATGAGTTCAGGTTCTTTTGATCTTCTTAGTTTGTCTTTATCTCTGTCTTCAGACTCACACTGCCCAAGGAATTCACCTTCAGTATCCAAAGATTTTTTCCTAACCTTGTGCTGACCATTGATATTGAGATGTGCATTATCAGCTTTTGTTATAATACTTTCAGCAACTTCTTCTTTGGTAAAAATGGTTTCAGAATCCGATTGAGTAAAAAGTTTCTCAACCTCACAGCTAAAGTTGGAAGGAACCTTCCTGGATTCTTCATAGGCAAACAGTGCTTCCATCACTACAGTTTCCATAACTCCATCATTGTCAGAAGATTTCTGAGGTCCAGAGATACTGCACAAAAATAAAAACATATTTTTAACTAGTCCATCTAAAACTCTGAAAGACAGTGTCTTTAGAAAACCATTCTTACACCTCCCTCAGTTCCCACGATAAGTTTTTCTTCTCTCAATTCTGCAGGTCTTGCCTTAAAAAACCCATTCCCAACACATCCAACTCCTTCCACTTGCAGCTCTGAATATCATCAATAGGCAGAACAACTTTTTACAACTATTTTTACATAGTTGTACAACTATTTACTCTTCCCCCAGTTGGGAAAAAGGTAAACACACAGATTTCCAACTCTCCCAAGTGGGAGAGCAAATTGTGGGAATTTACATTCACTCATCCTAGGATGCAAAAAAAAGGGAAAGAGAATTAGAAGAAGTATTCCAGAAAATGGAAGAAAAATGTAAAAAACATCCTGTGGAAGTTTTACAGGAGGCACCTGCCTGTATTTAGGATCAGAATAATGTGTGCCCAATGCTGATGTCTGCAATGCCAGATGTGGAATGTGGAATTCTCTGTATTGATGTAAATCTCTTAAGCAGTATTAGTAGAAGGGTAAAATAGTAATAAACTTGTAGGAAGTCTTGTTTTAATCAGAGTATAGTCATTTTACCTTTTTTCCTCTGACAAGCTGTTCAACTGGCTGTATGTAAGAGATTCTAAGATACCTTGAGGATCTGGTGACAAAGCTTTAGGCATCTACAATTAAAACACAGAAGTTAACAAACAGAAAGCAAAAATTATTTTTTAGTAGAAAACTACTGCTGATAAACTTCCAACATTAGATGTTAAACAAGATCACACTGAGTTACCTGCACTATTCCCATTTTACACATCATCCCCCTCTTCCCAAAAATGTACTTTATGAAACTTGTGAAGTATTATCTCCCTGAACTTCTCCTATGTTGACACATGTCATATGTCAGCTCAGCTCTGCAAATTCAGTGGGATAATAGCACAAAGGGTTAGAATGAGATCTGTGCCATTTTCTTGGTATTCCACACTGTAGTGCTCATAAACATTGAATATATCACAGGTGAGAAAGTCCAGATGAACAAATGTAACTCACCGTTTCAAGCACTCCATTTGCTTTGGAGAAGAAAATCTCAGAAGGTTTAACAGGTTGGACTTGGCAAGTGGAATCATCAAGTTTCAGTCCATTTTCTTTATATTCATTATCTAAACTAATAGCACCATTTAAGGAATCAAGTTTTGGCAGCTCATGCTGGGATCTCTCTTCAGCATTCTGACAGGATGAATGGGAATGATGCAATGTACGGACCACCTTCCCAATCAGGATTCCATTGGAAGCAATGACATTGCAATTCCTTTTGAACAAGCCCTTGGACTCCTCGGGTTTTCCTGAAGGTTCTGCCCCGTAAGGGACCACGCTATCAGAACACAGCTTAGGGTTTCCATTCACTGCTGGCTCCACAAAGATCTCATCAGGAACCTCCTGCTTGGAGACATTAGTAGCAACTGACACTGTGGAGAGGTTTGAGGTAGGCTCTGCTGTGGAAGAGTTTGTAACTGTGGCTGAAGGAAGGGGCTTCAGCTGCTCGTCCTGCGCCGCGCTGCTCGGGCACTCCGGCAGCGCCGGCCGGCCGGGCAGCTTGTTGTGAATACTGATGGTGATCTTCTGGGGCTTGGAAGGGTCTGCCATGGAAGGCCTGGAAATGGCCCAGTTCTGAACACAAGCTGTTGGTGGAGCTGAAGAAGGCCTTTTCACAGCAACGCCAACAGTACTGGGATCCTCTTTTAAGGGTCCATTTCCATTTAAACGACTTGAACTCTGGATTTGAAGAGATTGTAAGATGGACATGTTCAAATACACAGCATTGGAAGTTTCACATTAAATTCCCACACTGAATTTTTCTACAGATTGTCACAACATCTAAGAAGAATCCTCATATCCCTTCCAATTTAAATGCACGTCCAACAAGTGTGTGTAAATTCTGCCTTTGGTATCAGATCAGCATCAGTTTGACACCCACCCAAGCAACTTAACATCAACTAAAACTATTCAGAAAATATTTATTCTCCTTTTTAAACACTCTCCAGCAACACTGGAATAATTCTCCTAGTACTCAGGAAAAAGACAATCTGTATTCTATCACTGTCTCAACTAAAGTGACACTGACAGGAACGGGGCAGATATTCACTTTTTAAATTTAAATTACTTAGGCATTGATAGACTACTTTTAAAATTTCAATTACTTAGGCATTAATAGACTGCTTAAACTGTCTCAAGAGCACAGATCTCAGGCTTTAGAAAGCTGAGCTGGAAGGGTACGGCTGCACAACTAAAGATTAGCCACTGTTTGAATAACTAACACGAGAGCCGTGAAGAAACGTGTGGAAATGAAAACAAAACTCAAAAAAACCCCGCTGCACATCAAAAGCCAGTGTAATTTGGTGGTGCTGCCTGCCCCCTTGCAGTTACCTTGACCATGTGAGGAGGAAGCCGTGGTCCCATGAAGGCAGCCTGCTTGCTGCTGGCCCCACGCTGGCCCAGGAAGGGGCGCGGGTAGGAGGGCGCGGGCAGGTAGAAGGCGCGATCCCCCAGCGTCAGGTCGTAGCGCCTGCACAGAGAGGAGCTCTGCTTACAGCCCTGCCTGAACCCACCCAGCATCTCACTGCAATGACACCAAAGGCACAGCTGCAAGACTACAAACTGAAGATTAGGTAATGGTCTTCCTACAGTGATTGTCCTTTCAGGGCAATGATTCAGCCTCACACCATCTATGGCTGTGATTTCTCCTCTTTTCTGAACTGGCTACAGACAGCGTGCCCAAGTGCAGGAGGTTAAGGTCAAGCAATGAAAGGTAATAAATGACATGGGGAATTTCCACTTAGACAGAATATACAAATAGTAATATTTTCCTAGGGTGAAAAGAAAAAGACTTGAAAACAAGGAAAGTATCAGCAACTTGACAGTAAAAATGTTCAGAGCACATCTGGTGTTATTACCTGATATAAAAAAGCACATAAGCTTGCTGATTGAGAACTGTTTTGATATCAGAAAGCTCTACTGAGGCATCATTCATTCGGTACCAAAGTCCATTACCAGCCTGCAAACAAAGAATATCTTCAGATGAATTGCATGTGTTCCAAAGGACATCACAGATAGAGCACTGCAGAACAAAGCATACTAAAACAAAGCAAACAAAGCACATGATGCAATGTTTTCCCCTAAAACCAGTGGCTACCAGCAACATTTTCATTTCTTTGCCAGCACATATTTAGAAGTTGAGCTGATCCCTACCTTAATGAAGCAGAGATAGTGTCCAGCATTACAGTTGAAGCCACTATGTACAAGAACTGCATATAAAGCATAGATGAGGGGTTCTCCAATAGATTGGGACATATAAGCTCGAAGATCCAAATATTCAGGGTATTTTACATCCTAAACAAAGACAAAGAAGATTCAAAAGTTATCCTGAAATACTTCATGGAACAGCCTGAAAAAGACACAGACTAGGAGTAAATAAATCTATTTTTCGATGCACTTGAAAATGCCTGTTCTCAGAAACAACATTTAGCAACTTGAGCTACAGGGAGCTATTTTCTACAGAATTAGCTCTTTAAGGGCAAAGTATGTTCTTATGGTCACACAGGAATTCTATCAGTATTAAAAAAGAAAGCAACAGCCACAGCTGCTAAGTTGTTATATTGACTTCTCTTACACTGCAGTTACTGTCTGAAAGGTAAACACAACATTAAAATGAGCATTCCTCTTTGGGAAATGTCCATTCTGAGAAGATAAAGCAGCATTCCAGCTGCCAACATACCTTGTTGATCTTTCCACCTGTAAAATTTGCAAATCTTTTCAGTGATATTGTGAGAACGTTGGAAGAGCGATGTATCGTGTATCTCTTGGATGCTGGAACCATCTTTTTACACCTTAAAAATAAATACAGATATATTGTTAACAGTATATTATTTTCTCACCCAGAAGTCAAACAAATTTTCATCTCTCACTCATGCTTATGCTATTTGAATGATATTTTGCTTGTATAGTATGCTAGATTGTTTTTCTTAAATCCATAAACTGCATTTCAGCTTTGTTTATAGAGAGAACATAGCAGGATATTAGAGACAGCTCTACAGAAAAAAAGAATAAAGGAATTAGGACATTGATAGTCAAATAAATGCCTGAACATGTATCTTTCATATGTCAAAAAGGTAAGGCAATAAAAAATGTAAAAAAAAAATCACTGGAAGGAAACAGTCATTCTGCAAGAGGCAGATATGGGACAATATTGAGTTTTCTTGTACTGAGGTTTCCTGGAAAGATTGAAACCCTTCAAAATAAAATTGTTAATTTTGTTTGTTTCACTGCACACTCAGAGGAGGTACAGACTAAGTCCTGAAATGCAACTTTCAGCACAAAGACTGAAACATGTCACTTTACACTGTCAAGAAAATACTGCTGAGAGCTAACAAACAAAGAAATTAATAGCCTTCTTTCAAACAGGTGTTAAAATACAAGGCACAGAATTCCAAACTGATGGAAAAAGCCAATGAACAAAAGAGAGCCACCCAGAGGGGAAAAAAAAAAAAAAAAGTAGTTTATAAAATTCTGAAATTTGCATTTAGAGATGGAGGTTTCAGGCCATAGTAATTCTTATTAGAAAAAAAAAAAAAAAAAAAGGTAGAAAACAAAAAGGAAACTGAAAAGTAATATAATAGTTTGCCAGCAATGGTAATTACACTGTACATACACCAAATTTTTCTTCTCAAACTTTTTGTGAAAAAGACTAAACTTCTGGGTTTGTGTGTGACTAAACTAGTGTTGCCTCCCTCCCCAAATCCTTGTCCA
The DNA here is from genome assembly GCF_903797595.1 of Erithacus rubecula. NCBI lineage: Eukaryota > Metazoa > Chordata > Aves > Passeriformes > Muscicapidae > Erithacus > Erithacus rubecula. The sequence goes on from NC_136669.1 coordinate 2,201,262, forward strand.
CATCCCTGTGCTCCAGCTCACACTTGTTATCAGACATGCCTTTAACCTTCTGACCATGAGTATTTTAGTGCAACTTCACACTCAGGAAGGTTGACAAGCCCCAGCACAGACAGTATTAGGAATAATAGTCTAATGTGAGCAATACAATTTTTTATAATTTATTTCTAAATATTCAAACAGAAATATAAAAATTACTCATTTGGAAATAAGTGCATTATTTTCCAAGCTTTGAATGATTTCAGTAAATTAGTTATGTAAATAAAATTAAATGGAACAGCAAGCCTTATTGCTGAACAAAGTCAAGAGATAACTTATCCTCCAAATCATGCACTGCATTGAACATGTATCTTCTATCAAGGTGTAATTAAAAATAATCTTACTTGCTACACTTGTAGCTATTTTCACCATCCAGCTGTTCTGGTTTCACAAATTGTTCTAGAGCTCTGGTGACAGATGTAACTGCCTGGAAGAGTAAGAAAGTAGAACACTAAGTCACAAGAAATGCAAAGTTTCAAGCACTTAAAAGCACTTTACAAGAGAATCTTGCTAATTTATACTTAACCAGCAAGCACCTTGAAGGAGGAGACAGAAACAAAGTTCATTGAGTATTTACCTCATTTCAAAATGACCCCACTTCAAAATGAATAAATTTTGCAGTGCCAGACAGTATCTGTGGTATGCCTTGGCATCAATAATGAGAGCAATCAAACCCATCAGTCCAACAATAGATGTATATTGAAGTAGAATAATTGAGAAGTATGATTATATCATTGTTTGTGTAGCCACAATTATTATTTTTCCAGCTTAAATCCAATCCAAACATGGAGAGCATTTCCATGGCTTCCACAGAACAACAAAGTCCAATCCACCACCATCCACCACCAAGCTGTTTTGATTCAACAAGATAAATTTCTAAGCAAAATGACTTTATTTTTGAAACTCTACAAGCCTTCACACATCTCAGCCCACAAACACTTTACCTTTATATCCAAAGTAACATCCAGGAATGGCTCATATGTATCTGACACTGCTTTGCAGTTCAAGCACTTCACTGGAATCAAAAGACAAATGTTTAAACATCATGTGAATGAGACTAACTGCATGAATTTGAATTATTAATACACATCACTTTAGTCAAACTACAAACTCCTTTGCTAGAGACAGACAAAAAGACACACATCAGTTTGAAAGACAGTAAATTTTTTAAAAGTACCTCGAGATCTTAGATATCCTCCAAATATTTGATAAATAAGTGTGGTGGCTTGAGAAGATCTGTCTAATCTGGAAATAAATTAGAGTCAGACCTCAGTAGACTGAAAGCACAGAGTTAATTCTTCAAACAATTTTTGGTTTTATGAAAACAAATGAGATAGATTTTAATCCATTATATTAAATAAAGTAGTAAGAAGGGCTAGAAAAAAATTAAATTTAATTAATTTATGCTTACTTGGTGCTTCCATTCAAGCAAGCTTTCTGTAAAGCATCAACAGTGAAGCATAAGAATTCATGTGCATCCTCTTGACTGCCAAAATGGAAATGTTTTCCTATTCCTAAGAAATGAAAAGGTTATCATATATTTATTTGTTATAGAATGAAAGAAAACACTAATTTCTAAAATACCTGTCCTTTAAAGTAACAAAATTATTTATATGCATCAAATAACTCACTGTAAAATTTAAAAACTTTAAAATAAACCTATATCACACTACTTACTTTTAAGGCCATTGATAACAGATGTGGGTTTGATGGCATTGTTAGAGCAACACAGGACCTGGTTGATGTGACTTTCCATTGTGCACATCATACAGAATCCTTCTACATGACCTAGGGAAAGAAGAAAAAAAATCTCATTCTAGTCAAATACACATTGCTAAAAAAAATTCCACTCCAAAATAATAATAATAATCTAAGTTGTGGGTCAATGTCCACTCTCTGTGGTACATTCTCTTCTATCAAGGTGTCAATATCCAAACAGTTTTGGGCCATTTTATTATGCAGAATACATAATATTATAATTTAATTGTATATATATATAATATATATTATAATATAATATATATTATTATATATATTATAATATAATTATAATATAGAATAAAACTCATTAAATCACAAACCAGGCTGCTCAAAGGCCCATCCAACCAGGCCTGGAACACTCCCACTGAAAAGTGTCCCTGCCCATGGCAGGAGATTGGAACTAAATAATTCTGAAGGTTCCTTCCAATGATTCCATGATTTTTAACTGAAATAATTTTTATATATGGAAATAAAACACAAACTTCTAGGACTAAATATTAAGATACCAGACTAGAAAAGTGCCTTAGGAAGAAACCCCCACATTTATGGATATAAAAAGAAGCTTGCCTAGGCTTAAATAAAGTCAAGCATGAAAACAAAATTCAAAGAACACAAATGCAAACTTAATTATTTAGAACAAAATCAGCCTAAATTTTCATACAGTTTCCCCCAGATTTCTACTTGAGTTTATAAGAGATTAGTTGGTAATGCTTCCTAAAATGTTTAGTTTTTTTAATGGGTCAACATGGAGCATATAATTTATCACAGCATTAGTGCACTGCAGTATATCAGCTGTGAAGAATCTTCAACACCAACATCCTAAATTTTATCACCTTTCTACCAGCAGGAAACCCAAATGCCAAATGTTCATCAAATGCTTCACTTTACAATGTACTTTATTATTCACATGAAGCAAGAAATGATCTTTTCCTTAAGTTTTACCGTGGCACATTAAATTAACAAATTCACTTTATATACCTCCTATAATTCTGAGCCTCCTGTGAGCAGGATCACAGAACCATTTAGGCTGAAAAAGATCTTTAAGATCTCACTCAACAACTACTTCTATATAGGAAACTAAGAATTTTCTTCACAAGAACCTGTTTTTCTTTCACCTCTGGAGCTGTCCAACAGATTTAGAGAGTTAGAAAATACTCACATGACTTGGTGTGCTCAAGTGAAAGCATGTAATTGGCAAGAGGAGGGGTGTAGGTCAAACACTGGAGAGTAGAATTAAGGAAACATGTGTTGCCAAGGTTCTGCAGCCCAACTCCAACACTTTGTGTTTGTTGCCAATCCATACAGATTTTCTCAGGCGGAAAAAGAATTCTTTGTGGCGGAGCAATCCCATCATTAACAACTGCAAGAAATGTGTATTTTCAAAAAAGAGTTGTACTGGATTTGTTTTAAAGAGGGGATGTAAAAATGTAGGATTCTGCAGCCTGAAGAACCAGCTCTGCTCCAAAACACAGCAGCACATGATGCACAGCTTTAACACTGCCATGTGAATTTGCTGGCCAACATTCTCTTTTGGACAATAATTTATTCATCTGTTTTAATTCTTCTAATAAAAGACACAAACTACCACTTTGATTTTAGTACCCATTTTCTTTATATCCTTTAATCTCTTAGTTAAATTATTGGGTTTTTTTCTTATTGTAACTTAAACCACAAACTCACACTTGTGGTTTTGCAGTAAGAATTCAGACAGACTAACAAGTAAGCAGCACAGAAAGTAACCCCATAAATATCAGATCTCTTCCTGGGCAGTGTTATTATTCAAAGACTTGTGAATAATGGAAGCCATGAATAGACATGGAAAAATGTACTTTTCTCTCCAGAACAGAAGACACCTAGGTACATCTGTGGATTATGAAAAGCTCCCCATATTGGATTTTACATAAATACAAAATACTTTACAAATCAATGGTAAATAGATAAACCCAAGTTCTGCAACACCTATCCCTGCAGCTGCCTTAGGGCATGCACAAAATTGAAAATCTGTGGCTGAACTCTTGATTCACTGTAATCTCATTTTATAGCAATGCAACAACTAAAATCTGCTTCTACTTTGGTTATGCTTTTAACAAATAGGACAGAAAACACTTACCTAGATCTCTTTGGGCAAAAGGCTTTGATTTTTGAGATGATCTACAATAAATATGCCCCCCAGGACCTTTGTCCACAGAGACTTTGTTTGGATCTTCTGTAGGAGGGACCCGGCCCAAACTTGCAGTGCGTGATGTCATTTTTTTAGAACGGGGTTTCATAGATTTGTCAGAGCGTCTCGAGGAAGATTTTTTAGACTTTGAAGATTTTGGCTTGTTAACTATGGTCATTGTTCATATCTGTAACAAGGCAAAAGTTCTGTTTGACATAAGAACGTCCAAAGGATTCCAGAAAGGAAAGACTAAGAGAAATCCTGTCATTGAGCCTCAAAGAACTTGAAGAACTAAACAGCTCAGAATCATTACAAATAAGGGAACAAACCTTCAAAACTCAAAAAAATAAAAAAAAAATCCACCCAGTGTACAACTAAATTCACAAAGTAGATTTTTTTCCATCAAAACTGTATCAATATTGTTATTAACTGCTGCTGAGCTAATGACTGGTGGCATTTCTTACACTTTCATAGGATTTTAAACCACTATATTTACCAAGATCTTTTTGTTATAAGAAGCTGAGCAGTGGCACAATCAAGTGCTGGCCTGTTGAGATCCAGGAGGAATTGTCTGGCCAACATTTTCCTGCTCCTGGGAACCACACACCCCTGATGACACAGAGCATGGGATACAGCTCTGAGAAATCTGGGAAAAAAGAGCAAGAAAACACTTGCAAATTTATTTCCACCTGGGTTTCTTCTGCCCTTCCAAGAAGTATTTGTTTGGATACGCTTTTGGCAGCACTCCTTGTAGTATTTTGCACCCAATGTTTACAATGCTTACTTGGAAACCAAGAAGTTGAATTAAAAAGCATCTTTTTTAGGTTCTTATGTAAAGTTGTTTTACTAGGGAAAAACAAAAGAGGAATGTAAACTATAAAAAAAAAACGATGACTGCAAAAGAAAGCAAAACTAATTCTCAGCCCTCAAGAATAAAGGCAGTAAATGATATTAAGTCCTTTATAAAGTGCTGATTATGTTTCAAGATGGTACCTCTTTAAATATGTGTAATTTTGTGTGCACAGTAAGCTGCTGAATAATTACATAATTATCAACTCCTATACGTAAATTTTTCCTCCTATCATACTATATAATGTAGGGCTTTTCAAGTTTAGGGAAACTGTAAACTTAACTAAGGGTTTAAAGTATAACCTGCTTTGTAATACTAAAATAACTGAGAGAACAAAGCATGAAGCAGTTTCAGATTCATGGCACAACTTGATTGCTAATGATAAAACTTTGGGTAGATTAAACAAAGCACAGCAAACGGCAGAACTTCTAGCCCCACAAAAGACAAATTATGTGTGGAACCTTTAATTAGATTTTTTTCCCCTCTAAATTTTCAATTTAAAATCTACTTTGTATACACTTTCCATTTTAAAGATGATTACAGAAAAAAAAAAAAAGAAAATTTCACTCATTTTACTGAAAAATCAGGACATCATTGTCCATTTCAAAGACTAAGATGACAGTTCTCGGGCTTAGAGATTTTCAGGTGATTTTTGACAACTGAGCAGCACTGATTAGTTCGGTTTGCTAATTAATTTTGACAACTGATTGCCAGATATCAAACACTAGATCCCTGCAAATATCAACGGATGTCAAGAATAACTCATCCACCACTTTTTCAAAATCTGTCAATATAATTAATTTGGATGCAACAAATTTTTGACGAAGTAGCACAAACATTACACAGGTATTTTTGTTCTCCCACTGTTCACTGTAAATCCAGGTTCTGTTCCTGTAGCACTGCTGAACATAAATTCACATTGCCATGTGTACTGAGTGCATTTCACCTCTGCTATTCCCATAACAGACTTCTCCCAGTATAATACTGACAAGCAAAAACACAACAAATACTTGCTTTCCTCCCATTTGGAGAGTTACATCAGCGTTGTTTAGATTCTTTTTTCGCAGTCTCATCACAACACGCATCAGTTAATACTCGGATCTAAATATTTATGTTCGGCCTGCGCTTTGCATACAATAAATCACAGCTCAGGAGGGTTTTATACAGAACCGCGTTCAGCCGGGGAGTACGCGCCTTTATCTCGGTACAAACCAAACACTTCCAGCAGCGAGTGCACAAAAACAAGCGAGGCGGAGACGAGCAGCGGGAGGAAACTCGGGCAGATCGGGCACGGTCACCGCGCTCCATCCCCGGCACCGACAGCACCCCGGGGCAGCGCGCAGCACAAACACACGCCCCGCGCCGGTTTAGCTTTCGGTACAAAAGGCAGCAGAGGCGAAAGTAATTAGTGAGTTCACCCGTGGTGAGCAGGCGGCGGGGAGCGCTCCGAGCTCCGCGTCCCGGGGCCGTTGGTTGTGGCGGGACCGAGCCGGCGCCGCGAGCGCCCGCGAGCGCCTCGCTCCGGGCGGCCCCGAGCCCCGGACCCCGCTCAAACCGAACCCCGGTACCGCCAGCGCCCAGCCCGCAGCACCGACCCGCTGTCCCTCGCTCTGCCTCGCTGAGAGTCCCGCTGCCCGAAACGCGCTGACACCGGGAGTAAAAAGGCCGCTGGCAGGGGCAGGAACGGGCACCGCACGCAACATGTCCGCGCTCAGCGCGGCAAGAGCGCAAACACACACAAAACAAAACCCACCCCGACACGGCGGCGAGGGGGACCGGGAACCGGCCCTGAAGGAGCTCCCGCCTCGCCATTCTTCCTCTAACCCGCACACCGCCCGGCCCTCAGCCCGCTCTCCCCGCCCGTGCCGTGCCGCCTCCGCCGCCCGGCCCCGTGCTGACCTGTCCGGGCCCGCGTCCCATCCCGGCCCGGGGGCAGGACCGCGGCGGCGGCGCCCAACGGCGGCTCCGTGCCCATGGCAACGCGGAGGGGGGGGCGGCGAAGCGAGCGCGGAGCCCCCCGGGCACGGGGCGGAGGGGCCGCGGGAGCCGCCACCGCCACGCCGAGCGGGAACAACGCGGGGCCAGGCGGGGCACGGCGCCGATCCCGCCCCGGGACGTGGGGCTGGGGCGTCCCGGCCGCCCTCCCGCCTGCGCCGGGACGCGGGGCAGCCACGCCGAGTCCCCCCACGCCGCCAGCAGCAGGAGTAGGAGGAAGGAGATGCGGGCGCCGGCGGGACCCCGGCGCGTAACAGAGAGGGCGGGCGCGGAGGCACCGCCGCGCCGGGAGGGGGCCGGTCCCGCCGGCCCAGGGGGTGGCGGCGGCGGCGGCGGGGCTGGGTCCCTCCGCCGCGTGCTGGGGACGGCGCCCCGCCCCGCCCGGGGGTCCCACCCCCTCCGGCTGCCCGCCAGCCAGGAGGGCAGCGGCCGAGCGCCCGGCCCGCGCCCCGGCGCGGTGGGCTGGGCTGGGCTGAGCCGGCTGCTCCCGCCGGTCGCTTTCCCTTCCCTTTCCCGGGCCGGCCCCTCCCCCCGGCCCATTGATTTCCAGGCGGGAGGCGCACGCGGTGCCGCCGGGCTGTGCCGGGGCCGCCGCCGGGCCCGGCGCTGCCCCCCAGCCCCATTACCTGGCTCGGCCCCGCTTGACTCGGCGCTGCCGGGTCCCCCTCGCCGCAGCCCCCGCCTCAGCCCGGCCCGCTCCGCCTACTGTTACAGTCCGTCGGGGAACAATGACGTCCCTCCGCCGGCCTCTTGCATCCGGGGCCCGGCGCCGGCCGGGCAGGCGGGCGGGCGGGGGGAGGAGAGGAGGCGGCGGCGGCGGCGGGGGGAGCAGCGAGCGCCTCCGGGTCACACGGGGACCGGCACCGCCCCTGTGCCGCGGCCGGGAGCCGCTAGAGGGGGCTCGGCGACCCCCGGGCCGGGCGCGGGGCTCACGCGGGCCGCGGGCGGTGCCGGTCCCCGTGCGCAGGGGAGGGGACGCTCCGCTCCCCGCCGCAGACCTTCGGTGCGAACTCCTGCCCGCGCCTCCCGGGCCGAAGGTTCCCCTCTCGGGTTTATCCCTCCGGTTCATGTTTTATCGCTCCGCGCTCAAAGAGCGGCCATAAACGCTGGCCCGGCCCCCGGAGCCGCCCACGGGGGGCCGGGCGGACCCCGGCGGCTGTGGCGGAGCGGACCCCGAGGCCCGGCAGATGAGGGGCGGGAGGGCTGCGGCCCTGCGGGCGCCGCTGCCCGCCATCGAGTTCCCTGAGGAGAGCCCGGAGCCGCGCTTTGACGGTAAGCGGGGCCGGGGGCAGCTCTGCGGGCGAGCGGGGAAATGGCCCCTTTCTCCCGGCTGGCAGGGAGGGAAGGAGGGGTAGAACCGCCGCCTTCCTCTTGCCGTCCTTCCCCAGCGCTCTGAGGCAGCGGCGGCCGCGGGGTGATGCAAGAGCGGGCAGGCCCTCAGCAGCGCCCTGCCCTGCGGCGCCGTGCGAGCTCCCCCTGCCTCGGGCACGGGGCTCCTCGCCATCCCGGGTGTGCTTAAAAAAATTAATTAGCGTCCTAATTCGCCTCTTAAGCTACTCGCTGCGTGGCAGCCCGGGTGCTGCCACTTGTGTTGAGGCTGTGTGGCTGTGCATTGTGTTGATGTTTAGGTAAATAGGTGTGTACTGAGACCGGAGTTCATTCGCCTGGCTGTTCTCTTTCAGACTCAGATGTGCCGGCGGAGCTGCGAGTTGCAAACAGGTCGCAAAAATTTATGAAATTCACGTCGACCATCCAGAACCAGCTGCTGCTTGTGTCGCTGCTGGAGCATCTCTGCCACATGCACACGCACAACCCCGTTCACTCCAGGGGTTTGTTCCGAAGTTAGTAAGAGGTGTTCATTCCTCTCTCTCAAACTGCCTTACTGCGATATGTACCAGAGCCTTCTGTGCAGAGTTACAGTGTGATATCAATACATAGCTGTAGGTTTCTTTCCACTGGGACAAGGATGATTCTGTGAAGAGGATGAATACCTTGAATCAGCTAAATTGGCAATGACAACTTGTCTTATTTTTGAAAACAGTAACAGTGTAGATGTAAGGATCAGACAGTTCTGTTCCAGCTAGATCGTGTGAGTTGCATCATGAGAAGGGCAGCAGGGTGAATTATATTACTGTTAAATGTGTCTCTTGATATCATTCAATATTCTCATTTTTAAGTGTGAAAAAAGTGTGATATTTTAAATTATCTTCTTGGTATATGATTTACCATGGGTACTTTGTTCATTTAGGCATATACTTAGTGCATTTTAAAAAGCATATCCAAGGGTTTTGTCCTTACTTTACATGACTGTGGAAAATAAAATTTAATGTGTTTTTCATAGTTAAAATTTATGTAATTTATAACATATAACATCACATTTGCATCCATCTCCAGCATTTATGAGGTTTTGTTTGCCACAGTTTTACTCCATACAAGAAAGATTAAATGGTAGAAGGGAACAACTTCATTCTCTGTTATGACTATGCGCACAAGTGTGTGGGTTTGGATGGGAATTAGAAAATCATGACATTGCCACTTTTGATTATAAATGCATCCTCATAGTTTTGAACCCGAAGAAGAGGAGATGCAGTTGTGACCCTGGAAGGCATGGCAAATAATTGGATTATTTGGGTTTCCTGTAGAGCAGCTCTAGTTTGGATTGAATTAGCTTTAATTGCTGAAAGTATGCACGGGAACAGCATTAAAATAGGAGGGATTGTTCAGTTTTTCAGACGTCTTTCTTGTTTAAAAACTTTACTTGGCTGGCTTTATTTAATGTTTTTCTGACCTTTCTCTGTTCCTTTGTGCAGTTCTTCGTCACACTTTCACAAGAACAGGGTTACTTTCCCCTTTTGTCTTTTGTGATGAATTCAGCACTATAAGGCTGCAGCACAACAGAGCCATTACTGAGCTGATGAAAGCAGCTCATCAGCAAGTACTTAACGGGGTAAGCTTGGTTACATGTATTTGGCAACCTCTCCAGTAAGGAGCTTTTGTTTAGGGGTTCTTTTCGTATTGGATTGGGTGTTTTTAATAATTATACAGAAAATATGCTTAGCTGTTTGGGATAGCATGGTTCTATAGGTGCAATCCAGTTTTTGAAGCTATCAGTATTTTGTACCTTATAAAATAATAATAATAAAGGAAGTTAAAATGTTTATAAACAAAGGCAAGGTGTTGTAAGTATTGCTACAGCTTTTTTTGACAGACTCCATTTTCAGCTTTCAGCTGTTGGTTATGCTAACACTCATATTTATGTTACTGAAGGGTGTAGTTTGTGTACTTCAGGCTCAATCAGACTTGTTTGCTTATCTTGCTGCTTGAACTAAGCTAGTTAATTTTTGTTAAGCACATTTTAGAGCTCTCATTTTATCCTGTATGCCAGCAGAACTCTAAAAGGGCAATAATGTTATTATTTTTATATGGCATGGTTTATATTGGATTTTGTTCTTTCATAGGAACTTGATAACGGAGAGTCTCTTGCAATTGGGTATGTATTGAAAGCATGTAGAAATACTAAATTAACTCCTTCCCTAAAATTCTGTGCTCCACTCTGAACTTAATTAATACTGCATTTCATATTTTGGGTCTGAAACATAGGAAAACGGGTAAAGAATCCAAATTATCAAAATGATGTGATAATTTGTTCTTCAGTACAACTCTTGCAGTCTCTGCCACTTTTCCAGAAAACAAGATTTATCAGGCATCAATTTAATATAAATAATCTGAACATCTCTGTTTTAACAGAGTATGGATTTATAGCAAATGTGCATGCTCATGCAGTCTGCTGGTTTTCAGTATTCACTGAAACTCAAGCTGGTACAGTGTGGTAGTGTCAAAGTACTTCTTTTTGTAACATGGATAATATTTTTAGAATATGTACACCTGTATCTTACTTGTAAGTTGTGATTTAGTTTAATGCAGCCTAACTTTTCTTGGTCAGGGAAAAAGAAGTTCTCTTTGAAGCACAGACTTCACGATACTTGAATGAGTTTGAAGAGATTGCAAGGCTAGGAAAAGGAGGATATGGCAAAGTATACAAGGTATTCTCTACTTCCCATATAAAACTACTCTGTTTATGTCTAGTTTTTTCGTTGGAATTTGGAGTTACTGTTTTAGCTGTCCTGACAAATGTTTTTTGAATAGGAGAAATGCAAATCTGTACCTTAGGAGATAGTTGGTGTTTCACTTCAAAAGCTGTTTAGCTGTAATTAGTTTTGTTTGTCAGCAGCAGGATATATCAGATGTTTTACTTTGTATTTTTTGACCCTTTTTAAGTGAATGAAAACTCCCTATTTGACATGTGAAGTATTATGGTATATTGACTCAAACAGCATTGGGACTGATTGGTCTGCACTCCTCAATGCTTTAGTTGTGGCTGCTTTTAAAAAGTGAGTCTCAGTATGAAGATAAACTGTCCAAGCCAGTGTTGAATTGTGTTAAGTACTTGTAGTGTTTGGCCAGCCCAAGGTTCCCCATGAGGTGTATGTGCCATGTGGAAATAACAAGTGTGGTCTCACATATTTACTGAGGACCTGTTAAATAGTTATCAGGACCCTCAATATCCCTGTCCCAGTTTCATTCCCTGATACAGGTGATGCTCCATAGGAATGGGGTGCAGAAATAAAATTTTAGAAAATAGTGGCTTTCAAAGGATTTCATTAATCCAAGCACATTAACATCTAATTTTCTCCTATTACAATTGTTTTCAGGTCAGAAACAAGTTAGATGGTCAGTTCTATGCTATTAAAAAAATTAAAATTAAGAAGGCTACAAGAAGAGATTGCGTGAAGGTATTATTTTCTGTGTTTTGTCCCTGTTTTAATTCCTCTGAAGCTTATAATGTTCTACTTTATTATATGTAGCTAATATAATTTTTTATGCATTCTGAATTTCTGAAGGTTTGAGCCTATCAATACCTAGCAGAAAAAAAAAAGTAAATGAGACTCATTAAAGTCCATTAAAAGAGCTGTTTTAATTACTTGAATTTGGTCATCTCTGCAGTGGTAAAAATCAATTTGTTATAAAGCTTTCAGTTTTTCTCTGTTACTGTAACAATTTAATCTGTTCTTTCTCTCTAAGAAACTTACTTTTTGTTACATTTCATGTTTACTAAACACTCAGAATAAAGGAGTGTCACACTGTGGGTTGTTTTTTTTTAGGTGCTCCGAGAAGTCAAGGTGCTGGCTGGGCTGCAGCATCCCAATATTGTAGGATATCACACTGCTTGGATGGAGCAAGTTCAAACAGTGCATCCAAAAGGCAAGTACAGCTCATTGTGTAAATCTTCCTTGCATCTTACCACCTCTGAACTGTTATTTTCAGGAGAATATTACTTCTCTGGTAAAATGTGTATTTTTTTTCTCTTCCTTAAAAGAAAGGGAAATTACAGGTGATCACCAGATCCTTCTGTGTACTCAATCCCTCCTTACCAAATAATTTATCTCTTACTTAATGATTAATTTGGAGGATTTTACACTTGTGTGAAGGTCAGTGAAATGCAGTGAAAACCTTTTAATGCAAGATGTAGTGAGTTGATGAGAAGAATGAATGCTGAGGAATGAAGTGCCTCAGATATTTGGGGGAAAGTGATGAATAGAACAAAAAGCCCACAAATTTCAACTATGTTTGTATGTTCATCTCTAAATCTCTTGAGATGTAGCAACATTAGAAAAAGCATCCTAGTGTGCTTCTCTTCAGATCTGGAAAAGATCTAAGAAAAACTGAAAGAACTTGGAAGTAGATCCTTTTAATGATAACCACTCCCCCACCAAAATATCTTTATTTTGCTTTCCAAGTTAGACTTTTTAAATTTGATGAAATGTGTTTCATTGTCCTGCACTGACAGAGCAATTGAATTGTTTTGTGTATCAGCTGCTGTAATCATTGAGAATTTATCTACTTTTTTGTTCACTTTACACCTTTTTCTTGGTTTTTCTCCTCAGGTTCTTTGTTCTCATCTCTTTGCACACTCTGTCCTTTGGTCCCTTTGAAACTCTAATCCATTGGTCCCTTTCTAGTTCTTTCCTGAAATGCCTTTAGCAATTAAATCTTTTGATCCTCTCTTAGTGGGAGGTTTGGTTATGCTCTGTATAATTTTATTGCTTTCCAAGTCACTGATTTGATGTCCAGCCAGCCATAAGCACAAAAGAAAATGCATAAATACATAGGAAGTTGACAGTAGTGTAAAACAGGCAAAACTTTTTAACCAATGATCCAAACAATCTCTGGGGAAGCAATTGTTTAATGCTGGGGGTCCTTCAAAAGTATTTTATGGTGGTGCATAATGAAATCTATAGGTAGATTCTGTGGTACTTAATGGTTTCCCTTGTCTTACAAGATTGATGTTTTAAATTTGCTTCTGTGTGCTAAAACAGCTTTCTCATATAAAAATGCAATTTTAATGACAATTATTTCCAAGCTATCAAGTGTCTTCAAAACAACAGTTTGATGTGAAGGGTGATGCCTTGTGGAGCTACTTGTTTAACTGTGTGTTATTTATGCACTGTAAACCCTTACTTTAAACAGGCTGACTTCTGAAAGATGAAGTCTAAGTAAATATCTAAGAAAGCCCAGTACAATCCTTCTAGTGACCTTCTACAACTTTTTTTTTTTTCATTTAAAGATAAATTAAATACATATTAGGGTATCTTCCTAGTAGACTTAACAAACCCCTATTGCAGCAGCAGAAACAGAGGTAATCTAGAGTTATCAACAGGTAACAAAGTTAAATTCAGTGAGGTGCTCTAGCTTAAATGGTAATTTTCAGTAAATGTGTGGATACATTCTTTGTTTTTTGAAATACCTTATTTATCTTTGCATCCAACAGGTAAAACAATAATGGAGTTGCAGCCATTATCTTTGGAGCAAGAGAGTAGCAAGTAAGTATTACTCATCTCAGTGATAACATATATTGAACTTTAACTTCAGCTGTGTATCTGAGACATTGCTGTCTGGTACAGCTGTGCAAAATTCCTCCTAAATCAGCTGGAGCCTGCACTGGCACTTATGTAATCCTGGAGTTTTATGTGGGGAAGCAGCTGAACTCTTACTTGGGAGTGCTGTTTGCAGTTGGGGGAAAAAATTCAATATGGTGTATGACAAATAGATGGTATGAAACTGTGTACTCATTTGGATTTCTCTCCCTTTGTTATTTTCAGTGATCACTGTCACATCCAGAGTGTGGAAAGTGGTAGTTCAATTATCTTTGCTGACCTTACCTCACAAGAAGAGAAGTCCTGTGACAGCACCAGTCTTAAAAATGTGCACAGACAATCAGTGCAGAATATGGATGTAAGGAATGACTTTACAAACAGCAGTAGCAAAGAGTGTGTGAAATCAGATAAATGTGAATTATCCATAGAACTACAAGAAGGCTTTGTAAATAATATTCACAGTTTATCAACTGGTGTGGACAATCATTCAACACAGGGACCTCATTCCAGTCTGGATCAACATGCTAGGACTGAAAGTGAGTCCAGCTCTGAAAGCAAATCCTGCTCTGAAGGATGCTCCAAAAATGAGGTAGCACTCTGTGGGGAGTTTGAGGTAAATACAGTTCTCTTTAAGTATCCTTATCTGCTGTCTAACTTTGTGATGTTTTTAAAGTAGTTCAGTAGACAGTGGAAATAAATCATTTATAACAAAATCAAAAGAATGGAATGACTGCAAGTAGAGCCAAAAGTTCAGACAATTTTTACTTAAGTAACATCATTACAAGGAAGCTGACCAGAGGAGCTGGCAAAGCTCAGCATCTGTGAGGAACTTTCCATGTGTTAGGCATCTTGAGTCCTTTCAAAGTACCTGCATGAGTAAAAAAATGCTGCTGCTGCATTAAATGGCCCCATCAAAATTGAAAATCTTTAGCTTCATTAATGCAAGCTAAAGCAGCTGTTAATGATGAAAGTGTGTTGGTATGTCATGTGGTGCCCATGCAGTGTAGGAGTACATGGGAAAAAAATAAAAGCAGATTTGAGGAGAGAATCACTTATGCTTCTAAAACCTTGTTGTCATTTATACCATACCACTGATATGTTTTGTATAACATAGCCAGCTCTGGAATGCTTCAAGATTTTGCTATCACTTGGAGTTCCCTCTTGCAAGAAACACAGTTTTGCAGGTGTCTGCTTGAGTTGTCCAGGTTATCAGATGAATGATAGAAACTGAGCTACATATTCATATGTAATATTAAACCTCTGTTCAGTATTTCTAGAAGATTTCAAATTCTAATTTGAATATTAAAGATGCATCTGACAGTTTTGTTAGCATTTATCATATAACAATTGTTAACATTTGATAAACAAACAAAAAACTCTCCAAAACTAGATTGCATTTTTGAGTGCAGTAGATTACTAATGCTGTACTTGATGTACTTTTGATATCTGTTTTGGGTTTATTTGCTTTAAAGAAAATAACTACCATTTTTATGTTACAATGGCAAAATTATGGACCATTATTTTTCTTTTAGGTGGAGTATCATTTGATGCTTCACATCCAAATGCAGTTGTGTGAAACATCCCTGTGGGATTGGATTGCTGACCGTAATAAAAGATGCAACAAGAGATCAGAAGACACTTCTGGTAAGATTCATCATTGTCTTATTCAAGCAAATATTTTGGTGTTTGGTTTTTTTTTTTTTTTTTTTTTTAATTTGAAGTGCAGTTATCAAATTTTATTTTACTTCAGCAGCTTATAATACGGATCTTCATTCAAGTCTTTATTAACTTAATCATATAGCAGCTTGTATTGAATTTTTGTATGATAGATGTTGGTAAAAGAATTGAAATTCCTGAGTTTTAGACAGCTCTTCAAAAAAGAATGACTGAATGCCTGAGGCATAGTTGTTACCAGGGGAGACAGTGTCTGGGCAATACTCCTTATTTGGAACACAGGTTTTTTATTGATAGAATCTCCTGCTTCTCAGAAAGCTGGTTAAAGGCTAATTTATCTGCTGTGGAAAATGCAAGCATATAATTTGATGCAGACAGGTTAATTTGTAATAGATTAAAGAATGTAACATTGACTTTTTCTGAGTGACCAGGGGGTTCTCATGCCCTCCTACCAAGCAGTCATCAGTAACTGTTGACATTTGGAAGAACAAATCCAGTGTTCTTAAAGCAGTAGAGACATGTTCCATTCTCTGGAGTGGTTGTATAAAAGCAGCATATTCACATTAGGTTGTAATACCAAATGTGTGATTAATGTTTTATCTTGGTTTTAATCACTATTAAGGTAAATCTGTTCTTTTCATTCATAGAGAGACAGGTTTACCAGCAAACTGCCAGCTGACTTCCACTAATCTCTCTGTAATCATCATCTTTTAGCTTTCATGAGCTAAAATATGATGCTCCTGGTCAGGAAATGACAGAATTACAATGGCATTTGAGCTTGCTAAATACTGGTTTCACACCTTTTCATGGAAAAGGTGAAAGTTGTTATAGATTAGACATGAAGAAATAGAAAGTAAAGAGTGAGTTAAATTCATAGTCAATTCTGATGGGGTTTAGAAGAATCTTTTCAGAAGACATATGTTCATGTTCCCTGAACTTTCATTTTTGGTATTTTGATGTTAGTGACTGTTTGCTGATTCAGAAATAGTATCTTGAGAGAAACATGGCAAAATCCATATTTAAAATTTGCTCATTCAGTTAAAAATTTATTCCACAGCATAAATAAACAGAATTCAACAAGACATACCACCATAATCTTACATGACTCAGTAAAACTAGCTGAAATAATTGAAATTGTTTTAAGGTCCATACCATCTTGTGGATGTTTGCTGGACAATGAAGATTTTCCAGGAGGTGGTAGAAGGAGTTTGCTACATCCACAGCATGGGAGTGATGCATCGAGACATTAAAGTAAGTTCATCCAATTATTACTTGAGGCTGAAGAAAACAAAGACCATTTACATTATGGGAAGATGAAAACAACTTCATAGTTGCATTAGAGATGACCTGGACTTTTAAGAATTTACATATGAATAACCATAAGTTGTTACACATGAAAAATAATCTTCTCTATAGCAGTGCCATACTTTCTTTACTATCTGCATAGTACTCAATTACACTGACTTAAAAGTGGATTTTAAGCTCTGGAGGTGTTTTCTCCTTTGAAGCCATTTTTCTGTCAGAAACAGGCATGGTCAGATTGGTTTTCTTTTGTCTCAGTCTTTCCTTAACCAGGGTAGGAACTTAATTACCTAAAAAAAAATTTGTTAGGTAATTATAAAAATAAGCAAAGTCCCTTGACTACAGCTCAGTTTGCTAACTGCATACAGTTAGCTTTTGAAAAGATGTTCTAGTTGTTTGCTTACTGATAGAGCTGAATAGCAAGGAAGTGAATGTGTGTTTTCCTACTTTGCTTCCTACTCAGGTTTTCTGCATCTGATACAGCTGCTGTATGAAGAAATCATGATTATTAAAACTTCACATGTGGAAGCTTGGGACTACTTGAAATCACACAATCTTCACTCTGGATTAATTTTCATTTTTCTGTCAACTGTTTCAGGGTGAACAGTTTTTCAATTTGCCTTCCCATTTAGCATCATCGTGGCCTTATTGTCCAAAGTCTGGTAGTTAAATAAAGAATTCCAGAATTTCACACAGTAACTGCAAACCTGGTTTTGAGCCAGTTCTCATGGTGTTCACCATATATTTTTCTAATGGTGATTTTGCAGATACCTAGGAGAAACTGTAATTTGGGATAATATTCTAAGAAAGTCTTTCAATGTGTGAATTTCTGAGAACAGAAGCCCAGTGGGTAGGTGTCCTGGATATGTTTTTACCTCAGTGAATGTGAGAAGCCTAGCAACTTGTTCAACAGTGCTGCATCTTTTAATTTGATCTGCATTGCATAAAGGAAAAGAATGGAGATTGCCTATCTCTTGTTAAACTATTCACATCTTCTTTACAGACTAATAAAAGACCAACTATTTCCTTTGTGCCACCTGAGCAAGTTGGGGGAGTTTTCTAGATACATAATGCTTGCATTTCTCCTTCTTAGTGGTCCTAAAACCAAAATATAGGGATAAATTCAGTTTTCTGAGTCAGAGCTCTCAAGTCTGTCATAATTTGTCTTTTTTCTTTTTCATAGCAGCTTCCCAGAACCTAGTAGCATATTGCAGATTCTTATCATACAGAAAAGTGTATTTTAGTTTGTATTAAGTCTAGCTCAATGATATTTAGTCATCCTTCCTGCTACATCAGTTGGTCAAATCTACTGTCCACTTTTCCCTGTTCCTGTTTACTGTTCTGCAAATTTCTGTTTCTGTTGGGGAAAAAGTACTTCATCTTTTCACCAAATCTTGTTTTTTTTCTGTTTTGCTTTTCAATCTTTTTTGGTTTTTTTAATCCTTCTTTTAGGTATGTTGTCTTTTAGCCCAAATGGTGTTGCTAACACATGATTTGGTATCAGCAATGACTGTTTTCTCTCCCACTAATAAACAATGTTAAATAATCATGTTATACATGTGAAGCACTGGATTTTATAGACTTCAAAGCAGCTGAAATTCCTTAATTCTTTATATAGACATTTTAAGACTGTGTTTTGTCTTTATTTGCAGCCTAGGAATATCTTTCTACATGGATCAGATCACCAGGTAAAAATAGGTGACTTTGGATTAGCCTGCAAAGATCTTCTGTGGGATGATGCAGACCAAGTTCAGACAGAACGGATAAATGGTAAGAGAAGAAAGTGTCATGGGTTTCAGTGTTTAAGTTTCTATGGTATTAAAAGCATTAAAATGTTACTTGCAAGGGTTAACAACACTTGCTAAGTCTCAATTGCCTTTCAAAGGACTGACACATACTTCAGGAGTGGGGACCTGCCTCTATGCCTCACCAGAACAGCTGCAGGGATCTCACTATGATTTCAAGGTAGAGATCTTTGTTTTGTTTCTTTTTTCCTCTGGTAACATGATAGATAATAGAAATAAATCAAGCCTATTTGTTCAGTAGGCAAATTCATATTTGATAAATACATAAATATTCTTCCCATTGTCACTCCTATTGTTTTTGTTAAAATATGGATTTCAACTTTGCCTTCTCATTTGCTATTAAAGCAAAGCTTTTTTTTCTAGTATGTTGAAAACATATAGATTTGAATTTGTGTGTAGTAGTGTCATAATACTCTTCATATCATCATGAAACTTCATTGTTGTGAAACTTTCACATAATGATATTATGAGAAAAAGAAATCCACTAAAATAGCAGTTATATATAGCAGAACTTTCTCTTCATCCCCTTAACAGTCAGACATGTACAGCATGGGTGTTATCCTGCTAGAACTCTTCCAACCCTTTGGAACAGAAATGGAAAGAACAGAAGTTCTTACACATTTAAGGACTGGCCAAATTCCTCACAATTTCTCCAAGAAATGGCCTGCTCAGGCCAAGTATGTGAAACTCCTCACCAGTGCAAGAGCTGCAGAACGCCCAACAGCAGCTCAGCTTCGGGACAGTGAACTCTTCCACACCACAGACCAGGTAAGCTGTGCTCTAGCCCCAACCCTTACAGCCTAAAGGAACACAAAAAGAAAATGCCCTTTGTATCCCTGCCTGAATTGCAGTTGTTTGGCTTTGAACTAAATGACACATTCCTCTCAAGACTTTTTCTGATTACAGTATTTAGGCCACTGTATTATTTCTGGTGTCCTTGCAGTGAGATATCTAGTCATTAAGGCAACTTTCTGAAGACTGTACAGTTGAGAGGTATTTTTATAGGTCAGAAAAGCTTTCAAAGCTTTTCATCACATCTGCAGATTCTTTTAATAATTTTTCCTTTCCATGCCCCACTGCTTTGTGGATTAAGTTGCAGTATCAAGAATGTAGAATAGCTGAGTGCTGCTGCATTGTCTGTATAGATTGCAGACACAATTGGAGGAGGTCAGTAATGCTTTATCCTTGCTTAGCTATAACTGAAGTGAACTGGCTCTCATTTTCAGGTTATTTCTAACCTCCAACAGAAGGTGCGGCAGCAAGAAGAAGAAATAGAGAAGCTGAGGGAGACAATAAGGCTGCTTTCTGAAGAGCAAGAGGAACAAACAAAACTAGGATCTCCTGTTTAACTACAGAAGAACTAACCTCAATTGTGTTAAGTTGTATAAAATGTTTCTTTTTTTACATAAAATATTTGAATGCATTTTCATTTAGCTGTCTGTTCTTAAAAGGAACTTACTTATCCTTTTGCCTTGACCAAAGGCTGCTGAGAAGGGAATCGTGTTGCAGTGGAAAAATTAAGAGCACAGCATTAATTGACATACCTTAGTCATTGAACAAACATGTGTTATGCAAGAGTTACAAAAAAGGAAGGTCACACCCAAAAGGCAGCTGTAATGCTTTTATTATTTTAGGATTCCGTCCAACTGTAATACCTAAAATACATCTCAGCAAGGACCGAAACACTACAGCAGGCATGAGGTGGAGCAAGATTAAAACAACATCACCAGGAAAGCTATGTGCTCACTTGAGCAGCTTCATGACAGAGCTGAAAGGTGCCAGGTTCTCACAGGACTTCATCCACCTGTGCACGTTGGCGGGGGCGCCGCGGGCAGCGCCCGTCTGCTGCAGCGCGCACCAGGCCGCCACATCGGCCAGCGACAGTTCAGAGCCCGCCAGCCACGGGCTCCTGCCCAGGGCCGTGTCCATGGAGCGCAGCACGGCTCCCCTCTCCTTGCTGCTGCCTTCCTTCAGCTGCAGCATGGCTGTGTCCACCCAGCTGTCGATCAGGGTTGAGGTAACTGCACTGTATTTCTGCCCAAACAGGGAAAAGAGAAATCGAGCGATGTTCCCCTCTCCTTCTATAGGACACATGGTTTGAATGCTGAACTTCATCTGGGGTTTGGGAACTGAAATTAAGAAAAGGAAAAACAAAGTGAATACAACATAGTAAAGAAATTAACTAGGATGGTAATTCCATGATATACATTTGAGATGCCAGCACCACTGTGAATATTAACCTGAACAGTTTTCATTCTTGTGGGATAAAGAGATCACTTTTTGAAAAAGTCAGCCAATTCTCCTCCATAATTTCTCTTCTAGCTATCTTATTTGTAGAAATTAAAATACATTTTTATTTAAAATAAATCCTGAGGGAACAAACAACCCTGTCAATGCCACGCATATTTTAATAGCAGTAACTATAAACAAGAATCTTCCTCTTCTGGCCCAGCATGGTTCACCACTATCAAAAGCTTCTTCATATCCACCATAAGTCAGCACAGGGACACCAAAGCATCTGTGTGCAAGGGTTTATAGCACAAGTTTCATTTTCTCATCTGTGGTAAAATACTGATTTACAAATTTCATTCTTACCATCTTTCCAAATCAGAGTAAAGCCCAACTGATACTCATGACGTGGCTGCTGCTTAGTCTGCTCTCCAAAGCATTTCAAGAGCTTTTCTGGCACACTTTTTACTGATGAATGTGTGTGAACAGCTGATAGTATTTTGTACCGTTCACAAAGAAGACTGTGTATCACTAACAGTGACAGTGGAGGTAGAGAAGGATTTGCATTGATGACAACATCTTTCAGGGCACCATAATCCTGAATGGAAAGTAAAATATTCAGGTAAGTCACATTCCAGATCATAGTCATAACTATTGCTTTCATTTGACATCAAAATGTACATAGTCATGCACATGTATATCTGAAATTCTAACAATATTCAAGTAAAGAAATTCAGACCTGGACATGTAAAACTTGTGTAAACCTTTAAACATCTTCCTTCCTTGACATGTAATTCAAGGACATGACTGAGGTAAATGCTACTCCAAGAAGAAACTAATGTTAAAGTTTCCAGTTTAGAAGCAAATAAAAAAACAAGTGCTGAAATATTAAAATTAACTATTCTTGCTTGAAATTATACCCAAATGAGCACATATAGAAGTAGTATTTATACATGTTTGTATCTATAATCTGGATGGCCAAAATGAAATGGTAGGTTGTATATTGAGTTCTGATTGCCCCAGGTTTTAATGCCCCCCTTCCAACCCTGAAAACTGAACGTTTAGAAAGTACCAACCACTGTAACTTCTCAACTAAACTCACCTTTCCAAGCATCAGATCTAAATCTGCTCCATTTTTTGTCAAAGGAGAAAATTCATCAGTTTGAATGACATTTGTCACATCAAAGTCAGCATCAGGGGTCTGGATCATCTTGGAGAGCCCATCCACAGCACTCTTCAGTTCATACAAACGCTTCAGAATCTCTTCCTGGCGGGATTCAAGTGCTTGAAGTGATGGGTCAACCTCTTCCTAAAGCAGAGGAAAAACACAAGGAAAAAACCACATAAATGTTCACTCAACTCAGTGTTAAAATAGCTGACTAACATTAAGTTTTGAAAGACTAAACACCTTCAAATAGCCAGACCATTGTGAATATAATGGGCATATAATCGCATTTTTAATCAATTCCTGAAATCTTAATACTTAATAGATTTTTTTAAACCATTAGTTACAGCAAACTCTGTAACACAGTCAAAATCAGAGAGTTGGCAGTGAAGTGCTGAATGATGAGTGAAAAATCAAAGAAAGCTTGACAGGTTCTTTTCAGCCCAGAAGAACAAAGTTAGTAAGTTTGAGGTATAGCAGCCAAAGAAGGAAACTTTTGGGCAAATCATTAATAAAAGTAAAAAGCTCTGCAGGTTTAGATGGATGGTATATTTGTGGATTTAGTCTTTGTTTCAGATTATATAATTACAGTGGGGAAAAAAAAACCAGACCATGGGCTTTGTTACATGTTTATATCAATGTAGCTTTTTATCTCAATTACCTCACAACCATCTCATCTTACAGTCTCTTTTAAAAGAAGATGAAAATTACATTCCTGTGGCAGGTCTTAAGTCTACAAACTTAAAATAACATTAAAGAAAAATTTTCAAATAGCCTATTTCAAACCATCCTGAACAAGGATTAACAAAACCCAAACTGGTTGGATGAACTCCATGGATGGAGATAACAAGGTATTTAAGTAAAATTTTTATGTCAACTTAACATAAAATTTTCAATGATGAGACAAATGAAGACCTTTTAAGTGACCATTATTTAGGTGGCACACAAAATTCCATGCTTTGCAATGGGGAGGCATTTCGTTTGCATTTCTGGTAAATTCTCCCCAAAGTTTCTCCCGCTCAGTGTCTCCAACCTGGGTGAGGGCACAGCAAATCCGTGAGGGCACCAAGTTAAAATTGGCCACAAGCGGCCTGTGAGAATTCCATCCATTCCTGGCACTGGAGAGAAACTGCTCAACTAGACTTGTGTAATGCAGTATTTGGCATTTTTGTCTTATTTAAGGCAAAAGAAAAAAGAAACTGAGAGTGGAAATGGAGGTGTGTAGCTGGTTAAAACCCGAGCTGAGCCAGCAGAGCGATGATGCAGCAGGACGGAACGAGGCCTGCTGGGCACGGCCATTCAACCGTAAAAACCGCGACAGGGACACACGCGAGAGCCGAGAAAAGACAAAATGAGAACTACTAAAGGCCTTGGAAACCTCACAGAGAAATTCCCGAAAACGTTGATTGTATTTAACCCTCCCCGCTTGCGGCGAGGCGGAGCCAGGGGCCCTGCTGCGGGCCGAGGCGGTGAGACTCGGGCCCCTGAGCTCTGCGGCACGGAGACTCCTCCCGGTGCCGAGCGGGGGCTGAGGCTCTCACCGGAGGGAACACCGGCCCAGCGGCCGCATGGCCGCCCGCGCCGGGCCGAGCACCGCGGCCCCGGCAGCTCCTTCCGCCCACCCCCCGCTCCTACCTGCGGCGGCGCGGCGCTGCCGGGGGCGCGGTGCAGGTTGGGCAGGGGGTACATGCAGGTGGGCAGGTGCTCCGCCAGCACCCCCGCGCCGTGCAGCGGCCGCACCTTGTACATCGCGGGCATGGCGGCTCCCGCCGCGCCACGCGCCCCTCCGCCACCGCCGGCCCGCCCGCCCCCTCCCCGCGCCCATTGGCGGAGCGGCGTTACTGACACGCGTGGCACCCAGTGGGCTGCGGCTGTTCCCGGCCGCCCTCCTGCCATTGGCCGGCGGGGAGTCGCCGAGAGCGTCCCCGCAGGCGGCGGGCGGGGCTGTGGCGCGGGCCGGGAGCGCGGTCGGTGCGGGGCGGGCGCGCTGCGGCCGCTCCCGGCGCTGAGGGAGCGGGGCGGGAGCTGAGGGGAGCGCGGCGCGTCCCGCCCCGCCGGGCTCCGATGGAGGCGGCTGCGCCCTGGTGAGTGCCGCACCGGCCCTGGCCCTGCCTCCGCATCCCCTGCCCGGCCGCTTTGCTCCCTTCACGGGCCGCACCCCGGTTTCCCGTGGGTTCCCGTGGGTTCCCGTGGGTTCCCGTCTCCCCTCCCGGCTCTTGGGAAGCCTCAGTGGGGTTTGCTGTCCTCTCTCCCCAGCCCGCAGCCTGCCGGGCCCATCCGGCCCATCGAGCGCGGCTCTGTCCATCGCATCTGCTCGGGCCAGGTCGTGCTGAGCCTCGGCACTGCCGTCAAGGAGCTGGTGGAAAACAGCCTGGATGCCGGAGCTACCAACATCGGTAACGCTTCCTCGAATTTCATAAATTTCATAGGCTTCTAAAGCACGTCCAGAGCTCCCAGGATGGTGTTGGGATAATTGGGAAAACTTCTGTTCAATGAGAAGTTCAGTGATGCTCAATTACCTGGAACTACAGACTGGTTTGCATTAGATTTATCTAACTTTGGACAGCTACCAGGATTTTTTTTTTCCTGTTACTATTCAGTTTTGACATGCAAAAGTATTATTTGAAAATTTTAATTCAAGTGTAAAATTGATACCTAACACCAAGTGTGAACATAAAGAATTAAAATACTTTATTACTCAATTTTGTAGATATAAAGCTTAAAGATCATGGGGCAGAACTGATAGAAGTTTCAGATAATGGAGGTGGAGTAGAAGAAGAAAACTTTGAAGGATTGAGTAAGTAGAAATTTTATTCATAATTTAGATGTGGGCATTTAGTTTAATCATATTTAATGGACACTTGTCTTTTACATAATGTTACCTTCAAGACTTGAGCAACACTAGACTGATTTTCTGTAGTGCTCTTGTGGTTATAGTTCTTGTTACTCAGAAATAGTCTTTGGTTTCTTTGCTTATTTAAATGGCACAAGCAATAAAATAATCCCGGAGGAGAAAATCTTATAATTGCTCATGTGGATTAATTAATATTTAATCATTGGTCGTTGTTGAAGGAGTTGAGCAGTGTGGAAGTGTCTGCTTTGGGAAAGTGAATTATAAACTTATGTGAGTGTGAAATAACAGTGCATCTGAAGATTTTTAAAGAGATCTTGTTTATAGGAAAAAGGGAAAACAAGCAGTATTTTGTCTTTAATCATTATGTAAAATACAATGAATAATACAGAAGGCTTTTTGCTTCTTGACGTGCATACAAAATCTACTTGCATAGACCAGTGTCACTTTGAAGTGAAATGTTTTTGAAATATCTTTTTCCAGCTCTGAAACATTATACATCAAAGATACAAGATTTTTCTGATCTAATACATGTTGAAACATTTGGGTTTCGAGGTGAAGCTTTGAGTTCACTGTGTGCATTAAGGTAATTAATATTATTTTTTAGTAGTAGAAAGTTACTGCATGTACAAAACCACTACACCCTTTCATTTTACTATTACTGGTGAAATGAGGCTTTGGAAACTGTTAGATCAATTTTGAGCAATAGATTGCATGACATCCTGAGTCATTTCCAAGCAAAATTTTTCTATGATTCTAAGCACTTAATTGGTCATTTTATGTACAAAATTTAGTGTTACTTAAGTGTGCAGATCTCTGCAGGGTGGGATTGTGTATTTATATGAATATTTGGTCCTCTGATGTAAAGTAATATTGTAGCAGTATTTCAGTGCTGGTTGTTAGGTGGAAACTCATTACAACTGTACTTCAATTTCTTTCAGACCAATGATACATTTTAAATCAGCTTTTGTACACAGTGCTGCTGGTATCTGTTAGAATGAGGAGTGTAATGTTCAGCAAAACTAGACTTTAAGTTTTATAAGAGAGGAGTGAAAGGGATACAAATAAGAAAGTGTAGCTAGGAAAGCATTACACTACTCTGAAAAGGAGTTCTTAGTTGTTTATGGGGAAGAGTTGCTTAAATTAAATTAATAGTATTGCTGTAGTTTCTATGCTGCTTGTCATGAGAAAAGATAAGATAATGTGGTGTTCAGTGAATAATTCTGTTGCCTATTTCCTCCCATTAGTGATGTTACCATTTTCACCTGTCATAAGTCAGCAAAGGTTGGGACTCGTTTGGTGTTTGATCACAATGGCAAAATCACTCAGAAAACTCCTTTGCCACGACAGCAAGGAACAACTGTCAGCATCCAGCAGCTGTTTTACACCCTGCCAGTGCGGCATAAGGAGTTCCAGAGGAACATCAAAAAGGTCAGGTCAGAAATTCTCAGTTCAAAGGAGTGTTGTCCCCCAGAATTTATTCACTGCTGAATGAAATTCAGTTCTCTGTAGAATGCATTGATTCTAGACTATTTTATGTCAGTCTTATATCTTAATCAAATAACAAAAGTCTTCTTCTATGCTTTTCTGCTTTGTAATATTTGGGTTTAAAGGTACACTCAGTGATTTTCAGATTTTGAAAATAATCCATATCATGATCATTTATCTCTGTTTTATAACCAGGGACTGCTGCATTGTGGCTAAATACCAGTCTTGTAAACATCCTGTTTATTTTTAAAGTAATATTTAAATATATATATATTTTTTTAAGTTTAGTTTATAAAGATTTTAAGAATAAAACTCCCCCCTTTTGTTACCTGTAGATATTGAATGCTTTGTTTATATATCTTTATTTTTAAAAGAGAAATTTCATATAGATATGAACTTTCTGTTTCCTTTGACAGGAATATACAAAAATGGTCCAGCTGTTACAGGCCTACTGTATTGTTTCCAAAGGAGTGAGGATTAACTGCACTAATCAAGTTGGCCAAGGGAAAAAAAGCTGTGTGATATCCACTGCTGGAAGCCCCAGTTTAAAAGAGAACATTGGAGCAGTATTTGGACAGAAACAGGTATTGTTTTTATTATTGAAAGGAGAGAGAATGGAGCCGTATAAAGGAATTTTTAGTGCTGGATCAGTTATTAGCTGGAGTGTTGGCCTGCAGCGCCCCCTACAGGCTGACAGGGACACCGCAGCCTCCACGGCTTCCTCTGAAACTCCTGCATCTGCTCAGAGAAGTTTTATGGAAGAGAAATTATCTAGGAGATGGCCTTATGGCTTACTGGCTCTCTGAAACCCGTTTTAAGAGCTGTTGTGCCAGCAAATGGGCTGTGTGTCACAAGAATAAGCAATTTTTAAAAATCCTTAAAATGGTGTGATGTGAAGGTCTTAACTGGAGAACAGGAAACTGAGGTGTATCCACTTTTGCAAACTCTTCCTATGAAAGTAAGTTTTGTTCTGGATAACCTTTAAATGGGTTTGCAGTCAACCCCTGTGATCTTTTTTAAGGAATAGCTGTAAAAATAGTTGTTATCCTCTGGATGACAGCAGAGATAAAGAAAGCTCAAAAACATCCTTCTTAAAACTCTATACTGCAGGCATCAAAAATATTAAGTGGTTGATAGCTGCTGGCTGTTGATAAACATTTTTCCTTCCACAGGCCCCATACAGAGATCTCAAAACCTGTTCATGCTGTGCCTGAAAGATGAGAGGGAAAAATCTATATAGGTTTTTTTTATAAAAGGTTCTTCCCTTTTTTTTTTTTTCAGTTGCAGAGCCTTATTCCTTTTGTTCAGCTTCCTCCTAGTGAAGCTGTTTGTGAAGAATATGGACTCAACCCTGCTGACATGCCACAAAATCTTTATAGGTAATTAAAAAAGTACAAACCACTGCTGCCTGTAGCACTTTACCATAAACCAAAATTCAAAATAAATAGGAAAAGAAATAAAAAGGTGTGATTTATAGTATTGAAAAAGAGCCAAGAACAGCACAGTAGATACTGGGATGCACTTTTGTTGTAACCTTTGCCAGACATGGAATTGGGAAAGGAAATGTGCATAACCATATTCACTGATGCTGTATAATAGTGTTTCCTTAAGCCCCCTAGAACATGCTTTTCTCATTCATTTTACCTTACCCTTACATTATTTATCCAACAGCATTACTGGCTTCATTTCTCGTTGTGATCACGGTGTGGGAAGGAGCACAACAGACAGACAGTTCTTCTTTATCAACCAACGTCCCTGTGATCCAGCAAAGGTCAGGGGGTTGTTTTTTTATCTCTGAAAACTCAGGATTAGTAGCTCATGTGTTTGTTTGTTTCTCAGTTTTAACTAAGTTTCTGTCTTAGTTGTGTCTGTTTGAGTGAACAAATCTCAGTCATACAATATGTTTTAGGACATGTTAATATATAGTGGTTCAAAGTAGAAGATAATATTTTTGAAGTTTGTTTTTTCACCTGTTTTGCAGGTTGTCAAGATTGTGAATGAAGTTTATCACTTACACAATAAACACCAGTATCCATTTGTTGTCCTTAATATTGGGGTAGATTCTGGTATGTTCTGGATAATTTTTAGTAACTTCAGTAAAGGCTGGTACATTTTATTCTTCAATGATATTTATATTGAGAATATTATGATTTTCATCTCTATGACTTCTGCACTTTGGGGGTTTTTTAATGCTCAGTTGATGAGGGAGAAATAGAGTCTAGCTGTGGTTCCACTATTTTTCCTCTCCACCTTTTCTGTACTCAAAAATAACTTCTTATGTTAAGTGATCTTAAATGCAAGAAAACTTGTATTGTGGTTTTTTGCTGGAATGTTGAGACAGTTAAATCTGATTTGCAGACAAAACTGGCAAACAAACCAGAACAAATTCTGTGCAATAATGTTGCATTTTATTTGTAAAGCAGGGTTTTTTTTTTCCTTTTTGTTTTTTCCCCAGAGTGTGTTGACATCAATGTAACTCCTGACAAAAGGCAAATTTTACTTCAGGAGGAAAAGTTTTTATTAGCAATTCTAAAGACTTCTCTGATGAAGATGTTTGGTAGTGATGTTAACAAACTGGATGTCAATCAGAAACTTCTGGACATTGCAGGTAGGACAACAAATGTGGAAGTTTTGAGTATGATGTATGGCAGAGAATTAAAGATGGAAAAATCTGTTCTTAAAAACCCAATGGAGAAATGAAAAAAAAAATAAAGAAGGACTCTAAGTTATTAAGTTGAAAAAAAAAATAAAGAAGGACTCTAAGTTATTAAGTGATTGTTATGGAAATGACATTTGCTAGCACAGCAGGATTTACAGTCAACTTTGTGAAGAAAAAATTAACACAGAATTAATGGACAGTGCTTGCAAATGATTTCTCCCAAAATACTAAAAGTGATCTATGGCTTTTTAATGAAAATGTCCTTGACGAAGAATGGTTAAGGGGTCATAAATAAATTATGAAAATTAAGTATGAGTTTAAATTTGGATTTTTTTATGTTATCTATAGAAATTGATGATTCTCTTTTGACTGTGTAGTCTTTCAAGATTGCTTTCCTAACTTAAGATCATCTCATCTTTTTCCTTTTATTCAACAGAGCCCCTTCTAATTTTCCTTTTTGCTGACATGTAGAATCAGTTGTAACCTGATTCTCACTGTTATTTTAAATTAACCTTCAGTAAAATCCTTGTTGGACTGGCAGTTGATGAGGTTGAAATCCTCTAATGACCCTCAAATCCCATATATTCTAATTGCCTGTTGTGCCAGCTCCTTAATACTTTGCCAATGGAATTTTATAGTGACCATTAAAGTGTAAGAGCAATTAACTTTTCGTTGTCATTCTGTCATTAAACTCTTCTGGTAATATAAATAAATGTGCTGATTGGACTGATTACTGTTCCAGTTTAAAAATTTACAAATTCATTGTTAATAGTGCCATTAAGTGTCTTCAAGATGTAACTGTTTCTTTGTTTGATATTAATGCATCTCAGCCTCATACTCATTGTCTGAAGCTTTGGGGTTCCTTTGAGCAGTTTGCCATTTTTCTACATCTTTTCATTCCCTTTCCTAAAGCACATAATTTAATTCATGTTTCCAGCTAACTTAGAATCTTGAAATATTCTGATTTCATTAGGTAACTTGAAGAAGACAATTCCTGAAGAGGCAGAAAAGCCTCAGGCAGAAATGCTGTCTGACTCTGAGACTGAAAATCCAAGTGGTGAAGGCAAAAGAATAATGACTCTTGCCAGATTAAGGGAGTCATTCTCTCTCCATCAAGCAACAGAAAGTAATTTTAAAAGCTCTAAAAAGGTGAAACAGCAGCACCATTCCCCTAGACAAAGGTTACTTGGTACCACTGGGGGTACTGTAAAGATTCAAAAGGCTGTCTTGCCTAAGGAGGCTGAGAGTTGTCAGAAGTTTGACTCAAAAGTGTCAGTTCCAAGGGGACATTTGAGAAAATTAGAAGATACTGCAGATTCTGGATCCTGTAGCATTTCTGGGTCAGATGCTGGATGTAGAACACCAGAAGCTGTAAGCTGCATCAATAGTGAAAGTGCAATCAATTCTGAAGAAGAATTCTGTAGCACAGAAGAACAGATGGAGAAGGAATGTCTTAAAACTGCTGGATGTAGCAAGAAGTCATTGGACAGTGATGTTCAGATCTTGGGCACTGAACCCAAGCTAGATCAAATCAATGACTGCACTGATCAAAATAAGTTGTCTCAAGAAGCCAATAATTGTTCCCCAAGAGTAAAACGTTTTAAAAGCAGAAACTTTAAAAGTGAAGCAGATGATTCCAAGGCAGGTAAATATCCTGAAGTGGAGAGCAGTAGTGTTGATGTACTGGTGGAAGTTAAAAAGAAGATTGTGCCTCTTGACTTCTCTATGAAGGTTTTGGCAGAAAAGGTGAAAAAGGTAATACAGCAACAACAGAAAAATACAGACACTGAAAATTACAGAAGATTTAAAGCAAAAATCAGTCCTGGGGAGAATAAAGTAGCAGAAGATGAATTGAGAAAAGAGATCAGGTATTTCTGCTTTAATTTGCTTTATATATTTTGTTCATTAGTTAATAAAATTAATTAAGTAAAAATATAAGATCTACCTTGGGTGGGCAAGAGGTTTACATGTACCACTCTATTTTTTATTTAATGTCACAAAAAAGTGTTTGAGTTAGTTTACTGGCATGTGGAAAAAGGCACTAAAAAGGCCACAAACACCATAAATTTGGCTTAGATCAGGCTTGTGAATTGCAGTTCAGTCAGAGAAACACCAAATTTCATGACACTGAAAAGACTGCATAGCTCATATTCCTCCCTTGTGTGAATGAAATTTGGTGAGACACCTGGAAAAATCAGTTGTATTCAGGAGATTGGGGACAATTAAAATCTGATTTGTTAATATTTGGATTTAAAAAATGTGTTAGGAAAGTCTTCTAATTGTGAAAAGAAGGCAGATATGTCAGCTGCCTTCAAAACCACGATGCCATTTTCAGTGTTACTTGGGCTATTGCCATAATGTCTACTTCTTATTTTATCATCACAAAGGGGGGGATCCTGTCTTAATGATGGATTTTGTTCTGCCAGAAATGGCCTCATCAGGCAGATTTTCAACATTTATATCCTGTTTAAATGATTTTTTTTCCTTTAAAGATAAAGTGTGTTCTGCAGGGGAGAAACAGAAGTTTTAAAGTTTTACATGATAACTGATAAGGGTGTAATTTATAATTTTTTTTTTTTTTTTTTTTGTATACAGTAAAGAAATGTTTGCAAAAATGGAAATCATTGGCCAGTTCAATTTAGGGTTTATAATAGCAAAGTTGAATTCTGATCTTTTCATAATTGACCAACATGCCACTGATGAGAAGTACAACTTTGAGATGTTGCAACAGCACACTGTTCTCCAACCTCAGAAGCTGATAGTGTAAGTATTTTCAGTGTTTTAACAATAACATGTTTTAAGTTGAATTCAGCTTTTCAGATGGATATCTGTGATTTATATTTATGTAGCATTTCACTCATTCAGAACGCTTGAGACTAAAATGGTTTTTATATTCTGTGTTTCAAAGAGTCAATACAAACATAAAACATAAATTCCATGGATGCAACAAGGAATGTTGCCCAGCTGGCTTCATTCTGCTGAGTAACACTTGGAAATAACTGTTCAGTAGTGAGATAATTTTTTTTTTTTTAATAAAGCAGAGTGAAAAGTTTTGCTAGAGCTCTATATTAAGTATTTCTACGTTGTTTCTAAAATGTGTCTTAAGTGCTCTCCACTGTGTACCCATGCAATACCAATTTCTTCTTTCAGGCCTCAAAATCTCAATTTAACAGCAGTAAATGAAACTATATTGATTGAAAACCTTGAAATATTCCGAAAAAATGGCTTTGATTTTGTCATAAATGAAAATGGTGAGTTTGGACCAGAATTGATGGAAGTAAAAGAGTTCAAAGGTCTAATTTTATTTATTATGCAAAAATTCCCTTGGGTGTTATCAAAAACTTTGAAATAAGATTGTTATTATTCTATATGGGATGTTTGTTTTTTAAGACTTATGATTCTGTGGTCTCTGCATGATTTAACAAAACATTGTAAATTATTTATCTCACCAACTTTTTACAGAAGTTTTTGAAGACTGGAGTTACTCTTTGGCTACATGACTGGATGTGCATTTTCTGGATATGTTACATTAAAATCCTTTTGTTTTATTAGTAATAATTTTCTTTGGTTTTCCTTTTGGCTTTAGTAATGACTTGCTTTGTTCTTTTGAACAAATTCTGTAACCTGCAAACTCCTTATTGTTTCTCTTATACAGTGAGGATAATGAAAATGCAGCCTGGGACCACTTTGCTATCTGGGAAGTCACTATACATTTTTCCATAGTCTTCATTCCAGAACATCCCAAGGTTTCTTTAGTCTAAAATGCTATTAATTACCAATCTCTCTCATCATTAGTCCTGAGTGATTTTGTAGTCACATAAACTCAAAAAAGTTTAATAAACCCTTTGTTCTTTGGAATTGAAGGGTTTGTTAGAAAGTAGATCTTCCTGCTTTTAAGTTTGCAAACAACTTTTTGGATGATGTTAAAAGGATATCTGCCATAGTTTACACTTTGGTTTGTTAATTACATCCATCAAAAGATTAAATTTAAACATTAGTATATACACACATCATAATTACCTTTTAAAGTAGTTTCTCAGATTTTCTCT
This sequence comes from Erithacus rubecula, assembly GCF_903797595.1. Lineage (NCBI taxonomy): Eukaryota > Metazoa > Chordata > Aves > Passeriformes > Muscicapidae > Erithacus > Erithacus rubecula. Next base: position 2,234,222 of record NC_136669.1, read on the forward strand.
CAAGTAATTTTCTATATTTCTCTGTTTCTTTATTATTGTTGCAAACTTCCAGCTCCAGTAACTCAAAGAGTTAAACTGGTGTCGTTGCCAACAAGCAAAAACTGGACTTTTGGTCCACAAGACATAGATGAGCTGATCTTCATGCTGAGTGACTGCCCTGGAGTGATGTGCAGGCCCTCAAGGGTCAGACAGATGTTTGCTTCTCAAGCTTGCAGGAAGTCTGTAAGTACTGCACTTGATGTGTTTGTGTTCAAATAAATAAATAGCACATTTCCTCCTGCAGTACAGTGGCTCTGTCTGTATGTGTATTTACTGCTGAGTGTCACCAGCTAACATCCTTCCTTCTGTTCCTCCTGTTTTTGTCTAGTGTAACTTGGGAAATATTTCTCCTAGTTTTTTATTTTGTTGCAAACTAATGTGCTTATGAACACCATGTTAGCTGGGTTTTGTCTTCTGTCTGGGGGGTGTTTTTTACTTTACTGCCTTGCACAGAATTTATTTACTACAGTAGCTGAAGTATTGCTCTGGTCTGTGTTAGCTGGCAGATGGAAAAAGGAAATAATTCATTTTTTTTTCCTTTGCTTGCAGGTGATGATTGGAACTGCTCTGAATGTGCAGGAAATGAGAAAACTGATCACCCACATGGGTGAGATTGAGCATCCCTGGAACTGCCCCCATGGAAGGCCTACCATGAGACACATAGTCAGTTTAGATCTGATTTCACCAGAATAAGTCAGTGTCTGTTTATTAACATTTTAAATTTTAATATTTTGAGCTTTTATTGTGAGTCTTTTATTTCAATTTAAAAAGTTTTAGGCAGTGTTCAAAGTTAGAAACAAGAGCACTTGAAGGACATTCAGCAGGGTTTCCTTGTTATTCCTGTTGAGTCAATACCAACATCCTGGAATTGATGTAATAACTTCTCTCTTAATGCAATTTACTGTGTGTTATACTTCTCTGAGCAGCAATCAAAAATTTTATAAAATAAATGTGTTTATATATAAAGATCAGGAGTAGGTGAACCTCATTTATAACAGACACGTTGCTGCTTACAATGAAATGGAATGTGAATTTAAGTTACTAGCAATGCCATAAAATAAATACTAGTTTTCTATGTTTATACATCATGGATATGATAATTTTAAAGAAAATGAAAATGATACACAAGTTAAAATATTTTTTTCCTGTGTACCAAAGGTGAGTTTCATTAGATAATAATTTAGAGCTTTAGTGTTGCATTTAATTATTAATTTCCTGTTACCTGTGTTTAAGGCTTGAATAGAATAATTAGTCTGGCATCATTACTTTAAATTAGCATTGTTCCCTTCCACATTCCCAACGTGTTTTTCGAGAACAGGAATTCTTTTTCTGATAATGAATGGGGGAAAAAAGCTGTCTCACCAGGTACTGCCAATCACATCAGCCCAAATTCTCTCTCAGTACAATCAAAAAGGTAGAAAATGATCTTTTTGAATCAGGAACCATTAAAACAGGTAGCTACAATCTTCCAGTCCTGTAGGACCAAGATTTTACCCAAGAAATCTGCGTTTATGTGTTATGTTCCGTTCACACTCCATGTGCCGCTGATGGCGCTGTGGCGGCGGTGCTGCGCTCCAAGCCGCCCGCTCGTTTCTCCGAGCAGCGTGGCACAGCGTGCCCGCGGTACCGGGCCCGGCTGTGGCCGAGAACATTGTCGGTGTCGGTGTCGGTGTGGAGCGGCGATTTCGCATCCCGGTCTGCGGGCTTGGACAGCAGGGGGGCCCCGGCTGAGGGACAGCGGCGCGGCCGGGCCCGGGCACCGCGGGGCGTTGGCATGGCTACGGCAGCGCGGCGGACTGCGCCTGCGCGGGGACGGGGCTCGGTACGGGCCCGGCTGCCCCTCAGCAAGGGCTCGGTAAGGGCTCGGTACCGGCCCCGCCGCCCCTCGGTAAAGGCTCGGTACCGGCCCCGCCACCCCTCGGGGAGGGCTCGGTAAAGGCTCGGTACCGGCCCCGCCGCCCCTCGGTAAGGGCTCGGTACCGGCCCCGCCGCCCCTCGGTAAGGGCTCGGTACCGGCCATCCCGCCGTCCCGCTGGGTGCCGGTGAGGGCTGGTCGCGGCTGTCCTGCCCGCCCTGGGCGCTGCGACACTCGCGGGTTGGTTCTTGCTCTCCCAAGCGGTCGCTCCCGGCTGTGATAATAGGATTGCACCAGGCAGTCCTGGAACCTTCAGGTAGCTCTCAACTGGCAAAAAACTACAAGATTTGGTGGTTGCGCTGTGCTGTGGGTCAATCTGCAACTCATGACTTGGAAAGCAAGTTAAATCAGTAATAGTAGTGCAGGTGTTACTTCCCAGAATTGGCCGAATGCATATTTTTGAGAAATGGCTTTCAATTTTTCCACATAATTAAATCTGATAGCTAAAAATCGGGTAAAGGTGGAGATCTCTGAGTGGCAAAATTAGGTCTGCTCTCAACACTTCCATCACAGTAGTTTTGATGGAAGATTTGGAGATAATTCATAGACATTGCTCTCTGTTAACCTTGTGGCCTGCATGCCACAAGCTGACACCACTGGCTTGAGGAATTGCTGTTACAGACATTATTTTAATACCTGCATATGTAATAATCACAGATTTTTTTTTGTTTTTGTAGTTGTCCCATGTTTTGATTTTTTTAACTAGTTTATAGGGTAAAAATACGTACATAAGACAGAAATAAATTTTAATTTTTCAGGAATAAAGTGCACATTGAGACAATTCAGCAGCTATGGTAAAAGGGAAGAAGAAAGATGTCAAGAAGAAAGATGGTAAGAAGGCAGCTGGTGAGAAGTCAGAAATTGAGAGTAGCTTATCAACACTGCCAGATTTGCAGAATGAGTCAGTGAGTGAAGAAGCTCAGGCAATTCCAGAGGCACCAGATAAAGAACCAGAAAAAGAGGAATCACCAGTCCAGCCTCTTCCCTCAATCCACGAGGAGCCTCTTCTTGCTCAAGTGATTATAAAAAGGTACACTTGTTACAAACACAGCAGTGAAGTCAGGAACAATCATTGAACTATCTCTGCTGTAGTCAGTCTCATACCAACAGAGATTTGGCTCTTGATGTGAGGCAGAGAATCAGGTTATTCAGACCTAGTAGCAGTGACACCTTAGGAGATACACAATTGGAATTCTGCCTTCTTACATCCTGCTCTCTGCCTGCCAAAACCCTCATTCTTTTAGCTTGTTCACCTTGAAGTTTTGTTAAATTATACAGACAAATGGTGAAGAAAATATATCATGTAATCTTTAGCTGTTGCTGCCTTTTAATGCTGAAGGCTGCTGGTATCTCTTCAGAATATCCTAAACTGAGGGAGCAGGCAAATGGCAATGTTAACAAAATCCTTTTCTATTTCAGTGTGATGTTTATATCTAATGTTTCATATACCAGCATGCCTGACTGTAAGGCAGAAAATTCTACCAATGTGCTTTTTTTCTTAATTGAAGGAAATATGAGTCTGAGGCAACTCAAAAATTATGTGTAATATTACAAGGAAGGTTCAAAAATTGGAAATTTTCTTGTTGTTCATTGTTCTACACAAGATGCAACAGCTGACCTGTGTGTAGACCATGGTGAATCAAAGGTCGTTTATGATCATTTATGTGATTGTTGATGTGAATAAATGGTCATTTATGTGGTTTAGATCTATTGGCAGTGACTTGAAATCCTCATCTTTAGTTTGTTTTCTTTGTAGCTATGAAGGTGAGCAAGTCGGTGACTTCTATGAGGGCAAAGGATTTCTATGTTTTGAGGGAGGAAATACTTACAAAGTGAGTATATACATTTTTTTAAAAGTAGCAGACTAAGTTCTCTCTCAAGAGCACTGAGAAGTGTTGAAGGCTTGTTAGTTTCTGGCATTAAATCTCTTGATATGAAACTAGTAGTTGGAGGGGAATTAACTTGTCATTTTTTTAAAAATTAGGCTTCAGCTGGGGTAAGAATAAAGCTGCAAATGATGCTATTCTCTTCATTTTGAAGGGTCTGTTTTCTGAAGGGCGTATGAATGGAGAAGGGACTTACACATGGGCTGATGGAGTAAAGTATGAGGTAAAGTACAATTTAAGTTCTAACTGAGCACCATTGCACCCAGTTAGATGTGCAAATTGAAGGAAAGCAGATCAGTTGCAGTCATTGGTACAATACAGGTGCAGAGCTGTGGCAGTGATTTCAATTACAAGCCTGACTTGTCCCAGAAGGTTGGGAAACAGAGTCTTAGATTTCAATATTGTAATTTAATCTTTCAGGGAACATTTACTAAGAATGTGCTGATGCATAAGGGCCGTTACACCTGGACTGATGGCAGTGTTTATGAAGGATCAATCCAAAATGGACTTAGGCATGGATATGGAGTTTTCAGGAGTGGTACTCATCCAATTTCTTACAGTGGTTATTGGTGCAATGGCAAAAGACATGGAAAGGTCAGTAAGAACAAAATGAGAGCATGGGCTCTGATGATATCTTCAGGAACAGCAAGGGTTACTGTGCAAAGGTTTTACAAAAGTGTTTTGTTCTGTTGCATGGTCTTATGCTGTGTAGAGATTTGTTTTTCCTAGGGAGTTTTTCTGAGGTTGTGAATAGAGCTGAATATTGTAGACCTACTGTTGGAAGTCTGAATGGGTCAGAAAACTGATCTACCTCAGACTGAGTACTATAATTAAGATGCCAAGGTTAGCTCTCTTAAAGTAATTCCAAGGGATTTAAAAGACTTTGGTAGTCTTTGATACAATATGATAGGATTTTTCTTTTGGACACTTGGTGTTTTCTAAGGTCTTACCTATTATTAATCAAAAGAGGTTGCTTTTTTAATTTAATTGTATCCCTTCCATTGCTTTCAGTACAATGAATCAAAGTGACCCTAAGTATTAGAATGTGATTACAAGTGTCATATCATTTGTATGTGATGTTTTATTCATGTAGATGAATATTTAGGTATTTAAACTGACTGTGCTCTTTGTTTCAGGGTTTGATTTTTTATGATCAGGGACAGACCTCCTGGTATTCTGGTGATTGGGTAAATAATGTCAGAGAAGGATGGGGATTGAGATGGTAAATATGATAACACTTGTTCTTACCCTCAGCATTTTTTATTTTTGTGTATTATGTTACAGTTTCTTATATTGTTTAAAGTGGGTACAAATGCTGTCATTTCATAGTAGTGTGTATCTTCTGCAGTGGAATAAAAATGTACAAAGCTTTATGATAACAAAACAGACCTTTAGAAGTTTATTTTTATGTGCAGTATTTCTACTGGCCATTCACACAAAAGAATAGCTAAAGACAAAATCCAAAATCAGCTTTGGTAAACCACAATTCAATACTGAAAAACAAACATACTCAATTGATTTGAGCAGATGAAGCTGCCTGATGAATAAATTACTTATCTATAGAATAATATATAAACAAATATTGTTAATGGCTATGGCAAAGACTATTTGGGAAAAAGAGCTGGTTAATGTTTTTAATTATAACTAAATTAAAAATAGAAGGTAAACAGTCACTACAATAAAGCCTCTGTGTCCATGTCATAGTGAGTCAATTTTCAATTTAATGTTTATATTTAACCTTAATGAATTATAAATTTATTAGCAATGAGGTTTTGCTTAAACCTTTCATAAGATCAGCATAGAATTCAGTATGAATTAACTTCTCTTGTTTTTTTACAGCTACAGATCTGGAAATACCTATGAAGGTCAGTGGAAGAAAAATCTACGACATGGATATGGAAAAATGAAATGGCTGACAGATAATCAAGAATATGAAGGACAGTGGGAGTGTGGCATACAGGTATTAATTTCTTCCTCAGAAACCCTTCTTCAGTTCAGCATCTATCCAGTACTCTAGGAAAGCTAAATATATTATATAATATATATATATTTTAAACACACTTTTTTTTTTTTTTTTTTTTCCAGCATGGTTTTGGCACACACAGATGGCTTTTGAAGAGAATGGAAAGGTCTCAGTATTCTCTGTGTAATGAATACATGGGTGATTTTGTGAAAGGGGAACGTCATGGATATGGGATTTTCCTTTATGCTGATGGATCCATGTACAGTGGAGAATGGGTGCATAATAAGAGGCATGGTGAGGTGAGTAGTGCCAGAACTACAGACAACAGCACAGCAAACTATTCTGCTCTGTACAGTGGATCTCTAGATTTCTGTATAGCAAACTACATTCAGTTTTCAGGGTGGGTGGAATCTCCACACAAAGGGCAGAGAATCCACTGAAAGCAGTAGGATTCCTTCCAAGGACACAGGCTGACTGTGTGGTTAGATATATTTTGGGTATGCAAAGACATGCATTTCACTGTGGAGATTTTCAGTGCAGCAGGTGCATCTTGAGTTTTGCAGTGCTTGGTCAGAATTCCACTTTCACTGCTAATAGATTTCACTGCTAATAGATTTCAGAGCTAATAGATTTCAAGCTGTCCTTGCACAGAGAGGTTCTTAAAACCTTTGATAAAAAACAGACTTTTGGAAAAACTCTGAGTTTTTTTGCAACCTAAGGAGTGCACATGGAGGAGTTCTATAAAGAGTTCTGTATGGAGGGAAAATACTTTTCAAAATCAAACACATACATGGTCAGTCCTTTATCCCAACAGTCTCTCTATTTAATAGGTGACAAAATGCATTATAAAAGAGGATAGGAAAAATTGATTTTGCTATATTTTATTTCATATATTATATTTTAGCCAATATTCTGAAAAGGAAATTTAACTGACACGATTAGTGGTTTTGGTTTTTTATCTTTGTTTTGTATTTATATTATAATTTATCTGTCTGTAGGGCACCTTTGTCTTCAAGAATGGTCGTATTTTTGAAGAAGCATTTGTAAATGATCTTCCTGTGAAACATCCTGCTGATCAAGGGTCTTCTGTGGAAGACAAAAAGCTGAGAGCCACTAGCACAAGAAAGCATTGTGGCACAAAATCAAGTGAGCAACTCAACAAAACAGATTTTACTCAATTTACATTTTGTTATTCCATTTTACTGTAATATGAAACTGTTTGCACATACTCAAACACCAAACATATTTCTTCAAAGAACTTAGATAAAAATGGGAGTCATGGCTTTTGCTTCCATACTGTGTTTCCTGTGAGTGACACATCTGTACCACATCTTGTAATGGTTGGAACTGTTATCTGAAAGTTTCACAGCTTTTTAATGTCTGCATTTCCTTTTGGTTAGGGGTTGATTGAAAAAATTGTTCTTCAGTTGTTCTGCTGTTGATTGTGAAATCTCTATTTCTTATTGTGAAGGAATCTATTGATCCAAGTCAGTAATATAAGAAGGAAAAATACACATTTTGTTTTCCTGTGTGCATATATATTAAGCTATTTTAGTTTGTTCTAACTTATTTTATTTACTTCATAGAAAAGAACACAACCATTAATGACTTGGGAGGGATTTCTGTTGTGGGATCAGATATTGCTTTTGATGTGTCTGTACTGCTTGACTTGTTGCCAAGGGAAGACACAGAGGAAGAATTGGAACAAGTAAGTCTACTGTTTGATACTTTCAGTTTTCTCCTGTATTGTGTTTCACACTATTTTATTTCTGATTTATTTGTGTTAAAGTAACTCTTTCCATTAAACAATTATTCAAAAATCTGAAGGCCATGAACACAGAAAAGCAAAAATAATGAATAGACAGTGGAAGCTCTTCTGAACTTCCACTAAAAAATGCCAATTAAAAATAGATTAACATATCTGGAAGGGCATTGAGCAACCAGCTTTAGCTGCTCTGAGGTTTGTCCACTGAAGAGGGTGATTTATTTTTATCACTCATCAAAATGCATGTATCCAAACTACTTTTGAATAATGCTTTTGTGAACACTTAGCCAGGGATTTACTATTCTAAGTTGTAAGGTCAAATAATTCTCTGCCCAGTTTACAGAATCAATACAGACTGATCTCCTCTTGCTTTGAGATGATGCTGAAAACATATCCTGCTTTATTTAGGTAAAATTGGCTGTGTTGAAGCATATTTCAAAATTGAGAGAAACCTACTACTTCTACAGTAGCTTAGGCTGCAGCCCTTCTCCTGATGGCACTTTCATCCTGACTAAGCTGCAGTTTTGGAGGTTTCTGAAGGACTGTGGTTTTCATGTCTCCAAAACTCTGGCTGCAATAGATCGGCTGTTGGGAGGTTTGTATTGCTGCTGGGCAGGGTCTAGAATGGAGCAATTTTCATAGGAAGCTGTGGAGGGTTGGAGTAGCAAGTTCTCCTGGCAGCTCAGCTCTGGGAGTTAAGTGGTCCTGAGTCAGTATCTCTGTAGCTGTGAGTTCTTAGTGGATCAATTTACATTTCTCTGAGCACTTTTGGTCCTTAGATGAAAAAAATATGAAATTAAAATTTAGCTAAAAATATTGCACTGAAGAGCCATCTGTTCAAAATATGTATTCACTCCTGATCTTGTCATTACTATTTAAGAGAGAGAGAGTTTTGATAGAGAAGTAGGAGAAACAAGTTTTTTGGGGTTTTTTTCAGTGTTCTTAACTTTGGTTTGCATGCAGTTTTTTGGTTTTTTTTTTTTTTTTTTTCATGGAGTCAGTTAATCAATCAATTCCCTTTAGACCTGCAGTGTCCTTAATATGTGAAGGTTTTAACTCCTACTTTGAGTCCCTTTTTATTTCTGTATATGCTGAGTGGATGCATTTCTAGAAAGAATTTTTCAAGATCCAATTACAGGTGGAGAGTTCTCCCTTGACCTTTGTTTGGAAGTTCTGCATTGTCTGGTCTGAATCTTCTAGGAGTGTTGTTACACTGTGATAGGTGCAGAGGATAAGAAAGGCTGACAAATCATTAAGCATTTTAATGGGCATGAAAACAGTAGAAATTTGGGTTTTTAAAAATCTTTTAGATCATAAACGACTTAAGGATATACATTCTCCAGAGGAGATATTGCTGTTCAGAACATTTGTATCCAACCTTGTTCACCTGGCATTTCATATCTATCATGAAGAGCTCAAGTAAGTTTCATCTTTTAGTAAAATTTATTTCAGTGTAATCAGTTTGAATCTTCCCAGACAAAGAGTATTTTCATTTCAACTGTAGAGATGAAGTTCCTCATCTGGAGAAGTGTTTCTTAAAAATGATGTACAGGAATGTTCTGCCCTCTGCCTGTTGTGTCCAAGGTAAGCAATGCTATTTCTTCTGTGCAGAATTCAACAATTACCATTACACACATTGCAGTTTTATTGTAACTGTTATTTTTTCCCAATTCATTTTGAAAGGTATCTTATATTCTTGTGAAGAATTCACGTGTTTTGCCAGGAGCTACATTGGAAAATGCTGGGAAATATATGGAGTTTTTTGTACACCATGTCCCACACCTCCATTTGAACCCACAATGAAGCTGAGGCAATTCCTCTGGATGTTGGATGTAATAATCTAATTTTGCTAATTTTTATTTTGTGTGATTAGAAGTGCTTTCTTTGTTCAGTTTATATGAGCCTTTTTAAAGAGTCACTGTGGCTTCAGCACAGTTGAAAAGGTGGGAATGAGGTTATTTGTGCAAACTGTCCAAGGAACAGTAAAGGAACAATTGTTTTACTGTTAACTACTGTTATTTGTGTACTTTTTCAGGATTTGAATTCTAATTTTTTACTTTTATCAAATCCTAGACAAATGTGTTTAAGGGAATATAAATATTTTTGTTGGTCCCTAGTGTCTCCCTCTGCCATGTCTATAAAGTGTATATATGAACATGTCCTATTTTTAGAACTCAAAGACTGACAGCTATTGAAATAACACTGTAAACCATTTAAATAGTGTATTTACTACAAGAAGAGCATGAGATTCTTTACTAAAATTCAGTAATTTAGGGACAGATCAAGATTACTATGAAAGTAGAGGACAATTCTCACTGATATGCCTGGGGTTTGGGTGCTTCACTTTATAAATCTGAGCAGTTTTTTCAAGAATCAGATGGCAAAATTGTGATTTTTTTTATTTTTGTTTGTGAGCTTTTCACAAGTTCTTTTGTAACACTGCTTTTGCAGTCTAGGAAAATTCCCACTGGCTTCACTGGGACTAGAATTCACTCTGCTGTTAATTACATATGTGGAAGTATCATTTGAAACCACTAGAAATTTTGGCAAAGGCTTGAAAGGGAGGTAGATTAGGTCCATGTGGGAAATGCCTTAAGTGCAGTTAACATGTAACATTTATTCTTACCCAGGATTTTAAACTTCTCAGTGAACAATTAACTGTTTCAAGAGTTCTGGAAATATTTGTCAAAATTGGTGCCTCTCTACCTAACATCTGTGGTGTCAACCTGGAGCTGGAGGTGTGTATGGAAAAAAACAGTCAATTGCTACAGGAACAGTTTAAATTGCTTTTTAAAACAGCTGCAAATTAAAGAATTGACTCTTACTTAGCAACAGTCTCTTGTAAATGACATGACTGAATTTGTTTTAAACAGGTCTTACTAAGAAATCCATTATAATCCCAGTGTTGGGGTTTCTAGCCACATCCTATGCAATTAAAACATGATATTTGAGGTAATAGCTGTAGTTGTGTTACTTGCTAGAGAAATTTCTCATAGCTCCAGATACAACAAAACCCAGTGCAGTTTTTTAGCTCAGTATGACTTTCATAAAGTGTAACACATCATATCCTCTCCTGAATTTTTTGAGCTTCAGCTGTTTTCAGTTTTTCTTCAGAAGAAGGGATGTTTGACTAGACACATGAGGCCAGGGGAGTTGTTCCACTTCTGAGTTCTTTGCTTGCTCAGGTACATAGACCTGTTAATGAAGAGATTTTGTAAAAATGCACTAATTTACCACTACATTTGTTTGACTCTAGATGGTTTTTCTGGAATTTTTTGAAGCTCTTCTTGAATGTGCATTGGTGTATGTTACTGAGGATATGATCCTGAAGAAGGAAGCTCAAGATAATCAGAAAAGAAGTAGCTTTGAAATCAAGTTCTCTGAGGAAACCTCAGCTGTGTTTTTCACAGAACATTTTCCACCCCAGGTAAAGAAGATGCAGACCTGTTCAATGTTATTATGTGTCCACTTAGAGAGCAAAGTCAGGCCCTGAAAATGTTCTGTTTCCTTACCATGGAAATCAGTTTTCTCTTTTTGCATAAACAAATATTTGATTGAGTCCTTTTGCTTTTTCTGTTTGTTGGTACTTTAAATTGTAATATCAGTGTAGACAGTTGTAGCATATTTGCACATTTTCCTGGATAACTGTAAAAAACACATGGAATACTTCTGATGGGGAACTGACAGATTGGTTGGCTGGTGAAAGATATCTCTTCTGCATTAACTGAATGTCTAAAATTGTCCTGTAAAAATGGCATTGCAGCTGTTGTATGTAGAAAGCCTTGCTATTAGCCAGCACTTGAGCTGTCATCTTTTTCCTAAATTTCTGAATAAGGATTTTGTAGGTTGTGAGATGCTACCTGTGACACTGGTGCAATTTGTGTATACAGAACAGTTGAAGACATGAATTAGAATTCTTATTATTTGGAATTATGCACAAGATGAAAGTTTTTTTATTAATACAAAAAGTATTCACAAATGTAATTTCACAGCCTCTGTGAGCCAATAGTGCCACTGTACATCACCACTTCCCATTCTTTGGCCAGTAGTTCCTACCCTATGCACCCATTCCCTTGCATCACTGTAGACAGTGACACAGTTGCACAGTGGAGTGGTCCAGTTAAAACAGTAAAAAAAAAGAAAATAAAATCTTAATTTAAATTTACTGAGGGTAAAATCTTTCTTGTGTTTCATTAGTGCACCTACAGCAGAAATATAATTGGTGCAAATATAAATGATGACATGCCTGAGGCAGCTGAGCTGTATACTCAGGAGCAGATGAACAATAGATGAACAATATGTAGGACAACATGTAAGAACAGAGGAAAAGGTCAAAGAACAGGAGCTTTAATTTTCTACAGTGCTGTAGCTCTGATAATCCTACTTGGCTGGCTGGTACTGAAGGTAAAGAGTTACCTGGTAATACCTGAAAAGGTGAAACATTCCTGCAACTTAAATATTTTGAGATATGCATCCTGCAATCATGCCTTTGGCTGGCAGAGTGCTTTGGAGAAGGGAATTTGTGTGACTCAAAGGGACCTGGGATTTCTCCTTGTGATTTGACCCCAAGGCCAGATATGTAGTAACTGAATTTAAAACTTCTTGCCAGCCACCAAGACCTCATGAAGACACAGAGCCTGCTCATCAACCTTCTCTGCTGGGTGAGTACTGTAAAAAGTGGCTATGAAACTACAAAGTGGCTAGAGGACAGTCACTTTTTGCAACTTTCAAAACAATCAAACAGGAGCCAAATATAGAAACAGGGAATGTATTGCAGTTACAGAGGGCAGCTCCATTCAGTTTGGCAATTATGACAAAGTTTAGCTTTCCATACCTGCTGTACACTTGCTGGGCAAGTTGGAATCTCTGAATTTTCTGTGCTTTTTAATTAGAAGCTATTACTTTTTTCTTAAAAATCCTTCCTGTTCTGTCTCACTCATGGGCATGCAAACAGGAGCTTGAACTCTGCATTCATTAGAAACAAACTTTTCATATTTCAGAAGTATTATAACCATCAGTCTGGCTTTCAGGTCAGATGACAATCTATATTTGTTTGTGCTGAAGATCAAACTTGGAATTTCATGCAAAGGATTAAAGGCTGAGTAATTTTAGTTTTCTTTCTTTGCAATATCAGAAACTCTTCTCTCATTTTCCATAACTCCTGGAGAAAGCAAAGATGATGTGTCATTGCCCAGTGAGGGTGTAAAAGAAGAACAAGAAGAACAAGAAAAGGAATTGACAGGTAAAACAATCCCACTGTTTTAGGACTTAACACACACATAGAAATCTCTTGTAACTCTTGAATTGTGAAGTTTTAATTGTATAGGCAGATTTAATCTTGTCACAAGAGGGCAGTAAATGAGCATTAATTCTGGAGGAAGATTTTTTTAAAAAGAAAATAAAACTTTGTGATTAAATGAGACATTTAAGTACCAGCTTACATAGTTTCTCCAGTTTTAAAATGCTCCATTTCATTTGTAGGACATCTATAAGCTGTAATTTGTATTTACTCCCTGAGAAGCTCAAGGTGCAAGCCTCTCCATGGAGTGCCTTGGACAAATAAAATGTGATACTGCCATGTCCTGCTTCCTCTACTTAAAATAAGAATTATTATTAGTGGTGTGCCACCACTAGCTGGGATAAGATGCCTTATGTTAGGACAGGCCAACATTCAGGTAAAAGAGGTGTCAGTAAAAGCACTTTGGTACATTGAGGATCATAGTTTTTTATACCATCTTCCTTCCAGCTGATTAGCAGGTCTCATCTGGGTTTTGTGTTTGTTGGATGTTTTCTGCTGCTACAGAACCCAAATCCAAGGAGAGAGGTTGATAAGGACCTTGTGCCTTTGACATGACAAAGGACACTGGCACACCCCTGTTCCTTTCAGGTGGAAATGTTTGTTCCTCCCTTCCCCTGTGCACAGGAGTCACAGATACTGAACTGATGAAGAAGACTAATCACAGGATTAAAGGGAGGAGTTCATTGTCTTTTTGTTCCATTCCCAAGTCACTGAAGCCTCACAAAAGGGCCACCCCCTTTCAGTTTGAAGTGTCTCACACCTTTCTTCTTCTGTACCATGCAGAAGCCAAACTTTCCCTTTGCAGAGTATCAGAGCTGAAATATTGTAGTCCAAAACACATTTGAAATAGGAGTGCCCTGCTAAATAAATGTTTAATTTACATGTTGCAGATGAAGCAAAAGAAGATGAGCCAAAGGAGCTATTTAGTCTCTGGATACGTCAAGTGGAAATCTTTTTCACAACTAAGTTCTTCCCTGCTTTTGAGCATGAAATAGTGCTGAGGGATAAAAGAAAAGAAATAACAAAGCAGAATGCTGAATTAGCTGAGCTGAAAAAGATCCAGGCTGAGGAGATGAAAAGGTGAGTGTTGAATCTTGTCTGGCAGTACTGTTATCTTCTACTAACAAAATTATTGAAAATGAGAAGTGTGCTTAAGAAAGTAGTATAGAATACTGTACCTAGAAAACAAACCCACAGATTTCATTAGTAACATACAGAATGTAACTCATGTGCTTTCTGTTACTGGCTGGAGTAACAAATACAGGCTAATTTCAGGTTACAAACTCTTAGCTCTGGTATTTCCTGGCACTTGGGCCCTGCTCTGTGTAAAAGCAGTTAGGACAGACTTGGACTTAAGGGGGTAATTAGAGACTTTGTGCTTCTCTATGCTGTGGCAGTTTATACTTCTCATACTATGACTAGAGCAGGAGTTGCTTAGCCAGTAGAAATCTGGCTCCCTCCTGTTACAGTATCTTAAATTTGAATTTTGTTCATGCAGACTTCTTGCTGAAAAAGAAGTAGAAGAGGAGGCAAAAAAGCAAGAAGCAGCTGCAGCAGAAGAGGCACTTGCTTCGTAGAGTGCAGTGTTAAGAGAGGAGTGTCAAGCCCAAAGATGCACCTTGGGGGAGAGTCCTCTCTTGGAGAAGTCTCTAGCTGAAGAAAGAGGCCCCCAGAGAAAACTCTCACCAAAGAAAAGAGGCCCAGAAGTCAGCACAGAGCCTGAGAAGGCAACACCTGCAGGTTGCAAGGCACCTGCTGACAAAAAGAAAAGAAAAAAAAAAAATCTTCTGTTGGCAACTGCTGAAGCTTCAAGCAAGTACTCTTCAAATAAGGGAAAAAAAAAACCAAACCAGAACAACCCCAGAAGACCCACACTTGTAGGAAGCTGTAAAAATGGTTCAACTGCACACACACAAATTGCTGGTTTCAGAGGGAACACTCTTTTACTGGGTTTTGGGTAAACTAGCAGGGATTTACATGATGCAAATGAACACAGATGTTCCTAAAGTGTAACAATTATTAGTTTTATTTTTCAGCAAAATATTCACATAACATATCAGAATGGAATGGTACAGGTGAATTCAGACTGGCTTTTAATTAGTTTGCACATAAACATTTTTAAAATTTAAAAATTTTATGGTCAGAGTTTACAGATTTTAGTAGAAATTTTGATTCTTACAAAGCAAGTATTGCTTTACTATTGTCATTATTCCAGTCAATAATATGACTAATAACTTCTTATGTTGAACAAGTGCCTGACATTGACATCTTCAATAAATCAGCCCTTTGCAGATCAATCCAAGAAGAAAATATTATTAAACTGTGTTGCACAAAGTTTCTTCACTTCTTCTGTTAAAAAAAAAAAAAGCAAAAAAACAGCTACATCAGTATTGTATTTTACAGAGAAAATACAAGAAGAACCCTGGGGATTGTCATGGAGATTATAATTAAATTCAAACAGAAAAAGCCCTAAGAGTTTCTAATGTAGAAATGCACTTAATATTGCTCTGTCTTCAGGAGAAGATCAAGTCTGATGTCTCCCACTGTCTGAAAGGTGAGTTGTGTCTAAGTAGTTTAAATGTAATTGATGGGCCTCTCATCAAACACCTCAACAGCAGCAGACTTGGCTTAACATATAGTTAAGGGAAGTATATTATAATCCCTTTTTCAGAGAAAGGAGGAATTAGGATATTCTGTTACAGTAAATCAAGTCTGCAAAACTTTTGCTTTGTGTTATTTGCTAGACTACACTTCCTAAGTTTATCAGGCACAGAAACATTCATTTACTGTTTCTGTAGGTAGATTTAATGCTGGAAGATAGTTACAGAAAGATTGCCAAGTTACACAGCTCATTCCTCTTGTTAAAATGTAGGTTGCTAGGCTTTGGTCCTGGCAAAGTATTAATTCTTTCCCATTGTGTAAGTGAGAACATTGCCTCCTGTTAAAATGGAGAGCCCTAGAATTGCTGCAAGATTCAAACAGATTTTTAGAGAAATAGCAATGCAAAAGCTTATTGCATCTTAAAGTTAATTCTCACTCTTAGTCATAGTAAATCATTCTCAAAACCACATTAGAAACAAGACAGTGATGGACAGACAGGACAGCCACAATGTGTAACTAACCCTGTATCACTGACAAATAAAAACTCAGATGTAAATACACTAATCTCCCATCTGTAATACACTTTTAAAATTACTTCTAAACTAAGCTCACAGTGCTCTCCTCTATTATTTGAAGGAGGAAGGATGACTGATTAATAATTAAAAATTCCTGCTGAATATTTATGCTGTCCTTTCACAGCTAGTAGTAGGCAGACTAAAACCTTAGGCAAACTCACCTGCTCTATCAAAGATCAGTCCCTCTCTAGATTTCTCATGAGATGGGTTTCATTACTTCTCTAGGGACATATTTTAGGAGTAACTGTATTTAAAAGTAATAAGAAGCAATGCTTACCATTAACCTCAATCAGATTGACATTTTTTTGATTCAAAATAACATACAGTTCTCGCTGGTCAGACTTTTTCCCAACTACCCAGTAATCACTCATTGCCTTCACAATAATCTCCTCGTCTTCATCAACTCTGAAAGAAGTTTTAAAAAGTAAAGAAGGTGGCAGCAAGTTCAACAACTTTATCTGTAATCATTAGGACAGCTCAATATCAGAAATTGTTGTTGTGCAGTCCTAACCACAACTAGATATATTCTATAAAGCTGTCACCAACCCAGTGCTTCCATAATATGATGAAACATTTTTCTCATTTATAGAAAAATGGAAACCTTGTCCTTAAGCAAAGTGGGAAAACAGCTTGTTGCTAATTAGAGCTAGGGGCATCCCAGTCATTCAGCATTGTCATGCTCTTTCTTAATTTTTGTCATGACAGAGGATCTCTCCCACCTTGTAGCATGATACCCATTGACAAGAAGCCACTTAGCTTTTCTATCAGCAGGACTGCAGTAACTGCAAGGTTTGCATTTCATCCATTGTCTCACCCCTGGAAGCCACCAGCTGTGTTGGGCTGGTATGACACAGGCAGAAGCAGATGTCCCTGTCCTTTGCACTACTTCCCTCAGAATCCTGTGCTTCCCATCCCATTTGCTATGGCTATTCTGAATCCTCCAATAGATGAGATATTTTCTTTGCTAGAGGCCTGGGCCCTCTTGTTTAAAAGGACACTAGAAGTTTTTCATAAGATGGACTATTTCTAGACCAACATAAAATACCAAACATGAACAGCCAGCCATCAGCAAAAAGACTGGAAAGCACCACTCCTTTCCAATAAAAAAAAGTCTGCTTGACAGTAGGAGTTCCAGACTATTTAATGGTTTAGCATTACCTGGAGAAGTCACTGTTGATGTCACCGAGAATCTTCATGAGGTCAGGGTGGACAGATGCAAGTGATACACTGGGTGTTTTCCTCATGTGAATGGTACTTTTCTCTGCCAGGTTCATGTGATTGAAATAGATGAACTTAAACTGAGGTTCCTTCTCAGCCCTAGGAAGATTTAAAAAGAAAAAAAAAAGTGATCTGTAATACTGACATGCTTTATAAGCACAGGCTTCCCAGAGACTGGGTAGTGAGCCAGTGTAAAGTTAACTTAGACAGCCTGGACTTATCTTCACATTGAAGAGACTTGTGAGATTGAAATTCATTTTAACACACTTTAAAAAAAACAAAAGACAAGTGAGCCTGCAGAACCAGCCAGTGTTTCCCTTTCTGCCACTCAGGCTGTCAGTAAACACACAGAGGGGAGTCTGAAGGCTTTGTCCCACTTCACAGTAGTAATTAATTTGCATTTTTCTAATGAGCTGGTTTTTTTCTGGCCCCATTTTGTTCCTGCTGCTCTCCCCTATGTCAGTCCAAGCTCATTTGAATGGATCCTGGGTCTTTAATTTGAGCAATAAGTCATCTTCTGTTCATGTCTTTGTTATTTGTTACAACCAAGAGAACAAACACTTTCTTGATCCAGGCAATTAGATTTTTTGCCCATCATTTGTGTGGGCAAGCAAGAGACTGTTTTCAAACTCCTGCCTTGGCAGTCTTCCTCCATTTCCTCTTTTATAAAGTTAATATAAAAACCTAGAGCTGTATTTTTTTTGTAGAAGTCATGACAAATTCAGACTGACCAAAAACTGGCTGCAGCAATTGGTACTTGAGGCCATGCATTATTTAGCACCAGGAGATACTGTGATGACACCACTCACCTTAGCAAACAACCAGATACCCCTGCTCTCTGTCACCCACATGCATTAGTGTCAAGGAACTGTATCATGTTTTCAGGACACCATGACATTAAACTTTTAAAGAGTTAAAGTTGCCAAAGCCAGAACCAGATGACATTTAAAAACCCCAAGTTTAATGATTTAGTAGATTGGCACAATTTCAAGCACATCCTATTCTATCCTGTGTGATTTTGCTGATTTGGGATGGTACCACTGACAGTTCACTCACACACCTATCTTTAGTTGAATTCCTTTTATGTTACCATATGGGATACTCTTTCATGCCTCCTCAACTAATAAATCTATCAAAAAATAAATGCAATTTTATTGCAAGTAAGCTGTAGTTCCAAGTCAATTGTATTTTCCAAAGCATTAGCATCCTTTTTATTTGACTTGTTTTTTGCCCCTCAAGTAATTACCTTAGTCCTGCAAAATAGAAAAATAAAAGACCTTTCTTTTCTCACCTACTATACATGGCAACATTTTAAGAAGCAGGAATTCTGGAAATGTCCTCAACTGTAAAGGTTCCATTGTAACCAAATAACTTTCCCATTTCAGCCAGACAATAAACATCTGTTCCTAAATTAGTAATATCTATTATTACTTTAGGGAGACCCAAATATGCAATAACATGCACTTTATAAACACTTCATGCAGAAAAGTAGACAATGTTTTAAATACACCATTAATGCTTTCAAAATTTGAGCTTGTGCTACCATTACTCAAGCAGTTCATTTAACCTAACTTCTCACCAACTAATGATGGAATGCAGCAGGAAAAGAAATGTGGTACAAACCCTGATATTCTCTTGTTGATGTTGTATTGTTCACATATGTCTGATGCCAACACTGTGAGCTGAGGCCCAACAATGCTGTCCAGTTTTCTGCAGAACTCCAGTGTGGGTGGAATTGAAGCTGTGTCAGGCAGAGAAAAGGGAGATGTCAAATTCTCCTCCCACAGCTGAAGGTAAAGTTTCTGCTGTTGTTTTCTTTAAACATCAGTGAGAGTCCAAGGACAAATTTCTCCCATAATGAAGATCTCAGGGCTGATATTGAGTGTGGCTAACTGAAGCAGTATTTAGTAATTTTGTTGTGTAAAATGAGTTATTTTTACCACTGGAGCAAAGATAAAAGACTGATAAAAGCACTCATGAAAAAGAGACTCAAATAACAAATTAATGTATTTTTCAAGAGTAAAGCTGTATGTTAAATTATTTTACATATAAAAATATTGGCAAATAATTGATGCTAATAGCTACTTACCATCAATCATAAAGCAGACAGCTGCACTCATGGCCTGGAACAAAACAAAAGCAAAAAAAAACATTTACAACAGATTACTTTAACTAATTGAAATAAATGACAGTACTTTAGTGAGGTCACACACAGGTGAGAATAGATTTGAAAATCTTTTTTAGAGGTAACACTTCAATAACCTTTCTGCAGTCCTGTACAGCACAGGTTAGCTATGATTTTAAAATTCAGCCCAGTTAACAGTTTAAGTTGTAGGGGAAAGATAAAACTTGGTAAAAATGCACTTTATACAAAGGTATCTGCAAGAAACTCCCATTTAATGTAAAAACAAAAATGTTTTTTTTGTTTTATTGATTAATCCCATATAAAGCCAGGCATGAAATCACTTAAAGCAACAGAAGGCTGGTATTTTGTTTTAATAAAACAATTGTTTTCAACAGGGTACATGAGAGGGGAGAATTCATGATTTAAACTTTGTTACTAGAAATGCCAGTTTTCTGTCTCTTTGCTTTAACCTGGCCTTATAATGCATCTTTCTATACAATTCCTAACAACTTCACATCATTGTCACCTTCACTGCATAGAGATCCCTAATTCTGTGGAGTAATTCCAGAGGAAACTGTAATACCTTATAAACAATTAAGTGAAGCTCTTCATAAGTGTCATCAGTGTTAACAAATATTTTGGGGAAACGGCATTTTGTCTCTGGATCATTAAGATTTAAAGGTCCAGTAAGAAACCTAGAAAATAATTCAACAGGTCAGATGGATTCTTGTATTTCAGTTTCTTGAATTTAACAGATGTTCTCCAAAGTTGCAATTAGGAGTTCTTGTGATTAAGGATGTCCAAACCCACAATTATGCAAAATCATGTTGCCCACTTGCTTAAGTACAGAATTCCTCACTGACATGCTGAGTACAGAGGAAGAACAAATAGATAAATCTTAGATTAACTCTACAGCTTTGTCTGGAGTGCTTGACTGAAAAGAAATGACTGAAACAATTCCCAAATTTGTCATACAGTGCATTAAGAACAATTGGAAAGACAAATAAATATGCAGTAATGTTAATGAAGCATTTTCTCTTTTTTCCAAGGGTCAAGTTTTACATTGCACCAACTATTGCATGACCCTCTGGAATGAGCTGTGTGTGGAATATGCACTCAAAATACACACACTCCTCCCAAATGTTTTGCCCTGGGGGGAAGAAGCAGGAGATGGTGACAGTAAAACAATACCTACCTTCCATAGTGTTGGAGATTCCCTGGCATTTCAGCACGTATTGGAGAATCTCTTCCTGCTAACTGAGGGCAAAAAGAGCAGGAAAAAACAGCTCAGATGCAGAGAGAAGAAAGATTTCTCTTTGGTGCTTTAGCCTTTAGTACCAGATAAATAGGAAGACAAAACCAAACACAACCAACCACCTTCCCCCTCAAAACCCCCAGCCCAACTACCTCAGGTTCCATGTGCCTTGGAAACAGAGATGTTGTGAGATATTTGTACAAAATTCTCATGTCATCTTGCTCCAGTCCACTCCTAGAACATTGTGGGGGAAAAGAAACAAATTATGTTTGTGCTGCAGTTTAGATCACACATTTTCTTTTAACTAGCTCAGACCAAGGCTTTTTTTACTGAATGGTAGCCTGACTCGTGTTTTCTCATTTTCATCCAATTCTGTCACTAATTTAAAAGGTTCTCTATTATGACACTTACTCATAGGAATAGAAATTGAAGACACACAAAAGAATTACTGAAGTACCTACCAGATAAGCTGGTCATTGTAGAGAAATGCAGTGTACTTGACTATGTTCAGGCTTTCTTCCATCCTATTAATAAATGACTGAATTTTCAAGTAAGTCATTTTATCCAGAGGAAAGAAGCTGATTCCACAAAACACATCCAGAAGATCACAAGACTGTAAGTGCAGTGTCTGCAAGTACTGAGAGAACAATGACAGTTGGCTTTTAGAATTCAGAAAACTGCCAAGGTACAGATTTAAATGACAAATCTGAGTCTAAGCCTTAACAATCTGGACTAAAAATCAAAGAAAAAAAGTCCTTCCAGTGCTGCTTGTCTGATACACTCCTTCATGTGGCAACAGACCTTTTACAAAGGTTTGTAGTGATAGGACAAGGGTTTCACACTGAAGGAGGCTCAGTTTAGATACAAGAAAGTAGCTTTTTACAAAGAGGATGCTCACACACTGGTTGAGCTTGCCAGAGAGGTGGTGAATGCCCCATCCCTGGAAACATTCACAGCCAGGTTGGACAAGGCTCTGAGTAATCTGATCTAGCTGAAAATGTCTCTGCTCATAGCAGGGGCCTAGATGACCTTCAAGGGTACCTTCAACCCAAACCATTCTGTGATTCCTGGTGTCACTTTGCTTTCATGTAATCATTATGAAAACAGCTTTTAAGGAAAGTTCAAGATCTTTTGAGCCTATCTTGCTTTATTTAATTTGAGATATTTAATTTGAGATTCAGCTGTAGAAATAGGAACAGATGCTTTCAATGTGTAATGGAATAAATAATTTCCATTATTCACTTTATTGATGGAGTGTAACTTCAGCAAGAGCTTTCAAGTGCACTGTCAAGTAGTCTGTGGAAGATGCTTTATCCAATGGCTCCCTCTACAGTCACTTCACATCACTGAGTGCCCTCAAGTAATACAGACCAACAGGGTGACAGATCTCTGTCACAGCTTATGAGACTCTCTGTTTTAGCAATAAAAATTTATTACTTTATTTTTTACAAAGGTCTACTTTAATTTAGTCTGGACAGTAGCACATTCCCCAAATCCACAAGCAAAGCCTGTACTTTTTTTTGGTACTGTGCCATTCTAAAAATGTGTTAAAAGAAAAATTTAAACACCATTAGGCAATGTCTACACTCCATCATTATCAGAGACCTCAAAACCACTTAATCACAAGATGCTGACAGCAGTCCTGTTTCCTTGATTGCAAATAAGAAAAATGGAGGCAGGCAGGCACTTTTCAAGTGTGATGAAACTTCTCATCTAGGAAATCAAAATTCTGCCAGATAATACGACTGAGTCAGTTACTTTATGTGAAAAATAGGTTTTGCTTTTCATCCTTTCATTAAAACATCAGCTATGAAATGACATTCTGAAGACTACTTATAATGCATGCAATGTTTCCTGAAGCCTTCTCAGGATTAGCTACTAATTCCACATGGGGGCTGGAGTAGGGGAGAGAAGTTAAAAAATACATCTGTTCACCATTTCACAGGAGTTTAATCCTGTGCATGCAAGTTATGCAGTCTCCAACCCTGGAAGTCTTCAAGTCTCAACCACCTAAAGCTCTGGGCAGGAGAGTTTAAATTCAGTGTTGCCCTGCTTTGAGTAGGAGGCTGAATTAAATCACCCCCCCCAAATTCATTCTAACCTCAATGAATCTTCAACAGTCACTCAAATGGGTCTGTACAAACTGTTATCACAGTAACCAATTCAAATATTAAAGCAGAACTTTGAAAGAAGGAACACAATTCCATCAGAAAAAAATTCCAACAGTCAGTTGTTCCATCAAGCCATAACCACACTTGTGGTTCAACTCCACTTAAGGAACCTACTCTGTCAGAAAAAGCAGGAAGTATTTGACAAAATGAGTAACCACATACTTTGTGTTAACTCTATATATTTTCCACTGCCTGTGTTTTATAGTCACACTGCTGCCAGTTTTTCTTTGTTTTGCACTTTATTTCCAGTGCAGAATCACACTGTGTGTGCCTGAAAAAGAAGATCTTACCCGATGGAAGAATTTCTCTAGTCTCTCCTTTAGCACTTTCACACCCCCATCTTCCATGGCTCTCAGGAATGTGCCATTGAAAAGCTAACAGGGAAAAGAATGGGGAAAAGAATCAGTTAGTTGGGTAATCATTTTGTAACTTGGCTATGAATATAGATTACAACAGAGCTCTCATTCCTCAACATACTCCACATCAATCCAAATGTATCCCTTCTTTATTTAAAAAAACATTTAGATTTACAGAGTCCAGACCTGAGGCAAGTATTTATGTGTCATTGAAGTATCTCATTGAGCCTCCAGTGTTAACCTTACCTTGTACATGCTGTAGCATTGCTGGAGGACTGAACTATAAACCTTGTCCTGCAGGAAAAAGAGCAGCACATCAATAGGAGCAGAGGCAGAATTACAAGTATTTTGGTTGTTACACATGTGTTTTCAAAGAGCCAGCAAAGACACAAATAGGAGAAATCAATCTCTGAAAAGTTAAATGGCATTTTCAGTCAGCCTCTAGAAATGTCTCTGTGCTTCCCTGCCAAATACCCTTCCAGTATACAACTGAACAGACCTAATGATTCTGTAGCTTGGACAAGAAATCCCATCACAGTTATGAGCTTTTCTGGCTTTTCAGATTATTAGTAAATATTACTTGCAGGCTTAAGGAAGTAATACTGGCACCTAATAAAAATACATAGATTTAAGAACTTAATTAAACAAATAGATCCTAAGAAATACTTACCCACTCTGAGCTAAAAGTCTCACAGCTATTCTCTGGATAATTCTCTATCTTGTGCTCTTCTTTAAACTTTACTGAAAAGTACTTAGCTCTTTTTGCTTTTATGGAGATAGGTGTATGAAAATCAATTTGACAGCAGTTCAAGAAGAATTAAACTAAGATATTTCTGGAAGTACTATTATAAATGCAACATAACTCATTAAAAAAAAAAAAAAAAAGGAAAGTTAATTATTACCAGCAATTCTTCTTCCTGATATTCATAGACTGGCTTTCCATCTTTGTGTTTCTCTATTATGGGATTCCGTACAACCTAGGAAGTGGAACAGGCTGGTATTAGACAATGCAGAATGCATTGAAACATTGCAGGATGGTGTTTTAGGAATATGCATATCACGTGCATAAGTACCATGACCATCCAGAAGTTTTCTTCAGGTTCATGGAAAAACTGTCTATTCTTCTGTGTATGCAGGGATTTTGCAGGTTTTGTTGGGCTAAAGGTCCTGGAAAGAAAAGGAATATGTAGATAATAGATATTTACACACACTCACAACATGAAGACACATAATTGAGATATTTAAAATACAGTGCTTGTGCCAAAACAATCACCCAAACAATCAGACGTCCTACCTTGTGAATTGCACTATAGCTTCACATAGCCCCACATTTCTAATTTTTTCATTCTTTTCTACTTCATTTGGGTGATAGAAGAGAATCTTCTTTTCTTCCTAAAATAAAAATAAAAGAATCCAAGCAAATGCATTTTAACAAAATCAAAGAATATTGAGTTCATCGTTTGCTTGTTTTTTAATTCCTTAATAACCTAGGCAGAATTTTATTTTGTACCAAAATGGGATTCTGTAATAATGGATAAAAGGCATATTAAGCTTAAGCAGTCAATCATCCCATGATATGTCAAAGCACTTTGTAAATTGAAGGCTATTGAAATCACAGGCCCCAGTCACTTCTCAGCCTGTTCAAAGCAAGGGGAGCTTCAAAGCCAGCTCAAAGCACAGCGAGCTTCAAAGGCAGCTCAGATTGCTCCAGGCCTTGTCCAGTCATGTGTTCAATACCTCCAGAGATGGGAATTCCACAACTTTCCAGCCCTGATCTGATGTTAGATCACTTCCCTGTGGAGAATTTTTTTTTCTATCTCATCAGAGTTTCCCTTTATCCATCCTCATTCTTTCACTTCAAGAACCCGACTCCATCATCTACCACCATCCTTCAGGCAGGTGAGATTGCCCTCTGCCCCCTTGTCTCTCCTCCAGGCTGCACAAATGCAGTGTGGTACACAACAGAGTGACTCAGGGCTTCTCCACTAGGCTACTTCAGTTTGCCAGTACTTTTCCTACTCTGGGGATCCCTGGAGGAACACAGCACCCACCAGCAACCTCACATGTGCTGGACAGAGGGGAAGCATTGGCTCGGCCGGAGCTGCTGAGCCACCCTCCCTCCCACAGCCACAAGCGCTCGCTGCTGATTCACGTAGGAACTATTGTTCACAACTCCTGGTCCTGTTCCGCAGAGCTGCTCCCAGCCAGTCCCTCCGAGCCAGCACGGTGAGCCCGGTTATTGCAGCCCCCACACCGGGCCTTGCTGGGCTCCGCGGGGTCTGTGCTGCCCCTGAACAGCGGCACAGCAGCTTCGCCCGGCCTGCAGTCACCCAGGAGCGAGCTCAGCCTCCCCATCCGCACTGCTCTGAATGTAAGTACACTGCTCTGCTCAAAAACTATTAAAGCTGAGCACGAACCACACAATACCCTCTTGACTAGAGCTAGTGACTAGAGCTTCTTGACTTCCCTTACTAAAGGACACAAAGCCGAATAAACACTAGCAGTAACTTGACTGTAACTAAGCTAAACAGTAATCTTTCTACCATACTGTATCTACGTCGAGAAACTTATTTTTAGACAAAGCATCAGTAAAACAGTTGCTGACTGTCCAGCTCTCCATCTGCAACATACGCCCTGCTACTGACAACACCTCCGTTTGCTGTTTCTTTTGGGTCCGAAGCGGTGACAGTCCCCAGTGGGGCGGCAGTCGTCCCCGGCCCGGGGTACCCAAATGCCAGGCAGGTTTGCGGCGGCCCGGGCAAGCCGCAGCTGCGGCCGCCCTTGCGCGGAGCCGCTCCGCAGGGACAGCGCCGAGCCCGCACACGCTGCGGCCCGGCCTCGGGCACGGAGGGACCGCCGCGCCTTCCCCGCATCCCTGGGCGCGACATTCGCCCGGTACCTCTCCCTCTTTGGGCCCCAGCTTGGGGTTGTAGATGAAGAAACTGAGGAGGGTCGGAGCGAGTTGCTTCTCCTGGCCGGCCGCGGCCGCCGCCGCCATCCTGAGCCTGGGGCCGGCAGCCGCCAGACACCATCGGGGATCTGCCCGAGGCCGCTGCGGCACCGGCACCGGCCCCGCCGCGCTTCCAGCGGCCCCGGCCCGGCCGCGGTTCCGCCTCCGCGCCCCGGAAGCGCAGCAGCGGCCGGGAAGCGCTCCCGGCCGGGGCGCCCCGCAGCGCCCCCAACGGCGGGCGCGGGAACGGCGGGAGCGGGAGATTGTGCCCGGCGTTTCCTCAGGCAGAGCTCGTGCCCGGCGTTCCCTCAGCCTCAGCCCGTGCCCGGCGCTCCCTCAGTCCCTGCCCGTGCCCGGGGCTCCCTCAGCCGCAGCCCGTGCTCGGCGCTCCCTCAGGCAGAGCCCGTGCCCGGCGTTCCCTCAGGCAGAGTCCGTGCCCGGGGCTCCCTCAGCCTCAGCCCGTGCCCGGCGTTCCCTCAGCCTCAGCCCGTGCCCGTGGTTCCCTCAGTCCCAGCCCGTGCCCGGCGCTCCCTCAGTCCCAGCCCGTGCCCGGCGTTCCCTCAGCCTCAGCCCGTGCCCGTGGTTCCCTCAGTCCCAGCCCGTGCCCGGCGTTCCCTCAGGCAGAGTCCGTGCCCGTGGTTCCCTCAGTCCCAGCCCATGCCCGGCGCTCCCTCAGTCCCAGCCCGTGCCCGTAGTTCCCTCAGCCTCAGCCCGTGCCCGGCGCTCCCTCAGTCCCAGCCCATGCCCGGCGCTCCCTCAGTCCCAGCCCGTGCCCGGCATTTCCTCAGGCAGAGCCCGTGCCCGGCGTTTCCTCAGGCAGAGTCCGTGCCCGGGGCTCCCTCAGTCCCAGCCCGTGCCCGGCGCTCCCTCAGTCCCAGCCCGTGCCCGTGGTTCCCTCAGTCCCGGCCCGTGCCCGGTCAGGACCGCGATTCCTGCTGTCCCTCCCGGCAGCCGCTCGCAGGAGTTCGGGCCGATGGGCCCGGGGGTTCCGCGGTGATCTGGCCATTGCACCCGTGTTCGAAGTGTAAAACCACTGAACCAGCGGTTCAACTCCTTCGGAGCTTTCTGGCAGCTGCAAAAAGTAGAAACACTTTATTTTTAGAGGTAGAATCCGAGATTTAAAAGATTAAATCAAGGTGGAGTAAATGGAAGGAACTGGCATGCAGCATCACTTAGTGCAGGTAATCCTTTCTCCATAAATGGATACATTATGTCTATTCTGATTATTTTCCCATTTTCTGTCTGGCACCTTTAAGATAGTGGCATTTAACTAATAAAATAAGCTTTTCTATTACTTTTGAATTCCCGTTATAATAAAATTCATTGTGAGCTAAACTAGAAGTAAAACCTGCTACATGGCCAGATGTATCATTTTCTTCTCCATAGGAATGTGAAGTTTAGGAATCTGAATAAACTAAGGTTACATAATTGCTTAAATAAGCGCCTGGATAAGGTATAATGTGGTGTTTTCAGAGAGGTCACAGCAGAAAGTGCCTCCTTCCCCTTGCCAGCAAGGCAGGATGAGCTCCCCAGCATTTCCCTGAACAAGGATCAGGCCAAATGTGTCAGGATGAGATATCTACATAAAGTAATTCTTGTTTCCTACCCTGCAGCTCTGAGTTAAAATTCAGCAGTGTGTGCAGAACGGCCCTTTCATTGTGGTCTGTCCCTTTGATGGGTGCAGCACACTGGAGACCATTTCTGGGAACATCCAGTCAGGATCGAAAATATCAAACAAAAGGAGCCAAATTCCTTTTCTTTCTGCTCCACTGCAGGCAGGGGAGAGGTGGGGATCGGGCCAGAGGGGAAGTTAATTTGCTTATACTACTCACTCACAGCAAAGCAAGGTAATTTTCAACATTGGTAGTGTTGATAGTCAAGTTAAATAATTCCTTACCAAAGAAATGAAAAACCGGCAGTGACTGTGGATTTTTGCCTGTGTTGGTTGAAATGTTTGGATGTGTGTTTGTCCAGGACTTAGCAAGATGTAGGTCCAGGGCTGTGACTTGGGGGTGCCTGTTTGCTACAATACAAACACTGATGTAAGGGATGCATTTTGAATGCACATAAAGTTGGACACTGGGTACTCACAGTAAAGGGGAATTGCTGAGGAAGGTGTTTCCATGTCCAGCTTTTCCTAGAAAGGGAATTAATGTATGTGTAGTGATTGCTAACATATAATTCTGCTCAGTGCAACCTTGTCTGTAACTCAACGTTGCTTTTGTGAGAATCTACAATGAGCAAGTGATAACATTCCATTAAATTATTACATTTCTAATGTACACATTAACAGGGCATGAAGAAACTTCGATTGTGGTTCCAATTTCATCCCATCTTCTTAATTGTATGTGCAGTAACACCACACCTTGACATTTGCAAAGTGGCATCAGATCACCCCGAGTTTGAAATGTGATTCCCAGCCCATGATTATGTAAAATTAAACTGCTGAATAAGTACATTGGGAATTTGCAGGACAACCCCTGCATCAAGGTCCAAGCAATTAACAACTTTATGAGTGCTTTCCAATTTACTTTTAAAAATACATAGAAGTAAGAAACAATATTGTGTAGACATATCTTTTGGTTTGTTGAGCCTATTTCTCAATACTATTTTGAGCACTTCCATCAGCTGTGTAGTAGCAGACTTCACAGATAGGTGTACTATAAATCACTCTGGGTGTTAAAGCTGACAGCTTTAAATAAATACAGCTGACAGCTCAAATAGCTGTTCAATTGACAGTATGCAGTCTAAATGTGTTAACAAATGCGTAGACTCAGCAGTTTGGGATTAGTTTAGCAAATAAATTACAAAATAATGCTGTGATCCAGCAAAAAGCACAATGCCTGTGTATCCCTGGTCTGTAGGCTTTGTTGACACTGCAACAGGCCTGTGGGGCTGTATGGGAAAACACAAGAGTGCAGCTGGAGCTGGGCTCCTGCTGAAACAGCTTCACATCCCCCAGACTTCTCACAGTGATGCCAGGGAATGTGAGCAGCACTGGGGGTGTCCTGGTGAGTAATGGTTTCATAATGGATGCATTTGCTTTGCAGGACCAGAGATTTCATAAAGGAAGGCAGTAAACTTCACACTAGCTTGGGTGTAGCAATTGAAAAACTGCTTTCATGCAAAACTTGAGATATTGAAATGATTTTGTTTGTTTGATGTTACTAGCTTGCATCTGAAGAAAAGCTGGGGAGGAAAGATGAGGAAGGGGCTAGGCAGTCAAAAGAACTTCAGCTCTGAAGATGGATTATATTAATATGTTAATTATTTCCATTCTGAGCACTGCGAAAAATAGGAATTACATAAGAATGATGTCACAATTTGACACATTTAAGGCATGGCATTTTTCTGCTTAGAGGGTGAATAAAGCTACAGGGTTTTTTATATCTTAATTTTAACTGTTTCACACACAGGGTAGATTGGCACAAGGTGTTAGGGAATACATAATGTGAACATGGAATAGCACTCTTGAGACCTGCAATTTAAGAGAATCATAAGTATTCTGGTGTTTTCTAAAAATGTATTTTTATAGTAGTGTCTAGTGAATAATTGTGTGCAATTCTGATAACCAGTTGCAACTTCTATTGCAATCTGTAAGCATGATTGCCAGTGATGGCTGATTTCTGACTGCTGCCTTTCATGTCAAATTGTGGTGCATGCAGTAGATTGATTATTATTTCCATCTTATTCATAAATATATACTTACAGTGAGTATCCATATCCATATGTTAAATGAGGGTTGAAAATGGTCAGTATATTTAGTTTTTCCTTCCTTGTCAGTCAGTAAAACCCTGGGAGTTTTCTCAATTACAAGAGCCTGCCTGAAGCAGTGGGAATTCTCCATACCATATCTCTAGGAGTTTTACCAGTGGTGTTTTGTTTTAGGCTAAGGAGCAGACAAGTATCTTTATCAGTGGATAAATTCAGTTTGAGTTATCACTATCACAGGTTTTAGCATTCAAAAGTGTGATTTAATGTTTCAAGGATCCTGGGGAAGTGATAAGATGTTTTAATTTTAATTGTTTCTTCCTACAAGTCAGCAAGTTTTCCCTTACTTGAATCTCCTGGGGCAGGTGATGGGCTACTGAGTTTTAAAGGTACCTTTTTCCTGATGGAAAGCATGGAAAGATTCTTTAACTGCAATACTTGGGATGTTTGAGAGATCTCAGAATATCCTGAGCAGGGCAAGTGTATTTTTCTGTTTGGTGACCTGCTCCAGCATCCTATTGCTTCTCAGTGGAGAAAAGCAGAATTTGTACTTTGCCTCTGGGTTTCTTTGTTGAGGCCCACAGTGCAAAGACTGAAACATTGAGAGGAACTAGAATTCCGAGTGCAACAGCACCTGGAAAATTCTTTATTTTACAGGCATTTGCCTGCTTGATGTAACTTGATTAGTCCAGGTCAGGACACTTAATTGTCGGTGAAATGGAGAGCAGTTTGTTTGTTACTTACATGTGAACTACTCCAAGACCCTTCTGTCATCAGACTGATTTCATTGCCAAGAACAAACTTTATTTCTTGTGACTGTCCTGTGACATCCATCTTATGTTCTGAGAATGGCTGTGGTCAGTTCCTCATGGGTCAGACCCTTGGCTTGTGTAAATCTGAAGTGCTCTGTTTAAATCACTCATACTCTACAGATTTATATTCTAGAGTGTATTTCATAATGTTAAGAAATATTATTAAAATCCAGTGTTCATTTTTTATCAGTTTATGTTATTTTTGTACAATAAAAGGAAAATTGTGATGACCGTATTAAAT
Source organism: Erithacus rubecula (assembly GCF_903797595.1). Lineage (NCBI taxonomy): Eukaryota > Metazoa > Chordata > Aves > Passeriformes > Muscicapidae > Erithacus > Erithacus rubecula. Next base: position 2,265,104 of record NC_136669.1, read on the forward strand.
GTACTGAGTCTGCCAGCTTACAAACAACTTGTATGTCAAATTAATCTGCTTGAAAACGTCTTGAAATGATACAAAAATTCTGTTTTCAATTCCCAACTGTTAAGAATTGTGGATCAATATGTTTTTGGCTTTGCTCATCTATTAATTGACTGATGTAAAAGAGTGTTTTGAAGCTGCAACAACCCCATGCAGAAGCCACTTCTTAAGTAAAAATTTATGATTGCTTTTCACTTGGAAGTCAGTGAGAGATTTCACCCTCACTTATCTCACAACTCTATCTGAGCTCCTAATCTCTGATGAAGATCTGAGTGTTCTAAGAACTTAGGCTTAGTCCAGAAAGGCTTTTGTAAACAGAATTTTTGTTCCATATATGAAGATTTGATAAATTCAAGACCTTGGAGGGATTAAAAATTTTTGCTGTAAGAATTCTTATGTTTCAATACAGGAGTCAAAAAAATAGACACAGGCTACAGTGTATGATTAATTTTTATTGGATATTTTTAAGGGAAGTGTCTGCTAAAGTAGAGGTTAAAACATGGTAAATAGTCCACACAATGAAAAAAAATCAGTAATTAGTGTTTCATTATGTTGCTAAGGCAGTGAAAAATAACAGACACTGTCAAGATAAATAAGGGACTCCTGATTTTCAAGGTTTGGAAGTGTCTTGTGCAGATTCATCCCAATTCTTGTTTGGTCCTTTTGAACCTCTAAGCCTGCACCATTTCCTGGAATTCTGTGAAAGATAAGAGAATATTAACATGAAAGGATTAGGAGTAAAGGACAGTGGCTTATCGAGAGATTTAGAATGGGAATGAACAGAAAAAAATTATCTGATGGATGACCAGAGAAGAAACGTGGATGAGAGGCAACACCTAAACATTCTCTTCTGAACAACACCTGGAAAGGCAGTGTGTTTTGCTGACTTACAGGGAATAATTAAATATTCAGGGTAGTTTTGGCCTTCTCTCTGCATAATACTGATCTTAGGCAAAAATAATGGAATGGCTTATATGAATTTAAGTAAGAAGTAGTTCAGATCTCAAGAGAAAAAAATGAAAAGCGAGTCCATGTGTTTTATTCACTGTTTGTAATGCTTCAGACATTGAGAAGTGTTGATTTAGAGCACAGTCTACAGCTAAAAAAACTGTGCAGTTCCACATAGTATGATCCTGGAGTGTTGAGTTGTGCAATAATATACTGTTTTTTAAATATCTTTAAAATGTTTGGCCTCCATGAATTAGAATGTCTGATCAGTCCCAGCCCTGAGTGACTGTATTAATATACAGATTGCTTCATAAATCATGTGTGTTTGTTCTGGCATAGTTCCTAAGGAACTGGATTTAATTCCTTCCAAAGAAAGAAACAGAAGAGCTCTGTCCTGCTAGTGCAGTGAGCTGGGGAATCTGCACACCAGCACATTCCCTGCATGCTATTCCCTAAGCCCCTTTCATGCTCATCTTAGGCAGCTCACTGCTCTCATGGGGCAAGCTGCCATTAGCTGCAGGCCTTTTGTGTGTGTGCTTTGTCTCCAAAACAGGGCACAGAAATATGGAATTAGGAGATCAGAAGGTGTCTGTACCATGCAGCCATTTAATCACACCAGTGTTTCCACCTGGTGAGTGTAGTGTGCTGCTTCCTAAAATCACTGCTCCTTCCTGTCTTAACCTGCCCCTGAAGGTAAAGAGCAGCCATCCCTGCACAGATCCTGCTGTGGGATCTCATACTGGGGTAGTGACACTTGATAATTCTTTTATCCTTATCATGCAAAACAAGCACAGGACTACATGCTGCACGTTGAGAATTATGTCAGTGACCACTGGAATTTCTGTGGGGCAGTAGGTGCTGGAAAGGAGCTGATGTATGAGCTGTTTGTTCTCCTGTGTACAGCTGGTTCTCTTGTCCTTGATTTTACATTTGTGTATTCCAGGTGATGCCAGTGCTGCCTTATATTAGTGAAAGTGGGAGGAGAAATAAGGGGCAGTTCCTTTCAGAATAACTTCAGATATGGGAGTGAGTGGCAACAGGAAAGTTCTTTAGGGTTTTTTTTACTCGCTCATGCAACAGGAGTTGCAGAGGTGAACCTCTAAGATCAGGGACCACTTCCATCCTTAAACAGGTTGCTACTCAAGGGTTTCAGTAAAACACTGAGGGTACATTAATGTACCATCAACACAAAAGAGAATCCCACATCACTACAAACATCCTGAGGTCCCTCATTCTGTAGTTAAAGTAGTCAATACCTTCAGCCCCGATTTTACCATCCCCATCATGATCTGCAGCTGCCATGAAGGTCTTGGTTTCTGAGGTGGTTAACACTCTGGCTCCACACTCAAACCTCTGAAGAAAATACCTTGGGAGGAAATAACTTGGATTTAGATTTTCACACCATAGTATATTTTATGGTTGTTATATAAGCAAACAGATAACTATCTCTAAATAATTTACCACAATAGCCAAGTTCTTAAAACACTGCTTTGTTTGACAAGCTAAATCTTACTTATATGTATTCCTGCTTTGTAAGTGCAACCCTGATTGAATTGATTCTATCCACTCTGAAAATCCAGCCCCAGGGTGCTCTTTTTTTTCTATACTGAGCATAAACGGGAGGTATTACTAATTTGCTTTTGTCTGTAAGGATTATCTATTTAAATATATCTTTCACAATCTGCTAAATCAACATTTAGCATAAATCGTGTTCACATTTACTGAAAGTTCTGGAATGGAAAAAGTTATCTTTTTTTTGGTTTTATATATATCCTCCAAGTAGTTAAGAAAATCCTTACTTGAGCTCATCTTCCTCAATAAAGCCACTTTGATCATTGTCGAGAATCCGGAAGATCTCCTTGAGCTGGCTGCTACTCTTTTTAGACATCCCACTGATCTGAAAGAATTTTTTGGGACTAAAGGAATCTGGAGCTGAAAATAAATTAATAAAGAAATTAACCCCAGACCACTGCATTCACTGTTCCTAAACGGTCTGAGGATGATACTTTGTTACATTTTAATTGTTCTAAGCATGATCAGTAGGTGAAGCCTGTCAAAGAATGAATGAATTTGCAATATTGTCCCATATCCTCCTAAACATCCAACAAAATCATGTGGGGTAAGCTCCAAATTGACAATATAAGACAGTAATGAACAAACACACTGTGACAGCTGAGTAAAGAGATTATTGTTTAAGGTACACACTTGTTCAATATTCCTTTGGGACCGAGTTAAACTTGCCACGGGTTACACAAAATAAGAGATTTTGAGATTTTTCATTGTTTTCTCACCTTGGCAGTCCCGCAGAGCAGCAGCGATGTCAGAAGGGGATAGAATGTCTGTGAGGCTCATTTTAAACCTGTGCAAAATAGAATATTGCAAACAGAGTTTTGAAATCAAATGCATCTTGCAACAAATTGGCTTTTTCTGTGTTTTGAAGATTACTGTAAGGCCAACAAAAGTAGATCAATCTCGTTGATCAAAGTGACATCTGGTATTTCTTAACAAATTATAAGATTTAGTACATTACTTCCTTAAAAACAGCAGTGCAGAAATAATTCTTGTTGGTGAGGTGGATTACATTAATCATGTTGTGAATTATTGATGAGCAATATTTTCTCATTTACCTGCAATCTATATAAATACAGTACATTTTAAAACTCTATGTAAACATTCATCTAAAAAACCATCTCACTGGAATGCCTGGAATCTGGCAATACAAGTAACAATAAGTGCAGTTAGAAAAGGAAAGGTAAGAAAGTTTAATTCTGTTATCTCTCCCAACAGCTCTGAAGAATAAAAAGAAAACTGATACTTATCTATATAAAGACCATCCATAAGTAATTCCAGCAATTAAAATAAAAACCTTAAAACAATGGTATCGTACTTACTACTGGTGCAGCTCTGCACAGTAATTTTATTTAATTAATCTCAAGTCACCTGCTCACCTTTAGAGTTTTCTCAGCTAGGTAAAGGAAAAGTAGCCAAGGAGATACCAGGCAAAATAGTAATGCTGACTCTGGCTTGCCACTCTGTCTTATAAAGGATTCAAAAGGTGACAATAACCACTGCTTAGGTTACACTTTGATGGATCAAATGTTTGAATTGAGACCTGGCTCAAATTTCTTCCTTAACTAATTAAACTTTTCTTTCTATTTATATCTTAAGATAATATGGACAAAAAGAACAGTTTTTACAAAATAAATCCACTAGTGCTTATAATTAAGTATGTCTCTGCCATTGAAGGATCCTTTCAGCTCCAAGTGTGCCAACAGGTAACCTCTGCACCTGAAAGTCACAACTCCAGCAGTCAAATCCTTATAAAAAGAAATTAATTTGTCTTCCCAGGGTCTGTTGATCCTTTGGAATGTATAAAGGAGGTTGGAGATGACAGATCAGAGGTGGCAATGTGTCATTCTGACAAAGATGACTTGTCACTAGGGTAGAGGATAGCATTTTCTAATTTGGATGATCTTTCTACAGTAAGTTTCATTTTGTATTTCCTTCATTTTCTGAATTAGAGAAACAGAAACCAATGTCTTCAGTGACAGAAAATTATGAACTAGGTAAAGCTGAATAAACTGATCTTGTTGTCAGTATTCCTTGGAATATTATCTATAATCACTTGGCCTACTTAATAATCCATTTTGAATGTTTTGAATTACATTAAATCAATTATAGGCTTGCTAGTTGCAGCAAGTTCTATAGGTTGTAGGAATCAGACTTTGTTAGTGTGGAAATAGTTTTATCTAAATTTTATAGCATATTCTCACAATCTATTCCATTAATTATGAAATTTAATAATGAAATTTTAATTTCAGGTATAAACAAATGTTTATTTTATATTTCAGGAGAATTGCTTTTAGAACAAAAGACTGTAAGAAAATTTGTAACAGCAGATAGGAGGTTTTTCTTCTCAGACAAAAAATCTGTTTCCATCTTTAAGGGGCTTTATATGGCAAAATTCTAGGATGAATTCCAATAAAACTCACACATATTTTGGTTAGTACTTACTGTGTAGTAGTCAATTGTGGTATCTAAACCAATATTCTATTAATCCATGAGCATTGTTTTATTTTTAAACAAATAGAAAGCATGATATGCCAAAGAGGAAGTATTTTTATAGCAGCAATGGCCAAAATTATACTGTGGAGCAGAGTAATGAATAAATCTAAGCCTTGATGTAAGTAAATGGACTACAGTGGATTTACTCCTGCTTGGTTTAATGACAGTGAGAAAAGTGTCAATCATAGCAGACATTCCATCGTACTGTTTGAATTTGGATAGAGAAATACAAGGTTTAAATAACACAAAAAAGCAGGGTTAATTTAATGATACTTTAAACTTTCTTGCTACCTATTTTGTACATGAAGAAACATGGCATAAATCACAAATATTCAGACTTACCTTTGGTCCTGAATACCAGCTGTCCAGGAACAAACAAATCTCCTTCTATTGCTTCCAGCAGGAAAACTGGTTACAGTGACCTGGAAGAACTTTACTGGTAAGCCTAAGAACCCTGGGCTGTTGTAAATCAGTATTTTGTGATTAACACAACTTAAACAGTGCTGATTTGTACAAGCTGAAGGTCTGATCACAGATCTTTTGGTGTTCTTTCCATTTATCTTATTCATTCAGTGCTATATATTCATGTTGCTTTCTGCCTGAGATTCCCAAGGCATTATGATCTGTCAGGCAGTGCCCTTGGGGATGAAGTTCATTCTGTGCTTTCTCCAGAATCATCCTGAAATAACTTTCATTCTCTTAGGTGCCTTTTTACACTCTGTTGTAGTTTCTCCTTTATGATCATCTCAAGTTGATATGAGTTTGAACAGAAGGGTTCTTTTTATACTGCCAAGATGTTTCTGCAGAAAAAGGGTTTTATTCAGTCCTCTGTGACAGTGCCATAGGTGTTTCTCTACAGCCAACTTCTTTTTTTTTCTGCTGGCTCCTACACAGTACTCATGGAACTGCTCTCTTTGTTTAACTTGTCATACAACACTAATTATTGACAGCTAATGAGAATGAGGGAATTGAAATGGAGGAAAAGGACAAGATCTAGGTGAGCATATAATACTCAATTTCAAAATATATCTGAAACTAATTTGGTCATTGTTTAAAAATAAAAACACCAAATGTTCAAAGAATGACATCTGGTTACCTCATGTACTCTGCAGTGGCATATAGTGCTGAGCTTGTTTTATGTATATTCAACAGCTGTAAGACAGCCAGAATTAGTGTTATATTAGAATATGATCTCAAATAAAAGTGAGATAATTGCTACGATTGCTTTTGAAGAGATCTTTTAGTGTTGGAAATTCAATGCTGACAACAAAAGTGATGCTAATCCTGGCTGAAAGATGATTTACAAAAGCCTAAAAGAGCTGAATTTCAGAATCAAGTTGATGTCACTGGACATTGATACAGGTGGGAATCTAGGGTTACTGGGTTTTATTTATTTATTAATGTCACTTCATCTGAAGTACAGGTTTCCCTCCACTACAATTAGAATGCAATAATCAGGGGTTAGTATATTAAGGGTTATTTTAATGAGATAATCTATTTTACATCTAAATTATCTACCTGTTTCCCTTCTTTCTTGTTTAGGTGTTAACTTAGGTAGTTGTAATTACTTTATGCATTCAAAAACTGAGATCTATGAAAGTGTTTTTTTTAAAACAGGCTATGCAAACAATGTAACACTACAAAGAAAATCCCTGATAATTCAACCAGGACAACAGCCACTAAATAATGGACAGTTAACAAGAGTGCAAAATCTGACACAGAATCTTATTATTGGATATAATTTTCCAGGAATGTTTAACACTCATTCCTATGAAATTTAAAATAAAAATATATTAATTTTTGTTTGGTTGTTTTAGGGATTTTTTTTTGCTCTACGAGTGACATCTTAAAGTTCTGTTGTGTTGATCATCTGAATACTTATGTGCTTGCATATCTAATGTCATTTTCACCTGAGGTGTCTTTATTTAATAATACTCAAGCAATTTTTTTCAGACTTCCAGAATTAAACTTGAAGGTGTGATTCTGAGAAATACAGAATATTCATATTGATAAGTTCTGGCTAAGGTTCTAGGTTCTTTAGGAATATAAACATATGAAACAATTTGCTTCAAATCAACTGCTATTTACTTCTCTAAGTATCAGAGAAAAGCTGTGTTTTGGTAAAACATTGACAGGTTGAGGACTAGTCTTGTACCCTTTGTGTTCTGTTTGGCATAAAGTACAGAGTTAATTAGCAGTGGCAATCAACCAAAGCCATGACTTTGAGCAGATGCAAAAGAAACTTCAGCAGTTGTCTCAGGTGAGATCAGAGGAGAGGTGTTAACCTGAGACCAACTACAACAGTGTAAAGAGATGCTGCAGCAGCTGTTCTCAAACCCACACAACTCCATCTTTCAGCCCTGGTTGTGTCAGGGCCAGCGGTATCATGATCCTGGATAACAGATTCTGCCTTTGTAATGAGTTTGGAAGTAACTAAAATAGATACTCAGTAACCTCTGTGGTTGATAGTAGTGTTGATGGCTCAGTGGTGACAGCAGACAATCTTAGTGTGTTCACAGCTAGAACCATTGAAAAGGACTTTGTCAACAAAATAAAGTATATCCTGCCACTTAAGTTGTCTCTTAGGGCAAATGCTTTAATCATATAAAAATGAAGAAATAATTGCAGCATTTCATTTGAATTATTGCTTGGCCCCTAGTATTTTGCCATATTTAGCAGAGAAGTCTGAGCACATGCTGTAGTATTTGTCTTTTTTGGTACAATGAAGGAGGAAAGCCAGGCCCCAGTGACAAAGCTTTTTTTTTCTGTGCAGCAGGTAGAGGATATTACCCAGAGAAGTGAGTGGAGATCTGGACAAGAGAATCCAAGATACAAGATAGATTCTGCAGCACTGTGGGTCTGGAGCTAAAGGAAAACAGGTACTTCTCTCATGTTAGGGGAAATACCATGTGAACTTTCCTTGGTTCAAATTATGTTATTATCATTCTGTGGGAATGAATTTGATTTCTGTTTGAAAATGACAGCAGAATAGACAGATATAGCTGAGTAATGGTGTCACTAAGTCATAGAGTCTGGTCTGATAAACATATTTTTTCACTTAAAAAGCTGTCCTGGAAAATCTCTAATAGCATTTGATATGTGTTTGTCTTTAAAAGTGCTTGGAAGCTCTTCTGAGACTCAGTAATGCAATTTTCTGTCTCTGACCCTAAATGTGATTGTCTAACATGTTTCTGTCTGCTGTCAGCATTATAGACAGTGTCAGATGGAGTGATTTTTAAAAATATACATTGTCCAGGGTTTCTGTCTATTTTAGGAATAATGTTGGAGGCTGTGAAATAATTGTTCCAATTAAAAGATAAGTACAGTCCTACTCGACTGTTACCAAAGGCTCTTTGCACATGGCTGCATTTTGCTGTGCCACATGGTGTAAGGAACCATGGCAAAAATAAACCAAGTGTTAGGAACCATGGCAAAATAAACCAAATAGCACTGAAGTGCAACTGCTTCTACTACAGGCAGTAGAACTGCCTGTCCTCATTGATTTCAGTGGGAGTTTGGCCATTAATTTCAGCAATAGGAGCATGTGTAACCCTTAGTGAGGTTTGAAGTAAAATTACTCTGTAATTAAAGCTAATATTATCATAAATAATAATCAAAAGCAGAAATGGCCTAAAGAAAGGAGATTGACAATTCAGACAAACTGTTAAAACACATACACCAAGCATGTGACAAAATTCTACTGACAAGAGGCAATCCCATATTTAGGGACTGAGATCTCCAAATGTCTGATTCCAGCACAATGCTCTTTGCTCTAAGGGAGTTGTTTGGGAATGTATGTTTGTGATCAGGCAGCAGTATTTCCAGCTGAGGCTCAATTTGAAGAGCTTTCTTAAATCCCATGGTAAGTAGTTACAGAAATTTCCCAGTACCTGACAGCCCATGTGAGTGAGAGGCAGAGAAGAAAAGAAGGTGAGTGAATGTGTTCTTGTGCCAAGAAAATAACATTTTCTCCTCTGATCTGCTTATTGGTAATGCTGGAAGAAGGAAAGGTCTAAAAACCTCTCTAGTCACAAGCTCTTCTTAACTTTCTGGAGTGATCACTGAAGCTGATACCAGACTTACCTTGTCATGAATTTTTTACTGTTCTTAATGGAATGGTAAGTGGTGAAATTGTCTTAGATTTGTAGGCCTAGCAGGCTAATCAGGGTGGAAGTAAGTGTAGTTAAATAAAGGAGCTGCCTGCTATCTCAGAAGTTATCTGAGCTGCCTGTACCTTTCTCTCTTATTTAGCCATTAACGTTGGTACAATACTTGAAAATGTCTGGGTGACCCATATTGCATGATGAAAACATAAAATATAATATCAGCTGAGAAACAAAGCATTTTCTGAAAATAATGAGGGCTTTTAGCCCTGCAGTCAGGCTGCAGTTATTAATTCTGCAAAATGTCCTTTTTTAATTGCTCTCCTGAGATGACATTGAAATAATGACTGTCAATTTGCTTGATGGATAATTCTTTTTTCACTTTTATAGAAAATTCTACAATGTTAGAACCTGATTCATTCATTGGAGCTAATGGAAGTATAGTTTTGGCTAATGTATAGAGCATGATCACATTATAGTGTATTCTTTAAAGTCTTATAGATTGCCTTAACTTTGAGTAATAAGATATTTTCCCCAACAATGCATTGATATTTCCTTCCTTCTCCATAATGTCTCATCATAAATATGTTAAGCATCAGAACCACAATAACATCAGCAGACAATTTTGAAATTAAGATTTTTGATCTGCAAATATTGAAACATCTTCTTAAGTAACTCCAACAAATACAGTATGAGATACTCATACCAGTTTTTGCAAGATTATTGTCCAAGAAAAAACTTCTCAAGAACTCAAAATTTATTTCAAAGAGTATTATGTAGGAGCAGCTGTAATGTTGGAAGTATAATGTTTGGGATGGTTAAAGACATTCAGATTTTTTAAAAGGCTGTTTGGATGTGTGTTTATTATGGTCACATATCTAAGACAAAACCCTGATACACTGCAGTGTTTCATTAGATACTAAAAGCAATGAATTCATTTTTGTAGCCCAGTTTGATTGCTCTCTGTGTTTATTTAAACTTGTCCTGGTTTGAAGGACAGGTATCTGCTAAGAAAGGCAGGAGCCTCTCTTTGAAATGGAGAATGTAAACCCTCTCCCTCCTAATTATTATCATTTTGAAATTTAGGGGTTCTCTGCAAAGATATGGGAATAGGAATAACAATTCTTTACTAGGGTAATTAAAATAGAAATACAGTACCATAAAAAACAAACCCAAAACCCTGCCAGAGTCGGAATACAACCTGACACCCTCAGTCAGTCAGGGTGGTGGCACAATCCCATTCAATGGTGGGTGCTTCCTCCTGCAGGGGCAGATGTGGTTCAGCTGGAGCAGTGCTCCTGGAGAAGATGCAGTTTCCTCTGAAGCTCCAGGGATGATGTGGAAAGGTCTGGCTTTCCTCTGGAATCCAGTGGAAAAAAGGCTGCTCTGATGTCCCAAATCTCAGTTTTTATCTGGGTAGGAAAGTCTTGGTTCCTCCCCCTGGCTGGAGCATTTCTCAATGGGGTGATGTAATTTTATCAGTCATGCACTGGGACTCAATGTCCTATTGACAGATTATATGTTCCTGGAGGAAGGATGGGTTGTGAAAAAGATAAAGGCTGCTGCCCCACTTGGTTTTAAAGATGGCCCATTAGCAGATAATATCTCCCACGGAGATAAGGATCACTGCCCACCTGGTCTCAGCAGATGGTGACAAAATACAGACTTTTGCAATACATCCTGTATTGCAACCTGAGACAATAATATAGCAAAATTGTGATGACGTTATTGCAGCCACACTTTTCAACCACAACCCTAACCTAGTACACAAAATTAACGAAAATCTGCTCAGAATTTTGCATTCTCCCCATTTGTTATGTCTGTCTTGTTATTTACATGTGTCTGTAAAGAAAAAAATATTAATTTCTTAGCAGTTTTTTATGGCATTCTTCATTTTATTATACTTTCCTCACAAATATTGATGCATTTTACAACCCTGTGAGATGTGGGCATTATGTTATTCTCAATGCTGAGGAGAAAAACAGTAGAATGTTGATTATTTAGGAAGTATTCCCCCATTTGCTCTTATGGAGCCCTGGGGTCTTGTTTTTTTGAAGTGCTTTTTGCAGGAGTGGCAGGTGAGACATGAGGAGTTTCTGGAATCCGTTTGAGCACACAGAAAAGTGTTTTAGCTTCTTGGCAGTGGAACAATAGTGCCATCGGGTGGGCATGAAGGTGAGGGATTCTTTGGGGAATTTTGAATGTATTGCTGTTTCAGTAATCTAAATTAATCCTGGATCCAGTCGATCTTAAATTGATGACTTAATTAGTGCAAGGTTCTGCAATACACTGAGTCTCTGAAACACAATCACTTGCATAAAAAATGATAGAAAAACATATGGAATATTAAAATGCCTCTTATTAAATACCACTGCTACCAGTTACCATAAACATTTTATACCTGGACATTTTATTGATTCTGGTTTTTTTTTTTTTTTTTACAATATATGCTTAAATTATGCAAATATTGAAAATTCAATGGCCCACAGAGATGCTTGCAATTTCTCCTCTTAATATTTATGTTTGTATCTTTAATGCCCTAAATTCAGATTTGAGGAGTGAATTAAGTTCAGCCCCTCATGGCATAGACCTTTTGCTTAAAACATCTGGCAGCGTGGCTTAAGTATTGCTTGTACCACTTCAGATGTTTTCCAGCAATAAGCAACCACTTGCCAGCAATTGTTCATGACTTTTCAGGGTACAAAATGTGTAAATAAATTGTAGGTTTGCAATTAGAAAGATTGTTTACAGCCCATATATCTTGGTCTTTATCTTTACTGCTGGTTACGATTTGACCAGAGCTTGAAACTCTGAAAAAAGAAGAAAAATGAATAATAAAATGGGACCTCTGTTTGTAATCACACAGTCAAAATTTCTCTCCTGATTTTTAGAATTAAAATGTGAAAACAATGCTGCTTCCTCTGATAATCATTCCTTAAAGGCAGCCCATGGTTTATTCATAACAATAGATACTTAAGGCAAAGGAAGTGCTGCATTTAAGTGTCACATTGGATCACAGTTTACTAACAAAAAGCAGTGAAATTATAGACTGAATTTAGGTTCCTGAAAAAATTTCCATAGATAAGATAAGAAAAGGAACTGACCACTTTAACCAGGGGCAGAATAGAGACTGTCCTATGCTGAGTCCTCTCTGTAACACAGCAGATCTGAGCACTCAGCATCAGATCCATAACATGGAGCAGAGCAGCTGCCTAGAGCTGCCTTTTGGAAGTCTCAAAGACAGATATTACAATTTTAATAAGGGCAGTCTTACCATCCACTCCAATTTTACCATCTCCATCACTGTCCCCTGCTGCCAGGAATGCCTTGGTCTCAGCATCAGTCAGAGCTCTGGCACTGGCTGAGAAATTCTTCAGGAAAAGTCTGGTAAAGGTGAGAGAACAAATGAAAGACACACAGTACTGGAAGTGTTCAGGGTTTGGATTGGTAATAGCTGCACAATTTCAACCATGATTCAGTTCTTGAGAACTATTTCAATGGTAAAACTTCCTCTAACTTCATTGAGAGTGAGGGTAAGAAAGTAAGAGCATGCTGCTACACAGCCTATAAAAATCCTTGATGGCATCTTGTTTCATTGTATTAAAAATGCAAAAAATAACACCCACTGTAGTGGCAGGATTCATCTTCCCTCCCTTGTTATCTTCCTTCTTTCACCTAAGATGCAGAGTCTCAGCAGCAAGAATTTCTCTAACCTTACTTTTAACTTCAAAGCCAGATAAATGTGATCTGGAAGGTAGAATTCATGTGACAGGAAGAAAGATGAGAGAAAAATAACCCTTTGAATTCAGTCTGGTAAAAAACCTTACAATAATAAAAAACAGCTATAGCAGAACTGCTATTTTTATCTTCACAGTCTGTCAGTTATTGCTAGATGAAATGAGTATTTTCAGTGCTGTCAGAGCATCCCTATTGTGATCCAGCCTTGCCTTTTATTTGAGTTTCAGCTCCTCCAGCACCTGCACTCACACACAGGTGCACAAACACATGGTTGTCTCCTGTCCAAAGGGGCAGGAGGAAAGGGAATATTTCTGATCTTATCAGGCATTTTTAGGTGATAAACCACAGCTTTGTTGCTAACTTTTTAATTTACTTACTTCAGTTCCTCTTCCTCAATAAAGCCACTCCTGTCCTGGTCAAGAATTCCAAAGACTTTGGCAACTTGGTCTTTGGACTTGGAGTTGAGACCCACTTTGATAAAGAAGGTTTTGTAGTCAAATGAATCAGCAGCTGAAATAAGCAGATGGAAACAAAGAGACATGAAGAAAAGTAGTCAAAAATCTGGAACAAAAAATCAGCTTTTTGATCAAAAAGCAGCAAACTATTCTGCAGTACAGTGAGGGTAATTACAAATCCCAAGTAGCAGTCTTTGATTTTCCTTAGTTTATTTCAGATAAATGGAATTTTTCCATCAATGATGTCTCTCAACTAGGAAGGTAACAAAATAATGACTGTTGTCTTCAGCACAAAGAACATACCCTTGTAAACAGATACTTCACTGAAAGACATATTTGCAGAACTTGATGATCAACATTATGCTTGTATTGAAATCAGCAATAGTTTTATTATTATTCTCTGAAAAAACAGGATTTCTGATGCAGGATTCTGATGCAGCCTTTGGATTTTTTCATCCTTAAAATTTCTGCAGTGCACAAATGATGATGGATACCTGTATCTTGGTTGGCCAAGATTAAAACTTGCATCTGTTCCAATACCTTGTGTCCTTTTTCTGGTTTTAGTAAGAAATTTCTGTTTCCATTGGAATTGGGATCTTGGGGTAGGACAAAGGAATTTGATAGATAAGCTGCAAAGCCAAATTTAAAACAGAACTATTACCTTGACAGCTCTGTAGACCAGCAGCAATTTCAGCTTCTGTCAGGATACTGGAAAGAGCCATATCAAGAATACTGCAAAATTAAAAATATTGTTGGGTAGAATTGTCACTGCTCTTGCTGTCTCAGCTGTGGAGGTGAGCCCAGGTCCCAGGACAGAGCAGGAGAGCTGCCCTGCAGAGCCAAGTGCTCCATCCTTCATTCAGATACACATCATGCCTCTGAGTCACTGCCATTTCCAGTCAAGTCTTCAGGTGCACAAGCTGAGGACAAAGCCTAATGGATTTATAAACCTGCCCAGCAGTTGGGCATCTTTGGTTATTTCCATGCATTTTTGGTGTGAATTATTGTGATGTCTTCTAAAGCTCCAGAGGAAAGATTGAACTCACCTGGCCACTTAGTTTTCTCCAAGCCAAGAACAGAAAATATTGCCAGGTAAAAGATCTGCAGAGTCCTCTTGACTTAATTATTTTTCAAATGACATACAGAGGGACTTATATAGACCTTAGTTAAGTCCTCTTGACCTTTTAAAGAAGTCCTAGAGGCACGTGATGGCTCAGATACCCCAGGGGATAAGTTACTGTGGCTGACAAGAGCTACTAGCTAATCAGATTGATATTTATATCCCAAAGGAATCTGCATGGTGTTTCAGACAATATGAAAGGTTTAGTGCCATATGAAGTAAATCCTCTCAGCTTGCACCTATTTTAGTGAAATGAAATTTTTTAATGCATAATGAAAAAATACATATATTTTTAATTGCTTAATAATAAAAGAATTGGACATCTTCAAAGTAGACTTTGACTTTTAAGGGCCCAATCCTGATATTAATTACCTATGAAATACTACTCCTGCAGTTGCCCTAGTAGTTCTCAAAACATACTAATACTGACACATTTGTAATAGATATATCTGATATACAAGTACAAGCTCAAAGACAAAACTTCTTCAGCCCAAATTATTTTTAATAAGTTGTTATATAAGCTTTGGTTAGCTATAAAAGCAGTAATTAATTGCATTTTAAATTCATCCTAGTAAATGTGTCCATTTACAGAATGAAGGTTGTCAGTTGCTCAGCAGGACACGGGAGGGTGAGTCAGTTATGGCCAGGAGGGAAACAGAGCAGTGAAATTCGGTTCTTTCTTGCTGTGCTGAGAAAATAAACTTCTGTAAGGTCTCAAACAGCAGCTAAGCTCAAACTGCAGCTTTTCTCTTACTGGATATTGATAGGAACCCCCAGTCAGTTATCTAATGAAATTTGTTTGAACTTAATGACTTTGAGAATAGTTGAAATTGGCCAGTGGTGTAAAAAGCTATTGGGAGACATTTCACACTGACACATATGTAAACATGGAATATTGCTTAGGTTTAAATAACATTTGAGTGATGAGAAGATTTAAAATAAAGCCTATCCTCTAATCACTTCAGCATAAAGCTATTGTCTTTCAAAAATTACATGCATGAAAATACAGACAAAACCTAATCTATCTCAGTTCCCCTTGATTTCTTTCAGAAAAGAATTTTTAAGAGAGGTACTGACCATGTTATTCTAAACCCGTGCTCTGTGGTAAATTGAAAATGCTGAAAACTAACTTTTCTGGATGATATCAGAACAACTGAACAAGTTACTTTTAAAGCATTTTATCCTGAACAGGTGGAAATCTAAATTAAATTATTCTGTGCATTTGGCTTATGTCCCTCTGAAATAATCAAGAGTATGGCCTGGTATCAGAGACAATCTGGTAATTGTAAGGGAATTACTGAGCACTCAAGTAATCCTTGTGAGAAGCCCAGACTGAGATTATAAAGCATTTCTAGCAATGAGTTTTGGAGTATTTCTGTGGCAAACCAGCACTTGCCCGAAGGTGGCACCAAAGACAGGCAAGTCCAGCCATGACAGCTCTGTGGGACTTGGGGTGAGGGAAAACTGAGGAGCAGCATGAGAACAGGGTAACAGGAGGGTGTTCATCAGAGGGGGGAGAGGAAGGAACAGGTTTTTAAAAGAAAAAAGTCTAGTCTAGCAAATCATTTGAAAGAACAGGAATAGAAACAGTAAACAGAAAAATCGGTGATAATTCCTGAGGACTTTCCTTTCATGATGATTTAGAGGAACAGGTTACTTCATCTGCCTAACAAAATCAGGGTTTGCTATGTTTACTTTTTTGTTGGCTGAATTTTACAGTCCATTATGGAGATAATTTCAAATATAAAATCAATTTGTTCAGGAAGCCTGGGATTAAAGCAGGAGGTCAATGTCTCGAAAATACAGCTGATCAATATGTCATTGTGATGGAACTGATATGATTTCCTTTGAGTCAAGTGTTTGCATATTCTAACTGGACAGGAGTTCCCCTTTGAATTTAGGGTCAATAGTACCTTTGTAACTGCAGGGAAAGGCATTGTCTAAGGGTACCTTCTTTTTCTGTTGTAACTGGAATGGTCATCTGTTTTTCTCTTCTGAAGTTTGATGTACAAAACTGATTGTCTTGTTTTCGTGAGTGTAGGACATGCTGACAAACAAATCAAAAGTACTGCAGCAGCCATATCTCAGCTGCTGATGTACTCTATACATCTTTGGTGCAGAAAATGTCCCAGAAAGTTCAGACCAATATAATGGTATTTTTTCTGTGCTTACAATCTAAACTAATGTGAAAATTAGGTTTCACAAAATGTGAACACTTTAGTTCGTGCTCCACAGTATCCTCTTATTAAAATGTTTTAAACTACATGAAAAACTGAGCATGAAAATGTTAGGTACGTGTCTGTTCAGGGATTTAATCAAGATGTATCTATTTCAGTAACCCATTCCAGGAAATTAATCCGGCCTTGGCCCCTCTGCCCACACTGTTTGTGTGAAGAGCTCCAGGCACCTCTGATGATGCTGCATCAAAGATTTTCCACAGGGCTGGCTGCTAACTCAAAGAAGAAACTGTACCAGCCTGTGTGTGCAATGAATGTTCTGACATCCCCTTGCCCTTTCTGTGCTCTCTACTTGTTAGAAGATGACTGAGATTTCAAACAGTTGGAGAGCTGAAATTGAATCTCAAGTTTACAAATGGCTTTTGGATTGGGTTTTCCAAAGGGTTACGAAGTTAAGGGGCAGCCAGTTTCCACTAAATACCAGGAGGTTTTATCTCATGTATGATTCTACTCCTCTTTTAGGGCAACCCAGAATTTTGGTTTAAGAGAGATGGTGAATTCAGTGGCTGGAGCACTAGGGTAGGTTTGGGATATTGATCCTGGCCCTCTGTATCCTTTTCCTAGAAGCTCATGTAGGACTTTGTGCTTTGTTCCTGCTTAAAGAGATCATAGTACATCTTTATTTCATAAGAAGTATAGGGAGGATTAGAGATGAAACTGCTCACACAGGGTGATCAAGGGACTGAGGTGTCTGAGTACTCACAGTCTTGGGCCTAATGGAACCTGGACCAGAGATCTCAAGAGAAGCTTTCCATCAGGAATTACTCTCTGGCTCTGTACCTTAATTATGGTAACATTGTGATACCAACCATGTGTCTCTTTGGTACTACAGTTGCATTCATATAGACATCCTGCAATGGAAGCTTTACTCTAGCATGATGGCATTGTCAAGTTCAGAGAACATTCCATGATATTCCCTAAAAATCTGAAAGCTTCCACTGACTTAATTATAATTATCCTTACCAGAAAACATCACATTTTTGTCTCCTTTAGTTAAAACAATGATCTTTTCTAGTCTGTTTAAATTGTGGATTTAAAATGTTGATCCTAATGCCAACAGAAACAGTAATAGAGAATAGGTTGTATTCTTGCTGAAGCCATTGGTCTTTTTTTTTTTTTTTTTTTTTTTTTTTTTTTTTTTTACATGGGAACTTCTTGGAGTTGTATTCCTTTGAATGAAATGGCTGGATGATTTTAGTGAGATTTAAAACATATTGAAGAAGAACAGATTTTCTTACAAGCATAGGTGAAGTTGCTACACACACAAGGATTTCCTGATTCTTAGGAATGTTTCATCCCCCTGTGGCAGCACAGGGCAGTGATGTGCAGTTGTTCAGCATCTCTGAAATACAGGATGGGCCACTGTGCAGTCTGCATTCCTTGCATTCCATGTGAGAGTCTCAGAGGTGCAGGGAATGCAGTGTCAGGTCTGTCACTTCTGGTACTGTGTGTGCCATCTGCTTGAGAGCTAGTGACAGGATAGTTCAGTGATCAGCAGTGTGAACAGCTAAGGTATATATTACATCTGGATATTGCTGTGGATCTGGGTTGCCCCAGGTTTTTTCTTCAGCAGGGAAATAATTAAGGTAAAAGGAACCAGAGTCTCATCATTATGCAAAATATTTCAGTGCTGCAATTAACAGCAGCTGTAATATAAACCCAGATTTAACATCAAAGGCAGTGGGGATAGAATTAGGGTTTATATTCATTATAATTTTGCCAAGGCTTCAGTGAATCTGCTTGCTAGAATTCCTCTTTTGCATTAGCTATCTCAAATCTGTCGACCAGCTCTCTTACATGCCTGGGAATGAGGGAGCTGTGCTTGCCTCACATAATCATCTTGCAATTCATGGAAATGCCAACACTGGCTGTTACATAAAAGTTCCAGAAGGCTTTGTTTCTGCTCTTCTTCAAAACAGCTGCCAAATCCTAATTATCATCCAGTTTCAGTGAAGAGTATTAAAATGACAGTCTGCTTGTGAGCTGGAGCCTCAGCATGGGACAGCATGGGGAAGGAAACAGCTAAATTAGGGTGGGGAAATTTCTGACACACTCAGCCAGAGCTGCACAGATCTACTCAGCCTGCTGACTCTGCATTTAGCTATGAACATTATTTACTTTGTCCATTAATGAAGACAATGCTGGAAGCAACCCTAAATCCTGTAATAAAAGGGAAGACTAGTTCTTAGTTTTCAGACTGAAGAAAACTGCTGATATTATGGAACATACAGATAATTATTCATATAATAAATGAAAGACTTGAGTAATGCCATTATTTACCAATGTAAGAGCTTTAGGGCAATCAAACAGCAAGATTGGCTGTAGTTTCATCAGCAGAAAACACAGAAGTTCACAGATGTGGCAAATATTATTGTTTTGTACATGTTCAGAGACAATAAGCAACAGGCTCATGATCCATGGAAAAACCTCCAGGCCTGTGGCCCCGGTTGTCAGGGGACCATGGCTTGTGACAGTGTCAGAGTAGGATTAGACCCTTCTCCTCTATCTCACAGCTGCCTTAGATTTCATGAAGATAAATCTTCTTAAGGGAGAGTCACATTTTAGGCCATAAACACTTTCTGATGATACCATTACGCTGTAATCTACTGCTTTATTTTGTAAAATTACCCACAATCTTATTCTGTCTTTTGAGCTAGGTGTGAACTCCTCTTAAATGTTTTAATTCTTTTCTCATATTCACAGGGTTGGGACTTAATATAAATTATTTTTAGCTATCTCTTCAGCATTGCTTTTTCTTATATATCAGAGAATTAATTAGAAGTAAACCTCAATTAAATCAGTACAGTTAAGCCTGAGAAGATATCATATATTTTAAGATCATCAAAACTGTGCCTGACAAGTCAGCATGCTCAAGTATGGGATGGAGGACCTAAACAAAACTTTTAAAAGCAGCTTTTTTCCTCAAGGGTCTTTTTGTTTAGTAGATTTTTTAGTTGTTTTCTCCCCTCTCCCAGCCACAATTTCAACATTACCAGTGGAGGAAAATCACAAAGTGCCTTCTTTACAATGGAAATGCAACAATGCCTTGTGACCAAAGATTGCAAGATTTCTCAGCCATAAAGTGTGTCAGCTTCATGTGTGGGGAACTATTAATGCCTGAAACAATATAAAAATGTACAAACACATGCTGAGTGCCAAGTGCTTGCTGGACGAGGTAATTGGCAGAGTCAGTCCAAGGTTGCCTTTGGTCTAATGTTCTCTATGCCTTCACCAGAGACTGGAATTCTGTCAAGGAAGAAAGTGAAAAAAAGCAGGGAATAAAACTCGTTGAAAGTAGTTTTTTGACATCTTTAAAAAGATAGATAAAAATGACTGAAACTCCTAGGCATGGAGGGCTCCCAAAGTTATTATAACACTGCACAAGCTACTGCTAAACTGAGATTCTGGGGGTGTAACAGATTTTTCACTCCTTAAAAAGAGTAAGTGCAGAGAGGAGGAATGTGTCTGTAAATTTGTATTTGTGGGAAATCCTGACTTAAAGGTAAACTATCTTTACCCCATTACAAACTCTGATAATAACCAAGGAAGAAAAGCCTGTAGCTCTCAGAGGGAGGAATTTTTTTGAGTTTTGTTATTCCAAATAAAAAACATCCGTAGTGAAGTAATTCCAGAGTGGCAGATTCAATGGTTAAGGGCCAAGATCTGCATAACATAATGCCCTACTTGGGGCTCATAAAAGAAGCTGCAAAAGCTGCTGTTGAAGCAAATTCCTCCAACAGTGTATCTGTCTCTGCTCCCAAATCTGGCTAAGATTAGCACGTGTGTCTGTTGGAGTTATTGCCACCTGTCCCAGTTCAGCTGAGACAGCCCTGTTTTCAGCCACTGCATCTCTAATACATGATGCATAATGTCCTATTTTTCTGGGCTGCAGTTTCTAAAAGAAATATCCTGGCTAGTTCACATCATCCCTGTGAGGTATTCTTCAGGAATTTGATCGAGTTTCTCAAAGGAATGGTTTAAACTTCCTCTAAAATATGAAATGGCTGCCTCTGTACCTGCCCAGTGAAATGTGCACTTATCAGATAATTTTCCAGCACAAAATTCTGTGCTGCACTGCTGCAGTTGCAGCCTTGAGAAACAATGCCAGTTGTATTTCACTTTAGTGAATTAAGCACCCTGTAACAGAGGCCATGTTTGATAGTGGAAGATGAAGAAATAGGTTTCTTTAGATAGAGATGTGTTTAAAAATGGCAGTGCATCTACTGCTGAAATGGAAATTCAGTTGTTCTGAATGTTTCAAAAATCTGGCACATTGAGTCTGTGGATCAGACATACAACAGGATTAATCTCTAAGCTGTTGCCATTGATTGGAAGACCAGACCCTACACTGGGCCTAAATATTCTGTTGCTGCAACAGAGACCAAATGGGAATAAACCTATGAAAATAAAGGAGTATTTGCTTATATAAAAATTGTGGCAGAAAGTATCAGGCCAAAGTACTCATGTATTCTTCATGCCCCAGTTTAACTGCAGCCTGAAATGTATTCATTTTAAACCACAAATTTTATCAATTTTCCAAAGTCTTACCTTCCACTCCAATTTTGCCATCACCATCAGTGTCTCCTGCAGCCAGAAAAGCCTTGGTCTCTGCTGAGGTGAGGGCTCTGGCATTTGAAGAGAAATTCTTCAGGAACAGCCTGAAACAGAACAGGGTTCTGTGCTTGAGTTTTGCTCTCTGAAATGGCCCATAAGGTAATGCCTGCTCTTATTATTTCAGGGAATTCACACAGATTCAAGGAAAGACAAGGATTTGTGTTTTATTTTTAAAATAACATCAAGGGTTTTTTCAATCCCACCAAGCAAGTTCAAAGGTTTTTGTTGTTTAAAGAAATAGAGCAGCTGAACAGTACTTACTGCAGCTCCTCTTCTTCAATGAAACCACTCTTGTCCTGATCAAGGATTCCAAAAACTTTCTTTATCTGATCAGGAGTTTTGGTGGATAAACCAACCATGGAGAAGAAAGACTTGTAGTTGAAGGAATCATCAGCTGGAAGAAAGAGAAGTTGTTAAATATTCTCCCTTGAAGTCACTACTACTGTGTGTATTCCTTGTGAATATGTATGTCTTTTCTCAAGCATCAGGCTGCTTCTCTCTCTTGTTCCCTGGTGTAGCAAAAGAACAGATACAGTGCATAATAATTTCCCTTTTTAATCACTCTGTGCCTATGGTCATATTTCCTTTCAGCCAGTTTGAAGTTTTCCACTGCAGTGCACATTCTGCTAACTCAGGATTTATGCAATGTGTCACATGCAATTAATAATAAATATTGAGAGGGTGCTACTGTGACTTGCAAACAACTCCTGTAATTCTTAATTCATTTTCATGAAGTCCTTACTTAGGTGGAGAATTTGTTAGAAGACTAAGTAATTCACAGACAAACCAGATCTTTGAGTATTTGGAAAGTTGGTTTGATTTTACTGAGCAGCTCTTAAGAGAAGTGGGACAGATCATTGCTTCACAAATGACACTCTCATTCTGCAAACTGAGGCTTTTTCTGAAATTTTGAAGGGCAAGGCTAACTTTAAATTTAAGTCTTTAACAGGTTTAGACGCTGACAGCTTAGTGTTAAGCCAGCACTAACTGAAACTGTGGCCCTTTAATTGCTGCTCACCCCTTGTGAAACATTTTGAATTTAAGGGGCTATACTGTAATGTAGCTTAGAAAGAGATCTCAGAGGGAAGGAATCTAAGGGGAAAATGATAGGCATGTCATCTTAAGACATGAAAATGATACACATGTTCTGTCTGCAGAGCAACCATTCCTTACCCTGGCAGCTGGAGAGAGCAGATTCAATATCTTTAGCTGAGAGGATGTCAGTGATGGCCATTGTTGAACTGTAAAATAAATTAAATGTGAGCTCCTTAGTCATTAAAATGACTCCTCTCCTACTTGCATGGCTCTATTTGAAGTTGCTGCAGTGACAGTGTGTGATAGGGGAGACATTATTCATCTGGTGGCAAGTGGAGCAGGCTGTAACAGATGTCTGCAGCAGGTGCTTCCACTGAGAGCTGGGAATGAGGGAGGAATTCTGCACACAGCAGCGTGGGGCTTCAGGAGGATCTGATGCCTTGGCTGGCAGAGCAAATGCAAGGTGTCCAGCACCACAGAACTTCATGACTTCTGGGTGGGTTTTCCTGGAGGTGGACTATTAGTAAAACCCAGAGTGTAATTACAGCACACATAATAGATAAAGCTGGTATGTCCCCCAGAACTATAAGTGGAGTAAGTGTAATTGGCATGTGAAAAATCTAGTATTGTTATCAATAGATGTAGTGACCTTTATAAAGAATGCAAATATTAATGTAGAATTAGTAATAGTAATTCCACTCAAGTAAATTTGGAGAACAAGTTCCTCTCCTTTTTAGTTGTAACAATAAGTGTGTCTTGCTGGGCTATTGCATCACTGAAAGACTACATTTCATGAGAGCTTTGTAAAAAAGTTTTTGGCAGTATTTTCTGGGGTTCTTTTCTTTTTGCATTCCATATACATTGTAATAAACAATATTTTTTGCCCAGATTTTGGGATTTCAGTAGATTGTTGTCTTTAGAACAGAAATATGATCACTTAATATTCATTCTTAGTAGAGTGGAGGAGGTGTTTTCTTCTGACAGAGCAGCATTTATTTTCAGAAAAATACTCTGTCCCATTCAGCCACCAACAGCTGCAATAGTTTGCCAGTGCAATGTGTATCACTAAACAAAATGCTGTAATTTCTAATAAATTTTTAGTTAATTGGTGCATTTAAAGTTTGGTAAACTGCACACACCACTGCAGACAGGTTGCAGTTTAAAACTTGCAACATTACTCTTAATTCATGCTAGAGAAAGAAGGGGACTAAGGCATAGGGAAGTTATTCTTGAAAGCCACAAGAGAATAGAAATATCTTTTCATTAATCCCTAACTGGTCTTCAGCAATATCATTCTTCCTGTCTAAGCACAGACTGAGAAGGAGTCAACTGGTGGGACTCATTTATAGTCTGCACACTGGTTTGAGATCTAAACACAGGTTTAAACTTCCTCTAAAATATCAAATGGCTGTACCTGTTGGTTTGCAACAGAAAAAATTGTCAATCATTTTATTCCCTTTCTGAATTCTCAGAAACAGTTAAGAAAGTAATGGCAACATTCCCACTGATGGCAATGGATTCTTTCCTGGCTCAGGCAGCTGAGTTACTTTTCTTTTACAAACAATTATTTTGTCCCAGTGAGTTCTTGTGCAAAACACTTCCCCCTTTCAGCATTAAGCAAGATAACTTCCAGCTCAACCATTCACCTAATTCACTGCTAGCAGGATTAAAAAGGGGAGGAGTTGAAGAAAAAACATAAAAATTACAGCATTTTTTACAAAGGGTCTCATTCCTGTCTTGTTCCATCCTATGATCCCAATGCTAATTCAATTCTATGTTAGCTTGTAAAGATACAACATACTGGAAGCTGAGATAAGAATAGATACTTTAATTGCTTTCTGTGTAGGGAGCATTTTGCTTTTGTGTTTCTTTGAAAGCAGAAGATCTAATGAGCTTACCTTTGTGGTCTTCTTGACTGGATAAAGAAGCAGTCAGGTTGGGAGGAAGGTGCTTGCTGTGTGTCTCCAGCAAAGCTAAGCTTGCATATATATACTTTAAGTTGTATACCATATACAGATTTTAGATTTCAGCGTCACGAAGGGGGAATGGTGTCAAATGAACTTGCCTAACTAATCATCTTGCACTATTTTTATCTCAAGAGAATACATATGATATTTGCAAACGAAACAAGATAAGTGGCCAGATAGGCAAAAAGAACAGAGTCATGTCAAATTTCCTCTGATTTAAGCAGAAAACACCAGCTTCTCCATGCAATATAGGGCAAGACAAAAAGCCCCACTATCTGATACGGTTGATCTGAGGAGTCAGATGAAATGAAGCACAATAACTTCTGAAGAGGTGTCTTTAATGACTGTTTAAGTATGATAACTTGTTATCTTATCTGTAGACGCTGTGTGATAGAGTTTCATCATTGCAGCACTAAACAAAAATAAAAAATTAAAAGTATCCTGTTCAGGTATTGTTTGCATAGCAAACCAATCAGGGGAAATAATAGCCATGTTGTCTCCAGGGTGTCTGATCTGTTGTTTTTGGGGAAAAAAAAATACCACACTCCAAATTTATTGCTCTAGGAAGTAAAATAATACTATGTCAATCCATCGGAACAGTTGGTTGGGGGAGGGTAGTTCATCTGCTCTTTTTCCAGAGAAAATCTTACAATTCTGCAAGATTCTGACAACCTGTTTAGTCGGCTATGTATGAAGCAAAGGGGTTGTGATCTGCCCAGCTGTCTCTGAGACAAAAGTCCCTGAGCCTTACATGAAAGATCCTTGCTTTCAGAATTCAGAGAAAAATTTCAATAGCAACATCCTCGCTATAACAATATCTGAAAAGTGTCTTTTCACTTTTCAGCCTGTCTTCAATCTCTTTGAGAGAAGTGATTATTTTCTAGAACGGTTTTGCCAGTGCTGTTTCCCAGTGTTCCTTTGTGCTAGTTACTTTTTTCATGGATATAATTTGATCATCTCAATTTTCCTTCACGAATGTTGTAGCCTAACTGGGTGAGGAGCCTGTCAGCTTGGATCTCACTTGTGCCTTGAGATAACAGAACAGTGAAAGACAAGTCACATGGATGACAGCACAAGGTATCATTATGGCCAGGATTATGGGATGGCAAGGGGTGACAGTGCAATTGGCATCACAGCTTGAGGTGTGGCACAGTAAGAGGTGACAGTGCAGAGACTCTTAATGTCAGAGAGAATACCAAGGTATCTTTTTTCCAAAACGTTTCCCTCTAAGATGGAAGACAGACCTAGCCAGCCTAGTCACTGAATCCAGCCACTAATAAATCAGGGTGCCAGACAGAAAAGTGACAAATGGAGGGTGCCTACAAGACCTTAGTGCATCCAGCACTGACAGCAGCTGATCAAAAGGCAACAAAAGATCATTGCAAAAGATTCTCTCTGTGGAGGAGGTGCTGTTTTATTTACAGTATATGAACATAAGAAAAATTATTGCTACAAGTTTTTTTCTCATTAAAAGTTCTGCAAGTCTGTCCTCCATGAAACTGTTTCAGACACAGATAATTCTTTTTCAGAGAAGAACCATTGGTTAAGAATGGCTGTGGAAGATTTCAGTTTTCTCTGTTTTCTGAAGGGGTTCTTGGCCAGCTGACGCTGAAAAATTTCAAGAAGAATTTGATGGAGAGATATTTAATACTGGCTCTTGTTGTCACTGGTGACATCTGGTAGAAGGGATACAAATACCACTTTCCCCCCTCAAACTCTTCTCAGAAACGACATTTTATTCTAAATGAGAAAAAATTCCTCTGCCTTTTGTGCATACCACCCTTTTCTCCCTCTCCAATTTGGAAAATTGTCTACATAGTGCCAACAACTGATGTGCAGTACGTAGGGTGTTCAACATAAAAACTGATGGCATGATATGACCTCATAAAGCTAAGTTAAGAGGAAGGCCAAATTCTGCTGAAACTCTTGGACTGCAGGAATCTGCATGGGAATTTGGTCCCTGGTGTCTGTTTCAGAGAATGCATTTGATTTTAGATGCAATGGCTTCTCATTTTGCCCAGAGCTAATTCCACATATGTTAACCCCTCGCCCCCACTCTTCCCTTTAAAAATAGCATTGATTGTTGTTATTTCCCTTAATGCCTGTGGGCTGTTGCCATTAGTTTGAACTTTATGTGAAGCACATCAGGATGCAGTCTTTAAAAGTGTGCTTTGTTTTCTAAGAGGCTTTGTCGAGATAATTCCTTTTGTTCCCTGAGATTTTAGGAGTAAAGCATGTAGTCAAATTATTTATGGCTCTGGTCTGTTCAGCTGTATTCAGACTCCAGCAAATTTTGGAGTCACTTTTGCAGTGAGATTGGAGGCACTAGAAATCCAAAACATGTGCACTGATGAAATGCAAGGGGATCATGTAACTATTTACAACCAACCTCCAAAAACCATTTTCTTTTCAAGCCCTACATTAGAGATTGTATAAACATCTGTCGGTCACTTTTACTTTCTTAAATCAAATACTGTTAGGAATTTTGTGGCTGCCATCCCACTTGGCAGGGGAAGAACTGAGGAAATATGAAAAAGTAAGGAAAATATGTCCCTTTCAGCCAGTCAGGTTATCACTAAAAGCAGTTTTAAACCCTTGGGTTTGAGCATTTGTCTTTGCTCAAGGCTCTTTGCCTTCTGGAGGCATGGAGTTGTTTTATTCTTCTCATTTTTAACCTTAATTATTTTAACATCTGAAGCTACATCCTCAGGTTGAAAATCTGTATTTTAGATCCTCATATGTTCTGTGATTGTTCTGTAATCTATTCTTGTCATTCTTTTGAGTGCTGATGTGAATCATGTGCAAGGGAGTAACAAAAGTGCAGTGAAGAGTTGTGTGAGTGCCTTCTTTAATTTAAATAAGTGTGACTTAGTGCCTTGTACATGCCTGAGATAATTTTCAGATGAATGAGATGAATGCTTCTGGTAGGGGTATCCATGGTCATGAGTTACGGAACAGAAATCACCTGACAAAATGTGCTTAACCTATTGTTAAGCGACATGTGAGTAGTGAGAGTGAAATAGTCATTCAAGTTGTAATTTGCTTTGGGAATAGCTGTAATTTAGTGTAATTGTATTAATGCATCATATACCAGTCATTTGAGGAATGTAAGCTATTTGTGAGTGGTTATAGGTTTGTATTACTTAATGTACTATCTGTAGACACCTCATAACTACCCTCAGTAAAATGCTGAACAAGGAAAAAGGGTTGCTATGGGGGGAGGCTGTGTGTGGGAAATACACCAAATAACATCTGGTTTATTTTTGCAAACTTGAATGAATCACAAAATTTAAGCCATTTACTTTCACCAGCTATCATTCTAATGTCACATGGGTTCAACCTCTGAGGTAGATTTTCAGAGATTCTAAAAATTTACAATGCAGCTTTTCAGTTCCTAGTGCCCTATAAAATGTTAATGTACAAAACCTTTTCAGTCATATTTTTCTTATATGCGTAAAACTTAATTTTTAAGCCAAGTAGATTGTTTACATAAATCAGACAATTTCTGGTCCTGCATATCTGAAATGGGAATTTCAATCCTGATTCCAAACTTTGAAAGGAATATGGGCCAGATGTAAATTTTATGTGACTTCTGAAGCTGTAGCTCAAAACTTTTATTCCTGAATTCAACCTTTCCAGTTCACTTCCATTTCTGTTTCTTTCTAAAAATGTTCATCCAGTGAAGCAGAAAGGAAAAGGCTTTATTTTTAAATAAAGAAATTCTCATGGACTGATTTCTGAAATTGTGGATTCTTGGATCTGTTAAATCTGATACAATCATTCATAGACAAGATAGTTGAACCTACAGATGACTCCTTCCATAGGTCTAAAATTACTTGCAGTAAGTGTCAGAAAACCTATAGAATCAATCTTGCCTTAATTCTGAAACAAAAAGCTTACTATTTTTGGAAATATCTAAATAAAAATGGCAATAACAAGGTATGTGTAGGACTATCATGGTTTTTGTGTAGAAAATAAAATCGATTCTGCCAAGGCAATCTGCTCTAGCTAAGTTGGAAGGAAAGACACATGCTGAAAACAGAACTTCTATTCAATATTTGATCTACCATATTCTGTTCTTGAGCTGTGTTCTTCAAATCCTGTATGGTAAAATCCCTCAAGGAGATCCTTGTTACAGGAATTGTAACCTTAGTCTGTGTGTTTACACTACATAGCCTGGTGCAGTCCTGCTCCATGACTGTGGTTTATAAGCACTATAAATAATCATCAGTTGCAGCAAGCTTTCAAATATAGATGTGTTTGAAATGAACTCAGATGTTTTTCAGCCTCTCTGTATGTTCTTGTGTAAACAGTGGGTCCCACTATAAACAGAAACAGCTCCTTGGGTTGTATAATTGCAGGAGCACCAAGTAAGAACTGGGTCATTATCTGTGCTTATGCTGGTCTAGTACTGATACTGCTGCATAAAGCAGGGCCTTTGATTCTCCTGGCAGAGTTGCCTTTCAAGGAGGTGTGTATATATATATATATATGTATATTTTCCAAGGATATATGGGCTTCAAAAATCCCAGATGTTGACTCTGAGAGATGTTTTCTCTGTGTGTGCACAAAGCCCAGACCCAATCTGATTTACAGGTGCCCAGTGAGGTGTGACTTAATTCCCTGCTCCTCTTTTTGCTCAGATTGGGAAATAGTCAGGACTTGTCTCATCTCCTCCCAGCCTGGGGTGCTGGGCTTCTTTTCTATGCAAACTAGAGCGTGATAAGGGGTGGATGTGTGCTTGGGTATTGTCCAAATGTGGAGTCTCCAGGGCACAACACCCGGAACTCAGAAGCATTCCTTCATCCCTCATTAGGCATTGCCAACAACACTGGCAGTAATTAGAATGAGAACTATAGAAAAGTAAGCTGAATGAATATGGAAATTGGTACTGGAGACATAACAGCATCAGATATGAAAGCATTGAGTCTTTCCAAACAAGAATCCATTGAGCATTTGAGAGCTAAGCCTGGTTTAATCAAATGGTGCATCAATGAAGTGATTCCACTGTTCAAGTATTTGGAGGATCAGTGGGATGAAAAGACAGAAGCAGGCATTGTTCTTCCTATACAGTGCTGGATTTGTGCTCTAGCTCCTGAGTAATATCAATGTCCAGATAGTCCAGTGATTTCAAGCTTTATTGTATAGCATAGGACAACCCAGATAGCAATTGCAAGTTCTTCTTTTCCATTTTTGGACAAACCACATTATATTCACTGTGGATTTTATTGGCAAATTGCTACAGTAAGGTGTAAAGTAAATTACTTATGATAAGGAGAATAAATGCCTAAGTACTTTGCTGAATTTGAGAAGTAAGAACATTTTGCTAATGTATTCTATGTTCTACACTCTGCTGAGCTGGGCTGTACAAGCTGTGGTTCTGGGCAAAATTTGTCCCTCAGAATTTTTTCTGGAAAGTTAATTACTTCTCTGGCCAATGTGATGTTACTGAAATTTGATTATTAAATGAAATGTGAAGCCTTTACTAAGAAATGCTCCAAAGCTGTTATCTCAGAATACCATGGCAAGGTAATTTCAGAATACCATATCCCAGCTACTTCCTGAAAATTACAGCTATATAAAACCTTACTGAACAGTGATGTTGAAAAATGCATGTTAATCAGTGCAGACCTTCCTCATCACCTAACCCTGTAATTGATGGTGCCATCAACAGCAGAGACAGTCATCTAAATTATGAATGTTTCTGGTTACAAATGATGGATTATTTTTTGACACAGGAATTAAAGAGTATGCATTATTAGAACTAGTAGAAGAATTCAAGTCATGCTTTGGAGAAAAGTACAAGGTTAGGCATGGTTTAACATTCATGAATATTTGGCTAACAAGCAGATTTTTCTATTAAATATGTAGGTATTATAAAACAGAGAGAAAAGCATCCATTGAATAAGATTTGAAAGTTGCTCCAAGCCTTGTTGAAGCTGATGCATAAGGCCAGCATTCTTAATGTAAAATCTCTATAAGCAGTTATGTCAGTGCCTTTATGGATGCAAGCAACTGAAGTTATCAACCTGGTCTTTATCAAATTGTTCCATTTTGATGGAGGCAGTCCTGGGAGGTTTCTGGGCAGTGACTCTGCTGGGTCTGAGGGACAGTGACTCACCACACAGTGTGACCCACTGCTCTGGGCATTTGCTTGGACATCTTCTACAATCACCTTTATTTGCAGAATATATCTCTGTTTAGACCCTGAGTATATGAACAGCTCAGTGCTATTAACAAAAGGAAAACATGGAAACTTATCTTCTGCTGATATGGCCAGCAGGTCATCTTCCAAAAGAAGAATTTCCTTTGAGTGAGTGGAATTGGATTTCACCCAGTTTTAAAACTAGAAGTATGAAAAACATGATCTGATAATCAGGCAGCACTTGTATCTTGGTGTCCTAATTCTGCCACTTCTTTAGCAACCCCCTGGTGTTTTCCAAGGAAGACTGCATAAACAACAGCAATGGCAAAAATAGCAAGGCTGCTCTTAGAGAAACAAACACAATTAGTAAATTGGAAAATAAAGATGTTATTTTCAGAAGTTAAAATGCTGTGACAACCTTCCCACAAAAGGAAGATCCAGAAACCTTCTGGAGGCTGCAGGCTGTGGGGTATCCCCTGTGTAGGGATATTGCCAGAGAGGTGGGATTTGAGAGCACAGATTTGGGAATGAGCCTGTGGTGCTTTGGCTCCTGTAATCTCAGGCTCACCAGTAAACCCAGTTGAAGGCTGTGGCTCAGGGAAGTGGCAGCTGTCCCTGGACACTGCAGGGCCAGTGCTGCACAGCCTGCTCAGCTGTGCCTCTGGGGAGGAAAAGCCTGAAATTCAGCTTTCCCAAGAGAGCAAAACCTGTTTGGAGACTCTGTCTCATGACTGGGCAGAGCTTGAGATTTTCCTGGTTTATTTAAAATAATCTGGGTAAGCCCCACTGAAATAGAGCAGCCATTTGTTCCCCTGAGGAGATCTGACATCACCCCAAGTGTGAGCAGTGCCTGTGGGCCAGTTCCTACCACAGATTTACAACCCTGCCATGAGCAGCAGCAGGAAGGCTGAGTATCCCAACCTGCTTGCTTGCCATGACATGGCCTTGATGTAAGAAAGACAAAATTGAGCTAATATAGTTACTAAACTGTCTGTTGGCATCCAGGGAATGCTGAACACATGCGAAGCAGATGGAAGAGATTAAAAAAACATAGAATTGTAGATGAGAAATGTTTACAATTAAAGCAACAAACATGAGATTTCTCTCTCTTTCCTGATTATTTTGAAGTGCATTCAGGTGAAAAAGGCTTGACATACAAAAACTATTCTTAACTTCATTTGCAGTCAAATTAATTTGACTCAAACAATACTTCTCAAGATTATAATTGTTTCCATTCACTCCAGCCTAGCAAAGGAAAAGCAATGTCTTTAACACTACCACTTAATTTAGAACATTTTAAGTTGTCTGATGAATCTGATAATTCAGCTTGCCCTCTACTGTTTCAGCCACTAAGGAAATTCCAGCTAAGGAACTGCTAGATCAGATATCCTGTGTCTCAGCTGACCCAAAATCCCCATGATGGTTTTAGCACCATTCTTAAAAGAACCATGCAGACTTAATGAATAACAGACTTGTTTACCTGAATATGGCAGAGCATTCAGTTTAAAGGATATTGGTATCAGTATTAGAAAACTCAGAATTAAAGGATGATGTATAGAATATCCTTTATTTTTGCTGCTAGTAGCACAATTCATTAATAACAATTCAGTAGAAAACAAAAGAAGCTTAATAGCTCCTTCTTATTGGTGGCAAAGTCTCTCCACCAAAATCATAACCATGTTTCTATGACCCTTAAAAGCTTTTTTCCTAAATTCTGGTTTCTAAGGTTCATGTATGTTCCTCCCACTGTGCTCATAACTATGCAAACCTGAATAATCCTGCAGGAAGAACTTGTGCTTGTGCTGCTGCTCACAAGCCTCGTGGTGTGATCCTGGTGCAAAAGCAATAGCACAGAACTGACAAAGACCATGAATTTCACTCCAGCCCCAGGATTTTCTAAAAGCACAGGCTCTCAGCCTAGTTTGTGTTAAGACTGTTTTTTCAGATCCCTGACAGGGTGTAAAATTACAGACTGGTCAATACAGATAAAGCTGGCACATATTTTCAAGCACAGTGAGAATTTAGGGCTATATTTAACAAAAACACTGAGCTCTGTGTTTGGGGAATACACTCTGCCTCCTTACCCAAAAGAGTCACCAGAATCCAAATTCTCTCTAGCTTCTTCTGTTGATCACATCCCACACACTGGTTTCAGATTTTATCAGATTGTGCCTGTTTAGGGAAAGAGGTATGTTTTCGAGGTAAATACATGTAGGATAGGTTTTTTAAATGCATCTAGTTTTTTTAACTCTCAAGGACTTAGTGCCTTTTCTCCACAGTGCTGCTGAAAATGCAGCCTTGGATTTCCTTTTCATGCAAGCAAAAACGTGCAGTCTTGACAGGCTTGGGAGAAGGGACATATTTTCTGATGTTGCCTAGAGCACATCTGTGCACAGAGCTATTTCTGCCTTTATCTCACAGCTGATAACATTAAACTTGTAGAGTTAGGTTTTTGAAGGAGATGCAGACCAAATGCTGAGTTTTACAAAACTGTCTGTAAATATCATAGTAGAACTCCTGGTACAGTGCAAAACCTGGGCAAAGTGACTCTTCTTAACACTGAAAATTAGGTTCCCTCCCCAAACAAATATACTGCCTGTATTTTATTGACTTTTAAATATTTGAAATTAATATTATAAAGTCCATTTCTTTGAATCATAGGTGACAGGAATTTTTCCCTGGTGGTAATGGCTGTTTTTGTTCTGAGGAGCACAGAGCACTTTCCAGACCATTCTGAGATGGTTTGTGTTATCTGACATTTCTGCAGGCAACATTTGCTTAGTGGTGAATTGGATTATAAGTTCTACAGCTGTGAAGTTGTAGGAAACAGGAGTCTTGGCAAATTTCTAAATAAAGCTCTGGTAAGGAATGAATGGCAATTTAATGAATATAGATTGTGGAATCAATCTCTCAATGTGTTTTGATTAGGATAAAGTGCCTATATAGTAAGAGTTTATATTGCACCACTAAATATGACAACCCTGAAATTTATTATGTGCTCCTATTTGTATTATTTTCCTTTGCTTTTCATTCTTATGAAACCTTTCAAATACAGATTGTTTCTCTGTAAGTTCTTCAGCTGGAAGGATTTAAATACAAATAAAAAGTTAAGATGCCACAATCCCAATACTGAGAAACTCAAAGGTTTTAAAAGAATGAAAAGCAAAGAAATTTTTTTTTCTCCTGTGCAGGGAAAGACAGCCTCTATTATGTGTGTGGTATGTCAGACTTGACTTTATGATTTTTCTGTTTATAACTTTATAAGAAGAGGATGCTCAGAGAATTTCTTTGGTGCTTTTATTCTGCATTGAGGAGTCTCTCCAATCAGAAGAAAATTTTCTGGGCAAATGAATCAGCACATCTCACCTTGGTTATCCCCATAGTCTGGGCCCAGTCATGTCCCTGTGTCCTCCTCACACAGCACAGAAACACTCCCTGTGCTGAGGAGGGCTGGACACAGCTCTTTCAGAGGCTGCTACTGTCATTCCTCTGTTTTCTGGAAAACAGATTGCAGAATGAAATTAACTTCCCTCATAGGAATAAATACAACACAAGTGCTCCTGGGGCCAAAAGAAAGAAATCCCATTGATTTCTACTGGGACTGGAGTAAGATTTAGTCTTGCAAGCAACACCATCATTTATGAATGATAGGGACAAATATCTGAAATTTATAAATGCCTACTATATGAGACTTCCTGTTTCAAGTGAAGTGAGTAGCAAAATTCCCAATGACTTGAGTGCCAACAGGATCTGGACCACAATAAGACATTTTTCCCATCAAAATTATATTATAATTAACATTTGGAAATTGCTTAACAAGGTGGATCTGATAACTACAGGAGCTGTGGATCATTAGAATAAATTGAATTGTCTTTGTTTCTCTAGTACTTTAATTGAAAATTAAGTAGTGTCCTTGTTTTTAACAAGATCTGTAAATTTTTCATCCTGTACCTCATAATGGTTAAAGCCATCTTAGTATCCTTTGTGACCATTGTCAAAACACATGGAAATTTCTCTTAAGGTGATACGGCTATTATCAGCCATAATCTTAAATTTACTTCCCAGCCAAAAGAGGAACATTTCAACACATCATCAAAAAATATGGTAATTGTCAGTTGAAGGAGAAAACAGACATTTTTCAGGCAGCAATGGTTGCAGGGTGCTGAGGATGGCAGCAGGAATTTGGCAGAATAGTTCACATGGCTGAGTTCAGGAGTAAGGATCCCCTGGCAGGGATCAAGAGGAAGCAGAGGACTGGACCCCACACCTGGACCTCTGCAGTTCAGCCTCTTTGTGTGTAAATTGTTTGTGCTTATCAGAGAGAGAAATGCAAAACCCTGGATGGACTATCTGAACTCTAATTCTGATGTTGATATTGAGCTTTCCTGTGGCCCTGGAGAGTTGATATTTGTTGTGTGCTTTGTGCCAATACCTCCCTGTACAGTTTGCCACAAGCATTTAAGTGATAGGCTTTGTATTTAAAAAAGGGTGAAAGAAAAAGGTCCAAGCCAAAAGGGAAAATGGTTGATATTGTCTCAGTGTATGTTGAACAGATTCCTGTGCTACAAACTGCTTCTTTGCAAGACAGATGATTCTAGGAGTCAGATCCTACTCTGTGTAAATGTATCACACAGGACTCCTATATGTCACTTAAGATGCTATTTCTCTAAAAGTAAAACTTGGCTAATCTCTTTAATGGCTGAAATGTTTGTATGAATTCCACAGTAACTATTAATTATTTCTGGAGATTAAAATTTTGTTTGGAATTGGCCAATAGGTTTTGTTGTCAAGGTGTTTTTGTTTTGGATTGGTTTGGTTTTGTTTAGCTATTAGCTTTTCTGTAAGTTATTCAGTTTGCTAAAAACAGAGTTTGAGTTACACTGGTCATGAGTTTTTGCTTATCCCTATATCAACAAAGTTTCAGTTTTTGCCTGATTAAGGGCTGCCTTATGATAGATTTGGTCCATGTATGAATTTTCCCAGCTATCAAGATGGTAGTTTTATTTTAAGCTGAAATAGTCCCATCTGATCTGCTATGCGAGCCAATAATAAATGGCAAAGTATTCAATTCAGAAAAATCAAATTATGGAGATTTTTTCTGTACTTCATTTTGCTCTGTGCAGTTCATCTTGGGCTGGCGAGAGAAACAAATGTTATTATGGAGAGCAAAGAAACAGTGCAAATATGTTTATATATTTCTAATTTTGTCTTGGGTGTTGAATTGCCCTGGGTCCAGTTGCATAATGATAAGTAAAGCAACTGGACACAATCCAGTGCAAAGTGATGCATGAAACCAGCACTTTTCCCCCCTAGCGTGTGAAAATTTGTATCAGCAAGAAACAGATAGTCTAACTTGTATGTAGCTGGAGAAGTGCCTGCATTTTGATACCTACATTCTTTTAAAATGACTCATTCTTCAGTGCAGACACCAGATCCCCAGTGCCACATGCTGACACTGGGCTTCACTAACCCTCCATCCTCCCTCTCCCTGCACTGACCTGACCCCAGCTGGGGACCAGAGGAACCGTGGGCAAGGCTGGGGGGAAGCTGCTTATTGGGTGGGGCTAAAGTCCAAAATTCCACCTTTCAAATCCATACTGGGGCTGGGGCTAGAGCCAGGGTTAGGTCTGAACTCATCACAGCCCTTCACACCAGGTCCTCACCCTGCATCTTCATGTGTGGCTGCCTGGGTGGCTTGGCTGCAAACCAACATCCTGCTCAGCCACCTTCTCCCAGGAGATGGCTCAGGGAGCTGTCTTTTAAAGGAAAAGGCCAGTCATTGCTTTTCTGCAGCTAATCAAAGATATTGCATGTTACAGGCTCAGCAATTATTTTAAAAATTCCCACCTGTGGTAATGATTTTGTTCTTTAAGCGTGTTTCAATGAGAAAACCTGATATGTGACTTTCTGTGAACTATGTAACAGGAAAGACTAATAAAAGGCCTTTGGTATTTAAAGGAAATTACATTTTTTTTAATAAATAAATTACCTTTAAAACAGCCCTCAAGCATGACCTAGGCAGTAATCAAAGAATAATTTCACTATTTTGCCTTTTTTTAGATAAGTAAGAAATGTAAAACTTTCTGGTTTTTATACAACTCCCCAACAACTACTTTTATATGGCATAGAATAATAGTATTTGTGTGAAATAAGGAGGGGGAGGTTCAACTCTACAATGAATCTCCTATTTGGTTTTGGTTTTATATTGTTTTTTTCCAAATCCACATCCAATCTCTGGGAGGTAGATCTTGTAGTAGGATTTGAAGCAGTGCAAGAATAAGTAACTAAGTCAGATTAGTGTCAGGAGTGGGGAATGTTTTAAATAATGTTACAGACTAAGGCAGTGTAAAAATGTGGATAAAGATCATGCAGATTTGGGCTGTTGCTAATCAGCCAGTCTGCACTTTGTATTTTTCACTCTTTTAAATAAGACACAAACATTCAAACACATTGCAGATTTATCTTTGGTAGGTGAAGATCTGGAACCTAATTGTAATTAGTAGTAGCTGTTTGTGTCTGGCTTACAGACCTCCCAAAGCTGAACCAGCAGTGGCAAAGTGAGCACATCCTCCCCCACTGTGAGAGACAGCTCTGACCTTTGAGAGTTCAGCAGGCCTTTGTCAAACTGCTGGGATTTATTAATCACTTGGATTGTTTGGATTGACAAAAGGACAGCTCAAAAGATGGTAAGTCATGATGACTGTGGGAGTTCATTCTGTGATCTCTGAATGGTGTTTAAAGGTTCATGATTTGCTCCCAAGTGACTGAAGCAGCGGGGTGGGAACAGAAGTCTTCCCTTTTTTTTTTTTTAAGATGCATAGTGTTTAACTTCTGGATGAGGTGTAACTTAAACTGGGCCCTTGGTGCAGTCAGCTGTGGAGTATTTTGCTCTTACAATGGTCTAAGGAGTGCTGCATGTTGGAAGTCATTGATAGAGCAGTGGAGGGATCAGGCTGGGAAAATTGCTCTAAAACCAAAGCAGAAGGATAAACACTGTCTCCTCCATCTCAGTTGAGCTATTCAGTGGTGGCTAAAAGCTGTCACTGAGGCTGAGGGGCACAGTGCCATCCAAGGCTTTGTGATGGCTTTGGTGCTGCTGTGGTACTCCTGGAGGGTTATGCAGAGCAGTGGCAGTGAACTTTTATTAATCCCAAATATGCACCTTGCACTCCATTATACATTCTTGGTATGCAACAATCAACAACCATGGAACTCCTCTGTGCTGTGTGCAAACTCATTGAATTCTACACCAACTTGACAGCCAGTCCTTGCAGATTAAATTATTTTTCTTGGAGCAGGCAAGATTTGGCTAAGAGGAAGTGTTGTAAGAATAGGATGGAAAAGAAGAGTGAGTTCTGTTGCTTAAAGGCAGATCCTGCTAGAATAGAAGGGATAATACACTAATCAAATTTTGACAAGGTATTAAGGACAAAAGATGGGAAAGCATTTTTGAACTGCCTGCACTA
This sequence comes from Erithacus rubecula, assembly GCF_903797595.1. Classification (NCBI taxonomy): domain Eukaryota; kingdom Metazoa; phylum Chordata; class Aves; order Passeriformes; family Muscicapidae; genus Erithacus; species Erithacus rubecula. The sequence continues at coordinate 2,303,033 of NC_136669.1, forward strand.
AAGCTGGATGCCTGAAAAATCAAGCAGTTCTTATGCATAAACATAATTTTGATTTAGTTGGCATTACCCAGGGATAAGTCATACATCTATAGCAGCCATAAACGTCAGCACATGAAAGAATGGGCCTCACACATGCTGGTGATGCCAAGAAATCAGGGAGACCACCTGTTCCACCATGAAGTACAATATAAATAAATACAGATCCCTCATCTTGCCCAGCTGGTACCAGCACAGGGGGCACATGTTGCATGTGATGCAGGTGGACACAACTGTGTGACTGAAGCACACATGACCTGCTTGGACAGGACAAAGAGAAGTAACAGAGGGAGTGATCATAATAAAGAACTGTTTGGGGAGAATGTTTCACAGTGATCAGTCTTCTTCAGAAAAAGGCTTCAGGTAAGGACAGGTGATCCATGAATTGCCCTCTGCAGTAGGGCTCTGCTGCAGAATGGTGGCAAAAATGGGGACATGAAAGTATTTGACTTGTCAGTCAAGGATGGGAATGCCCAACCTGGCATCCCTGTGCTGGCAATGCCATCCCCACATCCCTGTGCTGGCAGTGCCATCCCCACATCCCAGTGCTGGGAATACCCATCCCCACATCCCCGTGCTGGCAATGCCATTCCCACATCCCTGTGCTGGCAGTGCCATCCCCACATCCCCGTGCTGGCAATGCCCATCCCCACATCCCTGTGCTGGGAATACCCATCCCCACATCCCTGTGCTGTCAATGCCCATCCCCACATCCCTGTGCTGGCAATGCCCATCCCCACATCCCTGTGCTGGCAGTGCCATCCCCACATCCCCGTGCTGGCAATGCCCATCCCCACATCCCTGTGCTGGCAATGCCATCCCCACATCCCTGTGCTGTCAATGCCCATCCCCACATCCCTGTGCTGGCAATGCCCATCCCCACATCCCTGTGCTGGCAATGCCATCCCCACATCCCTGTGCTGGCAGTGCCATCCCCACATCCCTGTGCTGTCAATGCCCATCCCCACATCCCTGTGCTGTCAATGCCCATCCCCACATCCCCGTGCTGGCAATGCCCATCCCCACATCCCTGTGCTGGCAATGCCATCCCCACATCCCTGTGCTGTCAATGCCCATCCCCACATCCCTGTGCTGGCAATGCCCATCCCCACATCCCAGTGCTGGGAATACCCATCCCCACATCCCTGTGCTGGGAATACCCATCCCCACACCCCGGAGCTGCAGTGCCCGGACCCGCACGCCGGGGAAAGGCGCGGCTGTCGCTGTCGCTGTCGCTGTCGCTGTCGCTGTCGCTGTCGCTGTCGCTGTCGCTGTCGCTGTCGCTGTCGCTGTCGCTGTGGCGGTGCCCGCTCGCTGCGCAGGGAGGATGCTGAGCGCCACCTCGCGTGTGCCGCGCTGGGGCCGCGGGGTGTCGCGAAGGGACATGGCTGGCTCGTCCCTCGGGGCCGGGCAGCAGCAGGAACAGGCTCAGAGTGCTGAGCTCTGCCTTCCCGCAGAACACTCGGCACCGCCGGGCTCTGCGTGCGAGCGGCACAGACAGACTCAGGTCGCAGGCAGGTAAAGAAACCCAGCCCCTAAAAGCATTTGGAAATCGTATATTATGAAAAAAACTGCCCCTCTTACACTGCTGAGTTAGCCAGGAGGATGGATATGAGGATTTGTTGATAGGACATTAAATTCTGCTCTGCAGTGCAAAAATCGAGGGACAAAATATCAGCAGCAAGGTCAAGGAGGCTTCCAGGGCTGCCCCTTCCAGCTGCTCTGTTGTTTTGTGTCACATCCATCTGTGGCTCCTCTGGCTCCCTCAGGTGAGCACAGAGCTGCTCTGACATAACCCAGACCCCTTCCATCCTGCCAGGGTGTCTTGTTCATGATTCTCCATGCCATCTTTCCTAGTGCATTTTTCTGCAGTGGAGGTTCAGTTTTCCAGAAAGATTTTTGCCATAGTCTTGGTACTCTCATCAAGCTGTAAAAAGCTCCCATTAATACCTGAATCTTATCACCCATGCTGAACCTTATGTAGATGCCTTCTATTATGTGGACAAACATTGGTTCCTCAAATGAATTAAGATTCTAATTTCAAACAGAGCAGTTTTTGAAATATCCTGCAGTGCCACATCCACTTGGAGACAGGAGTGTCTAAGTGCACAGGCAGGGTCTGTTGGAATTATGCTTATTCTAAGAGAAAAAATCACCTTATCCTGACAGGGTACAAGTTACACAGGATTTTGTGATTGCATCAGAATTATTCATACCAATTTCATGTTCAAAACTCCAGAAAAATAGGAAAATAATTCATGTGGTAGAAAACCCAAGTAGGCTGTGTGAGAGGCCAGAGTGAGATTATGATATCATTGGGAAAGGGATGATAAGCAACATAACAGAGTGAGATCAAACCATGACGTGTTCCTGCTACTGTTACCAATATTGTATCTACAAATGTTTGAGATGTACATATTTCTCAGACATAACAGAAAGAATTACATTTGGCCAGGTAGTTCACAGTGGGTTATGAGCTTTTTTTTTTTTTTTTTTTTCAGTTTGACATGGAAACAAATAAAACAAACACAGCATTAGCAATTACTTGGCTTCCTGTTGAGAACATTTTATGTAACTACTGTGGCTCTCTTTGCTCATAACATAGGGTGGGGAAGATGATAACTGTTGAGAAAGGAATAACACAGACATTCAGCCACCCTGCAGTATTTCAGAGGATCACCCTTGGCAGGTGCAGAAATGGTGTCCTGGAGCTTCTGCAGCACCACAGCTTTATCACATTCCATACTGTGATAAAAGAGCAGAATCAATAACTCAGAGAATGGGCACTGAGCAGTTGATGCTGAATAGAAGTCTTAAGTGGTAAAGGGTATTTGAGATGAACATAATAAGCAATCCAAGTTTCTCCAGTCCTCTGTAATCCATGTTTAATTTCAGTTAGCAAAGACCACCCTACAGAATAGTTATTCCAGACTTATAACAATACAAGCAAGAATAGAAAAAACAGGCACTTGAGAAATGAAAATTCAGCCATAAAATTGTAGAGAATAACATGTCACCCAATGATTAGTTTAGACAATGGAACAGAGTGCATTATGTTTGAAAAGAGGGAGCCACACTGCACTATTAGAGGAGCTGCTCCATCTACACACCTACACAAACCCTTCTACACATCAGTGCACCCAGGTGCAAATCCCAGCTGCCTGGGAGGAGAAATGCATCATTTGGCTATGTCTCATCCAATGAATTCTGCACTTCCCAGGCAGATTTAATATTCTGGAGGTGAAATTGAACAACTGGCAAAGGCCAAGAAATGTGAAAAAAGCCTCAGAAACTGATTTGTGCAGCAATGGGGATGTGCTGGGTGGAGCCTGCTGATTCACTGCTGGTAACATTTTGGCAATCAGAAAACTGTGAAGCATGGGATCCACACACAAGAATTGCAGAACAAGAGAGATCTAGTTTTGTTTCAAGCTTCTGTTGATATACCCCAAACATTGATTGCCCACAGACTAATTTTCTTAGTTATGCATCTCTTCTGTGGGAATGTCAAGTTCCATGTTAAGACTGTTTAGGTTCTTTGCCCTTACTGCTCCCATTGAAAGACCATGCAAGTGTGTGATCTCCTTCAATAGCTTAAAGTGTTTTCTAAACTTTTCAGTCTAAACATGCTGTTGATCAGATTATAAAAATTTTATCTCATGGTCATGTTAACTTTTAACTTAGTCATGTCACGTTAACTTCTAACTATTTATCATAAGATCTATTTATAAAGGACTTGCATAGGTCTATTTATAAAGGACTTGCATATTGTTCCTCCACTGTCACACTGAAGAAGTCATGTTCTTTTTATCTCTTCCTAAGACTGCTAATTCTGTAATTGCTCTAATAGCCAGTCTGCACTGATTCCAGTTTAAGCTAATCTTTTTCAACACTGTTGACAGGAACTGTATAAATATTTCACACAAAATCTTACCAGTGCCTTGTCTAAAAGTGCCAATATTTCCTTCTCTGCTAAAAATCTCACCTAGCCCATCTGAACACTACATTTTCTGTTTCCACAGCTGTGTTGTACTGGCAGATCTGGCACACTGTCAGTCTATCAGAACACTCGGATCTTTTTCCTTCTCTGTTGCTTCCAGCTGATGAATCCCAAGAACATGACTTTGCAGTTCACATTATTAAATTTCTATCACTGCAGGCAAGAAGGTCATCTAATTCCAGTGTGGTGATGTGGTCCTCCTCAGGATTGCAAGTACCCTCCAGCTTTTTCTCACATGCACAATTTTTGAGGCTGGGCCTGATTTTGTTCCTAGTTCATGGAAATGTGGATTATACAGTATTGCTGCAAAGAGGGATCTCTGAGCAACACTGTAGGGTAATTTGCTCCATTCTTGTAACTCCTTTTTTATTATAACCTGTTGCTCCTTCTTCACTTTGTTTTTATATTAATCCCTCTCACCTCCACTTTCAGTAATGATTTCCTGCAGAGCACTGTATCAAATGATCTGTTTGAACTTCAGTAGACTGAGTTCACTGCATTATTTCATTCTGGGGAGACAATTATCTCACTCAAGATACACCAGCTCAGTTTAATATCCTCTGCTCTGATAAACCATGTATGTTTTCTCACATTCTGTTTTGCCTCCCTACAATTAATTTGGCATTGTACTGAATTTTTAACATACCTTTTAGAATATGTATACTTTCTAAAAATACATTTCAGAATATAAACATTGTATTTGCTATGCTGAAGTCCTCGGCAAGCTTTCATTGAAATTCATTAAACTCTGGCTGCTTTTACTTGTAAATTCATATACCAGTTATTTCAGTATGCTAGGGAGGAGATAGTATGTATTCCTCAATAGTTTTGGTTTTTTTTTTTGCATGAAGAAATATACTGTTTCTCCTAAGACTTGTAATTTCTGCTATAATACCACTTCCTTTCTATGTCATCCCCATCTGTTATTAGCCTAATGTCAAAGCAAAGGATCATTGCCTATTCTCAAGCAACACCATCTCTTGTTAGCTGATTTATTATTAAAGAAAACCACCTTATACCATCCCTGTGTCTTTGATGGAGCTCTGCTATCACTGGTGGCATTAATTTTCTGCTTTAGGTCTGGGAAGTTAAAGTCTTTAAACAAGAAATTGCAGTTGTTACGTTCCTGTAATTTTACATCTCTTATAATTTATATTCAAATTTGAATAGGGGAAGGAGGCTGTAACAGATCCTTAGCACTATCCTGCTGGGGCAGTTTTTGTCATCTCTAGTTCTGAGTAATTTCCACCCAAACAGAGTTTGTTTGGTCAGTGTGATCACAGATTTTGTTACACTCAGCCATTTCCTCAACATTCAGTGACACCCTCCTTCTCCTCTCATTTCTGTCTTCCCTAACAAACTCCCTACATACTGCATTAGTGGGGATATTCTGTTCTTAGCAGAAATGCAGAAGACCTCTCCATGCCCCAGCCATGTCCTGATAAGCTTCTGATATCTCACCTTGCCTTTGGCACTGCCCTTCTCTCTGTGCAAGAGAATTTTCAAGGGTCTGAGACAGGGCATGTCCTGTATGAGGCCAAGGGGAGGCTGTGCCCTGCCATGCCCAGATGGTAACAAAATACTTCTCACAATCAAAGATGACCTGGAAATAGGCATTTGATAGCTTAGCTGCCTGTATGAACACCCTGACTCCTGTCAGGCCCTGACACCCTCTCAGGGTTGCCAAAAAAAAATTAATTAATTTTAATATGTATTAATATAAAGAGTCCAGAAACACTGATTTTTGAGTTTATTGATTTGTTCCCCTGTAGATGTCATATTCCTAGTATTTTTCTGGCATTCACAGCCACTGAGAATACTCAGAGCACTTCCTATGGAGAGATCTGCTTGAGCTAATCTGCATGTCTAACCTGTTCTTCAGAGAAATTATTTTAGCCATGTCACAAAGCCATTCACTGAAGTTATAAATTTCAGCACAGCCAGGGCAGAAATATGCTCCTAACACACCTGATCCCCTGAATCCACCAGAGATTTGCTTCTTGGCACTGACTGCAACATCGAACAGAAAATAAAGGATTTGTTGAGAAACGACATTGCTGGAGTTCCTTTGGCCCCAGTCACTCGTGCCTGCAGCCCAGTTGCTGTGGCTGGGAGCGCCTCCAGACAGAGCTGGAGGATGCAAAGCATTTTCAAAATGTTTGCACAATGAAGAATTGCCATCAGAGGCTCAGGAGGAACTGTTTTCAGAAAGTAAATATTGTACATTGCTAGATTAGATAATAGCTGAGGGCAGCACGTGCTGTGGCTGGAGCCTGAGGGCAGAATAGCAGCAAGTCTGAGGAGCAGCTCTTGTCTCCTACACGAGGGTGAGATTTAGGCTCAAGGAATGCTCTCCCTTTCAGCCATTACCACTGGCTGCAATGCATCATGCTCAATTTTTCAGAGATATAAAACTAAATTAGACAGAAGGACAGCAGCAAAAGCTTCGATGAATTGGAGAAAGATTAATAAGTTTATATCTGATTAATCTTCAAACCCTTCCATCAGATCAAAAATAGCCCAGTTCTCTTCAAAGTGCAGCAGTTCCACACTGTTTGCAGTTTATCAGCTGTGGTCAGAACTTCTGCATTTCTCCGAGTAGCAAGAACTGTCCTTTAACTGCAACATTATTAGTTCAGATACAATAACTCTCCTGTTACCCCGTAACATTTTTTTTGACTATGTTTCCTTATTGCTGCTCTCTTGCCTTTCCATTGTAATACATAACACAAAGAATTGGCATTTACCTGGCATATTGCCTCTGCAAAATGCTTTAGTAGATCTTAATTAGTAGTTCTCAGAGAGTATTACCTCTCAGGAGGTAATTTCTCAATAGAGAGGATAGGACCAGCAATTTCAGAATTGAAATGTCCCACTAGTATTTCTGTGGGCTGTTTGATGCTCAGAATATATTTTTTTAAAGAGATAATATGATCAGAGGCACATCTTTAGAGGAGTTTGGGGATTGATTACTGCAAAAAGACAATATAGTATTTTCTAAAAAGAGAGAATGGTTTTCAGAGAATTTTTGGCCTACTGGTAACAAAGTGTACAGCCCTTCTCCTCACCAGCACAATGTCAGGAAATTCTGAAATTTCTTGTCATCTTGGCAAGGCACCTGCATCTCTAAGAGTTCTTTTTGCTTGCCTGTGCTGAAAGGTGGCTGAGACAGGAGGTTGTTTCACCTGGGGGAAGAATTACATGTGGGAAGTGGCTGCTGAAATAAGCACTTGATCTTTTCCCTACAGTTTTAAGATGGAGAGTGAACAGGAGTCTTACCTAAAACTGGTGAAACAGTCCAGTTTGTGTGATTCATAGCAGGAATTCCATGCAGGAATTCTGTGCAGTCTGTGTAGTGCTACTTGGGCTGGAAACCCCATTGGGTAGATAAGATTTTGTCCATGATTTCAGCTCTTAGGCAGACTGTCACTGCAAATAGTACCCTAATTAAACACTGATGAAGAAAATTGGGCAAATGTGTGCTCTGTTTCTGAACATCATCTTTCAGCTCCAGCTCAGGGGGAGTTTTGCACACACAGCAGTTATGTGTGACAGCTTAATAGAGATGGCAAGGGTACAACAGTATTAATGATACTGTAATTAATACCAGCAGTATTTTCATAGTACCTAACTGCCAATATATGTCCCAGGTCCAATTCAGGGTGACAGATTGGTTTAGAAAAACATGTTGTTTTGGTGCCTCTACAGTCAAGGCAATTACTCTTGTTGTAGTCTGCAGCATCAATCCAGCTCTTTTCAAAGCATTATATTCACATAGGTTTTTGATAAAATGAACTTTGCAATGGAATCTCTTGTTCTGACTGCCAGGCAGTGTTACCAAATCAGGGCTGTGACCCTGTAAGATGCACATGAGTCAGCATTGGGTTGAAGTTCTGACTGCAGAATCAAAGTGCAAAGACTTATTTGGCTTGTGGGATAGAGAAGCTTTATTCAATATCTCACATCTCATTCTGTAGCCTGAAGATGCACATTGTGAGTTTCCAGGGGATGATGGCTTGAGGGCTGAGCAGAAGGGAAGGTTCCAGCATCTTCACTTGTTTTTTATTTTACCATAGACTCATTAGCATTTAGGGGAAATGCTTTATGAGTGATCACACACTTCTTTGTTCAAAACCGTATTGTAGTGTGAACTACATGTCACTGAAAATACAGAATAATCTTTCCTGTTTACAGAACTAGACAGTCTAGACTTCAATTTATTTATGGTATTTATTTAAAGATTCAGTTTTGACCTAGATCCAGTTCTCATTTCTGAAAGCTACATAAAGCTCTGACTTGCAGCAATTTTCTTCTTAAGGCTGTTAATGTATATTTATGTAAAATCAAGAATTCCAGCCTCTTATTACATGAACCGTGTAGTACTTTTAACAAGAGTAAATTGATTCTATGTAAAATTATGCACAGGATACTGCAGGAGGGACAAAAAACCTTGTGGTCCACATACATTTGTTATTAACTGCTTTAACTTGACTTACCTGGTTTTATAAGCAGCAGTGTCAGGGGAATTAATTGCATCAGAGTCAGTGGAGAGAAAAATCAAGGAAGAATTCTATTCACCCCAAATTAAGCTTTAATACTGCAAAGCTGTCATTATGTGTATCAAAGGCTGTTGAAAGTCATGTTGCTGGGAATAACTAGGGGGCTTGTTAATGCAGTCATGATCATCTTTCTGACAGAAGCTCACTTTCAGGAAATGTGATATGAATTTTTCCTTAGGTTCTCATCTCATTCCCATACTGTGTTTATTTCACTCTTAGTGTGCCTCATCTTTCATTTCTCAGTTGGGAATAATTATCTACAAAACTGTATAATGAAAGATGAGCAAGTCTTAAGACTTTAAGTGAATGCAAGTTACATTTTCTTTTCCTAATTTTGCAAATGAGAGTTTCCTCAACTTATTTGGGTTGAGGGTCTTGTGTAAATAGGATCATATTGTGCTTCTAAACATAACCAGAGATTCTGATTTCTGCTTCTTGTAGTTCCATTTGAAAGGCTCTGTTTTCTTCCATGGTTTTTTTAAGTGGGTGTATTTCTTCCTTTCTAGAAATCTCTGCAATATCTTATCAGCCTCCAAGGGGCTGATCCTTCCCTGTGTGAATGGGTGGAAATGCTGCATTTAAACAAAGGGCAGAATCAATGAGGGATTCTTCTGGCAGCCTAAAGGCTTACAGAATTTGTAGCACTAGTGTAGACATTGTTTTTATGCATTCTTACACATGCATGTCTATCGTATGCAAATCTATCTGTGCAATTCAGTTCCACCCTTCCTCAGTAATTTTGGGGTTTTTTAAGATCAGGCAGGAGCCTGAGTTCTTCTGTCAAATAGTTCCATGAGGCAAAAAGCAAAAGCATATCAATAATAATGCAGTAGACAGGGAACACAGGAATGACTGTTCTACTTCAAATCCATTTGACTGTGTCTCCTTTATGCTGAAATCACTGCACAAAACAATCAATTGCAGTGTAAGAGTCTCTTTCTGTAAATAAACTAAATGGCTATATATGATAACTGTTCCCAGGCCAGATGATGAATTAGACTCAAAATTACATACACAAAATGTGTGACCAATTGCATATTTTGATTTGTAATCATCATAAGTGCTTATGCTAATTGCTTGTTATGCAGTGGCAATAAAATAAAGCATAGCTGTTTTAGTGTTTGCTGTTAATCCATTTTCAGTGTACAACAACTGATTTATTGGTCCTCTGAACCAATGAATATTCTTTCTCTATGTGAATGATCCACAAATACCTAGAAATCATTAAATGTGGGGTTCCTTCATCATAGGATCAGCAAATCCATAATTTATTATATACATGCTGTATTCCAAATGGCGACCTTCATATCTGTCTTATTTAGATTTTTGCCTCTTAACAGTGGGCTGAGCATTGTGTTTTCATAGTACAGCACTAAACCTACTTTCTCTCATATTCTGTAATGTCATGCAGTTCTATACAGCAGCACAAAACTCTGCTTAAGGGAAGAAAACTGCCAGAGCCATCTGGAGAGGCATTGAATTTCTCAGTAGTGGACAAAGTGTGTTCCAGACAAGGACAGGAAAGACAGAGCAGAAAATAAGTTAGAGCACATATGGGAAACAATATGCATTGGTGAGCTCTTTGGACATTAAACCAATCTGTGGCAGAGCTCCTGAGTGTTTCTGACTCAGTTTGCTCTACAAGGAGAGCTGTGTGCTTTAACTGAGCCACCTGCATGGGTACCACAGCACCAGAGCCTACAGAGGTGAGCCTGGGTTCAGGCTGGAGCTGATGCTGTTCACATCTCTCTGGGAGCCATTGAGAGCTGATGGGGAGGCACATACAGGGGCTCCTGCCTTGCAGTGATCAGCTTGATGTTCTAGAGACCTTCCTTTTTGTTGTGGTGGAACCCCAGATGGAAACTCAGCCCCATGCAGCCATTCACTCACACCTGCCCGGTGGGATGGGGAGAGAATTGAAAAAGTGAGGAAACTCATGAGTTAAGATAAAGGCAGTTTAATGGGTAAAGAAATCCACACACACAAACAAAGCAAAACAAAGAATTCATTCCCCACTTCCCATGGGCAGTCAGGTTCAGCCATCCCAGGAAAGCAGAGCTCCATCAAGTGTAACAGTGACTTGGGAAACAAATGACACCATTCTGAAAATCCTTCCCTTCTCTATTCTCCACCAGCTTTAAACATGGAGCAGGAAGCCCTGTGGTGTGGGATGTCCCTTGGGTCAGGGGGGCTCAGCTGTCCTGGCTGTGTCCCTTCCTGGCTCCTTGTGCACCCCCATCCTCCTGGCTGCTTTGTGGGGTGAGGAGCAGAGAGCATTGACTCTGTGTGAGCTCTGCAATAACTAAAACATCTTGTGATATCAACACTGTTTCCAGCACAAATACAAAACACAGCCCCGTACCAGCTACTGTGGTGAAAATTAACTCTATCCCAGCCAAAGCAGCACATTCTCCACTTTCTTTCCTGTTAACACCTCATCTACAAGATAAGGCTTGGGGTACATGAGACCAGGAACCCTCAGAGTGGATATTTCCTCTGCAGTGGGTCTGCCCAGGCAGGGAATATAGATCAGCATGGAGAATGTTAACAGATGGCTCCAGGCTCATGTTTGCCAGCTGGAGAAAAGCACAATGCAGCAGGGATGTGAGTCCAAGCCCTTTGCCAGTGGTGGGACCAGCAAGTGAAGAGAAAAGCTCTTGTAACTGTGCTGATCTCCAACAACTATAGGCAAATCTAGGCAGAGGAAAAATCAGATATCACACATTGATGTTACTGCTTATGCACCGAGAGCATTGCAATGTTTTCTAGTACAACAGGAGTATTTACTGTGTAGGAATGTGATGTGACTTGTTTTAATTTGCTTGATAAAAATAACATGTGTTTAAGAAAAATAAATATATCTGGTGGTTTGTGTGAAATGAAGATTGTATTTGGGTCAAATTAAAAAGTGGGCTATACTTTGGGGAATAGTTAAGCTGTAAAATTTAGCCAATGAAAGGGTAAAAGTGGATTCTTGCTTTTACCAGCTCAGCAGTAAGCAGAGCAGGTGCAAGCCATGTTTAATCCATGACCCCTGGGAAATGGTAATGCTCATTTCTGTTGTCTTCCTGTGCCAGATGCCAGGCTCTCCAAATTTCTAATTGAGAGCACTGACTAGAAAGAATGATAAAGCACAACTGAGCACCTGGGTCGCATCAAAATGAGAAAAGCTCTTTAACTGCTGCTTGTTGTAATATCCCACTGTAGACAACACCTGTGGTATGACTTTATAAATAGAGAACCTGAGCTGTGCTCACACAAGGGTAATTCCAAAGCTGTCAGCTTGTTAGGCAGTTTTCCAGCAGTGTGCTGATGGCACATGCCCATAACCCAAGAGGAAATAATTCTTCAGGTTCATATAGTACATTATGACCTAAAGTTGTTGGGGGTTTGTTGTCTTTAAAATTCCTAGTCTGCTTCTGCATTAAAGGAAGTTTCAAGCATTTTCTAATGTCCTGGAGCAGGTGTGTCACCTGCCATGTTCTAAAAACATTTGCATGGTCAGAATTACTTAGCCCTGGTAGCACACACTTGCAGAGGAATTAAACTTTTGGCAAAGGTGCTGATAGCTGTTTTCACATCTAGTTTAATCTCTTATGATGTTTTTTCTCCATTTGCAGTGGTAATCTCTGTACCCTTTGGAATTCAGAGCACTGAAACACCACACCCCTTTTGTATTGTCTACAGATATCAAAGAGATCCTCTTGCTGAACATACTACTGCCCATGGTTTTTGATTTCCTTCATGTTCAAATAATTTATATTTGAAAATATGAAGTATAAAATGCATTTTTCTGCTGCCATTGATTCCTGGTTCTCAGTGTATAGAGGTTGGTTCATATTTAGTGAGCAAATTGTCATCAAACCCCATTCTACTCTTCAGAAGTCATTTAGATTCTGTCTTGTCTGATATACCACAAACATCCCACTGAGGTGTATTTGTTGGTTTTTACAGTGCTTTGGTATCGAAAGAAAATACCAGTTCACTGGTAAATGCATTTTTCTATCTGGAGCAATTTCTCTTTTCTGGGACTGGAAAATTTGTAACTATTGAAATTTAATGAATGAGATTAGACCTTTTCACTTTGGTCAAAGCTTTGAAAAGCAGCAAGGAGGTGAACATTTTGAAAAATGTCTTTTGTTCTTATATAAGGTGAGCTCATTCTCTGGATTTTCCTAAAATTCACCAGTGAAAATATGAGATGTATTTTTCCATATCCTGGCACACATGAGCAATTTCAATCACAAAAGCAGCTCTACTCCCTTGTAGGATATGGCCAAAATAATATAGTGCAGAATGAAGGACATTCAATGTTCCTGTAATCTTGTAACAAGGGGCAGGGAAAAATATCCCACATGGTAAGTTGAGCTCAGTAAATAGTTATTGCTGGAATTGGAAAACCAGTTAAAAGGGTTTTTTTTTTTTTTTTTTTTTTAAAAAAAGGGAGTAGGAGCCTTGCTTAAATTCTCAGTATCTTTATCTGTCTGTATTCTATAATCCTACAAGTAAAGCACCTTCATCTGTACGACTACAAAATGTAAATGATTTTGTAAACATGTTTCTGTTGAATTAGCTTTATTAAAAAGATAAAGGGATTGTGGGAGATAGAAGGGATTTGATTCTCAGATGGTCTTTGGACTCTCAGACAGCAAGGATATAGAAAATAAGCTACATATTTCAGGTCTGTTTTTGTAAGTAACCAGTTAATTAGTAAACTTTTAAAATAAAGTGCTGTCCTTAAGAGGGACAAGATTTTTTAAAATGCATCTGATATGTATTTTTAGTGAGTTGTTCCTTGTCTGTGGCATAAGCTTTTCTTATTAGTTTTTATTGCTTTCTCTGTAATAAATTTTCACTGAAGTATTTTATACCTTTTTCTTTACTGATTACCAAATAGTACAGAAATTTATAATCAATTGCTACCTTTTGTAAATGGTTTTTGTTCTGAACATGATCTTGTGAACCAATAATTATAAAAAATAATGAAAATACCAAAATTTTGTTTTCCACTTTACATGTGCAGAATATATTGGTTTTTGGTCCTTCCTCAATTGACAAGATTCTTCCTGATCCTTCTTAAGTTGTCTTGATTCACCCAATTCTCTGTGTAATTGTTCATGTTGGAATGTCAGTGCTCTGGAAGACAACATTCATTAATATAAGAAAAATACATAAGAAAGCATAAACTTTTCAGTGCTGCAATGAACTGCACCTTCCTCTAAATCTTGGATCCTTGTGCTTTTCTTCCCAGTGTGCCCTTCTGCTAAAAGCATAGAGAGCCAATTCTGTCTGTTCCTTACTCTGTTCTTTTATCCTTTTCTGGGTCTGCCTCCAGATCCAAGTGCTTCTTTTAAAAATTCCTTTTGTTAACATTACAAATTATTTCCAAATTGGGATGAGCCTCCCCCCTTACACACTTAGCCTGAAGCTTTTGCTTTTTCTTCACTAAAACTAAGTGTGGAAGCCAGTGAGAGACTGTTGAAAGGGAATGCAAGTGGTCTAAGATAATTTCTGGTTTAATTTTAGAGCACTTGCATAGGATTGGGTTATTAAAGATATTTAAAATGAAAGGTGAGTTCCTGCATATGTAAAAAAATTGTCCTTTAATCTTCTGTGAGTTTCAGCTTGCTCAATGTTAATAAGAACTAGAGCTCTAAAGTCTATGAGACTTTTTCTTGATTGTTTTCTATAGTTAGGTATAAAGTAGTATGGAAATGGCAAATACTACCTAACAGACAGGTTGATCAAGAATTCCCTGTTTGTTAGGACTCCAAACAATTTTTGTCCTTCAACAGGTGACACATTCAAGTGGTGACATAGAACACTCATCAAAATTCAGTATTATAATTCCTATTTAAAGAGACATGCAAATAATATTTTATCTTGTGCTCAAAATTTGCCTTCCTTTATTGAGAGGATCTGTGGTAAAGACATTCCTGCTGTTCAAGAGGTCTAGAAGCACATAATGCTTTTTTTTTACATTGTGTAAGCAGAGTTTGCAGCAGCAAATACTTAATTAAACATGGCTAATTACAGGAGCATTCTGCAGCCTGGAGATGGTTTGTTTCTCAGAGGCACTGCCAGGTTCTGTACCTTGTAGGTAGATTTACTAAACCCTTACACTGAACTGAACTGTTCCTTTGCAGAAGTGCTGTTGTTGTCACCTACACCTCCAGTGTAAAAACACCCCGAGCCTCACGTGGTGAAATTTGCTTTTTTGAGCAATTTCAGACAGGACAAGTTCTTGAGAGTTGCTGAGCAGCTTCCACAACTATTGCCTTAATGAAAGTATTGCATGAGGAGAGGCTGAACTGCAACCTCCTTGTTTGATCTCCTGCTTCTTACTTGGTCTGTTTGTGAGAATATTCTTTCTGGTTTGCTTTTTTTTTTTTCCCCTTGACACACATACAATGTATATTTAGATCAGGTCTGCAGTAGACATTGATTTGGTTAAATGGTTTCTCACTCTCCTCAGTCCTGCTTTGCTGCATCTGGAGCAAAATTTAATTGTCCACACTGTTTAATGTTTGCTAAAAATAAATAGGAGAGGGTGGAAGGAATTTCTAATGTAGTTGAGAAAGTTTTACAGCAGATTCTTTACAAAGAAATTGTAACTTTGCAGTTCCTTTTTATGTTAATGGGAACTAATTAAATCTCCTATACCTGTGGAGGAATAGACACATATCATTTCTCTCTTACAATATTGGTGGAAGGTTCTATAGGAGGCTTTAAAACAGAGATTTATCACCACAGATGTATCTTCAGCATTAGATAGTTGTCAGTGGCATAAAATCCAACTTCAAAATTGGCATGAATTGTCAATTTGGATGGCAACATCATCAGAGTAACAGGTGAGGAAAGAAATTTACCCACTTGTGACTCTATTTTTTGTAAACCAGGATGGAATCCTGTTGAGAATGAATTTATACTAATGTTGCACTTATACTTCTTTGAGGGAGTACTTAAGTTCTCTTTCACAAAAATTAATTATTTTGAGTAATTATATTGATTCCATAGAATGGTTTTGTGGACTAAAGTGAAATTAATTTAATTTAATGAAGTAAATTGAATAAGACAAATTTACAATTATAATCCATCTTCTTGTCTTAATGCTTACTGAAAGTCTACCTGTTTGAAGCCAAAGTAAGCAGAACCTTCCCAATCAGGCTCATCAAATTCCACTAGGTATTCCTGAGTCAACAGGAATGAAACCTGCACTAAATTTTGCAGGATGCTAGTGGCAGATGCAAATCTAAATATTAAACATTTCCCAAGAAGAATATAATTACTGAATTATTTACAAGGAATGGATGAAAAAAGGTGCTGTTTGATCTCTATTTAACACATTTTAAAATTAATACAAACTCAATTTCCTAGCAGCAATTGAAAATATGTAGTACCATATATTCCAGGGGTTTGTTTCTCCATGTGCAAGCTTAATCATTGGTGGCAAGAAATCAGAGTTCTGACCTAAACTCATTTTAGAATGATAGATAGATACTAAGAGAAAACAATTGACACATGAGAAAATTTCTTCTACTGATTGTTTGAATGCAATTTTCTTCAGCCAGTTTTCCTTAAAATGTGCAAATCTGGATGCTGGACTTTGGAATGGAGAAAGAAGCCTCTGGTTATAGAAAATCATGATCAGGTCACTGATGACTTAAGGTGGAGATTAAAACCTGTGACATTTATTTTGTCTCTGTCAGGTGGAGAAGCAAATCACTTTGTTAAATACAAAAAGACAACACTGACAAGGAAAGAAAGGTTATATTTGGAAGCATGAGAGGTGATTCTTTTGGGAGGAAGGAGAACAGAGTGTGTGTCACAACATTCACAAACAGAGAATCCAATTTTCGTGCTTGTAACAGTGATGTGGAATAAAGAGCTGGGTCCTGTGACCAGCTCAGTTCCTGTGCTTGGTGATGCTGCTTTGTAGTAACTGAATTGTGAATATTTTGGGGCTTTATTCACAGTTACATTGAGGACCTTTAACACCCCTCTGGCAACTTGCTCATCCTACTAGACAAATATTCCTTCCGCACCAATAATTTTATCAAAAATATTGAAGTAAAACAACTGAAAATAAAACTATCAACATCCTTTAGATGATCCAATTATCTGTCTCTAAAAAAAGGTTTTAACACCTCCCATGCAGAACAGCAGCTTCAGTAATTTGGTCATGATAACAGTGCATAATCAAGAAACACGAGGCTGTGATACGTGGTAACACGTCCCATTTTGTGTGGAGTTTTAAGTAAATATATTTTCTTTTTAAGTACTTTTCAGATTACTTGCTATTATGTTGCTCATCCCATTAGTCTTGTGTAGTTACCACAGTTGTTTAATTTCAGAAATTGTAAATGGGTGAATCTAGCATTCCTGAAGATGGGGATAGGAGATGAGGCTTTGCATTCTTGGATTTTTTTTTTTGATGTTCATGATGTATTTGAAGATAGGGAGTAAACTGTGACTAACATGGAGAACAAAGGATTGGAAGGTTTGGTTATTTAGCTTCTACCAGTGACTAATTCACAGCAAACCTTAAATGTTCTATCATTATAGAAGAATGCTCTAACAAGTCCTTGTAATGATATGATGCCATAATGTCCCAGATGATATTACAACATGATGTTTTATCAGAAAATGGCATCAATGGCAGGCCCAGCATTCAATTATGATAGGGTGGGTTGGGAAATCAAGCAGCCTGCTGTGCTGAGATGCAATGAATTGTTTTCAGCAGTGAAATGAGAACATTGTAGATCTGCTGGAAGGCTTCAAAGGAAGGTTTAACTTCATGTCTGTAGCTGCAATCAATCTCAACATTTTTTCTGTGTGGAATTTGCATGAGGTGAGTGACAGAGCTCAGAAGTACCCCAGAGCCAAGGCACTGCAGGGATCAGGACACCAGATCTGCCCATGTCACACCACAGAATCACAGTGTTATTTGAATAACCATCATTGCAAAGCCAGCTGTAATGTCAGCCAGAAGGAGCCACACACGTCCAGGGGCCTCAGCTGTGATCTCCCTGCTCATGGGAGGGATGGGATAGAAGGATAAAGGACTAACCTTGATGTTTCCACTGGATATTTACAGTATGTACAGAAAAACATCAATTTTTGTCATCACCAGCCTCAGTATTACAACAGCAAAGAGCTACTTAAATGGAAATAGTGGCTGTTTGTACATGAAAAAAATTATGCCATACATATTATATATTGTATGTAACATATCAATAATTTTAAAGGGAAGGGATCACATTTTGCCTCCCATCCATGAAATCTACAGACAACCAGACAAACTGGGACTACTTTAATTATAAACAGCATGATGAATTAGTAATAATTTACTAAAGCAACAAAAGAGAAGATTGTATTCAATTTTATTATTCAAGGAAAATATTTCCTTTGGAAGGAACACTAATTAGAACATCTCAAAAAATATGGGTCATTTGGTAACACAATTAGTGTCTTCAACCAGACAGAGGATAGCAGGCTGGGGTTTGACACACACTTGGTACGAGTAGTTTTATTCAAGTATATCTCCATAGCAGAACAATTCAGAGGGACAGAGGAGATTTAGGTTTATGTTTTGTCTTCCTGAACACCATGTTCCAAATACTACTTTGAACACAAAACTTTCCTTTCATGTATTCCCAGG
Source organism: Erithacus rubecula (assembly GCF_903797595.1). Lineage (NCBI taxonomy): Eukaryota > Metazoa > Chordata > Aves > Passeriformes > Muscicapidae > Erithacus > Erithacus rubecula. Next base: position 2,321,289 of record NC_136669.1, read on the forward strand.
GGTGCACTCATTGTACATTTCTTTGGACAATCTGTGCTCCCAAAGTCATTATATAATCTTGACATAATTAGCCTTTTTGTTAAATTATTTGGAAAACGGAAATTTAGTTTGTTAGTCATACAGTATTTCCCTGTTTCCTCACTGCAGAGAGTCCCTGATTCCTTAGGATTAACACTTCCTTTCATGCTGCTTAGAGCTGACACCTCATTTTCATGTACTCAAAGTTCAGCAGAATTACAGACCTAAACGAGAATAATCTTTATTTCTAAATCCTGCTGGTATCAATAATTTAACAAGGTCACTTCCAGCCTAGGAAAGCGCACGGGCTGCAGAGGGAGGGTGGTGTGCCCATCCCAGGGTCTGACCTGGGGCTCATCCCACTCTGCAGAGCAGGAACAGGGAATGGCCGGAGCTCTGCGATCCCCAGGGCCGATCCCATGGAGCAGCCGGAGCTCTGCGATCCCCAGGGCCGATCCCATGGAGCAGCCGGAGCTCTGTGATCCCCAGGCCGATCCCATGGAGCGGCCGGGGCTCTGTGATCCCCAGGCCGATCCCATGGAGCAGCCGGGGCTCTGCGATCCCCAGGGCCGATCCCATGGAGCAGCCGGGGCTCTGCGATCCCCAGGGCCGATCCCATGGAGCAGCCGGGGCTCTGTGATCCCCAGGGCCGATCCCATGGAGCAGCCGGGGCTCTGTGATCCCCAGGCCGATCCCAAGGAGCAGCCGGGGCTCTGTGATCCCCAGGGCCGATTCAAGGAGCAGCCGGGGCTCTGTGATCCCCAGGGCCGATTCAAGGAGCAGCCGGGGCTCTGTGATCCCCAGGCCGATCCCATGGAGCAGCCGGGGCTCTGTGATCCCCGGGGCCGATCCCATGGAGCAGCCGGGGCTCTGTGATCCCCAGGCCGATCCCAAGGAGCAGCCGGGGCTCTGTGATCCCCAGGGCCGATTCAAGGAGCAGCCGGGGCTCTGTGATCCCCAGGGCCGATTCAAGGAGCAGCCGGGGCTCTGTGATCCCCAGGCCGATCCCATGGAGCAGCCGGGGCTCTGTGATCCCCGGGGCCGATCCCATGGAGCAGCCGGGGCTCTGCGATCCCCAGGCCGGGCCGGTCCCGGGGCTGCTCTGAGGGGACTCTGTGATCCCGCACCGGCCCTTAGGGGACACTTGGCCGCCAGGGGGCGCTGCTCCCCCCGAGCCCTCGATTCTTGCGCGCGGGCCCGGTCAAGCCCCGCCCCCGCCGCCCCGCCCCACCAGCCGGTTGGTGGAAGCAGCCGTCAATCCGAGCGACGCCCCGCCCTCTCCAACCGTTCGTAGCGCTGCTTGATTGGCAACCGCGCTCCGCGGCTCTCGCGCCGAGCCTTCCCTCACCCTCGCTCTCCCTCTGCGGCGCGATTGGCTGACGCAGCTGTCAATCACGGATTAGCTCCATCCCAACCAGTGGGGCCGCCTCCTGAGCGCGGGGCGAGGTTTGATTGGCGCACCGGGCTGTCAATCAGCGGCGCGCCCCGCCCCGTCGCGGTCAGGTAGCCCGGAAGATGGCGGCGGCGGGGGCCGGTGGGGCTCTGTGAGAGGAGCGGCGGCGGCGCCGATGCCGCGGAGCCGGAGGGCGGCGGCTGCCGCGGGGGCTCCCCGGAGTCGCTGAGAACCTCGAGCCCCTCGTTCGGCGCCGGGCCTCGGTCCGGGAGCGGACGGCATGCGGCAGCGCGGGGGGCTCGGCGGGAGCGCCGGGCGGCGGGGGGGGCGGCGGCCCGCCGCTCCTCGGCCCGCGACACCTGCTCGGGCTCGTACTTGTGCTGTGGCCGCTGGCGGGGAGCGGCGAGGCGGCTCCGCTGCCGCCAGCAGGTGCAGGTGAGCGCGGGGAAGCGGCGCTGGGGGTGCGGCTCCGCGGCGGGGCCCGCCAGCGGCGGCACTGCGGGTTTCCGAGCCCCGTCCCTCCCCCGTGCTGCGGGCAGCGCTCCGCCGAAGCGTCGGGAAGGGCACGGCGGGCGGCTGGGGCTCCCCGGCTGTAGGTCACGGCTCCGCCGGTGCCATCAGCGATATCCCGCTGCGGATCGCTCGCACCCCTGGCACTGACCCACGGGCTCCTTCTGTCCGTGTGCTTACCGCAGACCTTCGTCCTATAGCGCTGCTCTTTTCGCCTGTACAGAGCTCGGCGGCATTTTTATTTTTCTGGTTTTGCCCGTGAATCACCGGGACTCCCGTTCCTGGGTGGAGGCTCTTCGGGGCAGACGGCGCTCCCCTGTTTTCCGGCCAGATTAGTCGGATTCTCCCCCCGCGCCCCCCCGGGCCGGGCTCTCTAAATAGTCATGTAGTTCACATTTATTTTTCTCCTATGTTAGGTAACGCTAAGGTCCTTCGATAACCCTGCTTATTTTCCTGTTTGTCTTACAAGCACTAACTAGACAATATGTCCTCGCAGTCATGGGAGTGACTGATCAGAGGTTTATTAGGACTCACGGGTACAACTATGCCTTTGATTCATTTGTATTGTTGCCGTTTCATTGGGACTTGCAAACACAACATTGTGTTGAGGTTGAATTTTGTTAGGGTTGGGTGGTTGGAATGTGTGCTGAGATTCCTTTCTAGCCTTGAGGAGTTGTACAGCTTAAGTAGACGAGATGTTGAGGGAGGAGCAGGAGCAGTGGGGAGGGAAAGATACGGAGCACAAAGATGAGGTAATTGCTGCTCTTCACACGAAGTATCAAAACTGGGAGTGGAACCCATACTTCCTTTATTTTCGGACCTGTGTCTCTTTCCCAATTTTTCCTTCCTAGAACATTTAGGAATTGTTCATAAGTCACTCCCTCCGTCAGCCTGCTTTTCCTATAAACTTCTGAAATTCTGTATTTTTAAGAGACTGAATCAGTGTGCCAGCTGCAGTACTGCTAAGAGAAATATTTATGATGTTGTGATATTGGGTTCATACAATATGGATGAGATATTGTAATTTTATACGTAGGTTTTCATTATATTTAGCCAAAGTATGTGTACATGGGATGTTATCTCAAGTTTAGCCAACTGTCCAGCTGCTCCCATGGGAAACCCAGTGAGCTCCAGGCAATGAAGTTGCTGCTTTCTCCTGTATCTTTGCCCATATAAGAGACAATGCATTTGGATTACTTTATTGATGGATATTTAATATTGAAACTTTAGGGCCTCATTAGGAACCTTTTTCAGTTTCACTGGCATCTTTTTTGCCAGGAGGACTTCCTCCTGACTGAAATAACATGTGCCTGGTGGGTTTGAGTGCAGCAGGTTCTTAGGCTGCAACGTGTCCTGCATCATCCCCTGTATGAGAAGCAGGAACCAGGGGGAGCTACAAAGGCTTTGTTTTTGTTTTTTCCTCTTCCTTTGAGTATCTTCCCAGTGGATGACAATGAGACTGGTTCAGCTTGAACCTTCTCTGTCATTCTAGGCAGGTTTTATAACCTGTCTGAAAACAAACCTCTGATGTTATTTTGCAGGGTTAAGAGTCATGGGTTGTATTTAAAAAAAACCTCAGCCATATTGTAAATGTCCCTCTTGTGTCCCATGACAGGTTGCTTTGATTTCCTCTGGTGGGGCTGGCAGGTGGTGGTGGGCTCCATTCTGGATCTTAACAATTTTTGCAGTTGATATGGCTTGAAACCTTGAGAAGAATTTAATGGGCTTTTCACAGAGTGATCAGTAACTGATTTCAAAATTACTTTAGAATCCCACAGTTCTTCACCTAGCAAGAATGGTTGCTACCTTGACAATGGAGAAACATTTTTATCTGTGTTGCTTGTAATAAGAAAGATGGGATCCACAAAAAAGGAGGAAAGCACCGGTAGTTATTGTAAGGAATTTTATAGACTATTTCATGGAGTATACCTATAATAAATTAACTTCTCCTTTGGGGAGGAAGCTGAAATGCTGCAAGTGGTAATGGGCAGGTTCTAGCAAGACTAGATTGGATTTGTTGTGCAAAAATGCTCCACTTTGTGGAAGTTTGCCAGGCTGAATGGCTGGGGAGCTGTCAGGTTCTCAGGGCCCTGATTGGAAGGAATGATGCTGCTCTTTTCAAGTGTGGCTTCAGAGTGCTGGCAAATGAAGGTATGCACTGATGAGGTGTTCTATATTTGTCTTGCATTTTTAATGTTGTAGTTCTAAACTAATTTAATATGGTTTTTATCCAACAATAAGGAGAGGCAATAAAGGAAATGGAACTGTTTCCCTGCTAAGGTTCATAGCAATTATTATGGGAAATATGAAAAATAATCTGTTGAAGATGCTACTGCCTAAAAATACTTCAACCAACTTAGATTTAATTTATTCTGCAAGTGGAAAAGAAGGATACTGATATGTACTGTAGTAGTTCTGAATTTAGGTTTTGACTTTATACTGGCGTTGAGAGCTGGGGCAGTTATGCTGGAAAGGAGTTTCTAGACTGAAGTGTTGAAGTTGTCTTGAGCCTTCAGAGAATTGGTGATTTTTCCCAAGTACATCAGCCTGTTGTGACTCCCACTGCCAGCTGTGTGGCTGAAGGAAGGACATTTGGGCATTTTCTGCAGCAGTGTTTAGCATTCAAACAGTGCATCACAAACTGCCATGGCTGCTTTACTGTGCTAAAGCTTTACATGTACATCCAGGCTCTCAGTTCTTGGATTTCCATACTTGACCTTAATTCCACTGAGCATCTGAATCAAGTGTGTGTAATGTCAGTGTTTTCATCATCTCTGTGCTCTATGAAGTATTTGCAAATACAAAGGGAGAGAGACTCAAAAATACTTTTATTATCCTGTAAAACTTGAACAGGTGGTAGCATTTTTAGCAGGTGTGTTCAATGTCAGAATTGTGATGAGTGCACAGTCTGATCAGTTGAAGTCAGGCAGCTGGACTTGGTGCCTGCATCATTGCATTTTGAGAACCTTGGCCTTGCAACTGGGTGGCCCAGTTGGGTGTCAGGGGCATGGAGTCCCTGCTGAAGGTCTTGGTCATGTAGGATCCAGGAAGAGATGATTAGAAGCTGGTATGTATTATCTATCCAGAGATGTTCATGTGGAGTGTCTCAATAAGCATGCAGCTGTATGAATCTGAAGTATCTAAATATTCAGTCAGCTGGCTTCAGATGGCAGGTTAAAACTTTGAGATTAGGTCACTTTTTTTTTTTTTTTTTTTTTTTTGTGTCAAGATGAGCTCTGTAATACATAAATACTCCTGGGAAAATTGTTGCTTTTGGATTGCTTTGGCTTGATGTTTTACTTGGACTTCTGTCAGACTGGGGCCAAATTGCAGTTGTGGCCTGTGGTTTGGTGCACTGTAAAATGTCTGTGACTCTTGCACATAAGAAAAGCCATTTTCTAAGTGTATGCAAGTTAGCAACTCAGATCACTGGAAGTTAAAAAAAAAATCTCTTGCTTTTGCAGTGGGAATTTTAATTGTATGTGCCTTTCATGGTAGTGATCTACTCTTCCTCTGCTTTCAAGCACTGAACTTGTGTACTTCTCCCTGTATTTATTTTTCTAGCTTCTGTCCCAGGTACTTAATAATCATAGAACTAGAGCTGGAAATTTGTCTTTTATATTCTGTTTCTATCTATGATTTTGACTCTGAGGTAAGAATCCAACCCTGACTTTGCCTGCAGGGATGTTCCATGCAAAGCTTTGTTCACAGGCTTGGTTTGCTTTCTCTGCCTGTGGCTGTAAAGTGTCTGGACTTTGCTACAACTAAAGGAGTCCTCATAGGATGAGGTCACTTTGTGAAGCAATTTCTCATGTCTTGAATGCTTGTGTGTATTTAATAATTCCTTCCTCAGGTATCATTGCAGTATATTAAGATAGCACTAATCAGAGGCTGTTATAAGGCTTGTTGTCACAGCACTGGGCATTGGTTTACAGGGCATTGTGCCCTGTAAAAAAAAAAAACAAACAAACAACCCCAAAACCCCAATTTTGTGAGATCCAACATTCTGGATAGGTAAATATGATTGGGAGTAATTTTCTGGATACTTGCTGTAGTCTGGTTTCAGTCACTATTCACACATGGTTTATCTGTGTGGGATGAAGGGACCTCAGGCAGTGTAATGCCAGAGCTGCAGAAATCACAGTTCTGTTTCAGTACTAACACTGCAGTTCTGCAGCAGAAGGACAGCACATGGAGTACTGGAGTGTTCCTTGGGTTTTATTTTGGGTCTGCCTTTTCTGTTTGGTCTGGGCTTTTAGTGTCTGGAGCTTGATACAGTTTTCAAAAGCTTCAGTGCTTTTGTTGTCCTGTGTGATCTCTTTGTTTTTATTGTACTGCTGTTATGAAAGGTCTTGAGCAATGTCTAGATACTAAAAATATTTTGTCAACTTTTCTAAGCAGAAATGTACAAAATGTGTCAGGATAGCCCTTCCTGTCTGCATGTGTGCTTTAGGCAGTGTCTGCAGCAAAGTGTTGTGCCATATATAGCTTAGGCAAGGTAGTGGTGGGAAGCACATTGTCAGTGAATTGTCTTCTGCTGATTTTCAGTAGGTGCTGTACAAAGTAGCACCTTGTCCAACACTGCTGCACTTACAAGAGTTTCCTTCCTGGTAAGAAAACATCACTGTAGTGATTTAACAGTGACATGACTCTTTTGGGACTAGCATTGCACCCTGAGATTCTTTGGTATGAAAGATGTGTAGAAAATAGTAACAGTAGATTTTTTTTTTTTTTAGTGCTGACTTAAGCTTTCAACCTGTAGACCAGATCCAGTTCTCCAAAAGCAGTCACTGACTCGATGGCCTGTCCTTCCCAGGGATCCTTTAGCTATGAATAGGGATGAGAAATAGATCTAATAAGCTCTGTTTACAAAATGCTGCTGCTTCTTTTCTTTACCTGCTTTTCTTAACCAAGCTGTACATTGGAGATTGAAAGGCATCTACTATAAAGTCAAGATTGTAGAAAAAGCATCACATGCAAGTTACATTTATGGATTTCTTTCCTGTGAGCTGAAATTAGTTTCTTTGAAGGCATTGTATCTTAATGGCTTGTGTTGCTATCAAATGGTAGGAGAAAGAGATACTGTTGTTTTGGTTTCCATACTGCAGATAATGCTTTTCTGGTGGTTGGAGATACCATGATATGTGATCATCTCATGCTACTTTGAATTATTGTGGTTGATCCTGTCTTTAAAAAAACAAACAAACAAACAAACAAAAAAACCAAACTGCAACTCCTGTGTCTCACTGTTGGAGAAATGGTATAGCAGATGAAAAAAAAAAAAGTACTTGAGCAGGAATTAACTGTCAAAACCAACATGTAGCAGTACAGAATAAAGTATGCTCAGCAGAATTTTGAGTGTATGTACATGTATGCACACACATGCAATTAAGAGTCAGTGATACATTTTCAAGATAATGTTACCCAGATTTTCCAGAAACACTGCCATGAAGGCATAAGGCACATAATTATTTAACATGGATATTTTTTACCTTGTCTTAAGATGTCTTTGTGCAAACATGAGATTCTAGCACTGAAACTTCAAACAGATCTCACTCTGTAAACACTTGAAGTACCAGCCTATATTTAGTCCTTATTAAAATTGAGCAGTATGCTGTTGTGTGAGTAATTCTCTGACATTACTGGGAAGACTTGTAGGATAATAGAATAAGGTCAGTAATGTAAAACTAATCCCAGCTCAGAATTTTGCTGTTGCTAACTCTTCAGCCAATATTCAGGCCAGGACAAGTGCTCAGAAAGCAGAGGATCAGAGCAGTGTTGAGCTGAGATGCTCTGGGAAAGTCCAGCATTGCCCTGGATATTCTTGCCTTAGGATACACAACCTGTGCTACCCTAACACACAAAGGGGATTTAAGCACATGTAGCAACTCATTTCAAGCAGGTTGTAAAAGCATTTAGGGGGAACATGGGATACAGTAGTTTGAAAAAATGTTGGCTTGTATACTGCAGGATAGACTCCTGTTCTTTTTAAGGACAAATGGGAGGACAGAGATAATTTGTCAAAAATTGTTGATGTAGAATTACACATCCAGTTGTGATATGAAGTCTCTAAGATTTCTTCTTGAAAATATTGTAACTTATTGCATAGGATGGTGATATTTCAAGGTCATGTGTCCACAAAACACACATTTAACTGTGCAACTGTAGAAATATATCCAGAACTCAAGATAGGGTGGAGAAGTGTCCAAGGGGTTTTTAATTGTTTCAATTCTGTATGAAATGGTCATGTTGCTGTCTTTGTTACCCTTACTTCTCATGGTTAATTGTTGTAAATAAGGAAAGCTGTTGGCTTTTTGGAAGAATTGTCTCTACATGTGCCTTGGCCTTTTATCCCACCCACCTGCCCCAAGAGGGACCTAATGAGGTTCTAGGGTAAGGCAGGGATTGTCATGGACAAGTCAAGTAGAGGGATGAAATGTCTCAATTTCTGTCTGGAAGAATATGGGAACAGACTTGTATTTGACTTTTTCCCCCACACTACTACTGAAAAATCTTGTCATTTTACTTGTGTCTTTCCAAATGCCAGACTGATTTAGGGCATGTGGCAAAATTCAGATTTAGCCAGGAAATTATTTTATTGACAAGTTGTTAGTTACTGCTACTTGTTTTCAGAAAGATCAAGTACAATTGTGCACAAGTAACTTGGATAATTGTAGCTTTAAACATTTGTGCTTTAGTTGAGTGTCTTTAAGTACTAAAAATCTGAATGCTAAAAAGTTCAGGTGTAAACTGAGAAACATAAAAGTTCCTTAAGCAGTGCTGTGTGTGGGTTCTTAGGGATTTGCTCCATGAAGGAACATTTCCAGTCTCTGCTTGTGATACTTTGGGCATTTGGAGCCATTTTCAGTTTCACTAAAGTGCTGCCATTGTGTTGAGGACAAATCAATGAAAATCTCTGAGATTTTGGGAATGTTTCTTCCTGTAGTACTGGTACTGTACTGCTAATGGCCATTCAAAGTAAAGGGCTGATTGGAATTTGGAATGTCTCTCACACTAAAATTCTCTTCATTTTATTTTCAAAAGAATGTCTGAAATGCAAATAACACTCCTTCAAAACTTCTGTTTGTGTGGATGTATCAGTTGAAGGTTGGTGACTTTTATGCCCTTCTAATATTGCATTTTAAAGCCCATTGTGATAAAGCATTGTGCAACTAAATAATGGTATTGCACCCATTTCTTCTGAAACTTCATCTTGAAAATGATGCTTTTTTTTGGCTCAGTTCTTAAATGGAGCAGAGCAGAATAAAATTGAGATTACAGGAATGTGGTAACAAATGGAATGTGCTTGCATTTGGTTGGGGTTTTTTGTTGTGAAATGGAGGAGTTGCAGTGTCTGTGCTTTACCTTGTTATACAAATCAGGTGTGCCTAAAATAATTTTGAATAGAGGTTTGGCTTAGTATTCTGCCTGTTACCTGCAGGCCACCTGAATTTGTAGGCCTGGTTCTGTCTATATGGTTTTGTGCTTATTAGTAGCAAACCTCTGAAGATTTCAGGGAGTAAATAAATGCAGGAGAAACTTTTTATGAGGGAAAGATAATGATCTGAATATGATTTGTGAAGAACTGGGTAGGAGTTGATAGCACTTTCCCACTTAATTGCTGGCATAAGAAAGAATGACAGCATTATTTAGGAAAGTTGGGATAGCTTTTAAGATCATATTTGTCAAAACTACTATAAATTAGAGTGATATTTTAAATGTGGTTGCTTTAATATTCGTTGAAAGCAGTGTAAGTAAACTGACAAAGTTTATGAAAGATGCCCTGGGTATAGGGAACAAAATTAGATTTGGTCATTCATTAGTATTTTAAAGACTGCAGTGTTCTGACATTGTGTCATAAAGTAGCATCTTAGTTCATGATCATATAATTTGAGTGTGTCCAAGAGACAGTTTAAGTGATTGCTGTCATGCTAGATTTGTGCTGGAAATAGTTATAGCTATTAGTGCCAGTTATATAGCTGCTCTTGAAAGGAAATGGGCTCTTGCTTATGCAGTGGGACTTTTGTTGCATAGCAACTACTGTGCTGAAAGCTTCAAATCAGATGCTCCCTTGAAGTTCACTGTGCCCTAATAATGCTTAATTTATCTGTGCCTTACGATGCCTTTATCACAGTAGTGAACGTCTTTTATGAGTGCACTCGGGAATGTCTGGAATATAATTTACTTTTCTTTTTCCCCTCAGCTTAGAAATGTGTGGTATCATGCATGTTTTAGCCCAGTTTTCTGAAGGTGGAAACCTTAATAATGTGATTACTCACATTGAACCACAGTCAAGAGTTGAAGCATCCTGGCCTTCCATAATCTGTAGAGGAAAGGCAAGCCCAGCATCCCTCATGTACAGGCAACTAAACCTGGTTCTGTGTTCTCCTGAGTGGAGGCTGTTGCTTGACAAGTAAACATAGATGGAATATTTGGCTAGTTGGCATGCTCATTACTTGTAATTAATGATAGCCAAGGATGCCATAGGTGGATGACATCAGGATGTTTGAGGGTGTTGTGGGCAGACTGGGAAATGGGATAGAGAAGGGAAACAGTCGTAGTGAAACAATAACTTGTTTGCTTAGGTGTTGCATTTAGTGGTTGGAGAACTGTCCTATGAAGAAAGGAGATTTAAAAGAAACTTAGGAAGGTATAGGGAATCCTGGCTTATAGAAGTTGCTTTGAAATATGCTTTGTATGAAAATAACATTTTCCAGCCCTTGAAACGTTGTAATAAATAGTGAGGTGTGTGTTCTCAGGTCTGAACTTGATCCTGGGAATGCTGATGCAGTTCATCATCCTTGTTTCCTCATGAGCCTGTTCGTGTACTTGCCTGTGTACAGCCTTTGGCTTCACATGTGCTGTGCTCAAATTTAGGCTTTAGTGAGGAACTTGCTTAGGAAATGGCATCTTGAGAGCTACTGAGGAATCTGCTTCAGTAGCTGCTAATTAAATATCTGCCTCAGCCAGGGCTTTGAATTTTTTATGATACCGTGTACTTCAAAAAAGTGGGTAAATAGCATAGATGTATTTAATCCTGTGATGCTCTGAAAGAATACCTGATTTTCTGTGTTGATAATTTAGCACCATCTAGATGCCATTTTGGGATGGAAGATGTGCTGGCACAGAGCTTTGCACAGCATTAAGTTGTGTTAACCTTGCAGTAACACACAGAGTGACACAGCTGCACTTCATCTCCTGCTTATTTTAATACAGCACTGATATAATCCAGCCTCTTCCTCTGCTTAAGTAGTTTGGATATACCAAAGCAAAGTAGCCTAGACTGTTTGTATTAGCTTACAGGAAGCCTTTTACTGTTGGCATCTTAAAGTATTTTTTAATCTGTTTGGTGGTTTCTTTCCTAAAGAACAGATTCTGGCTTCTGGGTAGATAGCAAGATGCCTTGTTACTGCATAGGGTTACAGTAAATATGCAGAGTTTTAAGCTGATCTGCTGAGTGAATCTAATAGCTTCTCCAGAATCTGGTATTAAGAATCTTAATTTCTGCAATAATTATGAAATTCTGTTTATTGGATTTTATCCAGGTTTATATTAAAACTATTCAATTTGCAATAATTTTTAATAGGTTTTTTAATTTCGGAAAATTCTGGTGTGATGACTTTATAAAATGGTTCTCTTCATTAGCTAGAATGGATTTCTTGCTGGTTGCTTTTTTCAATCAGCACCATAAAATAAATAACTGTAATTCCTTCATACTTCTACAATTTGCAAACAAAAGAGTGTATTAAACATCTTCTAGTTCCAAGTCATTTTCCTAAGCTCCAGTGAATTAATCATTGGATGGAAATAGTTGAAAAATGCAAACAAGGTTATACTGCAGCAGATTTTCAGCACTTTGTCACAAAGACCAGTTCCAATACTTAATCAGTAACTTCTGTCACTGAATATGTATTCATGCAAGCTATTAAAATAGCTTCAATTACATTAAATTTTTAGTCCAATTCCAGGTTGCCACAATGTAATACTTAATTTTACATTCATATTTTAAAAACTCTGCAAATTAAAAATAATACTTATTAATTATTATGTAAGAAATTTCAAAGTTTATCCAAACAGAGATGAATTCTGTAGTTCTTAGTAAGTGGCTCTTATTTGTGTGAGTCATCTGGAATGCTGTTCTGTAACTGTTGCAGAAACTTGCCCAGGGTAATTGGCATTTTTCTTGAATTAAAACTTCTGCTCATAATTTTCTATGTGAAAATTGCCTTGTGCTTTTGGAAGTGGAGGTGACTTCTATCTGAACAGACCATTAATGATTAGCTGCCTTTTCAAAGGTGATCTTTGCTTTAAAAAAAATAAATCATTACTTTCTCCAATTAATTGCTGCTCATTAACGTGATTTCATTTCTAGGGAATTCTAAAAGGTTTTAAAGGTTAGGCAGTAACTTAATGAACAGCAACAATATTTTTCTTTTCTGTGTTCTTTCCAGGACACTTTTTAGTAAAGCTACCTTTTGTTATTTGGTTTCAGTTAGTTCAAAGGAATTTCTTATATTTTATCTACAGCTGTATTATCTGTGTGTGTTTGTTACAGTAATTTAGCTAATTAATGACTTCACAGTATGTTTATATTTGCAGTTCAGGTAATTTTCAGTTTCCTAAGTAAGACTACTGAACATCTGGAGGAAGTAAACACAAGTCAGCTGTTCTCTTCTCTTTTTTACTTATTGATGCTTAGAAATGGAAAAATATCCCTTGTGTTACGTAGAAGACTTAATTTAAATAAATATAAATTGTTCTATTGAGAGTCCTCTTCAGGGGTACTTTGTTCTCTTCAGAATTATGAGCAAAAGCTGGTGAGTGGCCTCACATTGTTGTTGATCTGTGTTTGAGCAATGCTCAATATCTGCAGTGAAGTGTTCCCAGTCCCTAATGAGGTTAGAATGCCAAAGCTCTTGTGGAAATTACAAACAGAATCACTCGTTTGAAAACCTTCTATTTTTGCTAACTTGTATTTGTTTATTTGTTGCATTGATAATATTCCTAATTTTGCAGAAAAATGTCACCCTCTGGAAGTGTGCTGACACACTTCAACACAGGATTCTCATTATGCCAGTGTAGTCTTTACATGTAATTAAAATAAGTAAATATTCTGTAAGTGTTCAGTGGAACATGATGAAAAGCTTTTTCTGCAAATCTCTCCATTTTTGCAGTTTTTGGATGGTTTAAGAGATAGGTGGACAAGTTTGTGTGTCCCTTAACTAGTGATGAACTTCTGCTTTTCTTATTTTTGAGGCTTCATTTACACTGTGTCCTGTTGCCAGACATTCCCATTGATAATTCAAATGCTCTTGTAAAATCCAGTCAGTCCAGATCACCTGACATTGTTAAACTCTGGTAGTGATGTAATAGCTAAATATATTTTAATCAGATGTGGTCCAACTACTCCTCTGATCCCTGTGGCAATACCTGTTTGTTTCTTTTCTGTTTGAAAAGAAACAGCAACAACAAAAACAACTCCTTGAGATGTGTGCTCTGGTCTCCTAGGGAACCACATGCCTTTGTTCTCTACTGAAAATGAAAACAGGGATGAAAATATGTTTAATACCCCTGGCAATAACTTAAGGTTTTTCTAAAATGCCATTTGAGGCTTTTGATCCTGTGGGTAATAACCTGACTTTATCTCAGGAAATGTGCTGTGGAATGTTTATATATAAAATTTTGGAAAATTGTTTGGAAGTGTTTGTAAAACAACTAGAAATCTGAAGTTCTTGAAATGAAGACAAATCACCTAGTGAATCACAAGGAAGAGAAATGGTGTGGAGCTGATTTACATCCACTGCACCTGTGACAGCAACTTGTGTGTTTGGCTGCCTGTCACAAATGTATTAATTGATAGAGTACTGTTCTATAATGATATTTGACATTTGTGTGCAGTTCAGGTGAGGATTTCTTCTAGCTGCCTGTTCTTGTAGGTCAGGTGTTTTAGCTAATGGGAAATGTCTTCCAAAAGAGCAAATTTCTACTCTGTGTTTGGATACTTGTATACATTTATTGACTGGGAACAGAATCCCAAGGCTTGGTGTTATCACTGTTCATCATAAACTTCACTAAATCACATTGGCTGAGGCCTCTTGGCTGGAATCAAGTCAGTCCAGAATGGTGCAGGCAGGTGATGAGGCACAGATCTATTTTGCCAGTTTGTCCTTTCTGTTCAATCTTCTTAGGTTTGATCACATCCATGAGATTAAATGTTCAGACTCCCATTTTAAAACAAATGCAGGTGGATAATATGTTTTGAAGGAACTTCTCAGGGTGCTAAATGTATTTATATAATGCTGCATCCATGTTTATTTCTAGGAGAAGGAGCTGCAGCTGAAGTTCCCTCATCTTTTGTGATTCTGTCTCTGTGCACTCTGGTAGTCCTGATCATTCTGCTGGCAAACTGTGTCTCCTGCTGTAAAGACCCTGAGATAGATTTCAAGGTAAGACCTGAAGTTATCAATGTGTGTACAAGTGATGTTCTCAGCTGCATCCAGAACTTCTAATTAATTGTGCTACTACTCTGCATTGTCACTGTACATCCTCTCTTCTGAATCAGCCAGTGAGTATATTCCTACTGTGGAGTACTGATACAGCTGTTTATTTTAACTAATTGCTCCCTGCTGCAGTAAGGATCTTTAATGCCTTTTCAAAATAATAACTAGCTATCAGGACCAGTAGTAAAAGTTGCACCTTTGAGACAATTCTGCTGTAAAGAACCTTTTTGTTGGTTTTCTGTGTTTTCTTTTGTTTAGGACACTCCTGTCAAATAAGAATACTGAAGATGCAAATGTAGCAAAACAGTTGAGAAATTGTCACCATAGAATTGTTACTTCTGGAACATTTGTAATCAGTGTTCCTAAAACTGAGATTTGCTCTCATTTTTACATGGGCAATACTTGGCCTCAGCAGTTCATGATAATTCATTCAAAGCCAGGGCTGCATTTAAATTAAAAACATAACAAAGCAAAAAAACCAACAACACCAACAAAGCCCAAACCACCATACCCACAAAAACCCAACTTAACAAAAACCCCTTGATTATGGAGAGCAGTGCTTTGATCTCTTTAAGAGAGCAATTAATGGAAAATAAGGAATGGAACATGAATGTCTGTCACTATCCTTGGAAGAAAACTAAGCTTCCTTAGCAGTGCTCATTCAAACTGAAAGAAATGCATTAGTGCTTATTTAAAGGCAAGGATCAGCTTGTTTACTAAGACTTCTTTTGTTTAGGAATTTGAAGATAACTTTGATGATGAAATAGATTTTACACCTCCAGCAGAAGATACTCCATCTGTTCAGTCTCCAGCAGAAGTGTTTACTCTTTCAGTTCCCAATATTGCTTTGCCAACTCCCTCCCAGTTTCCATCTCGTACAGGTAAAATACTGGTTTTCAGTGCAAAAACAAAAGTAGGCATTTTCAGTGTCTAAAATGGAGTGTGGCTGATTGTTTGACTTTAATAAATAAATTCTTACAAATTTCCATAAACTGAGCCAATGTATTTTGTAGGGTAAAGGATAAAAGGGGAAATACTACTTCTAAGATCTTAACCTGTGGCAGGATAAGAGAGTTTAAGAGAATAAAACTGCCTTAAAGCTTCCTCTCTAGATTGCTGTCATTGTCTGGGTTTGAAGTACTCTGGAATCTGTGACTTCTGGCCTTTTCTGGTTTTCTTCATGGCTAAGTTGTCATTGGATTTTAACCACCACCTCTCAGAAGAAAGAGTAAATCCTTTACTTGACAGCAGTGCTACTGCTCAGCTGCATCACTTTCTTGATGGCACTGTAGGCTATTTGTGTAGTAAATGAGCATTTAGGTTTCATCTCCCTGTGTGGAGGGGTTTGGAATGTATTCTTTTGTAAAAAGAAACTTAAGTGTCTTATCATATTATAAGCAGAGTTTAGCCTAAAGTAATTAGTCTCATATTGTGCTATTTCACAGAATTTTCCATACTACTTGTTTTGCTTGATCATTAGATGTTCAGAGAAGTTTTTAGTAAAATCCCTGTAGAAATTTCAAGAAACTGTCAGTGTGACTTTAATACAAATGACACAGTTGTACAAATGACTCAATATTTTAAAGAGCTGGGAAAAATTATGAGTGAAAAAAGTTTTATGTCAGCTCTTCTGTTTAGCCATAATGGTTAAAATGAAGTGTTTTACCAGAAGTAAGGCAATGTGCCTGAGTACTTGGCTAAAATGTGGTTGCACTGCTGTGGCCTTCACCATGCTTAGGAGCACACTGACAGTGAATTATACAGCTCTGGCTCTTCCAGTACAAGAATACTGCTCTGAATGTAGTTTATGGAAATAAATTGTGGGCTAGAATTCTCAGACAAGAAAAGGCTTTGTTTATATCAATTAGTGTTCCTAACCAGTTGGGCAGCAGAGGGATCAACACTGCTGAATCTCTTCTGGGGTGAATGAGGTCTGCCATTGTTACTGCCCATCCTCTGCCAAGATCTGGGTTTTCTTTTCTGTCCTCCTCTCTGGGCTCTTATGTGAAGTATTTTTAGTTGAAAAATGTCCTCCTTCCAGATGGTAGTTACAAGTAGGGCAATTGGGCTGAAGAATAAAGCAGCAAAACCTTCTCTCTTAAAATGGTAACTCTACATAACTGTAAATGTTAAGATGTACAATGAGTTTTGTCTTGGGTTTTTTTATTTTATTTACATAGGAGACTTTTGTAGTTAGGTTATTTTCTCTACACAGCTACAGGCTGTAATACACTTTTGTATTGGAAGCAGAACTTAGCCTCTTTGCTTTCTGTGAGTATGTTAAAAACCTGTAAGTTCACATTTCACCAGAACAGTTGCTGTGGTTTTGTTGGGGGTGTGTTCTGGTGGAGTTTACTAAAGTTTCACTTGAGTGCTGTTATCACAACATTACCTTCCTACTTTGTGTACATCTGGGCAGGGTTTGGTGCTGAATGTGTGCACCCAGCTGGGGATAAGTCTTGTAGAAGCTTGCATTATTTCCTCAGCAGTGCTAACTTTGGCCATCTGAGTGGTTTGATATGTGTCACCTTTGTTTCCTTGTGTGACAGATGGATCAAAGTCTCAAGTTGCACGTCAGAGTCTAAACTACATCCAGGAAATTGGAAATGGCTGGTTTGGAAAGGTGAGGAGTTCTCTCTTCATATGGCACAGATTGAGGCTTATTCCCAGCTGGCTAGGCCTCTGTATTTACTTTAAAATGGTACTAAAAGAACCCAACACCCAAAAAACAAAACAAACAAAAAACCCAAAAACAACAACAAAAAAAACCAAACAAAAAAACCCCAACCAACCAAACAAAAAAAACCCACATAGAAACATTTAAATTAAAATTAGATATTTCCTTGCATGCATTTTTTAGCTGTAATCACAGCACTGATATGTGCTTTTAAAATTTACCTGTAGATTCTTACTAGAGACTGAGACATTTCACTTCAATGGATTTGATTTAATACACTCCTGTTTTTACTGATTCTTTTTTTTTTTTAAATTAAGTAAATAAGTGATCTTCACTAGGAAACATGTTGTCTGGAAGCTGATGTGTAGATCAGTTTCAAGAGTTAAGTATGTGTATTTAATTATCAAAGTTCTGTTTGTGTTTGTAAAAAAGCCAGAACATTTTTCCTGCAGCATGTTTTTAGTTCTTGTTTTTCTTTGCAGGAAGACTACAAATGTTTTTTTCCCCCTCTGATTAAAGGCACCATCTCTCTTCCAGGTTCTCCTTGGGGAGATCTACACAGGCACTAGTGTAGCAAGAGTAATAGTGAAGGAGTTAAAGGCAAGTGCAGGTCCCAAGGAGCAAGAACAATTCTTAAGAAATGGAGAACCATATTAGTAAGTAATATTTCACAGCTTTGTTCTGCTGCAGATAAATTATGGCTGTTTGTTCAGTGTTATTGTCTCTACTTGCCATCCCATATAACTTGTTTGTCTTTTAAAATGTGATGTGCACTCAACCCAAAGTGAGCAAAAGTTGTGTTCACATAGTGTGCTGTGCCTTGCATGGATGTGCTGTAAAAGATTGGTCAGTGAAGAGCTTTCTCTTCTTGGTGCTTTTTGATGTGCTGGCTATATTTGAATTTAGCCTTATGTTATTGGCAGTTGCCAGAAGAAATTTTGTACCTTCTGCTGCATTGGCAGAAGTGGTTTTGGAGCAATTTAGGAAAAGTAACTGATCTGGCTGGGAACTAACCCAGCTAAAAAAGGGTTTATGTTTTAGCCAGCTCTGTACCTTGATGTAGTTCATGAGTTGCATGCTTTTATTTTTGGTATAAGGGTGGTGGGAGGATGGGTGTGACTCTCATGTGGCAATCCTGGCTTTTGTGGGTTTTAAATCCTCTGTTTTGGCTGCTGTCAGTGATAAATTTCAGCAGTAGTTACAAAGTAGTTACAAAGGTACAAATGGAATCCGTGGCTTATGGTACTTGCACCTTCTGTTCCTGCCACCCCCCTCCAATATTATGTGTTGAAACTTCTGGTAGGGGTTTCATTGTGTTGCATTCTGCTGTGATCTTCCTGGCTTTAACTGTATTTTTTCACTCCAGCATTCTTCAGCATCCAAATGTTCTCCAGTGTATTGGGCAATGTGTGGAAGCCATTCCTTATCTCCTAGTTTTTGAGTTCTGTGACTTGGTAAGTGCAGTTTTGCTACTGCAGAATTTTCTTTTAAACTCAGGTGCAAAAATCTGCTTCTAGTTGCTTCAGGCAATTTAAATTAATTAGCATGAACTTGAGTTTTTGGAGAAATATCAATTAATCTGTGACCTTAAATAACTATATTTTTCCATGCTGCTCTTTTGCTCAATTGTATTAGCTGTGGTAAATTAATGAGGCAGAATTGCTGATAAAATCCTTCTTTTCCAAATGGAAGAAATGCTTGAACTTTTTAAGTGACTGATCAAAGTGAAATGTTCTGGGTTTGTTAACAATTATAAACTCTGTGCCTAAGGTTAACAGAAGGTTTTTCATAGTTTTTCAATGTAGAAATAGAATACTACTTACTGGTTTTTAAACTTGCTGTTCAAATTGTAGTTTCTTATAGAGGTTTCTGGAAAGAGAGTTGGATTTCATAGAGCCTATCAGATATATATCCAAATCAGATTTAATTGCTGCCATGTTTTCAAATAGTTATGTGATGTAATCCAACTTTAAATTTGAAGATGAAATAGCTTTTAAAGATTGCCCTACTTTAGGTATACAGGAAAAAATAATATCCTTGTTTGATGCCTGATTATTTATGCCAGAAGTTGTCATGATCCTGCAGAGTAATCTGGAAAGGATTTTACTTAAGGGGATAGAATAGATTTTCACTTTAACTGGGGGCAGTAAGCTTGACAGTTAAAGTGGTAGTTTTACAAATTTGAGTGTAGTTAGGCAATTTCTTTGGAATGGAAAATAAATGTCTGTGCTCATTATTCTATTCCAAGTGAACTAAAACTTGGTTTTAGAAAACTATATATTACAGACAGTTAAACATAATGTATTAAAGTCTAACTCACTTAAAGAGCTCTTACTTGGTAGAGCTGAGTATCTCCTGGACATGATGGTATTTTTGTCATTTTGCACACAAATACTCAGGGGCTGGGCAGGCAGGATAATGTTCCCTTTGCAGTTTGATGCAGAGACTGGGCCAAGTGAGCAGCTCAGTATCTGTGTACATCATTAATTTTTGTGTTCCAAGGCTGGAGTGGGAGGTGGCAATGTTGGAGTAAATGCAGAGAAGGAACAGGAAGGAAGGAATTTGAAGGAAGCATGATGAAATAGAAGATATGGCTAAATAGGTTTTTTTAGCAAAAAGGTTTTTAAGGGAGTGTCAGAAGATTTTTGTCACTGCAGTTGGAATGGCAGTTATTTGGATTTTTTTAGACTTCTAATTATCTATATCAAAGCTCCTCTTGCACTTTTTTCCCCTGAAATTGGGTGAATTGGGGTGCACAGAGGTGCTTCCAAAACACAGGGTGTGATTCTTCAGCAGAAAAAGCACAAGGGCAGCTGGAATTTGAGTGGTTGGCTAAAGGTTCCAGTGTCTGTGGTGACAATTTGTTCAAATGGGAAGGATGAGAAACAAGGTCCTGGTCAGCTGTCAGTGGTTTAATTTTTAGCTAAAGCTCTTTCCCTTATGTTATGGTGGCTCTATGTATGTCCAGCAAAGTAAACTTATTTTAATCCTTTGTACTTTTGTGTTTAAGAATTCAATAGTTCTGAATAAACATGGCAAAAAAGATGAGCTGTGTTGGATAGGAGGTTTTAATATCTACAGGTGACAAGTTCTTTTGAGGCTCATGTGGCTGTGTTGACCTTGTTTAGCAAATGTGGCATACTAAGTAACAAAAAATGTGGCTGTTCTGCTGACCAGCACAGTCTGGAGGGTACAGAGGTTGTTTTATTCAGACTCCTTTAAACTCACAGCCTATCACAGTGTGTCCTCCTTTTGCTACTTCTCTTGCTTGGGTTTGTAGCCTTTTTAGGGCCAGTTGACCTTGTCTTGGCTGCTCAGGCAGCCCTGTTGGATTATCAGTTCCCAGGCTCCTTGGCATTGAAAGGTCTTGATCAGAGGCACTGGAAACTGGTGCAGAGAAACCAGAGCTGTCAGGGTGGCAATGCTGAATGTCAGGCAGGCTGGCTGACTTGTTTTTTTGGCTACAGAAACTCCTGATACATTTCTGTTACACAAGGTTGCTGGTAGGCTCTGCAAGAACTGCTTTGGTTAACATTTAGTCTATTTTACAATGTAATCTAAGTTGCTTTGTATCCCTTGCTTTGCAGAGCTGGGAAAGAAGTCATCAGTTAGACATTAGTGATTAAAGGCATTAAATTCTATGCTTTGCTTGTGTTAAAATTATTTATAAAATAGTAAATATAACAAGAAATGCTCTAAAAGGTCTCACAGCCCCTTTCCCTGTATTAGTTGATTTGTATGTTGGTGCAGTTTGCTATGAATAGTTAACTGTTCACTGTTAAACATTGTAGAATGATGCCAAGTTAAAAATAGTGGTAGCTGTCTTATTAACTTTAATATATTACTCAGCTCTGTGCATGGCCAGCATTTTGTCAGCACAGCAAATCCTCTAATGGATTGACATAATTTATGAGTAAAAGGAAAGTTATTCAAATGTGGAAATTGCATGTATATTGTGAGGCTGATTTGCCTATCAAATTCTTAGAGAAATTCTTCAAGTCTTGCAATTCCCTGGGCAGATGAGATCAGCAGGATGCAGTATTTGCCTGTAGCTTACTTTAAGGATGTTGCTGTTAGGGGAAGGTGTCTGCTTGCAGTGATTGGTTCTTTTTTTAATTACTGCCACTTGAAAGCATGTTCTCATCAAAAAAGAATCTTTGCAGTGAAAACTTCTTCATCAAAGAGTTCAGTGAATCTATTTAATGATTATGGTCAATATGGATATGAGCCAAAGAGCAGATTTATCAGTGGTGTGTGGTTTAATAATAAAGGGGGAATGTGACACTTTATGACAACTTGTTAGAATGTGTTCAGTAGACATAATTTGATAACTGCTTCACATTTTTAAAACCATCATCAGTTTTAAAACCATCAGTGTATTCTGGTTAGAAAGTCATGGCAGCCATTTAGATGTTCAGATGAACCCAGTATGGAATTTGCACAAACAAAAAGCTGCTGAGGAGTACTGTGCCCCCAGCTTCTGGCTGGTACAGAGAAAAGAGATGTTAAAACTTACTAAAATGGCTGAAGTGAGAAGGATGGGAAGAAAGGCAAAATTTAGTTCTTCATGGAATCCCATGAGAGGAGGGAAAAGGCAGAGTGGCAGAGGAGGTTGGAGAGAAATAGAGCCTTCCTCAAGCATGATTGAGCTTTTTATATTTAGATGTCTCTGCAGTGAATTTTGCAGAACTGCATTTATTCAGATATATATAACCTTTGATATTTACTGTGTTAAAAAGTCTGTCAATAAAGGGCCATTTTGTGGCTCTCAAAATAGTGCAGGGATAATGTTGCTGTGTTGCTGCTGTCTGCTTTTAGGCAGGGAAGCATCATAGGATAATTCAGGCTAGCAAGGAGCTCAGGAGGTCTCCAGCCTCCTGCTCAAACAGTATTGTCCTCAGGTCAGACTGCATTTCTCAGGACTTTGTCCAGCTGAATCCTGAAAATATCCACAGATAGAAACTGCCTGTTCTTTCTGGGCAACCTGCAATTCTGTTCATGTCCTTTTGTGAAAAACTGTTTTCATTACATTAATGTGAGCATTTTCACCCCAGTTTGGTGCAAGCCATGTCCTTTTAATGCAATACCAAAAATCCCTATTTTATATTTTTAACTTTGATTGCAGCTTTAATTAGACCAGAATGGAAACATGGAACCAGTATGTTTCAAGGTGTGGGTTTAATAAAAGTTGGTTTTCCCACAAAAATATGTGCCTACATGAATAATTTACTAAATAAGGGATGTCACACAGCACTGCTGTTACTAATGCATTTTAAAATTATAAAGTAATTCCTGTGTGCATTTCAGGCATCCTAGGAACTTAATCCACCTGGGACAAGCCCTAAGCAAGCAGTTGCTGTTTGAATGAATGACAGTTTTAGAGTTTGACTTTGTTCAGGCTCTTGCTGCCACCTACAGTCAGCTCAGCTGGGTGTTTGCATTCCTTGGGCTCTGCCATTTGGAACCTGCCTGTCTTATAAACACTGTTCCTTTCCTATTTATTTGGAACTCTGCTCTGGCCCAGGATTTGGGATGACAGTGGGCATGGACAGAGCCCAGGAGCTGGTGAAACAAGTTGTGATATATGTTGTGCTGTCTCAGTACAGAAGTGTCTTTAAAATAATTTGCTTTCAGAAAGTCTGTATTTTAAATAACAAAAGTACAGGATTGCTGAGTTAAAAGTCAGACTGTAAGAAAATGAACAACATGGCATAAGAAACTTGTTCTTTTTCCTTGCTTGGATTCTCTTGCTACATAAGCCTTCCTTTTCCTGAATGTTTGGACAGTATTAAATTATTTTCCTCTATTTCAAAGCTGTTCTTTTTTTAGTAATTTATTGAGTGCTTCTATGGACTCATTAATTATGTGTCTATTTCTCAGCATTGTCTGGGTCCAGTAAAACTGCTTCCATCATCACAATTCTCTGACTGGAATGGGCTGTATTACCATTCTTTTTTTATAGAAAGCTCTGGTGATCTGGCAATGTCTGAAACTCTTTTCTAGCTCTCCCTTCCAGCTCCTTACAAATTCCAGACAGACAGCTTTGCTGATTTAGAGCTCTTGAAAACTCATCTTATTTAAAAGCAGAGGCTCATCAAACTGGTTTTTTAATGGAAGTTATTAATACATGACAGGTTTTATGTGGCAGTCTGATCTAGAATGTTAATTACTAAATGATTAGATTAAAAACCCTTAAGAGCAATACCATATGCCTTAGATGACTTTAAGCTCCTTTATGGAGACTGGAAACTTGAGGAGCATTATTTTATTGTGCATAAATGCAGTAAATAAGTAATGTGGTCATTTGGATCTTCATTAAAAATAAATTTTTCATACTCAACCAACATATAAAGCTAATAAATATCTTCAACTTCTTTTACAGGGTGACCTGAAAACTTACATCAGCAATGAGCAGGAGCACATGAAAGGAGAGTCTCAGACAATGCTGCTGCAGAGAATGGCGTGCGAGATCGCTGCTGGCCTGGCTGTGATGCACAAACACAACTTTGTGCACAGGTGGGCTCTGAAATCCATCTGGGGCTTTTTATTCAAATCCAGGGGTGTTGGAGACTGTGTTTCCACATGTGGAAGTGTGAGGCAGGAAGGTGTGATGCTGATGAAGGTGCTCATTGAGTGCAGTGGTGTATTCCAGCTCCACCTGCCTGGAAGCTGATCACATGGAGCTGTTTGATGAATTCATGGCCAAGTCAAATTAATTTTGTTTGTTGTGGAGGGAGGGATGTTAAAATTTAATTAGAATGAATCTTACCTGCTGTGAATTTTTATTAGATTGTGGAAATTTAGAACTTCTCTTTGGTAATGTTACTTGTGTTACTAAAAAGGGAAAAAAAATACCCTTTCTAATGCAGTAAGGAGGAAGCTGAGTTTAGAGGGAAAATCTGACTGAAAGGGGTATTCTCTCACTGAATTGTTGTTCATGTAACCTTTAAATCTTCACTAAAGGAGGTAGTTGGATTTCAAAGTAACCATGCTAGAAGAAGAATCTTCCCATTGGGGGAAATGCTGGATTTATTTTAAATTAACATTATTATTTTTAATTAAATTTAATATAGCCAATACTGAAAGAATGGTGGTAGTTGCAAAAGGCAGGGAAAATTTATTCATTAAACAAATTGCCCAGAAAAATACTTTTTTTTTTTTTTCTTTAAATGTGAAGGTGCTAAGGAACTGGAAGTCATTAACATCTAAAATGACTAAAATATTAAAGAGTACTTATTCTCCAAATGTGGCTTACCTGATGAAACCTTGGGTCACAAGACAGTTACTTAGTCTGTTCTCTGCTGCAGAACCAGCACTTGCATCACCCTTTCAGCAAGTCAGGAACTTGTGTTGGAGCTTATCACATCTTTCTGCTTAGGGAAGGCAGAGACCTTGTGTTCAGGGAGAAATGAACTCTCAAACCTAAGTCTGAAAAGGTGCAGGGTTTAAAACAGCAGCAAAACCCTGAAAAAAACCCCAAAGCCTGGACTCAGCTGGTGGCTGATGAACAGAGCTCTTCTCTTACCCCATGTAACAATTCCAAATGACCTGAAGGTGATACCAGTTGTACCTGTCTAATGGAGGGACCAGTTTCTTGTCTTGCAGCAGCATGGCTCTGTAGATATTAAATTTAACAGTACATTTTCAGTGAAATTCAGATAAACTTGGTAAATAATTAATCTGTGGATCTGCAAGATTCTCATTGTAATGTTTACTTCTAGCAACACTATCCTGATGCTGTCAGAGTAAGTGGTAAAGCTCCAGCATCAGTGATTTTGTTGTTAGTGGTAAATTCAAGCAGCCAACATTTTTTTTTCTTCCAGGATATTTATTTAAATAGCATAAAACAATCTGGCAAGCTCTGGGACATACTTGAAGGTTATAGATGTGTTTCTGACCTGTGTAGTTCAATTACTCTGCAAAGGAAAACATCCTCATCTTTCTTTGTAGCAGACAAGCTGTGGCTTTGACCATTTGTACTTCAGAGACTTTTTTAAGCCAGCAGAAGCAAAGGTAGAGTTCTTCCAGGGCACTTAATTTCCTGGTCCCCTCTGTGAAACTGAGGAGTGAAATATTTGAGCAATTAGTCTGCTGAGCTCTTTGCTGTCACAGCCACAGTTCCAGGTTCATTAAACTTGCATAAATTTCTGAGTTTGCATGATGGGTTTCCTAAAACTGCTTCTTTGCATTATTGCAGCAGCACTGCTGTTTCATGAGTATTTGTGGTCTGGTTTATGGTAGAGACTAGAAACAAATTCTGTGTTTGTTTGAAGAGCTTTGTGATTTGTTTATTGGAGGACTTCTATGAAATACATTACTTTTTGTGATGGTCTTTTTCAAAGACTGTCTGTAGTGTAGTTCTGGTTCATGTGTAAAATATGGAATTGTTACTTAAGGAACTAAACTGTAGATGCAAGATATTACTGGTTGCTCAGTGTCATATTATAAATTGTTATTTAAACCTGATCTGTATTGCTGATAGATTCTGTTTATGAGAATTAAAATGCAAGCCATGCAGTGATAGGTATGAAGAGGGATGACATCACTGTAGCATGTGAGCAGCCCACATAATCTCCATGAGAGGACTGTGAGCAGAGTGAAATAACTGCCTGTAAATCCTGTGTGTAGTTTAAATGCTGAAGAGTCTACACCACTGCTCTAGAGAAGTGACTGCAGCTTGAACTGTTTTATACAGAGCAGCATAATAGTCTAGGGTTTTTTTAATGTGATTGCCTTGTCACTGTGTTCAGTTTTCTTTGGATTCCAGATTGCAGAATTGCTTAGCTCTGGCTCTAAACAGATTCTCCTTTGAAGCAGTGGGAGTGCCCAAGGGAAATCACAACCTTTTGGCACAAAAGAAATCTTGTCCAATAAGTCCTCTCTAAGGAGAAACCCTATTAGTGTTTGTTTTTTCTGGAAGTGATGAATGTTTGTATAGAACTGTAGTGGCCACAGTATTCCAGTGAGATATGGAATCAATTGCTGGCATGTGTAGGTTCTGAAACTTAATAAAAACATAAGCAACAATAAAACTCTTATTGTTTGGTATAGGCCACAACTGCACTTTAGAAATTATTCTCCCTATACCTGGGTTTGCACTGCATATGAGTTGGTCTTTCAGAGTGCATGGACTGGTTTAATTTCCTCAGAAGAGGATGAGAAAGGAGCTGCAGGAGCTCCAGGAGCACAGCCACCCTTGCAGGAGCTTGCCTCAGCCTTGAGCAGGATGCAGGTCCATGGGAGCAGCCCCCAGCTGGTGCACAGAGGATTGCTGAGGTGGATCTAGAGTGGGTTCTCAATCCTTAGCACTGCTTTGTGTTGCTGGTCTGCTCCTGTTACTTGCAACCTGGAACTCTGCTGAGTCCTTGATTTTTAGATTCTAAGTTTTTAAAAAATAGTTTTCTTGGTTTTTCATTTGGTACTTTGAACTGTAACTACAGAAGAATTGTCACTTCTGTTGTCTGAATTTGCATTGGACTTCTCCTGGCTTGTCTCACTGTTCATTTGTTTGCATTTGCAGTGACTTGGCCTTACGGAATTGCTTCCTGACATCTGATTTAAATGTCAAAGTAGGAGATTATGGAATAGGATTCAGTAGGTACAAGGTAAGTTAATCTTGTCAGGGACCACTTTTTAATGGATTTGGGGGCCAGGTTACAACAAGCATGCTTGAAAGTTGTAAACTGATACTAGATTGTTCTTTATTTGAATAATGAACTTTCAAAGTATTACTGGCAAATACCTGTAGCAAGTTCATGTACCACTATAGGTACTTTTATAGAGATTAGAGGTTTTGCTTTGAGAATCTTCTAAATCTTCTCTTTTTTGGCCCTATTTACAGTAGTGCTACAATATGAACAAACTAATTTTAATGTGTTTTAAGGACACATTTGAAAGAAAAGTTCAAATTTATTAATGAAAACATTAAAAATATTAAAATACATCAAGAAAGTGAAATGTTAAAGACATTAATTAAAACATTTTGTAAGTACCAAACCTTAAATGAGAAATTGGCATTCAAGTTTCTGCTATGCAGTGACCAGTGAATGAATTTCCTCCATAGCATTATTCTCTGCTCCTTGGGGAAAATGGGATTTTTTTTTTATTTCTAATTTTTTACATAGGCATCACATAAAAAAATATATTGAGGGAAGGACTATCACTGGAAGTTGATCCAATGTATGTTCAGCCTTTTTATGTTTTATTTTTTTCTTCATTTTGATCAATAATTTAGGAAGATTATATTGAGACAGATGAGAAGAAACTTGTTCCTCTACGGTGGACTGCACCTGAGTTAGTAACAAGCTTTCAAGACAGGCTGTTATCAGCAGAGCAAAATAAATACAGTAACATATGGTATGTAGAAGATTTCAAAAGATTTCAATGAGGGATTTATGAACATATTTTCAAATGTTACATGAAGGAGTAAATTATATTTAAATTAACCTGATGCATTAGATGTACAGTGGGTTAATCTCTGTAAACCTGAAACTATATCCTGCTTTGGAAAGGTGCTTTGAAATCTGTTGAGAGAAAGTCAAAGCAAGCAGAAATATTTAGCAGAATAAGAGGTGTTTATATTAATAAAAATATCTTCAGATGTTTACAAAGGAAAGAAATGATAAATTATTTTTCCAAGAATAAGTAGCTCTGAGTGACATAAAAAGTTGAACCCACAAGAGCCTGATGAAGTTCAATTGGTAGAACAATGGCATTTTAATTAAAATGCTGTGTTCTTGCTGCAGCATTTGAGAGCAGCAATTAACTGATGCTTTCTGCTGCCAGAGAGCTGGTAGACAATGGCTGGTAAACTCTTGAAGATGAATGTTTTTGAAATTGCCAAGTTCCACTTCAGTTCTCAAGCCCCAAGAAATTTGGATAATGGAAACTGTGGATTAGGCTAACATTTCTGAAAACATTGTAGTTAATTCCAGCTTTATATTTGAAGGGTTTTAAATACTAAACTAGGCTTTGTTTGGTGTTTTCAAAGTAAGGTTGCAGAAAGCAAGTGGGGTATATAGAAATCATAAATTTCTATAAAAGGTGAATGTAAAATAATTTGTTTCCATCCTCCAAGGAGGATTCCTCAGCTCATACTGTTCATCTGGACTACAAGCAGCCAGGGTCTTAAGGTTAACTTGTATCTCAGTGCCTCTTAGGCAGAGCTGCTTTGAGCAGGTTTGGATTAGATGATTCCAGACACCCCTTCCAATCTAAATTATTCTACGTGCAGAGTCAGTTCCTTTGCATTTTGGGCACAGAAAGATTCCCTGAAGATTAGCACTGACTGTAATCAGTGAAAATGTGATTAGTGGTGGATGCAGTAGAGATGCAGAACTGAGCAGAGGCAACTTGTGACCACTGCAGCTTGACAATAAGGAATTCTATGAACTCTGGAATAAAGATGACTTTTCTAGCAGTTTGACCTATAAATGCAATTTCTCATGAAAGCTTTTTCTCTTCTGTTGAACTAACTGTAAGGGTTTTTTAATCTCATTTCTATACACCGTATTAAAAACATAGATTTTTGTTTTTAAATTGTTGAAAATATTTTATTTTATTATATGTGGGGGTTTTCCATGATCAATAATTTGAGACCACCTATATTTTGTTGCCTTCATTGTTATTGCCTTCAAGCACTTTATTCTTCAGGCTTTTAGCATTCTGTCAAAATGAATTAGCAAATTCTGAAGTTATTCTAGAAACAATGGGGAGTAGTATTTATTTCTCTTTGCCAGTTATGTTTTGCTTATCCTTTCTTAGCAAAGCCACTCTAAAATAGTTCTGAGAATGCCCTGTCATTTCCTGCCCTTCTGCAGGTCCCTGGGTGTGACACTGTGGGAGCTGTTTGAGAATGGTGCTCGGCCCTACTCAGACTTCTCTGACAGGGAAGTCCTAACCCATGTCATCAAGGAGAAGCAGGTTAAACCCTTCAAGCCACGTCTGGAGCAGCCATACTCTGATAGATGGTAAACTGTGAATGTTTCTATTTATTCTTAAAGCTGCTGAAGATGTTTCTCAAATTACTCAGTTCTCTTAAATACATTGAAATTGCTACATGGAAACTCAGCAAACATACCCTAGATAAAGGGAGTAAAAGGACTTGCTAGAGATGGAAGTTCCTGCCAGTGATACTGGTACTCTGAGGCTTGTTAGGTATCTGAATTCTTTTAATTCCTTTTCACTGTGAAACCTATTGAAGCATGTTTTTATTTGTATAGGTATGAAGTTCTGCAGTTCTGTTGGCTCCCTCCAGAAAAAAGACCAACAGCAGAAGAAGTGCACAGACTTTTAACTTACCTCCGCATGCAAAGCCAAAGGGACTCAGAGATTGATTTTGAACAGCAGTGGAATGCTCTGAAACCAAACACCTCAAACAGAGAAGCAAGTAATTCTGCATTCCCAATCTTGGATCACTTCACAGGAGATAGACTTGGCCATGAGCTGGAGGAAGTTCTGACTGTAACTGAAACGAGCCATGGTCTGAGCTTTGAATACATCTGGGAGGCAGCTAAACATGATCACTTTGATGAATGTGGACATGTGAATCCTGATGAAGCCATGACCTACACAAGTATTTTCTATCCAGTGGAGGTTTTTGAGAGGTCCCTTGCAGAGCAAGGACCAGGAGCACAGGATGGAAGTGGTCAAGAGTCATCACTTGCTGTCCCTGGGGTGTTACCTGTGTTTGATGCACACAAACTTTCTGTTGGAAATGACTACTATATCCAGTTAGAGGAAAAAGGAAGTGGCTGCAACATGAATTTTGATAACCAATCAGTTGTATTAACAACAGAAGTTGATCATC
Organism: Erithacus rubecula; assembly: GCF_903797595.1. Classification (NCBI taxonomy): domain Eukaryota; kingdom Metazoa; phylum Chordata; class Aves; order Passeriformes; family Muscicapidae; genus Erithacus; species Erithacus rubecula. The sequence goes on from NC_136669.1 coordinate 2,351,195, forward strand.
AAGAAGCTGTACAAGAAAAAAGTTCTCATTTCACAGTTCTCAGGGATCTTGATGTTGAAGAATCTAGTACTGATGGGGACTTCTTCCACTACAATACAGATCCTAAAGAGGAATTTTTGCCTGCTACCAGTAGTCCAGAAAGTCCTTTTCAGAGTATATTTAATGACATTGATAGATCAGAAGAATTGGCAAACAGAAAAATACTTGGGTTTGCTGATGATTCTCCTAAAGACTTGAAACCAGCTGTTTTGAACTCAAACAGAGATGCTGGAAAGGCAGTAGGCTGTTCTGAGAAGGAGCATTCTAGTCATGCTTCTGAAAATGAAATGGCTTCCTTATGTGAAAATATCTCTAACCAGTCAGACATGGTAACTTTAGAAGAACTTTCTGATAACTTCTTATTTCTTCAAGAGAAAAACTTATTAACAGGGTTATTGCCTAACAAAACCAGCAGTGATTTTGGGCAATACTCAGATGGTGTTCTAAAAAGTATATTAGAAACCTCAAAAAGAAACTCTGTAGAGCCTGAGCCTGTGCTGGCTGAAAATGCACAGGTCTTTTCTTTAATACATGAAAGTCTTAGAACAGTGAAAGATGAAAATTTTAACCCAGTGACAATGAATAAAGATCTCAATTCCCAGTCTCAGAGTCCTGTAGAGATGCAGGCATCCTCTAGTCCACCCACAGCACATAATTCATGTGATAACTCTGCAAATCTTCCTATTTTGAAGGATGAGGGGAAATTTCTAAATGTAGAAGTGAATGAAGTCATGTCCTCTAACTCTGATGTTCTCTGTCAAGAAGAGCTATCTTATAATGCCAAAAATAATAATGTTGGAAACAGTCCATCTTACAGTGTTGCTGTTGAAACAGATGAGTGTGATGCACAGATGAAACAGGGAATGCTTTTCAAGTCTGATGAAATAACTTTTAATAAAGAAAAATGTAGTGATCAGGAAGATAGGAAAAGAAACTTGCAAGATAGTTCTCCCATATTAAAAAAAAGAGAATGTTTATTGGAGGAAATGCAAGAAACATCAAATCATTTTGAGAACTGTAAGAATGTTCCAGAGGAGGTGACCTCAATTTCTGTTGCTGCTTCAGACTGTACAAGTCAGGACAGTCTTTTGGAAGACAGCCCATCTCCTATACAAACTGTAGAACAAGCCTTAGAGACACCTGATTCTTTGGATTCTTTAGATGTAAATGAGGTTTTAGAATCTTTACAGGCTCAAAGTCCACAGAAACTTCTGCCACCAGATAAACCTGCTGACAGTGGCTATGAAACAGAAAACCTGGAATCTCCAGAATGGACTTCCCATGTCCCTGTGGAGGATGCTTCCAGTGTGGATACTGCTCTGTGTGTTGTGAGTGAGAACAGTGTCAGTGCTTTGCCTTCTAATCCAGTCATCATTGTGTCAGAAGCAGCAGCTTGTCTGGATGCAGTGAACAGCAATTTTGAAATAACCCCAGTGGTTTTTCTGGGTGGAAATCAAAACTCTTATAGAGACTCAGCCTATTTTTCTGATAATGATTCTGAGCCAGATAAAAAGCCAGAAGAGTCTGCAAATCTGTCCAGAGAGACTGTGTGTGTTGGTTCCTCCAACAGAGGAGAGAATCACCCTGAAGAGGTTTGTGGTTTTGAAGAGAGACAGCAAACGTGTGATGTGAGGAATGACCAGGGTGATGATAATCAAAACTCAAAACTGGAACTAAACCACAATTTAGAGATCCAGGAGATGGATGAAAGGATGCAGGGTTGTCCTGATGAGTGGGCTGAGGCAACTCTGACTTCCCTGGAAATAGTGATGGAAGGTAACCTGAGGGATGAAATAAAACTATCTGAGACTTCCCATAAAAGTGTCTCTTGTGTTGGCACTAACACTTCAGAACTCCTTTCACACAGAGACTTAAAGCCTATGCACAACATGGCTTTAGATCTGAGTAACAGTGAGAAGTCCTTCTATCACATGGAAGGACAAAAACTGAAAGAGCCAGATATTGAAGGGAAATACCTGGGCAAACTCAGCGTGTCTGGAATGCTCGATTTAGAAGATGGTGATGATGCAGATGAGGAAGATGAAAACAGTGATTCTGAGGATGACATGAGGACTTTTAATATGCATAGTCTGAGTTCTGACAGTGAAGATGAAACTGTCCATCAAGTACCTGAGATAATTACTGACAAAGATGATGGAAAACATTTGAGAAGCTTGTTGAAACTTCCAAAACCTCTTAACGAAAGGCAGCCTGAACTTTGGAAAGATGAGAAAAAGGCTGTAAAGTTCTTTGATGACGTGACAGTCTATTTGTTTGATCAGGTACCCTTCTTTTTAATTACTAAGTTAAGTTTTTGTTGGCTTGCCTTTTTTTTTTTTCCCCCTTTAATTGAATAAATTGTTTAATATTTGGGAAAACCTTGTTACAAAAGTACCTTTCTTGTTTTGGCAGGGTTACTGCTTGTTCATGGTGTTATTTTTTCTTTATATATTAAGGCTATATAAGAATATATATATGTAAAAGAATAATATTTATGTATAAAGACTTGGGTAGATGCAGTTTTGTGCTGCTGGTAGAATAGCAGCACTAACCTGAAGTGAAGAAGGGTTTTGGTTTGGTTGTCAAATCCTGAATCTCCATTGCTGTTGAACCCTTGACTTCATGTGCTGAATTAAACATGGTTTTAATGATGTTTTTCTGCTATTTAGAAGATGTATTTAATTTGAATATGTGAGATAGCATTGCTATGGACAAATTTTAATTGTTTTGTTTTGACAGAATATTGTTATAACTGTATAGAAGCAGCTTATCTGTTTAATGCTTTATAAAAGAAAGGAAGAAAGCAAAAAAAAACCCCCAGTAATTAAACAAAAAAATCCCCAAAACTCAAACTGAAACTTAACTCTGAATCTTATGTTGCTTAGCACTAAGGTAAATTTATCTAAGATCATGATCAAAGATGACAGCAGTATTTAGATGGTAATGTTAATTTTTATTAATCCTGTGGGATTCATGTTCAGTGACACTGATCTGCTTATAAAATTCAGGGTTCCTTTTGTTTCCCTATCAGCTTTATCAAATTTTAACTTCTGTAACTGGATACAGAGGGGATTATATTTTAGCATTATGGCAACTAAACTAGTCCAGTGAGTTTAAAAGAACAGTAACATTGTCAAGCTTTGCAAATGTTGCTTATGATGACGCACATAAATATTAGAGTTAACTGTGTTTTGGAATAGAAAACATAGGTGATGTATTTGTGTTTAGCCAGCCTGCAGAATAGTAATCCTTTTGTCAGAGGGGAAGTAAAAAATCAGCTGTGTTTAAACTGCTCTTAGTTGTTGAATTCTTTACTTTATATTACAATGACTGATAAAATGTTAGCTGCTTCCAGTACCAGCTGTACAAAGTCTGTCTTTTCATCCTGAACATGATTAGGGGATTAAAAAAGAAGTCAGGATAAGGCTTTATTAAAGAGGGAAAAAAAACTCCTACCCATGTTAAGCTGATATGGCAACTGTTTTTAATTGGAAGGTGTTTTAGCTTTGTTCCTAGAAATATGAAACCATTTTATATTGTAAATAATATTTAAATAGTTGTTTCCTGTGTGCATTTTAGCACAGATTTGATGCAGCTTTCTTTAGAAGTATTGTGCATGTGCTAATCTGCAACTTAGTCTTGTTGTGTTGTTGTAACAGTTTACAGACCTTTTAATTTCACATCTGACTTAATGGCAGGATGGGGGAGTGTATTTGTGGGTGCTGGCATCAGAAGTCACAGAGACATTGTGTGTAAAAAGAGTTCAAGAAATGACTTTGTTTGCCTTAGGAGACACCAACCAAGGAGCTGGGAAGTCGTGGGATGGACGTGAATGGGGAAGGTGCTGGCAGCTCTCCTGTTCCATCTTCCACTCCTGCTTACTTAAACAGATTTGCAAATTCAGAAAGCTCAACAGATGAAGAAGGTACATGAATATATTTATACACAGCAGGGGCTGAGACTGTTTTATACAGAGCCTTTTATGAGAAGTCATTAAACTATATGTGATCTGTAAATTGACTGAACCATGTTGGCTTCAATTTTGCATCCTACACACTGCAGCTGGGCTCAGACTGCCTTGCTCCTGAGAGCAAAGCTGGGATGTGATACTGGTTGTTTATATAGTGATGTGCCCAGGGTTGCCTGGGAGGCAGAAAAACTGGGTGATAAATCTTTGTGACTTCCTGGGCTAGAACTCTGCTCAGGGCTGCAGGTTTTGTTTGGGGTTAATGCAGTCCTCCAGTCTGCTTGTACAACTCTGGGTGACCTTACATGACATTGCTGTAATGCTGCTTTTTTTTTTCTTTCTTTTTTTTTTTTTTTTCCCTCCCCAAGGTGGGGGTTTTGAGTGGGATGATGACTTCTCTTCTCCAGAGCCATCCTTTATATCCAAGGCAGCTAACAGTCTCATGGGTTCTAAAGCACCCCTTCAGCCATCAAAGTACTTCTCTCCACCTCCACCTTCCCGGACTCTTGATCAGAACTGGTCACATTCATCCCCTTATTCCAGATTCTCCATCTCTCCTGCAAACATGGCAAGCTTTTCTCTTACACATCTTACAGATTCAGATATAGAGCAAGGAGGTAAGTGATTTTCTTGTTATAATTGCTTAAAAGATACAAATTAAAACTGTTATGTGAAGATAAAAGTAACAGATAAAGCAAGTCTTGTTCTATTTAAATACCAAATGTAGAAGTACATTTTTAACACTATAAAAGGTTGTCTGGTCTTGTGTTTCACTTAAGACATTGTTTCCCATTGAGATTATTTGTGTCCAAATAATGATTTGTGTCCAAGTTGATACAAAGTTGTGGTTGAACAGCCTAGGGAGCATTTACAGGACAAGCTGACAGTTTTTGTGTTAAAAGTCATGGTGCTGTATTTGTATAAATGAAACCTCTGCATCCCTTTGCTGTTGTATCTGCCATACTATGGCAGTTATTAATTCTGGTTATTGCACTGTCTTAAGTCACAATTGTGTTTTCATTGCACAGAATAAGGATGCCAGGAACTTAATGTTTCTGCTGTTATTGTGTAAGCTTATTTTACAGTTTAGTTTCTTTTCATATTGCTTTTTAGACATTGCATTCTTGACATTTTCTTGAGAATTGCAGCATGTTTTCTAGAGCTGTGAATAGGATAGCTTTTGTTAGGAGAGCCAAACAATCCATTCAGAGCAATATTGAGTACTAGCAGTGTTTATTAACAAGCCTTCTTGTCAAAAAACAAAAGCTTTTTTAACCTTTGATACATTTTTGAGGGTTAAGGGGAGAAAAAATAAGCACACTTGAATCAGTCTGGCATATTATTACTCTTGATAACACACTGCATTATTAAAAATAAACATTACTGATTGCAGAGCCTTGCTAATGGTCAATATCTATAAATAGGTAATCAGTGTTATATAGAGTTGTATTGTTCTTGTATTGTGCTTATTGATTAGATAATCTTTGCTGCTTAGTAACTTACAGATAAGAGAATATTTTGGAGATCCTTGTATTGCCTTGTGTGTCCTAAGAAGTGACATTGAACTGTGTGATTGAAGCAGATGTTTATGAATAAATGAGCCAAATGTTTGCAATAGTTGAAAGTGTAGGGAAAAATTAACCAAAACTTGGAATGGCAAAAGAGCAGAGTGCCAAGTTCTAGCAAGAGTCTTACAAAGAAGTGAGGGTTGTGCAGAAGAATCTCACTGTATCTTATGACCTTTCCTCTACTAACAGGAAGCAGTGAAGATGGAGAAAAAGATTAAATCAATTTAAACTTGTTTGGACTCCATACATAAAACATATATTTGTGTTTGAAACTTCTTTATCTAAACTCTGGATCCTGCTGGAGTAACACAGGTAATCAAGAAGTACTGAGAAATGGAAGTAAACACTGAAAGCAATGTTAAATCAGGACATTAATTTGAATGTGTATTTAACTTTGTAATGTATTTTTAAATCAGTGCAATTTTGCTTTTCATTGAAAGACGATTCTGCCGCTGTTTTCAAGTACTTGAAGTATTTTTCAGATAACTTAAACAAGTAAAGCAATTACACTACAGTCTGGTTTATGTATGAGATTGTATAATATTCTTTTTATATTTTTCCATGTAGTTCATTATCTATTTGAACATACACCTGTTGTAGAATTGTGTATAACTGTCCTGTGCAACAGGTGGCTGTGTTGATGGAACTGTATGAATGATAGTTGATCAGTAGTGAGCCATATTTATTCAAAAAGATATCACTACATATTACTTTGCTTATTACAATTGCACTATGGATTATTCTTCCTTTTATTTCCTGATGATGTACAGAATCAAAATCTTAAATCTTTCAAGGAAAATAAGACAAGTTGAATTGGCCCAGTTATCCAGTTTGATTTGTCCTTTTTGTAGCCTTTGCTATGCACGGTACTTGTAAGACGTACATAAATTCTGAGTATTATGTTAGACTTGCTGAAATCTTATATTCAGTACCATTTCTAAAATGATAATGGTTATAGAATGGTTGTTAGTGTTCATGTTTTATAGGAAACTGGAAAAGAATATATTCTGTACTCTGGAATTTTTAGATGAAAGAGATACTGTCTCAAATTCCTACGTATGATCCTACTGACTGCTTAAACTGTAATAGCATCTGACTATATCACAATTAAGGGCCTTCCAGTTTTTACTGCAATTTCTGCCTTGGAGAAAGAAGAGGAAAAATTGGCTGTACAAAACTCTGGAATTTATGAATCTTCTAAAAAGACTAATTTCAGTAGACTGGATTTGGGTACACTTGGCCCTTCAGTTGCACACTCTGTGAATTTTGAAGCTCACTCTGCTGCTGACTGCAGATCAGGGCTCCATTCAGAGGCCTGTGGTAAATCTACCTCTCAGTGATGTTATGACAATTAAGATTTTGATTAATGGTTAATGCCCAGTTTTGCACCTGTTATAGGGCCAGATCCATTTTAAGATGTCTGCAGAGCTCCATGGTCCCTCTTGAAATGCATCTTGAACAAAGGCTGCAGTACAATAGGTTTGCTCTGAAGCCTGTAGGGAAGGGAAGACAGTATGGGGGCTTAACCTTCCTGCTCTACCATGCATTTAGCTGATTTAATCTTCTAAACTGCTCAGAAAAAGTTATCCTTAATTATTACTCCAAAGTGAGTTCAGCTGAGAAACAAATCCCTGATTTCTTGGAATGCCTTATGCAGTTCAGATCTGTAGGAAACACTGATAGGAACAGCTTCCCTGGCTTTGCATTTGTTTACCTATACTAAAATACAAATGCACTGAAATATGAAGTACTTTGTATTTTAGTGGCTGTTTTGGCAGGGCTTGAGTTAATGGTCCAAGTGCTCTGTGTCCAGATCCAGTCACCAGAGAATTTTCATCATATGGAGATGGGAGGACTAGATATTTTCAGATGTGTGATTTCTTTTTTTGTATACCTCTATGTTAATTTCAATTTTTTAAGTATTTTTAAAAAATGACAGGAATATGTTAACTGCTTTTTCCCCAACATTATTTAGCCCTTAAACCAGAATGGCTTCCATACTGATTAAAAGGGAATGATTTAGTTATCATGTTGTTTGAAGTTGCCAATGAATTGAGATCTTTTTGATGAGGCACTCAGGTTCAGAGTTAGTCAGAACTGTTCTTCAGTGTGAAGTGAGGAACTGAATTTTCTTATGGACCTTTCCCAAAATATTATTTAGAAGGCAAAGTAGTTCTTAATACAGGCTTACAGTATAGACTGTAGAGGGTTTAAGGAAGCTGTGTGCTACTGAAAACACTTTTAAATGTTGGTAATAGACTTTGTGCACAAACTGTTGTTTAGAAATTCCATCATTCCAACATTAAACTCCTTGATACAGCTAGATTTAGGGTACCTGGACTGTCTTTAATTCTCACCATAGTAAGAATGAAACTCCATAATGGTCTGCAAAGAAATGGAGGCTTGTCTGCCTTGCATGGTGAAAAACCTGTCAGACCTGGAGTTCAGCCTTAATTTTGAATAATTTGATTTTAAAAATAGTCCTGGGTTGAATAAAAGCTTATGCTCCATAATATTGTAATTTGGTTGTGCATTTTGTTTCCTGTAATTCTGGAAAATCAGATGTTTGTATCTTGCACATCACGAATTTCCTTTGTTTGATGGAAATCTAAGATTTTTATTCTTTACCTGGGTTTAAAGAAAATCTTACACAGGAATTGAAAGTTTACTCCTTTGTCCAAATGGACTCAATGCTAATGAATTGCCAAAGGAGCATTTTTTCCAAAACTAGATGTGTATGATATTAAGCAAGGTAATGTCCTTTTTAGCTGTACAATGAAGAGGATTAAATATTTAAAGTTAACTCCAATCACTTAAGCATAATTTTTAATTTCAGTAATCCAGTAGGCTGGATTGCAATAATATCTTTTGGGGTAAAAAATGATACTTAAAAGATCTGATCAGCTACTAGCAATACTTAAATATTTGCCTGACAGTCAAGTGGCACAGTGAAGATGAATCAGTAATTCCAACATGTTACATTATAATGAGGGGATTTGTTCCAAATCATTCATTACACTCTGTAATTTCTTGCACTAGCTACTTAAGCCTGGTCTCTGTTTTAGAAGTACATGTATCTATTTTCAATGGTTTATTATGAGGACTGATTACAGCTTAATTCCTTCTCTAGTAGAATACCTGGATTGTTTGAATAATGAAGGCATTGTCTCAATTTGGTTACTAAAGGTATTTAAAAGGTCTGATTTTTCCCACCTAAAGAAGTTTGTTAGGATCTGTAGTGAGAACCCAGGAGAGCAGCAGGTGTCCAGTTTCAGTGGGAGCACCTGTACTCTCCCAAATCCCCCAGCTGCAGATACTCTGTGTATAAATTGCCATTTTCATGGAAATGAGCAGATTTAACTCTTTTTTCATATCCTTGTTGATGCACTAATGAAAGCCATTTGAGCCTCATTCTTTTTATCAGTGTTTTTAGCAGATTTTTGTGTAATACTCAATCTTTCATGAGGAGGCTGGTTGGTAGAAAAACTTTTTTTTTTTTTTTTTAATGATTAAGCACTATCCTAAAATGTCAGCATTGTTGGGTGTCAGTGACTTGGCTATTTGTGTTGGAGTTGGTGAAAGGTGGAATCCAAGTACATTAGCCTTATAAGAAATAGCCTTAAATAAGAATGGAGTTACTTCAAAAAATTACTTCAGCTTTAAGTCATACATGTTAAGGGGTTCAGTACAAAATGGGAAGAAATCTAGAGGAGAGTCAAACATCATTATAAACTTATTGAAAATAAGTATTTGTAATACCAGCAGCCTGTTTTTCAGAAACTTGAATATGACTTACAGTTAGTTTTGTTTATGAAATTGTTTGAACTTGCACAGATGTAGGTGTAACTTAAATGATAAATGGTACTGATGTGTGTGTATATATAATGTTCAATTCTATTTGTAAATGAGAAACTATGTAACAAAATCATAGGTATGAGGTTTTCCTATTGTAATTTAATACAGGTATGAGGTTTATGGCAATATATCATAGTTAATGAAATTTCAGGTCAAAATGTCTTTAAATTGTGTACATTTTTAAATTGTAATTTCTACTGTATATTGATTATCATGCATAGTGTGATTCAAGAAACTGCTTGTAATTTAAAAATATTTAATATTAAAAATAAAATACAGTTATATATTTATAATCTCTTTGTCTGTTTCTTCATTTTTAAACAGATGCCAGCAGTGTAGTTCTACTGTAAGATATATTTATTAGTCTCCTGAGGTTGAGAAAGTTCCAAAAGCTCAAAGCCACAGTCCCAGCAGATGAGTCCACGCTAAATAGTGTAGTCATCTTTAAATTCTTCCAGTATCATCACCCTTGTGTGAATTTCAGGTAAAGTGTGTACACAGTCAGTAGAGAAGCAATAATTAAAACAGAGACAGTGTAATTCTGAATACTTTATTTTGCTTTTAACCATAGAATTAAAGATTTGTAGGAAGAACGGGGATTTTGAAATTCATAAATTCAGAAAAGAGGTTCATGATGTTTTCTCAGTGTTCACTGAATTTCTTCCTAGAAGACTTGCTTGGGTTTTTTCTAAGTGCATGTGCTGAAAGGATCAAAAATCACTAGGTAAATAAAAATGTGTACTGGGAGCTCCTTGGAGCTGCTGGGGCTGTTGCAGGCTGGGCAGTGGGTGAGGCAGGGGCAGAGTGCTGGATTTCCCTGCTGATGGGATGGGGTGGGATGGGGTGGGGTGGGATGGGGTGGGGTGGGGTGGGATGGGGTGGGATGGGGTGGGATGGGATGGGATGGGATGGGATGGGATTGCCCAGGGCAGTCCTGGCAGGACTGATGGAAGCCCCCACCTCACACTGCAGCCCTTGGGTGCTGGCACCTGTCGTGACCTGGGAATGAGAAACTGATACCAAGATGACTTGACTTCATTAGGTAAAATATAACCACAGGGCTGAAATTTGACCAAGGCAAGTGGTCATTAATGAGAACAGATGCAAAAGATCCCATGGCACTAAATTGGTCACCTTATATAGAACTTATTATCAAAGAATTTGAGAACTTGCAAACTTTATGAGCAGCAGGTTCTCAGAGAGATGGCAGTGCTGTGTCTGTGCCTGTGTCACAGGGGTGCTGTGACAAATTGTAGAGCTGAGACAGACTGTCCCCCGCCAGCTGGGGACAGTGCGGGGGCTGCGGGAATCCCTGGGGACGGTGCGGGGCTGCGGGAATCCCTGGGGACGGTGCGGGGCTGCGGGAATCCCTGGGGACAGTGCGGGGATGAGGGAATCCCTGGGGACAGTGCGGGGATGAGGGAATCCCTGGGGACAGTGCGGGGATGAGGGAATCCCTGGGGACGGTGCGGGGGCTGCGGGAATCCCTGGGGACGGTGCGGGGGCTGAGGGAATCCCTGGGGACGGTGCGGGGCTGCGGGAGCCCTGGGGACAGTGCGGGGGCTGCGGGAATCCCTGGGGACGGTGCGGGGCTGCGGGAATCCCTGGGGACGGTGCGGGGCTGAGGGAATCCCTGGGGACGGTGCGGGGCTGCGGGAATCCCTGGGGACGGTGCGGGGCTGCGGGAATCCCTGGGGACGGTGCGGGGCTGCGGGAGCCCTGGCCCCGCTCCCCCGGCGCTGCAGAGCCCCGTGTGCCTGGGCAGTGCCGCTGACCCCGCGCCGCCGCTCCTGCCTCCCCGTGCCGGTGTCGCCTGTGTCACCGCCAGCCCCGTGCCCAGCCCGGCCCCGGTGCGTGCTGCCCGCCGAGGGCCCGGAGCTCCCGCCCGCCGGGCCGGGCCCGCCCCCGCCGCTAAAGCGACGTGTCGGGGCAGCGCCGGCCCTGCGGAGCCTCTGCCTGCGGGGCTCGGGCCGCGCTGCCGGGGGTGCGGGGCCGGGCCCTGCTGACACCCCCGGCTCGCTCAGGACACCAGCGCTGCCTCCCTGTTGCCCCCGCAGCCCTCGCTGCTGCTCCTGCCGTCCCCTGGGTCTCTGCCGCGTTGCCCTTTGGGCCCCAGGCGCGTTCTCAGCAGCGGGTGGAGTGGTAAGTGACAGAAAAGGGACGGCAGCCCTGGTAGATGGCTGCACAGGGTGTTAAATGCGTTGGTATTTGGCTGCTCTCTCTCTCAGGTTTCTCTTGACCGCTCCAGTCTGTTGCTCCCTGCACACTCTCATACCACCTGCCTGGGGCTCTGTAAGGTTTTTTCTCCGGGTTACAGCATTGGCAGTCTGAGAGCAAACCTGCCAGCTGGGCACCTTGTTATCCCATGATACCCCATCTGCTTTGGCCCAGCCTGCAGTTATAAAGATGACTTTGCTCTCTATTTGCTGAAGTTTGCTTTCTCTTGGATCTTCTTCCACCTTTCCTGGCTGCCTCCATGAACCCTCTCTTCATCAAGTCCTGTGGCTGTTTTCTTGCAAACAGCAGCACTCCCCAGCAATACACCTTGTGCTTGGGCAGGGAAGCTCCCTCTCCTCTGTGCTGTCCTGTAGTTGTTTTCTGCCAAGTGAGTCACACAAAGGCTCCAGAACAAATCCAGTGCTTGTCTTTGGACCTGTTTTCTCTCTGAAGATATCTGTGTGTCTCCAGCATTTTTTAAGCTCCCACAACACAAGCTGCTTGGTGCTGTCTTTCAGCTATCATTACCTGGATGCTACTCTAACCCAGTTGCTTTGTGAATTCCTGTTTGGTAAAGTTGTCTCTCTGGTAGTAAGGAACCTCATAGGCAGAGAACTGAGTCACTGTGCAAGCCCAGCAGCTGAACGTGGCTGTAAAGAAATGAGAAATGAGACAGGAGGTGGTGTTTACCACAGCACAGGCAGCACCTGCCACCACCTGCTCCAGCTAAAGTTGATGTCTTGTACTAGAACAGCCTCACATCTGGGACTAGGGGTTTTTTTTTCTTCTTTTTCCTTAAGTTTTTATTGGCTCACCAATTCTCAAACTGCTCCTACACAATATCTGCATAAAATATATATTTTTTAGACCAAAGCTGTTTATGACTACATGGAAGACTGGAAAGAACATATTTTAGGCATGTCTCTTAGTAACACTGATGGTTGCTGTTAGAGGCAGGGTTGCTGTGGTGCTGTTGACTTCAGATGTAGTGTGGGCACAGAATATGGACTGAGGAGGGTAAAATATCAGTGCTGTCATTAATGTGGAGGAAGGAACATTGCTGTGTCTTTTTGGGTAACTGAGAAAACAGCCTGCTTTGCTGCTGTTGAATTAACTGCAATTTAGACCTGCCATTATTGCATTGTTGTTGGAAGAGGGAAAGGTTTTTGTTTTGTTTTTTTTGTGTGTATGTATGTGTGGTGGGGAATAGCCCAGAACACAGAAATGCTGCAGCTGAAAACACGTGGCTGGCTCAGAGCTTCTCCCTGAGAATGTGCCATGTTTCCCTCTAGTGGACTCCTCACAGTAGAAACCTGTGCCTACAAAAACCAATTACCAGGAGTTCAAGGAGAAATGACTTTGAATTAGAGCCTGAGGGTCTGTCTAACACCCCCTTAAGCCAGCACGTGTACCTTGAAGTGGTGCATGGTTTTATTACAACCACGGGGTAGTGAGGAGCTGGGAGACAACAGCAGCATAACAGATCAAACAGGTGATGTGTTGGCAGACCTGACTGGCTGCTGTATTCTGCATTTTTTTGGAGTTGTGGTTCACTTTTCTACAGAAAGACTGAATCGACTTGGGAACCATTTTCTGTTTTGTACAATAATAAAGGAAAAATCTCTGCTTTGAGGCCTGTTCTAAGAAAGTAGAGGCATCTTTTTTTCAGTAGGTGATTCACTGCATCTTTGTTTCACTGGTTCCATTCACTTGCCTTCTGCTCTCACTGCAAGCTCTCCTCCCAGCTGAATATCAGTGTTATGTTTTTACAGCACATTGATAATTAACACCAATCCATCCAACAAAACATGAAGACTAGAACCAAAGGCAAGAAACAAAGGCAAACTGTTGACAAAGAATCATTTCCCGAAGAGCCGGCAATGAGAAAAAAGGAACTGGTGAAATGCTTGCGACGCAAAGAAAGGAGGAATGGGGGCAACAAGGAGAGCAGCAAGGTCCCCAGAGGCAGAGGCAAGTGTCCCTGGAGCAGCAAGGACAGGCTCCTGAGGAGGCTGGAGAGCAATGAGAGGGAGAGGCAGAGGATGCACAAGCTCAACAACGCCTTCCAGGCCCTGCGCGAGGTCATCCCCCACGTCCGGGCCGAGAACAAGCTCTCCAAAATAGAGACTCTCACACTGGCCAAAAATTACATCAAATCCTTGACCTCCATTATACTCAATATGTCCAACGGACACATTCCAGCAGTAGAAGGGATAGGAGGAGCCAGGGGATCCAAGTTGTACCAGCATTGTCAACAGCAGCATGGGGAGGATGACCATGAGGAACTTCTACAGAAATATTCCACATAGATTCAAAACTTCAGCCACAACACCAGCTGCCAGCTACTACTGTCATTGTTTTTCCTTCTTGCATCATAATACATGTCGTTACCTAGAGGTTTAAAGAGATTATTTTTGCCTCCAGTCTCTCCTTTTTCTTCCTTAAAAAGACAAACAGGTAACACTCATGGGTATAGTTTATATGGCATATTCAAAAATTGCCTTAAAACCTCAGAATTTTTCAGAGCAAAATGAATGTCTTTCTGTGGTGTGCCACAGAAAACCTATCCTGTAACACTGGAGTTGACTTGAAAATAATGATTTAGTAACTTCTGAAAATTATCCTACCTGGACTAGAGTGATTTGAGCCTTCCAAGTCTGTGTCACCTGAGTTCCCTGGAGTTTGTTGAGAATCTTGGCTGTACCTCTGTTCACCAGCCTTTCAATGACTCATCTCCCATGCTAAAGAGAAGATTAAAATTGATGACAGCATTTGACTGACTTGGTGACTGAAGTGGCACAAATGGGAAACTGGTCACCAAATCTGAATATTTATCTTGATATTTAACTTCTTTGGATCTGCCCTGGTAATTTTGAACCCTACAAGGCATAAAACATCTGTTGATGCAAACATCTGCAAAGCTTTCTTAGATTGTAAACTCTCTAGAGTAAGGACAGTTCTGATTTGTGTTTCCAGAGCATCTGGCCTCATGGAGATTTTCTTTAGTGGGTGTCTGGGTGCCATTGTAATACAAATAATAAATAAGGGACAAATTACTTACTTTTGCCAAGACAATTACAAAAATGCTTTAGTGTAGTCTTAAGTTAGACAATGCTCTGGCCAATTTAAATTATTTGCTAATTAAGTCTGTGATGTGATCAGATTCTTTCTGGGTTAGTGTTAGATTCTGATACTATAAACCAATAAATGAAGCAGAAACTCTTCAAAAAGAAAAATGAGCTTTTTTTTTCCCCTTCCCCCACCCCTTTCTGTGGTAAAATTTTATTTTATGTCAGTGAGAAACTCTCATTTGCTCTTGTATTCTCATACCTGGGGCACCTGAAGCTGGAGTGGCCTCAGTTGGAAGTGTGGTGCCCATGGAGCCCCAGCAAGGCCTTTTCTTCCAGTAATTCCACTCAGCACCTCCTCAGGTAAGAGATGTTGATGTTATTTGGTTTCTTCTCACCCTCCAGGTCAGTGCAAACTGGCTCTGGGTAAGGTCACACAGTAAGTGATGACCAAGCAGTTACAGATGATGGGAATTTTTCTGTAGGATTCTTTAAAGGTCATTATCTGAGAGTTTCCAGCTAGAAAATATCCCTGGAATGCTTTTGTGGGATAGTTATGTTTGAGCTGCTGTTTGGTGGAAAGAGGGAACCAGCAAGTTCAAAGTCCAGTCTTTTAACAGTGCTGTTGATGAAGAATTGCACTTTAAGAACCATATATGCTGATATTGCTCCTAAACATACCAAGCTTAATGCCAGTGTATTTTTAACTTTCTGCAACCAGAGGCATTTGAAATATTAAGCCCAAAATGGCCCATCATACCCAGCTATAAATACAGCAGCCAAGGAGGCAGGTGAAAGTTACCCCTTCTCTGAACTCTGCCATCCCTGAGGGACAGGCATTTTTATGGAATTACAGCTGGTACAGTGGTACTTTGCTACTAAGTCTTTGTTCTTGGACATGTCAAAAGGGATTTTGTAAGAAGCATTTTTTTTTTTTCTGATAAATTACTTTTATTTTTCCAAATTGCTTCAATTTAAAGTCACTTTTCTGTATTTTAACTAGCCACAACAATGACATATTTTTAAATTAAATAATTTTCTAAATAATATTTTAGAAGGCAAATACTTAGTACTCAAACATAAACAACTAACAACTTTTTTTTCACATAAACCCAGCTTTTTACAGTAAAGTAAGTGAAACTTGGCAATGTGGGGAAAAATGCAAAGGTACATTATAAAGCTTATTGTATGCAAATAGGTTGATTGTTGGAGATGTAAACACTGACTATTAAAAGGAAAAATCTTGAAACAATGCAGAGAAAAATACAATCCTAATAATTCTCTAAAAATACATGTAATAAAGTTATTTATTTGGAC
The DNA here is from genome assembly GCF_903797595.1 of Erithacus rubecula. Taxonomy (NCBI): domain Eukaryota; kingdom Metazoa; phylum Chordata; class Aves; order Passeriformes; family Muscicapidae; genus Erithacus; species Erithacus rubecula. Next base: position 2,367,226 of record NC_136669.1, read on the forward strand.
AAGATACTGTGCAAGTTATGCAAAATCTATTATGGTAATTAATGCAACACATTATTTATAGTTCTCCCACAATGTATGTAGAAATCAGAAATCTCTAATCACATACTGGAAAGATCAACAGGTTCTTTTTTTTAACAGTAAAACATCTTCAATCTTCATTCACATTTGGACTTGGAAACAGTGCTTTTCTTGGCATTAAATACCAAATATATTCTTTAAATACGTGCAAACATAAGTTTTACTTCTACAAATACAGTACTGAGACCACACCAAACTATTCATCATATAAAAATAGCTTCATATACAGTCACACACAGAGAGGAGAAATTCATGTAAACTGTCCAATTATGATAAATAAGTCAGGGAAAAAAGCTTTTTTGAGAATAGAAAATGGTTTTATGTTGGAAAAAGGGATTAATAAATCACTTACTCAAAATGAAGAGCAGAGCTTCATTCTGAAGTGCCATCAGTGCTCACACTGGCAAACTCCACTGCTATCACTAAAGTTGTTTTGCATTCCTACCACTGTAAAGTCAGAGTTTAAGACCTTCCCTTGACTTCTACAGTATGAAAGCATAATTTGCAATGATCTGGAACACAGTAGCCAGAGTCTGGTGCCTTTCAGCCTCCTTAGGTAGGCATCTGTGCACCTCAATTATCCCAGTTTCAGTTCAGCTGCAGACAGAACTGATTTCCCAGCCTTGCAGTGCCAGTTCAGAGTGAGACATTGCTGAACCCCCCTGGCCAGGCCTGGGCTCTCCAGTGGCTCCCTGGAACCATCTGCTGCCTGATTAACACATTGCTCACTGTGAGCAAAGACAGCAAAAACTGGCCCTTCCTGGGAACTGCAGGATTTGATTTGGCTGATGGGAGCAAGAACAGCCTCACCCAACACCATCCTTACACCCAGAGCTCTGTGCATGTGTAACAGGAGCAGCTGTGCTTGCCTACCATTCATTCAGATTGAAACAACATCTTCATCTGTGCTCAAAGATGAATCCTGAGGACACTGTGCAAGATGTGTGAATATGTGAGAAATGCAGGGAGCATAGAATAAAAAGAAGTAAATCCAGTGATGATTGGTGCAGATATTCACATTTGTATGGTGTGTAGCAGCTATGGTAAAGGGTCAGAAATACATTGTGGTTAAAAACCTTGCCTGCTTTGACAAACCTATGAACTCTATCAAGTCACATTTTACACAAGATGCATTAGAAGGATTCAGTACTTAAAATACCCCATTGCAAATACCCCATTCAGTTCAGTCAAACATATTAGTAGCACAAAAATGTCATGCTCCTCTCTCCAAGCAGCAGACATTGATTGATTTTTAAACTGTTGCCTACTGCTTGTTAGCAATACATAGATGGCAACAGTTTAACAGCTAACAGAATTTCTGTCCAATTCTTGACTTTCACTGACCATCAGAGGGGTCTTAGAGTGTTCTGTTTTCCCTTTACTCTCCTCATCTTCTCCCTCCTTGTGTGCTGCTGGGTTTTCCTCAGTGGTGTCAGGCACAGCACCCCGAGATGCTTCTGTGGCATTTCCTCTGACTGTAATGTGCTCCCACCCACCCTGTGGAAAAGGGATACAGAAATTCAAAAGGACAAACATCACCCTGCCAGTGCTGTACATGATGTGATGCTTTATGTGCACTGCTTGTTTATATTGTTTGTTCATGAGGAAAGTAATCCTGCTCTGGGATGAATCAGAAAAATGCTTCTTGTAAAATGAAACAAAACACAGCAGACCTCCCTGACAGGAGTTATAGAGGTGGTAAACTTGAGGATTGTTTTTTTATCATGGGGAATTGAGATTAGTAGGGTCAGGCATTCATAACAGAGCCACTGCAGATGTCCCACCAACTTAAAAGGTGGAAAAACCTTGAAATAGCCTTTCTTAAAACATTGGGAATATTACAGGGTACAACAATGAGGAATAATCATGTGCAGACAGGAAGGAATCCACTTTTTTTTTTAAATGGCTCTTACTCCACTAGTTTTTCCATTGTAACTTTTAAATTACCTATTTAAAATGAGTACTTATTAAATGCAAATAAACAACTTGCCAGCTATGATTGCAGAGCCCATTATAATAACTTCAAAAAGGAACCTAAACCTAAAATGTGCACACCCTGCAGGTATACCCAAGCTTTCCAATGCTGTCCAGCTGGGCAGGATGGCACTTCCCCTCCTCTGTGAGCCCACAGACATTGGGATGCACAAGTTCAGGCAGTTCTGTGTCCCCAGCACTTACCCCAATGCCATAATCCCAGGAGAGGCCTTTGGGCTCCATTGGCTGGACACCAGTCCTGTGGCAGACAGTCCCACAGCTCAGACTGTGGCTGCCCTGCACTTTGTCAGCTATCACCCACACCTCAAGGAAGCAGAGACAGGCAGTCAAATGTGCTGCTCTTCCCAGATGTGACATCTCTGACTGACACCCTTTCAAGAATCAAAAATCAGTCTTATTCTTCAATAGGCTGAAAATGTTCTAATTTAGGCAGGGAGACACCCAAACAAACTATGGAGCAGTGTTATAATTAGAACATTGCCAGATAAAACTTGGCAGGAAAGAGATTAAATATATAAAAAGCCTTGTTAAAATATCTAGCCTTGTTAAAAGAAATGGGGGAAAAAAATTAATGAGGCTTTTTACAGCAGAGAGCTCAACTCTGTTACTATTTACTTGATATGAATTTTTCTCTTGTTATCAGATTCCTGCATTTTACACCAACATTTTGTGGAACAAAATTAAACGAAACTAAGACTGAAGAACATTGAATTAATGAAATATGTTCTACATAACTCTTAATAAACTAATGAGAAAAAAGAAGCTTAATACACACCTGGTCCAGGGGCCCTATGGACATTTTACGGATGTTGTTTGAAACGTGATCCCAGCTGGATCCCTGGGGGTAGCTGGGTGTGATTCCCTGTCGGTACCAAAGATTGCCTGTGAAACAAACAGTGCTGTTACAGCCCAGCTGTAAACAACACCAACCAGGAATTCATCCTTTCTGCATTCTGGGGAAATGCAGTTTTGGCTAATGTGTTATAGAGATGGAGAAAATAAAGTTCCCGCTTGGAATTTGTATTTCTGTAGTTGTTGTTTGTAAAAAAATAGCAAATACTTTGTTTTGTAAAACTTCTTGGGGAAAAATGTTCATACACTAGAAAACAAAGCCAAATGAGATGCAGGTTTATGAATCTGGTGTTCAAGGCTTGTTTTTTTATATAAAAGGTGCTTCATGATTTATCTGTTTTGGAGCAGGATTCCAGACAAAACCTGGCCATGCAATTCTCTGACATTATCTGAGTCTTCCCCCCCAGAGCACAGATTCTGGATTGCTGTTACCCAGGGCACTATCACACAGAACAACAACCAAGCTTCAGAAACAGCACTTCAGTGCTTCTCCAAATCCTGCAATATGAAATATTGCTCCCTCTGGAGCACCAGTTCTGACTCAGCCTCTCCTTTTTAAATCAGACTGATGTACTGTTTGTAGCACTAATAGTTTTTTTAATCCTTACCATTTGTATCCAAGACAAACACAGATGTTCGTCCTACTGAGACTTGCTTTAACTTCTGTTTTTGAGGTGAAGGGATATGGTACCAACAGTCACCTAAAGGTCACAAATCTTGAGTTAAGCATTGAAAAAACAGAATTAGGCATGGAATATCTGCAGTTGAAATACATTGCTGTGCAGGAAAGCTGTCAATGGCACCACACTTCATATATTTTTAACAGATTTTTTTTTTACAAATGAACACTTTAAATTACTCAAGTGAACAGAAAAATAACTGCTATAATTATTGTATTACTTGTATGTGCTGCCATTGGAAATGCCTGAGGGAAACAGACTGGACTTTTTCAGACATGGCAGTGGAGTAGAGGAAAAAATAAAAGTACAAGTTCTTACCTGCAGGTTTGCTTGGAGACACTGAACCCCGGTAGAAGGCAGAGCCATCTCTAGCAATAGCCCACACTTGGTGAAATGCTCCAATGGAGATGGAAATGAAGGGCTGGTCTGTGCCCACATGCAGCCAGGATGTTCCCTAACAAATCATGGGAGATGAACTGTGAAGCAGTGCTTAAAACCTCCATGACAAAATATTGTTCATTATTACCAAATGAGAAAAAAAAATACCAACAGAGTGAAAAATATTCTGGAGGATAAACTTTACAACTGAACAGAAATGAGGCTGCTGATCCTCAAAGATATTTGGATATGCAACTGTTTGAAAATAACTAAGTTGGACAATGAAGGGCCTTTTCTATTAAAATCACTGCATTTTAGGCATCTACATGTCTCTGAACAGTTGGACTAGACCCTTCTTTTTTTTTTAATTCCTCACAGAAGTCAGCTGATAGGGGATTTCAGATTCCAGACACAGTATTCCAGTTCTCACTGCTGCATTGCTTTACAGATCAGGAAGGAAAAAAAAATTCTTAAATATTTTTAAATTTCTTGTCGTTTTCCTCCAAATTCTACCAAAGTATTTTCTTATATGCTTTTCCTGGTTTTTATCCTGCTGGTATCAAAAGGCACTAGACTGGGACCATGCTTCACAGAGCCTGTTCCTCAGCAATTCCTTTAAGTGGGAAAGGAATTATCCTGTTATCAACAACTAAAAAAAACAAACAAAAAAGAACAACTAAGCTGCCAGTGCACAAAGTGGAAGTAAAATTCTTCATGAGAAGATAGCCAGGAGCTGAGAGAGGCTCCTGCAGGTGATGTGGCACAAGCTCAGGTAGATTATGCAAGAGAAGCACTATTATAAGGAACGTGGGCAGCAAACTGTGCTACAGCTGATGGACAGGACTTCCAAATCTGGGACACAAAGGGATGAAAAAGAACAAGGTGCTTTGAGAGAGGGCCCTGTGTGATTGTATCTACTTGCATATTACATTGAATACATCCATAAGCAGTAAAAACAAACAGGGAGCCTTACAGCTGGATATTGCTGTGTCACTCCAAGCCTGCAGAGCACGTCTCCTTTGTCACTGATTGCCCACAGTGCTACTGCTTCTTCATCATCTGCATCTGAACTGGGAATTATGGAGATGTCCCACAGGGTAACAGGAGGCACTTCCAGCCATGGCCCGTTGGTGACTATCTTACATTTTCTGAAGCAGAAAAAACCCAAACCTGTCAGAAGTATTTACTTCCTATAAGTGAATTGGTTTCCCAGTCTATTGTTGACTTCTAGTCTTAAAGTCTTTTCATTAGGCAGTGCTTTTCATTAAAAATTAGTATTTTTTATTTGAAAGAGGTTTTTAACAGTCAGTCATGCTTTGCATCAGGTTTTGAAGTTTGAACTAATACTGATTTCTCAAAGCTTCTGTTGTCTGTATTTTTTTAAGTTACTTTATAAAACCAAGACCACCCAAGAAGTCTGCAAGTGGTGCTGCACTGCTCCATAGCTCTCTGACTCATTGGGCAAGAGCAGGATAATAAACTGCAGAGAGAACTCCACACCCAGCTCATTCCTTCATCTGGAATGGTAGAAGGAATAAATTTACAATTCTTTTTTGGGTTGGATTGTTAAAAGGGGTTATGTAGCATTTTGAGGTGGGCAGAGGTAAAGCAGCTCTAAATGACAGACTTGATAAGTCATGCTGGGACTTTTTCTGTGGAAATGACACCAAAGTAGTGCTGTTGATTAGGGAAACTATGTTAGACTATACCATCACCACAATTTTGTGTTTGAAGAATATCCTAAAAAACATCAGGACATTCCTCTGTTTTCCAGTTCTGAAAAACCAGATCCAACCCTGACCAGTTTCCTATTTGTTTTCAATTTTCAATTGGTAGTAAAAACAAGAGGAAGTGTTTAGACTAGAAGGTATTTCTCCAGTTGCTTATTTTATTTCAAGTTACCATTTTAATTTACTGGGTTTGTTTTGCTGCATATCATGAAATAACACTTTTGATAGTTCAGAACCTCTCTTCAAAGCTTTTTGTACAAGGGACAAAACACTTTGTAGCATCAATACCAAACCCAGCAGTGTGTAAGTACACAGTAATTAATTAGCACAGCTATTAGATGCTGTAGTTAGAAAGCATAGAAAAGTTGGAGAAACAGGGAATGTACAGACTTCCCAGCTTATAGAATATAGTGGCAGTTTGCTGTTTACTGTGTTCCACCTGGTCATTTCCTCTGATTGAAATAGGGTTGGACTATCTGTGGCTCAGTACAAAATATGTGGAATTCCTAAGTTGAAACAATTAACATAATATAACCAGCAGTTACATGTGACCTAAAATGTACTGATATACCCAGTGTCTACTATTCCTTAATCACTTATCATAAGGAAAATTAGATGTATAGAAGAACTGTCTGACTTTTATCTACAGATCACACAAAATCCAGTAGGGTAACTACCCATAGAGACTTCCAACTAGAGACATAATGCTAAAGGTCATCAGTTTTTCTGCTGGGTTATTTATTTCAGGTTTCTTTTGTTGACTGGGTGACAAGACTCTTCACCTCATAACTAAAGTAGACATAGTGAGCAATTCAAGTTCAAAACTAATTTCTATTGAGGTTCCTCACCTTGCCCAGCGCCTCCGTCGGACAAAGTCTTTCATTGTCTTGTGGCCATGGTAGGACCTACCAAAACAGAATTAAACAATGTTGATGAGGATGTCAGAGCATCTGCAGTGTCAGTGCCAGCCTGACAGCACTGCCTCCACCTGCCCACCAGGCACCCCTGCTGATTTTAAAATTCTTTAAGTGACACTTTGCCAAGTTCACCTTGCTGCCCACCCTCCCTGCAAATATCAGCGTGCCCCCAAAGAGGGGGGAATGAGGCAGTGCAGTGTCCCTGCCAAAGGGCAGTTCATGTGCAAAGCAGGATGAGAAGCAGTGAGGAGTGGAAGGCTCCTTACGCTGGGAAGTCAGCTGCATACTGCCAGCCCTCCCGGTCCGTGCCGCCCGCCGCGCTGAAGTCGATGTACCAGTCTGAGACCTGTGGGCAAACAGGGACACTGGCAATGCAAACAACACCTCATGTCTCCTAAACACCTCTTCTTCTATTTGCCTCCACCTTTTTGGAGAACAGTGACCTGCTAGAAACCTTCTAATGCTTGAAATACACACAGAGGTTCCCAAGTCTTTTTAATTCAGCTAAAAAGTATCTAAGTTATGCTAAACAAAAAAACCCACTCAATGTTTAACTTTCTTTTGACTGTGGAAGATTATTGCTAGTTATGGATGGGGAAAACAAGGTTAAATATTACAACAAATCCCAAAAGAAAATGTGGGCCCCTTGAACTCAAGTCTTGTATCCTATTTGCTAAGCATGGACTTCTTTGTAAAAAAAATTTGTAAGACATAACTTACCCAAGTCCACTGTGGAGAAGGAGGCTTGGTGTTGGTCTTTGTACATTCCTGCAGGCCAGAGGCATCACTCCACATGTATCTGTCTGTGGGCAGACCTCTGGGGTGGTGGAACAGTGCACAAGGAAGGCAAGGCCATTTATAACAGGGAATTTAAAGGGCAAGGGAAGAAAAGCCTTTTTGAGGCATTTCCTGCTTTCACACACAAAACACTGCCCTCATTAATTTCTGTATTTAGAAATATCATGTGAGTGATGAACATTGTGGGAAAGAATCTGTACAATTGCTTCCAGTTATATCGAACTTGAGGACCATGCAAATGTTTCTCTTCAGAGTGATATTCCTCACCACCATTTAAAGCTGGAACATGAATCCTATTTTTGTGGATATGTATTTTTCAATACTTTTTCTCAAATATACTATTCAAGGACCCATTGTATTTAGCACAATATGTATAGGAATATATATAGATGCTAATAACTTTTCTTTCTGGCCTTAAATAGGGAAAGATATTGCAAGTAGGCACACTTGGTGCAATCACAAAGCACAAATCACAAATGGTAATGTTTTGTCATAATGACATTTTGAATGGATAATTACAAATTACAAAATTGAGAAACACTGCTCCTTCCATCACAGGTTAATTGTGAATGTTGGAGGAGACTGAAGATAGAGTAAGTGTAATAACTCTTCCAAGCTAGAACAAGGGCCTTGTTTCATTTGACTGTAATAGTATTAAAGTAAATAAATGCAGTAAATTGAGTAAATTACCTGCTGCTGTATCCAGTGACTGGGTTCCACCGTTGGTTCTCATAGATGTAAACACATTTCACATCTGACTGTGTATAAATGTTATCAGCACTGCTGGCCAGTCCTGGGAGCAGCAAACAATGTGGATTAAAGCTAAAGCTTGCAGACATGACATTTGAAATTCCAACAGCACAGATGATTGTATCTGTCAGTGGCAAGCTGTACCTTGGATGAAGCCACCTCCATATCCACCAGTGTAGACCCAGGCAGTGTGGTCGTGGCCCAGCCCCCAGACCACGCCCCGGCTGTTGCTCTCCACCAGCCGCAGGTGACCTCCCACCTGCCGCCAGAACCTGCACGAGAATTTGCTCTGGTCAGCAGCTCATCCCTCAGCAGTGCCTGCTTCCCCACCAACAACCCACAGGCTGCAGGGCAGGGAACCTCTCTGATCATTTGTCCAACCACTGTGCAACCTGTAAGTGAAAGCAGCTGCCAGTTGAAAGCATTTCCATCTGAACAGCCACCAAAAAGCAGATGGTGTTGTTCTGCTTGAGGGGTTTGCAGTGCCATATTGTCACAGTTGTCATAAAAATTGTAGAGAAACTGCTCCTGGACTGCAGTGTCTATGGAGAATTGAGAATTTCAGATTTTGACTCAGGTAAAACTGAAAGCTCAAATTATATTCCAATTACAGCAATTACATTCACTTTCAGTTTAGGCTATCTCTTATGACATTAAAGATGCAATTACAAAAAATGGGATCTCAGTGAGAAAGGCTTTTGAAATCACAAGGATATCTCCAAGCATTTAAGATTTCAGATATGATTTGGTGAATTTCTTCACGTGCAATCATGAGTAGGAAGGCAGCCATTAACCCTGTCAGTGAGAGAAACCTGCAGTGTACTACACACTCCAACAGCCCATCACAGCCACTGAACTGACAGGACATTCTTTGCTGGATGGCATCACATGCACAAAGAACAGCTTCAGAAGCCTCTTACATTTGATCACACGGCATCAGCTGGGCTCCAGCCTCCAGCTCAGGACTTGGCTCACTAACAAAGATGTCTCCTTTACAAGTAACTGACCAAATGGCATGGTGAGAAGGAGGGCCTTGAATCCGTCTGCTTTCACAGCAAGACATGTTCAGCAAAGACAGCTACAAAACAAGAAGCAAAAAAAGCTCCCATTTACAGTGAGATCAAAAATTCCTCTAGAGATGCTCAGTACTGTAAAACAAAATTTTACCTCTGCACGTTCTTGCAAATCAGTAAAGTGAATTTGCAGCTTTTTCTCAAAAGGCACTAGAATTCAGTGGTTCAGAAATTATTATACAACCACTGGAACAGCTGTGGTTTGCAGGAGCTGATCAGGATGAAGCATCTCTCAGGTTTGCCCCTGGTCCAGTGTATCTATGCCTGTCTGCCTGTACAAAAGACTCTCTGAAAGTGACAACAGAGAATGGTTCTTCTACCAATACAGAAGAACAAAATAACTTAATTCAACTCCTAACTCATTCCTACCCTAGTCTATAGCCAGAGACAGGAAGAGAATGAAAAGCAATCTTGCTGTTGCTGTGGATAACTGCAGCACCAGAAAGCAAGCAGACTTCAGAGGAGTAACAAGCCTCAGGTGCTTCTAAATAAGTTTGATCATATGGTTTAAATACCTAAACTTAAAAAAGAGATGAGTAGCCTCAAGAGTTTAGATGCAGTGCTGACTTTCAGAGACTGGCTTCTATATTTTATTGCAGATATTACTATGTTGAAATGAGAGATGCCCAGAATTACCCAGTCATGCATTTCTTGCTCTGTTGTGGCTGCCAGGCGGATTGGCCACCGCTGCTTTGTCCTCTCAGGTGTGTACAGTGCAAAGGAGTGCTTGGCTTCATTCAGCACTTCAACTATAATGGTCACTTCATTCAGGAACACGTGGATGTACTAAGGCAAGAGAAAAAAAACTGTCAATAAGGCAAACCTTCCACAGAGCCAGCATTTTTGCACTTCAGATTTACAAACAAGGAATTCCTGCCAAGGACAGCAAAAAATCAATTCTTGGTACAGAGGGAATGGGACTCGGTTTCCAGCCTTGCCCTGCCTCTGATTCTTATGGTCTGCAGGCATTAACCCTACTTGGGAAGACCCTGTCCAGCAAAGCAAGGCTCTTCACAACCAAGAACATCCTGAACTTCTAGAAGAGTTCCCAATTAGTGCAGAAGTGATGGTTTAATCAACGTGAGTGTTTTGTGATGGGGTATTTCTGACACAGAATTAACACAGCTCAGAAAAAGCTGTGGTTTGCTGGTACCTGGGGTTACCTTGGAATTGATTCCCAAAGCTCAGAACAGTAGCATGCTATAAGTTACCTCCTTTAAAGAGGTATTTTTTGCCCAAAGCAGCTCTCCCAGGGTCTGCAGCTGCACACACCTTTTTCTCCTCATGGTACATGTAGTAGATGAAGAGGATGCTGTCACGCATCCCATCGCTCCCAGTGAACTGCTCCAGTGCAACTCGAACATCCATCCACTTGTGAGGCTTCCAGTTCCTCCACCACTGCAAGGCTCCAGTTTTAACCCAAACTGACTGCAAGGCAAACACAAAATTACAGGAATAAAGAAACTGCACAACTCTTTTTTTTTTTCTCCCAAATATTGTTTTTGTGCCCACAAGTTGTGTCTGCTGCAGGTTAGCCTGTATCACCTTATTATATATTCATACACCCCTATCACACATTCCCATACAGAGTGTACAGAGTATGAAAACTCACAAAAATGGATAAAAAGATACTGAAGTAGCACACGTACAACAGTAGTAACATTTTTACCCTGCAAGAATGCAGTAGCACACAGGTAGTAATTGACTCAAGTTTGCTCTTGTTATAACCCAACCTCTTTGGAGTTTAAAGGCTTTTGACATAATTTTTTAAAACTTGATTAAATCCCTGGACTCCAATCAAATAATTCCAGATGTCATTTGGCAATTAGCAATGAAGGGACCAAAAATATGAATGAATCTGAAAAGAGCCAAGGAGTCATAACAAAGGGAACATCAAACAAAACTGCTGCTATTTATGTGCTGCCATTGACGTTTGCATCATTTATTCACTCAAGTTAAATTAGTCCTAATGGCCACAGAGAGGGAAACTCACCTACTTGAGTCACTGTTTCAATTAAGATGCCTCATCTTGTGGTGGAATAATTTATACAATGTTCTGCTGTTGCAATCAGTTCTCTGAGGATTTGAGGTCTCACAGAACCCAATTAATGCTGACCAATGCTTTGATTCTTTCTAAATAAAACTATCTGACAATGCTTTTAGATGAATACTGCTGCTCCATGTTTGACAAGATGTTAATTTCCCACAGGGAGCTCAGACAATAATAATCCAGGAAAGTTGTCATAGACAGAAATAAGGGCAAGAATATAAAGCTGAGAGTAATCTCAAATCAGTGTGTCAGAAATGTATTATTGATTCCCAGATGTGTTTAGAAGATAAAAGATGAATGTCCTCACTGCTTACCTGCTCAATAGCCTGCTCATAGTGCCTGAAATTCTCCAGTTCTCTCTTTGTCCTTTCACTGAGCTGCTGAAAAATCTGCTTCCTCCATGCTGCAGTCTGTGCAGGAGTGATGGACAGGGACAGAGACTGCACAGATGATGACAAACCTGGGACAGAACCAAACCCAATAAGCTCCAGTGAGCTTTGAGTGGAGTCCTGTGAAAGGTAAAACACTGTGCTCCCTTGAACACCAGACTGGATCAACCCATCAACAGCATTTTTATAATGATTATAGTTTGGAATCAATGTATTACAGCCAAACTTTGTAAATGATGCATAGAAATAGGATCACTAGATGATTATATAGAAGCTTTTAAAGCTACAACCTTGTAAAAATTAGAGTTTTCTCACTGAACTGCAAGATAATTACATAATATCCTGCATCACGAGTTAGACTGTTAAATACTGGGATGCCACAGTTCATGGTTTATTTTACCCATTTCAGTAGGAATGGCAGATTGAGGCAGTTATTGCTGGCATCTGCATCTCCCAAGAGAGCCCTTTCCACTCCTTCCTGTTACTGCCCAGTGATATTATGTGTTTTGCCTCAAGCTGCAGTTTCAGTACAATTAAAAATGAGATGTAGATCCAGCACAGATTACTTTACAAAATTGCTACAGGAACTCAAGAGAAAATATCACTTTTAGGTTTATTTATCTCAAGCCCAAAGTGCTCTGCAGCTAAATACTGCAACACTATGCTCAGACATGAACCTATTAGCAAACTGCAGTAAGAGCAAGTGGGCTAGCACAAGTTTTGCACCATGGTTTTGCTCAGAAAAAACAAACTAATATTTTTCCTAAAGATCATATTAAGCTGTGAGTGGAACTGGGGTGTGCTGTGGTGACTGGTCAGTACCTGATGGAGCAGTGAACCACTTGAGTGGGCTGTGCAGATCTACCAGACAGCCTCCCCCAGACACCCAGGCCCACAGTGGGTGCTCATCAGCTCCATACTGCTCTTCAGCTCCCACTGGGAACACACCCAGGGAAGAGAGGCTGGATGTGTCTGCAAAGCTGCTGACAGACAGCACTGGATGCTTCTGAGCCTCCTTCAAGTCAATGTTTATCCACTGCAGTTCTGCAGAAGGATTTGAGTTTCCAGGAGATTTATTCATTTCAAGGTTATCTTTCTCACTACTAGCTGAAGCAGCAGTGGCTTCTCCTTGCTCAGAGTGCAGAGGATCCAGAGTGAGCTGTGCAGATGTTTCAGCCTGGCTGGCTGCAGCTCCCAGCAGGGCAGTGCTGGCAGGGCTGGTGGGCAGCTCTGTATCAGAGGAAGGATCTGCATCACCCTGAATGACCGCGCTTGTTTGGTTCTGAATATCATCAGTAAAGAAACAGCCAGCACTGAGGGACAAATAGATAATTAATTATCATCCAAAGCATTGTAAATCAGCACAGGCCTTAGATCCCAGACACACAGAAACTGATTTAGTGTTTCACTGTAGGAAACAGCAGACTTCTCTTTCAAATGTCAAATTCTATCATCAGAGGACAGTCCAACAAACCAGTCTGCCATCTGGCAAACTGGTCTAGTAAATCTGAAACATAGGAAGGAATTTTATTGATCTTTTCAAACAATTGGTGGTGTTGGCTGCCTACAACTCTCAAGAAAACACATCCCATTTTCTGAATATGAAATAACTAATAGGGTTTTTTAAAGCCCATCATTAACTTTAAGATTTATCTTTGCTAAAGGGAGCTTCTCAGGACACAATCTGGCTCAAACAAGTCAGAGCCATTGGTATGTGTGTACAGCCCAGAGGCCAGCAAGCAGAGGGAGTAATTGATTAACCTCCCTAGGAAAAGAAGTGTACAGTGACACTCAGGAAGAATAACTCCTTAGTGGAGTTAACACTCCTGCATGGTATTTAATAAAAAACATCTTCTCTTGTTAGAGACTAGTTCCAGATAGTGATAGGAAAGCCCAGAGGAACATGCTTTACTGCAGGCATGCAATGAACTCCAATGTGGGAGCTTCAGATTCTTCTCTGAGTGCAACAACTGCTGCTTATTGTTAATTTTAAAGGCAAAAATACAAATGCCCTTTGGCCTACATAACGATTAGAGATGCCTTGAATGTAAAAAAATATCTCCTAGCATTGAAACCCTTGCTGTACAAAGTCTTGAGCAGATATTTCATCAAGTACCTGAGCAGACTTGTAGAGCTCCCAGTCTGAGATCTGTCACTCTCTCTGCCAGACACAAGTGCCTTCCATGTCTTCCCACTGAGCTCGTTTGGTGTGACCCCTTGTCGAAAATAAATCGCTCTGTCATCGCAGCCGATTCCCCACACCTGGGGAGGAGAGGGCTTGGTGAAGGAAGTGCCTTGGAATGCAGCAGGTATCACATACAAAAAAAGGTGCAAAGGTGCAGAATTGGGCACAGAAAACTGCTGGACACAGTGTTTTCCTTTTTGTGTTCTTCCTTAATGCTGACACTGTAGATGCAAAACAAAATTCTGCAGCCAAACCAGTCTGCAGCTGCCTGTGCCATACAAGCCATGCTGGCTGTCACCTTCAGGTGCACAACTGCAGAATTCAGCCACTTCCCCTCCCAGCAGTTTAAGCCCTTTGTCCAGCCACTGCTGAATGGCCTCATCATGATCAGCCCCTGCACTAGAAGGAAGATCCCCCTCAGAGGTAATATTCCCCTTTAGGGGAGAATGTAAATACCAATAGCTGCTCCCCTGCTCTCTTACCTGGTTGTTTAAGCCTACAGTTACCATCATCATTTCTCCAACCATTTCAATCCAACTTGTCCCACAAGGATTATGTGAATTCACTCCTCTTCTAAACCACACCTACAACAACAACAGAAAGTCTTAATTTTTCTCCTTCTGCTCTAGCAGGAATTTAGTTTCTTTAGTGGATTAGTCTTAATCTCTAGCACTGACTTGCCACATTGTCTTAAGCAGTCAATTACTTCCTTGATTCTTTATCAAATAAAACAATTCTCTCAATAGTACCCACCTTGTGTGTCCACCTGCAGCCAAAAGGAAAGCCTAAAAAGGAGACTTTTTTGTAGGACTTTCTGTGACAGATAGTTTTTGTGCTGTTGGAAAAATACTTTCTATTACTACCAACATGTGGCTGTTTTTGATCACTCTTAATGGGCTTCTAAATAGTGTTCTTGCTTTCAACTCTGGGAGCAGGGCTGCCTGAGGGAACTGTCAGGGGGATGTCTTTAGTAGTACACCTCTTTAAATTGTTTCCCTTTAGATCTGACTTTACCAATCTGAAAATGTCTGTGGGCTGTGCACCTGGAAGAAGTTCCCTCTGTGTGTAGCATATATATCCATACAGTTAGAGAAGCAAGCAGCTCCCTTAGAGGCTGTTGGTTGAACCCCATAACATCAGGATACTTTGACTGCCCTGTGGCAGATCTGAAGGAAAATGCACCATTATCTCCATTTATTACAGTGGATTTATCTGGCAGATGGAGCAGGCTGGGCACAGCCTGTTACCATGGCTCAGCTGACAGGTAGTGACTCACTACAACAGAGAAACCCAACACAACTGCTGCACATGCAAGAGTTCAGGCCTGGCTTTGAATTCAGTGTGAAGGAGCAAGGAGTGGGACTCCATGATCTTAGGGGTTCCTTTCAATTTAAGATATTTCATTATTCTAAGTTAAAATTCCAGTAAGAAAGTAATCACACATCCATGTAAGAGATATCTCACCTAATTAAATACCAAAACCCCCACATTAAAAGGCTGATGAAGAGAGAACAGTTGCAGTAGGAAGATAAAAAAATAGCATAATGCAGGAAAGTGTAGATGAAAATACTCCCCCTGCTGCTTTTGATGTAAAATCAGGTCCTTGTGGAAACAGGAGTCACTTCAGTTTTGATGCTTAATATCCCTTAGAAGAGGCTCCTCATCCAATCCCCACCAACATCCCCACCCACCTGCCAAATCTGTCTAATTTAGGTTTAGAAAATTCCTTCAAAAGAAAAGCAAAAAGCCTTCCTTAAATTCAACTCAACTATCACAAACCACAGAGCATTCCCATGACAGCAAGGGGAACTAGAATTCCCCAAACCATGGCAATAGAGAATTCAAATCACCAATGCTTCCTGTGCAAGTTACACTCCTGTTTGAGGGCAGCAGACAGGGAAAGGGAAGGGAAGAAAAAAGCAAAAACAGAACATGAACCCTCTTACTTTTCTATCCTTTGTAACACACCACACCACATCAACACCCACAGAGACGTGCATAATCCCATTTTCAGAGCTTGGAGACTCCACAACACTCCAGGAAATTCCTGCAAAAGACAGAACCCAGAAGGCACTGTAGGTTAGTTTCTTATTCAACACAAATCAAAGGGGTATCCAGCCAGATTTAACAAAGTTTACCTTGAGGGTTATTCCTATCAATTCCTTCTCTCACAATAGCTTGCCCTTCCCAGAGAGTTGCCCAAAGGAGGTCATAGGGTCCACAGCTGATCTGTACAACTTCCCCAGGAGTAGAGACTAAGGACCACGTGGAACCTTCTGGATTGTGATGGCAGACATTTTCTCTGTACCATAACTGGACAAGTTTAAAAAAAAACAAAAATGAAATATGAAAAAAAAAAATCACTGCAACAATGAAACCATTGAGACAAGAGTCAAGAAACTGGAAAGAACAGCTGTCTTTTAACAACAGGAATGTTTTATGTAATGTATGGCACTCTGACCTTTAAAGGTACTTATTTTGTGTTGATTATGCAGTTGAAGCTATTTCCTTATGTACTAAGGGAGGAGGCTGCTCTACAGAGCAGCTTTTGTCATGGAACTGCATCTGGATTGGGTACAGTAACCTATTGCTACAAGTTCTGTGTATATTTCAACATTTAAACCACTTCAGTGTATTTCAGGGCATGTTATATAAACCAAGAGAGAACAAACACGTAACACAAAAATGTTACTGTTAGCTGACAGCCTGACCTCACATTCACTTGACAGAGTTTGCCACAATATGGGGGAAAATTCCATTCTCTGTGCAGCCTTTGGTGACACCCAGCCATTTGATAGTCTTGGACTGTGCAATTTTCTCTAGATCACAGTCAAAATAGGAAGGTCAGAGATAGAAAGCATCCTGTGGCAGTCATATGAATGCTCCACAGCATGACTGCTGAGTGCTCTATCTTCATTTTTAGGAATACTTTACTTCCTTGAGGACTTTCATTTGGGAAATAAAAGCATTTTACAATGGTAGTCAAGTAAGCCTGCAGACTGGGATGCTTGTCATGCATTACTAGAAAGTATGAGGAATAGGGAGTTTTATTTTAAACAATTTAACCAAGATTGCTTGCCTCTCCAGGCAGTGCCAAATGTGACTGAAAGCTCAGGCTATCTGTTCAAAGTATTACATTCTGTCCTGTGAGATCACAAGTTAGAAACTGTCTAGACACAAAGGAATATTAGATGCATGCTGTAAGGATGAAGGAAGAAATGCAAAAATCAAATCTTCACAGAACTGAGCAAAAGAGGAGACCCCATGGGAGGCCTAAAACAACCAACAACAGAGAAAGATGTGTAGTTTTAAACAGAAAATAAAATTAAAACATTTCAGAGCTGGATGCCACATTGCCAGGTCAAGAGATGACCACTTTTCAGTCAGTAAATCTCAGAAACCCATTTTGCAAACTCTTGAATAATCCCTGTCTCTCCACCCCAAAGGCAGAGCACAATGCTTCACCAGAACATTTGTCAGGTTTTAAGGCTCCTTCTCCTGGTTCCCAGCATCAGGCAGCATTCTGGGAATTTTTCAAGATATAAGATACTACTCAGCCCCACTTTTTAAGGTTCAGCTGTTCACAGAGGTTAAAGGCTTCAATTAAACAACACCCTGGAATCTTTTCCATTTCCAACACAGGTTGTTACATAATGTAGTCCCAGAGCAGCTTTCTCATCCTCTGCACAAGCAGTGCATTATCTTACTGATATAAGACAACAACAATCCTGCCTTGCTTTACAAGCATTTAACTGCTTTTAACTAGTAATTTTTCTTAGAAAACTTAGGGAGCACAGACATACCCTTCCTTGCAAAGAGACTGCCCACACTGAGAGGCGGCCGAGAGGCTCGTCCGTGATCTCCCATCCTCCAACTGAGATGTCATTGAAAGGGTCTGGCAGCTGGTTTGGTTCATCATGGGACACAATCTGGAGCAAAGGGAAGGAAGGTTGAAGACAGCAGACACTGCAAACAGGTGATTTGGGTAGTGGCATGATTTGGTTATGTATCACTTCCTAGGGTGGCTAAGCATGGAGATTCTCACTGTCATTCACAGCCTGCACAGAGGGGAAATGCTGCCAAGGCAGCATGGGGAGGTCTGTGTTTTGCACCCTAACTGAAGGAAATTTTTACTCACAGAACAGTGCATACAGAATTGGAAAGCTGGAAGATCACAAATTACAAATTTTCAATCTTCTTAGAATGGAACAATGATTACTAAAGAACAGTTATTCTCATGGATAAAGGACACAGCTTGTGAGTGATGCAAGGCAGGTGCCATCTTGAACAAGAGTGCTTTGTCACACAGCCAAAGGAAGTTAAAAAGTTGATCTGAATTTGCAAAGGATCTAAGCATCCATATCTAATTGCATCACCATGAGATTTGGCACCTTATTACCACATGTTTCTATGAGAAATCCCAACCTTCCATTTATGCTTACAAGAAAAGCAAGTTGGAAGTGAAGGAATCCCAGTCTAGTCTACAGAGAGGTCATAAAAAAATAACTTCCCTGCACTTATAATAATTATTTCAGGCAATCAGTTTATTGAATATTTAAAAGAGATCCAGAACCTTTGCCCAAACGTCCCGTGATTTGTATCTCCTGTATCTGATCCATCTCCTGCGTCTGACACAAGAATTCCATTTCTTATCCTTTGTGTAGGTGCTGGGGAAGTCTATGGCATAAGTCCAGCCCTGCAAACAGAGGTTTTCTTGTATGAAAAACAGGATCAAGGGAAAGCTTAAAGTCATAATTCAGAACAATTTTGCACAAAAGTCACAGTACAAGTCACTCTGTGTGTCTCTAGAGCCCTGATTAACAGCTCAGCTAATTCCATGAATGATTTATAAATCATGCCCAAATTCCTCTGGATGATATACACAGAATAAACAAGACACAGTAAAACATTTTACTTTCTTCATAGTAAAGACCTTCAATAACAATGGCATTCAATGGCCAGGATTTTGTGGCCTGATCAAAAGAAAACAGCTTCTATAGAAGCTCCTATAGACTTCAAAAGCCTTCAAACAAGATCCTTCTTTCTGTTGCATTAGAGTTGAGCTATTTCCCAGAAAGAAGCATCTATGGCAAGTTTCATTTTTACAGATTTTTTACACTTCTATCAAAGTTCCTTTCATTTTACAGAGTAAAGATTCCCAGAATAGAACCCTTTTTGGTGTTGTTCACCTACCCCTTTCTCTGTTGGTTCCCCTCCAATATTTTCATCCACATACCAGTCAGACTCCCACTCCCAGTGAGGTGAAGGCAGTGTGAAACTATCGAGCTGCTGCTGTTTCAGCCCGCTGACATCACTCCACTGCCAGCGGTCACTGGGCAGTAATTTCTCACAAAAGCCACCAACTGGATTCCAGCGCTGCCAGAAATGATAAATAAAGTGTTTTGTTTGACATCACATTATCTTATTGGACATTTAAAGGGAATCATGATACATTTCTTATTCTCTGCAATAAAAAATATTCCTGGGGTGAATGAGACAGTGTTCAATCCTTGACACAGCCTTTGGAGGAAGCTTTTTTAAGTATCAAAGAAGAGCCATCTGATGCTGTATTTTACCAGACACAGGGCTTTTTTTCAGTGATGTATGGCCCCATGACACTGCAGCATTAGGGTAATGCTGTATGCATGGCCTTGGCATCTCTAATTTACTCCCAGAGAAAGATGATTCATATCTTGCCTGCACTAGAAAAACAGCACTGCCTCTGCCAGGAATGGTGTCAGGACAACTGTATCAGCAAATCTCCCCTGGATTTTATGTTAAATTTTCCCTAATCTGCCATGTATCAGTTAGAGAACTGATAACACAAGGATTTTCACCAATACTGTCATTTTTTTACCCCCACACTCCTACATACTATAGAAATACTGGCAAAAGTTGTCCTGTAATACTGTCTTATGTTTTAGGGCACGTGGAAAATCAGTGGTTCAAAATTTGCTATAATTTTTACACAAAATATTATTTGCTGTTAGTAGAAATCTGGCTGAATTGCCTTGTACACTATCTGTAAACTACTTCAGTTTAATTTTGTTGTTGTTAGCTCTTGTACAGTATTTCTTTTTGTGCTTTCTAGTATTTTGTTTTCTGTTTTTCATTACCTAGAACAAGCAAAACGAAAGTTTTAAATTTTAAATTTTTAAAGAACATGTTTACACAATAAAATGATTATTCTTAATTGGCTGAAAAGCTGTATCAATATTAAGTAATGCATAAAATTAATTTTCCCATGGAGGTAAGTTAATGTCTCTTCCCAATTTGTATTCATTCCATTGCCCATTAGAAATCAGAGAAATATGCTCAAGAAAATCATCATTTTTCTCTCTCAATTAACTTTTGGTTAACTTAAACCCAAATTTGATAAATTTCTTTTAAAATACTGTTTTAATGACATTATTTGGAAGTGCATCAGATAAAAAGGATCACCTTAACACTTTGGTGCAAAAAATGGAAACATTGTACCTTAATGGAAAATTGGGCTTTATTAGAATGTCTTTGTAACATAAATAAGTAGCATTTTTTAAAGAATACATTTCTGATAATGTATCTTTGTTGCCTGGAAGTTCCATGGGACATTTTCTTAAGGGGATTGTATGTTTGTCATTAAGGAAAGGAGAAATGAAAAGACAATGCTCCAGTGTGAAATGGCTCACACAGAACAGGCTTGAGTTCACACTGCCATTGCTTTTGCTAGGAGCAGGGCAGTGAAACTCCTTTAGGAATTTAAATACTACAAGAATAACCTGGTATTTGACACACATACATGTACTCTTCAGAAACTTCTGGTAAAAAATGCAAACAAGTAAAACTGATCAATCCTCCTGTGAAAAAAAACCCCACAGCAAGTGATGTAGGATGTGCTGTGGCTGTGTGAGAGGCACTGCACCTGCCATACCTGGTTCTCATAGGTTTCCTCCTGGTATCTGATGGGAACATCTCCTGAGAACACGTAGGTGTACACTTGGTGGTCACAGGCTATTCCCCAGCAGCACTGCTTGACTGCAGAGACCCTTTTGAATTCCAGCTGTGTGTCCTTGCAGAGCTCCCAGTACTGGCCAACAGTAGAAAGAGTGTAAACCCTCCCAAAAATGTCAACAGCCCACAAAAGGGAACTGGGCATGGCCATATCTGAAAGGCAGAAATGAGGTTATTACTGGAAATGGTGGGTATAAAAATGGATCCTGAACCCACTGCAGATCAGTCATGCCCTGAGCCATCATCAGTCAAATCAAATGAAGATGCAAGGGGTGATTTTTTAAAACAAGCCTGTGCAAAAACACGTAGCAGCAAAGAATGAGTGTTACCAAGGGAAGGTCATGAGCAAAATTCTCTTATTGGTTGTAGCATAACTACAAAATCCTCTGGTTTGGACCTTTTTTCTCTCACTGTTGCTGGGACTTTGAGTGAATACATGTTTGTCTGCTCCTGGATCAGCCATTTACCCTCTTCACATCCTCCTACAGTGGAGAACAGAAGGACACAACAAGGAATAATGGAATGGAAGGAACTGAAGTTGAGGTGAAAATTAGTGTGTGTACCACTGGGAAAACAAAGGCAGTGAACTCTTCAGTATTAGCACTTAGAATCCTTCAAAGCAATGTTTATAACAATAAAATATTATGCACTTAAGCAACCAGAATGCCAGAAGAGTCTGGAATAAAGGAGACATTATGGATAATGCAGCAATCACAGCTACCTAGCCAGGTAACAAAGACAAGTGATCCTTGGGTCCTTTGAACAGGGCAAAGGTATAAATGAAGGCCTGTACCTGGAATGACAGTCCAGACAGGCAGAAGTACCTGGAACAGTTTGATGAAAGCTCCAAAGATTATGAAGTTAAGAAAAACATAAATGAGACAATTAAAATAACCCAGGCTAATGCAACTGGTTTAAAATACTCAAGAGAGCCAAGACAAGTAGGAGTTTCTACATAATCTTTCAGCTGAACTTCAGAGACAGTGTTTGGGGAATCGTGGGAAAATCCTAAATGAATTTGGGATTATAAACTTTTAAGACTTCACTTTAGGCTCCTGTGCACTGGCTGTCGCAGATGAAGACAAATACTGCCCAGTTTTGAAGGATGCTCAGTGCTGCTGGTTTATGAGCTTTTCAGTGAAGGCAGAAGTTGCCAAGTATTCTCAGGGGCGTGGCAAAAATCAGATCTGCTGAATTATTCCTCACCCTGCAGCTCAGCCAGGTAATTTCAAACAGAACTAAGATGCTTAAATGAAGACAACATATTGTTAATTAAAATTTCCAGCGGCGTGGCATGATACTGATTGCTACAGAATTATAAGAAAATATCCCAACTCACTGCATACAGTAAAAGCAATGACGTTCCTCGGAGCGCAGGGCCTGTCCCCGGGTTCAGGATGTCAACCACCCCAGGACTCGTTCCAAGGCACAGCGAGCACGTTTATTTCTGCTCCGTGTCACACGGCCCGAGCGGGCAGTGCCCCGGTACCGCCGCCCGGCCCCGCGGGATCCCGGAGCCCGCACGGGCCCCTCCCGGCCGGGCATTAAGGCCGGATCGGCTCAGGAGCGGCCTCGGGCCGGGCACGGCGCCGCTGCCCCGGGCAGGCCGGGGGGCGGCCGGGGGGCGGCCGGGGGGCTCCGGCGGCGGCGCGGCCCGAAACAACCCCCAGCCCTGCCCGGGGGGCTGCGCGGAGCTGCCGCCACCTCCCCACGGCTCCGCCGCCGCTCCCGCCAGCGCCGGAGCCGCCGGCAAGGGCGGCAGGGGCCCGACCTCACCCACCCTGCCCTGCCCTGCCCCGGGCCGGCCCCGGGCTCGCCCCTCACCTGCCTCCCGCCGCCCGGCGCCGCTCCCGGCGGAAGGAGCCGCCGCGCCCCGGCAGGGCGGCCCCGCGGAGCCGCGGCCGGCGGGGAGCGCCGCGCCCACAGCGGCTCCGAGCGCCGCCGCCATTGGCGCGGGCCGCGCGCGTCACGGGCGGGCGGCGGGGCCGGGCCGGGAACGGGAGCGGAGCGCGTGTGGGCAGGACAGGCGGGGGAGCCGGCGGAGAGGAGACTTCATCCAGGTGTAGGAATACCGAAAGGCAGGGGTCAAGAGAACGGAGCCAGGCTCTGCTTGGTGGTGCCCAGCAATAGCACAAGAGACAAGGGGCAGAAATTGATACAGGGCGTTCCACCTGAAGGAAGAACAACTTTCCTGTGCAGTGACCGAGCGCTGGTTGCCCAGGGAGGGTGTGGAGTTTCCCACATGAAGATATTCAAGGACTGGATGCCATCCTGTGCCACACGCTCTAGAACCACCCTGCTTGAAGAGACAAGAGGATTGAGCAGATGAGCGAACCTGCCCCGTTTTGTGACTCTGTGATTCTGTGACTCTGTATGTGATTCTGTATGTGATTCTGTATGTGATTCTGTATGTGATTGTGTATGTGATTCTGTGGAAGGGCTCGTGCAGGCACAGCCCGTCCCTGTCCAGCTGCTCTCTGAGCAGAGGCTGCAGCCGGAGAGGGAGCCCAGCCTGTGCCCGGAGCTGTGATGTGTCAGTAAATGAGGTGCCAGCAAGGGGTGGCCTTTCCTGTCACCATCTGTGGCAGGGCAGTAGGGACACAGTAACAATCCTGCTTCCCTTGGCGACACCAAAGGTGCTGCTTAACATTTACTGCAGGATACCATTCACTCCCTGCTACAAATGATAACCTCCCTTTGAAACTGCCTGCTTGTACATCTCAGCTTTTGAAGGATGCTCAGTGCTTCCCATCACATTCCAGCTCATTTTGAAGCGAGACAGAAAATCTAACAAGATAGGCAAGGACTCCCACACCTGTCCATTCAAATATCTGAACCAAAAGTATCCCAGACCTTCATTTATCTTGCAGGCCAGTACAGGAGTTGAAAACGCATTGCAGACCTCTGATCTGTTGTGAATCTTGCCTGAGGAGTTTCTAGTTGCTGCCATAGAAGAATACATCTGCCTTGCTCTTGTCCCGTGGCTGCAGGTTCAGATGGCTTTGGTGTGTGCAGGGTTGTGGTTTGGGGGGGTTGATGCACACATGGAATTCTCTAGAATGATTCCTGTGTGAGGCAAAGCCATCCTGTCTGGGTTGTTTCCTGCGAGCCCCAGGATGTTTGACTCACTGCAGTGGTTTGGTCCCTTGCACAGACTGGGGCCTAGCTCAACACAGGATTTTTGCTCTCTTGTAGAGTTTTGATGATTTTATCACTGTAGCAAAACATATTTATAAGACCAAGTACAGTTTAAATCTTAGAAAATTAATTTTGCAAGATTTTGAAATGGAGTTAACTCTTCCCTGCTGCACAGGACCTGTCATGGGATGGAGTCACAGTGTTTGCCATGGTGAAAAGGCTGTGCTGAGACCTGTAGTGAAGGACAAACCAGGGATTTCCAAACCAGATTTGGTGAGTCAGACAGCTCAAGGAATAAATGTGTGAAGGGAAGAGTTCTAGCTGGAGTAAAAGACATTTAAATTCTTCACAGCATCTGGCCTGGGCACTTATCAAGAATGTGAGTTTCAGAAGCAGCTGAATCTGGTGAAAGTGGTGTTGAACTCGTTCATGTAATTTGCTGTACAGGAGGCAGCAGCATCACCTTTTCTTTCCTCTTCCTTCCTGTTGTGTTTGTTTCTTAATTTTAGTGTTTCTTTGAACCATGATAGTTTCCTCCTGCTTTTTTCTCAATTTCTTTTCGAAAACATTCCCTCTCTTTACAACATTCTTACCCTGCACCACCATCCCAGAGCTCCTTTTCCCTCAAGCCTCAAGTGCTGCTCTTGGCGGCGGGGATGTACGAGTCTGCAGAAATCACTGCGAGTAGCCATCCTCATCCTCATCCCATTTCCCAGAACGGCTCGGCTTGCAATGGACACAGGGGGGGCGCAGGCGGGCCAGGGCAGAGCCCGGGGAGCAGGAACAGCAGGAACGGGGCTGAGCCGGGGCTGAGCGAGCGCTTGGAAAGAAATCCCTCAGCAGCTGAGTGACGGAGCAGCGGCTGCTCCCGGTGTGCGAGCGGGGAAACCCGGGACCCCCAGCGCGGGCACAGCGGTGCGGGGCTCTCGGTGTCGGTGCGGGGCTCTCGGTGTCGGTGCGGGGCTCTCGGTATCGGTGCGGGGCTCTCGGTGTCAGTGCAGGGCTCTCGGTATCGGTGCGGGGCTCTCGGTGTCGGTGCAGGGCTCTCGGTATCGGTGCGGGGCTCTCGGTGTCGGTGCGGGGCTCTCGGTGTCAGTGCGGGGCTCTCGGTGTCAGTGCGGGGCTCTCGGTGTCAGTGCGGGGCTCTCGGTGTCGGTGCGGGGCTCTCGGTGCGGGGCTCTCGGTGCGGGGCTCTCGGTGTCGGTGCAGGGCTCTCGGTGTCGGTGCGGGGCTCTCGGTGTCGGTGCGGAACAGTCGCTGTCGCCGTCGGTCCCGGCGGGCGCGGCCCCTTTAAGGCCGAGGGTTCCCCGAGTCGCCGCGCGCCGCTCCGGGAGCGGCGTCACGTGGGGCGCGGCGGCCTCGTGACCGGGCGCGAGCGCAGCACCGGGGCCGCCGCCGCCGCCCCGTCCCGTCCGTGCCGCCGCCCCCGCCCCCGCCCCCGCCCCCGCGCGGGCCCCTCGCGCCGCCGCCGCCCCCGAGCTCCGGCGCCCCCGGCGGGGCGGGGCGGGCGGCGCGCGCCGGGCCGGCCGCCGCTTCCTGGTCGGGCCCCGCGGGACGAGGCAGCGCCGGCCCAGCATGGACAGCAAACCGCTGCTGCAGGAGCGGCCCCCCGCCTACAGCCCCGCCGCGCCGGGAGCGCCGGCCTACGACTACGGCCACGGCAACTACGGCGCCATCCCCGCCCCGCAGCCCGGCTTCCAGCCGCCCCCGCCGTACTCCTACCCGGGCGCCGCGGCCGCCCCAGGTGGGTCACGGTGCGGGGTGTGGGTGGGGGGTCCCCGGTGCGCGGAGCGGGCGCCTCGCTGCCCCTTTCTGGGGCGGGGGGCGGCTATGGAGAGCGCGGGGCCGGGGCTGGGATCTCCCGGGGCTGTCGCGGCTCCTCCGCTCGGAGGCGGCGCCGGGATCCCGGTGTCCAGAGCCCGGAGCTCCGGGGCCCGGAGGCGTTCGCTTCCCTCGGGCTCCCGAGGCGTTCCCTTCGCGCTCTCCCGAATCCCGGCTGGGACGGAGGGCGTTCCTCACCCGCGCTGTTTTCCGCCCCCGAGCAGCGGCAGAGCCCCAGCTGTGCTTGGCACTAAAACAGACCCCGAACTTGTGCTTTGCCTGCACCTCGCTGTACTCTGGTTAATGTTTGTTTTTTCTGATACACTCCAGTAGTCTGGCAGAGGCTTAGGCAGGTAAGCAGATGAAATATTTTCGTTAACTGAGTTAATACTAACATCTGCCGAAGAAAGAAGTACCTCTCAGGAGAGAGGAATGCTTTGAAAGTTATAAAAGTTGCACAGCAGACACAGACTCCCGTCTTTGTGTGGAACCTTGGGGCTGTACATTGCTTTTCCTGTTGATAACTTGAAGCTCGTTTTCCTGCAATACAGGTATTAGTGGTTATTTTCAGTTTGAATAGCGAGATTGCCAGAATTCACAGATGGATAACTTGGGAAATAAGCTCAAAATGGATTATACCTGGGCAAACTGTGCCTTTATTACACAGTGTACATCTAACTGTCCCTTTCAAAAGCTTTTTCTATAGTTTGAAGGTTTTAGTGTTGATAAAGCAGTTAAAGGCTTTTGTCTTCTCTCTACAGCCATTAAAATCACTCATTGTTTTGCTAACAGCATGGACTTTCTGAAAGTTGGGTTTTTTCCTATGCTGTCACTTCTACCTTGGTCTCCAGTTAGAAGCTTAATATATGGAATTTAAGCTTGAAACTAGAGGAAGATTTGTTCTGCTTCAAATAATTTGGCTGCTGGAGTGGGACGTTCATGATACATAACATCCAGAAGTGAAAGCTATGGTGAAAGCCATGTCATTGTTTAAACAAGTTTTCCTCTGGTGCTCAACAGCATTGAAACAAAATCTCGAAGTTAATTATTAGCTCTGTGTCCTTTTGGGATGGTTAAATTGATACTTGTGCCAGGCGTTCCAGTTCTGATTTGGATAGAGCTTAAAGTGCTTAATCAAGACTACATTCCTATTTATTGTTCTCCATTGTTTTGATGTCATACTTGTAAATTATCACTGTTCTCTGTGCCTTGTGTGTGGTGATTGAGGGTTTGTTTCCTTGTTTTAGGGTATGCTGTTCCTCCACCGACATCACAGCCAAACTATTCGAGCACCTACACCATCATTCAACAGCCTGCCACCACCACTTCTGTAGTTGTAGTTGGTGGCTGCCCTGCCTGCAGGTAAAATGGCTCTTGAGGAATTAAACTCAGTCTTGGGTTTTGTTGTTTAAGGTCGAGGTATCCTTATGGTTCCTTGGTTTTCAATAGCTTTACTGAAAGTTGTTAATTAGCTGAAAAACACTAAGATCTAGGAGTGGGATGCTTTGGTTTGTGTAGTGCAAGCTTGTCCTGCTATAAATAATGCAAGACACTTCAAACATGAGTCTGTTCTTTAAGATGAGGAAGATCTATAAGCTGTGCTTTGAATGAAATGGAATTTCAGTAGCAGATGTATCTGGTCAGTTCTTGGGGAAAAGCATGACAGGAAGCCCTTTCTGATGTGTTTATGCCTGGTGATGGTGAGTAGCATGATTTTATTGTGAAACTCTGTAATCTGTGACCATAGTTGCTTCTGGTTTTCTGGCAGTACTGTGGAAGGACTTCTGCAGTTGGGGTGTGTGTTCCCATTCCCAATCCAAACTGTGCAAAATCAGGCAGGGTAATTGTCAGTATTGGCTGAAAACATTGGTGGCTTAAAACTTTAAAAGATCTCTAAAAGTCCTTTAACTGCAGAAGAACAGAGAAATTGATAGACCAGACCAAAAATGTGAGTCTGCTGCAGTGGTGAAAAGCAGCAAAAAGTGGTCAGCTGTTTCATGGAGTTGCAGCAAGAGAACAACTTCCCCCTTGGAGATCACAGCCATAAAAAAGGAAGGAGGCACTCAGTTTCCTCATTAGTGCTGTAAGTCAGCTGAAGTCCCTTTCACTTCTCAGTTCTTTTCTTCCTGGGATATTAGGCTGTGGCTGAGGGCAGAGGGATAGCTGCTGGTGCAGTTCAGGCACTGCTGTGCCTGGCCAGCTGTGACTCAAATGCAGGCTCATTCCCCTCTGTTAAAGTGTACAGGACTTACCCTTGGGGTGTCTTGCAAGGAGGCTCTTGATATTCTGCAGGTCTGAGCTCTCCCTTCCCTTTCAGAACCTGCCTGAGTAGCTGAAGTGATCCCAGTTGGGTGTGTGAGTGACAGAGGATGTCATGTGGCTGAGGCTGTAGCCCAAGTGTTGGATTTGGTGTTTGTCTGAGAGTCAATACCTGCCTTCAAAGGTACATTCAAATAAGAAGTGTCCTGTGGTGTTATGTAAAAACAGGTGCCTGTTGAAGTGCCACTAGTTCAGGCTGAAAAACCTGTACCAGCTAGAGCTATTGATCTGGAAGGTGTGTTTTAAACAGTGTTTTAAGCAAGTGCTGAGCTGTTCAGAGGATGTGGTGGATCCTGCCACCTGAGTGATAACATCAACATGCTGATGCTGCAGCTCAGCAGAAGACAGGGCAGATGTTGTGCATGGCTTGGAGTGTGTGCTTACACAGACAGACCTTCTGACCCTGACCCCAGGACAGCTCCAAGCATTTCACTGGGGAAGTGCTCTTGGAAATTGCTTCAAGTGGCCAGGCTCTTGTTACTATTATTTTTTTCTTTTTCTGGAAGTTTATAGAGTATGCTGAGTAGGAAGGGACCCATCAGAATAATCTAGTCCAGCTCCTAGCCCTGTGTAGAGGATATTCCAGGGATCCCACCATGTGCCTGAGACTGTTGTCCAAACACTTCTTGAACTCAGACAGGCTTGAGGCTTCTGGGATGCTCTAGGAAAGACTTTTGAAATAATCATTTGCACACAGAACTTTATATAAATTTAACCAATTTTTTGAAAATTAGCAGTGTGGTGTTAGTAGTTTTTAACTGATCTCACTTGAATAACTTTCTCAAGTCATTGGGTCTGTCCAGCTGGAAGTACCCATTGTGGACTCTTTCCTAAAGCAAAATACTCTCCACAAAATCCTAGTTTACTCTTGGATCCTCAGTTTCTGGTTTAGGCTCTGAAAAAGAAAAAATTGTGAGAACTGTGAAATATTTTGGGTCAGGGAATGCCCAGGATGAGTAACTGTGTCTAGTAATGGTGTGTCAGTCTCCTTTGCTCTATTACCATGTTAGTTCCTAATTGTCCTTAGAACAGGAGTCAAGTGTCAAGGCAGGAGGGGAAAAGCTCAGATTGCTGGTTTTTTAAGTAGTCATGGAACTGATAGTGTATTATTTCAGAAGAAAGGGCAGGGATGCTGGGTGAAAAGCATAATGTTGGAAATATTTATGGATGCCTGAAGGACCTTGGTTCATGGAAGGTTACACTGGCTGCTACTTTTAGAGAAAAAACTTTGACTTTTCAAGACCTTAAATATAGTTTTAGTTTACTTCCATGCCCTGGAAACCTATTTTATGATGAATACAATGTGCAGCTACACTCTGAATACTGCCCTGAGCAGAAAAGTTGTTAAAGGGGCATTGAAAAATATTAAAAGCTATTAATGGTACATAAAAAACTTAGTTATTAACCTACCAGTTCAGTTGTCCTGTTGCTTTCCTGGTTAGAGAATTCTGCTTTAGAGCACCAGGAGCAGCCTTGTGTGGGGCTGTGCAATGATGTAACTGATGGAGTAACCTAAAGGCCATCAAGAGGATTTCTGCCATCAGAAATAGAAAGCAGTCTGTTGCACTATGACATGTATTCACATGGCTGATTGAAATCAAAACCATTTCCAACTTAATATATTATGGTGTTGAGGAGAAATACACAGTATTGGTCTGGTATTTGAATTGGTGTCTATTTTACTGCAGTCAGGAGTGATCTTGGGGTTAATAAGCTGGTTCAAGTACATCTTTAAATGGCATTTAGTAATAAAAAGTACAAAGTATGTCCAGAAGTAGCCTCTCTGAAGTTGGTAATGTGGCTGTAACTGCATTCCTGCCCTTGTCCCTCTGCAGCTGCTGCCATCTGAGGGATGAGGCTCCTGTGTCAGGCTGTGCCTGTTGCTCAGAGCTCCTCCATCCCTGGGCAGTGCTGCTCTCCAGCCTTGAGTGTCACTGTGTCTTCCACCTTCCCTGCACTCTCCAGTCCTCTTGTCTCTGTGTGTGTTCTTCTCCCAGCCCTGATGTACAGAGAATTCAAGTCAGTTGCACAATCTTGTCAGCTTTATGGCTTCTAGTTGACATTTAAGGTTTTGCCAAGTCCTGCTTTTAAACTATTTTATGTTCCCAAGTACGTATTGAGTCATTGCAGGCACTGACTTTAGATACCCTGCTGTGAAATTATCTTTTTAGCTTGGACTGTGCAGCCTGGCTGATTTACTTTTGGTCACTTTCATTTTCTTTTTCTCTGTCTTTTGTTGTTGATGATAACTAACTGCTCAGGAATGTTTGCTTTCCTGTTATTTAACAGAAGAAAGTTCTTTTTAAAAACTGTAAAAACATTCTCTTGATCCTGCAAAAGCCAGTACCTTCAAAATCTGGGAGAGAGCCTTGATGGGCCCCATTGGGGTTTTTATTTTCCTGTTCAACCATATTCAGTTGTTTGGGAGAAGGAGCAAGGGAAAGTGGGTCTCAAATTATGCCAACACTGAAGCTTCTTCCTGAACTGGAAGATGAGACAAGTGTAAAACTCTATTTATTCTGAGATGTCTCACAGCATTTTGCCTGCCACAGGTGTACTTTTGGTGTGTTGTTGGGGTGGGATTTTTTTAATTTACCAGGGTTTTATTTGACATGACAAAGTTGTAACTTCTCAGGTTTTGCTTGAAATTTTGTTTTTGTCAATTAAACACATATCTCCTGAGGGAATAGACTCTAGAAAAATTGCACTTAGCTGATCAAGTCCTTCCAAATTTCAATCTTGTATTATTTCAGTCACAAATGCTTTGTGGGCTTTGATAAAAAGACTGCTCAGGCTTTCTATAGTTATTCAGAACTATATTTAAATTTCATGTAAATA
Organism: Erithacus rubecula; assembly: GCF_903797595.1. NCBI lineage: Eukaryota > Metazoa > Chordata > Aves > Passeriformes > Muscicapidae > Erithacus > Erithacus rubecula. Next base: position 2,398,207 of record NC_136669.1, read on the forward strand.
TTCTGAACATAATTTAATTATATGTAAGGAATTTTTTAAAAGCCAACAAGCAAAACACCTGTTTAGAGAGCATATCTGACAGTGTGAGCAAGCATGAGGATTTTTGGTTTCCAGCAGCAAGCTGGAAACCTTTTGAACCCTGTGAGTGACTCAAACTTTGCAGTACCTTTCTGTGAAAAGAACAGGGAAGAAGAAAGCCTTGATCCAGCAGACTTGGGCAGATGCCATTGGAATTCCTGACTGGGAGAACTGGGATTTTTCCCAGCTCCAGGGCAGCTGCTGAGCAGGAAGCTGCTCACTGAGCCCTGCAGAGAGGGGGGTCAGCCTGCAGCAGGGTCCCAGATGGGAACAGCACAGCTCTGGCTGCTTCCCAGGGACTTTGTTCCATTGCTCTGACCTGATCTGCAGGCAATAATCAAAACACATTAATCTCACAAAGTCTCATTCCTTAGAAAAATAAGGCACAGCAGGAATGTATTCCCTAATAGGACTGTATAAAAATGATAATCTGGTCCCTAATGCCTGGTCTGTCACTGGCTCTGAACTACAGTTTTTTTCTTAGAGTCTCCATTTACCTTGAAGAATACTGGAAGGATTTCATTGCAGCCATGAGTTGTTCCTGCCCCTGTTTATTGATCACCAGGTGCTGATGGGGCTCTGTGTGCAGACAAGGGAGGACAAAGCCCAGCAGGCTCAGAGTGGCTCACCCTGCTGGATCTGCACCCCCAGGGAGCTCTGAGCTGTGCTCTGCCCTGTTTGCCAGGCTGGGCTGCTGCTGTGGAGCCTTGAGGCTCTTCTGATCAGAGCTGGAATTGAAGCAGTGGTGCTCCTGCAGCAGGGAGGGCATTTCAAGAAAGACAAACAGCTAGAGATACAGGCTGCTGCCATTGCCAGGGGTCCTCTGCTTCTGCAGCAGCCTCTGCATAAGAAATGAGGCCTAAAGAATAAGGAAATTCAGATAAATCTGTAAATACTGTCCTACTTCTTACTCAGAAGTGATTTTTAAGGGTATACTTGCATTTATGTGTACATCTTGTGCTGAGGAGGAAAAACCAGTGGCTACACAGAGATTTCTTCTTGTGCATATGGCTCAACAATCATTTAAAATGCATCAGGCTGAGGCTGGAGGAGCTGATACCCCTCTTCATAGAAATTAAAACTGTAAACATCCAGTGCTTACTCAGTAGTTCATATATAATTGTCAATTCTTTTTCTTCTGTAGCTGCAGGTGAGGTTTGAACATTCTGAACATAGCTGCTGCTGTTGCATTAGTCAGATGATAAAGAATCTCTGGCTGGTTTTGTTTGTATGTTCAAAATTAGATTTAGTGTGTAGCTGCCATAGTCCATGCTTAACCCTGGTCTGATGTTTCCATTCAAATTTAAACTTTGAAACTCAACCAACCTCTGTGGCAGAAGATGGGATATGATTGGAATATTCCAGGTGCTTGGTCAGTGATCTGTGTGGGTAGCAGTTTTCTCAAGTGCAGTTTCTTTTCATGTCTTGCAGAGCTTGTGGTACAGTCAGCCTGTCTCTGATTACCTGGGGTGACCTTTGGAATGTATTTGTGAAGTCTAAAAAATGCTGATAAGCCCACATTTAAATACTGGGATGGAGTGATAAGTCTGAAAATGCACGTGTGTGTTAAATCCTACAGATCTCATTATCAGCCCTCTCATCCTGAGCATTTGACTTAAGATCTTAATGTTTTAAGAGTTATTTTGAAAAGGGAGTTATCTGAAAAACAATTTGGTTTCAAGTACTTGTCAGTGGGCATAATTGACCTTACTGTATGGAGTTGGCAGCTTCACTTTTAGTTTAAATGCAAGATGCTGCTTGCAGTATAAATAAACCTTTCCACTTTATTTTTAGAGTGGGAGTGGTGCAGTTATAATCAGCTTTTATGTGGTTTATGCTGTAGAAGAAAATTTAAGTTTGGTTACATTAGTGAATCCACAGTTTGAATATGGAGTCTCTAATTACCCCACATCTCAGGTAAAATATACAAGCAAAAAAATATTCATAGTCTCCCTTATAAAAAGGGTTTTTTCTTTTCTTTTTAAATTTAGTAACTGGCTAAGCAGTGGTTGGGTAAGTGTTCATCTAAAATTAGGTGCTGACATAAATCAGCAGAAGGCAAGAAGTGTTTGTGTGGCTAATGCTGTAATCACACTGTGTGTGTGATGGGAACAAGAGGTGAGGTGTGGAGGTCATGCAGGCACAGCTCAGGTGAGTGTCCCTGGAGCTGCCTTGCTCTGCTGCTGGCCCTGTTCTGCCCCAGTGCTGACCCCTGTGCCTTGCCTTGTCCCTCTCTGGGCCTTTTTCCCTTATTCTGGTGTTGAATATGGATGGCAATTTTTTAATTTTTAGTTTTAGTTTAACTTGGCATTTTGCACTACACAAAACACTTCTGAGTAACTCTGTTTAGGGGGAAGGGAGTTTAAAAGAAATTCTATTTAAAAAGTATCAAGGATATGTGCTTACCAATGGCCTTGGGCCCTGCAAGGTGATCAAGAGGGTTGATTGGAATAGTTTGGGCTGTGCCCATCACTGTTGGGGCCCACCAGCAGTACCCTGATTGATCCCTGCTTGATTAATGTGCTTATTCTTTAAGGCTCATCAATAGGCTGCTTATACTCTTAACCAAGCACACTGGCTTACTTGTCACAAATGTGGGTTTCAGGGCAGGAACTGAATATGGAATTATTAAGAGACAAGGAGGAGGTTTCAGAACAGTAATGAAGCAGGAGTTGGGTGCCTGCAGGAGGGAAGTGCTCAGTGTGTGTGAAAGGAAAAGCAGATATGAGTGTACCAGCAGGGCAGGAAATACAACAGCTGTAATGTGCTCTGTACTGTACTCAGTGTGCATTTTCCAAATAGTGTTATTTGTGATGTCAGTGAAATGCCTGGAAAAGAGACTTTGCCTGTCTTGGGTGGATCTGCAGTGTGAAAACTGAATGCTGAATTACTCAGAAGCCTCAGGAGTGTGCCTGAGCCTCTCCACACATGCAGTGTGTCACTGGGTTCACTGTGGGCAGGGGAGGAGAGGCTTCACCCCTGAGCCTGTGCTGGTTTCTCTTTGCTCTGAGGGTGCTCAGCATTTCATGCATTTCCCAAGTGCAAATTGCCAAAATCAGCTGCTTCCTGCAGCCCTGGCTGTTCTGGCTGAACACTGCACTGTCCTTTTTGCCCCTCTGTCTGTAACTGGTCTGGTCCCAACAGTCCTGAATTTCTTTGCATTCAGCTCTAGTAGCAGAATGTTCCCAGGAGATGGCACTTCCCTGAGCTCCAGCTCTCAGGGCAGGCACTTTTTTTTTTCCCCACAACAATGCAAGATTACTCTTGAATATCTGTGTGCCCAGAGAGATGAGAACAGTGAGAGATGAGCTCTGCAGAACTGTTCTGCTTCAAGACACTCCTCAGGACTTCAGTGACCCTTTTTCCCAGCAGAGTAGAGTAAGTTTTCTTGTAGAGAAAGTTTCAGTGGTTCAGGTGCTGCTGTTCTCTCCCCATGGCCCCAGAGCATTTCAGGAGAGCCTCCTGTTCTTTGCCCACAGCTCATGTTCTGCTGAGTTTGTGGGAGTAGCCACAATGTCCAGCACAGGCTGCACAAGTCTGAGCTGTGGGACATTATGTGCTGAGACTCCAGTCTGTGTGGTGATATGACCTTTGTCTGCATTTTTTAGTTGCCTTAGAGTGTTATCTGAGGACATGAAATGATAAAAGCTACTGCTGGGATCAATGGTAACCTTACAGTTCCTTTATTTTATACCAGATACAGAGTTAACTTCTATCTCTGCAAACAGAAATAAAAATAATAACAACTGCATTAAAGTGAGGGAAAGCTTAAGGGGAACATGAGCTTGTGTAAGCAGCAGAATATCAAGAACAGTTGGAAAATCCCTTGGCTTCTGATGAAGGTTAAGGGAAGGGGAATGGTTCCCAAGTTTGAGCAAGTTGCAATGTTTCAGGCAGTTGCTGTAAGAAATGGTCTCTTGGCTCTATTTTCATCCAAGAGCTTGTCCCTGACTGCTGACAGGGAAACAGCAGCATGGCTCCTGCTCACAGCTGCACTTCAGGGCACTCAGCTATCTTTGTGTTGGCTCTCACTGGACCAGGAGGATACATCTTGTTTGAGTCCTTTGATAAACTCCAAATCTTGATTTTTTTAATGTAATTACACAAATTTCTATAGTCTGAGTTCTCAGGTTTACTGTCTGTCTTAATTTTGGGAGATGCTCAGATACAACACTTCAGAAAGGAGTCAGGGACTGAAATGGAGGGAAATTTCTGCTGTCATAGGACTGTGCTGAAACAAAATTTGGGTGGTTATGGAATTGGGAGTCAGCTGGAGCCATGTGACATCAATAATTAGTTCCTCTTGAGTTGTAAAGGGAAATCAGTTATGAGAAGCAGAAACCAGGAAGGAACCCCAGAGCTTGATCTTGCTCTGTGGAATGGTTTCTGGTGACTGCCAGGGCAGAGTGATGACCTGGTGGCAAACTTGGGGAGTGTCCTTGACCAAAATGTGTTTTCCCTTTTTGCAGGGTTGGCGTGCTGGAGGACACCTTCACCTGTCTTGGTGTTTTGTGTGCCATTGTGTTCTTTCCAATTGGGATTCTGTTCTGCCTTGCACTGAGGCAGAGAAGATGCCCTAACTGTGGGGCAGCTTTTGGCTGAGGGGCTGAAGGTGGATGTGCTTACAGAAGCTACAACTGTTAGCATACTCTTTCTAATGTAAATGTCATGTACAATCATTTTATTTGCTTCAGACCTGTTTTGTAAAGTGTGAAGGAATTTAGTCTCCTGCATGTAATTTAAACTTAATCTTTTATGAGCATGTGCATTGCAAAACATGAAAACCTGACTTGTTTTCCATGTTTAGTGGCACCTGTTGAAAACTAAATAAAACTGCTTTTCCTTTTGCAATCCTCAACTTGTGGCTGGATTATTAAGTATGTTACTGACATGTATGATCCTGTGTAGCCTGAAAGCAGAGTATAATCCTAGCTACAACGAGGGGTAAGTATGTGCCACAATCCTTATAATGATGTTTAAGACTCTACATGTTTGGGGCATCAGGTATTTGAGGCAAGTGTTGTAAGTGCTCTGTGTGCTGCTTCTGGCAACAGCTCCTCTCCCTCACTGCAGACACAAGTAATAACCCACAATCAGAACTTTGTTTTAATTAATGAGGGTTTTGCATCATGCAGGGCTGGTGTTGCTTCACAGGCAGCAGAACCCTCTGCCTGCAGCAGGAAGATGTTGGGACACTGCCAACCATGAGCTGCCCTGAGTAAAGGACTTTTTTGCATCTTAGATTGTTTCATTCTGATACTGAATTATTGAAAGCTCAGACAGGCTGGGTTGAGTTGCCTCCACTGTGCTGTAGAAGATGGGCTCAGGTGAAAGTTACCCCTCTGAAGAGCTGCTGCTTCAGGTGGGGGTGTTTGTGCAGGGCTCTGGCAAACTGTCCTCAGCCTTGAACTTGAAAGGCAGGGTGAGAGGAGCCAGCACATGCTCATATACTATTTTTTGATATTAAGTAACTGAAAGGCATTTCACATGACTTGAATTCACTGTTTATAGTAGTAGAAGTAGGCACCACTTAAGGAATGAGCCAGGGGATTCTGCAGGAAATATGCATGTGTAGAATAGAATGATTTAGAGTAAGGATTAATCACAGCTCATCTACTGCACTGTGCCAGCACTCAGGCTTTAACCAAAAATTTTCAGCTTTAGGATGTTTTCCTTTTGGGTAGGCTACAGTAATGGAGGAATTTCAAAGGCAGCTTTTTATACTGGCATTTGAGAAAAAAAAAATGGCACTGCTTTATGATGACCTTTTATCAGACTAAAGTTTGACAACAGTTTTTAAAGACAAAATTATCACTGAAGAATGTGTTGACAGTATAACAGACTGAAAATGAGTTTCTGTTAACACCTGAAATTTGTGTGTGAACATTAAGCAAGATATTACAAGTTGTCTATTCTTAAGAGGATAAATATTTATTTATAACCTAAGGTATATTTCTTACACAAAATAACATATAATCATTTATACAGGCAATTCTCTATTCTGGAATAAGGCAGTTGTTACATTGTTCTGTTTGAAAAAAAAAAATCACTGTTATCTTCTTTAGTAGGTGGCATATGCAGGCTTATATTCTAGAACTTATCATTGCAGCTTCCAAGTAATGAATGCAATTACTTACTCTGACTCACTAGAGTATCCAAACTATCTCTAGTATTTTCACAATTCCTACTACAAAAAAAAGACATAAAGTCAAGCCCAGGTGCTCAAACACTAGCCCAAAGCAATTACCTCATTAGAAACTATAGGTTTAAAAAACATCAGAGCTCCATTCCACTTTGTGTCTATTGTACAGTAATTACATTTAAATAAATTTGTAGGTTGAGAAAGTAATTGTGATAGCTGGAAGTGGGTGTTGGTGAGGAGGATTCATCGGATGATGGGTGCTGATCTGTCATTTGTCACTGTGGGTCTGAGTTTCACTGTTGCAAAGGGGTTTTCTCCACTGAAAAGAAATGAATGAAGTTACTTGAAGATTTTTTGCAATCCAACCCCTAATTTAGTCATTCAGATCCTCTTGTCAAACACTAAGACTCAGGGATTCCGTGCAGCTCTTAGTTTAAATTTTAAAAATGAGGTTACATATGAAGAATCCTTTCTGTGAGCCAAAAGTTTGGAAAGTTAATGCCCAGTTGCATCTGGACTTTTTAAAATAGCTCCTAGTCTTCAAAGATTTTTGCTTTTAACTCACAAAGTCAGTTAAAGAAAGGTTTTAAGTCCTGCTCCCTGTCAAGCTACTGGAGAAACATGTTTTCCTGAGAAGGGCCTGTGTATTGTACTGCACTTGATGCCACTCTTGAGGAAAGTGCAACTAATTTTAGCCATATTGTTCTAGCAGTGCCTGGGAAAGGTCACAGAGAAATTCATGATAAACATCCTTATTTCCCCTTGTAATCAATAAAATAAGCCAATATAAAATGGAACAGAATCAGTGTAAAAAAGTACTTTACCTTAGAAAAGGTGGTTTTATAATCCCATTCATGTCAGGTTTCTGTAAAAAAAAAAAAAAAAAATATATATTTAAATTAATTTGCAGAAATATGCTACAGGTGATCTTGCTGCCTGCTAAGGGAAAGAGACCCAGTAATTAATTTCTATTGGCCAGTTTGGTTTTACTACTTCAAATTTCAGTGCTGAACCAAAGCCTGGCAGGCTTTCCATTGCAGGCATGCTGAGTTTCAGGACCTCATTCAGCAGGTTCTTAACTCATGCTTGGCTTGTGATTCCAATGAAATTGCTCAGGTGCATCACTTGTAAATAGATTCAGACCTTAGAATTAGGCCTAATTAATCCTTAAAATTTAAAAAAAAAATGAACAGATGACTGAATTAAATCTTACTGAACACCAAACCTCCTTAAAGCTATGTCAGCTATTAAGTCTTTATAGTTGATGCTGTTGTGCACATGAGTGTCTTGTTTGGCACAGCATGAAGAGTTTAACTGGCCAGAACCATTCCTCATCTTTCCTTGAAATCCTGAGCTATTTTTTCTGAGTATTCTGAAGCAAAAATAAGATGCCTTGAATCATTTTCTGCTTCTGCACAGGAGGCCCAGTGAACAGATTTTTACACATCTGTAAATGGGTGTACAAGCCAGCCCAGTATAATTTTGGGCTTATTTCCAAAGCCTATGGAGGTGTGGGGGTTGGGGACTTGCAGGGAAGCAGGAAAGACAAGGAAGTTCTGTAAGAATGAAAATAAATAGTGATTTTGGAATAAAACCCCTGTTTGCAGTGCAGCCTCTCCTCTACAGTTGTCCTAAGATGAGGTCACAGTTGCTCTGAGTTAGGAGGTGCCTCAACAAAAGTGCTCATTGTTCTGTACTCCAGAATTTCTAATTTATTTTAGTCTTGCTTTCACTGTGGAAATTTAGATTATCAAAAAAGATGTATTTGTTTTCCACTCCTAGGAGCTATCAGTTTCCATTCTGGCCTCCAAAGAGATTGTAGTGCTCCAATTACAGCTCTGCCAACTGACTGATCTGCCATTCCTCTTGGCTTTCTGCTTCTACAGGAATGAAAATCCACAAGCCTTACATTTATTCCTAAACCTCTGACCCAATGCCCAAACCAAACCAGCCCTTAAGGTGGCTGTTCCTGAGGATGGAGTGGCTACAGCAGAGCAGTGCAGGGATCCTGAGAGCATCCCACCCCTTCTGTAATTCTTTTAAGCTCTTTAGTCAGTCACCTGGTCCCAGGGCATGGAGCTCTCCCTGCTGCACTGGCACCTCCCAAGGGCTTTGGACATAATCACACCTGAAAGCAAAGCTGATCCTGCAGGCCTGAAGAGCAGGAAACTGTATAAATCCTGACATTACACCATTCCTGAGGCTCCTGGCTTCTTCATTCAAAAATGAAAACCACAAATATGCCAAAATACAGATGCTGGTCTTCAGAATAATTTTAGAATTTGTTTTGAAAGTAAGTGAACACTGAGATTTAGGTCATGTTCCTTGATAATCATGTCATGAAGCAGAAAAACTTCATTCCTCACAGAAAACACACTCCCAGAACATCACTGCACAAACTGCACTCTGCCTACACCACAAGGTTCATTGCTGAGAAATAAACCCACTTTCTTGAATGTGGATTCAAGTATATATGCTAATATTAAACTGTTCTGACTCCCCAAAAAAAGTGCAAATCTTTTCTGTAGGCATATTTAGATGGGAAAAAAAAGAGGGTATCCCAAACCATGACTCATAATGAAATGGAGTAAGGTCTCTAACTGAGAGGAGCTACACAAATCTCCAGCAACAACTTTCACACTTTCTTTCACACTTTTTATGTTTGCAAAGTGAGTTCTTTTAAGAACTAGGCACAAGTCTGTGATTTGATTATAAAAGTGATTGCTTTGAAAACACTCTATTCACAAGAAACAAAATTAATATAATTCTTTTCCTCCCATTTGTTAAAATTCTGTATTTCTCCATGCTTCTGAAATGCAGATAATAGCTTAAAATACATATGTTACAGTCTATTTATGTCATTTATGCCATATTTGTCTTTCCCTATTTTTTTCTGGAGTTCTAGAGTGATGTATTTTAATTGATTTGTAGTGATTATTAAGTGAATGCTTCTATTCTTTTTTTAAATACAGTTCATTTTCTTTGCTAGCCAGTATAGCAAAAAACCCTTTATAATGCCCAACAGCTCCAGGTAAGAAATGCTGTTCCTGTACCCAATATCCTAAGAGTAGATTTAGAATGACCAGAGGAGGAGGTTTCATTAGAGACAGCCATTGTTTCCTGATGCCTTTCTTTTCACAGAATACCTGTATAAACTGTCATCCTTTGGACTCTTTCACCACTAATCAAGATGTGGTGTAACAAACTTTCAGCTTCTGCTTTTTAAATTTCTTAGTTACTTTTACTTCCACAAAGCACACATTTACAAAGGCCACTTCAATTTCTACTGTAGGATTCACCAGATTTCACTTAGAAAACAGAAACATCTGTCAGCAGGTCAACCCACAATTTGTTTAGATGTCTTATATTTTAGCAATGCTAACATTTTTTTATTTAATTAGGGTTTTTTGCCTTCATATGTGATCTCTGCTTTAAGAGGCTTTTTGGAGAAAGTCTCAAAACCATCACCCTTACATAGACATCAGAAAAATATTTAAATAAGCAGCAAGAAAAAAACAAGTAATTGCCTAATTTGATTAGTTTTCATTTTGAATCAGTTTGAATGCTGCCTAAATAGCAGAAATAATAGCATTGTAATACATTATCTGTTCATAAAAATGTATTTTCATTTAGCTGTAGCTTTGCTGAATTACAGCCAGGAGTTAGTACAGCTCTCCCTTAGCAATAGCTGCAAACCCAACACTTGCTTTCATGGGGTTATTGAACAGTTTATGTTGCTGCAAGTCCCCTGTGCCCCACAGCTCTGACATCACTGGGGTGATGGATTTGTGCTGCTTTCTGTGAGAATTTCTTTTCAATTTTGCCAGATTCCACTGCTGAGAGTTCTGCTGTGCAGGGTAAGTGACAGTTATATCCCTGAACAATTCTTCCTTCCTGTGAGGATGGACTGAAATGCCAAAGCCCCTGGTGCTCCTGGTGCCAGCTGTGTCAAGCACAGGTGGGTGAGGTGGGAGATCCCAGAGCCTCCTGAACAGCCCATCCCAGCAGGGTGGGATATTTGGGTTCCCTGTCCCAAGCAGGGTGGGATATTTGGGTTGTTTGTGTCCCTGTCCCAGGCAGGGTGTGGTTTCAGGGTGTGGTTTCAGGGTGTGGTGTCCCAGGCAGGGTGTGGTTTCAGGGTGTGGTGTCCCAGGCAGGGTGTGGTTTCAGGGTGTGGTTTCAGGGTGTTGTGTCCCTGTCCCAAGCAGGGTGTGGTTTCAGGGTGTGGTTTCAGGGTGTTGTGTCCCAGGCAGGGTGTGGTTTCAGGGTGTGGTTTCAGGGTGTTGTGTCCCTGCCCCAGGCAGGGTGTGGTTTCAGGGTGTTGTGTCCCAGGCAGGGTGTGGTTTCAGGGTGTGGTTTCAGGGTGTGGTTTCAGGTGTTTTTGTCCCTCACTCACCGTGCCTCCCTGCTCCAGGCTTTTCACAGCTGCTCCCTTGGCAGGAGGCTCCGTCTGTCTGTCTGTCTGGGCAGCCCCCAGGTAATCTGGGGGTGGGAGCACAACTTCCCCTTTCTCCACAAGGTTCACAGAACTGACACTTCGGATTGGTGCAGGGCTGCAAGACAGAACCCAACAAATCCCATTCTCAGATCCCAAAATCCATCTCCCACTTCAGCACCAGGAGAGCACAGAGTCAGTAACAGGGTGCAATGTCCTGGAGCCAGTGGGACTCTGACTGTTCTAAAGCTACTCCCTGGGTCTGAGGGTAACCATTAAAACACATTATTAATGTAATTAAGGCATTATACTACAGACTGTTAGAGAGTATTTACTGTACATGCTACTGAACCTCAAAAAGCATGAGCACAAAAATAAAATTTTAAATAAATATTGGTGAAGATCTGGGCAGTTCTGCAAGTGTCACCCAAAATGTTACCTTGGCACGGGGGCAAAGGCTTTTTCTTCTGCTGATTCATCCAATGGTCTGGTGTATGATGATGGAAACCATCCTTTTCTGTAAAGGGAAAAGTCTTTTATATTATATAAAATTGGAAAGATCTTTTGAAATACAACAGTAGGCTCAGCAAACAGATTTAACTTTCGAAGATTCCAAATCCTGATGGTGCCAAAACTAATATGTGCAGAGATTTTCCTTAGAGGGAGACCCCAAGTCCCTAGTCAGTAAAAAAAGATGGAAAACAATTTACTAATGTATGCTAACATAATCTGGTGAGAAATACTTTTACTTCACGTTCAAGGTGGGTAATACATTGATTATCTTACAGTCTGGTTGTGTCATGCTCCCCATAAAGCCAACCATCCTTTTCCTCAGCCACCAGCAGGGTGATGATGTCCCCCTGGGCAAAGCTGAGCAATGTCTTGTTGCTTCCAGCAGTATGTGGGAAGATTGTTTTCACTTTTTGCCTTTTCATTGTATTTAATCCCGTGGCAACAGAAGTTGAACGTGATAAATTGGCATAATCTGAATTCTCTGTCAAAAAAAAGAAAAAAAAAACCAAATAAAAATTAGATACACAGAAATAAATGCAGTTAGTAATCTGAGAGGAACAAATAAAGGAAAACCCAAGGGCAGATGGAGTTCTGAGACTTTGTGCTTGGACACATCTCACTGCCAGTGTTTCTTATCACCATGAATTTCTTAACTGCATGTGCCTTTATATCCACACACCCAGCATAATAAAGTGAAACCAACAGGCAAAAAGGTTCTGTAATTTTTAACTGACTACCTCTTTCCTCTTTTGGCATGAAAAGTACTAAACAATCACAGCTGTAAAAGGCCTTCAAAAATTTTCCCTTCTAAAAAAATGGAACTGTGTATAAAATCCAAATTTCAAATGTGCCTCATCACTCAACTTCAGCACTGAGGAGACCTGCAGACACTTGGCACTTTCTGGACATGAGATGTTTATCAGAAAAAAAATAAAGGAGGGCTTAAAACTGTATGCTATTTGACTAGACCATTATATTGTAAATGCATTTTTAAGAAAGAAATGCTGGAATTTCTATTACATAATGAAGAATGCTGTGGTCTAGGCCTGCTTCTTTCCTATATCACAGAAAGTATAAAAATCAATATATTAGACACTTGGGAAGCAAATCTTATTAGGATTTTCAATTTCAGGAGAAGAACTACAAGACTGTGTGCATTTTGTCCCATGTGCATTTCTCCCTTACTGCTACATGCCCTTGAAGTAAAGCAGAGTGATTCTGTCAGTGTTTGTTTGTGTGCACTGAAACACTCAGGTGTATCCTGTTTAGAATCATGGGATGCTTCTGCTGATAACACTGCAAGCCATGAGAGCAGTTAACTTGGGTTAATCAGTGACACACAGAAAATGATTAAAAGGGAAAGTACCTATCATACCCTGCATTTTAGTGCAAACATTTCTCTTACAGCACATCTCTCTCCTGTTAGGAAATTATATCAATCTTCTATAAATAGCATTTCCTACTCCTCTATACATCCTGCCACTCACATCTCTGTAATAGCAGAGAAGCCCTGGGGTAATTTGGAACACTGCAGGATGTCATTCACACCTGCCCAGTTTGCAGGGAAGGGACACTCACCTGCTGAGTGATTTTCATAAGGTGCTTTGGGAACTGTTGCAGGATTGTTGAACATGTCCACGAGTGGGCTGGTGTACGCCTTGCCTGTGGGAGCTGGGGGCACTTTGGATGCATTTTCTTGCTGAGGATAAAAATCATTTCCAATCTGAAGCCACAAAAACAGCAGTATCACAACATGAGGGAACAGTAACTAGAGAGCTTAAGTATTCCTAAAGGATACACATTTAAACATGACATAAAGCCCACATGTTCCTATGGATTGAAGGTTTTAAGAGGCTTGATAAACACTTGCTAATGGGAAGGCTACAGTGGCCTTTTTTTCTGCAAATAGCATGATGATCTCCAGATTTTTCTTATTTAGATGTTTACTATAACCATTTAGAAATTCAACAACTAATGATGACACAATCAGCAGAAATGAGAATTTCACCTGTACTCCAATCAGCTAATAATCATGAAGGGAACAAGGAAAGAAAATAGAAAATAAGATTTTTCTTAGGTTCATCTTGAACTACTGAGTATGTAATTACTATTACTTACAGACAGGAATGTAGGAAATGGAGTGTCTGGAACCAAAGTAAGCCTGAGGCTGAGCTCTGCAGGAGAAGCCAGGGGCACCCAGCTGGGAGCTGAGCCTTATTTGACCTGTGCTCCTCCTTTCTCTCTGTGTATTTTCCCCACAGCAGAGCTTCAGCTCTTGGTTCCATTGAGATACAGGATGGATATCCCAAATGCTGAGGTCCAGCAGAGCCTCCTGCAGCCATGCCCACCCAGAGCAGAGACCCAGAGCCATGAGGAACCTACCAGGGTGTTTCTCTTTGCCATGGGTGAAGGCTGCGGCGTTCCCGAGACCGGGGTGGAACCAGGAGTCCTGATCTCATCTATCATCATCCTGACTTTTTCAGGCACTTTGGTGGCATCACTACAGATTTCCTCCCAGCCAGGCAGCTTGGATTTTAGGAAGTCTGCACACTGCATCCAAATGAAAAGATACTTGTCAAAGAGAGGCTTTTTCAGAAAATTGCACAAACCTACTGGTTAACTTTCACTGTACCAAAATGGAAGTATTTTCTAAGATTCTTCTAAGGAACACCTCTCTGAAAGAAATAAGATATTGTAAAAGCAACTCTTCTGCAGGGTCAGATATTGGAAGTACCTGATCAGTCCCATTAATTTTTTCCTTAATACATTATTTTAAAAAAATTACAGTAACCCTTGATTTTTGCTACAGTACATTTCATAGAATAGTGTATTGTAAACATTTTCTATGAACTGAGCACAACACTTGCCCAGCACTTCAGTTCTTCTATTTCTGGCAGTCTGTTCTACAGAGGAAACACTCAACATCTCCTGTGTGCCTGGATTTCAGGAGTTTCCTTTTTATTTACACTCACGGCACTGACCTGAACATGGTAGAAGTGCATGTGCTGGGTAAAGCTGCAGTGCTTGTCAACCAGAAAACAGAACCTTCTTTTCTCTTCAAGGAGAGCTTCTCTGCAGCCTTCTGCAATAAATCTCTGAATATCACTTTGTCGAGAGCTCACAGTTTCCAAATACTGAGGGAAAAAGGGAAAAAATGAATCACACAGAGCCTCTGAGTTTTATTGGATGCCATATCCAATTAGTTAAGTAAACTCTAAAAGCCATAGAAAAAGCTTTTGGAAAGGCAGGGCAGGATAGGGTGGCTTTACTTCTAAGTCCCTCTATTTTGCTGCAGGGATGTGACTTCCCTGATCTCATCAGGAGAATGTTTATTGTCCCTCCAGGCAATTAACAGCCTGTGTAGGGGTTGTGAGGGGCTGTGTGTGTGTTCAGGTTAGACCAATGACCTTTGTCTGCACCTGCAGCTGTATTTATTCACACAAAGCTGTGATCAATCTCTGCTTCATTTAGGAGGGGGGAAATGAATTACTAAAAAGACTAAACTATATTTATCTGAGATTACAAGGATTCATTAAATGCTAATCCTTGAGCTCAGACCCAGAACCTTAAAAAAAAACCCTCAACTCTTATGAATGCAGGTTAAAAGACAGGCAGTAAGAAATAGGAGCTGCTGTTACCTACACTTACTGTACTGCGTTATACACAAAGATTTCTTTGAAAATTAAAATAAATATAGAGAAAAAAATATAAGCTAGCACGAAGTACAAGTGTCATGGAAATAAAAATATCAATGACAAATATTTTCAGAGAGACACATGACAATGAGAGTTTGATTGACTAATTTTCTCTTCAGTGTCTTGCCATTTCAGATTTCACCTCAAGATGGCAATGCTGGATTAAGGGCAGCAGGAAAGGCACTGACACAAACTGGCATTGCCTACTTAGGGAAATTACAGCAAATTACTCCTGAATTTGCATAGCTGAGCTGGCTCCCTGTGTGCAGCTCTGCATAAAGGTGTAGTTACAGACCAATTAATGGTCAAGGGATGAAATCTAGGAACCAGAAGCCTCTGAATATGCAGACTGCAGCAGTGAGAGCTCAATTGCAGCTGCAGTACAAACCCTAGGAGTGCTTTAGTACACACCAACTTCAGGAACCAGTAACTTTTCCTGATGACCAGTTCTCATACAGAGAAAGAAACAAATAAGAGACAGTGCACTGACCTCCATTTCTTTATGCTCATATTTTGTTACATTTCGTGCTCCTTGGCTTTTCCTTCTGATTTTTTTCAGCTCAGCCTGAGATTTCTCTAAAGAATCCAGTTTGCTTCTGTGTTCAGTTTGGTACCTTTTTAAAGTTGCCTGCAATCAAAGCATTTACATCATCTCATAATGCACTATATATCCATATATATCCAGCCATACATCTGGGTAAGGGACTAAAAAGCATTACTGTGATATTTGAGATATTGTTCACACACCCCAAATGAGTTCAACAACTGCTGTAGTTTTAAGGAGCTATGAAGTCATACAGGGATTCCCTTTTAAACTTAAATTAGGCATGAAAATCTTGGCCATCTTTATATATCTAAAGTGCATTTCTAATAAAGTTTGTATGAATTAATTAAATTTTGGGAAACAACATGTAAAAAAATTCTTTGACTAGCAACAGACAAATAAAATAAGAGTTTTAGAATTCAATGTACTTACAGTCATATATTTTACATCCAGGTCTGTTTTTTTCTCCAGTTCAGATATAATTTCTTTATGAAACTTTTTGAACTTTAAAAACAAATAAATTAAGGGTCATTAAAAATTGGCAAAAGTAATTTCTAATTTCACAAGCAAAACGAATTAGAAGAAATTATTTAACTTACACTCTCCTCTAGACTGTCATTAAGTTTCTTGTGTGTTCTTGAGATTTCTACCAGAACTTGGCCTGTTGATAAACATACAATTATATTGGTTTCTTTGTTAGACTTCTGAAGTTTAAGTTAACAAAGAGCAATGATAAAATGCATTTAACTAATATACTCATTAATTGATATATTTTAGAGGGATAGGAAATTTCTTACTGCTGCTCATCACAGCAGTTGGAATGAATAATTCACTCTGGTCACAGACAAACCAAGCAGTTCATAAGTGATAGAAGAATAACTAATCATGCATTGTTATGCAAAAGGGACATGGAGTGCCAGAGAAAATAAATACTTCCTTCTCTCCAGAATAGCTCCTCTTGGTTTAGTAACAACCTCTTTTTGTGCCAAGTCAGAGAACAGCACACAAGTTGTTACTTCCCAAATAGTTGCTATCCATTTCTTAGTCTGAAAACTAAACTTCAATGTTTATTAAGTTACTGCACCTTCAGAGTCAACAAAGCAGCCTTTCAGTTGCCCTGCTGCACACCTGCTAAAGCAGAGCTGGTGCAGACAGGAATTGCCACCTGTGCAGCATTAACCAAGGCAAAGCAGATTGCTCAGCATCCTCCCAGCAGAGCTGAATATCCCACTCTGCTCTGCTGCCTTCCTTACACAGCCCAGTCAGGACTGGGAGCAGTTGAAAGCTGAACTGTTCCATTTTGCTTCAGGAGGATATAGAGGAAATATCCCTCAATCTTTTGGGTGTGGTTGGATGTGCAGAGCAGGGTAAACTTTGGGCTGGTGCTGCCCTGCCTGCAGCCAGCCACATCACCCTGCCTGCTGCTCATGGCCACATCAGCCCCACTCCCTCTCCTGGCACAGGCACACTGAGAGGGTGCCAGCCCTGGCTGGGAGATTGCAACACTGCTGGCAGCAGCTGGCAGGGCTCAGTGTGACTGCACCCAGCCCACTGTGACCAGCTCCTGACCAGCAGCTGCCACCAAAACTAATGTGCCAGGACCATGATCAGATCCACACACTGGGTTGTTTGTGGAAGCCTCGACTAGAGAGGTGTTTTCCTGGCACTCCATTAGCACTGGCAGGCTCAGTTTGACAGCTGGTTCCCTGGCACACCTCCTCCAATGATCCCTGTATCCCTCAATCACCTTTGCAACTGTCCCATCAGGTACCTGCAGTGCTGCTGTCCTCGTGTGAGGCAGAGGGACCACAGTTCTGTAATTCCTGCACATCACTGGCAGCCACTGCAAGGCACTGTGTGTCCCTCCTATTTGCCATCCTATGCAATTATTCTAGTTTCCTTTTCTGGAGTTAAAGTAGAAAGGATTTATTAAGTGCTCAATGCTGTTGTATGAATTTTGTTTTCTACTACCCATATTCTTTGAGAAACCCTGAGCAAAAACTTATCCCATAATGCTCCAGATCATTCAGCTGTTCAGAAAAGCTCCCCCAAAATGCCAATAATTAAAAAATTGGCTCAATAAATGCATGACAGATGTTTGCATGACAGACAACCAAGCCTGTGTCCCCATAGTGCAGGTTGGTGACTTGTAAATCTCACACCAGGCAGAAGCATCCCCATGTCCATGGATTTGTTACCACCTTTCTCCCTTCTGATTTTGTCATTCTCCACTTAACATCTCAAAATCTCAGCTTCTTTGAAATGAGAACTACATCTCTTGTGAAGCAGTATGAAGCAGATTTTCAACTAAATTTTATAAAAGGTGGATCTGCACTGTTGTTTATGGGGAGACATCAGGTGGCACAGGAATAAACACATGTGCCTCTCCTGGTTTTCAGGAGTCCCTCTTCCTGCTCCAGTGCCCACCCCTACCTCTCCTTGCACAACAGACTGCAGGACACTCAGAGGAAAGAATTGAAATGAGAACAGACAACCCTTGACTAGCAAGAAAAGGAATTCACAGTCACAGAGAAAGAGCAGTGCTTTTTTTCTTTTATAAATATATAGAGTTTTTCTGAGTTCTGACCAGCCCACAGAGTGCTGTGGGAGTTTTTTATTTATATTTAAAGTTGCTGGTGACTGCAGCAATATAAATACTATGAGAAGGGAGAGGTGCTATAGTAATTAGTTGCTCACGTGCAATAGGAAGGTAAATACAATTTGTTACACAAACACTTGAAGTAATGGAGGTGAGCAGTGATTTTAAGGTTCAAGAAGTGAATGCACTTTGGTTCCTACTGTTTCTGTTTCACCAGCTCAACTGCAAAGAAACATTTTAGACTGTAATGGGCTTTTTAAAGCGAGAAGAATTTTATGAATACTTATCTACAACTTAAAAAGGAAAATGTTGATGAAAGAAAGCAAGAAAAAATATCAAGAAATACAAAGATAATTACAAAGTTTGTTTGGTTTTACATACACAGACTAGAAAGCTCCTTGGGGAGTTAGAGAAATCCAGGGCAAGAACTGGAATGGCCGTCAAAATAATTACCCTTACAGATTTCTGTGCTTTTAAAACAAACTTCTTCTCCCTCTGTGTAAAAACCCCAGAGTGAGCAGTGCTGCCAAGGCAGAGCACTGAGCTAATCCTTGGCAAGGGCAGGACAGACACCCAACAAGGCAGGGCATTGACTCAGCTCAGGCTCACACCCTGCCCTGCCTCTCCATAAACTCCCTTCACCTGGGCTGTGCGTGGAAAAGCTGACGTGCACACGGGGTATTTCTGTCTCTGCAGCCTCCCAGGCTCACTTGGAAACAGGCTCTTCATTTCTGCTACAGAAAATACTGCCAAAACATGTCCTGAAGAGAACTCTGAGAGCTGCACTTCCTTCTGAATGGTTTGTGCTGGGTTATTTGATGGGTTTATTTTAGAGTGTTCTGGAACACTTTTAAACAGTGTGTTTACTTGTCAGTGACTCTGTCCCTAATTGCATTTTCTTTTGCTCTCAACCAGAGACTTCCTGTACTGTGCATCAGGCAAAAGTCATATTTATACTTAATGCATATAAATATATATACTTTATTCTGGGATCTCCTCTCTGCCACCAGGAATCCACAGGCACTGCATGTACTGGCTCACCCACTTCATTTCCCCTTTCAAAATGTTGATTCAAAACATGAAAAGAACCCATCCATAGTAACCACATTCTGATCAATTAAAATTTAAATTATGGATCAGATTCTGCACTTTGAATAAATAGAGAGCATTTCTGCAGTGAACATGTATCATGTTTCTTTACTGAAACTTCTTTAAGATAATGGGTTAGTCACATTTAGATTGTGTTCTCTCAAATTAATTTATACAAGGAGACAAGATTTTGTAGAAGACTAATTCATGAAAGACAAAACAGCCCCTTCCCTACACAGAACAGTGTCCAAGTAGAATGGAGATGGAACAACTTCAATATGATATTTGAATTTTAATCACCATGGTGAATTATACAATAGCCCTGAGAAAGACAGTGGATTACTCTGGATTAATGGCAGCATAACCTAAGGCCAGGCTCAAAAAGGTACAAAAAACTATTTAAGGGGAAGACAAACATGTATTTCTCACATCAATTAAAATATTCTGCTCTATATTAAAGCTGCTCATGATTAGGTTTTACATATGAGAGCTCGTAATACCTGATAATCAAATATTAACCTCATCATCATTTATTGGCAAACCCCAAACCTATCAAACACAATGACATGACCAGAGCACATACCAGGCCACTAAAGTCAAATTTTGGCAGCCATCCTGAAACTTGAAACAGTTTTAGGCACTATATTATGCAATGAATTAAGAAACCCAAAACACTGGTATTGATGATAAACTAAACTATTAAAATACTTGTCTTTCAATTATATTTTTTCTTTGCTTTCCATCTCCCCACACCCTGAAGCTGAAATATTGTGATTGAATAAAGTAAGTGTACATTAAATATTCCCACTTTGTTTTAGAAAACAAAAAAGTAGTTGTAGATGTTCACAGATAGTTGCTCTGATATTTTGCTGTTACCTTAGAGGTGCACTGTAGGGAAGTACAATCTCTCTCAGAAAAGGATTCTCAGGGAACATCTCAAATATCTTAAATGACTTCAAAAATAAACAAACATTCCTCACATGTAGTTCTTGAAACCATGTGTCATAATGCAGCTATAATCTGGTATAGGACCATGAACAATAATTGCTCCAAGGTAAATTTATTTCAATTTCAATTAGATTCAGTGCACCTATAGAAAGATCTTTTAAACTGAAACTTCAGGAATTTGTGAAATATTTTTAGGCTTAACCAAGGCTGTTGGTTGTATCTATATTTTCTATTGAGAAAGTATACAGATTAGAATTCCATTAATGATGTTTGGTTTGCTACAAGAAAAATAAATCATGAGGCTAAAGGGTGCAACAGTCATTTCTCCATATACAACATTCCCTGAGCAAAAATACATCCTTGAAAAGCTGCCTTGCCCAGGAGATGGAAAGCAAGGAAAGCCATTCTCTCAGAAATTATCATTGTAAGGCCAGAACTTCTGCAGAAGTTACACTTCAACCTCTCTGTTTGCACTGGCTGATTGTTCAGGTTATTTACCTTTTCACCTTGTGTTGACTGTTCTTACCAAGTCCAAAAGAATTTGTTCAAGTTAGAAACAAATATGGAGCTCAATCAATAGAGTTCTGTCATAGAAACAAGAATCAACAGCTACCTACAAAATCACTTAAACTTTTAAAATACCAAGTAGCTCCATTAGAATCAATAAAAGTATTAATTACATCAGCTTACTTGAAATATACTTCAATTGTGTTATATTTAGAGGAGGTTGCTCTTGAAAAATTTCAAGTCTCTTAATAGTGAGACTTTTTTAGATGTCTGGGAACAGGCAAAATACTTAATTATATCACTCATTTATTTTGTATTCAGGGCAGGTTGATTAACTCTGTGTCTTAGAGATGAAGCCACATAATTATTTCTATTAAGCAGGAGAATGAAAGGCTGAGTCAAAGCTGCACATGGAGACAGCACAGTCCAAGTGTGTTATTAGATGTTATTGCTGGCAAGATGCTCTTTTCTCCAGGTCACCCTCAGCCCAGAAAAAAGGCATTTATGACATGGGAAAGTTAGAAACAAAGTCCTTTGAAACCAGTAGCCCCCAGGAGGTAGTAAAATAGGAAATTTCAAAGGAATACAGTGCAACAAATAAATATGATTGAACAAAACATCTGCTAAGCTTCAAACGTGTTAAATTTATCATTCTGTGATAGGAAGGATTTAACTGTGCAACAGATGCTTTAGTGAAACCAAAAAGCTTTAATTGAATTGAACATATGAAGGAAGAAAATCATAAAGAAGCTAAAATTAAAAAAAAAACCTGCCCAGCTCTAACTGCACTTTTCTTCTGATACAATTTGTCAAGAATGCTTTAACACACTCCCCCCATCTGTAGAATTAATTGTAATATGCACATAAATCAATAGGACTAGGTCAAGTCTGCCTTTCCTTACTGCATGAGCGAACCCAGAATAGGAATTCAGGAGTAAATCTCCCTGTAATTAATTTTACAAAATGGCATTGACACATGACCACTCAGTGATATTTTGTGAAGGTGACTGCAGAAGGTGAAGGGGAGGAGAAAAACAAGAATAAAGCCTACAGTCAAGAAAAGGGGAAGAGATTTTAAATTATAGTATTTTAAGTCCACTCTACATGCTAGATATAGTACCCTGAGGCAGCTAGACGAACACATAAATAAAATCTGTAAATAAAATAAAAAATTGAAGCAAGGAGAACTTCACATTCTAAATGGTATTCTGAGATTAATTTTAAAATATGCAGAGTTCTCATTAAGGCTGTGAACAACAGAAATGTTTTTCCAATATAACAAACAAATAGGTTAACTTAAAACGAATTAAGGGTTAAGGGAAATCAATAATTACTTTATAGTCTCATTGATACAGAAGAGATAAACAGTCCTGCAAGATGCCTCAGTAGTCTAAGTATCTTGCCTCCACATCCAGACAAAACCAGCAAGCAATAAATAAGATTGTGCAGGACACTGTTGCTAATTTGGTGTTTGAACTGGTGAACTCCCACAGGACTTCACTGCTCTGCCCCTCACATGGCTCCAGAGGGAAAATATGCTCTAGCTCATGCTGACTTTTTAAGTGTCTTTGACCACAATCAAATTTTCATCTGATTGATGAAAATAACCCAAACAACCCAACCAAAAAATCCAAAATCTTTGGTCTTTGTTTCATCCAGTCAAATTGATTTTTCCCAGCTGTATCAGAGCCAACACTTGGCCAGGAGACCACAGCTGTTTTACCCAGCCCAGAGAACTTTCTAGGCATCTGCTGGGCCAAAGGGGACTCCCAGCATTTTCCTTTTACAGTGAATGCTGTACACTAAGTTCTGTCCTTCCCAAATATTAGCTTTATTTTGCAATGTGCACATTTACCTGTACAAGTGCCTGTGTCTCTCTGACACACACTTGGCAATGCTCTCTTGAACACTTCCCTGTCATTAGGTTACATATTGCTCTCAGCATGGGAAATAAAATCAAAGAATCCTCTTATTCAAAGATCCTTTTCCCATTTCTTAATTAAGCAAACAATGAAGGGATAGAGCACAGTTCACTTCTATTCTAGTGGCCTAGCACCTCTTATGATATCATTTCCTTTTGTAGACCAGGATCAAAACTATATATAGTCACCCTTTTCTTGTCCTAAAACTTCACTGATGATCATGTGAAATAGTTTAGGAACAAAGGACTTTCCTAGTACAGAAGACAGAATTTTAATGACTTGAATTAAAATTATTATTTCTCTTTGAAACTTTGGGATATTTAAATATTAAAAGGGACAGAATACTGCTCAGCTCTTGATGCCAAAGAAAAACTGTGCCTGTTTATAAGCCATATTCAGTTAAACCCAAGGATGAACTTCCTTTTTAAATATATTTACTAAGAATAAAATTAATGCCAAATTCTTTCAGCTGGACACAGGTGATTTTAGAAATTTTACACAATTCATACTATAAAGTTGGTAATGAACTGCTAATCTGTTACTTATTCTCACATAAGGCTAGACAAGGGTGAATACTGATGAGATTAACAAGACCATTTTGATTTCCAGACTCTGAGTTTGTTCTTGGGGTGATGCTCCTATTTTCCTGTTTTAAATGGAACAAAAACATGAGCTCACATTGTATTCTAAAGAGGAATGTGACTTTATTGCAGATTCAGCAAAGTTCAGTCTAGTTCTCCCATTTCTCACAAGATGTTTTGATCTCTTAGGCAAAAAAAATTCAGAGATTAGAATTTTTTTAAACATACTATATCATTGAACAGATGTTAATCAACATGAAATATTCAGCTTGCCTCAGATGATTGGTAAGCACAGAAACTAAATTTTAATGTTAAAAAAAAAGGAAAGGAAAAGCATATACCATGTAAATAACACATGAAAAATTACAAACTTGTTTTTCCACCTGTTACTCCATTACTAATATATATATGAAGACTGCTGCAGGCATTTTTGTTATTATTTTTTTTTTTTTTACCCTAACATAAACCCACAATATATTAAGGTTTATATGTCAGAGTCTAATCTTTCACAGGGCTGTGGAACCCCTCCATGCCACAGCTCTTCATACCTGAGCTGCAGTGGTGTGCAGTGACTCGTAATCTTCACACAGGTCAGGTGAAAAGAAAATAAGTTACAATACAGCCACAAGCCTGAACTTGCCTGGGTGAAACCCTGCTGGTTTGAGGCAGATTAGTTAAGGAAGATCACACAAGAGAGCTAATCTCTGTTTTACAGCAGGAATGGAACAAGCAAATCATGCCAGCCAGCAAAAATTGAAGTTTTTATGGGTTTCCAGTACCAGAGAGGATAAATATTTAAGTCATCATTATAAATGTTACATGAAATGCAATAAACCACAAGGAATCACTGCAACTTTCATTGCAGCATTTTGGAACGGCCACTGAGTTTCACAGTCTTAGCAGTGACCAAAAAAGCCCCAAACGAAAAAAGTCCATGCCTAAATTGAGTCAAGTTTTGATAAAATTCTCTTTTTCAGAAGCCCAAGACAATTGTTTTTGGTTCCCTGCCCTGCCCCATGGGACTGTAAGTGGCATCTACAATGGATACTGGATTTTTTTTTTTTTTTTTTTGAGAAATAATTGAGCAGGAAGAACTGACTGTACAGACTAAATATAGTTAGACTTTCACTAAAGGATTTACAAGCTAGTTACAGATATGATGTTATTTTCCTCACAAAGTTGTCATTTACTTTCCATTTTTTCTCTCACTGAGAGCACAGTGAGTACATTTTCTCTGCACAGGCTCTCAGGCTTGTTTCACCTGGGGCTGGTGGTGAGGACAGGCAGTGATTGCTCAGCATCCTCAGCTTGGAGAAGTGAGACAGAACAAGCTGCTGCCCTGAGAGAGCCCCTGGGGATGCTGCTGTGCTGGGTGGGCACACAGAATCCCTCCAGACCTGGCCACCACCCAGGGGACACTGCATGGACACACAGGGGAGCTCCAGGCCATCCTTGCCAGGCTCCCACTGCAGGATGGAAGATGTGGGTGAGCCTCATGTGACATTTCTGTGCTCCACTGAGAATCCTTTAAGGAGTCCCTCACTGTTTTCTTTGAGGCACAGCATGAAGATATCAAATCTCACTCATTGCAGGTGTTTAGAATATGTATTTTCCCTGGAGGTTTGTGCTGACAAGGATCATTTGGGGTTTCTGTGCTGGTGCCATCTGTGCTGGTGACACCACCATCACAGCCACCCTGAGCAGCTCAGGGCTGCACTCTGCAGCAGGGTTACCCCATCTTAGCACTGCCAAAAAACAGGAGAATCAGCTCCAGTTTATAGGGTGCAGTAAGACTGGGGCAGGTGGGGAATAAAATATTAAAATTTACTGAAAAATGTCACCTACTGTCTAACTTAACACGAAAAAAATAGCTGGAAAATGTCACTGAAATACTATGAATATCTGTCTTCTTTCTTTTCTCTGGTGGTACTGCAATTGTTACAAAGGCCTTGTGCCTTTTCATATTCTGCTTCCTCCCATCAGCCATTTCCAGAACCTGAAAATTTGTAACTTATCTGGAAATCTTCCTAACAAAATTTACAATGATATAATTGTACACAAAACAAACTTTTTTTGAGAGTTCAGTAAAAACAAACTGCAGTATCCATTTCTAGACACATTCTTTATATTCAGTAAGAAACACACCTCTTGTTCAGTGTGATTATTGAAAGTACCATGTCTGATTTTTATTCTGTCAGGGAAATATTACAGAACTTACACCCAAGTCTGACTCATCTCCTTCCACCTTTCTTTTAGCAGACTGGAGGCCTACATAGCATAAACCCAGAATGTCACTGTATAACTGGAAAATACAAACCCTTATTCCTGCAAAACCCCACAAATACTTTGTATTTCCCTTTCCAGACAACTCTCTGTAGTTTCCTTTTATAGCACAGGAATGGAGTGGCTTCTTCAAATGAAATTCCATTATAAATATAGCAGAAGACTCTTTTTTTAATGCTCCATAGGAAAAGCTGGCCTGATTCTAACTTCTGAAACTGCAGCCTCTAAGCTGCTTTCCCAGGAATTTCCAGCAGATGAGGTGCTGAAGGTTCTGCAGCTGCTGGCACCTTCCCTTTGTGTTGGATAGAAATCCAAAGGTGTTGATTCCCTAGGGATGGCAGGGATGCAGAGGGGTGGAGACCATGGCAGATCTCAGCTGAAAGGAGCTGGAGGAGGGAACAGTGCAGGGTGTCACCTTTCCCAGTGAAACTGGATTCCAGCTGACAGGTCAATGTATCCCTGCTGAGGTAAGCCAAGCACTCTCCTCCCTCCCCTTTTTATTTTAGTGGAATTAGAGATAGCTACATTCACCCTAAACCATGGAATTTTCTCTTTTTCTGTTTGGTTTTCTCACTAGTGAGAGTGACACAAGTGCTGCATCCCAGAATTAACAGCAGAGAGCTACAGCTCTGAAAAATATCTATTCAAGTGGCAATTTTGCTTATTAAACAGGAAGAAAATAGGCAGTTTGGAATAATACTTGCAAGACAATATTTTAAATAGAAAGTACTGCTTTACATAATGGTCTGATTAGAAATTTTTCAGCAAGTAAATATGTCTGTTTTAGCAAAATTAAATTTTTCCATTTTAGTTCCAAAACTTTTTCTGTATGAGTTGACCATTTCTTCTGTGCACCATGAGAAGTTTTGGGGGTTTCTCCCCTCCTCTCTCTATCCTGTGACTGCCACAACAAACAGCAATCTTTTAATTCAATACTTGTTTCTCTAGATCACTTGTAGTGGTTTTTAACAAAAAAATTCTTCTGAAAAGAACCCAAATTTTCCCAAATTGTTACATTTTAGACTGCAGATGAGCATAAGCTCTTGCATGCCAGTTTCCAATTAAGTTTTACCACAATACAACTATAAAAAACAAGCCTGTAAAGCAGAGTAATCTTTAAATAAATTATCAGTCTTGGTTAGATTAGAGACCTTTGTTTCCTCTGTTTGTTCTATTAACATACTGATCTTCTTAGTTCCATTGATCAAAACCATGCAATGTAATATTTTTTTCTTTATTCTTCTGTTTGCACAAGCAATTAATAGTTTACACTCCTTAGTTCTTGAGCAACAAGCTCTGAGTACAGACCCATAATGTAATTGTGGGTGACTGCTGTAGATACTGTTGCTACACAATAAACTAAGTGGGACTTTACACCCACAATATAAAATGAGATGAAGCTACAATGATGACTGGTAGGTGCTGGAGAAGATGTGAGAAGCAGAATTCCATAGGCAAGCAAGAAATAACTTCCCAATTCCTTATGCAAGTGAAGCCTAGAGAGACAGCCTGTGTTACTAGAGGAGATTTTATTTAATTTATAAGCACTAAAAATTGACATGACAAAGCCTCACAAGCCTTTGTGTTTTGGGCAAGGCAAGAACAATAAGCAACACATGAAAGTTACTATTTTAACACCATGGTGAAGTGTCTATGTGAAATTGGTTTTACTGCATTATTGAAAACACAGCATTTTGAGCTGGTGTGGTATGCAGAAATTTGAATAGTATGAAATCTTAACATTCTAAAACAGGCAGTTTCTTGTTTTCTAACTTTTCTTCCTAGAGGGATTTCCAAAAGATGCCTAGGAAAAAAAAGTATGCAAATTCCATGCTGCAGGATAGCTTGAAGCAAATAAATTCAGATTCTGTTCTTTAAATGCTCGTAGCCAAGTCTGGGGAACTACAAGCTCAGAAATTTAGGGAAATACAAAATTAGAAAGAATGTTGACTTGAACAACTCATCCCTTATTCATAAAGATTGTGTTATGACTGCAGTACATTCTTCTACTTCCTCAATTTGCTTAAATTATTCTTTATTAAAATGATTCAGAGAGCTTCAACCAGACTTGAAAGATAGAGATACTTAGTACAAAAGCTCTGAATCAGCTGGAATATCCAGATTTCCTTTTCATTCTCATTTCCCTCTTCTGCTCCAATCTCATTCAATAGAAGAAAGGATTTCTGGCACTTTTACTTGATTATTTTTTTCCCATGACTTCTCCAGCCTGTCTGCTTTCTACCCTCTACATCAAAAAAAAAAAAAAAAAAAAAAAAGAACTTTATTTCTATTCCATTTCTGTTTTTACCCTGCTGTGGGGCTGGTGTCCATTTGATAGTCTCATCTCAGGAGCCCACTCTGTGTTTCCTTGTGGGTTTGATACCAATCTTCACATCCCACTGGCACTGAACACTCTCCAGGTCACCCAGCAGGTTTGGGTTTGAACTGTGAAACCACCTCTAAGCTGGCAGAGATAACAGAAGTATAATGCATGACAGAGCTGCTGGTGACCAACCACTTGTCTTTTGGCAAATCTGAAGGAATTAATGGATGAGATTTTCACAGGGGGCTGCAGCAGCTCCCCTGGAGTCAGAGGGTCCAAAGTCTGGTCTGTCCTTATGCATCCCATTCTGCTCAGCATGCACTGCAATATTATTAAAACACAAAAAAGTGCAGTAGATATTTCTCTTTTCAAGAAGATACTTTTAGAGACACCTGTGTGTATCATATTTGTTTGGTAAATAGTTTAATACTGTAGCCCAGCTTCAGAACATGTAAGACTTTTCCTTGAAAATGCAAATGATCACAGACTCCTAACCACATTATCCTGCCTTTCCCAGCATTCATTGGCTTTCCTTATCTCTAAATTAAGTATTCCATCAGAGAGTATGTTGGAAGAAATCCAGGTTTACTGTTTTCCTTAAGAAGAATAGATTTTTCTGCAGTAACAGTTAAGGCAGAAGTTGAACAGAAAGCAGGGAAGAAGGCTGTTTTCTCCATATGGTATATCTAGAAAAGGATTTGAATTTGAAGGATGGAATTCATAGTTAAACAAAAACATGTTTTCAATCACAATTCTGTATTGTCCCAAATAATAGGGAAAACCAGCTATTTTCAGAAGTCAGCAGAAGATTACCCAATAATAATAATATTTCCAAATAAGCAGACAATGTCCCACAGTGACAAGTCATAAATCAGTTGCTTCCATGCATCTGACCAACTGCTTGATTGCAAAAACTGTAATTGTGCATTTTCTGCTATTTCCTAAGAGTCTGCATTGCCATTTCTTGTAACTGTTGTGCAGTCTGACAGCAGCAGCTCTGCTCTCTGTAAAGAGCCTGCAGAGCAAACAGAGGAGCTGCTGCTCAGGACTGTTTGCTCTGCCCTGTTTGCTGTTCCACCACTCCCAGCCCTCAGCTCTCACCCACAAGTGCTTTCAGAACAATCCATAAACATGCAGGCAGCCCCACAGAAACCAGTGGCCACCTTTCCAGAGAGTCTGTCCCCTCAATTCTGCTTCTCCAGAGCTATAAAAAAAACCTCTTAAACCCATCCATTGTAATCAGCTGAATTAACAGCTGTGAGTTGCAGGAGGAGATGCAAGTTACATCACTGGAAGGGTCCTGCATTGCCCAAAATCAAAAGTTCAGAGGCAAGACACCTCATCAAGTTATTTTTGTCAAACAGCAAATGAAGGCATTAAGCAAATGTTTCCCCTTTGCAGTACAGGTCCCAGTTCTTTGCTTTGCAGTGACATGAGAAGTTTTAGTCAGAAATATTACAAATACTTTGTACTCCTTTGCCCAGTGTTGCAATTATACTGCTCAGCCTACAGAAGTGGTCAAGGTCAAGTGCTGCTGCTGATCTTTCAAATATTCAGAAATTATTTTCAGGAGAGTACAGAACTTGTAGTGGATTTATAGTAATGTAAAATTAATCTGTCTTTGAGTCTACAGTTTCTCTTTCAAAAGCTCAAGTAGAAAATAAATATAAATGCACCTGAGAACTTTCAGTGATGCACTTGATCAAAAGTAGTGAAGTAAAACTGAATCCTTCACAATGACACTCAACCAGAAAATTGTTTTAGTTTAGAACTGCTGTTATACACGAGGACTCCTCATACCAATATTCTTTTGCAAAAGTATTTCAACCTTCACCTCTGCATTAAAAATCAGGATACATGTTTTTTCATACTTACTTTAGAATTATATGAGCTTTAAAATACATGCTTTTGAAAGCATAGGAAGATATATATTCACAAAAGGAGGGGAAAAAAGGTAATTTTGTCAAAACATTGTGAGTGTCTTGAGAAATAAGATGCCTTAAAGGCATCTAATCCCTTCTCTCCATGTTATATAAGAGTAGAACACGTTTTTACTGATCCTTATCTACTTCATGTTTGTTCTGTGAACTGCCAGCAGGAAAGCAAAAATAAAGTTATACTTTGGAGTAATTTAAAAAATGAGTTTTCACTTACCTAATTCTTTAGAAACTGGAGAATCTGCTGATATGTCCCCAATCTTTGCAAGGCTATCATAATATGCTCTTCCAGCCACTACCATAACTGGGGGTAAGTGGAAAAAACACAACAGTTAAAAAAAATCAAAATATCTTCAATTTTTATTAGCTTATGATCCTATGTAGTCTTGTCATCCAGAGCACAGAGTTAGAGAGGGGTATATGGCAACAAGGAAATCCTTCTGTCAGAAAAAGTTACAAAAGTCCCTGTGCTCCCTGCTGATCCTGAAACCAGGAAACAAAGACAGAACTCCAGAATATATTACTGAAGTTTCAGCCTGTTATTTAACACCAACTCCTGTGCATACCCAGAAGCAATCAGCATCTAGTGGGAAGGTTTATGCCATTGGTCAGGACAGAGCAAACTGTTGGAAAAACCCAAACTGCAATCCCAGATTTACTGCAAGTGCTGAGGTCTCAGAGCAGGGACACCCTGGACCTGCAGCTGTCCCAGGCAGATGTGGAGCCCCTCAAAAACAAATCATCATTGCCCTCCAAAGCTGCCTCTTACAGGAGCCAATAGCTCTCCCTACACAGCACAAAGTTTCAGTTATTCCCAGTTAATCATTTCCTGGTTAGGGCTGATTTAAAGAGCAAAGCCAGTTTTGCTGGAATGGACACAGAAACGTTGGGATTGGAGCTGCAGGGAGCCCAGTGGGGACAAACATCTGACACAGGGAACAGATCTGCAGTGGCTGCCCTGCATCTTCAGTGTCTAGAATTGATCTGCACACCACACAGAAAGTAAATAACAAGGACAAACTGGCAAGCTTTAGTTATTTGTCACAGTTTTTCTGTAGTAGCACATTCTTGACCTAAAGTGAAAGTCAAGCAGAGCCTTGCTGTTTGCTTTAGAATATTTTTTTGTTTTTAGAGGAATATAATTGCCAATTACAGGTCTGTATTTTTTACAGTTTTTACTGGTAAGGTGACATCTTTTGTTACATAACAGCATATTCGCTGAGAAGCCTGAAAATTTTCCAAATCAAACAAAGATTCTCTTTGAGGCTCTGTTGCATTAGAAAGGGTGATTTTTGCCTAAGCTCTGTCTCACAGGTGCTCTGTACTCAAACTTTCTGAGCAGAATAATACTGGTGCCAGTGATGGAGCAGAGAGGCACCTGTACAAGAGGATTTGATGCCAGTCCAACTCTTCCTATCTGTGTTTTCTCAAGACAGCCCCAAGTCACTCTCTTCTCCTAACACAAGCACTAAAAAAGGAAGGAAATGTGTGTTTTTCCCTGTTCTAACCAAGCTAAATCAAAAACTCTGCTTGTATAGTCCCTTTACCAGTTCTATGACATATAAATTATTTCTGCAGAAAGGGAGGTTTTTTGACCTTGTGTCCTCAAAGTGTAGAAAAATACATTATAAACATATCTGCAGTTCTTTTTTTATGTTCTTCCTCAGCATACTCCAACTTTTTTGGAAAGCTGCAAAGTGTTTGATTAGCAACAGAGTATTTACTCCTTGTTACAGATCTATTTACACCACTCAGAACTGATGGTGAAAAGATTACAAATTTATGAGAGTCCAAAGATGACTTTGCAACAGTTGTTGCAACACTGTAAATGTTCATTTGAAATTAAGAATTCATGCTAGATACACCTTATCAGCTAGGCTTAAAGGCAAATGTAACAAATCAACAGCAAAGTGTGTGAAAAGCAGAACCCTCAGAAACCGGTATTGAAGTATTTCAAATGAAAATGAAAACACTTGTTATTCCTCCTGGTACTACCTGTAATTCCTAAGGTCAGGTACCAGGTAACCACATGTTAATCCATCAAATTAGGCACTGCCACAAATAAGTCAACATTTCCCTGTTTTCATCTCCAGCAGGCTTTGGTTTTATCTTTTTCTCAAGCCAGGTCTAAGATTTGCATGAAGAGAGATTTCAATGTCTGTTTGGCTATGCACTACTTCTGCAGGATCCCATTTCTCAGAGGACTGCATTGCAAGAGGGGAAAGATGTGCCACAGGCTGGAGTGAGGCAAAATTAAAGAGATTTTACATGGTTTTAATATGGTATCAAGCAGTTTGACAGGTCTGCATGGGGAAATGGAGCAGGCTCTGGCAGGTCCCACAGTGCAGGCTCTGGGAGTCCTGGAAAACCCTGCTCAGATTGTTTCTGTGAAGTCAATAATGGAAACAGAAAATTACATTCTAAAATGTTTGAGAGACTGGTCCTTAGACTCAAATTCAAATTCATTCCGATTTTGACTCAATGAAAAAGATAGCACCAGGATTAGCAGGGACAATGACAACAAAAATCAATCCACTCCTGCAACTGGAACTAATTCAGATTGTTCTGCATTCAGGGTTACTTAAGTAGTGACGTGTGTAGGTGAGCAGGAGCAGATCTAAGAATGTGAAATATGTCTGGAAGGTATTTTCAGAGAGAGGAAGAAAAAAAAAACAAACCACCTTATTTACATAACTTTGGGTTTTTTCACTTATTATTCCAATGTGGGTTTCTTAAATCCACTTTCAGTTTATTTTGCAGGAGCTCTGTGTCCAAGTGTTTGTGATGCAACTTCTCCAGGACAGTGGAAAAACCCCAAAATACTGGAGAGAAGGTACATATATTTATATATCTGTGCTTGTTTAGTTGGGGTTTATTCCCTCCTAATTAAACACATCCAAAGTCCAGCTATGGAATTAAGCCTATATATACATCATATTCAATATATATATTTAAATGAAAATTAAACATTCTTTCTAAAAAGCACTTGGAAAACTTACCATTAACAGCTCTTTCATAATTCTTCCCCAGATTTATTAAATTCCTCAGTCCGGGATTGAACTGTTCCATAACATTCTAGTGAAAGAAAACAAAATTTGTTTTATAACCAAGGCAATTCCAAAGTGAGTGCATTAATCTCAGTGTCACTCAGGCCTCATTTACAACTGAGAAGTCCATGGATGGATGAAAATTGGAAGATTTGAGAGAAACAGGAAAACAAAGGAGAAGAAACTGAGCATTTAAGATTAATAAATGGGGGAAAAAAAAGTTATTGCTACACGGGGGTTAGAAAGGAGTCTGGCTGTTTATAATACAAAGGAATATCAGGAGTGTGATCAAAGTTTGTGGAAGACCAGATTTGATGGTAGGTGTTGTTCACCAAATCTCTGGTTCATATTTGTGGTTTTTGTGGTACAGACACATCTAGGGAAATTAACTATCTATTCTGGGGGTTTTGCTGCATTTTTTGTTGGTTTGAAATTTGTGCAAAGCCATGGTTTTTTTTTTCAGAAAGAAAATGAAAATTATGACCTTATTTAAATAGAAGGAGGGAAAAAAATCCACTGCAGCTGCTTTTGTTGTTAAATAAAATTACTGTGTGAAACGACCAGAATCTGAAATCCAGTAGCTCCAAGCAGGGCTGCTCTCATTCCTAGCAAATTCTACAATCTGCAGATTCTAGACCTCCTTTCCCCAGAATCTTCCTTACAAAACTGTGGCTATCACATTACTCTGTGAAATTATATTGACATGAAAAGAAGATCATGAGATACCTTAGACACCATTCTGCTACTCTTACTGTTTTTATGGCAATACTTTTATGACACCACTCACTACTGTTCACACAGCAGAACTGTCAAGTTCAAGGAATTCAAAACAGATGATTTCTGTTTACAAGAAATACAGGACTCAAGACAAGTGAAATACTATCAAACTTTTTCTGTTGTGCTACTAACAGAATGAAAATATTTATGTTTAGTACACAAGTGGACTCAAAAAGAATAGCAACACTGTCACATTTGTCTGACTTTCAGGCAAGGCCATGCAGACAGAATTTTATTTTTTTTCACAGACAGTACTATACCTGAATTCTGCTGAATAAAAAAAAAGTGGATGATTAACTCCAATAATACTTTGCCATATTGATAAAAATATAAATATTTAAACACATATAAAACTATTAAATTCCAATACTACTACAGCATAAATTACATCAAAAGCAGCCACAATACCTGGCCTGACTGCCTTTGTGTACAAATTAAATGCAACTGGGATTGTTTTCTGGTCTGTCCCATTAAACTCTCACCCACCCAAGTGCAATCACTGCAAACAAACCAGCTATTGTCCCCAGGCCCTTGATTTGTGTTAACTCACAAACCACATCCAGAAATCATTTGGGAAAGCATGTTTCAGGTTGAGCCAACAATGCCAAGGGCTATTCTAACAACTTAACAGGATGGAAATTCAGGCTCTGGTGTCTGGGAACATCCCTCCTCCTGCCCCAGCTCTTGAATTTGCTGCTGTGGCTGCTCTCTCCTCCTTGCTGTGGCACTCTGACTGTGAGACACTTGTTCCAAGGAGCAAGTTGTTTCTTCCTATTCCAATTTTTTGCTATTTCTTCCCAGCAGTGTGCTAAAGACAGTGTCTGTTGACTTACATGGAGTCAGTGAATCACAAGGAAAAAAAAAAAAAAAGATGAATTGGGGAATTGTTTCAGGATAAAGAGTCCTGTATTTTCAAGAGCATGGGGAAAAAAAGATGTACCATGATGGTGTGTGGCAAGTAAGAATGCCAATGCCACCTTGAATTGCCACTCTATACTGAAAATAATCTTGAAAGATTCTGCCTATGCTAATCCTGTTCCTCAAAACAAAAAATTGCAGTGTAAAACCCCTTATTGCCACCTACCCCAAAATTCTAAGAATAACATGATAATTATTGGCCTTGAAGTCTGATTTTTGGAATGACTGCCTTAAGCATTCAGGAGTAAAGATTCCAGTTTTCCTGACATCTTCTATTTCAGATTTCAAACCAGTGATTGCACCTGTGTCAGTTGTTTTCATTCAGGAGGAAGTGAACAAACCCCAATAAAATTACCCTTAACAGCTTCCCTCTCTGCAGCCAGCCCCCAGAGCAAGGCTCATCTCAATCAAGGTTTTCTGTTCAATAGAAAAACTTAACTCTCCCTGACCCCCCCACCACGTCTCCAAGATGAAATAATTCTCAGATTATTTCCTTTTCATACATCAGAAAAAAAAGCATAATGTGTGATGTTTTTCCTTTCTACTGAAGACTAGATTCTCAAAGCAAACAAAAAACCTGGCCATGCTTCTAAAGGTCTTTTTATACAGTTAACCATAAGTAAGGACTGGCTGTCTTTGAAGTCCAGGAGAAGGATCTAGAGCACTTTATCAAAAAGGGAAACTGTCACAGGCAACTCCCTCTTCAGAATGAGCTATAGATTTGATATTACCAAGACATTTCAGATAAATTAAAATTATTGTAGTATTTTATTCATCTTAGAAGTTAGAGGAGTCAAAAGCAACTCAAATCAATTTGTACAGGTACTTTTTCTTACCCTGTCTTACAGCTTTATAGCTTCTCTTACTTTTAGTCCAAAGAAAAGGTCACAAAAATGAGTAAGACTGAACATCAGTCATACAATAAAGTCAGATCTCAAAACTTCCCAAAAAGGAGGACAGGGGAATCAAAAAATTTGTGATCAGGCAAACAATGAATTAAAAATTGCCAAAAGTCTCAGAAAATAACAGTATTTTTATCTGCCTTGGTGAACAAGGACATGGAAATAAAACCTTTGTCTTAATCCAAATAAACATCATAAAGTGAGAAAGAGCTTGGGAGAGATAAAGTTGTTCACAAGACATCATTTGGCTGTAGAGTGAGGCACACAAACAGGGCCTCCTAATTGTCAATCCTGTGTCCTATATTCTAGTGACACACTACCTCTCATGGACAGAATAATTAACGAGGAGAGGAGGCACATGATCACATCCTACAGCTTTCTATTATTTAGGATGAATGGAAATAAAGGGAAACATTTTCAAAACAGGCAACTGGAAACATCTTTTATGCAGAGACATTTAGAGCTGGCAAAAGTGACCTTCCAAGGGAAAAAAGCATAAGAGAAACCTATTCTGGTCGTTGGAGTCATTAAATCCTCATAGAATCTGTTATAAGGGTTGCTGTGTTCCTTCCACCAGTGTGAGTTTTCCAGTCTGGAGCTGGCTGAAGAGGAAGAAACCCTGAATTTCCACTTGTTGTGTGTGGGTATTATATCTTCCCCAGTTCCTGATAGACATATAAACAAAGCTAATCTTCAAAACAAATGACAGCCATTGTGGAAGTGCCTTCCTGTAAATGCTCAGCTTTGCTTTTTACTTAAAGACACACCTCACTGAACAATAGCTCAGCAGGTATGAACACAACTAAACCAATGCACAGACTCCCTGCAGTTTCAAGTTTACATCCTGCAGGCACTCAGAGTGAATAACAACCTATTAGGGTGGAATTCTGAAATTAGAAAACTACCAGGGAAAAGTAGATCTTGATGTCTACCATAATTCCTATTACCATTACTATAGCTATTCATAGCTGAGCTCTGTGTAGCTACTAGTGATTTAGTTTGTTATTTCTTAATTGGAAAAGGAGTACATTTTTTAAGAAGTCTCTAGTGTTGCCACACTTGTCTGAGACCCCCACTGAGAAGATTTAAAAGCTGTACAAAAAGGAAATAATGCTGTGCTCTACTGTACTTGAAGCATTTTGCATATTAGTGTGTTTCATCTTCTCCTTTAGCTCCTGAAATCCATAATACAGCTTTCACAAGGGCACATCTCATGTTAAGATATCTTATTTGTATGCTAGCTTAATATTATTTTAAAACAGGTTTAACTGAATAGAAAAGACTAAATCAAGATGCCAGTGTTTATTCAAAAAAGACTAATTCTTATGACTAATTATTAGTCGTCTTGATGGAACATTTCTTGTTTAAGAGAAACATTAATACATCATCCATCAGTGTGTTTCAAATATAAACCTTTTCAGGTTATGAACACATGCCCAAGGATAGACCTTAACTAGGCAAAACTCTAAATAAGGGCAGAAGAGATAATTTATACTGAGGAAGAACTGGCTTTTATACAAACTTCCAAAGGTTCCTCTTCCCCCAAGTGAGATTTATAATGCAGGGATGCAAAGCAACAGCCTGGCTGCAGCTTGTGCTGGGAACATAGGTCAATCTGAAGTTTGATGCATAAGTCCAGTAGTTTGAGTCTTTTCAAAATACAGAGACATGGAATTTAGGACTTTAAACTGAATTTATCAAATATATTTCTGTGATAAAACAAAATAATTCTCAATGCCTCTGGGGAGAACAAAGGCTTTTTTTTCAGCGGGAGGTGTTTGGGGATTTTTTAAATTGTGCTTTGGTTGATAATCAAAATTTCTGGGCAAGATTGACTTGAATACAGAGAGATATATCTTTTAAATACAAGATGAGTAACACCAACCACGCATTCTCAATAGATCTCACCCCACAGGAGCAGTGCCTGCCCAGCCCTTGTCCCATCAGGCAGAAGGACAGGTCTGCACCTCAGCCCTTCCCTGTCCCCTTTCCCCTGCACTCTGATCACAGCTGGAAGCCAAGCAGCTTCCCCCACTCACAGCACCAAACCTCTGCAGGCTGCAGGCTCACAACACCACACAAACACTTTTTTGGGGTGACCATCTGTGCTTCAGGGGGTGCCACAGTGTCCCCCAGGTCCCCACAGGAGCTGGCAGGGCAGGGCAGTGCCATAGCAGGGAACCTCTCAGCAGTTCCTTGGCAGAAGGGAGGCTCTGGCTCTCTTTAGTCACAGGCTCCCACACCCTTGGGCTCCACTGTGCACGTGCCATTCCTATCATGCATTAAAGTGATCCTTCAGGTCTTACATAAAGGGTAAATGTCAGCCCATGCACACACATTCGTGAATTATGCTGTTTATTTAGTCAGGTTAGCTGAAAAACATTGAGGTATTCACTTTCTGGTGTTGCTGCCAGAAGAAAGGAAGAACAAGATAAAAATAAAACGAAATTGCTCAGCCACCTGATGACTTCTGTAAATATATTTTGAAGCTTTGTATAACACAGGTTGCTATGTATTTAATAAATCCAATGGATTAGCACTGTAAGAAGGAAAAAAAAAAACAACAAACAACCACAAAACACTTCCCCAGTCCCCCAAAAATAGCAGGCCAGCAAGATATTCAATTTAATTTTCTATTATTTTTTCAGGTCACCCAAAATTTGATTTTTTCTGAGAAGTCTTAAGCCTGTATTTGGTCCTGCAGCACAGATGCCATCACTGCACTGAACTGTTTTTTCCCCCAGACCAAGCCTTTCTTCTTCCAGATTGGAGAAGCAGCAGCTCTGCTCTGGATTTTACCCATCCCAGCACAGTGTCTGAGGCAGTGCACTGCTGGGATGGCTCAGAAAAGAGCAGAAGTGCCATGAGCAGTGCAGAACAAAGGAGAGCACTCTCCACACAGGCTGGAGCAGGGCACAAAGAGGTGTTCATTTGTTTTAGATGGGGGAGCTGTGATTACAGTCCCAGCCAGTGCTGAATACACAGGCTCCTGCTCTCTGCCCCTAAAGGGTAACCAACTGCTTTCAAGATTTCAGCTTTGATATAGAAATAACTGCTTTAAAGTGGACCCCGAATCCATTTTCTATCTGAAGCAGCCCTTATACCTTATCTGGATAAAGTTTCAATTTTTAATGAGGGCAGGGCAGGAGGGTTTCCAGGCCTGTGAGTACGAGCTATGTGATGCAACATGCCAGACCTCTCAAAATACCTACAGAGGAGACATTTCATCACACTGTCAACATTAACTTTGTATTCCTTTGTGGTTTTCCTGGTTATTTCAATCTTAAAGATCCCTTTGAATTAGTAGAGAAAACAAAGCTAAAACTTTAACTATCCCAGGAAATAAGTACAGAGCAACAGGGAAGGTTTTGCTGTTTAGAGGACTCTTATTACTTTAAAGCCTATTTTAAATTATATCCATTAAAACACACAGGAGATTTTCTCCTCTCTCCTCTGTAAAACTGTTTTGACTGCATTTTGGAAGTCAATAGACAGAGTAGAGCACTCCTTTGTTGGCACAGCCCTGAACAGTCAACTTCCCAGGTTTCTCCTCTGTGAGCCTGTATTTACAGGGTGCTCTTCTGAGAGGGGAATTTGTGTTTGCTTATGGCCTTGCCACAAAGGTAACTGATACCAAAAAGCACCAGTATGTTTATCTGCTCTGGTTCTAGAGGACAAAATTTATAGCCACATAGTGTCATTTTTTTTTTTTATTTCAGGAGTTTTGCATTAATTTGATAGCTAAGTCCAAAGAAAGTAAACAGCAAATACAATATGACCCCAGGATAACTGGATTACTTAAAGGGAGGGGTAAAGTTGCCTTAAATGTGTGTCGAAGAACAACAAATGTAGCAGAAAAATTTACTCCTAGTAAATGTTTTTGGAAACCTTTAAATGCTGATGACAATATCTTCAGAAACATGAAAACATTTGATAATAAACCAGAAAAATTTAGTAAATAGTGAAATGGAACAATGCATCAGAAAACTTTCCTTAGGGTTCAAAACTGCAAGTGCAGTGCAGCTGTAAATTACATTTGCAAATGCATTCAATCATGCAAATTTGAGTGCTTTCTCTGGTACAACACACTGTACAGAATGAGGATTACAGATACAACTATGGATTATTTCACTACCCAACCAAAAGTATGATTCTCAAGGGAATTCTTCCCAATTGGAATTGCTGTGTTTTGGAAGGAGTGTGTGTTCAGGGCAAGTATCTGGTGCCCATAAAGAAAATATTTTTAATTCTACAAATAGCCTCCTGCATTCTGTAAAGTTTAAAAGCCTCCCAACATGAACTGAGCTGCCGAAAGTCGGTACTTGGAGGCAGTGCTCGGGCGCACCATCATAAATCTGATTATCAGCTCGGGACGCTGGCAAGCAACTTAATTCAGCGTTAAACCATTTTTAGGCTCTGGCCCGTACGAGGAAACGGTTCAAGCGGAGGAACACAACCACCAGGATCTCCAAACCACCTTATCGCCCAAACACACGAGGGAATGAGGGCTGGCTGCGGATCCGAGCCACAGAGGCAGGAACCGGGTCTGGAATGCGCCTTGTCCCGGCCGCGGGCAGGGGAGCGAAACGGGGAGCGGGGAGAAAGGAGAAGGGAAAAAAACAAACAAACAAAGAAAAAAACAAATAACAAAAAGCAACAAGAAAAGAAGAAAAAGTAAAGAGGAAAAAAAGTGAAGAGAAAAAGAAAAAAAGAGAAAAGTTTGCTGCGTTTCCGCGGCGGGGCAAAGGTGGCCGCGGGCAGCCCCTCCCGGCCCGCACTCACTTTGTACGTGTTCTCCGTCAGCCTGTTCACCTCCTCGGGGTCCCGGGACATGGTGCCGGCGGGGACAGCTGGCTCCAGCCGAGCGCCGCGGCCCCAGCCCAGCGCAGCCTGGGCTCCCGTGCTGGATCTGTCAAAAACTTGCGGAACCAGCCGGGCAGCGCGGCCGGGGCGGGCCCAGCGCCGCTCCCGACGCGGCAGGACTGGCTCGGCGGGCGGGGAGGGCCGGGCCGGGCCGGGCCGCATCACCGCGCCGGGCCCGGGCGGGGCGAGGGCAGAGCGAGGACCGCCCCTACCTGAGCCGCCACCTTCCTCCCTCCCTCCTCATCCTCCCTCCTTCTTCATCCTCCCTCCTCCGCCCCGCTCCGCTGGCCCGGAGCCCTCACCCCGCTGCAAGGCGCGGCCCGGGCCGTGTGGGCGCCCTGTCAGGGGCAGCGCTCGGCTGGAAGCGCAGTCGGAGGTAAAACTTTTCCTCCCAGCAATTAAGTGAGGTTTCTGTAAGGGTTAATTAGAATAAACTAGCGTAGCCCTGGCGATGGTAGTGCGGGGTGGTTTCCTTGCTTCCTTCCATATCAGCCCCACGAGAGGGAGAGCAGAGGGAGCGAGACCCCCATTCCCGAGACCCCCGCAGGAATGGACACCAGTGTTTTTATCCGAATCCTGCTCTAATGCGCTGCCCGAGCTTCCTGTACACGCTGAAGTTTTCTATTTGTTTTAAACACACACCCAATAAAACGCTGAGCCCGGTCATCTTTCCGCTGTGAGCTGGCAAGTCCTTCACGGAGTGGGGCGGTGATGAAGGCTGTAAATTTTTGTGGACCATAAATTGTCCAGAGATTGTGAGATTAGACGATGCCAGTTGGAATACCTTTCTGATAAAGTCATAGTGGCGCTATCTTGAAGGGCTCTGTGTGAATTTCATACCCGTGTGTATTTGAAACAAGCTGGGTATCGAGTGTGTGAGGTGCAATCGCCCTCCTCACACGCGTCCCCTTGGTCTCTGTCTTTCTCTCTGTTTCCATCACTTTATTGCAGCAATAAAAAACTGGACTTGGATCAGAATCCTAGATATTGGACTCTGGTGAGGGAGGAAGTTGTTATGGGGTTTCTAGAGCTGCGAAAATGTTTTTGAGCACACGGAGGTGCCTTTAGAATTACAATTACATTTTACCGTCTGGGACAATAGTGGGCTCTTAAGGTGTTACCTTGAATGCAGCTAAAATGCAGGGCAGAAAGGAGGTTTTGGGGACTTCATACTCCCAGGTGTATGGTGTTAATTGCTTTTTAGTTTAATTTATTATCCTGTGGCCATAATGGATTGTTTTGAGCCCTAGTCTACAACTGATGTTCCCTCTAAGCAGTGTTTGCTCGTACAAACATTCCTGTCAAATGTGATGTGGCTGCTTGCCTGAGCATGGCAGGAAGAGTCACAAGTCACACTGTTTTTTCCCCAAGTCCTTTGTCTGCAGAGTTTGTTAAAACTATGAAAACAAACTGGGTACCACCAACTTTTGTGTTACCCTATGCCGATGCCTGAAAAGGATGTTACTCCCTAACAGAGTGCTGTTCAAGCAGGTACCCACAAGAAGATGAAGAAAAGAACTTTTCTTCCCATTTATCCTGCTAAAGGAGCTGTAGTGTATAGCAGGGTGTGTTTTATTCCTTTTAGGGCCCTGCATGGCATTTTTCTCTCCTCTGGACGCTGTGGAGCTCTGGGATCTCACTGAGGATTCGGGAAGTTTGTTTCCAGTTGGTTTGTAAAGTTCAGTCTTAGTGAATTACAATGTGAGTGCCAATGGAGTATGCATACAGACAGAAACAATGTGGGTAATTTATGTAGCCAGAAGTGCTTAAGTTGTTACTTAACACGCACTTAACACGTTTTGGGAATACTCAGCATTTCAAAATATACATTTGTAAAGGTCTTTCTTTTTACCTTGTAAGCAGATGTAAATATTTCAAAGTTCTGCTGAATTTCCTACTTCTGTGTATGACCTTTGGTCTTTGGTATGACCTTTGGTATTTGTCTCTGTAGCCTTTCTGTGCATACTTTTTTTAGAGTTTTGTGGTGATCTTTTTTGTGTTTTTAGTGCTGTTGCTTGCTTGAAAAAAAAAAAAAAAGGAAAAGAAAGATGGAAGTAAATAATGCAATACTATACCAATTGTAAAGCAATGTAGAAAAGAAAAAGAAACTTAGAAAAAACAGTCTTTAAGAAATACCTAAGTGAGAAATGAAGCTAGCAGGGCAGAATCCTTAATTTGTGGTAATGATTACATCTATTATTTAATCTACCTCCAGATTAAAATAAAAATAACCATATAGAGTTCAGATATTTAACTTTACTCTGCAAAACTTGAAACTTTACAGCCAAATCCAGTCCTTTGAGTATCCAGGCTTTTGCTATAAACCATAAATTTTCAAATGCACTAAGAATTCTGCTTGAGCTTGTAATACAAATGCAAAGGCTTTGCCTTCTTAATAGGGGATTTTTATCTTATACTGTGTAAAGATTAGTGCTACTGTTACTGACTTAGCTGGAGTCAATCCTGATGTGTGCAAACAACAGGAATTTGGAATGGTTGAATGAGGTTACATTTTTGCAAGTTGCTTAAGGATGTTCTTACATTTAAACATTTTTGCAGTGGTCCTCTAATAACACACCAAAGCTGTGTTTGGTGTGATCAGGACAGAATGTTTAATAGCTTGCCAAGCTGAAACTTAATGAATATCTCT
This sequence comes from Erithacus rubecula, assembly GCF_903797595.1. Taxonomy (NCBI): domain Eukaryota; kingdom Metazoa; phylum Chordata; class Aves; order Passeriformes; family Muscicapidae; genus Erithacus; species Erithacus rubecula. Next base: position 2,440,960 of record NC_136669.1, read on the forward strand.
TCCTGCTCCATTGCCTACATACTCCTGCAGGCATTTGTAATAAACATACTATTGTGAGATGTTTTATATAGACATTTCTGGTTTATCATATTCATCAATTACACTGAAGTTTGGCTGTTTGAGTTCTCAGGTTATGCATTTTGGTATTGTTTCTTAGGGATTCTGAAGAACACTTGCTAACTTTGCTCTGGAGAGGAGTTCAGAGCAGGAGTCTAGCTCTGATCATCAATCATATCTGCTCTCTGAACTGATTGGAAAATTAAAATTAATCTGATTGCCTTTTTTTTTTTGTTGCCTTTTTTTTTTTTTTTTTTTTTGATGCTTACTTTTAACAGATATGGATGTGTTGGTCAGAAGAGATGAAGAAGGAAATATTCTTTCTTTGGTGGTGAACCCATCCTGTGGTATAATTACATCTGTTCTGTGTACTTTGTCTCAAGCAGCAACTGCACCTCAATGACAGTTCAGGGCACTTGCCAGGTTAGTAGCTTAGGTGGTCCAGTCTCTATCAGTGTAGGGTTAAATTCAGCATTAGGCTGCTCAGGGCTTCATTCAGTTGAATTTTGAAGGAAAAGTTGAGGAACAGAAATGAAAGTTTTATTTGCAAGAGCGTGTAACTAGACAAGTAAAGAAAATCCTCCACAGTATTGCAGTGTTTAACATTTTGTGTTGGTCTGTCACCCTTCCAAGGGAGTTGCCTGTGCTCAGCAAGCATCCTCTGGCTTGTAGGAAGAGCTCTGACTGTAATGTTGCCTGTTGAGAAAACAAAACTCCTTCCTCACTACCTGCCATTCTGCCTCACTTTACACTTCCCTGATGTTTAACTGAAATGTTTGAAGGACTGTAATTATGCAGGATTCCAGCAGCTCCCCTTGACACTGGCTGTTTATAATGATGGCTTGGATGTCAGTGTGTCCTGGTGTCACCCTTGCAGTGGTTAAGGTGCTCTGCCCCTGGCAGGCAGGAGCTGAGCAGGAGCAGGGCTGGCCTGAGGCTGCCAGCATCTGAACCTGCCTTTCTGCAGGTATTGCTGGAAGTGCCTCTCTGGGCCCCAGTCCAGCAGCTCATTCCATGCTGGCCAAAGGCAAAATCACATAGATTTAGCAAAACTGCTGTCGAGGGACTCACTCCAAATAAGTGCTTGTATTTATTCCCTCCAGAAGGCCAGTTCTCCCTTGGAGGGTTTAAGCTTTGGAACATGAATAGTCACAGTAAAAATTTCCCCAGGTGTTGCCAGCCCTATGTAACTGAAATTGTGATGAGAAAAGGGTGATCCATCTTTTGGGTTGATACGTCTTTTGAAAATATACATACTCAGAAATATTCCTTTGAGTAAACACACATGTTTCTTTAAAAGCAGTAATATTTTGATGTACATTTGTTTTCTGCATGTGTCCTGTTTGCATGTCAGAGACATATTCAAACATTCTTTGGGAATTATTTAAGCATGCTGTAAAAATACCCATTAATATCAGCTCATCATTAGATCTTTAACATGTGTTTTAAGTAGCTTAGTATGACTGTAACTAACTGCATAAATTGTGGCTAAGCAGTAATCACACTGGCATGATCTAGCCAGCTGTGGTTTATTTCATTCCCCTTGGTTGTTAACAGATGTTTAACTTGATTAAGAAAAAAAAATGTACACAGCATGTTATTTCATGGTTTCAAACTACAGAGTAGAATACAATTTTCTGAACAGGCAATTAGAAGTACTAAGTACAAACTCTCTTTTCTTTTTGATAGGTGTTTTTTGCCCTCTATTGACTTTCATAAGGAATTTTTCAAGTATTTTAATCCCCTTAAAACTGATAATGCAAAAGCACACTAAAACTTACACAAAGTGTTGTTTGAAGGAATGATACAAAACTTTGAAGGGTTACTGACCTTTTCAGTCTGATTCAGCTCTGGATCATTTAAAGAATTTCCTCCATTTTTAAATTGATGCAAGCAAGCACAAAATCATTTTGTTCCTTGCTGTTCATTGTCCTGGGCTGGTTTCAAAGCAAATGAGCTGTAACTCAGACTCACAGGTCAATAAGATGCTGAGCTCTCTGGGCAAGGAAGACACTTAATCAAATGCTTAATTTAAGCATGTAATTAATTGACTGTGCTTTTGAGGAGTTGAATCAAAAAATACAAGACACTTTTTATTAACTTGTCTTTCTCCAGACTAAAAATGACAATGTCTTGAAGATGAAGGCTTTGGATACTTGTGTTTTGTGTCTCAATAGTCTTGTGTTGCAAATTATCTTGGCAGTATTATAAGATGAACTATAATGTGATTTCATCACTGTGATTTGTTTTTTGAGACTAAAAAGAATGTGTGGTATGGAAGAAAGTGTTTTTTAGAAGGTTTCTTTAGTGAGATTGCCTAGGACTTGGACAAAATTTAGCATTCAAGGCAATCTAATAGGCAGTCCTGCTAGCTATGCTAGTAATTTTCTGCTGCTAGTTGAAATATTTAATTCAAAGCTGTCATACCCACACATTTTGTGGCTGCTCATTTGTTGCTGAGTGTAGCTGTGTTTTAATTCACGTGCTGTGCCCACTAGATGGCAAGCGAGCTATGCACCATGGAGGGAAAGAAATACACATTATCTGTGTGCATAAGGCTTTCTTCAAATGTTTTAAATGGAACAAGATAGATATTAGTGGTAAATGAATGAAACAGCCTTTATATTGCTCAGACACAGCCTTGGAATTTTTTCTCTAGGGTGTGAGTGCAGTTTGTATGTTCATGTTATTGAAATCTAAATATGCCTTGGGATCTGTAACTTTATTTTGGAAGCCAGCCCTAGGAGTAAGCCAACATCCTGGTGAAACTCCTGTTGTAAACTTCTAATCCATTTAGGTTCCAGGGGTTTATGAGGTGAGTCATGCTGAAAACACATTATTTTAAATACCTACATATTTGTTTTTCTCCTTTTTGTAATTTGCCAGCTGGGGATTAACTAACAACAGGTGTGCACTGTCCCAGATGGATAAACTGGTTTTCCCTGGGGCTGAGTGTGGAGTTGTGCAGCTAAACAGAGATCTGCTCATTGCTGGTCATGGTAATATCAAGAGATTCTGTGTTAGAACCAGAGTAGGAATTGTCAGTGTTTGTTATGGGGTAGAAAATAAAGACCTCAGTTGTGATGCTATTGCTGGGCTGGGTACAAAATGTGCACCAGGTGTTGAGTAGAACTGCTGTGAGGATTTTCAGAGAATTTTGGTACTGTTCTTTCCTCTTTCTTTTCACAGCAAGGAAAAGAAAGACCAAATACATAATATTTGTAATTTGACTGCACTTAAAATTGACAAAACTCCTAGAATGCATTTCTACATTGCAAAGAAACTTGTAGCTCACTAACCCTCTTTTTTATGCAGCCTGTCATGGAGAATTACCACAGATATGTTCAGGATAGATTGTATTAATAAACTATTAAAAAATACAATTACTTTCTTCCTGTATTGCCATTTAATTGTAAGCATTTTTTAGAATTGGTAGATACCAAAAAAACAATCCATTTCTATTTGTTGGTAATAAAAATAGGATTCCAAACACATACATGGATATTCTTGGATTGAACCCTACTCAAGTTTCTTTGTATGGACATATTATGAGCCTGCCTTCTTCTCTTATGTTCAGTTGCTGTTCCAGGAATCCAGCACTGCTGTGCCTGCCCACTCCTGCTTTCCAGACACCCACTGGCCAGTGACAGTGCTGCCAGTGCTTTCCAGAAAACTCAGGGGCAGTGGTGGTTGGTGCTGATCTCGGGTGGTGGGTGTTTATAATCCTGCCTGCTGTGTTCTGAGCAGACCCAAAGCAGCTGGTGGCACTCACTGTCCCCCTGGGGGTCCCACCCCTGGATGGCAAATCGCCTGAGGAAGGAGTTTTTTGGAGGCTGTGACTGCTCTGCAGAGATGGGAAGATGATGATTAGATCAGATTGGCAAAAGGCAGTCTGGGAGGTTTGGATGAAAAGGATGATTGATTAATCACGGGTTGTCTGAAAGGTGATAGCTCTAGGGTCAAAATACCTCACTTCCAGTGCCATTGAGATTGGGAAAATAGCATGCTTAGGGAAATTAAAGTGATTACAGTGATTCTCAGCTCCTGATTAACTGGCTTCACAGTAGTCGGTTCAGTTCTATGGATTTCCTGAAAGTTGGGCTTGCCATTCCTCATTTCTGCTCAGCTTTCTCATTTGGAAATCAAATATACGGGCTGTATCACAAGGAGTGCTCCCTAGCTTCAGGGCAAAGAGGTGTAGGATGGTTTAAATCCCCCACTTCTGGCTGGGTTTGCTCTGGGACGTTGTGGCTGCATCCAGGCTGTCCAGCACTGGGTTTGGATCACTGCTGGGTGCCACCCATGGGGCTGTAAACCCTTAACCATTGCTTTGTTTCCTGTTTTTTGGTCAAAGTGTCCAAACTAAGTGGAGGGCTGTGCTGTAGCTTGCCTGTAGCACCGGCACGGGATGGGAGCAGGAGGTGCAGCTGCCCTGGGGCTGGGCAGGGGTACAGAGGTGCTGCTGGGTTCAGGGGCAGGGGCATGTCTGACCTTTGAGGTGCTCCTTGCAATGGACTTTTGTGGAGGTACAGCTCCACTTTCTGTTGAAAGGTGGCAGCAAAGGGGTCCCTCATGTGGAGCAGCAGGTGATGTAGGTGATGGAGAGCACTGGGAGTGACCTAAGGAGATTATTTGTCATCCTGACCTGACATGGGAGGAGAAGGCATTTCTGATAACAGCACTGACTTTCCATAGAATTCTAGGACACAACCCTTCCAGGTTGTAGAGCTAGTGAATTGCTAGAATTACAGATAATTAATTTACTAGGTAGGAGTTGTTTGGGTTGTGATTCAATACAGACATCACAGCTGCTCAGTTGTTTGGCTTCTGAGGAAAAAGCATTTTACTGTTTCTTTTGTCCTTTTCACATAAGGGCTATAGTTTCAGCTGTTCCTTGGGATATTTTGAAACTAACTGTTCTGGAACCAGAGAATCCAGTTGCTGGATACAGGGCATAAATCAAGTTGCTTCTATGGTGCATATTACTGCTGGTCCACCCTAGAATTCACTGAATTAGTTCAAGAATTTAATTAATTTCAGGGTTTCTAAATGTGTTCTAAATATGTTAAATTTTGAAGCTCTTCTTTGTGTAGAGAGCCTGTATGTTACTGCTGCTCCAAACTGGGAGAAAAGGGGTGTAGTGGACTTTCTTTTGACCATGAGATTCATGTATTTGTCTTAAATTTAGGGCAAAATTTTGGTTGATTTAGGATTGATGGGAGCTTTTGATTTAATTTAGAAAAGCCCAACTTTCTTTTTTGTACTCTTGATTTTTTTGTTAAGCTTCAAGTAATGTGAGCTTTTATGAGAGAAAGCATTTACTCAGAAAACTCTTACACTGATAGGATTTGTGAAACAATTTACTAATGCTTCTTCCTTTTTTGACTCCTAAAATACCAGGAGCTTGTTGTATCTCTTTTCCCCCCTCCTTTGCAATAGAGAGGAGGGTCTAAGATGCAAAATTCAGGTATCAGTTCAGCTCTGAAATTTTCAGAAGATCAGGGATTTGGCACTGGTTTTATATTTTGAATGTGAAAAGTTATTAGAATTAACTGGTTTTGCTTTTGGGTGTTCTGTATCTAATATTTAGAGACCAAGACTCAAGGTTGAACTAAAAGTACTACCATACATAGTAATGAATTAGAGAAAAAGATAATTATGATTGTCTCCTTTTTTGGAATATCCAGGAAAGATGTAATATTGTGCTGTGAGTTTATTCTGGATCAGTATCCTAAGTCCCCTTCCTCCCCCAGCTGACAGAACAGATGGTTCATCTCTCTTCTACAATTTCTGAATCCTTCGAAATCCCACTGTGAGGAGCTGGGATAGGTCTTTCTTTAAGAAGTCCTGTCCCTCTAGTGCATTTTAATTCTTAATTCCATGGCTAACTCTTCAAATAGCACTTTAAGTATCACCCTGTTATGCTGATTTTTTTTTTGGAAATTGCTAAGGGCTGAGATGGTATGTAGAATTAACTCAGCTGATGAAGGTGTCAATACAAGTAGTACTCCAGCACCATAGGAGAAATGTAAAAAGGGAGAATGTCTAGAACCTTTTTCCCAAACTTTTTTTATATAAGCTTGTGGTCTTTGAGCAATCTGTGAGAGCTGTGGGCAGTGTAAACAGTTTAGGTCTGTTTACACCCATGAGTGGCACTTCAGGCAAAAAAGGATTTGCAAATTATACAGGTGAGATTAGAGTTGTGACAGTGTCACAATAACAGCATTACCAACACTGCTGAGGGGAAGGCTGAAATCTTGGGTCTGTTATGAGTGACTCTGTATTCATATTGCAATAATGCCTACAAAAAGAGTAAAAACATCCTTGACAGTCATGGACCAAAATCTGCACTCATGAGAAATGGAAAGGTGAAAGATGGGCAGGGTTGTAGCAAATGAACAGGAGATCTTGAACACTTTCATGAGCAGCAAAAATGAAATCAGTTACTTCAATAACTGCAGGCAAGGTTGGGGGTAAGGCAGAAAGGCAGTAAATTTCTTTTTCTTTTCTTTTATTGTGGGGAACTTTCCATGACTTCAAGAGAGCTGTGGCAATTATGTAGCACTGAGTCAGGAATGACATCAAAGTGACCAAGTCAAGTGGGCTGTGTAACTGGGAATTGAAACCCATGCATGACTTACATCGATGGATAACTCTTTAGAGGAATGAGCATTTTGTTGTGGTGATTCACCAGCTAGCAGCTGGATGCTTTTCCCAAAATATTCAGAAATATTCATCTTGCTAAGTGCAGCTGACAGTTTGTGCCCTTAGGGTAATATTAATGAGTGAATGTAGAAGTGTCCTATATTTTCTTAGTTCTTGATTTCTAGACAATATGGGCCAAAGCCACATCCCTTTTTCAGCTGCACAAGGTAGTTGAAAAGACAGAGAGTGGCTAGGTAGGAATCCCACTTACACAGGAGGAATCCCTTGGTAACAGACAACCACCACAGCAGCTCCACCTCAACTTCTCTCCAGTGCCAAATCAGTTGAAATTTCTGAGCAAAACACGAGTTGAAACTTGGTTTTTGCTTCTGAGTTAGTCTCATCTGTCAACAGTCCACCAAGAAAGTGGATAGCAGCATATGAACCAGGGCAGTGCTGCAGCTTGAATTCTGTTTGATGTTGGTGCTGCTCTGACTCAGTGTGATCTGGGTTTCACTACAGCTGTTGGTGCAGTTTGGGACCTGAAGATGGAACTCCCTGGCTGCCACCCACCTGTAACAGCAGCTACAAATCAAATTCAGACCTTTTTCATTGCCAATTTTATGTCGGTCTCTTATTCTATTTCTTTGATTCTCAATATTTCCTGCCCCAACTATGAGTACTATTTGCCAATGCAGTAAAAAGAAAATACTGTGTAAAACAAAGCACATACACACAAAGGAACAGAAGTCCTGTTTCCCATTTTCAGATATCTAACATAATGTTCCTTTTCTCCATGCTTTTCTTGCTCATTTTATGACACTTTCCCATCTCAATTTCTCTCTGCAGTCATTGATTATTGATGTAATATTTCCCATATCAAATTCAGAGCTATAAAAACAGGCTACAGTGCAGAAAATATTTCAGGCAGAGGCTGGTTTAGTTGAGTTAGTGAGGTTATGTGTTGGAGAATAGTGACACATTCATTTATTTATCTTCAGGGAATTGTTAGTGAAGTTTCTTGTTTATGCCCTCTCAGTCTTTCTACTGATTCATTCTCACCTGTTTTCTGAGACTGCTGTGACCATGTAGAAATATAATGTGACCTAAACAGCTCAAGTTCATTAGAACACGATTTTCACAAAGCAAGAGGTCTAGCAGAGACATTTTAAATGAGGATGTAATACAGGTAGCTTTTTACTTTTATGAAAGTGTGAAAGCATGAGTTACATTTTCATTAAGTTAAGGCAGTGAGGTCTTCAGCATGATTGGTGTAGACAGAGCAGTGAAATAAGCCAGAAGCAGCATTCTTCCCACCACTTCCTCCTGCTTTTATTGATTTAACTGAGGCTCTGGGGTATCTGATCCTATCCTGATGCCTGAAGATTTATTCCTATAACTCCCCATGCATCATCATGATATTATACCACTCATTCTCTGGAGGAAATAATTAAGTGAATTACTAACGCATAAAATGCTCAAGTTAAAATGCTTAAATATTCCATTTGATGCAGTTATATATAGCTTAATGTAATAAGTGCAGTATCCTCTTAGAGTGCCACAGCTTTCATCCCCATTAAATGGAATATTAATTACCAGTTGATTCCAATTTTATCAAGGTTGCTTTGTTGTTGTGTTCTTCAACACAATTCTGTTTCTGATTGCCTTTTATTTTCTTATTTGCTTTGGGTGTTAGAAAGCCTAATCCATTGACATTGAACATGGTAAAAAAAAAGAAATTATATTTTTAGTCCTAAAGTTGCTTAGATTTCAAAACATAATGTGTGAGTTTGTCTATATTGTTTAAAAGAGAAGAAAAATCTGTAATATTTTGCAAATTTTTATCTTATTTACAACAAATGTTTTCTTTAGATGCAGTTTTGCCTCATAATAGAACTCTCAGTCTTAGATTTTAATTTTTTTTTTCCTAAATTTTTGCCATTTTGTCTTGTTTCACCATGGAAACAAGCATTTTAGCCCAACAAATTCATAGTGAAAATACAGCTGAAATTCACCTTTTTTTTTTTTTTTTTTTTTTTTTTTTGCAATCCATATAAATGTGTGTTTGTGTATTCTGGTTGTATGAAAATCAGCCAGCTCTGAACACAAAATCCACTTTAAGGGTCAGATCCTAGTATTCATCCATCTCTGTGATTCCTGCTGTATCCTTTTCCCTTGATACAGCTGTTATATAAATGTCTGTGTATTGTGCAGGAAATTGAACACTGCCAGTGCAGGAGAGGCACATGAAGAGGAGGAAGAATGATTCCAGCAGAGTGTGTGTGTGTGTTTGGATGGTGCCCCTTCATTCTCTGCATTCATTCACCACCAAGAGTTCAACTCAGCCCTGGCTAATTCCAGGAACTGAAATTGTATCTAAATGCAAATCTCATCCTTTGGAATCAACTTTTCTTTGGGTCCTGGTAAGAAAATTCAGTGTATTCTGTTTCTGTGTATTGTTTGCTGGGAACTCACCCATCCATTGTCATCAATACCTGGGCACCCACTCCAACATCTCACATTTTTATGGTTTGGCTCAGAGTGCAAAATGAAAAATAGATTAAGTTCTGCTATTGTTGATTCACACTTCCACTTTACCTGGTCACCAAGTAACAGAGGGTTTAGAATAGAATCTGTGTCATGGCAGTTTTACAGCCCAACTTTACAGCATTTCTGCACCAAATACAAGAAACTGGAGTTTAGTTCATCTTTCAAGTAGCTTTTGCATCCTTCTGCCTGTCCCCCTCCCTGATATTTTTCTCACTTTGATGCTAATGAGGGGCCAGAGAATCCAAAAGCTAATTAACATTTCTGGTCATAGATGTGCAAGTGTAAGAAGAAAATTGATCTGCCAGTGTTGATCTAAAGTGCAGAAAGTAGAGATGCATTGCTAAGGTATCTTTCATCTGAATAAAAAGGAGGATTTTTTTTTTTTTTAGGAGCTGCTGCTGCTGCTTTTTCCTGCACTATTTCTCATCAGCATATTAAACCTCTTCTTCACAGACTTTGTTCAGCTGTTGTTGAATAGCATTCTCAGTTGTGTAAATTCAGGGGAGTGTGATTTGGGGAAAAGTTGGCAAAATGAAGCTGCAAATTGTTGGGAAGTGTTTAAATTGAGAAGAGTCTTGCAAGTTTCCTATGGAGATTTAAGTCTGATTAACTTAACTGAAATATATTTTTCAATTTATATTCAAATAATGTTCTTTTTTTTTTTTTTTTTTTTTTTTTGGTATGAACTTTTAAGATCTCCAAGGGGAATGTTTCTCCACAGGTAGCTGTCTTCTTTACAATAATCCCCAGTGTTGCCATTGACCTTGAGTATTTTCAAGAGAGAAGAGGAGGCAAATAAATGCAATTTCAGCCTTTGTTTACCAATCACATCTGAATGTGCCAAGTGCCACAGCTGCCACTGGCTTTGAGGAACCCTAGTCATTGAATGGTATGAAGTCCAGATAAAATATTTATTTGGATGGTATTAGAAAATGGCAGTTAATGCATTTCAGTTCTTCAGGAATATAACATAATAGTACAAAAATTATTCTAGGGTGAGTAAATTTAGCTGTAGTGTAGGTTCTCCTGTCTAGAATCCTGATCTTAAAACTTTCCAGGGCCTCAATTTGGGGTAGCAGGTCTTGTGGTCAGAAATATCTTGCTACCCATGAAAAATATTTCATAGAATCATTGAATATCCTGAGTTGGAAGTGGCCCACCAAGATTATCAAAGGCCAACATTTTGGAAGAGTGTATGCAGCTGTTTTTTCTAATTTTTGTTGGAAGGAAAGCAGCAGGATTTAGGAGATGGCACTTTGAAAGGATCAGTAACTCATTCAAAGTTGTTAAGGAAAATTGGAGCAACTAAGGTAAGGGGAAATTCAGGGCAGTCATGCTTGTTCATGTTTGGTAGGGGAACCTAAAGAACAAATCCTGTGACTGGGAAGGACTGGAAGGACTGGAAAGAAGTCAAATACTGGGGTTATTTGAGGCTTTGTACACTAATTGATATATTTTTATATTATCTGCCTAGAGTAATGGGGAAAAGCAGGGTGTCAATACTTGGTAATACCATAAATTGATATAAATTTGGCAAATTTAGAAAAGACTACTAAGAGCTCTAGGAGAATATTATAGAACTTGGTAATAAAATGTCAGATTAAATTCAATTTAGGTAAGTGCATGGGAATTAAAGTATAAATCACTTTAGTGCATGCAGTTTTAAATCAGTCCTTAAGAAAATTGCTTAATATTACATTGGAATATTTGAAAAACACTTACTTTGATTATGTAAGTAAAGATTATAGTAAAAATGCAATAAAGGCATAGATATTATAAAATGGTATGGGCTCTTTTGTTGTACTTCTTGATTTTTTATCATTGATTATAGTGCTTCTATAAAGTGTTCCAGGTGCATGAGGTTGTTCCAGGTTCCAGTGGCTTGGTAAAACACAAATCCCATTTACAGTGGGTGGCTCTAGTATCTGGCTTGTAGATTTAAAACTAAAGGTTTAGATAGTAATGCACGTTTCTTTTTTTTTCCCCAAAAAGAAGAAGGTTCTTGTATTTTCAAAGTTTTGCTGAAGACCAAATTTTTGAGTTGTGTTGGAGCTAACCAAGCTTGGGAGGTTATTTCCATCAAGATGTGCAAGATCCAAAGTGTCAAATTCCATGAGCAGGGTGTACCCTTATAAGTGAATGGTAATCCTGTGAGTATCATTTTTCACTTTCCATAAGGAAATGGTGGCTGAATTAATATCTCTGAATGTTTAAAAATAGCAGCCCTAAACTGAAACCTAGACTGGGAAATTTGATGAAAATCAGCATTTTTCAGCCTTAATTCTGCTGTTTTCCTAAAGGGAGTAGAAAATCTGGTGCAGATGGTAAGAGCAGGATGTCACTTGCAAGACTGAAACCTGTGTGTTTGAGTAATGAAAATTCTGATGAAAACTGTTTATTGCAATCTGCAGTAAGACCACTTATGACTAAATAATTCAGATTTGACCACAAGTCTTTTCTGAAATCTCTGCTAATCTATAGAAGAGCTGAATGCACGTTGCATTTTTGCTGACACTTTCTCCATTGTTTTATCAATTCCTCCCTATTGTGTAGAAGTCTTGAAGAGAATTTATGCTCTTTGTAACTTTGCAGCAGTCTTTGTGTTGTCCTTGTAGTTCTTTTTCAGTGTGAAGTATTTCCTATCAGAACTGGTTTATAATTGAGCTCCAGTAAGACTGTTCACCTTGTCACCTGTTAATATGAAAAGTTCTGTGTTTTAGAGAGAGGGCATTGATCACTTTATTTCTGTGTTAATAATAACAACTACTGTCAAATTATCATGGATAAAGGATGTCTCTTTTTTTTTTTTTTTTTTTCATTACTGGCAAGAGAAGTATGCTTAGTCACTGCAGTTAATTTTGGTTATGGTTCCACAGCCTTATAGTGAGTAATTTCAGTCTCTATTTTTGGTTGTCTCTGGAGATTTGAAAAAACTTAGAACAGTTTTTAAAGCAAGATTTTGATGACATTGGTTGCTTTTTCACATAATTTTGATGAAACCCTTTGCTTTTGTACTTTATTTCACCATTACAGCTAAATCTGTCATTGACTCCCAAATACTCCAAGCCCAACTTGCTTTGCAGCTCAGAGGATTAATTTAGACTGCTCAGTGTTACATGCTTTAATACTATCTGGGGAAAAAACCCGTTTCCTCACTATCTGTTTTCTGAAGCATTAAAATGTTTTACAGTTTCAGTCCTTACACTTTGTCTTCGACAGCTCTGTTGTAAAACTGTGGAAGCAATAAATCCTTTCTATCTTTAATTGAATCCTTTGATATCACTCTTTAGGGCAGTCTGGGCTTTGCAGTTACTTGCACATATCCAGTAGGAAACATCTGTTCTTGTAATTTTTACTCCTTGTCCTTCAACACTGTGAATCTCTTGTGTGGTGCCTCTTGATGCCCTTTCTATTTGCTGCACAGAGCTCACATTGGCTCCTTTTTGCCTTTAGACTCTATGGGATTAATTCTGGGGCTGTTCAAACCAGTTCAGCTTTTCTGCAGATTAAACCAGTGCCAGAGCTGGTGGCCACAGCCCTGCCCTGGGTGCTGCTCTGGCTGTGCAGGGAGGAAGGAGCCCCAGGGAGGTGCAGAAGGACCAGAGCTGGTCCCAGTGGCTGCACCTTCACCTTGGCAATGTGCTGCTTCCATCACTGATCCTCCACACTCACAGGCTGGCTGTGGGTCAAGGAAATGCTTTTCTGTTTTTTTTTTTTCAGACGGATTCAGAGCTTTTCTGTGTCACTTCAGTGTCTAGAAAAGAAAGCGTGTTTTTCTGAGTTTCTTAGGAAAATCTAGTTTTTAGAGATAAGCATAGTTGAACTTTTGCACCTAAAAAGTATTTGCATATAGCAACAGTTAAACATTAGGCTTAAGAAGTTTGTTTTTTGTTTTGTTTTTTTTTAATGAAGCTAGAGCTGCTATACAAGACATGCATGATATCCCGCTTTAGAGACTTTATAATACTGTGTAGGCAGGAAAGGGATTTCTTTCCCTTTGCACTCTCTTAGTTTGATTTTTTTTAGGTAGCACAGAAATGTAGTTCTATTCCTAAAACACTCTGTTGTACCAACATTGTTCATACAGTTTTCAAATTTTTTTATATTGCATAAAAACACGGGCAATATCTTGGTTATTCACATGCTGCTTATTCTTTGCAAGTTTTTTCCTCATAAAACCCAGCACAAAAACCTCCTCCAGAACACTGTAAGAAATAAAGTATAGTAAAGTAAAGTAGCCAGTAACAGGGATGGATATGACTGCACTGAGAAAAGGATGCCATGCTCCTTCAGGAATTACCTTGTTTATATTGCTTTTAAGTCACTGAACATGTCCATGGTGAAATATAGACTTATATTTACAGAACTCTGAACAGTGTCTAACTGAGTTTCAGACTTATGTAGTTAATAAAAGAGCCTATTCTCTTCAGACAGCCTTGAATTCTTATTAAATGTATAAGTTTCATTTTAGACAGCAGGTTTCTACATACTGGAAGCCTCAGGCTAAGCAAAAAGCAAGGGGACTTGTATATGTTTGTAAGTACAGTGCAGGATGGAAAATTCCTGTTTCTGCTGCCAGGGCTCCAACTAGTTTATTTGTAAGGTGAGTCTTTTTAAGAAGGGCAGGTAAAAAATACAACTTATAGAGAAAGTAGTTTTATTTCTGTTGCTCTCAAGGAGTTGATGTATTTTTAATTAGAAAAAATCATTGAAAGCAGGTGGGAAAGGGAAGCTGTTTCTTAATGAAAAGTTTTCTCTGTCCTGCTGAAAGAGCAATAGCTATCCTCCTGAGAATTTTTACTGGAATTAATGGAACCAGTGGTAGAAATGATGCTATAAGGAATGAGAAAACAAGGCCTGAATTAATAAAGCCTTACAATACAGTACCATGCAGTGAGTGCAGAAATTTCTTGCTTTTCACAGTCTGGAAACAAAGGGAAAGAGAAGTCATATAACTTCTGTTACAGCAAGAAAGTGAATCCAAACTCTTAATTCTTGACACTGTCTTCCACCCCAATTAGAAAACAGCTTTTTTAAGGCTTAGAGGTGGTAAAGTTATTGACATATTTGGATAAAAGGCCACATAGACAGCATTGTCTGATTTGAAAGGCAGACCTGAATCAAGTGAAATAATAAAAGCTGCATTTTAAGCATGATCTTCATAGCCATGCCACTGTACTTGTAAAACCTACAAAAATAAGACTATTCTTCTTTAACTTGCTTTTAGTGTTTCACTGAAAAAAACATTCTCATAACTGAGTGGCTGCTGTGGGCTTCACCATCCAACTTAATTGCTTCTATTTCCAGGCAAAAAGGCTCTCCTGAATTCTGCTTTGGAGTTTTATTTTTTTTTTTTTTTTTGCCTAGTGGAAGGCCAAAAATACTCCCTCATGAAGGCAATCACATACAGGAGAAGGTGAGAGGGCATTTGGAAATGAATGTTTTAAAACTGCTGATCTCACCTGCTGATGGGTGGTAGAAGTGACAGCAAATTCCACGTCAAGTAAGTAGGAAATGCTTGTGTGCCACTGGCACTTCTGTCTGAGGCTGGATCCTTCCAGGTGCCAACACAACACAGATTCTTGAAGCTGCTGCTGCTGTGAATAAACATGTGTGAGAGTATTTATCTAAAATGCAAAGCTTAAAAAGTGTTTTGGAACCCTATCACTGGCATATGGCACAGCAGCTGAAATGAGTGGAATCATTGTTCTGGTGCAGACTTTACAGATAACTGTAGGAAAAGCAAAACTCAGGAAAGGTGCAGAGCCTTATGGGGTGATTTACAGAGGAACTGGATGTGACAATGCAAGTCAGTCTAAAAAAAAATAACAGCCCACAATTAAAACAGCTTTTCCTGAGAGTGAGATGATGAAGACAAACAGACGAATGTAGGAGGAATAAAATAAATCAGCTGTTAACACTCCATTTGAAAGCACTTTTAAAAGGGAATAAAATTGCCTTTTAGTGCTTTTTAGATTTTTCCTTCTTTTAAAAAAGAAATTAAGGTCTCCCTGGATTCTGTACTTACCAAAAATGAAGCATTGCTCGATTCTGTAAGCATCTTCACATTGTGAAAATTGTTAGTGAATTATGTGAAGATGACAACTGATAGTTGTGAGAACAGGTATCCTTCAACCCTATTTTTAACAAGTGCAACAAGATGACTTAACTGCCATCAGCTCTCCTGACGTTGACCTCCAGTCCAAATTCATTTCATACAAAATTCTGGGGGAAAAATGCCCTTGGGAGCAGAAAATTAAGAAATATGGGTTAGAGTGCTCAAGTGTGATGGTTCTGTGTCAAAAGCAGTCTGAAGCTTTCTGCCTTGAATTTACAAATTGAAAGCAGCATCTCTATTTGGATTCTGAAGCAAAAAAGAGCACAGCAGAAATAGTCCTGATATAAGATGCTTAATATGTCAGTTCACCTAAGCAAATGATCCCATAATCTCTTCCAAATCCCCACAGAATGTTTCTGACCTTATCTCCTCCCTACTTCTATAAAAACTAGTGTTCTTTTTGGTTCTGAATTGCTAACCTGATTTCCTGGGTGCTAAGCAATTGCAGCAAGTGTGAAGTTTTCTGTGTCTGCCTTGCCATGAAGAGACTTTTTGCAGCATTTGAATTTATAATCATGCAACTGAAATGATGGTCTAGACTGTGTAGGTTTGGATAAATGTAGAAGGAATGAAGCACCTGCAGTGGCTCAAAGCTGACTCAAAATTCACCAAGTCTTCAGAATGAGTTTATTGCTTCAGGAGTAATGAGAGTACAACTCTGGTTTTAAAACAGAAAATGCCATCACATATGTATTGAAACAAAGCACTGAAAATTGAGTGTTGAGCAGTAATCTGCTTTTTTTGTTCTATCTCCTAATCTCACAAGTTGATAATGACTTTGTAATAGCTGCCAAATCGTTAAGGAGTGGAATATATTTACCTACCTGTGCTGATAAAAGGGATAATATTTTTATTTTCAGTTTTTATCCCTCTCAGCAGATGTATAACTGCATAAAAGATTGTGTTGCTATAGCCTACTGAATGCTTAAAAAACTCGAGCAGATTAAAATAAATTTTTATATCTTATTCATGTATGAGTTTTTAAAGGAATTTTCAGTGCAGTGTAAGACATCTTACAGAATTATTTCACAATCTTGTGTATTTTAGAGAGTATTACTTCCTGCATCCATTTTGTTTTCATAATAGAGGAGGGAAGAGATACCAATATTAAGGATAGATGCCTTTTGAATGATGTTGTAGAAGTTGTTTTCAAACAAAAATAAAATGTTTATGCATACATGGACAAAAATAGGTTTTTATCATCAGAAACACTGTGGAAATGGCAGTGGATATTATATAATGGTCCTCACATGCTCAACTCCCACAGTATGAACAACTCAAGAGGATCCCAGCTGGGTTTCCTGGGCACAGGTTACACAGGTGAGAGCAGAGCTGTTTCTACAGCCACTCCTTAGCAGTCAGTCATTCCCTTCTGAATCTGCCTGCCTGGAGATTTCAGTCCAGTGGCAGTACTGTGATCTCCATCTCCAATATTTGTTTATTCTATTTAAAAATCCACATCTGAAAATTATGTTCTGCACTTTTTTCCCCCCCCTACAATTTGCAATTTTAATGTAGACTTTCAAATCTATGGGTATATTCTGGTAATTTCAGCAGAATGTATTGCTTGCTAGTTAAAATGATGTATTTTTGATCATTGCATGGTGGATGAAGTAAAATAAGATGCTGTTGTGGTATAGAATCTAAATATTTGTGTAGATGCTTTATTTGATAACTGCCATTCTGCTTCAGCTGTTTATAGGGTTTTATTGCTTACTTTGCAATCCAATATAGGGCCCAGGCATACCAGGGGAGGCTGAGTTATGCTGCATGTGGTTTCACAGAACCATATTAGTGTTCCTTAATCATTAAAGCAACATGAATTGTGGTCATATATCTTTCAAAACAGCACATGATTATAGCCCTGGAATGCATTAAGAAACTTAAATGGGAATTAAAGACATTAAAAGATTGCTTAGGTCTTGCAGACTCCATTGCATTGTGAATGCTTAGTGCTGGGAAAGGATAATTCTAACAATGCTTTCTGTCTGTGGGTTTTTAAAAGGCTTTATAGGGGGTTATTGTACCTGTCTGCAGGTGAGAAGATTGAAACAGAGAGAAAAGAAAAATTTTTTCAAGGTCTTCTGGAAAGCAAGATGCTGGAGGGAAAACCAATCAGTTCAGAGGTCTGGGCCAGTTCTCTGTTCAAGTGCTTTACTCCTTTCCTTGCAATGGTTCCTGTTTCCCAGGAAAACAAACATCTCCACTACAGCTTCCAAGTAGAATGTGGTAAGTATTCTGAGAAACCTCTGCTAGGAATTTCTACTTTTATTATTTGTTTCTAGCAGCATTACACTGGTAATCACAACCCTGATTTTTTCCAATAGTTTAATAATAGTTGGTGCCACTATAATTCCAACTTTCTTCCTTTGAAATTGGGTTATTTTGTATTTTTGTGTACAAAAACAAAGGCAATTTTCTACAATTACAATTCCTAATATTCTGTTTATAAAGAGAGAGATCATCCTGCTGCAATATATCTTATAATCTGTTTACATGAAACAAATTTCTTTTTTATAGAAATTGCATCAAATGCAACATTAGAGGAATGGTGTTAGATTTACATTAAGTGAAGTCCTTATTCATATACAAGTTATTAAAAAAGGAAGAAAAAAAGGGAAAAGGGGTTTATTTTTCTTTTATTTTGTGACTATACATGAAAATGTTCAGTTTATTTGTGTGAATCCTACTCTCTTTGGCCAATTCCTGGAAGTGCTATCATACAAATCTTAGTTTCCCCAGGCTAAGACTGGTGACCACACTGCTCTTCCTCTGACATTAGCAAAGCCTGAATTTATATCTGAGCTTTCTGATGGACACATTGCTGAAAATCTTCAGAGAAAAGGTTTTCACCTATCTGGTGGAGCTCTTTAATTTGAGCAGGTTTCAGTCTGCTGAGGCTCTGTGGGTTTGTCACTGTGAGACCTGAGCAGTCCCTGGGAATGAGGGGAGCTTGTCCCTCTCCACCAGCCCCTCTGCTGTTGTAAGCACTATTAGTAAGCCACAAAGATCTGCAGAATTTCAAGCAGGATTTAATATGACTAATCATCATCCCACAGGATTTGACTGACATTTCAGTACTGGTTTCTGTGCAGCAGAAATAAGCCTTTAAGAATAAAACATTTTCTGTATTAAAAGGATACCCTTCGTGTAACTGCAGCAAATCTAACATGAGGAATGACTGGTGCCCTAAAATTAGAGATCATGTGATAGACAAGGTAAGAGCCCAGGGTTCCACAATATACACAAGGATTTGCTAAATTGAATAAACACCAACAGATCTAATTCTGCTGCTTTCTAACTTGTGCATGCTTGACTTCAGAAGTCAATAACACTTTTCAAGACAGACTGTGTGACCATTATCTGAAATTGAATAGGTGCCTTTGTCTGCTTAGGAGGTTTTTTGTTTGTTTTTTTTTTCATAAGACAATGCAATAATATACACTGAGTATCTGGATTTGTTAAAATGTATACTTCTCCTTGAAAATGGCAAATTAAGTATTGCATATACTTTAAAAATATGAATGCTACATTTTTCTATGAAAACATGATAACATTATTTTTACTGACATTCAGATGTGACCTTTGCAGTCTTTGAAAAACAGATTTTCAGTGCCAGGCCTCTGATGTAGTGGGTCCTGCTTGTTAGTTGAGGGCATCTCACTCTGTTTTTATTTCTGAAATCCAGGTATTTACATGTAAGTTCAAATCCATAAAACTGATGTAAGAATAACTTTGATTCCAAGATTACAGTTAGTTACATGCATACAGATTCATAATTTTTTTCATAATTTTGTGGGTATCCTGTTCCTTGTAATTCCTGGATCAATCTGTCATACCACATCATTTTGTGTGGCCTTTTCAGGGCTTCTGGTTGCTCTGCCTTGAGATTTCCTTTCCATTTTACCCAGTGCTGTACATTATCCTGAGACCTGTTCTCTACAGCAAATTTCATTTTTAACATTCTGGTGCAATAAACGACAATGAAACAGGGCAAGTTTTCTAACTGTATAAAAGAACCATGTCATTGATGGTTTTTATTGCAGAAAACATTTAAATACTTTTTAAAGGTGTTTTAGTCATATTGGCAATGTGCAATGTGTAGAAGCTAAGGATGTATGACTCAGGAGAAAATGTGTTGGTACTCATTTAGGGAAAAACTCTGTTTGTATTCATACAGAGCCTGAGCTGAGGCCCAAGGGAGGAAACAGAACACTCTTCATCACATATGGGAGGAAATCTGCAGCTGATGTAAATTTTTGTAACTCAGTTGTCTTCAGAACAGCGACACTGATTTTATAGTAGATGAAGTTTTTTGCACAGTGATGCTATTTTATTTGTTTACTTAAAAACCAGCTGTGCTTAATATCAAGCAGAGAAGCAAAATCAAGTTCCCTGACCTGCATCCCTGTTCTCAGCAAAGCTCTTCTGAATTTACAGGAACCAGAACCAGGAATCAGTATCTGCTTCAATACATGCAAAATACCAAGAGGCATTTCTATAGTTTTTGCTCTCTTGCTGCTTTGAGCCACTTTGCTGGATCACTGCAAGTTGGGAGCTGGGCTGGCCAAGTGCTTTGGGATTTCTGTGAGCAAGAATATCCTGGGCTGACAGAACCAGAACAAGGCATTGCTTGCTTGCAGAGTTACTGAGCAGCACTTGGTTTGATTTTTGCTGGGCACAGGTAAAGTGGAAGAAAGGTTGGTGTGATGCAGAGCAGCCCCAAAATGCCCTTGGCTGTACCAGTCTGAGATGGTGTGGGTGAGGAGGGACTGTGTCCCCTCTTGTCCCAGCTGTACATGGTGAATCTCAGCCTCAGTGAACAATTCAGTCTGACTTATTTTTGCTCGTGGAGCCAGTTTTAGATTCCATTTGAGGAGTTTTGTATGCAAACCTTCCCAAGCATCAGGATGAGAGTATTCTCCAGGGTTCCTGCTGCTTCAGCTACACGGGTTTGCAATTCATTAAAACTCTGCCTTGCATGGCAATATCAGTTCCTGCCAAACCCAGCAATGATCATTTAAAAAATGGCCAGTGTAGCCATGTGACAGACCAGCTCCATAAAATATATCTGTGCTCCTCTGCAATTTGCAAACTTTACAAATGTTTTACAACTAAAAGTGTCCTTTGAGTGGAAGGTCCCTCCTCATGGCTTGGAACTACATGATCTCTAATACCTGTTCTACCCAAACCATCCTGTGATTATATGGTTCTAGGAATACCAATTAAGAATTTTTAGGAGTTCTTCATAGTATTTTTCAATGGTTAAACATTGAATGGTTAAACTGTTGAAACCCTAACTCACAGCATGAATTTAGTTTATAATGATCTACAATTCTTGACTGTATCTAACCCAGACACCACCTTGCCCTCCAGGGAACATCATGCCAGCTGAAATTAGTTAAGAGTTTGGGCAAGTAGTTACCATATGCAAATATCTTTTCAGTCAGAATTCCATCACAGCTGAATGGATGATGTGTGTCTTATTGGGGAAATGATATAGGAAAATGTATCAAATACAAATTTGACATATTTGCAATTTTTTTTTTCTCATACCATTTGTATTGTTAAAAACTGTGTCTCAATTTAGATGCACTCAGCCTGTACTTCTGTTGTTTATAAGAGTGTGAATTGGCACAGTTGGGATAGCTCTACCCTATGTACAATTAACAGAAGAAGGAATTGGGTGCTTTGCAATTTGTCTAAATTAACCCATGAAAGTTGTACAGAAATGTGATTCCTTTGGCTGCTGCAAATATTTAGAGATAATCCTGGCCAAGCCTCTTCCTTAGATCACCCTTAGAATAAGGATTAATGTACATTTCAATATTTATTCATATGGGGTTTTAATTTTTAGTTTCAGCACACATCCAGAGTTGCTCTCAGTCAAAACATCTGTCTTCATATTAACTCAGAGTACTTCTGATTGTTAAAAAAAACAATGTTATGAGATGTGGGATAGAATAATGATCTCTCTAATACAGCATTAAGAAATTCCCTGCACGGAGAAAGACAGATTTACACTTGCTTTGTCTTATGTGGGTGTAAGAGATAATGGCAGTATAAATCTCTGCAGGATAATAAAATGTATAATTTAGACTCTCTGCATAAGATTAATGCCACACAGTTTTTTCTTCTGCTCCCCTCTTTCCCCCTTTTTTAGGTAATGCAATTAGTATTTTCACAGGTTGCAGTTTCATCATCAACCAAAATAATCAACTGACTGTAACATATATACAGGATTTTGGATTAAAAAAATTAAATCTTAGGGTCATTGTTTTTAGGAATAAAATTGTTTCTTAATAATTTTAGTGTAGACTTTTAAAACTCAGTTTTTATTCGGTTACCAGGACTTTTTATTTTATTTTATGGTAGTGCTTTTAGTTTAGGAATTGATCCTTTTTTTACAATATGGTACCTTGTGATAATGACAAAGGGGAAATACAAGAATAAAAATTAATATATAAAAAGGAAATAGCTTGTTTGTATCAATGGTAGCACTGGTTCCCAGCATGTATTAAAATACAAGAATTTGGTGAGATACTTTGTATTATCAGGTGTTCATGCTTCTAAAAATAAAAGTTATTGTGTTGGTGACCTCTGTGCAGAGAGGCTGAACATCAGAAGCCTCTTAGAACCCTTTGTTTCTGCTTTGTAAGAATGTTGGAAGGCAGTAGGATTAAAGGGTTGCCTTCTAGTCCTGGTCATCTTGAGTGTTTAGGCATTTCACCTCATTTTCTGTGTTTCAGTTTTCCCAGTGAGCATAAGGGTCAGGGTGCAAAGCTGCCTGAGCTCCCAGGGGGTTTGGCAAAGATGTGTGTCACAGGATGCTGTTCCCTGATTCTGCTGCTAGGAGTTCATGTTCAGCACACTTGTTCCAGTAATACCTCATCCTCTTCTTATTTATCAGCTTCAGAACATGGCTTCTCATTGCATGAGGCTTCCTCAGACAAATGGTTCCTGCAAACATTTTGTCTTTTGAAACTTCAGATTGCTTACTGTCTGATTTTGTTTTAATGCTTAGCAATTGGATTGCATCAATTTTTTTTTTTTTTTTGAGATGGTAAATGGTTTCTCTGTGAGGCTAAACTTTCACATTCAATCTATAACTAAACCTAATCTGGAATTTAAGTTTTATTTTGGAGTTGAAGATAATTTTCTTTGCCAGGAAACCATTTAAGGACACCCCCTATATGCTTTTTACATGCCTTTTATGTGTTCATTTAAACTACTCAAATGAAATAAATGCTTCAGCATTCTCTGGAATTCAATGGGATTTAAACATTTCTTGTTTGTACAATGTGATATGCACTGTTGTACCCTTTCCTTAAAGTCTTTTGCCATAAACTCAGACTTCATGCTATTTATTTTTAGAACTTATTACAGAAGTGCTTCTTAAATATCCTTCAGCAGAGGTGGGTGTGTAAAACATGCTGCAAAACTTCAGTGATTCCAGCAGTTGGGAAACACATTTGGGTCTGTCCAAGAAAGAATTACTCAATTATTTTTCATGTTTCCAAGCTCTGCAGAGTGCACTGAGCCTCACTGTGTGTCCTGTGCCATCTTTGGCATATGACAATGATAATGCCACTATTTTAGGAATCAGTTTTTAACAAAATGAGCCATTATAATCCAGTTACAGGGAAAAGAAATGCTTTGAAGGTACCTGATGTGCTGTGTTTGCTGAATGATTGTGAAGACAAATGTTTGCACCTCATAAGTGAGTTTATGAGTATATAATTTCTGGCAGAGCTCAGTTAATAGAATTAGAAAAAGTGGAGATGCCATCAGAGGCGAACAAATTACTTTATCTTTTTCCTGAAATGGAAACTGAGAGTACTCTGATCTGCTTTTTAAACATTTTTACTTCATGTTGTATCCTGCTTCCAGGAAAAAGAACAGACTCATTTTGTTTCAAATATCTACCATAATAAGAAACATTACCATAAAGATGCTTCCAAACAACAATATTCAAGATTTGAATGTGCTTTTTTCCTCCCTAATTCTTCAATCCATCTCTGTTTTAAGATTGCAAATTACAAAGCTTGGTCTTTTAATCCATGTTTCTTTCTATTTATGCCATAAAAGTGCCAGAAAATAGCTGCACAGACTTTCTTTAATTTGATACAAATTCTGCAGCATTTTCTTCTTTGGTAAACTTAAAATTGAGTAATAATAATAGTTTTACTTAGCTTTTAGGTTGTGTTTACTGGGTTAAAAAAGACTGTGTAAAAATCAATTAGCAAAGGTTTAATGGATTGCATTGTTTTTGCTTACTTATGCCTCTCATTGTGATAATTAAAAATGCTTTTGTTTTTCTACTGTGAGAAACTGCACTGCATCAAGGCCAGCAGAGTGTTTACAAAGAAGTGATGTATGAGCTCTGGGAAGCCATAAAATAAAGTGCAGCAAGCTGACATTGGATTGGCTTCTCTAAGTTTCAATTATTGCAGGTTTTTAATTTTACTTGGGACATGGTGAAAGTTTATTTATATAAATGCTAGTGATGTTGTTAATAATTGTGTCCAGGATCAGTATAGAACATAATTGATCAAACCCATTGAGGCTTTGTTTTAAATCAAGTGTGAGAAATTTGACAAGTCCATAGTTGTCTAATATAGATTTTTTTTTTTCTGATGCTTCAGGTATCAAAGTTAGAATTGCAGAAACATCAAAGAACGAACTCCAATTTACAGATCTGTCAATATAGGCAGCCAGCAGCATTATGATTGATATAATTTATGATAAGATTACATGGGGAAGCTCAACACAAATGATTTCTGCAGCACTTGTTACTTATAGATTTTACAAGCAGTAACATTTAGAATAATGACCATCTAATATACTTCTCTGCAAACCACAGGTAATAAATTTCAGTTATTGGTTCAATTTGTGAATTGGTAGCTCATATTGAAATAGTTACTGTGGACAATTCTTTAGGTCCCTCAGTCAGAGATGACAATATTTAATTTTGACATCACACACCTTGTATTTTGCTGTTTAGAGGAACCCTGTGAGTTCAGTTTACCCAGAAAATTTTATAGTAATTGTTAAAAATTTTAATTGTTAAAAGAATACATCATGTCATGGGCTGAGGATCAGTCTCCAGGTAGCTTTTCACCCTAAGTAATTGATGATGACTTACAAAGAAGTGGAATATCAAGGAAGGATTTTCCAGTTTGATGTTGTCCTGTAGCTTCTGGGTATTCCTGTCTCTTAGAATCAGCAACTTGTGTAGTATTGAGTTCAAAGCTTAAAACATGCTCAGAAATATGTTGTTAACAATTTCTGCCACTCTGTTAGTGGGAGTATTTGATCTGACAAGACTTATGTTCTCCCAAAAGCTGTTGAGTACTATAAAAAAAAATTAATCCTCTAAGAGTAATTAATAATCTTTAATCAGATATTGTATGATTTTCCCTGAAATCAATATCCAGGTGGATGACTCAGAGCAGTATGACTCACACTATTTACTCTTTTGAAATATTGACAGAACAATTTGTTTTAGGGGAAGTATATAATTTTCTGAAATTGAATAAACATGAAAAAAGAGTATCTTGAGACATCTGTCTAAGATTCTGTCTCCTTTTGGCATTCTGCTGGAGTAAAGAGAATTGAATTAGTTTTGACATCAGTAAGTTTGACTCAGGAAGGTTTATTGGTGGAGGATTGCTTTAGGACTCAGAACTTGTTGCTCCCTTGGAGGAGCCATAAGAAGCTTGTGGCATAACAACCTGACATGCAGCAAAGCACACCCATTCAATTAGGGTCTCAGAGCTGCTTTCCCTTGGGAATAGATTTGATATTAATAGATTTACAGATTTTTAATACTCACCTTGGAGGTTTGTGTTGCCATAATCTTAATAGTCAGGGTGCTTTTCCATTAGCAAATTAAAATCTGGAGGAGAAGAAGGGGAAGAAACCTGGCACTAAACACTTGTGCCTCTGGATTGTCAACAGTGGTTGAAGCTGAAATGTGAAACAACAGAGGCACAGACACCTCTTATTTCCTACAGATGAGTAAAAAAAATCCTTGGGCAGGAAAACCAACTCCTTTCCTTCAGTGTGAGATATTCTCCAAGACCCAGGTGCCATTGTGGCAGCAGCAGCACCCTCAGCAGCTGAGCTGTGGCCTCTGCTCCTCACCTTTTCTGCTGAAAAGATTTGTTGTAACTTGCAGTAGTGTCAGGAGTACCATAGAGGGGTTGCAGGTTTTAGGGATACTTTTCACTGCTTTGCTCAACGCCCAATATTGAAAAGATTCTTCCTTTTGCTTTTGTATCATAGCAATTTTTACAAAGTTTGGAAGCATGGTGTTTTTTGCAGAGATATATTAAAATTGGATTATTGAAAACCTATGATCAGCATCTATCATTAATATTTTGATTTAACATTAGAGAATACATATCCTTGTTCATAACCACACTATTTTGCTTTGAATTATTTTAAAGCAATAGTAATTTAAATAGTAGAAAATAATCTTGTGAATGACCTCAATTTCATCTTGGGGAGTGCTTAGAAACATTTAATCAGATTTGTCAGATCAATGGAAAGAAGTTTGCATAATGAAGAATAAAGGACTTGCTGTAGTATTACTTAAATCAGATTGGGGAGTTTAAATTGATTCTTATTTGTTGTTTACTGTTTCAGCTTTGTTAAGCTCCAATCTCATTTTTAACATTATTTACAGAAGCCAGTGTTCTGGCTTCTTGTCCTGTTTTTATGCAGTTATTTCCAGTTTTAAGCATTACTTTAACTTGTCTGTAGTCTTCTAACCTGGGTGCTTCCCTCCACTGATCATATTTTAGAAAACTCTGGCCCCAGTGAGAGCACTGCAGGTTCCCCTGGCCCCCAGAAGTGCTGAGAGCTGTCAAATGTGGCAGAGCAGTCTGGGGCTGCCAGCTTGTCCCCTCCAGCTGCAGTTCTTCTCTAGCTCACTGCTTCCTGCAGAGAAAACCTGTGTCCTGGCTCAGTGTGAGCTCCAAATAACTTCTGAGTCCATATTGTATAGTATAGAAATATATTATATTTGGAGGAAGAATTTTTCATCCACTGTTTGTGTGTGATGGAGAGGTAAAAGGGGTAATTGTTTCTGAGCACAAATTAAGCCAGACATGGAGCCTTCTCTCTTTATTAATGCATCTTTCCTTTTTTATTTTTTTCCTCTTTTTCCCCTAAGTTAGTCCCAGATGCCCAGTGTAGATTTGCTTTCCAGCTAAGTATAATTTGGTATTTTTCCAAAAACACAGTTATCTGTAAAGCACAGGCTCTGACTTTTTGAAGAGATGCTTTGGGATTGTGTTTATCAAATTGGGGAAACCATACCTTATTAAGTGCTCTTTTTTTCCCCTGCCTGAAGGTTTAAATTTTTTTTTTTTCTGAAGTACATCAAAGCTAGAAAATGACAGTGCAATTACTCCTTTTAAAATTTATTCAACAGTAATCAGTAAACAGATACTGTCTCATACCCACTCAGCATGTTTCATGTATGCAATTTGGTTTTGTGGAGGCAGATGGCTGTCAAGTTAGAAACTTCCACACCATGAGATTCTATTGACAGGAATTTGATCCCATAGTATCAGCTGAATCTGGGACCAAGTTTTGCTCTGGCAGTGTTATTAGCTGTGAAACAGTTGCTTTTTTCCTTCAGCTGATACCAACTGGCATATAGTTTATGCATGCTAAATAGCCAATGGTAAAATAGTTTTAGATTTCTATTTCATAATTTGTATGAGTAATAGTATTATGTTTGCTTTCTCTGTGAGCCCTGTGTCCTTTATCTGTGAGCCTGCCCTGCAGGCCAGGCACAGGCTGGTGGCTTCCCTGGGATGGTGGGAGATGAGGTTTGCAGCCTTCCAGGATAATGAGGAAACAGAATCTGGGTCTCCCAGTACTGGGAAGAGTTTTCTGATCTCCAGGCTGTTATTCAAATACACACATCAACATAAGCACCCCCATCTTGGAAAGAAACCCTTAGCACCTCTGTGTTCCTCTGGCTGCAGGATGTCTTGAGCATGCCCTGAGAATAAACCCCTCAGCAATCCAGATTTTAGGTGTGCTCAGAGTGGGGAAATTGGAGACATGCACTGAAGAGAAGCTCTCAGCAATCAAGGAGCTTTAATGGCAAAAGTGGAGTGCCAGGGAAGAAGAGGCTCATCACTGGTTGGGAGGCAACTGTGTATCTACTGATATATGTAGAGAAATTGTTCCAAATAGTATAACCTTCTTTTATAGAAGTATTCCACTGTTGTCTTAAGGATCACAGGACAATTTGCATTTTTATAGTGTGAAATAAGTGAAGGCTGCCTAGTTGAGATGACAAGTGCTTTCAGCAGCTTTCTCCACTGGCAGAGAGGAGTGGTGCTCAACAGTGACTTGAAATGTATTTTCTTGTGAATCTGAGTCCATCCATAATTGCTGTGCAGGTATTTTACTGCTGTGACTGATAAAAACAACACAAATTATGCAGGCAGATTTGAAAATGACTGTGTAGTTTCATGCAAGTTTAACTTTTTATACTGTTGGCTTAGGATGATGATGATGCCCTGAACAGTCAGGGCACATGACTGTGTGTGTACCCACAGCCCAAAAACCACAGACAGGTTTTTGTGTGAAAAATTCATGCTCTGTATGTTGGACTAGCAGTTAAATGGATAGCTATAAAAGCCTCTGTGGTGGGTTCTCTGTTGTAGGATGCAATCCATTATTCATGACACCAACCTGCCTTGGAAAGCTTAAATGTATTTCTAGCACTAACTCAAATATGTATCCAAATCCAGAAACTATGTGTGACATAGCATCTACCACTTTGATCCCAGCACATCTTACTGAGCCCCTCACATCTCTGCCAGTCACTTGGGAGGAAGGATGTGAATGGTTCACCTGAATGTTGCTAGATTTGAAATTTATTGGGGAAAAAAAAATTGTCTTTGGCTGTTGCCTTGCTAATTTATCTTCATTCCAAATGGTAAACATGTTGGTAAATGTGAATGAAAAGCCTCCAGAGTATAAATAATAAATGCTTCTTCCAGCTGTACTGAGTGCTTTACGTTTTTGAAATGATGCCAGTATTTTTTCTTCTGCTTTTAAATGGATTACATTGCTACACAGTACTGTGCTCTCTGCTAGGCTCTGTGAAGGCCTTTATCTGTGTTTGTAAGTTGATTTTTATATAATTACCAGCATAAAACATCATATGCTGCAAATTAAACACAAACAAATGAAATGAATATTCAGGGAAGCCTTAGCAATTTGCAGTATTTTGTACAAGCTCAGTGCAGATGTTTAGGAGTTTCTCAGTACTTGACAAGTAATACATGACTTTGTTTAAAATGTCAGAACTATGAATATATGTATGTGTTTCCTTACTAGGATAATGTTTGTGAATTTATTCTACCTGAATTATAATTATAATAATTATAGTAATAATTCAGTGAAAACAGAACCATTTTCCCAAAGTAGTAAATTTATATGATTCCTCTTTTCAGAAGTAACTTCCATTGAGGACTAGAAAATAGATTTTATTGTCTGTCAGCATCCTGTTGAGATAGAGTTCAAAGCAAAGCATATAAAACCAGTGATAGGCTTCTCTGCTGAAATGGTGTTTATTCTTTAGATGAAATGAAAAGGTGTAAGAGAAATGTGCTGTGTTGGAGAATATTTTTTGGGAGCCACAAAGAAACCAAGCCATATCAGTCATTAGCTTTTGCATGGTTTTCTTTTTTTTTTTTTTTTATGTGAGTAAATCTATTGCTGAACCACTGTCTACAATTTCTTTCCTGAATTGTCTCTGCTTTAACATGGATGAAATTCCAGTCAGTCTCTTTCCTTTCCTGAATGCATGATCATATAATATGACTCTGCATTAAACAGTATCTGCAGATAGAAATTTGATAATGGTGTGTTAAAGATTATTATCCCATGGAAGTAAATGAGTATTTGAGCTGTCTATATCATGGGAAGTGTGATTAGGACAAAAGTGCAAGAAGTTTTTCAAAGAGGGCAAAGCTTCAATGATGAATGGAGAATCTTAGCTGTCAGAAGGCATTTGATATGGAACTGTACAGTGAATTTAGAGCAGAGATTTGATCACATTTCCTTTAAAAGAAATTCCCTCTCTCTTTTTTAGGTATGGGAAAATCTCATGAGGAATTGGTCATACTTAGACTGCAGAATGAGGTACTTAGCTGCTGTTTTGCTGTATTTGCTGCTCTCTGGACATGTATTGCCTCAGGCTGTTCATTCTCAGCTTGCCAAGGCATTGAAGCTCACAATTTCTTATGCTCCTTTTGAGGGCAAATGTATTTGATCTCTACTTTGTGCAGTGCAGTGTTCTGGCCCTGTTTCATCATCATGAGTTAAATCCTCTTCAGAATCCTTCAAAACTTCAAAGTGTCTTGACACAGCAGAACTTTTGGAGCTGAACTCTATTGTGCACCAGGAGTGTGTCCCTGGTTCTCCACAGCAGTTTTCTGATTTCCAGCATGGGGAAGGCTGAAGAGCAGACAAGTCCTGAGCTGTGTCTGAAGAGACCTCAAGAGTAAGTGCAGGAATTACTGGAACCCAGTGGAAATAGTGGAATGAAACCACACAGTCAATAGACAGACAAGAAACAAATCTGTGAGCTGATTGAGGGTTTGGCTCAACAACTGCAGTAAGTGGGAGCAGATGATAATCAGCTCCTGCACTGTTGGTGCAGAGGGTAATGAATGAGCCCTGGCTGCTGCTGCTCTGAGGAGCCCTGCTGGTGGAGCAGCACATTTGGCCAGCTTGGCTTTGATTTCATTACAAGTGTCAGGAGCTTGTGTCTAGACTGGTGCTTTGGCAGCTAATTGATCTCTAGCATTTGATATGCTAATTATTTCTTTCATAATATGCTAATATGTGTACAGTGGATAAAACAGCTTTTAAATGCTAGGAGGATCTCAGGTGTATTTGGAACTGGAAAGTAAAAGCTGGAGATCTTGATTTATGTCAGTACAATATACAAGTGAAGGTTCTAATAGTGGGAATTTAGCTGGAAAATGAGAATGTTAAGGCAGAATTTGTTTAGTCATATAGTGATTGTACAGGGCATGTAGCAGACTATCCTGCACAGACCAAACAGAGAAAATTGGTCAGGCTAAGGAAATATCCTCCTCTGTGCAACACACTTTCTTTTGGCTCCTGCTATATGGATATTCTTTTTTTTGTCAGTGATTTGGATGTCATAGTTTTTATCATATTTCCTGCAGTGAGAGAATGAAAAACAAATAGTAAAGAAATGTGGTTGAGTCATCTCCCAGTTCTCCACGATAGTACCTCTCTACATTTTGACTACTTCTCCAGGCAACTGTTACTTGCTGCCTCTCTGAATTCCTAGCATTTGACCATTCAAAATCTGATGTTAATTGACTGTTTTATGTTCATTCCCAAATTTTTTTTGTTGTACTTTTCCTCTTTGGATTTGCTTCACCCTCTGGGTACTTCTAATACAGTCTGATGAGTCTCAGTCATTACCTCTCTGAAGCTCCATGTGGAGTTTTAATTGTATGTGTTCTTCAGGCTGTGACAGAAAGGAGCCATCAGGGAGAGTTTTCATACACATTTTCTTTTGTCCACCCCCACTCAGATATTCTGAAAAATACTTTTATTAAATATGTGCTTGATAGGTTTGAAAGCTATCAAAGTAAGTTTGCTGAAAGATAAGTACTGAGGAACTCTCCAAGGAACTGGGATAGAACTGGAAGCACACAAGGACAGAGCCAGGATCCTTCCTGACCCCTGGGGGTCAGCCATGTTTGGCAATTGAGCAATTAAATTTCATTAAATACTTTTGAAAGAAAGCTGCCAGATTGTCTCTCACACAGGCAGCTTTTGCACAGACTAATAGCCTGTCCCAGTGCCACTGAGTAGATAGTAATGAGATTGCTAATATATACTCAAGGTTTGAAATAATAAGAAAGTGTCTGCTCTGTGTTTGGCCCCAGTACCTGGCAGCAGATGAGATGAACACCTATCAAGTGTTGTAAGTGCAGACTGTGCAACCATTACTGGGAACAGATTCCTGCTGGAATAAGCTAATCTCTATGCTCAAAACCCTAATCACCTTCTTGTTGACAAGAGAGAACTTCAATTTTATTCACAGGGGTATAAGAAACTGATTACTTAGCTCTGCAGACCAAACCAAGCCAAATAAAACCACCCATTCATTTTAGAGAGCAAAGTGAGTGAACTGATTGATGGAAAAGTCAGTGGAGCTGTGTTTACTGAAGTCCAAAGCAGAAAATCCAAATGCTTTTTTTATGTCAAGAGATACTATGTGCAGTTAAATTCAACCAGCAAAATTCTGCAAATGGTGTGGAATCACAGTAATGTTTCAGGCAAAGACAGATATATTTTTATAATGGAATTCTGTGTATTAGTCTTAGTTTCACTTTGAGCTTCTTCAGAACTGATATGAAGCTGATGACAAAGGAGAATTTCTCACCCTGATACAAGTGTAGCTGATAAAAGGATCTGGTCCACCATCAATGACATATATTCCTTTTCTTTTTTTCAAAAATTTAAATTTCTCCACTTGCAAGTCTGATTTTTGAGAGCAAGAAGTATCTGATGTCATGAATCTGCCTCCTTAGCTGGATTTCTTTAGGGAGCAGTTTTAATTGAAATTGGCAAAATGTAATTTTACACTAAAAAAATAGACCTTAATAAATCTTGTGGCCCTTTACTACTTCTTCAGAAAATGATTTCTAGGATCCACTCAAACCCTGCAGCAATAGACTTGAGAAATAATGCTTGGAATAAATTGTGGACTTTTTCATCTTTTAGCCCAAAGAATTTTGTCTAGTTGAGACCATGTAGTTATACCATAACTGCCCCCTTGAGGCCTCATTGATGAGGCTAAAAACTTTGCCACTTTCATCTATGTGCATAATGTATTACAAAAGCCACAGAAAATGATGTCTTGATATGCTTGCAGCTTATTCAGACATAGCACCCAGAGGTCTTATTGAAGCAATTTTAAACAGGGACCTACTAGAGCTGGTTGGATTATTGAAATATACCTAAAATAAGGAAAGTAATAAAAAATTTTAGGTGATTTGGACAATTAAATGTAGTGACTTCACTATAAAAAAACTTCCTCAGAAATATCATGTGCAGCTAAATTGACTTTAAGCAGAAGTGTATTTAAAGGTTGAGTTGAACTTATTTTAGCCATGTTTGTGGCTCATGCATTTGCTTTCCATAAATATCCTGCACATTTATAAGTGGGAATGTCCACCAAAAAAAATTGTGGCATAACCATTATTAGCACGGCAATAATCTTCATAAGATACAGCATCCACTTGGAAGATTTGGTATTATGAATTTTATCCCATCAACAAGGAAAAGGAAACATGTATTTGAAGAATTAAGTTAAATGTGTCAAACTTGCAATGTTAAAAACCATGGGGGAAAATTCTAAAAATGACCTACAGATAAATCAGTGGGGATGAGGAGAGTGGACATGACACTAGTGAATGGTCAGGTAGACTGAAATCACATATAAAGCATGAATTGCAGATAAGACTTATGTGTAGAAAAGTTAACAAATTAATGGAATTATAAAGGGATATCAGCTGAACATGGAGAATTGTTCTCCTGAAAGCACATATGCAAATATATGTCCTCTTAATATGCTTTATAATGGCCTTCAAATACCAACAAACCCTATTAAAATGGTACTGGGTATCTCACAGCCCCACATCACTGTGCTGAGATGCAGGAGCTGTTTGGGATGCCAGGAACACCCATCTCAGCAGCTGGATTAATGGCACCCAGTGGATTAATTAGGGGCTGCTCTGCACTGTGTGCAGAATCTTCTGACAGCTCAGTGATGCACCTTGCAAGCATCAGCTTGTATTCTGCAAGCTGGAGTATTCCAAAATAATTTCTCATGTGTGATTTTTAAGTAGTGCTTAAATTTTTAAACTTCTCTCAACAAAAGCTTTCAGATACTCCAGGCTAGCTTCAGATAAATCAGAGACCTTTTCTCTAGCCCAGCTGAGCTTGGAACTACCCTGTTTTTCTTAGGTTGTGTGTTTAGGTTCATTAAACATCACTGAGAAATGGATATAATATACTGAGTTATTTTTAGAAGACTAGAATGCTACTGAATGAATAGCAGTAGGTAAATAAACCATGTTATGAACTCTCACTAAGACATAAGCCATGATTTTAGCTTGGGCACAAGGATTGCTGCCAGGCCTTAGGAGGCAGCTCTGTCTGCAGCTGGTGACTTATGCCATGCTGAGTGTTCACTGGGTTTGAATGAGTTCAGAGATAAATACACCTCCCATTTTTACACAGTTCCTTTGGACTTAAGTATCCTGTTTGACCCTCTCCGTTATTTTGGAACAAATTGAAAATAAACACCTGCAATAATGAAAGCTATGGCTTGGGAGAACAGTGTTGATGTGAGAGTGTGCACTCTCTGAATTTTGATCTGTAATATTTCCTCTAAGTATCTTATGAAGTCTGCCCAACCTTCTAAGCCACAAAGACCAATGCTGTAGATAAAAGGTCTTGATGGCTGTTGCTTTTTAAGTGGTTCTTACTGGGATAATCTACTTGTCATAATCTGGAGCCCTCTGATTGCTGCTCAGCAATCCTTTTGTATCCAAGCTCCACTTACTACAAGGATCAATCCTTTTATTGAAGAGTCCCAGAGCTACAGTCAGCAATGGTATTTTTATGCAAGTTTTACCTTTACTGAAACTGGGGGGAAACTGTGGAGTAAATCTGATTTGTAATGAACCTCATTCACATGAGCACTGTGCCTTCTCCACAGCAGTGCTGCCACTTGTTCTCATTTGGTTTTACTGTATCTTTATAGATCCCAGGCATTAAGAGCTTCTATCAAATCTCTGCAGGGAAAAAAGAAAAAATCAGTTACTGATAACTAATTCCACATTTGAAATTAAAAGAAATATTACAACTTCTAACAATAGTTAATTTTTTAATGATTAAAAGATCTTCAGTTTTCCCAGCAATTGGTTTCGTCACTGTTGCATTGACTGTACCTTGCAGCTTGTCAAATGGAGAGCAGCTCTGAGGCCAAAGCAGTTTTATAAATCACAATTCTGGGTGGGGCTTGCACAATGACACCTGAGTCAGACAGGGTTTTAAAAATATTTTCCCTTTATTTTTAGACTATTCCCTTCAACGGTTTTCATTCATATACAGTGTTTTGTGTAAGCATGAAACAACAACATTAAAATTCAAATGTGAATGCAAATCAGTAAATAATGTTTCGCAGAAAAAAACCAATGTTTTTAGTTTATTCATACATCGGGGATGGATTCCAAAATCTCCTGGTTTTAAGAATCTTACTCATGTATCCACAGCATGGTGATGGGAGATGAAGCCTGGCCCATCTGTAACTCCTGTGCCTGGTGCCTCTGGCTCCCAGCTCAGACAGCACCTACTCTTTTACCAGAGCTCTGAGTGAGCGTGGGCTTTGGCACAACACCCAGCATCAGGGTTTGAACTTGCACTTTTGGATTTGTAGCATCTCCTTGAGCAGCTCTGACACTAAGCCTGTTATCAGATCAAACAACAGAAAAGAAATTCCTTGGCTTATTTGGCTCTGGTGGCTCAATGGCTCTGTATTGAATTATTTGCCATTGGTCCAGACTAAAACAGAATTGCACATCAGCTCCTGTGTGCTGAAGGGATTTGAGACATAATTTTTAGAAGGTATCTGGGTGAAGTCATGTTACAAGCTAAGGTGATTCTCTCACTTCTATCCTTACAACTTTCACAGTCCATGAAATATTATTGTATTCCCATAATAAAAATTATTTTGGTGTATGATTAATATTTTTCAGATTTAGTTAAAAGTAGTTACTAAGGCCCTTAGCATTGGACAACCTGATTGGATTTTGATGTAAAGACATCTAATTATTTTGAAATGTAAGTGCTCTACTTTATCTTTGCTTATGGTTACTGCTAACATTTTGGATAGTTTTATGAGAGCTTCAATTTCTCTAATCCTCAATTGTTTTTTAATAATTTCATTTAGAAGGGCTTTAGTTTCATGAGAACTGCTGCAAAAATGATCTTTAGTTAAACCTGTGAAGTGCAAAAATCATCTGTCGAAGCAGATGTACAACATTTCCACTGTTAATATCTCTTTGGCCTTTAATCCTATTTTTCCAGTTTGTGTGGGCACTGACAGTTAACTCAGGTTTCAATCAAACCTAGACAAATAGGATTTTTTTCTGCCCCACAGTCGGCTAGTCAGACAGCCAGTGATTTTTTTCACACTGTTCAGAGACTCATTAGACCTTTGTTCAGGCTGGCTAAGGCACAGCAAGGATGTAGAACTTGCTCTTTCATAGTCCCCAATATTTTTCACAGTCTGGAGATTAAGGTTTTATAGGCAAAATATTTTCCATTTTATTTGAAAATTAAATCTATGTAATTTGCAACCGCCACATTTTGACATGCCTTAGAGAATGAGAACTTTGAAGTGGGATCTGTTTCACAAATTAATTAATTTAGTGCCATTCAGTTAATGATACCTGAAATGTTGCTAAGCACTTACATGCAAAAGACTAAAAATTTCAATACTGCATTATTATATTTCAGTGTATGTTTTCTAATGAATACCCACTGGTCTGCAAAGAAAGAAATTTCCTTTGTGACATCATTTCATGATGGCATACTGTGTAAAAGATACTGAGAAAACCAATTAAATGTAAAATTACCAGTGAACTTAGGTATTAGTTAATAGAAATATAGATGAGAATAACATCATTACAATACTTAGGACTTGTATTTAATGTCAGTGGGGAGTTAGCTGAGTATTGTAACACATAGAAAATGGCCAATCACTTCCTCAAGGGTCTTTTCATCTTAAATGATGAAAAGATAACAGATTAAACCAAAATGGAACTGGGCAAATGGCAGGAGGGGTAAGGTAAATCTGTTATGAGCATTAAAATCTAATAAAATTATTAAGAGCTACCTCACTTAAAATATGATTGCAGTCTTGCCAAATAGAATTAGTACAGTGACAGGTAAATGCATTGTTGACAATAAAAATCTAAAATCTTTTGGGCTGATTAACTCTTCTTACACTCAAGTACCTTTTAGTGCAAATAACCTTACCTGAGCCAGGGGATGAAATACCTTGCATGGGTCAATAGAGGAGATGCTCTTGAAGCCCAAACCCTTCACAATCTCAGTGCTGGTGTAAATAAACTAATAAACTAATTTCCAGATTCACTATTAAATCTGGCCCCAGGTGTTTAGTCTTGAGCACTGTGCAGCATCCTTAGCTAAAGTTATATAACCCTTTTATTTTTTTAATCTTCCTGTGTCAGTCTTCTTCCATCTGTGCACATTCTAGTTTCTTGCAAAACCTACCTCCACAGACAATGACTCTTTTTTTTCCCCTTGGCCTACCAGAACTCCATGGATCCTCTCCATGTATCATTACTTTGTCACACTCATTAGAACTTGAAATGAAACCTATTGAGGTGACTTAACATCATCTCAGAACACCTGGTGCTTTGGCATTTCACATGTCATGTGGGTCATGACATAATAGCATTTCTAATTGTCACTCACAGAGCCAGATACAGAAATAGTGAGCAGAGAAGGGAAATCCCTGGTGGGAGAACTCAAGGTTATCACTCTGCTCCTGATGGAACTGAGAAACCAACTCACCCACATGAAAGACTGGGCTGCTTCTATAGCAATGTTCTGTAATGGAAAGGCACAGAAAGATGTTCTGCCTTTTGTCCTGGATTTCTGATCTCTCATGTATTTTTTTTTTCTCTCTTCCTTTGTCACAAGGTGGGTACATTACATTCTATTCTATGGATTCTAGCTCTAAATCCAAGGGGTATATCTGTATTAAAAAATAGAGTTAATGGAACATGTCTGTGAGTGTGTGAGAGCATTTTGCACACACATGTAGAGATATGAATGACTGATACAAACATATATTTTTGGTTTATGTAGCTGTGTCATGGAAAGAAAAAAGACATTTCTAATACCACACTGACAGTGATTGGTCAAGGGAAAATTTCCCAGCCAGCCACAGGGAAACTATTCACCTGCTACTGGACTTGAAACTCTGCAGAACTGGAAAGATTTCAAGAGACTGCCATAATCTTATTGCCTCTAGAAACCCCCCAAAGCATGGGCTGTAGTAATTATCCACACTTCAGTATTTGGAGATGTAACAGGAGGTACTTTCTCCTGCTCCTCTGCAAAGCACTGAGCCACCTGCAATGGAGTTGAATAGTTTCAGCTCCTGCTCTGAGAGCAATAATCCATGTGGGAAGTGGTGCTAATGGAGCCTGCAGAGAGGAAACACCTCTCACGTGCTGCAGAAAAAAGTGTGATATGAGGTCTTTTCACAGTAGCACCTTACTCTTCAAAAACACCAGATCTAAGTGGATTTTTGAAAAGAAACTTGGGCAAAAAATATCCAGATCTGGACATGTAAAAGCATTTGATACATTGCAATATATATTTGTATGTATGCAGACTTTAGCCAAATTCTGTGCTTTGTTTTGCTCTTGGAATTGGACAAAATTAATGTAATTTCAGGGAGATGTGCATTAATAATAGTCAAGTAATAAAGGCAAAGCTCTCAGGGTTTATTCTCCATATAACTAACCTGTTTCACTTCTCAGATGTGTTTCTGAGCCTGACATTTTGGGCTAAATGTCTGTAGAGTGCAGGAGGAGAATAAGTCCTGCAGTGGCTGTCCTGCTGTCATGCTGGTTGGTGAGCAGGGTCAGTGACAGGCAGTTTGTGTGTATTCCCAAATTCTCCTGCAGTGAATCTCTCTGCAAAGTTAGTTTTTACTGTGAGTTTTGCTGTCCTTCTGTTAGGAGGAAGATCATCCAAATTAATGATTCTCAGAAAAGTGATGCATCATTTAAATGATCTAGAGAAATCCTGAATTTCTTCAGATCAATGGAAAAAATCCCTTTGGCTTAAAAGAAAATACATTTTTCATTTATGATTTTTATAGACCAGCCTAGGATATGGAAAGGAAAAGAGAGAATGTCTCTTAACAGTTGGTTTCTTCTAATATTCTATTTTATCCATAAAAACTATGTAAAATGGAAATAAAAAGAACTCCTAAAACCTGTCCAAAAAATCCTCATGCTGCAATATTCCTGGATGCTGTGACTTTTAGCTTCTGCAGGCAAACCAGAGTTTCATATCTTATACTGTAACTGGTTAATTGCTTCTCTTTCTCCTAAATTTCCTGGGAGTAACATTTGACATATACCAAGTTTCTTGGAACATGTTTAAAAATGTTGGAGTTCAGTTTTGTGGCACCTCTCTAATCAGTAGCCAGGAGACTTTTATGCAGTCAGAAGCAGATATCAAAGAATAAATACAGAGTCAGATCATATCTGATTGCTTCAGCAAACATATTAAGAAAATACTGAAAAAATTGTATCATTTCAGGCTTCATTGCTGGTGAATAGTAATATTTAGTAAAACAGGTAATACTATAGGTAATTGAGTAAATAGCTAAACTTGTGATGGAAGAAGTAGATTGATATATTTTGACAGTAATGCATACTTAAGGAATTACACAGATGTAATATTTATTTTTTCACCCTCTGGAAGATTTAAATGCTAACTCAAGTAGCATTTTCTTAGAAAAAAAGAAACTGAATAAATAAATTAATATTACCTAGCTGATTTAAACACTGCTCTGATACAAATAATAAATAAACATCAAGTCCCATTTGATGCACAGACATACAGGAATGGACACATTTTGCCTGGTGTGAGTTTATAATTTGAGAAATGCTAAGGAGATGTAGAGAAATCAGACTTTTTTGTTTTCAAATATCCCTTCTTGCTAACAAAGTTTGACAGCTGGCACTCTTTTGAACATTTCTTTAGCCAGTTAAATGCTAAACTCCCATTACTGTAAGACCTGAATTTCTAAGTCATCTATAAAAAAGACCCAAACCTGTATCTGTAGGTTTAGCTTACCTCAGGCCTTTCAAATATTTTAGGCCAGTATTTCACTACATATAATAGTATGGATAATATTAAGTGGAACAAACCTGAAGTATCAAAAAAATAAGAAGCCAATCTTCATCTAAAGTCACTTATACTCTTTCTTGTGCTGTAGCTACACCTTAAAAATGAGGCACAGTCTCCTAATTTATTTAGAAGTTTTTGCAAAATTGTGTTAGTGAGAGTGGCCAGACAGATGTCTGTTAACAAAGATCTGTGTCAGATCCCCTGAATTCCAGACCTTCAACCTAAACACAAACCCTTTGTATTATTGAGAATCCCAGTGCATTTTACACAGATACTGAGGTTCTGGTGTTAGACACTCCAGTTAGGCATCAAAGACAGATAGCAGCCAGCATGCAAGTGCTGCTTCCAAAGAGAATAAAGCTCTTTTGAAGGCAATAGAAACTGTCAAAGTTAAATTAAAAATTAAAAATCCATTCTGTGGGCTGCTGGCACACCAGGCTGCCTGACAGCTACAGAGCCAGAAGTTTCAAAACCCTCTCACATGCAGCTATGAGTTAACTGTAAGCTCCCCCCTCTAACCCAATCAACTTTTATCTTACAGTGAAATATCATCACAGTGCCTATGAACTGATGAAGGAAATAAATTCACCCTTTTTAAAATATCTTGAGTGATCAAGTATTCAGCTAGTTGATGCTTTAGCTGATGCATGTGATGTATTGATCTAAAAATTATAGACTTTCTCAGAATTTTAATGATTTATTATTTATGATAATGTACTCCTGCATGCCAATCTCTCAAAATCAAGACTTATATGGCCTTCAATATCAAAAAACACTACAGTGACAAGAAGTGTTTCAATAAATTATTACATGTGTTAAAATTAGGTCTTAGAATCTGCAAGTAGGGTGAAGTGAGGTAATTCCTGTTGTTTGGGTTCACAGAGTCACAGAATCACAGAACAGCCTGAGCTGAAAAGAACCCACAGGGAAATCCTGGCCCTGCACAGGACATCCCTTACAATCCCCTAAAATCCCACCTACAAATGCTTCCTATTAGTTTATTTAGTCTTTTTTTTATTTTATTGTAGTGCTCAAAAATGCACACAGGACTCTGGGTGAGGCTGCAGCAGCACAGAACAGAGCAGGGCAATCACCTCCTTTTTATTCTGAAGGCACTGAAGTACCACAGCGAAATATTAATGATATTAGGAAGTACAATGGATAATACCTGTCTTTCCCTCTGTCCTCCACATTTATACCCCATTGTGTGGTAACTGACATTTCTGAGTGTCTTTGTTGGGATTCTTTCCTGTTTTACTGACCTCCCCTGTCAAGAAGAAACAGTAGAGTAATAAAGGACAATACTTTTGTTGTCATGAGCAATTTACCATCCTATACCTTACAGAACTCTGAAAGTCAGATGTTTATTGCTTGCTGCTGCTTGTGTAACTCCTCAGCTTGTCAGAGTAAGAGATCATGACAAAAATCTATCTATAATTAAGCAAAACCTTCAAACTATACATTGCTTGAATATAAAAGGATGCAATGCCTTTGTCACTGTGGTGCATTCAGTCAAAACATGTTTGGGTTTTGAATAGTAAATTGGGATTTAAAATCAAGATCAGGAGTTCAGAGTTTATTTTGAAGTAATGTGAGGTTATTTGCACAGGATGCCATTATAATTCATACTATAAAGGGTAGAATCAAGCTGTATAAAAGCAGTTGACTACTGTTTTCCTACAGGCTAAATCCAACATTTTACAGTTATTTTATTACTTTTTTCATACTGTTTCACATGAAATTTGGGAAAAATGAGCTGCAATGCAATACAGGGGGGACTGATTAATCTTACATGCAGAGCAATAATTCTCATATGTTATTCTGTATCAGCTTTAATATTTCTTTGACTTTTGTGGTTTGGAAAGACCCCATGTTGACAGGTAAGATGGTCCTGGTGTTCTTGCATGGTCCTCCTTGCTGCAGCATCCAGAATTTTAATCAGCCAGGTGCTGAAGACACGAGATGCTGTTGATTTGGATGGGAATTAAATGTCTAACCAGGCATTAGTCAGATCCTCTGCACTTGAGTGGGTATGTTTTCATTCATGCAGGAAGCAGCACAGCCTCCTGAGACCTGGTTTCCAGACAAAGGGAGTTCAGGCAGAAATTGGAGCTTCTGGTTGCATTTTCAACTCTGCCTGTGTTTTCTCCCCTTGAACAAGCAACAGGAGCTGCATCTCACTCATCTGGCTGAACAGTGGTTGAAATTGCCTTTGACTCGTGTGACTTTAAACAGGACATTGCTAGAAGACTTGAACAAATAAACTGGACTCCATGAAACCATCTGATTTAACAGTTCCTGTTGTATACACTCCTGGGAAGTTGTTAATTCATTATGTAACAAAGCAATTCTCATGCTGAGTGATAAAAACCCCTCAAATTATTTTTTATTGCATATTCTTTATTGTTTATTTTGATTCATTATTATTATAATTATATGAAATAATCATAAATTATAATGAATAAATATAATACATAATATATTTCCTAGTAGGAAATACTCACCCTATGATAAAATCTCTTTCCATATAAAAACTTTCTAAAAATCCAAAGTTCTACTCAAAGATTTGGGAGTCCTAAGAGCAGCCTCTGCTGCTGCAAAAGGAAATTGTTTCTCAGTTTTTCTAGTGGAGGTGTTTATTGCTTATCCACAAGAAGTTTGTAAGAACTGTTTGGTGTTAGTATGTCACTTGGAAAAAAGCTTTCAGGGATTATAAATTTGAAGTAACTCAAGTAAATAAGAGGATCAGCATTAAAAATATTGGATGCCACAAACAATGTAGCTGAAACCACAATGGCGTTATGGTCCAACAACAGAGTTATGGTAGTCTAATAAATGTGTATAATAAATAAATGTGAATACTGATGCACAGCTTGAACCATTCCCGTTCTTCGACGGCATTGTTACAGCTCAAAGGGCTGCTCCAGGCTGTGCCCGGGCAGCGAGTCCAGGAGAAGGGATAATGAAATCCCTTTCTTGGATCACCTCGAGATGCTGGGTCCCGTTCTGACCCGCCCAAACAGAAATACCCTGACAGGCCGAGCGGGCTGGGCCGAGACCATCGAGGAGGATGGAGCCGGCTCTTCACCGCGGAGCGCGGGGCGAGGGACAGCGGGTGTCAGCAGCCACACGCGAGGTCTGGGCACGGGAGGAGCGGGCGGCCCCGCCGGTGCCGATGCTGATCCTGTTCCCGGTGCCGGTGCCGGTGCTGATCCCGGTGCCGATCCTGATCCTGATCCCGGTGCCGGTGCCGATCCTGATCCTGATCCCGGTGCCGATGCTGATCCTGATCCCGGTGCTGATGCTGATCCTGATCCCGGTGCCGATCCTGATCCTGATCCCGGTGCCGATGCTGATCCCGGACCCGGTCCCGGAGCGCTCCCGACCCCGCGCCCACTCGGCCCCGCCCTCTGTTACGTCAGCACAGCCCGCAGCCAACCAGCGCACGCGGTGCGAGCCGGGCCCCGCCCCCCGCGCCCTCGCTGCCTATAAAATGCACGGCGGGCAGCGGGCGTGGGAGCGGCGTGAGGGGAGCGGGACGGGGCGGACGGGACAGGGCGGCGGGACCCGCTCCTGGCACCGGGCTCGGCGGCGCTCCGCTCGCCAGCCGGCATGCTGCTCGTGGCCGCCGGGCTCCTGCTCGCCGTAGCCGCGGGCGGGCGGGGGTCGCCGGCCGGGGAGCAGGAGAGCCCTCCGGGCAGCCGCTTCGTTTGCACCTCGCTGCCGCTGGACGCCGCCGGCGCGGGCTGCCCGCTGCCCCCCGTGCCCATGCAGGGCGGCGCGCTGCCCCCCGAGGAGGAGCTGAAAGCCACGGTGCTGCAGCTGCGGGAGACCGTCCTGCAGCAGAAGGAGACCATCGGGAGCCAGCGGGAGGCCATCCGGGAGCTCACCGGCAAGCTCAGCCGCTGCGAGGGCGCCGACGGCAAGACCGGGGCGTGGAAGAACGAGGTGGGCAAGGGCAAGGACACGATGGGCGACCTGCCCCGTGACCCGGCGCTGGTCATCGAGCAGCTGAGCCGCACCATGCAGACCCTCAAGGACCGGCTGGAGAGCCTGGAGGTAGGGCCGGCAGCCGAGCCCGGTCACGTCTAGCGGGCGCTCGGGGTGATGCCCTAAATCCGTGTGGAGATGGATCCAAACTGGCCCAGCCCCGCGGCCAGCGGGTCGTGTTCTCTCGGTTGTTTATCCCCTCTCTTTAATGGTAAAAACCCTGAGGGGCTGCTCTTGAATGTGTTCTCCCACTGCCTGGGGGGAGATTATGGTTTCCCTGCTTGTCAGCAGCTTAATTTCTGTATTAATAATGCGCAAATCTCTCTTTCTGGGGATGTGACTTCATGTGGTTTGAGGTACAGAGCTGACGTCTTGGGCAGTAAGACCTCGGCATATGGTGCTGAGCAGAGCGGTGGTAATGAGGAGATTGTGCTGGGCAGATGGTGAACAAGATGATGTACTCAGGGCTGACACAGAATAAAAAGCCCCGATTCTCTGTACCTCCGAGCAGAAGGGGGATTTGGTCCAAGCACACCGCTAAATAATTTCCGCGAGCCTGTGGACAGTGCCCGTGGTTCGAGTGCCGCTCACGCAAATGTTTTGTAGAGAGGATTCTCACAGGATTTGTGCTGCTGTTCTGCTTTTCACACGTGTGCTCCTGCTGTCCTGCACTCGGTGCTGATGTGAGGATGGCGACTAACTTCTGAAAGGCTGTTCTGAGCGAGCTGTTAGTGTCACATCCTTTTATTACTACTGCTGTCTTTCTGAAGCATTCTTTTTAGCGCTGTAGAA
Source organism: Erithacus rubecula (assembly GCF_903797595.1). Lineage (NCBI taxonomy): Eukaryota > Metazoa > Chordata > Aves > Passeriformes > Muscicapidae > Erithacus > Erithacus rubecula. The sequence goes on from NC_136669.1 coordinate 2,485,169, forward strand.
GAGAAACTCCACTAGAGTAGCATGGTAGGTGGAAATGTTGTTTTTTAGTACCTTTAAAGGTACCAGTGTTATTTGAGAGTGTGAGGTGCTTCTTTTTTCTAATTGAATAAGAATACTTTCACTGCCTAATACTTAGATTGATCCAAAGAGCATCTTTGGTAAATCTGCTTTCAAAGTAGCTTAATTTTTAATCTAAAATGAAGTGATAGTTTTTCTGTTTACTTACGTTAGCCATGTCACTGATAGTAAGTAAAGCAAAAATTGAGCGATATGCCACATGTATACATACTAATAGAAGTGCATCGGACCTGCTCCCTTTTATTGAATTAAATGTATGAAAACTCCTTTGTATAAAGCGGTGAAAGCCTCTAACAATAAAGCGCCTTTTGTTTCAGGACCCGTTTAGCTACAGTGCTGATAACAGCACTGAGCATGACAAATGCTCAAAAGCAATACCATTCTGTACTTGCTGGAGAGCTCCGCGACTTTACAAAGGAGCAAACTCTGCATTTCACAGTTTGTTTCAGCAGTGACAGTGTTTGTCCCTTTCTGCTTTGCCCCAAGCACCAGCTCCGAGCCAACGTTTCGTCCGCGGCGCTGCCCGCTGAGCTGCGGGAGATGCTGCAGCGGCGCCTGGGGGACCTGGAGCGGCAGCTGCTCAGCAAAGTGGCCGAGCTGGAGGATGAGAAATCCCTGCTCCACAACGAGACCTCAGCCCACCGGCAGAAGACAGAGACAGCCTTGAATGCCTTGCTGGAAAGAGTGTCTGAGTTAGAGAAAGGTAATTGCTCAGAGTAGAAATGCTTCCCTCATCCGGGTTAATTTTGTTTACTCCTTCCTTCCAGAGCAATAGACTAAATGTGGGCCTTGAGGGAATGGCATTAAGGTACTGGACTAAATAGTAGGTGACAGTTCAAGTACTTGGATTCTCCTTTTGCTTTTATCTCACACTTCTTGCTTGACAGGCAGTTGCCTGGCTTTGGCTTCCTGTCTCTTAATTTGGCATGTGTGGGTGGCTAGGATGAAGCTCTTAGTGTTTGTGGGATGGAAAGATCTATAAGGAGGCAAGTGGAGATAGGAATAAGTATGGCATGGGTGTAAATAGCTACATAATGTCAAGCATATATCTGAGTAGAGCTGCCTTTATTTGGACTGAGAGTCATATGGGCTAAATTTAATTAGCACAACTACCTTTGATGTAATGAATGGTATTTTATACTTTGTTTCTTGCTGCTTTGGAAGTATTGATGGTGACCTTTACTTTTTTTATTGGTCATGACTTTGGGTAACTGCAGATAGTTGAATTATGCTCAATTCTAAGTTTACAGCCTTCAGAATTTACAGTAGATTACACATGGTCCACTGGGGGACACTCTCGTAATCCTAGTCATTCATTCTGATTGTTGGCTTAATTATTACTGAGATCTCTCTCCTTGAGTAGAATTCCTTTTATTTGAATTACAAATGGTTTTGGAAGTGACCTAAAGCACAGAACTCTTTCTGTATTGATGTGTACAGGTACAGAATGGACTGTATAGGGCTGGAGTTGCAATAAATATCACTGCCCAATCCTTAAATGATTTTCCAAGGTGAATAACTCTCTGCTTAAAAGCAGTTTAATGGACATGCTTTCCAAATGGTACAAACATGCATAACTCATGAATTTAGAAATGCAGCCTAATGGACCCATGTGTATAATACTGTATCTATTCTTTCACCTGAAAAGGGTGAAGGAGGGGAAAAGGGAAGGAAGATGAGGATTTTCTGCTGGCTCTGTCCTTTGGTATTTCCTGAGAGCCAAGATCAAGCCTGGCCTGCAACTAAAGTTACAGAGAATTAGTGGCCTGTTAATGTCTTATGAGTCAAGTATAGATAGTCCTTGTCTCTGAAAGATGTGACTCATATCAGAAAGAGAGAGTGGTGGGAGAGCAAGAATGTGTAATTCAGTTAAGCTAAAAATAACCTGTTCCCACCTTTATTTTTTGTGTGGGGAGTGAGGGCTGTCTTAAGTCTCTAGGGAAGTGAAGAATTTGGGACAGAAACCAAGATACAGCCTTTCTTTTACTTGTGTAATTTGCTCTCTATTACTGTACAGCTTAGCTATTCTACTTCCTCTGCCAAATCAAAGTGAGGGTAATAATGATGAAAGAATCTTTTTTTTAAGTGCAGACAGTATTTGATCTGGCCTCATTTAAAAATAGTATTTCTGCTGTGCTTTTATTTAAGATGCAGTATTGTTTAGCATTTCTTCCCTACATCTAACTAGAGAGTCATAAGTTCCTCATTGTCCTGAGATTAAATAGAGTTTAAAAAAAAATAAATAACTTTATGAAGTGACAGTATAAACATTGGAATTTATCTGTAATTTTGACAGGTGTTTTAGTTACCAATGGACCAGAAGTGTTTAAAACTTGTGCACCTGTTGTGCAAAGTTTTCTGTGAATTCCTTCACTGCTTATCTCCAGTGACAGAAGGTGATGCAATAGGAAAAGCAGGAGGTATAAGCCTGAAAATAGTAGTGCCTGGACTCTAGTGTGATTCCTAGCTTTGCTGGAGGTACAAACAGATAATTACTACATCTAAACCTATTTTCTCTATCTCTGGAAGGGAATAACAACATTTCTTGCCCATCTAGCCCAAGAAATAATTGCTCTTTTAATGGGATGTGTTCTTGTTTTTCCTATGTGAGGTAGGTTTAATGTTGGAAAAACCTCCATTAGGTTGCTACAACCAAAGACCTTGGTGTTTTTTTATTTGCTTACCATTTAGAACATTTCAGGTCTCTAAGGTTCCTCAAGACAGATTCAAGCAAAAGAGAAGCTTTTTCTTCTCCCACCCCCTCATTCTGTGAAAAATGCAGCCACAACACTTCAGTTGCTTCTGAGAGCTGAGAGCATGCCAGTGGTTTAAAAAATACATATGAGAATTGTGGCAACCTTTTGTGACAACAGCTTTCATTGGGACTGGAGTGTGAAGTTGGCAAGGGGATTGAATTTGTTTAAGGAATATGAGCAAAGGGAATGAGTGAGATTCAGAAGAACAGGCTGCTAAAAAGTTGAGGATGACATTACTAGAGAACTGTGGGTTCAATTTGTGGCACAATGTGGGATTTATTTCTTAATACTTCAAGAAAATTACAAGCATCTACATCAAGTATATGATAGAGTATTGCAACTTCAGGAAGTTCTGGTCTTAAAGGTTCTCAATTTTGTAAGCATGTCTCAGAATATCCCACTGGTTCTTATCATTTTTTTTAGGAAAATAATAATTTTTGCTTTTATATTAAATCTAGTGTCTAATCTTCCCATAGTTCATAGCTTGATATTACATTTTTAATTTGGATCACTTTGAGCTCTTCAGATCTTGTCCTGTTTGGTTGATGGCACAGAAATCAGTTTTATTGAATGTAGCTGCTTTCTGGACTAGGTAGTCATATTCCAAATTTGCTGCTCAAAATGTGTTAATCTGTTTGGTAGCCTGAGATCTGAACACAGGAGTGCTGTTTGTGTAGCAGGAGTAGGGAAAGAAATCCTGATTGTGAAACACTGTGATGCTTTAATAATGAGCATAGCAGAGAATCCATTTTCCTGCCAGTAAACCAGTTTGAATTGTTTGAAATAGGGAGCCCTCCAGCCATAAACTAGGCAATGAAGATGATTATCTACCATCTATTGTTTTGCTCTAAATGTGCAGAAATAAACTAAATAATTATCACAATATGGATAAAATCTATTTGCATTTTTATGTGCAGCAAAATCAACATGCAGTAAATACTATTTCAATATATTTTTTCCCCCCTGTACCACTCTAAAGTGATTAAAGCCAAAGATTTTCAATATCAATTGTCTTAGCCTGAATTACCAATACATTTTTTTGCTTAATGTTAAGGTTTTTATGTTTTTCTCCATGTGATTCCAGGTAACAGTGCATTTAAGTCTCCTGATGAGTTCAAAGTCTCCCTCCCTCTCCGCACAAACTACCTGTATGGGAAGATCAAGAAGACCCTGCCAGAGCTCTATGCTTTCACTGTGTGCTTGTGGCTGAGGTCAAGTGCTTCTCCTGGCATTGGCACTCCCTTCTCATATGCTGTTCCTGGGCAGGCCAATGAAATTGTCCTCATTGAATGGGGGAATAATCCAATTGAACTGCTAATTAATGATAAGGTGAGACTTGATGAGCTCTTGGTTGTCATCATAACCAGAACAGAGCCTTGACCCCTTGGTACCTTTGCCCTTGGTTCCTTCCCTCTGAGAGAAGCCTTTGAGGTGATGCTGTCTGCTTGCCTGTTGTCCACTTGATTGCAAATTCATTAAAGCACTTCAACCAGAAGTTAAATTGTTCACATGTTTGTGTGTTGGGACCAAGCAGCTTGACATTACATGTGCACACACTTGTGTTGTCTGAAGTTACAAGCAGGTCTTGGCTTCTTGGTTTTTTTTGTTTTATGAAACAAGCAAAATTTGTAGCCACACTATTGTGAGATCTGAGTCAGTTACAGTATTTCTTCTGCTTTCTGCTTGTAGAAGTTACAAATGTTAAATGAATTTTGCAGGATACACAGAGCAAAAGACTTGCCACATAATGGCCTGGTTTTGTTATGCTTTAGTGGCTGAATATCAGTTTAAATACAGTTTTTTCAGACTTTAGATACTACTGCTTCAGACCATTGATGGTTTCTGACAAACTTGAAGAAAACATTGAGACTTGTCATTAAATGAGTATTTAAATGCTTCCTTTCTCCCCACCTTCAGTTAGGTGTCCTGGTAACTCACTGCTCTCTGAGGGATCAGGTGTTTGCTGCACAGCTCAGGTGGTGGCTGATTATGGACTTCTAACAGTCCAATCATCCTCCCAGATCAATAACCAATTATTTTTAATGGTTTGTGGAAGAGAAGCAGACTCGAGTCTGCTTATCCTTAGCAATAACTTTTTTCTCTTCAATATTATGTCTTTCATATCAATATTCTGTGAGGTTTTTATTTCTTCCACATCACAACCCACTCTGCTCAGGGAGGCCACTGCTCCTTAGCCCACTGCACTTGTGTCTTGATATTGACCTGGGAAAGTTTTCAGATCAAACTCCTAAAGGAGCATAATTCCTCATTATTGTGCAGTTTAGGGAGCAGTTCCCACAAGTTCTCCTGATAGCAGACAGATCCATTTGTCAGACTTATTACTGCCAATTATGCTGGCAAACCCCAGATTTTTAAGAGGAACTTAATGTGAGCACTGGATGGAATCTCACTAAGCACTGAGATTAAAACAACAAATGCCACAGGTTAATGTGGATTACAACCCCCACAGGGGCTTGGGCTCTTCTCCCAAGTAACAGAAAAAGAGGAGATGGCCACAAGTTGTGCCAGGGGAAGTTTTAATTGGATAAGAGGAGAAATTTCTTCACTGAGAGAGTTGCAAAGCACTGAACAGGTTGCCCAGAGCAGAGGTGGAGTCACAATCCCTGCAGGTATTTATAGGAGGTGTGGATGTGACCTTGGCAGTGCTGGATTAATGATCTTGGAGGGATATTCCAGCCTAAATCATTATATGATTCTATGGAATCCTACAAAATAGGATGTGGACTAACTCTTACCTCTATAATGCTTTTGCTTTTGATGACAGAGTAAATGCTGTTCCTCTTGAACTGCTAGATTTGGGTTGCCACATGCATTATTCTGGTTTTTTTTCTTTTTTTTTGTAGGTTGCTCAGCTCCCTCTTTTCATCAGTGATGGAAAATGGCATCATATCTGCATAACATGGACAACCAGAGATGGAATGTGGGAAGCTTTTCAGGATGGAGAGAAGCTTGGCACTGGGGAGAATCTAGCTCCTTGGCATCCAATTAAACCTGGAGGTGTCCTGATCCTGGGCCAGGAACAGGTGAGTGAATGACAGGGTGTTCTAGGGTTTCAACAAAATCAAAACTCCCCAAACAAATGAGAGCTGTGAATTTCTCTGTTAAACATTTGGTCCTGTTGAATGCATGGTGTCAGACTGAAACAAGGCAACAAGTACTTAATGAAATCACACATTGGTATATTTGTTTCACTTATTAAATATTCAGAATATTCATGTTGGGGTTAAGAATAAGTCCTTTTAGAATATTGAAAAAACCCCCAGAGGACTTTGAAACTTGCCTTTTTAATTAAGATCTCATAAGTAATGAGAATTTTGTGGCTCCTTTCTTCACATTATTTCTCTACCTATATTATACATTTACTAAGTAAAGAAAATATTGTGACAAGTAGCAGGAAATAGCCTTTCTTCAGGATTCCCAGGTTCACAGTTAGAGCAATGAAAAATTAGTTTTGGCTTGAATATTGATTTTAGTAGATACTTATCCATGACAGAATAAGAAGTTCAGTATCTTAATACACTGCAGAGCAGATGCTCCAGCTCACAAGTGAGTGTCTGGCAGGTTTCCTTATCTCTGCCTGCACTGTGCTGGCTTCTGTCCTGTGCTGTGAGTTCCATGTCAGTGTGATCACCAAAAATGAGTGATTCCTGTCCTTGGGTAGTGAGTGGAGCAAGCAAACACTTCTAGGCTTGTTCAGTGGCAGTTTGAATCACTCATTTGCTACAAGCAGACACAGCCTGGGTATTTAGATCCAAAGATCCCATCTCACAGTCTCTGCAGACAATTGGGCAGTTATGATTTAATCTATGGCTCTAAAGCTTCCAGGGTAACCTTAACACATCTCTGCAGCTCCTGCTGGAGCTGTCCTGTGCTAAGCTTGCACAGTGGCTCTTAAATTAGCTCCAAGTTTAAAGCTGCCTTCCTGCTCTGCTGCTCCAGGGCAAGGTTGGTTATGTGCAGCTTTTTTGTGGTGTTTTGCAGTCACCACTGTTTGCCCTCAGTTATTTGGACACAATTCAAGTTGGAGCTTGTCACTGAATGCCTTGTTCAATGTAGCCCTTCTAGAAACTCACCTCTGTGACCAAACTGCACCTCTCTAGCAGTGGGCCTGGGTGGGGAGGGACTTTTGAAGAAGAAGATGCCAAAATAACTTTTTTTTATCTAATCCTAACTCTCATGTGCCCAAAGGACACAGTAGGAGGAAGATTTGATGCAACACAAGCCTTCGTTGGGGAGATGAGCCAGTTCAATATATGGGACAGGGTCTTAAAAGCTGAAGACATCATGAATATTGCCAACTGCTCTATCAACATGCCTGGCAACATCATCCCCTGGGTGGATAACAACGTGGATGTGTTTGGGGGTGCCACCAAGTGGCCTGTGGAGACCTGTGAGGAGCGTCTGCTTGACTTGTAGCTGTGATCACTTCCCATCCAAGTGCCCCCTTTAGTAGGACAATCTGTGCAATCTAAAGCACTTATTTTTTTCTCCTTACCCTTCCCCAGTCTTAAGTCCTTGAAAGAATAATAAAAAAAATACTGAGTAAACTGCCTCAGTGCAAAGGTAGCTGCTAGTTTGGGGCATTGAGCCTGGCTGTGAAAGGAGCACTTTTTGGCTAGAGCAGCCCTTGCTTTCTTCTGGCCTGATCAAAAAATGTGCTTTGGCCTTTTGGTTGGGCCTGAGCTTAGATCATCAGTTCTTCTGCAGGGGGGAGAACAGTGTGCACACTTCACTGTCATGTTCCTGATCATGTGCAGTGCTGACAGCATCAGGATTAACAGACTAAATGTGAGCCCTTCCTTCCAGTCTGTCTCCCCTTTGAAATGAAGCCATTCTTTTTTAGCCCTTAAAAAAAAAAAAAAACAAACAAAAAAACCCAAAAAACCACTTAATCCTTACACTGCAGTGGTTATGGTGCAACTATGGGTAGAGCAGAACAGCCACTGTCTGAGTGCAAGGCTTTTGCTTTTTAATTTGCAGATTAGAAATCCTTATTTTATGATAGAGGTGATGTATTGGAGACACATTGTACTGTTCATTTTGAACACTGTACAGTTCAATTTGAAGAAATGGCTGTTTAATCAGCACAGCTCCAGTGAAGCAGAGGTTCTGTCCCAAAGCCTGTCCTTTGCTAGCCAGGATCCCAGCAGAGGTGGGTGGCTGAAAGATTGTATTTGTATTTTCTGTAGGCTGAATGTACTGAATTCCTAGTGACCTGGCTTGTATACTTTTCTCTATTGTTTCTCTTGCTTCAGTCAATGTCTTTATTTTTTTAAATATACAAGCTGTGATTAAGTGAATTTCCATTTTGTTTTGCTTTGAAAGGCCTTTTTATGAGCAAGTGCCAAAGTTCAGTTTCTGCTTGCTGAGAATTGCTATCTATTTTTCCAGCATAAAAGTCTTCTGCACTGGTTTATATGTTATTATAATGGTCTATGTAATATGAAAATGTGCTGCTCTTTCAATTCTTGTTGACTGTCTCTTCTGTAAGCACTGGGCTGACTACTATATTTTTTTATCATTTTTCTCTCAATATTTTGCAAACAATGTTGCTGTTTCCTTGGCATTGATGTGACTACTTGGTTTGTGGCTCGCAGATAGCAAATGCACTGTACTGGGAAAGAGTTAATACTTTTGTTATTTAAAAGAAAAAGAATTTAAAGGTGGGGGGGAGGGGGACTTTATAAAGCTAAATATCATATTTTATTTTTCATATGTTTGAATTGTAAGAATAATATGGTGACAGTCCCATTTGTAGGGTAAAGTTACATATTTCCATGAATATGTAGTATGCTGTTCTTAAAAGAAAATTCTTATAATGAACTTTTAATTAAAATGCACTGTAAAATGAGTCTCTTAATTCTTTTATAGTCACACAAGACACTGAATATTCTCTTTCATAGCTTCTATGAGTTCACCTGCTGTCTCTCTAGACTGGTAGAAACACACTCTAGTAAAAATTTTCTTTATTCCCTCAATGCCTCAAATGTTCTCATTGTGACTGGCTTTAAAATACTCACCCCCAACCTCCAATAGTACTTTCCCTGCCCTAAGGAAAAAACAACTCACAAAACTCACTTCTTATCAAAAGAATCTGTGTTGTGAGGTGAGGAAAAGTGCAAAATTCTCATCTCTCATGGGCTGGTGCCCAGAAGAGGCATCAGCCCTCCAACCAATCCTCCTTTATTTATCAGCTTTTTTCAAAGGAGGCTGGAGGAGCTAAACTCTGGTGTTGCACATATTTCACTCAGTTCTTAAAAGGTGCAACAGTGAAATTGTTTTGGGCACTTTGTTGAATGTCCTGGAGCCCGTGTGGGTGTGGGGTCTGCTGCTCTAAACACCAGCTCAGTGTTTGAGTTCAGTGCTGCTTAAGGGAGCTCTTTACACACCTGTTGGCCATGTTGATCTTTAAACACACTCAGCCTTTAGTAAGGAGCCCCACCTGCATGGGAAGGTGTTAATGGTGGGGGCTGGACTTGGCTTTTACTCATTAAATAGCTCAGATGGAGGAAGGTTTTGGTTTGTTGGGTTTTTTTAGACATGGACTCTAGTAAAAGCCAAAGGTAAGTGGTATATATTCCTTTGAAAAAGGGTTCTTTCATTATTTTTAATACATATTTATGTATATACACATATGCATATTTTTGTGTGCAATAGTACCTTTTTATTAAGAGGAAAATTGTGTTGGTTTTTGTACCTTTATCTTGGAAGTGGAGAGCCATGGCTGTTATTCTGCTGCTCCACATCCTGGAAGTCACATGTCTTAAATGAATATATAAGCAGATGGCAAAACAAGAGTAAATATTACCACATTCCAGCATCTACATTGGTTATGGAGTGTGGAACTGACAACACAACCTCCAGTTCCCAAACTGCTCTGAATGCACAGAAGTAATGACTTATGGAGAGCTGAGTGACAGCATTTGGAACATGCAGTGGTGCAAACTTCTAGAAAATGTGTTTTTGTTTAAAACCAGATAGAGCTGGGACTCCTAAAAACAAGATGAGTGATGCCAACAGCCTGGGAGGTGGAACTGGCCAGGTCTGCAGGTGGCTGCTGGGCTGGGTTACCTTCAGTCTGTACTCACCATCCTCTCTGTGCATCCTGCACTGGCTGACAGCAAGCTGAGCATTTGGTGTGTTTAAATACATTTCTTCAAAGACAAGTTGCTTGCTTATATGCCTGGCCACTGGAAGATGTAGTCTCCTGTGTTTTGAGCTTGCTTGGAGCTCCAGCTGCACGTTTGCTGTCTGCAGGTGAGGGCAGGAGGATCAGCTCTGCCTCAGGGGAGAGCAGCTCCTGCATCCAGGTTTTTGGCTGGGCTGCACCTGCTCACTGAACTGCTGGTTTAGGTCTCAGAAATGCCCTGTGGACAGCAAAGCTCTACCCCCATTTTTACACACATTTCCCCAGTGAGTGAATACATGGGACTGCCAGGGAGAAGCTGATTCTGTTTTATTTCAGAAACCTGATTTCCCTCAGGCCTTTCCCAAAGGTGAAAAGCAGGTCAGCAGTGAAGCTGTTTGTTGTATTAGGTATTTAAAGCTGGCACTTTCTCAATCAGGGAATGGTTGTTCTAAAACCATGCTGCTGTAATTATGGGTTGGATTTATTTCTTTGTTAATGGCACCTGACTCTGTGCAAAGATTCTTCATCCAGCAGATTTTAGTTATCCAGGTTGGGAGGCAAGATCAGCCTTCTTTTATTGCATCACCCTGAATGCTTCTAGAAGTGCAGAAACCCTAAAAACAGACCCTGGTCTGGCTGAGGCATCTACCACACATGATGCCCCCTTGATGCTGCTTAGAAATATGAGGCAAGACACAGCAAGTGCCTTTTTGATGGAGAGAGTCAGGCACTGCCAAATTTCTTCAGAAATTAAAGGTCTGGCTTGGTAGCCAGGGAACCAGGCTGGGGGCGATGTTGGATTTTTCCAGAAATCTTTCACCAAAAGGTCTCTGGATCTTTTTTTTCCCCCTTCACAAAGAGAAAGTTGGACCTTGATAATGTTCATAGTTAGCTGTGATGCTTAAATAATACATGAGTTTTTCAGAGCTAAAAATCTTCTGGAAGGAATTGAATTAATTGCCCCCCTGGCTATAGCTGTTTCTAAAAGGCTGCACTTAGAAAAGTATAAATTTGCACAAGAAGTTCAAGGGGCCATTTCTTTCTCCACAGGAGAATGTTTTGGGGTGATGTTTTGGCAAAGCTGGAAATGCAGAAGCTCCCTGATGGCTTGGTGCCAGTGAGAGAAAGAGTTTTGTTTATTGGGGATGCTTTCACCTGCCCAGCTCCTGGCACAGGAAGGATGCTGAGGCTTTGTGGTACCCACTTGAAGTTAAAATGGCTATTTCTTAGGAGGATTTTGGTGGGTACTAGATGCTCTTTTACATTTTGTCTTTCAAAATACTTAAACCAGCTCATGAATAATTTTAAATCCTTGTGGTAATGTAACAGAGTTCATCACCCAGGCTTATCTTCCCTAGTGGAGATTGCTCTGCTCACCTCACCAGGTGAAAGGAAACCTCTTTAAAGGGCACCCTCATTTATTCAAAACAGGATGTTAAAACTTCTGGGTAACAACACTAGCTAAGCAGGGGATTTATAACTTTCCTTTTGTTTAAATTTTTTATTTTACTTGCTGTTGGCTGTTGATTTTCAGTGGGAAAGCTGATGTGCTGTCCTGCTGTGGTTCCAGAATAGCTGTTTTTTCTGCATCAGGCAGCAGCTGGTTTTCCTCCCATTTTAGAGGCAGCTGCCTCCTCCCTGGTGCAGAGCTTGGAAGAGTTTGGCCAGTGCAGATTTATTCTACCTCTGCAGCTGAGAAAAGGGTCTGGGAGGAGGGACCTGCACTGACTTTTAATTTATGTGAGATTTCCCTGCAGGAGATATTTGTGTCTGACAAAACAGGACAGACCTAGATTTGCTTTCCAGGGATGGTGTAGCTCACAGGCACGAGCTGTGTTTCTTGTTTTTTTTTTTTTTTTTCTTCTTTATGGTAAATTATAAACAGTTGATAAACACCTATAATAAAATAGAGATATACATGGGCAAATCATCCTTTTTTTTTCCATTAAAGAAAGCTGTTACTTACTGTGTAGAGAGTACATATCCTCCTAAGAGATCAAATTATTTATGGCAGTGCACTAATTAGCTTTTTCAAGGCTTCTAAAGTCTTGCAGATACTTCCAGCCCCAGGGATAACTGCAGTAGGTAAATACCTCACTGCATCAGGGATAATTTCATCTAACTGGCCAACAGCTGTCATGTCCTTTGGATTTCTGGCCTCTTGGGGGTTCTGGTCAGTGGAAACCTGGAACCCACAAGGTTTTTCAGGGGAAGGGTCAGCATTGCTGCTTGGTCCCTGTGCTGGCCACAGGTACCCAGGCAATTCAGGAGGCTCCAGAGCTGCCTTGGCTCCCATCTTCACTTGTGTTGTTATATTAATTCTGAGTTCCAGCACTCTCACCTGCCCATCCTCACTCTCTGCTTTTGGGAAGAGCAAATCCAGCTCCCTCCTCACGTCCATCAGCAGCTCCAGGCTCTGTTCAGAAGTATTTGGCATTGTTCAGAATATGCTGCTATGGTTACTCAGGCACCACTGACTGCACAGGTCAGCGTGGAGAAGCTTTAGATAAAGTATTTGGGACAAAATGTAGCTCTTGCTTGTCAATTTAAGACCTGGCACACCAGTTTGAGCACACTACGTGGGGGATAATGTCTTTCTTCTTTCCATACAATTGAGATTTGGAAAAAAAAACCGTAAGAAAAATATTGATTTATAAAATATGTCAGTGACAGTGGCTCCTGCTGGAAATTGCAGCCAGGCTGTTTGTCCTGGGAGCTGCCTGGAGGCTGGCAGGGCTCTGAGTGGAAGGAGAATGCTCAAAGCCTGGGGAGGAGCAAAAGCTTCCCCAGCTGAGCAGAGAGGGGGAAAAAGGGCTGGGAGAGGCTCAGGGCTCCTGACTGACATTTTCAGGGGATGGGGATGCAAGAGAAGCCCCTGGTCAGGGCTGTAGCCACGATTTCACTCTTCCAGTCCTGTGTTTTGGCATTTTCAGGGGATGCAGGAGGAGCCCCTGGTCAGGGTTGTAGCCACGATTTCACTCTTCCAGTCCTGTTTTTTGGCATTTTCAGGGGATGCAGGAGGAGCCCCTGGTCAGGGCTGTAGCCTTGATTTCACTCTTCCAGTCCTGTTTTTTGGCATTTTCAGGGGATGCAGGAGGAGCCCCTGGTCAGGGCTGTAGCCACGATTTCACTCTTCCAGTCCTGTTTTTTGGCACGAGGTGGTGTTTAAGTCCCAGAAATTCAGTGACATCTGTTCTGTGCTTCACCAAAAAGGTGACTGCAAAGAGATTTCAGAGATGTGCAGTGGTGCCCTCGCTGGGTGTGCCCTTAAATGTCTTTCTGATTATTTTATCAGAACTGAATGTGCCCGATTTTCTTTTTCTAATTGCACTGAAGGCAAAATTTCCATAGACTTGAATGGAAGAAGAACAGGAAACTGAGACAAGTCTGAACATGCTGGTTGAAATGAAACAAAAAAATCTGGTGTGACTTTAAAGCTATTTTTAAAAACACAAGCTGGAGCGGGTTACTCTGAATCACTGGAGTCTGTTATGTCTGTTTTTCTATTTCTTTTCTATTTTCTTTTTCCCTTTCCTTTAATTTCAATACTTTTAAGGACACAGTGAGAAGGCAAGTTTTTAGAGATGGGCTGTATGTATTAAAAGGGGAAATGTGCTAGCATTTGCTGAGCACAATAAATATTACTGCCAAATGAGCAGGTCTCTTTTCTGATAAGGCAAAAAAAAAAATTGTAGATGAGAATTTCTACCAAGCCATTTCAGAAAAGAACAGAGGGAGGAGGATTTATTGCTTTAATTGAAATATTAGCTTTTCTATGTTCTTTGAATGTTTATGTGTGAAACTGGGTGTTGCTTGGCATTTGCAGGCTGAATCTTGGGCAATCTTTGGATGTGTTGTGTTGGGCATTGTCTCCCTCATTCTCTTCCATCCTGCACCAGCCCTTGGGGCAAGTTCCTGGCAGCTGAGGGTGGGGGACTGAAAATAAAAATAATTTACCTTCACTGTCATAGGTAATGGCAAAATCTTGCAGTGTCTCTTGGCTTGTGTCCTGGATTTCCATTCAGTGCTCAAATTCAAAGTTTGGTCATTCACATGCTTGTTTGTCCATTGAAGGGTGCAAATTTCAGTGGTGCTCATTGAGCTGGGAAGGAGCAGCTCTCTGTAGTTATTCCTCCCTGCTCATGGTAGCAGAATTCTTGCACTTGGGGAAAGACAGGGAGTGGGTTGAAACAGCAGAAAGCAATTGAGGGGAGAAGTGGAAGGAAACTGTGGCCATGGCAGTGTGTGAGCTAAGGGGGAAGCTGTGTGAATTCAGCAGTGCATGTTGGAAATGATGCTTTTTGTGTAGATATGGAATGAACCATCTTCCACCTGGACTTTGGCAAAAAGTCAGGTTTGCATTTTGAGAGGCTGGATTCCACCAACTGTCTTAAAACACTTTTATTTTTATTTTTTCCCCATTCTCCTGTCCTCTGAGGGTGTGTGTATCAAAAGCCTTTTTGTTACTGGAAGGACAATAATTTATTTTTCCAGATGCAGACAGGACTGCTCTGGATCTCTCTGAATTAAATGCCAAGGTGAAAGTGTTGCTGTAGAAACCCAAGCCAGACTTGCAGCTGGTTCTTGTGTGATTCTGGGGAGATGTTACTGATAAAGACCCTCCAGCTATTTCTACTTTTCAGTGATATTGAGAAATGATTCTCCAAACTGGCTTTTTAGTGGATTTATGCTACAGTTCAGAAAGGCAGGGAGCTTGGTGGGATGATCAGGAATCTGCTGTAGCTCTGGGAACCATCCCTGGCTTTAGGGGGCTTTGGATTTAATGTCTCTGTTCACTGCAGTCTGGGCAATAACAATGTGCTGCATTTTGGCTTTGAAAAATACAAATTCAAAACAAAAGCCCATAAATCTTGGTTTAATCAGAGTACACCTCTAAGATCAGTGTACATGGATATTGTATAACAAGAAGAGGGAATTCCAAATAGGACTTTGAAAATCCATCTGGAGCAGAAAATCAAGACTGATGGGAGATTTTTAAACTGCCTTGCTTGCTTCCTGGAAAAATTCACTGTCCTGTGTTGCATTATCAATGCTTAAGTGACAACTGCTAGTTGATTCAATTAAGAGCTGTGCTGAGGGATGTTGAATTTGCTCATGTAGAGTTTATATCTGAAGTTGTGGATGTTTTTTCCTCAGTGAAACTACCTTGGTTTCAGTGACTGAGACTTGCCTGTTGACAGCCTTGTCAGTTGGAAGCATCAGAAAAGAATGAAATTACACTCTGGGCCTTGCCCCAGATGGGAATTGATGTAATATTTTAGACCTCCAAAAGGATGGGAGTGTAACAGAACAACATGACAACATCAAGATTTATTAGTGCTGCTTTGGTCTTGGCTTTGGGTCATCTCCTGTCTGCAGAATTCCTGTTGATGTTCCATCTGGATTTATATAGAAATTGATGGTAGGGTAAAGCTCTCTGATCCTATCAGTTCACATTTGCATCACTTTCTCTTCTGGATGTGCTGTGCAGGGCTGGAAGCACCACTTGTTAAAGTAGTTAGCAAGCAGGCAGAGGAGAATGCAAGGTCAATTTAGCACTTGCAGAATTTAAATTATTTTCTGAACTGGAAGGGTGGGGGAAGGAAATCAAAGCCTGTGTCTCTGAGTTCAGCTGTGTTTCTGAAACAGTCCCTTAAGAGATAAAAGTACTTGAATAGAGCCATTAAGCTCCAATTTGTCCTATATTTTCCTGCCATAATTGTTGCAGAGGTCATGCTTAAATGCATACAATTTGGGTTTGATGTCTGTGTTCCTCTAAACACACACAGTTGCTGAGAAAAAGGAAACTTCATTGTGACTATCAATTGCTACTGAGAACAAGGGGATGAAGTTTCCAAATTTTATTCTAAAAGCTCCTTTGGATTCATCTGTCCAAAGGTTTTGTGTCCCCTGAAAGACTTGGTTACCACAATACCTCCTCCTGGTATGAAAATCAGGACACCAGTACCTGTTACAGCTTTTTTTTTTTTTTTTTTTTTCCCTCCCTATTCAAGCTGCTCATGTCATTACAGACTTTAATCATTGCAGGTGCTAAGAATTAAAACTAGGGAGGAGCTGCACACAGACTAAAGCAGCAGGAAGGAGAGAGTCAGGGAAATCCTTGAGCAGGACATGAGAGCTGGGTGTACAATCCATCCTGAAATGGAGATTTGGGGTGCAGGTCTCATAAATTAACTTCCAAACAGGGGGATGTGCTTTGGGCATCCTCTCCATACCTGCTGGGTGCCTGGCCCAGGTGTCCTTCAGAGGGTGTCCCCCCTTCCCTCTGGCTACTGACAGGACAAACAGGGGGTTCTTAACTCCCTTTAATCAGACGCTCCACCAAAAAAACCTGGCATTCAGGTCATGCCCTGCTCCATTCAGCTGAATTAGTCTGCATTATCTTCTGTTACTTTTGGACTAAGACAAAGTGTTTATGTGTATTCTGGGCCACTGATGCAAACAGAGTATTACTGAGGGTCTGAATCAACATTGCAGCAGAGCTGCTCTCCTTGTGGGCACCAATTTATTCTCTAGATGAAGCTGTAGTGAGTGAAGGCTCATTCAGCAGGAAAGGTGATTGAATGCAACTGCAGGTGGTTGATTAAGCTGGACAGAGAGAAACACTCATGTGTCACTCAGCACACTCTGCTACATGAAACAAGGGGATTAGATGTGGTGAATTTCTAGTAATGAAAGCAGGCAATCGGGTTCGTCATAAAATCAGCTTAAAAGAGCTTTCTAGATTTGAGAGAGAACTAAAATAACTTGACCTACCTTGGTCCTCTAATCTTTAAATGCTGCTTAACATCTGCTCATCAGTACTTGGCAATAATATTTAGTATGGAATTTTTAAGAGTAGACACCCATGTGCTGAAATTAATAATGCAGAGGGGTGCAGCATGGAGGAAAAGACATCCTTACAGAAGTGTTAAAAGTGAAATGGAAATATTTGACCTCAGTGAAAACAAAATCTTCAGAAGAAAGTTACAGCTACAAAAATCTAGGTGAGGTCACCAGCCTGGCCCAAGAACTTTTCTAGTCCCCTGCAGGTGGTTAGCACAGGGCAGTTCTGCTTAAGGGACCTAAAATGGTAATGGGGAATTAAAGAAACTCTCATTAAGGATAGAAAAGACAGATGTGCAGAAAATGCCTTTAAGATTTGAGGTTTTATTTGGAAATTGCTTTCTCCTCCCAGGACTGGCATTTCTGACTGTGTTGTTTTGGAGATACAGAAGATGCCCAACATTAGGTGGACTGGACTTGAATCATTGTATGCAGAGGAAAAAGTTTGAAATTCCTTATTGCACATTTTGTATTCTTGAAAATTGTGGGACAGGAATTTGAGAACTCTTTATTTCCTTATAATAACAGTTACCAAAAAAAAAGTAAATTGCAATTCTTGACTTAAAATTGCAATTCTTGAAACATCTTCCAAGTAAAAATCTCTGTAGACCCTCACAGGTCTCAGTTATTTCTCTACTGAGCCTGCAATCTGCTCTGTAAAATGGGTTCCCTAGAAAATGATCTGAAGGTCTCAGCAGGTGCTGAATCCACATTTCCCATTGCAGTGTGTCCCCATCAGCTCCCCCAGGCCTCAGACCACTGAGGTCTTTTTGTGCTAATTTGATTTTTGGCTGGTTTCAGGTTTCCCTTGCTGGTCCTTGTCATGCACCTTCCATCCTTGCAGCCAGCTGTGGCCACCTCCTGCCTGTGGCACAAAGGACAAGGCACACCTGGGCTGCCTCTTGCCCTGAACACTCCTGTGCCTCTTTCCTCTGCTGCCATCAGCCTTTCCCCAGCACTGGGTGTGAAGCAGGAGCTGGTTATTGCCAGTCCCCTGTAGTGAAGTCAAATATCCTCTGCACTCCCAGGCATTGCTCTTGGATTCATATATTCAGGGATGATTTTAGACAGCTTTGCCACTGGGAATGCCTGACAAATTGCTGGTTCTTTTTGTTGTCCAAATCCTTTATTCACTCTTCTTTCTAGGATGCAGTTTCTCATGCTGAAATCTTCTTGTTCCTAGACATAGAGCTTTGTGTCTTGTCTCTATGGGAGCCTAATTTATTGGAAAGAGCCCAAACTTTTAAGCCATCCATGCCACTCTTTGGCCTCTTTCCATCCTAATTTACTGCTGTGTTGTCCCTTGAACAGTCTGTAAGTTCTCTGCTTGTAGAATACATATTTATTTCTGTGTTGAGAGTGGTGAGTATGCCAGGCCTGGTGTGAATCCATGTGGAACACCCAGTTGTTGGCCAATGCTTCCCTGTAGATATCTGCTTTTGAAGATCTGTCACTTACCCCACCCTTAATTATTTTAATATGGACTTTTAATTGAAACTACAAAATGGTACAATAAATATATTAAAATTGAAATATTTAAATCCCAGTAGCCTTCAGCTGTCTAGTTTGTGTGTGGTCTTTCCTCTAGGGCTGATCATTTTTACTTTCTATCTTTTTTTTTTTTTTGCCCCCCTTTTATTTAGGGATTGGATATCAGGGTGTTCAATACAGTGTACACTGTTCCTATAAATGGGTAGTTCTTGACATTAACATTCTGCTGAGACTTCTGCAGCAAGCTCAGCTTTCAGCACTGAACTCCTCTGTAATATCCCTCTGAACTTTTCTGCCCATTTTTTTAAACTTTCGTGATGTACATGTTAACTTTGTCTTTCATGGCAGCTGATGTAGAAATTCTGCTTTGCAATTCTGGTAAATGGCCCCATCCTAGTTCAGGAAACTCTCCAACATCTGTAGAACTGGACTGGAGATTGGTATTTTGTTGTGGTAAATGCACAATTATCGAGGCAGGAGGTTTTGTGTTTTGGTTTTTTGTTTGCTTTTTATTTTTTCATTCTCCATGAGCTGCATCAGTTCTTTCCCTTCTTAGGAAGAGAAGATTTTTTTTTCTTGGAAGAACCACTCTGAATTTTTTCTCTGCAAAGCCATGCAATTTCTACATAGAGCAGCAATTCTGCAGAGTGTCTGCACTGAGGAAAACTTGTGTTTTTCTGCTACACAATTTGTAGTGCCTGGTTGTTGTCCCTCACTCCAAAGGCAATTCTGTTAATGTGCTATTGTGTGCAATTATTTAAAAAATAAAAATTAAAGAGTCATGAATAATGTTGACTGCTAAACCTGGGTATGTTTTTCTTTTGTGTGCCTTTATTTGTGAGGACTTGGATTTTCTACAAATCTCATTTATGGGAGAGGGAAAGTGTTGGGCTTGTGTTCTGTGTGCTGGTCTAAATCACTTGGGCTTTTCTGCCCAAACTAAGAGCCTCAGATTTGGTCCACAGACAGTTTTTGCATCCTTCCTGTGCTCTCCAGGGCTGCTGCAAACCAGAATTTACCATCCTGGGGGGAAGACAAAAACATATTTGGGGAGGGAAGTGCTGCTGCACCAGCTGGAAGCTACCCTGACCCTTGGGACACCATTGAATACCTGCATTCCTAATTTTGAAAGAAAACACCTAACAAATCACTTATTTTAATGCTGTTCTGTCTCCATTGATATGCTCAGAGAAGTATTACTTTGCCCTCCTTGTTAAAAGTGAGCATTTCTTTTTTTGCTTTGTCTCTGTGCACAGCATGTCTTGTTGTTACTTTTAAGTTGCTCTAAACTCTAAATCAATAATCCCATTAGGAAGAAAAAAAGGGGGTCTAATAGCAATAAGTACAATTGCAGAGTTAATCAGATCATTTTTATTCGAGTTGTAGACTCTGTTTCCCAAAGATGTTCTAGCTCTGCAGAATCAATAAGGGCACAATAAATAGGTTTATTTCTTGGGTATCAGCAATATAAGGGTGGGGGCTGGATGTCTGCAGGGAACCAAGGGATTCTGCTGCCTGTGGCTGTGGGAATGAGCTGTTGCTGCCATGGAATCAAACAACAGAAAGCAGTGTGTATTTTGGGCACCCAAATGTCTGGGAAATATCTGGGGGAGGCAAAGATCCAGGAATTTCTCCCTTCTTAGTCCATCCCCACCAATTTCACAAACAAGGCGTGTCTGAAATAACACTGCATTTTAAATATAACATTTTGAGTTGGCAGCTGGTTGTTTTAGAGTTTAAAACCCACCTGATTTTACAAACATTCTTCAGAAGAGAGGGATGACGTTTTTCTACCTCCTCTTTCAATTTAAATTTCTAAATGTGGTCCTTGCTGCTGTTCTCTTCTAGTTTTATGCTACACAGCTAAAAAAACTTAGTGGAGATGCACCTGGCTTGGTCTGTACAATGAGATTTAGTCTTTCCTAAACCAGACTTTGCACAACTCCTTTTGAGTGGAGCTGAACCCACCTCTCCACAACCATTTTTCCTGCAAGAAGCTTCTGAAGACAATAAAACTGGAGCCACAGAAAAGATGGGCCTCCTTGTTGTTTCATTATTGTTAAATATGACCCCTGCTGTGCTGTGGAATAACCAATGCCCAGCACAGCTGAGTTTGATAGTTTCTCAGTGATCCTTTAAACTGTACATTAACAGATTAGTGTGCTGCTTTCTACTTGCCCTGTACATGAAGCACTAGGTCATGGAGCTGGGCCTTAAATATTTAGTATGCTTGTGTTTGCTAATAAAGACTTTTTAGGAGAAATCATGTTTCACGTTGGCACCCTAATACTCCAGTGCAGCTGGCTGAAAATTGATTTCCCTGTGGCTCAGGGTGGCCTGTCCTGTTTGGAAATGCTGTGGCTCAGACTGGGAGACCTGGGGGTGCTGCAGAGGTTTGTGCATCAGGAGGGGATGGCAGAGCTTGCCAAGGGCTGAATTCCCCTGGAGCTGCTGTGGTTCAGCAGCTGGGAGCTCCTGAGCAGCTCCCTGGGCTGTGCCTGCATTCCCAGCCCTGAGGTTACAGCCCCCAGTGCTCTGGGCAGCAACCCTGTTGGGTTATCTTAAATGAACAAAGCAGCTAATAGTTGCTAAAAAGGTTATTCATTACAAAGCTTATCAGTCTCAAAAGCAAAAGAGAAGCAGAAAAGGCAAAAAGCAATGGCAAAACATCAGCTCTCCCCAGTACAAACTCTTATATAGGATTTTTCCAACAAACTAAGACACAAATTCAAACCACCACTCCTTAATCTATTACAATTCCAGTTCCTTAGCACACCAGGTTACATATACAACTACACATACAATTTATCTTTTTCTATCTGAAAAATGTAAGCAATATTCTTACTAGAGCTCTATTATGTCTAAGCACTGTCTACAACCATGGTCCTGGAGCCTCTACTGAAAACATCAGTATGTTTTTCAACTTTTACTGGAACTTTGGCATTTGAACCTTTCTCTTACTAAAAGGATTAGAGTTCATACTAAAACTTACTGACTGACTTACTTATGCTAAAACATAAACTTACACTTCTACTTTATGTGTGAGTAGCTTAATAAACTTCAATCCATCCACTCTTTAATTCAGTCCCTGCACTCTGATCTCTCTCTGAAGAATTCAGAGTCTCTTGACTCACTGACTCCAGCACCAGCCATTCCCCATTTGGGAAACTCACACATCCCCCAGTGAGAATCCAGCCTCCCTTTGCTGAGTTTAGGTCCTAAAATTTCCTCTTGGTTTTGTCTGAAATCTTCATTAGCTTGGTTCTGAAAGCTGATACTGTCTTGGGCTGTCAAATTATTTGGGTTTATTTAATGCAACTAATTTCCTCTTGAACGTTATCAGAGTTTGAATTATTATTAAGGCATTCACTTGCTGTCCTTGCCAGCTGGTGTTTCTGAGTTTTATGGTTTTCTTGAACATCCCAGACCTGATTTTGCTGCAGGATAGAAGTACCTTACAGTGAAATGCAGCAGCAATCAGCTGTGCTGTTCTGGGCACACACTGGCCCTGCTCATGTAGGGGAAATATCAGAAAGAGCACTGTTAAAATAAATGCAGTGGTCACAACGTGAAGCTTGGAAAGTTTGGAGTGGTTTATAAGATAAAAGGAGTTTCAGTGAGATACACACTTCTTTGAAATTGACTTTAAAATATTGACAATTCCCAGAAAAATAATCTGTATTTGAGAGATGGTCTCCTTGCAAGAAGACTTAGGGCTCAATGGGTTTATTTTTGTTCAAGTCTTTACTGTTGTCTCCCCAGCTTGAACTCTAAACTAAACTTTAAGTATCTGGGAGGATTCTTTGCTTGATATAACTACTATGACCTGCACCATTGTGAGGAGTGGGAGGTGAGTCCAAATATTGGAGAGCTCTTTGTGGTGGCACTTCTGACTTTCAACCACACTATTGCTTATAGTTTTATGAATTTCTATTTTCAGTTTATTTACCACCTGCTCCTAAGGTTCATATGAAACATGCTAGGACAAACACAAATCCAAATAACCAGCTCTTACACATTCCCAGAATGTGATCTGAAAAGAAATGCTGCAAAAAAAGTGAGACACAGTTTACAACTATTACTGCTGAATAACTGTATAACTACAAACTATGATAACTATATAAACATAGTATATAAAAATACATGTATTTTGTCCATGTGTGCAGGTATATATTACAGACACATGCACTTTTATCATCCCTTTGATATTTTATCCCTCAGTTGACCAAGGTGGAGGCTTTGGTCAAATTTAGTAAGATGTTTAACTAAATAGTTAAAAAACTGCTGTGATTAAAATGAAAAACTGTTGCTGTTTTTTCACAGCTCAAGGCTACACAATTAAGTGTGCATCTCCTTAGATTCAGTAAGGTTAAATTATAATGACTTAACCCTATTGTTGAATAAAATTGTCATAAAAATTTCAAAATATGAATATTTCTCCTCAACAGAGGAAAGGCAGCATGTATTTAGATAATAATATTGGAAATATAGAAAATAAAAGTGGAAAATTAGCCAGACTGTATGTGTCAAAGAAATTTCTGGCCACTGTGGCCATTGTTGTGTCAGAAGTTGGTGCCACTTTGAAGAAAGATAAATTGCTTTAAATGGACTTTGAACATGAATGGGGGTTTTTTTTGTTTTTTTTTTACTTTCTGATTCCTTGTGATTATTTTTTTTCCCTGTGAAAAATAACTTTCCTGTGCTGGATTCTCTAGGGCTGCATGTTCTGTGTGTCAGTGCATGTGGGAATTTGTCCTGTGGACACCACAGACTCTTTTCTGTAATTTCAACTAAACAGCTGCTGCTGTGTCTGTGCTCTGCAGTCACTTGATCAGCACCATAATCTATAGAATGAATAATATATACATTGCTGAAAGAAGAGCACTGACTGGGAGAAGATTCAAACTGAATCTTGGGAGCAAAAGAGTGAATCTTTGGCTGGATCACATTTTTTCTGCAACTCTTTGAGGTGGTGGAACAGAGCTAGGGATGTGTCCCAATGTGGCATTTTAGAGAAATATTTAAAGTGGATGATGCCCCCCATCACCTCCAGCATATGGATGTGTGTAGGGAAAGGAGGGTTAATCTTGCCTGGTGTAAATTAGTAAGAGCTGTGCAAAAAGAACTTTTCAAAGACTTGCTTGCTAAATAAATTACTGGTCATGTTTAATTTAAAATACTCGTGCTGCCAGCAGAGAACATAGCAAACAAGCACACTTTCAATTGAAGGAGCAGCCAGGATTTTCCTTCTGGCACTCCTGTGCCTTCTTGCACTTGCTCAGTTTTATTGCATGTCATAAACTGGGCAAATCCCATCACATGTGGTACATCTGCATGATCCAGCTGTTCATCCCCTTTCCCTGCAAATGCCCTTTTGGGGCACAGCTGGGACCCCCAGCTAAGCTGTTGGGTCTATATTTAGGAGGCAGCATTAACCCCTTGGGCTGTGCCTGGTGCTCTGCAATGCCCAAAATGCAGAGTGGGGATGGCCAGGGCTCCTCTGTGTGCTGCAGGAGCTGGGGTGGGCTGGTGCCAAGCTGCAGACTGGCAGGGGGTGGCTATGGAGGATTTACATCTCTAACAGGACAGATGTTTGCTTTCTTTCCTCCCAAACATCTGCTCACAGCTCTATTTTGGGAAGTGGTGAGCAGTACTTTGAGGGTAAGGCTGAGGTTACAGGAGGTTGTCAGCCTTATGCTGTCAAAAGCCAGTGTGGGATTTCTGGCTGTTCTTGGTTTAAGACTAATGGAGGAAATGTCTGGAGAAGATGTTTTCTACTTCAAGGATGCTTGAACATTTCTGGAAATTTTTTCAGCTGCAGGACATCCTGTAGCTCCCTCTGTAATCCTGGAGGTACAAACCTCTGCTGTAGCTGGTCAGGCTTTAGGCTCAGAGATGAGCTCTGCCACAGGAGAGCATTTGCTCATTTCTGTGTCAGGTTTTTCTTCCTCAACTGCTCTTGTGAGACGTGCAAGGGGCTCCTTGCCATCAGCACAGGGAAGTGTCTGTGCAGTTTTCAGGAGGTTAAATATAGATTTTTTTTTTTTTTTTGCCTTTACCTCCAGCGCAATGCTGATCAGTTCACCTCACATCTCTCTGAAAAAATCAAATTAAAGGGCTTGTTGAAATGGCTGGAAGGCAGTGGGTGTTGTACAGGAATTTCTTAGGAGATGTGGTGCAGCTGGTGTGTTTCTTTGTGCCTAAGATGTTTTTTTGAAAGAAATAACTTTCAAGGCAAAGACAGGATCCTGAGAGACTCTCCTGGGCTAAAGGAGCAGCATTTTCCTAATTTGTAAGACTTCATTTGGCACTGATAAAGAACACCTGAGTGAGACAAAGACAAATATTTGGGGCAAAGAGTACATGATTTAGGGTATTGAGACATTCAAGGCTTTCAGTGTTAAATGCAATGGAAAGGAAGGCACCAGCCTGTGAGAACTTTGAGATGATCAATTGCTGTGCTTGAGCCTTTCTTGGGGGGAAAAACAAGAGATGAGTGGAAAGCAGAAAGTTGTAGATTTATCCCTGCAGTGCTGTGGGAGGTGGGATCCAGCACAAAACCTCAAAACACCAAATTTGACCCTCAGAATTCTGATATTGTCTGTAACTTCAGCAAATCTAGAGATCTTGCAGCAGGGCAAGTTTTAATTGCACATGTTGAACCAAAGCAGAGGTGCAGACACTCACCTGTTCAATTAAACAATCAAACATGGAGTTACAATTTTCCATCCTGAACAGAACAGTTTGGACTAAATTCTGCAAGTCCTCATGCTCTGTGCTGAGAGTTCTGTGTTTAGGGAGTTTCAAGACACAGAATTACAGCTGATCTTTTGCCTCTGGTTTTGGGAAGTTTGTTCATCACAGCCAAATTCAGCCCTTCTGTTGTCTCAGCAATGAAGGAACCCAAGTTAAGGGTTTATTGATGGAAGTCATTCTCCTGGATTTTAAACCCTCCCAAAGTTGTAATCAAAAGCCTTTTGTTTTCAAAAGTTGTTTCTAATTCATGCTCTATCAGTTGGCTCCTTAATACAGTGACTTGGCCAGTAACACAAATGAGATGTGTGTTCTTCCAAAGCTTTATTATGAATTGGAATAAAACATTTTCTGGTGTTGTTAAATCAGCCTGGAGTAAAGCAATGAGAGTGGCAGCATTCAGGAGTGATCTCTGTGTCAGCCTGCCTGCTCAAAAATAGATTGCAATAGTGGCAGTTTTGCTTTTAATGCAGTGAAAGTTGGAGTTCTCTTTGGGAAGCACAGTCAGATAATTAGATTTACAGAGAGCTATGAAATTACTTTTTGTGCAGGATCTAGCATATGACAGTCCCTGTCTATGCTCCCTATGCTAATTTCTAATGCAGAATGCTGCATCAGAGGAGTCATATGCACAACAAAAAAAAAAAAATCAGTGTCCAGCAATCTGTGGTCCTGGCACACATCCTCCAGCAGCATCTTTAGTATGTGTTGAGAAAGCCATTCCAAACTGGTGGATGCTTTTGGATTATATAAAATTTTCATGTTATCAGCATTAAGTCCTCTAAGGAAATCACAAGATTAGTTTAAAATGCAAATATGCACATTATATATATATATGTATAAAATTTTACAGGGTTTCTGTCTTCAGATTTTTCAGCATTTGGCTATTATCTCAAGTCTCTTCCCAAAAAGTTTTTTTTTTTCCTGAAGGAAATTAAAAAGAGATTTTTGTATAACTACATATTCCTGTTAAACTCGAGTTCTGGCTAAATATTTTGGTATTAATTTGGTAATAACTGAATACTCAGTACAGAAGACATCTCATATTTACAAACAAATAGCTAACACTCTACTAATTAACCAGACTTAAATTAGGCAGCACCTCATTAGTATTTTCCAAGTTTTTTGTAGTTTGTGGTCTTGCTTTTGCAGGACCCAGTTTTAGTTAAACAAAACCAGAACCATTCCAAGATCACGAAGTCATTTGGAAGACAACATATTTTTAATTACATTTCAAAAGCTTCAGTGCTTTAGTCCTTCCATCCCCTGAGCACTAAGGAGATTAGGGCTCCTGCCAAGGGACTTGCATCAGCCCCTGTCAGCCTGGGGCTTTAGCAGCTTCCCCAGCTGTGCAAGTGCAGGATGAGCACAGGGCAGGGTGGAAGAGCCTTTCCTGAGGATCTGGCTGAGATATTTGGAGGTGCAGGGCAGAGCAAAGCTCTAACTCAGGCACTGAGAGCTGATCTGCCCGCCAAAAACACTGCATGGAGTGCAAGCTGCAGAGGTTGAGCTGATTGTGGAATAGCTCCATGTGTTTACCAGCATCCTTTCCTTATTTTAGCTCCTCTAGAAGATTTTCTACTTCTCCAACATTCCAAGAGTGTGTCTGTATTGTATGGACAAAACCTGATCCTTTAGCCCAGACTAAAACTGGTAAATATTCATGACAATTTTTTAGTGGGGTTGGTTGATAATATGTCTGACACATGCAGGTTTGCTAAAGAAAGTCTTGATAGTGAACTCACCCTGCTTCCTACTAGATATTTCTGTCTGATATTCAGATTTTTTTCTTTGTATTTAAATTCAATCTCCTGAAGCTTCATTATATCTAACTGTTGTTTTCCTTCTAAGTGTTTTTATATTGCAAGGCCATGTGTAGCTAGGAGTGTTTTTACCATATCAGGAATGCCTCACTAATACTTCACCTGTGTTCCCAGGAATAGCTCTATACCTGCAAGGATGCACACTGAATGCTCTTGAAGACAATGCACAAATGGCTTTTGTTGCATTGGCTTTGTCTGGTGCAGCTGTGCTTGTAAAGGGTTTGGGATATTATTAAATCAATCTGTATAAGTTGATAAAATCAGTATGAAAAAAAAGGAAAACTAGAAGAAATGAAGTGATAGAATAACACACACTAAATATTTGCAAAGGGAAACATGCTGATTAGGGGATTTTGACTAATTTAACTAATTTAAACCAATTTTAACTAATAAATGAAGATAAGTCTTTGAAACACCTCTGGTGTACAGCAATGCAGCAGTGCACCACCAGCACAAAGACAAACCCCCTTTGGCCAGGCAAACTCTGCTGTGCACAGGCTTTGATCAGAGCACATGTAGAGCACAGCATTTTAAGCTTTGCTTTCACATGATGCTGATTTTAATGCCAGTCCCAGTGCTGCAGCTGCCTGACATGCAGAGATGGAGGTGGCATTTCTCACTGCTGAGGTTGGGAAGGCGTGATTGTTATTTGTGTAGCAGAATCCATCTGACAGGTAACCACATGTTCCAGTTAATCTTAGCTGGGCTATAAGTAGATCTTGTGTCAAATGTGGTGACTCAGTTCCTGAGCCTGATGCTAATGTCCCTGACATCTGCTTCAGCCCCTGTGCTCCTTAAAAATGGGTTGGAATCAGGCTTATGGGTGGGTTTGTGTCAGGGTAACCCCCCTCAAATACTGCAGGTCACACTTCTATCTGCTGCCTGTAGAGGTGCATTAGGATAGATTTGTTCCAGTGTGTTTTCTGTTTGTCCATATCCAAGGACACAGCTGCAAAAAATTGGAATGGGCTTTCTGATGCATTAAGAGACTAATCTGTTATTTGCTCTGGGAAAAGCAGTCTTATTTAATGTAAAGTTCCAAATTTCCCTTATGTGTTTACCAGCCATCCAGAAGATTAGGTGCATTAAAACAGTGAGTGTCTCTTTTTAATAAATTATCTTCTGCCTCTCTTAGTTTGTGACTAATGGAGTCAATCCTCCTGTGCCTCAGGTAGCACTTACCCAGGACTAGAATATTCCAGGTTTTTGTATGACAGTGGGTCAAGACATAATTTCAGCTGCTTTCACTGCATGGACTCTGCTCTGTTAACCAAATTCATGTCCCATTTGCTCTGCCTCACATCTTGCTTTGGGCTGGAGTCTTGACTATTGTGTTTAGTCTCTTTATAACCTGCAGTCTGTCAAGGAAAATCTAAGGATAAATTGATCAGGAGGTTGCAGATTTAGGGCTTTGGGATGATCTAAATGAGACACTGAGGTCAGGTCACTCTCCAGCTCCTCTCTGGTAGTAACCAGATTGCACCACTTTGTTTGGTCACAGCTGCATCATAACTCTGAGTTCTCCTTGTGGCTTAGTTCAAACTGGCTTTCAAAAGCTGGGCATAGAAAGGGAGGAAACCAGATGCAAACCTCTGGTGCCTGGGAATCTCCTGACTCCAGAGTTCTTTGTCCAAGTTTTCTGCAGCTTTCAGGTCCCCTGCCAGACTTGTGACTAACCATACCAGTGATGCAAACTATTCTTATTTCTAAAATCATGCACAGCTAAGATATATATATATAACTACATTACTATAGGTTCCATGCTATGTGTCTAACACCATCTGTCATGTCCATGTGTGGGTTTTGTTAAAGGAAGATCTTTAAAATCTGAATCATTCTTATCTGAAACTGCCTCAAAATGTTAAAATAATTTCAGGAGTGGACTTTGACTAATGATTCAGTATGTTGGGGAAAATATAGATTTGCACCCAGGCTTTGATCACAATGGAGTTTGATTGGCATCAACTTTAGTATTTAAAACATTCCATATTTAGCTTCAGGAAGGGCTATGTAGATTTAAGAACTTAGGAAAAAAGATCCACTTGTGCTTTTGCCAACATCCTGTTACACATTTCTCTGCTCCCCTCATTCTTAATGATTTTAGTGGGAAATATGATGGATAGCAGAAATAAGATCATTCTATTTCCAGTGAAAATTTTACTACATTGGTTTCTTTTTTTTCTGTGCTGCTGTTTGTCAAAAGGAGCTGATGTACAAAATTCAGGTGTCCCTGGGAATTCAACCTGTCACTTCTGTTAAATTTTGACTACTGCTTGCACCATGAAAAACTTAACTGCTGTGAAAAGTAATTTATTTTTGCTGTAATGGCTGATCATTAATGGACTCAGTAGAAAACTGCACAGCATTAAAATAAAGCTCCTGTGTATAACTCTAATAACACTTATTCCTATGGTATAATGCCACGTTGATATAGCAACATTTGCTGCTTGTATCACTTTTTATTGTGGGTTCTGAAGTATTAAACAATATTATTCATGCTTCATAACAGCCCAGTGAGTGCTCTCATCCTGGCTTATTAGACAGGTAAGCTGGAACAAAGGCAGGCAGAGATTTGGGCAGAGATGTGATGCACTCAGCCTTGAACAGCCATAGCCATGCATTGGCTGAAGCACGTGCTCAATTCTAGCCCTGTTCATTCACTTGGGTAATTTACCAAATCTGTAACCACAATTCCTGGTCAATTTGATTAACTGTCAGATGATCCTTCCTCAAATTCACGAGAAATCAGCAGGATTTACACACGTGCAGCTGCAGGTGGCTGCTCTGGGTGGGGCACAGAGGAGGGCACGTCCTTGAAAGCAGCTTATGGAGCTCTGAGCAGAATACCTGGACACTCCCATCCTCCCTCTGCCATTCCAGGCAGCAGCTTTCTCCAGCATTAAACTCACACACTAATAGGAAAATACCTATTTTTGGACTACCTACTGCAGCTGCTGTAGCAAGTTGCCCTCTGGAGCTCCAGCCTTGCAAACACAGTAAATATTTACCTGTAGGCTGTTGTTAATGGAAGAATCCTTCCATTCATGTTTACACTGGAAATGCTTGCAGTAATTTGGGTTTGAATGCTCTTCATTCATTTTACTGTAGAAATTCTGAGTGAATGGCTGCCAAGGCAGTGGGGAACCATGGCTGTTCAGAAAAGAGTGGTTAATTTATTTACCTACCTTCCTGGAGTGTTGGTTTGTTGGTTTTGTTTTTAAAAAATACCGGAGTTCTAGACAATATAAATAATTCAGTATGCCAGTATCACATTTCTGAGGATGCTAGGATGAAAATTGCTAAACATGCTTTTAATTTAAGCTTGATTAGGCAACTGATTCTGTTCTAACAGAGTCATAATTAAAATGTAGTGTTGTGAGGTTTAGGCCATTAGAGAGACCCTGTGCTCCATCTGGAGCATGGCTAATTAGGGGGGTCCTGGGCTCCCAACTGTGGGGCTTGGAGGGGTGATGAAAGAATTTCTCCTCACAATGGAAGAGCTGAAATATTGCAGAGGCAAACAAAACATCCCCTCCTGTCCCTCTTGTTTCCCTGCATGGGATGCCTCAGCCAACCTGTGCTGCTGCACATCTCCCTGCCCTGCCCTGTTGGGAATTTCTGTTGCCTGCTCAGGCAGAAGGATGGGGGAAGCAGCTGGAATGAACTTGGGGTAGAGCAGTCTAGGTTACAGCCAAACTACATCCTCTACAATGCCTCCAGTGAGAGCTGGGCTGTGGATCTCACTGGAGACCCATCAGAGTTATAAATGGAGTGGGAGTAGTCTAAAGGAAATAAACTTCCTAAAAATTGGTTGTGCAGAGTCATGGGGTCATGGTGAGGTTCTCCTGTTTTCAAAGGTGTTCTTGCTCTGGAGCTCACTTTATCTTTGGGAAATTGGCAGTGGTATTATTTTGGATGTGAAGACAAACTGAAGGCTGTGTCCTGCAACCCATCCTTGCCTGAGACAGGGGATATGCCCTGGAAATGCAGATAATCTTGCAAAGCTGGGTCACTGAGCTGCTCTTCTGGCTGGTAGAAAGGTGAAACCTGCAACCAGAGATGGATGTGGGTGAAATCCATACGTGCCCTTCTGCTTTGGCAGTGTCTTGGTGGCTCTGTCACCAAGACCTGGCAGAAGCAGCCCTTAGTGGGTCTGGCTGGGCAAACTGGGGACAGATGCTGTGTGTGAGTACACTATCACTGTGAGGCTGCTGCTTTCCAATTCTGGTTTATTTTATTTTCTTGCTCTTTGGTTTTTTTCCTCTCTCTAATCACCAGAACTCCCTGCTGCCTGCAATTTGTCTGGGCAGCTCTCCGAGCCACAGTGAACATGTCTGACAAAGCTTAAACCTTGATCTGAGCAAATCTCTTTTAGGCTTTCTCATTTCAACAAAGCCCTTGTTCAGCTGCACTGGTTCCAAGGAGTGCCAGGCCACTGCTCAGTCCATTATCTGGAAACCTGGTTGCCTTTAGCACACACACAGAGTTTTGACAGATCCCTAATTCATAATGAGGGAACAAACTCTCTTGGGATGGGGTGAGAAATTCAAACACCAAATTCCTGGTCCCCACAAATTCTGCAGGGTCTCCTCTGCATTTGCACTGAATTTCACCCCTTTCTTTTTTGATGTCTTGTGCAACTGGGAGCTGGTTGCTCCCTTCTGGTGAGCTTGCTTGAACTGGGACAGCTGGTAAAGGGACATCTTCCCTTGGCTGTTGCAGACCTACCTGACTGTAGCATTTAAATCCTTTTCTGTGTGACTGACACCACCCAGCCAGGGCAGGGATGTTCTCCAGAGAGCCTTGCTGAGCTCAGCAGGTTCCCAGAGCAGGAAATGCAGTCTGTCCTTGCTGCTTTGGTGCAAGGCTTTAGGAAATTTGGTTTGTTTCTCCACATTCTAGTTGCTGATTTTTTTTTTTTTTTTTTTTTTTTTTGTTAAATACTATTTTCTAAGGGCTTGTATATTTAATAACAGGTTTTGCATTCCAGTTTACTGTGAGGCTTTTTGTGTGTGCATATACAAACACCAGATGAAATGCTGAAAGGTATATTTGCAATTTGAGTTTACAAGTGAAGTGGGTTGCTTTTCTCTCCCAGAGGTTAATCTGCTTCTGCACATCCACTGCCACATCTTATACAATTAGAAAGTGATCTCTTAAAGCAAGGATGCTTTTCTTTGCAGACTGCTTATTGTAACACATTATATTGTATAATATCATTTTGTTCAACAACACTCTGTTCTGTTGTACAAACAGCACAGAAGGAAAGGAAGGGGAAAGGGGAATAAATAAGCAGATACACCAGCACACACTCTCCTTTGCTGGTACCCAAATTGCTCTCAGGGAAAAGGACACATTTGTATTCTGTCACTGCTGCCATGACCAAAGAGATCTCCCAGTCCCAGAGCTCCAATTTAGAAAATCTTGCTGTATAGCACTTTGAACAAAAAGGGTTTCTCAAGTAAAAAAAAATAGTGATTGTGGAAATCAATGGCTGCTGGCACTGTGGGGGATCTCTGAAGTGAGGGCCAGTGTGGGAGCCCTGGGGCTGGTCCTGCAGGGCTGGGTGGCATTTGGGTGGGTGGCATTTGGGTGGCATTTGGGTGGCATTTCTGATCCCCAGCAGTGCCAGTGTGGGAGGGATGGCTGAGCTGGGAGCAGGGGCAGTGCCTGGCATGGGCTGGGGCAGGATCCAGCCTGTGTGGCTCCAGGGATGGGATTCCCAGGGATGCTTCCGTGGGAGCAGAACCTTCTTCTCACAGCTGTGTCTGCCTGAGCACAGGAAAATACCAGGGGAAGAAGGCAGTGGCTGCTTAAGGTGCAATCCTGCAGTCCCTGCTGAGGTGCCTCTACCCAGGGCAGAACCTGCTCACTGACACAGGACCTGAGCCCCTGTGATCTGCTATTTGGTATTTGGGCACAAGTTCTCCACTTCTCCCCTATTCAGCATTAAAGAATCATATCTTGCTTTAAACTCAGGTCACCCTCCATCCCCCAAGTCTTGTGTTTCAGGCTTACCATAAATTATTTAAACAAGGAGGCAGCTTGGCTGTAATGTGGGCAAGTGCTCTTTGTGCTAAAGGCATGGATCACAGAGATATTTGCATAAATGGCTATGGTATTTCTTTTTTTTCTCTGAAAAGGTGGCATAACTGTGAGTCAGCATTGTGATATGTCTGATCTCAAGGACCTCACATGATGTACTCAGAGAAGAGGACACTCCAGGTTCATATTTTTCCACTGTTCCAGTGAGTTTTTTAAAGCACAGCCCCTGCCAAACAAACCATTGGCACTGTAGAAACCCTTCCCAGCTCTGCCCCAAAGAATGTGCCCCTGCTGAGTGACAGTGCCAGGCTGAAATTAAAGCTCAGGTGTCCTCATTTCCTGCTCTTGCTAATTGCCAGCTGCTCCCTGCTGTCGTGTAGTGATGAATGAACAATAAGAATTCAAGAAACTTTGCAGAACCTAAGCTATTTCTCTGAACTTTCTGATGAATAATGGTAAAAAAGGGTGCTAGGATTCAGTGATGTCAAAAAACGTGAAGCCAGCCAGGGAGCCTGACAATAAGCATCTCCAGTGGCTTGCAGCATAGCCAGCTTTTTTTTTTTTTTTGATGGCAAAGAAAGATGAAACAGCACAAAGATATTCCCAGGGAGAAAATAGATGTCATACAACATTTAAATAGATCCTTTCAAGAAGGAGAGCTGCAGAAACCCTTATAACCAGCTCACGAGTGTGAACCTGCTGATTTTTTTTTTACAGACTGGTAGGACAGATAGCAGGCTTTAAATACACATCTCTGTTGTCTTGATGGCTTAATTCTATTGTTCAGCTTTTGCCTGAATGTAGCAGATAATAATGAAAGCAATAGAGGAAGCAGGTCCATAACTAGAAAATGTGTGTTTGAAAGAGCTTTGTGCTCTACAAAGCAAGACATTTTGAAATAGAGAACAGGTTAAAATGGAAGTTTTAAAGACTACATAGGGAGTCATGGTGATAGAGAGAACACAAGTGGCAAAAAAACTCCTTGTGTAGTGGAACTGAAGTATTGATAACTGGGAGATCAGGGGGGAATATAAAAAGAGAAGAGAGCCTAGAGGTGGCAATTTCTTTCCCAGAAAGCTGCATGCACTGTGGAATGGAGGCAGTTGTCCACTCCTAAATCAGGAATAATTTAAGTTTGATGTTTGTATCAAAAGGCAGCTCAGTATATCTCCATCAATTTTCAGTTTTCATCCTCTCCTCTCCTCTCCTCTCCTCTCCTCTCCTCTCCTCTCTCTCCTCTCCTCTCCTCTCCTCTCCTCTCCTCTCCTCTCCTCTCCTCTCCTCTCCTCTCCTCTCCTCTCCTCTCCTCTCCTCTCCTCTCCTCTCCTCTCCTCTCCTCTCCTCTCCTCTCCTCTCCTCTCCTCTCCTCTCCTCTCCTCTCCTCTCCTCTCCTCTCCTCTCCTCTCCTCTCCTCTCCTCTTCCTCCTCTCCTCTCCTCTCCTCTCCTCTCCTCCTCTCCTCTCCTCTCCTCTCCTCTCCTCTCCTCCTCCTCTCCTCTCCTCTCCTCTCCTCTCCTCTCCTCTCCTCTCCTCTCCTCTCCTCTCCTCTCCTCCTCTCCTCTCCTCTCCTCTCCTCTCCTCTCCTCTCCTCTCCTCTCCTCTCCTCTCCTCTCCTCTCCTCTCCCCACCCCTCCCCTCCCCTCCCCACCCCACCCCACCCCCACCATCCCAATCCCTTCCCTCCCCTCCCCTCCCCTCCTCTCCCCTCCCCTCCCCTCCCCCTCCCCTCCCCTCCCCCCCCCTCCCCTCCCCTCCCCTCCCCTCCCAGATTTATTGTATTCTTAATGTTGACACTAATGACTATGACAAATATAATTTATATTCCCCTGTCAAGGTGATTTCAAAGTGTCTGCTGACTGTGATGAAAGTAAAAATGTTGTAAATGTAGAATTTTTCTGCTGGTAGTCAGGAGGAAAAGGAAGGAGGAGGATTTTATACCATTTTATAAAATGTTTACTCATAATACATATTTAAAAGAAAGATAGAAAACAAAAGATGCAAAGGAGTTGTTTCCTGTGAAATAAGCAAAAAGTGCATCAGTTCTGTGACTGGGCACAGTTACAGGGGGGCAGATCTGCTGCTGGTGGAGGGAGCACAGAGAGCAACTGGTTGCTTTTACTGATGATATTCAAAATACATCTCTTCTTATTGTAAAGCTGATAAAATTTTGAGAGGTTTCTTGTACTTACAGGCTCAACTGAGCAGATTAAACATTACATAATGTGCCTCTCAGGGGCACTGCATGATTAATGAATGCTTACAAAGTGCTTTGTTAAATATGACATGGTACTAATGTCTCTCTTGTAACAGAAAAACTGAGGAGGAGTTTGTAGAAATTGTGAAAAAGCATTCCCTAAGTTGTTTTCTTTTTTTTTCCAAAAGTAATCAACTGAATGAAGTAAAATCAACTTTGAATTGTAAGAAGTATAAAGCAAAACCAGATTTGTCTTTTTGTGTTGGAGGAGGAACACGACTGCTCAGGAGCTCAGCAATATAATCCCACAAACTTTAGCAAAGGCAATGTGGATGCCAATAATTTAACTGGCAACTTTCCTGGGCCATCAAGCATAAAGAAAGAATATAACCTGAAGCTAAAAGGAGGCATTTTGGAAATGATTGCTGCTGTGATAGCTGAACTTTTGATTTATTTTTATTATTTTGCATTGACAAATGAATCCGAGTGGAGCTTTGACTTTCAGATTTCTCCACAATAAAAAAAATAAATATATTTTGGATATAATAATTCTAAGGGCTCCATTTTGGAAAAAGCAGGAACAGAAAAAGGTTTCCAAGGTGTATGTATTTCTCTGTATGAGGCTGGAAGACAAATTATAGGTCTATTCAATTAAAAATCAATATTTATAAAGACCCTGCCAGGGATAATTGCATAGGGCTAGGCTGATGGCTGCTGAAAATCAACATGGAAATATTGGCTTTCATTTTTGACAGCTGAAGATATGGCCTTCAATTCTGGTGCCTCTAATTTAAACTCAGGATAACCTAATATTGGTGTTACATGTGTCTTTCTGTCCCTTCTTCCAGGGAGAATACTCTCAGTATTGAGAGGAAAAATCAATATAGATTCATGTTTTGTATCTTCATGACACTTCCTTGCAGGGGCTGTCACTGAGAGGAACAGGGGCTGAGGGATGCTAGATAAGCTCAGTTTTGGTAAGGAATTTTTTAAAACCCTGTTCATGAGCATTTGGAGATCTTACCTACTTCCTTCCAATGAGATCCTAATACTGCAGTGATTTTTCCAGCTGCTTTGTTTTCCAATTACGTTACAGGTTGTTATTTTTTTTAAATTTTAAAATATATTTTCTCTTTCTTTCTTAAAAAGAGAAAAGGGGAAATTAGGCTGGACCTTCCTTTAGACATCTGATAAATATGAATACACAGGTGTAGGCCTGGAGAGTCCAAGAATTTTTAAATCCTTGGGAGAACAAGCAAAACTCACAATACTGGCAAAAAAAAATCTTCACCTGGCCATATTTTCAGCAATGAGGACATTTTCTG
Organism: Erithacus rubecula; assembly: GCF_903797595.1. Classification (NCBI taxonomy): domain Eukaryota; kingdom Metazoa; phylum Chordata; class Aves; order Passeriformes; family Muscicapidae; genus Erithacus; species Erithacus rubecula. The sequence continues at coordinate 2,521,629 of NC_136669.1, forward strand.
ACATTGGAATTTGCAAGTTTCACACCATAATAATTCTTCATTATTTATGTGCTATGAGCACAAGTTTCTATGGTACTTCATTTCATATCATTTATTACTGCCCTGAATGTTAAGCAGTATTTCTTATTGCCTGTATAAACTATACAACTACAATGATTTATTCCTTGGAAAAGTACCAACATTTTATTTGATTAAAAAGCCCCAAAAACCCCTTGAAATAATCAAGTACAGCTTCTGTGACATATTTTTTTAAAAAATAAATTAGTGTTCCTGAATATTTAATCTTTTAGTAATGTCATATATAAAGTCAAGTAGTTGACTGACATTTGGATTATGGTTATGAAATACTGTACAGCATTAAAAATGTGGTTTTGTTTTTGGAGTACTGTACCCAGGTATATAAAACTGCTGTAGGACCTTATGCCTCTTCATAAATCTTGTGGGACTGAAACATTAATAACTAAAATTAGTTAGTGATTGTGTTGTTAATGCTTTCAAAATGAAAAAGGGCTTAATACTGCTTTGCTTGGAGGTATTAATGGCTGCTGTTATGGGGGTTGTGTGTTTTTATTTATTTGCAGTGCTGCTTAGTGGTGATGGATATACTCACCTCCTTCATTTATGGTAAATACAAAGAGCAATTAAGTGCTCCTTTGTGTGGTGATGGATGGAGCAAGAGCCAGCTGGCACCCAAGGCAATGAGCTGTGCAAAACTAATGAGCAGCAGAGCCAAATGGACATGGGTTTCCCTGTAGATTAATTGCAAACTCTGGTTTGACTTGTTAATGGTATGGCCCTCCATGTTTTTGAGAAGTGAAAAAAATTAAGGTGAAATGTTGTAAAAAAGGAGGAGAGGCAGTGCTTAGCCCAGGAGAAAACCATGAGCAAATGGGATTAGTGCTCAATGGGAAGGGAGTCTTGGATTCCTGGAAAGAAAATCTTATTGGATGGGGTTTGCTACTTGTGTGTTGAGAAAGCAGAATTTGCTATACTTTGATATTTCCTTTGTGGTAAATAAGCAGAACTGCACCCAAGAAACACTTGATTTGTCTCAGCTTGTTTTGTTTCCATTGGGAAACAAGTGGGCTGCTGAGACCTTGGGAGCAACTCCTTGGGGAGAAACAGGAGGAGAGTGAGGAAAAAGGAAATGTTCTGCTTTTCCTTTCTACTCCACATGCCACAGCACAGGCACTTCTGTGATAGGCATGGTGGGAATCAGGAGGGATATCAGAGGTGAGGGTGTTTGTGGTTGTATTTGAAGTCCTAAAACCAAAATTACTTGATAAGTTTGCTTGCAATAGTTGTGAGCAACAGCAATGAACTGAGAGAGGAGCCTGAGTGCAGCTGCTGGCTTGGTTCATGTGGGGCTCAGCAGGACACTAAAATTATCTACCACAGGATTTCAAGATTGCTATTTTTTACTGGCACTGCTGAAAGAAGACATTCAAGGATTTCTAGGATGAGAATGCAAAGGGTTCTCTGCAGGGGGAATAATTCTCAAGGGTTTTTTCTGACATTGATGAGAGCAAGTTGGACAGTTGGGATTTGTGGTTTCCTCCTTGACAGCAGGATAATGCCTTGGGGAGGTGGGATAAAAATTGCCAGCATACTCTCTGCTGAAGAATACTGGACTGTGTGAGTCATTGGGAATGAAATACAGGAGAATATTCATTCTCAGCCCACCAAATAGGTTTAATGTTTATCCTATTGTTAAATTGTCTTCTTTACTCATGGATTTGAGAACATCTTATTCACTAAAACTTAGTCACAAATGTGTCCTGGTACAGTGACTACAAAAGTCCAGTTGGAAGAACTGGTGGTTGTATCTATTGAAATTCATGTTGTAACATGATTTTTATTTTTTATAGGAGTTATTGTTCTGAAGTCTTAAGCACTTACAAGAGGTTGCTCTTATTTGTTCCTTCAAAAATGTCATTGGTGGGGAAAATTGTTTAGAAATGTATCATAGTCTGATTTTTCTAAGTGGTCTGTCTTGATTGGTATGTTAATGGTTCTTACAGTGCTCAGTTCAGCTGTGACAATACAAAGTTATACAGAGAACTGTGGCAGGTTTTTTCTTTGTATTTGTATGATTTTCCTTAATTTCTATTTATATGGTTCTACACCTACATGATTTCTCTTCCACTTTTAGTGGAAACACCCCAAAACTTCAGAACAAACCTGAACTGGGGGTAGAACTCTCAGAAGAGAATCTTCTTGTGATCCCAACAATTAAATGGAAAAAGAGCTGCTTTCATCTGACAGCTGGTAAAGACTTTTGCTTAGAATAAGGAAAATTCTGTTTTGCTCAAATTCTGTTCTGCCACTTCCTTAGGATATGGGGGTTGCAGAATAGCAAAACCTTCTTGTGAATGGAAAGGAAAAGAAACTGCTGCTAAGCATAGCCCTGGTACCCTGGTATGTGCTGGTTTAAAGGCTGAGAGTTCACCTGGCCAGAGGTTTCAATCCACTTTAACAACAGCATTTCAGGACAAACTGATTCAGGATCCTGGAGAAGGAAAAAAAAAAAAAAAAAGGCAGTGATTCTGTAGTTGCTGGCTTTGTCAAAAAATCAAACAAATATTGCTTCAAGAGAATACTGGATTTCTTCCCTTTTAATGGGAACAGCATCAGCATGTCTTGCCTCCCTTGCTGAGCCTGCATTTTCCTGTATTTTCTGTTTGAGCTACACCCCAGCTCCATGTGCCCCAGTGCTGCAGGATGGGTGCCCACACTGTGTGCAGCCCCTGGGGCACCAGCTCTGACTCCAAATTCCTGCAGCCCTGGGCAGCACAGGTTTGCTCTAGTTCTGCCATGCAGAGAGAATTACAGAGCAGCCAAGGCAGGATTTCATTGCCAGGCTACAAGAAGAAGCCTTATGAATCTCTTCAAGAAGAACAGCCCTAAAGGCAGGTACTCCAAAAGGCTGCAGAGATGCTCTTTTGGGTATTTGTGCATTCTGGGTAACCTCTCCAATATACAGCTTTTAGGTCTGAATTCATTGAGCTGGAGAGCAAGCTGAGGCTGCAGGCCAAAAATCCCATCTGGCCCTGGCTGGGCTCAGTGAGGAGCTGCAGGCTGGGTGGGTTTTGGAAGGGGAGCAGGTCTGGTGTCTGCTCCTGTCCCTGTGGTCTCACTGGGTCACTCAGTGCTGCATTGAGCTATAGGAGCAGGGAGAAGGATATAGCAACAGAGTTCTTTTTGTGTGGAGAAGCAAAAAGAGAGGTTTTATTTAAAGAAATGCTACACTTATATAGTTTGTGGAGTTGAGCATAGACATGATCTGTTGGTGCAAGGGAGGTGACACCCCTGGTCAGGTATCTCACACACCCTGCAGGTGCATAATCATTTTTCTAATTCCTTTCTCTTATGTTTTTCTTGAGTAGTTCCCTGGTTCCCAGCAGCATCCAACAATTCAGTAGGGTGAGTGACTCTGGTTTGTCTCAGGGGTTTCTGAGGTCAACCTGTGTTGGTGTATTTTGGCTGTGAGGTGGCATCCCAGGCAGAGGAGCTGCTGCTGGAAATTGAAATGGCACCTGTGGAGGCTCTGAGGGAGATTTCAGAGGTGACAGCCATTGCTCACTATGTACTCCTGCTGCTGGGGGCTTGGAACAAATTCCCCCATCCTCCACAAAACCTTAGTATGGATAGATATGGTTCCTGCTATTGCACTAAATAAATAAATATTCCTCAGCAGAGCATTGATGGGGTAAAGAAGACCAAAAAAAATCAAATTTGGATTGAATTTTTTGGCTTCCTAGCTCCATCAGTGTCTGTTCAAGGACCATGGAAGGTGACCCCTCTCTCCCCACGGTGACACCTCCCATGGTCTGGACCTGTGTGATGTATTATGAAGTGTCTTTTCTGGAGCACGAAATCGAGTCAATACGTGAGAATCTCGCCTTTGATTCTGCAGGGGAGCAGGGAAGGGAGGGGGTGGGAGTGCGTTTAAACCAGCTGAAAATAACCATCAGAAAGCCAATTAAAAAAAAAAAAAAAAATCCCACAGCCCTAATATTTTTAAGCCTGTGTGACTTTTTAAGCCAGCCACCTGACTTTGGGGAGGGGAAAGGGGCTGACTCAGAGTATTTGAATACTACAGGTTGGCACTGCCTCGCCTGGCTGTTTTCCCTCATCACTGGGAGTGAATCGCCTCCCTCGGATTTTGGAAGGGAGTAGTGGAGCAGAGGAGGAGCTGTGACTCAGATGTGGGGATGTGTGTGAGTCACTGCTTGGTAATTGCCTGCTTGGAGCAGCATCCAACCCTCCCTGTGCATCCCCGAGGAAAGCTGGGTGTCTGCAGCACACACAGAAACAACTTGGAGTGAAATGCTGCTGCTGGCTGAGAGCAGCAATGAGCCATGAGATTTTGCTGTCTTACAGGTGAATTAGGATCTGAATGGGAAATGCTTTGGTTCCCTTTGATTCCCTGCCCATTTCAGTTCTCACAAACCCCCAGGTCCTTCAGAGCTCCAGGTGTTTGTGGAGCTGACACCAACACAGCCTGGGTGAGGAGGAAAGTTTGAACAGCAGTGGCAGTTTGATGGCTTCAGATTTTTATTGTTGCTTTCATTACTTTTATAAAGTATTTGTCAGTCATGTCTGCAGAGCAGGAATTCTAATGAGTAATTGGCGTTGCTATTGTTTATTGCTTTCATGTGAAATCAATTTTATTTATTTGTTTGGATTTCAGCCCAGAAGTGGATTATTGTTTTATCCATATCCAGTTTAAAATATTTGATTTAAGCTTTCAGCATGCAAATTAATCTTCATGTATTTGTAGATGGAGAAACTGTGCAGGGTTCTATTTATATGATATTAAAGATAAGGGACAAGGAGCAATGAAAATAGAACCAAATATTTACACCTGGGAAAAGGAAAAACAACAACATCTCAAATTATACTGTACATGAACCAAATGAGAGAAAAAAACCCTGTAAGAATGTAAAAATAGTTGGTTTTCCTGCCTTTAGGAGGTACTTGTAGATGTTGCAGAATTGAAGTGTTGGTCATTACTTCCCTAACATCTGGGTTTACCCAAAGAAAGGCAGAGCTTGGACCATCTGTTGTGTTGATTCTTGAACTTTCAGGAAAAAAATAAAAGAGCTGTTGAGCTTCAAGGACATCCTAGCTGGCCACAAAACTCCTAGGTAAGCCTGGCCAGCTCCCCAGGTTTTATTTCAGTGAAATTTCACATTTCAGTTTTATGTGTGTCTGAAATGGGGTCGAAAGCCACAGAATTTAATGTCATTTTGTGGAGGAAATTGCACAGCTCCTAATTTGAGTAAGGAACTTTCCTGGAGCTCTGGGCTGGCAGGAGCTCAGCAACCACCAAGGCAGTTCCCCCAAGTCCCACTCCCACCACCACAAAAAAATTGAGGATTTTTTCCACATCCAAAGAGTCCTGGATTAGGAGGGGGCATCTCCTCATCTGTATTTCCCACTCTTTGATTAGGAGTGTCTCAGTTGTTGCAATTCCCTGGTGAAATCACTGTCACTCTCAATGAAATTTTTGTCATATTGGTCTGTCCCCAAGTGATCCAGTGTTGCTTCAAGACCAGAAAATACTTGGGGGAATTTAGAGGGGATTTACTATCAAAAGGATTCTGACATTTATACAAGTTTTATTTTTGTAAAAGCAGTCAGAAAACAAAACCTCATCCAAATAATTTATCATGAGATTGCTTGGCTTATGGTTGAAAAGAATGAGGTGGAGAGGAAAATTTGGACATTTGGAATGTGAACAGAAGATACAGGGTGCTTGTTCCTCATTGTTCTTAGAGTCTATATTCTCCTATTTTTAGTAGAAATACCAGTTTTATCCTAGGTGAGATTTCACAGATACTGTAGTACGAGTGACACTGAGGGGAGAAAAAGTCTCTATTTTCTTCCACAACTTTTAATTTTAAGAGGTCTAAAACCAAGGTTTTTTCCCCAAAGGTTTGGGTGCTCCTCTTCTTCTTTTCTTATCCTATTTTTCTGTCCTTTTGTATATTTTAATAGTGTAGTATTGTTCTTGTTTCTTCATGGTCTCTTCATGCTTGGCATAATTAAAATGAGCTATGTAGATATTTTATTATTACTTGTACACAGGGACTCACTGTCCTGTGTGTCTTGTTATCCACAGCCAAATGTGCTTATTCAGTGGCCCTAAGGTAAAATCTTTGTAACATTAAATTCAAATCAGTGTCCTCATGGAGTTCAGTGGCCTGGCATTTAATTTCACCAAAAGAAAGATAGGACAGCAGCTGCTGATCCCATCAATGTTCTGCTTTTCCTTAAATTGGTGATAAATATGGGCTGTGAGAGCCTTTGAAACAAAAAGTCCTCATTCCTCTGGGATCTTTCACATGGGTTAAAACTCTGATTATGAATATTGACACCCCCACTGTCCTTAGCTGTGTCATTAAGGACTGTGAGAAGTGTCTCAGAAAACAGAGTTTCAAGTATTTTTCTGCCTTTCATGAGGTTTGTTCATTTCTTGGTCACTTTTGACCCAGTGGGCTCCAAATCCCATCACATCAAGTTTTGTAGGAGCTGAGTGAAGCCCTTGTGTTTGGCCCCAAATTAATCCTGGAGCACATTGCAAACTCTGAATTGCAGTTTGGAACCTCTGCAGGATTGTGCCTAATGAAATTTGTAATGTGTTTAACAGTGCTTGGCCAGAGCTTAATTGTATCCAAATAAATAAGTGCTGTCCTACACAGTAATAAGTTTAGTTAAAATCAGAGCAGTAAATACAGACATTACCATTAATTGCTTTTCTTCCCTACCCTTTAAAAATACACTTTAAAAGTAAAAATGTATTGCTGGTTGATGCCTGTCCTTTGCTTTGCCATTTTGAGGGTGACCCTGGCCTGGTTTGACACTCAAGATTTTACTCTGGAGTAAAATCAGCTTTTATAGGCAATATTGTTTCAGAGTTTTGTCTTTTATTTGAGCTGAGCTGGGCTGCCTTTCCTGATGCACAGTGAAACCACCAAGCCATTGTAAAGAGGGTGAGCCTTGCCAGGAATAAATCCACCAGTGTCAGCCAGAGCACAGCTAGTGGCACTTCAGTTAACACAATTTCTTAATTAGTGCATTCAACATGCATTGCTGCTGGACACTGCCTTAGTTTTCTTTTCTGTGCCCCAGTTTACTGTATTGATGCATTTTCACATCTAAAAATATCCAGGCTGTTTCCATGATACACCACACTTCAGTCTGCACAGAGCACAAGTCCCTGTTTGACAAAGGAATATTTGCATTGTATCCCCCAGCACAGGGAGCCTCTGGCACCTTCCCTGGACACTTGTGGTTGAAAAGGGGATTTGCTGGGAGAGGTTCTTACCAGGTGGCAAAACACAGTCTGGGAAAAACAAGTTAAGAGGGATGTAGTGGCTGTGATATCCAGATTGAGTCCAACTTACAGGGTTCCCTGCCCTGGACAGGCACACTCCTGTTCTGCACTCTCCTTGTGCCATTCCCTGTGGGTGCCTCACCACAGCTGGAAAATCACAAAACACTCCAAAACAAAATATATTCTTGAAGACCAGTATGATTTTTTAAGTGTTTGGGAGTTTCCCAACGGGTTTGTAGCAGTGCAGCCCAGGCTCTGGCAGGAGGGGTGAGGTGTTTTTCCTCTCCCCTGGAGGAGATGATCATCTTGCACACAGGGAGCTGCAGCCTCCAGGGTGAAATGCTTCCCTTGGTATCATGAAAGGTCAATAATAAATATCCTGTAGCTCCCTAGATGAGCTGATTTTGAAACCCAGCTCCCCTGCACTCCTTTTCCCAGTAAGTCCCACCTGGAGGCTGGTGGAGCTGGAGGGAGAGGAGGTCTGGTGAGGGCTCCTCTCAAACACAGCCTGGTTCATGCCCCAGTGTGTGGGCAAAGGGGCTGTGCAGAGCTAAAGAGGCAGTGTTGACAGGTGGCAAAGGAGAATGTGGGCTTGTTTGCTTTACTGCTTTGTAATTTATTTTAAAACATTGTTCCCCCATTTTCTCAGGAGTGTGGTGAGCCTGGGAGAGCACATGCTGCTCCAAGGGCTCCCACCTGCTGAATCTCAGCCTTGGGTCTGGTGTGCTTGGCATGTGGCCCCTGAAAACCTCCCTGCACTGTCACAGGTCTTCAACAAATCAAGCTGAGTTCAGTGGAATTAATTTGAGTCTGCTCCAGGGTAGTTGGCAGGATAATTTGGTCTAAAATAGCATCACTATTACCACCTGTGGTACAGCTTTTTTGGATGCAGTGCTTAATTTTAAGAGTTTAATACAGAGCTGAGTAGGAAAGGGTTTTCCTGTCCCAAAAACTCACTGTGATTTCCACCCCTCTCTCAGGATACGTCTTTGATTAGACTCTTACAGGGCTTTTCTGGGAGCAGTGGGGTGAAGCAGGAGGGTGGGACATCACCAAGCAGGGAAATAAATGCAGGTGTGATGCTTGGTCCAAGCCTGTGCCCTGCCCCCACAGAGTGTTTAAGTCCATCTGTTATTGCAGGGTTGTTGCTCAGACTTCACCATCCCACTTGAAATCACTGACTCACCCAGGACACAGCAAATTTCCTAATGGAGCATTCTAAAAACTGCTATCAGTCCTGCTGAAAAAAAGAAATGTAGCAAGTTGACATGTCTAATGGAGGTAAAAAAACCCCATCAGAAACTTTGTGCCATCTGTGGTTTGTTATTCCTACATAAAATGTGTATTAGCTACTTGCTTACTTCTGGTGTTTTGGGATTTATAATGAAAAGTGATGCCTGCACCTTGGCCCTTAATAAGCAGAGGCTGATTTTCAGCAATAGAAGCTTGATCCAGGGTTTCAGGTACTTTTAGTGCTCCTTACAGTTGTAATTTATGACCAGCATTCTTCTGTTGGTTCATGCAGGGCTGCAGATATAAAATACCAACTTAAATATTTATGTAGGTAGCACATCTTTGTGAATACTTCTTCATGGTAAGGAAATGCTGTCTAAAGAGCAATACATTTCATTACAGTGGGAATGACTATGTGAAAGCTGTCAATGTTTTGAACAAAATCTGTGGATGCCATAAAGTGTTAGGATTACTCATTCTCCAGATCTGTGCTTTGGAAGGGAGCAAAATGTGTTAATGATACTTCAGAAGTGACAAAGAATTTGTCTAGAAAATTGGCACGTCAATTGAGAATATCTGGTTATTGAGCCTAAGCATTAGGGGTTCAGTGTTTCTCCAGTGCTTGAATTAAATTTCAGCTAAAGGGACAGAACTTGTGCATAAAGCTGAATAAGAGACAATGACAACTTACCTTGCTATCCCATATAATTGGAGATCTGATGGTTCTCAGCTTTCCTCACTTGCCAAATCTCCAATTACAATTGCAAGTGTCTCTGCAAAAGCTCTCATTTCATTCCTGCTGACTGACAGCTGCCCAGTTTATCTGCATGCATAAATCCCTTTTGCAAGCAAGCACCTCAGATGAAAAAGAATCTTATTTCTGGAGAATTTTTGAATCTGCACCATGGCAAGAGTTGCAAGAATTGATTTGTATCTCTGCTCTCTTTGGCCCCTCTTACCATGAAAATAGCTAGCAACAAGAGGGGAATACAGTTTAATAAAATCTTGTGAAAAAAGTGAGAACAAAATTAATCTGGAAAATTATCTTCCTACCATAGGTTTTATTAGCATTTTACTTTTAAGACAGTGAATTACTACATACTGATTGCATAATATTAAAGTTTAAGAATACATAAAAATTTAATGAAAATGCCTTAAATATCAAGCTGAAGAGCCAATGCTATTTGTTTTTTTTTTTTTTTTTTCTTTGCCTGATGAATCTCTGCAAGTCCTTCCCTTGTCTTTAGCAGATATCAGAGCAGGCTTTTAAAGGAGTAGCTCTATCTACAAAAGGTCAGACACATTTGTAATGAAAATTCCATTCATCAAGATGCATTCAGTTTGTGAAAACAGCTTATTGCTTCAGAATGGATTTTCTTCCCTCTATGGGTAAAACAAATATCCCTGAAAAGAAGGATGGGTGCATTTCTCATGGCACTCAAAGGTCAGCTCACAATATACCAGCCCTGGGGGCTCACTCAGCTGGATGAGAGAGCTGAGCTCTTGCCAAGTGCCAATAAACACAGAGGTTTGTGGGCATTAATACCTGTTTGAAATAACCCATCAAAGCTGGCACTTATGGGTTGGATAGTAAAATGAAGCTGTTGCTGAAGGAAAGCTGGGGGATTGTTTGCTTTGAGGGGTTGAGGAGATCTGGCCTTGGCTCTCCTGGTGTCTGCAGGATTGTATCATTTTTGGTGGTTTCTCCTCAGAAATGGGTTTGCTGAGTTTCTAGAAAGATATTTATTTATTTTTTTTTTTCATTTTCCAGCCCCCATCTCCAACTCCCTGGAAAAATGCTCCTTGCCATGTTTTGATTTAAAAAGATAAAGAAAAAAATTTTAAAAATCATCTGGATGATGCTCTTAGCTGTGTGGTTTAGTTCCAGATCATCCTGTGAGCAGCAGATGATCCTTACAGGACCCTCCCAACTTGAAATATTCTGTGACTCTAACTCTCAGAATAGTTCAGCAAAACCCTGAAATCCCACAAAGGACTTGCAGATTGGGCTTTGGTTTTTTTTTAATTTTTCTTTTGAAATTTCCTTTACTGCCTCACTCCTCACAGTCCCTTTGCATGTAATCTCTCCAGCTAATGGAAATGGATGGGAGGTGGAAGATGCAGTCAAAGAAAATGATGTTTAGAGTAGAATTCCCTGTCCATGCTCATGGAATTGGTCACTTCAAAGCTCTCTGACAAGATGCCCACCAATGCTGGTGGTAACCAAAGCTGCTTGTTTCAATGCATCTTGAAATGCACTCCTCCCCCTTGTAAAGAGAATATTTGTTATGCATTTTGTAGTCTCAGGCATGGCCATCTGCTAATATAGTCAAGTAGACACAATAAGGGAGGTTTATATCTTTTTAGGTTCTGCTACTTCAGAACCTAAATACTATTTTTGATGCAGTAGGAGCTGGCACAGCTGAGCTGAAAGACTCTCAGGAACATGCCATGCATTTCATAGTGGATGTGACTACAGAAAATATGCTGAAGGACTGAAATTAAAGGTGGCACATAAGAGAGAATTTGAAATTGCTATTGGCCCCTTTAACCTGGGGTAGTTTAGAAGCTCTTTTTAATGTGAGAGACTCCAAATGCTTTTATTCTGATATTGTGTAGCCTGTAGGTGCAAGGAGTGCCCTGAGATGTGAATGGACATCTTTCACCTGCACAGGTATGAAAAAAGCTTTTAATTGCTGTCTGGAGGAGAGTCTGTCATCTTCAGTTTGTCTCCTGACACTAGGCAGACTTACACCTGCATTCAAATAAATTAATAAATGAATAACTTTGTGCATAGGTGAAAATTCAGCTGTCCAAGGGTTCAGTTTCTCACCTTTACTGTGGGGTAATCTCTTGTCAAAGTTTAGCCTCTCAACCTCTATGCCAGAAGATGTTTAGTTATGTGTTTTAAAATCTCTTGCAAGATCTGATTCAGACTGACTTTGTGCAGTTCTCCTGTGTAACTTCCTGACCTCCTGTGAGCCATCATCTTCTTGGCTGATTTTCTCCTTCCAACCCACATTATGCACTCAATTGTTGCTGAGATGCTTTTTCTTTTGAAATGTGATTATTCAACAGGGAATTTGAAAGTGCTCTCTTAATCCTACCAAATCATTAGGATTTGGGCCAGCAGCAAAATCTAAGAGCTGAAGCTGAACTTTCTGGATTGTCTGGGGAAAAGTTGTGGAGGATGAACAACAATTCACCTGCTGAGAGCTGGAATTCAGAGTGCAATTTCCATTCATTTTTTATCTTTGCTCTAGATTGTCACAATTCAGAATCTCTTGCTACCTTGACACCTTTCCAACACGTTTGCCTTTTTTTACAGGCACTCTTCCACCTTTTTTTGTTGCTAATTTGGGTGGGTAACACCACCCAGAAAGCCATTCCTAGGTTGATAAACTTCCACAGATCATGTTGTTTGTGAATGAGGAATGACAAGGAAAGATCAGCACAGGAAATTTCCTTCTCCTTCCTGATGCTTTTTCAGAATTTCTGCATGCTTGGGACAGGTCCTCATTTACTCCACTTTCTTGGGTTTCTCGTGGTTTTTTACCACCAGTTGGCTTTGGCTTTTTTTCTGAATTCTACACACATCTACATGCTAGATTTGTGCAATCCTTTAATATTAATTTTTTTCATTTTATCCTGTCTTTTCCATCTTTGTGCAGCTGTTGCTTTCAACTGTGTGATGATACAATTTTTCTTTAGTATTTGATGTCTCATTCCACAGCAGTTGCATGATTAGCTTAGCAAGTATTTAATTAGATTTTGGCTAGTTGGCTACAAATCTTTGTGATGCACAATTAATAAAAGGGAATATACCCTTGTAATTATATAATCTTGTTTAAATATCCATGAACTTAAGCAACAGCAATAAGTGGGTAAATAGGAGTATTAGAGTATTACCTCAGTGGGTGGAAGGATCTTCTTGGAATTATGTTGAACATTTTGGTGTTAATAGCATAGCAGGTGATTTTGCAACTAAAATTTAATATGAAAGTTGTGTCTATTTGCTCTTTTTAGCTAATGCACTTTGCAGCCAGTGCAATAAATACTTGCAATTTATAACAAATGTTCAGGAGAAAATCTCTGTTGATAGAAACTGTTCCATTATCATGTGCTTTAGATATTTTTGATATCTCCTCACAAGGCAAGTGAAGTCACAGCAGAAACAAATGACCAGAGTGAAGCCAAAAATAACATGAGTGTGCTCAGATGATGCTGTAGCCCCCTCCAGTACCAGTAATTGCTTCAGACACCACCCTGCACAGAAAGAGCAGTTGGAAAACCAACTATTTTGGCATGGGAAGAATTATACAGTGCTGAGCAGAGAGCTCAGAATGGTTTCCCCTCTCTCCTCTGTCTCCCTTTTCCCTTGAAGGCATCCCAAAGGTGCAGGCATTGCTTTCTTGAGTAGCATCCATGTTTTGGAAAGTTCATAAAAATGCATGAGCTGTGCCAGGAGTATTGTTAAATGAAAGGAGAATTATTGCAGCTTTTGTTCTGGTGGGAGATGTGTGAGGTGAGAGTGGGTACAGATGGACAAAGCACCTTGGCTGAATTTGTGTCTGTATCCAAAAGGAGTCTGCACCCAAACCTGCCTGACCTTGGGATTTTCATTTCCCCGTTGCCTGAGAAAATTCCATCTGAGAATTTCACAGCTGTGAGGAGAAGAGTTTTGGAGGGCAGATGAGAGCAGGGTGTGTTTGAAATACCTGATCTGAGATTTCATGTGGAATAGGAGTAGTGTCTGCTCCAGGGGCTCAGGTGCTCTGTTATCAGCAGTGTGTGATTGAGGTGAGTGCAGCCCTGGCTGGGAAAGCATCAAAACCTGAGTTGTGGGGATTTCTTAATGAGTTTAACTGTTTTGTCATATTTTCCTAAGGGGAGAAAATTACCTAAACAGAACATACTTTGAAATAGCATTAAATACTGTCTTGAAGAGTTCAGCATTCTATCCTAGAGACTAGAGCTCTGATTTCTGTTCAAACACATCTCTGAGGAGGAAAATGGGCCCCAAATTGCCTCCCCCAGGTGATGGGTGAGGATTGGCAGGGACACTGAGGCAGAGGAGGGTCTGTCAAGGGGAGATGGGTTTGCTGAGAGAGACACAGGGATCATGAGGCTTTGGGAGAGATGAGGGGGATAAAGAGCAAAAATAAAATTGCACAGCAAAGTGTAAGCTGAGGTGGAAAACCAGAAGATAAAAAGTTGTGCTGTGGTTTCTCTTGCATTGATACTCCTGGTGTAACTTTTCCTGTTGGATGTGCACAGGGACAAGGCACAGATCTGTCATTCATCCTCAGAGCCCTGGCTCTGCTCTGCCATCCCTCCTTCTCAGATTTTGGTGCAGTAGCATTCCTCTTACAGAAACACAATTTCTGTGTGCATCATGCATGTATTTCTATAAAAGCAAATGGTGAGTGCACACAGGTAACTTTGTGGCTAATGGAAAAAAAATGGTAAATGAAAAAAAAAAATAGAACCACCTATGTGTGTCTAAAGTGAATTTAAATTGCAAACTGTGTTGGAATATTTCAGCTTCAAAGGGAAAGTGTTGACCAGGTTGTTTTGTTGTGTTTTTTTTATTTTTTTCAAACTCCTTTTTTTATTTTTTCAAACTTTTTTACTTTTTGTGAGTAGCAACTCTGGTACTCCAGGGAGCTGGGCTGGGCTCTCATGTCCCCATCTTCCTTCATCACCTTTGCATGGATTCTCTACAACAGGTCTTGTAAAGGAAGCAAAGGCACTTTGTGGCATGCTGAGCTCTTCCAGGCAAGGTCTGTGCCTCAGCTGCTTGAAATGTTCTCTCTGGCTGTCTGAAGATCATTCCCAGCCTTGAAATCCACCTGGGTATTTTCCTCCCACTCAGAGATCTGCGTCCTCACATCCTCTGTTTCTGTCTCATTGTTTCAGATCTTCCTGGGGGAGTTCTCAGCCTCTTTCTGTGGCTGCTTTTTTCATTTTGTTTTGCATTAATAATACTGGAAGAGCTTGGAGGGGCAGGGGGGAAGGAAGTTTCAAGTCTGCTGGAGTTTTTCCAAATCGGTTCATCATCATTAATCTTTCAATGTTATTTCCCTCCCTTAAAGCTTCTTGGTTCATTATTACCGTGAAAAAAAAGGGAACCCTTTGTTCAGTAACAAGGGAATTTGTGTCTGTCAAGGCAGCAGCTTTTTGCTCCAAATTCCATATCTAATTTTGCAGAAAAATACTGTCAGCAAATTGCTTGAGGTATTGCAGTGAAACTCAGGGCTTATGTTACCAAACATTCATGCCATTATGTAAATCTTTGCAGAGCTGTATATCAGAAAAATAAATAAATGGAGTGACCAGAAAATATACCTGAAATCAGGATGCAATGGGCACCAAGAAGAGCTGGCTGGTGACTCAGTAAAACAATTAGCCATCTGTTTAAATGACACTTCCATTTCATTATACACAGAGAGCTTAGCTTGATTCATTAATTATTGAAAAATAACTTTGAACAGGAGAATAATTCTCTCCCCTGCATGCAGAATCTGTGCTTGCAAATCACAAAATCCCAGTGATGCAAAACGGGAACGTGTTTGTTGGCAGCCTTAGCAGCTCTCCCCTGCCAAGGTGTGAGCACTCAGCACCTGATTTTCCACATCTGGGATTCCCAGCCCTGTTTGCTGGGGAGGCACAGAAATTCAAAAGTGTCTGGTTTCTACCTGGAGGCCATAAAGTCCAAAAATACCCCACTGGTTTTGGTTGTGCAGAGATAAATACTACTCTTCCAAAACTCACATTTTCTCCTGCTTCTGGAGAACAATTCTGTGACCACCTCTCTGCTCCAAACATTACATTTATCAAAATTGGCTTTATACTTAGAAACTGGGTTGTCGTGTTCTAGCATTTTGCACTGTTTGTCTTCAGGTCCTTTGGAATATTGCACAGATCCCTGGAAAGGCCTGGATCTGGAAAAATGGATAAAAATTGCCAAACATAATTTCTGTATCACTAAAAAAAAAAAAAGTTCGAGCTCCACTTGGATTGTTCTGCAATTATTTCTTACTGGATGGGGCCCAAAGAGCCTAATGTCCTGAGGACTTCACAAATGCAGTAAAACACTCACTCAGCCCATCCCACGTGCTCCCAACTGCCTCCCCCAGACATATGGTGATGTTTTTTGCCTATCACTATATAAGGTTGGAGCAGGGCAGAAATGCTTCCCCCTCCTGCTCAGTGGAATAAGTGTGATAGTTTTTCTAAATTAAAACAAAACAACTTTTACTCGGGAGCGTGACTAACGCAGGGTAACCCGAGTGGTTAAAAGTTGTTCCAGTTTTTCAGACACATCTGAAAATTCCCATCAAAGGTCAATGGCAGAGCACACAATCAGACCCTCTAAGGTGGACACTGGACACAACAAATCCTCTTGAAAATCAGTGTGGAGTTTTCAGTTGTGCTGCTCTTGCCTGGGGTGGAACTCTCATCTTTGTCACTGCAGCCATTTAAGTCCTTTTGCTGCTGGAAATTAAAAGGACAATTGCAAGAGCTCTGCTGCATCATCAGCTGGAAAATATTGTCTTAGGATTTGGCTGCTGCAGCTCTGTCAGTGATCTGATGGGCCCAAGCCATGTGGCTGCAAAGAGCAGCTGGAACACAGGAGACTCATGAAAAAATACAAATTGTAGGGAAAGGTTCAGCCTGCCTTAAGAGCTGCTGCTGCTCCACAGAGTGAGTGGCACCTTCCTCTGCAGGTTTCATGACTGGGCTCTGCTGCTTCAGCATTATTTAAAATATTGGGGATTTTTAAGGCAACTGGTCATGCTATTCTTGCAAGTTTTTGGGAACAAAATGGTTGAAGATTGACAGTGCTGTGGTTAAGAGGATTTAGTTCTGGTTTTGAAGATTTGCATTGTGCTTTAGCCAGGGTTTTCCTGTGCAAGCTGCAGAAGACTTTTGATCTCTCTCTGCCTTGATCCACCTCTGTGAAAACCAGACAATGGCTCTTCTCTTATATATATATATATATATTTATATTGTATGTGTACAATAAGGACAAGGGTTTAATGCATATAAATACCCAGCAATGCAGAACAGAAACTTCTGGTTGCTACAGTCCTACAAATAAGTACCAGGAAGGCAATTTCTCTGTAATGAGACTCCAAATGTAATTTTCATAAGAAAACATTTTGGGTTCAGATCTATTTGTTGCATGCTAGTCATTAAGGATGATGCTGTTTTCTAGTCAGTGCTGTCCTACTTGGATTTTAAAAACATTATGTTCATTGGGGGCTGGGTGGGAGGGGAGGAAGAGAAATTTAAGACTTTTGTACTTAATTGGTCATGTATAAATCTCATAGGTTTTGCTCAAAACTCATCATTGGTTTTAATAGATCTGCTTAACAAGTGTTGGTCTGAAATGCCTTGGGGCAATTAATGCTAATTCTTACATGGCCTTGACACTTCTGCAAAAATTCCTTCTAAAAGAAATAATCAAGGGATAAGTTATTATTTTAGCATATATAATGATGCATTTCAGGAAATATCAAGTTAGAAACTAGATAACTAAGTTGAGAGAATTTTTTTATTAGATTAAAGCACTTGTGAATGAAAGTTCCCTGATGCCTTTCTAACCAACCTTACAAAAAATATAATGTGACCAGAATCTACTCTCATATTCAGCCCAGACAGCAAAGTAAAGATGTTTGAAAGAAAATATCTGGCTCCCTTTCCTATCACTGATAAATATGGGCCAAATTAGGGAAGCATTGAAAGGGACACTTAGAGAAATGCTTAAGTGTTTTCATCAGGGTCTAAGCAGTGAATTAGAGCAACTCTCTTACCCTTGTTCAAACCACACTGATGTCAGTGGAAAGACACTCATTAACCTCTGAGGATTTTGCATTAGATCTGTGGGTAAAATTCTGGTTCCTTTGAAGTTAGTGGCGAAGTTTCCATTAACCTGTGCCTGGGACTTCATTTATTCTGCAGAAGGAATGTTCTCAGCATAAAACATATGATCATGTCCTGATAAATATAAAGAAAATTGATGCTATTCATTTAGGAATATGCAGCAGAGCAATTAGTAGGAAGTATGAATGCAGGGGAAAAAAGACCTGATCTAATTATGTGTAAATCCTTGCTGTGTAATAAAATTGAAGTGGTTTCTGCATGTCTTGCTACAAATGAGAGAGATCAGTATTCAGAAACAGGTTTGAATTTATTTCAGTATGTATTGAAAATACATTTTTGCTTTGAAATTTCTTGGTAACCATTACCAGCCATAAAGCTTCATCTACCTCACAGGCTTTACTTGTTTCTCTGTCCCCAGTAATGTTTTGGAGACTTGTTCATATTTTGAAAGGTGTTATATTGAAACCTGGAAGTTCTGTTCATTCCATGCTTCTGAGTCATTTTATTTGAAAACCTGTGAAAAGGAAAAGGAGTCTGAGACATTGAGGACAGATAAAATTGGTCTTCAAAAGTTCAAGAAGAGTAATTGCATCAATCTGGAAGAACATGGTTGGGGCTAGAACTCACAAATACAGACTGAAGGAACTAAGTGTGTTAAGCATAAAAAAGCCTCAGTGAAGTGATGAAATGATACCCTGAGCTGTCCTTTTCCTTCTGAGGTGAAAAAAACTCTAAAAACCCCCAATATAACAATAGAAAATTTATCAAGGGCTGTAAAAATATTACATAGTGAACAGAAAATCTTTCTAAAATTAGTCTAGAAAGTGGCAGAATGATGGGTATGTTTGCTAAATTATACTATAGGGTAACCAAATATAAGTATTCCAGATTTATTTTAAACTGTATTCAACTTAATAGAGAAAGTGATATTTCATCTAAGAAGTTGAATTAAAAAAAGAAAAACAAAACAAACCCATTTGAAGCAGAAGCCTGGGGTGGCAGCAATGCTAAAGAGCTTCTCAGCACCCTCTGGCTCAGTGCAATAGAGCTCACAGCAAGTTTTCCTGACCAGGCTACAGGAATTATATCCAGGCTGTGCTTGCCAGGGTTGCTTATGAACTGTCAAGTAGAAAAGCAAAAAGAAATGCTGGGAAAATGAAATTCCCTTTGCCTCATGGATTTGTTCTTCGCAGATCCACGCTGGCTGTTACTCATCCTCACGTCACCACCTGGTTTCCTACAGGCTTTATATTTCACTATTTCCCTGCATACTGAAAGATGTATAAATCCCCAGGCCCTCTACTGCTCGTTTTATAGCACTCTGAATTCTCACCTCTCTCAACTTCTGCTCCAAAACCTGTACTAGTTCCCTCAATACCCCTTTGATTTTTTTTTTTTTTATCCCCTGAATGAGACATAGAATCTTCCAACTTAGCCAAGTATTTTTCAAACTCTTAAAATTTTTCAAACTCTTTTGATTTTTACCATGGTTGTGATGCTAATCTCTCCATGCCAGCAACAATTTTGTTATTCATCTGATCACAATTATCCCTTTTAGTGAGGACTGAGACAGAGCAAATGCTTTAGTCTGCCCAGCATCATTTATTGAGCCATCCATTTTTGTTGAGTAGCAAACTGACTTTCCTTGACCTTCCCCTTCCTTCTGGCACAGCCTCCTGGCTTCTTTCATTTTCTGTCTTGTTAGCCTTGCCTTTGTTTATTGTTTCTCTTTTTGGGTTTGTTTTGTTTGCTTTTTTTTCTCCCCTCTCTCTTTACACGCTGCAACAATTCTTGGACACAGTCTTAGAAATCAGATGAGTAAATTAAAAGTTTTCTGATGCCTTTTGACTCAGTCTTTGCAGAACTCTAGAAATCCTCCAGCTGCAGTTTTATATGTAATTTGCTGTAAAATCTTACACATTAACATTTAGAAGGAATAATAATAAGAGGATCAAGTAGTGTTAGATGACTCTTCTGTGGGATGTTTGCTGTAATTTTTAGGGTGCTATAACTGGAACTTTCTGGGCCACTAAAAGACATATCCTCTCCTGGATTTCTAGGCAGTATTTATAATTCAAGAGAGATGCTTATTATATCTGAATATATATAAGGCTTACCTAACAGAATATTCTAACTCTAGTAGAGGTGTTTTGTGTTTTTTTGGTTTTGTTTGTTTTGTTGACAGATTTCACTGGCTGGGAGAACTTTGAAGATGTTGATATTTTAGTCCAATTTTTATCCTTTTTTATCCCTCCATTAATGTTGTGCTTGCAAAAGCTTCTTTAATTTTTGTCTGTCGCCATTATTTTGTTTTTATTATAATAATGTAAAGCTACTAAATTATTGCAACAGAAATAATTGATATTGTATATGTATAAACACCAACAATTTTATTTCTAAAGCTGACACCATCTTGATGATCTGGTTAATGGCAACTCTGGAACCAAACTCTATAACTGCATAGCACAAAGTCTCTATCCTCTCATGGGCTGATGAAAATTAAAGATAATACAATTTTTGTGTTTAGCTGCCTGTGATATGGAGGGTTTGGAACTTTTTGCTGGATAATCAGTTGTGGTTATAAGCTGAGTGCACCATTTATGCAGCCACTGAAAATGATATTAGGAGTTAGTGCCCAAATCCTACTGAAACTCATCTGATACTCCTTGTGGCAATGAAAACCTCTTCCTCCTAAGCAGAAATATTGATAAGGGTAAAATGAAATAATATTTACTTGATTCTGATTGAGGTTTTGAAGACTTGGAAAAATGCTATGAGAACAGCCAGTATCCATGGGGTTAAACATGATAAATGAAATACAGGGGTGCCTATGAAGAATTATTTTGGGAAAGAGCCAGTGGTGCTTGCTGAGGATGTGGGTGTGTGGCATTACTGATATAATCCTCTTTGCAAGAGCCTGTGCAGGTCTGGGGTGGGTTCTTCTCCAGCACCTCCATGGTTTGGACTGGAATATTTAACCCCTGCCTCCCAAAACCAGCCCACCCCAACCCAACCCAAAAAAACCAACCCCCCTCAAAAATACAAACCAACCAAAACCTCTCCAGCTAACAAAAAGGAAAATAAGGGGGAAAAAATAAAGAAAAAAGAGTCTAGGACTGAATCCAACAGAAATAATCACCTCCATGAAAATGAGAGCCCCTGGGTACATTTCTGACTGCTGTTGAAAGGATGATGGCTTGGGGTAATAAAAACCATGGTGCCCTTTCTCCCCTCCTGTTGCCACCCCAGTGCTGACATTTAATGCAGGAACAGGACCTGTGCCCTGCTGAAATGTCACTCCTGCCACTCGGGCAGGTGACACCAGCAGTGCTGGGGACAGAGGAGGAGTCATCCTTCCCAGTGATGAAAGATAGCTTAGAAAGGGATGCATAATTACTGACAGAGGGACCTGAGGTGGAAAAAGTGACAAAGAAAGAGCTGGTGGTGAGAGGTGCTGGGAGTGACGTGAGCTCAGAGCTCCTGCAGCTGGAATCAGGCTCCTCTCCACTCATCAAACACCCTCTGCTGATTTTAATGGGCAAGATGAAACACAAGACAGCTCAGTATGGGCTCAGATTGAGTCATGGCTATTGAATTTGTCCGAGGTACAAAGGTGCTGTTTGCAGCAAAATGAAATAAGTGATAAAAAAAAAAAATCCTCAAAGAACAAAGGGGATGGAGAGTAATATTTGTCACACTCACAACAGTCTTCTGTTGGGTGTATGAGAGGGAAAAAGAGTAAGTAGCATGCTGCAAACTTGCAACAGTGAAGTGCATGAAAAGAAATGAGATTTAATGAAAGCATTATCTTTACTCAACTCTACAAAAAAAGTTTGGGTGGGGTTGGATAGTTGGGCTGAACTGAAAAAACTCACAAACAATGAAGCAACCAAAAAAAGGAAACACATTGGAGGAACCTTCAGAGTCCCCATGTGGAAACCCTACAGAAATACTTTCTGTGCTTCCCTGGATGCTGTGCCTGGTGCTGTCCTTGCTCTGTGAGTGCCCAGGTGATGCTGAGCTTGGAGTTGTACTAACAGACAGCCCACCTAGCTGTGTGCCTCTGAACCTCTTGTACTTTTTCATTTGCAAAGAACCATACTTGTGTGAGTACTCAAGCACCTGAGATTTAGTCTGTTTATTTTGACTCTTAAAGATAGGAATACTTTTCTTTGTCTTTAATACTTGTCTTTATCTTTTATGTTGATAAATAGTTGCTAACAAGGGGAGAAGGGTAAGTAGGTGCTTCCATGGTAAGGTTGCTGGAAAAGTGCAGCAGGACTTGTAGGTAGAAATGTCTCCTAGGGAATATTCTGTACCTTTATATGAGTGCTCCAGGCTTCTCTGCACAGGCTGCCCTTAATTTGGCCTTTATATAGATTGTTTAATCTTTTATGAAGCATTTACGTCAGAAATAAATGATAATATTGGTACAAATTGGGATGGAAATCAGAGGAGAGGTGCTTGCAGAGGAGCCCTTTGCCCTCTCTTCTTTAAATGGGTATGTAATCAACCTCTGCTAACCTTTACCACTCAATTTCCCAGCTGTGGCTTTTTTTCCAGGAGAAAGCAGCCATAGGTGGAAGACTCTTGGGCAGATGTGCCTTTGCTTTGTGTCTGTGTGAGTGCAGCATCCCTGCAGTGACCCATCAGGCTGCTGCAACTCTGCAGCACCAGCTTTTGTCCCAGCTGCTGTCTGGAGTTGGTAGAAATGAATAAACCTCATCGGGACAGAGCAGGAGAAGGAGAATCCAGCTGCAGGGAGAGGAGCTTTTCCCCCTGTGTCTCATGTCCCACTGCAGTGCCACCATCCCTCATTCAGGCTCAGCATTGCTCCCAGCTCTGTTGCCAAAGCTACAGAATCAGCTGCTCTGGCTGGGAATGGAAGAGAACAGTCTCTGCTTTCCTCATAATTCACAATGGATGTGCTTCCACAGTCCAGGCTCTACAGCTGAATCCTGTCTGGATCAGCTATTTCTGACTCTGTTGGCTCTGATTTATTTCCCCTCTCCAAAATCCCCCACCAGCATTTGCAGTCCTTGGGATGGGTTTGTTCCTTGGGTTGGAGGTGAGGCAGGAAGCTCAGAGAGTAGACAGCAGTGAGAACCTTTAGCAATTGCTCTGGACTCTGCAGAAGCTGCATTAACTTGGCAGATCTGCCCTTGATGGTGAAGAGAATCCTTCATGTTTTGATATTTTTCTCTATTTCCAGTTTCCTTGGGACTGCTGAATCTGGTTCACAAGTCTTGTGCCCAGACATTTGCACCAAAGCAGGTGCAGGGGGTTTTCTGTTGTTTTGGTGCAAGCTGTATGTATTTCATTTCAGAGGAAAACCTTAATATTCTGATTGAACTAATGTAATTTTTTACTGATGTAAATTAAAGGCTAATCACTCATCTTCCAAAATAACTCTCTGTGTCCTGGACTGCATCAGAATAGCAGGAAAAGAAAACTAGTCCTGTTGTTAGAGCACCATTTTTGTCAGTAAATCAGCAGTAACTGGGTTTCTGTCTGGTCTATTATTTTTATTCCAATATTATAGATCTGAAGTTCCCTGTTCTTACTCCAGGGAAGCAAATAACAATTCTGCAATGCCATAACTTTTAGTTAAGTCTTTTCCTACTGAGCCACCACACTGTTGCTCACTGGTTAAATGTGCTCAGTGAGACATTTGCTGTGGGCATTTTTTAAGTTGTCATCACTTAATGCAAAAAACAAAGCTTGAAAAAAAAAACCAAGACAACATAGTTCTGCTCTTTTGCAAGGGTCAGGACATACAAATGAAAATTGTGCAAATGTAACTTGGGTCACATTTTCTGTCTGTGTTGCTGTAGCATCTCTGTGCTGCTATGAAGAGCTTGGCATTCCCATCTTCATCAGTCTCACAATGGTAGTAGAGGGAGTGAGTAAAAAATAACTTGGGAAGCATTTTGGGTAAAATTTCATCTACCAATATTGATTTCCTTGAAAAATACACATCCTGGGTTACTTGGAAATAGATTTTGCCAGACAAAAAGAGGGAAAAAGTCTAATTTTTTTTTTGGTTTTTTTTTTTTTTTTTTGGTATTTCAAAATGCTGGATTTATTTCTGTCTAGGTAAACAAGTGATTAGACTTGCAAGGATTAAACTTGAGAGAAGTGTCTCCAATGAAATTAGTGTGACAATGGTGGAAGAGCTGAAATAATTATAAATTTCTGTAACTGAAGATGAAACAACTATTTCTTTATCTTGGGCTTGCTATGGCAGATTTTTATGGGGGTATTATAAAGGGAATTTGCCCTTGATCCTTCAGAGGTTTAATTTGCTCAGTGGTCTCGACTATACATTTATAATTAGCTCTTAGAATGAATGAAGTTTCTAAGCAACTTGAGCATGAACAACTTCAGTCTGCACTGGGTCTTTCCAAGAAGTGTTTGGGGATTTTGTTTGTGTGTAAGGACAGTACAGTGTAAAAAAGAGAAACATATTCCCATCAGCCTCTCAGCCAACTTAGATTCATAAATTTGAAGCTCTCTATGGAGTCTTGGGCTTTTCTTACTTCCCAACAATTAAATTTTCCAGGTTCAAGCCAGATTTCAGGCTGCCTTGGATGATGAGCATCTACAAACACATTCCACTTACCAAAACTTCCTACAAATCCTCAGTGTAAACAACAGAAATATTTGAAATTCATATTATGACCTACAATTCCTCTTTGTTGACTCTCACATTTTTTTTTTCTGGCATTCTGTTGCTCTGTTCAAGTGGGGAGCACAGGGATGTACAAGGAGGGCAGTGACCTCTCTCCTGCATGAGGACACCTGAATTCTTGCCTGCTGTGCTGGAATCTGAATCTGCTCTCCCAGGTACCATTTCAAGATGGATTTCACGACACTCACTCAAAAACAGACACAAAATTCCTTTCCTCCCACCTATTAGCAGTGTCTTTCTAGCAGGAATTTCTTACAGAATTAAGATTTAATTATTTTTGTGAAGTGTAGTGTAATGTATTAGTTTTTATCATAGGAGGTATTATCACACTGTAAATAATTGAAGAAACTATAAATTAGAGTTGATGATCTAAATGAAGGAAGCACATTTTTCTGGTGATTTTTTCCTATCAGCTTCCTTGCTGAATTCTTCAAATTAGCAAGTAATTTGTAATGCTTATCCTGGACATCATGTAAATTAGTGAGAGTCCATTGTAATTAGATTTTTAAAAAACCAATTAGCAAGTGAGAAAGGTCTCATTGTTTATTTAGAATTACTCAGACAAAACAAGGAGCATAATTTTATTTGTACTGTATTTTTTCAAGATTTTAATGCTTTCATTTCCTAATAAAAGAGCTATCATGAGGTCACAGAGAAGAGGGATGGTCAAATCCTGAGTTACCTCCTTTCCTGCTAGATATGTGGGCTCTTTCTATTTTCAAATGTTTCGGAATCAGACCCAATGTGATAAATGCAGTATTCTATAGGCCAGGGAATTAATTCTGTTTTCTGCAGATACAGTCTAATGCCTTCACTTTGAGATCATTCTTTTCCTACATGTCTTTACACACATCACCCTAGAATATTTTTAATTTCCATTTTAACAGAGTGGGACTTCTTTTTCACTCCTTTTTTATTTAACAGTAAATTGCAATAGAAATGGAATTTCATGAGTTTTCAGCCCTGACCATAGAAATCTTTAGTTTTCTTCTATTTTTCTATGAGGAGTCTTATGATGAGAGCCTTGTTTTCCTTTGCTGCTGCCTCATGATGTCACAGTGAAAAGGATCTGGCTGCTGTATATTCATGAATTGCTATGGGAGGTTGGATGAGCTGCCTGGCAGAGATTCAGGGAACAGCTGAGATCTTCTTCTTGGCCAGTGCAGGAATAATATGGACACTACAGCAGTGTGCACAGCAGGGCTGCAGCACCAAGAATTTTCTAATTTCAGAGCAGGGGATGAGTTTTTCCCTTTTCCTGCCACATTGCTGGGTGTAGCTGGAGTCTGAAGGGATGGTGACCCTTGGTGTGAAAGATGTGGCTGTGTCTGGGGTTCAGAGCTTCCCATGGGGTGGCCTTCTTGCACTGGGAGGCCAAGAGCAGCTGAGGGATCCAGTGATTCCTTTGTGAGCCCCTCTGCGGATGAAATTCTCAGGTTGCAGCACAAAAGCTTCTTTTTTTTCTTTCCAGTCTGATCTTATTTCCCAAGATCCGTAATGAGATGAAATCCTAGGGATTTTTCATGCATTATTCAGCTGCAGAGGTATTCTCCTTTCCTCCTTTTAGCAAGGTATTTTGTTTCTTTTTCTACTTATCCTGTGCAAAAGAAAGTCTTGAAGTTTAAGTGTAGTTGTGTGGTCTGTGTCTTCTTCTGCACTGCTTTTGCTGGCTTGTTCTCCATTTTTTATTTTTTTTTTTTTTACCATCTTCAGCAAATCAGTGGGAGAGTTCAGAACTGAGATGCTCAGTAAATTACAGCAGTTTAATTTATTGATGGGGCTAAGCTTAAGTTAATAACCAAAGCAAAGTGAGCATCTCTTGAGTAGATGCCAGCAGGAGCAGGGAGATCCTGGCTGCTGCTGGGAGCACTCAGGGCTGCCCTGGACCAGCTTCAGTCCCTGCCAGAGCTCTGTGGCTGTGAAGCACAGCTGGGAAGAGCAGTGATTGCACTGATTTGGGCTTTGTAACTACTCTGCTGGCTGTGACTGTGAAAATCTAGAAACAAAAGGCAGAACGTTGTGGGAAAGCTTTTCTTCCCCAGTCAGAGTGTCTGTAAGAATAAGCATTAATTGACAACAGAGGAAATCACAGGAGGATGCAGAGAATTGTGGAATAAGGCAGAAGCATGTAAAAAAATTAACCTGAGCTAGAAGAAATTGAAGCATGGCTGCTGTGGCATTTATCATGTTTCACTGCAAGCTGCTTTGCTGACAGATGCTTTGCTTGAGATTCCACTGATGCTGAGACTGAGCTGGCTGCCTCACACATTTTTAATGTTTTTAATAGTTTGTTCAGTTGTTGTTTTTTAACAACTGAACTTCCCTTGTGGGTTATACAGATGCCACTTCTCTTTTTCCACTGTGCTTTGAAATGCTCATCAGGAATTCTAGGCAGTTTTGGTGGTGGAAGGGAAGTTTGCTGAGTACATCAGCCATGAAAAGTCTTGCTCAGGTTTGGGAGGGAAGAGCAGGTGGGCTTGGAGATAGATAATTATGTGACATAACAATATCTGGCAGAAAATCCCAGTAATTTTCTGCTCTGATGTACAATTATGAATAGATACATCTTCTAGTTAACCAGCTGTGAACCACTTCTTGCTCTGCATAGAGGAAACAACTGGCTTAAATAAGAGAAGGGGAAAACAGGAGCAAATTGTCCAAAAAGTAACATTTATCTCCTTCCATTTTCCAGAGCAGAAGTTTTAGTAGGTGGTTTAAATGGAATGGCAGGCACTTTAAAGGCTTCTTTCTGAAACATGAGTTTTAAAGATCTAAGCAATGCATGAAAATTTTAAGGACAGGAAAAGCATTTCAGTTCTCATTCTGAGTTCCAAATTACTCTTGTGTTTGGCCTGATTCTTAGAAAGAAAAAAGTCAACCCACTCCTTAAAAACATCAGTAAGATGTGTGTGTCCCCTGGTACCTCTAAGCAAACCAAGACATTTCACATTACATTAATTTGCACAGTTTGCAAATATTTCTGAAGTAGCCCCTTGATTAGATCTCCTATTCCTGAGTAACAGGATTTTTACAGGGCCCTTAAGAAATGTATTAGTACTAATTAATCCATTATTATTGCATTATATTATAAATTATTTGCTCAGCAGATGAAGGGAACTATTGAGAGAATATGGATGCAATGTAAATATCACCTGGGCATATATGGTTAGGAATTTGTGTGAGAGAAAAGGACTTGCCCATGCTTACTGCTCTCAAAAAGAGATTTATGTGTCTCATGTAATAATAGTGGCAGCCTCTTCCCTCCTCTCAGCAGGAATAGTTATCAAAGATGAAAGTATCTTTGTAGGCCAGCATGAACTGATTTCCTCAGTCCTGTGCATGATAATATTTTAATTAGGCAATTCCTTGTGGTGGTGAGGAGATTTTCAATTAGCCATTTTTTTAAAAGCGTTCTCACTTTCTCTAATTACATTACTTTAATTTCTTAGTGAAGGAATAAATCTCAACAGACAGGAATTCATTCACCTGGATTTTTGTGTGCTATAAAGCTGGTAGAAAATCCAGAAAGCAATATGCAGTGGATTAAATATTAACAACTACTCTGTTTCTTATGCAAGTTATTTGTGATTAGGAAAATGGGTGATGCAGAGTGTGATGTGTAGAATTTCTTGCTCTTCAGAAAACTAAAACATGAGACATTTTTATAGTTGAAAATACTTTAATGCCTATTCCTTTGGCCACCACCAGCTGTCAGTTCAAGCCTTGAAAAACCAAATTATTTCCTGATCAGTGTAATCAACTCTAATGTGAAAAAAGTCAAAGCATTTACCTGAAGATCCTTTTATGTTAATAGATGTTTTATTAACATTTCACAGAAGTTTCATGGGTGTTAATAAGTCACTAAGAAATGCCACAGGTGTCACAACATGAATTCAAGTGCTTGGACCATTACAGATGTTGCAGGTGACTGTAAGTGAATGAAAATGCTTAATTTTCATGTAAACTGCCTTTTTTTTTTTTTTTTGCAGTTTATATGTAAATTATAGACAAATGAAAATGCTTAAGCTCTGTAGTGACTTTCTCACAAATCTATGCATTTACAAATTTTATACACTAAGTAGAATTTTTACTGCTCCTCTTCTAGTTCTGACCAATGAAGTATTTTGGTTGTTTCTGCTTTTTGACACATGTAGCAGCTTAATTACTCTTTGGAAACCCATGAGCATTTCAGAGGAGAAGAAATTAAAAGCAGGAATTCTTGTCCCAGTGGTTATTGGGGGTTTTAGTAGTGAAGAAACTGCCCACTGATGAGAAAAATCTCATCAAGCAGATTCAGAAACAATTGTGTAAGGCTCAGCTATTCTTCACATGAGGAGAAAACCCTGGAGATATTCAGATCTCATTAGTTCATGGTTTTCCAAAGAACAAGGATCTCACTCACACTGGCCATAACTAGAATCTAATGATTTTCTTCATTTTTTAAATTTAAACCTTTTGTTATCATAATTCTTGCTGAAAGATATGAAATGCAGTTTGTCTTGCAGAAAGTTGTAATAAGGAGAGCAGGGACCTGGTAACAGGATACCCAAACTAAACCCAGTTGGAAATGTTTAATGGAACAGTTTTTCCACTTCAAAATATAAAGGGTGACAATATGAAGGGTGACAATCAGGATTAAATATTAATTAGAACATGTTGATATTTGACCAAGAAATTTGATAAAGAAAAGCCAGAATGAATATAAATAAACTTTTTATTTTCTTGATTTAATGCATTTATAACCCAATTCATATTTTAAATAATACATACTTTGAACCTTTGATAGTAGTATTGTTATTTTATGAAGTTTTGTCACTTTTGAAATATTTGTAGTTGGCAACAAATAATTTTATCAGAATTTTCTTTCTGCAGGTAAATAAAAATTTTGATTTTATATTCCAATTCATAATAAAACCAGATTTTGAAATGGCAGCTTTTCCTGCAGGAAGAAAATGTATCTTTTAAAGCAGATGTATATTTGTCTTAATATAGTTTCAGTATCACAAAGATTTTCACTACATTTGACTGACATTAATTGGAGGGGACAGGTGGTGGTGGCAGTGAGGAGGAAATCTCTCCAGCATTGCGTAGAATTGATAACAGGATATGCAGGGCTAGAGTTGGTGAAAAATACATAAATATCCCTTATGCAAGAAATTAATTAGTTGGGATTAAAAAAAAAAAATCCACAGTATAAGTGTAAACTAACAGCATTAAGAATAAATGGAAAGTTGTATGAGGAACTGAAACAAAAGTGTAGTGGCCTACAAATAGAGAATGGTTGTTTGATGCCCCATGGCTCAGAAAACAACTTCTTTCTAAACATGAGACTCTGCTTTCCTTCCCAAAATCACTGCCTTTCCTCCAGACATTGCTCAAGCAGAATCAGCTGCAGGATTAATGCTCCTGCACAAGGTTTGCACAGTGTGTGATATCAGACTGGGACACTGGGCATTGCTGGGGAAGGGATTTTGCAGAGGGGCAAAATCACCTGTGTGAGCCACAGAAATTCTTCAGACCCTTGGACAAACAGAGGTGATGTCTCTGCCTGAAATACTGGAGAGGAGGACAAAGAGAAATGGTCAAACCTTTTTCCAGCAGTGGGTTCTCTGTTTTCTGAGCTTCTCCCTCTTTCGGCAATGCCACTGAGTTTGGGCTTGGTGTGTTTGTGGTTTCCAGCAAGGATAGCCAAGTTGAGCAGCCACTTGTTGGTGTGATCTGGAGTGATTTGGGTTTGCTGGGTCCTAGTTGTGCTGTGTGTAGGTGGAGCAGATGCAGCAATTAAAAAACTCTGGGCGTGCATCTTGTCCATGTTGGCTCTTTTGGGGTGAAACATGGCCAAACCCTGCTGTGAAAATGTTCTGTAGGAGCCTGGCTGGTGGGGAGAGGCTTTCCATTCCCCCAGGGATCCTGATGGAAAGGGCAGATCCCTAAATTTATTTGGCTTTTGTTTGGCAGCTGGGCCAGCTTGAGGGGTTGGGTGCAGGCAAGGCAGGATGGAGTTTGGTGCAGTGCCCTCATGAAACAACATAATTACTGACTTATCTAGGGCTTGTGTGCTTGGAACACTTCTTTTTTCCTGCACTGCAAATGAGAAGCTGATGGGAAAAGGAAAATGGTGCAATGGGTTTTCCAGAGCAGAACTGACAGGCTGCTGCTCCTGCAGGGCTGCATCTCCCAGTGCATATGGAAGAGATGGTGATCCATGAGTGACTCACTGAATGCTTTTCACTTCATCATAGCAAACAAAAAAAAGAGAGAGAGAGGAAATAATACAATTTCCATGTCCTTATAAATGCAGTAGGAGCCAGTGATTAGAAACAAGCAGCTTAGCATGAGATGGTAAGAGCATGGCAGCAGTAGCAGCAGGTTAGATGTTATTGCTGTTATTGAACAGAGCACCAGGGTGACCACACTTTACAAGTGCTTTATTGGTTCACTCTAGTAAAAATGAATCACACTTCTCTCCCTCAGCTCCTCATCTTTTTTCCCTCAAAAGACTGATAGGAAAAAGGATGATTAAAAACCTCCAACGTGAAAAAAGTTCGACTTTACACGTCAGTGCTGTGTACAGATGGATGATTCACCAGAATCCATCTCTGTGTTTTTAAGCTGTTTTTTTGTTTGAAGTGTTAGCATGTCAGACTTTATAGAGATTCCAGTTTGAGCCTCTGCTAGTACCTGCTTTTATCAGAGAAAATGTTATATGGTGGTACAGAAGGGTCTCCTGCTGAAAAGTGCTCCCCTTTGCTAGTTTGATGGAAAAATAAAGAGGAATCTATGTGGAGTCTCCATTTCTGTGCTCTGAGGGATTATTTCCATGGAGGTTTATACTGGGCACTTAAATGGCATCTAGAGGTGCTTTTCAATATCAGATACCATCCTTTGCAACGTTGGAGGGGGTGAACCAGACAATTTTCCAACTCTGAATCAATTTTGTGACTTTCCAGTCTCTGTTAAGCACCTTTTAACTTTTGTTAGAATTACAGTCTTGGGAGTTACAGGCAGCAGAATGCTCAGCTATACACAATTCACCAGGCAAGAGGCTTCATGCCAGGGAGTGCAGGGGCTGACAGCCATTATTTAGGAAGCTGTATCATAAAAGTACTTGCAGATGTAAAAAAGGATGGGGCACCAACCTGCAAGCAGCAAAGAAAAATTGAGTTTATAGTCCTGTCATATGTGCATTTCAATTGGGTTTATCACTGTTGCTGCTTGTAGCAAAACTGTACTAGTCAATGCTCAGCTGCAGCAGCAGCACTTGCCAGAGCTGAGCCATCTGTCTGTGACAAGAACACCTCTGTAGTGCCTGGCATCTGACAGTCCTGAAGCACTTTGCAGTGCAAATGTTAATTAAGCTTTACAACAGCTTTGTAAGGTAGGTAAATGCCATCCCCAGCCATTTCAGCCAAGGCACAGGGCTCCCTCTCCTGTGGAAGGGTGTCAAAGTGTGAGAGAGGGCATTTGGGTGGGTAGCCCAGTGTGTGGGGCCAGATTTGTGCTCAGGAGAATAAGTCTTCAATTGCTCTGTGACTTTTTGTGCTTGAAAATTGGGACCTACATCACAGCTGGGACCTCTGGTATGGTTACAGCAGGATAACTCAACACAGTAATAGAAATGTTCCATAGACTGGAGTAGCACAGTGGTCTGTCTGCCAGGGAATTATTTTGGATTTCCCCCCAGTGGAGACTATAATTCAGCTTTTGATGTGCATCACATCCCCTCTGGCTGCCATGAGCCCCTCCTTGTCCCAGAGGAGTGTCCCTGTGCTCTGTGCTGGCTCTGCACAGCTCTCCAGGAGTGGCCACGTGCCCTGTGCTCAGGTGTGAGCCTTCACTCCATCCACACCCTGCTGCACTGCCAGCAGTGTGTGTGTGCATCCTGCCAGCCCTTCCTGCTCTGCCTCAGTGCTCTCATTTCCTGGCAGGAGGAGAAAATGCCCCTGGCTTGCAGCTGGAACCTTTTGCTGTCACAAATCCCTGAAGCATCGAAGGGCGAGCGCTGTGTCCAGCAGCCCATCCCTGGGCTGCAGTCTGACACCAGGGCTGTGCTGAGGGTTATCCAGGCGCACCAGGGTAACCACTGCAGGATTTCATGGCAGAAGGGTGGGAGGGAGGAGGACAGGGCACACAAAGTGCCCAGTGCCCTGCTTAGCAAAGCCCTAAAGCCCTGACAGACTCTGTGTGCTGCAGAACCACTTAAACAAAACCCCAACGTGCTGGGGCACAAACTGCCCGGCTCAGTGTTAACATTGTGCAAACACTCTCCAGCTGACTGAATTCTAGCAGATGCAGAAGTTGCCAGGAGCATTTTGATGCTCACCCTGCCTGTGGAGCTGGACCTGCAGCTGCCTGGGTCTCACTGGGACTCATTAGCATGGCACTGCTGTCACTGCAGGGGCACAGCCACGGGGGACAGTGCCACACGTGCACACAGTGCCAGCCTTCACACAGCAGCAGAGCAGGGGAAGGATCATGCTTAATAATATGCAAATCAATGTAGCATCTCACAAAGATTTGATTTGTGTTCCGAGGCAGCTGCTAAAAATGTTGTTTTAACCCCTCTTGGGAGTGTAAATATATCCACTAGGCACAGACGAGATGGAGGGTGATTACATTTTCTAATAACTTTAATTTTACAAGGTAGAGCATTTGAAAGCTGACATGTCTTTCATCCTTGGGCAGAGTGTGGTGGGGAGATGCCCATGTAAGGGTAATTGCATCAGTGTTCATCCAGCACAAAGGAATGCCCTGCAGATTTGTCAGGGCATGAGGAAGTTTTGCTGCACATAATGAAATGTGAAATGTCATTTTCCGTGCACAAAGGACACGCTTTCTCCTTGCTTTTTATTGTTTCATCACAGGCAGCCCAATGCTCAGTGGTGCTCCTGGGCTCAGTCATTGCTCAGGCTGCACATCCTCCTTCCTGAGCCCAGCTTAGGGACTGGCTCAGGAAAGGCAGGGCAGCCTACGTGCCTCCCATTTATCAGGGCAAATGATTTGGCTCCTTTGCCTTCCTGAAACCAATCCCACACGTTGTTAAGCTTGTGTAACTCAGGTGGCTTTTGATTGCCTGTGCCTTGCAGGAAACAGCACTGATCTTGCTGCAGTTGTTTCCACATGACACAGCTGTAAGGAAGAGCAATATTATGGCCCAGTGATGGTGAGAAGCACAGAGGTGCCTCTGGAGGCACAGACCTACACAGGGGCTGAGGCCCTGGAGCCAGGAAATGAATAAATGAGCAGCACAAGCTGTGCTAGCACTTGGGGAAGGGCATTTGTGTCCTGCTCTGCTAAGCATTTGTTCAGGAGATAGAAAATTGGTATTTCTGTGGCTTGGATGCATTTTAATTTGTTTTCCTGTATTCAAATCATCTGCCTTCAGCTGCTTTCTTGGGCTGAGTTTGACAGAGGTGCACAAATTGTCTCGTGGCTCATCATGTCCTTAGGAAGATCTGTAATTCTCCTCCTTTTAGGTTTTGTTTGGGGCATTTGTGGTAGCAATGCCACTGTAAGGGGCCAGGATTCTCTTCTCTGCAAACACAAAACCAAAAAGGCAAAAGGCTCAGGGAGTCTCTGCTTTGTGTAGACACACACTGATGATGCAAACACAAAGCTATTGATGGGCTTTGTTGTACCTCAGTGCTGCCCTTGACAAAATTTTCCCAACTAAAACCAACTTTTCTCAACTTACAAAACCAAGCATGTTCTCTTATCCTCTGCTCTGCACCTTTGCTGGTTTTCAATGTTATCTTTTAAAATTGAGGTGCTGGGGGATTATGGAATATTCATCACCAGTCTCACAAGTGCTGCAAATGGAAGTATATTTGCCTCTGTTCGTCACTTAGTTGTTCATACATCTAAGGATCATTTTCTAGGTTGCAGTTCTCTATTCTGTAGCTGTGCCTCAGTACACTTCTTATTCCTAGATACACAACCACAAATCTGGCTTTAAATGAACCTGGTGAATATGAATGGATTTCACTGAGATATCAAGGTTTATTAAAAATTAAAAAGATGTCATCTAACTCTGCTCCAACTCCTCTGTGCACACTCTCCTTAACTGGCTTAAAATGTTTATTCCTAGAACTTTAACATCCTCTTCAGTTACACAAGGATAAGAAAACAATTAATTTTCCTACTGCCCTTTTCATAGATGGAATATAAATATGTTTTGAACATTTTCCCTCTCTGTATTTTATTGAAAACTTTGCTGGCTGTGTAGCTGTTGTGCTGTTGAAGTTCCTTTGCCCTTCTTAATTCTGTCCTCAGCCAGGCCTGAGATGACTTTTTCCCCTGTCATTCTTAGTTTTCCTAATAAATATTTCATCTTTTCTAATAATGTTTACAGCAATTCCTATTGATTTCCTCCTTCTCAGTCATTTTATATTGGCTTTTTGTTCCTAATTGCCTCCTTTACTTTTTATCAAATGAGAATTTGCTTTTAGCCAAACTTGTTTGTTTCTTTTAAAATTGTGGTATTGTGTCTCTTGTCCTTCTCATTATTTTCCCCCAAGAACTCCCCAGTCTCATCCTCTCTACTTTTTTTCAGTCAGTTCTGGGGCATTTTATGTTCTTTAGTTTCTGGTCAACAGTTCTTTTTATGCCTCAGCTATAAAATTGTGTATGCCACATTTTCCCTTCTCCTTTCTCTTTTGTCCTCATTTGCATTTGCTCATTGCCCTGCATCCAAAGCCACTGCTGCTCCAACTGCTATGAAATAATGTGCTCCTGGTGTGGCAGTGATTTTGGGCAATCTCTGTCAGCCCAAGCTGCCAGAATAATCTTGTTCTTACTGCATCCCAGTGAGTTTTGCAGCAGGCTGTAGAGCCTGGCACCCTGGTTTGCAGGAAGGTGGCAGTTTGAGCTCACATTCCTGAGTCACCTTGCCTCCTCATGGCTGAATCACTGACACTTAATTGATGGAAAGCTTTCCTCACACAGCAGATGTCAGGCCTTGCACAGAGGTCTGGTGAGTGATCCTGGTCTCCAGGACTGATTGGGAAGGTTCTTCAAGTCAAACCTCTCTACACAACTTTCCTTCCCCCAGCTGCACCCAGCCATGAAGGACTCTTTAGTGCCTGAGTGTGGTCACATTGAACACCACAACCATAATTTCCTGCAGCAATCTCCCCAGAAGTATCTTTCTTGAAGAACTTCTCTGAGATGTGAGAGGGCATCATGATTTTCCATGTGACAGGAGACATCTGGTAGCTCCCAAGAGGTGACTGAGGTCATTGTGCTGTGTAGCACGAGCTATACACCTACCCAGAGGAGATCCTGAAGCACAACCAGGCTCATCTGAGAGGCTGCTGACTGTTCTGACAGCCAGCTCAGCCTTACAGAGCATTCACTAATTGGTTTTCAAAGCCTGGGAGAGCTCTTACTTTCACAAAAATTTTCTTGGAGCCCCAGACTTAAGGTGTGTCTGTGATTAAGGTCTGCTGACACTGAGCTTCTCCTCTCTCCCTTTCCTGCCCCACAGCTGTGGCTGGAAAGGGGGAATCTGGCCCTAGCTGTCTGTGGTGATGTTGTTTCTATTTGGCACTTGTGCAATATCTCTCTCTGCTTTTTTCCCTCCCTCAAAACACGAGTCCCTAGATTTTTAAATACATCCTACCAAGAGCACTCAGTGAGCACGGAGCAGATTGACTGCAAGCCCTTCTGATGCTGAATTCAGCTGACAATCAGCTCCTAATGCCAGCAGCTATTCCTGTGTTCTATCCTCTTCCTTCAGTCTGATGCCGACAAGGTCAAGTTTAGAAACTTCTAACAAATGTTACTTTCTCATTAACAGACAGACTGTTGGGTGGCAGCTTCTGTTTTGTGTGTGCCAGTTGCCATTTTAATCAGCTCTGTTCTGCAGGCTTTGTGTTTGAGGAGCTGGCCATGCCAGAGCAGTGAGCTCCAGCAGGTCCCTCTGCACGTGTTCAGCTCTTCATGGTTTTTGGAGGAATTTGTATTTGAATCCCATTTTCCAAGGGACCCCCCCACTGTTGTCTGCTCTTTGAGAAAGAAGGGATGAGGTGGCAGAACAGGGGACATCAGGGAAGGTTGGCTGGCTGGAGAGCATCACAACCAGGTCCACAGAGCCATGTGGTTACAGTGACACTTCCTCTGTCCTGGTGTTGGATTCTGTAATTCCCATTTTTCCTATTCTGCACTTTCAGCACCTTCTGCTAATCCACCATTGGCTAAGGGCCACTGAAGTTTGCAAAGGACTCCTGAGTACCTTCAAATTGTGCATCCTGCACAGGAAGGAAAATGAACTCCCTGCTGTACTGGTGTTGGATAATAGAGCCCTGCTTGATTGTGACCTGATTGATCACAGTGATCTCTAACCTAGTGCAGCAGGCTGGGCTTTGGATATGCACTCATGGTAATTGTATAGGTGAATAAATTAAATTTATATATAAAAGATATATAATAGAGTGATTTAAAATTGTATTGTGAAGATGTATATGTAGACTTACAGTTTTCAACCTATTTTAGGTATTTGGGAATATTCCCATAAAATCATTTTGGTTGGAAAAGTACTCTATGGTCGTCCACTCCAAGTGCTGGTAGCCTTTGATTTGGCTTCCTAATGATTTGTCTCTGTTACTGGAGTTATCCAGAGGCTTTTTGCCATGAGCAGTTCAGGGCTGGGTGATGGTCCTGGCAGTGAACATCTGCTGGTGATGCAGGAGGGTGGCTGGGATTGTTCTTTCAGCCTTGATGAGGAGCAGTCTGGGCTGTTTAAGGATGAGTGAGGGTGGAATGACTTTCCACCGACTGGGAAGAACATCTCCAGAACAATGTTCTTGTCCAACATGCATTGGAATTGATGCCCACCATCAGCTGCAATGAAATGGCCTCTCATTAACACTAATTGCACTTGCCTCTTGCTTTCATCTTAGATAATGAACATAGTTAAGTAGTGGAATGCCTGCTCTCCCTTTTTCTGCTGTGACAGCTTTAGATTGTTGTGATTTATACTCTTCATATAGGTAGTAATATGATTATTCAGTTAATCTATTATTCATTTCACTCATGATCTATTCTTTTCACATTCTTATTCTGTGAGTCAATTTCTCTCTCTGCTATTTTAATAGAGTAGCATTTTAAATTGTGAGAACACTGCATTAAACATGTATAAGATTTAATCAAATTTAAAATGCTTTCTTCTAGCAGGATATGCCTAATAAGCATAAAACTAATAATGTTGAAAATGCTATGGCATATTAACATGGCACATTGTGGGTTGCATTTTTCAAATAAAGCTAAGCACTAATTAATGAATATCTAAACCACTTTCTAACTCCTTATCCTGAAGCTGTGTGATTGACATGGAAAAAGATCTTTTGACAGAGTAGCATTGTATACAAGCTGCCTTGAAGTTTACAAATATTTTTTCTTGCTGTCTAATGTGATATCTTTACAGTAACACAAAACCAGTGATATCTCACAATATTGATGTTATATGGACACTGAAATGCTTGGGAATCATTGATCTGCACTTGACTTGTGCTGGATGTATGTTTGTGACCCACTGGATGAAATGGATTTTATGTTTCCTCTCTGCATCTTTCTGCAGAGATCATGAGCCTGCATGGCACAGGCTGGTTGTTGCACTCTATGCTTGTAGTTTTAGAGACTTTTGTAAGAGTTTAATAATCTGGGCAATAATTATTTTTGCTTCAAATTTGTTTTACAGAAAAATAAAGTTTTGAGTTGAGTGTAGACTTGTTTGAAGCAAATCCAGTCTTCTATCTGCTTCTGCTGCCTAAGAACTGAGTAATTTTATTTTTTGTTAAATATTTTTGTTTCCTGTTTTGAAACCAGGCTTCCTCTTACAAGTTAGGTCAATGTACTCTTGTGAAAATAAAAAAACTCCCCGGATGCAAAATAATACATTTAGTATAAATTGGACAGATACTTATTCTAACTAAAATAGAATTATTTATTTGTTTCACTGTTTTCATGACCCTGTTTCATACTCAGGTTTTGCCCATGTGAGAGAAAACAGTAAACACCTGATCCCACAGAAAAACAGTGGTCAAACTTTGGGTTTATTTTGTCTGCACTGGCTCACTGTAACCTGTTTTTCTTTCTGGGCCAAGCACAGCAGAGGGCAGGGAGGCAGCAGAGCCTGTCCCACACCATGACACTGGATTTTGGCCAGGAGCCCCCACTGTGCAGATTTGGAACCCTCCTCTGCCATCTCTGCTGATTTCAACAGAGCCAGTGGAAACTCCTTTATGGGAAAACTCATACAGTTAAGCACATCTTTATTCTCTGCAGCTCCTGGATCTGCTTTGTGAATCTCCTGTTGGTTGTCACTGTCTCCAGTTTAATTGCAGGTTTTCAGCAGAGGCTGGCGTGCAGCAGGGCTCTCCCAGCAGGTGACAGCAGCACATATGGTGACACTGGCCAGTGCTGGCACTGCCACCTTCCCCCACATGCCACCAGGGTGAGGCTGGGGTGATGCAAGAGGAGGCTTGGACAGGCAGGTGATGGTCATGCAGACAGCTCACTGCAAGCTCTGCCTCCAATGATGGAGAGAAATGAATAATGCTGCAAGTTCCAGAATACAAACTCCAGAGCTATCAGGAGTGCTAAAAAAAAAAAAAAAAAAAAAAAAAAAAAATTCTGACAAAAAGAGGATATTGACATCAGAGGATGTCTGAGCATGGCTTGGATTCAGCAGTGTTTTTCCTTAAGCATGTTTAAGTTATTGTAAGGTCAGAGCTTTGCTGAAAATTTCTATTCTTTATTTGTGTTTTGCTAGTTGCTATGTACTGCAGCTGTAGTAAAGGATCTGTTGTGCTGGTGCTCCTTGTTGTGCTCCTTGAAAAAGGAAAAATGAGAGTATATTTGAGGAATGTATTAGGAGTGTACTTAAGCCTCCATTATCTCTGCCCTGGAACTTGCTCAAAGTAAACTTTTATGGGAAATTAACTGAGCTTTACAAAGCTATTATTTGAATGTATTTATGGTATTTCTTAAAATATTTATGGTATTTCTTAGAGGTAGAACTCCCCTCTGTAATTCTTTGTCCCAGGAGACAGAGAAACTGAGTTTGTGATGCTTCCTGGTATGCTGGAGGGATTGATGGGGAAACTGTGGCTGTTCTTGCAGACACACAAAGTTAAAAAAATCACCACTTTAAAATTGGGAAGGGATTTTTCCTGTGTATTCCCCAAATGCTGAAGGGTGCTGCAGATCCTAACGCTGCCCACCCCACTGTTTCTCTGACTCTGCAATCCCAGTGAATTTAGGGAAAAAAACCAGTGGGTAGATTATTCAACTTTCTGTGTCTGACGGCAAAATGGCATAACTTGATGTCTCTGCAGCACTGGAAACATGGTCAGCAGCAGATCTTCTCTGCCTTTGATCTTTGCACCATCCCCAAACCTCCCCAGAACCTCCCAGCAGTGATAAATGCTATTACAGCATTGCTTGTTTTCACAGGATGCTGCCCCATGGGTGACACCCTCCAGACAATAATAGAGTTGACTTTGGCACACAAAACTCTTCCTATTTGGGATCCTGGATGCCTGGGCACCAACTCATCTCAGGCTGACAATCAGTGTTAATGACTATTTGAGTAACTTAGGCCTTGGGTACACAAAGATGCAGCACTTTTGTTTTCATGTCTACTTCTCCTCACATCTATTCACTTTAACAGTGATGGTATTTCTGGCCTTCATTGTTTTGTTTCTGCTTCCAGCAAATAACAGAAGAGAAAGGTCTGTGACAATTTTAGGAAGCTTTATAGGAGGAGGTTATTGATGGCTGCTACTTCTTCCACGGGCACTTGGAGAAATCCTTGAAATGATGTTTGCTGGCATTGTGAAACGAATTATTACTATGGTAACAGCTGCTGAAATGTTACAGGAAAGTTTAGCTCTACTTTTCCTCTTTTTTGTTTGTGTGCTGACATGAAATCTTGTAGCTTTATTGCCAAGATGGTGGCATAATCGTTATGCAGCTCAAAAAAAGGGAAAGCAGCAAGCTTGTCAAAATCTTTGTATTCAGGATCTGAGCCACAGCAGAAATAAACACCCTTCTACCTAAATAAATTAGGAGTTAGGGAAGAAGGATCTATGTGCATTGACTGGAGGAATCTTGCTTTAAATACTAGTGATTTTTTAAAATTAAAGTATTATTTCATACGGGATTGATATCCCAGTTCTACAGTTATAACTGTGCTTGAGCTAAAAAATAAATTGCCTTTACAGTATAATTTTAATCCTTTTCCCAGCAGGGCCAAATCTGCTGTTTGGTCTGTGGGTAAGCAGCAGAGAAAGGGCTGAATGCTCTGCCTGCACACCCTGGTGTTGATTTGGCACAAAGTGTCCTTGCTGGACATAAATGGCCCTAAATTATCAGAGATGTAAATGTCTGCATGACCACACAAAGGGCAAGAAGGTGAGCTCTGGGTCTGAGTGTGGAAATCTCAGTTTAGTATCAGGGTAGACACTAAAGGACATGTGAAGTATTGAAGTTCAAAACAAAAGTTAATAAAAGTTGATTGCAGCCTTTCTTAAGCAGGAAGAAAGGTTTCCTTGTTCAGTTCTGGCATGTAAAAGGTGAGGACATTGAGGAGTCACCAGGGGTTGACAGTGGAGGTGCACACAAAGGAGTAAATGGGCTGTCACCAACATCCAGATGTGTTCATCATGGACAGACCCCAATCCTGGCAACTCATCCTGTTGTAGGGGTGAAAGGAACTTTGCCAAGCCAGTTCACTGATCTGCTGTGAACAGAGTCTGCACTTGTGTGCATCCTGAATGGAAATTCAGCACTGACTCAGCTATGAAAGCAGCTTGAGAAATATGGGGCTGTTTTTCCTTATGAGATTGGAGAAGCTTTGTAATGAAAAAATGTACCCACTGTGCTGGGTAGGATGCAAGCTCTGCACAGTGAATTTCACTGCTCCTGCTGAAAGAGAAGTGGAATCCAAATCAAGGGCAGGAGCTCTTTTTAGCACAGAGCTTTCTGGTGCTGGTGCTCATGACCAAAAGAAGATGCCAGTCTCTTAGGTTTTCTCCAGGACACTTGACTTATTGTATATTGTGTTGCAGGAAACAAATTCATGCATCTGAACAAGGTTAAATATCACAATCTCTGGGTTTTAAAACTCAAAGGTAAGGCCAGTCCCAGTGTTCCAGGTGATACCAACACAGGAGACAGTTCAACTTTGCTTTCCTTATTTTTTTTTACTAGTATTTTTGGATTAGAACAATGTCAGAAAGATGTTACTGAAGACACAACAATCTCATGAGAACTGAGGGCAGCTCTGACTGTAATCAGTGTGAGCACAGTCCTGCTGTTTAACCATGGGTGTGGGGAAAGCCCTGCAAAGGCACATGTTTAAGGACCCTAAAGCCAGGTTTGAGACAGAGACTTATCATGGCAATGGGGAGAAAAACTGGAGTCTGCTCCTGGAGTGTTTCTGGGAGTGTTTGAGCAAGCTGATGTACAATTGTGAGGCCCAGCCCTGGTTCAGTGGCCTGACCCTGATATATTTAAAAGTTATTGAGGTGGTTTATCATTTAACTTCTCTCTGAAATTCCAGCCAGATTTACTGTATATGCAAGTACCAGACAGGTAGAAGCCTTCATCTCGAGGAATGACTTCTGCTCTGTCCTTTCCAAAATCCCATCTTTAGTGTGCTTTTTGAAGTTAAACCTTTTCTGATGGTTAAGGTGATGGGCTTTGTCCTAAACCACAATCACTTAGAAATATTTGACTGTATATGACCCTAGCAAACTTTAGGAAATTACTGGCAGCTTTACTCCATTCTTAGGGGTCCTAGTCCTCCTGCAGCAGCTCAGCACTTCAAGTAATTTTGTTTCCTGTATCAAAGGCTGCTCAGAGCTGTCTGGCTACTGATAATTTAAGCAATGGATTGAGGAACTTTGTGCTTGGAAAATGAAAATCTACAAGTGGATCAAACAGTGGGAGGAAAAGTGGGTTTGTGTTTGCAAACACCCACTCAGCCCCAAAGCACTGACACCAGAGAAGTTTTTTGGCAAATCCTGAATCTTATCCTCTATAAATCTGTGGCAATTAGGAGTAACTCCAGTGAATTGAATGGGATTATTCATGTAAATAGAGATGAGATCATATTTATGCTTCTCTGCAACTAGTCTTAGCAGGGAGAGGTTCCTGAACACAGCTAAAAGATTCAGGTTTCAAAGCATTTTAACTATCCTTCCCATCACTCCTGCCCCTTTAAATCCAAAATAAAATATTGCATGGAGTGCTTTCATAAATAATTTACTTTCTGCCTGACACCAGTCAGGGAGGCATAAAGCTTTCTGTGTGTGCATGCTGCTTCCAGAGCTCTGCAGTAACTAGATCTGAATTTAAAACAAAAAAATCTGAAGACTTTTGTTTTTCTATGAGGATGGAAGAAGTTCAGGGACTTTGAAAGAGTCAATTCAGGCCCCACCACATCAAACACTGTCTGTTGTGGTTGAAAAAGCCCTGTTCATTCACCCTGACCCCCCCAGATGGAGGAGGGATGATGTGAGGAGAGCTGCCCTTGTGGTTGAGGGGCTGGGTGGAACTCCTGGGATTTTGGCTCAAGCTCTGCTCTGGTCTAGGTGATGCTGGCCAGACACAAGGCACTCCTGTGCTGAGATTTCCAGGCTGCTCCCAAACAAGCTGGGAAGCAGAATAGCTGCATTGATATGCTGTGCTCAGGAAAGATACCTGCTGCCCACTGGGGCTTGGCTAACACAACAGGTGTGTCTTGTTTTCCCAACTGGCCTTGAAAAATTGCTAAA
This sequence comes from Erithacus rubecula, assembly GCF_903797595.1. Lineage (NCBI taxonomy): Eukaryota > Metazoa > Chordata > Aves > Passeriformes > Muscicapidae > Erithacus > Erithacus rubecula. The sequence goes on from NC_136669.1 coordinate 2,564,563, forward strand.
TTTCCACTTTTCAGAGGGAGTGTAATTACTGGGCAAGTTGTGGAGTTGAGAGGTGTTTTTTCAGAAGGCTTTTATGACCTTGGGCAAAGCACTTGGGCAGAAATTTAGTGAAGTATTAAAGCATTTCTGTCCTATTGAGGGCTTATCTTTGGTTCATTTCAGTGGGATTTAAGGTTCCACTTTCTACTCAAGTACCTAAATCTTTTTGTGATCCATAAAAATCTTAAAGTTTCCCTTTGGAAGAAAAAATTGGAATAATAAAATGTCTCATAGGAGTATTTGGAGAAGAAATTAAAGATTGTGAAAAAAAAAAAAGACTATGAGGCTATGTAGATGTGATAGAGAGAATGATCATGTATTCCCTAAAACAAATCCTGGAATAGATGCTTGGCATGAATGTTGTACAAGTGTTTCCATGCTGGCAAGAGCACCCAGCCCACAGTGCACAGAGCTCATTCTATAATTTACAGCAAACCTCTGGAAAAATATTTCTTTCACTTAAAAAACCCCAAAAAACTCTGCCTGTGGCATGGCATCTGGAACATGCTTAGCAAGCAGCAGGAGCTCTTTATAATTCATCAAAAAGGCCACACAGATAATGAGACAAGGTTCCTCTCTATAGCTAAATGTTTCTTCCCAGTGCTGCTCAAAACAGAGAGTGCCAGGGTGGTGGGTGTGGGGAGCTCCATCCCAGGATCTGGTGTGTGCCAGGCAGGAGCAGTGCCCAGAGCTGTCCTTGTGTCTGGGGGCACCATCTGTCCCCCCCACTCCAGGGATGCTCCAGCACAAAGCACCAAACCATAAACCTCTCCTGCCCAGCTCTGGCACAGCATTTGGGCTAAAGTGCCCAAGCTGAGGCTAAAGGAGCTTCAAAAAGCTGCCAGAGCTGTCCTGGGAGCTCTGCTGCCTCTGCCACCACCATGCTTTCAGCTGGGCTGGGGTGGGAGAGTTTTCTGGCTCCAGGCAGACCCAGAAAATATTGTTGGAAGAGAGGGCAAGCTGGGTTTGGGCTTGCTTTGTTTCTGGATGACACTATGGACAGGGCTGAGCTGAGCCTGTGGCTCTGGGGAAGGAAAATGTCTGTGGGAAATGATGCTTTCACTTGGCACCGTTTCCAGTGGGAATCAGCAAGGATTTCAAAGATGTTCCCCCTGATGTGCTAAAGCTTAGCTTAAAAAACAGAGAGATGAAAGGGCAGGCTCCTCTGGCACACGCTGAGATGTGACAGGAGAGCTGCTGCTGTAATGAGCTCTGTAAGGGGACTCAGAGGAGTCAGTGAGTAGGAATGGCTGTGTGCAGGGTGGTGCCAGCCCTGCCTGCTGCCCTCAGTCCCTGCTCTTGGTGTGGCTCTGTGATTCCACAGGCTTGGGGCACCTCTGAGGTGTCTGGGGACAGAGAGAGTGAGGATTGCTGTGCCATGTACGCTTGCTCTGCATTTTGGCCACTTTTCCTCACTGTGGTGGTTTGTTTTATTTCTTTGTCTTTAAATGTAAACTGCAGAGGCTTTGATAGTGTAACAGAAGAGGAAAGTGAGGCTCCTGTACTCTCTGAAAAGCTGTGAGGTTATTCCCTATAATGCAGTCATAGGGAATTGTCCATCATGTTGTGTGAATCTGGGAGGGCTGTGGGGCTCTGTAATTCTGCAAACTTTTAGAAGCACAATCTCTTTGTGGGGTTCTGTGTCTCTGTTTTCCCACCTGTATTGTGGCATTCTTGTGGGTGTAGTGTGTATTTATATCAAGGAATCCACGTGTTCCTTCTTCCTTTTCTCCTGTTCAGTTTAATGAATCTGTTAGAAATTAGTGAGAAAGGCAGGAAAATGCCCCCTCCCTCTGTCTGTGGGACACAATGTCAAATGGAAGAGAGCACTGAAGGAGGAAACAGAGGAGGGGATGGAAGTGCTTCCACCTGCTCTCCTCCCCTGCATAAGCTCTGCATCCAATTGCAAACTAAGAATGGGAGAAGCAACATTGGAGGATGTGTGTGAATGATTTGCTAACAGTTGCAAGCAGAGGTTTGCCTCTCTCCTCCCTCAGTTTGGAGCATGTCTTATGTCTCAGTAACACTGAGAGATGTGCACTCCTGCCTTGGGGTGATTAAAGGCTCTCAGTGGAATGGGACTACCTTCATCTCTGGGGTAAGCAGCCAAGCTGACTCTGCACACAGTGGGGATGTAGGAGTTATGGTGGCAATAACCTGTTGAGTCACTGCTTTTTATTGCACAATTATTTGTGTTCAGGTCTGATGCCTAAATAATGTGCAATACTGAAACCTTGCAAAAAAAAAAAAAAAAAAAAAAAAGGAAATTAATGCAGAGAGCATTGCTCCACAGGGCAAAATGTCCCTGCTGAATAAAATCTATAGCTATTTCCCTAAAGCTCTGGTTAATAAGGTTCAAAAAATGATGTCTGGACTCCTCAGGGGCTGACATCTGAGTGCAGTTCAGAGGAGCAGCCTGAAGTTCAGGCACTTCTCTGAAGCCTCTCTCATCCATTTGAATGTCATAGGATATTCAAAATTGGGCTGAAGGGCACATTTCTCAGGTACCCCCCTGGAGCACAGAAGTGCAAAGGCATGCAGAACTTAATGCCATTACAAGCCTGAAAACAGAAGTTTGTGGTGTATTGGTAATAGGCAGAAATTTAGGGTGGAGGAGCATCTTAATGACTGGTTCCAAACAATGGAAAATCTCACCTTTGAAGTATGGAGTGAGCAAGGCTTTGTAAGAACAAATGAGGGAGGGCTTTGCAACCTGTCCCTATTCACTCCTTGTTCATCTGGCTTATTACATATCCTGCCTAGTGTAAGATTGGTTATCATACCCCAGTCCAGTGTCAGCACCCTAACACAAAGACAAAACACACTCCCATGTGTGAACTTCTGAGGTTTCTCTAGGAGCTCAAATAGCACAGACACATCCTTTGGCACACAGACTGAGAAACAGGCAGGGCCCTTCTCCAGGGCACCAACCCCACACCCCTGGATGTGGTGCACACATGCCTGCAGGATGTGACCTGGTCACATACAGATCTAGGCTGTGGCTTTCCACAAGCCAAGGAGGCATGACAGGTTTCTATAACACATCCAGTTTCAGTAGAAACCTTCTATTCTGAAGAGAAATACTCCCCCCACTTTTTTTTTTTTTTTTTCAGAGCCTAGCAGCTCTGGATTTCCTCAGCACAAGAGCTGGCAGCCTGTCAAGGATAGCCTTTAAGTATGCACATATATTTTTGCAAATTGGACACTAAGTGTCTTAGCAGAAACATGGTACAAATGGGAGATGTTTCCATTCAAAAGCCAACATGCTGCTGATCCAGCTCCTTACTGTGTCTTGCCCTTGGGGAGTAGTACCTGGCTCACATGAGATGACAGATAAAGGAAAGGGGGGTGAAAGGGGGGGCTGGGACCATTACTTGTCTCATGTGCCTCTCAAGCTGCCATGTTCCTGCACTAGCTCTGCAGCTCACTGTTCAAAATACCAGCTTTATCCTCTTTCCCAGCCCTGGTTTACCTCCAGTCTTCTGTCCTTGGAGTCCTTTGACATCAGTGTGAGTTCTGAAAAATCTTTGTCTGGAACATTATCTAGACTATTTAGAAATTATGTGACTACAATTGGGTGACTATGTGTCAGATCTGTGAATGTTGTCTGGGGTTTTGGAAAAAAAAGTATATATGAAGGAGGAAGTGTATGAAAATCCTTGACTTGGGTTTAAACAATGATGACTAAGGATTGTCTGCACAGGAGTTTTCTGTGCAGTGAGGTAGGTTTAGAAGAGAAGTGCTTTACTTGGCTGCCACTTCCATCTGCAGTGTCTGGATCTATCCCTCCCACAGCTTTCTGAGATAGGAGCATAGCTGAGTTTTCCAGGGATGAGAGAGTGGCACCTGAGATGCTTTAATAGAGACCTTGCACAAAACGTACACAAAAACTAGAAAATTATATTCTTTCTTAGAGGGCTGTATTTTTTGTGGTATTGCTGAAAAATCTATGTTTGTTAGAATGTTAGAACAGAGACTGGGAGAGTTCATCTGCAGGGCTTGTGGAGTGGTCAGAGACAGGTGGAACTTATCATATGATCCACATATAAACACATATGTGTTTACTTTATGTCTGTAGAGCTTTGTATTCTAAGAGCATCTTTGCTGCTTGCTGTGAGTTACTGGCAGATCTGCAAAGCTTCCAAATACCTGACATTGTACTGCTAGCATGGTACTGACTGACATTTTTAATGACTTGCTGTGAAAGTCCAAAATGGACAAAGAACTGCAAAAGTGATTTCAAAATAAGTGAAATTCTGCAGTTCTGGGTTGTTTATTTCATATAAAACCATCTTGATAGGCAGAAAAGTAGAAGGACAACTTTCCAAAGCAGAGGTGGGGTTGTTCCTGGCAGGACCCCTCCTGCTTTCTTGGCTTTCAGGACTGCCCATGGCTTTACCTGCTCTCTATGCTTCTGAAAATGTCCATGCACTATTGACACAACTTTGTGATAAAAGGTAAAAATGCTTTATTATGTGCATTTTCCTCTCAATCCACTGAAACAATGCCCCCTTTTTGTGTTGTTTTCTTGTTAGATTGTCTATGGGACGTTCATCTGTGATATTAAATGCTGTGTTCAGGTATCAGAGAGAGGAGGGTAATGTCAACAGCAGCTATCAGTGCTTCAGCTTTCAGAATGTTTTGAGGGTTCTCAGGCAAACTGAATTCAAGGTGTTGGAATGTGAGAGCCCTTGTTTTGCTCCCTCCCCTCGTGGTCTGTCTGACTCTTTCAGAGCACAGAGCTCATCCTCCTTGAATCCACACAGTGCAGGAGAGGAGTTGTTTCAGAGCACCTTCGTGGATCCTTGATGCACTCTTGAAGGCTCTTTGATTGCAGTCTTATTTCCTCTCAGAGCTGATGTGATTCCCTCTGTGCCACAATGAAACTTAACAATCTTTCTTCCCTTTCAAGAGAAAGGAAGCAATTTAAAAGAAATATATAGCCAGATATATCCTCAGCATTTCTAGGCTAAAAAATATATCACATTTAAACTGTTGTGGCATTGGCTCTGCAGGCTTTCTCACATCTGAACAATGCAGTGTCGTGCTCCAAAACTTCATGACTTGTAAGATTCAGTGCTGAGTTGGTAACTTTTATGTTGTATTTTTTGAAATGTTGCAGTGTTGTATATGATTGAATTGAGAAAATACTTATTTCTCCTCTGATACTGAGCACTGATTAGTAGCCATGTCATATCTGAATTAGAAATATTTCAAATCGTGGCACTCACCAGCATATATAAAGTATATTAGATTATCTTAGAAGGTTTTTATGGCTCCATGTGAGTAATTTGACAGATGGTACAAAGGCACTCAGTTATAATGTTAAAGGAATGTAAAAAATTGTCTTGTTTAAAATAAGAAAGTAAATTCTCAGAAAATTCTACAACAGTTTCACAAGTGTGCTATGTGCTGCAGAGATAAAGGAGTGAATGTGAATCCTTAATGCCATGCCTGCCTTAGAAACTCCAGTAAAATCTCATGAAAGTAGTAATGTTGTCCCACATGTACACTGAGAAAACATTTGCATTCCGTGGTTCTGTATCTGTCTTGAAGATCAATGTGCATATGCAGGTATAGGCCATGTTCAGAGAGTACTGAGTTAGGGAAACATACCCAGCTGCTGTGAAATCAGGCTGAATTTGCACCACAAATTAGGTGGAAATTTTCCAGATTTGTATTTAAAACCAGCATACTCAAGAGCTTTGGAACTAAACAAGCCCCATCTGTTTTAAAAATTATACAGCACTATGAACCAGCCACAGTATACATTAAAACCTGAGATGTTGTGTAAGAAACAGAAATTTCTAGGGTAGAAAGAAGATTTCAAAAAAATGATTTTGTATGTCTCTTCTCAGAGCAGTTGATAAAATGCCCTCATTGTGTAGAACAGTTCTTCATGTTAATTGTGAGCTATTTCCAAGTGTGATTTTCTGATGCAAGTGTTCCATCACACCTTAGGCTTAGCTGTGTTAGTTGGTGGGTCCTGCTCAGGTAGGACAGGGCTCTCTCTGGCACCAGCCAAGCCCCTGTTGGTGTTGAATGGGAATTTCCAGTGATATGTGTATTTTCCACTGTCTGCCCATCACTTAACTGTTATTTTTAGGACATATTTGTGGACACAAGGAGGAAAGTGTGGTGAGGAGCAGTCAGCACAGATTGCCTGCCTGACCTGATTGCCTCCAGTGATGAACCAAGAGCATTTGTGGGTGGGTGAGGAACCTGCCTGTCATTAACCTTGACTTCAGCAAGGCTTTCATCAGTCTCCTAGAGCATCCTCTGTGTAGTGTGGGACATTACATTCTGGATAGACTGAGAAATTCAACAGATGGACAGAGAACTCATTGATCCCAGGCACTCTCATGGGCATGAAACAAGTGCAGTACTCCAGCATCTGTCTTGGGACCTGTCCTGTTTGTGACCTTTACCAGTGACCTGGAGAAGGAGGTGTAACATGCTTTTGTCAAGTTTTCCACTTTCCAGGTGCTATCTGTCTGTAGTTTGAGGGCAGGCCAACCATTCAGAGGGATCCTGACAGGCAGAAAGGCCAGCAGGAGCCCTACAAAATTCAATAAAGATCAATACAAACCCTTCATCTGGGAAGAAAAAGTCCTGTAACAGTAAAGGTTTCAAAAGGCAGAGCCAGACTCTTCACTGAAATTGGTGGAAGGAACAGAGACAGCAGACATAAAGTGCACAAGAGAGATTCATAGTGAGTGTAAGGAGAACTGTTTTCCCCAGGATGATGCTCAAGCAGTAGAGCAGGCTGCCAGGAGGGCTGTGAAGTTTTCCTTCTTGGAAGCTTCTAGGACCTGGACAAAGCTCTGAGCCACCTGGTCTGACCTCAGGCTGGCACTGCTTTGAACAGCAGGTTGCACATGGAGATTTCCTGGGCTGCTCTCCAACCTGAATTACCCTCTGTGATCCTCTAAGTGTTGAACATTTGGGATTGAATATTTTTTTGGTCTTGCTGGTGATGTAAACCAGAGCTGACCACAGGTGAGTCAGACCTACTTATATTAGCCTGGGATTTGGTATTTCAAGTCTCCCAAAGAGTCTGGGACATAACAGGAGATGCAGCTCTGTAAAATGACAAATCTGCTGTACATTTATTGACTGAGTCTCAGCTCTGTTTTCTTTCAAGTATCACTGCTGGCTCAAACACTAGAATGTGTCACTGTAATAAACAGCAGAATAGTGGCCACTCATCTGGGGTTTGCAGGGGGACATCTGTGTGTTCATTTTATCCAGGATATGCTATTGCCTGAATTACTGATAGTAGATTTGCTGTTCTAGCAAGAGAGGGAAGAAAGCAGAAAAGTTGACTCAAAGCTCCTGTAAACGATTAGTAGCAAGTAGAGCAGGGTGTGAACTGAGAGCACATCAGCTCACACCCTGGATTCCTCTGTGTGAAGCAGCTGACTTCACCCAGAAGGTGCCTGGACAGGTGCCCCTCTGCAGGTTCAGCTGAGCAGACAGAAGATGCTACAGGTGCAGGTGTTCCTCAGTGCCAGAGGCTGCTGCCCCTTGCATGGAGGAGCAGCTACCTGCAAAACAAGAGCTGAGGAACAGCTGAGCTGTGAATTCACCCCCCTGTTGCTGTACATTGGCTTTGTGCTTCCAGAGGATGATTATCAGGTTGCTGTGTCACTGCCAGTGATCCATGGCACCCACCCACCTTTGCTGAACACTCCATGTGATGTTGTACACAGGCCTTGATTATCCTTGTCTTCCTCACTGACTCTCAAGGGTATGAATGTCTTACAGAAGAACAGATGTTACCCAGAAAATTCCAAAGTTGCAGAATTGTCTCATACTTATAATGCTTTTAGCTTCACTTTGATATTTCCCTGAAGGAATGCAATGCCTTCTTACATCTCTTTCTGGACAGAAAGTCCCTTTGTAATGTACTTATACTGCAGAATTTTGTTTCTTCTTCTTTTTTTTTTTTTAAATCTTGGTTTGGGAGTTGTTTCACCTTACATGACAGCCAGTCCCTAGGAATTATTTCATTTTCCAAAATATATGTATCTGTGTTCTGTCTGTGGTGTGAAAACAAGCAGAATGCTGGCTGTTAATAACAACTGTATATCCACTGCTATTGCCCCATGACTCTCCCCAAAGTCACTGGCATTTCATCATCTTGTAGTAACTCCCAATGAGCAGCATGCAAGGGGTGAATTCCTGATTTTTAGTGTCCTCATTGCCCCTTCTGTCCTGAAGAGTTCCACACTCCAGAGGACAGTTTCAGTCCACCTGAACTGTGACCACCTCTTCAGTGGGCATGGCAAGTATTGAACAGGGTCCATTTGGATCAAAAATAAGCTGTAAAGGTAGAATCTCTTGATGATTATTTGTGGCAGACACTTGCCTGTCCTGCAATGACATATGAGAACAGCTCCTTAAATCACAGGACTGTCAGGAGCTGCAAACATCTGTGGATGTGGGATCTGTAATCTCTCCTCTCAGACCTTGACGTTGCTGCTTAATCTCTTCTATTTGTGACTACAGTTTTTTGGTTGTTTTTTAATAGGAGACACATAAAATCCACTGCAGGAAGAAATCACTGCACATTTCTCATTTGAATGGCAGAAGATATTGCAGGAGGGCATGTATATGTCTGGATGTGTGTATCTATAGACACATACATATATATAAGTAAATAAAACCACAGGGAGCTCTCATGCAAACATTACCACATACTGTGAAGCTAAATGGAGGCCCCAGATATGGAGGCATGGGAAGGAGGTGTTGAGTTTTCAGGTGGCACAATAATGAAAAGTTGATGTGCTTTGGTGTCCTGGTGGTGACACCCAGGAGAGGCCAACACATGCCTCAAGGACAACACACCCAGAGAGGTGCAATCCCTCCCTGTTAAAGTGCTCGTTGTTCTGGAACCAAGGACTTCCTTTGCTGATCAAAGAGCTGCCTTTGATTAATCAGTTTTGAAATGAATGAATTTCTAAGTTCTTATTTTTCGCTTTTCTTAGGGGAAATATTTCAAAAGCCTTTTGATCTTCGGTGATAGGCATTTAGTAAAAGGCAGGTATGCTTTTACAAAAGGAACCCTGGAAGTCTTGTTGTAAAGGGCAACGTGTATCAGAAAACATTTAGAACATGTTCAGCAGGTTGACTGGCTTCAGCAGGTCCCTGCATACTCACAGAGCTGCTCTTGTGCTCATTCTTTAACAGGATCAACGGTTTTAAAAGGTAAAATCAGGCTGCTGGTCTGTGGAAAAAAAGGGCAAAATCTACTGCAAAGGTCAGAAAATATTAATGTGGCATCTAACACTAACAGGCAGCACAAATCTCTACAAATAGGCATCCTGCTGGTAACCAATTGAAATGTAGGAGGTAGTTAATGTCTTTCAATTGTGTCATTTGATCCCCAGGGAGACATTTAATGGATGGTATTTCCCTACTGAGACTCCTGTCTTCTCTCTGTACTTCATTAGTAATAGTTCAGGGTCTTCATGTTAATAAAAAATGTATGTACTGCTTACCTGATTTTTCACATTTCATACACTGTATTAGGAAAATTGATGTTGTTCCTACAGAATTAAATAGAATACTTTACCTTTAATTACAGGGTGTCTTCCTGTCTGCAAGCAGGTTTCGCCCACTACTTATTAACAAGCCAAAGAGAAGAAAAGAACAGGGCAGAAAAGATAACAATACCTGAATAAAATGATGTCTATTTGGAAAACAATTTGCTGTGAAAGTTTCCCCCCTCCTCATCCAAGCTGTGTGGTCTGGATTGGCCTTAGGGATCCTTCAGATTGCAGGTCCTGTCTGAGGTATTTATGAGAAATGGATGCCTCACTTCTGCTGTGGAGGTGGACCTGTGATATGAAACACTCATTTACTGAGTATGAATAATTTTAGCCATAAGTGGAGTCTTGCAATTGTTTGACAGGGTAGTAGAGCATTAATATCTTGCTGCCATTAAAGGGATAAAAAAATCACTCAAAGAACTGAAAATTCCACAAGAAGAGCTACCTGGAGTAATTTCAGATTCAAAACTCCAGCTGTTTCCCTCCATGTGCTTCCTGGTGGCTCAGGGATGCTGTACTGACCCATCTCTCTTCCCTAGAGTCAGGGACTGGCACTCATTTTCTGATACCATCTTGGGTGACTGCTGTCATGTTTTTCACAATGTTTTAACTCAAACTTACTTTCTGGAAATCTTTATGAACTCCCCAATAAGCAGATAATTCGGTAAGGAAAATACCTTACTTTAATGGTCTGATTAAATAAAAAATACCAGTCTAACATGCAAATATAGAGCCCCCCAGGAACTGTTCTGTGTTGATGGGGTCCAGTTCAGAAGTGCAGCTCTCTCTGTATTTGTGGCTACAGTGTCCTGCGTGGGGCACTTGCCTGGGATGGCAGAGAACAGGTCACACTGCCTGTCATAAACCACTCACCTGTGACCCACAAAAATACTCTGGATCTGTTTCAAGTAAATCCATTGATGGTGGAAAAAAATCTGATAGTGGCTAAAAAGTGTTTTTTTGCATGAGACAGGTGCAGGAGCTCAGTGCACATGTTCAGTGTGGCTGTGAGCACTGGGCTCTGGTGGGGAAGCAAGGACACTCACCTTTGCATCAGGCACCTTCCACCACCCCAAGGAGCTGCTCCTCTTGTCTTTGCACTTACCCACGGCTTTGAGTGCTCTGCTGGAGCAGAATCAAGTGACCAGTTTCAATATTGACTTGTTTTCGTAAAGTTGAGCATGTTGTGTTTTGTTGCATAGCTTGTGGTGGTGAGAAAAATCCATTAAACTTGAAGTTAATTAGTATGGGAAGACTGTAATTTATCGAGATTGCCTGAATGGAAGGGCATTGCTATTTAATTAGCAAGTGCATTTGGATTTGTAGATTATTTTTTCCTTTTTGATTTTATTCAAAATATTGTAAGTGCTTTGCATATAATGAAAGAAGAATAGATTAAGGACAGGCAACTGAAAAGTCATTAATAACCTATGGCATAATATTATTTTTTTTTTTGCTATGAAGTGCGTGCTTTTGATCAGATAAGAGAACTTTTATTGCTGCGGTCTATTCTCATTTTGTGTCTTAATTATGTCTGAAAAGATTCCTTAAATGACAAAGTCCTAATTTATATTACCACAAAGGACCAATCTTATAGAGTTATTAAACCAGAACGTGCCTGTTTGTTGTTCCTTCTGCTTCCCTGTTTCTGAGACCTTCCACTGGAGTCACGGGCACCTTCAGGTGATTTCCATAAATGTTTATACTCTGCTGTGGTTTATTCTTTGCTTTCCTTAATTAAGCCATTGTAGATTGAAACTTTGCTGACATCATGACTTCTTCAAATTAAAAAGTCATGGAACAAGGGGAAATGGCCTCAGGTAGCACCAAAGAAGGGTTTGATAGGATATAAGGGAATATTATTTCACCTAAATGCTGTCAAGCCCTGGAACAGGGTGCCCAGGAAGGCAATGGAATCCTCATCCCTGGAGGGCTTTACAGCACAGTGATGACCCCGAGTGTGATCTCAGCGTGATTTACCAAAATATGATTATTGACCTAATACTGATACTCAATTGGGATGGACAAAAGGCTCTCTAACAATTTAAAGTTACAAAGTGTGTGTTTATTCAGTGTGAGGTAATCCTCTAATACACACTGCAAAAGCACAGGTGATCACAGAGTTTATTTATTGGCAAAGAATTCAAACAAATACATATTCATAATAACAGTCCCTCCCATCCCCTGCTTCCTATGGTAATTAGCTTGAATAGCTATTAAGCATTGATTGACTTCTTAAATTAAGTCTGGGGTCGTTTTCATGGAGAGGGGTCTTAAAATCAGGAAGTAAGGTGAGTGTTGCTCACCCTAAACTCTTGACCTTTTCTATCAATGACAATACAAATTATTTCTGGGGATAGTCCAGTTTTCCAAAGAATGGGTTTCTGGTTGTATTGCCTATATTCCTTTGGATCTGCTCACTAGTTTTGTCTTTTCTCATTGCAAGCGCAGCTGAGCAAACATGAAACGACAGTCAATCAATTATTTAAGTTTCAGATAACTACTCCCTTCTAACTTCTAACTTTTCATCATTTTCAGAAAGAAATTTCAGAAATTTTTTAAGATTAGCGTTTTAAGTGCTGCACGGGGCATCACTGCACCCTCGCCGCTCTTTTTCGGAACGGCGGCCGCCCCTCAGTCTGTCCCTTAGTGCATCCCTCAGACCATCCCTCAGTCTGTCCCTTAATCCATCCCTCAGACTGTCCGTCAGTCTGTCCCTTAATCCATCCCTCAGACTGTCCCTTAATCCATCCCTCAGACCATCCCTCAGTCTGTCCGTCAGTCTGTCCCTTAATCCATCCCTCAGACTGTCCCTTAGTCCATCCCTCAGTCTGTCCGTCAGTCTGTCCCTTAGTCCATCCCTCAGTCTGTCCCTTAGTGCATCCCTCAGACCATCCCTCAGTCTGTCCGTCAGTCTGTCCCTTAATCCATCCCTCAGACTGTTCCTTATTCCATCCCTCAGACCATCCCTCAGTCTGTCCGGCAGTCTGTCCCTTAGTCCATCCCTCAGTCTGTCCCTTAATCCATCCCTCAGCCTGTCCCTTAGTCCATCCCTCAACCTGTCATGTCCCTCAGCCCGTCCCTCAGTCTGTCCTATCCCTCAGTCCGTCCCTCAGCCCGTACCTCGTCCTGTCCTGTCCCGTCCCGTTTTGTCCTGTCCTGTCCCTCAGCCTGTGCTGTCCCTCAGCCCGTCCCTCAGTCTGTCCTGTCCTGTCCCTCAGCCCGTTCTGTCCCTCAGCCCGTCCCTCAGTCTGTCCCGTCCCTCAGCCCGTTCCCGCCCGTTCCCGCCGCCGCCATGGCTCTGAGGCGCTGAGGCGATCCCCGCTCGGCGGGCGGCCCCTGGCGGGGATCCGTGCTCGGCCTGTGCGCGGCCTGTGCGCGGATCCGCCGGGAGCAAACCCCTCACAGCGCTTTGCAACCCTCCGGGCCGGATAAACAATCCCCGACAGCGCCCTTAGTGCCACTGCCGCTGCTCTGTGTTCCTGCTCCAGGGGGGTGTCTGTGTCAGGCGACATTTTCCGGCCTTCACACAAGATGCTGATACAAAACTTCTTGTATTTTTAGCAAACAAAGAGCTTAATGCTCACTGATTCCAAATTACACAATTCGTTCATTAATTAGTATTCTGTCCTCTCTTGGTTATGGATTTCTCACTATTCTTGCTAATTTATAGTTTTAGTCTTAGTAACTTTTTTCCTTCAACAGGGATTTTCCAATACTGAGTCTTTGTTATCTTCTTCTTTACTAGTCCATAAATGCTTCACTTCTTGTATCCAGTTTCAGCAATACATTATTATCTCCCAGGCTCTTTGAAACATATCAAAGCTAGCTTAGCAAAACTTTAGGTTTCTATAGTTTTCCCTCAAAACCTGCTCATGCTAAGAGTATACCCAGCTCTGAAAGAAGTTTTTGGAACTTCTTTGCTCCCTGCTTTAGTGGCTGCAATTTAAAAATCCACATTTGTAGAGCATAGTGTGCTGTCAAAGCTGAGATCTGCAGGATCTGAACAATTTTTTGACAGCTGCAGGATGGCATTTCAGTTTCCACGGAAACTGGCACAAAAATCAAGGTGAAGTGTTGGCTGATTATCTAATAATAAAGCTGAGCATTTAAATATGAAGTTCTTCACCTTTGTTTTGCTGAGAAAACTTCTGCTCCTACAGCACCCAGCAAATGCAATAGTGGCCTGGTGTCTTCAAAGTGTGGTCACAGCTTGGGCTGTGTAATCTCCTTCCCAGAGATGAAAGACAAAATTCAGCCTTCACCCATTCAGCCACAGAGATTTACCCTCTGCTTTTAAGATAAAAGGTTGATTTGTCCCCACAGTTACTGCACAAACCAACACCATTGTTTGTATGACAAATTACAGAGTAACAGAAGTTCTTTTGCTTTACTGTGTGTTTTTTCTACTGTGCATTTCCACAACCTTTCTGTGCTCAAATGCATTTCCTTTTAAAAAGTTCTTATTGCATACAATTTTTATCTACCCACACTCTTGCTTATCACCTGAATTTAATGGCTCTTTGGCTTTGCATTCACTGGACTGTTGTTTTGAGTCAGTGAGTTTGATGGTTTTGCTGAACATTCCTTTTTGCAGGTCATTGATTTCTAAGGTTAACAAAATGAATCCTCCTACTGATCCTTGCTACGTCCCACTAATCTCATTGCTATATCCTGAACTGCTCAATTACCTTTTGTCTTCAATTTCAGATGCATTTATCAAACCCACAGATCAGTCTTTTGTGCAGGAAACAGTTTCATATTGGATTCAAGAACATATTCATTTGAATATTTCTCATACTTATATTTCAATTTGCTAAGGCTGTTTAAATTTTCTTGCTTAATTTGCTTCTTGACATACCCTTTTAAGTGTACTTTCTCCATTGCTTTATTTTCCCCCAGAGATGTCTTTCTTTCTAACCTTTATTATTTTTTGCTCTTGAAGAAGTGTCTTCCAGTATTTGATACTGTTGTTTGATAGTGTTGCCTTTCTATTTTGCAGCACTTTATCTTTTCTACCTTCCTGAATCATTTGATTCCTTTGCCATCCTTTCTTCACTCTAGGCAGAGAGTAAGAATATTCAATATTCTTCTGAAAGATATTTGCTCTCTTTTTCTCAACAGGAAATTGGGGATTTTCTTAGGCCTGTATCTCTGACTCCATGTCCCATTTTTTGACAGGGGTTGAGAACTACTTTGCCAGGTTTGGCATGATCAGTTGTATCTTGGCTTGAACATATGGAGGAGAACACAAATACAAAAATCCAAAGCAGCAAAATTTATGGCCTAATGCCCCATGGCACCCTTTGGTATACATTCAAAAGGAGGCCAAGCATAAGTCTTACTCTGTTTCCCAAAAGATGCCAGTTTCAGGTGTCTATAACTGAGTCTGCTCTCACAGATATTGTCTTTGCTAGCAGCACAATATGGAGAAGAAAAGCCTTTTTACACATTCATTAACATGACAATGTGTTGTCTTTAAGTGCATTGCAACTGCAAGGGCCACATATCTTTCACAAATGCAATGAAAGAAGCCCAAACTAAATTCTGGCTGCAGAAACCCCTGTGCAGTCTATCCTGGGACTCTGAGCTGCATTTTGCATATCAGAGATCTCTTCTTCCCACTGCCCAAGGACCATGTAGCCATTGACAAACCCCACTGACATCCCAGAACAAGTCACTGCCTTTGGCAGTGGCTCAGAGGGCTGGGATCTCAGGAATAAACAATAAAACTGAAGTTCTCAGGCACAGTAGCTTCTTTGCTAAAGAGAGGTACATTCTTAGCAGTAACTGAATATGGCTGGAGATAAGAGTTTGATACCAGAGCACAGAGAAAGAATGCAAAGAACAACACTCTTAATCAACAGGCTTGCTTAGAAATACCATTTCTCTTTGGAATTAAAGCTGAAAGAAGTTCTCTTTGGATGGGACATTTTGACAAACACTTGGGTTTCTAGGATTTGTTATCTTACATGATCCTATTCTATTTCAAATGTATCAGGTTAATTAAAGGTCATGTAATTTCTTTTACAGGAGAACTGAAGCTCTGGGAAGCAAAGAAGTTGAACATGTGAGATGAGTACCCCAAAAACCTCATGGTAAATCCCCTCACATTCAGACAATTATCTTAGAAGTGTTTTAGAAACTGTGAAAAACCCCAATCTCACAATACCCATATGCTTTCAGCAGAGTTGGGGAGGGTGTGTCACATTTTAAAAAAGAAGTTGACACAAAGGCACTTCTGTTTAAAACCTCCAGGGCTGATGGGCAAAGCCTGGCTGAGCAGGAAGCTGATAGTAGATGATAGTCTGCAATAGGAATGAAGATTATACAACCTTGAACATTGATTAGGAATTTCAATTAAATATGTTTTGCTGAGCAGCTTTGAGCTACTGTTTGTTGCATTTTTGGAAGAGGACCTTTGATGGCTAATTGGGGAGCAATATGGGATAAAAAAGAAGCATGAATAGCCTGGGAAAAAAGCTACTTATACTGATTAGAATGCTGCTCTGTTTTAGAAAGTGGTGGATATGTGGAGGTTTCTGCAGGACCTGCTAACAGGTGAGTATGTCATCACTACTGGAGCTTGACAGAAGTCCTTTGGCTTAAAAGTCCTTTTAAGACAGGAAAAAGCACAACATAACTAGGTAATCTGGCTCATTGGAAACACCTCCTCTGTTTTCAACCTGGACACATCAGTTTCTTGATAGAAAAAAAAACATTCAACAGTATTTTGGGTGACTTCCATTTCCAGTAATATTGTTGTACATAGCAAAAGAGGTATGTTTGTCTTAGGCATTTTCTTCTTTGAAACAAACAACAGAAGGAACAGAGAAATTACAAGAGGTAGTGAATTTAGCAATCCTGCACATAAAACAATCTTTCATAAGAATAAAATGCTGCATTTACAGCTGCAAATGTACATACATGTATAAGTTAAAAATACAAAGCTACTTTTACTGTGTTTCTTGTTTTTTTTTAAGTTCAGAGAATGAAGTACTCAAGTGCTGGACTTAAAGTGGTGAACCTCATTGTATTGGCAAAACCAAACCATTCATGCAGCACCAGGCTTTTGACTTAGGCTAACTGAGAAAGTTAGACAGTCAGTGCAACCAAAGTGCAAATGTGTTCTTCACAGTGTGTACATTTTGACTGGCTTGTAAAGTGAATGTAGAAGTTCATGACCTTCCCAAGCAGCTTCTTTTGATGGTTGAAGAAAACATGATCTGCAACACACTGGGCCACAGCCAGGCTTGGAATGGTTAGACCGGTGCTCATCAGACAGTGGAGAAAAGTCAAAGTCAGCTACCTGGAAAAGGAACATCAAAAAGATCATTTTTAGTTCAGTTCCCACTGGCTCAAGTTCAGCAAGAACACACTGGGCTACAAATGGCACTTGGTCCTCAACCATTTTCACTCAGCCACTAACTTCAAATAGACTTCTGATTTATAGCTGCTGTGCACATGGCTGATAGGCAGTGTCTCTAGAGGTGTATCATTTATATTGTGGCACAGTGGAGAGGGTATTAGGTACTTTCCAAAGTACCAGGAAAGCTACTTTTGATTTAAGAACTCATGATTGTTGCAAAAGCCTTTTGTAGCAAGTGAAAGTATATTAGAGATGGAAGGGAGCTGGAGAGATGGAGGCCACATACAAGGGGTAGGTAACAATTTAGGGCTGATTTAGGTTACATTCCCCTCCATTTTTATTATCCTGTATCCTCTTGTACTGTCTCCTTTCTACTTAGAGGTAGATCCTCTGAAATGGATACTTCAATGCAAGCATCTGCTTGGGAATATTAACAAACTGCCAAATATTATTCTGGCAATTTAGAGTTCTCTGCAACAATCCAGAACATGGCTGTTTCTTCATTTGCCTACACTGCTTGGGTTTTTTGGTGGAACAGATCACATGTACCAGGGAAATTCTCCCTCCTGCTCTGTTTGTCTGGGGATTAAAGAGCCTTTTCTATCAGATACCTTTCATGGCTGAACTATCCCAGCTCAAACTAAGAGTAACTGAATACCTCCACGAGATCTTTTTGTGTGTTACTTCGAAAAGTTGTGTACAGCACCAGTACCAGCATCACTGAAACCAGAGCAGTGCAGAGCAGGACAAAGAAAGCTGGGTGGATTCCTAGGAAAAAGCACAAGGACACATTCCTGGAGTGACACAATGCTCCAGAAAAAGGCAACAGTGAGAAGGTAACAATGAAGAAATGCTTAGAAGTATTTTTAGGAAAAAGAAGGGATGTGTGTAAGAAGGAATAAACTTTTCATCCCTGCTCACTCCAGGTTTTTCTGAAATCCTAGGAGTGGGAGAGGGGTTTGTAAGGGTCTTTCCCTTTATGCCCTCTTTTCTCTTGAAGAGCCTAAAAGCCTCCACCCAGTGACATCTGCTAGCTCCTGACTCCCCAGGGTGTTTGTGGTACCCCAAGAGGACAGGAAGGACTCTCATCTCCACAGCAGCCAAGAGCCTCCAGCACAGAGGATCCAGCCCTGAGTGCACACCAGTGCCTTCTGGGGTGCTGCCCTGTCTGCACACAGCTGGCTCACATGGTGTGACCAGTCTGTGTCACAGCTGGTTGTGCCCTGTCCTCTTCACTTGGCCACCTAACCACTCTCCCAGATGCTTTAGGGACCCAAGAGTGTGACCATGCATGGGGGAGCCAGCTGGGGTCACCAGCAGGAGGGACAGAGAGTTGTAATCAAATGGAGGCCTAGAAAATTCTACCCTCAAAAATCCATAACTAAACTAAGCAAAAAGAATTGAGACAGCTTAATTAAGGTAGTGTTACTGATGCATATGTTTTCCTAGTTATCCTCACTAACTCCAAAAGCTGGACTATTAAAGTGAAAAATATTTCATTTAAGTAATACAGCCTTCCCAATGTACTTATTAGCTTCAAGACACTCTTGGGACTAAGGGTTCAGCAGAACACAAGAAGCCCAGAGCAATTACAGCAAGCACATTATAAATCCTCACTTCCCTTTTATTCCTCTCCTTTTAGGGATCTACACCACACTCTTGAAAGCTCATCTGCAGGCTGGTTAATCCACGTTTGTCCCTGTTTGGGCCTCTCCACGGTGCTCAGAGTCCCTGCCCTCACCTGCTGGCCTCACTTTGATGCCGTGGTATGTCTGCAGCATGGTCACGCCCTTCTCCACCCTGACGCTGAGGCAGTACTGCCCCGCGTCCCTGAAGGTGTGGCTGAGGTTGTAGCAGGAGCCGCTGATCTCCACCAGATGGCATTTG
The DNA here is from genome assembly GCF_903797595.1 of Erithacus rubecula. Lineage (NCBI taxonomy): Eukaryota > Metazoa > Chordata > Aves > Passeriformes > Muscicapidae > Erithacus > Erithacus rubecula. The sequence continues at coordinate 2,583,412 of NC_136669.1, forward strand.
TCACCTTCTAGTGGAATGCACTCGGGTTTTATAATCCAGCATAATGCCAGTGGTGGGCTGGAAAGACAAGAGCAAAAAGGCAAGATTAAAAAAGGTGCTTTTTATAAGAGGATTCTACTTTTCTGTAGAGATGCAGGGTCTTTCAGACTCTTAGAGCTCATGGCATTTCAAGTCAGGAAAATGCAGTATTCAACAGTATTTTCTGTGAGGGGGCAGGTGGTTTTGGCTTTTAAAGATAATCGTTCTGTGGGGTTCAACTGACTTTTTAGGAATCACTGGGGTAAACACTTAAAGAGACAATTTTGGGGAAAATAAGTTGTGTTTGCCACTTACGTGCCATTGATATGAAGAGATAAATTCAAGTTTTCCATTACATGAGTCTCTCTGGAGCCCACTATGTTGATACTTTTAACAGCATCTGAGAAGAGATGAAAAGCCAGCATGTCACCCTCCATGCAGAAACGTGAGTCTCTCTGGTATCCCAGTGAAGGTTTGCTTCCACAGACTTGCAGATTTGAGTTTCATCAGTAGCACAAATAATACTATTTGTCTCACACCCCAAAAGGAAACCTTCCACTAGAGATGTTATAAGTTTCCTGACTTTTTGTCTGTCTGCATTTTAGTATGTATAATCAACTTTATTAGTTCTTTACATTTTAAATTCTGTGTTATTTACTCTTGAAGCTGATCAAACCAATAAGACATTCCTGATGCTTGATTTTACTAATTTATTGTTCAGGGATAGCTGGTGTAAACTAAACAAACAATTCCACCATAAGCTACCATAAGTGTTTGAATTGTATGAGAGGCTTTTAAAAAAGACAGCAAAATTGTAAGATTAAAAAGAAACGAAAGATTTTGTATTTTTCCCCCGTGTTTCTGCCCTAGAAGAGCACGAAGTCAATTCTGCAATGGAAACACTTCTGGGAATGACTTGCCCAATGTGAAACAATGTTGAAGCTGTGTTACCATGTCAAAGCTAGATTGTATCTGTACTTACCGGGTTGTGGCTGCACATACAGGGTTAGCTCTGCTTTGGAGGCTCAAGCACTTCCCACTTACCCAGGAGCTCCAGAGCTGTGGTAAAATCACCAGTTTTCTGCATGGTTTCTCTTTCGTGTATGACACTTCCAGTTTGCTCCCATTCAGCCACAGCCTTCAGATGCACTGTGCTGTTCCCCTTGGAGGAGCAGTTGCAGTACACAAAGGGTTCCTTGGTAATCTGGTACACCCTGGGTCCAACAGGAAAAGATGGAGAATCAAAATTGCCTTTTATCAAGTGCCTGTGTATTTCTGGTTTAAAAAAAAATACAAGCTCAAATATATTTTCTTTACAGACAATGTTCCAGTGGCTGTGATTTTAATTCTTCTTTATGTCCATATAAATGAGGATTTATGTCTGGGGTATTTCCTATAGAACTACAATTAGTACAAGATCCAGAGTAAATCTCTCAATTTTTAATTAATCAAGCTAAAGATAATGCTAAAAAGAATTGACAAAATTGAATAGGAATACTCAGTGAATTATGAAAATAACTTTTATAGCAGGTAGACTGCTAGCTAATAGTCTGATTTAATTGGGTTTTTTCTGAATCAGAGCAGCTGAATCAGAGCCATCTTGAATATTCATTAAAGCAAACAAAGTAACCACACCTACCCATCTCCAAAATCCCAGTTGTAGACAAATGATGCTGACTTAAAGTAATGACTTGGGTCATGAAGAGAGAAAGAAATTCGGGTCACTGTGTCCGTGGAGGAACTAGAACCATGTGTGGTAACTCTGCTGTCTTCTATCTGAGCAATGGTGAGATTCCCTGTGATAAATTCTGCAGAATGAAAAGGAGGAAGAAGAATGCCAACATATGTGACAGAAGAATGACAGCATGCTTCCACAGCACACTCTGTGCATCAAAACTTTCTTTCAGATGTGCTGGGTAAGAATTTCTGTGTCCCAGTCCAATTGGGCAAGTGTATTTTGTATCTATTACTCAGTCTTGTCATGTGTGAGAATGAGGCAGTGAAATTCAAATATTTATTTAGTGTTATACAATGGGTCATGATAAAATATCATGATAATATCATCATAAAATAGAACTAAGACAAATAATCCTGGACTGATTGAGTGCAATATAAACTTTTGCTATTGATTTGAAAATAGCTGGTATTAATTTCAAGCATCTAGATTCTGAAGCAGGCACTTAGCAACATTTGGAAATGCAGCCATGACCTCACATCCAATTTCAGCACACTCAGACAGAGCTTTAAAAGAAAAGGTAATGTTCTGCCATGCTGATGGCCTAAGATTTGCTGTGTCATGCAACAGGCAGAAACAGCAGATGGTCACTGCTGATGGTCATCCTAACTTCAGGTCTAGAAGTGCTGGGAGGCTGAAGAAGCAGCATTGCTCTAGGAGTCTGGGCACCACTGACCCATGCTGATGTGTGAGCTGCAGCTGCTGAAGCATCTGGTTTCTAGTTCAGTTTCTCTAAGTGACAGAGGCAGGAAAATACAGTCAACATCACACTTTCTTCCTGGATGTAGAGAGACTAGAGCATGGTAACAATTGCACCATGCCACTCAAATTACCTTCAGCCACAGGGCTGCAAGTCAAACTCTGTTGTCAGGAGCCATATTTACACTGGCTTTCTTCCTGATGCTGGTGAGGGCATGCACACTGAGTTCCTGGAGAGCTGCAGGTTTTAAAGGCATTTTACCCATTTTACCTGTAATCTGAAGCACGGTGATGTTTCTTGCAATCGGCCGACACAACCAACAGTTTTTGTGAGTCACCCAGACAGACACAGAGAAAGTGCCAGGAAATTCACCAGTCACATTAATTACAGAATTCAACTGCTGCTCGGATTTCTCTATCAGAATCAGAGGAGCATAAACCCAGTTGAAGTGATACAAGTTTGATGTGACATTTGTGTTCTTCATTCTTAGCCAGGCCTGAACAGTAGCTTGAGCTCCCGTTGTGATGGGACCATTGTTGGTTATTTCCAGACTATACAATTCTGTGGAAATCAGAGGGAAAGGAGTAAACCAAACCTTGTTGTATGACATTTTAAATTTCATTTATTTATTTATACATTTTAACTAGTCAGCTCTAGTTCTAAGACTCACAATGACACTCATCCCAGCAAAGATTTTGCCACCATAAATTTTTATTGTTTAAATAACAGAAACTGCTGCATGTGTATATGAGTTCAATAAATAGCAGTAAATAATATGTCAGACTGAGTCCTAGAAAATTCATAGTAGAAGACAGCTTCAGTCTAGAACATCACAAAAGCTTTGATGAGGTTTCACACCCAGAGCTGTGTGCTGGCTGTAGCTTCATAGCACTAATGATCTAACAGGATCACTTGACTTCCAGCTACTGGAAGAGGCTCAGCTCTAATCTCTGCCCTAAAAAATGTAAACTTTCAAACTCAGGTGAAATTTCATTCACCAGACTCCTTTACCAGCTCTCTTGAAAAGTTTCTCTAACTTTCCTCATAAGTAAATATAAAAAAACTCAGTTAAAGCATTTTCTGTGCTACAGTCAATCTTAAATTTCCTTTTCCAGGGGAGGACCAAAAATCCCAAGGTAAATGAAAATTGTACAATGCTCTAGTGACAGATCAGTTGCTGTCCAGAGGGACCTGGACAAGCTCAAAATGTGACCCCATGGGAACCTCATGGGGTTGAACAAGGCTGAGTGCAAGGTGCTGCATCTGGATTGGGGCAACCTGTGATATTCAGTACAGGCTGGGGGATGAAGGGATAGAGAAGGATGCAGGGGTACTGCTGGATGAAATTCTGGACTTGAGCCAACAATGTGCACCAAGAAGGATATGAGGCTGAGATAAAGATCAGCCAGCAGGCTGAGGGAGGTGATGTTTCACAATGAGGGTGGTGAAACACTGGTGGTGCGTGCCCAGTATAAACATTCAAGGTCAGGTTGCACTGGGGTCTGAGCTAAAGAAGATCCAGCTAAAATTGGATCTTCAGATCCAGTTGAAGATGTCCCTGCTCGTGGCAGGGGTTTTAACTTGATGACCTTTAAAGGTCCCTTCCAACCCAACCCGTGATTCCACAAAATATCAAGGCATATTTAGAGATGCAGGACCTGTGATACTGAACCAGCTCTGCTGCTCAGAATGACTCACCATTATCTTCTCTGCCATGTTGAACCAAATTGCTTACTTCAGTTCTTGCAAACACTGCAACAGGCAGTGTTGAGTTTTGTGGATACACTAAATTTTCCAAAAAAATAGCAGTGCAGCAGCATTAAAAGATGTGCATGTGTTAAACAACAAAATCAACTCTCAAGCCCCAAAACAACAGGAAATGCAAAATAGCCATGAATTGGGACAGAGCTGGGAACAGGATCTGGTTGCTTGCCTCTAACACAGAGCATGCTCCCTTCCCTGTGTCTGAGCTCTGCCTGGCTCTCTCTCTTCAGCAATGCTGGGCAGAGCAAAAGAGCTGGAGGTTCTAATGCAGGTGTATTTCCTTATCCTCTCTCTCAGCAGCCACCAGACTGACACAGGGACCTGAATCTTTGACCTTTAGAAACTGCATTTCTCACTCATCCATGACCTCTAATACGAAGGGAGCACTGCTGGCTTTTCTGCACCCATCAGCTTGGGATGGGATGAAAGAGACAGAGTTTGTGCCTGCATTATATTTTACAGGTTAAGGTGCTGAACAGTTCTGAAGGCAGAAGAACTGAACTGTAACACTACTGTTCTCATTCCACAGCACAAGAAACGACCCTGAGTTCAGTTTTCTGTGTTCAAAGAGAAATGCTTGTGATTTGATGAAACTTGGCAGAGGGAGGTTTCATGTCTCTAGAAGATTCAGGCTACGCTCCACTTGGTTTCAGCAGAATTCAGGAAAAAATAGCCGACTGCCTCATGCTTATCTAGCACTTCTCCTTGGAGGTTATCAGTGCTTTACAAAGCAGGGCCAAACCGGCCCAACAGCTGCAGCAGCTGGAGCTCCAGTGGCTAACTCAAGGTCACCCAGGGAGTGACCGGCACAGCAAGACTCTCCATCCAGTTCAGGGATTTCTCCTGCCTGTCCGACCTCTCTGCAGAGCGGAGCTCTGTCAGTGTCACAGAGAGGGACAGCAGCTGCCCCGGTGCCGTGTGACCCGCGGCGCGGGGTCAGCGGAGGAAGCAGAAGCGCAGCTTTTGGCTTGGAAGTGCAAAGCAGAACCGCGGCTGCCCGGGATGCCCCACCTTCACTGCAGGCACCACGATCAGCGCCTGAAAATAAACTCTGAGCCGCTTCCATCCCTCGTCACAACTATCAGGCTCGGGCAGGAAACCATCCCCACCCGTGATTCAGCTCACTCCTGAGCTCTGAGCCCTCTCCCCCGCGCCCCTCGCCCGCTCCCCGGCGGCGATGCCAGCACAGACCGGCGGCCCCTTCCTTACCTGCGGCCGGGGAGCGACCGTGGCAGAGCTGCAGCAGCAGCAGCAGCAGCAGCAGCGTGCAGCACAGCATGCTGAGCGCGGCGGGGCCGGCGCCGGCAGCGGGAGCGGGTCCGGCCGCGCTGCGGTTGCTGTGTCCGCGCCCCGGGGCCGCTCCCCCGCCTCTCCCGGGGGCAGTTCCTGCGGGGCCGCGCTGCCAGCGCCACCGGGCTGCAGAGCTGCCGCCGGCTGCAACAAATAGTCAATAAAAAACACAAACGCCTCGCGTCTGCCCCGGAGCGTTTGGGAAGGGGTTTGCGCTGCGCTTTGGTTGCGGCAAGCCCGTGTGAAGGGTTCGTGTCCCCGCCGGGGCAGCTCGGCTGCTGTTACCGGTCCCGCAGCGCTCCGAACGGCCTGTAACGGGTGCGCTGCTGCTGAGAAGCGACAGCAGAAGCGCCGGAATGTGGCTTTCTGGTGTCTTTTTTTTGTCGCTTTATTTTGCTTTTACCTATTTCTTTTTGTATATTGCGATTTTAATTCGTTCACTTTTATATCTTTTATTTTCTTGAACTCAACATCCGAAGCGCTTTCTCGCTCCCGCCCGCCGTTCTGTTTCTTGTGGCGGATCAGTCTCCCAGGGCGCTTGGCTGCCGGCGGGCCGGGCTGGGCCCTGCGCTGGCGGGAGGCACCGGCCGCTGCCCCGGTAACTCCTGGCCCGCTGTCACCGGGGCCCGCCTCAGGCGGCTCTCAGGGGCGGGCCGGGGTGGCAGGGCCGGGAAAGGAGCGGGCGGTGCCGCGGAGCTGCGCCCGCCTCCGCCCGGGGAGAGGCGCGGGAGGCGGCACCGGGAGGAGGCGGCACCGCCAGGAGGCGGCCGGAACTGGGCTCGGGCGCTTCCGTCGCGCCCATGCGCTGCCGGCGGCCTCCGGGAGCAACAAAGGAGGGAGCCGGGGGGCCGCGGGCGGGCGGTTCCGGGGGTGAGGAGCGCGGCGGCGCCGCCCGCTGCGGCCCGGGCCTGCGGGAGGCGGGGGCGGGCGGGCGGGAGCGGCCGGAGCCCCGCCGGGGGCCTGGGGCCGAGCGCGGCACCGGGAGGGCTGAGGGACGGGGGGGAAGCGGCGCTGCGGCCGCTCACGGTGCCCGTGTTCGCAGGGCGGAGATGGGCTCGGCGTGATGGCGCCCTGGCGGCGGGCGGAGAGCCGGGCGAGCAGCGCTGCGGCGGGGAAGGTGAGGGGCGCGGGGCGCGGGCCGGGAGCGAAACTGACGAGAAACCGCAGCGAGGAGGGAGGTGGCCGCTCTCCCAAGGGGGGATGCGGTTCTGGGCTGCCTGTGTTGGCAGGAGCGCTGCTGGCGGCCCCGGCGTCGCTGTGAGTTTGGGGTGTGGCGGGGCGGAGGGCAGGTGACAGGTGACAGGTGACATCCCTGAGCCCGAGCCTGCTGCTGCCAGGGGGACCGGGCAGAACTCGTGAGTGTTTGTGCTGTGAAACGCTCAATAAGTTATATCTGTTAGCACAGTCCTGTCGCGGTGAGTGCTGTACATGCTTGGTGTTGTATTTGTGAGCCTGAGCAAGTTACAGTTGTGGTTTTTGGAAAAGGTGGTCGTCTTCAGTGTGTTGGAAGAATGGGTGTAGGTGATGGGATAGCTGCTGTTAACAAGCCATGCAAACTAAAATACTTCTGTATTCTTTTGTAGGTGTGTTGATGCTGATTTTCTGTACTGAAAGCTGATCTTTCCTCCTCCAAGATGGCATTTGTTTCAGCACAAGGGCCTACGGTGGTGGACCAAACCACTTTGATGAAAAAATACCTTCAGTTTGTGGCTGCTCTTACAGATGTCAATACACGTAAGAGACTTTTCTTATTGAAAATTGAAGATCTTCAGTAGTTTGTTTCACAAGTGTTGCAGCCTTGTTCTGACATTTAATAAATGTGAGATCTGTCGAATTCACTTTGAAATTTGTTAGAGTTTTGATTTTTGAAGAAGCAAAATGATGAGAAACACTTGCATGAGCCAAAGTGAGTAAGGTGTGTGTGTGTGTGTGTGCAGTTGTGTGGTGGCTGTTTGAGAGAGCTGTGTGTCTTATAATTGGGCAGTGATAGCTAAACTGATAAGATCTGATTGCTTCTTTGATCAATGAGCCTGGTGTTTTGCTTTATCACCTAGTTTTACACTCACTTTTTTTTTTTTTGCTTGAATTTCCATTTTCAGCTGATGAAACCAAATTGAAAATGATGCAAGAAGTCAGTGAGAATTTTGAGGTAAATGAAAAAATAACGACCCCAAGCAACAAAACCCAACAAAAACCCTCTAACTTTCTGCAATAGCAGCCTTTCTTGTCCTTAGTGCATATTAATTGAATTCTGATATTATGCAGTTAAAAAATTAATAGTAGCATCCTGTGACTTGTGAGCTATATCACTACAAGTCATTGATTTTAGGTTTGTATTTAGGAATTAACCAGGCAGTTGAAGAATTGCAATTAGAGAGCTTTAATTGCCAAATCTTTATTCGTTAAGCATTTAAATAAAAGTGAAGTAAGGGATTTTTTCTTCTATTTTTTGAATGCTATTAAATGGCTGTATTTAAAGCTTTCTTTTATGTAGTTCAAATGTGTATTGTGCCCTTGTGAAACAGAGGCCCTTCTGATTGCTCTGAGTATTCCATGGTAGGAGAGAGGAGCTGTCAGATGCAGAATCTGACATCAGGAGTGGAGATGTCTCCAGTGACATCTTCTGCATGGTGGTGGAGTGATGGATCATCATTTTAGATGAGCAGCAGAGAAAATGTGAAGCACAAGTTAACCCATTCTTGTGTTAGCAGAAATTACACTTTAATTTAATACCTAGTTGTTAGTTGTGCCTGTTCTGAAGTTACAGAAAATTAAAAATCATTCCTGTGGTGTTTTTTATCTGCTTAAGCTATTTCTGAAAAAATTTTTTCTGACTAAAAGAATAGTTTTAACTGCCTAGTCTGGTGATCTGTTTAGAATCTGAAGACTTGGTTGATTTTCTTTGCTCTTCCCATCAGTAGGGAAGAACTTGTTCAGGATTTGTTTTGCTAATGTTCCCTTGGAATTTATTTGGTTCTTTGTGTGTGTCAGCAGACCCTTAGTCATGGAATCTATTCAAAATTCACTGAAAACATTTAATAGTGATTTTGAATGTAACTGAGTATAATCTCAGTATAATCTCTGTGATGTCTGTTTTATAACTGCCCATTTTTTGTTCTTGATTAGAATGTGACATCATCCCCTCAATATTCTACCTTCCTGGAGCACATCATCCCTCGCTTTCTCACCTTTCTACAGGATGGGGAAGTTCAGTTTCTGCAGGAGAAGCCAGCACAGGTAAGCTGTGTTGAGCATGTCCTGCCTTTTTGCTGTGAAATCCTTGGTTAACCTGATGAACTGATTTAAGAATTGTTAAAAATAGATCTGTCATTTGGGGTGGAAGTGAAGAAGTCCTGTTTCTAAATTAATTACTTATAAACTTTGCTAATCTGGGCTTCTGTGAAACAGGAGGAAAAGTAGGTGCAACAGATTTGGCTTTCTTACTGAAATGCTACACATTGCCACAAATTACTGACTTTACTGGAGGTTGGGAATGAAAGGCAAAAGTTGAATCTTTGTCATGAAATACTTAAAATTGCATTCCTTAAAAAAAGTCTAATTTTTCAACTGTAAATTTCTTAAATTTGCCTCATTCACATAGGTGAGTAGTAGGAAGGATTATGTCTTTGTATACAAGACTCTGTCTATATGAAATAAAATGGATTTTTTTTTCAGAATTATTAAACTAAAAAAGATGCTGCAACCAATTGTTGGGTTTTGTAGGCTTTTCAAAAAGTTCTGTCACATCACTATTTTATTTTTTTTTTTTAACAGCAACTCCGAAAGCTTGTGCTTGAAATAATTCACAGAATACCAACAAATGAACATCTTCGTCTTCATACCAAAAACATCCTGTCTGTGATGTTCAGATTTCTAGAGGTATTTTTTACTTCCTCTTTGAAATTTTCAGAAATATTTTCCTCTACTTTCTCCATCTGCAGAATTTGCTGGGGGCAGGATTTTCAATAGCTGTGCTGCTGGAGCAGAAATGGCAGGACATTCTATTTAAGCTTCACCCATGCCCTCTCTTACAAGTTTTCTCCATGTTCTCTTCTGCCCTTTGGAGAAACTTGGATTGTACAAGTGCAGGGGACTGTTCTCATGCTGGGCAAGATTTTCTGGCAGATTTTTTTATTCTTAGGAGTTTGTTTTCTGTCTTGGAATTCACAACACTGTTGTTTGAAGCTCACATGGGGGTCTGTGTTTGAGGGGCAATGGGAACAGATCTGATGGTACAGAGTGGTTGAAATGTCTGGGTTTTATTCCTCCAGGGGTGGATTTAATTTCAGCTGTACTCTTGGACTGCAGGGTATCTAAGGAAAGGCATCTTGCTCACTCAAATCTATGCTAATGGGGCATTTTAGATTGTTGGGAAAAGTATAATTGTACAGAGTTTGGATGTACACACTGAGTAGTTGAAGAATTTAGTGAAAAGTAGGCTCACTAAAATGTTTCTTTTTTTTTTTTTTCTAGACAGAGAATGAAGAAAATGTACTGATTTGCTTAAGGATAATTATTGAATTGCATAAGCAGTTCCGACCAGCAATCACTCAAGAAGTGAGTCATAACTCTTGTTACATGGTATAAAACTTGCTGCTCTTTAGATTTGCTATTTTGTTCAAGTGGGCTGATTGCTTTGTTTTGCTCTTGTTTTTTTATGTTGCCTGACCTGTTGTGGTAACTATATGTTTATTTTTTTCCTTTTTTTTTTTTTAACCTTAAACTAATTTTTAGAAGAGGATTGCATAATACTAGCACCCCTAGGGAAAAAAAACCCAAACTGTTTAAGTTTAGTTGTACTTGGTTTAAATATTTATGGACAATATGATCAATCTAAGGAATAAAATTCCCACACAAAGGAAGAGAATTGATGCCTTTTTAACCTGTAAAGGAAAATCCTGAAAAAGGAGTTTACTTTGACTTCTCCTGCCTCTCCTCTTCTCTCCTGTGACTCATCAAGGGGAATTTGGAAGTTTGCATTGTTATCCTCTTGCCTTTTGCCTTGATTTTCTCTTGGGAAGACTTAGTTGTTCCATAGTAATTATACCTAACAATATTGTATTGGAACTATGTAGAGGTGATAGGTAGATCAGATTCTAAGTGAAATTTGAATTAATACTGACAGAGCAAGAGGAGGTAGGAGAACACTTTCAAATTATTTTCAGTTATCATGAAAATGTTATCTGGTGAGTAGAGATTTTATGTATTTGTACTGTTAATACAGAGACTCCAAGACTGTGGTTTTAAAATTATTTTTTAAAAATGTCTTTATGGCAACTGATTTCTTCCTTCCTAGATTCATCATTTTTTGGACTTTGTGAAACAGATTTACAAGGAACTTCCAAAAGTAGTGGTAAGCTTTTTATTTCTTAAATTGCCTTTGCTGTACTCAGAAAACAAGTTTTTTTCCTTAATTTTACCTCTAAAAGATGCTGACATAATTGTTTTGCATCTCGTGCATTCAATACAGAGGAAATGCAGTTTGAATGAATCTATTTATCAAAACTATGTCTAAAAATGGTGACATACACGTTATGATGTGGAAAACCTTCTGTTTCAGGCACTCTGTTACTGGTAGGAGAGCATGGAGGTGAGGTGTGGTTCTGAAGCAGGGTGAGGTTGGCTGCAGTTGTTTCCATGTAGCCAAATGTGTCTGTTTTTAAGGGAAAGGTGACAGTCTAATCTTCCCTCCCTGATACAGAGTAACCTCCTGGGATGCTTTCCTTTTTCAGAAGAGCCTCCTTGGCTGGGGGGTTGCAGGAAGGGTTGCAGGGGGTGTGTGTGTGGCCCAGGCAGAGCTGCAATGCAAACATCACCTGCAGAGAGCAGAACTCTGCTCTGGGGGGAGTTACATGGAGGAGTTCTGAGCAGATGGATGTTCTTTTGGCTATTACTGACACAATGATATTTTCCTCTTGCTCTTTGCTCGCAGAATCGGTACTTTGAGAACCCTCAGGTGATTCCAGAGAACACTGTTCCCACCCCTGAGATGGTTGGCATGATTACAACCATCGTGGTGAAGGTGAACCCTGAGCGGGAGGACAGCGAAACGAGGACAGTGAGTGTCCTGGGGACTGTCTGTGCACAGCAACACACATCATGAGGCCAGGCAAAAAAACCAGACTTCTTTTTTCCTTGTTTTTCTTATCTAAACTTTTCTGTAGAAGCTGATTGAAGCTTCCCAGATATTTTGTATGCAGCTGTAATTACAGAGTTTTTATTTGATGTAATACCCAATGCTTTTGTGTGTTTTAAATGTTATAATTGTTAAATATAGTGCTACTAAAATCAGCAATTTCTGTGTTTTACATACTCTTTTGAATTAATAATTAGACTGTTTATAAAGCATGCATTATTTCTTTCAGCATTCAATAATTCCCAGAGGATCTCTGTCACTGAAGGTCTTGGCTGAGCTGCCTATTATTGTTGTTCTCATGTATCAGGTTAGTACACTTCAGTATTTTGCATGTAAATACTTCCTTACTGAATGGCTCATGTAACTTTTCTTGGCTAATATATTAGTAAAAATGAATGTGATATACTTTTGAAATTGAAATATCATCTAAAAATGACCTGGTGGGATGTCTTAGTTTTTTTCTTATAAGCTCTCCAGTAATTTGACTGCAAGTGTGACTTGTAAATTTCTATAATAATACTCTTTTTTTTTTCAGCTCTACAAACTGAACATTCATAATGTAGTAGCTGAATTTGTGCCCTTGATTATGAACACTATTATAATACAGGTTTCTGCTCAAGCAAGGTAAGAGCATTTAACAGTATTTTGATGATACTTGAGATAAACTTGTCATTTAATATTGCTCAAAATATTTTTGTCTTCTATGTAGTGATTTTTGATTCTAGTTTACTGCTTTTAATCTCAAAAGTAGCAACAATTATTTGACTAAAATTTTTAAGTATTTGATGTAATTTGGAACTTCACTGAATTTTCTGAGTGAAGGCACTAAAGGGGAGAAACAAAATTGTAATCACTGCTTGTTTTAATTTCAGACAACATAAACTCTATAACAAAGAGTTGTATGCTGATTTTATTGCTGCTCAGATTAAAACATTGTCCTTCTTGGCTTACATCATCAGAATTTACCAGGTAGGATGAATTTTTATTACTTTGGTACTTAATGCATCAAGTTTCTAGTTGCTTTATGGCAGGCAAGTGACCTGCATGGCTGCAGTACATCAGGGGTTGGAGGCAGGAGCATTTGTGTAGAATATCTGAAGGTGGAGCTGTACTTGGTTATCCTTTCAAAAATATCCTCATATGAATACAAATTTAAATATCTCCCTCCCTGGGCATTTGTGGAATTACTATGGTATTTTTGTTTTAGGATTAGATTTTGGGAGAGACACTTGTGAATTTTAGTTCACAAATGTAACACAAACCTTCGGAATAAAATGTTGTAGTAGTTGTGCTCATATTATTATAATTTTTTTTTGTAGGAGTTGGTGGCTAAATATTCTCAGCAAATGGTGAAAGGAATGTTGCAGCTGCTGTCCAACTGCCCAGCTGAAACAGCACACCTCAGGAAGGAGCTGCTGATTGCTGCTAAGCACATCCTGACAACAGACCTGAGGAGCCGTACGTAGCACTTTTTGTAAATGTACCTGTAAACTGCTATTTCTGCTTTTTCTGTCAATTTAAGAGGTATTTTACTGACTTACATTGGATATCACAGGATGCCAGGCCAAATAGAATTGTTGTGTGCAGGTTACCCAACCTGTTGTTTCAAGTAATTCATTAGTTATATACAAAAAGTTGTTCAAACTTGTAAATAACCTGAGCATTTTTTTCTCTTTGCAAATATAATTGGCTTTGATTGGGTATTGCAATATTACTCAAGGGGAAAGTGTCAGTGGAGCAGTCAGTCACAAGAAATTGTTTGAAAATTTCCTTGTAGATGGCACTGCCTTTCAAAACTTCAGGAATCAATTTGGGGATAAAATCACTTTCTAACTTTTGGTTTAAATACCTAAATTAAGTAGTTCAGTGCTTAACTATTAAGCATTATTTTGATTTTTTCCTTTGCCAATTGTTGTGTATGGCTTTTTCATTTTTCTTTTTTAATTCTAGAGTTTATTCCATGCATGGACAAGCTCTTTGATGAATCTATACTGATTGGCTCTGGATACACTGCCCGGGAGACTCTGAGGTATGAGACAGTTGACAGTAATGATCTGAGTGCCTGCCAGGGCTGCTTACTTTGAAAATTATTAATATTCACAGCAGCTTCTCTATAGTGTCCTAAATCTTTGCTTCAGATAATATTACTAGCAGCTTCTGCTGCTTAGTGGTGGCTTTTGTTTAACACTTTGATGGCACAGTATGGTAATATGAGTGTAGGACAAAATAAAAAAATGGGTATGAAGATGATTTCAGGTTTTTGAATTGTGGAAGACCACCAAAACAGAGAAACCAACACATTATCTCCCCAATATTTCATGAAACACTCTATATCTTATGTCCAGTGTGAAATCTGAATGAGATTTAGACTGTTTTGTCAATGAATACTTTAAAACTTACTTGTTTGCATTTGAAAAAGTAAATGGAGAGCATACTTAACTTTATGAATCTTCAGTGGTCTAAATTTTAGGTGAGTTTGCAGACCAAATTAGTATCTGAATTAGGAGAATGCATTCCTTTTGTTAAAGTATCAAGTGTATCTTATTGACAGCATGTATTAGATTTAGAAGATCTGCTCTGCTAGATTCTTTACCTGGTATTAAATGAAATTACTTTAACATTTATCAGTTTTCATAACTGCTTTTGAAATCACGAATCATTTATGATTCATTATGAAACAGATTACCAGCACTGCTCAAAATATGGCTAACATGCATGTTAACTGCATGTAGATAAAAATATATGGAGGGATGTTCTGCAGTGAAGAAAGATCAGAGAGGCAATACCAGAGTTGTGGGATAGATTAGTTAAAATTCCCTTGTGAACTCTGAATTTGCATATGAAAGTAGAAAATTTACACTGAGAAATCTGGGGAGTATCTCCAGGCAATAATTATTTGTTTACATAACAACATTTTTAGTTGTGCTCACTGTGTTCTTCTCATTCCTTGCTTTGCTTTAGACCCCTTGCATACAGCACTCTGGCAGACCTGGTGCATCACGTGCGGCAGCATTTGCCTCTCAATGACCTCTCCCTGGCTGTCCAGCTCTTTGCCAAGAACATTGATGATGAATCCTTGCCAAGCAGTATCCAGACCATGTCTTGCAAGCTCCTGCTAAATTTGGTAGACTGCATCCGGTCTAAAAGTGAACAGGAAAATGGAAATGGGAGAGACATCCTTATGAGAATGCTGGAGGTATTGATTTGTTTAAAGCATTTGATAATTGCTTGGATATCCTGTTTTGTAGTATGCTGTCAATCACATCTTACCTTCTCCTTTCTTCAGATATGAGAATATGTACTGTATTTCACTTTAGTGCTTCAGAGAAGGGCTCTTTAAAATGCTCTGCAGCTGGGATAATATCTCAAGTGTAGTGGAGATGCTTTAGTTCAGCTTCATTTAGTGGCCAGTTTCAAAGCAGCAAATTGAATGTCTGTTTTGAGTAGCTTAGGTTTTTCAAAATTATTTTATTCTAAATTTTAGTTACAATCTTTTCTTTCTTGAGTAAGAGTGTGCAAGAATTGTATTTTTAATGCCTTCTGGTTATGGGTGCTTTTTGTTGTTGGTTTTTTTAAAGCCTTGAAAGAGAATCTTCACACAGGTCCTTGACATGGTACAGTACAATCTGGACAATTAGAAATATCTGCTCTTTGAAGACCTAATGATCTTTTTTAAGGATGTTTATATGGAGATGGTTTTTATATTTTTGAAAATCAGGGATGCACTAGTTGTTTGAAGAAGGCAAACTAGTTTATTGATACACCTAAAAATGTTTGCTGTCATTTGAATGACTTCAAAAATAGCTGTAAGTTTGATTGCTCTCAGTATGCTGATTTGAAATATTAGTACTATTAAATTTAGGATGATTTTTGAAGAAGAAACTTATTTTCTTTCTCTTTTCCCCCCCTCCCTGCTCTTTGATCTCCTTTAGGTGTTTGTTCTGAAATTCCACACCATAGCACGCTACCAGCTCTCTGTCATTTTTAAGAAGTGCAAGCCCCAGTCTGAGCTTGGGGCAGCCGAAGCTGCTTTACCTGGAGTGCCCACAGCAGCAAATGCAGCCCCTGTTCCTGTCCCATCTCCTGCCCCAGCCACTCCTGTGGCCCCTGCACCAGTACCTGTGTTTGAGAAACAAGGGGAGAAGGAAAAAGAAGACAAGCAGACGTTTCAGGTCACGGATTGCCGCAGCTTAGTGAAAACTTTGGTCTGCGGGGTCAAGACCATCACGTGGGGCATCACCTCATGCAAAGCTCCTGGTGGTAAAACTGCACTTTTAATTGCATTTATCTCTCATAATTCTACAGAAAAAAGCCTCTCTAGGATGAAAGCAAATGGTATTTTTAATGCTTAGCTCTCTTGTTATTCTTTCAGAAGCACAATTCATTCCTAATAAGCAGTTGCAACCGAAGGAGACTCAAATCTATATAAAACTGGTAAAATATGCAATGCAAGCATTAGATATTTATCAGGTATGTAACCTGTACTTCTATTTATACAGTTACTGTATGCTTGATCTTTTAATAAGGATTTGTTTGTCAGCTAAAACACAGATTACATTTATTTTCACTAACTCTTTAATTGGGGCCACAGCTATTGAGAAATGCTCAATATGAAAAATTAATTTCAAAAGTGAATTTTAATGTACTTACTATTTGCAAGCAACAGATTATTTTTCAACAGCTGTTTTTGTCTGTTCATGCAGGCAGGTCAGGCTGGAGATAATTGTCTTTCATATGATCAGTTAAATCTTTCCTTGAAAGATAGTTTAGCTAACAGTTGAGGCATTCACATATCTGTGTTTATCTTCTGTAGATACAAAGTACTAATGAAATATAAATATGTTTGATTGGGTATTAAGTAATTTACAAATACACTGATATCTTCTACTGTTATCCTTCTCCATTTGTTACTTCCTAGTTTTAAAATCTGTTCTGAAAATGCTCAATTTTAGTATTTTTGTCATGGTTGGCTCTTGTGCCCAACTTCTAGTTGTGTGTGGCTTGCATGTAAAACCCAAAAAATCTCTGTTACTTTCAAAAGCAATTTTAACAATAATGGGGAGTAAGCTACTCAAATTCTGTAACCAGTGTGTGTTTTCTCAATTGCTATTTCTCAATTGCACATTTTTTCAATTTGTAGGTGCAAATAGCAGGAAATGGACAGACATATGTCCGAGTAGCAAACTGTCAGACAGTCAGGATGAAAGAGGAAAAGGAAGTTCTGGAGCATTTTGCTGGTGTGTTCACAATGATGAACCCTTTGACTTTTAAAGAAATCTTTCAAACTACTGTTCCTTACATGGTGGAGAGGATCTCTAAGAACTATGCTCTTCAGGTATGTTCTTGTTTACTTTTTAAATTGGTAATGAACAGCATGGGGGAAACAGCTTATGCCTTGAAGTACATATGACTGACATGGAATTATCAATAATGATATTGAAATTAGCATGTGAGATTTGAAAGAGTCTATATAAAGAATAGTCTATGAGAATAATTCAAAGATGGATTTTTAAAAACACCTTACCTAAGTGATGCAATGCAAACATCAACACTTAATTTAGAAGATATGAATGGACTTAATTCTTGAAAAGTACTGAACATTATGGATTTGTTTTGTTCAGGTTGTTGTGCTAATGTTCTACTGTTTACAGAATTCAAATCCTATAATATCCATTTAAAATTTAACCTAACACTTCAACATTAAGCTGCATACTGTTTTCCTCTGAGGACAAACAGAATCACTTGGGCAGCAGCGGAGATGGGGAAAGAAATTTGTCTTTGTTTTTTTTTATGGATAATGCATTTATCCTTTTGTTCTTTTTATTACAGCAGTAATAAGTTCTTTGTGGTTTCCTTTTATAGATTGTTGCCAATTCTTTCTTGGCAAACCCTACTACCTCTGCTCTCTTTGCAACCATTTTGGTGGAGTATCTTCTGGACCGTCTGCCAGAAATGGGCTCTAATGTGGAACTCTCCAATCTGTATCTCAAGCTGTTCAAGTTAGTCTTTGGCTCAGTTTCACTATTTGCAGCTGAAAATGAACAAATGCTGAAGGTAAAGGTCATTTGTGTTAAAAATAAGTCTGCTTTTAAAACAACACTCTTTAAGAGTTTTGCACAGTCTAATATTTGAGAGTCATTTAATGTTTGAAGCACCATTTGTGACACATCTCCCTTTTTTTCCAAATTTCAAGTACATTGTCTTGTTTATAAGAGGTGATTTCTGTGAATGTTTTCTTCATATTTGAAACTATGAAGTGATGTACTAATTCTGAGTATAAATGGCTGATAATGACTGTGTTCTGTGATTGCCATAAGCCCATGTAACTTCATGGTCAGGACATGCATAAATTCTTGCATATTTTCTCCCTTTGTTTCTGTATCAACTTAAGACTTTTGCTTGGATTGAAATCACTTTTTTGTGTGTTGGTGAATCTTGGTCACTCATGTCATATTTAGTGGCATGTGCCTTTTGAGTTATATTTTTTCTATGCTCTTGGAAAGTCTGGGTTTGAGGAATGCTATTTTTTTCTACTGACAGCATATTGTGTATTCCAAGGATCTATTTATGTTGATGAGATCATCTCATTATTCAGTGAATTTAGAAATGCTGAGCTTGTAGCAAGAGTGCACTTTCCTTATAAAAGCAGCAGCTGCCTGTATCTAGAAAAGACATTAAGAATTTAATGGAACACTAATTGTTCTCTCATCATTTCTCTTCAATTTTTCTTCCTTGTACTTTGTACCAAACAAAATTTCTGATACAGGTAACTGTGTAGAACAGAGGGGGGATTACCAATTTCCCAGAATCTTTGAAAACTAACAGTAATATGAAGCAATATTCACATAATCTTGCTTTAATTCTTGCAGTTTGTCATCAGAATCAAAGTTCATTTGGATTTTATAAGATGGAGATGAAGCTTAAAGAGTGTCATTTACTACCTTCACAGTTTCATGCTTCTGTTACTTTTTTTTTTTTCTGTAATATAATATCCAGACATGTTACTGTTTGTCTCTGGTTTAAAATGAATCTTGGAAGGTGTTTTTGCAAGATGTCTTCTGCTTTAGAAAGGCTACCAGTTCCACTGCCTTTCCAACTTGAGAGAGTTCTTTTTCAAAATAAAATTTTAACATTCCCAAAAATGAAGAACTAGCGATGCAATTAGATCAGGGATAAATTAATATTGTTAAGTGTCCTCTCTTGTCATTCTGACACCTCTGATTTCTGCTCCATCTTCCCAGGTACTTGAGAGGAAATATTTTTTTCATTGTGTCAGATTTGCAGAATCTCATGCTAAACTCTTGTACAGTACGACGATGGTAAAATTAATCTTCGAGCTTTATTTTCTTTATAGCCACATTTGCACAAGATTGTGAACAGCTCTATGGAACTTGCACAGACTGCCAAAGAGCCCTATAACTATTTCCTGCTGCTCAGAGCACTGTTCAGATCTATTGGAGGAGGCAGTCATGATCTGTTATACCAAGAATTCTTGCCGCTGTTACCAAACTTACTGCAAGGTAGAAAAATACCTTCTTTCCCCACCCCAGCTTCTGACTTTTTATGTGAATAGTAGTAATAAAGTTATGTTATGTAGTTAAAAACCTCTCAAAACTAAAGCCCTACCCCTAATAAGTAGCTTCTGATTTTGAGTTAGTGATTGATTTAAATACCTTGAATGTGCTTGTTTTCATTTACTATCAGCTGCTTCAGGCTCCATAGTTTTGGCTGCTTCACAATTTCTGCTGCTTGTTTTTCTTCTTTTCATTATGGAGCTGTTGTGGTTTTATGTTTGTTTCTTCTACTTGTTTGGTTTTTTTTAATTTTTTTTGCAGTGGGTAACTTTTTTGGCACGAAGCATTTGAGGGATGAGTGAGTAGGTGAAGTAACTTTGCCAGGCTGTTGCTGCTTTTGTGGGGAGAGCACAACAGTGAAGCCCTGGCTGTTCTGCAGTTGAGGGCATGTGTGTGCACCTGCAAGGGCATGATAAATAGAAATTCAAGTAGTGCCAGACTGCAGAAAGAACTGGAAATAACAATCAGTTTGATTAATTGGGTATTTATGCTTGCAAGAACTGTGTTCCAGGAATACTGAGGGTGAGCAAGGAAATGTGGAGAGCTACTTAAACCTAAAGACAAACTAATCAGAAGAATTGCAGGACTGTAGACTGGTTCAGATCTACAGCTGTGGGGACATTTTTATTGTAGCTAGCAAATATATGTGTTATCAATAAATCATTATGTACAACTCAGGTCAGTAGATTTACGGAATATATGAAATTTTTATGGGCAGAAGAATCAGTTGGGCAATGTGCTTAGTCTGTATGGGGCAATTAATGTACTTGAGTTCACTGAATGTTTCTTTCCAGGATTCAAAATACTTTAAAAACAGTTCTGTTTGTGTTTATTTTTTATTGTTACAAGGCTGAGGTTTGAGTCAAATTATCTTTTTCTCTTTTTTATCGGCTGTATTTAAATGTTGCCATATTGAGTCTAATATTAGACTTTAAAATATGCATAGATGCTTTTTCTTCAATATGTATGTACATAAAAAAGCATTCATTGCACAACATCCTTAGATGTAAGTTAGAATAATTAATGATGTTAATATTTTGTAAATCCAAAAACGTCAGGTTTTTCTGAATTTAGGAAACAGCAATTTTTAACATTAAACTGTAGACTTCTTCCTGTGAGTATATAACTTATCCATAATTTTCAGGACTTAATATGTTACAAAGTGGCCTTCACAAGCAGCACATGAAAGATTTGTTTGTGGAGCTGTGCCTCACTGTGCCTGTTCGTCTGAGCTCACTGCTGCCCTACCTGCCAATGCTGATGGACCCCCTGGTGTCAGCTCTCAATGGCTCCCAGACCCTGGTTAGCCAAGGCTTGAGAACTCTGGAATTGTGTGTGGATAACCTGCAGCCAGACTTTCTGTATGATCACATTCAGCCAGTTCGAGCTGAGCTCATGCAGGTGTGTTGTTTTCTGTTAGACCACAAGAGGTCATTGATTTGCTGAATATTATTAGAAATTGGTGTGAAGCTTTGGTTAAAAAAATTTGAAAAATCTGTCACAAAACCCTGCCAGTCTGATATGAGTGTAGGATAGTTGGTGTTGTGCTGTTAAGCTGAAAACTCTGAAAATTAAGGAAATTAATGAATAGTTTCTCCTATATACTTTGTTAAATTGTTATATTCTATCCACTTGATTTGCTTTTATATTTCACAACTAGCTCTGAGCTTAATTCAGTTCAGCCTTAACTGGCCTGCTTTTTTAATTAGCAACGTTTATTATTCACCATAAACATGAAACTGCATCCAGGATAGCAATGACAGCAGCCTAAATGTAAAACTGCATTGTTACAAAACACTGCTGAGAACTGAGACTGCTTATATTCACCCTTGATAAGGAACTTATGCAGGGTCCCAAATGCAAGAATAAAGTGTTTTCCTTGCCTTTTTTTTGCATTACAACTTGACAATGTTGAGGTAAGGCTGCTGCATGTCCCTTTCAACCCCAGGCTCTGTGGCGAACCCTGCGCAATCCTGCCGACAGCATCTCCCACGTGGCCTATCGTGTGCTTGGGAAGTTTGGGGGCAGTAACAGGAAAATGTTGAAGGAATCCCAGAAACTGCAATATGTGGTCACAGAAATCCAAGGGCCCAGTATTACAATTGAGTTTTCAGACTGTAAAGCATCCATTCAGCTCCCAATGGAAAAGGTAAGGGCTTAAGTTACATTCAGTGCTGAAAAAACAGCTTTAAAAATATGTCTGGAAGTTCTTTCTTGATTTATTCTATAAATTGTGTAAGATTTCACCCCCAAAATAATAGATTTAAGCATGCTGTACTGCTCTTAAGAAATGATAGGATAGGGAGCTAAACTGGCCCAGATAAATGTTTTCACAGAATGGGAAAAGTTGGAACTTCTGGTGCATTGCTTAGGTTAGGAGCAGGAATCTCACCTAAAAGTCTCTATTTGTTTTTTGAAATGTGTCAAAAATTTGCTGTAGAAATTCTTCAGTGGTGATTATTTTTCATGACTCTAGTGATTTGGTTTTGTTTGTTGTCTCTAGAAACACTTTATACTGTACTGGCTTTCATCTGGCAGTCATGGTGTATCACAAGTGCTTAGTTCTCACTAATTACAGCAATCTAATCTCTGAGAGTGAAGCTGGATTCTGAGATAATTTGGTCTGTAGAGTTTTAATACTTACCTTTTCAATTAGACTTTCATAAGTAGATATGATCTGAATGTAGTAAGCAATTTTCTTCACAGGCAGCTGGCTCTCTGGCTCCATCCAGCCAGCAGGCTTAAAAATAGCTTGGAAAAGTGATTCTTAAAATGCAGATGTACTGAAGCTGATGAACTGAAATGCATATCAAACTGTAGTTGCTGACATTTACCTGTCCTGTTAGGTTTAATTCAAACTAAGTTTTCCAAAGGATTTTGGCATCTAACATTGATATGGAGCAATCTTCAGCTACTTGGTGTTGACCAAGAAAGTATTATCTGCTCAACACTTTGTATTTATGAAAAGGAAATGTTAAAGTACAGGGAAAAAAGTAGTGAAATTGAAAACAAGAAATTCTTGTTTTCTTTTAGTGCCCTGGTAGACTTTTGTGGTCTTTCCAAAGTTAATTTTTCTTTTCATTGAGATGCAGTGATAAAAACTTGGGATGACAATTGGTTAAGTAAGTAGAGAAACCAAGGAAGGAAAATGCCTACTTTGTAGCAGGGGCTTTTTCTCCATAAACTTATTAAGCATGGATGGTTAGATTTTACTTGCAATTGGTAATTCCTTTTTTCATGCATTCCAGAACAAATTTTACTATTTTTACATGTTTTTTTTTTTTTACTTAATGCCCATCTTTTTTTATCTATTTTTGTTTGAGATAAGGATAGAAATTAGACAGCTTTTATGTATTTTTATGTCTGTGTGTTTATATATATAAACACAAAATAGAAATTCCCCAAAGAGACATATTCTTCTTAATCTTCTTATCTTAAAAAATTGATTGGAATTATTCTCAAATGTATTAAATCTTCTTGAAAAGGAGGAGTGCTATTTCCATTAAATAACTGGTGTTTAGAAGTTGCTTAGAGGGACATTTCATCACGCATGGAAAGGTAACATTTATATATGGCTGTAAATGCATTGTATACATACAGTGTAAGGGATTAGACACAGCAATTACTGCTGAAGGAAGACAAGGAAAGTTTCTTTTCAGGGGAGAGACACAGTGAAGATTTACCTCATTCATAACTCAAAATGGGAACTTAGCACCTACAAGAGCACAGAAAACATCGCCGTGTTCTCAAACCACGCTCCATGCCCTCTGTGCATTCCTTAACTCCAAACTCTGCATACTCCAAAAGTTACTTTTAATAGATATTAATGATACCATTCCCTTGATTAATGACTTAGTGGTGAATGCCAAGGGGTGTCTGAGTTCTCTTTCTGCTCTAGGCAATCGAGACAGCCCTGGACTGCCTGAAGAGCGCCAACACGGAGCCCTATTACCGCAGGCAGGCCTGGGAGGTCATCAAGTGCTTCCTGGTGGCCATGATGAGCCTGGATGATAACAAACATGCATTATACCAGCTCCTGGCACATCCCAAGTATGACAGTTCTTTCAATTTAAATGTGTGTGTAGAATTTATGGGGTCTTTGGAGCAGCCTAGTTTAGAGGCGATGATTAGTTGGTGAAATTCATGGGGTTTTTGCCTGCTGGTGAATAGGAATTTTGTTAACATGGTTTTTAATGCCAATGACATGGTAATGTTTCATAGTTTAATTTTCTTCCCTGAATTACAGTCTGGTGTATAATCTATTAGATATGATCAATATGATTAATTTTAGTTTGGTGTATTTGAATAATTAGAATATTCTGGTGCTAATTGTATTTTAAAGATTAATTTGGATTGTGACATTTTGTATGTGCATCTAAGCTTTCACTAAAGTGAAAGAGAAATTTGGTTTCATTTAGTGACTAAGCTGCAGCATAGTCACACACAACCTTTGTCCTAGTGTGGGAGCCTTTTATTGAAGCTTTTCTTACATGTTTTGCAATTTTAGTCGTTGATATTTCACGAGTTTATTGCTTTTAGACAACTTTACCATCTTAGCCCAAAAAGTGTGGGCTGACTTTGACTCTTGCAATGTAGTAAGTGTAGCTAAAAAGCATAGTAGCTTTCACAGTTTGGGCTTGTTAGACTTGACATAAATATAGCTTTGCAATGAATAAGTTTTGTTGGGCAGTGATTTGATAAATAATGTTTCAATCGTTCAAGATTAAAATCAAATGTCATTTTAAAAAAGGGAAAAATGTCAAAATATTGAAAATTACATTCTGTAATTGAGTTGCAGTGCAATGCCTGTATACCTATTATTGTATATACGTGGCTTCTTCTGAACCACTGGCTTTAAATGTTCCTGATGAAATTGAGCTATCCATCATGCTGGAGACCAGTGGCTGACAAAATTAATATGGGCTGAGTGAACTGGTCTAGCTCTATCTAAATGCAGGGAAAACAGGAGGTGGAGAAGGAGTTAGACATGGAGAACAAACTGTGAGTGCAGTAGCTGGCAGTGGCTGTGACTGAGCTGGGGGTGCTGCTGTGTTGTTGAAACACTAATCTTAGAACATTAGGATTTTAGTTACTTTGCTGAAAATAATTAAAAGTTAGAAGTTAGAAGGGAGTAGTTATCTGAAACCTAAATCATTGATTGTCTGTCATTTCATGTTTGCTCAGCTGCACTTACAAAGGGAAAAGACAAAACTAGTGAGTAGACCCAAAGGAATATAGACAATGCAACCAGAACCCATTCTTTGGAAAACTATCTCCAGAAATAATTTGTACTGTCAGTGATAGAAAAGGTCAAGACTTTAGGGTGAGGAAGACTCACCTTCCTCCTTTTAAGATCCCTCCCCATGAAAATGACCCCAGACATAATTTAAGAAGTCAATCAATGCTTAATAGCTATTCAAGCTAATTACCATAGGAAGTAGGGGATGAGAGGGGCTGTTATTATGAATATGTATTTGTTTGAATCCTTTGCCAATAAATAAACTCTGTGATCACCTGTGATTTTGCAGTGCGTATTAGAGGATTACCTCACTCTGAATAAACACAAACTTTAAATTGCCAGAGAGCCTTTTCCCCACCCCAGCTGCTTATCAACAGTCATATTTAGGTGAATCACTGTGTTGCAGCTTCACAGAGAAGTCCATCCCCAGCGTGATCATCTCTCACCGCTACAAGGCTCAGGACACGCCGGCGCGCCGCACCTTCGAGCAGGCGCTGACCGGCGCCTTCATGTCGGCCGTCATCAAGGACCTGCGGCCCAGCGCCCTGCCCTTCGTGGCCAGCCTCATCCGCCACTACACCATGGTGGCCGTGGCTCAGCAGTGTGGTGAGGGCAGGGGGGAGCTTTGGGGGAGTTCTTACTGCTGTCAAAGTCACCATGTTGCTCTTGCTTCTGGGTGATCGTAGTGGATTGTTGTTTGACGGCTGAAATTCAGTTCTTGAAAAAGCCGTGGAAATCATCGCCTAGTGATGCTCTGTAATGTTGCAGCCCATGAAATAACTGCAGCGTGGAACAGCTTACATAGTTCTAGTGTTTGTGTAATTTAATGCTCACAGTACTATTTGCAGATGGGTCGTTTCCAGTTGTGGTTTTGAAGGACTTTTAGAGGAACTGCAGTGTCTTATATTCATGAAGAAAACTTTTTTTGTTTGGGCTGTATGACAAGAACTTTGGTAAAAGGCATATTATAAGCATATCACTCTTCATTGTCACATTAATGTAACTGGGATTTTTATGACTCTTCATTTTAATTAAATCTTCATGCAGTGCGTAGTCTAGTGGATAGAAGAAAATATTCAAGTAGATGTAATCTTTCATCCTTCTAGGAGTGAAGGATGCCTTACAATCCATTTATATGCAAATAAGCACATGGCTTACTGGTTTTGCCATCAGCTAGTCCGAGGAGTAGTAAAATCTAATTAAAAGACTATTAATATTGAAATAGCCATTGTTTTATCTTTATTTCCCCTCCCCCCCGTTACAAATTCCAGGTCCTTTCTTGCTGCAGTGCTATCAGGTTGGGAGCCAGCCTAGCACAGCCATGTTTCACAGTGAAGAAAATGGCTCAAAAGGCATGGATCCCTTGGTGCTTATTGATGCCATAGCAATCTGCATGGCCTATGAGGAGAAGGAGCTCTGCAAAATAGGAGAAGTGGCCCTAGCAGTGATATTTGATGTTGCAAGCATCATCTTGGGTTCAAAGGAAAGGGTAAGATTTTTAAAGATGTATTGAAATGATTGACTTTCAGCCAGTGAAATTTTACTTCTAAAATTTTGGAAGGCACCAGTAAGCTGAGAAAAGGAAACTGATCCATTTCTTCTTTTCCAGGCTTGTCAGCTTCCCTTGTTTTCATACATTGTGGAACGTTTATGTGCTTGCTGTTATGAGCAGGCTTGGTATGCTAAACTAGGAGGTGTTGTGTCCATTAAATTTCTTATGGAACGGCTGCCACTGATTTGGGTCCTCCAGAACCAACAGACTTTCCTGAAAGCACTTCTCTTTGTTATGATGGACCTAACTGGAGAGGTATGTAATTAATGAATTTTATCAAATAGTGTTGGGAAAATTTCTGGCCTTAAATTCACACAGATTGAACTCCTAGTAATCTGAATTTTTGCTGAACTTCAGAATGCGTTTTACCTGCAGGAGTTAGTAGTGAATTCTAGTCATTTTAACTCAAACCAAGATCTGAAGTTAGGAATGAAGTCAGATTTTTCCACCTAACTTTGCTGAAGTTTTTGAGTTTACACTTGCTGCTTTCAGAATAGAAATGTACAGGCCACATGTAGATCACAAAAGAGCACAGATTCACTGTCACTTACCACAGGATCACTAAGATTAGTAGGAAATCAAAATCATGGGATTCATCAAAATCAAATTCTAAATTCATGAGTAATGCCTAGATGTGTGATCTTTGTTCTATACTTAGCTGATAAAAATGATCTCTGATTCCTCAGGTTTCCAATGGAGCAGTTGCTATGGCAAAGACCACATTAGAACAGCTCTTGATTAGATGTGCAACTCCTTTAAAAGATGAAGAAAAAACAGAAGAAATCCTTGCAGCACAGGAAAAATCTTTCCATCATGTCACACATGACCTCGTTCGAGAAGTGACCTCTCCAAACTCCACTGTGAGAAAACAAGCCATGCATTCTTTGCAGGTGCTTGCACAGGTCACTGGCAAAAGTGTCACAGTCATCATGGAGCCACATAAAGAGGTAAGCAGAAATATTTACTGAACCAGAGCTTAAAGTTGTGTTCCAGTTTGGATTTGCAGGAATGCTTTTCTTGGTATGTTTTTCTATGCTGGTGAATTAAGTTCAGAGTTTGATAGCATATGTTTGTCATTTGCTAAGTTTTGTTGTTCAAATATATACAATGGTTGGAACACTGTAGAGATTCATACAGGCTCTGCTCTGCCTGACTCTTAGCCAGTATTTATAGTGTCATCAGGTTGATTTCCTTCCTTAAATTATGGGCTGCTCATCCTGCCAACAATCAGACATAGGCTAGGCCATATAGACACTACATTTTGATACTCAGTTTTGTTATTTTCTGAATATGTGGCATTATTGCTATGCCTTTTCCTATCCAGAAAGAGACTGAAGTTCAAAACTGATTAAAGTAACTTTTGGCTAGATACTCCTTAAAGCTGATATTGTTTAGTCTTTTGGAAGATAATTGAATGCACATAAGTCTTAAGGGCCATGACAACATTCCAGATTATACTGAGAAGCTTCCAAATTGGTATCTGACTTTGCTAAAGCTGTTTAATGTTAAGTGAGAAGTTAGTGTAATGGAAAAAAGTTACAGAAACTTTTTTGGTTTTGTGATGTTTTAGCAGCTTAAAATATACTTGTTTCTTGACTGTCTGAAATGCTTGTCTGAATTTTTTGTTGTTCATGATGTTGTGTGAAGCTATTAAATGTTGTAGATCTGTTCACAGAGAATATGTATTAATTACAGCTACTACACTGCTTTGCAAACTGACTGTGAATCAAAGTAATTCAGAGAATTACTTTTCCTCTTGCCTAATTATTTCTCAAGACACATGTGGAGCCACAATGGAAAATGGGTACAAAGCTACAGCCACGACTAATGGTGTCTTCTTGGTGACTGTGTCTGTGGGGTCATTTCAACAGCTGTTAATTCAGTAATCTAAATTTCATCATGTAGGTTCTCCAGGACATGGTTCCTCCTAAGAAACATTTGCTTAGGCACCAGCCTGCCAATGCCCAGATTGGCCTGATGGAGGGAAATACATTTTGCACAACCCTGCAGCCCCGACTGTTTACAATGGATCTGAATGTTGTAGAACACAAGGTTTTCTACACAGAGGTACTTTTTATTTTATCTTCTCATCTTTGAATGAAGATGTTTCTGCATGATGGCATTAGTACTTTCATTGTTAGAAATGCATGTTTTTCTTAGTGTATTTTAAATTTTCACTGAAATGAACAATTCCACTTCTGAAACATCAAGTGAAGTCTGCAGCAAAGGCAGAAGATCCTCTTGTTTTGAGTTAAGACAAAAACAAAATGCTGTAGATGCAAAGCTTTCTATAAAGATGAGAGTGAGATATTGCTACTCACATTTGAAACATCACTATTAAAAAGATTGTTTA
Source organism: Erithacus rubecula (assembly GCF_903797595.1). Classification (NCBI taxonomy): domain Eukaryota; kingdom Metazoa; phylum Chordata; class Aves; order Passeriformes; family Muscicapidae; genus Erithacus; species Erithacus rubecula. The sequence continues at coordinate 2,611,773 of NC_136669.1, forward strand.
TTTTTTTCCTAGTTACTGAATTTATGTGAGGCTGAAGATGCTGCCCTAATGAAACTACCTTGCTACAAAAGTCTTCCATCACTTGTACCTCTAAGAATTGCAGCCTTAAGTAAGTAAAACCTCCTAAACAAGACTTGATGCAGTGAAGTGTCCTTGTGAGCAATGGGCAGTCTGCTTCCTGAGATCAGCAGAAACATGAGCACTGGAAGACTGATGACTGCTCTCCTGAGGTTACAGTTTAATGGAGAGAATAATGGGAAAGTATTCCTGCCTTTCTAATGACTAGAATTCAGTTTTCTGAAAGGAACCCAAAATATTTTAGGATTAATTATGTTATAAAGCATTAGGAAAACTATAGAATGTTAATATAATTCTCATTCTTTTGCTATTTTATGATGCCTGTTGATTTTGGCAATGCATACAGTGCTTTAGCTGTCTGCAATTTGAGATGACATAAAAAGAAGCTATAAGAGAAGCAGTGTAGAATTAGGGTTTATTTTCTCCTCTCCTTTGAAATTGAGTTAACAAAGAGAACAAATTTACTTTGATATTTGCAGATGCTCTAGCTGCCTGCAATTACTTGCCTCAGTCAAGAGAGAAAATCATTGCTGCACTTTTCAAGGCACTGAATTCAACAAATAACGAGCTGCAGGAGGCAGGAGAAGCATGCATGAGAAAGGTGACTGTATAAAAACATTCCTTTTGAGGCCATTGTTCTCTCTGCTTTATTTCCTTGGTACAAGACTTTGTGGGAAAGTTCTCTACAGGAAATATTGTTGCTCTGTTCAGTTTTTGTTAGTGATGCTGATAAGTTTGTGTCAGATGTGTTTGTGATTTTTGCAAATGTGCAGGCTTGGCTTTATTGTCAAAGCTCTTCCCATGTTTTGCCTATGTTTCTAAAAGAAGTGGTGGAGATGCCATAGATGGTTTTGGAAAAATAAAGCAGGACAGTAGAGTTAGACTCTGCATCACAGTGGGGTGGTTACCTTAAGGAACAGGACTCTGGCTGTCCTGTTTGAGGTCAGAATCAGTGTCTTTGCCTGACACTGCCCTGTCTGTCCTGTGGATGCCACATTATCATGGATAAAGGCTGTGCCTAATTCTGATTCAGCAAGATTTTAATTCCACTCTTCTAAATGAAAAAAAAAGCAGCTAATGAAATTACTTACAGCCTCTTTGTCATGCTGTGTAGATGGGCTGGCATGGAACAGAGAATTTAACTGCAGTAATACTGGTGGTTTGCATTTCTTTGTGCCATTGACTGGCCAGAGGTTGTGTGTCTTTTCATGTCACTGTGGTCCTGAAAGGGAATGTACTTCTTATTTTTGGCTTGTTAACAACACAGTTGGGTTGAGAGGTTGCAAATAAGGGTTCTTGTGACCTATACATCAGATTTGTCTGATGTTTTTTTTTTTCCCTGTGATAAACTGATGCCCACAGGATATTTGGTTATGACAGGAAATATTCACTCTGGCTGCTTTCAGCCAGGCTCTTTTGACCTTTTCTGTTGCTCAGGATGCATTCAGATTATAACACAGAAATTTGCTCTATTTCCTTCAGGCAGATTCACAGGCAGTTCTTAATATTGGGTCTAAGTAGTTTGCTCATAGCTGTGTGTTTAATTTATAGCAGTTTTTCAGTCTGTCTGTAATTACAATCTCCTACTTGATTATTTTATGGAATGTCCTTCTGTGTGTCAGAAATACCTCAGTGCTTCCCAAATCCATCTTGTCACTGTGTGTATTTCCAGCACTAGATGTTGTTTGAACTGTTACATTTTGAAAGAGCAAAATAAAATAAGAAAAATCAAGTCAGCTAAATCTATTTAAAAAATAAATACTTGCACAAAAGTCATGTCCCTCTCCACCTGTATCTTAATTGTGCACTGTCTTGCAGTTTTTGGAAGGAGCTACCATAGAAGTTGATCAGATTCATACCCACATGAGACCACTGCTGATGATGCTGGGGGACTATCGGAGTCTGACCCTCAACGTTGTCAATCGTCTGACATCAGTCACCAGACTTTTCCCAAACTCTTTCAATGATAAATTCTGTGATCAGATGATGGTAAGCCCATCCAAGTGTTTATTTTAGCTCTTCCAGAAGAAATTTTCTTTTAGCTACTATTTCTCTGGTGAAGAATTAATGAAGTTCAGTAGTGGCTCAGTGTATCTGGAAGTAAAAGATTTTTGTTTTTGTGTATTTTGTTTATTAAAAACCCTCAATTTCTTTAAACATTTGGATTAAATTTGTAAAGGGATTTGTAACCACAAGATTTTAGTTTTTAGTGAAGACTTAACTAGTTATGCCAAGGTTTGGTTGGACAAATTTATCCTTAAGCAAGGTGCCAGCAGCACCTTTAACAGTTTTACTTCCCAGTGCACTAAATCTGTTTTGGTGCTTTCTTGATTTATAAATCAATTTATAAATCAAGGAGGTATTGCTCTGTTTATTTGCAGTGTTTAAACTGAATATGTGAATTCTTTATCCCCTTGACATGAATATTTAAGTATTTAAATGCATACACATCAGGCAAGTCATCAAAGCTATCAGACTTAAGTTTTTTATATATATATGTACTTATAATCCCTGTTTCTTGAAGAAGAAAGAGAAGACTTCTAGCAACAGTAAACTTTTCAACTTGAGGGAGTGAAAATAACTGATAATTCTTCTCTTTGTTTCCTTCAAAGAATTATTTCTGCCTCTATATTGTCTCTTGTAGCATATGCTAAAATGGAAGAGTCTAATTAGAAGAATAATACTAATTATCCTTTCTTTATAGCAACACCTGCGTAAATGGATGGAAGTTGTAGTTATTACACACAAAGGTGGACAAAGGAGTGATGGAAATGTAAGTTAATGAATGCTTTTATGTGAGAAGAGAAGAAAGAAGTGGTATTAGTGTTTTGGAATTAAAGGGCTCATTCAGTTGTAAATGCTGCAATAACTGATTACACACTGATGCTTTGTTATGAGCTGACTTGTTGAATTGAATATAGAATATTGAATATTTGTTAGATGTCTTAGTAAGAGGAGCTTCTTATCTGCTGACAATGGTTACTTTAAAAGCTGTTTTAGGTTAGTGTGGGAGCAGCTCAAGCATTTGTATTTTTTTTCTCCCTCAGGATTTTCTGCTTAGAAATCTTTCTTCACTGGAATGGCTGATGAGCTCAGCAGCATAATCCCCCTTTTATCATTAATATGTTTGATGTTCATAACATAGCCTTTTGAAAATTATACATAATGATAACATAATCCCAGTTAATTTAAAACTTAATTTATTAAAACCAAGTTCAATATTTACTAGTTGGGATCACATTAAAATGTGAAATGAATGGTCTTAGTGTTGAGCCATGGGAAGCTGCTCAGTTGTGTTATAAATGGCAAACTGCAGAGTAATGGCAGTACTGTGTGCTCAGCAATACTGATGGGAATTCCTGCTTCAGTGCAGTGTCCTCTATGTTACCCAAAATCCCATTTTTTACTAAATGCCTTTATTAAGTGTTGAAATTTATGATTGTACCCAAGAAAGAAATTATTTTTCAAATCAGAATAAAATTACATTGGCTTTTTATTTCCCTCAAAACATGGAAATGTGAATTATCTTCTGTTTGTGGCAGAGCTGTTTGATCACATTGCTGTTAAGGATACTGAGCATTTTGTACATGCTCAGGAAGAGGAGGATTTTTAGTTTCTGTGAAGGCCTAAGTGGTTTCAAAAGTTTTTTATCTATTCTCAGCCCTGCACTTCAGTCCATGAGAGGAGGTTGTGGGGTCTGTCTGGGCAGATCAGGTTAAAACTGTTTAAATTCAGTTGAGAAAATGCAATGCACTTGATAAAATCATTTTGGAAGCTGCACACTGGAACTTAGTTTTAGAGAGATAGTGAGGGTGGATTTGTTGTTTTGTTTTTTCCTTTCCCTTTTCTTACTGAAGGAAATCTACACTCTAGCTAACTGAAATACAGTCTCTATTTAAATCACACAATGAAAAAAAATGCAAATTATTTTGGACTGGTGGAGAATTTAATATCTCTTGGGAGAACAGAGCTGACTTTATAGTAACCAGCTGTTTGTGAGCTAGGCTGAGTCTCTTTCTCATGTGTAATCTGGGGGTGTGGCGTCACCCCAGGACATTGGTGTATAGGAGAAATGGTTTAGGGGGGAAGCTCTGGCTGTTTATTGCATGACTCACTTGGTGTAGGGCAGTGAGCACTCTAACTCCCACATCAGCAGAATCATTAGAGTGTTTAGCTCTTACCTGTAACACACACTCTACTGCAAGGAAAATAAAATTTAAAGCATTATATTACCAGAGGGGATAGGGCTCACTTCCACAAGTGCAGTTTTTTTCATGCAGCACAGTAGATGCTGTGTGTATGTTAACCCTTTGCATTTGGCTGCTGACTATGCCAATACAGAGTGGGAAAAAAAGAAGTAAGATGTGTTATACTGTTTTTATACATTATATTTTTGTTTCTTTTTCCAGGAAATGAAGATTTGTTCAGCAATTATAAATTTATTCCATCTGATCCCAGCTGCTCCACAGACTCTGGTTAAACCTCTCCTGGAAGTTGTTATGAAAACAGAACGAGCAATGTTAATTGAGGTAAAAGAGGAAGTTAACATGGCTGAAATTTTTGCTTTATAGTCTTCTTAAACATTAGTATATGATAATTATAGTATTTCAAATATGGTGTGAGAACATGTGATGTAATAAATATGGTCATCAAGCCTTTGGGAGGTATTAACATTTGTCTTACACCCTTAGAAGTGAAGTTCTGAAAGTGTCAATGAATGCTCATCATGCAAGTTCTGAACATTTTGTATCTGCATAAATGCCAAGTCAAATGTATTTTTCTGAGTGGTAGTAAATTAGTAGGAAACACTCTATGCTCTGCATTTTTAATTTAAGGTTTATGAATTTTTCAGGCTGGCAGTCCATTCAGGGAACCACTGATAAAGTTTTTGACACGTCATCCCTCCCAGACTGTGGAGCTGTTCATGATGGAAGCCACTTTAAATGATCCTCAGTGGAGCAGAATGTTTATGGTAAGCTGTGTGGGTAGAGGAGCAGGAAAAAGCCCTCAATTTGACAAATCTGATGAACAAAAATGCTTAGTTTTTTGCATCTTTTTTTCCTGTATGACCTTGTAGTCCTTAATCATGATCTTACTCTTGGCTGCAGGGTTCCTCTTCCTGGTTTTGTATTTCTTTGTCCTGAAGGGTTGATTTTATACCTTTCCAGATCATGTAAGGCTATTACTGAAGTGTAGATGTTATTTTTATATACATGAAATACAACCTCTGCCAACTTTAGTGTGGAATATAAAAACTACAGGATGATATAGTTGCCTGGTATTTCAGCTTTTAAAGGTTATTAAAATTATTTCTTCCCCTTTTGCAGAGTTTCTTGAAACATAAAGATGCCAAACCTCTGCGGGATGTGCTGGCAGCTAATCCCAACAGATTTATCACCCTGCTGCTGCCCGTGGGTGCCCAGGCAGCTGTGAGACCTGGCTCCCCCAGCACCACCACAATGCGTCTGGACCTCCAGTTCCAGGCTATCAAGGTGTTCATTTACCCTTGTTTATCTCTGCACTGGGTAGTTGAAACCTCTTCAGCTACATCCAGGCTTTGTGTGTGTGTTTGTGTGCTTATTACAGCTGATAGAAAACAACTTGTGAAAATGTGGAGTGTTTGTAGTCACAGCTGCTCTGGGAAGGGAAATGAGACTCAAATTAACTATGCTTTTTTTGTCAAGTATGACAAAAGAAACATAAATTTATTTTTCTTAATCTAAACTATTTTGTATGTCACTCTTTTGTTTTGCTGTTGAATATTTTAGAACCCTTAATTGACCATAAGCAAGTGCTTGTATATCATTGTTTGTCCTGACAGATCTCTTGTGTCTTGACTGGGCATTTGTCTTGTTTTGCTTTCGACAGATCATAAGTATTATTGTTAAGAATGATGAATGTTGGTTAGCAAATCAACACTCCTTGGTGAATCAGCTGAAACGTGTATGGGTGAGTGAAGCTTTTCAGGAGAGACACAGGAAGGAGAATATGGCTGCAACAAACTGGAAAGAGCCCAAGCTGTTGGCCTATTGCTTACTGAATTACTGCAAGTACGTAAAAATTTTATTTCTGAGACCCTGCATGTATTTTTTTAAATTTTAATTTGGAAAATACTGTGAAGGTATATAGAGTACTAAAAATGGTTTGCAGTTATTGAAGGGAAAGTGTGATATATTTCATAATACTGCCATTGGCTCTAAAACCATGCCTGTGGTGCTGACTGCTCTTGCTTTTCTCCTCCTTTAAAAGATTAGTTTCATCAGCACAGTAGTTAGTGCATTTTTTTTTTTCACAGAAGCTTTGTATTTTCTGTGTTTTCACAGAAGGAATTATGGTGATATAGAGCTACTCTTCCAGTTGCTTCGTGCTTTTACTGGCCGTTTTCTCTGCAATATGACTTTTTTAAAGGAATATATGGAAGAAGAGATCCCCAAAAACTACAGCATTCCCCAAAAACGGGCTTTGTTCTTCCGCTTCGTCGACTTGAATGACCCCAACTTTGGAGATGAGCTCAAAGCCAAGGTAACTAAAGCAATTAAACCAAAGAAGCCTGGTATTTAGGTTTAATTTTCTTCTTGGGAACTAGGGCAACAAAACTCCCTTACTTAAATGTCAATGAGTTTGATAATTGGCAGAGTCATTTAGGTGAAAATATCATACCTGAAGAAGAGCGATAATAAACAGAGACAGCAATTCATCTTGTGTTCAGTGCTGACTGCTTTAGCTTACACTTTCTAAGAATCTATGCCCTTGGAAGGAAGAAAGAGGAGGGGGAAAAATTGGTGTGTGTCTTTTTCTTGGGGTTTTATTTCTAGTTTCCTTTTGTAACTCAGTGAATGTGTCCAACAGGCAAGTTTGCATGTGGGAGTACTCGAATGTTGGCTGCCATTAGAAGAATATCATAGTACAGTAAAACTTGCTTTGTTTATGTTCTGTAGGTGTTGCAACACATCCTGAATCCTGCTTTCTTGTACAGTTTTGAAAAAGGAGAAGGTGAACAGCTGTTGGGCCCTCCAAACCCAGAAGGAGATAATCCAGAAAGTATCACTAGTGTTTTTATAACAAAGGTAACATTCTCTGTTTACATTGAAGTTATTTGAAGATTAAAACAAAAAGTTGTTCCTCTCATTTGACTTCTCATCCTGATTTGAATTAGTTTTTCTGTTCTGAGTATTATGGGTTGTTATTTCAAATTGCTTCATCATCAGTCATCAGTGGAATGGGGCTACAATTTTCAGTTTATGCTGTTTTCAGAACATGTTTTTCAGAATGTGTCTTAAGAAATGGGCTTTACTTGGCTATAATTCCAGTCTTTTTTATAAGGAAAGCTTTCCATAACCCAATATCAGGGTGTTTCTAATTCACTGCTATTTCATTGAGCCCAGTTATAAAATGAATGTTGTTGAAGATGAGGGTTGGGGTTTTTATTTATTGCTTTACATAGGTTAGCAGTTTGGGAGTTCCCAGATGTGCTCATTATTTAGGTACACACTTCAGGAGGTTGTTTTGTGGGTACTAAACTGAGTCAAGAAAGTAATTACAAGTTCTTAGTCTTCTTAAGAAACAAAAATGCTCAAATTGCAAAATGCAAAAATGCTCAAAAAGAAAAAATTCGTGACTTTGTCTTTAAAATAACAAAATGTATCATAATACTAAAAGTAGGTTTATTTTTTTTTTTTTAATCTCCTCTTTGATCACGCCTGCAACTAGGTACTTGATCCAGAGAAGCAGGCTGACATGCTGGATTCTCTGAGGATCTATCTGCTGCAGTTTGCCACTCTGCTGGTGGAGCATGCCCCCCACCACATCCACGACAACAACAAGAACAGGAACAGCAAACTGCGGCGCCTGATGACCTTTGCCTGGCCCTGCCTCCTGTCCAAGGCCTGTGTGGACCCAGCCTGCAAGTACAGTGGCCACTTGCTCTTGGCACACATCATTGCCAAGTTTGCCATTCACAAGAAGATTGTTCTGCAGGTATTGACCATGGGCTTGTGTTGGAGTGCTTTCTTTTATTTTAAGGTGCACGGTGGTTTTGAATGCTGAGTGTAGTTCAAACACCACAAATAAATGCAGCAGGTAAAATGTTTAATACAGATTTACTTGGGAATAGGAGAGTATAGAAAGAAGTACTACTTACCCTTCCTGTTTTCATTTGTTTTCACACAAGTAGAACTTTTGGTTGAATTAACAAAATTGAGAATGTTTCTTCATTTAAGAGGCAGACACTTCAGTTGAGGCATAATGTGGGGACCAAGGGAAAACTTCAAATTGGACAGTGGAGGGGGAGGAAGAAAAGAGAATGTAAAGGGCACAGAAGTATATGCTCTATGCTTCTGCTGCTGATGTATCATGATATTTTTAGCAAGTTATGGGCCTTTAGAGAAAAACTGTGTTTTTTAGAAAGCATATGTTGTTGTTCCCCGTTCTTTAGAGATGCTTTGTTTTTGTTAATACAGTATTACTTTTTTTGTCAAAACAGTATTGCTGTTGATGAGAAATTGTGCTGTTCAGGTTTTTCACAGCCTCCTCAAAGCCCATGCAATGGAGGCCCGGGCTATTGTCAGGCAGGCCATGGCTATCCTGACTCCAGCTGTGCCTGCTCGAATGGAGGATGGACACCAGATGCTCACTCACTGGACACGAAAAATCATTGTGGAAGAGGGTCATACAGTGCCACAGCTAGTTCATATTTTGCACTTGATAGTACAGCATTTCAAGGTACTTGTGCTGTTATTCTGGTACTCACTGTATCTTCTGTATCAGGGAAGTAAACAGGTTGATTAGGAAAACAGCATAATCTGATTTATATGGCTTAGCTTCAAAATGCACCATTTGTGTGTGAAGGTATTTTTCTATAACTGAATGCAACTGTTTAATAGCAAGTAATTTATTAAGCTCTATCATGATTGAAGTTAGAACTCCAAAGGTCAGGTTAGAATCTGCAAGATAAATTCATTGCATATGCATTAGCAATGTTCTTCAACAGGTCTGTGAAGGTTCTCTAAGAGTTCTTTGAAATGGTGCAGAACCATATTCTTTGCCATACTCCACTAATCCTTGTTTGTTTGACTTTATATATTCTGTGGGATTAACTAGATCACTTTTATCTCCAGCCAATGTATGTTGGGAAGCATTAAACAAATGGGGGAATGGTGCAGAATGTCAACACAGCAACATTTTTGAAAGCACATATTAAAATGCAATCCAAAGTGACAGTTAATACACATTTTTCAGGAACTGATGCATCAACAATTTTTGAAAGAATATTGAGTGTGTACAAATGTCAGTTGAAGCTCTTTAAAATGCTTGGAAAAAAATTGTATAATTGTTCTTGAGAAAAACTGTGAATCTTAAAAAGTGCATATTCATTTGAGTGTGTGAAATCAGTGATCACTACTGAAAGTTGTAACCAAAATACTATTTTCAATGTGCCTGTTAACTTTCCATATTGCAAAATTTGGAGTGGTACAGGTTAGCAAACTTTGGGATTGATGACTATTTTATGATTTTGCTTTATTTCACCATTGTAGGTTTTGTGTAGAATATTATTGGTTAATGACTAACATTTCTGTGAAACCATTTTTTCAGGTTTATTATCCTGTGAGACATCACTTGGTTCAGCATATGGTTAGTGCTATGCAGAGACTGGGCTTCACTCCCAGTGTTACAATAGAGCAAAGAAAATTAGCTGTGGATCTTGCTGAAGTTGTTATTAAATGGGAACTGCAAAGAATCAAAGACCAGCAGGTAGGAAATCAAAATAAATGGGTAAAGATTGAACTGTTCCACAGTTTTATGTACTTTTTTTAACATGCACATTGCTGATATTTCAGCCAGATTCAGATATGGACTCAAGTGCAGGTGGAGAAGGAGCAAGTTCTGCCTCATCTACTGTTAAAAGAGGATTGTCTGTGGATTCTGGCCAAGAAGTGAAACGATTCAGGACAGCAACTGGAGCAATAAGTGCTGTAAGAGAAAATCAGGATTTGTTCAGAGACTCCAAGTAGCGTTAATTGTTTTTTTCCACATGACTCAAAACTCCCAAAAATGGAAGTTTTTAGCTTTAGCAAGTATTTAAAATCTGTTCGTTTCCTCCTTGCTGATGAGTTTTGTGTTTTGTGCTGTGCAGGTGTTTGGACGGAGCCAGTCCTTGCCAGGAGCTGATGCCCTCCTTGCCAAGCCCATTGACAAGCAGCACACAGACACTGTTGTGAATTTCCTCATTAGAATTGCTTGCCAGGTACTGTGGTTGTTCTGATATGCAGATACCAGTGTGGAATAGCAGCCAAACCCATAACCCCTTCTTTTCACACAGGTCCTTTTAGGCTTGGGTTATTCTAATGTTTTTATACTTCATTTTCATGAATAATTTACATATTTGGGTGATACTGCAGGTATGCTTGTTCTGTTGCCTAGGTTAAATGATAAGAATACTTTATTCCAAAATATTTTCAGAGTTTTATAGGGAATAACTCTATCTAGGGGTAATAATTGTAGTTTTATTTTCAAATCCTATACATAAAATTACTTTCCTGCAGCATGTAGAACTAAAGCTTTTCACCAAATTTGGAGGGAATTATCTTTTCTAGGATGGGGAAAATTATCTGGGTGTACCTCCAAGCTGATAAATTTTATGACTTTTGCTCCTGAAGTAGACTCAGCAGGTAAGTAGCATGGGATTTTATATCCCACAGTCCACTGCACAAAGTAGATGTGCTCTTAAGTATAAAGATGAATTGAGTAAAGAGCTGCACATGTTTATGGATACCTTGCAAACAGTAAAGATTAACCATCTTGAGTACATTCAGGGTTGTAGTAATAAAAGATGGGATTAAACTTTTTAAAATACACCTTTGATGGGGTGATTTGGGTTAATTAGCAAGCAATTTAGACACCAGTTCTGATGTTTACTATTAGCTGTGAGCTTTTTATGCATTAAATGCTCTGTGACTATACTGATTAAAGTACTTAAGCTCATCCATTTCCGAAATAAGAAATTATATGCTTGCATGGAATATGTAATAAATTAATGACTAGGTTCCAAAAGGGTGTCATTTTATTAACTCTGATGAATTGCTAGGTAAATGACAACTCCAACACTGCTGGATCCCCTGGGGAGTTGCTGTCTCGTCGCTGTGTCAACCTTCTGAAAACAGCTTTGAGGCCAGACATGTGGCCCAAGTCAGAGCTGAAGTTGCAGTGGTTTGATAAGCTGCTCATGACTGTGGTAGGTAGCATGATTGAATATCTATATCTGGGTATAGATGTTTTTACAGTGCTAATCTTTTATTTGTAGTGAAATAAAGTTGTTGTTAAATGTGTGAATTGCATCAGTGGTTATAATTTGTAGAGCTGCAGTATTTACTGTTTGGTGTGGTTTTTTTTTTTCTTTTTGGGATTTTTTTTTTCTTAATAGGTTTTAACAGATTTTACCTGAATTTAGTAATTTATGTAATTCTTGTTTACCCCTACTCACTGCCTCTTAGGAACAACCCAATCAGGCCAACTTTGCCAACATTTGCACTGGCTTAGAGGTCTTAAGTTTCCTGTTGACTGTGCTGCAGCCCCCTGCAATCCTGAGCAGCTTCAAGCCCCTCCAAAGAGGGGTGGCAGCCTGTATGACCTGTGGGAACACCAAGGTTCTCAGAGCTGTCCATAGTTTGCTGTCTCGATTGATGGGAATTTTCCCCACTGAACCAAGTGAGTGATGTTTTCTCCCTCCTGTTTTTATCCTTTGTTGCTGCATAACTTAAGTGGTTGAGGGTGGGATGAAGGCACTCTTTTGGGATGTGTTAATATTCAGTTTTATGACTGCTGCATTTAATGGTCCATTTTAGCTTGCACTTTCAACCTCTGATTAAAGGAAAAGCTGAAATAAGTAATTGTGTGGAATACATCATTATCCATTGACATAAAAATGTAATAACCTGTGGCTGTCATAACTTTAGTTCAAGAAATTCATGCTATAAATTTAATGTATTTTTACAATTAGAATTTTTCAGCTTCAGAAGTGCAATTTTTTAGTTATTAAGCTTTGCTGTTTTACTGAAACTAGGAAGGGAGATAAAGTGTAAAAAAGGAAGGCAATAGGTAATATTCTGTGTCTTAATAGAAGCTAATTTAGATAATCTTTTCTTGGAAAAAAGTAAATCAGTAATGTAAGACTGCTTGTCAAATTGAGTTACTCAGAAGAAGTGGTACACTATTATTAAGGACATACTGGTATAATAAAGAGGTTTATATAAATGAGGGATCTGCCTGTGTCACCTTAGATTTTTGACAATATAAAACTCCAGTGATGTTTTAGTGACTCTACATCCAGTGTAACTGTTCTGTGGGTGATATTTCCAAAACTTAAACACTTTCTAAACCCTGCAGGTACCTCAAGTGTGGCTTCCAAGTATGAAGAGCTGGAGTGCCTTTATGCTGCAGTTGGCAAGGTTATTTATGAAGGACTGACTAATTATGAGAAGGCCACCAATGCCAACCCTTCCCAGCTCTTTGGTATGTGTCCCATGTCCCTGGCAGCTCTGTGGCAATGCCCCTCAGTCAGTGATGTCTTTGTCAGGAGTTTCCTTTCCCATAAGGAAATTGGAATCTGATCTGAGGCAGAGCAAGCTGTGGGAAGCATTTTAAGCTAACTTGAGAGATGAGCTTGAGATGTCATAATCTGTGAAGAGAGGGAATGGAGGGGGTTCTTTGTGTTCTGTCTGCTCACTGATGTGACTTGGGAGCAGTTTTGGAGGTTGGGGAGCTGTAGATCTGCCAGGTGGAAGTCTTTTGTATTCAAAGTGCATAGGAAAAAGGTGCAGTGTTGATATTAGCCAAAAATAAAGTAATTTACTGGCAGCTTTTAAGGAAAAGAACCCAAATCCTGCAGGTCCTCTGAGATACAACAGAATATTTCAAGGAATTTGTGTAGAGTCTTATGTGTTCCTGCCTTTCTTTTTAATTTTTAAGTGTCATTTATTAGCTGATTTAGATAACATATTAAGATTTATGTATTCATAGATCTTAAACTCTCAGTAATCAAAAAATTACAAAAATACCGTTTTATCAAAATCTGAGTTTTTAGTATAGACCATTCTGAGGAGCTGAAATGTTTTTCTTTTCTTATTTTTTTTTTGTACTTACTGAACTGCTAGGCAACTCAGCTGCATGATAGAATGACAGAGATATATTGGAATAATAGAGTTTGGCCTAGAACTGGTTGTGTTGGTAATACAGACCTGAAATTGTACAATGTTGGAAAACCTGCTGATTTAAATGGCAAATGTCCTTCACTGCTCTATTCTGTGAGCTGTGTGGATGGTTGTAATTTCACCTTGGGAATTGCCTATTTGTCAGATGTCAGGACGTGCTTTACATCAAACTAACCATGAAGGATGTTTCTTACATTTTGTCCAGAGCTCCCTTAAGAGCAGCACCACAATCAACCTGTCAGGAGGTGCATTTTATATAATTTTCTGGCTCAGAGGCTGAGCTTTGGGGACCAAATTCTGTGCCCATGGGATCAGAAAAAGAAATCAGAACTTTGGCAGGAGCCACTGAATGACCAGAGTATTCTTCTGTATATTTGCTGTGTGCATATGTTGAATTAGAAAGTTGCAGTAGTTTTTTTTCTTTTTTCTTTTTTTCAGTAGGTATAATTTCGTAGGATGTGGTTTATTTTATTTATTTATTTATTATTTTTTTTAAGGTGTGAAATAGTCAACTCAAGTGAACTGATTTATAAAACTTAATAAAGTTTCTAGATTAGAAAACCAAAGTTATGATCTCTTAATTACCAAATCCAAGCCTACTCATTTAAAAGTTTTTCAACTTTTTGCTGCTAAAACAAATGTGCAACATCAGGAGTAGTTACATTTTTTTAAGGTCTTGGGGAAGTATTTGCTCTCAGTCCCTTTCTTCCTGTCCTCCCTTTTTCCTCTTGCTGTTCATCACACGCTTATATATAAAACTTCAAAATATTTTGATTAGTACAAAACTAACCTTTTAGACTTAGTCTAAGGACTAAAGTTGAGGCTGAAATTTTTCTCCAAATCTCTCCAAGTTTCTTATGTTTGTAACCTGGGTAGTCCCATCCTTTCATGGCATCTGTACCTTACTCAGCTCATACCCAAGAGAAGTCTTAATTCCTGAATCCTTGTTTTTTATCTCCAGGGACTCTGATGATTCTGAAATCTGCATGCAGCAACAACCCCAGTTACATTGACAGGCTGATCTCAGTTTTCATGAGATCCCTGCAGAAGATGGTCAGGGAACACCTGAACCCACAGGCAACAGCAGGAACAGCAGAAGCAAATACAGGTATTACCTTATACAATCTTGTTCATGACAAGTGTTGTAAAGTATTAAAAAATCTTCATCTTAAAGGGATTCAAATGACTTTGTGGGGTTTGTGTGCTTTATTACTTGTTGAAAAATACTTCAGCCTTAGTGAGTAGTGTTAATGGAGTATTGAGAGCTAAAAATGCACTTAGAAGCTCCATGTACCTGCTGGAATTAATATATGTATTTCAGTATTAGCCCAACCTTTTCAGTGAAGGATTAGTAAAACATTGTTGGGCTGCAGCATAAAAGAAGCACTGAGATTCTTCAAGGCTTTAGTGTTGAAGGGAGAGGGGCTGATTTTTTTTGATGGCTCTGTGCTTTGACTTTTTTTTTACTCTTTCCTATTTTATAATATTGGAACAACTGTGTTTGAATTAACTTGTTGGAGCTGATGCTTTAGCTTTTAATCTTAAAATAGCATCTTTTTCAGTCAGTATAATTCTGGCTGTTGTCAAATGAATTAGGTCATGAGTCATTGGAAAAAATCAGATAATTTAGCAGAAGAAAATTCAGGTCTAGTAAAGGGCCCTGTAATGTACTAATGAATAAGCTACTGAAGTAAACACTTTGAAGGAATTACTGCTGTTAGATTTCCAGCCTATAATTTAATTAGGTAAATGAGAACCTTGTAAATTTTATTAACTCTGAGAAACAATTGGAAAATTATTAAACTTCATAGATAAGCAAGTCAGGAAATTAGCTGAACAGAATTAGAGAATTACCTGCATCACAGACAATTTCTTTCACAAAGTTAATTATAGTTTTTCAGGGGTCTTTAATACCTTCTACTAAAGACTTGCAGAAAGGGAAAAAAACCAGGCTTGCCTTTAGCATTTGGAATGGATTTGGTTTTGAAAGGAGTCATGGAATGGTTTGAGGTAGAAGAAACCTTAAAGATCATCTAATTCCAACCCCTTGCCATGGGCAGGGACACCTTCCACTAAACAGTTGCTAAAGCCCATCCAACCTGACCTTGGGTTCTACCTAAGCTGTGTAGGAATGTAAAATAACAATTCTGAGCACATTCTGGGGATATATTCCCAGGCAATAGATGATGGTGCTGATATTTTTAAAATTTCAGCATCTTATCTGGAGAATTTTTTTCCTAGGTGTTTCATAGGTGTATGCACAACTCTAATCCTTGTTTTGCATCCATAGCAGGTACAAGTGAACTGGTAATGCTGAGTCTGGATCTTGTGAAAACTCGCTTGGCTGTGATGAGCATGGAAATGAGGAAAAATTTCATCCAAGCTATTCTAACATCTCTCATTGAAAAATCCACTGATGCCAAAATTCTTCGTGCAGTGGTAAAAATAGTGGAGGAGTGGGTGAAAAACAATTCCCCAATGGCAGCTAATCAGGTAAATTGAGTAGATGAAGTCATTAGTGCTCTCAAATACTAAATTACTATGATTAGTCACTATAATTCATCAATTTTGACAATGAGGTTTGTAATGATCTGTTATATATGTTTAGATGCCCTTGATGATGCTTAGACTATTTTCATTCAATAGCTGCAGCCATAGATACCCTGCATTTTATAGGCTTATATTTGGTGTTTGATCTCAAATGCTGGAGAACTTCCTTTAAAGTAAAAATTTTAAAATATACTTCACATTAACCTGGATAGAAAGACTCTTCAGGAGGAAGATGACTAATGCTGGTGTAAATTGTCACTCTGCAACATTTTGTGGCCTCCTCAATCTGCCATATTTTTAAGAGTTGAGCTCTTTACAATAGGATCTACACTTTTATAATACCCATCAGAATTTTTTAATCCCTGAACAACTTAAACTTATTTTTAGTCCCAATTTTAAATTCTCCAGCATATATTAGAAGGATAAATGCTGGAGTTATTTTTCTTTTTGGGAACTATGACCTACCAAGCACTTTTCCAGTACTTTAGAAGGGAAGGAGTCATGTAAAGGATGGTTGAGTTGTGGTTTGAATGTGCTAGTTCTCTGCATGTTTTGAGATGAATTGACAAAATTAATCATGTTTTCTTTTCCCACAGACACCTACTCTCAGGGAGAAGTCCATTTTACTGGTGAAAATGATGACTTACATTGAAAAACGTTTTCCAGAAGACCTTGAATTAAATGCTCAGTTCTTAGACCTTGTTAACTATGTCTATAGGTAATTAGAGCAATTAATCATTTGTTGCAGTTTATTGGTTCATATTTTGTACCATATATGAACTTTATAACATGTCATCAATCTTTTTAGGTCTGAATTAAGGGATATTGTTTTTTGTTTTTTTCTTAAATGCAAAATCAATTCACTTTACTGAGACCACAGTGCATATTTATGGAAGGCAATTTGAAAATAGAGGTTCCTTAGTAAGGATTTTACTTATGGCACTGATAAAATACCTCCATCCCAACTTCTTTCTTTCCCAAGATACCAGAGCATCCACGTAGCTGTGACTGTATTCTCAACACTGTGGTTGCAGCTAAGATCTATCTTTTCACTCTCATAAGATATAAATATTCTTTTTCCTTGAAACTTTACTGTAAATTAGACTTTCAAGAGAGTTACTTTGCTATGTAGACTTGCAGATGCTGAATCACAATGAAATAATTAAAACAGTCACCTTATCAACAGATGCCAGGTATTTAATGGTGTGCTGCTGCTTCACATTATTTTGCAGTCACTTTGCTGCTGTACTCTGCTGGTTCACTGTGCAAAACTTTCATGTGCACACGGTGCTCAGAAAGTTTTATCAATCAATACCAGTTGGCATTTCAAACACCATACAGATGTGGCTCAGTGTTTCACAGTTATGATAAGATTTAATCCTGAAAGAGTATTTCTGATAGTTCAACAAGCAGCAGTATTTTCTTTGCTGCACCTGGATGTTCGCCACGTGGATTTTTACAGAATGTCACCTCCTTGAGTTTTTAGTGTGTTACACAAAACCTGGGAGTCTTCTCTTTCTAATGGCTCTGCTGTTTCATCCCAATCCATTTCAGGGATGAGAATCTTTCTGGGAGTGAGCTCACAGCTAAACTGGAGCCAGCATTTCTCTCTGGTCTGCGCTGTGCCCAGCCTCTGATCCGAGCCAAATTCTTCGAGGTCTTTGACAATTCCATGAAACGTCGCGTTTACGAGCGCTTGCTTTATGTCACCTGTTCCCAAAACTGGGAAGCAATGGGAAATCACTTCTGGATAAAGCAGTGCATCGAGGTAGGGAAGCTACTTGTATCAGAAATGCAATTAAAAATTAGTTTTATTCCTTGTTTTTTTCCTTGTTGGGTGTTAAAAGCATTATGTGCTGTGTGTTTTGTATCGAAGCTGAAAATACAAAGTTTGCTGCCTCAGCTCCTGTGGTGCTTAAAAATACATACAGTGGCTAAACAGTGAAATGCTGATGCTTGGGAAGTGGCTTCAATATAAATGTTTGAAATCTGTTTTCTCTGCCAAAAAGCTTAATGACCAGGTTAATACTAAAGGAAAACAGAAGATTTCAAGAAAACTGGATAAGCTGGAATGTCTTCTCTAACAGTATGCCAGCTGTTAGGTGGGATTGCATTGAAATGAAATTGCATCTTTGCTTGGTGTATTTATAATAAAATGTGGCAAAACCTTTAATTTTAACAATCTTCATATTAAAGGATTAATTTAAATTGAATGTGAACATTCTTTTGAGGGTACAAGAGTCTGTATTTATTAGCAGATTGAGGGCACTTAATACATTTGTTAAAAGTACAAAATACAGCCTTTAGGCCTGGGATAAAAGGCCTTAACCTTACTGTTGCAACTTTGTTTTTAAATATTAAACCATTATTTGAAGCACCAGTAAAATGCTTGTTTAAAAAACTGTTGCTTTTGCATGTGGCAGCTGCTGTTGGCAGTGTGTGAGAGGAACACCACGATTGGCACGAGCTGCCAGGGGGCCATGCTGCCCTCCATCACCAATGTCATCAACCTTGCTGACAGCCACGACAGAGCTGCCTTTGCCATGGTCACACACGTCAAGCAGGAGCCTCGGGAGAGGGAGAACAGTGAATCCAAAGAGGAGGTAACTGACAGGAAACACTGTGGGAAAAGCAACTCTGATGGAGTTGAGCTCTTCTTCCTCACCAGATAACTCTGTGTGATGAAGATGATGTCTGCAGGTTGTGCATGTCTCTTGTGGTTTGAGCATGTGTGGGTCTCTCAGAACTCCATTTATTTAGCCTTTACTTCAGCACTCTAGGCAATAAGATCTGAACCTGAAGAAGCAACATGAAATAAATTGATCAGGAGGGTGTTTTCTACTGTGGAAAAGAAGCAAAAGTACATAGAAGATGCCTGTTTTTATTTACTGAGTTGTTTACTCCTGTGTAGGATGTTGAAATAGACATTGAATTGGCTCCAGGAGATCAGACCAGCACTCCCAAAACAAAGGAACTTTCAGAGAAGGACATTGGCAACCAGCTGCACATGCTGACCAACAGGCATGACAAATTCCTGGACTCCCTTCGGGAAGTGAAGGTGGGTGCAGGTGGTTGGTGACAAACCACTTGAGAATCCTAAAACCTTCAAACTGATCTGAGGTGGTTTTTCCTTTTTCTATCTCACACTTTTAATGTTTTAGCTGAATTTTTTTAATGTAGACATCTCTTATAATCTGTAGTTTCTTATTTGCCTGTGGTAAAAAGTTCTTAAGCCTTCACTTCATTGTTAGTTATTACTGTGTCCCTTTCCTACAAAATTAAATATCATCCTCCTTCACTGAAAGTATGTTTTAACAACTCAGTTCAGAAACTACTGATGATAAACACAGGGTGTAGGATCAAAACTGTGTATCAGCATGTTATGATCAAATAATTTCTAAGAAAATAATTTAGCTGAAAGCTCTGTTTAAATAGCTCCACACTAGGAACAGCTCTATCCAATTAACCTGATTCAACATCTTCCTTTTTTCCTTCTTACTTTTTTGATGGTTACAGTAATGAATCAAAGTCTTGATCAACATGAAAATAGGATTTTTTTTTTTTTGTTGCAAGTCTGTATTGCTAAAGGAAACTTTCTTTTTTTTTTTTAAAAGACATTAGCATTACTAGTGAAACAATGGTATAACTGAACTGTTTTGCTCCAGGATTAATTGTATTTTCCTGTTTCTGTACATCTGACTGTTTCCAGACAGGAGCATTGCTGAGTGCCTTTGTTCAGTTGTGTCATATTTCTACACCTTTGGCAGAGAAGACTTGGATACAGCTATTTTCACGACTCTGGAAAATCTTGTCTGACAGACAGCAACATGTGAGAACCTCTCCCTCTCCCCTATTTGCAGATTTCTCTTTGTAAATGACTGCTGTTCCAGGAAAATGTATTTGTGTGCTGACTTTATTCATTAGCTTTGAGATATTTGCCATTCTCAGACTGTTGAATGCTGTATACCTGTATTGATACATCTATTGAAAGAAATAGGGCCTTTCTTTTACAGAGGGAAATGTACTTACAGGATGTACTAAATAGATTTTAAATCTGATTTCTCTAATTGAGGAATCTGAATAGGCAGCTAATGTTTTGTTTTTATTTCTAGGCTCTAGCAGGAGAAATAAGCCCTTTCTTGTGCAGTGGAAGCCATCAGGTGCAGAGGGATTGCCAGCCAAGTGCCCTGAACTGCTTTGTGGAAGCAATGTCACAGTGTGTTCCTCCCATTCCCATCAGACCTTGTGTCCTGAAATACTTGGGTAAAACTCACAACCTCTGGTTTCGTTCTACCCTCATGCTGGAGCATCAAGCCTTTGAAAAAGGACTGAGTCTGCAGATTAAGCCTAAACAGACAACAGAATTTTATGAGCAGGAAAGCATAACTCCTCCTCAACAGGTAGTGTTATATTTATTGAAATGCCTTATGAAATATGAAGAGAGAAACCTAACACTGATCAGTCCTCTACTAAACCATGTCCCCAAGTGTCACATTTTACATTTATTTTAAATACCTCCAAGGGCAGTGACTCTAGCATTGCCCTGGGCAGCCTGTTCCAGTTTTCAGTGAAGACATTTTTCATAATATCAAATCTAAACCTCCCCTGGTGCAACTTGAAGCTGTTTCCTCTTGTCCTATTGTATTATTGACTTGTTGAGAAATTTTGTTTGCTGTGATTTGATCTGTTGTGTTAGGGAAGACAGGCAAGAGTCAGTGTACAAGTCTTAGGGTTTTTGTCATGCAGTACATGGTTGTAACTAATTTCTTGCCTTGCAGAGTTTTAGAGAGAGTTTTAATAAGTTCTATAAGCACTTCTGTATTTCCATGTCTCTCTCAGCTTGCCTCAGTATAGAACATGGGGTTTGATAGTTTCTGTACTTTGACTGTGGAGAAATAATGTGTTCTTAACCTTGCAGGAAATCCTGGATTCCCTTGCTGAGCTCTACTCTTTGTTACAAGAAGAGGATATGTGGGCTGGGCTGTGGCAGAAACGTTGCAAATTCCCAGAGACAGCAACAGCCATTGCCTATGAACAGCATGGCTTTTTTGAACAGGTACAGTCTTGAATTTAGAAATTATCTGAGTAGTTCTACTGTCAGGGTGAATATGCTGGTCAGGAGGAAAAACCTTTGAATACTAATTATTAACTAAAGTCTTCTAAAATGGAAAGTGCCATGGCTTCCCTCTTGCCTATGGTAGTAATTTGAGACCTTGTAATACTGAGGTAAGGTGAAATTTTTGTGCACACCCATCAGATTTGCATGACATTTGTCAAGCTCCCAAATAACAGCTATATTCAGGAATGAATTTAACACACTTGACTTTTTTCCAAGACTGTGAAGGTTTTGTTATCACTTGTTTTTAAAAAGCAAAGAGTATTGAGTTATTGTGTATATAGCAGATGGAAACATGGAATTTTTGAATTCTCTTTAGGCACAAGAAACTTATGAAAAAGCAATGGAGAAGGCTAAAAAAGAGCATGAAAGGAGCAATGCTTCCCCTTCCATCTTCCCTGAGTACCAGCTCTGGGAGGACCACTGGATTCGGTGAGGATTGAAAGCTGATGTAGAACAAGAATTTTACCCTGCAATAGAAGCAAAATACCCTGCTCTTGGTTTAAAGCATTACTTATGAGAATAAACTTATCTCAGGACTTAGCTCAGATGCAGGGAAAACTTAAGGCAATTAAAAAAAAGGCTGTTTTGTATTCCCTTAACAGAGCCTCAGAAGTGATATGCCTGAATTGCTGTAAAAATGTAATTTGCTATTGGTGGAAACAGACTGGAGCTAAAATTTGTTTTTCCTATTTAAAATGGTTGTTCTGGGAAAGACACAAAATGCAACTCTTCCCTGTTCACAGATTTTTCTAATATAACTGATAATAAATAAATTTAAAAAAAGTTTTCCCATCTGGATAAAACTTCTGCAGTGCTTGCAAAGCTGTTTGTAGACAAACAAATATGCAGATAATATTGATATACAACATTTATTGCCACTTTTATTGAAGTTTTTGGGTTTTTTTTGTTGCAAAATTGACACTGTATTTGATTTTCTTAGTTGCTCAAAGGAACTGAACCAGTGGGAGCCCTTAACAGAATATGGCCAGTCCAAAGGTCACATAAACCCTTACCTAGTGCTGAAGTGTGCATGGAGGGTTTCAAACTGGATTGCTATGAAGGAAGCTCTGGTGCAGGTGAGTGAAGGGAAATTTTTTAAAGTGTTGTATATGGTGTCACTTATCTAAAGAAGATGGAAAACACGTTTGTTTGTTTGTTTGTTTGTTTTTTGTGTTTTTTTTTTTTTTAAGGATATATATTCTCTTTTCATGGTAAGTAGAGTTGTTCAACTGTGATGAGTTAATATGGAAACATTAATCAGATGTAAAACTAAAATCTGAAAGGTGAGAGTATTGCATTACATCACAGGTGGAAAGGAGCTTGCAGATCTTTCTTGCATTATTGTATATGGTGGGACAATACTGGAATTACTGTGCCAAAGATGCCAGAATTTGCAATAAAGGATTGAAGTACATATTGAAAATACAATGTGAAGCCAAATCTCTATAGCAAACTGCACATGCAACAAAAACTGTCTTATGGGTGCTATTTACATTTTAATTAATTTCTCTTGCTCCTCTAACACTTAGTATTTTGTGTCCTATTTAATTATGCAACTTCAGAGACTGAGTATAGAAATATTTGAGAAATCTTTAAGGCCTAAAGTAAGAACTATATTGTACAGTATATTATAAGCCTTGGGCTTGAAGAGAGTGAAATAGATCATATCTGACAGCTTCTGGTTTTGGACAATTGCAAGTTGAGTGGAAGTGACAAGCCTGAGTAAGTGCTGATGTGCTTTAGCTGCAGTTGTATTAAATGAGGTATTTTCAGTAATGAGACATTTACTTTATGACTGAGGAGAAGATGCTGCTGAAGCCATAAATGGAGCCTTTGTGACTCTACTCAGGTTCTTGTAAAAGTGTCAGCACAAGTTTGCATAAATATTGGGATCTGAAAGAATAATTGATTCTATGCTGCTGTACTCACTACACCAATTTTATTGATATCCTTTAATGTGGCTGTTTTTTGTCAAGTTCCCATGGTTGATGCACAAGAGAGGCCAGAGATGATGGCAAATATCTCTCAGCTTTTGTAAATCTTTGTGAAAGATTTTTAATAATCTACCCATTAAAGTTGAGCTATTAAAACAGCAAGTAGCCTTTGATAGGACCCAAGACTCATTTCCATTTGCTCACACTGCCATTGTGTTTAATGATCCAGTAGATAACATAATAAAGAAGGAGATTATTTTCACTGTCTAAGTGTAAGGATGCTACCTGGCACTTTTTTCTTTGCTGGCTCAGGCGTAAAAGTCAGTTGAGGATAACAGGAATAACAATTGTAATGGTCACCATGCAGTTTATCAACAGGAGGATAATGCAGGGGGATTTCTGTGCTGCACATCAAACCATAAAGGGCTTGATATAAAGTGGAAGGAAAAGAGGCAAAAAAATTGTAAATTAAAGGCCTGCAGTGTCAGCTGGTGAGCACTGACTCAGTGCAAGCTTGCTGTAAAATGCTCACAGAATTGAGGTGCTGCACAATTTAAGTCCTTTGCTGGGTTTGCCATATTTCTACTGCTCCAGAATTCTGAGGAAATGGTTTAAAATTATTTTATAAATTATTTTAGCACTATGACCTGACTTTACATGTGCTCAGAAATCACTTTACATGAATGAGAAGGTTGGTCATTTTCATGTTTATTTTTATAAACTTAGCAATGCCCTGGAGCAGGCAGGGAGTATAGTGCTGCAATATGTGGGACAGGTAGGGACAGGATCCTTTTAGGTGAGAAATTGCCATTACACATTCTGGAGGCCCTGAAGCATTTCAGATATAGTGTGTGTTATGTGCTGAGAAGTATCTTCTGGCTTTGTACAGGGTGAATTGTTTGCTGTGAGGTTCCTGCTCCTGTGGCACAGCTGCTTTGGGCTGGCTCAGCTCTTTGAGCTGCATTACAGTTGTCAGTGGAAAAATACCCCAGCAGCAGCTTGGGCACGGGCACTCCTGTGCTGAATTGGCAATTTCTGTGCTAGTCTGCCAGCAACTTTAGGAGAGCTGAAACTCCTCTAGTGACATAAATACTTAATCTGATCTTTTTAAAAAACGAGATTATTTTCAAAACATCAAAGCTGTTTGTTTACTAACAAGCAGAAACAATCTTCACCAGATATTTTTCCTATTCCATACCCAGGTGGAACTGAGTTGTCCAAAAGAGATGGCCTGGAAAGTGAACATGTACAGGGGTTACCTGGCCATCTGCCACCCCGAGGAGCAGCAGCTGAACTTCATCGAGCGCCTGGTGGAGATGGCGAGCAGCCTGGCCATCCGCGAGTGGCGGCGCCTGCCCCACGTCGTGTCCCACGTCCACACACCCCTGCTCCAGGTAACCACAGAGATCTGTCCTCCAGCTGTGCTCCAGCTGCAAGTGTGGAATATTTTAGTGTATATTCTAGATTTGTGTGGTGCTGGTAGTTTTTTGCATCGTGGTATTTCTTAGTTCGAAGTCGCGGATTGTGCGTTTCTGTTTTTTCGAACTACTTGTTGCTTGTCAGGAAGAGCTTGTAAGAGGTTGAACCCACCTCTAGAAATAATTTTGTGAAGCACTTGGCACAATATTCTGATTATATGGAATATGTGGTTTAACTATTATATGAAATGAATTACATGGTGAAAAATGAATGGTTGTGTCCTTTGCAACTTTCACACGCATTTTACCGTAACATAAATGGATTTCTGTTTCCTTTTGAAATGTATAAAATAGCAACACCCTGTTGTATTCCCTTGGATGTAATTAATATTTTAATAATTTAATTAATAATTATTTAAATAATTAATTTTGCAACTGTAAGAGAAGAATTTTTGGGAGTAGCTGTTTTATTGACAGGTATAATCAAACGGAAGTAAGTGCCTAAATCCATCTTTAAAAAATTTGATTTGGCCTTGAGTTATTTTCAGAAGATTCTTGAAAATGAACCTTGTCTCCTCTGACCTGTGTGGAGCCAGTGTGGAAGTTGGGCTGGGGCAGGATCATGCTGAGCTTGACTTGTGTGGGATTTAGGCAAAACATTCCATTCATTTGGCATTTAAGTTTTGTCCCTGTTTAGATACCTTATAAATATATTCCTGACAAAGCTCTTGTTCCTCTGGAGGGAGCCTTTCATCTCCAGGGGAGAAATTGTGGAATATCTCAGTTTTCCTAGCAGGGATCATTTCTTGATGGGCCATTGCTCAGGGATCTGTGGCTGAGTCCTGCCTGTGGAAGTGTGAGGACTTTGCTTTGAGTTCTCTTTGATTCAGAGGCCTCTGTGATTCTGTTGAAGATCAGGATTTTCACTCTCTGTGTGTGATTCACAATCAATCTACACAATACAAGGAGGGACCTCTATGAAATGATTGCTCCTGTGGGTAGAGCTCACACAGCAGCACATACCTTTGAATTTTTATTATATAAATTGGTGCATCAGATAAAGTGAATGAATATGGAAATTTTCTTCATATTCAGAAGTTATCAAGAAAATAGGTACAATTTGTGAGCTCACACAATACTATTGGATTCTTTCTCAATGAATTTAATTCCTTCCTGCTTAGTGTTCAGCCCTATTTCAAATTGCCCCCCCTGCTCAAGAATGGCAGCATCTGCAGCAGGAAAAGATTAATATTACTAAATAAGGTATTTAAGTGCTTTCAGATATCAATTAAAACAAGCTTTTAAAACAATCTAATATGTATATATCCCTCATGAAGAAATGATGAATTAGCCAGTGACTGACAGAGGTACAAATGCAGTCTTGAATTTGTACTGCAGTAATTACTTTTTTTAATATCAGATAGTATGTGATTAAATACCCATGAGAAAATTAAATTTATGTGATGAATGGGTGTAGGATGAAGGTTAAGCTACTGTGAGAGCTGATACTGAGATGATTGTAGAAAAATATTACTTTAATTTATTTTGTTTCAAGATATTTCACTCAATAAATTTGGACTGCCTTTCTTTTCTTGAATAGTTATCTCATTTGGTTGATTAACAATGAATACAACTGTTATCTGCCAAGTGGTAGCTTAGAGAATACTACACTGGCTTTATTGTACTACAGGTAATTAAATTCCATTAAAGTTTGTGGGCCTTTTCTTCAGGTGGTTGAAGTTTTAACAAACTGTCTGCTGCCTTTAGTGGGTTCAAGACTGCTGCCATCATATGTTTGTTCCTTATTCATATTGTTTGTGTTTTCTAGGCAGCACAGCAAATAATTGAACTTCAGGAAGCAGCCCAAATAAATGCAGGGCTGCAACCAACTAATCTGGGGAGGAACAACAGCTTACATGATATGAAGACTGTTGTCAAGACTTGGAGGAACAGGTTACCTATTGTGTCAGATGATTTATCCCACTGGAGCAGCATTTTCATGTGGAGGCAGCATCATTACCAGGGTAAGTCTGCCTGGTCCAGCATGCACTCACCATAGAATCTTGTTCTAACCCAATACCAAGAGGTATAGGGAATGTTTTAACCCTTCCCCCTGTCCCTATCCTGTTGGCAGAAAGCCAAATTCCCCTCCCTGACCCTTTCCTAGAAAAGACCATTATCTGAGATCCTCTTCCTCTTTTGCCCTGGTACCATCATGGAATAAACCACGAACTCTAAGAAAAGCAAAGGATCCTCTTTTGATCCTTTGTCCCACCCTATGCAGTGCCTAGCTCCTTCTTAGAGACTAACACAGTGAGTAGCTAGGAAGGAGTTATGGCATTACTGCAGAATCTTCCAGACAACCCTTAAATTCTCGGTGCCTTCATCTTGCCAAGTTTTAATTTTTATTCAATTCTCATTAAAGTGTTTGATTCTCTAAGTCACCCCTTTTTATATACCTTGCTGTATAGGTTCTTGCTACAAAGTGTAACTTCTTCCTATTGTATCCATAAGAAGGAGCTAGGTCTAGCATGTGAGACAAGCACGAGGTTCAAAAGAGTGGCTCCTTGCCTTTCTTTATTTCATGGTGGTAGCAGGGCAAAAGAGAGAGAGGATCTCAGGTCTTGGATTTTTCTAGGAAAGGGTCAGGGAGGGGATTTCTGGCTGTCTGCCAATCAGATAGGGACAGGAGGGAACAGCTAAGACATTCCTTATACCTCTGGTATCGAATTACTGTAGAAGATGTTAAAGTATAAGTATATATATAAGTATATATATAAGTATATATATAAGCATATATATAAGTACATCCCTGGGATGCCATCCCATGAAACAAAGAAATTCCCTCAAACAAAACCCCCCCTCCCTTATCAAAAACCCCGTTATCTCTTAGGATTTCTATTGGCTCTTAAAGTTACAAGTTAATTGGTTCTTTTCTTACTTAGAGTTTTAAGATAATTGGTTAGTTTGTAAGTTGTAGTTTTTATTGGTTAGGCATTCAATCCTCTGGAAACCTATATAAAGTGTTTTGTTATCTGATATAATTAGACCTTTGTTAGCATCCCCTTCGAGGACAATAAAGTTATCCTTGGAACTTTGCAGCACCATCTCAAGACTTTGTTCTTCTTTGCAAGAACTTAAAATAATCTAAAAACATGGGGGAGGCACACTTTCTTCTCTTTACATCCCAACTACAATTAAGCCTGTGAACATATCAATACCCAATTCACTTTCCATCAAAGTAATTGCATATGTGAGTAATTGCATTGCTAGTGAGTAGCTCAGGACTCTGCATCCAGGGTTCAGAAGTACCTGGACTCAAGGGGCTGGAAAACACCCAACCCTACAAACAGCTCCAGATTACAACAGGCTCTGCTTCAACCACCAACACCTCCCATTTCCTCCCCAGCCATCGTCACCGCCTACGAGAACAGCTCCCAGCACGACCCCAGCTCCAACAACGCCATGCTGGGCGTGCACGCCTCGGCCTCGGCCATCATCCAGTACGGCAAGATCGCGCGCAAGCAGGGGCTGGTCAACGTGGCCCTGGACATCCTGAGCCGCATCCACACCATCCCCACCGTGCCCATCGTCGACTGCTTCCAGAAAATACGGCAGCAGGTCAAGTGCTACCTGCAGCTGGCTGGAGTCATGGGCAAAAATGAGTGCATGCAGGTAGGGCGGTGTCTGGGTTTCTCTCAGAGGTACTGGCAAGGAAGCAGCTGGAGATGACCTTGTGTTGTTTCAGGGTTGTTTATTTATCTTATCTTATCTTATCTTATCTTACCTGGCACAGGTCTGCTCTGCAGGGCGACCATTGCAGGAGAACCCCTGGGGGGGCTGTGCCAAAGCTTTTATACTCAAAACTACACATTCAATATTTGCAAATTCTCCCCGGTGCCATGGCAATCTCTTTACAATGTCCAGTTCTTTCCCCATCCAATCTGTGGCTCCCAACAACTTCAACATGGAGGACATGAAGAAGAAGCTCAACACACCCGGGTTCCTCCATCTGGACCACATAGCTCTTAATATAAACAATCCAAAAACCTACTTATACTACCTTCTAATATTCTAATTTACACTCTACTTGTCATCATTTTCTGTGTTTCTTCCCTCAGAGTTGGCAAATTCTCCCAAGGAGCCAAATCCAGCCCCAGCAGCTCCTGGGCACCACTCAGGGGTCTCAGAGGGATCTGCCAGGGGGTTTTTGCATCCCCAGAGGAGCCAGGGAGGTACCCTGGACTCCCACATCCCAGCTGTGTTGCTGAAGCTGCTGTTGGAACTCTTATCATGTATGTGGGAGTGCAGGGTGTTCCCCTGGCTTCCCTGGAGCCTTGAGAACCACCCTGGCCAACCTCTCAGAGACTCTGGAATGAGACCCAGAAGTCTCAGGGGCTGGATTTGTGCTCCTGGGAAAATCTACCAACATTGAGGGAAGAAATACAAGCCATGAAAAAAAGTAGAGTATAAATTAGACTGTTAGAATGTAGAAAAAATAGATTTTTATAAATGTTTATGATAGAGGGTTTTAGCTATGATGGAGGATTTGGAGCATGGTATGCTTCTTCCTCCTCCTTCTTCTTCTTGCCATCCATGTTGGAGTGTCACCTTGGCATCCTTTGATTGGATGGGGACAAAGCAGTTATAAAGTTGTAGTGTATGGGAAAATAATTGTAAATATCTAGTATGTAATTCAGAGTATAAAAGATAAGACCTGCCTCTGCCAGGCAGATTCCACCTTGGATGTCTGGCTGGACAGATTGCTGTTAGCTGGACAAAGAACTTAAGAGATAAGAAACAAAAAACAACCTTGAAACCTCTGAGAACAGCCTCCTGCAGTTTCTCCTCAGAACCATTGGAAAAATCTGAATCCCAGAGCACCTTTGTGTCCTCCTGAGGTGATCTCAAGCCTAAGGAGACACCACAGGCTGTGACAATCTAAACAAGCTGCCTGTATCCAGAACAGGGGCTCAATTGCCTGGGCTGTGCTTTGCTCTGCAGGGAGTGTTGTTCTGAGTAATGCTGTTGGTCTAAAGCAGTTAATGTCCTCTGTGAATAGATTAAAAATTAGCTGACCCAGAAGGAAAGTTGGGAGTAGGTTTTTTGAAATCTTACAAGATCAATAAATGGGACTTTGAAAATGGCATTATTTGTAATGGGAGAAAACAACACTGCTGCAAGACTAATTGAAGCTCTGAGTGTCTGACTCATGAGTGGTGGATGCTGTCAAACTGAAGTAAAATTGTATGTGTTGCAAAGGAAAAAATGTGATTTTAGGCAAAACCCACTGGCATGTGGTTGACCAGCAAATGAACCTTGTCATATAACAATATAAATAATATTCTAATATAAACAAGGTGGAAAAATAGGGTTTATCTGTAGTATTTGGTTTGCATAGGCCAGTGAAAATTGTCAATCTGTATTTTTTAAAATGAAAATGAAATACTAGAAAGTCATGCTATTTAAATTTCAAGAAAATAATTTGGCTGTTATTTTATAGCACTTTCATTTAACAAAGCCTTCCCTTTTAAAAGACTTTTCTCACTAAGGTTTATTTAACAGGGTCTTGAAGTTATTGAATCAACCAATCTGAAGTACTTCACCAAGGAGATGACTGCAGAGTTTTATGCATTAAAGGGAATGTTCTTGGCACAGATTAACAAGTGAGTATGCTGGCTGCAGGAGGCACTAACACACACCTGGAAAAAAAAAATGCAGCCAAAGTATTCAACACAGTATTTGAGCAGAAAAGCTGTTCCATATCTTTATACCAGCTTAAAATTTCTCCCTGCTGTGTAAGAAAGTAAAAGTATGTGAGAGTTCCTTTGCAGTTTGGAGATGTAATGATTAGTCCTATATTGAAACCTTGGAGGAAGGAAGCAGCAATGGTTTTGCTTTGCACTGACAGGCATTTTACTATTTTGAGGAAGATCTCTCTTTAATTCAATAAATAAATATTTAATCAGTCAAATTTTGTTTGGTGGTGCCAAAAAGAGCCCTTCAGATTTCAAGAGCTCTTAGTGGGCATGGGATTTCATGGCAATTTTGCTATATGTTACATATGGGTGGAATAATTCCTTTACCACTGCATTGTGGCCACTTATGGAGTGAAATCCATCAGTACACTGCAAGCTCACATAGCAGTTGAAGTCAGGAAATGATGAATATCTTCTTCTGTGGATACAAGAGAGAATTTTAAATAGGCAAAATGCAATTACTTTGATGGAAAGTGCATTGGGTTTTTATATGGTCACAGGCTTAATTGTTGCTGTGATGTAAAGAGAAAAAAGTGTGCCTCCCCCATGTTTTTAGATTATTTTAAATTCTTGCAGAGAATTAATCTGTCTGTTCCTTCAGATTAAAATGGATAAAGGTTTCTGTTTAAAAACATGGTCCTGATGTACTTAGAGTTTCTTAATCTTACCAAAAACCACAAAAGCATTTTTTTAGCACTGCAGTTGAGGTCAGGAATTTGGGAAGGTTTCAGTTAGGAGCAGTGGCAGTGTTGAACCTGAAAATAGGACTGCTGATTGATTACCTGTGTGTCAGTGAAACTGAAGTTAAAGGTCACCTCTGCTCCTGCATCCTCCTCTGCTGCCCATTGGCTGGACAAGGTGATAGAAACCATTAAAAAAAACCAAAAAACACCTCAGGTGTCAAGAGTGATGGATTGTGGAGTGGGAGAAAGGAAAATGGACAGAGAAGTCCCTTTTTTATAAAGGAGCAGTAGTGATACAAAGTCATCCATCAGGCTGCTGCTGGGCTGGTTCACTTCAAACCTTCATCCAAGGTGCAGGAAAAGGTGTTTTTCTTTTTAGAGTTATCCTCAGTAATGTTCATTTTAATTTAGTATTATAATCCTCCAAGCTAATATTGTGTTATGTTAAAAATACATTACAGGTAATTTTAAAAAATAAGTCAAATTAGCATCATGTTACTTTCACATGGTTTATTTCAATGCTTATTCTGTAAGGGAGAAGTGAAGCTCTTTCTCTTAATAATGAGTCTTGAAATACTTTAAGTCTCTTCATTTTGGTAATGCTTATTATGTGAGTTTTCTCATCCTTTATTTTTATGCCTAACATAGATTCAAGGGCTGTATGCATATTGGGATGAATCATGCCAAATGTTGGACTTGTGACACTTGAGGAAACATGGAGAAATCTCAGAAGTAACAAACAAATAATCTTTGGGTTACCCAGAACTGTGTGATTACCTTCAAATTCTTTCATTTTTTCCTGTTGAAAAAAGAAACTTTTGCAGCTGTGGTGATGAGTGAATCTGACTGTTTGGAGAAAATGTTGAATGTAAAATTTTTCATGACTTCTCTGGAAAAGGAACTAAGTAAGATGCACTCCTCTAAAAGATAACTTAAATAACATCTTCCCAATGTTGCTTTACTCCTTTTTTTGCTCAGTGGAGCAGCTTGTTTAAATGATTTTGCCTCCACTCCCCTTGTGTTATCTCTTCTTTCTCCCAGTTTTTTTGGGTTTCCACTGGAGTGCACTGGAAGATTTTTTTTGTTTGTTTATTTATTTTTTTTTAAGGAGGGAGTATGTGGAGATTTTTAACACTTATGAAACTGTTTTCATTATGAAGCATTTACTTTTGTAGATGCTGAACTTTTGACAGAACAGTTGTAAAGGACCTTACTGGAAAACTTAATGCAAAACTATCACTGAGCATTAGGAAACTAATTGCTTGCCCTATCAGAAATCTGCCTCACACTAACAAACATTCCCTAAATTATACAAAACTCATGTTCTTCCACAGATCTGAAGAAGCAAACAAAGCTTTTTCTGCAGCTGTGCAGATGCATGATGTGCTGGTGAAAGCCTGGGCCATGTGGGGGGATTACCTGGAGAATATTTTTGTGAAGGAGAGGCAGCTGCACCTGGGGGTTTCTGCCATCACCTGCTACCTGCACGCCTGTCGCCACCAGAACGAGAGCAAGTCCAGGAAATATTTAGCCAAGGTAAACTCTGGCTGGTTAAAAAAGAATCACAGCTCCACCCCCTTGGGAAGGGCTGGGCTGGTGTTCAGTGCTCACATTTTTTGTAATTAGAGAAAGGGTTCCTGAGGGAAAGCTTTAGTTTAGATGGAAGGGCTGTGTGTGGTTGCTCAAAGCTCATCTTGGGGTTTTTTACATCAGTGGGGTTTCATTTAGCTCTGGAACCTTTCTGTAGGAGGAAGAGGATAAATCACATCCAGCATTTCTACTACATAGTGTGATAAAATACTTGCTCAAAGTCATCCTTTGGTCCTTTAAAAAGTAACATAGTTTGTGGTCTGTTTATCATTACTATGGATAAATGATATTGCCTTTTATTCCAGATATGCTTTTTCTGTACAGTTTTACTCTGAAATTCAGCAAAATTTTGGCCAAAAAAAGCTTTTTGTAATATATGTTTCTGAGTTTGAGGATATTTAATCTCTCTGATAAAGAAAATTTAAAAAATTGTACCAGACCAGGGAAGACAAATTGTTTTGATCATGAAACAAACAGAAAATATTGTTTGAGATTAAAGGTGGCCTCAGTAGCCCTCTGAAGTTTTTATTCTCCCTGTCTGGTTGCATAATAGTTAATGATTTTTAGTCAATGCTCAATATATCTACATTTAAATTAAACTAGGGATGGACAGTTAAAATAATGAAGAATATCCAAAGAAATAATCAAGTTCTTGCATCAAGGTTCATTTATCTGAGTTGTGTATTTTAGGTTCTAGAAAATTGTCTAAATTTATATCCACATCCCCAGCCAAAGAACCAGTGAATTTCTGGAATGCAGTTATGTTCATTTGCTCTTTTCTGTCTTGTTTCATAGTAAGAAATACACTTACATTTATTTTTTTGATCCTTTAAATATTTCTGAGGGAAAAAAATAGCATTGGCCAGGCATAAAGAATGTAAATCCTTGTCTCTGAGGCAGCTTTAACACTTCCAAGGACTCCACAATCATATAAATAAAATATCTCTGCTTTTGTAATGATTGATGTGTCTTAAATTTAAGCACTGAGAGATCCTCTTGAAATTCTCTTGTAGGTTCTTTGGCTGCTGAGTTTTGATGATGATAAGAACACCTTGGCAGATGCAGTGGACAAATATTGTATTGGTGTGCCACCCATCCAGTGGCTGGCCTGGATCCCACAGCTGCTGACCTGCCTGGTTGGCTCTGAGGGCAAACTCCTCCTCAACCTCATCAGTCAGGTACAGGAGATCATCTCTAATTCTTGATTGTCTGTAATCTTTGTTAAAAAAATGGTAATTCTTGCCTTTAAGCAGGATATTTTAAATTTCAAAGTGAGTTTTGCTTACTGAGATTGAATCCAGTGGAATTGTATCTCTGTTTGCATGAGGCATTATAGCTCTCCCTTTGGAATTCTATTTCATATGTTTTTGTGAATGAGGTAGAACACATAAGTACCTAGTTTAAAATGCTTGTAACATTGGAGTAAAGAATAGTTAGATTTAGTAGCTAAAGGGCAAACTCTGTCTGGAAGTGTTTTGGTGTTTGTTCATTCATTTCAAGACATTGTAGACACTTCTTTTATTTGTTGACATCTGTATAAAATTTGTAGAAGTGAATGTTTACTCAGAAGTCATACACTAGTTGGAGCTTAGACTTGTAAATATCACTCCTGTTTGTCTTGCCTTTAAACTTCAGGTACATTGAAAAAGTATGACATCAAAAAATACCATGTGTTCTATGTTACTGTTTTAAAACTCCACATTTTCTCTTCAAATAACTTTGAGTTATAGCATGAAGCATGTGTGTGTCAGGTTAGTGATCTGTCATAAATATCAAATTACTGAATGCTTCAATCCCATTGCAACATTTCCACCACTTACCACATCCATTTGGATGGAGAAAGGATCTATGATTTAGAAAAATTGTGGCTGAAGAAGCCTTAAATGATGTCTTAAGATGTGCTCTATTGCAGGTACAGACACATGGTTTCTTTCCTTTAATAGATACTGAGATTTACAGATTTAAATGGGATGCTGAATGTCAACATCTCTTTAGGGTTGTTTTTTTTTTAATGGAAGCCATAAAATCCTGTTTTTATTTTTGGGTGCAGTTGGTATCCCTTTACATTAAGTGCCACAATTAGGTGGAGTAAAGTTACTCTCTAATGGGCTCTCTTTTCAAGTATTGTGGGGCTTGCTGGGAGTTGTGGCCTAATTTAAAGACTAACTGCTGTCATTATGTCTGTTTTTCTTCCATTATGCACATGAGTAAGATCTTTGAGCTGGCCCAGCTGGGGCTCTGACATTATGCTGCTTTCAGGTTTATTAGGCAATATGATCTGGAAGCCCTAATTAAGTAATGTCTCAACAATGTGTGCAGGGAGCTACCAATTCATCCTCCTTGGCTTTCTGTTACTGAAAGAATCTTTAATTTCCATAAGCTGTTATTTAACACAAAGAGCTGATTATTCCCGAATTGGATTCATTTACAAGGAAATCTGTGTTGATGTGATCTGCAGTCAGTATTCCTTAACTGAGAAGTGTGTATCTCCAAATAGGTGGGAAGAGTTTATCCCCAGGCAGTTTATTTCCCTATCAGGACCCTCTATTTGACCTTGAAGATAGAACAGCGAGAGCGCTACAAGAGCGGTGAGTTTGCTCCTCATGGGATTGTTTCAGCTCTTTCTAATCTCCCTTAATTGTTGAGTTTCACTGGATTTTGCAGAGAAAACAGATTCTCTAGAAAACATGCCAATTAGCAAGGCACAGGAAGAAAACTCTTGCTAAGCTTTGCTTGCATTGATTTGTTTCTGTGAAGTTAAACCTGCAGATCGCTTGAGCTGTCTTGAATTTTCTTGTCTTAAACCAAGAGTTTAATCTCTTTCCCTCTCATATCACCTAAATTATTGAGAATCACATGTTTATCTTGATTAAATTTGTGGAGAAGTAGAAAATTCTTGGTTTATAAATACAGGAGGATGTCACAGATTTCTAAGATCTAGACTATTTTTCACTGGAAGCATGAACCTTGCATCATTTAGTTTGTTTTCAAAGGAGCCACACTTGTAAAAATAATATCTCCATAATCACTTCTTCTGGTGAATTTTCATGTAAAATGTGCATCTCAGTTTATACCAGATAAAAGCAATGTTGGCTTTGAGAAATGTTTGGGAGATGGGGAGAGCATTCAGCAACTTGCACAAGAACTCTTCTCCCAAGAACAAACCACATCTGGAATAGTTATGTCAAATGATTCCATGGAATTCAGCTGCTCTTTTGTCCCATATAATTTCCTGGGAATCCTGGGAGAGCTACTTGAAGAACTCTTATTTCAGTTCTGTGTTCTTTCTCACAAAGTACATTATTTATTTAGTTGCCCTTTCCATTTGGGATTTAGTTCACTAAATTTCTATATAAAAATTGAAAGGGCACTAATTTGTTTATTAATGTTTTGTTTTTGTTTGGGTACTCTTTTGCAGAAGGAGATGCCCACATACCCCAATAATTTATTCTTTTCCAGCAACAGCAACATATTTCCCTGTAGTTTCTGCCAAAAAACACTGCTGAGTGGGTGTGTGTGAGTTAGTGGGGGTCATCTGATGAAGCAAAACTCTGCTTAATCACTGTCAGATGGAGTTGTCATGTTAGAGATGTTTGGTGCTAAAAGATACCAGACTATGACAGTTTGTCTGTTGTTGGCATCAATGTATTTATTCTTTAGTTATGTGTGAAAGGTCTCCTCACCAGAGAAAGGAAAAAACTGCCCATAATTCAAATAATTTGATCCTGTATGAAGCAATGTCTGTTGCTTCAAGAGCACAGGTTGGTAATGTAGAAGCTACACCTTCTATGTGGTTTTGAGGAGTGTTTATTTTTTGCTTTAATGTTGGGAAGGCTGTACCACTAAATAGCATTTGATGCAGAGTTTTCTCTCTAAAAAACCCCAGTTTTCTTTCAAGAAAAATTTTTCTGAACTTCACTAAGGAATACATAATTAATACTTAATGTAAATCTCGAGCCAATTCTTGGAACAATTTATTTGATTTCAGACACATATCAAGTTCATGAAAGGTAATACTTTTTCATGTTCACTTTCCAGATTCAGGGCAGCAGCAGCCAAGTTCAGTTGGAAATCAGTCCCACTCAGCCTCAGACCCTGGGCCCATCAGAGCCACTGCCCCAATGTGGAGATGCAGCAGGATCATGCACATGCAGAGGGAATTGCACCCAACCCTTCTGTCCTCTCTGGAAGGCATTGTGGATCAGATGGTCTGGTTCAGGGAGAATTGGCATGAGGAGGTATTTGGCTTCAATGTATGGATTGTCTAAGGGGGAAAGCTCACTGCAAAATATTTACCCAGAATTAATTTAAAACATCCAAGTGTAACTGTTTGTTTTGATTAGTAAACTGATGTTTGTAGAACTGACTGCTCTGATTGGGGTTTAAGGATCTTGGTTATTTCTGGAAGCAGAGCAGGGTTTTTGCAGAACTGTTAATGCCATGAATACTTCTAGCATTTAAGCTGTTGCTCATACTAACTGAAAATGTATATTCTTATACCAAGTTTCAGAGATATCAATTTTCTTTTGATCTTGTGGTCTGTGACAGGTGGTGATTATCACCTAAAATTTGCATTGCAACTGAGAGCAGATGGACCTGCCACTCTGCTGTTACTTGCCTCTCAAAGTGTTGAACTATTTTGTTCTGTCTGCCTAGCATAGTGTTTATTTGAAGATTTCCTCACTTTTTCATATATCTTAAAATATGAAATCTAAAAGTTACCTGCTGTTGAAAGAGCAAGTTGTCCTGTGTGAAGCAGCATTTGCCCTGCTCAGTTTGTTTGTTTGTTTGCAGTGCTAATGAAATTCAGTGCTGCCATTCTGATTGCCCCTCTGATGCACTTTAAGAGTAGAATTTTATGCAGATGTTGATGGGAGCATAATTTTACTATATAAAATGCAGTGTGGGAATGAATATTTGGTGTCAAATCAGAAAGGCTGATCTTCCTGACTGTTTTTTCTGCTTTTATTCTTAGGTTCTCAGACAACTGCAGCAGGGCTTGGCAAAGTGCTACTCTGTTGCCTTTGAGAAAAGTGGAGCAGTTTCAGATGCCAAAATCACTCCTCATACACTGAATTTTGTCAAGAAATTAGTCAGCACCTTTGGAGTAGGTCTTGAGAATGTCTCTAATGTGTCCACCATGTTCTCTAGTGCAGCCTCAGAGTCACTAGCCAGGAGAGCACAGGCAACAGCTCAAGATCCTGTGTTCCAGAAGTTAAAAGGACAATTTACAACAGGTAAATGTTTATTTTTTTTTAATGTTGCTTTTAATCTCAAGAGAATTTCCCCCCATAGTTCAGCTATGAGGGCATTCTACTTTTTTATTCCAATATCTTTCCTGAGAGAAAATTTAGAAAAGAGCATCTTTCTGTCATTCAGCAAACCTGAAAGAGTTTTGTTCCTGTCTTTTGTGGAAAACAGACATCAACCTAGAGAATAGATATATTGTTGTAATTTTATTGTTGAAAACTGTGGTTTGATTACATTTGAGATAAATTAGATTACTTCAGTGTAATATTTTTGCAATTTGCACAGACCTGCTGGCTGTATGTGAGGGGCAGTAATGATCTCTGTCTCTTTGTGATGGCAGAATTTAGTGAAACTTTCACCCCAGAACTCCAAACTGATGATTTTATATGAAGTTTTTAAAAACAGCCTACTTCTGATGACTAAGATTACTTTAGTGTTTTGGGTAACAAGATTATAAAAATTCTATTACCCAAATTTACATCACTGCTAAATTGAATCAATAACTTTAATCAGATCTAATAAAAAAAGATACTTCAGGGAAGTAGCTTTTTTGCTTCATTCATTTTCTCTTAACCAGTGGTTCCATATTGGAGTATCTGATCTTGATTTAAAATTCTAAAAAAAAGCTTGTTTACAAGCTTGATTTGTTTGGTGAAATGTGTTAAGGCCTCTTATGTGACAGAAAGTGACACTGATTGGCATCAGTGTTTTGGATTGCCAGAATTTTGAGTTTTGCATAAATTCCTTGGCTTTGCTTTAAACATAAGTGAGAGTGTTTGACAAGTAGACTTGGGGTGTTTATTCAAGTATTTTGCTGATAATATTGTGAAAATAAGGGAACTGATGGGAATCTTGTGAGTTGTAGAAGTGACCTACATATTTTGCAGTGCACAATGTCCTTTCTGAGGCACAGCAGTTGCATGATAGCAGATAATGAAAGTCCTGAACCATATGATTCAATTTTTACTGGATGAAGTGTACTAGGGAGGGAAATGGAAGTAGACACACTTTGTGTGTCTTTAATGGGACTGTAAAGGGGGAAAAATCATTGGATAATGATCAATGGGATGAAATTTCACCAGTCCAAATGCTGAATTCTGTACCTAAAACAGAATAATAATGGCAGGTAAAAGTGTCAATGGGGAGAGGAGAGGCTGAGACCAGCCCTGGGTCTGGGGATGGCTGTGGTCAATCCCTTCCAGCTGAAATGCTCTACATTAAATAAAAGTTTGGACTTGATTTTAATTTTTAATAATGGTTTAGAGTCTGTACATTGCAACAGTAATATAGCCACTTACTGGTTGCTGTAAGTGTTGTTGATATGCTCAGTTTTGGTTGGATTTGAGTTATTTTTGGTCTCTCACAGTAGCTCCTACTTCTTTTCCTGTGAGATAACAGAGCTCTGGGGTTTCCAAGGTGTAAAGGAAAAGTAAATACAGTGCCAGACTAAAGTCTGCAATATCTAAAGTAATATTTCAAAACATTTCTAGAGAACCATTTAGGAAGTTTAGTTACAATTCAGTTGCAACTTTTAGTTAAGAAGTGGAGTTCCAGTATTTTTAATGCTGTTTTTATTTTTGCACATCTTTGTGATATATAAATGGTTGTTAAGATTTTCAAGACTTTCTCTCTTAAAGAATTATATGGAAAAACATATAAACCAAAGTATGACATAGGCCTGGTCATAAAAATCATGTAAAGTCATCAAATGCAAAGTGTTTGCATTTAGGAAACTTCAGTTGAATACCAGTAATTACTTTTTTTGGACAATTTTGTATTTTATTTTTCAAGTTCCATGAAATCTGGATGTCTGCAGGATGCACGTAATTATTTTGCTTAGTGCTGGATTAGATTTTATTTTAATCTGTTACCTTCAGTTCAAATGTACAAATTAAATGTGGGAAACCCGAAGAAATTAAATCAATCAGCATACTTAATAATTTCTGTCATTTGATTCATTATGCAGGAGATGAAAATAAGTTTTTTATTGATTTTTCAATAACAGTGAAATGTATGTAAATAAGTGAATAGGATTGTGATTCCTGTTCTGAAGATAGCAAGGGCTGTTTTAACATTATGAGAAACCAATTGTAGAATGTGCCTGATGTCTCCTCCTGTCACACCACAATGTTCACATTTGTTTTTCCAGTTGCATTTGGATGATGGACAGATAATTACAGTGGTTGCCTTTCATTTCAGAAGTATCCAAGCTAAGGAGTGTCTTGGAGTAAATTTTTTGTCAATTATTCCAGATTAAAGTTGACAGCTATGGTTTATAGACACTTGGATTTGGTTGCATAATCATTCCCATCAAGATCAGAATTGTATTTTTATTCCTGTTTGGAGCCACTGGAGACTCTCACACCATTTCTTATATTCTAAATCTTTGTCTGCAGCAGTCTGGACTGTTGGAGCTGTGATAGGTCATCTTTATCCATCCTAATGTTATATTATAAAAACAAATTTTGCTTTGAATTTTTTTTCTAAAACTTCAAATGCATAGTTCTTTGACCATCTGCTCTTTGTTCTTTCCTTTTCTGCTAAACCTTTTGACATCAAAGAACAGAAAATGCTGAAAAATGCTCCCTTTGAGAGCTCTCTCAGCAGTGAAAGCAGCAGAAAACCTGCCTCAATTGTCCTTTTGTGGGCAGATGATAGTTTAGATTTGGATCAGCTTCTTTCTGCAACCATCTCTCCACTCAAGCTGAATACAAGTGGAAAGTTCCAAAATACCCCCTTGAAGGGCACAGTAATTTCCTCAAGACTTTGTCACCCAGCACAAAGAATCCTTCACTGTGGTGGCTCTGCAGTCAGGAGGAAGCTCTTGAAACCCAAGTGTGGCTCTGAACTGCCAGGAGAGGGCAGGGGAAAGAGCTCTCTGTTCATTTGCAGCTTTTTTTAAGGATTTTTTTTTTTCCCACTTTGCTCAAGAGTGAACATAGTGTACTTTGGTAACTCTTTCTTTGCTTCCCTAGTAATTTTTAGGTAACAGGATGTTATCCAGGAAATCCAGATAAAGAGATGGATAATATTGGACCTTGGTGTCTTGTCTATGCAGTCTTGGTTTTTCTGGAGCTCAGTGATAAACCAGAAATCCTGCTCCATATTTCTGCTTTCCTCTCACTGAGATTTTCCATCTTTATTATTTTTTTTCCAAAAGTTCTTATGATATTGGAAAGAAGTTTTGGGAAGTAGAGTGTATAAATGTTTGAATAATAACTTGAAAAACAAGACAGCACTTCAATTTTGGAGAAAGCTTGGATCTTCTTATGGGCATAAAGGATTGTCCAGCTCTGTGCAGCTAAACTTACAACTCAGTCCTCAGAGAATGGATGTCTTGGATTTTTAGCTGGAGATCCTTGAGCTGTGAACCTTTAATGGAATCACTCTCTTCACATGATCAGAATAATCTTAAAAAAAATCTTCAAATGATCTGTTTCTTGCTCTAAAAGCATTAATGGCATGTTGTGTTTGCCCAGAGCTATTTTCTTCCTACTGTAGCAGAAGGGTTTTTATGTGCAGTTCTGGAGTCTTAGTTTGGAGCCTTTGTTTGCTTAAAGCCACGTTAATGTTGTGTAGGTCAAGGGGACTGGAGGGCACAGAGGGTTTGATACTCTAATTTTGCTGCCTTGAGTAAGATTTTTGGTGTTTCTTCCTGAGGAGTGATGGTACAGCCTTCAATCAAAGTGTGTTAAGAACCATCAGGGTTTTTTTTTCTGTCTGTCTCACTGGGAAGAAGTTTGTGCCCCATTTCTCCTTCCATGGAGAGTGGCAAGAAACTTCAGCAGCACTGAGAAGAGAGAGCAGACTGCTTCCACTGCAGTCTGTGCCATGGCCTTCAGTGAAAAACTCCATTAAGGATGAGGGGAAAACTTCCCATCCTTTTTAGGAGTAAGTGATAAAAGCAGTGAGGAGCTTAGACCAGTGTGTGTTAGCTGGAGAAAGGTGTTTTCCAGTACTAAGTATTGAAGAAATGGATTTTCTCTTGAAACAAGACCACTGTTTGTATAGATTTAGTTGTCTGCAAAGCAGAGAGACTTTGTACACAAATAATGTTTGGTCTTGTATTTCCCTTTCTTCCAGCTGAAGTGATTTTTCTTCTCAGATGGGCTCTGTGTGACACGAGCAGAAAAACTAATTGAACTCTCTGTTTTTCCCATCTGCCCCTGGGAAACAAAAGAACAACAAAAATCCTAAAACAGGCATTCAACAAACTAGAGCTGCTCTTGTGGTGAACTGAGTGACTTTTTTTTGTGAGGAAAATATATTTGATGCATGCTTTTACCTCTTGGCTGATTCACATTAGCACAAAAACTAGTTGCAGTTTGAGGGTACTTTCCTGCTCTTCAGAGATTCAGGAGACAAATGATGCAATAATTTTGTCATTTTGATGAAATGATTTACTCCCACTGCTCACTAGAGGGTAGACTTGGGATTTTAATAAGAGTGTTTTACAGTGATATAGCAATAGAAGCACTGCCCACAGCGGGCAGAAAAAGAAAAGGGAATATTACATCCATAAATATGAAACTGTATTTTTCATTATAGACTTTTTTCTTACAGAACTGGAAAGGATTTTGTATGAGCTGGTTTTTTTGCTCTGTTTTAGGCTGGTAAACTTAGGTCTTTCACTGAAAGCTTTTAGCATATCATTTTATTGTGGATACACAGTGCAATGTGTTGGGTTATGCATCCTCTGATATTTATTTAAGCAACAGAACAGCAAAATGAAAGCAATCCAAGGTGCATTGTTTTCTTTGGCATTAGAATCCTGGATTAAAGAAAAAAACTTAGAAGGGTGTATGTATTGAGTGACAAGACCTCTGCTGATTAAATGAATGTTTTATATTGTTTGTAGGAGCAAGTCTTTTGGACAATCAGAGTTTTGAGTGATTTAATTGTGGTTGAAAAAAACTTTTATATGCAGTAATTGCTGTGTGCACATACTTAATTCACTCTTGGCACACTTGCAGGCAGATGCTTGTAGCATATTTATGTGGTCAGATTTTCTGAGCAGCACTCATGTTTGTTTTTTGGTATTTTTGTCAACTTAGGAAAATATTGAGTGTACATAATGTTGAAATGAAGGTTCTGCAAGAAAATTTAAAATAATTTTTAAGACTTAATTTTTCAGTTGTATTGCATAATACTGAAGATTCTATTCTGCTGTAAATCTCAGAATTACTGAATTGTCATTCTCTGGGTTTTTTTTTTAGTTGCTTTTTCACTTGAGGCATGTTAACTTATAAATGGCATCTTCTAGGGAGCGGAGATGAGTTTAAAAATTCAAGTCTGTTGGTTAACTTGCACAGTTTGGGATGCCATAATGAGGCTTACAGAGAGTAGTCTGTCTTCTTATGCAAGTGCATTTAATCTTTCATTGTTGTGGCACTGAAGTGCTCAGTCATCGTTTCATGTATGTGGTTTATTCATTTTCCTTCTTTTGGGAAATTCAAAGACATTTATTTATTTATTTATTTATTTATTTATTTATTCATTATTTGCTTTGTCTGAAACTGTAGTGGGAGCAATGTTGGGAAGATGGTGTTGTTGTGGCCCAGAAAATGCTCAGTATTGCAGTGATTTCTGTTACAGAATTATTAGAAACAGTGCTATAAAGTAAGCCTACTTTTCTTTTTCACTAAGTGGTGTGATCTAATAATTTGGAGTTTTACTGCTTTTTTTCTATGCAGTATGTCTGGTTGCAGTATATAGAGAATTGAAGGCAATAATAGCATTTAAATTTTTCATTATATGCTTTTCAATGATTGTAAATCAGGAAAATCTGAGGAAGTTTGTTATGTAATAAAACCAGAATATTTTAGGGTTGTGTACAGAAAAGAGGGAGCAGCTTCTGACAGGTTTAATTTATTGTTATGTGTTTGATTGTTTTTCTTTTTTTTTTTAGATTTTGACTTCAGTGTGCCAGGATCAATGAAACTCCACAACCTTATCTCCAAACTAAAGAAATGGATCAAAATTCTGGAGGCCAAAACTAAACAGCTTCCAAAATTCTTCCTCATAGAGGAAAAGTGTCGTTTCCTAAGTAACTTCTCAGCTCAAACTGCAGAAGTGGAGATCCCTGGAGAATTCCTTATGCCAAAGCCAACTCATTACTACATCAAGATAGCAAGGTAACCTAAAAATTCCTTTTGGTAATAATTCTGAAAACAGAGAAGAAAATTAAAGCCTTATCCATCTGTCCATGCATGCATGCATCCACTCTGCAAAAGCAGATGGATATTTTATATATGTCTATTAGATAAATAGTCAAACTGATATAAGACCTTTTTAATTTATCCTCCTTGAAGAATTTAACGTTCGATCACTCAACACCCGCACCGTTCGGGCGCGTTCGGTTTTTAAGTCGAGATTTGTCCTTTTATCGCGATCCTTGGAGATCCTACTGCTGAGAAGAACCAGCAAGGATCTCACCAAAGTGCTCGTGGCAGGTTCATGCCCAGGGTGGAGATCGTGCAGAAGCACAACACGGCGGCTCGGCGGCTGTACATCCGCGGGCACAACGGCAAAATCTACCCGTACCTGGTGATGAACGACGCCTGCCTGACCGAGTCGCGGCGCGAGGAGCGCGTGCTGCAGCTGCTGCGCCTGCTCAACCCCTGCCTGGAGAAGAGGAAGGAGACCACCAAGAGGCATCTGTTCTTCACAGGTACCAACAGCACAGAGAGATGTGTGGGTTTTAAGCCCGCGTTTGGAGGTTTTTTTGGATATTCAGGAGGTAAATTCGTATCTGGCTTGTGTGGAGCTGTGGCACCGCTCTGGAGGGGTTGATTGCTCATGTGCATTGCTTAAGGTGTTAAATGCACTTGTGAATATTTAAGGTGGAGATGCCCACTGGGATGTTGGTGGGAAATGGGCACGCATACTTCAGAATAAACATTTAGAGACAGCTGAAGAGGGACAGAACAAAACCTCTTCTCCCCAAGTTGTGATATATGAATACTGAATTCCTTTTACATCCT
The DNA here is from genome assembly GCF_903797595.1 of Erithacus rubecula. NCBI lineage: Eukaryota > Metazoa > Chordata > Aves > Passeriformes > Muscicapidae > Erithacus > Erithacus rubecula. The sequence continues at coordinate 2,656,342 of NC_136669.1, forward strand.
CCACATAATGCAGAAGAATTTTTTTTTCTTTTTTCTGCTGAATTTCATCTGTATTATATTATTTCCTAAAAGTAGAGAAAAATATGAACATAATGAGTGCTCAATTTTTTTTTTTGAAAATATTTCGGTTAACATATAATAAAACCCTGCTGTAATTCTTTTTCACTTGAGCTTGTAAAGTAGTTACGATCACAGCATTAAAGATGTTGGTGGGGCTTTGGTTGATACCAGGCTGTGTTTTGAGGTTGGCTCTGTCCCCGCAGTGCCCCGGGTGGTGGCGGTGTCCCCGCAGATGCGGCTGGTGGAGGACAACCCCTCGTCCCTGTCTCTGGTGGAGATCTACAAGCAGCGCTGCGCCAAGAAGGGCATCGAGCACGACAACCCCATCTCGCGCTACTACGACCGGCTGGCCACGGTGCAGGCGCGGGGCACGCAGGCCAGCCACCAGGTACTGCCCTGCCAGGGCTGCTCAGCCAGCCCCCTGGGGGGCTCCAGGCAGGGCTGCTGCACCTGAGGGCTCCTGTAGCTGTTTGTGGGGTTGGGTGCTCTCCAACCCTGGGGTCTGCAGCCCTGAGTCCAGATATCTCTGAACTCCGGGTACAAATTCTCAGCTACTCACCAGCAAAGAGTAAAGGCTTGAGATGGTGCTGCAAAGTTCCAAGGATAACTTTATTGTCCTCAAAGGGAAATGCTAACAATGGTCCAATTATATCAGATAACAGAGACTTTATATAGGTTTCCAGAGGATTGGGTTTCTAACCAATAAAAACTACAACTTACAAACTAACCAATGATCTTAAAACTCTAAGTAAGAAAAGAACCAATTAACTTGTAACTTTAAGAGCCAATAGAAATCCTAAGAGATAACGGGGTTTTCAGTAAGGGAGGGGGGGGTTTTGTTTGATGGAATTTTTGATTCATGGGATGGCATCCCACGGGTATGCTTTAGGAGGGGTAACATCTACAGGGTTCCTCCCTTCAAGGCTGGTCTGCACCTGAGGGATTCCATCCAGGGCTGTCCAGCACCCTGGGGGTCCTGGGCAATTCCATCCAGGACATTCTGCAGCATCCTGAGTGTCCTGGGCAATTCCACCCTTCAGGTTCCCAGCACCCTGAGTAATTCCATCCATGGCTTTCCCAGCACCCTGCCTTACCCTTGCAAATTCCCCTTCAGTGCTTCTTCAGAATTTAGGAAGTTCATTATGTACTAAATAACAGAATATTTTGGAATTTAGAAAAGAGATAGCAGATTCTGACAGGTTTAAGTTATTGTTATGTATAAAGCTAGGACTTTGCTAGAGGGTTTTGTATAGAAAATAGAAATATTCAGCAGAGCCTTTCTTTTAAAGGCAGTTCAGCTTAGCAGGGGTGTGTGTGTTTGGTAGATGTCATTAGATGTTAGATAGGTGCATGGGTGGAGGTTGGATTTTTTGCATTTATTTTAATTTTGTGTAATGAGAACTCTCTTTAAGGTTTTAGATGATCTTGGAAAGATTTTATAAAAAAAAGCTGTATTTGTATTGCTGGAAGTTGTTTTGGTAAATGCAACTGAAAACAGACACGGTGCTGATTGATATATTTTTTTTTTAATTTTATTTTTATTTCCTCCTCTCTTGTATAGTGCTTTAAAAATAATTAATTGACAACATGGGAAGCAGCATTCCTAATTTACATAAGCAGCTACAGCATGGTGTGTGAGGCAGGCTTCCCATGGTCTTCTAATGCTTCTCTTAAAATTGCCAATGGATCCATTCATCTAAGCCAGACTGAAGCAGTTGGATAATCTCACCTAATAAATGAAATCCTCAGAAAGAACAAAGCTCCCTCTCCCTGTAACCTCCACCAAACAACCAGTTGTGATATATAAAGTGGTTTTATGGTTTTTTTTTTTCTTAGCTTTAGTGCAAATTCATACATAAAATGCCAGTCCCATTCCAAATATAGCTATTAGAAATTACACAGTTAATATGTATTACACACGTAGTTAAACAGTTGTCTCAGACTTTCTTTGTTACAAAATAAAAATGGATGTGCTGTGTAGCATTTGTTTCTATTTTCAGAATTCTTACATGTGAAACTTTTAACAACCATTTAATTGAAGTCAACATGACTCCCATGCTTTCTGCTGTAACAGAGCAGATCCTAATTTTACTTCTTTATCTACCTAATTAGGCCAGTATATGCTATAGTAATGAAATATTTTGGTAGATTTTTATTTTTTTTTTCCAACTTTTCCTAGAAGCAATTAACAGCAGATTGCTAGTTACTTTAGCTCAATTTTCCTGTTGCTAAGGAGTGCATTAAAAATGCCTTTTGCCAAGTGACCCTTTTCCTGTGCAGGTTCTCAGAGACATCCTGAAGGAGGTGCAGAGTAACATGGTGCCTCGCAGCATGCTCAAGGAGTGGGCTCTGCACACCTTCCCCAATGCCACTGACTACTGGACCTTCAGGAAGATGTTCACCATCCAGCTAGCCCTCATTGGCTTTGCAGAATTCATCTTCCATTTGAACAGGCTCAACCCTGAGATGCTGCAGATTGCCCAGGTGTGCTTCAGTTTGTTCAGCCTCTCGTCTTGGATCAGATGGATGTTTGCACTCTGCTTTTGAAATGAGTCAAAGTGCAGCTGAGATAATTAGCTGTGCCTTTCAGTTGGCTTTTTATTTGGGATTGCATATCCTGTTGGGGGTGCTTTAACCTGCATTCCCCTGGACATCAACTCTGCCTTCTGTGGTGATAGTTTAGAACTTTGTGAAATTGTTCTAAGATATTGAAACTCCTCATGTAAATGATAAGTCTCTCTTTTTTGACATCTTTCAAATATATTGCTTTCAAAGTACCTTTGTATTAAATCTTAATTAAATGAATTAGGTGTAAGAATTAAAATTAAATCAATTAGGTATAAGAAAAATAAAATTTAGAACTTCCTTTCTTAAAGGGTTATACCCCCTTTCTTTTTTTCTTTTGAGCATATCCATCAAGCTACACCTCCTATTACTCATGATTTTTCTGTTTTAACCCAAAATTTAAAATGAGGTTAGCCACCTTAAAAAGAGCAAAGGTGGTATTTAATAACATCTCAAAGGCATTTTAATGCATGGAAAGCTGTAGTCTGTACAGCAATTAGGATTTTTGATCTCTTTGTGAAGTGTTCAGCTGTTTACCCACAGTGAACCTTAGACACTGAATGTTGTTCCAGAAGTCCATTTGCAGTGATTCTGTACTGGTCAGCATCCAGAGGAATCTATTCCTTATGTTTGGTATTACATGTGTTAAGGAGTTTGTCCACAACATTTTGAGAGAACTACTTATCTTTGTGCATGCCATTATTTATAACTTCATTGCTCAAAAGTGATTTGGCTAAACGAGCGAAAAGCTATCGAAGCAGCGCTGGACTTCAGCATTAACACAAACAAAAACCTTTGTTCCATGAAGGAAAATCAGTTCATTTAATTCCTTTGTGCATCTCTGTGTTAAACCCAGGACACTGGCAAGCTCAACGTGGCTTATTTTCGCTTTGACATCAACGATGCCACGGGGGATTTGGACGCCAATCGCCCGGTGCCGTTCCGGCTCACCCCCAACATCTCCGAGTTCCTCACCACCATCGGGGTCTCAGGGCCCCTCACTGCATCCATGATTGCAGTGGCTCGTTGCTTTGCACAGCCAAACTTCAAGGTTTGTGTTCCTTCTGCAAGGTAATAGGTGTTTGACAAGTTATAAACTAACCAGCCCTTGTTTGGTGAAGGTAGGGACGGAATGATGGTGCGTATTTGGTTTAAAATTTTACCCTGAGGTCATCACAGAGGTCAGCTGAAATACTGGAAATGTTTGGAAATGCTTTTTTTTGTTAGGCATAAATGTTTTATTTGACTCAGGCTAGATGCATAAAAGTTTGCTTTATAAGCTTCAGATTGTTGAGAGTTGGCAGATTAATACCAGTAACTCAACTCAGAGATGAGAAAAGGTAGGAAAGTATTTGTTGCAGGCATTTCTTTTTCATCCAAGGATGAAACTGCCTATATATGCCTATATACGTGTATATACTACACAGAACTGCCTATATATGTGTATATATATTAGATACATGTGTAAGAATGTTGCAGTGAGTGTTCTTTGCCTGTATACCAGAAAATAATATTCCCTGAGAGTGTAATGACGCAAAACACCCTCCAGCTTTTCCAATCTTTGCCCAAGACTTCTGTGTGTGTGTGTCTGTGGTAAAAGCCATGAGTTTAGTGGAGTAATTTAAAACTAGGATGTACAGAAGTGTATCAGTATCTCAATATATGTTACTAATTTCTGTAGGAGTCATTGTGTTGTACTTTTAATAAAAAGTTTTCATTACAAAAGAAACACCTGGAGAAGATAAAATAAAGATGTGTGGAAGTAACACTCACCTTGAAAAGTCTGAAATGGCAACATGGCACCAAAAGTGTCAAAATGCTGTTGACCAAAATCCAATTCCAATTCTGTAATCTGATAGACCCTGATTGTTCTTTGGATTAAGTGCAATAATCTGATTCTTCTTCTTCATATAGGTTGATGGCATCCTAAAAACTGTGCTGAGGGATGAAATCATTGCGTGGCACAAAAAAACCCAAGAGGACACCTCCTCTCCCCTGTCAGCAGCTGGGCAGCCTGAGAACATGGACAGCCAGCAGCTGGTGTCCCTGGTTCAGAAAGCTGTCACTGCCATCATGACTCGCCTGCACAACCTGGCTCAGTTTGAGGGAGGGGAGAGCAAAGTCAACACTCTGGTGGCAGCTGCAAACAGCCTGGACAACCTCTGCAGGATGGACCCTGCCTGGCACCCCTGGCTCTGACTCAAAACTTCCAGTAGTTTGTTGTTTCTGTTGGTTTGGGGTTTTTTTTTTTAATTGTTTTTATTTCTTCCTGTTGTTTGTGGTGTGAGCCATATTTTGTGTTTAAGAAAATGTGAAAAAAGCTTTCCCAGATGATGGCTTACCTGTCACACTGCATTTTGTCAGTTTTCATTCTAGCTGTGTTTACAGTAGTATGGTGTTTTTTACTGTTTTTAATTTCATGAGGAGACATTTCCTCCTGTTCAAGCAGTTGATATGCAACAGCAGCTTTCGCAAATAGATTAAAATGAAGAGAGAAAAATAATATACAGAAAAGAAATCTAATTTTATGATGAAGACTATGAAACTAGCATTGTTAGATTTAGGGTATGCCATTCCTAATAACCTGCAGTATATAAATTTTTATACGATAGTAATTACTAAAAAAAAAGAAAAATGCAGTAATCCCATTTACTGAGTTTTACTCTGAAATTTTACTTAATCATTCTCTCTTCATAATGCCAAATTGAAGGCACAGATAAATGCTCTTAACTTTTAAGTTTGCTTCAAATTTACACAAGCAACGTTGCTTTGTACAGACAGTTTTGTACCAAATGTTATAGAGGTGAGATTTTGTTAGGCACTGAGAAAATGATGATCAAACTGTGCTGACTTTTTGTGGAGCACAAGCTATGTACAGTAAAAGTGTAAACCATTTAGAGTATTTGGTTTAGTCGTGGACAGTGTTTGGGGGGAAGTTTATAAAAAAGGATGGAAAAAGTCATCCTTTGATACCTGTATTTGTCTGTAATAGAGAAAAAATGAACTCTTATCAAGTTCTCTTTACTGTTTAGAATTACAGTAGCTTCTTTAGAATCAATCTGTTCCTTTGTAATTTAAGAAAAAGAGCAGTTTAATGTTTCACTCGTCTTTCTGTTGTGTTAGCATTTTTATAAAACTTCAGTGTTGAGAATGTTAAATTTGTACAGAGTGATTTTTTTCAAAATAAATCTTTTATAAAACTCTCTGTGGTATTCATTTTATTGATAATGTTTTTAATCTTAGCCTATCCTAATGAATCATACATTCCTTCCCATGCTTGGTGCTCCTTTTGTATCAAAGAGAATTTTGCTCTATGGAACTGTGTACAAGGGGAAGCTCAAATAAATGAGTGCTAAGGACTATATAAGGATTTGGAAAATAACTTTTTTTTTTTTTTTTTTTTTTGCCAGATACTTACTTCCTTATCAAAATCATGTTGGCAAGAATAATCTTTTTATACAACATAGCACTTCCTGCATGTGTCACAACACACTCAGTCATTCACAACTGAGCTCAGTGCTTTCAGGGCTTGAAGGGAATTGTTGCCTTCCCTTTATTGAAGAATGTAATGTTTGCAGCTGTGAAATACAGCACACACTGCACAGAGGAGCTGCAGGATCATTTCTTAATCATTTGCACGTCTTGGATATGTCTGAGAGATGACAGCATTCCCTGACAGGAAGTCATCAGATAATTCAGCTGCTTTTCTGTCCATGATAGAAATCTTAATGGGAAAATGTGAATGTGAGTTAAGAGACAAACTTGGTTGTCTTTAGATTTGTGACATCTCTCTTGCTTGTGGCATTATCTCAAATATACTCCTAAAAGAAGACTTGGGGTGTGAGGGAGCAGAGAGTTATTTTAATGAGCTCCCTGATGGTGTTAATGTGCAAATGTTAATACCTGGTTCTCTTCTTTCATGAGCCTGTACCTCAATTTGTGGGAAGGTTTACACAGTCTTAACACAGTTTTACCACCAGCTCCAGGAGATAAATCTGAAAGCTTTTAGTTATACATGAGCATTCTTCAGAGCCTGGGGGATATCTGACATCTCTTGTATCAGCAGCAGCTGTCCATTAGCAGGAAAGTGCTTTGACAAAATACAGGGTATGAAGTTCCTGATTATCTTCATGTGACATCTATCTTAGCTGCATTTAATTTTTTATGATTGTAGATAAGGGTTCCCTCTGTCTTGTTAGAGATCCATGCTCAGAATGCATCTTGCTGAGCAGATACTTGAAAGTGAACTACATTAATTGTCAATTCACTCTAAGTATTCCCTTCAAGGTCTCTTCCCTCAGATTAGATACTGCACAAAAAAAGCCCTTGTTATTACTCTGTAAAGTCAAACACTTGAGAATTCAGAGAGGTCAAATTTTCTCTGAAATTGTGTGTTATGAACATTATGCCATTCTGAAAATTCCTCCTGGTGTGTTTGTTTTTTAACCCCTATGGAGTTAAGGACAGATCTACTTGGGGGTAACTAGTGATAAGTCCTTGACACCAAAGTTGTGCCGCCCATAATTCTGTATAAAATAGAGATAAACACGTTGGGAGACTGGGAGCTGTACCTGTGTTGGTGGGAATTGGGCACTCTGGGAGGTCACTCAAGGCACACAAATACTAATAACTAAGAAGAAAATTTGGCATGAAGAACTGGATAAAAATGTAAGCTGTGGATATTATATGGAGAAAAAATAGTTGTCATGTTTCTCAAATTACAGGTTTTTGTCTCCTGACTTTTATAATCATGCTTGACTCTGTCTTTATTAGACAATGCTGCTGCAATTTAACTTTTTATTATTACAGTCTGCTCTCAAAGCAGATTATCAGAATTTGTTTGCTTAAGTGCATTGTACTCTGAAACAAAAGCCTTTAACAGCTGTTGGGTGTTTGAACCCACCCTCTGAAATGGTGTGCCACTTTCCTCTCCTGTAATTGGGCTGTCCATGAATTGTCAGATGCAGGGAGAGTGAGCAAGGGATTAGTTATTACTGGGAGATGATGACTCAAAGCATTTCAGGGGCAGACAATGAAAGCTCTGTTTCATAATGGCAGTGGAATAAAGTTGCTTTTAAGGCTCCTATCTGTTTCAAATATGATGTATGAAATGTTCCTTTGTGGTTTAGAAGCCTATTCAGAGAGAAGATTTCACACTCACAGGAGCTTTTAATCAGCTCACTGTGGGTGCATTTCACATTTAAGAGGTTCAAGAGAGCACATGTGAAACAACTGGTGTTTTGTGTGGGGTTTATCTTCATCATCATCCCTGGGCTGTGTTGGGTCTCACTGTTCCTGTGTGCATGAGCTGTGAGCCAAAGGGCAGTGTCACCTCACCTGGAACCTCCTAAACCAGGGCTCAAGGTGCTGAAATGCAGAAAAAAAAAAAAAGGAAATCTGTGAAATTGTTAACTTGGGCTTTCATCTCTTGACTGTGGCCTTTTCATCTTTAGCTGAACATTGCCTCTCCCTGAGAGGTCCAAGCTTGGGTTGCACTCCCCCTCTGCCTTCAAACCTCTCCCTCTCCTGTTATAATCCAATGCTTTACTCTCAGAAATTTTTTTTTATTCCTTCCAATTCCCCCCAGAACACACCACAGAGGACTGCAGCATCCTGGCACTGCATCCCTCCTGTGCCACAAGGGACCTGCTGGGTGTCCCCTGCCAGCCCTGGGGACAGAAATCCTGGGGAGGAGAAGGGAGGGAGGGCAGGGAGGGCTGATGGCACCATGATGTGCCCAGGGCAGTGACCAGGTGGAACTCATTGCAAATCCAGGGAATTTTAGGCAAGGAAGCAGGAGAGGGGCAGAGATGAAGCTGAGCCTGGTGAAACACAAAGAGGCTGCCCAAAGATTTGTTTGTTTCCCCTCAAGAATGGAGTTTCAAGTTAATTGCCAACAAATCAGGTGGAATCCCCCAGCCCAGATTGTTCTGCTGAGCACGGTGAGCAGCCTGCAAGTGTTTTCAGCTGGGTGGGTCTGGCACAGCCAGGCTCAGAACACCATCAGGAAAACTCTGTAAGGTATATTTTGGTGTTACAAAATGCTTTATTTGCTTGTTTGTTGGGGATGTTTTTGTCCTTTGGTGATGCTTTTCCCTCTGACTCCACTGGAGCACTCTGTGTGGTTAATACACTCTTGGAAAATCCTTCTTGAGTGAGCTGTAAAACCCATGCTGACCTTGTGCAGCCTGGAGGATCATTGCAGCAGCTTGCAAGAAATGAGGTGGCAAAGCTGGCAGTGTCTGCACTTCCAAGGGACAAGCACCAACTGCTGTGGCACTTCTCCTCTGCCCCACTTTGGCAGTGTGCTCTGGGCAGAAGCAGCTCATTTCCTGCTGTGGTCAGCAGCACAAACCTCATTAGTACTTTGTATGAACTTATTTTGCCATTTCATCCACAGTGCTTGGATTTCTTGGCAGAAAACACTTGACTGTCACAGAAATCAGCTGTCAGAGCAAGGCCTTGGTAAAATCCCATTTCCAACCCACCTGGTTCTTGTGCTGAGCATGCTGTAGGTGTTTGGTATATTTGGTATATTGCTAGCTTTGGTTTGTTAAATTCATCTGCTCCACACCCCAATACCAGGCTTCACTTGCTGCCTGCAGCCTGATTTTACTTTTTTTGGGAAAAAATAATTGTCCAGGTTTTAAAGGATTGTACCTTTATCAATCAGGCATTGCTTACCCTCGGTCCAGCCCCTGAGAACTGTTCAGTACCAGCTATATTAAAGCAGCTTGCTCATTCTGAGAGCTGGGAAAGGACAGACCTTTGCTGGCTCTTTGTTTCTCTTGATACTAACCCATTAATTACTGTCTCTCTCCACTCCTTGCTGCTGTTTGGGAGAAAGTGGCATTAAAGAACCTTTTCTGCTTATTCAGCAAGAGTTCTCATCAGTAGCAATTCATAAACCACTTCAGAGTAGGTCAGTATTGCTTTGCTAACCCTTGAAGCAATACTAAGTGGCACAAAACTTTTAAATGGGGTCTGGTGGTATCACTGAAATGTTGTTTCTTTGTGTAATAGCTGCTCCTTTCTGTACCATATAAAATAGTGATTATCAAGGAAAGAAAGATGTCATATTAAAATTCTGTAAATTAACTGCATGCATTATTATAAAATCTGGTTTTTAAGCTCTCATGCAGTACACTGTGCTATAATTTATCTTTCAGTTTGGGCATGTGAAGGAACTACTTCCCATTTTTGTGAGGTTCAGTGGAGGAGTGGGGATTGAGACTTCAGGGTTCCTTGTCTAACTCTGTGTGGTGAAAAGTCTCTGGTATGAAGTAAATCTGTGGGGGAAAAAGATTAGATATTTTTTGATATTTGTGTGTGTGTGTGTTATAAAAACATAGTGGCTTTGTAGTCTGAGTGAAAAGAAGTTAAAACAAATTTCTTGCCTTGCCTCTCTAGGTACTGCAGTCTGGGTGGTCCAAACTCAATTTTGTTGGGATTAAACGAATTTAAAGAAAATTTTCTGGGACAGTGTCCAAAATTCTGTGATCTCCCATAGCCCCTTTGGCCTCTTCTCCCTCCCACTCTATATTCTGGCAGACACAAAATGCAAGGACATGCAGAGGCACACAGGAGATGGCACAGGGACAATAACACTGAGGCAGGGCAGGGAATTTGCCCTGCAGGCTGTGTCTGCTTCCCAGATGTGGAGCTGGATGCACTCTGTGTGAGATGTGCTGCCCTTGCTCTACCCTTTGAGATTTCTGGAGAGAAAAGAGTCTTTTTTTTTTTTTTTTTACTGTGGCCTGTAAACTCTTGGTGAAAGTGTTGGGATTCTTTTGTATCCTGGAAATGGATCAAAATTTATGGAACAGAGACACTGAGGAACTGGATAGTGGGGACCCTTCCTCTGACCATCTACTACCTGTTTTTGATCTGGTGATTTGGGGAGAAGAAAAACTCAAAATTCCTGAGCCTTTCACAGTCTTGCAAAAAAATAAATATTAGCTTGAGGTGAAAGTATTAGTCTTGCTTGTCTCTGCTTTGGCTGTTTCACTGAGCTGGTGTGTTGTGAATGAGGTAACTATTGAAAATGCCAAAATGCTTGTTTTATTCCTCCTGTGACAGATGTGATGCTGTAGAGCTGTGGGATGGCTCAGCTCAGGTAGGAATTCTTGTTCAGCTCTCAAACAGGCTGTCAGTCATGCAGGGGAAGATAACTAGCTCAGTTTAGCTTTCATTCACATGTAGTTTTTAGGCAAAATGTGTGCTATGGGATTCATCTGCTCTTTTCTGTGACCTGAATGGAGGCATTTTGCTGTAGTAATAGTTACATACATGGGTGCTCATAAGGAGAACTCAGCTTTGGTAACTGTGCTTTTAACACTATGTTTTGTGATTTTATTTATTTTTTTTATTTTTTGAAATAAGTTCTTAGACTTACACAAAAATTATTCTTTAGGGGGACTGATGTGATATCGATGCAACTCAGTGTCTAAACCTCCACTTCTTAACAGGAGGTTTTATTTTAGAAAACATTTTGTAAGTTTTTAGGCTGTTTCTGAATAGGCTGTGGGTATTGGGTAGGCTATGCTTGTGTAGCTCTTGGTATTTATTGCAGCATGATAAGCAATGCTTGAGGAGAGGATTTTCACCAATTTTTAGTCCTGTCTTTGTAAAATATCAGAGCCATAGATTTCAGGGGTTTTGTTAAGAGCAACATACACAGAATTAATGGCACAATCCCTCATTCCAGATTCCAACAAGACAAAACACTGATGTATTTCCTTTGCAATGAAAAATACTGCCTTTAGCTTTTAAATGTTGTTAAGTTAAAGAACAGCCTTGAGTTTTCTAAAGAACAGAGTACCTTTGTCAGATCACAATCTTAAAAACCTCACTATTATTTACACAGACCCAAATGCAGATGCAGAATTGGGACTGTCCACTGTCTGCAGTTCATTCTTGGGGGAATGCATGGTTTGAAATTTAGTTTACAGTTCCTACATCTGAGGATGTGAAAGCAGCTCTGACATCTGCCATGGCACAGGCTGGCAAATGCCAAGATCTGTTTTCTATTTCTCATTGACTCATTTTGTCACCTTGGTTGAGTTATTTCACCCCTTTCTCCTTCTCATTTCCCTGCTGCTCTTTTACATTTTTCTTAAAGGAAAAGCTTGAACAGAGCTTGGCACAATGAGAGGCCAAAGCAGGATTGTGTTTGTAAATGTCCCTGCTGTGTAAATAATATGTTGTTCTTCAATTATGATTTGTTTCATCTCTCAGGAGCTGGGTGTCCACAGAAAAGAATTTTTACCTTTGGCAGAATTGTTCCCATTTAATTTATGAGTGTTTGGCACTTTTGAGGTATTCTACTTTTCCTGGAGTGGGAGAAAGCACAAACACATAGGTTAATTACCTTAGCTGCAAAATTTTCTTTTCTGTATTTGCAAATTTGGTGAACAATTATATTCCTATTTTGCCTGAATCAATGGCAAGAACTGCACACTTAGAGTTGTGTGATTCACCTCTCTGTGTGCTTTTAATGTTATTCAGAAGTAGCAGGGATAAATGCTCTCAGTTGAAGCAGTAGATTACAGAACATGAATCAGTGATAAAAATGTGCAAATGGACCTGACATCAGTGGTGTAGCTGAAATATTTTTTCATGATTGCTCTTAGGGATTTGCAGTATCTGTCCCCACCATCTTTAATAGGTGGCTGTTCATGAATCAAATAATACAATTTCAGTCAAGAAGCAACCTGCCAGTGGGAGGAAGTGTATGAACATAAATTACATCATTATTATTCAGCTTGCTTCTATGCATTTAATCACAAAACAGCAGAAGCCTGAAGATACAAAATAAACCTTAAAGGCATCATAATCTTAAACAACAGTAGCAACACACCAACATGTGCCCTGTAAATAGAAAAAGATTAGTAAAAGAGTGATACTTCTAATTTATTTTCCTCTTTGGTGATCATTAGGCAATAACATTAAATCAGTTTACCAAATTTGCTTTCCAAGTCAACAAAGCTGCAGAGAACTGGAAACCTACTGGGATATGTGGATGGTACCTCCTCTTATTAGAGGAAAAGAAAAAAGAGGGGATTTTATCTATATTTTCTTAGGGCCACCTCCCTTTTTGATAGATATAACCCAGTGCAGTGATGGCAGCCTGAATTTGCAGAGACAGACCTGAGGGGAAAAGTGTTAATAAATAAAATAAAATTAATTGAGCACAGCCAGAGCCCTGTGCTGGGTGCAGGATGGGTTTGGGGGCCAGCAGAGCTACAGGAGTTACCTGCACCCAAAAAACGACCCAGGGATCTTATTTTTGTTCCTTTAATTCTGTGTACATCACAAACAAACAAGCTGTAATGGGAAAAAGCATTTTATCAATATCCTGTGTCAATGATATGGAGATCAAGGGCAGCAACAGCACAAAATGTTGGGACAGAGTATTCCTATGCAATTTAATCCTTTAATCCATGCAGTAAATAAATGTTTTTGATCTGAAACACAATCACTTTGATTACAGCAGCAGAGGGGGATATTTTTTATTCTGCTGTGTTATGTGGGCAAGATAAGAAAAAGACTGATAGAGGTTTGTCAGAGTAAGCCCTATAAATGTACTATAAATGTACTTCCTGCTATTTAGACAAATTAATCTGTGGGGAAGGGCACTGTTATTAGCAGAACAGACCAAGGCTCAGTTTCTTCTCAAGGATAAGTGTTCTCCCAGAAGAGTTTTGTTTTCAGAAATTTTGCTTCCAGTAAACAATATAATTGTGGTTCTTTTTTAACTATCTTCAAATGAAAATAATTTTGATTTTTTAAAAAAATTCAATGCATTTCATGATGACAATTTTGTTTTCAAAGTTTAAAAATAGTAAAAATCAATTTTTTTTTTTTTATTTTAGTTTAACCAGACACATAGTCAATTACAACTTTTTTGATGGGATGCTGTTGGGATGTTCTCAATTTAAAAGGATTCAATTTCATGTCAAATTAATACCAAACCTTATGCTTATTTTTTAAATAATAAAAAAATAGAACATACTGTACTAGTATTGACTTATATTTTCAGCTCACCTGCAGCTGGTATTTAAAGGAACTTTTTGCTTTGGGGCTAAGAAACTAAAATAAATGTGACCCTTCTACAGTGATGGGGAAGCAGATCACTGCAATTAGTGAGTTACATTGAGAGTATAAATTTACGTGAGGTTAAAAAAAAAGATATTTTTTTTTTGGACAGAGATGCATTTAACAAAGAATTTTAAAAGTTTCACCCAGAAAATGATGAATCTGCCCAGCCTGAGTGCAGCACTAAGCAGAGGAAGCAGCATTCACTCAGTCACATTGCCACACTCCATGGAGATATTTGTGTATAAAAATGAAAGAAATGGGGGTTTCAGCCGCTTTTATTAGTGACAGTGGCACAGCTCAGAAATCTTAAGTTAATTTTTGATTTGCTCTAGTCCATTTTATTAGAATGGCCACTGGCCCCCTTAAAACAAATTTTGCTGTCCAATGCCTCTGCCTGATTTCTCTCTCAGTTTTGCATCCCAAACCTCTTGCCCTTTTCCAAAATTAGGAAAATAACATCCCTAATCACATCTTGGTGGCTATTGGAGGTTCATTTAAATTATAACTTGTTTGTAATATCCTTTTACTCGAAATCTTATGGAGCATATTATTCCTATTTATTTTTCTTAAAACAAAATAGTGGATCCAATTTATTTTTAAGACAATAATTATTATATTTCAATATTTGAATTACCAATCCCTTGTGATATCTCAAATAGATATGTTTATGTGTAGAGCTTAAACTTTTCATGAAAGAACTGTAATTTTCTTTATCTACATTCTGCCCACTACAATGGGACTTTTATTCATCTGAGCTGTCCCTAAATAAATAGTTAAGTGATGAGGCATTTTCCTCACAAATCCAGAGGGGCTTTTTAGTACTTTTTTTTTTAGTTTTAATGTAATATTTTAAGTCTGATTTTCCATCCTATGAGCTATAAATCATACCTGTTTACAGATATGCATGGAATTCTGTGGGCTAATGATTGGAAAGTGCTACCACAGGAAAACAATGGTGTTGCACAATAGTTGACTCCCCCAGGAAATTGCAGAATTATCTCAGTGCTCAGGAGGTTTAAAACTGTCAGTGCTTGGTAAAGATGAGTAATAGCAATCCTAGGTGTTCTCAGCCTTGAGTTTGAAAATTGTTTTCAACTCTCAATGCAAATGTCCCTTTCAAGGTGAAAAATGTCACACCAGAAAGGCTGAAAAGTTTCCAGGCAATTACACTGGTGAATAAGTGTGTATGGATTCTTGATAACTTCAAAATAAGCTCTTTTAAAATAAATAATAATAGTGAAAAAGACAAGAGGCCCTTGTAATTTATATATGGGCTGACTGGAGAAAATGAAGCATTGAGTAAATCTCTAAGGCTGTTTACTGATTGCTGAAGTCCAGAAATGATTTTTTCAGTTCTGCATTAAGGTTGCCTCTGCAGCTCCACAAAGTCTGTCAGGTTTTGTGCCATGACATGGTCAAGTCTCAGTCACTGACCTTCAAAGCCCCAGATTTCATTTTAAATTGCAAACCAATATTAATGGGCAGTATCCCAAACACAGTTTATCTCTTGTTAATTTGACAGAATATATAAGCAGCAAATGTGGTTCCACTTTTTTCTCACCTGCATTTCTCTGTGCTGTAGAGAACAGGGAGTCTTTCACAATAATTTTTTTCATAGTCATATTATGTCAAGAATCTGGCTACCTGTTCAACAGATGTAAAAACCTCCTTTTGTCATTTCCTGGCAAATTTAGGTGGTTTAAAGGCAGAGACAAAGAAAGAGTGTTGTGACTGCTGTAATTGCAACTGAAGGTTAAGATTTCAGAGGACAGGGAGGAATTTGTTCAATGTATGTTGTGATTCTCATAATTTTCTGTTGGCATGTGATGGTTGCTTGATGGGCACCCAAATACAACATATTCATGTTTGACACAGCTGAGATTTAATAGCTGTGTTGTCCCTCTCTAGAAAACAAGAATCCTTGTATGTCTGGAAACCAACATGTTTCCTTGGAACTATTATTTGTAGGCACTTTGAAAAACAGCTTTTTAATCCCTGTTTAGCAAATTCTCTCATGCAAAGCAGAATTTTTATTACTTAAACAATTATTATTATTTAATGTGAATTTGAATTTTAAATAATCCATTTCCAAAGGAATGTCTGCACTTGATGGCAATCCTTTCTCTCATCATTGTCCTTTAGGGGAATAGTACAAAATGTGCCTGGAGAAACCTGGAGGCCCTCTTAGTAAACTGCATCCTGTCTACAAAGAAAGGGGGGATATTTAGATGCTTTACAAATGGCAGAAAAAAAAAATCTGTTGTCATTTGTAGTCTAAATGGAAAGAACTAATTTTTCTTTTAACATTCATGAAACATTATAGGTAAAACAGCTGAAAATGCCCATTTAAAACAACTTTTCTTAAGGCAAAAGGGAGCAAAGATGGATTAAAGGCACTTTGCTTCCAGGTAAAGGAAGTACATAAGTGGATAACTGGAAGAAAGAATTATGTACTACAGACAACTTTCAAAGATGGGAGGCTCTACAACTATTTTTATCTAGTGCTTTATGGCTGTAATCTGGAAAATTGCTCACACAAGAATAACATGGAAGCAATTCCATTGCTTTCAGTGAGTTAGGAACAAATGGGGCAGCCATATGTGAACATGTTTTCCAGCTTAGAGCCATCAGACTCTCCTTTGTGCCTGTTTAAAGCATCCAGTGAAGTCAGAGGGAATTTGGGCCAGTTGGAGGTTTCATCTGGAGCTCATTTGGAGCAGAGTCACAGCAGAGCTTGGGTTTCCCTTCAGTATGTAACTCACCAAAAAAAAAAAAGAAAAATCAGGCATCCTTTCAGGTGATCAGGACAAAACACATTGTGATTGCTGCTCAGGAGGGAATCCTCCTGAGGTGGTTTGAAACAGTGGGTGAAATGTGGCCAGTGGCTAAATTATTTGTAGTACAGTTGAAAAGGTAACTGTAATTGAAATATAAAAGGTGACTGAAAATGGCAACTGTGATTTCAGTTACAACTCTTACCTTTAAGGATCAATGGTTTGTATGAAACTGCAAGCTGTGTCCCTTATAGCCTATCAACAGAATAATATTTGTTGTTTTCCCATAAGTGTCAAAGTATTTCTCATAAGTTTCAAAGTATTTTTCCCAAAGGAATAATTTTCCATGATCTGTTCATGCACACTTGGAAAGCAGCACCTATCATGAAAACATCATTTCTTACCCACCAATTATGTAGAGTCACTGAGTTGGAAGCCCACTGTACACTCCTACCATGAGCAGATCAACACCAGGCATCTCTGAAGCACTGCACTGATATGGACCTATTCAGATTATCAGATCCAGCTAGGTGTAACCATTTTATTATAATTGACCTGGGTTTGTTTCTGCATGTTTCCCTCATTAAAATGTATAGCACCTGGGCTAATGGATTTTGTTTCTATCAAGATATAATGAGGACTGGCATATCTGCATATTCTCTGAGTGCACCAAGAGCAGAGACAAATACTCCATTTTATTACCATCTGACAGAGACATAATGATTGCTGAGAAACTCATTACCATCATATTATGCAATGATTTAACTGGAAAACCTTGCTGTGCTGCAGCCAGGCAGTGCTGGAGCTCCTGGAAATGCCTGGTTTTGTGTTTGAGTAGCATGAACTGAGCTGATTCCCTCCACCCCGTGTGCTGCACACAATCTATTTGCTTTGCAGATTCCTGACTGGCTTTGAGTGCATTTCATTACTGTGTAATTAAGGAATATCACTGAAAAGGTGAGAAAAGCACACATGATGAAAATACAGGTAGTGGAGGAAGCTGGGACAGGAGGGAAAACTAAATATTCTTCCTTGTCCCTCATTTGCACTCCCCATAACTCTGTGGTTTATGGGTTTTACAGGTTTTTAGGTGAAGCACCCTGACTCCTCTTTTGAGGCAGGTGAGATATTTCCAGCAGCTCTTGGTCAACTTTCCTGCAGCTTTGCAGATACAGACAGGTACTTAGTGATAAAAGCTTTTCAGCTGCAATTTGTGTCTTCCTTCCCTCTCCAACTTCCCTCTTCCAAGTGGTGCTGCTGAGCTGATTTCTTCAGAGCTCAGTTTGGTGCACAAGAGCGTGACAGAAAATGTCAGTGAGCAGAGTTTATCATTTGAGCACAAAACCCCTCAGTAATGCAGAATAACATGGTTCAGCTGGCAAATGCTGGCTGCAGTCACTCTGCTCTCTTGCTAGCCAGGGGAGGGGGGGGAACTGATAATTTGTCTCTCTCACCTGAGATAGGAGGGCCTTAAGTGTTCTAAATATCTATATAATAGTCAAGAAGGTTCAAGTTCTCACCCCCTTCCAGCCTGTTTGACGAATTCACCTCAAGGTTTAGAATTTCACTGTATGTGAAGGGGTTGGAGCAATGTTCCCATTTCTCCTCCTAGTGTGTGGAATTCACAATGTTGAAATATATTAAAGGGCTCATTCTTTCATATATGTGTCAATAGAGAAATGCACAATTTTAATGGGGTGATGTTTTGGTGCTTTGTAAACTTTTTCAAGTTCAAAAATTGTGTTAACATTTCAAATTTCAAACACTGAGCAGCCCTAATGAAATGTCAGGCTGGACACATTTTTGGGATGGTTTGGGAGTGTCATTTTATATCATTGGACAGCTACTTCAGCAATCTGGAGACCTTTGAAAATGATTTGTTCTTTTAAGTAAGTTCAGTTACTAAAGAAACAATGTGTTCAGACCACATAGATGTGATTTATTTGGTGAGAAGAAGAGCAATCTAGAAATCTAACTTTAGCCATTTGATTTGAGTACTGTAATTTGATTTCAGTCAATGGATAGAGATTAGTCCCTTTATGCAGAAAGAAAAATCCCAGTGATGATTAACAAACCTGTTTCCATCTAATCAGCAATGAGAACTTTGCAATAAAAAAGTCCAGAAAGGCTAAACTCAATCCTGAGCTTGTTTACCTGTGTTTTAGTATTTAGAAAGGAGAAGAATGGGTAACTTTCTTCTGTTTATGGACAGTGGTGAGCAGATTAACAGGTCCAAATGCCTGCTGATAAAGGTAATGTGAAATTGATAAAATAAGATGCATACCTGAAAATAAATGGGAAGCTTTCTCCATCTTCAGTGTTTGATCATGTAAGCAATTTAGCTGTGTTGCATGATAGAATTGTAAACACAGGATTTCACCTGGGAGAATTGCTGTGGGTTTATAGAGCAGGTCTCCCAGGTGGAAAATGAACCATATGGTGCAAATGCCAAACCCAGGGAAAGAGTAAACCTTGCATAGACCTAACAGATTCACTCTTAATTAACATCAGATGGTGCCTACCATTAATCAGGATACCCAGGCAGTCTATTTATAGTAACCTTGATCTTGGGTGTGAAATTGTTGTATGAGCAAATTTCTCCAATCTCCTGAAATCAGTGGAGTTTCAGTGATGTGGAAGAATGTTCAACATGATCCTTTGTGCTGGGGGAATTCTTGTGAGTGGAGATGGGAAAGGCTTTTTAGTCTGTTCTAAAAGCCTCATTTGCTCTTGAAAACTTTAAAGATTATTTTAGAAAAATAGTGATATGCATAAACCAAAGAGATCTAAAAGTCCTCATTGGTCTACAGATGCCATCAGTCCTCAACTGCTAAGTTTTATTTTCTAACATATTTAAGTCAGCCCCAACTGGCTCCTCTTCAAAGTAACCCAAAATCATCCAGCAATATTATGTCAGTCCCACAAAAGCTGGGACTCTTCTCACCCAGTGAGTACCACCAGGCTGAGATTTCCTTATCACTGATATAAGCAAAGAAATATTTCTTTTGTAATGCAGCTTATGAAAAACACACTCCTCTGGAAGGGTCTGTAGATAATAGTTACTGGCCAGCTTTGGCACTGAGGCTGTGGGAAGATTTTATTTTTTTTCCACAGCATTTTTTCTTCCCTGTAGCTTTATCTGCTTTTTGGAAAAGACAATGACTCAATCCATGTCTTATATACAGGAGTATGGAGTATGTAAGAAAGTGCCATTACAATTTTTGAGTACTGAGAAGGAAAACACAGTTGTACACAGAATTATTTCCAACAAATTGGAGAATTTCTTCCACAATATACAAATTTGGAGCTCAAATGTTTCCCTACCTTGCATTATTCTTGCACGCAGAATCCCAAGAGGACTGTATTGACTAGAAGGAAATTAGGTCACTGCACAGTGAGGCATTGAGCTCATTACTGATGTTATAAAGGATTGTTTTCCTTAGGTAAGTACAAGGGTGTTGATAGCTAAAATATACCATGTGTTTGTTTTGGGTAAACATTTTGCTGTAATTCAATTTATGAGAGGGATCTTTCTCTTAAAAGCATTGGACATGTCTGCATACTAATAAGAGATTATGTTCTTTAGCTCTCCATACTGGAGAGCCTGAAAACAGGTAGTTTAAGTCCAGGAGAAGTATTTTTTACAGTGTAATTATGAAATAAGAAAGCACCTGAAATGACAACCAGGGTGCTGACTTTGGAAACCTCCTTTCTTTGGTTACAGGAGCTATGTTCATTCTTGTGTTTCTTGGTTTAGAGGATTAGCGTGTTTTAATGTGAAACATAAACCATATGATAGAAAAAAACAGTGAGAATACCTATAGTTGTGCAAACTTCAGAAGGATGAGAATTGCTGTTTCCCCAGGACACTTTGTGTCTACAAAAGGAGTCTGTTGATTTTGTTGGGAGTTTTTTGTGGATTTATTATTTATTTTTAAAATTTTTCCTCCATGAATTATAAAAAAGCAGGAAGTTACTCTGTAGGGAACAATATTTGGTGGGGCAATGGGATATGGAAGAAGCCAATTTGTGGTTATCCTGTAAGAATAAATTCTGAGGGAAATCCTTTTACATCTGCAAGCATTCAATCCTCATTCCAGAGTTTGGTAAGTGATTCTTTCCACTGCTATACACAGTTTAACTGTTTAACATGAATTCTTACCTCAGAGGCAGTGTTTGCACAGCTCAGGGAAGCCCTGACACCAGGCCTTTTACTCCAGATCAGTATTAGGAAAATTTTCTTCACTGAAAGGGTGTCAGGCATTGAAATGGGATGTGGACACTGCTGAAGGCTCAAGGAAAAATCCAACATGGGTTTTTCCCAGGCTGTTGGCTCTCTCAGCTCCAGCTCAGATCTTTCCTAGGCTGGGGACTTTTCTCAGAGATAAACAAGAGAAGAAAGAATGAATAACACAGATTAACACCTGCTGTTGATCACAGAGCTCTGCCTGTGCTATGTGATTTTTGCATAAAACATGTTTCCAAAGAGGTGTTGCCTTTTTGGACCAATGAGCCTATTCTATTCTATTCTATTCTATTCTATTCTATTCTATTCTATTCTATTCTATTCTATTCTATTCTATTCTATTCTATTCTATTCTATTCTATTCTATTCTATTCTATTCTATTCTATTCTATTCTATTCTATTCTATTCTATTCTATTCTATTCTATTCTATTCTATTCTATTCTATTCTATTCTATTCTATTCTATTCTATTCCATTCTATTCCATTCTATTCCATTCTATTCCATTCTATTCCATTCTATTCCATTCCATTCCATTCCATTCCATTCCATTCCATTCCATTCCATTCCATTCCATTCCATTCCATTCCATTCCATTCCATTCCATTCCATTCCATTCCATTCCATTCCATTCCATTCCATTCCATTCCATTCCATTCCATTCCATTCTATTCTATTTCTATTCCTATGGCATGATCTACTCTATATAAGTGTGGTGGCCTCTCAATAAACCACTTCTTGCTGCCTTGAAGAAGTCCTGTGTGTGTTGCCATATTCACCATTCCTAGTCTGACAGTGACAATGGGATGCCCAGGGAAATGGTGGAATCACTTCCCATCCCTGGAAGGATTTGAGAGGTGGATGTGGCACCTGGGGGCATGGTGATGCTGGGTTAATAGTTGGACTCAAAGATCTTGGAGGTGTTTTCCAGCCTGAGTGATTCCACAAGGCTGCAGGTGCCTGTGGTGGTGTCCCAGCTGTGAGTGGTGTCCTGCACAGTGTCCCTGAGGGCACAGGACAGGACACAGACCCTGTGCTGTGACCTCCTTCTTCAGAGACACTCTGGAACAGAACAGCTTCTCTTTATTTCCTGAGTTTTCATTGTATTTTAATTTAGGAGAGTTGCAGTCTGCTCTGGAGGTCTGTTTTATAAGTCAGTCAGAAAGTGTACTTGTGAATCTGGTAAAGCAAAGGCCTGTGCTTGCTGTGAAATATGAGCCTGATTCACAGCCCTCTTGTGCTCTTGGAAGTATTTCCATTGATTGCAGCAGGCTTGGATCTATTCTTATTTCTGTGAAAATTCTGAAATAAATGAAGCTGCTTTAGGTCATTGGGAATGAAGGATGGCAGCTGTAGGTAGAGTGTTATTACCCTGGTGCCAATAATCTCCAACTGTATTAAAGCTGTTACAAGGTATCCATGGGAAATAGTTCTTTTTGTGTGGCACAGATGATTTCTGAGTTCCATATGAATTTTTTTTTTTCTTTTCACGCCTGGTTTGTCCTGGTTTCTCTGAGGCTCCTGACTTTTTGTTCTTTTTTCCCTTAATTGATGTACTGGTTGCCTAGAGAGCCAGTGGCTCATTAGACATCCTGCTGGATTCCAAATTTGGCTCCTCACCTGGAGTCATGGGTTGACTCTGGCTGGACACCAGTTGTCCAATAAAGCTGGTCTGTCACTCCTCTCCTCAGGTGAACAGGGGAGAGAAAATATTTTAAAAAAGGCTTGTGGATCTAGATAAGGAGAGGGAGGGATCACTCAACAGTTGCTGTCAGGGGCACAACACTCTTGGGGAAATAAGTGCAATTACAAAGATTTCAGGAGTCACATGATTTAAAAAAGCTCATTCTCTTCTGCATTTGCTCTCCCTTCTCTTTGTATTGATGAGGGCCAAGCTGAATAATGATATTCTCTTTTCTTTAATCATAGAAAGTGGCACAGCAGGTAATGGTGCTGGTGATGCTGTCTGTGCCTTGGCCCTGAAACACTAAACTCAGCCCAAAAGGACAGTGGGGACTGGTCAGTGCTGGACCTCCTCAATCTTCATCTTCTCTGTTGGGACAGGTGTCACTTAATGCCAGGAGCAGTGAATGGCTTTGGTGATGTGGAGACTTCTAAATGAGGAACATGAACAAAACTGCTGGCTCAGAGACATTCAAGAGTGTCCATTGTCATTGTTGCTCTCTAGGATTTGGGGCAGAGGAATTCTCTGCCTTGACTAGAATTCTTGTTGTTTTGATCATCGAAATCTGGCTTTGGATTTGGGAGGAAGAAGGAAGATGGTGTCAGGGCACCTCAGTCAGGACAGAACATGCTTCTGCTGACCTGAGGATGCTGAAACACCATCCAGGGCTGGGATCCTGCCAGCTGCAGGAGTGTGGGGTACAGGGACAGCCTGGGGCACTGTCCCACCAGCTGGGACTGCAAAGGCACCTTGGTTTGTCTGGTTCTGCTTCCTGCAGGGCTCAGCCTGTGATGCCACTCGCTCATTCTCATGCAGGGCCACCTTTACTCAGCCTCACCAGTAACATCACTGCAACTCAGCTTTAATTGGCCAATTTTTTAAAAGCTGCCACAGTCTTTAGGCTCCTAATGACTCCTAAAACATGAAATGAATTCCTAGTCACTGAGGCCAAAACAAAAATAAAAAAGAGCTCAGTGCTTTTTCTGCTGTGTTTTTCTTGCCTTTTCATGGGTGAGTTATTATAAAGGAAGCTATGCATCCCTGGAGACATTCATTATTGTAATGATAACTGGAAAGGGCTTCCTGTTGAGGAAATAATAAGTGTATCCTGGTTTGAATGAACTCCAAGAGAGAAAACTCTGTCCTTCTGCCTGCCCCAGCATGATGCTCCTCCACAGGGGCCCTGATGGTTCCTACATGGAGCACAGGGGAGAAGCTGCTGCTCACAGCACCCATCTCTGGCTGTGCTTGGGACTCCACATGGGAGCCCCAAGGGAGGTTATTGAGCTGGGGAATAGATTTACCTCCCTCCAGGTCCCATCTGCTGCCACCTCCTGTGCAGGAGCCCTGCCAGTGACAGGGTGGGTGCCACAGTGATGGGGAGGCACCATGAGATGCCAAGGGAGAACTCTGGGAGCCTGAGAAGCAGCAATTCTAGAACAGCAGCATTTTAGAGGGAAACCTTAGTGGATTCCTCTTCTTTTCCTGAGCTCCACAGCCTCGAGCAGCCTGGCCCTCATTCCTCTAAAACCTGTAAATGGTAGAGAAGGCAGGAAGGATAACCATGGGCAAACAGTTTGGATGAAATCATCTTTTCTATGCACATCTGCTTCTGAGGACCTTCTGGACAGTTTGGGTCATTTACTGAGGAGTGTTTGCCCAGGGCTGCATTGGGGCATTTAGATTTTCTTTTAAGTGAGCTGGGGAAATGTATCAGTTCCAGCAGGGAGAGCAGAGAACCATGCAGAGTGTATGGCTGATTGGAAAAAAAAATTAAAATAATTAAAGGAAATCACTGACCTTGGATTAAATGTTGTTGTCAGCTTCTCAGAGCATGGAGCTTTGCATAGCTGTGGGGTGATTATGCAGATCAAATGCACAACCAACCAGAAAATAGGAATTCTGTTTTGTAAAAAGCTAGAATTGTGCAACAGTACCACAACAGCATCTCTGCACCCAGGGTGGCTGGGGCAGGGCTCCTTCAGTCTGTATCAATAAGCTACACACACAGAGACCAATCAAAATTCTCACTCGTTCAAAATCCTTTCATTCTAGATAAAAAATTTCATGGTTAATCATTATCATCTTGTTCCCTTGCTAGGTAATTAGTATTGCATTGTTGCTTTGTGCCTTTCCCTATGTTCCCTTCATGTTAGAGAAGTTTAATTGACATTAAAAGAAGAGGAAATTAAAGGGATTTTAATCAGTTGGTCTGTCCTATCTGTTTTAAAAAGAAAAGCTGGAGTAATAGAAAAATAGGCTGGTGTCTATGCTCTCTTATCATCCATTTTGCTGTTCATTACTGAATTGATGAGAATGTCTGCTTTGCATATTTAATCATAGAACTGCTTAAAATATGACTGGGGTTTCTTCCTGTTAGTCTTTCTCTAGGCAACATTAGGGGTGTAAACAGGCTTTTGCCTATTATCTCAATTTTTTTCAGTTTTCACTCAGAAACCAACGCTGTGAGGTGAAAAATGGGCACTTACTCTAGTTTTCTCAGAAGATTGTTTGATATCTAGAGTAAGATTTCATCTCATAAAGAGCTGAGTAAGAAAATAATGTTATCTACAAGAAGTTTTCAAATCTATAGTTTAACATAAGAGTTTGCTTGAAGGTGTTTACTTAGAGATTTTCTGAATCAGGACTTTGGTGCATTAAGCTTGCAGAATTTATAAATGCCCAATGTCTGGGTTATAAAATGGTTGGTTAACTTATCCTGAAGGCAGCAAGATAGCAGTACAGGTCATAAAAAAGAATATCTGGACTATATTAAATATTCAAATCCTGAGACATTTTGAAAACACTCAAAATAATAAAACTTTTCTAGAATTATACTCAACCAATAAAATAAGTTTAACATGTTTTAGTTACCTGGATGAAAAGTGAAAATTTTGGTCTCATTTTTCTTAAGCAGGGATGTTGAAGAACTATTATTGTTTGTCAGTTTTTCCTATAGTGAAAAGCAAATATGAATTTTAAATATAGTGTTTATTAAGCTCTCTTCTGAAAATTGCAACAATGAAGAGAAATCAGAGAACATTCTTTAAAGAGCCTTGGAGAAATTTTCTAGAAGAATAGGAGCTCTACAATTCATGGTGTGCTGCTCAGAGGTGAACTCAAATATGGCATTTAATACAAAACCAATTGTTGGGGACACTGGAATAAGCAGGAGGGCTCCCCCTGATTTCACTGTGCTTGGAGCCAGGCAGTGAAAATGAAATCCTGGCAATTCTCCAGGGCAGGCTGATGCCAAAACTCCCTTAAGGGCAGGATTCTGTACCAGGCTTTGTTAAGCTTCATTCCCACCCAACTTTTATCCCCAAAATGAAGGAGAGCAGGAGATGCCTGTGTTGGGTCCCTGCTGCTGATGTGCAGGTGGGAAGCAGCTGGATGCCACAGCTGGATGCCACAGCTGGATGCCACAGCTGGATGCCACAGCTGGGTGTGGCTTTGGCCCCTGGCTGGGGTGGGAAATGGCCCCAGGGGCTTTGCTGCCATTTTTGGGAGGGGAGCCCCTCCTGAGCAGGTGCTTACACACCTGTGTGGAACCTGCAGAGGGACACATTGGTGGGGACAGGTTGTGGAAATGAGGGATATGGAGAGGGGGGTGCTTTGCTCCCCTCTTACAGCCTGTGCTCATTCACCCACATCTCCCCATCACAGAGCTGGCAGAGGTTTTCTGAACCCCAAAGAGCAGTGTTCCTATTTCAGAATGATTCCCTTTCTATTCCTATATGATAGCAAGTTGAACAAATTGTTTCTAAACCTCCAGACCATCCCTAGGGTTCTTTGGATCTCTGAGCTAAGATTTTCTGGGTCTCAGAGGTTCATGCAACCCCAAACTCCAGGGAACCTTCTGTCTGTGGTGAATGTAAAAGAGAGAAGAGTTCAACTTCTGTAAAAGCACCAAAATGGAAACTTTGCATAGTATCCATTCTGATTTTTTGTCTGCAGACAAATTTTGGAGATCATTGAGAACTGACAAAATATAAGCAGCAGGTTTTTTTCTTTTGTAATTTTGAGACTTGCTGTCTAAATATGATGCTTGAATTGTTCTGATTCCACTGAAATGAACACAGACTTCTTTGCTTTGATTTTAATAAACAATGGATTGGCTCCTCTGCCTACATGTTAGTAATTATGAGAGTAATTGTGTGTGACTGTAATTACTCCTGTGCTTAATTTTCATCCTGGTTAAAGGCAGAAGGAAGTTATCAAATAAAAAATGGAAGTGGTTTGTTCCCAGATATGGACTCATGTTCTTGCATTAAAAAAGTTGTCTGACAGACTAGATGAAATGCAGATCTCTTCTGGGAGGTCTTTAGCTATTGTGTGCCTTAAAGAAAATGTATTTGCAATGAAATATATGTTCCTCTCAGATTTTTTTTTGGGTGTCTTTTGGAGAAGGTGTCTTTGTCTGTTTGAGAGACATCACCTCCAGGAAAATCACAAACCCTTGGGAACATGTTACAAGAAAATCTGTAAATGAAAGAACACAAGGACAGGTGCAATGTGGTTCTCCTGGGTGTGAGATGACTTTCTCTGTAACACTGGTCATTTCCTTACTGAAAGAAAACATGTTCTGAAACTTCCTTTTCTGAAGCCCTTAATTGGGATGTCCTTAGACTGATTTAATTCCTGGATGTCCTTGTAAATAACTGCCTAGAAAGCATGGTGGAAATTTAAAAATGCTTTATTTTTCTTATGATAACACTGCTACAGTAATGATGATATTGTCTGGGCTGCCATGAGACCAACTTTATAGATCTGGAGAAGCAGAGTGCCAGCAGCACAGGGTAGTTACAGGTTAAAAACCCCCTTCATTTGAAATTCAATGAGGCCAGCCTAGAATACAGATTCATTCCTGAAGCTCTTTCCTTGTCTTTTGAGTGACTGCAGACACCACCATTAGCAAGGACAAAGAGACAGCTGTGCTGCTTTTCAGCAAGTGGGCAAATAAAACAACTTGGAAAGGAGATCTGAGGAAAAAGGAGACTCAAACCCAAGCCCTTTGATTAATCAGCCATCTCCATCCAGCAGTAGTCCCTGTAACAATTCCTGTATTGAGTTATTTCCTAGCAATGGAGGACATTAACACATCTCCAGCTTTCTCTTTCCCTGCCTTGTTTCTGAGCTCCATAAGCAGAAAGCTTTGCCACAAATTGACAAAAGTCCCAATGGTTTCACAGCAATCAGCAGCTTCCTGCAGCCTTTGCAAGGTGTTCTGATGAATCCTGGAATGATGAGCAATTCCCTCTGCACTGATGGTCACTGCCTGAGTGTTCTGGGAAAATCAGGAATATCTCTTGTTGGACCTCTGCTGGGATTTCCCTGTGCAGAGCCTTGC
Source organism: Erithacus rubecula (assembly GCF_903797595.1). Lineage (NCBI taxonomy): Eukaryota > Metazoa > Chordata > Aves > Passeriformes > Muscicapidae > Erithacus > Erithacus rubecula. The sequence goes on from NC_136669.1 coordinate 2,684,121, forward strand.
TCCCTGAAGCTCTCTTTCATTTATTCTGGGACAGCAGCCTTATAATAAAGTCCCAGCATGCCTAATTATTTTAATGAATTAGACCTGCAGGAAGCCATGATCAGGGATGCTCTGTGCCACTGGGATGCTCTGTGCCACGAGGGGGAGGCAGATGCTGCTGCATCATCCCCAGGATGCTCTCAGGAGATGGAGGTGAGGGCTGGGCAGAGCCCTGACACTGTGATGAGCTGCTGGGACCTCACTCTCCTCTGCAAGTCACACTCACCATGGACTCTGTCACTGCACAGGTGACAACCTGCCCTCCAAAACTCCACTGGCAGCTGGCCAGGCTCACTGAGAGGAGCCCACAGCACTGGGCTCCTGTCTCTGCCCAGTGTGGTCTGTAAAGGATAAAAGTTCCTTTCTCATCTTGTCCCCACACTCTCTTGCTGGACAATACCTGTATTGTTGCATTATGTGCTACTCTGCTCTTCCTCAGTGCCCAAAAGAAGCATTTTGCAATCCTTCTGTTTCAGGTACTGCAGGTAATTTTTTCAGCTGTCCCCATATGGGAACTTGCCCTGGGAACTTGCTCAAGCAGTTTTGCTGTGCTTGCTTAGAGAACTGTGACCTTTCTTCAGAAATTCAAGTGTTGCCCTTGGTTTTCAGCAAAGATGAGCACATATTTACAACTTCACATAATCATATTTTATGATAACCTGGTGCTAATGTGAACAAATTGAACATAAGAATCTAATTGTGTGCTTCCTGTTGAATAATGCAAGCAAGTAACAGTCATTAGCCTTGTACTGTCTGAGAATGCAAGGCTCTTCCCTTGCTGGAAAGCACATAAACAGAAAACAAAGGAGCAAAATCTCACAAGGTTGTCATTGTTCCTTTCTCTCAAATCAGCAGCAGTGTCTCAGTGAATCAGATTCCCAGCACTGAGCACTCCCTGGTGTCTGGATGCTAAAATGAAGGGTGTAAAACGTGTTGGACCAGCTATCAAGCCATTCTGGCTGCTTTGAAAGCAGTGGTTGCACTGAATGCCCATCTGGTTCTGAAATGCTGACCTTGGTCTGGCACTCTGTACAGCCTGGGAGCCCCAGGGCTCTGCTAATGTGCCAAAGTGGAAGGACAGGAGAGAAATGAAAAAATTCATGTTGAGTCTGAAGGACAGAAGGAATGAAAAGTAGCAAATGGACCAGCACTCTTGGCAGCACCAGCTGTTCCCAGGTAACCACTTTTAAAGCATTCTGCAGTGCCAGGGCTCAGACACCTCCAGGTTCACTCACAGATTCAAGTTCAGAACTTGTGTGGGGTTTTGATTTTCAAACCTCACATCAGTAGGGAATCTTCCTCCTGGAAAGGGTAGGAAGAAAAAGAGGAATTTTGTTTGAAGCAGAGTGCAAGGCAAAAGAATCTGCAGACCTAGCTCATTAATGAAATTTGGAAGTGGGCTGCAATGTTTTGACAAGGCTGTCAAAACTATTGTTTTCAAATGACTGACCCAAGTTGTTGTCACTCAGTGTTTCTGCAAATCCAGGCTTTAGCATGGGGTTATTCATCAATGTGGAGAACTGAAATGTAATTGTAAAACAAGAGAAACATACAAAATGGAGTGAAATAACAGATCAAAGGTTTCTTGATTTGTGCCTCAGCCTTTCTGTCCCACTGGTGTTCAGGGGGCAAGGGAAAACAGCAGAGGGGATCTTCCCCCAAATATAATCTTCCAGCAAGAGAGAATTTTCCTCTTTAGCAGGCAGAAGCCTGGGAGAGGGATTAAAAGAGTCCTGAAGGTTATCCTTATCCCCAGTGGATCATGTACTTAGTGCTGGCACTGGGAAGAGTGGCAGGATTTAATTAATGGTGTTTCCTTTGTCAGTCCCGTGGCAGTCACTCACACAGTCCCACTTACAAACAGTTCTTACTCCAGATATTCACCCTGGTGGGATTCAGAGTTGCCCTGTGGTGGATTCAGTCAGCATCATGTACCTGTGCTACAGCAGAGCCTGGTGCTCCATGATGAGACAAGGCAGCAATGCACAGCCCTGGGGAGAAAAAGCCACAAAGGAGGATGGAGTGAAGCCACACAAGCTAAAAGTTCAGAGAGTGACTTTATATCTTTTGATTTGCACTGGGAGCACCAGCTGCCAATGCACAGCAGAGGCAGCTCTGGCTCACTATTGCTGTTGCTGGCAATCTCAGTATTTGCAATCACCATTGGGCTAATTGTTATGAGCAGTGCCACTCTCTTCACACATCTGATGTGTGCTGATTGTAGCTGTGTAACAGAACAGTTTGTAACCTTCTGCTTCTCGTCTGTGTGAAAGGGATGTTTCTTTTCACTCTTGTGACAATTGAGAAATGAAAAGCTGTTTCAGCTGGGGCTGTGGATGATCTGAGTCTTGTGCCTGCCCTCTTCTGTCACAAGCTCCTTTATTCCCCTGGGGGAGCTGTGCAGGTGAGGGTTTGCTTACTGAACAACATGGGCTATTGTGCCTTCACCTTGCAGGGGAGAATTCCTGACTATTCAGAATGTAGGTATAATTTTCCAGGCTCTGAAAGGGCAAAGCATTTCTCCTGAAGTCAATTCAATGTGGTTTGAGGTGAGTATGGGCACAGCAGGAGTGTCAGTCCCAGGCTGGCCCCTGGTGGAAGCACTGCAGTCACAAGTGATGTGCTGAGGTCCAGCCTTAAGAAGGAACATTCCTGGCTAATTTATAAACTTGGTTTTGCAAATGAGTCTCTGTGATATGAACACATGAAAGATGAAAGCAGCATCAGTTTGGTTGCTTTTTCCTTGAGCTGAAGGTTGATGATTTGCTGTTCAGTGTTATGCAGGGTATGAGTGGTTTGGAAGAATTTTTACCATTTCCTTTTCCCTCACACTCCTTCTAGACCTGCATAAATCCTGAATTCAAGTCTGTTTGGCACTGCCAAGTGCATTTCTGAGGTGTAAGTTAGGTGGGCTATGCTTGGGATTCTGGCTGACATACCACTACTGTCTTTCTCTCTTGTGAGTTACTGCCTGGCTCTGCTGGTTTTTCTTCCTGATTTTGGTCAAATGCTTATATCCAATAAAATTTGTGAGTATTATGAAGACAACCAGCATTATGAACTCTCCTTATGTCTGTAGACTGTCTAAAAAATGCTCAATAAGGTTTTTCTTAATGCAAAACCAAGTATTTCAGTGTTTCCAGGGCTGCATTTCTATCTGTGTTATGTGCAGGTTGCAAGGTGAGGGAGGATTTTCCTCTGGGGCTGTTCCATGCTGTGCTTACCTTTCCCACTCTCTGGTATAAATGGTTTTTTTGGATAGACTTGTATCTTCTCTGAAAAGCCAACTCCCTCTTTTGGCAATTTATCTCTTTCTTTTTTTTTTTTTTTTTTTCCTTCTTTCTTTTTTTTTTTTCTTTTCTCCTAACCTGTGCAAGAACAATTTTGCCTTGCTCAATGTCAGATCCTTGAAGAGCAACATTTTAACTATGGTTATTTGAGGATTTTAAAGCAACAATTCTGAGCATATTTAAAAAGAATATTATTTTCCTACCAGGAGAAGGAAGCAATATCTGTATTTTTTTTGTCAGATTGCTGAACTCCCTGCATTCCAGGTTGAGTCTGCTTGTGCCCTTGATTTTTAAATTTTTGAGATCACATCTTCTTGATAAACCCTGGGGTTTAGCTCATTTGCTGAGGCTTTCAGGGAGAAAAGGCCAATGCTCTGATGCCTGTGAAGGTTGCAAAGTCCATCCTCTCAACCAAATGTGACCTCCAGATGACAAACAGAATGTGTGTAACCAAACAAAACAAAAAGTACTGCCAAAGAGCACACTAGGAGATTCAGCAGTTGTATGAAAGGAAAAAATTGTGGCAGAGAATGGATCTAATGGACAACACCATGACCTGTTTTCTGGGAAATGGCCTGAAATGGCAAAGCAACAAGGTTTTCTAATTTTCAGGAGCAGGGAAAAGGCTTTCAGCTCACTGCTTGTAGCACTCTGTGTTGTGGCTTGGCTTTGTACTGAAATACCAATAATTTAATGTTCAGCTGAGAGTAAATGTCTCTGGAAGCAGGAGGTGAGAATGGCAGCTGCAGTCTGGAAGGGTTGGTGCTTTAGGCCTGATGTTTGTTTGATTTCTGGATATAATGAAAATGGTCTTGATACATCAATAACCAATAACTTCTTGAGCTTCTTAAATAAAGAGGATGAGTGGATGTGCTGCAGAGTGACATCTTGTGCATGCACAGCTTTTCTCTGCAAGGTTTTGCCCCTTGTCATTCTCATCACTGCTGACTGGAGCACTGTCATTGTTCTGGAAGATGAAGAACTTTTTTTATCCACATTATTCCTGCTAATGCTACTCAATTTTTTCAAACAGATCAGTGTATTGACTTACTAGCTGTAGTCAGGAGAAAGCAGGACCAGTCCTGTGAACACCAGAGGATAAATCTGCCAGGCAGAGAAGCAGGGATTTGTGATACAGAGAAGTCAATACAAGACTGTTGTCCTGAAGTCCATAATCCATTTAAGCTCTTGTCTCCAAACACATTAGTATGTACATTTTCCTGTAGAATAACCGACATTTACCCTGAGACATGTCCCTGCCTTGAAGGGTAGGGACAGATGAGCAGTGCATATTTCCAATATGACAAACATACTTAGGAAGTATCTATTAATTATTCCATAAAATTTTTACATTGACCCTTTTCTTTTTTTTTCATAATCTCAAGGTATTGAAGAAATTCTGTCTGCATTCCAAATCCATATGAACAAAGGGACTATTCCTTTATGGAAACATGGCATTTCACGAGCAAATTTTCTTGAAAAGATCTTATTTTGTAAATCCTATAAGGGATTCAAACCTACCACACTCTTAGTATATCATCTAGGGGGAGGGACTGTTTCTTTCTCTTGGTTTGGTTTTCTTTGTTTGTTTCTTTTCCTGTGTCACAGCTTTGCCACCAGTAGCTTTTGGTATATTGTCCTTGTGTTATATTCCCATTTCTCCCTTTCTGTTCACCAAAAATGGAGACTGCAGCTAAAAAATCCACTCACTTCTCCCAAAATGCTTCCAGCTGAGAGACAAATCAGGCCTGCATCATTTTTATTTGGTAGCTGCCAATGTCATTTGTCTCTGAGGTACTTTTTGCAAACTGTGGCCATGATTTTCAGACATGCCATGAACTCCATGGAAATACATCTTAGCCTAATTATGGTGTTTGTGAGGAACAGGCTGATCAACTGAGCTCCAGCTCATTTCCAAAGATAGATCTGCAATGATGTATGCACATAATGTGGTGGTTTTTGGTGTGGTCAGGGGAGATGACAGTGGAGCAGGGAGGAAGGAAGTGGCATGAGGATCTACAGCTGCTGCTGGTTTGTACCCAGCACTGACCAAAGGAAATGGGGAAGGATGTTGACTCCTTGGCCCCACTTTACTTAACCAGGCATGTTTTGACCTGTGGTTTTTATCAGATGCAGTTCTCTGCACAGGCACAGCTCTTTCAGTTGATGTAGCACAGGCACAAATGCTGAGCAAGGTTTGTTTTCAATCTCTCAAGCATGTTTCCTTCTGGAGGTTGATTTTCTTTATATGTCATATGCTCCATGTCCTGCACAGTGATTTATTTTGCATGTGGAATAGCACTACTCAAATTTTTTAAATTTGTTTTGTGTGACAGTGGAAGGGTAAGAATAGTGACTGGTCATGTGTTTGATAAGGAATCCTACTCTGGGATTTGGCATTCCCTGGTATAGCAGAGCCTCCTTTTCTCCTCACTTGAGGACCAAGTGGAGGGTCTTGCATGGGTGACCTTTTCATCTGCAGGGAAGAAAAAATAAATTCCCTGAGAATTTTATCAGATTAATCTGCTAAGGAGAACTTTATAACATTGAGAAGTCAACTGGATTAAAGGATCAAGATTGCTTTCTGAAATTTCAGTGCTGAGAGCTCTTTTCTGACTGTAAATAACCTATTGCAGGCTTATCACAAAGGAATATACCACATAATGGATGGTAGTGAAAATCCAGCCATCAAATTATTAACTAAATTAATAACCTCCAGCAAAACCCAACTTGATACCTGATTTCAATGGGTTATAACTAAGAGGAAATGCTTCATAATTCAAATTGGTCTTACAGTGTGTTCTTTAATTAAATTACCTTTCTGTGGAAGTGATGGAATGTATGTCTTCATACACAGTGGTAATTTATTGAGGTAGAGTCAAGGTCTTTTCTGGAAATGTTGACACCAGAGTGAGTCAACTTCCCAGAAAAACACCAATGACCTACATAGCTTTGAGTTCTGTATTTACAGTGGGCATCTTAAAGGCAAGATTGGCATATTTATATAAAGGGAAACTTTATTCTCAGTGTCTCTTCTTACATTATTGGTGTTTCTAGTCTGTTCCACGCCTGAGGATGGGTGAGAACTCTTTGCAAAATTCTTCTGCCCATATTTGTCTTGTGAAGTTTAATGAGTATTTTTTCACGTGGCTGTGCTGATGGAGTGAGCTCAGGGTTCTCACAGTGTCAGGGTGAAGTCCTGAGGGTGGCTGTGAAATGCTGCAGCCCTGGTGCCAGAAATGGTCTTTGGAAAAGGAGAACAAACACAGTAATTGTGCCATTTCCCTTACCCAAGGAAAAGTGAAGCCAGCTTATTCAGGGGTAAGAGCTTCTCTACTGGAACCTCTGTGTCAGAACAAAATTCCAGTCTGAAAAAAAAGCAGAAATATCAATTCTTCCTGCAATTTGAAAATGAGAAAAAAATGTCAGATTAGTTCCACCACTTCTTATGAGGACAGTATCAGAATGATTATTCAAATGAAATAGTTTTAATTGAAATACTTATTTAAACTCACTTTGGAATTGTGATTTAGGTTGTGGTGTTGAACTTCTATGCTTAAATATTGATTTCTGAATCTACAGTGAGATATACTGAAATGAATCACATTTTCAGCATTGGAGATGCTTTGATAGCCTTGCACAACAAAAAGAAAGTAAAAAATGAATAGTTTTGATTTGGCATTCAGCTCTTTTATCTCAGACAAAGCCCCTTTCTTTATAAATAGAATATGAGGACTGTAGAAAGCTTCATTCTAAACCAGTGTCCTTGAATCCAGACGAGATGGATTGCTTGACCCTGAGGTTATTTAGGTGTCAGGTGTGCAGGAGTGATTCTTCCTTTCCATTTTGTGGGAAGTGTCTCTAACCTGGCTGGGCTCTGACCCCTCTGGATCCAGGTGCCTGTGGGTGGAAACAGCAGCTCTGAGCTCTCTGCCCCCTCAGCTCTGGGGGGCTGTGGAGTGATGCCACTGACCATGCAGGAAAACACTGCTGTGCTCATTGTGCCACTCCAGCTGTGGACAACTTTTAACAAATCAGTGGTTTTACATTGCTAAATTCTAGTGGTGTTAAGTGGAAAAGTGGGTGCTCAAGTGGAAATGGCTCTTTCCCCACCTACATATTTTTATTTCCCTTTCTTCCTGATTATTTCACCTAATAACTTCCATTGACCTTTGAAGGACTTGGTACTACAGTTTCCTTTCCTCCTTAAAAAAAAAATAAAAATCTTCCTATGGTTTTGAACAAATGGTAGCCAAGACAGCTTGGACCATTAGAGTGATCACCTGTTGTCTTTTATCACTGGTAATTTTTCTCTAGCCAAGCTGCCTATTGTTATTTGTCCCTTTCTTGTTCCCAGAGCTACAAATATAATCAGTGAATTGGAAAGTTTTCAGGGGTGGTGGCTGTAATGAGTAGCAACATCCTGCTTGCTTCAGGTCCAAATTTAGCCTATGTGGAGAATCTTCCTGGTTTTGGCAGACTCAGACTCATTTTGTGAATGCAAGGGGATTAAGGGTAAATGGAGTCATTATACTGAAAGCTTTTCTGCTGTTTCTCTTCAGAAAACATACCTGCAAGCCACAGCTTCACTGTGTCATAGCTGGGATCCTGATTACACCAAATTTAATTTTCTTTTTTGACTGCAGACACAGAAAGGTGGTACCTGTGTACAGATTGTTGCTCTACTCTGATGTGTTGCTTTAGGGATTGTATTTAAGGCATTACTAAAATCCCCCTTCCTCCCAGTCAGGATTCTAAGACAAACCTGTGTGAATTCAGACTTTACAGAAAACACCTTTTGTCTCACCTGTAACTGCATTTTATTTTTGCTGTGGATGGAAGTTGGTATTTAAAGCCCCAGTTCTGCTGTGTGTTTTCTTTAGAAATCTCTATATTCCACGTGCCAAACTACAATTTATGTTGAATTATAACACTTTTAGCATCCAATTTCTACCCTAATGACCTTGTGGGGCTGTTCATGTCCTGCAAAGTCCTAGAAAACATCATGAGGCAAAACAGCTAGAGAATGATATACATGGTGGCTGATTTCAATACAATCATGTCCTCCTTTTATTTTTATTTCTTAAAGATAATAATGCCCTAAGCAGGAAATAGTGAATCTTCTTTGCCTACTGAACTTGTTCCTCCATGTCTATGAGCATAAATCAGCAATTATCAGTGGCAATTTCTTGAGAAGTGAAGGGCTTGGGGCATGTATACAAAATTACAAACCTGATGCAAATAAACCTCAGGGTGGTTCCTAAAGAGCCAGGGATGCTCCTCTCACAGTGAGATTACTGCCAGGCCATGGTCTGTCCACATCACTGTGTTCATTCAGACTTGCTATTCTCTTTGTTCATGCTGTGGTGTTTGAAAAAATCCAAGCCCAAAAACTTGACTGGATCTTTTTTTGTGTCTGTAAGAATGTTTTTGAGAAATGCAGTAATTCCAAGGATGTGGAATCTGCCATGGTTATGACCTCAAGGAGGAAGAACACTTGAGTTTGGACTTGTGCCTTCACACATCTGCATTTCAGGAGAATTAAATATGTGTTCCAGGCAGAAGGAGAAGCAGTAACTTCCCAGCCAGCTAAATGCTTGTTTGGCCCATTCCCCATCTTCATTAGAGCTGCACTTGCAGCCTGAATCCAACCCATGGTAGCAGCCAGCCAGCACTTGGCATGAAATCTTTTCAAACAACCTGCTTCATAAATAAGTTGGTGTTTGGTTGAACCAGAAAGTTTCCCTTTGTGGTTTTCCTCCATCTCCTTGTTCTCCTTCTCTTTGGTCTCCTTGAGTCGTGTTCTTATTTGGCTGTTCTGCTTCCAGCTGAAATGGAATAGGGTTACTGCTTGGAAGTATTTACTGACTAAATTTCAAGTAGTTCCACCCTAGGAACCAGGGGAATGTCTGCAGAGAGTGATTAAAATTTGGGGTTGCACAGCAGCAGTGCAACACTCTGCAATATTTAGAGTGAGCTGAGAGTGAGTTCTGGGATTAAGGATTTCTGAGTGGGTTCCTGAGTCAAGCACCTAAATTAGTGACCTGCCTCTCAAGACAAATGAGCTCCTGGCAGATTCCATTGTTATAATTTCCCTTTCTCTCAGTTTGCCTGTCACATGAAGGAGATGATTCAGCTCACTGTTGGGATAAGGCAGGGCTTGATTTGTTTGTGTTTTTAACAGTGAAATGATAATCTAAAATAAAAGCACTGACATGAAACTGAGGGGACCTGGATTTCATTTCTGACTGTACCACAGAGGACATGTCAACCTGGGCAGCTCATTTAATCTCTCTGTGCCATGGTTTTCTAATTGTAAAATAGGGCAAATCCTAATTTTTTACACAACTTCTTCCCTTCTAGCTCCAGTTTGGATCATTAGACCTCTCTAAGCCAAAGGACATTTCTCACTCTGGGTATGTTCAGTCCAAGACTGTGATACCTAAATATAATTGTGCTGCCAGCAGGATAAAGAGCAAACTATTCCACAGAATCTCAAGGACTTGGGACTCACTTTGCTGCTGTTCCAGTTTGCAGAAGTTTTTTTCATATTTCCTGAAGTATTCACTACAGTTCACTCAGGCTTTTTCAGGCTTATTAGAATGTGTTTGAGAAGCAGAAAAGATGAGCATGCTCCAGTACTGGGTACTGTATTAAAATCCTCCATTTTCCCCATTAGACAGAAAGATTTTCATGTCTATTCTGCAACAAGCTCTCAACACTGCTCTAAAACACCTGTAATTTTTTTGCTATTATTTCTTTCTTCAAGATTTTCTTAAGTTTGGAGCATTTCATTTAATCAAATAAGACATGTGCTTACAGATGACCTTGTTAAGTATTTTTAATTAAAAAAGCTTTTATTTTTTTCCCCCCTAGGGAATGACTTTGTGACTTATTTCCAACTGAGTGTTCTTATTTTCCTAGACAGTTTTTTATTTACAGACACCACATAAGTGATTTGCTTTGCTTTGACATTTTCCAGCTAGCTAAAAGAAAGCCACCTTTTGCTATTTTTTCAGTGGGGGCCTTGCTATCAGGGGACTCCTTTCTCTGCCTGTTTGTGGTTTATGGTGATTCTTTGTTTAGTCAGAATATTTTTGCCAAGCCAGGAAAAAGAATCACTTATTGACCTGACTTTTATTGCTGCTCTGAGGCAAACATCACCCATAAATTGAACATCCTCTTTTATCTGAATGAAATGCTGTAAATCCTATTAAACATTTTACCATTTCTCTCTCTTGCAAGAATGTTGGAGTGTCATCCAACCCAGAGGAATAGTTTCATTTTTGTTATTAAATAATCTGGCCCTGTTCTTTATCAATCTCTATTTTAAATGAGTTTGGCTAAATTAAATGACTCTTTATTGTGGCTGGCAAGACAGAATGGTTTAGTGCTCTGGCCTTTTATCTCTGGAGACCTGAAGGCCATGCTTTTGGTCCAGATAAGGCTGCTTTGCACCTCTGAAGCAATATAAAATGACATTCAGCAGCCTCAGAGGACTGTCAGCAGAACCCTTTACAGCTTGAGAGCCCTTCACAGAGACTTTTAAGAAAGTTCCTTTCCAATCATTGCATTGTGCTGCTATAGTGCACAAAGATGATTGGAAAGCTCTCATACTCAAGAGCAAATCCTTGTGCTGATTTCCTGCTGCAGGTCCCAGACAATCAATTTGTTTGGATTTATCTGAGTCTGGTGGGTCTGGCCAGGCCCCAGGGCCATGCTGCATTTTGCTCTGAGTCTGATGTCACCAGATCTGCAGTCTTGGCTGATGGCTGCAAGTCCATCCTGGCAGGACTGTCCTTGCTTTTTATTACTTTGCCCTACTCTAAATCTCCAGGAACTCATTTTACCTAGAGGGTAATACATTTATTCACACATCTGGGGCCCAGTTCAGCATTCTCAGGTGGTGCTGAGGGCTCTGCACATCATCACATGCCAAACCAGAGATGGGATTTGCAGGGTCTATGGTTCTGTTGGAACATTGCAGCAGAGTGTTGTACACAGCTCTGCCCAAATTCCTGTAAAACTGGAGTGGTTGTGAGAAGAGCTGCATTGCTCAGCCCCACACGGTCTGTGTGCTGCTGTCTTCTAGAAAACCTTGGACTTCAGCAATTATTTTAACAGTCTCCTGAGGTTTAATGAAAAGGCAGTGACTTTCAGGATTTTTATTTCTGTAGGTTCCAATGAGGAAGTTATTTTGGTAATGAAGAAGTAGAAAAGCTTTAAGGAGTAGTTGCAGAATGAAAGGGAATTGGCTGGCAAGAAAAATAAACCTTCAAGAGTCTGAGGGAGATCTATCTGTGGTTGGCAGGGATGCATAAAGTGACTTTGGCTGCTGTAGTCAGGAAAGTGAATCTGCATTTGATTGATTCATCTGATTCTGAGAACCCCCTCAAACCCACAGCTTTGCTGCTTCCTTGGGCATCTGGCTTTACTGCAATGCTTGTGGGAGCCTTGGTGAAGTTCAGGAGTTCTGGGAATTGGATTTTACCAGCCTTGCTGTTACTCTGAAAAAATACTACAGTTTTCCTGTCCCTCCAATAACACCTGCAGGAGTTACTCACACAGGAGGAGCAGAACTGCCATTGCAGTAGTTATAGAAGTGCAGTGTGAGGAGAAAACTGAATTTACATCATGCTGATACAGAGAATGGAGGAATCTCCGTCTTTCCAAATCTGGACTTTTAGAGAAGTTCAGATCTTTTGCCTTCTTTCCTTTAACTTGCTGTTGGTGTCATTCTCTGCTGGGCTCTGAGCTCAGCTGAGCTAATCTGAGCTAGCACTGTGTGCTCCTCAGCTATAGAACCAAAGCTTTAGTGGCCAATCTCTGATTTGAATAAAAAAAAAATCAAACAGAAAATAAGAAAAAAATAAGAGAAAAGGAAAACAAAAGAACTTGCTGTTACAGAATAGCCTCAATGAACTTTCTATCTGTCATCATAATAACTTCTATTGCATTATGTTTGAAATTTCATTATGCTCTACTCTGGCACTGATTCACCTAGACAGTGAGAGAGTATTAGGACCAGCTTATCAAATAGTTGCAGTAATAAAATATTTCCTGCCTTTCTGTGAAGAGCTTTATAGAATTAGGGAAAAGGAAGAGGTACAGCTGATGAGGGTTTCATGATGCCTCATAGCCCAAGTGCTTTTTGTGTGTTTTTCTATTTCACAGCTTGTATTGGATTTCACAGATAAAAGACTAATCTTGTTGCTTTTTTGGCATAATTTGTTTTGTCTGCTTCATGCAACTAGGTGATTTAAATGGTCCACAAGTGAGAGATACCTTGGGGAAAAAAACTTAGTTTTCTGCTTCATATTATTCAGACTCTAAAGCTCAAAGTAATTGAATCTCTACTCAGAAATGAAGATTGAGTATTTTTGTTTTAAATTTAAGTGTCTATATAAACATGATGCCTCAGGGCTTTGCTGATTTATAATGTATGTGGTTTGAAGGGTGCCTTGGTGGCTTCAGCAGAACCCTTTTCATTTTATTAGTCTTTGGGAACAAAATATGCTGCACATAATTCTTCTCTTTCCTGCACTATAATACAGCTAATGCTCTTTTCTGTCATGATCCTGTATAATGCTATTAGCTAAGCAGCTGCTCTGTACCTCAGACACTAAAAACACCTCCCAGTATTGGTTCCTCCATGCACTAATGATAATCTCCATGCAGTTTTCCCCCTCTTTTTGTGTTTTTCTCCTTTCCCCTGCTGCCTCTCAGCCAGGTGTCTCCTGATGGCCCCAGTGCCAGATGAGCTGCTGATTCCAGAGCTTACTGCTGTCCCAGCTCTGCTCCTTGGGAGCCTCTCAGGGTCTGTGCACAGCAGGATGCCTGTCCCTGCTCCTGGGGCTGTCAGGGGACAGGTCACCTCCCCAGGGTGTGCTTCAGCTGCAGGTTCAGTGAGGGATCCCCATCATTAAATGGGACAGAGCCAGTGCTCAGGAGATGACTCCCATGGGAGAATGGCTGAGGCAGCAGCATGGTTTGATATTTCCAGCCAGCTGTGTTATCCCTCAATCTGTGCCTGATGTTTCCAGGCACAACCAGTTGAAAATATATTCCTTTAAGTTAAAAACCAGGTGGGAGAGAGCACAGGACAGTCCTGTGGCACCAAAGTGGGCACTGCCTCCTGAATGAGCTGCCCACTTCAGCTCTCATTTGAGACCCAGAATAAGGCTGGAAAGTTGCAGCACTGGCAATTTTAATATGAGAGCCATCTCAGTGTGACTCTGATCACTTTTCATGAGCCTGTATTTCTCTGTGAGAACCAGTTTCACTTCATGGACTGCCAGTGGTCAGAGCTTTGCAAGGCAGTCCAGAGCTGAAATTTGGAATGGCCACAATCTCATAAATGCAGCAATTTATGTGCTGTAATCTGAAGGTGAGACCATATTGATGCTTGAAGGACTCTGTTCTCCTCAGGGAGCAGCAGTAAATGTGTTTAGTTTGGCTTTTTGGTGACAGTGTATTCTGTTGATGTGCAGTGAACTGAGGAGTTAGACTGGGATAAGTGCTCTCAGTATTGGTTTCTATTTGGGAGTTTATTCTTGTCAGTCAGGCAAGGAGAGTGGAGAGAATCTACAGCTTGGTATAAATCCCTCAATTTCTGCAGAAATGCAGCCTGTGTGAATTGAGTTGCTTCTTTTAAATTTTATTTAGTTTTTAAGTTTTTACTTGCTTAATGGCCATTGATATATGAGCTGACCTCCTTTTGTGTGCAGGAGGCAACAGCCCTTCTGCACTGTAAAGGCTTCATATGTTTTAAAAACCTGTGGGCTCTGTAGAAGAATGTTCATTCTGCACAGAACTGACAGGAAAATTGGCTTTAAAATTGTTCAAATTATTTGAGAGTGTTGCTCCTTGCTTGTACTTAGATACCAGTGTAATAGGTCCCTTAGAAAAAACTGAGACAGTGAGACTTGGCTTTAGACAAAGTGGGACTAACACTTCTACTGGCATTTTTTAACCTGGAGTGAGAATGTTTATGCTTAAAGGAGTTATAAATTTGTGTGTCTGCTGGTAAAATATTACCCAGATCTGTCTTCAAGCTCTGTGTAAAAGTGCACAGGAATACACACAGAAGAGAACTGGTATTTTTGTCTTTTTTTTTCTGGAACAAAGTAGTTGCGCTCCACAGCCTGTTGTGTGTGTGTGATGTGTGTTTTTCACCAAAGGAATATTGTGAATTCTGATGGTGCAAGGTGTAATCTGCTTTATTCCTGTTGATGCTGACACATGCAAGCACAGGCTGTGTGGGGCAGGGAATGCACTCAGCTTTTCCTGCTCAAAAGGGATGTTAGCATTGGAAAGATGAACTCTGTAAATCACTTTTTTAAACTCTGTCCATGTCCCACACATTCCACAGGCCACTGGCCATGAATTATCCCACACTGTTCTGCCTATTCTTATCCTTGGGCTTTCCTCTTCACATTTATACAATTACATGTTACCTAAATACACTGAACACCTCAGGAAGAAAGTTTATTTTTTATTTTTACTACTGTTCAATTTCCTGGTGTGCTGCTGGTTTCCTCAAGAGCCACAGAGTAACAGCTGGGACACAAAATGTACTTCCAACAGATCAATAGGGGTATGTGTGCCTTTAGTTCCTAAGAAAACAAACATTTAATTTAGCTTTTCTTAGAGCAGCCTCTTTTCCACTGAGAACAAACATAATCTGTCAAACTAGGAATATTCTTCTCATGCCCAACTAAAAAAACCAAATTAATTTATTGTATTTCTTGCTCTGAATACTTCTGGGAGGCATTTGGACTGTCATTCTACCAACTTCATAGGTGAAAAGAAAAAGAAAGAAAGGAAATTCTGTCAATTAAAGAAAAATTAGTATGATTAAAATATATGAGGTTAATGAATAATTTTAAAAATCCACTTTTACATTATTTATTTCGTTTTTTTTACTTTGCTTTGGGTTCCAGTCCCAGTTTTGAGTTTCAGGAAGGTACATCCCCCATCCAACCACAGCTATTGCAGAGAGGGGAAATTGGTTACCAAAATTAGGATACAAATGCTGGATTTTCCCATTTTGATGTACTGGTCTGTGGGGCAGACTCACAGAAAGACAGATTGTATTTTCTACTGAATCCTGGATATGAGTAACCTCTCTACTCTTTTTTCCCCAAGAATTTTGGTTTCTTTCTGGTGGAAGACAGACTGTGTGGCAAAAAGAATGAGTGACATCCTCAGAATGCCAAAATTGGTGAATTGATGGGATTTTCCCATAATCACTGTGGCAGAACAGGGAGTTGCTTTGGATCTTGTGAGTTCCAGTATTTGGTGGCTTTTTCTGAAGGTATTGCTTTTTAAACCTCTTTCCCCCCCTCCCTTTTTTTCTTGTTATTCTTTCTTGACAAATTTTCTTTGGTAGTTTGGCAGCATCCCAGATATATTCTGATAGACATCAGAGAACTGAATAAAAATTAAATTAATACAATGACAAAAGCAGTCAACCATTTCAGTGACAATCAGAAAAGGTGTAGGGTAAAAAAACCAACCAAACAAAAACCCTCAAACTGCTTCTAGAATAAAACCATTACTATTCATGAGCCATTACTGAACTTTTCATTCTCATATCTGATTTATTTATTTTTTAATAGCTTTGAAGAAGGAAGAAAATAAGATCAAAACTGCAAGGTAAAATGACAAGTGTTTGGTTCATTATTGGTTCCAGCTAATAAATATGAATATTGCTGTGAGTCTCTTTCAAACTGTGGGTATAACAACTGAAATTTCATCCAAGCTAAATGAGGGAGCAGTTAAAAACATCTTTATTTAGTGAGGGATGAAAGAATAGAGGCAGAAGCACAGAATGGTAAAACACAGAGAAGTTAGTCTGGTTGGATTCAAGCACTTGCTTGGATTAGTAGAGCATGGTGAGAGATTGCAGTGCTGGATATGAGCAGCATGTTTTTAAGAGAAGAAAGCAGGACCAGAAAAAAACTGAGGAGATGATCAGAACCACTGGGAACATCTCTTTGAGGAGCAAGATGATAGATACTCTTCTTGCAGGAAAATAAGGTGTTATTTCTTCCTTACTTAAAAGAAAAGAAAGAGGAATAAAAAGAAGGTAAGATTACATGGAAAAAAAATAGGTCTCATCTCCATCTTATCTCTATCTTATCTCCATGTTATCTCCATCACCTGTTTCTTTTTAGGATGTGGGTGACAGGTTTGGCTCAGTGCTCAGGTGATGAGTCCATATTTTGGGCTGAGTCTCAGCTGATACAAGTGGGCACAGCTGTCTGCTCTTGACCCCTTGTAAGGACAAGATGTGCAGAAGAAAGTGGGAAAGGTGATTGAGTTCTCAGTTTAGGGCAAATTAGATGTCATTTGACACAGGATGGTTTCCAATTCTGACATATTTTACTGTCAAAAAGTGATGCAAGGATGGAAATAGAACTGCTGGAAAGAACTAAACTTCATCCCTCTTCTGACCAAACTGCAGAAAACAGGATAATTATAGGTGTGTGGGGGATGAGGAACCTTCTGAACTTTGCCATTTTCCCTGTAAACACTGAGCCCAGAGACTCATCCAAGTTCTGTCAAGTAAACAGTGGGAGTCCCTTGCTGTGGCCTAATGAGAGAGGATGGTGTTCAGTGGGTTTTTTGCTTGTTTGTGGTTTTTTTTTTCCTTAAAATATTTTTCCTTCAGGATTCCATGTCAGTGTGTGTTAAAATACACGCATTAAAATTGCACCTGTGTGTCAAAAATTTCCTCCTATAATGTCAGGCTCATAGCTAATCATATCTCACCTCTAAGAAGGGTTTGGGTTTCCTCATCTTTTCTTTTTCAGCCTAAAGAGAGCCACCATTCTGCTTTTGCAAAGCTTCATGTATAATAAATATGACATGCTGATTATAAATGTATAGTGCCAGCACAGTACATTTCACTCAGACATGGTAAATAAAACAATAGGAAATTACCTAGGCAGTGATTTACTGACAGATTTTTGTTTGGTGGTTGCTGTTTCAGTGACTATAAACTCCAGACCCACAGTAACTTTCTGCCATTATCATCCCACATTCTGCAGTTATTTTGCTTGTTTTATGGTGTCAGTGTTTTTCCTGCTCAACTGCACACCAGCTAATTTAACTTAGATAAATGAGCTGAAATCAAAACATAGTGTGACTGTGGCCCTAATGGAGTTCTTTTTATTAAAAAAAGGGGAAAACAGGAAGTTCTAAACCCATGCAGAATATTTGCAGGGTATCAATTAGCTCTGGGTGGCAGAGACACCCTTGGATAAGGTGCTGTGCACATCATCCATCTCTTTTGTCACTTCTCACTCAGCATGTGCCATATGGGAACATTCAGCAGAGATTTGTGTGGAGGTAAACATCATCTTTTTGCAGCAGCTCACCCATGGAGCAAGGTCTGACAGGCAGCACTGCTTGGATTTTTCTGTAGAGTTGTACTTCAGTCTGAAACTGCTCCTGCCTGCTCAGCCTCCTGCCCTTCACAGCTTCCTCTGCTGAGAATTTTAGTTTTGTGGGGTGGGGAGGTAAAGTGATGTATTTACCCATTGGAATCTGTTATAATGTCAGATTTCCCAGGTTTTTTGTGAACTTTGCTCCCTGCATGAGCTGTGGTTGGACTGAGGCACGCCCAGTTCTTGCAAACATCCCAAATTCCATGAAAGCTTCAACACACCCCAGAGGGTAATAAAGTCTGGAAGATGCATCTGGTGAATAGTTCTGTGTTTGCAGGCCCTCCTTGTATTTGTGTCTGTGAAACAAGCAGCAGTTCCACCCCACATGATAAAAAATTGCTTGAATGGCACAAAGTGATGCTGGGATGAAGGGAACTGGTGGGGCACAAACTGCTAAACCAGCATTGCTGCCAAAGAAATTACACAAAATATTTTACTCTGATTTCTGATGAGGTAGCAAACATTCAGGGCAGTTATGAGTTAACCCTGGTTTAGATTCACCTGCTTTTTGAGCAGGTCTCAGGTAGCCCTGATGAGTCTTTAGTGCACAAACTGTTTTAAGAGATGCTCAGCTCCAGTTCCATGTGTTATCCATGCTCTGTGTCTGAAATGTTCCCCTCAAATCCCATTAAATCACACTCTATGTGCCAACATTCTTCTCAATTTTCTGACCTTTCCCAGCAAGATAAAAAGCCACTCATAGGCATCTCTTTAGCCACATTTTTCTGTTGATAAGAATTTTGAGTGCTCATCTAACATTTTTCAACTTCAAAGCTCTTCAGAAGTGAGTGGCCTGATCCAAAGTCCATTGAAATAAATGAACAGTCTTTCTGCTGGCTTCACAGGGACTCAAGCAGTAAATTGTGCTCCCAGCCCTGGCATGTCCCCCATCTATTCTCTGAATCCCTGCTATCTTTTGCAACTTCTTAAGTTTTAGGCTCTGAGTAATCTCTCTCCTATTGTGCTCCTGTTTGCCAGTGGCATGAGACCATTTCTGAGGGTAACTTTCTGAGAGATGCTGAAATTTGGGGTATGTATAAGCCATTTCTAACTAAAATATGTTTTTATATATGAGCTTCCACCCTGCCATTCACAGATGAGATGGCAATGAGGTCTCTATTTTGGTAACAAAACCAGCTCTTTGTTTTTTCTAATGATTCTGTGATTCTTTCTAAGCCCTTCTCACTGATGGAGAACTCCATTTCTCCTGTCAACAGTCTGGATGGGTAATTCCACTTCTTTAGGGACTACAGCAGGCTTTATCCTTGTGAAACTATTTCAAGGGTCCTAAACCCTTTTGCTGCTCACAGCTTGGTCAGTGAGGATCCCACATCCTCCCTGCAAGGATATAGGTGGAGATAATTTAACAGCTCTGCTTTGGCTTTAACAGTTTCTCCCCATCAGTATCCTTTATAACTCCTGGTTTTCTTTTTGCACCATTGCATCTTTCTGGCAGATTTTTGCTTTCTCTGTGCTGCAGAATGCTTCTGCATTACTTCTTCCCCCATTCACGTTTTCCATGTCTATTGCATGTATTTCCCCCCTCTGCGTTTTATCAGCTTTCCCTTGTTTATTTATTCATTCCAATTGTTTTTTTTCTCTTCTCTCTGCAGGATACTCTGTTTCTGCAGAGGTGAGGGAACATTGCAAGCTCCCAGTGTGTGGGCAGGTGGTCAGTAGGGATCACTGATATTAAAAATAGTTCTCCTTCAGTCTATTAGCAATTGTTGTTGCTGTTTTTATTGTTGCTTTTTTTCAAGTCAGCTGGAGACCTTTGTGTGACAGTCACAGGCAGCCACTCACAGACCCAGGAGCTCCTTGGGCACCAGGACTCTGATTTTCCTCATTGCTTTTGGTGCTTTTGAGCACTCTCAAAGCCACATTTAAGATTGCACAGGAAATGCTTTTACATGCCTGTGTAACCTTCTGTTCTCATCATTGCTGGGCTTCTCATTACTTCCAGTTATCTATCTTTTCATTAGGGTGGGGCTTGCATTAAATTACCACTTGGTTCTTATTCTTGCACTTGAGTTCATGGACCCTACTCAATTCACTTTTTTTTTAACTCCTTGAACAGCACAACCACTTAAATCTGCTACAACAGAAGTTAGAAAACTGCCCTCACCTTGCTGTTGCAATTAGATAATTCAGCAGCTGAATCACCTCAAATTCTCTGTTTTTCTGTAAGGAAAGTAGATTCTGCCAAAGCAGCCAGATTGCCTTTGGCTTGTTTGCTTTCTACATGAGTATCTTGGCACTGTCTCCCATGTTCCTTTCTTTGGGCTGGTGTTGAGTCCAGATTTGTTACAAACAAGATGCAGGTTTTATTTAGCAGCCAGTGATTAAACATTAGAGCATGGTGCAGTAAAAGGTGATGGGAAAGTGAATGTGAATCTGGGGGTTTAACAGTGCCTTCTGTGGGTGAAATCCAGAGTTGGCTGTTCTGTGAAACATCAGTGTAAATCCTGAATTTTTGATGCACTGTGGGACCTGTTGTTCTGTGCTCTAGGGTTGAAAAAGATAAGTATTTCACTCCACATTCTTGTTTTCAGCAATTCTTGCTCATTTGTTAAATGAGGACTCTTCTATGGGCTGCTAATGTGTTTGAACATAATTTAATGTTTTATTTTGGTTGTAATTCATGTTTCTTGCAGCTGCCAGCAGTTTAGGACCTGTTTATAGAGAACTAGATATTATACATCAGTTCTTTTGGGGCCAAGTTTGGCAGGAAAAGAATCTAGATAAAAATAGTGAAGATGGCAGTTACTGGTGCAATTATTGGGTAAGAAGTAGGGATAAATTATGGAGGTATTTTATAGTCTTTGGTTTTTCTCTCATTCATTCTAATGATTAATCTCAAAAGCTATATATCTCTTTCTTCCACTGCCCCTCTCCTTGATACTCTAGTAAAGAAATAGGATTTCTCTAAAGGCAATTTTCTCTCAAGAAACAGCACAGACCATTTCCCGTTGGACTTCATTGCTTACAGAAAATTTTCACCTAGGTAATTTCTGCAGAAAATGGAAGAGTTTATAGCAAAAAATAAAAAAATGAAAGCAATTAGTTTTCTGATTAAATTCACCTTGGTATTGAGAAGCAGGTAAGTATTTTCTGTTTCCATGTGCATTCAGATGGAACAGACCTGGTAGAACAATGGGAAAGGCCTCAGTATGGAAAATAATAAAAAAAAGTAATTGGCTCTTCTGTGTTTTCAATAACTGTCCTGGGTTACTGTGTCCTTTGGGGAAGCAAACACATCTGTCCAATGCACATGTCATTGCTACCCCAGGCCTCTGTGAGTATTAGACATGATTATTTTGTTTCTGCTAACCCTGATTTGATAACCAGCAATGCATTTACAAGCAATCCCACAGCTGATGCTGTTGCTGACATTGGGGCTGTCAGGCATGTGCTTTTCTGAGCAAGAATCACCTGTGTCACTCTGCAGGTAAATAGTGCTGGAATTAAACGTGAGTTAAATCATACCTTGAGCAAGAGGAAACATCATCAGCTCCTTGAGGAGTGGCACCTTGGGCTCTAAGGTATTCCCTTCACTTTTATTTTATTTCACAATTATTTGCTCTCCTTTCTCTCCAGGAGAAGGAGCAGGATGATGAATGTCCTGCCACAGCCCCAAATGTGGATGTGCTCCTTCCCATCCAGTGAAAAGATATAAATATATATAATCCAAGGTCTGCATTTCCCCTGCCCCTGTCAACCTCTCCTCCTCAGCTGCTGACCCATGGAAAGGATGTGAAGGAGGGAATTCAGGCTCTCAGTGCCTGGGTAGGTCTATCATTCATGTTAAAAATGTGGTACCTTAAAGATGGGCAGCAGTACAAAGCTCCAAGTGGTTTTACCCTGTAGCAGCTCCTTGCTTCATCTTGGCAGAGTGAAGGATGACAGAGTGTGTTGCAGTGAATAGCTCTGATTTAAAACCTCAGCCCTTGCTCCTTCAGCATTTTCTTAGGTTGAATTTGCTTTTCTCAGGTGTTAAGTTTATGCTTGCATTCCCTTGGATAAAAACACAGCATTGTCCAACTGAAATAGTTTGTTGTTTCCACTTGCACAGAGATAATTAGTTGCTGGTTCACAGAATCAGAAGTGGATATTGCCCTTGTGTACTGAAATGGAGAGTGATGATAATTTTCAGAACAATAATGTAATTTGCATGGCTTTGGTGGTTAAAGCAGCCCAGGTGTTTGTTGTTAGGCTGTTGCCTGAAGGAAAACCCAAAATTTCTTGTTGAGTGGTTTAGATTTAAGGGTTTTGTGTGCCTCAATCTGAAGTGTGCTTTGGAAGGGCAGAAGCTCTAGAGCCTGAAAGGGAGTAAAAGGTGGATGAAGCTCTGAATCAGGGACAAATGCTTTCAGCCTGAAACCTGTATGCTTTCTGCAAACCAAATTTATCTAATGAAAATACACCACATTCCTACAGATTTTGTCCTATTCCTGTTGTGGAGTTTAGTGCAGGGAGAACAGCACAGGCTGTTCTAGATCTACAACTCCATCTACAGTGATTTAATCACATTTGCACAAAATGTTCTTTGGTTTGAGGACTTTGAGTCAAGCTGAGCATTTTCTGTTTTGATGACTCTTCTGATTGCTCCTGTTATTTTGTATCATTATTTTAGCATTTATCAAAATTGTGGCATGTTTGTCTGAGGTGTGAAAAAGGTATCTTGTCCTGTCATATATTTCTTACTTTGTGGAAAATGGTCCTTCACTTTAATCCTGGCTTTACCTGGAGCACATTGAGAAATCATTTTATCCATCATTTGACATGTGATTTTGTAGGGTCAGATGTGACAGGACCCCACAAAATCATCATCTGACCTGTTTTGATGTGGTGTGACATAAATAATAAAAATTGCTACTTTTTCTGCTGCAGGTACAGTAATTTTAAGGGTATTTTACCTGCACTGCCCATGAAACAGCAGTTCAGCCTGTTTGCTGACAATACACATTACTTTTGGGATTTTAAGCATATCTCTACTTTCCACTCTACTTTAGGAAGAAGTCTGAAGGATTCTTAGAGATATATTTGCAGTATGATTTCTAGGGATCTGTTGCACACCTATTTCTGCTAAAGGGAGTTATTTTGTTGTCAACATGTTCATCTTGTGGAAGATGAGCCAGAAAATGTTATATGTTGACACTTATACTGTGAGAGGTTTTCCAACAAAGTCCTTGGGAACCATATGCAAATAAAAAGAATTATTTTATTGAATGGATTTTGAGTCAGCTGCAAAATTGGACAAAGTCAATGCTTGTATCTTCAAGAGGGAATTTCTTTGAAACTGTCATCCTATTCCTAGGGGAAAATGCAGCAATCATGGATAGTAACTTGGGAGGTCAAACTATTTTGCAATATGAAAATCAGCAGGGCTTTATGGGTGTAAACACTATTTTACAGTAAACTTTCCAGCCTCAGCAGCTGATTGCTGTGATGCTCTCACATTGTGCTCTGTAATTGTCACCATTAATACTTTGATCTTTGGCTGAAGAGCAATTTAAATTACACCAACCCAAAGTGTTATAGAACAAAACAACCTTTTGTATTTTGTAACCTTGACTTTTGCAGGAGCATTTGGTTTCCTATCAAGTTTGTTTTTATGTAAATTTCCCAGAAGATTTTTTTTCTTCTTAGAGAAACTATACAAATTTAACCATAGTTTGTACTTGATAAATTATTAATCTGGCAGAAGTTGCTGTCTAAACAATTTTCTGTCATATTTAAAGTGCTGTTCTGCAGTAAAGTGGGGAATTATTTCAAGCTTCTGTCTGGAGGCAAAGGCATTCACACCAAATTCCAAGTTAATGCATGTGGCAATACTTAAAGCTGTTTAAGTGCCACCTCTCCCCACTGACTCATTTCAGTTCATGTTCTTTTGGTGGCTGTTGAAATCAGAGAATGATTACATGAACAAAGAAAAAAAACATACCATGGTTTTTTGCTTCCTTGGCTTCTGTCTGTGATCTTTGACTCTTCAAGCCTTACTGAAGAGTTTATACTTCTCAGTTAACTGCTCAAAAACCAACTGACATTCACTTGTCTTTGGGAGATTTAGGAGAAGACCTTTAATGTAAAGTTTTAGAGACCTGTGAGCTGTAAGGCTAAAGCCAAGCCAGCTCTTAATACCACTGGACTGAAGTTGGCTCTGCAGATAACCAGCAAGAGTCTTGTGTTTTGCCTAAGGTCACTTTAATTACTTCAGCAACATTAATCCTAAATTAGCAAGGCTTATGGATGGCAAATGACTTATCTCTATTAAAGAGGGCATACATTCTCACCCAGAAAAATTATGATGTTTGAAAGTGATATGCTGTCAATAGAAAGGACAGGGAAAGAAAAGATCTTATTATGCATTTCTTGCAAATGGACATTTGAAAGTCATCCTTCCTGCTACAAATATATAACATGTTGAAGTATTTCCCTCTAAGCTCTAGTTTGTTTCTTGGCTCTTTGGGCTTTTTTTATGCCAATAAATTCTGTACCCTAGACCCAGATAAATACAGTTATAGATAAATCAGACAAGCTGGAAGGAAGATATTGTGAAAGGGGATTTTGTTCTCTTCATTCCCTTCCTGGGGTGGGGGCTGAGCACTAACAGGCAAGGACAGCAGTGGATTTCAGGAGCAAGGACACAATTCCCTTTACTCTGAGGAGAAGTGAGTGGAGACCTGGGGTTGGTCCCACTCTGTTCACAGCACACTGAAAAGTTTTTAACCTGCTCCAACAGGAGCTTAAGTCCAGAATTAGGTTATAATGATTTCATGGGAGATGGATTAGAGCTCCAGGCAGAACTCCATGGAGGCTGAACATGCAGCTCAGAGCAGAGCTTGGCCTCTTTCACTTAATAAAACACAGGCCTGGAAGAGCTGGGATTTGTTTCTAAATGAAGCACATGAACACTGGAGGAGGAGACCTTGCTGGCTTAAGAGTGAAGGGTGAGAGTTGTCCAAGAGAGCATTTGGATTTGTAATTAGAAGAGTTTTTCTCAGACCAGTGGAGCAGTAGACTTCTGCAACAGCCTGCCAGGAGAAAGCATCAGGGTGAAAATCTTTTAAGTTCTATTAAAGCTGACAAGAGGTAAGAGCAGGTTGTGAGGGAGAACTCACACATGTGCTTTAATAAATAATTGAAACACTTAGAACATCAGAAATGCAGAGCATCACTTGTAAATTGTTGTCATGGAGTTAGTTATTACTATTGTAGCTGAGCAAGGTCAGCACCTTTTTGGTGAGATATGCTGAAAAGTGAAGAGCACTCCTGTTTCACATGTCTTTAATTGGGATAGACAGACCAAAGGTAGCAGGAAAAATAGCAGCAAGGAGAAACCTTTGTTTCTCTTCAAATGAAGTGACTTGCCCAAGGTCACTTGGCATTTCTCATTTCTGCCCCCAGTGCACACGTTCTCTCCTCCTGGAATAAAAAGGGTGAATCCTGCAAGGCACATCTCATTTGTTATGAGTAGTCAGGTGAGAATTCTTATCTTGAAGTTTCAGGAGGTGCTGGTACTGCTGCCACTTCAGTGAAAGGAACATTTTCCTTAACACAGACATAACAAGAGCTGTAAAATAAAAGGTGAAGTTTAGAATGTTTTAGATACTGCAAATGGACAATTAGAATCCAGCACTGAACAACAGCAAGTGGAGAATTTGCTGAAAAAGGGGAAATTCCCCTATTGTGCTTTTGAAACTGAATTTGGTCCTACTATGGCCAAATAATTTACACAAACCAAAAAAGTAAAGAAAAAGTAGTTAAGTCAATATCTCTAATTTTAGCTGAGAAAAATCCCAATCCATGTTTTACCGTGAATAAATTGGCTTCTCTTTTCTCTTCTTCCTATTTCTAGTGCCCTTCTTTCTTCTCAGTTCTGGACCTTCCCACATGTGAAGAAAACCCTATAGCCTTTCAAAAATCCTATTTTTAATTAATTGAAATTATATAAGCTTCCTATTATGCAACAATTTTCAAAGTTTATTGCCCTACATGAAGAATTTCTGCCACAGTTGTAGAAATGAGATGTAACACCTGCTTGATTCAAGTGTTCAAAATCCCTTTTTTTCTGTGCCCACAAGTCTCTCCTGTGCCTGTTCCTGCCATATCCTTGAGCTCTGTCAAGCTCCTGAACTTGCCCAGGGTAAAATTAAATGTCAGTGTTGTGTTCCCAAATAATGTTACAGCAAGTGATCTTCCACTTTGCATTTGGTGTCAATCTGAGTTACTGGAGTCAGTAAGTGGGGCAGGCAGAATGATAAAACCTGACAAGATTTCCTGATTGTCAGTTCTGCTCTCATGATAGCTGAGTTCCCTTCCCTTTGCTGCACAAGCAATGAATTGATCATAGGTGCTGACATATAATTTATCATCCTTGGACACCTTGCTGAGTTAAACAGGACAGTTTGTCTCAGAGTGATATTCCAGATGTGTGCTTGACACCTCTGATTTGTTGCACTCTGCTTTTGTTTATCATCTTTGAAATTTCAAAGGATAGAAATTCACTTTTAAAAAATAATAATAAAAAAAAATTAAACTTTGAAGAGCTTGGAGACCAGCTAAAAGAATTGGCCAGTTGAGCTCATTTATTTTAATACCAAAGACAGACTTTGTAGAATCAATATCAGAAGTTCCTTTTTTATCTCTATATTGTTTTATACATCTGGGCTACTCTTATGTTCTCTTAGTTGGGTTTGCAGTTCACAGTTTATTTGAAAATCAGTGCTCTGATGTGCAACTTAATGAAATCAAATGTTTCATATTTGGCAATGGATTATTTCAAGCATTCCTTGGCTTGGATGATGCATTAATGTCAGCCACTCTTTTTGTTAGATTGATACTTGCTATAATGTATATAAGAATTAATCAGGAAATAGAGAAGTGCCTTGCTCCTTTCCTTTATGTCATCATGAGCATTTGTTCTACATTTCACTTGGAGGAAAATTAATGCACATGAGCCAGACTGTGGTTGAATTTTTGGTGGCTGGGTTTTGGAGTGTGCTGGCATTCCTTGGTTTTTGCTGTCACATATTGGACCTCAAGCTAGAAAACCCATTTTCAAATCCCCACTGAATTAAAAGAGAGACCATGAAAAGCCACTCTGAGCAAGTTAACTCTTAGCTGTGTGTAAGGGAGTGCATCTCAGCAATCTGCTTATTGTGCACAAGTTCCTCTTGATTTAACAAGACGAATCAATTTAAAAGGCAGCCAGAAGTACCACTGCGTGTCATATTAATTTAAACATTGTTTTCTGCAGTTGAAAGCTTTATATTCAGTAACTTGTTGGATTTATCCCCCTCCTCCATTCTCTCAATCTCTGATGCACAAAATTATTAAACTTAATTGGGTTTCTCTGGACACTACTCATTTCTCAAAATTTATTGCAATTATACAATGCCCATAGCTCATTTATTTTTTTTCCTAGTGATTAAAACTTAAGACACTGAAAAATGTTATGTATATTTTTCCTTTCATCACTAATCCTTTTCTGTACTCTGCATTCAAGACACACTGTGTAGTCATGAATCATTAAAGTAGCAAAATTCAGAGGCAGACTTAGTTTATAGCTAAGTATAGTAAAACCAGAATGTAGGTCAGAAATCTTGAAACATTTTTTCTAAGATATTTGGTTTTGTTTTAGAGGTTGTTTTCCTTAATAGTGGGGAAATATTCCTGTATTTGTTATCTCTTATTGAATTAAAAATTTTTCTAAGTTCATGGCTATTAGCAAAGCTTTTATTTTTTGAACTGTAGTTATTAAAAATATTGAATGAGCAACACTGAGTGATGCAGTAACAGCCAAGCAAGGTAGAGGGAGATGAAAGGGGAGGATGTAAAAGTGGCTGGGAGTTTTTAGGAGTTTTTAGGTTTCATGAGCAGGTGCTGTTGCTTATAAAACATGTTCCATGATGCTTTGTCATGGTGGTAGGTGAGTGATGGAAGTGGAGACAGTACAATTAATACCAGAATAACAACTAGGAGTGTTTTTAGCATTAGCCAAAGCAGGAGACGCAGATATTTCTTCAGCAGAAACACTTTTTTGGATAATGCAGCAGAGCAATGTGTGTGCTCAGACAATGCAGAGTATGTTAGTTTGATATAAACACAAATCATGAGTCTGTCCCAGCTGAAACAGCAGCAGAATTATTCAAAGCAAATATATGCAGAGGCTGAACTTGCTCTAGCCCTTAGTGAATGGAGTGCAAGTGATGAGAGTTTGGCCTGTTTCCAGCAAGCCAGGCTTCTGTTTCCATTGCTGGCAGAATATTGTTTGGGAAATAAACTTGCATCTGAAATGTAAACATGTCCTTTAGTTCACCAGACTTTTGAAATCAGCTGATGGGAGTCGAGTAAATACTGTGGGGTGGAAATGTGGTGGCTGGAGATGCTGTAGAGAGAAGTGATTTGAATTGTTCTTCTCTTAGGAGCCAAGGAGTTTGTTTGTAGGCAGAGATGGGACTGCAGAGTGTTGTCTTTTTGAGGTGCCCACAAAATTCATTCCATAAAATTACCAATGATTCTTACTCTCAGTGTTAACAGAGGAGGTCAGTGTGCAAACATTTATGTCTGGCCAGGTTCATCATCTTCTTCCTCTTCTTTTCTCCATGGTGAAAGATGGGTGAAAGCCAAGGCAAACAGCAGCCATCTATTTGCAAGCTTTTTTAGGGACCCTGTTTGTGAGGAATTGTTATCAGCATTTTTGGCCAAATCTTGCTCACATGGCAGCCAGAGCAAACCTCTTTTGACCTGAATGGGAAATGAGTCAGGCTTCTGATACTTTTATAAGTTACATAAAATATTGCCTCTCCTCTCAGATATTTCTTCGAGCAGTGAAAAAACAAGAAAGTGTTTCATTTCTGTCAGGTTTCCAGCTGAAGTCCTCTAAGTGCTTTAGAGCTAGTGTGGATTTGGCCTCACAGCATCCCTGTAATTCTGGTAGCACTCATTTCAGCATTATGGATGGAGAGGTGAGAGAAGCCACTTGACATTCTTAGGCCAGAGCTGTAGGAGCACCAATCTCCTCTTCTGGCACTGCTCCCACAGTGCTATTTTTTCTCCTTGGCTGTAATGTGTCTCTACTAGCAAGTTGGATTTTTTCCCTCCAGTATGGGCTCTTGAAACAGCTGAATAAAGCATCTCAAAATCGTAACTAGGCCTGAGCTGCACAGACTTCAGCACTACATGACCCTTAAGTGCTGTCAAGGAGTGCTGCAGAGAAAGGTGATCTGCTCACCTGGGAGGCCAGTCTGCAGCAGGAAATAAAACAGGTGAATTTTGCCACACTCTCCCCAAGTTCTAAGGAACACCCTACTGCACATACTTATTCAAGCTGTCATCTCCCTGGAAACTCCCTATTCAGATAAAAAATCCCTTCAGCTTAAAATACGAAACAATATCCTTTACTGGTATAGAATGAAAGCCAAGGCTCCCATAACTAAATGATCATAGGGACTATAGCATTTAATTTCATGAAAGGAACTTGAATTTGATAACACAAAAGTGTTACAGCTGGTGAAAGATTGCTGGAATTTACATTTTTTATTTTCTTTGTAACTTGTTAATCAGTCATTTCATTGTGATTTAGCCTGTGTATACCACAGATGTGGGATTCTTGTAAAAAAACCATTTTGGATGCCTTTCATCCAGACATTCCACTTGTGTTTAGTTCATGGAGAAATCAATGCACTTCATGCACCTTCTTAAACATACAAAGAAGTGTTTCAGAGGGGATGAGAAACACCATTGTCAAGTTCTGGGAAAAATGCTGGCATCCTGGAAAATGTGTTTTCTGTAAACAGGATAAAACCCCCACAACCTGGAGGTTTTGTTGTTGTTCTTAAACTGAAAATAGCAATGAAGCAATTGCTTCTGGTTAACTGAATGTTTTGTTTCCATTTAAAGATTTTATTGTGAAGTCTTGAGTTGTTTTTGTTTTGTTTTGTTTTTCTTTTTGCTATAATCAACAATTTTCTAAATACATTTCATATCAAAAGAAAGAAAGGACCACAAACTTTCAAATGTGTCAAAGTTACTATTGGCAGCATAAGCCACCTTGAGCTGAAGTTTCTGGGCAAACCTGTAAACAGGCAAACACTGAAGCTGCATGAAAAGGGTTAAATAGGAGGGGAAAAAGAAGGAAATTTTGACTTGGCTCATGCTTGTGTAGTAGTAAAACCCTGTGAAAAGTTCAAGTCCTCCAGCACAGACCTTTAAAGTCATACAATCAAATTGATTTTCATGCAGGGGGAGCTGCCTTTCACATGGAGGAGATGAGCACATGCTTCATAGCACAGCAGAAAGTGGGAGGATAACTGGCAAATTGAATTCTGCTCTGAGCCTGATCCTGCTGTGACACAGTGGGGATGCCCTGTCCCTTTCTCTCCTGCTGAACAAAGAGAACTCACACAGATTATGGGAGCAGAATGCCTGGAGTAGTGGATGGTGTAACTGCATGTGCAAACCTGTTGTTGGTTTAACCCAACAAAGAGAAAAACACTCAGAGCCTCCCACCCACTGCCCCTGTCCCCAGTGGGATGGGGGAGAGAACTGGGGAAAAAACCTTAACATTCATGGCTTGGGATGTAGATTAACAGGACTAAACCAAGACAGAAAATAATGATAGAAATGATAAAAGAATGATAACATAAAAAACAAGTGATGCCAGCCAGCTTTCCCCCTGTCTGGGGGGCATGATGCTGTGGCATCCCTTCCAACCCAACTCAACCCATCCCATCCCTTCCATCCCAACCCAACACATCCCAACCCAACCCATCCCTTCCATCCCATCCCTTCCAACCCAACCCATCCCAACCCAACTCATCCCATCCCATCCCTTCCATCCCAACCCAACCCAACCCATCCCTTCCAACCCAACCCATCCCAACCCAACCCATCCCATCCCTTCCATCCCAACCCATCCCATCCCTTCCATCCCAACCCAACCCATCCCATCCCTTCCAACCCAACCCAACCCATCCAATGGTTCCATGAGGCTGCACATGGAACCAACCCCTCTGTGACATCAGCCCAGCAGGGGAGGGATCCCTGCCTGCCCTGGAGGTGACAAACCCTCCTTCCTGCAGTGACAGGTGCCACTGGCAGTGGTGGCTCTGCTGTGGACACCTGTGGGTGAGTGGGAACTCCTCTCTGGTGGGGTGGGGAGAGCAGCAAAGCTCTCCAGTGCTGCTCAGCAGCAGCTAGAACAATGCTCTGTTATCATTTTTCTCATCCTAATTACCAAACAGCACTATGCCTGATACTAGGAAGAAAAGTCACTCCATCCCAGCTGAAACTAGGACAAAATGTCAGGCAAAATTGCAAAAAAAGAAAAGAAGGAGATATTGATTCAGTGCTGTGCACCTACAGTCTGCAGTGGAATTTTTCCATAAAAAATATGGCACAGTCATGGCCTGTGGCTGCTCTCTTTTGCTGCCACTGGTGAGGTAATGGGATAAGGCAGAGAAAGGAGTTTATATTTGTTTTCCTTCTGTTAAAATGAGATTTATCCTTAAGAAAAGACTCCAATACTAGATTAAAAGAGCATCTTGAAAATGATGGAAGTGAAGCAACTTGTGAGATAATATTCAGCTCCCTCTCTCACTGCTGCTCACAGTTAAATTCAATCCCTTGAGAAGCTGTGTCCTTGTAGCAGTGTGTTTTAACAACACATTGCCCTGGGTTAGTAATGAAAATGTTTCCAGTACTACTGTGCTTGGGCAAAATGGTTTCAATAGCAAATCCCCAGCAATTCTCAATGTCTCCAGTGGCTGAGGTACACAGGTGTTAGACATGCAATGTTAGCCTGAGCTTGGTCTTTGATGTGTCCTTAAGGAAATGGGATTACAGCCACACTCAGTATGTGAAAGCCCAACACCTTCTCCCACAGGTTTTGAACCTAGGCTTTGATTTAAGCCATAATTGATGGAAAGTGGACTTGTCCAAAGTATTTAAGTTCATCCATCATTCTTCAGGAGACTAGATGATGATGGGAGGGCAAGACCTTAGAAATAACCTTTGCATGCTCCCCAACCATAGGAAATGGTTTATTTGCAGGTTATTAAATATGTTACAATCCTCACAGGAAAAGGTGACCTACATCACCTCCAGCCACATATATCTTTGCATGTGATCTGCTGAAAAAAAAAAGTGTAGCTGTGAATTAAATATCTTATTCCATAGAGCAGGATGAAATAGTGAGAATGTTATTCAAAAAACATCAAAATAATTGATCTGGTCTTTTTTTCTGTGAAATTCAAAATGGTAATAGGATATTGCAAACCAGCCAGTTGTCGTTATTTAAGTGATTAATTCAAATTTCTTGGCCAAGTTAAATCCTTTTTCCTTTATGAATCCATTTTTTGATTCTCCATATTCATTGCTTGAAGATGATCTCATGCCATTGCATGGATAAGACAAAAATATCATTTATCTAGGGCTGATCCCTGCCTCACCCTTTTCTCTGACTATTGATTTCTCCAGGTGTTTAATTTCTGGACCAGGTAATAAGATAGTGATCTGATTAAGGGGTGATGAGAAAATGAAACACTTTGATATACAATACATTCAGAAAAACCTGAATGAGAAATAAAAGGAAAGTATAGAAGTGAGCTCTTCTCAACATTGACATATAAAGAGAAAAATACAGAAAATCTTTTAAAACCCTCCAAATCTTGTTATCTAACAGAGGTCAGATTAGCCACTTTAGATGTAAGCTTGTACCCATTTGACTTTTTCCCCACTGCTTTTTGAAGTTGTTAAAGGACCTGTTGGTAAGTGAAAGCAGTTGAGTCACTGTTCTTTTAAAATGTGTTGGGTACCTCTGAAGGAATTTTTGTTAGAAATTACAATGCCTTTTAAGTCTAGCTCTAAATATATTTTAGAAAGCTACAGAATGTGCAATTCATTTTTGTGCCTTCATAAAAATGATGCTGAAGTGACAAGCAGGGTGACTCTTCCATGTGTGCAGGTTTTCCTAAACCCACTGGTGTCAGAAGGTGCTGGTAAATAGCTCTGTCTTCAAAGCTTTAAATAATTAAATTCCTCGGGCTAGCAAATAACCTTCTAAAAACTTGGCAATGCTTGAACCTTTTAGCAAACCTGATGTTAAAATGACACGATCTAAACAGCTAAATCTGAATTTAACTCCTCATGGCTTGATGGGCAGTTCTGGTTAAAAAAAATATGTCCAGCCAAAATATTTTCTCTGTTGTCAAGTGCATCGATTTTTTGGATGTGCAATGCCATTGCCAAGAAATAAAGCACAAAAATAACCCCTTAGAAAAACAAATCAGTTGTACTCCCTGCTCACACTAACAAATGTGTTCTGCCAAATCCTTGAGAGAGCAAACAGACCCCACTGAGCAAGTCAAGACACTGGCAAACCAGTGCATGTCCATGGGATATGAGGAGGGTTTGAAGGAACATGAGAAAGTGTTTGGAGGAACACAATAGTGCCATGAAACTGAGTGAAATGCCCCAAGCCAGAGAACCTGCTCAGATTTCTTTAGCAAACAAGCAGGCAGTGAATCTTCTGAGCAGTGAGATGCTCCTAGTTAGCTTTGCAGGAATAGTACATTTCCCTATGCTTAATTATTTAAAGGAAGCTGTATAATGGGTCTTTGGAATTGTGTGACCCACTAATCAATCCTTCCACTTTTGCAAAATGCATGTGGCATCGTTGTTTTTCCATTTCAAGATCACTTAGGAGGAGCTTTGCCAATCTGCTCCTTTGCAGTGCAAACACCAACACAGAGCTTGCAGTGCTGTTTGCCTCCTGTGCTTGTTCAGAGCCAGCTGTAAATGTTCCCAACAATTAGCATTTAGAGAAGAAGCAAGGAGTCTGTAAATTCCCAGCTTTGAAATCACTTTGGAGCTGGGGGAGGTCCCTTCCCAGTGCCGAGGAGCATCCTTGCTGTCAGATCCTAAATGGGAGTGAGCTTTGCTGTCCAACTGGGATTTCCCTCCCAAAACTTCTTCTTTATTATATATCTGAAAAACACCCCTTTTGGACACTGAGCTTGACCTTCTGGACTAACTCCTGCCCTTCAAATCCCATGATGTTATCTTAAGGAAGGTGCTGCCCATATTTAGTGCCTGTACCAGCCTAGCAGAGCTCAAACTCTCCATTTTCACCCTTAGGGAAGCATCTCATTGTGTCTCCAGAAGGAGGAGGAGGAGGCTTAGCTTTGGAAGGTGTGCTCAGGATTTTGGACATGATGTTGCTTTCCATAAACTCCAGGAAACTGTGTAGGGACTGAGAGGAGGATATGGAAACCATTAATTAAATCAATATATTAGATGCCTTTTAGTTCTTTAGTCTGTTACTAATTCTCTAATCTTGTTTTTATTGTATATAAAGGATGCAGGAGATTGCCCCAGTCCATTGCAGTCCTGCTAGAGACAAAGGGCTGTAAACATCCACTTCTAGGAGTATATAATATTAAACATCTCATGGCCTTGCAAAGAGGGAGTCAAAATTCTGTTTGTCCTGTGGCATCTCGGGAACTGCCTTTATGAACCTCAGTACTGTCCCCTGAAAATTAAATAAAATTGTTCACTCCAGTTAGAGCAATGCATAATTGGATGATACAATGTGCTATATTTTATCCAGACCTACTCTCCATAGAAGTGCATCTGGGATTATTCAATGAATCGATATAATAGGATCCTTTACCTACAATTGCTGATTTCTAAGTCTGGGCTGGACAAATAGATTCTATTATTATTATTATCTATGTTATAGATAAATAGACAGCCTGCCCTGTGCTGTGGAGGTGAATACAAGGATTGTAAAAGGGTTTGCCATGCCAAGATGCCTGTGCTGTGTCATGGGTAGTCACACAACTCCTGGTCTTTTTTACAGCTGTAATCACAATGATTATTAATGAGCTGTATCTCTTCAGAGCTTGAAGTATTTGAATGTATATTTTAATTTAGGATTATCTGTGCTGGGTAGGTTTTTTAGATAAAATCTTGGTCCTCACTGAAGTGGAGTTTTTGTCATTGACTTTGTAAGTACTAAGACTCTACCCATTATATCAGGTGGTAATGATAGGTAAGTGAACAAGAGTTTTTTCATAAAAAAATGCCCTGCAGTGCTTCTGAAATGCACAACACACAGAGAAATATATTGTAGCTTTAATGATTTATTCAATGAATGTAAAAGCTGGTTGCATAAAGGAGATTTAAGTGATTATTACCATCTGTCACTAGGTTTCACTGTGCTGCAATAAAAGTGTGTTTCAGATTATCAGCAGCTCAGTCACATAAAAACCCAAAACGACCAGTTTCTTGTGATGGCATTTCCCAGCTCTGCCCTTGGAATTGCCTCTGCAGATGGTGGGTATGTGAGGGCAGAAATGCACAGAACATGGATGAAGCTCAGCTGAAAAATTCCAGAATGGAAGGTGAAAAACTATCCAGGGTGAAAGGGTTGAGCTGGATTTCAGACAGTGGGTACATTCCATATCTAACTTCTACAGTTCCCTAATCCTCTTCTATCCAGTAAAATTATAGAGACATTTTTTCCCCCATCCACCTTTTTCCTTCTTTTGGTTTTGTTGCATTACTTATCATTTTGACTTGTTTTTTTTCTTCTTCCCTGGCTTGCTGAATCTTTTCTCCCAGATGCAAATACAGTTCTGGTAGGAGCTGCTCCACCACTGCCATGAAAATATGAAACACAGAGAAAATAGAGGGAAAGGGGACAAAATCACTGGCAGGAACAGGATTGAGTTGAATTTTAAAAAAATGAACTAGCACTTTATTTCATATCTCCTTTCTTCCTCTGATTTAGAATCTAAAATAGGAAAACTTGAAAGTAATATAACAATACCAAAGAGGAAAGGAAATGGTTAATAATTTTGTTTTTTTTTCATCTTAGATCAAAATTAGCAATACAGAAGGTTAGTGTTTTGCTACAAGCAAGGGATGAGGACATCAATCATGTTCTCTGTGCCCTGGGAAAACTAAGGAGGAGAGAGTGATTCTGAATCTTACCAAAGATTATTAATGAGTAACAAGCCAGAGAAACATGGAAAAAAGAAAACAACAACAAAAAAAATGCTATTACTGTTACATAGTTCTTATCTGACTTCCACTGAATCCTTTTCTTGGTACTTTTTTGCCAATTTCCTAGAACTGGGCATTTTGTATTTTCTCATTTTACTTATACCTAATTATTGCTTTGTTTCAATAGCTGTTACATTCCATGGATTTCTGTCTCTGATGATTGTGAGGGACTTAAGGATTTTGATTAAGGATCAATATTATACATATAAATAATATTTACTATTTTTATTGTTCAGACAGTTTTTTCAGCCACAACCTGGGCTGATTCTTTGGTGAGGTATTCTGCTTACATGTGCCTATCCCTGCCAATATTTTTTTCCCCTGTTGGGTTTTATTGAGCCACTTTCTTTCCTTGTGTTTGTGCTTTGCTCCTCTCTCTGTCCCCACTGTCCTTCCTGAAGACAAAGATGTAGGAGAGATTCATCATCTCTTCATCTGTCTGCATGAATGGAAGTGCTGAATAACTCTGACAGTCTGAAAAAAAGATCCAGTTTTGGTTCTGTTGTGAAAGCTGGAACCCTGAACAAAAATCTGATTATTTCTGATGTTGGATCAGCTCTTTGTGGTTTGCACAGTGAATATTGTTGAAAATCCTTCCCTTGGCTGTAAGTGCTGGGCTTGGGCTGTTGTCACTCTCTGCCTTTGGTCAGGGCTGCAGGTACCAAACATCTCCCACCCACATGGTTTGATGGTCTGACTGGACACAAGGAAACATCTTTGTGCTAAAGAAAATTTTTACAGTTGGAGGATTGAAATGGTTCATGGTTTCTGAGGCTGCAGAAAGATGGTGTTTGCCTGATTTTAATGTCCAGGCATAGTATTGATATTCCCCCATGGTTTATTTAGACCTCAGGTGTCTGAAATATATATTAACTATACATTATATATTTTAGATGAATGCTAAAAGCTTGTTACCATCAAAATTTGCTCTAGTGGTCCTATTCTGATAATAGCTCCACTTAGCAGACCACATTTTTTTTTAATTGCTTGAGCAAATACATTCTCAAGGATGGAAGGAAAAGGTAAAAATGTGTGGAAACCAGAATCTCACCAGTAGGTGAGTGCACAAGTGTGGGAACTTCACTTGGGACCTGGAATAAGCTGTGGTAGAAAATCCATTGTGGGCTTGATCAAACAGTGTTCTAGCAGGGGCACAGCTGGATCTGGGGTGCATAGAAGTGACCATAAAAATATTCTACTTCAAATTTTACAGTCTTGTCTGCAAGGGCTAAATCAACCTGCAGTAAGGAAAAAAAAAAAAAAAAAAAATCAACAGAAGTATTACTGTTTCCCCACTGGTATTCCATTAATGTATAATATCTTGTATACCTTTGTTCATGAAGAAGTTAGGCAACAGTCTAAAAATACACAGCAGGGGAAATGGTGAGCTGAATTTTTTATTATTTGTCATAATATTTGTGCTGTAGTTTAATAACTTTTCTATTGTACTTCAAAATTCCCTCATTGGTGAGAGAGCACAAACTGCAAAAGCAGCTTGTTAGGAACCTGCTTTGCTTATCCCCTGCATGTACAGCATTATTCTTCCAGATATAAGCTTGAAATGGTCTTTCATTTTGGGATATATATTTAGGATTGGGCCACAGATAGTTTTCTGTCAGCTCTGTGAAATTAATACTTCTTTATGACAGTGTTTTACTGCTTGCTGGATGTAATAGCTTCTTCCATTGGCACTTATGTCCTTTGCAGGGAAAGAAATTTGCCTCTGTGACAGCACACTTGGAGTGTCATTGGCTTTCATACTGTCTATTAGAAAAGGTAATTGTGAGGAGCAGATCAGACCTCAGTGAGGCCTTCTGAACTGAACCCATTTCAAGGGGGGGAAGCCAGAACTGTCAAGACTTTGACTTCCTAATTCCTGGAGAGATGTTAATTTGCTTGGCTGCCTGATCTACAGGGAGCAGAAATGAAACTCCCCTCGCACGACCTTTGGTGTCAATCATTATGGGAGGCATCTGCATTTATATTGTCAGTGCACAAACTTTCTTTACTTCCTGAAGCATGAAATCACCTTTCAGATGAAGAAAGAAATATAACCCTGCATTCTCAGGAGATGTAGCAGCTCCATCTAAGGCTTCTGCTGCACAGAGAAATGTTTAAACACAATATTCTGACTTCAACATCAACCAATCTCTTGGAAGTTGTTGTTTTTCAAGTGAAAGTTACACTATATTTTTTTTAAAGAGATCTATTATTATTTCATATTATTTTAGGACTTTTAATGCTCCATCTCTAAGCCAACAGGAGGTTTATCAGTAACTTTGATGCTGTCAGCAAAACTTGGCCCAGAGTGTCTCACATGAAGTTCTCAGTTAAATCTGTGTTCCTCTGGCACAGAAAAAAAGAAGGAAGTGTATATTTTAATGAAATTTTACAAAGTGGAATAACAGGGCTGGTTGGTAAGCTGCAACAGCAGGATATACAGCCTGTGCCTGTGATATATGGTCCTTTAATGCATTGAATTCACTGGGATATTTTATGGTGTTTGCTACCAGGTCTTTGTGATCTCTGCTGACATTCATTTAATTGGAGGAGTCACACAGAGAATTTTGGGGTATCTCACTGAATTCTTTCACTACAAAGTTAGCAAAATGAGACATACTTGTGCATTTAATTACAGTCATTGGGCAGAGACCATGAATTGGTTGCTGGGGCTTGTTTCTTGCTGGCTTTGTTAATACTCACGTCAAACTTCTCACCCATCACCTGAATGAGTCAGAGACTTCCTATTTGCCCTGAGTTTGCTTGCAGCTCTAAAGTTCTGATCCTAAAAAAAGAACTCAGTATGCTTCCAGTAAAAGTCTGTAAAGGCTAATTTTTAGTTCCAGAGTTGAGGAGATCACACAACAGACGTGCCAACTTTCTCATTCTTTGAAGCACAGAATTATTTTCTTCACTCTAAATGTGCCAACTGGAGCTTTGTTTGTGTCAGTACAACTTATCTTAAATACCTCTGCCAGACTGTGGCTGCTCATCCTTCTAGGTAGAGACTCAGTCATAAGGTGTGCTTCAAACTGTGTCAGCCCTCTAAAACCTATCCTCATTTTGAAGTGAATGGGAGAGAAATTTGATTCATTTTCTATTTTTTTTTTTAAATTTTGTAAGCTGTGATGTATTTCTGTGTCATTTTGTTGCCTGAATCATGTGGTAGAAAGACAGATAAATTAATACTCAGAGGTCACTGGAGATGCCACCATCAGGTTTGGGCCAGTGCATGGAGTAGAAGTTGTAGCCTCAGTAAAAGGAGGGAGAGTGGAAAAATTGTCAAGAAGTTCACTGCACAAAAGTGTCAGAACTTTCCTCTCAGAAGGACAGCTGTGCTGAAGAACAAGATTGGACTAATCCAGAGTCTCAGTCCTCTCTTGAGCCTGTTTAATAAATCTGCCACCTAGA
This sequence comes from Erithacus rubecula, assembly GCF_903797595.1. Classification (NCBI taxonomy): domain Eukaryota; kingdom Metazoa; phylum Chordata; class Aves; order Passeriformes; family Muscicapidae; genus Erithacus; species Erithacus rubecula. The sequence goes on from NC_136669.1 coordinate 2,723,386, forward strand.
GCAGTGACAGAGCTTTCAGGGCAGGCTTGGAATGTGAGGAAATGTATAAGCTTTAAAAATGAACCTGTGATTTCAGTTTCTGTCAGATCTCACAAGTGAACTTGCTGTGCTTGTTAAAATGTGGCTATGGAAAGACAAATTACTTAAAAAATGGCACCTCCTTTACAGAAATGACACTTTGGGAATCAGTCAGGATTGTTTTAATGCCCAGACCATACTCCTCCTGATCTTGGTTCTTTGCTGCCATTGGATTCTGTAACACTCTTGTTCCTTCCTTCCTGCTCCTCTATTGCCAGATTTCCCATGGGATGCTCACAGGCTTTTCATGAAAGATGGAAGTTGGTAAAGTAGAGAAGGTCATGTTTCCATGACAGCAGCAGAACAGGGAGCATACAGCAAAGAGCTGGACCCAACTGGGATGTTTCCTTATCATCTCCAGCATCCCCAGGACCTGTGCCCAAGGAAAAGGATCCTGTGAGCATCCCTGCACAGCAGTCTCCAGGGAAGGCAGCCTGGTCTGAAGGGCTCTGGGAGGGTGCTGGAAGGGAATGACTTAGGATTCCCTGCCTGGATAATCCAAGCAGATTCCATGGACTGTGTCTCTGCATCCTGACTAATCCTTCACATGAAGGATTAAACAATTAAACAGGGGAAAAATAAAACCCCAACAAAACAGTGCAGAAGAGATTTTTGGAAGTAAGAAGAGTAGAAGAGTCAGCTTTCCTTACTCTCTTCTAGGTCATGATGCACAGGGATCATGAGTCAGCCAGGAACTGGGAGGATGATGAGATTTGAAAGCAGGTTGTTTTGTCTCTGTCAGCAGGCTGCAAGATTGTTTATGAAAGGCACAAGTTGAACTGAAGTTTAAATCTGCCTGATTTTTTTCATCTCCATCTGTTGATAAGGACTGGCACAAGCCCAATGGCTTCATGGCATGAAGCTCTTTACCATCTCAAAGAAGTCTGAATTTCTCTTTCTATCCCTAGAAACTCTCTATCTACTAGAATCTAGAAAGAATAAGTATATATTTTTAGAAGCTCAAAGCTTAAAAAAAATTTGTTCCTTATTCTTCAAACCAGAAACCAGTTGGCATGACCTACTTTCCTATTTCTGATATCAATAGGATATGAACATAGATAGGCACAATCCTTTGTTAGCAAAGATAGCACGGCAAAGGACAAGAGAAAAAAGAATTTACATTGCAGGATTAACCTCTTTTCCCCCCTATCAACATGAATTCTTTCTGTGCCAGTTTTGTAGAGGATTTTCCATATTGCATTGCAGCTCAAGGAGCAGTTCCATACCTGGTGTAAGATGCCCTGCATCTCACATGACAGATTTTGGCAGCTTTTACTACATTTCTGTATTACAAGCACAACTTCTGTTGTCTCCTTGGCATAATGAAGATTCACTCAACCCAACAGTCCTTAGGTAATTCTGTATCTTAGCCTAATATCTGTCAAGTTTAGTGTGACTCCATGTTATACATCTTTTTACAAAAGACCTATTCTTCCTAGTCAAATAGTCTGGGTTCTATGCTTATTAGCACATTAAATAACCTGCTTAAAATGTCACCTGAAGCACTGCAGAAAATCATCAATACCAACTGTGAATTTAGCCCAGATGCTTTGAACTTGTATCTGATATGCCTCATGTCTAATATGTTCCACAGGAAAATTCAGGGAAACATCAAAGTAGTGCTTTCCCACGAGCCCTCACATCCTGCAGAGCCAAGGCAATGGAAAGCAGCCAAGTAACTTCACACTGCAAAGCTGGAACTCACTTTTCATTGAGTGATGAGTCCGTCATCTCTTGCAACTCACAGTTTTAAGAAGCAGGAATCCTTCAACCAGACCCCAGGAGTGCAAGCTAGTGACCCTGTTAATCTCTTCTCTACTTCAGTGGCATCTGTCTTTTTTTTTTTTTTTTTTTTTTTTTTTTTTATATAACCCATCTGTACATCCTGGCCAGCAGGAAATCAAAAGTGCAAAAGTAACCTGTCTCTTCTCAGTAAGTAGGGCACCTTCCATCATGTGAAACAAAGCAGTTGTTTTTAAACTGGTGCCTGAACTGGAAACTTGAAGATATCATGAAGAGTCTTTGTGTGTGGAAAGCTCTGTGCACAGCCCTTGTCATCACCCCAAATGTTCACCAAACTGAGAAAAGCTGCCCTTCATGCTGGGTTTTGTTCTGGTGGAGGAACTGGGATAGAGGGGGAGTGGAGGTGCACCTTCTGAGTTAGAAAAACCTGGAAACACACGTGAATAAATTAATATATGCATCTAGCTTGCAGTTATATGCATCCTCTTCTGTCTGGGCAGAATATGGGTCTGGTCCTTCAAAATTCCTCATCTGGCTGGAGCCTTTTGCTGGAAGACAAAGAAAACTGTAATCCGTCTTTGAGATGGTTTTGAGTTCTCCCAGTTCTGTCTCTGCTGCATCTCTCACAAGGGTCTCTCTGGGTCCACACCATGTTCAGCTCACTGTGATCTGTATTTTCAAGCTGGCCCTTGGCTTGGGACAGAAACTTTGCTCTGGAACATGTTGCAGGGTACTCACTGCCCTGAGGAGCAGCTCTGTGAGAGGTGCACGTGCATTCCTTTAGGAGAATTTGGGTACACAGAGAGTCTAAGCAGTCAGAAAATCTCAAGTGCTTTCAGTTACACTGAGAATTTTCTAATGTATAAAGAAGATATGGTCTCTTTTGTGCCATGATTATACTTTGTCATCTATTGAGTTTAGGAATTCTTTTGCCATTTGAAAGAGAAAACAAACCAAAGCCAGCTTTTAAAATTAGTGGCTTCTAAGACCTGTATTTTCTGTAATAATCTCCCATATCAGTACTGAATACAGATTTGTGGTCTTCTGGTGCAGTGAGTTTCAGATTGACTTCTTGTGTCTGTATTGCTGGAGAACCTGATTAAAGACAAACTAAATATGAATTTCTTGTTCAGGTCATGGCTGAGCCATTGACTGCTTTGGGACATGGAAAAATGGTTCCTCTAGCCCAGGCTGCTATAAAAATACTTCACCTGAAAAAGTACAGAAGTTTTGAGGCTCTTTGAGGTACATATATTATAGAGGAGAGTAGTGAATGGAAAGTAAATATTAAAGGTTTTTTTGCTAAGAAAGGAAACATTTGCCTAGGGAAGTTGTGATAAGAAGCTTGTCTGGAAGAGCATGAAAGGTACTCACAAGCTCAGCATCAGGCAGAAGAGCAAAGATACTGGCCTGACTCTTTGTGTACATTTTTATGAAGATGATTGCTCATACTGAAAGCTCTAAATGCAACAGGCAAAGCATGTTTATGCAGGATTATGTAGTTCTTGAAAGTCTATTCCTCATCAGAAGTTAAACATAAAATTTCAGCATTATCAGTACAAACAGAAGTAAAGCTTTCCACTCAGATAAAAAAAAAAAAAAAAAAAGAAAAAAAAAAAGAAAAAATAGAGGGCCATTTTTCTTTCTTTGTAAATGAAAATGGAAAATAATTTGTTGGCTTTTAGAAAATTTTTATTTTTTTACTCGAGTGCCTTTCTCTCTGGGTATCCTTTATGCAGAGAACAAGAAGCTCTTTTTGTCCTTGCATTATTTAGAAATCACAAGGATTGAGAATCTCAGAATGATGTCAGAATTACCAGTTGATTTTTCTGTGTTTTTTTTTTTTTTTCATAATGCCATGTAGAAGATTCCTGAAACTGGCAATAAAACAAGAATAGAGCAAGGACTGAATTCACACTTAGTGCTCAGTTCTTGATAGTGTCCTGCAGCCCCAGTGGTGTAAATTGTGATTATGGAGATCACAATTATGGATATTATAGCATGTATGGGAAATAATCCCTGGAGAGGGGGAGAATGCTTAGTTGTAGATTTTTTAATTAGCAGCCTATATTGTCTGTTGATAACAAAGTCTTACTGACAAAGCTGGAAACATTTCTTGAGCTCCAGATGGCTGCTGTTCTTTATGGCTTGCTGTAGGGCACAGACTTTGATTTTATATATTTTGATAATCTATCCTGATTATTCAACTAATACTCATTGTTCTCCCTGTGCTGCAACAAAACCCTTTGAGAAACTGCAGCATATGGCTTGGTGAGGGAAATCTCAAGATCTAGAAAAATCTTATTTATCTATTTTTCTCATTGTTTTGCTTCCTTTTCCTTAGAGCTAGGACCTGTAACTTTGATAATACTTCTTTAAATGTTTCCTAGAGACAATATGTGAGATAAAGTCCCAATCCAAACCAAGCTAACAGCAACAACAACAACAGATTCTGATTTTCATAAACCAATATTTGCTTTGTGTGTCCCAAACATGGATGCAGTTTTCCTAATTGTTTCAAAATCCTGCTGCTTTCCAGTAAAACTTTCATTCTGGAGTGGGTCACAATGTCCAAACTCTCCTGATTAAAAGCACTGATGTAACCCTTAACAAATTGGGAAAACCAAAATCTGTGGACAGAGATTCAGGAGAGACCACTCAGTATAAATTTTTCATTTGTTTGTTTCTATTTTGAAAAATGAAATTGAGCCAAAAAAAAAAAAAAAAAGGTGCAAAATATTTATGTTCCTTCAACTCTACAGTGTTGTTATCAAACTTCTGCTGTCAAAGCAATCAAAAAATAATGATTATCATTAGTTGATGAAATGGGTCTGTGATTTATGTACCATATAAATATTTTGGCATTTGCTCTTTATTCATACTGTGAAATAAACTTGCTGAACCTCTGCATTAGAACAAGAGTGAAAGGCAACATAAGGAAAAGTTTACATGGACATTGTTTTTCTTAGGGAAAAGTATTTCATTTATATATTTATTTTCATATTTTCTACAGGTTGCCTGGATAAATACAAATGCCATTCCCACCCAATTTAAAATATAGCATAAAGAAAAAAAGGACAACTTCTTAAGAAAAATATTTTACTTCACTGCACTCCAGGTGTTGTCTTGACCACAAGAAATCAATTGAGTTATTTACTATGGAGAGAGACATTCTTTGTTGTATGGGGCTTTAGAAAGTTATTCTGCACTGTTCAGCTGCCATTTAATTGTGTAAACTTTTGCCAGCTGTCTGCAAATAGGAAAATTCGATTATAGAAGATGGGAATGTCACTGATCTGAGTACAATTTGACCCAAAGAAACACACAAGGTTAAATATTTGAGAAGCAATTTTATTCAAGAGAAGATGGATAAATGAGAGGGCAAGCAAAGTTCAGTGGAGTAGGCACCATGTATTTATTAATAATATCTGTGTTGCTCTCTGGTGGGCCAACATGAATTGTAGGATCCTTGAATATTTGGCTCTTGGGAAGATGTTAAATCCCAGTGCAGGATTTATATTCTCTTGATGGCTTTGCTCTCAACACTTGCATTGCAATGGAAGAGACAAAAAGTTCTCTGCCATCCATAATATTCATTGAAGGGACATCACAGTGATTTTGATCAATTTTAAGAAGTTGTGCTTAGTTCTTGAATATTTTCTGCTGCAGTTGTGCCAACTATGAGAAACATGCAGACTATGACTAAAATTGTTCATGTGCCCTTGCTGGTGTTGTATTTACATTCCTGTGGGTGAAAGGACAAACTGTGTGTGATTCTCAAACAGGGAACACTCAGTGTGGGTTTGTCCCAAATGGCTTTTTCAGAGACATCCCTATAGCTGTGACTTCAGAGAACTTATAAACAAAGTGTAAATGAGCATGCAGCTGACTTGGCTGATGTATGTGTACAGCTTAATGCTGAGGTTTTTCAGTTAGTATTCACTTCACAAATGAGAGATGTACGATGTTTAAATTAAATGAATCAGAAAAAAAAATTGATTCCCTCCTTTCCCTCCATCTTTCTTACTAAAAGTTTTTGGCTCTTTCACATTAGTGGCTGTGCTATATATTGGCATTTACACTAATGAAGAGCCCATGATGTTTCCTAAATGTTCCACTACAAGGACCTTGTTAATAGCTTTCATTTATCCAGCAAAATAGGAGCTCCTTGCAATCTCCAACGCACTGTGCAATAAGCCAAGGACATAGAGGGGACATGAAACTGTCCTTAACTGTGCCATCCTTCATTCCAGCATGGCCAGGTGCTTTGTCCAGAACTGGGAATGCAGGGTAAAAGAAGCTTGGCCAGTGATTTTTGCTCCTCTCCAGTGACAGAGAGACAAAAAATTGAGATTTCAATGTGCCCTGTGGTTTGTTCTACACTGGTTACTGAGAATCTCTCTGATCATGTGGAGCTGATCATTTACCTAACACAAATCTGGGGCACTGATATTGGCAATTCCTTCCTTGCCTTGCCAATCATCCTCATTCCACAGAATTTGTGCCTAACCTTGGAGGTTTTGATCCAGGTGATCTTGTGCAAATCCAGTCAGGCAAGAGAAGCATTGCCAAGGATAAATAAATCACATGTGGTTCATCTCCCAGCCTGTGCTCTGATAGCTGTTGAACTGAAGAGTAAAAATCCTTTTCATACTCCAAATGTGATATTTAGTCACAAAGAATAAGAGTAATTATTTTATCTATCTTTTAACAATTAGTCTTGACACATCATAATGGGTTCTGTAGTCTTCATCTAATCAGCAACTTTAAAATGATCATTTAAAGACTGTGAGTGATGAAGATTAAAAATTACAAATACTAATAATTTCCTGTGATTTAAAAAATCAATTGGAGAGAAAACTAATTTCATCTCAGTGAAATTGCATTGTCTAAGAGAAGTCATAAAGATATACAAATATAAAGTAATCAGTGCCAAAATTTAAAACATCTTAAGGGGACATTAATATTATTTGCATATATTTGGACTAATTTGCCTTTATTATGCTGCAGAATGCAGTCTTTTAAGTTCCTCAAAATAATTTAAAGGTTGTCACTGAGGCTGCTGTTTTATAAATACTTGTTTTTCTTTGAAAGTAGAAGTACTTAGGAATTTGTGATCTTGGTTACTGTGTTAGCATCTATTTTCCTAAGAACAGCAAAAATAATTAAACACACTCTAGGTTGATCTTTAAAATTTTCTCTTCTGAACAAAGCAAAGTTCAGAAAACAGATTCATTTTTGGAGAGTGTTTTTGCTTGTTGTTTATTTCTCTCAACTTTATTAAAATAATAGGACAAACCTCTGAGAGTTCAAACTAGTCCTTCATAAATAATGAAAATCTCAGATATTCCACTGTGACTTCCCCATCCTCTGGTTTTGTTGGGCATCACTGTAAGGTGTGAGAGCACAGCAAGAATGCACAACTTCATTGTTTTAAACTGACCTGAGACAACCCTCTGGCTCTTTTTTATTAATCCACAGAAAATCCCTTTTCCCTCTATTTTGAAATTAAATGGAAGCCATGGAGCTCCTTGCAGGCAGGGCTGGACTTTCCTGTGCTCAAAAAGGAGATAAATTTGGGACTGAAGAAAGGGATTCTCATTGCAATATATAAAAAAGTTTTATTCATAATGTAGTGGTAATTAGCACAGAACTCTTTTACAATGAATCAATAATGGAAATAAATCCTACAGTGCACTCAATACAGGAGGAAATGAGGAAATTGCTATATCATAGTTTAGAAAGAGCAGGAACAATTTCTGGAAGCACTGCCAGATATCCCCAAAGGTTTCAGCTGCCTTTGCTACATGCTAGAGGCACTAATTTGAAAATGGAGCCGAATTTCTGCATTCTAACTCTCACTTTTGCAGAACTGTAGAAAGGTTCCTGTTTTGCTGTGTATCAAACATAGCATAGTTCTGTTGAGGCTGTGACACTGTTTTCTCAAATCTACAGTCAGTGCTCCAGATAATTTAAATTAATATGAGCTGCATGTTTGAAGAGAGAATTCTCTGAAAGCAAAGAGAACCCAAACAAAATGAAAGATACCATGTCCTTGGATGTTTACAGTGACTGACTGCTTTTCTTTGGTCAAAATTCTTGAAGAGCTAAAACCACAATTCCTTGCAGGACAACCTCTTCCTTTGGTACCTGCAGGAGCATTTTAACATCAGATTTGCTGGATTGGTAATTCTGGAATGTTGATGAAACCTGCTGGTGTAACAAAAAAAAAAAAAAAACCAACCAAAAAAACCCCCAAAAAAACAGATGAAAAGAAAAAACTACAACACCAAAAGTTTGACACTGACTCAGCTGAATGCTTTCACAGCCTCCTTCAGCATCTTCTTGGTCTCTTAGTGGAGGCAAAACTCCATATCCACTCTTGTCTGTGAACACATTCCAGACTTGAGCTGTGTTAATGAATTCACTTTAGAATATCAGCATTTTTAATTATCTAAAATTTGTCTTGTGGTCTAAGGAGTGTCTTCCAGTCCTGTGTCTGTACAAGTGTGAGGAAACACTGTCCCTGTAGAGGCATTTCCACACTTGAGCTTCTATAAAAGTGAATTAAAGCAAAATCAGCTGAAAATAAACTTCAGCTGGAAGAAAATGGGCTGACTCCATTTTTGACCAAGTTGAATCTAAATCAATCCTACACAAGCCCTAATTAGGCCAGATTTTGTTCACCTCTCAAGGCCAAGTCCCACATTTATTTTTGATTTTGGAGCTGCTGTTGCTGTTAGTTTGCTGAGCAGGGTTAGATGTCCTTGTGTGTGAGCAGGGCCCTGCTGAGGTTGATGCACCCTGATTATCCCAAGTGTTCCATTGCCAAGTGATTTTGTTATTTATCAATTTATCTGGCTTTCCTACAATCCTGGGCTGCTTCTCTGATAGCCTTGAACCTCAGCTCTGTGGAAGGAACAGATGATTTATTTTTGCTGCAGGTGGCTGCTGAAGTTGCTCATTAACTGTTATTGATACTTGAACACTTTTTGCTATAACAGACTTTTTTTGGATTATTAGATCTCTAGGAGTTTCAGGATTATTAAGGTTCTGAAGAGCTTACTCTTTTTTTTTTTGGTGTCTCTAACATTTGGGGTTTTTTTAAAATAATTTGTCCCATTTTTCTTTATTTACTAAAATGTCTATTGTAATCAAAAGATCTTCTATTTCATTTTGACCTTCTGGGGAAGATTTTTTTCAGAAGTTCCAATGATTCTGTAATAACTTGTTATAGGAGGTTCTATGTGTGGTCTGCTTCTAGGACACCAACTTGAAATTCTCAAAATGCTTGAAAGTTATTATATATACTGTCCTCAAGTAAATCATGTACAAATAATGTGTGGAGATGAACCAAACCTATTGTGATAGATAAAATTGACTTGGAAAAACAGGTTTTTGCTCCCAATCCTGAGATCTAAAGGAAACCAATTTTAAAATGAAAACGTGGCATTGAGCACAGCAGGTTTTCCCCACCAGCACTAAGCTCATCAGTAATAATTTTTATGTTATTTCTATTTGTGTTTTATCTGACTTCTGATTTTAGAAGTGATTAGAATTTTTCAATTCGTTTAAATGGGAACAGGATTGGACTAAGAGCTAGAGTAAACATACATCTTCTTTAGGATTTAGGGGTTTTTATAGCAGCAGTGATGCAGATAGGAATTCAAAACATGATGCAGCTCAAGGACTGATGTATCTGTCCAGACTTTGAAAATTACCCCTTTAATGGCAGGACAAAGCATGATTATACAACTTTTGAGACAAGCGTGGCTGTTTATTTCATGAAAAGCCCTTTTTTTTTTTTTTTTTTTTTTAAATTACCATTCATTTCTGCCACCAGGGAAAGCTACAGATCCTAAGGTATTGTGCAGATGGTTTGACTTTCTGAGAGCTGAACTTGGTTTGTGTGTCAAGATTGTGACATATTTCTCAGAAATTTTTAGTGGGAATGACTTGCTGGCTGACAACAAGTAGGTCTATTGCAGGGAGAAGATTAGAACAGAATTGTTCTGCCTCATGGCCTGGGCTTTTAACTACCTCAGAAAGCAGCAATCTTCCTCGTTCTGTAAAGCTGTTATAAAAAAATCCTGGTGGTTTTTTATTTTTGTTCCACAGCTGTCAAAATGGTACTTAGGATGTTTATTCAACAGACTGTGAACTGGAGGTGTAGTCACTGAGCTGATCCTGTTTCAATCATTGACCTTAAGTAGAAAGAAGGGAAAGATCAAACAAATATTTTTTTTTTCTGATCTTTGAAAAGCTGCCAAAACTAACGAAGTTGAATTCATTTGGGACAAGTGAGATGCTTTTGTTTTTCTACCTCTTTCAGCTTAGTTGTGTTTTGGATGGCACTCAGCTGTTGCAGCTGGAATACAAAACAACTGCATCAAACCCCTGTGAGAGCCAGGTCTACCTCATGTAATTGCAGAGCCACCCAGGAAACACTTGTTTGGGTATTTTTAGTGTGTATTTGCTCTTATCTTCTTGGTAAATAGCCCAAATTTACACAATGGGCTTGGTTTTGTATTTGTATTTGTTTTGCTTTGCTTTTGCATAGGGGAAAGAATTGAATAAATCATTTTCCACACTTTAGCTTTCCCACAGGAAATCAACCTAAATCAAGGGCTGACCCAAATACCTCTACTTTAAAAAATGACAGAAGTTAATTTTTAACTATGAATATCTTCCTTTTTTGGTATCAGGCAGACTACTGATATGAAACCCCCTGGAACAGTTGGTTGTGTCCTTACTCTCAATTCTTTGAGGAACTCACGTGTTCCCAGTTTGGCAACCTCTTATCCATCCACATGGCACAGCCTGTCCAACATTCACCTGTTCTCCAGGTTCCACATGCTGGGAATAAACCTTAAAGCAAATCCATGTTTCTCAAAAGGTCATTAAAGCTTTCCAAATGAAAATTGTCCAGCCAGGTTCTTGTAGAGAGTGAAATGATGCTGTGTTCGTGATGAATGTAATTTAAATAATGTGGCCTTTTAATGGCCCAAGACAATTCCATCCCATCTTGTCTGCTGTTGGAATTTGCTGCAGATTCGAGTCTGGCTGTGGCTGCTGGCTCTCCTTGAGTTAAGATGATTTTGGAGGTCACTGCTAAAAATGGGGGTGGATTGTTCATTATTGGAGAGGTTATTAACATATTTCTGCATGAATCGATGTGAATTTATTCACTGAATTGCAACTGAAAGAGCATGAGACTCTTAATCTCAGGGTCGTGGGTTCGTGCCCCACGTTGGGCGCCAACTGCTATAAACTTTGACTTCTTCCTATGTATCCATAAGAAGGAGCTAGGCTTAGCATGGAGATAAACACAAGGTTCAAAAGAGGCTCCTTGCCTTTCTTATTTCATGGTGGTCCCAGGGAAAAAGAGGAAGAGGATCTCAGGTCTTAGCTTTTTTTAGGAAAGGATCAGGGAGGGGTTATTTGGCTCTCTGCCAATAGGATAGGGACAGTAGGGAAGAGGTAAGACCTTCCTTATACCTCTGGTATCGGATTACAACAGAGCTCAGCTGCACCAGCCTTGTTTTCTTAGGTGCATTACTCTGTATTCTGGCCCTGTGATAGAATAATTTGATTTCCCAGGAGTGTAGGCATTTGTAGGTTTAAATAAATAAACCTGATATTAACACAAATACATGAAAAGCATTTAACTCCCTGAAAGTTTCATTGATGTTAAACCAAATCATCCCACAGAGAATGTGGACTTTGGAAAATTAATTTTATTCTGGAAAGTCTGTAGCAAGCCTTTTCTTCCATTGAACCTCAGTATTGTGTTGAGGAATAAGATTAATACAGTTCTGAAATCAGTTATTTTAACCTGAAATGTAAGGGTGTTCACCAGCAGGAAACAATTTTCACTCACCAAGAATGAAACTCATACACAGAAAAGAAATATTTGTAAAGACAGTACTTCAGAAATCTGATAAAATGTGTATTTTCAACTGAAATTTAAGAAGCTATTAAGTGCCTGTAAAAATTTTCTGTTATGTAAGTATTGCAAACAGACTGGGTTATTTTTTTTTTCTCTCTTCTGACCTCCTTCATTTAAATTTTTATCCCTCTGTATTGCACTTGAAGTCCAGACAGACTATTGTCTGTAATGGGTTGTTTGAGAATTCAAAGACCTTTCAGTTGTATTGAAACCAACATGCCTGGTTTATGGATATGTCTGTTCCTTTCAGTCATATTTTATCATTTATTCATCAAAAAAAAAAATCAGCCTGGAGGAAAACAAAAATTATTTTAAAATGGTTTTGGCTGAGTTGCATGAGGCAAAACATTTTTTAAAGCTTTAAGGGTTGTTCTGTATGAGTGCTGATTTTTTGGTATAAATTTCACTACCTTATAAGAGTCAAAGGATAGAAGTTGCCTTTGCATGAATGTGTGTGTGTGCTCCAAGAGAATTTGGTTTAAAAGAGCATTAATTTAAGGTTTGATAGAAATTCTCTTAGGGCAGTAGAAAAACTTCTATTGGTTTCAATAAATTGACTCAATCCAACAGGCAATTAACTCAGGAACCAGACCCAAGTTTTATGGTATTTACTAATTGATCATATTTGCATTTTGCTTGCTGTGGATTCAGAGACACTGTGCTTGTCACCCTCCACTGAGTTCCCTTGTCTCAGCTCTATCTGGTTCCTTGCTTTTCAAAGTTGAAGGGTGAACAAGAAGATCAGGAATTTCATCATGAAAGCTGCACGATGTAAAAGAACTGACACCTGGAAAAACCAGCAGAGCTAAACAGGATTTGACAGGTTGCAGAAAAGAGAGAGTGAACAGGATGGGAACAATGAGCAGCAACTAATTATTATTTCACTGGTCACCACAACACATTAAAAACTTCCAAAGGCTATGAAATTAATTGCATGCAGAACAGCACTCAAGGTGCTTAATATTTTGTCTCTCTGGGACAATTTGCTGCAGACATCGTTTGAACTACAAATACAAAGCAGGGAAGATGGGCCTCTCTCTGGCTGTGTCATTCTTCATTTTAATGAGGAAAAAATGTCACACAGAGCAGTGTGAATTTGAAATATTATAATATGTTTCAGTTTTATGTTGGAGTAAGTATGTTTCTTAAAAGAGCCCTAATGATTCTAAATTCTAGACCTTGTTGACAAGACATCTGCTTACTTGGCCTGTGGTTTGTGTCTCATCTAGAAGCTCATTAACATATATATTAAAAGAAACCTATTAAAATATTTGCATTTTAAAATGAATCATAACCCCCCCCTCCCCCCCCACTTTCCCTCCCACCCCCATCTTTTAGAAACTTGTTCTGGTCTTGCAAAACATTCCACTAGGGAGAGAGAAATATTTCAGTTATTTTCGAATCATTTAACATTTGGGTAATTCTTATAATTACTTTTCTCTTTAATTGTTAAAGCTGGAAGGCTTATATAATATTACTTTCAAAATTCATAGTTCAATGTAAATAATCTTTTCTGTACCCACAGACTTCTCAGCTGGGTGCTGACTTGATCCCTAAGGGTGCTCATTCTTTCTTTCAGTCTTGCTTATTATTTTCTTCTCTCCTCATCAGTTTTCTATTATTCTCTCTCCTGCCTCTTCATCTGTCTAGAGGCACATACACTGGGTGAAATGGCACTTGAAGCCATGCTGCTTGTTTATTTAAACAAATCATATTGAGATGAGGAGAGCAGAGGAGTGCAGAGATGTAACAAATCTGGTAGAGAAGCTCAGCAGGCTCTGGAGAGGTCTTGGCATTTTAAGGGAATCTCCCACCAGGATTTGTGGCTCAGAGACCTTTCAGCACTCCTGGTCTGTCTAGTTTGGAATACCACAGGTTTCACTGGGAAGAGCATTTCTTGGTGGCAAGACTAGCAAAGGACAATTTTGGCAGCTGAGGTTTTCATACCTGACAAGGAGATATTTCTATTGCCAGATACTCCTTTTCCAGTCTCCTCTTAAAAAACTTTTATAATATCAGTTTCTTAAAATATTTTTAGTGCCTTCTCAGGCTTTTAAACCATTTTCTTGCATATTGAAAGCAGCTCTATGGGGAAAGGAAAGCTCCTGCTGCTTCTCAAAAGCAGAGTGTGTAACATCACAGTGGGAAATAACATGTTTCATGAACTTGATTTATCCCCTCTGCTGTGCAGTATAAATCCTCCTCCCTCTGCATGGCCTGCACAGACTTTTTTGGAGGCCTCATCCTGCCTGGTCCTGAACAAAGTGCAGAGGAAGGATTTGGTTAAAAGCAAATATTTATTTTTGGGAACTGTTAACTCCTACACATACTCTGCAACCTAGCAGGGGGAGGCACTAGGCAAAATCACAGGAAACAGTAAAAATATTTCCTACTCACTGGGATTATTAAATATTTGCAGTACTTAATGTATTATTTCGAAATCACAATTATAACCCATGCAAAGCAGTGCAAGACAATGCCTCACTTAAGACAGCGTGGTCTGTTTGTTCTGTTTCATAAAAACTAGTGGAGGACAACCTCCCATGGCTTCTATTTTATGCTGGTTTTTTCCTCTTAGACAGAGCATTTTGATGCCAATTTTAATGGCTGCCAACCTTTTTATTTTATTTTGTTTTTAAATTTTAATGGGCAGCTGCTCAATCCCTGTTCTTAGAATACCTGAGTTCCTCACAGCCCTTAGCTTGCTTTTTGTCTCCAGTTTTAGTGTTTGTAATTTTCACAGAATACTAAGGCAGGGGAAAAAAATCATAATGTATGTGAGAATGTTAAATTAATAAAATCTGTGGGAGTTAAATATTTTCATCTGAGTGAGTCACTTGCTGTCATGCAGGACCAGAAGTAAGCAGTCCCCAGATGCAGCAATGCTCCTGCCTCCTGGCCAGGCTGCAATTTCAGTCCTGCTGCTGTCTCATGGCTGTCTTTGGATGACCCCATTGAATATCAAAAGCCAGGGAAGTTGTTTGCTGTTTCTCACCTCAGAAAAGCTGGTTGTTGATTTAGATGGCTCAACATCTAGTCCTGCAGTGGGTATTAAACACTGAGTCACCAATCCCTGTCTCTCTGTTGTGAGCAGTCTGTGCAGTGCCATTGTGTTTATGAAGGCAGCACCCAGACCATGACCAGAATCCCATCATGGTTGTTACTGCACAGACCCCAAGAAAGATGCCCTTGTTCTGGAATTTGAAATCTCTGAGATATTAAAGGGGTGAGAAGCTTTGCTGGAACTTTGAGGAGCTGAAAGGTGCTCATTAAATGTTTCACCCATCACATGGGCAGCTTGTGGTGGGGCTGAGAAACACTTGTGTCTGCAGTCTTAGGCTGTGTCAGAACATCAAAGCTCCTGTATACAAACCTTATAGATTTATAGCCCAGTGACAGTCACTGATTTAAAAAAAACCAAGCTGTTATGCTTTATGAAGTGTTGGAGTATTTTATGTCTTTGTATCTGTTGTGGTGTCCTTCCCTCTCAGCATGAGAGGGAAAGGGAGCAAGATCATCCAGATAACACTGTCCTTGTTAATGAGAAGTTCAGCCAAGCATGTGCTGGCTTTTCTGTCTCTGTGCTGTGGTTATCTGCAGAACAGGAATCAAATATCTAATCTTTAAAAAGGGCTTTGGAAGATTACTTCAACCTTTACCCTGCCCCAGCTGAGCTCCCCTTAAATCCTGAAGGGATGTAAATATCTTGTGTTTTCAGGATGGACAGTAGTGGACCATGCTGGAACCATCCAAAGCTAGCTGGTGAGAGAGATTTTCACATCAAAGTAGAACTGGAGAGTGTTGCCTTTTCAGCTTTCTTCTTTTTTAGTTTGTTTCTTTTTCCTAACAAAGAAAAGTGGAACTGTGTGTGTTGGAACAAACCAGTGGGAGTGAGTGAAGGTCAGATGAGGAGGACTGTTCCCTGAATATTAACCAGAAATGCAACTCCTAATCCAATGTGGGCTGAATTCTTTCCCCATGTCATTGTGACTTCATGGACTCCCAAACAATTATTTGGATCTTGATTTTCAGTGACACTTTTAAGAAATTAAGAGTAAATAAACCTTTAGTATCTGTGGGGATTCTGCTTAGATTAGCATCAGCCTTAATTAGTCCTGCTGCTGGAACATGTTCAATTCTGGTCTCCTAAGACAGCCTTTCTCCTTCAAGAGTGTGCTGACAATACAACCTGACTTTCAGGCTTACAAGGATGAGGTTGTATGACCTTGTGGCACTGCCTTGCACATATTTTCTGGCATTGCATTTAAAGCCTGGAAGTTACAGTATGGCAGAGAGAAGATGTAAAATATCACATTCCAGAAGAGAGGGAATGTTTCCTCTGCACTGTGAGAAGAAAGCAGACTAAACTTATGAAGTTTGAGGTTTGTCCTTTAAGCTCAATGTCTGTTAGGAGAGAATTGGTTGATTTATGACCACATTAATTAGATTTAAATTCAATACTAATTTCCCTGTATTTTCCCTCAGTCTGGGCTGTGCTGTCACACACCTTTAGGAGCACACCCTCTGCCCTCTCACAGCTGGAAGAACAATCCTGGAGTGCACTGAGCAGCCAATTGCAATGTCTCAGGATGTTGCAGTGAGATTTATCTCAAGTGAACACAAAGTGCCTCTGGCATCTCCACTTCATGAGGTCTCTACCTACACTCTGGGTGCTGTTCTGAGTGGCTCAGGCTTGATGTAACTGCAACAAAAACTGGATTTGCTTTTATGTCTGTACTTCTGGATTCAAAGCACTGTCTTTCCTCTCCCCCAAGCAAAGGCAGAGCAATGAAAATAACTGTAGTTTAACAGGTGCACGATGGAAATTGGGAATAGCTGTAGCAGCTCTCCCATCACAGCCCTGCCCTTGGAACACAGGGGCTGGGGAGTGCCTGCCATCACTCACAGAGCCTCAACAGCACCTGAGGAGTCAAAGGCACTTCATTCTTCACAGGAGGGGTTTATGGCATCAGTCTCCAGGGCACTGTGTGAATTAGAAAAAGGATCATGTGTGTACCTGTCCTTGCTGTTAATTACCTTGCCATTGAATAAAACAGAGCAACATAAAATGGCCTCAGGAAGTATTTAGACTGGCTGGAACATAAGGTTAAAGGTTTCTAATCTGCTTTATGATGGATGGTCCCAGTAGAGCTGAGAGGCAGGAAGCAGTTCTTTCTCTTTTTGGTTATAATATGGCTTGAGAATTTTCAGAGTGCAAACTGCCAGCACCTCCCCATCTGCAGTGCAGCTCCAGTCCCTCCCCCTGATGTTTGCACAGTATTGCAGAGTGTCTTGCTGCTGGAAGAGCAGAAGTAAAAATTCCTAGGGAAGCAGGAGCATGTATTGTCTCTCTGTATGTTCTCCTGAGAAGTATAAATGGCAGCTACTTTTTTCTTTATCCATCCTTATAGTTTAACTATTCACAACCAATTTCACTCTATAGAGCTCTCATGTATGTTTCAAAAATAGAACATCTTTAAATGAAAGTGAAATCTTGTTTTTAATTTACACAAAGGTTAGTGCTTCTCCTCCTAGGAGGTGTCTTTGAATTGCTGTGAGAAAGTTACCTTGTTCTTTCTAACATGCACCTATATCTGACAGCTGGTCCCCCTCTAAGAAACTTTCCAGCTCACTAATTTCAGTAAATAAATGATATTCTATGAAAAGATTGTCTTCTTTAAAGACAATCTATTAAAAAAAAAAAAAAAAAAAAAAAGGTCTTTTTTCTTTATGTGAAGAAGTTTCTTTGTGTATAGACAAGAACTTCAGTAGTGGAATAATATTTCATATCACATTTAACTTCCCTCAGAGTCCTTGTAGATCATAAAAATATAATTCCAAATTCTAAAATAGATTAGACATAACTGTGCAAAGAACCAGGGCTCTGGTTTTGAAAAAAAATCCAAGGTCAGAGGGGAAGAGTCTTCTGAGTAATACAAGGCAGCATTTTTCTGCTCAGAGCTGCTTGGACATTCACAGTGCAGAATGTCAGTCATTCCCTTTCCCCCTCAACTCTTCCCTCTTTCTCTTTTTCCATCAGCAGCTTTTAACTAATAATCTTCAGAGCTCAGTGATTAAAAAGTCTTTGTGAGCAGCATGAAGACACTGCCATCCTTCATGTTAGGCTGTGAACATCAGCAGTGATCATTTCTCTAAAAATGTGCACATTTTGTTAAATGCTGTCATTTATTTCAATGCATTTATTGCCATAAAACTTCAATGACAGTTTAATTAAGAGCTTAAATATTTTATACTACAAAGTAGAAATATTTATGAAGGAGCTTGTCAGAAGCAAAATATTAAAAGAAAACAGGTGCTTTTGCAGAAACACAAATAAAATGTCTAACAGCAAACATTAAAAAATAAATTATTGATCACGGCTCTTTTCATTACTATTGTATTGCCTTTTGAAGATGTTGTGCCTGACAAAGTCTGTGGATGTGGAAAATTGTCTTATCCAACCACTTGATTTTGCTATCTGTATCCTGTGGTGTGGCTGGACAGATTATTTTCTTCAGGAAAACATACCAGGACCAAGCTAAGGTGAAGGCTGTGAATTAATGTTGTGCAAGGAGGGGCTGAGAACCAGAAAGAGCCAACCAGACACCTGCAGGTGTGAAAAGCTCTGAGAGGGCACCTGAGTTGCCAGGGAGGTGTTTTTGTTGCTGTAGGTGGATCTGTGGATTTGGCAAGAACTATTGAACTGCCTGGTACAACTAAAAAAACCTTTCTGAGCAGGAAAAGCCTCCAAAGGGATAAGGGGTGAGGGTTGATAGTTTGGAGCTTTTGGGGACTGAGGCTGAACATTGGGGAAAGGGAGGTTTGCTCACCTTGGTGTGTGCCTGTGGAATTGTTCTTCCCTTGAGGATGATCCCTGACTTTATCTGGAGTTGTTTATTTTTGCCTTCTGCCCTTTGTATAAAGCTAAAAACACAGAGAAGAAATGTTATCTAAAGGCTTTACTCCCACAGTTAAACTGATTTTTTCCTGCCAAATGTTTTCTGAAACAGTCAGAAGGTAAACTAACCTTTGCTGTACCTTCACACTGATGGCAGAGTTATTTTTCCAAAACATCCTATGCCAGGTAAATGTCCTCTCTTTCACTGATGCATCATCCTGTTCCACTGTTACCAACTGCCAAGTGACTTTGTTTTCTCACTCCAAACTCCTAATGGAGCCATTCACATTTTTTCCAACAGCTATTGTTGAACTCAGTGGGTGCACTCAGCTGGCAGAATTCCCACTGGCTGCACTGGAGGCCAGATTCCACATATTGCTGCTTCTCTCTTAATTAGTGGATTTATGTTTTTTCCCCTTTCCAGTCTTCACAAACAATTGAAGGAGCTGCAGTGGGTGCTTCTCATGCTGTCTGCTGCTTAAGAGAGTGAGGGAAGGAATTAAAGTGTTTAAAACAAATTTATTCTTTGTGATGTAAACTCAATGACTTAATTCTAGGTACAAACCAGCCAGGGAGTTGTTCTGCCAGCCTTGCCAATGTCTCAGCACATGAAATAATGAGTGCCTGAAATACAGAGGGTTCCAGTAACTGAAACACAGGAAACAAATTAAGTGTAGCTCATGACTAGAGGCTCAAAACTCTGCATCCAGTGCTGGCTCTAATATCAATCCTGTCTTAATCTCGAATTAACAAAGAAATTGGGCTATTGGTTAAGAATCTTGCTGTCTTGAGATTCAGAGCATATTCCCCTCTTAATTCTTCCCTCCAGGGATGTTTTACACCAGTGGTGTAGGCTTCTTTTCTTTTTACTAAGCAGTCCTTAACTTTCAAAATACAAAAATACTTTCTCCTGCTTTAATGTCCAAAATCTTTACTGCTGGAAGTCACAGGGATTAAGTGGCCTGACTCAAAATAAAGGGTGAAGCTGTGGCTCCACTGGTGGGGAAAGGAGGAGAAAAATAGTTTTTGTCAGAGAAGCACTGGTTGGTTAAAAATAGGATGCTGCATAGTCCCACCTGAAGAGTTCCTTCTTACAACTATTTATTTTAGTCATCTACTCTAAGACAGCCAGTAAAATAAGGTGGGAGAGCCATGTGCCAGTTAAGAATCATTTATCCTGTGGATAATGTGCTCAAAACTCCCCCAGGATGGCATTGACCTTAGTTTGAGTCAATCAAAGAGCCCCACATGATTCCCAAGCTGCTGTGGGCTCTAGGTGTGAAGGGAATGCACTTGAACCTTGCTTATCTGCTAGCAGTGTAATTAATTAGGACAGGTTTTAGTTAAGAGTAGTATAGTGAAGATATTCACTCATAGGTTATAGTTTTTTAATTGCAGTACATCAGATTTTTCTTTCATCTTGCCTCTACTTTTCAAGCTCAAAAGCCATTAAATGTAAACTTCTTGTTTCCCTCCCAATCACCTGCTGTTTCAAATGCAGTTGTACTTTTAATTACCCACCAGTGCTTGCTTGACCAGCCTGAAAACTTTTCTTTCTTGTGATGGTGTGTTTTGAGATATACCTTATTAAATAACCAAAGAAAGGAAAATCTGTTTTGTTGAAGTCATTTTGCTGGACCCCACCAGCAGAGCAGTAATTTTAGAGCAGTGCTGGAGAGTAAAATGTTCCCTAATCTGAATGGGAAGAGTGGGCTGACATCAGAAACTTTTTAAATTTAATTTATTTATTTTTTTTTTTCCTTTTCATTCCTCCATGGTCTGCCTGCCTTCTAAAACTGAAGCATGTTTGTAGCCCTGGGAATATTTAGCTGTTGTCAGTAGAGTGTGTTCATCATACTTGGTGGGTTTTTTAATGAGGACTTTTTAAAGAAAAAAAACCCAAACAACCCAAACCACCCTTACTATTGTGTATGATTTATGGTGTCAGAGGAGCTAATTAAAAATAATAGGGAGGAAACTACTCAGAAGAATACAATTGGAATTAAATCCAAATGGAAATCTGTTCTTGGCCTGTCTTGTACTTTCTCCTGAATTTTGGAGCTCTTATTTGGGCATTAAGGAATGAAATTTATTTTATAATATATCTAAAGTAGAATAAGGAATCCAAAGTTGTCTGACTGTAGAATGAGTACAGAACTTTTGTGACTTTTGTATCTCCATCATTACAACCTTTTCAATGTGTTTTTTAACTCTTTAAATACTTAAAAAAATTGCATACTTGTAGAATACAGTTTTACAGCAGCTATAAGAGGAGTTTAGATGTTACTTTAGGAAAACTTTCTATTCCTATCTCATTAGCACTAGCTGCTCCTGATGTTCCTTGTTGCAATTTCTGTATAATTTCACTGTTTGTTTTCATTGTAAACCTCTTGTGTTCCTCCACAGAAAGAACAAACGAGCTCCTCGTGGGCTGGCAAATGACAAAGTTCTGCCCTCTTTACTTGTATTTCTGAGAATCTATTTTAGATGTTTTATGAACAGAGAAAACTGTATTTAACAATGACAATAAACCAAACTGGGAAGCTCCCAGGCACGTAGACACTGTGCCACAGGTTATAAATATCTGAGACATTTCAGAAGAGGGAACAGTGTGGACTCCTTTGCAGTTAAGAAAGAAAATTCTTGTGGCCAGTGGTAATTGATCCAGCTGGCATTTGGATTAGCTCTAGATGAGAGACTTGCATTCAAGGTTTTTATTGCCATTGCACAAGCTGTCCAAGGGTTTATGCCACGTCCCCATGGAAAACAAAAGATGATGTATATGTAATTTGGTTCTGGTGTTTTTGCTGCTACAATGAGTGCACGTGCTGGCTTAAAATGAGAAAAAAACATCAAATGGTTAGGGCTTAAAAATGTTACTTAATAACCTATTTTTATCAGTAACCACGTTTATCAGGCTTTATAAAATGCCTTTTTTTAATATATGTATTTTAAATAGCTCCAAAGACTCCAGCAGTGAGTTCAGAATGCAAATTAATCAAGGGTCCTGTGGATAAAATATTGTGTGATCATATAATTAGAACCATTCCTATATACAGTGGGGCCAAATTGAAGTTGCATGGGCAGTTCTAATTCTGGCAATTCTTAATTTTGGAGTGCTCAGCTTAGCAATAAAATGCTGTTTTATTGTAGTTCTTGGATGTAATCAAAAATCCACTGGAAGATGAACAAGTGAAGTAGGAAACAACACTGAAGATAATTACAAGCAGATCTTAATTTCAAGCAGAGAAGTTAATCTTCCTTTGGACTCTTGGGTCTGTTTTAACAGGGTAATTAGCCATGGACCCTGTGGCTTTTGACTCCCAGTCCCAGCTCAAACCTCTGTGTCCTATAAATGAGGACACACAGTTCTGTGACTGAGAGGAGCTGCCAGAGGCACATGTATTGTACAAGTTTGAACCACAGGGAGAGCACTGGAGTGAGCTGAACTCCAAGGATGTGCAACCAGCTGGTTTCAGTGAAGGGAAGAACTGAAACAATTTAATTAATATGCAGGGATGAATTATTTTAACCCTCTTTCTTGTCCTTTACTTTGTGCTTTATTTGTAAAAGTGTACAGTAATGGCTGCATTCAGCCTGACAGAGCTGTAACCAAATTAATTTGGTTTCTGCTTTCTTCCATGCTTTCTTTTTGGGTTCTCATATTCAGCTTGTTCCCTTTACTTAGACATTGCCAGAGGTGAGTCACATCTGAACATCCTTTTGTTGTGAATCTGTGCAAATTTTTTTTCTGTCTCCCTGTTGTTCAAAAGCAGCTTCAGTCTTCTAGATGTTTTTCCATTTGCCTCTGAGCCTCAAAGGCCCTTCCAGGAGGGGTTTCTTCAGAAGATGTTTGGGGGAAGATGAGATCTGACCACCACCGTGCTGTAGGAAAGGAGTTTGTGGTTTTGCACTAAGAGGAAAGATCTTTGACTATAGATTGCTGGCCCGTTTCAGATGATCAAATCTGGCCCTTTTAAAACCAAATGGACCTAACATTGTGGGGAGATTTGAACTGTATGATTAGTGGGCTTGATTGCTGCAGCCTGTGCTGACAAGCCCAGCTGGATCATTCTGCAAAATCTATCAACCCCAAAGTCCTGGCTTTGGATTTTTCCCTTTTTCTTTTCTACTATACTTAGAATAGGAATGGGTAAAGATGGAGGGGAAAAGAAAGTAAGGATAGTTTGTGACATGTATTTCTCCCAGGCAACTGGAAAGGCTGAGCCAGAAAGATAAACAGTGAATACAAATTTTGAAAGTTGAAAGGGCAACCTAATAGGGTAGAAAAAACAAACATTCCTCTCAGCTTCCTGTGAATGTTAACATTTTCCTCAGGTTTACACAGTGATCAGTATTTAACACTGGCTGATCCTTATTTTAAAACTGTTGACATGAGCAAGCAATGTGGGGCTTACCATGAACGTCAGTGGGACCAGGCTCAAACAGCCACCACTGCTCCAGCTTTGCTCTGCTCCTTGGAAGGGGGAAGAAGTCAATGCTAAAAGCCTCCCAGTGGGGCTATTGCAGTGAAAACCAAAAGAGCTCCTAGTTCTGTGGGAAGATTATTCCCTGTGGCAAGATGTGTGTGTTGAATAATCTACAATCCAGCCTTATTCTGCTCCCAGTTTTCTTGCAGAGAACTCGCTGAGCTTTAACACTTTCCCTTTTCCACTTCATTTTGAGGGATGCTGCTCTCAGTCCTGCAGCTAAACCAATGTGCCATCAAAAGATGATCAGCAGAAACACAGAAGCCAGTGCATCATCTGTCCCACTCTCTCTCTCTCTGGGGAATTTCTTACCCTTCTGTTCCTTAGATGTGTCAAATGTTCTGTTCTGTAGGTAGCAAACTTCAGCACACCCTTTTCCAAAGGAAGCTCTGTTGCACAGCTCTTTAAGGCTGCAGGAATGCCAGTTAGCAGACACAGTTTGCAGCTAAAGAAATGTTAAGCTGCTTGGTTTTTCTTGTCTGTGTGCTATAAATGGAGGAGGAAGGACTAAAACTTTACACAGTCTGGAGGTAGCTAAATCTACTAAATATTGTATGACTGTCTTTGCCATCAATAATTCAAAGAGCTTGAGTCCAAAATGACAAAAATCTCCCTTGGACAGCTGTAGCTGCAGGCACAACAAAGGTTCTGAGCTAGTTGCAGACTTGGTGCTTTGTTGGCCATAAAGGTTGAAGAACACCTGATGTCCCTGCAGTCATTAAAAGAGAGAAAGGTAAAGCAGAATATTGCTTCAGAAAAGGCAAAGTACACTTTGGCATTTGCTACAATCGTACTGATAGATGTGAGGGTTCTGAACATCTGCTGCAGCACAAGGAGTGCTACCCTGAAATGCTGGATTAATTTAGGAATGTACTGAGCCCAATTATATCCTTTTTGTGTAGTGACATCACCCAGCCCCTGCTGTCCTTTAATCACTGGGCTGGATGCAGAGACAGGAAGGTGGAGCATGGATTTGTCACCTGTGGGATGCAGTATTGATCCCTGTGCACACAGTGCCAGCAGCAGGATGGAGAGCTGTGACATTATCCCAGCCCTGCAGGACTGGCTCAGGGTGTGCACAGGGATTTTGGGCTGTGCTTTCCTCCCCAGCCTTTGCTGGGGGATGCAATGTTGTAACATGACTGTCCCAACACCTGTGGACCTCAGCCTTGATGAAAATGGTGCATGGATTGTCAGAGATGTGCCATTGCTTGTGTACTCCATTCTACTGACTACAAGCTAGAGCTTGAGAAAACACCAGGGGAAAATGAGTGAATTCTAGCAAGAGGAAAAAATTGCTAACTAGCTAGGAAACATGGTGGTTTTATGTTAAGAGCCTGATCAGGCTTCAGTCCTCCTTGGCTCAATAATTATTTAACTGAGAACTAATTCCATGTTCTGAAACTTGGTTATTGACAGATGCAAATTTAATTTCCATCTGGAATGGGTTGATGGGTTGGCCCTAAAAAATCCTGAAGTGTTAAATCCAGGAATATCTTCCTTTTTATTCCATCTATTCCTAGAATTTCAAATGAACCTTGTGCCCAAAAGAGCAGAGTATTGACTTCACAGCTCTAGTCTCCATCATCAGAAATTGTTCTTGCAATATTTCTGGCTAAAGTGAGCAGACCATAAAAGCCTCTTCTCACAAAATTTTCAGCCCAATTTTATGTTACTGCACAGCCTGGAGCAAGTTTTTTTCTTTTCTAAAGTTCTTATCTGAACTTCATTGATAAAAGTTTGGATTTTTTTTTTTACTGACTACTAACTTGCAAACCTCCAATGTATATGTGAGCAATTCCATTAAATTTAAACATCAATGAAATTACTCAAGTGAATAACTTGAAAAGATCACTCCCTTTAAAGCATGTAGATAAAATTCTGATCATACTGCAGAGCTCTGTTTGAACTCAATGACACTCCTGAGAGCAGAGAATGAAATCCTGGTTGAACATGATTGACATTTTGATGCCATGTATTGTCTGACTTCCTCCAATTTCATAAAAAGCCCAAAGAAAAAATGGGATCAGCTCTTAAGTGTGTGGAGCAAGCTCTCTCTCACTTCAGGGTGAGAGTGGGTTCAATTTTTCCCCTTCTTTGAGGTCCTGGACCAAATTCTGTGAAGTCCCTTGGATTTTTAGAGTGATGTGTTGTCTATGTAAATCACAAATCCTGAGCTGGGAGGGAGCCCATGAGGATCATGAAGTCCAACACCTGGCCCTGCCCAGGCACCCAAAAATTAGACTGAAAAGTAATATGTTTAAAACTCAAATTGTCAAAACTTCCCCTTTAATAGTCTTTCCATTAATATTCCATTTAATATTCTTTACTCCTGTTGGCATATTGCTGGCTTTTAAGTAAATCTGTGTTATGTGAGTAGCTGATGCAAAGAGCAAGTTTAATATGAAGCATTTTCCTTTAAGCACCATGGCTAAGGATATAAGCAGTGTATTTAATGTAGCTGCATTATATATTTCACTTAGATTTTAATATAATTATAGGCACAAATTGTTCACATTTGGTTTTATGAAGCCCTGAAAAGTTATGTCTTATGAGTCAACATGTAATTTCCTTCTGCACAAATTGCAGAATTATGCATTGAAGCTAAGTACATTGAATAATGGTAATTTAAAATTGAATTCCTATGGATTTACATATTACAATCACATTAATGCTGAAGGAATCTGCAATATTGTCAAATAGGTTAATAATGGTTACTGTTAGCACTGAGAATACCAATGGAATTAATAATGATTAACCACTTACCTTAAATGTATGCAAAATTATGCTGCTACTTTGAAATTACAAAATGGCAAAATGTCATGGAAAATAAAGGCTGGAAAGCCAATTAAACACATGTTAATGAAGGGTTACCCAAACACAACTCTGGGCTTTCCTAGGGAGTTCTGTTCATATCTGAAAATTACTAAAAATTTGACTCACTTGAAACTGTAGAATTTTTCCTTTTTTCCAATGTGTTTCTTGGAATTTAGAGTTGCAGTTCTGCTGTCTGCTCCACTCATCTTTCTCATGCCTTTCTTGCAACACCCAGTGCCAGACTGACAGAATTATGCTGCTTATCCATGTGCACCATCCTAAAAATCCCTTTCCACTATTTCTTTGCTGTTTAAAAACCAAAAAAGTTCAGTGAGAGACTCCTTACTTAGGCCCCCTCTAAGAAGAATTACATTCAAATCCATTCAGGAGATAAATGACACTCCAAATGAGTGAGGCCTGTTATTTGTACAGGCATTAATATTTAACTGTCCTTTTTCACAGGCTATTACCACTTGAATTTGTAGGATGTCAAAGTTTTTCTGCTTTGGATGAAACATGGATTTATTCATGGCAGACTTGGAAAGGTGCTCAAGTTTTATTTTCTCAATCACAACATATCCAGTGTATTTGAGACATGTTTAAAGCCACAAAGAATCCAGCCCTGGGTCTTGGCTTTGCTCTGCATTTCATCTTGTTTGATTAGCTGGGGGAACAGAATCCTTCAGAAGATGGGAGATTTTGTATGTGAGTATTTATCAATGCTTCAGTCAAAGCAGCAAGTGATTTTTGCTCATTGTCTCAGTTCTTTTGTAGTGGATGACCACATCCATAAAATAAGGGGATTGAACAAAACAGTGAGAATTTCCCCCTGGTTTTTAAAAAGAGATGGGGAAGGATGAAATAGG
Source organism: Erithacus rubecula (assembly GCF_903797595.1). Classification (NCBI taxonomy): domain Eukaryota; kingdom Metazoa; phylum Chordata; class Aves; order Passeriformes; family Muscicapidae; genus Erithacus; species Erithacus rubecula. Next base: position 2,750,227 of record NC_136669.1, read on the forward strand.
GAATGTTTGTTTCTTCTTCTGTCATTTGGAGTGAATGATTGCTGTCAGCACAAAAAAGGAATATTGAGAATGCCTTACTGCCAAAGTTGGTCTTGAAAAAAAAATGTAAAATTATTTTTACTGCCTGGTCTATGTATAAGCAAATGGTTAATAAGCCACTTCCAGAAAGAAGTTGGTTTGCTTTCTTTAGCAGAAAAACAAAAAACATTCTTAAGCTTGGATTTAGGACAACATTTTGGTGAACAGGAACAGTATAAGGAAAAATATTCTAGTCAATTTGCACATTTTATGTGGATCTGTCTAGAAGGTGGCTGTTACAGGAAGATAAGGATTCTAATTTTGTAATTGAGTGCACTTTGAAAAGACAATTAGGAGCTAACGTGATAAGTAATTGTAAATTATAACAGCAGAAGAAACCTGATTCACGGTTCTCTGTGGAAACTGTATTTGTGTATTCAAATGCTGTATCTGTACTTTTATTTCCCCTGCATGTACATTTGATTTAATAAAGCTAGAGAAGATTTCTGTATGGTTTGGTTTAAAAAAAAAACAGGAATTAAAAAAAAATGCAGATGCATCTCACTCAGCTTCATTATAATCTCAGAGCAGTGCTGGAACTGTGCGAGGTAGGATTTGGCAGCTCTGCCACTTATGAAGAATTATATGGATGTGATGCCTGCTGTCTGCTGTCTTGTGGGTTTTACAGGGTTTTTATCTGTGTCTCTGTCTGGGATAAACCCCCCAGCCAGGGGAGAGCAGGAGGAAGTTTCAGAGTCTTTTTTATGGCAGGAGCACCAAGCTGGGGTGTGTCTGTAAATCCTTTTGCTGCAGGTCCCAGGGGCTGAGGCTGCAGGCTAAGGAAGATGATTCTCTGATTTTGGTGCTGCTGCTTCTATTTCTGAGTTTATTTCCCAGGGAAACACTGTGGTTTTTAGGGAGATAAGTGCTCCATGCCCATGGACAAAGTGTCCCAGCTGCTCTAGAGCTGTTTTCTCTCTCTGGGTCTGCACTGGCACCCTGCAGATGGTTCTGCTTAGAAAGGTTTTGGTGACACCAAACTTCATCACACTTGCTGCTTCAGGCAGAATCAAAAATTTCCAGGACCCTCTGTCATACACAGGTGGAGCAGGCAGTGTTTGAGATCTTTTCTGCACTCTGAATTTTTTAAATTTTATTTTTAATTCTCCTTGATTCTATAAATGAACTATTTGAGCACCTTCTCCCAAGGGTTTTATCATAAAGTAAAATGGACTCAAGGAGCTGGAAGTTTATTATGAAAAAAACAAGGGTCCTGCTTTCTCACCCTAACTAACTGAAATGTTGATCTGATTTTCATGAAGTAGAGCCCTTGGATTTTTTTAAAGTTGAGAAATAACAAATATTTTGAATTCTTGGTCTACAAGGACATTTTTGAAAACTTATACCCTATTTCCCACATGTTGCTGTAACTGCAGTTGATGGAGTTTTTGTATGCAACCACAAAATCTCTAGAAGTAGCTAGTTATATGTAGTTTGTTGAAATATCTTTGATTTTATCCCTATGATAAAAAAGGTTCTCTAAAAATCTGGAGACAGCAATAATTATTAAATTAATGAAAGTGTAACTTTTTCTCTTGTCTTTGTAAATGTCATGGCCTTTTTCAGGGCATATTAATAAAAACACTTTTTGAAGTGTCTGATTTATGAAACTGTCAAAACAATTAATAAATTCGCTGAAAGGGAAAAAAAAAAAACCCCATGTAAACAAAATTAAATACTTGCATGAATGACCTGATGTGAGGTTTAGGAAAGGGCCCATAAGAAATGAAGCTTGACTGTTGAAAAGAAACAAAGAGTAAAATTGCTCTGGAGTTCTCACAGCCAGGTTAGTCTGAAAGTCATTTTTGAAAACAAAACAATTCTTGGGCAGGGAAGAGGGAAACTATGATCAGTTTATCACTGCTGAAATCACCCTAGTGCTAAAATCAATCAAACCTGTCATATTATTATTCTCAATTTCCCCAGCCTCTAGACTCAGATCTGCTTCACACACAGCAATGCCCATTTAGCAGGTGCTAAACCTGCAGTAATTTTGTGTATCAGCACTTTTTTTCCACTTGATAATAAAACTTCCACACCAGTTGGAAGCTTCTAGTACATGGAGACTTTAGTGCCACCATAAAAACAGCATTGTAGGAAAACTGCCTTGAGGTGAGGATGGATGAGCAGCTCCAAAGTTGTTATACAATCCTCTAAACAGAACCAGGGTGGGAGTTTTGAACAGAATCCCAAATGTTATCCCTCTCTGGAGTTTTGTTGATATAGTGTGAAGGACCACGGTGTGATTTAGTGGAGGATGTGCTGCTGTGTTGCAATTTGTCACATAAAGCCAAACTTCCTGTGAATTGCATGCAGTTCTTAGTTCAAAGCTCACTAAACTGGTATTTACTGGCACTGACTGTCCTCTTGCCAGGCTTGCTCTCTGTGATTTGTCCTATGGGGTCTCTTCTGGTGAATATTCACTAGAAAGGAAATAAAGGAAAGCAAGACTGGGAAGCTGATTTTGCTAAAAGGAATTATAAGTTACAGGCAGACTTGGCTACAGAAACTGAAGGCTTTGGAAATCCTGAAATGATTTATCAAGCTGGGGATTGTTAACCCTGATTTTGGTTATTTCTTGAGCTGACCTCAAAATATTTCAGAGCTTTTATTATTATGAGGTCTGGTAACCTAGAACTATTGCTGGACTCTATCCATACAGATAAGGATTCAGTATACAGGCTTGGCAGGTGTCTGGAAAGCAATAAATACATATATTCCAAATGTGCAGTTAGCAGGATAGATCTATGCAAAGCAGATAAAAAGCCATTGTCATCTTGCAAAGAGCAGTGGTATTAACATATATAAATACTGTGTTGCTCTGGAAATCAGGTTTAATACTTTATTTCTGTACACATGTTCAGATTTTTCTGTTGAATGTCACTGATTCCATCAAATATAAATCCTGACCTCAAGCAGCATCCAGTCAGGCACTAAGTGGGGATGTGTTAACATTTCTGAATCCATAGCAGCATTAAGGTTTTGCATGTCTCCTTTAAAAACTAGGGGCAGATTTGTGCCTGTTAAATGGTTCCTATCAAGTTAATATCATGACAATTACCTGAGTATTTTGGTGACTGTTGCTGAGTATCAAAGTCAGTAAGGCTCTTCTGTGGCTGAAATCAGAATAAAAGACATTGCAAGGGTGCTGTTCATAAATACATGCAATAGTTAATCAGATGAATTTTTAAAATATATATCAGTCTCATTTGACCTAGACAGACAAAATAAATCCCAACAAAACCAAATCTATCAAAATGTTTTTCATGAATATTATCCAAATCCCTGCTGATGAGGAAATTGCCATGTGTACCTAAGAGCTGTGGTCACTGCTTTTCTCACGTGCTTTTCACTGACATTACTTTATGAAACTCATCAAGGAGCACTTTGTTATTAAAACCTGTGTTGATTGTAGAGTGATTTAATTACATTCAATTAAATATCTCTTGCTAAAAAGATTAAAAAAATCGCTTGTGTGAAGAATTGCAATTCTCATCTAAAAATGCTGCTGAATCTGATTCCTCTGGGACATTCAAATCGTTCAGAGGAGCTATCTGGGATATTGTTTATTAAACAATAATAGCTTTATTAGTTCTTTTTCAAGCAGGTAAAAGCCTTTTGGCAATTTTACACTGCTGAAATTCCTGTCACGTTCAGAACCTCACTCAGGAAACTAAAATGTCAGTAGGAAATTAAGCATTAAAATTTAAAAGGTTTGTCAAGATTCTGCACACTCAGATTCTTGTGAAAATATATATATTATCACACATGCACTCATAAATATATGTATTTCAAAGGAATGTTTAAATTCTCTTGTGGAGACATATAAATTTAAATGTATACACAGACAATAAAATAATCATGATAGGGAGTTCATTCATTTCCATACTTTTTTTTTTGTTGTTTTTAATTCTCAAATTCCTAAACCTGGCTGCTTAATTACTCTGAAACTTCTATTCTTTTTTACAAAAATAATTGCTGGAAACTTACACTGAGGATATGAAGCAGCAGAAATTATCCTGAGTGTTTGATGTGGTGTTTGTTTGGAGCTGGTGCTCACTAGAGGGATGTGATGCTTTGGGTAAGGCACAGATGAATTCCCCTCTGCAGAGCAGCTACCAGCTGCCTCTCTCACAATTTAAAAAAACAATCACTCACTGCCAAGCCAGGAAAACTCATTAGTATGTTCATTACCCAAACCAGGAACTAATAAAGAAGAGGGTTACTTCTAAATAAAATTTCAATCCATTACCACCCTTCTCTTGAAAAGATTACCCCAAATCCAAAAAACCCAAACCCATCCAAACAAAAAAACAACCAACAAGAAACAACCCAAATCCCAGAAGAGTTTTTTCCACTTAGAATTTGAAGAAGGGGTTTATGTTTCTAATAGCTTGAATTAAAATATTTCTCTGTGTTTTTAGCAGTTCCTATCAATCTCCCACTCAATAATTAGCTGTCTGCTATGCCTCAAACAGGAATTTTCTCACTGTTCACCTGTCCTTAGTGTCACTGCAATGGAAACCAAAATCCCATTTTGATTTTTAACCACTGGGGCTCCTCTGCTGCCTGCCAGTTGTCACCAGATCAGAGCACCAGGCTACTGCTGAGGAGGTGAATTGGGACTGCTGAGCTGGTCTGAGTGTGTGTCCTGTCTAAAAATATTAATTTGTATATGTGCCATGATGCTGCAGTGAGAATAGAAGCTATATGTGATAAAAAAAATCCTTGCCAGTTTGAAAAGCTGCTTGTGAAAATCAATTATAAATATTTTGGATGGATCTTTGGAAATTAATCTCTTATATGTGTTTTGTTTTATACTTTGTTTCACTTGGAGAAAGCGTCTCTGGCTTTTAATGGATGTCCTTGAAGAGAAGTTTATTAAACTTGTTACATTTCCTTTCAAATGACCTAATAATCTTTTTTTTAAAAAATCAACATTACATGTTAAGACACTGTTGTTGCTCATTTTTTAGTTGATTATGCTTTTGCTTTGATAAGCTCCTGATGTTGTAGGCCTCTGTTTTATACCTGAAAACATATAAATCCCATGAATAGAACCTGTTATTGTAATTGTGATTCTCTAAAGAAGGAATTATGAGCCCAGTCATTGCTGCCCTTGATTTATCTAAGCACAGTGTTCATCCTGAGAGTGGAAATAGCTTCAAAGGAGTGAAAAAAAAAATATCCCTGACTCCGAAAGACAAAGTGGAAAGATTTTTTTTTTTCTGTTTTAATAAAACAGAAGAAACAAAATTTCTCTAGAAACTATCACAAAAATACTCTACTGAGTGTGGTGAGTGATGCAGGAAAGAGTTAAATAATGAGATTTTTGGGCTGGAAGCAAGGTGTGACTAGAAAGTTCTGCAGCCTCTTTCTTTTTGGGCCACACAGACAAAACTCCATGGAAAAATATTTTCAGTGCTGTGTGAATTTCTGTGACCACTCTCAAGGTTTGTGTAACTTGGATCAAGCTTTTGTATGATATGTTTTTCTATTCACACTGAGCAAGGAGGAGAGTCACCACTGAAAGTATGTCTGGGTAATGAAACTGATCATGTTGGAAAAGAAAAAAAAAATCACTTCTAGAGGTGCCAACAATGCAACAAGATTTTCCCAAACAGTGACTTTATTTTGTACCTGAATTTTCAGAGGAAAAAGCAGAAGGAAGTGGAAGAGGATCAGTGCTCTAGGTGACAACTGGTTATTCCCTGCTAACAACAGGTTTATGTTAACATATTTTAGTTTAATAGGGTTTTTAAATGCCAGCTAATTACTCCTTTGTATTATTAGTGTTTTAGCACTCCAAACGTAAATTAGGGTATATTAAAATTTGAAGCTCTTGTGTGGCTATGCAGGTTATTTGTTCAGGGTTTCATGAGCATCAATTTGGTTCACACATCTAATTATAATCATCCTATCAAGAGTGTATGGAATGTTCCAGCACATGAATCTCTAATATTGAGTAATTCCTTATAAAAATGAGGCAGCCCATATGGGTGAGCAGATGAAATGCTGATAAACACTGTGAAATAGAGCAGATGCATGAGTTACACCAAAGGTTCCTCACTCCTAATATTTGCTGTCCGTGAGGAGAGAGAATTAATTTATTGCACCCATCTGAAATTCTCTGCAGTAAATACAACAATGGCTTTGCAAGCCAGAATTACCCAAGGTATTTCTAGAGACTGTGATACTGTTTGAAGGGGTTTTTTTTTTGGGGTGATGGTGTAAGGCTGGTTAGAGCAATAATGAAGGGAGGGTTGGATTGTCAACCTGGTGAATGCCATCTAAATAATGGAGCAGAATGCTGCTTGGACAGTGCTCTCTGTAATGACATTTTTTTCTTTGTTCAGAATAATTGATGTAAATTGAACAATTTTGTGTAATGTATATTGCAGCTGGAGAAAACCAGTTGCTTATTAGAGCCTGAGCATATGCATTTTTGGTGTTTATGAATGACTTGATGCATTTGTAATGAGTTGCTTTAGGCAAATACAGTGGATGGGTACATAGTCTCTCTTGGCTTGTGTGTAAAGAATGAAAGGTTCATGAATAAAAGGTGTTTGAAGTGTTTGTAAAACTTAGGTTTTGCATGATTTGGTTTTGTAATAAGGGCCAGTACCTTGCAGGATGATACATAATTTTAAGAGGTTTTGGATGGCAGCAGCAGCATCACCAAGCCCTGGCTCTGTTGGCCTTGGGCTCTGTCACACTGGGTGAATATTTCTGTTCACCTGCAGCTGCTGCCTGTGCAGCTAGGGCTGAAATGCACTTTTATTCTTCGCTACAGTGAGAAAAGGTTTAATTAGTGAAGCCCAGTACCTTGTTTGGACCTCAGTTGCCTCACACCTAAGTCCATAGATAATTGCATATTGTTTTAACTATAGATTAAACTTCCATGTGGTTTTTTTGAACAATACTGTAAAATCTTATGGTTTGACACATGCAGGTTTTAAGACTACAGGTAACAGAGATAGAATCTGGATAATTCTGCTCTTTTAGAGTCAGAGGAAACTCAGGCTGCCTCCCAGCAGTCAGACACAGACTGCTTAATGCAATAATCTGATTGACTGAATTTGATATTGTTCATGAAGTCTTCTTTGCCACAAAATTGGAAAGGGTGTTTTGGGATGTAGATATTAGAAGTGTCTCACAGCACACCCAGATAGTGTTTCTATAAGCATTAGAGTCAGCAAGATTTATTTCAAAGATCCAGCTTATTGGAGAAAGCCAGCCTATTAAATGTCTGTTACCAGTGATGGCATTCTGGAAATGGAATTGGTTTTGCTCAGCAAAGAAATAAAACCTAGATTGTTATATGCAGGCTATGATAGGCACTGGTTTCTCAGCATAAAGACTGCTTGGTTGCTTAGGATTTATTACTGTTTAGTTAAAATATGTTGAGTGAAAAGGTTGATCTGTCCAAATGATTTGCAAGAGAAAGAGATGAAAGTGTGTTTTATCAAAGTTAATGAAAAGCAATGGGGAGATAACTTGAGAATAATTTATTCATGAAACTTCATTTTCGTTCATAAATTTCTTGCAAACAGGTGGCAATAGTCTGATGTATTTGAATTTCTTTTTACAACTTATTTGACTAATTCTTCATCAGGGGCTCACTGCTAAGTTGGATGAATTTTGCATGATTTGAGCAATGTTGATTGGCTCACCTGAGTCACTGCAGATCCTGCTCCCTGGTGAGAGACATGAAATTCTTGGTGCAGAGCTCTCCATTCAAACCCTGGCTCATTCCCTGTGGTATTTTCCCAACCTACTGAACAGAGATGGTGTTTTTATCTGAGGGCCAGGCAGGGATCAGCAGAGAAAAATTAATTAAACTAGATGTGCAGAAGAGGGAATGTCTTTATTTCCAGCCTTCCCAGCTTCCTCTCAAGGTGAAAGCAGGTGAGTGGCACCACTCAACATATTTTAACTAAACAGTAATTTTCACTCAACACATTTTAACTAAACAGTAATAAATCCTAATAAATAAATAAATAAATCCTAGCAAATAAATCCTCACACAGAATGGAGGGCTGTAGCCAAAACCACTGGCAACACTTTGACTTTTCAAATAAGCATTTTCCTGATGCCAACTGATTTTCTGCTTAATCTACACCCTGCACAATAAAACCATAATCTGGGATTCCTGCTGCTCCTTGTGCCAGTCAGTGCATGTCAGAATACTCCTTCAATTGGTTTGTTTTTTGTTTTTTTTTCCCCCCTCTAGTAATGAGTGCACAATCTTTTATGTAGAGCACTCTCTGTCATGCTAGGTTGTTTACAGCTGCTTCCATATAATATTTAATAATACCTCTGTCAATATTGCTGGAGAGATGTATGTTTTGTTTTCCTGGAGACATTTAGGAAGTGTTCAGGAGTAAGTAATATTTCCATAATCTGAATTCATGCTCTACCCAAGAGGGCCGTGTCTCAGGTACACAGAATTATGTCTCACAAAATATGTTTATTGCTACAAAGATATTGCTATATCTTTTTTTATAGTTCAGTTGTTAAGCTAAGTAATGATGTATAGCTGCTTACACCAACATAATAACAATTCTTTCACATCCTTCATTCTTACAATCTCTTGCTCTCCCCCTTAAATATACTCATTGAGGGCTCTGTTAAATGAATTCTCAGTGACATATTGGTAAGAGTTTCTCTTTTAAAACAAACAAAACCAAACCAAGAAAAAAAACAACCTTCTAGTTACTGTAGCTGTTGCCAAAAGAAATGAGACAGCATAAAACAAAAGCCTGCCCTGAATGGATTTTTAAAAAAAAAATTCAGACTTTTAGAAAGCAATACTGACATAGGAAAAAATGGCTTGGACCCCAAAATAAAATAAGAATGAATTTCTACAAGGTAGTCACCTCTGAAATGGGACTACAGTAGAAATTGCTCAGTAATATTTTGCTTTTTTATTTTACTGACAAATGTAAAACCTTGAGACCAGGTCTTCAGCTGTAGTAAAAGGGAACAGCCAGTACTTGACTTGTGCTTGTGTTGCACTTCTGGATCATCCTGAGTGCAATAACTACTGAGTTTCAGAAGTCACACGGGGAAAATCTTTCCCTTTTAATCAAGGGAAGAAAACTTAGAGGTAAAAAGAAAAGGACTTTCTATATTAAAAAAAAGAGCATCCTACTGGTCTGACAGTCAGTATTGTTCTCACCAGTCGAGCTAAACCAATTTTTAGATTATTTTTTCCCCTTGGATGGGGTCAGTGTAAATGGCACATATGAAGCAGCCTTGGTCATGGTGGCCTAAGGGCTTGGTTCCTTTTGGATGCAATTGGGATTTTAGGAGGTGTTTGTGTGAATTTCCCTGTGTGTCTCAGCAGGAGGACATGGCTGGTTGGGGATGGCTGAATTGAGATGAGATGAGATATGAGATTTGAGATTTCTCCTTGTTCTAGTGCTGCTGCTGGTTCTGAGATGAGATTTCCCCTTGTTCTAGTGTTGGTTCTGAGGGGTGACCTCATGCTCCTTCAGCCCCAAACTGAGTGGCACCAGGCACCAGCATCTGGAATTTTCAGAGCTCTGTGTGTGTGACAAGAGTGATAAATCCACTCCCACTCCTGAGGCAGCTCCTGGAAATGGAAGAGCTTTAACTGACAGTGTTTTCAGTAGCACAGGCCCCAGGGAGCTTCAGACAAAGGAAATATTCCATGAGACTTTAGGAAACAGAGTCCTATTCAATTATTCATATTTTCACTCGGTTTTCATTTCTTGAGAATTGCATAAATTGTTTGACACAAGGCTCGGTTTAGTTTTGAGGATTGTTGTATGATTTCTTTTGTTTAAAGGATGTTAGAAACATTGTTTGAAATGGAAACTCTGCTGTGAATTTCAGAGGGGTTGGGGACTGCCTGGAAGTCAGATGGAGCTGGGAACTCAAACCCTCAGGCAAACTCTTAGTTCTCACGTCCATCATTAAAATTGACCTGTAAATAGCTTAAGGGCAAACACAAGGCAGTTTCTCCCCCCTTATTTGCTAGAATATGCACATATAATTCAGGAAAGGGGTACATAGACTGAAAAGGAGAAGCCAGTATCACAGAATACTAAAATCCTTTAGGGAAAAAGAAGTGAGGGGGGATGATGCTATTATCAGTTCACAGTATAGGTGAAAAGCACCCAGAATTTTGCATCACCATCTCTTTGTTTCATAACTTTCTCCGCAGTTTTGACAAAACCACCAGTTTCATCCTGTTAAAAATGACATTTCCTTGGCTTTATGGTGCTTGATGTCTGTGTTTAAAAAGCATCATCTGTAACATAGAGCCATCATGCTTTTCTGCTTTGAGTTCTCATTGTCAGAAGAAGAAATTCTTGGGGTTGACATATTTTGGTGTAGGCATGAGGAGTAGGAATGGTTCAGGGGCAGCTGTGGTGATGATTGAGCACAACTGGGGAATACCAGGGTAATGCTCCTTTACTGTAGAACATGTGAGTTTATTAGAGGGGATTTCCTAACAGGATGGGAAAAGAGAGGAATGCTGGAGATGGGAACTGCTTGTTGGAGAGCAGAAACCTCAAGTTTCCAGACTCTTCCTGAATTTTGGTTGAGGAGGAAACCCTGAGCAGTCACAGATGTGAGGGGGGTCAATCCCTCTCCTGTGGGAGGTAGTGGAGAGGATTTTCTTGCCCAACACCAGAGAGTCTTGGAGGGAGATCTAGATATTCACACACTTCCTTGGATTGTTTGGAAAATTAAGGCTGCCTTGGCTATCCCCAGGAGACAGCAATCTCCAAGTAAGAGACATATGTTAGCACTGTCTATTTTAATATTGTCTTTCTGTTATGTCTTGTTCCTACTGGGAGAATAAACTATTTTGAGTAAGAGCAGATTCTTTGTTTATGGCACGCAGCAGGAGGAGCAGCCTGGATCCAACAGACATGGAATGCACAGGGAGCTTGTAGGACATGGTGGAAGCATCAAATATAGGGAGAGACAAGCACAGAAAAGAGCAAATAGCTTTGAAAACAACAATTACAACCCAAACTTGTTTGCATGTCCCAGTTCTGAGGACTCACAAGGTCAGAGGGAATTTTTATCCTTGGAGGCAGCATGGAAATATGGATCCCCTCTGCTCCCAGCAGCCATCTGACTTTTGTCTTGTTGATTTTGAAACTGGGTTTCTCTGTTTTATGAAGGATAAGTTTTAAATCAGAATGGGGCAAATGTATTTATTATTGTAGAACAAATGCAAATATCATGCCTTGAAATGCTGCTGCTCATTTATGTGTTATGATCTAATTATTTAAGAAACTGCATCTGACTGTTATTGCAGTGTGCTGAGGTTTCCTAGTGGAAACCATAAACATTCTTATGATCCCTCCTACATTTTTCTAACATGCCAATGTCTATTCCCAAGGTAATTTGGAAGTTATTAGTAATTCCTGGAGTTTTTTACTTTGCTTTCTGCTGGGTGGTAGAGCTGTGCAAGAATCACCAGAGCTTGAGAGCTTGCCTTTTTTTTTTTTTTTTTTTTTTTTTTGTTCTGGTAAATTAGAATTCTGGTATTCCAGCCATGGAATGACAAAATGTTTGGGATGGCTTAGGAAGTATTTTCACAACAATATCTCTTAATCTGTAAACTAGTTACTGAGCTAAAGGCATCTTCTCATCCACTTTGGGCAGGAGCTGTGTAGGTTAGCATTGGTTTAGTTCTAGTTACATGAGTACAAAATAAACCAGAAGACTCTAGGGTGTTGCAAGCTGCACATCAAAACTTGCACAATGTAAATTTTTCCTGGATGATTTAGATGTTTTTCATAGCCAGCACTGGAAACATCTCCCACTAACCACTTTGTAAGGGTTCCTGTAAGTCATATAAAATCATTTGAGAAGCAAACCATCTTGGATTTTAGCTGAAACATATATTTGGTGACTCCTCACAATTTAAAGAGAATTCTTTCCTGGTATGAAACTCAAAATTTTTAGAAGACATATGCCAGGAAAGGTGTATTTGTATTTAGATAGGATTTGACTGCTGTGGAAAACATGGAAAAATGTATGTCTGCTGCTGTGTTATGGCCCTTTAAATTATTCTTCTTTGTCATTTTAACACCAGAGAGAGATTAGCAAATTAAACTGGAAATTCCTGTGCAAATCAATGTGTAGATTTGTTATATTTTCAAGTTAGGGTGGTCTCAGGAGTGAGAAGGCAGCACAGAGCACCCTTAATAAAATTGCAAGAGTCAACCTCAACATTTCTAATATCTGACCTGTGTCAAAAGATTAGAGCAGGAAAAGAGAGAAGAAAGCCAAAGGAGAGGCAACAAGGTGGAAGAGAATGGGAAAAATAGAAGGATGAGGCAAAATAGAAAAGGTTTAGTAGCAGTAATTAAAACTTTTCTGGGTGAACATAATAAGATGTTGTTGAAAAGACAGTTAATCATTTATTGTGAAGTGAGATGAATTTATTTTGTGAGATGAATGGAAGTTGAAGAGTGTGTGGTGTCCTGAATAATGCTTCAGCATAGAGGCCATAATTAAATATGGAATCTGGAAACCAAATGAGTTTGGTACCTGTGCCCTAAACTCCAACATCTCTGGAGTTGATCAAAGGCAATGCCATTGTCATACCTCCTGTGCCAGGCAGTGATGAGAAATTATACATTGGTTTTGCTTGAAGTGCTTGTGTGGCTGGGACTTCCTTTTTACACACAGGCAGCATCATAATCAACTTTCATTAAGAGTAATGCTGACTGTTGATTTACTACAAAGAGAATTTCGATTAAGTTTAGCATCCTGGATGGGACATGATAATTAGCTGGTGTTGACATTCAATTTTGTAGGCCTGAAGTTTACAAACAAATCCCACATCTTTGTTAGGCATATTAGCAATTGAAATACCCTCCTAAATCACTGTCTGTATAAATGGCAAATCTCTGCAATCAATCCTTCTTTTCTTTGAAAATAAATTTTGGAGGAATTTGCATAATTGGCCATGCTTGATAAAAGTCTGATGTATAATGTTGTCTTTTAAATGCACTGCTACCTGAAATCATGATGAAGTATCAACATGCAGGAGGTAAATATAAAACAAGCATTTAGTAAAGGATGCAGCTGATCTCATGAGGTGAGAAATGGCATCTAGTGGTGTTATAATTTGAAGTGTCTTGATGTAGGTATTTTGCTATGAAGGATGTGAGAGAAAAGGACAGAGCTCAATCACATCAAAAAGCTTTGATTTGCACTGAACTTTGAAGTGAAATCTATGCTGAAAAGTGCTTTTAAAATACAGTGAGAGTGATGCAAATGAATGTCTTTGCTTTGCTGCAGATGAAGAGCTGACTGTACAGAGCCTGGGTTTCTCTGGGGCTCGGTGCTGCCCCAGCTGTGCTCTGCACCCTGAGTGGAATCAGGAGCAGGATTGCAGCAAGGTGTGCTCTGGCAGGTTATGTGGGGTCGTGTCCTGCTGCTGTTTCCATCCTGAGTGGCACAGCCAGCTCTGTCCCCTCTGCAGCTCCAGCTGTCACTGTGAGCTCCCCACTCCCCTGTGGCCAGTCCATGCTCCCCACCACAGCAAAGCCCTTGTGAGGCACCAAGTGCCACATGTCAAAGTGCTGCTGCTGTCATCTGCCACGCTGTGTTCATGCCCAGCAAACACCCCTGTTAGTGGGGATGGGCATCCTGGGGATGCTGAGATGCTGTGCCAAGGAACTGACCCAGAGCTACAGCAGGAGGGATGGATGTGCCTGCTGCTCACCTCTCCCTTCCCTGGGGGTTGGGAAATAGATGTAATGAGGGATATCTGCTTTCCTGTGCTCTGTGATGGATGTGTTATCACCTGCTCTCTGCAGGTGCTGTGATGTGCTTACTGTAATATGCCTTGGGCTTTTACTTTAAAAAACCTGCTGGAAAATTTAGGAATCTGTATTTGCCCTCTTTAAATAGTGACATCTGCTACACTGAGTGCTGCTGCTATTCCAGCAGTTTCTTTTGAGAAGTTAATAGAGTATCTTGCAGCAGCCTGGCCATTTCTAAGGCATGAGTGCAGGGTCAGGAGTGACTAATGGCACGTGAGCAGTGATGTGCAATGCCCTCAGCTGGGAACTGGGAAGTGAAGGAGCTCAAGTAACACTGCAAGTGTGATTAGATATTTGATAATGCTGACAGTCAATTGTGCTGCATGTGGTATCAGTGTGGGGATCTTAAATTACAGGAGTAGCACAAAGCACTTAATTTCCATTCTTCTGCACTTCTCAGGGAATCTTTGACTTCTTGTGAATGGTGTTCACACTGTGGGCAGGCATTTCTCTACTACATTATAAAAATTGCCTATTGGAACCCAGGAACTATCATACAGCATTATACACAGGCAGAGTTTGGATTTTTGTTGTTGTTGTTTTACATTTGAACCATTATGGTAATATTAAATAAATCTTTTTTTTTATTATTGAAATAATTAGCCATGCCTGTTTTATATTCTAATTCCAGTTCTTTGTTTTCAATATGCTGGAGTTTGGATGTGCACAACACAAAGAATTGAGTTGCTGGGATTTCTGTCACTTTTCTAACATAAGGCATGGCAAGACAAAAACTGTTTCTGCAATGTTTACAATATTTTGTGGAAACATCATTGTCATCCTGCCACAGTAAATGCTGGCACATTGTTATCACAGCATTGCACAGGAGTGTATAAACTCCTGTATGCACTGGTGTTTTGGGGAGGAATGACAGAAATTGTGTGTGTAGGCAGATGGGGGACAGAGCCCACCAGAGCAGCAGCTGCTGTTTTTGGGGTGGTTTTCCACACCTCACTAATATGTGTGCACTGATGAATCAGGAAGGCTTGTGAGTTTTTGGGGATTCTCTAAAGCCTTAGTGAAGGATTTTTTTCAATCCCTTTCATTCTGTTCCCATGAGAACAAGATGACCCACAAGGAGCATACTAGTTTTTAAAATACAATAGGTGATTTTTTTGTTTCTGTTGAGATCATACAAAAAAAAAAAAAAACAACCCCAAAAAAAAAACCCCAAAAAAAACCAAACCAAACCAAAACAAAAAAACTTGAATGCAGGCAGCTTATTTTCCTTTTATTTTTTTCTCTTAAAATCATAGTTGAGTAGACTGGCAATGTCAGCAGGCTTTGCTGAGACAGAGGTGGAGGTCAGCAGCACTGCCCTGCACAGTTTTGTGCTCTCAGGTTCACTTTGCAGCTCTGTCACTTTTGGATGAGTTGGAGCAGAGAGCAGAGGAGGGATGGGAGTTGGGGAGCAGGCATTGTACTGTCTTATTGATCAGGGATTTCATTAGTTCTGCAGATAGAAACACTGATGGCTTCTCTAAGAATCCACTTCACTTTCTGTGGCTGCTAACACAATGGATTTGGGGGAAAGACTTATGGAAATGAGAAGTAATTGGTAGTATTGACAGAGATGCCAACTTCCACTATTTTTTTAGCTCTCCTATTGACTCTGACTGGCTGTCCAGGCCAATTAATGCTCTGCTTTTTTTGGCCATTTTCTTATTTCTGTAGGGCAGGCTGCAGGAATCTGCCTTCTCCTCTGGTGTAAAGGAAGGCACATGAATATCTCTGAAGCACTAATTGTACTCTTCATATTTTAAATATGTGGGTTGGGTTATGTGATTTCGTGCCAGAAATATATTTTCTCTTGTCATGTGTGCAGTCAAAGCTGCAGAGGGAATCTATTATCTCCTCACAGGTAAAGTGGTGCTGAAAATTCCATAGGCTCTTACTCATCTTTTCTGTCCCTTGTTCACTTGAAAGCTTGACATTTGTACAAGCAGAGATGTGCAAATAAGGAGATGGTTTTTCCTTTTATGTTGGTTTATTTTGATGGCACAGCTGTTTTATTATCTGAGTTGGGGATGAACTGGGCCAATAGAATCATGGAGTGCTTTAGGTTCCAAAAGATCTTTGAGATCATCAAATCCAGCTGTTAGCACAGGCAAGTCAGTCACCAAACCATGTCCCCAAGTGCCACAAATACACATTTTTTAAATATCTTCAGGCATGGAAACTGGACTAGTGCTAGTGCTTGACAGCCCTTCCAGTGAAGAAACTCTTCCTGTTTTCCAGGAATCTATCTGGGATAAACTGGCAGCACTGAAACTGCTCTGATGCTTCTGAGCAGAAGTCCAAAATCTTCTTTGAGCACTTTTGTGGTTTTTGTGGAGTCTGAGTGGGCAAGGCAACTACTGGTGTGTGTTAATTTGCTGTGCTAAGACATGCTTTTTGGCAAATATTCTTTTGCAAGACTGGGATTTTATTTATTTATTTTATAATTGAAACAAGGAAGTGCAATTTGTGGTGACCTGTGCTCCCAAGGCAGAGTTGGGCTCGTTGATCTTTGTGGAAATGATGAAAACATTTTCTAAAGAGGAGCAAGAACTGGGAACTCCAGAGATTTCTCTGACTAATTCTAGGGTCTAAAAGGTGTAAGAAAGGAACATAATCTCCATTGCAGTGCTTTGCTTGATGAACTTGAATAGATTAGTGCATAATATTCCTTCTTTCCTAATTACAGTCAAACAGAAATACTTCAACAGGATATAAGTAAGACACACAGGAGGCAAAGCACCTTCTCAATGACCTCAGTGCAGTGAGTGCTGTGAGATCAATGTACAGCAGAGCTGAGTATCAGGATGGCACTGCATTGATTCTGGATCACAGCTAAACTGTAAACACTCTCATTTGGCTGCTCACTCTTCATTGGGATTGTGAGCAAACAGCTTTTTAAGGACATGTTTGCTGAACCTTTGAACTTTTCACACAATGTGTTTGTTTTTTTCTTTACCCATCCATTTGTATGAGTGTGTGGAAAGAGTTCCTTTCTAGTTAGTTAAAATGTGCATTCACTATGGACACATTTACTTTTCAGAGAGTTTTTAAAAGTTTTTTTTGCTTCCTGATATCTCTGGGATTGAGTACTTTTTTGTTATTATTATGAATGTACCTACAAGTATGTGTGCTGACTCCCACTGACTTCAAAGGAATTTAACCAGAACAGAGGAAACTTTCTGGATCAATTCCTTCTTAAGCTCAGTGATCCTTGCAACAGGTCAAAACAAGATGAAGTGAGGCACATACTTTAGGGTGAACAACTTTGCATTTTTGATCTCTTTACAGCCTGTACTAAATTCTGAGTTGGAGTGGCTAAAACAAATGTTCGAGCTATATTTTGTGCAGAAAAATAAAAACCAGTGTGTGCTGGGGCTTAAAAGTGGGAATGATTACTTAAATCACCATTAATTTTTAATAATCTTCATGAATCACAATATCCTTGACTCAATCCCCTGACAGATTGTTTATGCCACGGACTGCTTGGGTCCTGCCAGGACTAGATGACTTCTTTGTTCAGGTTATATTCAAAGAATTTAATCCCCTGACTGTGAAGAGAAAACTTTAAAACCATATTAAGCTTTTCACAGTCAGAGACAGAACACTTACTCTTTTAAGAATTTTCAAAATTGACTGAAGATAGTTATTAATGTTTGGGTTTTCTTTTACCTTTGTGCTTTCATTAAAAAAAAAATCTTTTTTCTGTGCTTAACCTCAGTCAGCAATGGATTGATGATGTGAAGACAAATCCCTTTTCAGTGTGCTCTGCCTGGGAGTGAGCAGAAGTTTTGGATAAGTGGAATTACCTGCTTCAGCTGCATAGATCTTTACATGTCCCACCAAACTGCTCTTCAAAAACATCTAATGGGTGTGGCAGGGATTTTTAAAATGAGGTTTGTCTATCAGATTGCTTCTTGCTCTCAAATCAAATTCTAATGATGCAATGTGGTGGCCATCACCTTGCTCTAGTTTTCCTATATATATCCTATATATTATATATTATTTTGTGCCTTCATACTGAGCACACCACTTCTTCTACTTAAACTCTTTGGGTTACCTTGAAATGGTTTAAATGGAAAAGGCTGAACTGGCCCTGAATGCCACTCTGGCAGGTTGGGAGAACAGGGATCTATGGCTCTGCTGGAGTGGAGGATGATTGCAGCTTGAGGTGCTCCATCAGCTCCAGATTTAGTAAACTCTTCATTGAAGTGACTGAAAAAGGGCAATAATTCACCTGGGTGTAGTTTGGGGGAAGTAAAAGGGGCCTCCAAGACTGGGATGCTGCCCTCAAACAGAGTAATGAGTTCTGTTGTAGTTAGAATGATCTTAATTGCAAGCAGTGACATTTAATGCCAACCAGCTGATCCTTCTTCAAGGGGATTCAGAAGCAGGCAGGAAAATGTCACCAAGTATTTTTCTAGGAACAAAGGGCACACTTTCAGCTCTGCTCTCTGTGGCCACACCTAATGATTACCCTGAGGAGCCTTGTCTGTCAAAAACATGCCACTCATCACTGATCTCATTTAGGCTTTAATAAACCATATGACCCAAAGTCTTTCAATCCAGCTATGCAGATATGATGCCCTGTGCATTTAATTAGGGAGCTTAAAAGCCACAAGTGTTTAATTCTCTAACCTAGTTTGTCCCCTCTCCCATCCTTCCTTCTACAGGTGGAACTGTAGTTGTATTGTGGGGAAAGCAGATGGGCAAGATAATTGAAGGGCTGAGATGGGTGGTCCACTGCATGTGTCTATTTTTTATATTTTCATATATATATTTGGGTATTTTTAAGTGCAGTAGAGGAGGCTGAGCTAAGGAAGTTCAACCTAATATAAGTGAGACAAGGCAGGTGACTGGAAGTGGCACAGGAGAGTTTTGGAGTGCTGGAAGACTGAAATAAATGAGAATTTTAGTGGAGGATTCTGTGTTGGTTTCTTTGCAGATAAAGGATCCCACCTTTCTCACTGCCTAAGAAAAGACTATTTTAAATTAAAGTACAATTTGTTTAAGCTGGCAAGTGTTAGAGTTTTGGAGAGAATCAGTAACCAATAATTAGTCAAAGTAATTGAGGTTAGAAACAACAATCTTTTCACAAGAAATGGAAAATCATATTTTCAGAAGATTATGGGTAATAAACATTTCAGGAACCACTGTCTTGGATTTACCAACCAGGCAGAGTGTTGAACTGATACTTCTCCACATCTCAGTAATACAAAGTTACATGCATTAAAAGTGCTATATTAATCCTTCTTTCCCCCTTTTTTGACCATTGTAAAATTGTTCCCTGCAGTTTTTCTCTAATGCTTTTTCTGCAGTCCTCTTTTAAATGATGCAATTGATAGGCTTCCAGGACTGATTCAATGCCTGAACTGCAGGTACTAAATCTCCTTGAACTTCTGCCTGAGCAGCAGAATTGAGTCACGATTCTCATTTATTAAAAATTAAAGGCCAGATTTCCTTTGCAATTTGCACCTCCAGAATTCCTGTTGAATTTATGCCTTCTTTTTCTTCTTTTTCATTTTTTATTTCAGTGTGAGACTGAGATTCTTAATGGGCTTCATGTCAAGTTAATAATATTTTTATCAAAAACTTTGCCTAAATCTTTAAGCCTAACATCCTGATTCTGACAGAATCTGTGGTGGGCAAGAGGAAAGTGAAACAGCAGCAAGCTGTTTTCGTTTTTGTTTTTTTTTTTCTCTTTTTTGGTTTTTTTTTTGTTTTTGTTTGGATTTGTTTTGCTTGTTTGTTTTTCTACAGAACTTTTTTTCAGTGGAATTAGAGATTTCTGAGTGAGTTGTATGGAAGTGCAGCTTCAGAATCAGTCTTTTGGCTTTTGCTGAGGTGCTGGGAAAAACTTTGATGTTTAACTCTGGTTCTCCCTGTAGAGCAGATTATGAAGCTGTGCTACATGAGAGGGGAAATATCTGTATCATTCAGTGAATTTGAAAAGGACAAACACTCTCAAGATAAGCAAATAAGTTAGTTCCAGCCATATCAAATATAAAAACTCTTCTATTTTACTTCAGAGGCTACATTCTGAAAAAAAAATATTAGTGCTGTCTGCCAGGACATGGAGTTGCCACAGCTAAAAGGAGCAAAATTTCCTTTCCATGATGTGACTGGCACTTCTGAGGTATGGCTCCTCTGCCACTGGATGATCAAAATATGATAAAGTTACATGGTCCTAGTCAATAAATCTTAGTGCCTTTTATCCTTGTGATGATCCTTGCTGGTAGAAATGAAAAAGGAAGGCAGGAGATGTTCCAGACTATGCCTGAAGTGCTCAAAGACTTTTTTCCTCCTGAGTCTCATCTCCTGCAGCTGCTGGGTTTTTGTGCTGACTTTCATAGTGGGCTTTGGAACTGATCCAGAATTTATTCCCATTTTGGGAGGCTTTCTGTCAACTCAAGATCACTGCTTGTTGCCAGCCACTGCAATAAAATGAGTGATAGTTCACAGGTGTGGGAAACCCACTCTATTCTTGGAGTTTTCATTTGATTACCTAATTGTATGGTTTTAATTTCACACACCAGAACTATCACACACAACCTTGAATTTTAGAAAATAACATAGCAGCTGAACATTAGGAATTTTGATTTCTTTTGTATTTTTCATGATGAGATCTTTTTATTGTAGTTAAATTTTTTTGCTTCAGTATCCTATGCATATGTAATGTAGAGATTGCTATTTCCTCAAGAATTATTTGAGAGGGGTCCATTTAAATATAAAATACAAAGTCAATGGGATTAAATTTATATTTTAAAAGATGGCATGACTTTTTAAAAGCAATACGCTTTTCAGGGCTGCTGTTTTCACTTTCAATAATAATTTCAGATGGTGACATAAGTTGCTTGTAAACTACAGAGCAGTGTGGTCATGGAATATGATAGAGAAAGTTCAAAATTACCCTCACAGCCATCCCCAGCATTGAGAGAACAGAGAACAGGCACAAATCCACCCCTTGTGAAGAGAAATACATTTTGGAGTTGTTATTGGGAACCCCTTTGAAATTCTCTGTTCACAAAGGAAAAGAATATAAAGTCTTTGCTTGGGGGAGAGCAGAGAGCTTTGCCTGTGATTAAATAGATAAGAACTTGAGGGAGCTACAAAACCCATTTAGGAGGGTTGGGGGAGGAAAAATAGCATGAATGTTTTAGTCAAAGAAATGTTCTTCATCCGGAGGGGGTCAAAGGAACTTGCAGAATTCAGGGCACGTGAGGATGGGAGCTCTGGCCTGGAGGTCACTGTGTGTACCCCAAAAGATGGATAGAGACCACAGGAATGCAAGAAACACAGAACAGACCAGGGAAAGACAAGAGAAAAACCACAGCTTTCCAGGTTGTGTCAGAAACTTAACAAAGAGTCAGGATGAAATTTCACCCCAGGTATCAATCATTTGTTGTCTCAATTTCTGGGCCTCCCAGTATTTCCAGGGATGGTGCAGACCTAATTTAAATTGACTGGGGAATTGCTTTGGTTAATTTTCTGTTCTGGAGCACTTGGGAAGTATTTTGCAGACCCTGGTGCCCTGCAGTGTGCCAGACCCAGCAGCTCCAGAGTCTGTTGTGAGCTCTGAGACAGATAAACCATCAGATTTGGAGAAAATGTTGACTGAAGTGCAGGATGCTGGAGTTACCTGACCTCTTCAAAGTACAGCACAACTGTGAAGTCCTCCTTTCCCCTCAAGGACAGAAAATAAGATCCTGTGGAAAATGGATGCTCTTTTACAGCTGCTGCACCTGGTTAGTGTCTGCTGCACAAAGGCCAGAGCAATAACAGTGAGCAAAAGGCCAGGGATCAAATAGCTTGTTATAATTTTCTCTTCCATCTCTCATCAATCAATGTACCAGGGTTGCAGATTTATGACTCTCTTTGCTCTGTGTGCAAACCTTCCCAAAGTTCAGGGTTGGTTGGATGGAGCAGAGAGGACAAGGCACTGATCTCTGGCACTTGTGAAGAATTCTGTCAAGGGAATTTATCTGCCTGCAGCCTCAGGTGCTCTGGAAATAATCACCCTGTGCTGGCCAGTAGGGTCAGGGTATCCAAAACCAACCTCAAAAATCAGCCCCTGGCAAAGGCACATTAATGAAGGAGATCAGAGCTGGGGCCATGTGTTTGGAAATGCACTGCTATTTTGTGCTTTATGGATAATCTGTACCCATTAGCCTATCAAAGTAAATAAGATGTGTGCTACATTTTTGCCTTGAAAACAATCTAAAAAAAAAAAGAAAATATTCCAGGAGCAAACAGAAAAAAACTCATGCTGCATTATGCTGAGTTTTCCCCTGACTTTATTGCCTTTATTCTGCTGCAGCTACAGAAAACTCATTTAAACTATGAAACTTCTTTGGCATGGATTCTTTATATTGATGAAACAGAGCTGACTTTCTCTGGAGAGCCAGAATGTTATTAAAGCACTTAACCTAGCACTGCTGTGGCTATCAATTATGCCCTTCATTTACACTATACAAGGCTGAAGGCTTATTTGAAGTTCAAGAGGTTTTTTAATGAGATGTTAATTGAGTACACCTGCAGTTGGCTAAAATTTTCATGGACAATTAAGTGTGATCTTTTGCCTTCCCGAATTCTTTGTTTTTTCCTGGGTTTCAATACTGTATTTCAGCAGGTGTGTCCAGTGTAGAAGTATGGACTTTTAGTACACAGCAGCCACAGCAATGATCAATGTTTGTGATTTGTGATTAACCCTTTAAGCTTATTGCCCAAGTCTTCTGTGTTGTGGGTTGATCCTGGCTGGACAACGAGAGAAAATATAATTCAAGGCTTGTGGGTCAGGATAAGGACAGGGAGAAATCCCTCACCCATTGCCACCACAGGCAAAACAGACTCAGCTTGGGAGAAATTAATTGAATTTGTTGCCAATCAAATCAGAATAGTTTAATGGGAAATAAAACAAAATTTTACAACATCTTCCCCCACACCCTTCCTTTCAGTCTGTGAGGAATTTTTCCTTCTGGACTTCCTCTGTAATTCTGCAGTTCAGCATATCTGACCTAGTTTGTTCTAAATTAAAGGGTAAATTTAGGACAGACTGTCTGCTGATAGGAGGAATTTTGGAGACAAGAAAATTGATCTATTAGACCAAAAGAAAAAAAAAAAATCCAAGGCATTGCTTTTTAAAATACCAGCTTCAAACAGATGCTTTCATGCTAAACAGTAACAAAATAAAAGTTTGTGAGTATTTCCATGTTGCATGAAGGAACTTTTAAGAATATTTAAGCCTGCAAGGATTTATGCACCTAAAAACTTTCATGTCCACTTTCTTTATCAACTCAGATGGAAACAGTTTAAAAATATTACTGGATTTACCATTATTACCTCACAGATCCAGTTTCCTAGGTCTGAGTGTCAAGTGACCATTTGCAGTGCAAAGGGTTTTTAGCAATGCACCCATTAGCTTCCAATTAAGAACATGCACATAATGAACTACAGAATGATGGAGATTGGAAGAGACCTGCAGAGGTCATTGGTCATTCTGGTTCAAGCTGTGTGATGCAGCATCTCATTTTTACTTTTGGAACCTGAGGATTAAATTGTTTTCAAGGTCCTGTTATGGAGATAACTGCAGGATTATAACAATTGCATTGTCTGAGAGCTCATGGGACCAAGGGTTGAAATATTTCTGGTTTGGCTGATGGGTTCTAGGTGTCTCTACAGGGCTCATCAAGGCCTTGGGTGTTTGGTAAAAATAAGGTCTTGGTGTCTGTCACTATTGAGCTTCAGATAAACTAAAGCTGCAGACCACCCTCTCCCTCTTCTTGTCTCTGAAAAGTTGTCAAATTCTGCATTAGGATATCATATTTCAGAAATGTATATGCTCATTATTGGGGAATAGCATGAAATAGCAAGTGATTTAGAAAGGCCAAGAATAGGTCAAAATATGGGGTGAACATAAGACTAGGACCTTGAAGCAATGAAGACTGAGTGAAATTAAAGGCATTCAAATAATGAAGAAGATGCAGAAAGGGTGTATGAAGCACTAGATTAAAAACTCATGGTGAATGATTCTTAATCCCTAAAAATCTTTAAATAGACTGGATGGTTTTTTGGCTGGGTGGTGAATGAGAAATATGGTTTAGTCAGTGCTTTTTTACCCTGAAAAATATTCAGTGGACATCCCAGCTAAAAAAAAAAAAAAAAAAAAAAAAAGAAAGAAAATTAGGCATATTCATTAAGTATGTCCTTAATTTATTCTGATTTTAGCTTCAAAGCATTGTCATGATCAGCATTATTTCCCTGAATTGAGTTATGTTTGTAGGGCAAACAGGTTGTCCCTGCAGTATCCCAGCATGGGATTTTAGTAGTTGTCATAAAAGGGGTCAGGCAGGGTTTTTGGTCATAGCAATTCCTGCTAAACTCAAATTACAGTAATTGACACAGAGAATTTCTGGCACTTTGTAGTGATTGTATAATCTGTGTAATAGGGGAATAGCATTTGTTAAAGCAAAAGTCAAGTGAAAGAAAGACTTAGAGAAAAGGAGGGCTTAAAATTATTTTTAGGAATACAATGGTTTTGCATAACAAATGAGCTTGTTTTGCATACATTTACTTCTTTATACTGAGAAGTCAGAGACCACTTGGATAAATGTGATACTTAAATCAAAAACACAGTGGGGGATAAAAAGTTGGTGTTGGCATTGAGAGAGCTGCATGAGAGAGAACTAGAAATAAAGCTGAACAATTATTTTTTGGGCAACACCATCAAACTTTTTGACTTGAAGTTGCAAATATTAGGAGGAGAAAAATGAGAAAACAATAAACATTTTGAACACTCAACACAGTAGTCTGATAAGTACATTTTGTTATGCTTTTGTTTGCATTAAGTTTTCATTTGAATGAGAAAATTTATTTGAGCCATACAAACCTGAAATTTATTTTAATTTTTGATGTGGATGTCAACTGAAATTTGAGTAATTTGTGAAATCCTGTTTCCTGTATCACTCACTCTGGTGAGTGTGAACACTGTAGTAAGGGAGAAAAAGTAGCAAATTATCTGGGATGGGAATTTTTATCTTTTGCTTTATGCAAGTAATTTTTGATCTGTGGTCTGTGGACTTTCTGAGGTTTCTTGCAACCTTCCTGAAGGGGTTCAGGAAAAGCAAATTTCCACATTCTACAGAATGTGAATCTCCTGTGCTTCCACTGGAACATTTTTTAGGGTCTGTAAATCAAGAGTTTGAAAATCCCTTCTCTAAACATACTAAGTGTACAGTAATTTTCCACAAGAGAAGGCTAAATTGCTCTGGTACAATGCAAACTAATTTCAGCCCTGGGTTCTCTGGAGTGTTTCCTGCAGCTCCCTGTGCCCCTGGAACAGTGAGCAGGGCTCCAGAGCAGCCACTGCTCATTTATATTCACCAAACTCTGAAACATAAAATAAATTATTATTTTTTTTTATTTTAAAAGGGAACCATTGCCCATCAGTTGATAATTTGCATGAAAATGCAAAATTGCACAACTTACTAGATATGTTAAACAGGATTTTTTTTTTTTTTTTTGAGAAGGGGACATAAATGAAAAAAAACAAACCCAAAACAAAATAGTCACATGCACAAAACCCCCCATAAAAACCAGCCCAACCAACCAAACACCAAATCAAACCAAAACACCATGTATGTGTAATATATATATTTATTTTGTGGTTTTTGAAGGTGCACTGCTACAGCCACTATGATTTAAGTGTGAGAGAATATATATTTTCAGATCCTTTCCAACTCTCTTTGCAGAACAGGAGAGAATAAGTGCAAGCTCACTTTGAGGATGAAGTGGGCAGAAATAAATGGGAAGATTTCCCAAAGTCCAGTGCCCTTTAGATGGTGAATTTTAAGGTCAGTGGTTCTGTAATTTGGGAGGTTTTCTCAGTGTTCACTTGGCCAAAGCCATGGGTTGTGTCTTCTGCCTCTGTTTGTTGCCAGTAGAGAGATTTTATGGTTTTTAGCTGAGCTATTATTATATTCTTTGTGCATAGTGAGTTATTTATTAATATTTATAGCAATCTCTGAAAATTAGTAGGTGATATTTTTGTTGTCTATTGGCTTTAAACAATTTTCAGGTTTTTTTTTCTTTAAATTAGGTTGAGTGTTGTCAGATCCTACTGCTTGTACTCTATTTTTCCTGCTCTGTGGAGGGTCAATAGTGTTTTCCACCCTGCAGTCAGTGAACCCTGTCACATTGAAAGGAAATTAGCTACTGGAACCAGTAAAAATTATTGTTGATTCCCATTTTATGTGGAAGAATGACTCTCCTGACAAAGACTTTTTTTCGCCTGGGCTTATAACAACCATCAGGATATTCAGATTGTTACATTTCCTTTCTTTCTCTTCATTTCTAGATATGAATGTGACAGAACATCACAAAGATGCTTCACTCTTGTCCCTGCCATTCTTGTACTTTTACTAAAATTCAGTCATTGGAAGAGTGAAGAAAAAAAAAAAATTGAAATCAGAACTCTGCAAAAATTTCACCAAGGAGCACAACTTAATAACTCAGCGTGGGTTCAGTGAAGAATGTTTGTGCCCTTTAATTGGACAAACATAGTTATCTTAATGTCACCATTCTTCTAAATTAACTTTAAATTGCATTTGTATTAATGATGATCATTATGTATTAATGAGAAATCATTTGTTCCTTCAATATTTTCTAATTGTGCCATGACTTCCATAGCTGCCAAAATGTTATTGGTGGTGGTGATTACCAATTTGAAAAAAATAAATAATCCTTTCTAGAAGAACAGATCACTTATTCAATATGACAGAAAGGATAAAAGAAGGAATAGATCTTGCTCATTTGCTGGGTTGTAATTAGAACCATTGCACATTGAGATCTAAATGTCTTGTGCCATGTCAGTCTTTATTTCACATGAGAGAATCTATTTCATGTTGTCTTGATCCATCACCCTCACACTGCAGGAAAACAACAGCAGAGACATGAGCCTCTGCTGCTGTGTTGTTAACTGCTTCTAAACAAAACTTTTATGGCACTGAAGACAAAAACATGCCAAGATGACTTAGCCTTGAAGCTATCTGGCTCCAGCTCCAGACAAGCCTTTGCTGGTGTCATAAAAAACCAGGAGGAGGATTTGCAATGTGTCCAGGCTTTTCCTGAGTGATGCTACCTCAGCTGGAAATGGATGCTCCAAGCCAGCCAGGGGATCTGATCCAAAGGAAGCCAACCTTAAAACAAAGCTCCTGCAGCTCCATCCAGCTTGGACTGAGACCCAGGAGGAGATTGTGGAAGCTTCAATTTCCTCTGGATGCAAAACCAAATCTGCTGGTCAAAAATTGGATTGGATTAGGAGAACAGAGGTGTTCCTCACTTGCTGGTTAATTTGTGACCTTGTACACTGCTAACCTTGAGACAGTAATTTAAAATTATTTATTAAATGGTAGGAATATATCAGTGAAATTCTTGAAGATAATTGCTTTCAGAAGGGTGAGGATTTTTTTTTTCCTTGGCAGGAAAAAGCCCCTGGGAGGCTTAAATATATATGGGATAAGTATATTGTGTGGGGTGGGATCAATCCTTGTCTCTGGCTGCAGCCTTGGATGGGACAGCAATTTAGCCCAATAGATAACAAAAAATAACCAAATATCAGTAGGGGTTCTTTTCCAAACAGCTTGATTTTCAGATACTTGAAACCTCTGCTGAAATCCTCTGGCAACTACATTTTGCAGGCACTGCTTTTTTTTTATTTTTTTTTCTGCTGGGAACAATTTCATCTTGTAAAAACAGGTTGCTTCAGGGTTTTCTTTCTGTTTTTAAAGATAGGTTAATATTTTTAAAAGTTTGTTTGGTGGGGTTTTTTTATTTTTTTTTTTTTTTAATCACTATTGGACTCCTAAGCTAGTTACCTATGACAGAGACTTAAAATATGTTAATTCTAAACATTTTCATTAACAGTGCCTTGTGGTCTTGCACATCTCAGCCATTCATTGTCCTAAATAATATTTCCTATATCCAAACAACCCAAATTCCTGTTTTCTGCCAGGGCATTGCCCTGCAGGCATCAGGAAAATGTCACATTCCCTACCAGGTGGGTGTGTCTTATTTAAAACTGTTCCTTTAGGAGTTTTCTGGACACTGTGCCCAAGCTAAAAAATCTGATTGAGTCCTGAAAAGGAAACAAGTGACCCCATTGACTCTGTTCCAGACCTTTTCCTGATTTCCCCCTATTACCCAGGTCACATATGGAAATCCAGATGTTCTCTGGAGAGCCCCAGATGTTGGCATCAGGGGATGGCCCACAGAATGAGAGGGCAGGTGGGAGGTCAAGGAAATAAGTAAAGAAATGGGGCAAACAAACTCAGCAAGGTCAGCAAAGCAAAAATCCAATGTATTTGTGGAAGAGCAGCAATTCTTGTGCCTACTGGGAGAACTTGCTGCAATTCCTCTTCCCAGCCAGACTGAGTTTATCTCATAATAGTAATAAAAGGCTTGTGCCCCTCCCCTCTGGTGGAAAGTGCTTTAACTTGACTCAAAGCTTTAACCCCCTTTTTTATTTTTTGTTTTTCTTTTGAAAATTTCTGAGCCTGTATGGCAGCTCCTTTTTCTGGTCTCAGCTATTAAAAATGTATCATTTTTTATTGGTTGCGTGGCAACATGCAATCCTTTTGTTCTGTTTTGTTTAAACAGATGCTGAGAACTCTGCCTGTCATAATAAGTAAAAGCTCTACCCTCAGGCTTCCTTTAAACTGAAAAACAGGGGAGTGTATGGGCCTTGAATTGATGTTCCTTCCAAAAGTAAAACTTTGGGTTGCAGCAAGGAACAGACCTGCAATTCACTTAAATATTTATGCTTCAAATGTACTCTGGTGCCATAACCTGGCTGATTTTGGAAGGTTAACTGATACAGACCAGGATGGGAGATTCCAAATGAAAGGCCACAGCTCCTCTGACCAGAACACTGCTTTTCTCTTAAACAGCTCCTACTGGGTGTTTTACTGGTACCCAGATTTCCTTCTGTCAGACCCTCTGCAATTAGTTACCTTTTGATTACCTATTCTGTTGTCTAGAGCCACTGGTTCAGCTGCATTTTGAAATGAGAATGTGAGTAGCAAATTTCACTGTGACTGTCCCAGCTGGTGCCAACAGTGTATGGAGAGAGGGAAAAGGCTCTGCCTTGGGGTGATTCCCTTTCTGCTGGGGGAGGGTAACACAGCCCAGGAGAGGACCTTGCATCCAGGAGAACATATCTGGAAGGGTTTTGTTGAT
Organism: Erithacus rubecula; assembly: GCF_903797595.1. NCBI lineage: Eukaryota > Metazoa > Chordata > Aves > Passeriformes > Muscicapidae > Erithacus > Erithacus rubecula. Next base: position 2,779,359 of record NC_136669.1, read on the forward strand.
GTCACATGAGTAATTTTGAGTTTGCAGGGGCATAGGTGAGATTGTTGTCTGACTAAAGTGCTTTGCAGAGGGAAAGCTGCTGTTTCTTTCTGGTGGGAACAGAGAGGAGCACAGAAATGTGGTTTCTTTTTTTTGCTCTGCTTTTTACCTCAGTTGTTGTAAGTGGAAGTTCTGCTGGAGGGAAGCTTTATCTAGAGTGCTTCTGAGTGTCATTTTAAAAGAACACATTTGTTGTCCATTCAGCTCAAAAAAGTGCAACAGTTTGTCATAAGGAGACAGTTCATCCATTGTCTTGACTCTCTGTATGCCCCCAATGTCATTACATTATCTAATTTACCAGGTTTCATTTTCTTTCTCTGTGCTGTGGCACTTCTAATAAGTTGCTTTCTAATCCCTTTGTTACATAAGCCATATCTCTAAAGCTTCCCTGAACTCTCTCTGGCTCAAACATCATCTGCATCTCCATTGCTCTGCTTACCAGCAGGGATTTGGGGGTCTCCCTCTCAAACTGAGTCCACCTCACACCTATCTGATGCCCTGCAAGAAATAACAAAGGACCCCCCATGTCACAGCCATGAAATTGTCTGAAGACATCAGGTAAATAAAATAAAAAAAAAGCTGATTTATTCTGATATGGAGGCATTGTTAATTAAGTCATGCATGGTAATGAACACTAAGCAAAGAATGCCACCTGACATCAGCAATTATTTTATTGATGCCTCCGCATCTCAATCAAATGCAGCTCCTGACAGGTGGTGTTTAGCAATGATGGGAAAATGGTAGCTTGGAGAGGAGGGGAAGTGGGGGGTCTCCAGTGAATGATGGATTAATTCCATTAGAATCAGATTTTCTGGATACAGTTTTAGTTGCAAAGCTGAGTTAACTCCACCTGGGCTGCTGCACGAGTTCATTGCAGAGGATAAGTTCTGAGCTGAAGCAATCCCAGGTATTGATCCAATCCTCAGCAGGATTTCCTGCTCTATAATCATCACAGCAGCAGCTGCTCAGGCCACCAGGTTCTCCAGAACCCTTCAGCAGGAACAGTGCTTATTTCAAAAACCAGTCCTTGATGGGCAGACAGGAAAAGCTCAAATCCTCTATTCATGCATTTATCCATCTTCAGTATGAAAGGATTCCCAAAAATCTAACTCAAGAAGGAAGCTGAGAAAGGCTAATAACTTTCTGACCTGGTCCCAACTATTGAGTGCTCTCTTACTGGAAGTTCTCACAGCACTAGTTCACAAAGCCTTTTCTTTAGAGGGAGGAGTAGAAGGTATCCCATGCAATTGAGAACAAAATGATCTCTTGTGTTAGTCTGGTGCTGCCTCATGTGTCTCTGTTGATTTTTGAAAGCAGCAAACCCTTGCCAAATTAGGCAGCTGGGTGTACCAGAAATATGTAAGTGCTTGCTGAGTTAGAGAGGAAATAAACTCCATTTAGATGATGTGAAAACTCTTTTGGTTTCATAACATAGCTCAGTGGAGAATCAACAAAAGTCTGAGAGCAAGGAGATGCTGATTTACACTTCTTTGAGTATGTCTAGAAAGTCTTTCCTGTGAAATGTGAGAATTCAGCAAAACCTTTTCCCAACAATTACTAGAACCTCTAAGGCTGGTTGCTGGTAACTGTTAACACTCACTCATTGATATCACTGTATTGTGCTAATTTTCTTCAAGTACAGGCAATATGTTTACTGGAAACATTTTCCTTTTCTGTGTTACTTTTGACCATTTGATACTTCAGCCTTTGGAGGAAGAGTGTCATTTTACAGTTCCCTTTTATTCCTGTTATATCTAAATATTTCCTTCCATTGTCTTTCTTTTTTCCTTTTCTTTTTAACATGGATAAAAGGAGAAATCTATAGTCTTTCTGTATATATTTGGCATTTTCTGTATTCTGACTTGCATTAAAACTGAGAACTTTGCCTTTTATGCATTTGTTATATATATGGTTTATACCTGCTTCTACTGCCCCATAAGCCAACTTGGTTTTTAGTTGTTACAGCTTTCTTTGACTCAGACTGTGGTTTTTCTGGACATCCAAAAAAATGTCCTTAAGCTGTTCCCAATTATTGTAACATTTTTCTTATAAAATTCTTTCTCCCAGCTGGCTTGGCTCTTTTGTTCCCTTTTCTCCTCTCTTAACTTCATGAAATTGATCCTTTTTAAGCAGCAAACCTGTACATTAGTAGTCTTTGCAAAGTAAAAAAGTTTTTTGTTTGCACTTGAAAAATGCAATCAAGTAATGATCACTTCTTTGGATAATACCATTTTTTGTGATCAATTTACTCCTTATCACACAGATGAGCTCTAATATAGAACCATTTTTTGTGATCAATTTACTCCTTATCACACAGATGAGCTCTAATATAGAATTATCTGTGTTGGATGCATCTTTTCTGAGTTAAGACTTTGTCATGCATAGATTCTTAGCAATAGCAAGGGCAATTTAACTCTGGCAGCATGAGTTCTCTGCATAAATCACAAATTTGAGCATTTTTTTTTCTTTATATATATTCTCATATTGATTTTTTTTCTGTGATTTTCTCTCCTTTTTGGGGAGAGCATCTTTTTAGTAATTACTTGTAAAGGGGGTTGACCTGACATGTTTTTACAATAAGATCATTTTTACTTTTAGCCCTGAGTTCAAAACAAAGACTTTATTACATTTGCATGAGACTGTGCTAAACCTAACCCCTGGCTTCTGTAGTCCTTAGACCTATCCCAAAACACACCCTCCACCCTTTAAAACAGGTATTATTGACCTCCTGACTGCTGATACCTCCCAGAAATCAGATAAAACCATCCTACAGACAGTCTCTGTTCTTCATGGGGGATTTGGCCATCCCTGATGAACTCTGTGCTGATCCTGAAACAATGAGCTTCTTGTTCTTTACATACTTGGAGATTTTTAATTAAATTGCTCTGAGAATGGAGAAATCTAGCTCAGCCCAGGCTGTGTGTTTGGCTTGCTGGAGCAGTTCTGCCTGTTTGGGAGAAGCTGCTGTCACATCTGTGAGCACTTCTGGCCAATCCTTCATGATTAGATGGGACTGGATCCTTCAGGATTCCTGCCTGGATCAGGATGTCTCACTAATCTGTGCTTGCTCTCAAACACATTCCCCCCATCCCCTCAATAACTAGTTTTCTCTGCTCTTTAAAACATGTTTCTATTAACATCAACATACAGAGTAACATGAAGATTTGTATCTGAAAAGAGTAACTTGGGGTCAAATCCTAGAATTATTGCTATGGTTGTTTTTAGTATGTGTGTGTGTTGAAGTTATTCTTGCAATCACCCAGGAGACACACAATGCACTTCATGCACATTCCTTCCTTGGAGAATACAGAACCCACACCAGAATTAAAATGCTTATTAAAAAAGGGTAGTTAGCATTAAATTTCTAAAGGGATTTATGAGAAGCTGTAACAAGCTGCCTAAAGAATATGGATTTGGCTGTGAAAGAAGGAAGACCCAGAATTGACATGAAGGCTTTTATTCTTAGAAATGGTCTTATGTAATGGAGATCTGTGGTATTAGCATGTTCTTTTTTCTTTCCTCAGGAAATAATTAAGCACTCCCTTCTGATCATTTTATGGAATCAATACTCTTTCAGCAGCGTTAGCATTATTTGTCTTTGGGAAGTGCACTGTTATGGATGGTAATAATTTTTAAATTGCTGACATTAACTCTTTTCCCCTGGCAGAGAATGGCATGAAGGAAGGGTGTTAGTTTCTCAGCACAGGCTGCCTCAGCTGGGTGTGAGAGGCACAGAGGTCCAGCTCCCTGATCTTTGATTCTGATTCAGGCAGGCACTTGTTCTGTTTCTTCCTGCAGAAGAGCAGGAGAGGTGAACCCTCAGTGTCTCACAGGAGTAATTCTTAACCTGTGCAGGTGTCTGAAATGTCCTGGGAGCATTGGGGGGATCTGAACAAAACTGAGCATGAATGTGGAGTGGAATAAACTGCTGGGAGCAAGGGAAATAAATACAAGTGCATGGTGGATTGCAGCAGAGAAACAGTGAGTGGCTGTTTGGAAACATGGGCAGGAATGAGGAAACAGAACAGTTCTTCCCTTGTCTTTTTCTTGCTCCAAATTCCACAGGGACAAATTAGTTTCTTCCCACAGCTGTTTGCTTTGCCAGCTTTCCTCAGGATGCAAAGGGATCAAGTGGGGAGGGCTGGAGAAAGATGGGGTGGCTGTGAGCACATGGGGGGGTTCCTTTGGAGCACATTTTCTGCTCCACAATTGCTCAGAGCAGAATCTGCTGCTGGCAGAGGGAAGAGCTGAGAGCAGGAGGCTGGGGAGGAACCCAGGGAAAGGTGCAGGATGGGGATGCAAATATCTGATGTGATCTGCTGAGCAGTTACCATGTTGTTCTCCCACAACCAGGGCTTGTCTTTTCCTATTGGGGGTGAGCTAAAGAATTTTCACGCTGCAGTTTGTCAACCTTCCACACATCCAGATTCTCACCATGGCAGTGACTTCTGCCTTCCTCTGCTGCCCCTGCATGCAGGGAGACAACAAGAATTTTGTTGCCATTTCTACTGTCCTTACCCTTTTGTGGGGTTTCATTCTCTTCAAAGCTTTTAAAAAGGGACCCCCTAAAATTGTAACACTGATAATTATCTCTGTGTTTTGTAATACTTGTAAATGAAACTTAATTTCCAGCCCGTTGTTGGAATCTAATTACAGGAATTCACTTGAGATGCAAGTTTCTTTGAATTTAAAGTTGGAACTGTAATAAAAAAAAAAATAATCACTGACAAAGAATGCTTTCTGCTGAGAAGAAAGTCTGACTGCTTCCCTCTCTGCCATGTCTCCCATGCCTAGCACAAAGCCAATATGTCTTTGGGATCTCAGATATTTTACTAAACTCTCTGGAAGATAAAAAAGGGCACTGGAAATACTGTGCTGTTCTGGCTTGATTCCCTCCTCTGCACAGAGACTGCTTTAAGAGTCTGCTGAGAGTGAAAGGTCTTTAGCTCCCACGGTGTTAGAGTTCCCATTTATCATGAAAGCTTTTTTGTGAAGCTCCATTGTGTGTGGAACATCCAGAGCTTCTCCTCGGGGCATTAACTCTGTGTCCTGCCTCTGAGAACATGCTCTGGGAGCCTGATGCTCACCTGTGCCAGGGCAGGTGCAGGGAGAAACAGTGAGTTCCTCACTCCAGTTTATGGGGGCTGAGCTGGGCAAGCAGATCTTGGCTGTTTTCTGTTCCCATTATGGGATGTAAACCTTGATTTTCATGTGCTGTGTCCATGTGATGGAGAGCAGCAGGGGTTTTACAGCTTGGCTTTGAACAAGAAGGAAATAGCAAGACATGGAAAGGAATTTAAGTGCAGTAACATGGAGACAAAGCCAAGAAGGGAGAAATTCTGCCAGGAATACAACACTGGGCATGTTTAAGAGCTGGTGTGAAGGGGGGGAAGCTGAGCTCCATGATGATGATTAAGCTGCTCACCTGTAGCCCTATTAGGGATATAGCAGGGAAACTGAGGTGATGCTCAGCTGAAGCAAGAGCAGAATAGAAGGTTTTATGTCCATAAGTGATGAATAAACCAGCGAGACAGTTTGAGAAAAGTTTCTGCCTCTCTGTTCCCAGCTGTGCTGTCAGCCTGGCACTGGCTGCATGCCTCAGAGCCTGTGTGTGCTCAGCCCTCAGGAGCATCCACTGGGGGATTTCTGTATCCATGGATGCTCCAGGGCTGGGCATGGCTGCCTCTGTCTCCCACTGACCTGTTTCTTTTGGGATGTGCTGCTCTGCTAATTCCCCACACTGTGCATGGTGCAGTTGCTTTTTCCCAGCAGTGTGGACCAACCCTGGGTTTCTGGACAAGCATTTGTTCCCTCCCAGTGAGCTTAAACCTTCCCTCAGGCTTAGCACAAATATGACATTCTCACCTGCCAGAAATAAAGTGCTGGGGGATGTGATTTCCCTAATCCCTTCAGATAAAATAAAATAAAATATCAGCAGTTACTATGATCTCAGGAAGCCTTTCTCAGTCAGAATAGTCAGACTACACTGCAAGAAACAATTCCTCTGCTGGCTGCCACTGTGCCCTGTCCACAGCAGCAGTCCCCCAGAGAGGAGGTTTATGCATATTTGATAGCATGCACTATGGAAGTGATACTGCAGTTAGTGTGTTTAGATAGCAGGTTTTTGATTATCAGTGAAATTTAAATGGCATCCAAGCTAGCTTTGTAATTCCTCTGAATCCCTTCCACAGAACTGGCTATTAAAATGTGGCATGACTTGAAGGGAAGATCTGTGGTGCTTGTCAAGAAATTTATCAAACAGTCATTTATTATTATGACTCAATATTATGAATACACAGGCACATAATCTTTCCATTTGCAAGACACTACAAATTTATCTCCCTGCTGAAAAAAAAACCCTTCCAACTCAGAAAGTGTGTTGGCAGAAAGAGAGAAAAAGGCTGTTAAGTGAATTAATGGCTTAATGATGATTGTTTATTATCTGCATTACACCAGTGTTTAAATTGAGACTGGATCTTTTATGTGTTCAGTGCTACACAAAGGCTGATTGCACAAGTGGCTTCCCCAAAGAGCTAAATGGAGAACAGATAAAAGACAGAAGAAAAATAGCTTTTCCTGCATCTAAGGAGTGGAGGAAGGAGCTGCCTTGCCTGGGGTTATGCAGCTAGTCTATGGCAGAGCTTGGATGTGAACCCAGATATATCAGTACAACTCTTCTCACACAAATTGATGTGGCATCTTGATTTTTATCTACTATTGCATTAACTACTTAGTGTCACCCTGGTAAAAGTGTCTGTGCTTCTCTGCCTAAAAAAGTAAAAGTTTTTGTGTGTGTACACAGGTATAGAAAGCTGATATTCATGTCTGAAAACATCTTTAATCTCTTATTGCATATGCATGTTTGCTAAGAAAATGCAGGCAAGTGTGAATCTGGTTAGTAATGCTGGTTAGATGCAAACTACTCCGTGTCTTAAGCCTGGCTCCTGCCAGGTGGGATTTGCTCTGGTGATGTGCTGCAGGTTAGGTTTTGGTTTGTTTTTTATTCTTTTCATTATTTTTATCACATCTTTCATCCTCACAGCACCACGACCATCACCCACAGCCAAACTAGGTCACCAAAATCCTTCATTCTTGACCTCAGCTGAGCTGCAAAACCTGAATATCTCCTCTCTTGCTTGGCTGCTTGGAAACCAGTTCCCAGGGAGCTGGAAGGGAACAGGAACAGGAGCACCCTGTGTGTGAGCACAGGTAAGAGCTGTGGGGATGGAGCAGGTCCTGCCAGCACACCTGGGGCAGGAGCAGTGGTGTTGAGCATCAGGGATGCTTGGGCACAGCAGTTTTGGCACTATCCAGCTTGTGAGTGAGGAAAGAGCACTTGTTCAAGGATGGGGTTTGCCCCAGATTTTCCAGCACCCAGAAAAGATCAACCTCCCCCCAGCACTGGCTCCCCAAAGCCTCTGCTCCAGCCCTCTGCCAAAAAAAAAAAAAGTGAACTGCTTTTTATTTCTGTGTTGTGCTATTCATAGGATCTGATTCTTGCATTGGGCTGGGCAGTGGGAGGGGATGAAGAAATCCTTTCATTGAGGGTTTCCTGGTGTTTGCTGCCACTTTGGCTCTGCACAGTTGGCACAGCAGTAATCTCTGCTCCATGGTGTTCTCAGTCTCCCTGGCTGAAACAGCCATTTCACTGACACTCCAGGCCTTGTGTTTTTGTTTTTTCAAAAAGAACTGGCTCATTTCCCAAGGCAGAAGTTGCTTTTAAGAAGGAGCTTCCTGCCGTGTACAGTATTTATTTTTTAATTAGTTGAGCTAATGTGCAATTAATGTTTATAATGCAAACCTGTCTGGGGCCATCTATTCACTTAATCAGGACACTTTTAATAGTTTAATTTTCTTTAGGATTTTTTTTTCTTTGAGAACAAAACACTGTGGCTGCATAGCAGCATTTTTCCAAACCTTGCTGTATGCTTGGCTGTCCCTACAGCATCTTGTCCTCCAGAGACTTTGATGAAATTTTTGTTCTTTGCTGTCTAACAGGTTTGTAGCCCTTTCCCAAAATACAATCAACCAGCAACAAAACATCTCACACTAACAGAAAAATTTTTAATCTGTATGATGCTTGTTTTTATTCCCAGCTCTGTAGCTCTTGCTCCTCTAATTTTGCTCAGGTTCACATCCCTCTGATCTCTTCAGTGGCAATGCAATTTTTGACCTCAGTATAATTTTTTGGCCAAAAGTCTATTGGTGTTGGGATTTAACTGGTATGAATGTGGTGCTCTCAAAATAACACCAAATTATGGAAATTGTGAGGGAAACCCCCCACAATATCCAGGATATTTATCTCCCTTCAGTGCAGGGAGTGAGTTAAATGGTTATTTTTACCCTGATGCCCCTCAGTTCTTTAATTCTAAATAAACCTTTGGAAGTAATGGAGGAATTTGAGGGTATAATGATAAAAAGGACAGAAATAAGAAGAATAGAGAAATAGAGAAATAGAGAAAGATGACAGATATCAGGGATTTGAAACTTTCAAGACATATTATTTGGTAATATCCCTTCCTATTTCAGATTTAATCCTGTTCAGTGCTGGGCCCAGTACTGTGTAAGTGAAAGGCAGAGATTCCCACTGTGCATTAATAAGTGTGGGGTCCAAATTTCTCCTCACAAGCCCCAAATTCTAGGGCTTGGCTAATGTCCTGTAATCATATCCCCTCTGTCCTGCTCTTACTGGTGAAGAGAGTAAGAAAATGACAGAACAGGAAAGTTGTAACAGCACCTGGAGCATCAAGTGGCCTCCACCTGGGATTTTTTGAGCTCTGCAACATCACTGCTGGTTCACCTTTTTTAGATGGAGATTTTGGTTCATCTTGAGATTGTGGTAGTGCCCTGAAGCAAGGGCAGATGTGTAAAGTAGAGATCTGATTGTACAGCAGTGAATCATGTTCATGCTATCAGTTTCTGGGCTGTTAATTACAGTGAAGGGTTTCATGGTAGGAGCTAAAGTAAAATCCATTATGATGTTGATCAGCATGGAAGTAATTACATCCTTCTGATTTGGTCTGCAGTGAAAAAAGGGCTCAGTAAAAGACTGATTCTTCTTCCTTCTGAAATAAGGATATTGCAAAATAATTAAAACTATCCTTGTCAGTGCCTTAATGGAGGAGAATCAAGCAAGAGACAAAGACCACTGGATGGGTCAATTTGTAGGGCATTGAAATCAATACCCAATTATCAGACAGTGCTTTAAAAACACTGGTAAAAAATTCAGAAGCAGGGACCTTAATGTGCAGTTAATTTGCTCTTATTAATTTTAGTAACATTTCTTCTGAATGGACACATTGAAACTCAGCTGAGGGCATTTATTTCAGGCATGCTTATGGGCTTTGTGAGTATGCAGGGAAGGAAAAAACCATGTAGGTTTTTTTTTTAGCTCTTGGTGCAGTTTTTCTGTGTTGTTCTGTGATAGACTGGGCTCTTGCATTGGAGAGATTGTGCAATGTGTGGCTCCTTGAGATGATACAGCCAGAGACAAGTCAAGCCCTATTTTGAGGGAAAAACAGAGAAAGTTTTCTCACCAAAATAGGAAAAAATTAATAGGAAAAAAAATAGAGCAAGTGTGGATATGCAGTGCTTCTTTCAATATATTTCAGCTCTTTCAGGAAAGGCATCCCAAATGACTTAAAAGAATTTTCTCTGCTTCAGAAGGAAGTGGAAAAGCAAACAGGGCTGTAGAGCATCAGACAGGTGCTGCCATAGCAGGGCTGCCTGTGGGGTGCAGGGGATGGGATGGTGAGAGGCTCTTGGGGTCTGTAACATCACCCACAGCCCCATGTGGGTCCCTCTAACAGCATCTGTGGGATTGATGCAGAAAAAGGGAGAGAGGATGGTGGAAACACAGCCATGGGTGGGAGGCCAAGGCAGCACCTGTGGCAGCTGCTTTGTTGGGAGGAGCTGGTAAAACTCCTGCACTGGGGACATGCAGGGATATCCCAGTCCAGGGGATTTCCTGGAGGGTGTGTCACACCTCTTTGAGGTGGAAGATGTGGCCACAAATGCTCCTGTTTCCCAGCATTTCTAGGAATCTGAAAGCCAGTCACAGTCAGCAGGAGTTTCTGGGATCCTTTATGGCCTTTAAAATATCAAATGAATGCAGTAAAGCAAAATTCTGATACATGTTATGTGGGAGATGCTAAGAAACAAAGAGAAGGAATAATAATAACTCCAACTAGGAAAATGGAATTTGTTCCATATGCCAAAGCAGCAAGGACAGAGTACAAACCCTGAGAGAGGCACAGAGTCCCTGTGAGCTCACTCAGCTCTCAACACAAATGCACATCTCATTTCTTTTATTTATTTTTTTTTTTTTTTCCTAGTGCTGTTTCCTGAATTTCCAGGGAACAACTGTAACAGGGGAAATACAATGATTGCTCCCATATTATCACTGCTTTAAAATTATCCCCAGATGCCTGTCAGCTCTAAGTGGTATCTCTGAAATGAGTGTGGGCTGAAGAGCTGGGTACAAATCAGGGTCAGAGCAGACAGTGCCAGACCCTGAGCTGCTGTGGGGTGGAACAGCTGCCCTCAGATCAGAAAGATTCTCTTTCCTTTTATTGGGTTGTGACAGGAGTAGGCTTTTTGTATTGGTCAAATTTAGAAGCTATGTAAATTAATTTTTAAAAAATTTATTAGCTGATGAATAAATGTTTTAAATTTTTGCACACTTTTGCTTGCTTCAAAATTCCTTTTAGTGCTCAAATGAGTGATTTTTTCTGCAGGCTTTCGATGGTGTTTAATTAAAAAGACAAGGTTTGGAGCTTGAACTTGCTGATTAAATGAAATGTTGCTGTTTTAAACAGGTGTCATAATCAGAAAAAACCCCAAAAATCATTAACCACTGAAACAAAGCTTATGCAAAAACACTTGGCTTCAACAATGATGACTAGTGTCCTGTCTAATTTTAATGCCAGGAGCATCTTTTCAAAGCAATCATGCTTTGAATGCTCAAGACATTACCAATGAGGAAGGATTAATACTACAAAATATTACAGCTTGTTTAGATTTCCATAGAGGCAAAATGCTTGTTTGCTGTAAGAGTTGCCCATCTTTTATTGGTAGCAGTGCCACTAAATCACAGCTGTCAGACTGAAAAGAAGCTCCCAGTTCTGAGTTCTTGCTTTGACTCCTTTCTCCCAAATCACAGTTCCAAATCTGCTGGGGACAGGGGCAGGATGAGAAGTGAGCTCCCCTCCCAGTAAAGAGTGCTGTTTGTTGCCCAGTTTTGGAATAAAAACATGCAGAAAAAAATGTCTCCATACTCGAGGGAGAGCTCTTTACATCCCCTGGAGGGCCAGAACTGTGAGACTGATGGGGCAGGCAGCAAACTGTGGAAATACAGACCACAAGGAGCCCCACCAGCTTTTCACTGCCATCCCATTGAAGCACAGTGAATTCCATTTCACTGTTTGTTTCACTGCCATCCCATCAAAATCCAGTGAATCCCATTTCACTGTTTGTTTCACTGCCATCCCATCAAAATCCAGTGAATTCCATTTCACTGTTTGTTTCACTGCCATCCCATTAAAGCCCAGTGAATTCCATTTCACTTTGTTTCACTGCCATCCCATTAAAGTCCAGTAAATTCCATTTCACTGTTTTCAGCTCAGCTCAGGGGAAAGCTGAGAACTCACAACTGCTGAGGGGAGGAAGATCAGTGATCCTGTGACATGCAAATGAATCAATTGAACCCTTGCTATATCTAATTAATTCACAGTTGTTATGAAGAATCTACAAATGATCATTATTGGGAATTAAGCAATTGATCCAAAGTATATAAACCAGGCAAAAAAAAAAAAAAAAGAATAAGATGTGAAGGCTCCATGTCAGATCCTCCAGCCACCAGCAGCACTTTAATGACCTCAGTGGGGCTTTGTTGAGTAACATCAGCTGAGAACAAGGCACATAAAATTTAATGTTCCTTGAACTGTTTTAGGATTCAGTAATAATGTAGCTTATGTACACACCTACGCTGAAATTTTCAAAACTACCCAGGGGAGCTAAATGCTAATTGTAATGGAAATGGGCACTCCAAATCCTTAAATGCCCTTCCAGATCTCGGTGTGCAGCCATTCCTAGTACAGACCCATTGCCCAGCTCCTCTCTGCTTTTTCTGGGTCTGTGGGGTTTTTTTTTCAATGAGAAATCAGCACTTTTTTCCTTCCTTTAAAGAGTCTGAATTGCAGTCCTCATGACACAAATATTGGATGCTTTGCTGTCAAACCTGTAGGTTGCTATGAAGGGCAGTGTAATATAAATTTTCCAGTTTTTAGTTTTAATGTGGCTTTGTAATTTAAAAGATGATTCAGGAGAGACATTTTGGGGAACTCATTGCTTTTTGTGGTCCCACTGCTGTTTCTTTTTTAACTGTTCAGAATTCAACCACCATATGAGAAAGAGAATGATACAGTTTAGTTGTACTATAAATTAATTTATTGCACAATTCCATTAAAACTAATGGAATAATGTCAGGATTAGTTTTGGCCCAATTTAAAATTTTTTGACACAGGGAAAAAAAACATATTATGCTTGTCATGAGGTGAAACAAGTCTGATACTACATTCTCAGAATTTGTGCTTCATCCTTTATTAATGTTAGAGGGCAATGATGTGCTGTGTTACTTTTCTAGCAGCTAAAATGTTATGCTGTTAAAAGTGATTTCATCCAGTCCTTCAGGGACATTTGCTGCTGCCTGCAGCAAAATTGGATGAGATGTGCATATATAACTGTGCTTGCATATGGGTAAACACACATATGTAGTTGTCTGTGAACACACAAAACTCCAGGAAAGCTCTGCATATGGAGGGTTTTTAAATTTTTTTTTTGAAGATAGATATCAGCTTTGGTGATATTCAAGCTGGTTCTATTTATTGAATAAGCCTTACAATTAAGAGCAGAATAATATCCAAACATGTTGAATCTTAGTATTCATCAAGCAAGATGAATTCCTAATGTTTAGCCACTTAGCTGTGCTGCTACTTTTTTGGATCTTGAGGGAATTTTTATTAAAATGCAAATAGTGTAACTTCAACACTGCTCCCTGATTAAATGGAAAAAGCATCACTTAGTACTCATTGAAGTCAAATGTAATCAAGATGGAATTGATTTTATATTCTGTTCATGTAAACACTGCTTATTCTAGCTCTTAAAAATCCATAAAATAACAAAAAATGCCAGGTTTATTTTTCAAATGGATACAAGGTAAAGAGAGAACTGCTTATATGAATTATGCATTTGTAATGGAAATGATGCTAGCCTAAGGTAAGAGCAAGAGTGATACTCCTCCACTACCACAAACTTATAATCAAACTATGGTTGTGTGATGAAATTTTCACAGCCTGAGTAGAGTTGAGACTTTTCAGCCTATTTCCAGCTTGAATTGAGTTCTTCATCCATATATTTCTTACCTGGGATTAGCTCTTCTTACTGGGAGGGTCCAGCTATCTTGAATTGCCTTGCAGGTATTGTGGTGGGGAGATCTTACAGTGTGCACCAAAAAAATCAGACATTTCTGTCTCTGTGTCTCCAGCTTCGGCTTTTAGGAGTCACTTTGTATTAAGAAAAAGAGTATTGTGCTTGCTAAGCAATGTGGGTGTTTTGCTTATGAAGATGTAACTGCTAAAATCTCCCTTAAGTCATAATATCTGACGAGCATGTGAATGGGAGATAAAAGCTTCTATTGACGTTGTGTTAATGCAAACCCTGGGAAATGTTTCTGAAGTTCTGAGTTCTCTGGAGTGTTAGCTGGCTTTTGTGAGGTTTGCTGTGTCATGAGCAATATTCAGTTGCCTTGAGTGCTGAGGAGGAGCTGTGGTGGAAGAGCACAGGTGGATGGTTTGTGTGATCCCATCACAGGGTGTTTGGGACAGGACACTGCAGAGATGGGAAAATCTCCCCAAATCTCTGCAGGTGGCTGCTCTAAGCCCATTTTCCCAGTGAATAACCCCCCATGAGCTCAGGGTGAGGGCAGAGCAGGCAATGAGCTGAACCTCCCTCCCTGCTTGCTTTCCTCCTTTTTTTTTCCTGTATTAAGGACAGCAGTTGAGCTTTTTGGTTGCTGCCTGGGGTTTTTCTAAGCTACAAAATAAAATACAAACATTAGTATTGATGCTATGATGGTCTTTTAGTAGCTAAAATTAGATTGTCCAGGAAGAAAATAATATTTTGAATTACTGTGAATTCTTGTGGGTTTATGTATTTAGGGTTTTTCCCTAGATGACAAGTCCTAATAACAACCATTATGCACATTTTGCAGACATTACACTGAATGATTTAGACTTTAAGAAATTTCTTTTTTAGAAGCCAGTCTTTAAAAAGAGAGTTGGAGTGTTGGATCATTTTTGCATAAATGGTAAAGTGCAAAAGAGGATTAATTCAGTTTGCAAAATGTGTTTCAGGATGTGTTTAAGCAAGTGAAAATCAACAAATCAAAGGTCAGTCTTAGAAGGTGCAGAAATGGGAAGTGAGTGTCTTGGAGAACATCTCCTAATTAAATCCCTGTGGAGGAAATCATGGTGAATTTAAAGACCAGTCATTGCATCTAGGACAGGTCTGCACATCCATTATCAAGATGATTTTCTTATTAGCAATGACTTAAGCAGAAGGTAGCATATTTAGGAGTAGCAAGATGTAATACATTCATAATATCTACTAATAATAACCTGTTTCACTCCAAGTTCCCTACTTCTATTTAATATGGCATCCTATTTCCAGAGATAATAGTGCTGCATTATAAGTACTGAAAATAAATGTCATTATAAAAGAAGTGTCATTAGAAAGGAAGGTGAGATCTCAGAGAATCACATTAATTTGTTTTCACATCTCTAATTTCCTAAGGCAGCATTTGTACCATGAACAGGTCTCAAACCTCTTGCCCTCTAAGGAGATCACCAAGTTAATTGTGCTCAAATCTTTCTGAAATTTCAGCCTGGAAACCTCCATTTTAATCCTTGTTTGGATTAGTCACTATTTGACTTGTGCTGTCTCCTTAGCTGAACAGGTTAAACACTGTGTAAATTTTTAAAACACACCCCCTCAAAAAAAAAAAAAAAAAAAAAAAAAAAAAGAAACTATGAAAACTATCTTTTTTGTTTGTTCATCTTCGAATTTTGAGCTTTAAGCATTGGCCTTGGGGAGTACAAAAAGCCCAGATGGTTTCTATAATTTGGGTCAGGGTTTCTTTTATTTTAAATCTCTTTAGGCTGACAAGGACCTGCCATCACCTTATGTTTTTGTTGCTCTTTTTGTAAACAGGTCAGTAGCACAGGTAACCTAAAATCCATGAAAAGAAGAGAAGAGCATTATCTGTTTCATGAGCTGAACAGAGAAAGATGTGATGAAATCGTTCCAGAGGCAGAGAGGAAATGTGATTTCCATGCTATTTTATGATTTATAGTGAAACATCCTCTGTGGTAGCTCAGCAGCAGATTGAGCACAGCACAACTTCTGTGGGATGCATACATGCTTTTTTTTCAAAGGAACTTTTCCAAAATTGTGGAAGTTTTACTTTTAGAATTGGTTTCAGTGGAGGATATTGGTTTCAGTGGAGGATGAAACCCATTCAGTCTTATGGAACTTGTCACTTGTTTAATGAGAGTTAATTGCAAGTTGAGTTAAAGCATTTAGGCTATTTCTACAGTGATGTGTGTTAAATCACAAGTTTGAAGGAAGGGAAACACATTTTTAGTTGGAAATCTAATGTTCACAAATTTAACAGGATTGTATATTATTGCCTGTTTTGCACAGGATATTCCTCAGATCTGGGCAAAGAGCTTTAAAATGTGAATTCCTTGATCCACCAAGATAGATGTCAAGAGGGAATTTTTACTGTCAAGACTGACTTCACTAGCAAAATTCAGATCTACAAGGATAAAACCCTCTCATACATTTTCAATAATTTTGATTTTCAGTCTTAGCATACTCAGGGTCACTGACAGACAGAATCAAGATAAAAAACTTACTCAGGTCATCTTTTCCATAATTTCCCAACTGTATTTTTTTTTTAAGACTTAACAGTTTTTAATTTTTTCTGTATTGCCTCAGGGGGCAAAATTTCCAGGCTCATCTTCATCCTGACTGTCTTGTGCTGGCATTTTTTAAAGTTGTTCTGCATCCCTGCCAAGGTGATGCTGCAAGCTGGGCACAGGACTGTCCCTGGAGTGAATAACTTCATGTGTGTGATTCTCACAGAGCTGCAGAAATTTTATTCTATTTAATCCCTTGTCCACTGCCTAATTAACATATTAAAAACCAAAATAATTCCTTAATGTGATTGCTCAACCTGTTTCATTGAAAAAAACATCAGATATTTTTTTCCCTTCTTTCTGGTCTTGGAGGGAAAAAACAATTTGAGCCATCCCAGCTCTCTGTTGTTGCTGGAAGTGGAGTTCTCACATTTGTTGTGTTGCTAGGGAGTGTGTGCAGCTTTTGTTGCTTTTGAATTATAGCTGCTAGCACTTATCTTCTCCTCCAGCAAAAAGCATTTATAGCAAGTTCTTTGAAAGCAGTGCAGTCATTTGTACTTAAGACAGAATTATGGCAGCAGCAAATAGTTACAGGGAAGAATGTAGCCTGATGCTGCTTCCACACACAGGAAACTCTGCTTACATTGCTTATTCATTTTTATAAGAACAGTTTTCTTAACTTTCTGGAAGGGTGGAACAATGGGTTTTTGCTAGTGCAGGTGGAATCAAAGAATTTCCCTTTACCAAATATGTTTTTTTGTTAAGCTGTAGTGTTTTGTAAAGACAGGTAGGTTGATAATCCACTGAGGTGAAGATCTAAGGAGTAAAAAAAAAAAGGGAAAATTGTTTTACTGCCATCCTGATCGGGGATGAGAAACATTCTTGAATTTTCCATATTCCTTCACAACAGCTAAAACACTCCTGGATCCTCTTTCCAAATGGAAAGGCATCTTTATTCAGAAAGTGGATATTATGCCTGGTTTTGGTGGGGGTTTTTTTGTTGTTGCTGATTGTTTTGTTTGTTTGTTTGTTTTGAGTTTATTTTTTTTAATGGCAATATTTTAAATGGATTTCTTTTTGCCCCCATGCTAGGCAGAAAACATTTGGAAAGTATTCTCCACGTTTTGTTGTGGTTACATTGAAAGTTCTTACAAAATGGAATTGTTGTCTGGTTAACTGTAATTTGCTGGAATTCAGAAATTACACCAGACAATTGCACATCCCTGTTCCTGTTTTGTGCACATCTTGTTTCATATTCTAGCAACATGTGTTTTATTCTGTAATCAAGACAAGAATGGATTGAATAGGAAGGGAAATATTTTGTTCAAAATTCCAAATGTTTGGTTATCCACTGGGTAGAGAAGTTGGTGCTAAAAATTTCCCTAGTGAGGGATGGACTCAGTTCTGATCTCTTCCTTCCTGTTGATACATAAAGATTGTGAGGACACAGTGAATTTACCCTGATGAAAAAGAGTTTTCTGACAGAACAGTCTATATGAAACTGTGGGTTAACTGAAAGGTTTATTGTTTGGGCTTCATATTCTTTTCAGCCTTTTTTGTTTTGAAATGCCAATCACTGACTTTGCCTGTCAAAGTTGAAGAACTTCATGTTCTTTTCAGAGAACCATTCCATCAATGGTTGCTTCAAATATTTAACCCATGTGGTGTAAATCAAGTGACAATGCAAGATTCTTTTTATTTTCTGTCCAAATTATAACAAAACCAAGATATAATCTCCCCATAATTACCCTAATTAGTTAAAGGCCTGTAAAAATAGCTGATGTCTGCTTGTGTTTTGGGGCTTGGTTTTTTGCTGGACTTTTTCAAATTTTTTTTCAGCAAACCATCATGACTTTATGATGGGACTTTAGAAAAGCAATCTCCCTCTACTGACCTGATCCATTCCAGAAGAATCTATCTCTATTAAAATTCACCTCATTCAGATCTAAATAGTGATGGTCATGATGTAATTTAGGAACTGGGACCTTAAGGGGGTGAAGATCTGTGTTCTGTATGTTTTTCTAAGTTTTGGAAGGACTTAGAGCAAAGAAACCCCTCTAAAGTGGAGGTGGTGGTAGCTGGGCTGGGTATTCTGGAAGGGGCAGTTCTGTGGCCAGTGGAATAATCTCTTTTGTAACAGTAAAAATAAACTGCAGGCAATGTATCTGGTATGCATTTTTCTTCTTTACTTATACCCTTGGGGACATGGAGTAGAAAGTTTCTCATATAAATTATCTGACATGCCAGAGGGGAAAAGAGCAGGGAGGACTTGGGCAGTATGATATGTGATCAGAAAAATCAATCACATCATCATCTTTCTGTTTGAATGGCTGAGGATGCTGCTGGCAGGGTACAGAGGGAATAGCTGCACCCCCTAACTCTGCATTAATGATTCCCTGTGCTGCCCTGCCTGCAGTGCCATGGGGAACCCACCCAGAGCTGCTCTCCTGGCTGGGAATTCCCTTTGGCATCCCTGTCCCCAGTGCAGGCTGCTGCCCCTCTGGGGACAGAGAACTGCCTGAGACTGCTGGAAATGCACACAAATGTTTCCAGAGTTGCACCTCACTGTGAAAAGTGCAGTGCTGGCTCCAGCAAAACACACAGATAAAACTTCTTGTCGTTTTATGTGCAGCTCCTGCTGTAATATGAGATTGGAAAATGAAACCTGCTTGAAGCCAGTGTGCAGTTCTCTGAATATTCAGGGAGTAAAATAAGCTTTCTAATTAAAGGTGTCTGTAGCTGCAGAGACTTTGGATATCAGTTCTATGAAATAAACTTTTTATCACTAAGTGTAGTTTATTCAGAATATCTGTGGCTGTATTTTTCCTCTGTGCTGCTTAGAATTTACAGTAAGTCAGGGCAGATCATCTGGATTCTCCACAGCACATCTGTAGTTGATGCCCATTACCTCCATAGTATTTTTATATAACTTGCAAGTCTTGCTCTAGATTTTTTCCTTATTTCCAGAGCTTTGGGATGCTCTGGAAGAGAATGTGACCTTCCAGAGAAATTTGAGTTCTCTAGAACAGCAATGCTGAAAAGGTATTTTCATGCTGAAGTGCTTATTTTTAGGCTCTACTTAGTAGAGGTGTCTTAGGTATCTTAGATCTAGATCTAGAGATACTGAAATAACAGTTTCTATATATTTTTAATGATTTTTGAAATCTCTGTAGGGCATTCAGCACATGCAGTGTGTTACCTGCAGCCATTGCTTTTCCCAGTGCTTTTCCATACAGCACAGACTGCTTGGCTGATGTTTCTACTTACTATTCAATTCTATTCCATATTATACAATATTTGTATATCCCTGTGTTAAACTAGAACTGCTATTGCATATCCTGAGCATTTTTTTTTGTGGCTCTCACCATGTTCCTCTGCCTGAAAACACCGGAGGAGCTTTTGAAACAAGAAGTGAACCCAGGAGAGAAAACTGCAAATGTGAGGATTAAAGGCTCATTTAAATGGAAGTAAATAGAATAAGGAGCAAAAGCATTTCTCATCTCATTTTCAGGTGTGTGGAGGCTGCTAAAGCTGGGGATCAGGAAGGGGGGACTTGAAGTCTCTAAAGCACAGTTTTTAGCTGTTTTCAGAAGAGGGAGGAAAATGCCCTGAATGTTTTGCTTCTCCCCTTGATGTGGGAGTGAATTTAAGGGAATGGGCAGAAATTGTGAACAGGTCTGTGAACAGGGTGGGGTGTCCCAGCCTGCAGAAGGACAGGGGGGAATGAGCCAGCAGAGCTCCCACCACCATGTAAATACAGTAAATACAGCAAATACAGTAAATACAGCAAATACAGTAAATAGAGGGCCAGGGAAGGGTGAATACAAGTAAATACAGTATATACAGTAAATACAATAAATACAGTAAATACAATAAATACAGTAAATACAGTAAATACAGTAAATAGAGGGCCAGGGAAGAGTAAGATGTGGCATTGGCCCTTTGCTGCCTCCAGAACAGTCCCCTCATTGCTTATGAGAGCAAAGAAGGAGCTCAGGTGAGGCCATACCTTGATCCCCAGAACTTGTCACCCTCTGGAAGTGGCAGAGGGGACTTTGTGCTGAGCTGTAGCATCACTCACCCATGAGGATGTGCAGGCTGCTTGAAGTGGACTGATATTGTCATCTTATGTCATCATCATCAGCACACATCCTGGCATCTCAATTACTGACTGAAATAATGAAAGGAGTTGTCAGGTCAGATGGGTTAGATGAATTACCTAGCTCTGTTATTCCTATCTAAAATAATCTGTATCACTTACTGAGCGTCAGCATGTTGCTTACATGAAAAATTGCACTTTAACACTAGTTTGTCTGAGACATAAACAGCCATTAAAGAATTCTTTGGGGTATAGGTACACACGATAGAAAATGTCAAACCATTTCTTTGGAAAATATTTTAACATTGGCAAAAGATTTAGGAAAATAGTAGAGGGAAAAAAAAACTACTATAGAGAAAATAAACCTGCTCACAAAACAGGAATTTTAATAAGAGTGAGCACAGTGATTTCTGAATTTCCCTTTATTAAAAAAAGTGGTTGACTATGCAGTTTAAAAAATATGCAGCACAGATCCTGCACCAGGGAATCCAATGGCACTAATGCTATTATAGTTCATTTTCACACTCTGTTGTGTTAGCCACTTTCTGAACCTCTCCTAACAATGCTAAGCTTTGTATGGACAGGTAAGAACACAAAGTCCTCCCAGGTCTGCCAAGCAAATATTCAGAGCACTGCAAGGAGAGCTCACATGTCATTTGTGAGGAACAGCAGAAAAATTTAAAAAGTAAATAGAGGAATTTTAAGAAAGAAAGGCAGAACAAATAGAGAAATTGCAGATGATGATTTACTGTAATAGGTGAATGTTTAATTTACATTTATTATTTGTTTTTTAGTCATGCTAAAGAGAGTAGGAGCACTTTGGGTTGGTGCTATACAGAGGCAGCCCATCCCTAGTGTGTCACATGGATATAACACCTCTAGAATTCTGCACTTTCAGCTGCAGCAGGATTTACCTGAAGATTGGTGCTGCAGAGAGATGTGGGAAGTTAAACATCAGTTAGAGTCAGATGGCAATTTTTATTTGTGATGGAGAAAGCAAAGAACACTGATTTTTTTTTTCTTCGAAACCCATATTTTAGAAAGAAAAAAAACCCTACAGAGATATTTAGATTAAAAAGTATTTCCATCTGGATTACTGTTGAATTCATAATTAAAAAGAGTATAGCATTAAAGTATTTATTTAAAAATAAAAATGTTTCTGAAATGAAAAATCAGTTTTTCACAGTCTTCTCCCTAAATAAGAATTTCACCATAATTTACATTTTCCTAATAACAATGCTGGTAATAATGAGAGCTGTAATAATGGGCTGACATTTATTGATAAGGAAATGTTCCCCTAGAAGCTGGCTGTTCTGTGGCTCAGGGCATTTTTATTTTTCCCTGTTTCAGAGGTAACAGAGTTCAAGCTCTGCACAAGCAGTGAGGGCTGGAGGATGGATTTAATCCCAGTTTCCCTTCTAACAGGATGGGAATGGATGTATGGAAACCAGCAGTCCCTTCCCTGCTGAGCCATGTGGTTTTTGTGCTAGAGCAGGGTTGGTTCAGTGACCCCCCCCCCCCCCTTCTCTTTCCTCTCTCTTGGAGGTCTAATGGAATTTTAAAAAACAAACAAAAATTATTTTTTTTCCCATATATTGTATATGTATATTGTATGTTTTCTGTCACTGCTTGGGTTTTGTGCTGTTGGTAAGGCTAAGAAATGTCCAGGTTTTAGTTAGGGGAATATAATCCAACACAGGGAATAGCTCAACTTGGTTTTGAGGAGGGAAGGACAGGAATTCTTAATACAATCTAACAAAGTAGTACTTTCCTACTTCCAATTAATGTTTTTCTACAATAAAGTTGCCTTTCTCTGCAGTCATAGTTTGGAGAAACTCAAATTAGAACAGATGAATCTGAATATCAGTAATGTTCTGAGCTCTGTGGGATGCCTAGAAAATGAAAAACAGAGTAGATTAGCATTGGTCAAAGCATGGCTGAGAGAAGAGCAACAACTTCCAAGAGCAAATGTAACCAGATAACATCATACTTGAAATGAACCAAGGTCAGCTGTTGACTAAAACAGTTTAGCAAAGATAAATGAAAATAATTGAGACTTTATGTGACTTTATTGCATGAGTCTTTAAACTACTGAACTGAAGTAAAAGGGGCTAAGAGTCAACAAGTTGGCATTTCATATTACTGAGTGATACAAAATAGAAAACCAGAAGGTGGGTTTTCATCTCCAAAATGATGAGAATCTTTTAGTTCACAGAGGTTATTCCTCTGGTGGCTTTCATGAAATACAAAAAATGCAAAATGTCAAAAGGTAACTAATTTGACAAAGCAGAAGGAAAATTCAGGTGTCAGGAACATCTTAGGGAGATGAACATGAGTGTGTGAAAAGAGGAAAGCTGCTTGAAAAGATGCACAGAAATACACTTAAGAAACCAGTACCAGTAACCAGCCCATCCTCATTTCCATTTTCAACCCTGAATGCTAATTCTTCATTACACAGTTGTCCTCAGTAAAATTCAAAACAAGATAAAGTTGGAGTTGCCCCAAGGACACCCCAAAATCTGCTGGACACCCACACAGGCAGGAAGGGGCTGCTGAAAAAGAGGTTTGCTCACACACTGAGGCTTCAGGGTTGTTTTTCTGAAAAGCTGCAATTAGGGCGAAGGGATTGAGGACCTTGGAGGTGCTGGGGTGCTTGTGGGCATTTCACTGTGCTGGTGGGGTGGCACAATCACAACAAGCTTAGGAAAGCTCTTCTCACCCTGGGTAATCAGAGTGATTCCTCCCTGAACTTCAAGGCCACAAACCAGGGACAATCAGTGTCCTGCTGTTCTCACTCTGATAGCAGCATCAGGCAGTGAAACATGAAAATATCCAATAATCCCAGTTTCTTCTCTCTGGCTGGGTGCAGTGCCAATTGTGTGCTAGATTGTGGGGAAAAATGTATAGATTAGAGCTTCAAAATGAGCACAACGCTTGGCTGCACTGGCTGACAACCCTCCAAAGTGCTTTACCAATATTTCTTACTCAGTCTCAACACAGGCATGAGACAAAGATGCTCAGTGTGCACATTTCACAGTGGGGTGCACACAGGCTGGGAGGGATGGCTCTGGCAGATTCACATCGAGGTTTGCTTTGTTTTATATTCATGACTGCTGCAATTATTGCTCTGATTGAGATAAATTCTTATATATATTATATATATATTTGTACATATACCTCACACTAGCAGATGGCTGAGGATGCCTTGTGTAAATCCAGCTGATCTGTAAGTGAAGCCAAGTCACAGCAATGACATGACACAGGTCTGGCTGCACATTTTCTCTAGGGAGGAGCTGAAAACCTTGTGCAGGGAAGCAAAGAACCTGTCTGCAGACAAGTGGTGGCTTGCTGGGAGCACAGCTGAAGCTTATGGGCTGATCTTGCCTGTCAGCACCCATAGGGTGAGTCTAAACTGTCATCAGAATGAATTTGGGCAGCCATATGTGTCCTGTCCCATAATAGCATGGTGCCTCCATCCCTGGAATCCACACTGTTCAGTGAACAACATCTCAGCTGCTGCAGGAGGCAGCTCTCCACTGGAGTTAAATTGATAGAAGTGCTGCTTTCTGACGTTTTCTGGAGAAAACCTGATTTCTCAAGCATTAACTTGATCCAAAAAACTTTGTCAATTAGCCCCACAATCTTATTTTTATCTCCAAATATGAGGAGCACACACGTGTGTCTGGCTGCCTGACAGCTGCAGACCACTGGGGAAAATCAGAAGACAAAAAACAGAGCTGGGATTTTTGTGTGACTGAGCAGATGAGAATGATTTATATGTACAAGCTATTTATAGAAAGGATGTAGCAAGCTAATTAATTGTTTATAGGGAGAAATTTAAAGTGCATAACCTGAGATCTGACGTTGTGTGATAATAATAATTAGAGATGAGCTGGATTCAAAAATCAGGATGTGAACAGAGATACATTTTGGGAAAGTTTTGAATCTGATCCAGATCTCAACTGTGCAGCTTTTTGTAGCCATTAGGATAGGCCAGAACAAAACCCTGGGCTGGAATTTGGCCTTTTGTGTTTTGGTGAAGTGCAAAGCTCATCCCATTTATGTGATAAGGACCAGCTCCTAATTAGCATCTGGCATACATGGGGAACAGAATTAAATGGGGTTGTTATGCCTTTATTGGTACATATTTGTTTGGTTATTTTGGTGTGTGTGGGGGTGCTATTTTATTTTATTTTTGTTGTTGTTGTTTTCTAAAGTAACTTAGAAGGGCTCACTGAGTTACACATTAGGATCTTGAAAAGCTGTTCTGGACATTCATAAGGTCATTGTCAAACTTGCAAATTATTACATTCCAGAAATAACCTAAAGTCCTCTTGAGCTTCTGATAAAGGAGTGGTCTTTACCTTCAGCACCAAATTCTGCTAGTTTGGACTAAAAGATGTTGTTTTCCCTCATGCTGGTCACAGTTGGCATTTTGTGTCTTGGGGCAGCTTCTCCAACACAAAACTTGTTTCTGTGAAAACATTCTTCCACCCCAGGGACTTGGAAGGGTGGTAGCTGTTGTTTTTTTGTTTTTTTTTTTTTTTGCAATGCCAGCTGAACTGCAGATGTGAAGCACATTTCTGCAGAGTTCTGCTGCTGCTCAGGGAACAATCCATCAGCTTTGTCTTCTTCAGTGAATTTACCAGTCTGTCTGATAAGGACCTCACACACAATATTTATTTATGAAACCTTGTATTTATCAATGGGAGCTGAGACTTTGACCTTATTATGCAAACTTCAGTATTCCCAAGACATGTTGAAATCCAGTTTACTCTTGCAGCTCAGCCCTTCCAAACCTTTTGCATTTTCATAGCACTTTTCATTATGTAGCTAATTAAGCCATGCTCGTGTATAAACACCATTATGCAGTTTAACAGCTAATGAAAAGTTCTCTGATATATATATGTATATACACTGATATATAGTGTATGCAGCATGGGAATTTTCTCCTCAAGTAGGTCACAGTAGGTTCAAATCAAAATGACATTTTACTAATGGCATTGTAGGAAGACGGATTAATACAGTCTAACTGTGAGATTTCTTCTCCCTCTGGTAACAAAATGAGAATAAATTAAAGCACACAGTATATTTGCTCTCTTTTGGGCTTCTTATGTGCCTAAATCAAAATTTCATAGAATACAAACATGCCAAAATTGAACTAGCATGTAAAATTGGATTTAGCTATGAAAGTTAAACCATGAACAGCATCTCATCCACACACAAAAACTGAGTATGACATTGTAAGATCCTGCTCTCCCTGAGTGCCCTTTGCAGAACCTTTAAAGGCAGGAGGGGAATCTGTGGCCAGAGTGACTTGCTGTGCAAACCTGCAGCTTTGAGTCACACCTGGGCTGCTGTTTGCATCTGCTCTGTCCTGGATCACATCACAGCAGCCTTCTCTTGTCTTTCCCGTGGATTTCTAATCCAGAGATTTAAATTAATCTAACTTGGCTCTTCAGGCAAGTGTCCAAACACTGCAAACAGAAAACCAGAATTTGGTTTATGAGCACACTGTGAGCTGAAGCATGCAAGGTTTGTCTGGCTTTAGTTACCTGTTTCCAGGGATACTTGAATCTGCTTAAGTAAACCTCCATGTTTCTAATTTTCACTCTTCTTATCAAGAGAATTGTGCACATTAGGTTTCTTCTGCTGGCTGCAAATACTGCCTGGGGGATGAATGACATTGAAGTTCAGCTTCTGTTAAAGAATATAAGTGTGTTTTGCATGTTTAATTGTCTCCATGAGGGTACAAGGTAGAAGACCCACACAGCTAAATGCACCAAGGGCAAAATATGAAGAATAGTCTGTTGGATTTGATGCACTGTAAATAAAGCTCACTAGATTTATCCTCTATGGTGAGAAAAAGCAATGTATGTAATTCCCAGCATAGAAACACTACCTTAGGATATTGTGTTAAACCATGGGGTATTTATTCACAAGCATGAGTCCAAGTGACAGACTGCAGGGCAGGGACATGTGCTGCTGTGTGCTCTTACACTGGCTGTGTACTCAAATAATTCTCTCTCATCACTACATTCTCATGGGTATTAGTAAAATAAGCCCACTAATTTAACAATATTCTGCAACTTTGCCTCAAGTGCATTTCTTGTTCTGCCACGTAAAAAAAAAACAAATGAAACACACAGAACAATTTCTCATCACCACTGGGACTATGTGCCAAGATGATTTGTCAGAACTCCTACAGCTTCAGTGCCTTTCTACCTGTTTCTTACACCTTTCCCCTTTTCTTTTATTTTTTTACTTTCAATTTATTGTTTTTCTTAATTCTGTGAGATAACACACTAACCTCAGGGGAGGAATTTTACACCATTTCACGGTGAAAATGGAATTCTCAAAGTTATGCTGTTGCTTCTCAGCTTTTAAGGAGCATGTGTAAAAAACCAGGGTAATGAAAGTCTTTAACCAGACTGGAGTTTCTAAACAGCCATGGGGCAAAGTCCTTGAATACCATCAGGAAATAAAGGGTTACACTGTTTTAGACAGAGGTACCAGGGAACTGTGAGAGATCTTAATACCTGATTCTGAATTCTACTTTCTGTAAAAGATTGTCTCAGTCTCTGTAATTAAAACCTGTGACATGGGAACCAACTTTGGTAAATATTGCATTTTCATGTAGGTGGATGTTTTCTGTAGAGGATGTGAAAAGAGGTAAAGACAAAATTGGAGTCACACAGAGAATTTATTTCTGGCAATTATTCACAAATATGGAGAATTTAGGATTTCAGGAAAAATGGCAGGATTATGCTTGTTACACTTCCTTCCAAAATCAGATGAGATAATACATGGAGCAGTGGATTTCAGCACAGGTTTTGTTTCAGAGTGTAATGAGGATTGGAGAACCAAGAGGTGGTTTTCATTGAAGAAAGCAGTGAGATATTTCCCACTAGGGAGGGCAAAAAAGGGCCAAAAGCTAAGGTTCCTTTGACATATTTACAATAAGAACAAAGGAAAGAAATTGCCAGTATTGGGTTATTTTTAGATTTTGAGGGGTAAATACCTTGAGTGAAATACCAATATTTTATATAAAACCCCCAGGGTTAGGGTAATTGTTGAAGCAGAACTTCCTGAAATTTTTGTTTGTTTGTAGTGATCACATTCTGAAATTTTGTTTGCCCTGGAGCTTCATACAGCTGATCTCTATCAGAAGAAACCAAGTGTTTTTAGGTTTGCTATAATTTGATTATTTGTACAAAATTCCTTCAACCCCTTATAAATTGTGTGAATGGGGAAAACAAACATAAGCTCTTTGTTCTAATCCTAATTGAGTTGTAATACTCTCCCACTGGGTACTCCTCTGTCCCTGCAGGAAATTAAATCCCTTAAAAAAATCTAACCCCTAATCCACTTAATTTTCTTTGGAAAATTAAATTTAGCAGCCAAGTTGTACTTTTGGATACCTAAGTGCCTTTGTAACCCAAACCCAGGTGATGTTCTGAAGTGATGCTGCAGTTGTGTGTCCTGCTTAGCCCAGGTCTGAGCTGTTTGCTGCTCTCATTTCTTCCTCCCTCCCTCCTCCTCCTCAAGGTTCCCTGTTTCCTGTGCTGGTCAGAGCCACTGGAGGAGGAAAAGAGAGTTGTTTTCTCTGCTGCATGATCTAAACCACATCCCTGCTTTTCTTGTGATGTCACAACAATATTAAGGCTTTGTGGACAATGATGGGCTAAGAGATGGGGGAAAAATGAATTTTGTAGGTGTTGGTATCAATTTTTATTAAAGCAAGTGCTTAGCTGGACTCTGCCATGTGTTTGCAAAGTTGCTGATTTTGATTATCAAGTTACTGAAAGTTGTTTCCCCTCCATGTTAACCTGGCCCTGCTTTCCTTAGAGCCAAATCAGCAGGGACAGTGGCACTTAGAGCTGATGTTTGAGCTCAGTTCCTTCCACTTGAGGATGTCTCTCTTTCCCTACAGAGCAGCCAGCCCCTGAGCTGCAGTAGATGGGCAGTAACTCACTAAATTTTGGATGGAGGATTTAAAGGCTGGAAAAGAGGGAGGAGAATTGTCTGGGGATGGGGTGACCCTGGCTGCCAGGCTGCAAGAGAGTCCTTGGAATGAACACAGTGCTGAGTGCCCTTGGGTCTTTAACTTTTGCTGTTTACATCTCTAATTAGGCATGGATCTAAATCCTGAAGAAATTTGGAAGGCTGCAGTGGGAATGGGGTGGCTTTCAGTCTCTCTGGCTTCTGTTTTGTCACATCTCTTTTAAAGGCACCCTCCTCAAACCTGAGTTCAAGTGGAGAGACAAAAGCACCCTTCCACTCTTGTGAAACTCCAGCCAACCTTTTTCCAGCCAGGACTGCACGGATGGGCAGCTCTGTGGGTTGCTGAATTGTCACTGCAAAGGTCAGTGATGTGAAAACAAATGAAAAAACCATTTCTCTTGGAGTTCTTGGATCAGTGCAAAACATGTAAGGAGCAATTGCTAACTGCTCTGCAGTTGAAGGTGATGCCAGAGTATGAATCTGCCTGGGCTTGCCTAGCAAGGACAGACCTTGTCTGACAGAAAGGTCAGAGTTGTAATTCCTTGTAAGAGTTCAAATCCCCAGTGAAAGAGGCCAGGGAACATCTGTATTTGGGCAGAGGAGGTGTGGTGCTGGTCCTGCACACCCCAGACAGAGAGGTTTGCTGTGCCTGTGCCACTGGGACATGCCACTCCTTTTCCACCTCACTGGCCCGTGCTGATAACCTGACTGCAGATTTTCCTGACAGCACCAGGGCTGAGCAGCCCCTTTGTGACAAACAGCAGGTGAGATGTTCAGCTTTCACTGCTGCAAACATCTCCTTCTATCACAAATCTCTGCCCTACAGTCTCTTTCTGTAGCCTTGTGACATTTGAGGTGTTTGTCATTACACTGGTGCTCTGAGGCTCGTGGTGGTTTTTACAGCTGGGCTGGGATTTGCCTGTAGCTATCTGACATGTCAAGTTGTTTGGCTGAAATGTTTGCTGTGAGAAAAAAAAAAAAACCCAAAGAAACCCTTCTGTCTGAAGGCAGGAGGGATGATCACCTTTTGGAAGCACTTGTCTCTCAGTATGAACTGTAGGAGCAGTTTGTGCAATAAGATTAGAAATGCCTCACACCCACTGTCTCAGCAAAGTACAGCAGGCACAAAAGTACCCTCAGAACTCTGCTCTTGTGTTTAGTTCACAATGTCCCAAAGGAAGCATGTGGGAGAAGAGGGAATTGTGGTGTTCTGTGCAGGAAGAGCTGTGATCTGAGCAGCCTGCACCCCACTCTGCCTGCAGCTCACTCAGGGATTTAACCCCCTTGAATCATTTCAATATTGTCACACTGCTTTAGTGAACCTTATTGATTTTCTTCACCTCTGAGCTCTTTATAGTTGGGACAGAAAAAGTCATGAAGTATGGAGGTATGCTTGTGCAGTAATGAGGCCATTTGTGTCCCTTCAAAGTGCTGTTTTCATCTTTGTGTTGAAAAGATGTTTATTCTATTACTGGTTGTGGTCTTACAGGCTTCTGTTTTTCTAACCACATGTTTAACATTAATTACCAACCTCAGAGGGGATATGATGGCCTGTTTCCAACTGCATAAACCACTGCTTCATGTTCAATGGAGAAGTGGATTTTGGCAGATTTATACAAAAAAAAAGGACCTTAAAAATTTGCATTTCAATACAAAAGTACTCTTATTGGCTCTGAGTCATTCTGGTGTTTATATATGCATCTGCAGCTCCAAGAGCAGTGGTTCCAGAGCTAGTTAACACTTGCATAAAATCTCTATGATTTAGCTGAATCACCTCTAGCAGTTAGTGGACAAAATTCAGCTCTAGTCTGGTGCAGAAACTTTCAGGATTTCACCCACACAGGGATTCAGGATTTAGGGATAACCCTGTGTGCTGCAGGATCCCTGTTTTGCAGAAACCAGCCCATGAACATGTAATTTTTTCTTTTAATCTGCTGAGATTATTACAATTGTATGGAGATTCCCTATCTCCTCTGAAAATAAATAAGGTTCTTTACTTATCCTTTGATGATCTATGTATAGTATGGGCTACCTCTCCTCTAATTACATTTGCCTGATTCTTCAGCAAATCTTTTAAGGCAACATTAATCAAGTGAATTTGGAACAGAGAGCACCTGAGATGTCTCATGCAAACCCTCAGATTGAATTTAAGTTGTGCTCTTAGAAATGAAAGGCAATATCCAAAGGATTTTTTTAAAAAAATTAACTTCAAAGCCTCCCAAGTATATTTTATTTTGATAGATCTCAAAAAACAAAAAAACCCCAAAAAACCACAACCAACCAAGAAAAAAAAAACCAGAAAAAACCCCATTTTTATTGCCAATATATTCTGCTCTTAGATATATTCAGTTTACACCAGGAAGGCAGACAAGAATCACTGCTCCATCAAACAACATTTAAAGAGTTTTCAGTAGCCACTTGGGAACAATAAATAAGCTCCAAGCTTGTTGCAAGAACATGTATTTTATATATCCATAAAGCAAAGATCTCTCCTGGCTAAAGGGTTGTGTGTTTCAGTACATATTGCTGATCTGGTTTCTTTGTTTTGTTGGGGTTTTTTTCTGCCAAATTAGGCAAAATCCAAGTAATTTTACACTGGGAAAGAGGCAGCATGGAGATTCACTTTGCAGTTTGACAGCTGCTTCTCAGTAAGTTTGCAACAAAAGTCTCATGTGAGAATTCATTACAAATTCCAAACTCAGTAAAAAATTGCAGCCAGGTGTTTCTGAACCACCACAAAATTCAAGAGAAGTTACCCTTTATGTGAAATATTAAACCTGGAACATATCTGAGGGGTTTTTTTTGGTTTTTTTAACTTCTTAAAAATGATGGATTCATGGCTCTTAGGTTCAAATAAACTGTATTACTGAAGCACTAATTCTTCTGCACTTCCATCATCTGTGTGCCAACAGATCTAGAAACAAGTGGCAGAGAAAACCATGTAAACGTGCCTGACACAACTTCTATTCCCCCTCTTATTTCTTTATTTTCTTGGGTTTATTTTCTTCACTCAAGAATGCATTAGTGCTCTCAAAATAAATAAACCCAAGCACTTTTATAATGACTTCCTGGGCTTTGGTGTTTACTTTTCACTATATACATTTCTAAAGAGGGCTCACTCGGTGGTTTCAGCACCCTTGGTAGTATTTTGAAAGTGTAGCAGTAAAATTGCATTTTTTGGGTTGTGTGGGCAGTGTCTGCTCCAGTGACTTGCATCTACTAAGTGAAATGGAAAAAGAGGGTGTTGGGGAGCTGAGCTGTGACCTGGCTCAGGGAATGTGCACCCAAAGATTGGGAGAATTGTGCCCAGGGTATTAGAAATGTATTGATGTTTTCAGAAATAATTCACAGTGCCATTTGTGCTATTTAATGGTCCATGAAGCCAATGGATATGTTAGAGCTGGCTGTGTGCTTCAGTAGCTTTAGATTAGAGTATGTTCTATTTGGTTTTGGAAAAAATAGAGATTTTCACATTTTGATAGCAGCATTACAATAATTTGTGTTTGTTATGCCTTTACTGCTTTGCCTCAAGAATGATGTGGATTGTGCTGAAAGCATGGCATGACTGAGCTATGCTAAATGATGAAGTCTTAAACTGAAATTACAGCTTCTTGTTAGACATCACATGAAGGGGTAAAAAATGATCTTTGTGCACCTTTTCATAGAAGGAATGTGTGAGAAATGCAGGTTAAATTTCACTCACATTCACACCAAACCCCACTTGAGTTCCTGTGTGAACCAGGCTTGTGAAAAGTCGTGTTTATTCCAGGGCAGCACTCAGTTATTTGTAAGTGCAGGTGAATCCCAGCCCTGCAAACAAAATGCACCTGCACATCTGCACAGTGGCTCTCACCAGTTTTGTTTGTAAAGATGATTTTTTAAGCCCTGTGTAGGATCTTGACCTGACAAAAGCTGCAGTGTGTGTGCATTAACTACTGCCAGCTGTAGGTACTGGGGTAGGAAAGAATCCCACAGTAATAAGTGTGTGCATGTTTTGTACACAGCAAAATAATAACTTTATCTCTGTTTCCTGACTTGAGCAGTCCCAGATGTGGGGCAGCAGCTGAGCCCCAGGCTGTGCACACTGAAGTGCAGCCTGCCCTCCCTCCAGTGCTGGGCTGTGCCAGATTCCACTGTGCTCACTCCAATTCACATGTTTGTGCAGGGATGTTTCATGAATTCTGCATGCCAGCTCACATCACCTCTGCCCATCCCCTTGGTCAAATGCAGTTATGTCAGCTGCTGAAGGGAATCAGATATTTTAGGACTGTGTCCAAGATTTGTTTATTTCCATATTTTTCTTTTTTTTTTTTCTTCCCATTTCTTTTGTAAAAACCAGGAAAGAAGCCAATTTAAGCTATGCTCGTACTGTGTCTGGCACCAGAGAAATAAATCAGTAGGATTTTACTGAGACAATATGTAAATACAGCTCAACCTTCCTCATACTGATCACTTGATTGCCAATTTGGCCTCTGTGCAAGTACAGTGTGGCTGAAATGATACTTCTTTAAACTCACATGCTGCCACCATCCAGCTCTCCATATATAGAACATTTTTCTGGTTTTAATTAGCAGCTCTGATATTAAGCCAATTGGCAAATATTTATTTTATGAAGATTCTCCATTCATTAGCAAAATGAGAAAAAATGAATCTATAATAACATATAACTGCCCCATTAAGCAGCATTAGCTATCCATTTGAGAGATAATAATGTAAAATACAATTTTCCGACCACCAGATGTTGATGAATAAACTGGTGATAAATTGGTGGCACTAAAGCAACAAAGGGGTCAGAGGTCAATTAGTTCCACCAGAAAGAAGCAGCCCAGTGGGAGAGTGGCAGCAATGTCCTGATGGATGCTCAGGGGGTGCCTGGCTGGTGATTTATTCAGAATAATGAGCAGGCAGCTGAGAGAGACTGAGATTCAGGATAAATTGCTGTTTACCTTTATGGGTTACTGTTCTTATTGCAGCAGGAGATCCCAGCATGGCCTGGGGGTTTTGGCAGTGCTGTCCCTTCCCCAGGCAGATAATACTGGATGAAAATTTTCAGCAATAGCTGAAAAAAAAATCCCCTCAGCCCCACTGAGTCTCATAGAGTGTCTTGTCCTCTACAGATATCTGGAGATTGTTCAGCCTTGACATGCTCAAGTGAAAGTCACTGTGCCTCTCCTTAGGGGCCAGTCAAAGAAAAAAAAAGATTTATTCTAACACATAATCCCATCCTTCAAGAGAAAAACACCTCAGAACATGCTGAGCTTTGATTTTTGGGTGATTGGAACAAAGGAAGATGAGGCAGCTGATTTGGAGGAGCCAGCAAGGGTGTGTAGGGTGGTGCTGAAGTGCAGCCCCACATTACAGAAATCACTGAGTGTCCCCTCAGTTTGTAGGAAAAATGCATAGTTGAGCAGGGAGGATCACAGCCCCAGCATTATTCTTTCACTCTGGGTAATTAAGATATTCACAAGCAGTGAGTAGAGTCTTCTGTTCCAATAGATCCTTCTCAGAGAGTGCCACAAAAATTAATCAACTTTTTTTTTTTTTGAATCATCCATTTTATTCTGACCTATCACCTTCTCTTACAGCACTGGCATGTAAAGCTTATGCACACTGTGTTAAACTATGTTAATATATTCCACAAATCACTCCCAAGGTTTGCTGCATTATGTTGAGCAGAAATGTGATGTGACAGATAATAGAGAGGAGAGAACACAGGCACATTCCCAGAGACACACTCCAGCTCTAATTAAGTGCAAGTCTTGGAAGATGCTCATCACTACAAAAAGTGCTCTAGTCCTTGTGTTGGCCATTATCTCCATCTTTGACTGTCCCCTACAAAGTCCTGTCACCTTATGACAGTGCTGGAAACCAGACTTGAGGGCCAAGAAAGAGAAAATATCCATCACAAACTGCAAACTGAAATTGGTGGTGAGCTGGCAGCATTCTGTTCATGTTACCTGCAGAGGGGAGATGTCAGTGATCCACTCTGCTTTTTGTGCTGAAAATCATCTTAGTTATATTCAGATGTTTCATTCTCTGGAAAAACAGATCACTGTTTTTTTTGTCTGAAATGCTATTTCCTGCTCCTAGTATACAACACAAAAGCCATCACTTAAGTATAAAAGCTTCTCATCAAATCTCTGCAGGATTTTCTTTGCCCAAATCTGCTCTTTGAAGACACTTTTTTTGCAGTGCAATATGTGAATTATATCAGATACGTGACATCTTTTCTTTTTCTTCCTGAAATTAGCAGCTCTGAGCAGAATTTAGAGTTGGGGTGGACAATAATCTGCTAGAAGTGGCTCGGCAGAAAATGTTGTGGAGTTTTCCATGTAAAATTATATGGGTTTTTCTGTTTTTTTTGGAGCTCCCCTGCACAAGGTCCAGCCCAGGGCTGTGTCCTGGGGGCCAGGGGGTGTTCAGGGCTCTGGAAGCTGGGCTGGATCTCTGGAGGTGCCTGATTTCAGCTGCAATTCCAGCTGGGTGTGCAGGGATGCTCGTTGACATGCATGGCAGCAAGCACTCTCAAATGGCCTGTGCAGTTTCACTCTTTTTATTTCTTTCTAACTTCACTGAAGAAAATCACTTTCAGAATCTTTGTTTGAACATCATCTCCCTTTTCTGTCCTGTTATTTTCTCTCGACTGTGATTTACAGAAAAACCCATGTAAATATTTTATGATAGAGCAAATTTTATTCTCTCTTCTCTCTCCTTAAAGAAAGCACCAATAAATGTTGCTTTGTTTTTGATTCATCCTCTGTAATAGCTTTCTCCCAAGCCTAGAAAAATCCTATACACAGACAGATACACACTTTATTTCTTTCACAGAAGAGATATATTGACTTCTTAGTGTAGAAAATTGTCTTTTCTTCTTTTCTAATAGCATGGTCTTGTATTGTCCTGATATTAGCATCTGGATATATCTTGTTCAGTCAGATGGGTTTGCTGTTTTGAGTCAAACCCGATGTGAATGATCAAAAAAATTATTTTAAAAAAGGAATTAACATAGAGTTATTAATTTACAGTTCCATTTGTTTCCTTTTTATTTTAAATATCTATGTGCTAAGGCATACACACACACATGTATGTACATACAGAAAGAGTACCCTGTAATTTTAGCCAGTATTTCTCAGCAGATGCACACAGAGGAAAAAAAAAAAAAAAAAAAATTTGCTGATGCAGAGTTACAAGTCGATGTTAGTTTGAGCCCTCAGAGCTCCAGCAAGTGTCCTGGCAGCTCACTTGGACTGTCCTGTCAGCTCACATATGTCACAGGAAGGGCTGGTGACAGCTCCCTCTTGGTCATGACATCTTTTGCAGTCCCCTTGAACTCTCCTTCTGAAAATCCCGGCTGCTCTCTCCATTATTGATGCAGAGGGAAAGGGGGAGAAGTCATAAAAAGTATGTGCTTATTCTTCTCTGTCACCTTTTTTTTTTCATTGTTTCAAATTTGTGAAATGCAGGTTCAAAGAAAGGGTAATTACTTTCTGCGAGGGGCATTCATCTAATGGGAGAGTCATTTGCAATGAAAATATTTTAAGACCGGGGTGAAATGCTGCTAATGGTTTGCTCTGTCAGGTCGTTAGGGAGCTTTCAGCTTCACTGGAGGTAGCAGAAGTTTGTTCTCAGCATGACCACTGAGGAAGCATTGCCTTAATTGGTGATCATGTCACACCTGCTTTTTATAGGATGGATTTATAATCGTAATTTTGCCTCTTTGTGGGGGACAGTGGTGGGAGAAGGGGCTGCATTGCTGGGCTGGGGACTGGAGCTGCTCAAGGGTTCTTGTTGCATTAATGGCCTGACTGCACAGTCCAGAAATCTCTTTTAGCCTGCTCCTTTTTCTTTTTCAGTATTTTTGGTTGTTGTTAAGCTGTTGTAGCTCAGCAGGCTCTGGCTGCTTGTGTGCCAGGGGGTTGTTTGTACCAGAGCTGCTTCCCACAGGCTGTAACTCTGTCAGACTGACAGAATTCTGTGTAATTCCATCAGACTGACATTCTTACTGAGCACTGCTCAGGCCTCTGGCACCCAGTTGATTTCAAGGAATAAATTTTAGTATAAGAATCTCAGATTTAAAACATCTGCAAAGCACAAGCATCTCTGTGCCTTTATGAAAAAGTTGCTTACAAGGAGAAAAAAAATCTGGAAGTGACACTTCACCTGTACCCCTGCAGCCCCACAGGCAGCCCAAACCCACTGGCAATGTAAGAAATTGCAATTATTTAATTTATTTTTCTAACATACTTATTCTAAAGCACAGTGAAATCAGGTTTCCAAACATAGTTTAAAACATAACAATCATTTGTCACTCAGCAGCTTTGGCCAGGCTCCTTGAGAGGGAGCTGTGGGAGGGTGCTCAGTGTCACCTGGATATTTGTGATGCTGAACTTGCACAAGCAGAAATTAAAAACACTCAATTAACATGGACACATTGTGATGAGAAACTTGCTTTTTAGCCATGGGAACTTGAAAGATCTCTCACAATTTATTCCTGGAAGATAAATCTTCTGTCCATTCTGTGTCCCTTAATCTTTCTCACTCCTCCCCACTGCCTCCCCTTTTGTTTGTTATTCAGGTATTTAAGTCTTTCTAGGATAAAGGTCTAAAGAAATAATAGAGGTGAGAAATATTACAAGTAAAATACAGGATTAATGTGAATATGCTATTAATATTTTACAATTATTTTCCATAGGAACATCCATCAGACTGTTCCCAAATAGCTGCACTTGGGTGGTTCAGATACTGAGTACAAAACTGTTTTTAGAAATACTGGAAAATTTCCCTTTATCTTATTTAATCTAGTTAGAGACCTTGTCCTATCATTATCATAGTATGTTTCCTTATGGCTGGATCAGGCTTCACTAGGAAAAATGAGTGCATTTTTACAAGAGAAAATGCACACAGAAAAAAAGAGCATTTGGGGCAATGCAAGGAAACACCAGATTTCATGGCCTGTTTTCTTTTATTTACTTCTGTTTCCAAATGAACTTGCAGATCAGGCTGGGTATAATGTAATTTAACTCCTAAACTCACTTATTTCATCTCTTGTCAAAGTTGTTCTTTAATGTCTATCCCCAACCCTGGTAAAATTAAAAATAAAGAGTGTTGTCAGATCCGGAAATGTAACTGTTTCACTTGTCATTTCTTGTTAGTCCTTTCCTTCACCCACCATCACTGAGTGGATAAAATATTTAAAAGAAATGTGCTGTGTGTGTATCAGCAGAGTTTGAGATGAGCAACAGGGGCTGTCAGCAGAAGAGGTCATCAGGCAATTTCACTCTCTGCTGTCTGCTGGGGCCTTTGTGAGCCAAATGTTCTGAAAATGGGCCAGTCACACAAGGATCTGTGCTTTAATACACAGTGAGTGTTTCCAATAAGAGAATTTGGCTTGGATCCCAGGAGGACTTATTTCTTATGTGTGCTACTTCAGGTCTCTGGGAAATTGGAAGAGCATAAAAGTTCATTTCTGTGTGACCCAATGTAAGCAGTAATTTAAGGGTGGATTCAGGTTTTTGTGGAGCAGGGGTAGAGTGCAGCTGCACTAATTAGGGGATCTGTACCCACAGCTGGGTGACAGCAGGAGCCCCTGGTCTGAGAGCTCAGGATGGCTTTGGTTTGAGTCACAGAGATGCTGAGAACTTATTTCAGTGGTCTAGCAAGGATGCTCAAAGCTGAGTGCCTCAAGACAAAAAGCCATCAGTGACCAGGTAGTGTCCCATCCTTCAGGTGCTGTACACTGCTGCACCTTTGTTGTGCAAAGCCAACCCTTCACAGACCTCTTCTTGACCTTCCTTTGAGCAGAATTATGGCTCTCCTTAGGGAGCTGCAAAGATTTTTGCATGTCATCAGTGTGGAGAGTCAGAGCTGCCACAGATGCTGCTGCTCACCCCAGGCACAGAGGGTGAGCTGTGACCTGCTCTGCAGGCAGAACCTGGCTGAGCTGCCTGCCCTAAGGACCAGGGACAGGAATCCCACTGAGATCAACCCCAGTCACCCTGGCTGGTGTCAGGATTGACACAACTCCACTGTGCTAATGGCAGGGCAGGATGCTAAGCTGCATTTTGTCTCAATCTGTCTCCCTCTGCCTCGTAAATAAATGTTTTCATGGGCATCAGCATTATTTTAATACTGTGCTGCATCCTGGATGTTTTTCCTTTTTGAATAGTGTTCTGACAGCTCCCAGTAGTACCACAGTTGTTGACAGCATCATTTCCATTTGTTCTTTTCTAATGCCTTGGGATTTACTTATTTATCTATTTATTTATTTAATCAATGGGAACCTTATCCCAGCCGAATTCTCTCATTTTTTTAGTGAATAACATAAATCCCTTTTCCCTCTCTTCTCTTCCCACCCACCCTGCCTCCCTGAAGGTTGTGCCTACCTTGGAAACAAATCCCAGCTTTTGATTTTAATGCTGTGAACCAAACTCCTGACAGCACTGGGACACCCAAGTGACTACAGCACCCCAGACTATTCAAATGCACCATGACAGATGCCAATCCAAGTGCAGAGGCAGCAAGAGAAATAAAGGATGTGAAGAAATTAACATTGCAATCAAGTAATCAATTCATTGGCAGAAATGAAGCTTGCACCTTTTCTTAACTTTCTTTGTCCCTTTCTTTCTTAAAAAAAAAAAAAAAAAAAGCATAGTTGGAGAATTTTCTGTCCCTTTCTCTCCCTCTGACTACTTAAGTACAATCTTTGTTTCATTTTTCCTAACAGATCTTCCCACAAAACAGAGTAATTATTGATAATATTCTGCATTTTCAGTCAGTCTTCTTTAGATTTGGGAAGTTTAGTGAGTAAACCCAGTTTAACCTTTGAGTTGTCCTGCTCCTAGCAAACAGATGATACCCCTGAACAAAGCTGTTCTGCAATTACTGCAGGTGCCTTTTAACATCCATTCTCATGGCAGCAGGGATCACTGTCCAGCCTTTGAATGGAAGGGTCACCTGGATGCTAGAAAAATTATATTTATCTCTAAATATTAATGAGAAATAAGGGAAGTGGTTTTAGTGTGATACCTATCAATATGTGTCCTGCCTGCCCTAAGCACATTCTCTGCTTGTCAGGATTTACTTGAATATTGCAATTATACAATTAGCATATTTACCCTATGCACATAATTATACATAGTTACTGTAATCATGATAGGAAAAGAAAAAGCTTCTGTTTAATAAGTCCCAGTGAAATTCAGATGAGAAACTCAGCATTAAAAGAACATTAAGTACTTGATCCAACACCGAAATGATTCATATTCAAATGCCAGAGAAGAATATGAGATTGCCAGAGAGCTGCTGGATTGAAGTATTCAGATATTCATTTTCCAGTGTGAATTTCTTTGGCTGAGTGCAATTCATGGCAAACTTCTTTTGGGAAATAAACTCATGTGCAGTGACTAACAAATTTGTGTGCATATTTTACAAACATGCACAAAAGAAGGTGTGTTCAGGTGTTCACTCTGAGGAACTCATAGGAATGGGAACCAAGAAGGAAGGTTCTGCCAGCATTCACCTTCCCTTTTACTTTTTTTATTCAAAGATTAACTGGTATGGTTTTGAGTCTTCCCCTTGCCTGAGGAACCCTCAGTGGAGTTCTAGGAAGAGAGATGCAGCATAGGTGTTCTGGAAAGAACATCTGTGCAAAAGAATTTATGCTAAACTTGTGTTTTACAGCTGAAATTCTTTATTTGGAGGTTATAGTTGAGTTTCTTCTTCAAGAGATAATAATAGGGCAGGAGGGAACACTGAGGGTCTCACAGTCTGGGTCTGCCCCAGGGCAGCCTCAACTAGAGCTGAATAGGGCATGACACAAAGTAAAAAAGAATAATCCACTTTTGGGCTTCATTAAAATTGGTATTAGAAAGATATCCTTACCATCAAAGTGAAATACATCATTGCTATTTAAACTTGGTGTTACTTGTCCCTCACTTTGGGAATCTACCTCAAAAACCTTGGTTATGTCTCCCATGAGGATGGAAGGTAGAAAATCAGCAGCAGAAATCCCCAACATTGCTGCTTCTACATCTTTCTAATCAGGATCACTCTGGTGATTTTTGCCTTCTCCTTTTTTTTATTTTTTTAATTTTTTTTAATTTTTTTTTTAAATTTCTACCTCTTTTCCTTTATCTCCTTCATTTATCCCAAATTTCTGCTTCTTTGAGTGAACAGCACTCAAAAGGTTTCTGGAGTGGTAAGAAGGCCATTTTTAGGATACTAAAGCCACTTTTACAACTGTGAATTAGTTGTGGAAATTCAAAACACTGGTTCTTCAATATATCAGTTTGGAGATAAGCAAGGCACACTTCTGCCTTGCTTAAGAAATTCAGTGAGAAGAGGGAAGTGCTCCATGAATCATTCCTTGCAGAGGGACTGAACCTCGATGGTGTAGTCAGATTACTGTCACTCAGATTTATGGGAATATACCTAAGGTGAAGATGGATACAAGAATTTAGCTTAGAAATGCCTCCCAGAGGTGAAGTGGACTTACACCTGCAGTCAGAGGTGAAATCTGGGAGATTAAATATTTCCCTCAAATGTAGGGCATAGCTGTAACTAATTTTCACAAGATTTACATGATTTACATCACATTCTGCATGGCAGATACCTGACAAAAGCTGAAAAATCTCCTGGGTGTTGAAAGC
Organism: Erithacus rubecula; assembly: GCF_903797595.1. NCBI lineage: Eukaryota > Metazoa > Chordata > Aves > Passeriformes > Muscicapidae > Erithacus > Erithacus rubecula. The sequence continues at coordinate 2,820,122 of NC_136669.1, forward strand.
AGAGTATGGGATGCTCCAGGCAGATCATGGGAGTTTTATGGTGGCTGCTTTTTGTTGATGCACTGGTGAGCAGAAAGCAGCCAGCTCTTTCAAAAATCTTCCTTTAGGGATTTGTATTCTTACTGTGGAAGTGTTAAACTGAATTCCAGGTTGTGTGTCCAAATCAAGCTGGCTCAGATGTAAATACATACAGTGCCAGGCTTTTGGTTTTTTATCACAGATCAATCTCCCATCAGGAGAGACTGTTCTGAAATAATCTAAAGTCCTGATTAGCACTTTTTAGCCACTTTTAATGACTTGTCTCCAAAGCATTGTAGCATCTCGAGGCTATTCCCAAACAAGATGTTACAAGCTGGTTGCAGCCCCAGCTCAGAAAACAGAAACACAGACATTGAATGAGAAGCAGTAGTGTTGCAAATTTAATGGGTAATTAAAAGTACACTTTGTGTTCTGTGACCTCAAGGTAAAGCACTCACAGGCTAAAATGTGACTTGTTTTGACCAACACCGTTCTGGTGTCACCTGTGTTTCAGAGTTACAATTTTAACTGGTCACTAGCACTTGCAGCACCATAAAATAAATATTTAATGATTCTCATTCATTGACTGATGTCTGTTACATTATTAATTTGTGTCTGGATGTGTTGTCTTGTTTGTGTTTGAGATATTTAGGTGCCCAGAATTGCAGTTTTGCCTCCTATTATCTCACTGCAAAACACTTTTGTCAACTATGTCTGTGTTCCAGTTTTTCACCTCTGTGAAAAATGCTGCCTGTTTTAAGTGATATATAAGGGATTCTATGTTTTCAGAAGAGAGTGTTGTGTGACAGTTTGTACCTTTCCTTAATGACCAGCCTTAATTTGGATTAGAGTTTAAAGACCAAGAAGTCCTATCCCAAAAATCTCAAGAAATATATAAGTGAGAAAAACATCTTCAACTCTCATAAATTTGTACAACTCTGTAATTGATTCCAGTGCTCCCTTATGTCAGCTGAGGGTCTGAATATTGACTGGTGAGGAGGAGGAGCAGCAGTTCTCAAGGAATTGCTGAGGAGCAGGTGGATATTTTTCGCCAGGCTGCCCATCACTCTGAGCAGCCACTTGGGGAAGAGCTCTGCAAATGTGCAAGTCTCCAGGAAGACTTTAAGCAGAGAGAGTGCATGTGGTTCAGCAGCCAAGCAGAAAAATATATTTAAAAATCACTATTCTGTTTACTGATTACCTTTGGGAACTCAGGAGAAGTGATGCTTTTATGGAGCAATCAGCAAAAAAAGTTCTGTGGTCTCAGGCAGTTTTGCTGAGTTGATATAATCCTAGAGAAGGTGTTTTTCTGTGCAGGTTTCTTAGATTCCCTGTAGGAAGAGAAAGAAAAAAAGTCTCAAATCCCTCCTGACCTGATTTTCTGATTTTTAGCATTTCCCCCCACCCCTACATTTGGGAGCTGATGAGTTAGATTCTTGCTGCAGCAGTTTTCTTGTCAGGAGTGAAGCTGAACTTGGTGTAACTGCCTGTCTCTGTAGCAGCATTGAAAAGAAAATTAAAAAGTGCTTTAGGTAACTTTTTTTGCTTTGTTTGAATTTTAAAGGAGTGAAGCTCACAACAGAGTCAAATGTGGAGCATTTTCACCCTGATCCAGGTAATTTCAGCTTCTGAGCAACATTTCCTGTGACTGGGAGGTGAAAGGTCCAAATGAGCAAAAAAAGTCAATTTGTTAAGAATGGAAAAGCCTGTCTGACTCCCTATGTGCTTATCATGTAGTTTAGTGTCTACAAGCTTAAGTGTCCTTAAAATATTCCCTTTCACTTCCCTGTTTCTGGGTAAGGTTATAGAAAACCAGATCAGGAGTTGGGATTTCTCAGTGAAAGGAGGTGAATCATCCTCTCTGCAGCTTTTCCTGTGTGTACAGGCAGGTTAACAATGTTTATTTGACTAAGAGCCTTAAGGCTGAGTTATTATCTCCAACGTTTGGAAACTGGAAACACCTTACCCAGTTATATTTTTATTTTTACTGCTAGTAATGCTAAAAAAAACCAAAACAAAACAAAAAGGGAGCAGTAATAAGGCAGCTGGCACTCACCTTCAGCAATGCTTCATACCTGACTCCTCAAACCTCATTTACCAGCCCAAGAAATGAGGGATCCTGTGTCCAGGGATTCCTCACCTTTGTGGCTCTGAGCTCCAGCTGCCAGCAGGGCTCAGTGGCTCTGGAACAACAAGGGATGACCTGGGACTTTGAAAAAATGTAAAAAAGAAAATGTGTTACAGAAGTCAGGGTGATTTTTGAGAGGCTGAAACTGGGGCTGACAGCAGAGACAGCCATGACTTCTGTGTTGTGGCCAGATTAAACCTGAGTCTGAAGAGTTGTTGAGACATTTTGGATGGTTTATGTCATAATTATTCTGAAATGTCATAAATATTCCAGAATATTTACCTGAGACTCCCATGTGCACAGGGAAATCTCTCCTGATTAACACTGATAAGTTGCTCTGTTTCCTCCAGGAGCTGAATTCACAGGGCAGAAAACTCTCTGTTTTTCTGCTGAGCCAGGGTGTGTTCTCAGCTGGGAAGCACCACAGATTTACATTTGTTAAAAGTCCAGCATGAGAGCTGGAAAAGTCCTTTCATAAGCTACAATTGTGAAAGAGCTGGTGCTCTGGGTATTTATTTATGCTTTGTTATTGTTTATAAACTTTTCCATGTGAGAAAGAGCCTTGGAAAAAAAAAATAAAAAAGAGATGTTTGGAACAGCTCAGAATAGTTTTGTCAAAAAGGCTTTTTTAATTACAAAATTGTTTTCTCCAATATTTGGAAAATCAATTTTGATGACATTTCTTTTTGTTATAAAAGCCTAAGGGATTAAGTGCTTTGATTGTGTCAAAAGCCTGTTTCAATTTTCGTGGTAGAAGAACTTCTAAAACTCCAAATGAACATTTTAGCAATGAAGTAGAAACATAAATATGTTCTTATGAGCTTAAAAAGCTGAAAACCATCCCCTAACATACTGACAGATCTCAAGCCAAAGTGAAAAATATAAAAAAATCCCAGAAAATAAATTACTGACACTGCCATTATTGCCACTGGTAAATACATGGTGCTGCTTTTCAAGGACTAAAAATCTTTTGTTTTGAACTTGCTGTCATTGAGTGATCAGCACAAATACTGAGCAGGGAGAAGGTTTCTGTGTCAGACAGAGCCTTAGGCTGCTCAGAGCATGAGGGATGTGAGGGGCAGACACTGCAAACACAGCTCCTGCCACCTTCCTTTTCCCCAAATGCACTTTAGATGTGCACCAAAAACAACCCCCCGTGCTAAACCCTGCAGTCAGGATTCCTCTGGGACATCCATCACACTGAGGTTACCAGCAGGAGAAATTAAATCTCTGTGGTCCAGGGCATGAAGGGAAGAAAGGAGGGTTTGGCTGGCAGGATTTTGGTAAAATTCTGCATAAGGGGGGTGTCTGCCTTGAGTTTTTTTTCTTCTTTCTGTCCATCTTTCCTGTGCTGAAGAATTCTGAGGCTTCCTCCCAGTGCTGCAGACCTGCAGATTATTGTAAATGATTTGTTTTTAATATAGACTGTGCCTCACTCCTGATCCCCTGTGGGATACTGGTGAAAGCCAGGCAAAAAGCAGCTTGAGTTTTCTCAAGCTACTCAAAGGAAAACAGAAAAGAAAGAATTCATAACAAAGATTAGCACCTGCTTTTGTGACAGGAGAGTGCATGAGAGATGTGATATTTCGGCAAAAGCATATTTGCAAAAGGTGTTGCCTCCCTTGGACCAACGAACTTGATTCTATCCTCAGTTCTGTGATCTAATTTATAAAAGTGTGATTGCTTCTTTAACAAATTGCTTTCTTCTGCCTCTGAAGGAAGTCAGTGCTGCTGTCCTTTTGCTGCTTCCTGGCTCTACAATGACAATCCCCTCACCTTTTCCTCCATGTCCTGGGAGGTTTCCCAGTGTGAAGCCCTTCTTGCCTTTCTGGCAGCTATGATAATTTTTCTTTGCAGTTTTTTGTTTCCACAAATGGGGTTTGCATGCCATGGAATGCAGCAGTTTATGAGAGTTTCAGTAACAAGTGTTTTTGTCTGCAGTGGTGTTAAGCAGTTAGGGTTCTGATAATGAGCTCAGAGGCAGGTGATGGATCCCAGGGCATTTGTAAGAAATGGCTTGAGGTGCCTGAGGAGCTTCAGCCTCATCTCTTCAACCTACATCAGGAAACAAGCCTTTCCCAAATTACCCCAATGGTGTGGCCTTGCTGATCCAGAGCATCACCTTCTCTCTTTCAGTGTCCTCATGAACAAAGGCAGCTACCCTCCAAAAAGAAGTTTTATTTCTCCATGGATACATTTTGGAATAATCATTTCAGTTAGTATCTCAAATGAGAGACAGCCTGATTTTTACAGAAAGTCCAAATACTGCTGAATGCTAATATTTGTAAAAGCTTTGGAAAATCTCACCCTTTATTCTCTGTCTCTTTCTGACTTGGCTGGAATGTTGTGCATCAGTAAACAGCTGAGGACAGACTTAGGAAGCAGCCTGAGTTTGTACTTTTCTGCCTTTCAGAGGTTGTACTTAAAAGGTAGAAAAATCAGACCCACTTCTCAGTCTAACCTGACCTGCACTAAACCACTAACCACATTCATCTCATCCCCTCAGTTTAGATATGAGTGGATGCTTACTCATTTCTTTATATAGTTTTGCTCTTAAATGATTCATATTGTTTTATCATTTTCATAGCACTTTATAGAGATTTGGCAGAGGCCTGGGGGACCTTTACTCTCTCCAGCTTGTCACTCCAGATGGCTTTGCATTTCTACAGCAGATGAGATGCTCTGGTCATGGCAGTGCAGTTGCCTGCATTTACTAATCCTCTTTGCCAACCTCCCAGACCCTAGTAGGATGCTTCTGTGCACTACATTTGAAGAGTTTGCATTTAAATTAGCTGTTGAAATTCATGTTTCATTTTCTTATTTTAATTACTGTCTCTGTTGCACTAGTTACAGACTCTGCTGGAATACTTGGGGACTGTAGAAGTTTCTTGTGATTTTGGCAATAAATTTAGATCTGATATTATTGCTGCTATACCAGGATCTAAATAATTTGTGATGCCATATTTATTTGAGTAACACAAGAACTCTATAATGAGAATAGGTAAAAGAATAGTGTCTTCACTTGATGAACTGAATCTCTGAAAGATTGATTGATTTTCTTCAAGATGCACAAATGACTGTACCAGAATCTTGGACCTCGTTTCTTTGGGGCTTGTATAACTTCTGGCTTAAAAATTCATGAAACCTTGTGGGATCAGATGCAGAGCAGCAGCCTGAGGAGCTAATCTTATGCCTGAGAGTCAGTAAAATGAGATTCCTCACAAGTGCAGTTTCACTCACACAGTGGAAAAATGTTTCTGACTATTAATTTACTTTTCATCTCCACGAATATATTTGAGTCAAAAGTGGTATGAAGTATTGGGTCATTTGCAGCTGGAGTTTGTGCAGTGTCTGGGTCATCCAGGAAAGCTGTGCTCAGCACATTGAGCCTCTGTATTTCAGCAACCTCCTGTTACTGGGTGCCAAACAGTCTTCATATTCATAAAGTGTTGTTTTTCTGAAAAACAGTCCTATTATGTTACTCTGAAATCTACTTAAAGCTGTGGTCCTGCTGTGTTTCTATGAGTCTGTGTTTGGGTAATCCCCCAGCTTTGCCTTGGTGCATGACAAGTGAAACCATGCTGTGACACTGGTGGTGGCAATTTGCTACTCCTGTTCTGTACCCAAAGTAAAGACAGCAGATTGATCCTTGCTCTGTTTAGTGGCTTTGCCACTTCTGAAGGGCAGATTGCATCTCATTCCACTTTCAGGAGCAGATGCCTTTTCCCATTCTCTGCAAAGGGTTTGTCATCACAGGCAGGGTGTGCACACTGCTCTGCTCTGGGGCTGTGGAAAGGGAGGAAAGGACTCCTCAATTCAGACTTTTTAAAGGAATCAATCAATGTTGAGAGGTTGTGAAAGCAGCAGAGCCCTGGTGGGTGCTGTAAGCAGATGTGGTCAGCTCTGTGTCTGTCTGTCTGTCTGTCTGAGCCCCACAGCTCCTGGTGCATCACTGCAGGGAGTGGGCATTGCTGAGAAGCTGTAATGAAGAAGAGACTTTAAATGTTGAAATTCTTATTCTGAGGCTAGTTTTAAGCTGTTGTAATGTTTAGAAAAGGGAAATTTGGGGTGATTGTGTTTTGTAATACTTGTGCAAAACTCTGTGGGGCCAGTTGGGAACAGCTGTTGTGCTCTGCAGTGCTTCACTTGCAAGAAATGAATGTTTAGAGCTTGGATGTGAGTAAAGCTTCTCCAGGGCTGAGCTACTGCTTGCCCACTTGGCTCTGTCATTTTGTAGTTCATTGCTGATGCATTTTGAGTTTGAATTTAGGGCTAGAATGAATTATTGACCATTAAAGTCAAAAGAAGAATTTTCAGCTCAAAGTTTCAGGCTGTTTACCTTAGCTCTCTCCCAGTTAGAGGAAGCAATAGTTAGATATATAGTTAGAAGTGCTCTAAGAGTTTTGGGCTGAATTAAATTATAATTAACCTGGGAACAACAACATAAGAAGGAAATCTGAATATTTTTGAGAAAGGATAGACTTGGTGGGCATCTCAGACCACTTTTTCAATCCTTTTCAAAACTTTTAAGAGGATTTCAATCTTTTGTGTATTAGATGATTCCAAGCAGAGATGATTTATTTGGTAAGCTCCAAAATCTTCATTGCTCATCCCTGCCTTTCTGTGACACCTGAACCTGCCAGGAGATGACAGGTATATTGAATAAAGTGCCCATGGAGAGGAGAAGGGTTTTAGCCAGGCAGTTCCATATTTCTCTGGTTGTGATCCCCAGCAATGCTGGATCTAAGATCGCGGCTGAGCCTAACCCTGGAGTTATGCACTCAGAAAGTCACAGTCTGTCAGAATAGCATTAGTGTCAATCCCAGCACCTCACCCACCTGCTGCCACCTCAGATCATGCCTGAAATATTAACTCATGTCCTCCCTTGTAGTGATGAAGGGAGGATGATCAGCTCCTTGTCAATCAGACTTTCCATCTGAGCTCCTAGCGTGCTTATAAATTACACTACCATTAGCTAAAACAAAGTGGGTGTTTTTTTTCTCATGTTTCTCATCTGTTTTCCCATTGGAGAGAAACCCAAGATGACACATCCATGCTCCAGGCTCAGAGGTGCTGCAGAGTGGATTGCAGGAAGCCTTTGGCTTTTTAGGGGTGGATGCTCACCAGTCTGTGCCGTGGCTCTCGACCTTGTGCGTGTTCAGGGGTGATATCCACATTCTTAGAAGAGGATGCATCTCCCTGTAACTAAGCTCTGGGTATTTCTCAGCAGTCCTGCTAATTGCTAATGACAGGGACCTTGGAAGTCTCTGAAAGATCACAGCATTTTAATTTGAATTTTTCTCTAAGGAGGGAAGCTGACAGTATGTGAGCAGTCAGCTCTCTCCAGGCACCTCCATTGGGAAGAGCAAGAATTCACCACTCCACTAAAACATCCAAAGCACTCAAATTTCACTCAGGATATTGTTTGTTGTATACTTTATGTCTGAGATAAAAGAAAGCAAACTAATTTTAAAATGACATCCCTGGGGGAAGATAAGGATGCCAGGTTTATTGACTACAAGGAAATCCCTCAGCTATTTGAGCAGTGATTGTAAAACCAAGTCTCTGTCAGGTGCCCGTGTACAAGTTTTTAGCTAAAAAAAGACTTGTAAAGGAAATTTTCTAAGCAGCACAGACAATAAATAACACACCACTGAAGCCTTGAAAAGGGTGAATGTGTTGCTGTGTCAGGGCTTGTGCCTTTGGGGCACCTCAAAAATGTGCTGGGACTCTGGGCAGTGGCAATTGATTCATAAGCTGACTTTGCTGCTCTTGATTAGTTTGGTGTTAATTACCTAGTGATTCTTTTTTTATACAAATCTAGAATTTTGCCCATTTGGAGGAAGTTCATAGAGTTGTGCTTTAATTTCCATTGTCTGTTAGCAAAATACAGAAAAAAATTCTTTTGGTCAAGTTTTCATCAAACTAATTAGAGTTTCTGTTTGGTTTGAGACCACAGTGGTAATTGATACAATCTCAGAGCCTGGTCTACTTAGAAATTTTCAAAAAGAGAAATAAAATCTTTTTTTTTTTTTTTAATCAGAAAGTGTGAATCCTTAGTCCCAGCAGCTTTTGTGTGGGAAAAAAAAATTGTCTGCTCTGACACAGACAGTCAACAGATTTCTGATGGAACTGGAGCTGTTTCACCCTCATCATTATGTCTTCGTGATACTAAACTTTCTGAAATAACTTTATGCTTTATTTTGATTTTCTTAGCTTTAGAAATTTTCACCTAAGTGCAAGTGGTAGCACTCCTGATTGTTCCAGACTAATTTGCAGTGTGATTATAGAATCAATTAAAGGGTATTAATTAGAGATATCTCCTGTACTGTTTCATTTTATGGTTATTAGGAAGCAACTTATGGAACAGTTACCATAGTCACAACCTAAAAATAAAAAATAGGGGCAGTTGCAAAGCTTGTGAGCTAAAATCCTGTATTGCTACATGCATGAAATCACAGATAAGTGTGACAGGAGTTGACATCTCAGATACAGTTTGACTTACCAATGAGGGACAAGGCTATGATAAGACACACTGCCTCTGGAGGGGAAAAGAGATTCACTGTGGGAATCATTTTGATTGTTGAAGGAAATCACAGCGCTTCAGAATGATTGTGCTGTAACTGCTGCAACACCAAAGCAAGGATAAACTCCTGGAAAACTACATTTGCAGTGTTTCCCTTTAACCATTTAATAGAGTCATGGGATGAGTGGGTAAAACACAGGAACTGCCCACAGCAATGACTGTGAACACACACGTGGCTCACTCCTGCTCTCTGTGTGGTTTGTAGGAATGGGGATTTCACCCCCAGCTTCCCCCCTGAGACCTGCTGTCCCCCAAAAACCCCACCTCTTATAACTGCTGATAATGTTTTCTTTACAAGCCCATGGCTGTGAATGCCATGTGGAAAATCTCCTGCACAGAGCAGGCAGAGAAACATGAGCCTGAGATAGAGCTGGGCTTTTTGTGCAAGGGCAGCTGTCCTTGTGTCCCTGTCCCCTCTGCACACTCTGAATGACCCCTGAGACCAGGCTGTCTGTGCCTTCCTGATCCAGCACATCAAGTCTGCACTGTAAAGGTGCTAAAGTTTATAATACCATATTCATGGGTATAGGCTACAGAGCAAACAAAAATCCAAAGAAAAGGCAGCTGACAAGATGATTGAAATTTTGGTGTTAAGACTGATACACCAGAAGTAATCTGAGCCAATGACCTCTGGGTCAGGGTCAGTCTGGGCAGGGGCAGCCTGGCACATGTGAACACTGCTCAGAAAGCCAAATTAGCAAGTGATTTTGCATGATCTGTCTTCTGCTGCCTGGGCATTTTCCCACAGTGCTTGGAGCTCTGATTAAGGCAGTCAAGCATAAATCACTAAGGCACATGTCAATGAAGCCCTCACGATGCCACTGGGGATAGAGGAGTCATATCTTCTCATTGCTTTAATCATCAGGCTGGAGTCCATTAAAAATCCATTTAAATCCATGAACTGGTGCTAGTTTGAAACTGGTAATTTATGTCCAGTGGATATTAGCAGCATTTTTTCCCCCTATATCTGAACTGTTGCCAACAGCTGCTCTAACTAACCAATGCTATTCATGTTCAGGCTTATACAATATAATCTGCTTCACTTTCTGGGTCTGTATCAGCAGCAGCAGTAATGGGCATTGTCTGAATCAAAGCCTCTTACAGAAACATTGCAAACCAAAATGAGAAGACTGGAATAGCATACCATGAGTACATGGGAAGTATTCTGAACTGGGGATTGATCAGTGGATTTTCTGCCATCATCTTCCAAACTGCATTTTGGAAGGACTCAGAACGAGCTCAGTGGAATGTTCCTGATACCCAACATCCACCTACCAGGATGAGCTGTACAGTAATAATGAAACAGCTGCTTTTAGCAAACAAGGGTACATCCAGTCTAGTTAATTACTCTGTTGATTTTGGAGTCTGAGTATTTGTATTCATCTGATTTGCAAAAGGTGTTCTGCAGGGGAAAAATTCACACACACAGTATGAGCCCTTTTCCCCCAGTGCTGATGCCTGGTGGCCTTTCAAGATAGGCAGGAATTCTCCCACTTCTAATGTCCAAAATCAGATTCTACTGAAGGAGTCCAGTTGAAACAGTGCAGAATAAATGTGTGCTGTGCTGTTAACACAATAAGAAGCACTACAGATCAAAAGCAGCAGCAATGGCACAGCTGGCACCTACATTATTGTGTGTACATTTAAACAAAGTAGAAGCAAAGACTACTTGGGCAAATGTATCCTGAGGCTGGGGCAGTTCTGGCAGCATTTGAACAGGGTCATGACCCATTTAAAGTAATCTGACTTCTCTCCTCTACACTTTAAAAAACCACTAACTGTTCTAAGGCAGTTCCCATTTTGGTTTTCTTGCAGAAATGAACTTTGGAGCACAGATGTCAAGGTTTTCTCGTTTACTCACAGTTAAAAATATTTGGAATTAAAACAAAGCAGTACAAAATCCTTTGTTCCACTCCTAAAGGACATCCCCCAGGATGTGGATATTTCAGGTATCACATCAGCATCAGCACAGGGCCTTTTCCACCCCCAGCCCCAGGTCACTGCCTTGCTCTGAGTTCCACTGCCCACCCCCCTGTGGTCCAACCCTCTGAGCTGCCAGCAAAGCACAGATGTCCCCAGGCAGTGCCACAGGGACACGTGGGGCAGAGGGGAAGGTTCTGTATGAGCAGGGCATCTGTCTCCAGCTATTCTGCCCATCTGCTACAGCTCCTGCTCTTAGCAGGTGAGCACCTGGTCCAGGAGCTCTGCAAGAGCAGGAAGGAGCTGGGACTGGGGGAGGATGAGATCAGCAGAATGCTGGATGCAAATGAGTGGATCTCAGCTGGAGATCCATAAAGGGATGTAGGAGCAAATGTCCAAAGTTGTGGCAAGGGATTTGTGTTCTGCATGTGGAAATGATGGTCAGTGCAGTGGGATCAGCCAAAGGCAGGCAAAAAGTAGCAAAATCAAAATAGGCAGAGGCTCAGATATTTCTAAGCCAAAGTGCTGGTCCTTATTTTTCAAAATGAAATTAATTCATTTCTTCTGGAACCCTACCAAACTATTTATCCTTACTTCTGGTAGCAGCAGCCACAGAGGCAACCAGAAATCTCTAGGTAGTGCAGGTGTTTGCTAGCAAGAGCAGCTGTTACTGTTAGAAAAAAACCCAAAAGGTTCCCTTCAGTTTCAGCTTCATAACCCAGATGACACGTTCTGAAATGAATTTAAGAAAAAGAAAAAACCTCCAACAGACGCTTCATCAAAACCTGGCTTGGCTTTGCTTGCAGCTGTTTTGCTCTTTCTGGGGCTTGGCATGGGATTGCTGGTGTGGGATCTGTGTTCACCCTTCTGCATGTCCTTTTTTTGACTCACCTTCCATTTGGAAGCCAGTTCCTTTTTTCTCTTCATTTTTTTGCTCATTAGTGCAAAGGAATCAACTGTTCTGCTTCCTTAGCTGCTCCTCAGCCAGACAAAAATCATCTTCCTTAGGTGCAAGGTGTTTGCTTTGTACTGGAAACTCACTGGGACAAAGAGTAAACAACAAAAATAACTTGTTTCCCCCCCCCCCCCAATATCTTTGTTAATTTTCTCATGCAAGGGTTCTCCTTTGAAGTGACACTGCTCATTCACTGGACTTGGAGGCATTCACATAATGCCTCAAAAAACAAAGTTATTTTATGTCAGCAGCGTTGGGGAAAGTTAAACTTGTGGATATAGGCAATCCAAACTAAGCCAGGAAGCTTCTGTTTGATTCAGACAGCTTAGAGCTGGCTATCTCTGAAGTCTGCATTGACAGCTGCAGAACTATTTCCTTTTGATTTTTCATGTACAAAGTCCCATGGTTCAGAAGAGAGGAGCAGGGTTTCATGCATATGACTGAGTGGAGAGAGCCAGGAGCATTTGGAAATTATTCAGTGCAAGTTGTGGTTTGTTCTTACTGCTTTTCTTTTTAGCACCAGAAATGGGTGCTGATGTCATTCCCTTGTTGAGTTGCTTAGTTTAGTGAGAATAAAGGACAGCTAAATTGGGACCCTGCAAAATGCAACACCCAGATGGTTGAAAAGGCAAGTGAACAAGGTGCTGAAATGAAAGGCTTTTGTCTTGGGTTTGAAAAAAGAAATTTAGCAAATCAAGCTGCATGCAAGTAATACACATGACCACAAATGGAAGGGAGGTTCATTTGGAGCCTGAATTTTGCATTCCTTCCCATCAAATCAGGCAGTGCTGCTGCACTTGTGGGTTAAAAAGAGAAACAAAGGCAACAGCAAAGCAAGGCAGAGAGAATCAGAGCACAGCCCAGGCTCCTTGGCAGTATTTTGGTACGTGGGGCTGGTGATGTGCATTTCCACACTCTGAGCTGCCAGGAACATCCACCCTCACTGTGATCCATCCATCACCTCCCAGCCAGGTGCTCCAGGACCATCCCCAGTTCATTTCTATCCCAGATCCTGGGTATTTAATGGAATACATTTCAACCCCTTGACAGTGTTATCACTGCAGAATGACAGCAGGCTTGGCCAGTTCACTTATTGCAGATGCTACAACAGCACCTACAGATTGGAGGAGCACTAATTAATAATTATCAGGCAATTACACAGCCCCATAAGCCAGGTATAGCTGCTTTAGAAATGTCCCAGGAGGAAATCAAGTGGAGAGGGAATTATTCTAACATATGGCAGTTTATCAGTTGCTAATGCCACTGAGATTTTGTTAAAAGTTTCCCTCAGAGTTCCCTGTGACAATGTCATGGATTTATGGCTGGTGATGAACATCTCTCTGAGTAGTGCAAATCAACATAAGGGATTACATTAAATGCCTCTGGGCATTTTCTGAACTGGGATACAGGTGAAACCATTTCCACCATAGTGGGTATCTTGTGACAGAGAGCAAATATTTGCTGGTGGTCAGTGTGATTGATAAACTATAATATGCTCAGGTTACTTTACACTGGAGCTGAAGAGAGAGCTGGTAGCCAAAGAACCCAGAAGAAATTTGCTTAGTTTGTCTTAAAAGATACTTTTTCTGTCTGATTTTTCTCCATTTTCCCAGCAGCACTGGTTATATCAGACATAGCAGCATAACACATAGGTGCTAAAATTAACAATGCTGTGTTGTAAAATCCTCTTTTAAAAAATGGTGACTGGTGGGAACTGCTCATGAATAAAACTGAAAAAGAAGTGAAGCATCGTGGAAATGTTGGCAGAACTGCACTTTCAAAGTTTAAAATGTGAAAATTTGTTGACAAGCAATATAGATTGCTTTAGGTGGGGCAGATGATGAGGCTGTTGAGAAAAGAACAAGAGGCACAAGTGCTCTCAGCCTGGCTTGACATGAAGGGATGGTTCTTGGTGGGTTTGGTCAGAGAAGGAAGAATCCTCCAGGCTCCTCCTGCTCTGTTTTGGAAAATGCTCCTTTTATTTGGAAGAAAAGGAAGAGCTTTGGGAAGAGCCTTTAGAAAGGATCATGGCAATGAGGGCAAGAAGGAGGGAGCTGCTCCCTGGTGCTCACCTGTGCTGGGACAGCAAGGTCACTGCTCACTCTGAAATTGTGGTGATCTCCTCACCCACTGCACAATTTTCATTCCTCTCTCCCCCACCACTTAAGAGTTTCTTTGTTGGGTTTCTCTTTGAATGCACTGGAGTTGGTGAACTGATCTGACATGACAGTATAGCTACAATTGCAGAAAAACCAGGAAGAATGGCACTTTTTTTTTTTTTTTTCAGGATACTCTGTCCTGTTCTATGATTGATTTGTCATGTTGAAGCATTAATGCTTCATGTGCTGCAGTAACTGACTTTTTGAGATGGAGATTTTGCTAGGAAAAGCATTTTAGGGTATCCAGCACCAGGAGCATATTGGAAAAGAAGTGGAGAAATTGTTTTTTTGACAAAAACCAGTAAATTCAGCAGTGAAACCTATACACCAGCTGGGCCAAGGGCAGAATTAGTTTCCAGGCACCATCTGAAGGTGATAAAAACCCTGAGAGTGTGACATTCATTTGTGTCCTGAACCTTGTAGAAGATCACAACTCATCCAAGAGCTGGGGGTCCATCTTCCAGCAGGTAACCAGGCACATGATATTTCACATATTTTCTGTAAGGATGAATTTTTCCAGCCTTTCAGAGTGTATTACCTCTAGGAGGTCAAAAGCCTTTGATCTCTGGTTGCCCAAACAAGCAAAGGAGAAAGGGAAAACTAACACAGCCATGAGTTTCCTGTTTGTGGTCTTGAACAGACTTTCCTTGTATTTGTATTTAAACTTCACAATGAATGAAGTTAATTAGACTTGGTTAAGCTGATAACACCACTGCAAGGACCTAAAAGCTGAGCCCTTCTTGTCTCTGTCAAAGAAAATCAGTATTTTCATTCTTCCATAACCTCATTGCTCTGTTTAAGAAACACCAAGTGTGCATTATGCTGAAACTTATGCACATAATTAGAGCTTTGGGAATTTGGAGGTATTTTATCTGTAATTAATATGAAAATTTTCGAGAGTAGGGATTTACTTGTTTTTTTTATTTTGCATTCTTAATTAAAATAAAAAAAACCCAAAAAAACCACACAAACCAAAGCCACCCTGTAAACATAAGTGTCTAAAAAGACTAAAAAGTCTAAAAAGACTCCCATGGGATCTGTCCCTTCCCCATGTCAGTCAGGCCCTCATGCCTTCAATTCTGACCTTCCTTTGCATGGGAGGACACACAAGTGCTTCAATTTCACTGCCACAAAGGAGGCACCAGAAGGGAAAGAGTCCACATGAAACCAGGACAGCACTTCCTGAAAATACCTCACTGCACAAACACCCTAGTGGAATCAGCTCCATATCTCCTGGAGAAGGGAAATTTCCCCCTTCAGGAGGTAATTAGAAGCTTTTTTTTGCTGTGTTTAATTACTGGCCCACTTGGGTGAACTTTTGGGGGAGCAGCTCCAAGAGGTTCCCTGATGTGTGACAGGTTCAGGCAATGTTGGTAAAGGAGCTTTTCCTCATAAAGTGCAGCATCTCCTGCTGTTTTTTGGGACAACAACTGGCTGGTGGTTTTAGTGCTTTGGCAGCACTAGAAATCCTGCCCTGGTTTTGGGTAATTCCTTTGGAAGGTGATGAAACAGGTCCCTCCCTGGGTAGCCCTGCCTTTCCCTGCTGCAGCAGGTGAGAGTCAGAGCAGCACAGAAGCAAACCTGGGGCTGAGCTTTCAGTAAAAACACTGGCAAGAGGTAGAACAAAGTAATTTGACTCGGCTAAATAAAATATTTCTAGTGCTATTCAGAGCTAGGCACAATTTAATGTTTGCATTGCAAACCCAAATATCTTGACTTTTAATAAAAGCAATGTTGTCTGAATGTTGCTAGAATACTGACAGTGGGAATATTTTTTGGAAAAACAGTGAGAAAAACCTGATGTGACTTAACAGCTTTTACTAGAAGTGTGCATAGTGCAGAGAATGGAATAATGAATGTTGTGCCCAGTTTTAGCATCAGCCTTGTGCTGCAAGTGTGAGCAAAGAACTCAGGGAGAATTGCAGGGAGCTGCAGCTTGGAAGGAGAGAACCAAAGATAAAACTCCCAGCAGCAGCAGCAGTGGGTAAAAGTATTCCTAAATTCTCGTGGACAAAGGACTTTTTAGGGAAAACTTCAAGCAAAGAGGGTTTATATCTTATTTATATTCATCCTTGATTCTGTTTGCTTGCAGCGTTCTCTGTCTTACAAAGGAGATCAGCTTTTGTGGGGACAGCTGGGACTGGGATGGCTTATTTTCAAGTCTCAAATGTCAATGACTAATGCTGATTTACATGCAGATTGCCTCTCAGCTTTATTTTATTTGTTTATTTATTTCTTTCTCAGAAATGCTGTCATTTGCCTCTGAGGAAGAAATCAATGAGAGGGCAATAAGGATGTAATCTTATTGCCCATTCAGGAAAAAAAAAATTAAAATACAGAAATAAAAAAGGGGATGAGGGAAGCATTTCAGCAAATGTATAACTGCTGGTAGTTTTTCCATTCAGGTGTTTGCCAGATGTCAGTCTGTGTGGGAAGAATGCATGCACCTCTAGATCCAGAGCTGCTGTTGAGCTCAGGCTCTGTGTTCAGAGTTACCCTCTGAGTTCTTCATTGTTGGTATAAAACAAATCCCATACTATTAGCTCTGTTCCCTGACAGCCAAAAATGTGAAATGCTGTAGCTCTCACCATCTGGCTATGAGCAGCAAAGGTGTGTTTTTTTTTTTTCAATTGAAATCTCTTCTTTCCAGGCTGTTCCAAATTACAACTCCATGCCTTACTGACAAAATTAATCTCTTGTAGCCTGCAAATCTCCTGGATTCAGTGCTGCAATTTGGTTTTTTATTTCCCTCTTCTCTCCAGTCTGTCCCCATCACCTGCTCTCTGGTGCTGGATGCTCTGTGGGGAGGAATCAGCTCTGCTCTGTATCTTTACAGTGACTTTGCAATCCTTTCTTCCACCCTGAGAAATGTTTATGGCCGGTGATTATTTACAACAAGAAAGAAATAAGCCTAATATTTTTACAAATTTCTTGTTGGACTTGACAAGTTAGCATTTGGGAAGATTCAGACCTACTAGCAGTGAGAAAGCACAGCCATTGGAATTGAAATGTCACACACTAGCAGATTTATTCTGCTTGGTAGTTTCCAAAACACAATTGCAGTGTCATCAGTCCATGTTCATGTTTAACTTCCACTGATTTCAATCATTGGTCCCCAAACTGTTCAGAATGACAAACTGCAGGGCAGAAGTAAATGGGTTTGCATACATTTATGCAAATTTGCATAAAGAGGTTTGATGTGGGGAGACCTGGGCTCAGTTCTGGGTGTGCTGACAGCTCCAGCCTGGGATGCAGCTGGGAGGATGAGCAGACACCACAAACAATACAAACACTACAAACACCACAAACCTCAGCTCCACCTTGCTGAGCTCAGCCCTGGGAAAGGTGCAGTGTGGAAGAGAAAAGTCACACTTGTGGTCATCCCAACATAAAAAACCCCTGGATATAGAAATCCTGGTTAGGCTGGGGTAAATGCTTTTCTCCCAGGATTTATTGTAATAATTTATTATATGCACAGCTTTCTAGAGGACCCAGGAAATTTATAAATAAGGAGTTGGGACTAGCAGATAAAGCAACTATGACATGGCCCAGCTCTTGGGGATTTATAGATGAACTGCATTGATTATTATTCCTTTTATTTTTTTTCAATTTGAGTGTCTAAAGTCATATGAAATGATCACAAATTGATGGTGACCCTGAAAATCACTTTCTAATTGTGATGAAAATATCTTATTAAAGATTTATGTGGAGCAAGGAGCCAGGTGACAACTATTTCTGGTGCTGACTGAATGTGCCTCAGAATAAGTAAACATTACTGATGGAATGAATGTTCGTTCTTGAGGATTTTTAATGATTAGAGAATTTTCTTAATTATAGTCAGATATCTAACCACTAATTACTCTGCTAAAGTGTGTGCTGGTAGCAGGAGAAATGCAAAACAAATTTACTTACCTATTAAAATCTTTATGTGTCTATTACTGCCACCAGTCTGTGGCTCCTCAGAAATATAGACTCTTATTGATGAGATCCCAGATGCTAACTAGAATTTAATTTAGTTAAATGGTTTGTAATACAGCTTGCATTTCTCTATGGATATACACCAACAGAACGAGATAAAACCATTAACAATTACTCAGGCTTTTCTTTTTTTTAACCTAATTGCACCCTTCCTTCTTGAATTGTAAATATAAAATATTTATAACAATTTATGTAAAATACTACTTTTTTTTTTGAGTCAGAAAATCTGCTGCCTATGCTATAAAGTTGCTTTCAATGCTGTCATTCCAGTTACAACTGTCCAGCAATTTATAAGACACTACATCTGGCTCTACTTATCTTTTTAGTAGATTACACTAAAGTGAATCCTTAAGGCTAAACCCTCCAATTTACTAAAACACATGCACATAAAATTACAGCTGTCTCACCAAGACTTTCATTGATTTGGACAGAACTGGGATTCATTTAAATGGTTCTAAAACTTAGATAAGCAAACTTCTTTCAAATCCATAGGAAAAAAAAATCCGACAAATAAAGCACCAAAACACCCCCAGCCTGCCAAGCAGCCCTAATTACTGGTTTATTGATTGGCTCATCAGTGCTTTGTTCTTTATCTGTGTCTGGTGACATGATGTTCTCCCAGATCCCTGGGCTCCAGTGGCAGCTAGGTGTGCTTCCCATCTTGTCAGGAAATGGGATTTTTCCTACAGTTAAATCACACTTCCACTCTTAAGGGTAACTGTATCAGTCATTGTGTAAGGTTCACCCCTCTGAAGCTCAACAGCTTAAAAATTAAAAGTTTAATTTTCATACTAAGCTGCAGGCAGGACAATCTTTGACTGCAAAGCACAAAGAGAATGTAGATGGAGACATTAAAACATTAACTAGTTTTATGCATCTAAAATTAAGATAAGAGGTTGCTTCCTCCCTGGCATTCCTGCTATTAAGTCCCACTCTGACTTTCAGTATTTCCCCTGAAAATTACCAGAGAATCTCTTGCAGGAGGTGTAGGAGCAGCTCCTCTTTGCACATCGACTCAACTCCACCCATCCTTGGTTTTACCCCAGGTGTGGAACCCCCTCAGCATCCCAGATCACAACTCACAGAGCTCCAGAGGAAACATGGAAAACAAAATGTAAGACATGCAGCAAAAGGGAAGAGAGTTTTCTCTGAAGGCTCAGTCAGAGGCTGTTCAATTATCTTCCCAGGAACTAATGCCCCCATTTTGCACTGTAATTCTCATTACCCAGTCCTGTCACCCAGCTCAGTGCAGCAAAGTGTTCAGGCATTGCTGCTGAATGAGAGGGAAAACACCAGAATCCAATTAACCCCCCCCCAGCACTATTAGAAACCAGGAGCTGGCTTTTAGGAGTAGTTACAGCAGTTTGCCTGGAAATGTGTTGCATTTCCCAGTGCCAGCCTTCTCCCTGCTGACAGGCCCTGCTTGCATTTCCAAACAATATCTGCCTGTGCAGTGAGCAGGTACAAATATGGTGCAAAATTCCATGGAAAAAAACCTTCCAGCTCATGTGACAAACCACGCTAAATGATCAAAGTCCATAACCAACCTCTCCTCTGGCTTTTCCTTTGGGAGAGTGGATGTGAGAGCAGCACATGGCAGATGTTGCTTTGCTTAGTGCAGTGCTTACCATCTCTCAGTGCACTCATCTGCATGGCTGGCAGGTGCAGGAGCTGCCTGCTGCTAATTCCTTCCTGTGTTTCCACTGGCAGCACTGGAAAGGGTTGATTACTTCAAGGGAGGTGGTTGGGAAGAATGTTTTACACTGGGTGGTTGTAGCATTTTGCATGCCTGCAATGTCAGAAAGCAAAGTTTGTCCAAGGCTTCCCAGCAATGTTTGTTCCCCAAAGCTGAATTCTCCATCAGCAGCATGGTCAGGTGTGTTTGTCATTCTAATTAGAGAAAGTGAAATCAGAGAAAAATAAACAGTCAGGAAGATGTGTTGGTACAGGTTTTGCTCCTTGGGTTTGAGCCTTTCTTCAGCATCACCTACTGCCCATCACCCTTTCTTCACCTCAGCCAGGGCCCTCCCAGAAGGAATTTCCTACTAATACCTAATCTAAATCTTCCCTCCATCACCTTAAAGCCATTCTCTCTTGTCCTGTCACCCCACACCCCTGGCAGCAGCTCCCTCTCCCTCTGAGCAAACACACCTGGTGTGTGCCCCAGGAACAGGATCTGGGCACACAGGACCTCACCTGGGCACAGAGGGTCCCACCTGGGCACAGAGGGTCCCACCTGGGCACACAGGGTCCCACCTGGGCACAGAGGGTCCCACCTGGGCACACAGGGTCTCACCTGGACACAGAGGGTCCCACCTGGGCACAGAGGGTCTCACCTGGGCACACAGGGTCCCACCTGGGCACACAGGGTCTCACCTGGGCACAGAGGGTCTCACCTGGACACACAGGGTCCCACCTGCAGCCTGGGACCTTGTCCCCTGCCCCTCCAGATCTGCAGGGGAAAAGCTCAGCTCCCACCTGGGCAGGAGGGATCTGTTCCTTTCGTGCCTCTCTTTTTGGGAGCTCCATTTCCCTTTCCTGTTGCTTCTGCCATTTCCCTTTTGGCACAGGATGAAAGCTAAAATAGGAGCCAAATGTTATTTTCAGGCTAAGGCAGGTACTGTGGTCCTGCCTGGCCTCCCAAATCTTGTTGGAAATGCCATGGAAATGTTCAGGAGCAGGACTGGTAATCTTGCAATGCTACTTCAAGCCCTGCTTCAGCAATAAATGTTTGAGGATTTATTTAGGTATTGTGTAGTTAAGTGTGTATTTAAGAGTTTTGCTTAACCAGATTTTTAGCTTTAGAACTCCCAGTTTTACTGCATTTTTGTAAGTAAATTTCAATAATTTCCTCTACGTGTCCTCTGGGCATCTTGATGTGCTTTAAAATAGCTTTAAGGATTTTGTTCCAAAGCTTGCTGTCTACATCAGAAACATTTGAGACAGCTACTGAAATCACAGGGGGAAAATGGACCTAATAATTTGCTAAAGAGATGATAACTTGTTGGCAGAAGGTGGTGCTGTTACCTGATATTGCAGCAGATATCTGACTCCCATGTCAGTGAACTCCTGCTAAACCCAGCCCTGAGTAGCAAAAAGATTTTCCTTTCCCCTTTCCCCAGCCACAGATGTGATAGTGAACAGGCACAGATGAGGTTTCCTGGTCTCTGAGATACAATAATCTTCTTAATTAACAGGCAGATGGCCATGCCATTGTTTCCACATAAATCAGAATATCAGGTGAACTTTGTTCTTCAGAGAAATAAATGCAGCCACACCATGGAGTGGCTGATTTCACTGGCACAGACACGTGGCCTGAATTTATCAAAAGCACAAAATGATTGATATAAGGGACAGCTGAAAGATTTTAAAGAGAGGAGGATTTTTCTTTTTCCACCAGCAGCATGCTGTCACACTTGATAATATCAGGTGACAGGAGAGAAAATTTGAAAAATCCAAAGGGAAGTTTTGGTTGGGAAAAGCTCTTTTAAATCCTGCCTGGAGCTCTGATAAAATGGTTGGTGCATGAGCTGACAGGTGATGCATGGCAGGGCTGGGTGCATGGAGCCATTCTCAGGTGCAACACATAAATCACCTTTGGACCTTCAGAATGACCCCAAACCTCCCAAAAAATACCAAAAATCTGTTAGAGATGAAATGCAGCAAATGATAAAATAGATGAGTCTCATTTCGGAAGCTTCAGAATATATACAGATCATGATATCAAGCTTTACACCATAATAGTTAAAAACTTACTTTGTGTTTAATCAAAGTTGATTTTGTTCAGCTAATCCTGTGGGATTTATGGCAATGCAGTAAGAGGAGGAAATACAAAAAGTAACTGCATGTTTTCTCATAAAAGATATTGGTTGAGGGGTTAGAAGTTGTGAAAATTGAATGTTTTACCTACTTCTGGATTAGAGTAGTCAGAAATTATTGTATTTTTACTCAACTTACAGTTCCTAATTTAGAAAATATTAGAACATGAGAAAGGCTGTTCCTGAAATTAGCTCACTAGAAACTGGTGTCAGAAATTGCAATCTGTGTTCTAAATTATTTTGATAAATTTTCACATTCAAGCAACTTGGAAAATTTAGATATAGATTCAACTTTTTATCCTGAAGGGAGACCAGATTTCAAACTTTTGGAAGTCTCTTTGCTCCTTGCTTATCCTTCAGTGATTTAAGATAATTTTAAATACAAGCCTCTGTAAAAGAGGGAAAAACTTCATATGTGCACGGAGAGAAAATAAAACTGAAAAAAAAGTCCAGATAATGAGACAAATCTTTCAGGATCCATTAGATTAGCTATCAGCAAGGAAAGCACTGGTGAATTAAGAAGGGTGAGAAATGGTTTTGCTCCTGTGGAGGAATAATAATAATAATAATAATAGCAATAATAATAATAATAATAATAATAATAATAATAATAATAATAATAATAATAATAATAGTAATAATTTGGGTTGGCAGCAGGGGCTTGTGATAGCATCAGAGGCCAGAGCTGAGAAGAAGAGATGACTTTTTTTTAAAAATTTTTTTTTGCAATTGGATTTCATGGTTGAAACTGAGTGCATGAATTCTGCAGACATTATCAAACTTATCTGCCAGTGTGTTCATAAACTGAAAAGTTCATAAGGTTGATAGATATTTCCTAGTTTTATGTGAATTTTGATGCATCTCTGGACAAATGGGTGATTTTATTATTACTTTCCCTCAGAGCACAACTCCAGTTTGGGGGCCTAAGTTAAAACAGAACTCCAAACCCTCAATTCTCCCTTGTCAATGGAGGAGAAAAAAATATCAGCCCTGTAAATAACACCCACTCAGGCCCTGCTCTTGTGGAACACACTTATATGTCAGCTATGATCATCTCTTTTCCCATTTTTTTTTTTTTTGTGTGTGTGAGTTGCTGAAAAGCAAACCTTTCCCACAGCTAATTGTATTTGCTAATTACCTGTGAAAAAAGCAATTATCTGCAAGTGATACAAAAATGGGGGTGGGGAGATGCTCTTGTGTGGATGCTTTTTTCAGGAATTTCTTTTTTTTTTTTTTTTAATTTTTTTTCCCCAAATATTGTACCTGATGTATCACATTAGACACATCAGATTGGGTTGCATCAGCAATGTTGCATTACATCACATCACCGAGGTAATGTGCTGTGGCAGACTTGCAATGCAATGTGTCAGCTGGAAAATGGGGAAAGATGTGATTTCCTGAGCAAAATGCTTCTTAAGCTTTATGGTATTTTCTGCTCCTCTAACTAAACAAGTGGCTGTTTGTGTATTGGGGTATCTCCTAAAAGATTCAATTGCCTGGTGAAGGATTCTGGGCATTTTCTGGGTTTTTGCCTCTCCATTATCAGGTCTAAAATGAAAGGTATTTTTTACTATTTACACTTCCATACCCAGATTATAATATATTTGCTGCCCCATAATTTCAGTAAACTGAAAAAGCACTTCTGGGAGGAATGCTCTTAACATTTGTATATTTTGTCCAGGGCATGAGCTTTTACCTTGGCTTGTAGACCTTGCCTCCTGTGGGGAATACCTGGTGAAGAATTCTGGGGATTTTCTGTGTTTCCTGCCTCTCCATTGACTCTTAATGGGTCTAAAATAAAAGGTATTTTTTACTATTTACACTCCCATACCCAGATTATAATATATTTGCTTCTCCATACTTTCAGTAAATCAAAAAAGCACTTCTGGGAGGAATGTTCTTAACATTTCTATAGGAAGATTCTGCACCTCTCATCCTTCAGGGATGTGTAGGAAAAATTGGCTTTGGCCAAGGTGTTTTTCCAGCCCTGAGTAAAGATGACTTGGCTTGCCCAGGGGAAAGGACAGAGGTCACTGTGGTCACCTGGAGTGGTCTGTACCCATCCACCCTCCCCAAACCCACCCTGGCCACCTGCACCTGCTCTCCAAATGATTTCTGGTCAAATTTAGCTAGTTGGGTGTCTGACAGAAGACTTGGCTATGACTCAGAAGAGAGCAGAGAAGTTGGAAATAGATGCACTTCAGGTGGAGCTGTAGAGGTGGGGGATGTAGAGATGAAGCTGGAGTGCAGATAGAGAAAAACTCAAAAGGAGGAACCATAAAATCCACGCAAAAGCAAAAATCAAAATATTTTTTGTGTGTTTTCATAATCTGCACATCCAGCAATAATGAATTGCAAGTTTGCTTCCTTTTCTAGCTATTGCTTTTAAAAATTGTCCAATTTTTAATGAGCCACTCAGTCTGATCCTGAGCATCCTTTCAGGTATACATTATGCTTCAATGCAACACCAAAACCAATCAACAGAGAATTTCTGAAGAGGGAAGTGCTATACAATAATGATGAACATATTGTCCTCAAGCTGTGGAGGTTAACAGCCCCAAATTGCTTTGCTATTTGTACATATTGAAACAGGAAGAATTTATATGTTTGCTCTCATTTCAGTGGGCTCTTGTGATTCATTCCATTGGCACTTCAGAGTTCAGAACAGTCACTTGTCTCCTGCAGCACCCTTAACTGTGTTACTATTTGGTTGCTCATTATTGTCCCAGTTATTTCTTTTTTTTTATTGCTGCACAAATACACTTTGGTTTCACAGTAACTTGTGTCTAATGCTGATTTCTGTAGTGTTCATTGTAGGAAGGATCAGGGTCCTGGTGTGCTCAGAAAGAAATCAGCTAAGTAAATCTTTAATAACTTTGCTTTTTAAACAATGTCTTGGACCATTAAAACTAAAACAAAACAAAATAAAAAATTAAGGCTTGGTTTTGTACCTATGGATACCTTTGATTTTTGTTCAATAGGTTTTTAATGAAATGGCAACAGACATGTAGAAAACACTTGTTAACTTTACTGTTTCCTTGGTTTAGTCTTTGAGGACAATACAATCATTTTACAGTCTGTCCTGAGTAAGGGAACAGCTGAATTGCTGAGAAACAAATTGTGAGTTGAAATTCTCTAATCTTTGCCTGCCAACACACACTCCTTGCTCTAAGCACGTATTGAGGGAAGGTATTCAGGTGCCTAAAGATGAAAATAGGTTCACAGTGTTTTTTCCTTTGTTTTTGTTGCTCATTTGGGTGGGTTTTGATGTGTTTTGTTGTTGTTTTCTCCCCAGAAATGAACAGGAGACCCCTCCAGCCCTCTGCCAAACTGCTGCATGCCCTATTGTACCCATAAATTCCTCCAGTACTTCTGCTGACCTGGGTGTTTGGTGTAGGTGCCCAAGCTGGAGCCAATTCTTCTCTGCTGGAGATGAAATGCATCCTGAAGTGCCTGTTGGTCCCTATGAAGTGCATGAGAACCCTTTGGGACAAGCACAGAAATGGATATTTCCAGTTTTTTAGCCCTATTTGCTCAGGAGAGCTTTACTTTACACAAAGGGTCAGCCTTGGTGTTCCTGTCACTTCTTTTCATCAAAATGTTTATTTTCTGTCTATCATAGGTATGTCATTCAAATCAATAGCAAACACTCTAATCTTATCTTTTAACCAAATATTAGCCATGCTTTCTATTTACAAGCTGACATTAACTCACACTAACCCTTTTTCTGCACACAGCACTCCTATTCTAAGCCTTTTCTCTAAAGCTGTTACTAATTCTGCCTTTTATGTCTAAACCCACTACAGCAGCACAATTAACTGCTTTACTTAACATGCAAGTTTATGAGAGATCTCCATGATACCACTGACACAAAGAAAGTAAGTGGGGTTAAACTGGCTCTCATTACAAGCTGATCTTTGCACAGTCTTTGCTTGGTAGAACTGGCAGCAGACGTGTAGTGCAGAACTAAAATTAAAAGTTACAAGAACCACGGCTAGATAATGGTGAGATCAGATGAGAGTGGGGGAATCCACACAAGTCTTTAATCTCCATCAAGCCAAGATATTGTTTTTGCTTTGTTCTGTAGTTTAAAATAAATCCCTAATGATGCTGTCATCATCTCATTTTGTGGTCTTCGTTTCCTCCTGATTAGAAATAAGAATCAGGTTTCCTTCAGCAGGACTGGGAGGTGGGGGAGTTCAAACTCTTGTGCTCACAGCAAGAGCTGCTTTTCCCACTGCAGTGCTTCAGATCCTTGGACTGAGGCAGCTTTGATGGAGAGTTCACAGGGACACAGAGTGTTCAGAGGTTGTGTCACATCACAAGAGCTGCGTGATGAGGAGCTCTGCAATCAGGGAGCAGGCTGGGGACAGTGCTGGTGAGTGCCTGAAACAGAGTTCCCCTGCCCAACAAAACACACCTCTGTCAAAGTGCAGCAGATAAACAGGTAAGTGAGCTAATTCTGTGCTTCACTCAGTGAAGAGCAGGAGTTTAACACGATTTTAAAGTAGTAATAGCAGTGGCTGAGACCACAAGTGACTAATGCATGACTAAGGTTTCTACAGGAGATGCAAGGTGAAGGCAATGCTCAGTTCTGCTTAGATTTATGAAGGCTGTGATCAGCAGGTATGCCAAAATGGAGTGATGAGTTTCAAAAAGCTTGAGAATAAGGCTGGATTCCAGGGCTGCAGGGCAGACACCATATCTGAGTGAGATTTGTAATAGCAATGCCAAGGACATGACAGAAAAAAAACCACTTGAACCACCCACTCCCCTTCAGGAAGATTTTTGCTTTTGAAACTGCATGTAATAGGCAAGTACTGAAAGAATTCAGTACATGGAATAGCTGCTGAAGAAGCTGCAAGAAATCACCTTTAGAGAACCAATACTGAAAGCAGCAGTGAGATCACTCTCACTGAGAGGAATGGGGAAAAGCAGGATTAGAGAAAATGAAAAGTTTCCACCTGGTTTGTAAATATTAATGTGAAGAACTCAGCACAGCAGTGTCTTGTGAGCACCTTCTTTAGCACCCTCTTTTTTCAGCAGGCTGCTGGAGATTTGCATTGCTAATGTGCTTGCATGAAAGTCCTCCCAGGGAAAAAGAGGCAGATGTAATCTTTGGGGCAAGGCAATAAGGTGCTTGAGTAATTTTACCTCTGCATCCTAAACTGTATGTAGTGGATGTGAAGCCTTGGGGTTTCTGGGTGGAAAACACCTGAACTAAGCATTCATTAAAGAGAGCTGGTTTCTAACCACTGTATCCTGGCTAAGAAGCACATCAGTAGGAGGGCAAAATAACAATTGCTCTAGGCTTGGAGACACTTTTGCATTACTGCTACTCCAATTATTTCCTTTTTTTACACATGTTCAGCAGTCTCTCGCCTCTGTAATTACCACACTGAACACTTCAGCTATTAGATACAGCTACCAGACTTTTAACAAGACATCATTGCACTTGCTATCTTGCAATTTAGTCTTTGAGACCAGAGTAACAGGCTCACAGAACTGTGTATGGACTCATGCTTATAAAAGCTGACTGCAGCCAGAGATTTTGCTAAGAAACAGAAAAGAAGCCAAGGATAGAGCACACTATGGCCCTGGCTTGGATGTTCTAGTTAAAAGTCCT
Organism: Erithacus rubecula; assembly: GCF_903797595.1. Taxonomy (NCBI): domain Eukaryota; kingdom Metazoa; phylum Chordata; class Aves; order Passeriformes; family Muscicapidae; genus Erithacus; species Erithacus rubecula. The sequence continues at coordinate 2,847,310 of NC_136669.1, forward strand.
TTTTAATATCTGTATTGGGCAAATTTTTCCTTTCATTGAGAAATGGTGGCTGAGGATTGAATGGCCAAATTAGAAAGCATGTTGAAAGCCTCTGAGGTTTTATGGAATGTCAGATGTGAGGGCAGCTGTGTATCAGCTGTCCTTAAACACCTGAGCAAAGGGGAAAGGCAGGTTGCCTTTGCCCAGCTTTCCCTCTGTTTGGCAATTTATTTCTTGTGCTCTGTGCTCTTGTGATGGTGCAGAATACCAAAAAGAGGTAATTTTTTGTAGACTCAGGCAAGCAGGAGCATGGTGGGCCAGGTTACCTGATTAGCTGGTGGATTTTCTGTGCTAACCCCAGGTGGCCAGGCAGAGCAGGCATTTAAAAACTCATCCATCTCTTGTCTTACTCTCTTTGAATTTGCATAATTAAAAGTGAATTACTTGCTGTATTTTTAATATATGCAGTGAAAACGCATGAAAAGCTGAAAAATTACAGCAATCCAGTAATTCATGTCATGTCCCATTCGGAATTACAGCTTTCCAGTCCCAGCTCAAACACTGAGGATTTCCTGCCACCATAAAGCTGTAATTGCTGAATTAATAACAGCAGGTTTTGAAGAGTGGCTGCACAGGCTCTCTGACCCAGGTAATAGAAATACTCATGTTAAAGTGAATTTGATACATGTGACTTAATCTATTTCATATTAGGCTCGGGTAGTGAAAATCATTGCTGTCTTTGCCACAGGATGTTATGAGAACCACAGCAAGGTGTTTAGCTTAAGGCAGCTGTGTTGCTAAGCCAGTGGGGACTAGAAATCAAATTTCAGGGACAAGTCAGGCTAGCTGTGCTTCTACCAGGGAACTTGAACCCCAAATCTGTTAGTCTGCTCAGAAGGGAGGTGGAATTCTCCACCCAGCTGCAAAAGCATGGAGAACAGGATGCAAAGGGAGATGGTGCAAGGCTTTGCTAAGGTTTCAGTACTCCAGGAGTTTATTATCAACTACTAGAAAAACCCCAAACTTCCTCCTCACCTTCCAGTTTGGAAACAAATTTTGCAGCTGCTGCTGCTTGCAAAATGTGATGTCTGCTGTTTCCAACAGCAGGACTGGGATGAAGGACTGATGTATCTAAACAGAATGATCAGAATTTAACTGAAATGGCATGATCCCAAAGGTTTCTTTTTTCCCCACCTTCAGTCCTTGCTGCTGTGGTCTGGGTTTTTTAAGGGTTACTTATGTATGGAAAGAACCTGGTGATCAATTTGCTGTAAATTCCCCAGGCTGAGACCCTGATGCAGCAGCCATTTGAACCTAAGTGCCTGTACATTTATTTCAGCAGGTTTTGGGATTCTGGGTCACTGCTATAATCTGATTGAAGCTGTTAGAGATCAATTGGCCCATGTCTAAGGACCTGCTTGTACCTTGGGATTGATTTAGTGAACAACTATTCATGTTGCAACGTTCAGCTGCAGCAAAAGACAAGATGTATGAGCAATCAGAAACTGAACTCAGCTCAGGGTAATGTCCTGTTCTGGGGATCTTTGAAATTTTCACATTGGGATTGTATGGACATTGTGGATAAGATGAACTGGCAGTTTCCAGGGCTGGCAATCTGGTTCCTTTCATAAGAATTACCATCATTAATTAAAATCTCTTTTTCTGTCTAATTATTTCAGCTCTAATTCTCTTGCAGGTTCATAAATAGTAACATTCCGTTGTCCTGGAAAAAAGTTCATTTTTCTTCTTTTCCTTCTCTTTGTCACTGCCCTCAATTCTCTGCCCTCTCATGGCTTAAGGTAATTAAACTTCCAAAGTCTGGTCACCTCTCTGAAATATTTAAATATAATCAAATACATTTTCAGGTTTCTTTTGTGGGCAAAACTCCACTGGAGTCTTGAACCAAAAGGGTGCAAATAACAGGACCAAGGGTCCCAGGTTCTTCACACTCTGGTTCACTCTTACCCAAACCCTGTGAGTTACAATTCTAAGGGCAAACATTTCAAGCCTTATGGCTTGTAGGGATTGTGAAAATATTTAACCTGATCTTTGTAATTGCCTCCTTGCCATTTGACACTAAGCATTTACTGCTGGATGTTGCTAATTCTCTGAACTTTTGCATTCAGCAAACGATTTTTGCAGAATATTCCTGTGGAAGATATTACTGAAAATTGTACATGCAGAGTAGCTTGGGCTCACTCACATTGATGGAGGGAGAAAAATCCCCCCAAAGGCAGGTATGTGCAACACTATTACCCAAAAATCTCAAGGATTTTGAGAGAGAATCAGCATAAACAGTGGTGCTAAGGCAGAATATCCTGCTTTTGGGCAACTGGAGGCTGAAGTAGAGGGGATTTTTCCAGGCTCTCAGCAAGGGGATGGTTTTTATCAGCCCACTATGAGATCTGCCCTTCCTGTGGATGTTTAGGCTGTGGCTGATGTTTCCTTGAATTTTTCTTTATGGAGTGTTAGGCTTTGGTATAAGAAAATATCAAGTGCAGCTAAAGGTCAAAGTAAATCATGAATGAAATTCCACAAACGGTTATACAGCAAGGGACAAAAAGCAATGTCAGAGGCTAATTTTGGTTGACACAAATATTCTCCCTAATCAGGGACCCTCTGTGCCCTCCAGCCCTCTTGGAGATTCAGGTCTGCCAGTCAAGATAGGAAGTTTAGAACAGGATTGGGATATCCACTAATTTCATCATTAGAACAGAGGGTGGTACCTGAATCATTGCAGGGGTTTGGAAAGCTTTTCTCAACGCTTTTATTTTGAGGAAAAAAGTAATAAATTCAACTTCTTCCTCCAAAACCACAGAGATGCCAGTGATAGAAGTATGTGTGGAGGTTTCTGTTCAGCAGCAGCTTGGTTGACACCAGAGAACAAGCACTAGACAAGGACTGCTGCTCCAGCTGTTTTTTTGTTTGTTAGGTTATATGATGAGGGAAGACAAAAATCAGGGTCTATTGCCTGTTTTAAGCAGTTCCACCAGTGGAACAGCTCCCAGGCTGGGAGGGTCTGTCAGAGCCCTCCTGACCATCAGTTCATGAATCCCTGCTTGGGCCAGAGTGCAAAACCTTTGTGGTTTCACAGTCCATGCAGTTGCAGTTGTTCATGGTTTACAAGCAGGACTTCCAGTAACAACATTTTAATGGCTGTGAGGTTCTGATTCAATGTCTATCAAATCAGCTGAATTCTGCTTAGAAGCAATTAGTTCTGTGAGCTGCAAAGACAACAGGATTTCCAGAGCCTGTGTCCTGCATCCTGGTTAAATTCATCTCCTTACCAAGGTGCCTACTGCACAAAATTTGTAAGAATGTTAATAGCTTGACTTTTTACTTATTGAGAGAGGCTTTGTGATCACATAAAACTTAAGAAAGCATAAAAGGAATCAGTTTTCTTGGATATTTGCAGTGCTGGCTGTATCAGAAAGGAGTGGCAGAATGGGAGTGGAGGAAAAATGCATGTCCACAGCTCACAGACAGAAAAGTAGGTGTTTTGAAATATTTTGATGGTAACACAAATGTTGTCTCCTCTCTTTTGAAAGCTCACTAGGCAGCAAAATGAAATGTGTTATGGCTTTGTCAAGCACAGCACAGCCACTGATATTATACTTGCAATTTCATGACCTGGTAAACAGATACCTTTGTGCTTAAGGGTCTAAATGTCAGTGGTGTAGAAAACTGATGATTATGCTGCTTTGTGAAATGGGAGCTTCTCCATGAGAAATATATCACACCTGAAGCAGCATCACTTGATATTTGCCCTTGTAAAGCATGACCTGGTGACCAGGGCTCCAGTGAGATAAAGGGTGAAGGAGATGGTGGGACAGCTGAGCTGCAGATATGTTTATCTCCTGCATCATAGAATGTGTGTTTATCTCTTTGAATGCAGGGATTCAGCACCACATGCTCTTATTGGATTCTTGCCTTGGTCCAGTGTACAAACTTGCTGGGTCTCAACACAGTTTCAGCCAAAGCTTGCCATTTTTCTGTAAGAAAGGAATTCAGGAACAGCCCTCTTAGGGCTGTTGGCTCTGAAATTATGGTGTCCATCAAAACAATTGATGAATTTTCTTGATGGCTGCATCAAACCATCTGCCAGTCCTGGTGTAGCTAATTTTATAAATGAGTCAAGGATAGGGGAACATGGTTGTGGGAGATGGGAGCCCCTGGCTGTGAATTTCCCCAGAAATCCTTTTTGCTTCCAGCAGGGAATGGTAGCTCTGTGCTATTCTCACAGTGTCCTATCTAATGTGTTATTGATGTCATTGCATTTGCTTTCAAACACAGTCATTAGAACATTTAATTTGCAGCAGCTGTAATTTATATTTGTAATTTTGTCTAAGATCAATAAAGGAAACTGAAGAGATTTATAGTCCCAGTTTCAACTAAGATAAATTGAAACAGACTCTGTTTCCCTGAAAAGCTTTATTTAACCAGCATTTTAAAAGAACAAAATGAATTAGATGAGATATTTGCATGCAAGCTTGGGTAAATAATCCCTTGTGTCTGGAAGAAATATTGGAAAGGGTGAACATGGTCAATGTGTTCTTCTCTGAAATACAAATAAACTCCCAGGAAATGTTACCTTAGTGTGGGATCTAATGGGAGTCAAGGAAGCATTTCAAAATGCTTCTTAGCAGCAGCAGTCAATAAATATCCTTGAGATCTGTTGTATTAATACTGCATAATAAGCCTGTAGCTGCATGTTTTAAATACTGTCAGGATCAGTCTGAGAGTGGAAAGTCAAACCCTGGAAGCACAGCTCTGCCTTATTTTGCAGCAATCCTTGGACATGGATTGCAGAAATCTGTTAATAATTTTTGAAAATCTGTATTCCTTTATGAAATATTCATGTTCCAAGCACTGCCTCATGCCTGGGAAGAGGTGCCTCTCCCATACAGCAATTAGCTGAGGGATTATGCTGAGCAGAAGAGACATGAGCAGTGTCAGGCCAGCTCAGGGCTGGAGGAGTTTCAAGAAGAGTGTGACAGAAGGAAGGCAGAAATCCCTAATGAACCTTTCTCCTTCTGCACAGCACTGGACAGGACCTGGAGTGGCACAAGAGATCTGAGGGATGGCCCAGGACAGGGCACAGCTCACACACCCCTTGTGATTGAAATTTCTTGAAATTTCTGCAATTTTTGAAATTTCTGCAGTTGTGCAGCAAGCTTCATGCTGTCATTTGATCACATCATACCAAAGGAAAATATAATCTGTGGTGTGAAGGAGAAATTTCCACAGTAATACTTTGACTTCCTCCACTGGGCAGGTTTGCTTTTTGTTTTCCTTTTTTTTTTTTTTTTTTTGGTATAGGTTTTTCAACATTGTGGTTGAAAAGGGTTTTGCCAAGCTGCTGCTCCATTTCTGGGCCTCAGGTGTCTCAGAGCCCCTGGATTTTTGGTGCTCACCTTCCCCTGTCAGCCTGGAAAGGTGTTAGCACCTGAGGGCATTTATCCCTGAGGGGAGCAATCCAGGCTGGAGAGTGGTGAAACTAATCTGTGCTATTCTTAGGTTGCTAAAGTGGGTGAGGGTAGAAGAGAGAAGATTCCCATTTTCTGCACTTCCACTTGTCTCCTCCCATAAGGGTCACAGGGAAAGGCAGAGAAGGACCTGCCCCATCTGTGTGCTGCACTTCATGAGGAGGATTTGTCTTTAAATGCTAACTGTAAAGGCAGCTCCATAATGCTCTCCTTTCTGTTCTTGTGGATGGTTGTTAGAATTCAATTAATTTAATATGTTTTTAATAGTGCAGTGCTGCCATCTCTACGGTACCTTGTAAACAACAATTTTTGCTGTAAGCAGTCAGCCAGCACCCTGTGTCTAGTCATTACAGGGGTTGAATGTCACCATTATGATCTTGGGCTTAATGTGAATAATGTCTGAACTGTTACAAAGTGTGTTATATGGGCCACGAGATTGTACAATGCAAAATTATTTCTATTCTTTCTATTAGTAACAGTTGTACACATGTTAAGAGAATTACTAAATTCATCAAGGGATTGTGGTGCCAGGGCCAGAACAGAGACAGAGAATCTGTGGAGGAAGACAGACCTTCTCTGAGATCCTTCTCTTGCAAATGAATAACACAGAAGCAAATGTGTTGAGGGGAAAAAGGAGCTGAAAGTTAAGGCTCAGCATCACACAGTGAATTTAATACCAGCACTGACTAGTAGCCTGTAATCTTGGACCACTGCTAGGCTCACATCATTATCCTGTTCATCCAAACAAAGCCGTGGCACACTGAAGCCCCAGGTGCTTTTTTTATTGTGTGCAATCAGTTCAACTTGTCATTTCACCTACACTTTCTATTACCCAGTGTTTTCCTTAGAAGCTTCTAACAAACGATTCAGGAGAAAGATTTCTTGAATGAATAGCTGTTTGTGAGTCAGTGCATGGTACTGGATCTCACCTGCCGTGGGCTTTGGAAGAGAGAAATTTAGATTTAAAGGACTGGTGGCTTAGTTTGAGGACTTGCCAGTCCCTTGTATCTTATTTTTAGCCTGCTCTGGGTTCAAGCTGGCAGGATGGTCTGTACTCATCACCACTGATGGGACTGGGGGAGTGGATTTCCTTCCAGTGTTTTGGGGCTGTGTATCCTCAGTGTCTGTGCTGTCCTGTGTGGGAGTGCAAGGAGGGATGGCTGAACTGAAACTGCAAGAGGAGGGATCTTCTGAAAGGAGGGTTTGTTTCTACAAGGAGGGATCTTCTAGCAAGCTTCTGAAGAGAAGCTTTCAATGCACACAAAGCTGTGTAGTGTCTCAGCTGCATTTTCCCCTCCACACCTTCACACTGCCCTGGTGGGTGTGACAGGGAGAGAGCAGCTCCATCCCCTTGCCTGGGGTCCCCGGGGTGAACAAATGACAGAAAGGGATGTTTAAGAGATGTATGCCATTAAGGCAGCATTTCAAGTTGCTCCATAACAGGCAGCATTGTGAAGTTCCTCCAGGGAGAAAGCTCCTGGTGGTGCCTCCCTGCTGTGAGTCATTGTGAGCTCCAGTTCAGAGGAATTGGTACCAAGGAAAAAGCATTGAGATAATAACCTTGAAAAATCAGAGGAGAGAAGGGGGGGGAAAGGGGAATTTCTTCCCTGAAAGGAGCAGAGCTGCCTCACCCTAAAAGCATTCTGTAAATCATGGAATCAGGCTTCCCAGAGATCTGCCTTTATCCAAGGCACCTTCCTCTGAAGATTTGGGATTTCAGGACTGTCCATATGGTGCCACACAGCCCAAGCCAGTGGCTGGTCTGCTGCCAGCCTGCAAACCAACTCATCAAGGCAATGAAAAGGTTTTTAAATCTTATGCTTGCAATTATAAGGAACAATAGCCTGTAGTGCCTCTGGAGGAATAGTGTGCTGTGATTGCCTTTCTCTAAGCATGCAGGCCTCTGGTGTTAAGAGCACTAACATCTATTCAAGCATGTTTTACCTTTCTGAGAGCCACAGACAATGCCATGTTGTGTGGGAATTTCGTGGTGTTTGCTTGCTGCTGGGCCTTCTTTTCTTGGAGATAAACATGCATTGTGTTATTAAGAAAGAACCTTCAAGTTGCTGTTCTGATTTATATTCCCTTCTACACTGGTGCATGCATTTATTGTTTGTTAAGGGCTGACAGCCCTGGAAACCTAAGCTCTCTATTTATCCACAGAGTGAAATTCCCCTCTCTGTAGAGGGGATGCCAAAGGCACTAATTGTTGATGATATTGTTGTGCACACACACAAAAAAAATCCTCTCTCTGTTTTCCAGCCAGAAAAATTTTGCCATGTGAGGGAGAAGTCCTGAAATGGAAGCTGATTTGGAGGATATGTCTGACAAAGACAATGGGGATGTAGGCAAGCCCAGGAGAAGGTGAGGAAAAACATGGTGTGCTGCCAGGTAGGAGATTGGTGCACATGATTCATCCCTCTTATTCTTACACAGTCAGAAATGATGGTGAGCCTGCTGCTATTATTCCAGGGACACAAAGAAAGAGGGAGAGGGAGATTTTTGTAGCAGTAAAAATGCTCTTCTCACCTTGCACATTGATTTTAAATGTGGTCTTGACATATGAGTGCATCACAACTTGCAAAAATGAGAATGCAGAGAAGCAACTGACTGGTTACTGCCAGCCTATAAAAATAATGTTGAAAGGTTTTTTTATTTACTCGTTTCCTTCTGTAAAAAGAAGGTGATGCTAGGGAGAAAAACTAAATTTAACAAAAAGCTGGAGTTTTATCTCCTCTGCTGCATTCCTTTAACAATGTGGGCTGCATCTTCCAGCCTTAAAAAATCCCTGAAATCCCAGAGAGCAGGAAGCTCCCATTTAATCTGAGGAAAGATGGTGGCTTGGCCCAGTGTTTGTTTTGGAGGGCATCTACTTCAGGAACATAAAAGCAAGTTTATTTTAATTATATCAATTTATGTTCATTAAAAAGTCTTCTCCATAACTAATCCTGGTATTGAATTGCTTTGTATCTCTTCCTAATTCACTCACACAATGCTTATTCAATTTAATTGACAGTAAGGGTGAATTTATAGGACTATAATTCACACTTCTGGTGAAAGGAAAAAACAACATGGAACTACATTATTTGCTGAAAAAGTGAAGTGGGGAGATTCATCAGAGCAAACTGTATATACAATTTTAATAGTTTCCCTCATCTGGGTCAGCCTGTGTTTAAGGTGTGGGGGGTTTTAGGAAATTTCTGTGTTGCCAGCTGAGACAAGATTTTTTTTTTTATTGTGTTATAATAAATAAAGATAATATGATGCTAAGAATTAATAAGTGGAGTTTATTTGTCCAGGCAATCACCCTTCAGTATAAAAATCAAAGGCACTGATGAACTGTGGCCTCACTGTGTGAAGATTTTACAGTATCATGATTACTATCAGATCTCAATAACTTCCAGTAATGTGTAAGTAGCTCCAACAATTGCTATCACACAATTTCATTGGGCTTTCAGATAAGTATCTAGAAGTAGAACCAGGTTTTAGAGGTATAAAGAATGCAATTACCATTTTAATATCTCTGCACAGGGAACAGGAAGATTAATTTTTGTAGGTCTATTTCTGAGATTTTTTTTTCACAGGTTGGGAGAGATATGTAAAAAGCTGGCAACAATACACTAGAAATAAATTAAGTGCTGCTGATAGCTAATTAAAGCAACACAACTAGATAGCAGAATTACTGGAAAAATCAAAATCTCTTGTGCCTTAAAATCATGCAGTACTTGTGATTGGGTTTTCAAGAAGAAAGAGGAGAAATTTTCATGTTGTTTGCTCTTGTTTCTTAATGAATTCTAAACCAACATTTTCAAAGCAAAGCTATGTCTCAGAAGTCCAAAGACCAGAAAAAAAAAAGAAAATAAAAAGAAAAAAAGTCTTTCTCCCTCTTTAGGCTATATGTATTATTACTCCTGTGAGTGTGTTTATTGTTGCTGTCAGTTGCAGTGCTGTGATATGTGGATTCAGTGTACTCCATAGCTTAATTTTTTGGGTTCATCCACTGCTTCCTGACAAAGCTTTTAGAGCTGGTCCAGCAGAAGATGCACTCAGTGTCTAAACACAGTGGATATGTGGCTGCTTTATTGAGACCCAGTTTAAGAAAAGAGGTGGAAGCTGCAAACCCACCACAGAGCTGGACTTCTGGGGGGCAGCAGGGGTTTTTTTGGCACAGAATCAGGAGATTTGCTGTGAGCTGCTGGTTGAGTTTCTGTGTTCCTTCAAAACTCAGAGCTGGGCAGTGACATCTGAGCCACACCTGGGGGGCACAGGGGGGACAAAGTGTGGTCCAGGGGAAGATGGACACACCAACCCCACCCAGGGCACGTCCCACCTGCATCCCCATCTCTGAGGCATCAGGGACACTGAGCTCATGGTTTGCACTGGAGATAAAGTATGGAAAATCCATGGCTTTTGGATCTTGCTGCAAATTAATCCCTTCAGCAGGCAGAAGGTTTTAAAGTGGGTTCAGTGTGGAGGAGTCACACGGATCTCTGCAGGGAGAGCAGAGTCACAGCACAGCTCCTGCAGCAGCCACGGGCTGGGCAATTTAATGGCCATTGATGCACCTGGGCACGTTTCTCTAAGTGTCTCCTGGTGTCCCCTGCAGTGTGTTTTTGGGGGGGTTAGAGCCAGAGATGCTGAGATTGTTACATGCATTGCATGGAATTTTCTGGGTTGGAGGATGTGGGGTGGGAGGGAAGCAGAATTGTTCAAAATCCCTGTTCCTGGGGAACTCCAGAATATGTAGCTGTGTTGACCTATACTGGGCTTTTCTGGGGTGATATGAAGGCCATAACATGCTTGCTATAGTTACCTTAAAACTATAAAATCACACAGCTTTAATACACTGGCATACCTATGTGATTTTAAACCAGCCTTACTCAACTGTCTGTCTTCAAGGAATTAGATTTATGATCACTCCACTGACATCTGTTTTAAAGTATAATTTAATGAAATAGAATTAGTTTGTAGCTAGTGAAAGAAAGTAAGGAACTTTTCCCCTCTGTTTTCCTTTTAGTGAAGAGGACAGAATAGAAATAATTCCATCCCCCAGCCCTACAGAGGGTTACTGATAAATGTCTCTTCCTTTTGGAGAGCACTTGAATTTCACTTAGTCTTATTAATGCAATTAGCTAAAGTGCCTGGTCAAAAGCTGATGGATATCTCTTTTTAAATAGAATTATGTGGCTTGATGGTTCTGAGCACTCTGCAGGTCACTCCAGTCACTTGCACAGAACAAAAAGAGTTGGGTTTAACTGCTTACACCTCAGCCAGAGAAACAGATACTGGGTACACTCAGAAAGGCTTCATTTAAGATAAATAACAGGAGGAAAACTACAATTGCAAGAGAAGTACATCTGTAGTTTCTATTTAATTTCAATAGACCTTTGAATCCCAAACCCATCAGTGGTTTTGGGTTTTTTGATCATGACATGGATCAGCATATCACTGGGGATTTCCTAGTGGCACATTGGAGACACAAATGAAAAATTCTCTTGCCAACTGTGTTTTACTTTTTAGCTTCATAGGAGGTTGTGCTTGAAAGGGAACTTTGACTTATTACTATACCAGAAAAAAATTTAATTAAAAGCAAAAAACAGAAAAAGAAGGGAAGGGAGAGGGGGGAAATGCTTAGAAAACTCTTTCAAAATGAAAAATGACTTCCTCTGTGACTGGTTCTGTGGGTCTCTTTCATGTCCATGTTCTCTGGATGTTTCAGCAGAGTGTGAGGCTGGCAGGGAAGATGGGAGAGCAGCTCATGGCTCTGCCCCACCTTGCACAGGGCTGGAAACACTTGGAGTGAGGCTGGCCAGGTCCATCTCTGGCTAATCAGGAGGGAAAAATGCCACACACCTGAGATTAATCAGCAGGGAAGAGCAAATTTTGACAGCTAAGCCAAAGTAATTTGAATTAGACAAAGCTTTGATGACTACAAAGCTGGACTTGATATCCCAGTGGGAGCAGATTTTCCTGTTATATGTTCATTTGATAATTATTTTACTCTGGGCAGAAATAAGGGAAAAAAATGGCTTTTTGACAGACTCATATGCTTGATTCTGAACTCTCAAGGAATGCAGAGAACTAGCCAGGCAAAAATCCTGAAGAAGTAGCACTAAAGTGTGACTTTTATTCCTTAATTCCTTTTTTATTACTTAAGTGTCTATTTGTTTTGAAAAGGTTAATTTTTGAAAAGTAACTCCAAGTCCTTGTTCTTGTCACAATCCATAATAAACACAGCTTATAAAAAGAGGGGCAAATCTCCAAATGATGCAAGGGATTTGCTGCATATTTATGCAGACATTTCTTGCCTTGGATGGGTGGGGGCTCTGCCTCAGGTAGGTGTGAGTGCAGCAATAATCTGTGAGGAAGGTCAGCCCAGAGGAGGCAGAACACATTTTTAATTTCCACACCTGTGTGCTCGTGGCAGGTGTTAAAACTGGCATCACCAGTTTCAGAAGGGAAAACACAGAAGGCATGGGAAGATGTCTGGCATGATCAGCTTTAAGCCATGCATTGAAAATGATCCAGTGTGAAGTGTGGAGTTTTAATGCTGAGAATTTTATACTTCAGCAAGAAGGCTGCTGATGAGCTGACATTTGTGGTCAGTTATTTCCCAGAGGTTCTGGCAGCTTTATAATTAGGTCCTGAGCTGGCAGAGCCTTTCTGCTCTGCCTCAGATCTGCATGTGAGGGTGGCTGTGATGTTTGACTCGTGCTGACCAGCAGGAACCAGAACAAAGCAGGGACTGGGATGAGCCTGAGCCTGTTTGTTCAGCACGGAGGATTTTGGAATCATGCTTCCAGCTCAGCAGGTTCTTCAGGGTCATGAAGTGTTCACTGCATGGGTGGGAAGATGCAGAGTGGCAAGAAGTCTTTTGTCACCCTGGGATAAAGCAGGACAGTGTTTCCTGGGGACACAACAGGAGTGGACTCCCTGATTCCCCCTGGGCCAAGAGTGCTCAGGGGAGCAGTCACAGCTGCTGGCCAAGAAATGTTCTCATCCCTTCACATTTTCATTGTTTCACATATTTTCCTGAAAGCAAATGACTTGTCTGGAGTGAAGCCTTCCATCCCAGTGCCACAGAACAGAATTGAGCTGTGAGAATTTAAGTGCAGCTTTGTTGGCTGCTCCTCTCCAACACACAGAGTGAGGAGGGGACACATAACCTGGAGGTGACCCCATCAAAGTGATTTTTCCCTCTGCTCACCATTAAAAATGCTGTCTCCTGCCACAGTCCCATTCTCAGTATCTTCTTCAATGAAAATATGAAGTTTTCTCACAGATATCTTTTACCCTTCAACATGGCTTTACCCTCAGTGGGATATAGGAGCCCTGGGTTTTGTAATCTGCATTTGCAGAGTCTGGGCTTTACTGTCAATTTTATATATAGGATCAGAAACTGCCACCTTGGTAAAGCTCATGATAAGCAGAAAGAAGAAAAGAAAAAAGGGAAATGGTGAATTATTTCCATTGTTTTCACTCATAGTAAGTTTTGAGAAATACTCAAGCAAAATATGTTTGGAGTGTTTTTTTCCTCAAATTTCTTGTTAAGTTATGGCAAATTCTGAGTGTGCAGAGACAAATTATTGGAACATTTTGTCTGCATTTGCATGCATAGATGTACATACATATATATATAAACATGTGTATAAGTGTATTTGTGCACATGCAAGCTGATAATGTATGTGCATGAGCTTGTGTGGCTATATATACACACATAAGTATATTCATGAATACACCCAAGAAAGTAATTTTCCATAGCCTTTCTGTTGTTTAACAATACTGAAATGCTGGCATTCAGCAATCCAAATCCTCAAATGTGTTGGAGAAATGTAGATTTTAATGGTGTTAAATGAACCATTTAGCACAGAGGGCCTCTCACCTTCAGTGGCACACTCTCAAAATGAAATCCAGTGTTCAGATACAATAATAAAAAAGAAGAAAAACAATATTACCTGTTTAAAAGAATATAAAAATCCAATTAAGTTCTGAATTTTAATTTGCTTGCAAGCATGGGTTTGTTGCTCTGTGAAAAGAATGAAAATGTAAATGACATTTCTGTGTGTTATCTACATAATCCAGAGGCTAAAATACCCTGTCATGCTTATTTTGTCTAGTGATGATAAAACTAAACAGTTTTAACTGAATTTCCTGTAAATGGGCAACTAATCAAAACTGAACATCTTTATATTCTGATCTTCCATTAATTTATGTACAAATGCTGCTGTAAGGAGATTAGCTTGTGCAGAAGAGATTGAATGTGTGTGCAGTGTCAGGCTGGAGCACTTGGAGTGCTGGGGGTGGGAGAAGCTGGAGCCACCTCTCCCTGCTGTGAACTCAGCCAAAGATACACAGAATATTGTCCCCAAGTGTCACCAGCCAGACACACAGAGCATTGTCCCCACTGTCACCCATTCTGCATTTCTCCAAGTTCAGAATGGTGGCAACTTTTATGTCTCTTCATGTCCTGTAAAGTATTTAAAGGACAGTCAGGTAAGTTTTAGATGGAAGTAAAAACTAATCTTGCCCTTTTTTTTTTACTGTATAGAGAATTTAAAAAATATATTATTTGTACTGTCTCCTAGAGCATGTCTGTTGTTTAAAGCTGTGCTTGTGAAAATGAAAAGAATTATAAGTGTGTGCAGAGACAGAAAACACATTTAACATGACAAAGCTAACACACTGCATGATTCTAACTTTGTTTCATTCAAAGCCCCAAAACCACCTCAGGATCTCATTCAGTTTCTTGTTATGCAAGAAAAATCACCTTCACCATCTCACAGGAAACCACCAGGTGCTGTTCAGCCCTTCCCTGCCAACCCCCTCCACACCCCTTCAAAGGCAGCACGTGCAAATTATCCACACGTGTTTGCAAACATGCCATAAACCTGTTTTCACACTCACAAAAATAAAATCACCAAAATCTGCCAAGCTGTGATGATGCAGACAGAATTTTCCCCCAGCATTTGGGTGTTTTTGTTGCTGCACAGGCTCCCCAGGAGTGATGCATCTCAGCAAACCCCAGCAGGTGCAGGCAGCAAAGCTGCTTTGCAAGCACCTCACTTGCTGTTTGTGCTCCTGCAATTTAAGAACCTGAACGTGCCCTTATTTTAAAAGCCAAGCACTAAATTCAATCAGCAAAAGATTAAGCAGTGCCTGTGCATTTTGGTACAGCTAAAAAAAGGGTGAAAATTTCACCTCAAATGAGTTATTTGTGTTTGAATACTGAATGCCCAAGAAGGGGTGATAGCTATTTGTTGTGATTCTGTGGAGTGCAGTGGTAGAACAGGACTGATTACTGAGCTCCATTCTATTCAAACCAACCCAGTTTGCCAAAAAAGTCATGCAGTGGGACTTGGCCATGTTCCCTGCTGCTACTTTTCAGTCCTGACAGAAGCAGTGCTCAGGAACCAGCAGGTCTGGAAGGGTTTCAGAAGGGCTGATCTCTGTGTGCTGCCTCACCTGCTGCTCTCACAGGCTGCAACTCCTCTCTCTCCTCTCTGCTGCTTGTGGCACAGTTTGTACAAATGGCATCTCACAGTCCTGCTGGTCCTTTCCAAGAAAGCTCTCCGGGCTCTCTGGGGTTCTGCTCAGTCCTAGCACTGCAGCTGCCTGTGCAAGGGGAAATGTATTATCTCCTTTAATCTATCCACTCCTTTAGCACTGGATTTTCAGTGTCTCAGTCCAATCCAGGTGTTGATTTTTCAATATCAGTTTCTGAGTTCTGGTATTTTTTGAAGTCCTTTATTTTTTTTTAAATTTTAATTGAAGCTGGGGTCAGATTTAAGTGTACTGCAATGCATTCATACATAGAACACAAATGGCCTGTCTCTAATCACAATATTGCTTTTGATAAGTAAACATAGAGGTAACTGTAATATTCATCCAGCTGAGGAAATCTGAAGTCTTTGGTGCTCTTTAGATTTGCACCATTTCAGGACTAAGGGCTGTGAGCATCTGTTTATGTGAAGACAGAGGGTAATTACAGAAAAAGACCTTTCCACATAAATATATACTTTTTTATAACACTTCAATCTATTTTCAGTTTAACTGCATCATTTTTTCTATATAAGAAGAACTTCTGGAATTTATTTTAAGAGCCTTGTAACTGCCTGAATCCTAATACACCTAAAAATGTGTTTGCAACTTTCAGCTTAACACAGTGTGACTTCAATCCTTGCATTAAGCTCACCTGTCTCAGGGCTCAGCATCTCCCCAGGTGAGTGCAGGCTGACACAGTTTTATCTTTTGTGAAGAACCCTTATTTTTCCTCAGCAGCTAGAGAGTGAGAGGCAGGCTGCCCACAGAAGCTGTGATCAGAAATGGATGTGTCAGCTCTTATCACCAAACTTGCACGGATGTAATCACAGCTGCTTCTGTGTGCCAGAAGAAATTGGGATGTTTGCAGCTTTCCAGGGCAGCAGGAAGGAAACAGGAGAAATACAAACACACAGTCACATGTGAAATACATGGAAAAAGCACACACAAGAGGATGCCAAAAGGAACAAGCAGAAAATGTGTTTGCAGGTAAAAATGTGACCAAAGAGGCAGAACACATGGAAGCAGAGGACAAGGTGAGTTTGCAGAGTAGAGTGGTGGCAGCAGCCTTTCTGCTCCAGCAAAAGGTGAGGGTGAGCCCACTGCAACATTTCTGGGTCTGGGCTGGGGGGAAATTGCACACACTCTGTGTGCTGTGCACTCATTATTGGCACAGATAAAGCCGGGAGAGTTTTGTGTTGATGGAGAGACACTCCACAGTATCTGCAAATTCTGAGAGGAACAAGCTACTCAGAAACACTGGTATGTTCAGTCAAATGGATGCTGCAAGCAGGATGAAAGGGTCTAAATGGAGACAGGAATTTCCTAAGGGGTAACAGCAGGTGTGGGAATGGCATCTAGGGTTTGTGTCTCCCTGCCACTATCCTTTCTGCCAGGTCACTTATCCCCTTCTCTCTTTTTGTTCCTGAAATTGTGGGACCTCCTGTGCATCCTCACGTGGTCTGACCAAATCCTATCCCCTCATGTGCACAGCAAGCTGCTGCTCTTCTTCTGACAATGAGGATAGTCTGAATTGTTCAGTTTTATTCCTGCTAGGGTTTTGGTTTTGTCTATGTGCTTTTTGGGAAGTCAATGCTCAAAGGAGCAACCTGTCTATCTCTGGCTTACATGCAGTTCCAGCTGAACAGCACTAGGCTTCCAGCAGAAGGATTGAAAGAACAAAGAAAAAGGTTCATTTAATTTACCTTGAGGGATAGTTCATTTTTCAAATAGAGACAATTTGAAAAACACAAAGCACTATGCCAATACCTTAGTCACTCTCAAAAACAAAATTAAGTCTTTCTTGGTAGGAAAATAAATGTCAATGCTGTGTACATTTGCATCCAGCAGCAATTCTGAAACTAATTTCATAGTAATTGATAAGCTGCTATATTGCTTTATTGTGAGCATTGAGGCTTTGAACATTCCTACCCAGGCCAGACTTGGCCTGACCCCAAAGTGGTCATTTTCCATGTACCCTGCAGGCTGAACAGTAACCAGAGCTGGCACAGAGCTTCAACATTGATATTCACTGGTGGCTGAACACAGTTCAGGGTATTATGGGCCAAAACCCCCTAACTTACACAGGGCTGCTTAATGAAACCAAAAACTGACCTGGACAATATGAAAACATCCATCAGATTAGACAACAAGTTGCCCTTCAAGCAAGAGGCTATTAAGAAGCTGATAAATGGATGTTTCTGTGAGTGGGATTTCAGGATGTTAAATTGAAACCAGTATCTTTTTTTGAGGGATAAGTATCTTTGTTATCTGTGAAAAGCTTGGAGAGCCCAAAGGGAGGGACAGGGAGTTTTGTCCCTGCAGGACACAAAAGGACACGTGTGCTCTGGGCTACCCAAAGTGCCTCCACTTGGCTCCTGCTCAAACCAAACCCAGGTGAGGCTTTGGGAACCTTCCTGGTCATATCAGACTTCAGCAACCATGATTTTGTAACCAAAAAATGACAAAATGACACCCATGAAGTCCTGCCTGCAACCTGGGCCAGCAGAATTTGGCCCACGGGGTTTTGTCTTGCAAAGTTCTCCTCACCAGTTCATGCAGCTTCTCTTCAACTCAGCAGATCCTCCTCAGCTTTCTGCAGCAAGCAGGTGTTTCTCCACATTTCCAGTCTGTGAACTTCAAGAAATCCTAAAATAATTTGTCATTTTATAAATAAGTTGTGCAAGCTGTCACCACAAATCTGTCACCAGGCAGATGCAAACATGCTCAGTGTGCACTGGCACTGGGATCAGAATGAAGGCCATCAAAAAGCAATTAAACTTCCAGGTATTAGGCAAACACAATTATTTAAATTGCTAGTCAAAAACAGTTGATAAAATAGATAATTAAAAAAGATTGACCTAAAGCTGATTTTAAATTATTCTGTAACATGCACATAACTTATATAATTGCTCTCCCATGACCCAGCCTCCATTAAAAAGAAATTTCAACTAGGAAAAAAATTACATATGCAGTGCACAGAGATTAAAATAAATACTTATTCTCCCGAATGCTGGAAATTATGTGAGGAACTGCATTAAAAAGTAGGAGCAAATTAGCCCTGCATTGAAGACTGTAGTGTGGTCTGTCATTTTAATAAATCACACTCAGGTGAAACTGAAATAGAACATATGACAATGCATTAGCCCACAGAAATTGCAATGACCTAGCATATGTAGATATATAAAAATTAAGATGGAAAAAATAGAATAAGATCATGGAGTCATTTAGTTTGGAAAAGGCCCTTAAGATTATGGAGTCCAACCACTGAACCAGTGTCCTAGGTTGGTGTCCTTAGTGCTGGGAGGGTGGTGGGGCTGTGGCCACCTGCCTGAGCTGGGATTTATTTTATTTTATTTTATTTTATTTTATTTTATTTTATTTTATTTTATTTTATTTTATTTTATTTTATTTTATTTTATTTTATTTTATTTTATTTTATTTTATTTTATTTTATTTTATTTTATTTTATTTTATTTTAATGTCTGGATGCCCAGCTGGAGCAAACAAACTGTTGAGGTAGTGAAACCACAGCATTTTATACCCAGTTCTGCTGCTTTTGATCTTACTCATTTTGGTTGATGCTTTTGGGCACCTATGGCTAAATATAAGCATTGACAACAATACCATCAAATAAAAAAATAAGTGAATTTTGACCTCTGTCTGTGATTTGCAGAAACTGTTTGAAGGCATGACCGGCACAAAAGGACATTTCTTGAGGAAAATCCTGTAATTTTAATAGCATGTAACTGTGCCAGTCTCATTGCAGAAACATGAGAGCTTTCAATTTAAAATGCTCCCCTGCACAAGAAGCACTTCTCCAAACCTGTCACTTCTCAGGAGGCCCTTTCTCAGGCAGTCTGCATTTTAAATTGAGCAGTTATGACAGTTTTCACTGCAAAAAGGGACAAATTAGTGAAAGCAGAATTTATAGGAACTCAGTTATAGTAACAGCTAAACAAGTTACCTGCTCCTGGGAAATGACTGGTTTGGATTTTTGCAGGGACCATCCACGTGAAGAAAAAGTCATGTAGGACCAAACAAGCTCACCAGCTTTGTGCCTAAAATAATGAGCTACAAAATGGCACAAACTAAGATCATTAATCCTGAATTTATTGACAGGTTTGAAAGCCCTGGGAAGACATTTGTTAGGAACTCAGCTGACAGTGCAGCCTGCTCCTTTGTCCTCTGCAATTTTAGATATGTTTGTTTTCCTGTGGTGTCTTTGAGACAGGGTGATGTGGATCCCACTTTTGGGGATGGGATGTTGAAGCTCACAGGCAGATATAGTGGAAAAGGATTGATGCCAAATTCTCACCAGCTCACCTCCATGCCCCTCTCTCCCCCTTTGCAGACAACTTGCAGAGTGAACACAGCAAATTTCATGTTGCAGCTTTTCTACATGAATTCAAGGCTGAGTCTGTGACTTACTGAGCACTACTAGAATGGAATGGTTAGGAAGGAGCTTTTTTACTAATCTGCTTTTGGAGCCCAATTTTCACATCTGAGTCTTATGATAGGAGATCAAAGTCCCTCATTAGGGGACTGAATCCAATATTTTATACACTTTATGCCACTTTATATACTCACAAAATAGTCTGGTTTCCATAGAAAACAACATCCAAGCTCCTTGTGACACTTAATGAAGGAACAGAAGGAGTGTTTTTAAGCCCTCATTTTCCATGCTGTTACATGGCAGTGGAGCAGGACTGACTGTAGTTAGAATGTCAAACAAGCAGCTTGTCAAAAGCAGGATCAGTCCCCTCTGTTTTCCAGGAGGGGATACAGAAGTATCCTTAATAATGCACCTGTCTTTCAAAAACTGTGCTGTGATACCCTGCACTAACATCTTTGGAACATCCTGGACTTGGGGAATGTCAAAACTGAGGATTTGAGTGCACACTATTGCTCTGTAAATTGTATTGGAACTGATTAACCTATCAATCTTCATTATTCAGCTACTGGAAACAAGACACATCCCTCTGCTGCGGATTTACCTGGAGTGAGATCAAAAGGAAAATGCTTTCTCCTCTTCCTGCATAAAGGTTCAAAATTTGTTTTGACTAGTGATGTTGGAAATAAATAAATATATTGAGTGACCTGAATAGCTGGAGAATTCCCATGTGGTTAAGGCAGGAGGGGTTTGAAACATGAAAAGTTGCACCCGTGTTCAAATGAGAGGTCCTGCTTAATTATTTAGAGCAGCCGAAAGCTCATCAAAAATTTAACCAAGATATATTTCCCTGTGATTGTGCCGGCACCACAATGTGCAGAAATGGAGGCTTTAACTCTGTTAAATGAAACCCTTGAGTTTTCACCTCCCAGCTTTCCATTCCTGGCTCGGGGTGGGAAATGCATCCTTTCCTCCCATCTCCCCTCTTCCCCCAGCTCCTGCAGAAAATTGCCTTTGGCAGCAGTGATGCGCATTAGCAAGGTGGATTTAAATAGCACACCCTGGCAAATAAATAGCTTAAAGCATTGAAACTGCTGCTGGAGGGGTGGCCTTGGCCCACAGCAGAATGTAGCTGCAGTTTTCCCTCCTTGATGGACCATGTCAGATAGAAGCCAGGCTGCCCAGAGCCCCATCCCCTCCCATCTGTGCTGTGGCTGCTAGTTCTGAACTTGGCAGAGCCTGGGGAGGGAGGGGAAGCATGGACTGCATTCCCAGTGTCCTGCAGAGTAGTTAATGTCCATATTCCCTCCCCCTGTAGCACTGGCAGGAGTATAAATGTTCTTGAGGAAGGTGAGGAGGGGATTTTGTTTGGATGAGCCCCGGGGGTGACAGTGCCTTGGTTTTCCACCCATCACTGTGGGAGAGGTGCTGCACTGATGGCATCTCCTTTTCTCTGTTTCTCTTCCTACGACTGTATTTGTTTGTTTGTTTGTTGTTTCTCCCATTGACTCAACTCCCACACTTGAGAGGTCAAAGCTTTGCAGCTCAGGCTGTCTCTAAAGTTCCCTCCTGCTGTCCAGAGGTGATTGCAGCTGCAGGAGCTCTGCAGCTGCAGAGGGGTCTCTGCCCCCCCAGGAGCACCAGGTACCCCCAGACCCCCAGCCTGGGCTCCCTGGAACAGCCACTGCTGCAAACTGGATGCTGCTTTTAAGCAATTTAGTTCAGATCTCACCAATTTTGTGCACACTGCCTCAGAGCTAGGTCTGGGCCATTGCCCTTTTCTTTGAAGTCCATTGCATTTGTGATTTTCTTTGATCACTGCTGTGGAAATGATAGAAATGTTTTTCTCACAGGTTTCTATGCACACAGGCATAAGAGGGCTGAGAACTGCAGTGAAGGTGAAATATCTGACCTTATCTTGACTTGGTTAAGATTAAAGCAACATTAAATAGGCCAAAATTATGTACTAAGTACCTTGAGAGACTGATGAGGAGGGAGCACCAGTATTCTACTTCTATCAATACACTCAATACTTAAAGAGCTTTGCCACTAAGCTTAGTGAGTGTCAGGGATTTAAAAATGCCAGACAGTACCTTGGGATTTCTGAGGCATCTTGTTACACTGAGCTTCCACGGCATTTTATAAATAATATTCCAGGAAGGAAGGAAGGAAGGAAGGAAGGAAGGAAGGAAGGAAGGAAGGAAGGAAGGAAGGAAGGAAGGAAGGAAGGAAGGAAAGAAGGAAGGGAAAGAAAAAGAAAGAAAGAAAGAAAGAAAGAAAGAAAGAAAGAAAGAAAGAAAGAAAGAAAGAAAGAAAGAAAGAAAGAAAGAAAGAAAGAAAGAAAGAAAGAAAGAAAGAAAGAAAGAAAGAAAGAAAGAAAGAAAGAAAGAAAGAAAGAAAGAAAGAAAGAAAGAAAGAAAGAAAGAAAGAAAGAAAGAAAGAAAGAAAGAAAGAGAAAGAGAAAAGAAAGAAAAGAGAAAAGAAACAACTCTGCCCCAGCTGCCTGTGCTGATTTGGCTGATTTTAGTCCACACAGCTTTGTTATAAAAACTTAGGAGAAAAATCTCAGAGTCCTTGTGTTTAGTTCCTGTTAAAGTCATTCTAAGTTGAGAGCTGATCAGGGAAACAGTGGTGGGAATAGTGGGGAAACTGCTGGAGAAGAAAATAATGGCATTTCTTGGTTACCATTGTATCAGTCTGTGGTGAACCAGCTCACAAACCCCACTTGTGATCATCTCCTCTGGAAAAGATGAGAAAGGAACAAAAAGGGATGGTGAGCAGGAAAATAAGGTGGGTCTAGAAGGAAGAAATGATCCAAGAATGAACATCAGGTTCTCTAGAACTTCAAATCATGAAAGATATTGGGAATATTAACATGAGATAATTCTTCACCCTTCCTCACAGCACATGAAATAATTTTTACACTGAAAAGAATTTTGGTGAGTAACTAAAATAAACCCCCAAAATCAAGTGGAATATTTTGATGCTTTGCAAGTGGAAGCTAGGGAAAGAATCAGTACAAGGGTAGGATTTTCATTTAAAGTATTACTGAATATTTGGATTCATGATATATAATGGAGCATAACTGATATAACTTGGCTTGATGTGTAATATCTGCAGAAGCATTTGAAATTACACATTTTTACAGACATCTATTTTAAGGATCAGTAGCTTCAAACAAGCAGAGCACTTAGGCATACTTTAAAGGCTTATTTCCTGCAATCATGCATGGGTCATGGCTTAATCCTCATCAGAAAACACACTTTGGGATCCTGATTACAGGAGGGGCCAGTGGAGGAAGGACACAGAAAAGCAAAATTAGCAGAGTTTTCAAAAAGACCTCAGAGGTCTTGTACTCAACCAGTAAATCTTTGATGCTAATTTGGAAGAGAGCTGATTTTTTACAATTCTGAAGGAGGGAACCCAAGAGGCAAAACAAAGTTGATGATTCAAATATCTGTTAGGAGAATGCATGTCAATGCTCAGCAGTGTGTGACCATATGTGACACAAAGGACAGGATTTGGAAAAATCAGCTGTCCTGGCAGGGAACACACACTCTAATGGGAGAAGCTGCTAAATCCACTATTTCTTACTAAATTACTGCATTTCTCTAGTGCTTTTTAATATGGCTTTTAACAAAAAAGCAGGCCAATGAATTATTCTTGAGTAAAAAAAAATGATAGGGTGGTTTTGCTTGACCTTGTACTTCTGTCAAATGAGATGGGGTGTGAAAGGATCCTGAGATCACCTGAGAGCTGGGAATCCACCAGCTTTTTGCAGCAGATGAGAAACTGATTCTGAGCCACTTTAAATAAGTTAAGCAAATAATTACCTGTGAATCAACTACTCAGGGAGAAAGATGCTACATATAATAATACATACATATATTTTTTAAACAGAAGGTGCATTACAGTACACAGCTATATTCAAGAACTCCCCAATCAAACACATTTTCTGCATACACTATGCAGTCACTGCTTAATAGAATGCCCATTTAATGAAAATTTTAAAAACATAGAATCATTACTTCTAGGTCTGTGAATAGATAGCAGAAATCTATTTATTCCTTTCAAATACACCTAGCTGAAGTGTCAAACATCCAAATTTCTTAATTAATTTAGTTTGTGAAACAGGAGTACTTGACAGTTGAACAGGAGGCTTTTGTATTTTAAAGAATGAAGAAGGGAATTTCCCTTGCATTCATAAATCATTGAGATGCCAATATTTCTGGAGGATGGGGATTTTAAGATGCTCTGCCACTACAAATTATTATCATTAAGATTTTGTCCAAAATTTCCTGAGATGTGCTCATGCTCATTATTGGAATGACTTCCCCATCTCCTTGTACCTTTCTGTTTAAAGATTTTTTCAGTGGGTGTGGTTGGCAGAAGCCTCCAGGCTGCTCTTGCTCGTGCTGGCAGAGTGACCTTGAACTGGTCAGGCAAAAAATGGAGAGAGCACAAATCATGCCTTCATTCCTCCCCTTTGTGCTCCACTTATTGCCCATTATCTCCCAGAGACTGCTCCACAAACTCAGCTGTAGTTTTTCTCCCCTCTCACATTTTTACCTGATGCCTGGTGATGCCCAGAGCAGCTCCCAGGGGTTCCAGCTGCACTGAGAACTTGGCAAGCACCTATTTAATAATTCCAGTAACTCAAAATGTCATTTGAGCTTGAGTAGGGCACCTGCAAGACAGGATGCTGCTTGCAGGGGGGTTCTGGCCTCTTGCACCCTGTGTCCCCCAGTTATTGAAGGTGCTGCATGTCCTGAGCAGCAGCAGAGGCAGAGTGAGAAGGAAAAACTTTCCCCAGTGTTGTAAAAATAAGGGAAATTTTAGGAGGTATTTCAGGTATTCTGCTGAATAACCAACCATTCCAATGGTCATAAAGTGGGGGCAGAAAGGTCCTGGCAGAGATGTGGTGACCATCTTTGTGTGCATTTCTGCACATGCTGAGCCTTGAGCTGCTCTGGCTGCTCCTCCAGCTCTACCCAAACTGTCCCTGAATAATTCCTGGTGCAAGATTTTGTGTCCCACTGTGCCATAACCATGGCAGAGATATTTCTGCTGCCAATCCTGTGGGAAATGCTTGAGATTTTTTTGTCTCAGCATCCCTGTGATTTGCCTGCATTGGGCAGCCTGCAAGGTTGTGCCTGGGTCTGTTAAGGTGCTTTATTCTCTGAACTCCAAGTGTTGATTGACTCTCATCTCACTCAGCAGCTGGTAATTGTCAAGGGTGTTTACAAACCTTTCATAAGTGGAGCAAAAAAAAACAAAACAAGGCCAGGGTGCGCTTTTAATAATACTGGTTTGTAAATTAAAGATTCAAATATTTTGATTTTTGAGATCGAATTTACTCTCACTCCTGTGAAAAGCCTATTTCTCCCTACCTGTTACATTCAGGAGCATCTCTGCAGATGAAAACCAACTTTGCATCCTGCAGCCTCCCACAGACATATGCATGCACATTATGTCCCATGTTTAATTGCCTTTCAAAACTGTCTTATCTTGGCAAGAACTTGTCTTTGGTTTATCTGTACTCAGGATAAATGCATACCTAATCTTATTACTGGATGCACTCAGAGCAGACAATCTCATTAATAGCCACCCTTGAGGGATTTTTATCCATGGATCAATTTCATAATTGGAACACAGCTACATAATATATAAATATATCCCTTCAGTGGCACAGCTGTTCTCAGGCTGTTCAGTCTTGCACATATCATGAGGGGAAAAAAAAAAGAGAATCCAGGAAGAAAGAATGTATTTTTAAAATGGAGATTCTTCTTGGAAGCTTGTTAGGTTTTCAGATCACACCACAGGCTTACATGCTTGATTTGTCAGGTTCATGATTGTTAGTGGATATGTGAATTCTATCATTTTTAGCCTGGATAGTCACTAAGAATAGTTTTCCTTATTCTTAGTGGCATTGCATTACGTTCTGTGTGCTGTTTGTTGTAGCATATAGAATTCTATAATGGGAAAAACCTATTGTATTAGCTACATATCATTTTCTAAAGCAGCAGGAGCTATGCAGCTTTTAAGAATTAAATTATGTTCATTTATTCAGTGACTGCAAAATACCCTGCTAGGAGTGTAATAGCTTAAAGGCTTCCTAATCAACTTTACTTCATCATTAAATAATTATGCTTTGTGTATCTGAACTACACTTTTGTCACATCTCATATACAGGCTGGTTAGTGAATATGAGTCATTACCAGGGCTGAGTGAACCATTCATAATTAAACCTGAACCAAGCAAAACTGCCTGGTTTGGAGCAGTGTGAACCTTTCAGCATGTCTGGGCTAATTTTCCAACAAACTTCTATTCAATTATATCCAAGCCCCAGCAAGATAAAACATATATTTACTGCACAGATCCAAATCACAGCAAGAATTGCTGTTTGGAGTTTGGTTGATTTTGTTCTTCTGTCAGTATCATTTCACCTCTGATACAAAGGGATTAATTTTCTTTCTCCCTCCCCCTCTGTAGGCACCCAGTGAGGATGGGAATCACTGAGGCTCCTGGAACACAAACACAAGAAATTAGTGAGCAAGTGCTAAAAAGTTTTACCTATTTGTAGCTGCAAGTCATGCAACTGCACACAAGGTTTTCCATGATGACACCACTGGGTGTTATGAGCCAGCTGGTCAAAGTGGGAGAGAAATTACTGCTCTAATTCAAAAAGTGACTAATGATATCAGTGATAAAGATGATAATTTAAAAAAATAGCAAGAAGTGGTATGTCCATGTGTTTGGTTATTAGCAAATCCCAGATCAGTCAGAAAATCAAGCACCATCAGCTGCCCACAGCCAATTTTGGATGCTGTCAGCAGCAAATCCTGCCGGTGGGGGGGGAGCCAGGCTGCAGGGGAAGCAGAGACACTCATGGATGAGATTCCTGTTTGGGCTGTGCTGTGCTCACTCAGGAGGCAGCTCTCAGGAGATGGAACCACCCCACACCAGCTGTAAGACACCCAGTTTGAATTGGGATGACACCTCACCATCACTCTGACACCCTTAGGGGCAGCATGGAATAGCTGCTGCTTGCTGGCTGGAAATGAAATCAAATCACGAGCCACTTTTCAAACAAAACTGCTGCCTATACCACAGGGGGAAAATGAAAGTGTTGGGAGGACAATTGATTGATAGGGAGATGTCTTTGGAGTGCACCATTCAATTGAATCATTTATACTTCATTAAGCATGAAATTATGTTTATAATTGTATTGGACAACTCTGAGAGATATTAGCTCATAAGCCTAGACTGAATTAAAACAATTATTAATTATTACTCTATTTTTTTCATTTTTAATGAAATTATGCTTCTGAATTCAGAGCACTGGTGAAGGTGTTTTACTTTAATTCATAAAAATATCACTTTGACTGGCCTTTGTGTAATGAGAGGATGAGTGGGAGTTATTTAATGCAAACACAACTTCATCCAGGGATGCACTTTGTGAAATCTGATGGAGAATGAAGATTCCCTGCTCCAAAATGGTGCAGCAGCCTCAAAAACAGGGTGGCCATGCAGTGTGCAGGAGACCAAAAACATAGAAAGACTTTATAAAATATAGTAGGATAAAAAACCCCAAACCCTGGTAAAATTTTCTGTGGGACCTTCTCCGTGGTTTGTCCAGAAATCAGAGCTGAGAGGTTTTATTACATCTAAAATCTACCAATACATGCAAAAATCCCTTGGACTTCAAAAGGCCATTCTTACTTGGTGTAAGGCTGCAGATGTGGATGACTTACCCAAAAAAAATACTTGAGTTTTTACACAAGTGTCATGGCCCACAAAAAGTTCTTCAGTTCACCTTCATGTATTTTTCTATATCTTTCCAACTCTCACATTTATTCTGCTAATGATTAGGCATCTCAAGCACTTTAGAACAAAGCTTTTCACCTTTAGATATTTTTTTCCCTCTGTATGAGAAGAACAGATTCCTTGCTGGCATTTATCTTCCAACATGCTCTCTGGCACCTTGACCAAAAAAATATTTTGAAACACGTTCCTTTTCATCTCGGAGCTTTGTGCGTGCCAACAACTCACTTTTTTATTTTTATTTTTATTTAAAGGCTGATTTTTTTTTTTTTTTGTTTTTCCCTCTCCTTTTCTAGTTTCTTCTCTGTGCGACCACATGGTTTCATTCACTGAAACAAACGATTGCAAAAATGAGACAAACACTTTGACTTTGCCACTGGCTCTCGTGGTTGCTGCACCTCTGAAGACTCCACTCACCTCTAATTACACATCCATGGAAATCCTGCAGAGAAGGAGCAGTGTAAATCATTAGCCCTCCTAAATGAATGTGCAGCTGAGTAGCTAACAAAGGGATTAGCACTTGACAGGAGAAGCTTTGGATGCTGAAGGAGAGGTCAGGGGGTGGCTGCTTATTACAGTGAAATAATTGCCACCCAGTGCTGGGGGAAGCTGTGTCTGCAGGCTGTGCTTGCTGCAGAGAAACATTTTCTCCCAATTCTTACCCCTCTGCCTAATCTGCCTTTGCACAAATCAAAGAGAGGAGCTGTCAGTGGGCAGGGGAGCAAGGAAACTGGGAATGCAAGGTGAGTTGGAGACCAAAAACCTTCCTGCTGGACAGAGGCTTCCACCCCTAAATAAATAAATATAATAAATATAATATGATATAATAAATAAATAAATAAATAAACCTGTCCTTTTTAGTCTCAAAATACTGCTTTGCTTCATCCTCCATTGCCTTGATATGACATGTGGCTATTTACAAACAGTTTGCTTTGAGCTTGTTAGATTTTTAATATCTTTAACAAAAATAACATAAAGACACAGTGCACAAATATCTTCTTGCCCTACCTAACCTTTTCTTATTTAAAGCACTTTATGACAATGAGCTCCTCATAGATTAAACTGTCCCCAGACAAGCAATATTTTACATTTTAAGAATACAGTCTGTACCCATGGAGTTTAACAGATCTGTTAGTTCTGTGGCCACAAAAGAGGAACACCTCTGGAGGATTTCAAGATGCAGTGACAATTGTTAGATGCAATGGGTGGCTGGGTTGGGGGATTGTGGTCATCCCTGTCACTCTGCTGACAAACTGTGCTTGCTGGAAACGTGCCACTGCATTAGCATAATGTGGCATGGAATATCCTGTTTAGCAGGGAGAGGGATCTTGCAGTTAGGAAAGATTCTGGGTGAGACTTCCTGCTGGAATAAATGCTCATCACTCCCTGCAGCTGTTGTGATTCAAATGCCTGAGATTTTCTCCCTTGTCTTGAAGCAGCCAAGGACAAAAATCACATTTTAGCAAGCTAAAATGATTGGGGAGCATTCAGCACATGTTTGGAGTTGGGCAGAAAGGGGCTTTGTGCTCCATTGTTGAGTAGGGTGATTTTTTCTTTACCTTGGATTGCTCTCTGAGATCCCACAGAGGATTTCCAGGTGGGCAGGTGCTGGGTCTGGTGTCCAACAATACATCATGGAAAACCTTTTGGCTTATTTTGGAATAAAAGATGCCATTTTATAGCAAGTTAGCTCAGTCAAAGTAATTTAACTGGGCTGTGCATAACCACGATGACTTTATCCCAATTTAAAGGCAGTGAATTTTAGTGCAGGCATTTTAAGTTATCAAAATACCTTAAAGATACATAACTAAGTCTGGAGAAAGACACAACAGCAGTAGGGTGATA
The DNA here is from genome assembly GCF_903797595.1 of Erithacus rubecula. Classification (NCBI taxonomy): domain Eukaryota; kingdom Metazoa; phylum Chordata; class Aves; order Passeriformes; family Muscicapidae; genus Erithacus; species Erithacus rubecula. The sequence goes on from NC_136669.1 coordinate 2,876,374, forward strand.
CTGTGCAATGTGAAAATGTTGTTTATATCCAAACATCACATGCACAGTTGAGCATGAATTCACATTAAATCAACTTGAGCTTCAAACATATATTTTTAGATATGGGTAGAAAGAACTATTTTTCACTCATGGAGTCCTAATATCACAAAGCTTTTAATCCAGTGAAATATATGACTTCAGAAAACCTGAACATGACTAATATTTCCAAAGGCTTGTTGAATAAAAACATCTGAACAGAGGGGTGATACCTGGTTGCTGTTATTGTGAATCCCTTTTGTGGCTTTATTTCTTTCTGTATCTTTAGTGGCTTGTCAGTTTTGCCATGAGGTTTGGAATGAGTGAAGCTGAAGACACAAATCCACCTTTTTGCCTCCTGTCATTTTAATGCTTCACTGTGGTGCAGCAGCAGAGCAGGTGAGGTGATACACAGATACAAAAACAGGAGCCCTTTCACCTATTCATGCTGCTCATCAGCACAGGCTGGGGGGAGACACAGAAAAAGTGATTATAGGAATAAAAATAAATTTTTGCATGAGCCAACAGGCATCCCATACACTGTCTTCCATTCAGCACGAAATACTCTTTGCTCTTGTCTGATAAAGTGACATCTGGTTAGTGTATTTGCCTGATTATTCAGTTCTCTGCATCACTGGGAGGAAAGTAATCTCTCTAATTGGTACAGAGAATTTTTTCCAGCGTGGTTAAAGCAACAGACTCTGTATTGAGATTGCTTCATGGCTGTTGCTGCTATCAGCTTCAGAAATCATGGAAAAGGAGCCTAATTGTGTGTTTATTTGTCCACAGAGCTAACAGATTTGCAGCCTTAGAAACAGTATAGAGGTCTAGTTATGAAGGAAATAAAATGGCCTAATTAATTTTCTGCATCACTGGAATGGAGCTCCAGTGAAATGGGGAAGGCACACCTTGTGTGCCAGAGAGCTGCCCCAGCACCAAGCCTCCAGCACTATTTGGGAGCAAAAGGTAGAATGAGACAGGAGGTGAGATGACATTTCTAATTAGAAGAGATGTTTGGATGATAGGCAAATCTCCTTGTAATCTCAAATAAATGTGAAGTTTTCTTGCTGTTTCTTATCCCATCCTGGGTTTGTTGTGCATTTTGCTCCTGAAAACAGCCCTCAGTCTTGGATCCCTTAGGCAGTTCCATTTCCTTATTTGTTAAAACCCTGAAAGTTATTTTCTAGAGATAAATAAGAGGGTGGTTGTTGTCTTTGCAGTGGCACAGGTTTTCTGTAGTCTAAACAGGCCTGGTCTGTTTGGTCTGGAGTGATTTTCAGTAATCATCCCCTCAAAGTGTCTGTGTCACTCAGAGCTGGACCACAAACCCATCCTAGCCTGGAAAACCTCTTGGTCAGGAGCATGCTTCCAAAAGGAAGAGCTGGAGACAGAGGAATAATGCAAACCTGATAGAGGTAAAATGAGCAGGATTGTGTATTTTGGGATGTTTTCCTTTTTGCTGTAAGCAGCTGTGTTGAAGCATGGATAACACAGGTAAAAGTGGTGTTTCTCAACAGGTTGTGTTTGCAGTTTTAGACTTCTTCCTGCTCTTAAAGTTCCTCAGGAGGCTTTAATCCCAGTATAGCTGAACATTTTAGCAACATTCATTAGGCAGGATGACATCCCAGTAACTAAGAGAGAGTTTGATGCCCCTTTCCCAGAAGTGGTCATCCAGAAATTCTTTTAGTTGCTGAGAAAGGGATAAAAAGGGCTGAAGTCCCTCTGGTTTCAGGAGAGCAATAGGCACTATAAAGAAGTTTACAAGTTCCTTTTCATAAGGATAAAACTGAAGGTGGTGAATTTGTAGAGCTTTGAAATAAAAAAGACATGGTAATAGTCTTCTAATTCTCAAAAAAAAAAAAAAAAAATCTGTAAAGAAGGTGCTTCTGAAATACTGTCCTGATCAATAAAGGAGCAAAAAAAAAAAGGTTCCTGGCTCTACACAGAGCAAAATTTTAAATTAGAGATTGGAAAATCTTCCTAATGAAGGATATTTAAAGAGTGAACCTGGCTGCTAAGGGAAGCTGAATCTAAGTTAGAAAAGACCAATTAGATTAACACCTGTCTGGAATGGGCTCAGCAGGATTCTGCACCCATGCAGTGAAAATGGACTTAAAGCCACTCTCTTGCTGTGCTGCTGGTTTTTATCCTCCAGAGCCCCTCTCAGGTCCTGTGATTCCATTTTTGCCAAACACATCTCTCCCTAAACTGCTTGTAAGTCCTCTAAGCTCAGCTCTGAGGGTCTTCAGTCTGTCTCACTTCTGTAGCTCCAGTCAGTCTGGGAGGAAAAGAAAAACCATAAAGCTGAAGTATGTGAGATCAAAGTCTTCTCACGAAGTCATGAGGATTAAAATTAATTTCATTACTGTGGGTAGAGCAGCTTTCCCTTGGGAAAAAGGTGTCTTTTGGCTCTGTTGAATTGGTACCTCAGCTGACCTCATTCAGGGAAAAAACTCAACCCCACAATCATCTTTGGAGGGGCTGGGGGTCAAGGGTGAGGATCCTTGAGGAGATATTTCCCTCCAATCCTCAGTGAGGTGTGCAGAGATTCTCCTGGCTTCCCACACTGTGATTATCTCATCTCTGAATGGAAGTGTGGGCATGGCATTCACAGCTCTGTATTCCCCTCTGGAAATCAGGATCCTTCATGCCACAGTCAGTGCTGCTTCCTAAGGTCCTAAATTCTTGAATTTAATCTCAGCTATGAGATGCAAGAATGATACCCAGCACTGTAAGTCAGCAGCATCTCCCAAATAAGTTGATAAAGCAGCTGTGTTGGCTCTAGAGCAGCTTAGCTTTAGGCTTCTGAGTATGATGAATTATTGTTTAAGGAGATGTATTCATAATTCTGTTCCTTCCAAGCAGGTGGTTGATATTTTGAGATCCCTGCTGTATCAGCACTATGTATATTTGGCACAAAAACTGCATGAATATTATAAATTCTATATTTAATTGAGTCTCATAAAGAAATCCTGTAAATCATAGTCATCCCATCAAACAAACCAGGAAACTGATGTGGTGAGGTATTGAATAACACAGCTTCTTTTTGTCCCTAAGGGATAGACAAAACTTTGTTGTTTCCCTTAGAAGAAAAAGAATGATGATAGTCAGGCATCTTTGATGTAGTTCTGTTCACCTGAAAACAACATAAAATCCTAATTCTTGGCATTAAAATCAAGTTATATGAGAAAAATACTTTTACATCCAACACCAAGTCTCCATCAGCCAAAAAAGACTCTCTGCTCAGGCTTTAAGAAAGACCACAGTGCCACTATTGTGCATTGCCACTATCCTAAGCTTTCTTGCTTTTTTATATCTTCCTTGAAATATTTCTTTGTGTGTCTCATATATGGTGGCAGAAAATATCACTGCAACATTTGCCATGCAGTAGATGGTGAAACTCCTTTGTTTATATTTGTGAATGGATTATATGTGTATTAAATATTATATATGCTGGGGGTGAGAGTTAATATTTTGTCAATTTGCTGGGATTGCTAAAATTAAAAAAAATCCTGAATGAGAAAGATTCTAATAGTTCTTTCTATAAGATAGATTCTGGGTCTTTGATAAAGGATCTAAATCACAATAAATTAAAGAGGGGCAGTTAGGCTAAAGTACACATAGCAATGCAAGCAAAAGGAGATTTATACCCAGTTTCCTCAGGTGGGTTTGAACCTGTACAAAGCTAAAACTGCTTCCATTGTGTGGTTTTAATTTCTCTGTGCCACTGGCTCACAATGAAGTACTATTTGCCCCTGTTTTATCTGTAGTACATCTATGACATCAAATCAACAGCAGGTGAGAGAGGCATGTACTAAATGAATGCAGCTCATTATTCAGCTGTATCTGGCAGGGTGAACAAAGGCAGTGGGGGTTGATTTTGGCACCTGACCCTCTCTGGCATCTTTAGGCTGGTGTGGGAGGGAGCATTTGCTCCAAGGAGCAGCAGGCAGGCCAGGGAGCTCAGAGCACTCTCTGGAGCTCATGCACAGCCACGTTTTCCTGACAGGCTGCTTCAAGTGCTCTCCAGAGCTATTTGATCAGGTCCTCCAAAGCCTCTTCACAGCCCTGCTCCTTGCTTCTCTCACTGTGGCATTCATCACAGGCTGTTTTATCTGGGAGAGAGGAGCACACACAGGGCTTGGGGCCACGCTGCAGCTGCAAATAGAACTGCCCTGGCCTCACTTATCAGAGTGAAACAGCTGGAAAAGTGCTCTCCTTGCTGGGCCAAGGTGATGCTGGGGCATCACCCCAGGCAGGAGCAATAGGGGATGATGCCCTGGCTTGTCACAGGGCTGAGAGAGTTTTGTAGATCTGGCCTGAAAAGCCTTTGTGATAAGAGAGGATTGTCCAGGGATGGCAGGGAGGGTCCTTGAGATAACTCTTGGATGTGGTAACTGTGTGGAAGTAATGCCTAGAAAGGCTGATTGGGACAGAGACTAAGCAGAGTTAAATGAAAAAAATGGGTAATTATTGAAAGGCCTTAAATGGATCCACCTTGGGCAGCACAGCCTGGCCAGGCCTGCACCCAGGTTGAATCCAAGAGGGATCCCAGTCATCAGTTTTTACAATTCTATAAGTTTTGGTTCATCCCATATCGGGGTCAATTGTCCAATTGCAGTCCCAGGTTATGAAATCTCAGCCCCCTGGCTTGCCCCCTTTCCTTTGCTGTTGTTTCTGCTTTTTGGGACCTTAATTCTCCACCTGGGAAGGGATTGTTCTGTCTGACCACCCTGCAAATAGAACTTACTAACACCTAACATGAAGTTTCAGAGTTACACACCAGGCAGCAGAGAATCTGAAAAATATAAAAGCTAAAACCCAAGGCATCAGCACAGCACAGCAGTGGAAAATCTGAGGAAAATCCACTCAATCTCAGAGTGAGGGGTGATCATCACTGCATCTGCCAAGGGTTGTCCCTGCCCCACTTATCCTCCTCCACCACAAACAAACCCCAGTGACAGGCTGCAGTTGTGTCTTTTTCAGGTATCTATTTTGATCTTGTTCTGCAGCAGCAAAGTGCACCCTCTACCCATAGATTTGCAGAAGTTTTAGAAAGGAAAAAAAGCGTTATTACAGGAGATCAAAAGGAAGCTGGTGAGAGAACAAGCACAGTAAATGGTGTCTGCTGCTGGTTTCCAGTTTGCTGAGGGAAGTGGAATGGCTAGCAGAGCTAAGAAATTAACATGGTTCTGTTAAGTAATAGGAGTGATTTTTCTGTATTTTCCTTCCTATCCAAAATCATCCACCAAAAAGGACCAACAGCTCCCTTTGCAGGGCAGGAACATTGTCATATGCACCAAGGGGGTCACTGAAAGTAAAAATAACCAGAATTTAGTAGATCCTTTGAGCAACCAGGATTTCATTAACATGGTGGAAGGAGGCCTGAAACACTTTGGAAAGTTACTGTGTTCAAATGTAATTTTCACATTTTCCTATTACATAAAATAAAAATACTTTGCCCACCAGAAAAAGGCTCGAGTTTTACTGTAATGGAAGTTGAGAAATAACTCTGCTGAAGCCATTGGTGTGAGCTAATGAGCTGTGAATATACTTTAATCTATGAAACAATACCTGGACAAGGATTCCTGTTGATTTCAGAGGGACTATTTGTACAGCCAGTTGCTGCTCTGCCTCTGAGCATGTGGATTTCTGCTAAAATAAGATTACATGTCCATTAAACCATCCAGAAGCTACAACACTGCAATATATGGCATTACCATGCACTGAAGATAGGTCCTTGGGAAATTATTCACTAGAAATATGTAGGAGACCAATTTCCTCAGTAACAGCAAATCTTTCAAGCACTGCAGTTTAGGTGACAATCCAGCTCATGGAATGGAATCCATTTAGCTTTGGATTTGGAAAGGACAGTGCTGGAAGTTAAGGAGCAGCAGGTTTATGTGTCACTGGATTATGGTGGTGAGGCTATTTGACAAATAACCTGCCCTCTGAAACTTCTGTGCTTCAGGAAAATTGACATTTTCCCATAAGCAAAGAAAGCTCACACTCAACTCATATCATCAATGACTTAACAACACATTTCCCTTGCACAATGAAACAACCCCCATGTCCTCAAAACAATTATAAAAACATCTTTCACTTATTATGCTACCCTGCAGCAAGGAGAAGGCTATTGATCCATCCTATGTTTCATTTACAAAAAGAGATTTTTCTGGGGAGAAAACAGAGGATGTGAAATAATCTAAAACATGAAGCAAATGGCTTCATCTCAAAGGAGAAACAGCCTTTTGAAGAAAAGTGAAATGCTCAAAGTATCTTAAGAACAAAGAAACACAAGCACCTGGGTCTGTGAATTGCTCTGGAGTAAACCATTTCTTACTGCAATCATAATAGAGGCTCAAGCAATAATATATATTATATTATATATCATATATCATATATATATATTTTTTTTTTTTTGTGTTGTCTTTTCAGGTGTGCAGCTCTTGAGGAGCAATCTGGGCTCTGATTCCTGAGAAACATTTCAATGTCATTCTCTGTAGCACTGCATTCTAAAATCACAGTTTCAGCTGTTACAGCATTTATTGCTTTCAGTTCTCCTCTTTTTCTGAGGTTGGGTTCTTTAATTTTATGAAACTCAGTAACAAAATCAACACATAAGGCCAGAGCTGTTCCTTGTGTTCTAAATACATATTCAAAAACTCAGCTAATTAGTGCTAAATTAAAATGCATGAGGAATATCTTTTATTTTTAGGTTATATGGATAAATCATTTACTTCCTTTACAGTTTCTGAAGGAAGATCAGCCACTGCATGCTGTTAGTGCCACTGAGAATAATAAAAAAGTCATCACAAAATGATATCTTGATAAAACATGACCTTTAAAGCTGAAGCTGTGGGAGCAAACCAGATAAAAAATGTTTTCAGAATGCACACAAAAAGGTCTGCAATGAAAGGAAAACTGATTATTCTCACATTCTTAATTATTTTAGAAGATTGGTGCAATTAAATTAGGCATTATTTTAGAGCAGTGGGATTTTATAGCATGCTGACCACATTATTCATTTTCGAATGAACTTTCGTTTTTTTTTCTTTGAGGAAAATGTTGATTTTTACACACACGCTTTTCATTTCTCCACACAAGCCATAAAACAAGGACAAGAATTTTCACTGCAGGAATTGATTCCTAACTGGTCACCTTAATCCATGTGGCCTTCCCCTCCCATAATTACTGGCTATGTCCTTCTCCATTTGAAAGGTTTCTAGCAGCACACAACAGCTGGGGTCATTTTTATTGCTCCTGAGTAATCTTGTTTGCTACAAACACCTGAATTCACAAAGGAGCCAGCCACTGTCTCAAGGTTTCTGTGTACAGAAGCTCTCATGCAGGGGAAAAAAAAATAATTAGACCCCAAAGATCTTTGCCAGCATTATTTCATTTTTTTCTCCTCAGATTCTTGTCCTGATTTTTAAATTACATGCAAGTGGTCTCAGAGTACTTAAGCCAAGGTCAAATTTTTTCTATGTTTTTGCATAATGCCTTAAAAGATGAATTTCTAATCTCTTATTCTGACTGGGTAGGTCATCTGCCCTAAATATAACAAATAATATTAAAATTCAAGCTTTCCTGATGTTGAAAATAAATGAGAGGATGAGCAGGGTTGAGGGGGTTCATGTGTGACCTTTTCCATTAATCCCAGCTTGGATCTATAGATTAAATCTATTCTCTTGGAAGAAATACATTACCACAAAACCCCCAAATCATGCAGAAAACACACAGCATCAGCATTAGAGGGTTAAAACTTGAATTAGGTGGTGGAACTGAGTCAGTGGGAGGGGATCTATTCTTAATTGAACTGAAATCCTGCTGACAGCCAGGAGGAAGAGTGAGAAGCACCCAGCCAGGTTTGGAATGTCAGTCACATCCCACAAGGCTTTCCTGGCTCTTGTGGATTGAGAAGGTAAAGGAAGGGTCATGAGTGACTGAAATTAAGTTAAGACCCAGGTCTGTGCATGACTGCAGATTGCTGTGGCCAAGGAGCTGAAGGACAAAAAGCTCAGCCCACGTGTGCCAGGGCAGAGCCTGGGGGATGCTGACTGAATTCCTTCTGCAGGAATTCCCCTGGGACTTTAAAGGGTCCCAGTTTTCTTCCCTCTCTTTCCTTTCCCCTTGTACAGGGTTCAGTCTCAGCTGACTGCTGCTGGTTTGTGATCTCAAATCCCAGAGCAGTTTGTCTCAAAGCCCAAGGCACCCACGGACACCTGCAGAAATTACACCTGTTCCATCCAGCCAAGGGCAGATTCTGTAGATAATCTTGCCAGAAGCAAAATTCTTGTTCATTTTCTTATTTCACTCCACATGTTATTAAACATAAAGTATCAGTGCAGTACAAAGCTCACAAAAGAACAACACATTTCTAAGATGTTGAGAAAAACAGATTTTAGGTTCACTTAAGTAATTACTAAATTCCTGAAAGAGATGCAGCATGTTTTCTGTCTTTCCACACATTTCTTATTTCTTTCTCCTCTGCTCTTGGTGAGCTATTCAAACAAGGTGGGAGAAGTTTCATCTGAAAGGACATAAGTTTTTATCCAAATTTTTCTTCAATATAAATTTGTGAAACTGAGTCTTTGTACACACCCAGTTGACTCATTTTATGCTTTTATTTTAATGTTGATGTCTTCCTTTCTTCTTTATCTTCTCTGCAACAGCTGGCAGTACTACTGCCAGATGCCACCAAAGTCCACAGAGTATTAAAAGCAAGCCAGCCCTAACCCTGAGTCTGAAAGAGTGATGATGTCCCAGCAGCCAGAGGACAGAGAGGAAATGAGTGAGACAGAAGGAGCTTGTCAGAGAGCTACAACGTCAAACTAACAAAATAACAGACCTGAAATTCAAAATGCAGCTTGGTAGCTCCAACAGCAGGCAGAGGTGCTCACACATTTACCTTTTTTTTTGTCCTTTGATGGAAATTAATTTTTTGACTGATTTTTGGACTTCATACATGACTGCAGAATTTGTCTGAAATGTATAGGTAAGAAAAATTTAGGTGTGGGGTTGTCATGAACATAAAAATCCAAGCACAGTCTTTTTCCTTGCTGATGGCCAAGCCTGATAAGCAGCTGAGGAATGCAGATGGCCATTCCCACCTGGACACCTCTCACCTGTCTGGTGGGGTTAAACCATCCTGCTCCTGCAGTCAGTGACATCCAAGGTGATACAAATCCACGGCTTTGTCCTCTCTCAGTGGAATCAGAGGAATTTCAGCTGAACCCCTTTCCTTTCCTTTTCCTTTCCATCTGAACTGCATCTTGTGCTGCACTGTTGAAGCCAAGTAGCCTGAAATTTAGGCAGAGGATGATTTCCAGGGTGTTGGCCATTCACTGGGAGTTAGAGCTGAGGAAGGCTACTGCAGAGCCAGCTGGAATTGCTAATGGTAAGGAGCTGAAGCCAAACAATCCAAGCCAACAGAATCACTGGAAGGCAGCTAGACCTGTCTCTGGGGTCTGTCCTACTGAACATATGTTTGGAACTTGAAAAAGGAAAGGGGCATCTCTGGGGACATGAATCAGACCAGTTGAGCAACACTGGAAACTTGAACATTGCTACAAAGCCAAAATGTCTTTGTTTCAGCATAACCAAAATTTATTAAAGCAAAATACTGCAAAATAGCAGAGAAACAAAATCTGATCCAAACAGATATTTGGAAGAAAACGTTGACAAAAGCATAATCTATATGCCAAGTGTTCCCTTAGGAGCAGAACTAATTTTGTGCAGACATTCCTGAATAGGAGATACATTCATAAAACTGTCTTGTCACTGGGTTTCAGCACAGCATGGGAACTCCTCACTGAATTAGTTTCCAGCCAGGGCTCAGTCCCCTCCTTGCTGTCCCTCTCCTGCTATGACCAGCTGGGAGCAGCCACTCCCTCTCAGTCTCTCCACAGGGGTTAATTCATTCTCCTGTGCTCTGCAGCCACTGGGATTGCCCTGAGAGTTTCCAAGGTAGAAAGAGAAAGCAGAAGAAAAAAGCAGCTCCCTGCATGATTTGTGAACCATGCAAAATACAATAGTAATAAAAATAGTAATGAGCTTATTATAATAGAGATGGTCTCATTAGCAGTGCAAATGCCAATCATATATGTGGCCAAGTTCCTGAAAGTGCAGGGAGTCCTTTAACACTGTCCTTCCCTGCTCCAGAAGTATAAATCCTATTTAAAACCATTTAATTTGCTCAGTTCTTGGGCAAATTCTTCTGCCCTTCCCCTGCAGGCTCCCAATGCCACGAGAGCAGGGAGAAGAGAACTCCATTTGCTGGCAAGAAATATCTTGAGCATACAATGGGAAAGTGCATTTAAAAATATTTTAATAGGGAGGAAAACAGCTTCCATCAACATGCTGTTGATACTTTTAGGGTATTTGCACAGTAAGAATGGGGATAATAACACAATTTCAGATATTTTGGGCCAGTTGGAGTACAGAACTCATGACTGTGCATGTCCTGCTGCTTCAGACATTCCCCCCAGGAAACTGCAGTGCAGGGTGATGGCATCTGCCTGTGGCTGAATCCCTCCACTCCACACAGGTGGTGTGGCTTCTTCCCTTCCAAAGTTTCAGGCAGAAATATTGTTTTGGCTCAGAATGTGTTGGCCACTGGTCATTCTGAGGGAAGAAATTGCCAGCTAGTACCCACTGTAGGCAAAATTCTTGTTTTCATGAGTAATCTAGGCTACCAGAAATGCAGAACTCCATCAGGATCTGCCAGGTAATAATGAGCCACGCTCTTCAAAAATGTACTTAAAATTGAAAGTGATTAAAGATGCTCCAGCCTGCAATTGCCTGTTACTCACTTGTGCTCTAAATGGTTCGTTTTTCACATCACTCCAGGAAGTTGTAACTTCTCAAAGTAATGTTTCTGCTAATTAGGGGAGAGCAGCAGCAGCAGGCACTGAGCATTATCTGTGCTGCAGCAGTCACTCCTTCTGCAGATGACAGAACAAGTGTGGAAAAGAGAGGAGGTGACCACTCAGCAGGACTCCAGCACGGTTCAGAGGAATTCTGGACTTGGGGAGGGTTAACCCAGCTTGGTTTGAGCTTCTGGGATCAGTTTTGTACTCAGAAGGGAGCTCTGGTACCCTCCAGGAGCATGGCACTGCCTGCAGTCTGGGCAAAATTCCTGCCTGTCTGAAGCTGGCCTAGGCATAAGAAAAGGCTTTTAGAAATCTATTTTTAGGCTCTCTGCTTTTTAATTTTGAAGCATAGTTAAAGTAGCTACAACAGACAGATGCATCCTGCCACTAAACCTCAACACTCTGCCTTTGCCTCCATTCTGTCCACATACTTGATTTACCCATTTTACCTTTGAGACAAAGTTAAATGAGACCTAGTGTTTTTCGGGGTTTTTTTGTGTTGCAAAAGTAGTGCTACTTTGGTCGATAAATGTATCAGAGCAATACCACAATGATTAAATAAAGTAGCAATATAAATAAATAATTTTCAAAATCCCAGCCACTTGAGAAAATACCAGACACACTAATGGCAGGACCAAGTGCTGTGGTTGTCCTGGCTGCCTCCATGCCCAACCCAGGGCACAGAATGAACCCTGATAATGGCTCAAATAGTTAATAACAGTGAAAAATATAACTTTTATATATATGGGCTCCTCTGGCTGGAAGCTGCCTCCCTGTAGAGATACACACAGAGCATTATTCCATGTGTGCTGTGGGGTGTTTTTAGTTATGCTCCCCATTTTACTGCTCAGGTTGCTGCCAGGACATGCTCACCCCAGCTCTCCTGAGGTTGCTGCCACCCATGACTCTGCCTGATGGGGCCAAACCTCCTGAGAAGAGCCAGAGAGGAGAAGAGGAGCAGGATTCACAGCTGGCCTTACACAAGCCTTTGGTTTGGCAAGTGGAGTTTCACACCAATGCTATTTCATCTTTAAGCAGAGGGTAGTGATCACAGCTGCTGAGTTTATGAATTTTATCACAATAAAATAACAGCAATAGTTTTTTGCCTGTTTGGAAAGAATTGTGCACGCAACAATATATGAACAGCAAGTGGAATATTGCAAGTAATTACCTGTGTTATAATGACAGGGACTTATTTCAATATTAATAAGAATAATAAGCTTGTTCAAGGTGACTTTATCTCATTTAAGCTCAAGAATTAATCTCAATAATAAGGAAAAATAGAAGTATAAACAGGAAGATGTATAGAAAGGCTGCAGAGAAACTGTGTCATAACTGTGAGAAAAATAAACCTGCCTTATTACTCTGGTACCATGACTAAAAACACCCCAAAACTTAGGTTGGATAGGATGTATTCATGCAAGGAAAAAAGCCACAAGGGTGAGGATGTTCCTGGGCTTTACAGGAGCAGTGAGCTCCCCAGCTGGAGCTGTTGGGAGGCAGCAATGGGGACACATTCAGCTTGGTCCAGCTCTGAAATGTCACCCCATGCTGGCAGGAGCTCCAGGATGGCAGGAGCTGATTTCCTTTGAGGGGTTGATGATGGCTGGAGCTGCTCCTCATGCCAGGCACAGCTAAACCCCCCAGGACCAGCAGATCTCCCTCCCAGCAGAGCCTGGAGTGCCTCTCACTGCCCAGACACAGACATCTGTGCCTCAAAGCACAGGAGGACAGCTGAGAACACGAGTCAGCCAAAGGGAATGAAAGAACAGCAACTACCAGGTGATTAATGGCACTGATATGAGCCCTGCTGACAGTGCAGAGCCTCAGCACCTCTGCTGAGACAGATTAACTCTGGCTCCTGGAACATGGGGACCAAAGGAAGAGAAGCTACCCACTGGGAAATGTCTAAATCCATAGAAAAGTAATGAGGATGTTTGGGCTGAAAGAATTGGCTGGGGAAAAATTTTGGCAAGGTCTGCCACACTTTATCTGAGTGCTTAGCATCCACCCAGCTCAGCACACAGATTTTGGGTTACCAGTCACACAAATCCTGGCTACAAAGTCAAAAGGCAGTAGAACAGGAATTGATCTTCATTTTTTTCTGAAGTGGTTTGAAAACCTTCCTGAGTTCTGTTTTTTCCACCCTGACCTATATTTCTGTGATGATTCATTTTTCTGTTCTTCTTTTTTTTTTTTTTAAAGGGTGGCAGAGAGCACTTTGTCTTGGCTGGGTTTTCCCACCCTCATCTCTGCATGGCCACACTTGAGGGCAAATCCCCCCTGGACCACCAGCCTCCCATCTCATTTACAGGGTTAGGGGATGCTCTGGCAACTTCAAAGGCAGAAAGAAAAGTCAAATGCACATTGAAATATTTGTTGCCTGAGCGTGTTCTCTGTGTGAGACATGAGGAGTTTTCCATCAGGGATTTATGGTGTATTTATTCACATAATAAAAAAAGCTGCTCAGTGGCAAGCAGAAGTCACTTGTGGGTTAGTCCTGGCATGGAATTTCCACCAAGAACAAATAAGAGCTTTTCCCAGGCCTTGAGGTTATGACAGGGATCTGCCCCCTCCTTTGCCTAAGGGCACTGGACTTGCATTTTCAAGAGATGTGAAATCCAGGTCTGCACTCTGGAGCCACATGGAATTACCTGTCTGGGCCACAGCACAATGTTCACTTTATAAACAAGGGCCTGTTTTCACTTTATGTGGCCAGGGCACTTGCACCCAAGCAAAAAACAGAATATAAATTTTATTTCTTACCACATTTCCTTCCCTCATTGCCCTCCAGCTTCACCCTGCTGAAGAAGTTACAAAACTTTAGTATTGTGTCAAAACACTGGAGACCAGCAGGATTTTATGGCCTGATTCATAACTCACAGAACATCAAAGGAAAAGTCCCAGTTTCCAGAGTTTCTTTTTCTCATTTCTGCATTTGAGATCTGGCCACAGCTGATTTTTTGATATGCAGAATAAGCACAGCCTAAGCTGTCTGACTTTGGTGGCATCCTATTGGGCTGAGGCAGGAAAAGCCTTGCACAACATCTTCTAATGATTCATATTTTGGGGAGGAGGAACATCACCTCTAGGAATTCAGCTTTATTGGATACTGTAATCCAGAGAGATAAAAGCACTTACTAATTACTGCTGGGTTTTGTTTCTTTGAAGAATTGGGTTAAATCTCTTTTGAAAGAAGATGTCTGTTTGTGCTCGTTAGATGTATAATTTAATTTGTTTAGGATTTTCTCCTTTTCTAGGGTTTTGTTTCTATGGTATTTGTGCTTCTCCTTCTCTTCTTTCCCCCTCTTTTCTCCCCAAAGTTATGAACCTTTGATACACTCTAGATTTATTTTCTTCATATGACAATTATCATCCCCAAGTTGATGCATCTTCTTTGGGGAGTCATTTTTTCCCTCTTTTTTCCCCATTGAAATTCATTCCCTCAAGAAAAAGGGTGCTGCTCTTGCTTGGCTATTTAATAATTCTGAGATTCATTTGCTTATGGACCTTTCCCGACTGAAACCTGTATTTGTGCTACACTGAAGAGAGAACTCAAAATATATACTTTAGAAAAGAAAAAATAATTGTGATATTATAATTTACCTGTCAACCAGTACTATGCAACACTGCAGAAGCAGAGAAAATTGGGCTGAAAGGGAACTTGGGGCTTCATTTAATTCATAATTCTTCCCCAAGCCAGGACCAACTGCCTACATCATTCTTGACAGATGTTTTTCTAACCTGTTCTCAGCAGCCTCCAGTGGCACTGGGTACACAACCTCCCACAGCAATTTCTATTAATATGCAACTGTTCTCACTGCTAGAAAGTTTTTCCTAATGTTTAACCTGAATTTCCTGAGCAGCAGCTGAAACCTGTGAGCTCTCATCCTGCTCACATGCATTTGGTCTTGTTGAGTCAATCCAGCTGAGGGAAGTGGTTTAGCACAGCTCCCAGGGGCTTTCTTGTCTTCTTCTGCAGTTTCAGACACTTCTGGAAAAATCCACCCACTGAGAGCCACCCCCAAAATGCAAATAGAGATCAGCTGTTTGCCCTGTCCAAGTCTGACATCTTTTGGGATTTGGTTGTGTTCTGGGGGGAAGAAGGAAAAAGGAAAAACCTGCACCAGGTCACACACTTGGGTTACACCTTTGAGTGTTGACTGGGTGTTTCTGCACTGACCACACCAGGATTTGTTATAAATGAACTCTTTCCCTTTCTCCTCATCCTGAAAACAACATCCCAAAATAGTTAATACTTCTACTTTGCTGTACAAATAAAGAAATACTTTGATGGACTATCCTATTTCTATCTCCAGGATGGGAATATGGACACTGCTATTGACTGCTGGATGCTCTCATGGCTCTATAAATGAAGATTAATGTTGCAGTCAGCTTTGCCTGGTAGATTCATTTGGGTCAAACAAAGAACCCTTCCTTTACCCAATTTCCTATTAGAGGGAATTATTAAAAACCTCCAGTATGTTTGCAAAATGCTCAGAGATTAAGTCTGAGCTGTGCCCTGCTTTGTGTTTCTCAGATTTGGGGATCATCAGGGGAGTTGATAAAACCTCTGGCTGTAAAACTGCATGAGGGGAAGCAGCTCAAAGGCTTCACACAAAGTTTCTGACCCCCCTAAGGTGAAGGGCTGGGAGGCATCTCATTTCTGGCAGCCACTGGTGCCCCCCAGCCTTTTCTCTTTCTCTGCAGCAGCATTCTGAGTTTCCAGGGCTTTCCCACAGGCAAAGGAGCATCTGCTAAGCAGGACACAGAACAGCTGGGTCTCAGCTTTTTGCTGCTCCTGGCAGTGGCAGTGATTTTGCCAGCCCCTGGCACTGGCCTTGTCTGGCTATTAGTATTTGTTTTCATCATTATTTTTTATTTTTTTTTTTACTACAATTCTAAATAACAATGGAATAAATTCCTTCTCAGAAGTGATTTTTTTTTTCTTTTAATTACTGCACCCTGCAGCAAGGGGAGGTGAAATATTGGATGGGGTGTGATTCCTTCATGCTGGATGAGGGGGAACTATTGCAGAACAAGGAGGGTGTTGGAATCAGCCAGGGCAGGAAGGGGGTGCCTCAGGCATTTGGAAAAGCTGATTCTCTAGCTCTAGAGCAGTTGTAGCCTTGGAGGCACAAACCCTGGAAGTGTGGAGGTCCCACAGCATGACAGACCAAGCTGGTAGGAAAACAGGGAGGATCTATCAGACCACAAATGAGCAAAGAATTGAAAGCTGGTTTATTTTTTTTTTTTTGATTGATGCCAAATGATTG
Source organism: Erithacus rubecula (assembly GCF_903797595.1). Taxonomy (NCBI): domain Eukaryota; kingdom Metazoa; phylum Chordata; class Aves; order Passeriformes; family Muscicapidae; genus Erithacus; species Erithacus rubecula. The sequence goes on from NC_136669.1 coordinate 2,892,539, forward strand.
TGTTGCTGTCCTCGGGAAAATGAAATACTGAACAACAAAACACCATCATTTGGGGTTAATCAAAGATTTCTTGCTTAGCCTCAAGCTGGAACAGTTTTGGTTTGTTTGATCCAGAAAAAAAAAAAAAAAAAAGATAAAAAATATCATGGACATATTTAAAAATTAGGTATTTGAGCTGGGAAAAAATTGCTTTGTTTTCTTTTCCAAGTTCTGACCAGCTTTCTGGTGTGAAACTGTTTCACAAATTTGCCTCAAATGGTTTTTGTCCTAGAAAAAAGCAATACAATCACATCTCTTGCTTTAACTCAAGCTGTTTTTCCTTTGGCAAGCACCATAAATGCATCATGAGGACTGCATTTCCCTGGCCTCTGATCCCTTGGATATCTCAAGGTGATGTGCCAGGTCCCCCTGTGCAGATCACAGCCCTGCTGTGCCCAGGGTCACAGACAAGTAACAAAATAAATCCCAACCCTACCGAGCTCACATTTTGTTTTCACTACCTGCTGAAAAAAAGCTGCAAGATTTGGCCTCAAAACTCTTAAGACTCTTCTCCAAAAAGGTGTTTGACTTTTACCTGCCTGCAGAAAATGTGTGTGCAGCAGATGCTGAGCTGAGGCTGCACACACACAGACCTCAGCCAGCAAGGAGGGTGGCTGATCCCTTCTCTGCTAAGTGACAAATCAATAAAGGCTCCTCAGAACCTCCCCAAAAGTCACCCTGCAGCACAGGCACAGGTGAGTCCCACAGGTGCAAATCCTCAGAATCACAGGGATACAGGAAAGCAGCATAAAGCCAAGAGATGCACAAAACTCCCAGAGGAACTGCCCTGTTTGCAGCACAGCCCTGGGACAGGAAGGTTCCAGGTGGAAAATGATTTCTAGAAGGAACTAGGTGCTGCCCACACACACAGTGACTGGCCAAAGTGCAGGCTCAGAAACAAGATGCTGCTGCAAATGAAGGACCTGAGGCTGGGGATGAGCTTTGAGCAGTCAGAACAGCATTTAAAGGCTGATTAGCTGCTAGAGAAAGTCCCAGGCTCTTCACTCCCACCCACAGTGGGGAGCACCCCATGGTGGCATCACCCCACGTGAGGTGGCTCTCCTGCTTTCTTCAAAGGAGAGTGTTTAGCAGTCTCTTGTAAATACTGAAATAGATCTAATTATTCATTCAGTCAGGGGAAAGGAATCTCCTCCTGCTTTCCAAAAGCAGGCAAAATGGCCAATTGCAGCAAAGCAGTCAGGGAAGGCATGTGGCAGCCCAGTCCCATCTGGAGGATGTGCAGATGGAGGGAGGGGAGGCTCTCCCTCACTCTGCAGGCTGCCAGCCCTGCACCTCTCATCAGAAGTGTTTGTACAGCATGGCAAAAACATCAAGGATTTTTTTTTTTTTTCTTTTTGCTACTCACAAAAATTTAAATTCTCCAAATCCGAATGGTACCAATGCAGAGCAGCCCAGCCATAACCTGTCCCACCAGCTGCTCAGAGGAGGGAGGATCTCAGCTGGGATGAGGTGCCCAGACAGCCTGGCTCCCATGGGCTCCTCCTGCATGGCTGTGCTCCTCTGTGGCTCATGGAGCAGCAAACAGCAGTGTCAGCAGTGAGAATGTGCTCACTTGGACTGGAATGAGTGGGGAATGAAAGCTCCTTGGGCTGACACCCCAAACAGCAGTGGAGCTGCAGGTTTCTCATACCCCCTATCAGAGGACACAGGACAGAGTGCAAAGACAATGCTTTTAATCACTTTGTGTGCTATCAGATCCCCTCCTGCTTGCACAGATAAGATGGATATCTTTGGGTGGCTGGCTCCTCACAGCTCTGCCATCACTCCTCCTCTTTCAGCTTCCTTTCTCAGTTTTGTTTTTTTTAATATGTCACTTTCCTTATCTTTTCCTCCTGCAGCCTTTTTGCCTGGTGTGTTGCTCCCCCAGCATGCAGGGACAAGTTTTTTCTCCTTTCCCAAGTGACCATGTCTGTACCCACAAAAAAACCTTTGCAATCTGCTAAGGAGGATTCAGAAAGCCATTTTTTTTCCTTTCCCTCCCCTTAATGAGCAATCATTTCCAGCCCTTGCACAGCCCAGGATGTTGAACACCCCCTTGTTTTGCTTTGCCCTCCCCTGTGTGTGGCTGAGTGCCCACAGATGCTCCCATGCCATCCATGCCTGCAGCTCTCTGGGTCAGGCAGAACAGGGGGAGAGAAAGCACAAAGCCCAAAACCTGACACCCTCCAGCACCAGGAGGGAATTCCCTGAGTTAAGTTGGTGGGCAACACAGATGGGAAACTCTCCTTTTCCAGACAGAGCATGTCCCATCAAGGGACAAGCAGCAGAAAGCACAGGCAGTGGAGCTGCCTCTGTAGAAATTGCATTAACTTCTTTATGGTTTGTTTTCCAGCCCAGAAATAATCAATAGAAGCTACAGAACATACTAAATTATGCTTTGCTTATTTTTCTAAAATTATGAACAACTTTATGAGCTTGTTGTCAACACCAAGTTCCAGAAAGGCAAACTAGCAACTCCGTAATCTTTGCTTTAAGAATCTCACCATTCCCAAATTTCTTTCAAAGCCATGAATATTTTAAAACTAACATAGCCTGTGGTTCCTTTAATTTGATTTTTTCTTATTATTTCTCAATTTCTCAGCCATCCATATACCCCTGCATCACGATCTTAGACTTTTTCTCTATAACCACAAGCTGTTTTATAATTACAGCTTTTATTGTGCTCCAGAAATGGGTGCTGTCAGTCAATATTTGAAAGTTCACAGTAGGTTTGTGACAAAGCAATCCTGAATCATCTCAGTTTATGCAGGAGCTCAGGCTGTGTTTATTTTACTCTTACCAGCACAGCAGATATTGCCATGAGTGTGGCCAGCTGGAGTCACAGCTGGTGGCCCAGCTCAGCTCTCCACTCATTTCTTGCTGCTTACCAGCCTGGGCTGGTGTTTCATGACCAACCTCAGGTCAGGGCTGTGCTGTTGCAATTCACAAATATTTGTTATGGCTTGGATCAGGGTCAAACCTCAGCCAGCATCAGTTGCAGGGGGGGTAAAAGCCTTTTCCTATTGCACAAGGGAACACACACAGGATGAGAAGTTGGTGCTGTGGCCCAGTGTAAATCAGTTCTTGAAATTAAGGCTTTGCTCCAGTGATGACTAATCTCTTTGCATAATTCCCCTCTGGATGGTTTGGATACAAACATGTTGTTTCTCCTGCAGTGCCAGATTTCAGAGGGTCTTTCTTACTATTCATGTCAAATCCAGTTGGGCTGCAAGTCTGTCTCAATGAAATGAAAAAATTGCTCATATTTGGAGACTTAGACATACAAATGTTTTCAGAAGAACTCATCTCCCATTTCAAAACATATGTTTCCTCCTTTGTATCTGTTTTGTCTTTGAGATATTTTTGCAGGCTTCTTAGGAAATGTGTTGGCATGAACAATATGTTTCAAGCAAAGAGAGCAAATAATTTCAGAAAACAAAGTTTTTAAAAGTCATAATGTTTGATTCAACATGGTAAACATCTGATTTATTTATTGCCCCTCCAGGAAAGGCATCATAGTATTGCCCAAGACAGAAAAGCCCAATAAAAACTGTTACAGTCTTGAACAGCAAATGCTGTAAATGATCTGTACCATACACTGCAGCCCAAAAGCTGTTCACAGAAGGGTTTGCTATGATGACTCACTTCCAGGGAAGCTGTCCTCTGCTTAGAATTTTAGGTGGCCAAAGGAAAGAAAGGATGCAAAATTAATCAAATACAAATTCCTAAGTGCTCACCCTCTTCCAGCATCCCCAAAGGTGACCCACTGGCTGGATACACCCCTCTGATCTTCTGCAGGGCAAATGAGGAGAGCTAAAAGCAGAATGAGCCTTCTTTATTCCTTTGGAGCAACATTTATTTGTACTTCCCCAAATCATCCACCTGGCAGCATGATAGTATGGGCTTTGGTCAAAAAGTGTGCAGCCATGAATTCAGTGGCTTTAGTGGGTTCCTCTTCTTCATATTCAAGCCCACTTGAGAGATTTGTTGTTACCCAGGAAATGCTTCAGCCAGAACATGGTGTCTGTTCTTAAAAGTCACTAAAAATTAGCTTTATTTTGTGTTCCAGCCTAAACTGATCTTTTGTATTGGTCAAATTTTCCCTCTGAAGTAATTAGTACCAGGTCCAGCCCAGCATGTGTGACCTTTTGCAGTTTGCAACCTGCTCTCTGTATCACAGAGCTGGTTCCAACAGAGATGTTCCCTGTGCACTCTTCCCTTGTGAAGAACCCCTCAGCCCTGACAGGAACAGCTCTGCCATCATTTGTTTTATTTCCACTGCCTGCTCCCAAGCACCTTCATCAGAGGCTTCGAGTTAGGAGTTAATTAAACTGACAGCTCTGCTTGGCTGCAATTCAGTGCAAAACAATTGAACTTTTATCTGATCCAATTTCTCAGAAGTGAAAGCAGGCAGTGCCTGGTGAGAGAGGGAGATGTGGAGAACACAGCCACGGGTCAGTGGGGTTGTGCTCCCTCTGTATCACTGCAGCCAAGGCAGAGCACATCAATAGCAGGAGTGTGGCTGTGCTGGGTATGGGGGGATTGATGTGGAGGTGGGGGTGGCAAAGGGTCAGGGAGGCTGAGGGGGTGTAAATGGGGGAATTTACTTGAGACTTGACCTGGGAAAATCCTGTTCAAGAGAGTTATTTGAGCTCTTAATCAGAATGAGGGAGAAATGCCTGTTCAAATGTTTGTGAGGTGTTGGGGTTTTTTTAACTGTTTAAAATTCAACATCTCTTTTTAACACTTTTTGCTTATGGAAAAAAAAAACCCAACAAAAAACCAACCTTAAATTACATCTCAGAGGCACAGCTCAGACACTCAGGGATTATCTGTTGCCAGCTAACACAGGCATGTCAGTGCTGTTGGAAAATCACAGCCTGACTGGGCAGGTGGGGTCACTCACAGCCTCGTGTCTGGGGCTCTGGGCAGGTTTGCCTTTGAAGTGAACTTGTGCTGTGACTCAGTGGTGACTCAAAGGGAGCTGACACTTGTTTCTCAACGAATGGAATGACAAGAAAACCTTATCATCATATTGAGATAATAGCCAGGCTTGGGCAGGATACAGTTTTTCTGTCCAAGTGAAGATGCAATTTTATAATGTCAGCTCACTTTAGCTGAAAAAACAGCAAAAGAAATCTTGGTCCATCTCTATCGAGACATTCCACTTTGTACATAAAATGTGCTTCACTTGAATTTCAGCTTTGTTTAAAAATGCCAAATAAATCACTGTCCCTTTTTTCTTACATTTGCTTACATGCATCTGAAATTTTACTTCAAAAACTTAAAAAGAGAGGAGAGCTTTTTTCAGGTCAAGAGATCTAGGGGAGAACAGCCTTCTTTGTCAGCAAATTGTGTGAGGCAAGAGAAGTTTTTCAAACAGTGAGTAATTGTTAATACCAATGGTTGTTAAAGCACCAGCAATCAGAGTGATCAAACACAGCTCTAACACAGCCCTGGGAAACAATTCTCTGTAATTTTGGCTGAACAAAGCAGTAACAACAATCAGATTTATTGAGTAAACAACCTCTCTCCTTCTCACACGCTTGGCCACGAACAATGCAAACATGCACAGCAAGAGTTGGGTTTTTAAGGGTCTGATAAGACCAGGAGTGGCACAGTTGTGCTCACTTATCCTGGGGTTGTGGCCAACCCATGGAGACACCTCAGCCACCAGTGCCCTGGGCTTTCCACACCTGTGTGGGATGCACACCCACACCTGAGCCCCAGAGAGGAAAACCACATTGTGAGAGTGTGTGAACACTCCTTTGTGTTTAACCATTGCCTCAACCAACCTATTCTTCCACCCTTTTTGCAGCTGTAAAAACAAACAGTTTGAAGGGTTTAAAGATTCCAACTTTATATTTTACTTTTTGCTTTCTTAAGGTGACATTTTTTCTGCAGTTTACTCATAAGGAGCTTCCACTGTGCTGTTCACTACCTCTTCTGACTACTCATCATCTTTCCATAGCTCAAGTTGAGTGGAGATGAGAAAAAAGATATGCCTTAGCCTATTGATAGGAGATAGTATGAATAGATAAAGTTCAATTTTTACTCTGCTGGATCCAAGCCAAACAGTCCATAAAGGTACAGGTACCTCTTCAACAAGTTACTAATATATAGTTACTAAACAAATAGCTGCAGTCTAAGATAACAGGTGCATCAATAATGTCTGGGAAGGAAATAGCATTAAAAATGGCAGATTTCTATGTTTACATTACCATTTTTACATGGCTAGCTCTCCCAGCACTATAAATGCAATGATAGTTTCTTACTATGAGAGGATTTTCCAACACATTGCTCTATAAACTGTATGATTTTTCCCCTAATATAGCATTCAAATTGTATTAACTGCTCATATTAACTATCTGTGCAACCAAGTAACAAATCACTGCATTGGGAAACTGCTGACAAAATCCTTTGTCACTGGGTTATAAGCAAGGATTTAAGATGCAAATCAGGGATTTCAACCTGGCCTCTAGAGCATTACAATAAAGGCTCTACCAAGATCATAATGCAGCAAACACAGCCACTCCTCTGAGATGAGACTCTTAAAACATGTTGCTGTTTGGTTGTAGTGTTTCCCCACAAGAAATTCTTAATAAATCCCTTTGAAGTTATTTTAAGAAGTGGTCAAAGGGATCAGGGTATTTTCTTTAATTGTGCTGGCAAGTGAAGTCATGGTCTGAGCTGTAGCTGGACTGGTGAGACTTGCTGGGAAGGAGTGATTTCAGCTGCATTGCTTTGCTGAATCAGGGCCTTAGGACTGGGGAAAATGAGTAATTTGAAAAGCACAAGCTCAGTTTGTACTTCTGCTAATTGACACAACACTCCTCTTGCTTAATTCGGAAAGTCACGAGCTGGGAGATTTTTCCCTTCTGCACCTTAAACCCAGCAGGGATGGCTATTCTTGTGTGGCCTCCAGGAACCAGTTACAAGGATTTAGATAATCATTTCCAGACCTTTTCCTGCACTTCCTCACACAGACTTTCCTACAGATGACCTTTGGGAGCTGGAAACTCTGAGTGTTGTGGAGAGAACATGATTTCCTGACTGCTACTGTAAGAGAACCTTGAAACAGAACTCCTGCAGCACAGCCCTGCAAAGGAAAAAATGTGAACAGCAGGAATGAACAGGGAATTATGGTAAAGAAAATAAAGTAACTAGCATCAAGGGAAGCCAAAGTGTCTGATCCTTCAAGACAGGAGGAACTGGTGCTTTTTTGGATGTCTTCTTTGCTTTTGGAAGCAGAATTTCCAGCACTTTCAAATCAAGATTAGTAAAAATAGGGAGACACTGTCTCAGACAAAGGGGGAAAAAGTAAAACTGCAGAATTCTTTCCCATTGTAATAGAACAGATAATTTTTAAATTGTAAGATATCTCTTAGTACTCATCACAAAGCACTTGGGTCCAGATGAGGGAACTCCCAGCATTTCACACAGCATTTATGCAGGAAATGGGAGAAATAGGAAGGCCTGTGGGGAAAAGATTTAATATTCCAGTTGAAAGAGGTATTAAAAGCTGGAAGGCAGCATGTTCCTCTTCCCATGACAGTGACACTCAGCTGCAAACACCAAGCAGAAAGCACAGGGAGGGGAAAGCACTCCCACCAAGGATGGGATTAAGCATGCTGAGGACAGGATGATTTCAATTAAGGAACAGAGCTGATCCAGGCGTGGGTAAAAATATCTGTAGCAGAGAGGAAAAATCTTGGGAATTTCCCAGCACAGCTTCTGTCCAGGCTCACTGCTGGGCAGGTGGGCTGGGGTGAAAGCCTGAGCAGGAAAACTGATGTTTTTTCAGTGCTGCACAGCCCAGGCTGCCCTTCTCTTGATCTTTGAGAGTGGTGATGACACAAAGAACAGAGGAGGCTGAGCTAGAAAACAAAAGGAGGTAAACAGGTAAAAAAATATCAACCTCTGTCTTTGTACAAAAAGCTTTTTGCCACTGAGCTAAATGGGAAAAAATTTCTAATTGTCACCTAGGGGGAAAACAATGGTAGGCAAATTCATCCATCTCACAAGATTCCTGTCATCATCTTCTCTACAGCTTTGGTTTTTTTCCCCCTTTTCCCTACATGTGTGTAGAGAACAGCAGAATGATGAAAGATGAAACAAGGATGACTTGATTGACAAATTCAGTAGATTTTATATGGTGAACAGGTTCTCCAGAATTGTTTAGCAACATGATTTATCTTATGTAAATAAGATGGAGGGTTTCAGCATGGCATGGAACCATTTCTGTCCATCTGGCTCTGCAAGGAAATTATGTGGGGAAAGCAGAATGACACTTCAAGCCATAAAAAAACCAGAACCACTGAAATTATATCAGCAAGATTAAAACAAACAAACAAAAGAGAATCCTGACTAGTGCTATTTAAAAATATGGAGCTGTTCGAGGAAATATAAAAAGAAGTGAGAACTGATGGAAATGAAGAACTAAGGTTTGGATTTAGTAAATGATGCTTACTTGATTACACCCATATGCAGTCACTGATGAGCTCTTGAGCAGAACTGATGAAAAATTGGATTGTTTACATGTATCAAACGTAGCAAATGGGAATCTGAATTCGATGTGCCAAAAAACCTTGAGAATAAAAATGCTAGCAATAATTGCTGCATTTTATGTGTCAATGGCATGGCAGCAAGGATTCTGCATCAAGCCCTGGCCAATGGGAAAAGGTTGGTGTGTGAAGCTGTAATATCACTTATCTACCAAGCAGGCCACCTGATGACTGACAACTTTAATTTCAGCGTGAAATTGGCTGACTGGCTGCTGAAACATCCATCCCTTCTGACAGGGATGGTAGTCTCTGGATATTTACTGCTGGAACCTTCCACAGTCCTCCTCCTGCTCCACTCATCCTCATTTCAAGCAGCAAAGAGAGCAACCTTGGCCAAAAATCACAGCTCTCCATTGGGGAGTGGGCATCTCACAGTCACATTGTCCTGCCTCTGTGGAAAGGTTCCTTGTGATCACAAGAAAATATAAATTCTGGGGGGTTGTGTACCCAGAGCACAGGTACTCAGGTTTTTGAGGTAAGTGTGGGAGAAAAAATTAATTTATTTTATATGGAATGAATATGTGGATTAGAAGTGCAGATTTTGGACCAGAATCCTTTTTGTTTTCTTCATAGGCTCACTAGAAGAAAAAAGATTTGCTTTATTCTTGGCCTGTATGTGCATGATCTTGCATGAGAAAGATATGAATATGATCATGTACTGAGTTAATAGCACACATTACCTTACAGCACAGAATGTTACCATCTGTCTTTGCAAAAAAAACCAAAAAACTAATTGGGAGAGAGAATAATCAAAATAACCATGACTACTGTACACTTACTGTATTACTACATACTGAATATTGCAGTGCTCTCCTGCCTGGACAGAAGAGATATTTAAATGTCTGATTATTATCTGTAATTTGGTGAGCTGGAAGAAAAGTGTGTCTCATTTTTAAGCTGCAGTCTCAGAGATATGAAGACCTGATGTGGTCCTGAAGCTGACTGCTTTGGATGTCTTTGCTTATTTAGGATCTTCATTAGTACTTGCAATCATTTAATTACCCTGATTTTGATATTTGCCATCCACTCTGGGTTGAGGGAATGTTTACAGCTAAACAACAATTAAAACAGAAGCCAGAGAGCAGATTCCCAAATCCTTCCAAACCAGCCTTGAATTGTGTGCTCCTTCCTCCAAGGCAGCTTTCTACCAGAAGAACCACCCACAATCACAGGGGCTGTGCCACAGCACCACTCCAGACTTTGCTTTGCCTCCAATTCTGTATTTAATCATATTGAGAGTTCTCCAGGGCAGCCTAGGCTTTTCTAAAATACTTGGTCTTATTGTGAAAAAGGTCCATAGAAGACATTCCTCCATTAACTATGCCTGCTTGGAAGGGGGTGATTAAAAAAAACCCAAACTAGAGAACATATCTACCTAAATAAAAGCATTTCTTATGATTTTCTGGCTATTAGGATCCTATTTGCTGCTGTGCTTTTGCTGTTCTGGCTGCCTGGTGCCCCAGAGTAGCTGTAAACCTTGCTCAAAGCAGCTCTGGAGTGACTTTGCTGTGGCCACAGGACACTGATGGTGTTTAACTTCCCTAAAAACACCCCCTCAACAAGGGCCTGAGGGAATGGTAACATGCATATGAAGCCTGAATGCTGCATTGACTTTTGGACTGCAACAGAAGGCTCCCACAGAATTGAAGGATTACTGCTAATTTTTGTCCAAAAAGGAAAAAAAAATAGAACTGATGAGGATAAGTTGTACACAGAGAGCTTGATGAACACTGCATCAGCCCAGAGACTATCAGCACATAATTAATTGGAATGGTTTGGCACTTGGGCTTATGCTGCTGACACTATGAGAGTTAATGCTGGCCCACTTTCCATGCTCATTACAATCCATGTCAGTACCATGGACACATTTGAAACCACTTCCTTCTCTTTGTAGCAGTATTTGCCAATAGCTGGAGAAATTGATGCTTTGAAAGGGAGAAAATACCTCCAGCATTGCAATGGAGGAACAAATTATTCTCTGGTGCACATTTTAATTGCAGCATAATCTGGTCAGAGAAAATTAACTCCTTCTTCTGATATGGTTCAGGGAATTGTTTTGTGATGCTATGAAAGAATGCTTTGATTTGTGGTGTTAAGTAATCATAAACAGCCTTGGCTCTCATAAACACATTCTTGGGGGAGCTTGAGGGGCTGTCTCTCCCAAAGCCTATAAGTTTGTAAGTTTGTGAAGTCATCTCTCAGCAAAAAAATTTTCCCCTTCTCCAGAATCAGATCTGCAGAGCCAAACTTTCATTTTATCTTTCAAGTCTTTCATTTTTTTCCCCATTTATTTCTTAAGGCAAAGGAGTCTTCTCTCTTAAATTTGGGTCTTAAAATTCTTGAAAATCTATTCCTGAAAAAAACCCCCAAAAAACAGATATACAGTCAGCCCTCAGTGCCTGGTTAGTAGCAGAGAGTGGTGGTGAGTACACCAGGGAATAGCCAGAACTTTCTTGCCAAAACATCCCACCAAGATCAGCCTTGCACAAAGCAGAGTGTCTCCTGCTTTGGAAAACAAAGCAGGAAAGGTAGATGTGCATAAAAATGAAACAAGGAATTAAATAAATACTGTCAGATTTTTGTAAGCATCATGAGATAAAGTTTCAACTTCTATGCTGGCGTGAAAATTTTTTGAAAACTGGGCTTTGCCAAAAATATTTTCTTCCCCATTACTGTAATCAACAGCCAAAGAGCTGCTGCTTCTCAGGTTTCAGAACAAGGACTTGCAGAAAAGGGAAAATTGTCATTGCACTTTGGCTATAGGAGAGTGGCAAAAAGGATAATGCAACATAGTTCCTCGTGTAATGGAGAAACAAAAGAGAGCTTTATTTAAAGATACTGCAGTTATATATAGGGTAGTAAGTGCAAAAGAGAATGGAAAAGACTCACTGGTCCAAGAAGGCAACACCTCTTTGAAATCATGCTTTGTGCAAAAAACGTCTCTCACAAATCCTGCAGGTGCTTAATCATTGTTGTAATTTCTTGTCCCTGAGCAGTCTAAGAAACCCAAGGCTTCAAGGCTGCTTCTCCCCTGGTTCCCAGCAGTATCCAAGGACAGATTGTCACTGTGGGTGCCCTGATTGTCACTGTGTGCTGCCCCCCAGCCCAGGCTGCACCCCAGCACAGCCACATCCCCATCCTGAGCACACCTGTGTGCCTGCACATCCCAGAGAGTGCAGCTCCTGGGGAATTATCAAGAGCTGGTGAATTATCCAGGGTTTCTGTGCAGCCCCTGGAGGGAGAGCAGCTCTGAGGAGCAGCACCATCCACGCCAGCCCTGATTATTCCTGCCTGAGTCGTCCTCGCTGCCATCAGAGGGGACAGCTGGCATTTCTTCAGCTCCTTGTGCTCCTGCTCATAATCAAGAGTGTCTCAGCATGCTGCATGTTAGAAGGAGATTTAATGTGCTGGCTGAATATTTTATTGAGTTCCTGATTTGTGTCAGCAAGCCCTGCTAATTCATAAGAAGCATCCCCAGAACTGCTCTCCCATACATTAGACACAGGTAAATTACTCTGGAGAAAGCCATCAGTGCTTACTGCAGATCTTATTTGACTTGAAAGGTTGCTAAGGGATCTACTGAAGAACAGACAGAGCTCAGAGTGCAGCATCCTGCTCCAACACACCCTTCTAGGATACCTCACTGTCCTCGAGGAAAGCTCATTAATCTTATTCTTGCTGCTCCTCCTTGGGGAGAAACCTCCTAAGATTCCATCCCTGCCATCCTGTGCTTCTCACTCCTGTGGTCTCCTGCTTCTCCAGCACCCCTGGACTTCCCAGCAGCTTTGCTGATCCCATGGTGATGCTGGGAGCAGTCTCAAATGGCTTTTGCACCTCCCCTCACCTCTCCTGTTAATGTAAAACAAACCCCATATTCCTCACCTCAAAATCACTCACAGATCATTCTATATCCACTGATACAGAATATTGTGTTCCTAACACCAAAAAGGAGATCTGCTGCAAGCTGATGTGGCTTGGGGGATGCAAGAGGGTCAGACAGGGGGAATGGATGAAACTGTGGCTCCAGGCTGGAGTCTCCAAGGCTGCCACGTGTATTTTGATACCACAAAATCCCAGAACCCCTCATACAATATTCATTGCTTTTTTAATGCCACGTCTTCTAATTTTAAAATTCAGCCCCTAAATAATTCAGCAGGCTCATGGAAAAAAAAAAAAAAAAGAAAAAATAAACAAGTCTCCAACAAACAAACCCCCCATCTAGGTTGTGGCACAGTTGCTAAACTTGTCAGATGTTCCCAACATGTTGCTTATTTCTTGTGAGGGGTTTATGGCTGTGCCTACTACCACCAGGTACTGAGATTTTTTGAAATCCAGAAGTGATAACCAATGATCTGATCCTGCCAAAGGTGGTTAGGGGATGTGCAACATGACATCTGCAGGTTTGTGAAGAAGCAGCTGGTGAGACCCTGCCATCAGCTTCTCCCCTTCTCAAGCTTACAAACTGTAGTTCGTGCCATAAATCCTAAAACGCAATTCTCACTGGGTTTCCCACATCCCTCCCACCCCACAAATGTTCTGGTCACAGCCCCCCAAGGCCACCCAGACTCTGTTACAGATCTGAGGGCACAGAGATGGACACTCCAGACCTTTCCTCAGTATAATTAAATCCTAATTTGGTTTGAACCCATGTGCTGTCTGCTTCCAGCTCTCCAGCCTTGTTTCTCTAAAAGGTTTATGCACCCCAAACTCTCTGTTTTTTCCTTTTGCAGGGAATGCTGCCCCACAGAAACCACCCCAAATTGCCTTCTAACACTTATTTATCAATACACAAAGATGCTAATTAGTCTTAAAGATGAAATAAAACCATAAACCTCACTAGCCAGTGGTTGTTTTTCAACAACCAGATTTTTCCTCTGTGGTTTGTTGCTGTTCAGGGTTGACTTTGGACAAGTTACTCTTCTGAATGCAAACCCAATTCACCTCTGCAAAAATACAGCATGGCCCCTGAAATGGTAAATATGCCAGCTAGCTTTCCCAATTTAATTAACTTTTCCCCAATGGCCTTGCTTAAATAGACTTCAAAGTTCAAAGGAGAAAAAAAATTACATTTTAATAACACTCTTGACAAAAATGGGGAGAAAGTTTTCATTATTCAGTGTTGGAGTCATGGAAACTCCTGTGCCTAGCGGCTGTTTTGCCTTTTATAACATCAATAATTTAACACTTAATTGTTGTGCATTATTTGGTTAAAGCAGATTATGACTCCAACATTAGCATTTATTTTTCAGTAATGGTGAGATAGCTCTTCCTCAGTGAGAATATATTTGGACATTCATTTACCCTGCAAACAAAATCACTGAGTAGCTCATCTCTAATGCTGCTATTTAACCACTGAGAAATGAAGCCTCTCCTGGTGTATGATGAGAAATGTCTGCTTATTACCAAGCCATTTTGATGACTTTTCTGCAGTGCACTTTCAAACCATTTAAAACCCATATTTTTAGGGCAAACTCTGGGATTAACAACCCCATTACATTGTGTTTAAGATAAGTGAAATTTCTTGGTGTATCTTCAAAGGGCAGGAGATGTTCCTTAATGCCTTTCATTCATCAGAAGGAATTAACCCCCCTGGAGCAGTCTGGATGCAAAGGACAGCCCTGTCATCCCTCAGGACAGTGGTGGCACCCTGTCACTTGTCACATCCCAGAGCACTGCAAGGCTTGGCACTGCTTTCCCTCTGGATTAAGGAGCACACAGAGCCCACAGGCTCCATCTGAGACTGGTGAAGAGCAGGGTGAAAAACTGCTGAGTGCCTTGAAACTTTTCCAGGACGGAGAGAATATCCATAATGAATCTGCAAACCCCAGGGCAGACCCCTTGTGCTTCCCTGAGCTCCAGGTTTGCTCTGGGGATTTCTGCTCTCCCCTCTGCTCATCACACTGACCTGACCCTCTCAGATCTTCAGATTACAGGGGAAAATCCCATCCACTGTTAACTATGAGGGATTTCAGTGTTTTCACCTGAGAAGAATGAAGGCTTGATTTAACTTTTAAGAAATACCACCAACAGTCCTGCAAAGTCTTGCCAAGGTAGGAACCACTGAATGCTCACTCCATACTCAGATCACCATCCCAGCAGCACAAATGACAGCAGAGATCTGAGAGGGAGAAAGGGTCTTTCAGGATTAGAAAGCAAAATGTGAACTCTGCTGGGATTAAGTGGCAGAGAAAATTCACCTGCTGTTTTAAACCCAACAATCTTGTAACTTGGAGCAATCTTGAGAGCCTAATCAGAGCAAATAACTTTCAGCTATTAATTAAGAAAAAGAAAAAGAGAGAGAGTCTGTTATACCCATATACTTCTTTTACAAAGATGTAAAAAAAATCCCAGAGACTTCAAAGAAAGCAGTTTTGCTGCTCAAATCCTATGGACCCTTTCTATAGTCTACCCCCTTGAACATATCCTGATGCAGAGAGGCCAGTGCATAGGTATGCAAATTAGAAAAAGTTAATAGCTTTGAAAAGTTTACAGGTTCAAGAGGAGTGATGGTTCTGTGACACATTTGATAAGGTTTGAATCTGAGAGCATTTGCACATGGAGCATAACATTCCCACACTAGCACAAATCTGTGTTTTGCAGAACTCCAATGAATTCAGCTCTGACAGCAATTAGTCTCACCACCTTATCATACACTACAAAAAGTCAAGCCACACCGAATACAAAACTAAAGGTTGCATTTCCTGAGGTTCCTAATGCCTGCTCAGGCATCTGTGCAGATTTTAAAAATGTGCATTAATGAGACTCCACGGAACACTGAAGCCACTGCAGCAAAATTGACTCCCTGAACTGCAGGTTATGATCCTACTGGGAATGAGTTTGTTTGTGTGTTTTGGGTGGTAGGTACACTGCCTGCTCTCTGGAAATAAGCAGCCTGAGCAAACTGTGCTACTCACTGAGCTAGAAGATAACATTGCAGCCTGATTACGAGCATCCCTAATAAAAAAAACCTAGAAATCCTCAGAACAATAAACACCCATGATACAGCCTGAATCCCCTTCAGCAATGAGAATAAGCAATGACCTTCTGAGCCCCTCACCTCAGAAATATGTGCAGGTGGCAATCTGCCTGCATGCAGCTGGGTGAGATGTGATTAGCAGGGGCTCCCTTTTGGATGAGCATCTCTCCTGCTCTCTTTTTACCTCTGCACACTGATAACACCTGCAGAAGTGTCAGGAGACAGTCTTGCCCCTGGCGTGGAGCTAACGAGGATCATTAAACTCTGATGAACATCCATTTAAATTGATCTTTCTTAGCCAAAAAGCTGCCTTGGTGGTGACAGAGCATTGGCATTCAACAGATCTCAGGGAAGGGCTACAAAGCAGCTCTGTTCAGATGCTTCAGCCCTGAAAACAGGAAATACTAAATAAGAATCCAGTTGGCATTTCCCTGCATATTGGGTATCTATAAAAGTACTTGCATGTGTTTAGCAAAGCATTTAATTAAGTGGAACTGGGTGGTAATATTTACTCAGCTAATGCCTCTTTATTGGCAATGGCTTTCCTTGTACAATGGCCCTGTCTTTTGTTTTTAAAGGCCTGAGATTTTGTCACCACAACTTGCTCTAAGAAAGACTCCAAAATCCTTTGAAAATGACTGGTATTCCAAAACCTAGGGGAAAAATTACCTGCTTTCTAGATAGCCTGTGCTATTTTCCTGGTTGCAAAGAATAGAGACTGCCCTAGAATCATAGCCAGTCTATAATCTGCTGTGCTTTATCTTGTATTTAAATGCTGTATTTTCACATCACTCTCACCCGGTCATTCATGGAGCAACACTTTACCATTCATTATTTCTAGCATAAATTACAGTTGTGAGTGTGACATTATCTAATTATTGTTTTAGGGAAAGAAAAATAGTAAAAAAACCCTTGAAATCCCAAAAAGATGATTTGTGGGCAGATTTAAATGGAGAGAATGCTTCAAGCTATCTATTATTCATACTCAGCTATGCTGACCTTTGACAAATAATCTTAAGTCACACACAGAGAGCACAGAAAGACCTGAAAGACCTGACCCAAATGTCATTGAAAAAGCTTACACTGGGTTTTAGTGGGATCTAGATCAAGCTCAGCACTAAATTAATTTCTGGGTTGTTATAATCTTTATACTTGACTATCTTTCATGTTGTACCATATGGTTATCAAAATGTATTGCATTCCCATCTGGGTGTATGCATGAGCTGTACATTAACTCTCTGAATAGAATCCTCATTATGAGAAGAAAGAGGGTGATTTAATAGCTGAAGAGGTCTAAAGGTACAGATTCACCTCACAGTGAAATGTTCCCCTTGCTCTGTTTTATAAAATCTTCTTGATTTTTCTCCTCATTTTATTTCATGCCTCATACAGGATGATGTTTACTCCGTGCCACTTTCCACACTGTCCAAATGGAAGTTTTGCTGAGAGAAAAAGAGAAATAAAACCAAATCCCAAACCACAAACCCCCAGTCCACCCCAGCCACCCTCGTGTCCCTGTGGCCAGCTCAGGTTTGGCTGCAGAGCTCAGGGAGGGTCAGCACTTACAGGTACTCATTTGGGAAATTCTCATTTTCCTTTGCCACAGTTTCCTGTTCCTCCTTGGAGAGGGAGGATCTGAGCTCACAAGCAAGATTTTGTTATGCTCTGGCTACACAAACAGGAGATTGAAACATCAACAGAGCCTTTTTATACATGGAGTAAACAGAAGTGCCATGAAGGAGCTGGCTGTCTGCTGCAGATTCATGAAGTGAGAATGGCCATGATTTTCCAGCAGATAGGAAATAATTCACTGCCCTCAAAGCTTCTGCCTCCACAAAGATCAGAGATCCAGATGCCTGGTACCATTTTCTGCATGTACAAACTGGGAATTGTGGAAATGTAAGAAATCTTTCCATGCAGAAATCTACTCTGACAAACTCTGGAGTACACAATCCTCAGTGTTTTAGATTTTTGTGACTGAGGGTTGGAAGGGAAGAGAGAAAGTGTAAGATGGGCAATAAATTACATTTATTTATAATTCTGCTTTAGTTTAGGGCCCACTCAATTTATACCAAAAGCCCTTGGCTCAGAAACACTGTGTATTTTGCATAATACACAAGTACTCATAGAAAAATGCGGTGTACAAAAAAGTGGCCAACATTTTTTAAAGTGACTAATGATTTTTGAGTGTTTAAATATAAATAACTTTAAAAGGAACAAACATAATTTCCATAACCCCTGGATAAACCTTTTCAGCTCTTCTTAAAGTAGATATTACACTGTACTGTGGAAATACCCTTAGAAGTTTGGGGCAGCTTCTCTTTTTAAAATTCATTCTTTTAAAATGATGAGTTTTTCCTGCTCCATGGGGACTGTCAAGATGCTGTCCCCATGTAATATCAGTCCCTTTGAGGTTTCTTTGAGTAGCTTACAAAGGCATGGCATTTTCTTAACATAATGTCCCAACCACTCTATTAAACAGCCAGGACTGTTTAAAAGCTTTGGGTTTTTTTCTGTTTTGCTTCGCTGTTTTTCTTAAAGAGTAAAACCAAGGGGATATGGTAAAAGGCTTCTGTAAAGAACTGTTTGTGTCATTTTCCAAGTGCATCTTCACTTGATAAAATGCCCTATTATATCTTTTAAGCTTTGTCCTCCATTTTCTGCATTCTACATTTTCATGCTAATTCATGCATTTACCATTTTTCCTTCCTCCATCTTCAGTTATTCTGCCCACTACTGATTTTGCCCCCAAATATTTTTCCCCTGTTGGTGACCTGTGCTGTTCCCATGTCTCTGACACTCCTGACATTCCAAACCAACTAATTGAATTTCTTCTTCTCAGGTGAGTTCTGACTTTCAGCATCTTCCACTGCAATTCTTCCTCTTCTGCAGCCCCGTTTAACCAATTATCATCTTCCCTCACAACTTCTCAAAATAATCATTAATTGACAAGGATTTCCACGCCCTTGTGTTTGTGACAATCCCAAAATAAGCCACCTTGCTCAGCCATCAGCCCAGTCCCTCAGTGCTGTTCCATTATCAGCTCACCCCAAGCCATCCTCTTTGCTGTCAATCAGCTTTTCTTGGTGTGAACAGCCTGAATTTCCTCTTTCATTTGCATCACCATCCCCACTCCCAGTTACTTCAACATCCCTTTGCTCACAGATTTTCTCTCACAGCCTGGCTCCTGACCCACTTTTCAGCATTCCCAACATGTATTCCAGCTCACACTGGAATTAGAGTTGCAATATTCATACCAGGGGTGGCAAACAACCAGTCCAAGTTAAAAATGGGGCAGAAATTCAGGAGGTGGCTTGAGAAGCATGCAGCTTTCAGCAGTCATGGGCAATGAGGTTTTGAGGCTGATTGCTCAAGCAAAAGGATGGAAGCACCTCCCCTGGGATGGTAATTGAGGATCTAATGCTGCCTTGCAACACACTCTCTTTCCTCATCTCTGCCTAACTTGGATATTCTCCTCCTCAGTGCCCTGAAATCTGGACATATTAAGCAGTTATTTCCCCTCCTCCTCAGGTTTTATTTCCAGCTCCCTGGCTGCAGCAGGTGGTGATGCTGCAGGTGTGCACTGCTGTTCTCCCAGATCTTGCATTTGTCATCCAGCAGCAGCTGCTCAGCCACCCTTTTGTCCCCACCTCGTTTTAAGTGCATTTAATGAGGCATTGCTCCCCTTGCACTCTGCCCATCTGCATTTCCTCATTTTTTGGTTTAATCCTGCCTTGCTGAATTTGCCCTGTGTCCTCCCAAACTCTCAGGAAATCCCAAAAATTTCAGGAAATCTTTACAAACCACTACACAAACTCACAGCTGAATTTGTACAGGTTTGTGCCTGATTCCCCCTCCAGCCACTGACACTTGCACAGAACAATTCCCATGTGAGAGAAACATTTGGAGAGGGTAGGGACAAGGCAAATGAGAAGTTTTTGTGTCTCACTTATGTTGTATTTTGGTTGTAGATTTGTAGAAATTCATTTCCCAGACTAACTTAGTAGAGAGAGGAGAAATGGCATGAGTTAATTCAATAAATTGTGGCAGAATAAGTAACCTGCTATGCCATGGAAAACTGTTCTACCTTTGCTGAAAGTCTTAAGTATCTATTTATATGCTGTGCATTTCCAGATTTTTAAACTGGAACAGAATTACCTGATATTCCTGGCAGGACAGAAATTTTATATCTTTTACCTCTGCCAGGTCAACACAGAAGAAAGAGATGGATGTTGCAGTGTCTCTCTCAGCCATGAGGTCCACTAGCTTGGTTTTTAAATTGCCCAATTGGATTAGAAGTGCTGGAAGTTGGGGGAAAATTGTCCTTGGACTAATAAACACCAAATTTGATAAGAGAGCAACAGAAAGACACTTGCTGTGCTGCCTCACAAATGTAACTTCTAGAGATGATGATATTATCTGTTTCAGCCTCCACAATAATGTGTGAAATAGGATTGATCTTTAATTCCTCATGATGACACTGGGAGCCCAGACTGTCTGGAATAGCTCTGAAACATGGATGTGAGTTTTTTCTTGGTTGACCCATTTTGGGTTATTTTGGGGGGTGTGTGAGGTGTGTCCTGGTTTGCTGCTTTTTTGTTTTTTGTTTTTTTTTTTTTCCTGAAAAGCATATTGATAAGAACATAACCTTGGAGAGAACAATATAAATTCTGTGTCTTGGCTCAACAGCTGCTGTGCCAGGAGACAGAGAAGTCAGTGGGAGACCTGAGCAAGGTCTCAGGGCACTTTACAGCCCATGAATAATTTTTGACCTCCTTTTTACTTCTCCCTGCCTTCATGACTGCTGTTGAAATGAAAAGTGAAACCAGCCTGAAATACAACCCTTATACTTACATTTTTTGAAAGTGTTCCAGCACTTGGTTCCATCTGTGCAAATCAAAACCCGTGGCTGAATAACACACAAAGCCTTATTAAAAAATACTAAGCTGAATTATATGGAAATTAGGGTTTCATTGTCTTTCATCTCAGAATAGCTAATAACCCTACAGAGGACAACCTTCTTATCAAAAATAGTTTCTAATACAAATTGCCTTTGACTATATTTACAATGTCACTTTTAATCAAGTAAATTGTCAGGCTACTGCACTTCTGCCATCTACATGACACAAAAATATAATGGAGAGGGAAGAGGGTACAAGTGCTTTCAGATTTAACTGGCTGCCCACTTCATACCAATTACTACCTATTTAGTAAGCTTGCTCTTCTGTTCTTAGAAAAACACTAGAAATAAATGCATGAGTTTCTCTGAAGGAGACACCATGCAGAAAAAAAAAGCTTATTCCACTTACCAAGAACATTTGTCTTTGTAATTACACCTACTTTTCTTACTCCTGTGCAATTAGTACATACAAGCTAAAAATAGCCACTTGAGCACCAATATGGTCCCTGGCTGTTTCTCTATTATGTCACTTGTAGGTTAGCTCAATATTCCATTTGTTTGTGAGTTAACAGCTCTATTCAGATGGGTTTAAATGCAGGTGCATTTTTACTCAGAGCACATTCTCCTGTCTCCACATGCAATTCCCACCAAGGCTCAGGTACATCCAGCTGTGCTGTGCCCTGGGGTTCCTCCCTGGGCTTAACGTGACACCTTTTAAAACACAGATGGAACTATTTCCACATTTCGTGGGTTTTTTTTTTTTTAGTTGGTGGTGCTATTGTCCCTTTTAAGCTCTGTACAGAAACTGTGGAATGGGAAATTCAGGAATAATGAAGCCAAACCTGTTTAAAAGAAAAAAGTAGTTCTGATAGCAGTGGAGTTGAGGTTCTAGTTGCCAAATGTGCATCCTTTGATATTTAGGAAAAGTGAACTTATTAACCATTTCCTCTCTTGTGAATTAACAGAGGTCCTTCACTGAGGCCAGCTGTCTATTTTCACAAAAAATGCAAGAACTTAACACAATTCCATTACCAAATGTAGGTAAAATATTGGGTTTAAATGTATTACTGAAGAATTGACAGATAATGTGGATAGGCACATCTGAGAAGCTGTTAAAAAAAAAAAAACAAAAAAACAAACCATAAGTACTAAAAGGTTTCAAGTCATAAAAAGCATTTTTCTTTCTTTTTTGTTCATTCTTCTTTGCTCAAAAGACAGGTTTCTGCCATCAGAACAAAATTATTTCAGCTGGAGAACAAATACTCTCAAATTTAAGCTTGTGCATAAAAAGCCTGAGAGCCTGATGGATTATTAGGCTGTGGAAAAGAGCAAAGTGTAAATGGAAAGAAGGAGAGCAGGAGCCTAAAACTGAGGAAATGTGGAAAAATTCTCACTTGGTTTGTATGGATCAGGGGTCTCAATCCCAGGTTTTGAATCTCAATTTTCAGAGATGTCTGTTAAAAGTTCCATCTGCTTCTGACTTCTCAAAGCTGGGCATTTTGGAGAAATTGCCTTTAATCTGGAATTTTGATCCTGAAATCAGGACAATGTCAAGTAATCCTTTTCTTTTGTTTTTGCTAAGGGCAGAGAGCAGAAGCCCTGCAGCCAAACCCAGCAAACTTTCCTTGAAATGTGAAGGAAAAACCAGCTACAGTGCCATGAGGGTCTTGCAAAGGGATTATAATCCTATAAATCAAACCTGGATGTGCACTTCAGCAATTTTTACAGATTTTACATGTGAACAAGAAGGAACTAATGGAAAAGCTTTCACTAAGAGTTGAACAGTGTCACTGGGTGGCTCCTTGATGCTGGATCAAGACAGTAGGTGAGGTCCATTGTAGATTTTGGACTGGCCTAAAGCAAATCAAACCTTTCCACAAGATCTTCCATGTTGAGCCCAAAATTAAGCTTAATTTTTGGGGGGATTTGTAAATTGGTGTTGTTTTACTTTCCTCAAAAGGAAAGTTTCAAGGGCTTTGTTTGGAACTGAACCATCACCCATTCATATTTTCTTCTAGCTGAAACTGTTTAATTCAACATTAATTTAATCTGAATATAATTTCTACCCACTCAGAACTTGTGTTTTGAGGGGGAACACTGTCCTGCTTGGCTGCAGCTTTCTGGTCCCTCAATGCCCAACCACTCCTGTGGTGGCACAAAAATGAAGAAAAAAAAAGGGAGAAAAACTGCTGGATGCTAATCTGACAAAATATTACTAATCAGAGAACACCATCCCTCCTTCCAAGGAAAGGAAAAGGGGAATTTCTTCCAAACTTTCAAATCCAGGCTTGCAAAGGTCACTTCATGTGCAGAGCAGCCATTCTTCCCCTGACAGCTCTGGCCATAAATTCAGAGCTCCACAATGAGGAAATAAAAGTTTTGATTATATGCACTAAATTTCTATGATACTTTTCATCTCTTTCCTATCACTGGGAACTGTTTCCTGAAAACTGCCTCGTAAAAATCGTGGTTTTATCAAGGCTGGTGTATTATCTCCAAGACATGCTGATTTGGCTCAACACTTTTTGGTGGCAGGGCCTTGGCTCTGTCCTGCCTCAGGTCACTCCATTGTCATGTCAAACAGCCAAATTCCTCTAACAGGTCGTGTCCTTTTTAGTGCCCAGTTCTCCTCAGGTAACACCCCTTCTCTCACTAAAGCACCCACAGTCACTATTAACCCTTTCAGCACCCATCATGTTGAAGGCACCCACAAAAAGCTCAACTACAGGACATGTCACCATCTCTGTGCTCACCCTGAAAAGGTTTTTGTTGCCTTGTCAAGGTCATTAATTCTCCTGGCCACCTTAACCTCTCTACCAGGGGCTGGTGCCACTGCTTGAGTGTCCTTCCTCACTCCTCCTCACCTCCAGAGACCCCAGCCCAGGAAAATAAAGCAGCTTGGGCTGCTGGGGAGAAAGGTTTCTGAGGAAGAAAATACAAGAATTGTTTACTCACTGTGCTGCTCCTGATGTGGCTGCTCACCCCTGCAGCAGAGACATCAGTTCAGGCCCTAGGAAAGAAAATCAACTTTGAGCTTTTGGCAAGTCCTTTAATTTGCCAGTGTCTCTTGTTGACAGCTGAGTGGGGATAACCTTTGCTTTTCCTGCTCCTTTTCCATGCAGGTTTAGCTCCCCAGGACCATTGCAGGAGCTGTTTAATCCCAAGTGTTCTAATCCCATATTCTCTATATAATAAATGTTAAAATTTTCCTGAATGAAAGAGCTAGAAAACACACAGCAAAGAGGAATGGCCATTTTTCAAAGCCACAGTCCTAAAATTCCCTTATATATTTAACCACCCCAATACTCAGGGATCTGAACCTTAAGCCTTTTTAAAGAATAGTTTTATCAGCCATCACATTTGAAAAAAACCATTTTGCAGCTACAAATACTAAATAGTAACTTAATTAGAATTAAAACATAACTCTTATGCAAAATTGTACACAAATGCACACCTCCACCTATCACACATCTGAAGGTTTTTCACACAAGTCAATTGGGTGTTAATTCTGTTGCTTTTAATAGAACAAATAATTTTATCTATAAGTAACCAGCTTTGCTTATTAAGAAAATAGTCTGCAGAACTAAGACTGTACATTAAAATAAAATGAGAAATAAAGTATCAATGTAATGGCTGGATTGCAGCATTTCTTTTTCTAAATACAAAGAATTTAGAACATTGAGAGGAAAGGACAAAAGAATGAAGTTAATATATCTAATATTCCTTTTCTTCAGGAAAATAAAATACTGCAGGACTAATTTTCTCAAATCCCAAAAGAGAGAAATCTCCTTTTTCCCCTCACTCTTTCTCAATGCAATTTTCATTCTTTTGTTAAATTAGAAAGGCTTTAATTTCCCTTTTCATTACAGTTTGAGTTATAAACACAAGCAGAAGCTCTGGGGATTGCATGTTAAGCAGAAAGGCACACAAAGCACCCATGGCCCCTCCAGAGTGTCCCTGCCCAGCTGGAGGGGACAGAGGGCAGGGGCAGAGCTTGGCCAGGTCCCCACTCTCCTCCTGCCCCTTCTCAGGGATCCCTGGCTCAGCATCCTCCATTTGGGACTTCTCAGGCAGGTGACAAGTGTCACTGTCCCCTTGCAGTGCTGCCACCCTCTGTGAGCCCCCTGAGCTGGGACTGTGCCCTGCAGAGCTCTGGTTCCTGCCCTGAGCTCACAGCCTGCTCCTTGCTCACTGCAAAAGCTCCTCCAGCACATTACATCTGACCTTCCCACCCTCAGATGTC
Source organism: Erithacus rubecula (assembly GCF_903797595.1). NCBI lineage: Eukaryota > Metazoa > Chordata > Aves > Passeriformes > Muscicapidae > Erithacus > Erithacus rubecula. The sequence continues at coordinate 2,917,261 of NC_136669.1, forward strand.
TCTAAAGCCTTGAAACAGGTCTGAACCACCTGTTATCTTTGTGCCAAATTATGATTGCTGCCTGTAATAGTGGGTCTGACCCTCGTTGTATCAAAACTCCCATTATTTTTGTATTATATCACAAAAAAAACAACCCAAAACATTGGGAGTAACAACAGAAATGTGCTGACTTCTTTAGGGGAAAGCCACCAGCTTTCTCTTGAGTTAGGTATCTACCTTCAGGTCAAACTCCAATAATTTTTCCTGTGGCCCTTTCAGCAGAGGAGAGGTCTCCAGGCACTGCCAGGGCTGTGCCTCACAGGAGGGTGAGGAAAATCCCTAAGCATCTTACCTGACACCCCTCACTGCCCACATCTCCCTTCTCTACGAGGTCCTGCACTTCACATCACACTTTTATAAACACTGCCAAGGAAAAAAAACCCCTTTTTTAGCACCAGAGCACTCATGCTTTCCAATATTCTTTCTGTATTTGCAAGCTAAAAGATCAATTTGTTCTTCTCCTGTCTCCATTCAGCTGCCAGAAAGGTCATCTCAGGATGAAGTGTGCCAAAAAACAGGGAATATTTTGGGGGAGAAAACCAATGTGACTATAGTGGTCAGGTATGCTTGTCCTCCTTGAGCCTTTTAACTTACAAAAATCTAATTAGGGAAGGCTTAATGTACAGCATGCATAAGGATGCCAAAACTTCTAACAAAGTATATGCAGCACCATTTCCTTCATGCTTCATTAATAAGGAACAAAATGTCTCCAGACTTTCTGTAACATATGCAGAGTGATTTCAAAGCAGACTGAGATTCTTTTCAAATGAGGGTTATAATATACTCAAGCAATAACAATGGTTTGTTTTTTTTTTTATTTTTATTGCTTTGCTTGTAAAGTTGTTTCCATGTTCTGTGAGGACAAAGTTATTTGTCATTTTTGCAAAATGTAACTTGTTACTTTGATGATTTTTAGGACCTTTCTGTTCCAGCTATAGACTCAAGGTTGAGTGTAGCCTACAGCAGAGCTGAGCTCAGGGAATCAGAGGGAAAGAGCAAGACTTGGACTTTTCTACAGAAATTATATCTTTTCTTACAAATTAGAGCCACAGGAAAACAAAGTTTTGATTCATCTTCCAAATCATAAATAAGGCGTGGGGTTTGTGCCTTCAGATCACAGGAGGCTAAAGGGATTTCTAGCTCTTCCTCATTTGCTTATCTTGCTCAGACTGCAAACAGAAGAATTTATTCATTGGATAGATTCTGGAACAAAGAACCTCCAAAGAAACAAATGCAACCTTTGAGATTTCTGCCAAGGACTGTAGCAATAAACCCAATGTGAGTCCTGCTTTGTCTTCTGAGGCAGAGATGCCACTCTGAGCTCTCTGCACTGCAGGCAGGGCTGGAGCACTTTGGGCAAAAGATAAATCTGCCCTGACAGGGATAAATGGGGCAAGTGTATCTGCACTACCAAAAAATTTCTCTTTTCATATCCACTTCCAGAAGGGACCAGAAAGAGGCACTTCCCTGTGGGATCTTTCCCTGCACATGATCTTTCCCTGTGTAGGCAAAGGGAATCAGAATCATCTCGTGGGTATAGAATATTTGAGAGTAAGGCAATGTGGGGGAGAATATTTGCCCAGGAGACTTGGAAAAAATATTCAGCTGTCTTTGAATATGTGTGTATGCTCCTACAGTGAGGTGTTAAATTGCATTATAACTATTGAGACATCAACATTTACCAACGTTTGTGACTCAAATATAAGCACAGAGTGCAAAACTGTGAAACTATTTAGAGTCATCAGGGTATGGATCTGTAAGCAGAGGTTTGTATATCATTTGATAGCTATTTATTTCTTGTTAATGTTTATGTAATGTCATGATGTTTATGATGGCCTGACTTTCCATGTGATGGGGATCATTTCTGATGGGTAACTGGCATCAAATCGCTGTTTTGCAAATACAGAATATTTTCATATTTGGCTGGTGAAACAAAAAGACTTCCTAGTGTGAGTATGCTATTAAAATGCTAATAGACCCTATTTGAGAAAGCTTATTCAGACCTCAGCAGGAAACATATACAACATTTACAAAGATTTAGATATGTGTTTTTAACATAAAAGGGTCTTCCTTCCCATGGAACTGTAAGAAACTTTAGACAAGAGTGAGGATAAAGTGATAAACCCCAGGAAAATGAAGAAGAAAGAAAAATATATGGATGGCTAGTGAACTTAATTATGGTGATCTACAGACATAATTGTGAGCATGAAGCTTGTGCATATAATGTGATAGCAACCTTTTATATATTAAAATCTAAATGTGAAGATTGCTGATTTAATTTTTTTTTCCCCCATGTTACTTTTGGCTATTTCTGCAGATCAGCCATCTGAATTATTGCATGCCAAGGAACTGCCCAGGTGCTGGTGGGGATCTTTCCCATGATGTGCCACACTCTGCACGAGGGCAGGGAAAAGCACAAAGGGAAATTCTTGCTCCAGATTGCACATGGAGTGATGAGCAGCACCTTCCACACACCAGGACATGTATGTGTCAGAACTGCTGGGAGCTGTGACACAAAGCCCAGGATGTGAAAATAAAGAGGAAAAACCGTGTTGCAGCACTGTGTCCCTGGTGCATTGAGGAGCAGAGCTGGCTCTGCCTTCAGCTGGGTTTGTTCTGTATGGAATTATTGAGCTGGATGGAAGCTGCAGGGTCAAAGCAAGCAGAGAATTTGAGAAGCCTCTGAAAACAGAGCCCAGATTTGTTGGAGAGCTGTAACCTTCCAGAAATGTAATTAAACAAACAGGCAAGGAGTGTTTGGGATTGAAATCTCTGTTTAAACATCCGCTGTTGCTTTATTGGAATATCAGAGTGGAAGATGGAGTTCACATGCTGGAAAGGCCAGAAGACTCATTTTGTCTTCTTTTTGTCTTTTTTTTTTTTTTTTTTGTATAGCCCCCCACTGAAATTGAATGTTGAGTAAACACAACATTAATGTCTGATGGTCAGTAGGGTGACACGATTTGAATTCTTCCATTAGGAAACAAATTCCTCATCAAAACCAAATTATTCTAGTCTGGCTCAATATAAATAAAACCCAGAAACTAAACTCATTGACAAATGGCCTGCATATTCAAAGTTATCTGTGCTTCTGAAACATCTAATAAGCAATTTGGATTACTTTTTTAAGTTTTGGCTCCACTTTAGCCCTGAAATGAATGTACATAAATTAGTTTATGCAAATGTCATTACAATTCATTGCCATCAGCTTAACACATTTCCTCCAAATGGTTGAATTCCCTCCCATTGTAGGGAAAGTGCAAGGCTTAAAACTTCTCCCAGCCACTTAAAAAAACAATAAATTGAAGAGAAAATGAGAGATTATTTAGCTCATGGATTTGTTTTGCTTTCCTAAAACAAAATAATTCTGCATTCTACTTACTGGAAATCTGCTTGGTTAAGAAATATTTAAATGAAAGCAGCACAGGACTGTTTTGCTTTGTTGGCCTTTTGTTGTCTAGGATTTTTGGAAAGGTTTACAGTGGAATTAAGAAAGCAAAATGGAACAGTAGGTTGGCATTTTGCAGAACCACACAGAAGAGCAAGACAGGCTAACCCCAAACCCAAAGTGTATCAGGAGCTTTAGGATGAGCAGTTGACTGCTAGAAAATCCCACCTGGCCACTAAAACATCCTTTTCTAGATACAGATTGGTAATGAGCAATTTTTATGAGAAATTACTCCAAGCACTGATGGCTGCAGACCTGGGGCTGGGGAAACAAGCTTGGACCAAGGAAAATAATAATAATAATAATAATAATAATAATAATAATAATAATAATAATAGCACATTTCTCTTATTTGGCCCCTGCAGAGATGGACATAATGCAGCCCTGATTTAATTTGAGGCCTTCAGGCAAATGCTCCTTTAATGTCAGTATCTCTTAGAAAATACACAACAAATAGACCAGAGAAAAACTAATTTTCTGCTTTCTCTCTGTTTAAACATACTGCCAATGCAACAGACAGGATCCTTTCATCATCTGAATGTCTCTCCTATGTACGGAGTTCCAACAATTAAAGGCAGGAAAAAGCTGAAGTTGGGCAGTGGTTTCAGCAACTGCAGTTTGTGCTCTCAGAAAGTCCAGCCAGTGGTTCTGGAAATCAAAGAAATGGCTACAAAATGTTCCCACAGCCTGGAAATCCCAGTTTCAGAGATTCAGGTGTGGGTGATTCTGGCTGGTCACCCATAGAGGTGTGTTATGAAAAACCTGCCAGTCTGAATGACAATAAATTAAATTATTTCCCCATTCTGCACAATTAGTTTAGCGAATAAATTCACTTAAATAACCTGCTGGTAAAAGCCACATATTGGTCTGAGTGGGATCAACAGGTCTGGTGATTTTTTTAAAAGGCATTTGTTATACTGATCCAACAGCATGATGAAGATGCCCATTTCCCCTCTATCAATATCACAGTACCTTGAGTATTATGTTTTTAATTATTCTGAACACAGAAAATATGAAGCACATCACATTAACCAGGAGGCATTCCTCTAATTCAGATAATTTTTTTTCTATGGAGAAAATCACTTAAGCAATAGATCCAATTAATTGTGTTGCTAAGATGTCAGTACAATCTGGTAGATATATGAAGCAAATGTGAGCAAGTCTCAGTTTTTACCTTCTGGGCTTTTCTGGAATGTGTATAACCACAGCAATTAATTTCTACTGTTTAAAGAATATGTGAAAACCTATTTTGACACATACTCTGGGTAGTTGGGAGTTAAACACAGAGAAGAGAATAAGTAGTGGGTGGGAGTTTCAGATGAGTGGTAAATAACAGAAGTGTAGTGATTTGCAGTCTTTTAACAATCAGAGGACAGATTATTGACTTGCATAAGAGATGGAAAGGGAAAAGGAGGAGAATGAACCTAATACTGCAAGACACAATCAGTTAAGAGCTGATTTAGTAAAATAATGCTGACTTCTTGTAGATAAGTTGCCCTCCTCATTGCATCTAAATGACAATAAAAAAAAAAAAAAGGTAATTCCAGTGCTGCCTTTGTGTAAATGCTACTCTTGTACATGCCTTTTTTTTTTTTTTTTCTCTTTAGAACACAGGCTACCAGACAAGTCAAAAAGGAGATAAGGTTCCAAATCAAAAAGGAGATGAGGGATCCAGATACTGCCTAGAAGATGTCACAATTGTGAGTAGCACACAAACAACCCATCACTTGGTGCTGCTGAGACCTTGATGGGTCTGCTATCCTTGTGTCCATCCCAAAGAAAAGCTGAGAGAAAGGGGCTCTTACTCTTGCTCAGAAATAAAATAAAAAATAAAAATAAAAATAAAAATAAATAAAGTGCACAGCCGGGGTTGTGTCAGTGCAATAATAAACTCACCAACTGCTGTAAACTCACTGTTTTGAAAACAGGTTGGATTTGAGCTCTTCTTCTTTCGAGTTTCCAGTTCATAATGGCATTATCCATTAGAAGAGAATTTGCTTTTTACGTGTCCTTTCACACATCCCTCATTCAAGAAACACACAGTACCAGAAAACAAAGATTTCACCTCTGCCATAACTGGCCCCAGTTTACCTGCATCACTTCTTTATGTGCCACCAGCAGCTCCTGGCAGAGAAAAAGCTGTTTGCTACCACAGGACAACTTAATCCTCATTTTATAAGGGAGCATGGAGCCTTCTCCAAACCACACCAGATAAATTATGTACTTGAGACAAGAGCTGTGTAATTTTTCTCTTGTATTAAAAGCAATCTGTTCTTTCTAGCAGGGTTCAGATGTCTTCAGCCCTTTTCTGAGCAGGCATTAAACAAACCCAGTTTGGTTTCAGTCAATTGAACTCTTCAGGCAGTTCAGTCTCAGATCCCCTGCACATCTTCCAGGATATGCACATACATTTATATGGATTTACAGGGGACAATTCAGTCAGAGCTGCCAAAGAGAAGTGCTAACTTTAAACAATTAACTGTTTTTCTTAACCTATTTTGCTCTATGTGAATTTATTACTTTTTTTTTTTTTTTTTTTTTTGAGCTGTAGTTAGTGGTTTCTAGATGAAATCATAACAACCACTAATCACTGCCAACCAGGTTGTGTTCACAAAATAAAATAAAAGCTTCAGAATACATATGAGCTTCTGGGCTACAGTGTTTACAGAGCCTCCAGGATTTTGATCTGTGCACGTCCCTAACGTACCAAATGTTGAAAATCCAAAACAACTGCCAAAACTCACATTTGGCCCTGATTATTTCCTTGTTTATCATGGTTAGCATTCCCCAGATAAGAGATAATGTTGCAAGTTCAATAACCACAGAAAGTTGTGAAGACATATTTAAAGAGGAACAGAACTATTATTTTTTAGTGTAAATCTTGGTAGATTTTAATTGAACAATGCACAGCAATGTTCAAGTCTCCCTTGTGAAAAATTCTAGGTAACAAGATGAAAAACTGGAATATTTCTGTTAAATCTGCATTTGTCCTTCATCTACTAAAACTTTTTTTAATCAGTTTTTTCAGCTGCTTTTTTACATATTGCTGTAAAACCATCCACACAATTCCACCAGAAGGTCATTCTGCCACGTAGCCACAAAAATCTCAGGGATGGAAGTTTTCTTGTCCATTGGCTCCTAAATCTAGGTTATGGATATAAAAATAGCAATTCCTTTATTGCTGTTTCAAGTTACCCCATGAAGACACAAACATGGAATTTGCTGTCATGAGCCCTCATTAGGCTGAAGAGCAGCTCCTAACAGATTACTCTTTGGTTTGCTCACAGGAATTTGCAGAGATAAGCACTAAATGTTTTTTGGGGATTTTTTGTTTTTGTTTTTGTTTTTGTTGGGGTTTTTTTTGAGGAGAAAAAGAAAGAAAGAAAAAAAAAAACAGCATCTTTCACACCAATACAGCATCACACAGCTGGGACTTAGAAGGAAATTATGAAGCAAGGACAGAGCCATAAGGGTCCATTGCAAGTTTTTTTTCCCTCCTTTAAAACATTTTTCCCAAGCCTTTGATAGCTCTTGGATGGCTTTGGCTGATTGCTCTGCACAAAGAGAGCAATCTCCAGATTTATTGTTCCCCACCACTCTTGGCAGGGTGCAGCTGGCATGTCTGCTCTTGGGTAGCACTCAATAAACAGGTGAAGCAGGCATGTGAAAAGCTAATATTCTGCTGTTTTGACAGTATAATTGTCTCTAATAATAAAGGAAAACAGCTGCTTCAAAGAGTCTTTCACTTAGAGAGTGTTTGGATCCTTATACTTTGACTTTTATGTGGTTTATGGTTCTGTGAAATGGTAACATCTCATTTTATGAATGACAGACAGATGGAGTTTGCTGCAAGGTTTATTGATAGTAAAGCACATAATATCATTCAAGATACTTAACTGCAAGAAATACTGGAGATAACAAAGTACTTTTTAAGACTCCTGTTATTTATTTTCAACAGCTCAAAGTTTTCTCTTTTTTTTTTTTTTTTTTTGGTGAGTTTTCAGCACTATCACCTGGTAAGTTTAAAACTTCATGATCTTTTGTCCAAATGGGCAGGGAGAGAGGAGCAGCTGTGTTAATTAATTAATTGAGCAGAGATGCAGTCCAAATTTCAGGATGAGCTCTGTTTGCAGCAGAGCTCTGTGCCATCCATCTCTGTCTCTCCCTGTCTCCCTCCCACGCCCCACATTCATCTAATTGGATTTTCATGTCCAAATCCCATTCTCTTAATCAAAAGGCAAAGAAAATCAATCTTTTGGTTTCCCAAAACTTGAGTAAAGCATTTAGTCCAAAAACATTGGGAGATTTACCCTGCAAAGCTCTGTCAGACCCAAATTACTGAATTGGTTAACCTTTGTCACTAAAACCATTGTAATCATCCATGAAATCTGCTGCTCTGAAGTTGCTCTTTGTTATTTTAGGAAAGGTTTTATTTTTCCAAACTTTTGCAAGAATCCATAAAATTTATTAGGAACAAATGTATTGGGCTTTTTTTAGTTGGTTTTTTTTTATACTATTTGTTGTCAAAACATAACATTTTAGAGGCAGATACTTCAAACATGTGGTGGTATTATGCAACATTTGACCTGGAAAGAAAAGCATCTGAAATGAATTTTTATGAACTGCTGGTGGACACACTTTTTCATGGGCATGCTTCCCTAGGTCTCCTATTTGTTATAACAAATAAGAGTTGGCACAGGGCAAACATTTAAACAAAAAAAGAAAACAGGGAGAAAATAAAGTGGCTTTAAGACACAATTCACCAGGCCTGCAAAATTCTGTGATAGCTGAAAAATAGCTCCATGTTACAATTCCATTGCTGCATTAAAAATCTGAGTATCCATAATATAAGCTATGTCTAAGGAAATAATGAGAGATGGTGCTATCCCTAGTGAGGCTTAGTCAAAACAGTATATTGAATTTTAATATCGATGATTTCATGAGAATTATTCCACAGGAAAGTAATCAGGCATACATAGCATTGATGTTTTACTGAAATGTGTACTAGCAGCATGGAAAGTATGTTTTAATTTCCCCTTTCATTTTTATGTGGAAAGAAACAAGCTTCTTTTCTGCTCATCCAAATCTATGAATATTCAATTTAACTGAATATGCTTGGAAGGAACAGGCAGCAAAGAAAATTATATTGTATGGATCTTTTAACAGGAGGGCTTGGAAGAAGGCAAAGTTAAATTTTCAACACCTTACCAGCACCTAATTTAGAGAGAAATGCTTGTCTGCAATAGTGTCAGTGCTTTTGTTCTTCTCAAAAGGGACAAAGACAGTCAGGAGCACAAAGAGTGGGAGCTGCAATTTCTCTTGTTTCCTGCCATCAACATACACCATGAACTCTGTCCCATGAACATGCAGGTAGGAATTTGAAAGCTGCACAATTCAAACAATAGAAGCAAAGTGGGCATAAAAATCCACTTAGCAGCAGGTTGCAGATTTTTGGGGAAACCTCTGTACTGAGTGTTCCTTGCAGCCCTGAAAATCTCTCACAGGTGCTCAAGCAAGGCCTGCAGCAGAAAAGGTGAAGACTCTGGAATTGTACCTTTGTATGGTTATCTCAACCAGGATAACTTGCAGCTGGGAGCCACTGGTGCTGCTGATCCTAGAAAATCATTAGTTAGGGTCTGAGGGAGCTCTGCTTTCCTTTGGTATCTCCATCCTGGGGCTCTGCTGCCATCTGAGAAATGCAGAAAATAACCTCTTTGCACATGTTTTGGGTTGTTTTCCAACACGCTGCCCTTCTCAGCTTTCTCACTGAAGGGATCCCCCAAAAGGGAGATCCCTCTGACACTCACTCCCTCTCAAAGGAGTGGCCACCAGCATCCCCAGTGCTCAGCCCAAACCAGGGCTCTGAACTGGGCTGGAGATCCCTTTTTGTGTCTCCATCTACATCCAGCTGCAAACACCCTAACCAGGAGTCATCAAAAGCATTTTTATCCTTGTCTGCTCACTGCCAGACCCAGGGGAATCCTCTGACCCTGGAGAGAAGCAACCAAGACCCACCCAAGCAATTTAGAGCTCCTTGTCTCCCATTTTTCAGTGGGTTGTAGGACAGTCTGCTGGAGGAAAAGCAAATAAAATAACTTTTAAAAAGAAACAGAGGGAAGATGTGGATTGCTTACGTCTGATGACAGACATGTAAAGTAGCTGTATCAGGTGCCAGTGTTGACTGCTGGTTGCAGTTCAGCATTACAAGATAAATTCCCAAATTGTTTGGAACCCCAAACAATTGTTCCACGGTAATATTTGCTGGAAAGTCACTGCATAGCTTTGGGAACCCAGTAAAAAATTCCTCCAGGGAAGAATTTCCCTCATGCTGCAGCAAAGTCAGTGTTTCTCCCAGCCTTTATCACACACCTAGCAGCTTCATAACCTTTTAAAATGTGCAATAGCTGGGTTTGGGACAAACTTCCTGATCTTTTCCAGGAGACATGCAATGTTTCCCATCCGTTATGCAAATCCAGATTGCAAAACAGCTTCTCCAGGAATTGCCTGAATAAATCCAGCAAAGCACTTCAAGCCAACAGACTGGGTCAATAAGGACAGGGTTGGCCTAATCTGTGAGGTAATTAAAGACATAAGTAGGAGATTAAAACATTTATTTATGCAGTTAAGTTATGAATTCCTCAGTGGGGAGGTAGGGGGCTGGACCTGGAGAAGGAAAATTGAGCAGAAATGCAAAACCTTTGGTGTATTTTGTTTCCTCTCACAGAATATTTCTATTAAATTATGGCAGACAGGTCAGCAGATTGTCTTGTTGTTTTTGCCACCTGCATGTGGCAAACCTGGGGGGTTCCTGTGCTCAGGGCAGAGCCAAATTGGTGGGAGCAGAGCTGGAGCAGCTGCTGGAAATATTTCAGTTCAGAAGCAAGGCAGGCAGGACATGCAACAACTTGCAGTACTGGAAAATGCAGCTTAGCATAACAGCAACAGAAATTGAAAATCCTCATCTGAACTGCAGCCAGCAGCTCACAGATCTTCCTCTTTGGCAACTCCTCTGCATATATCAGTGGGAAAACATTAATTATACCACAGCAACCCATGTTTTCCAGAAGATACAGTCTGTGCTGTTTTCCCATGGCACATCAGCCATCACCCCTGTCCTGCAGGCATTGCTGTATCCAAAATCACATCCTGCTTCCAGCTGCAGAGCTCTTCTCCATCCTCTGCCTCCCACCAGCCCCTCTGCACCTCCTGCCTCACCCCAACCTGGGATGAAGCAAAGTGATGTCCTCTCCCAGGTTTTTGCTGGATTCTGTATGAGCCTTGAGGATTTGCAAGATGAACTGAGCACTGCAGGCTCTGAAGATGGGCAAACAAACCCTACTGCAAATATTATTCAGAGCTCAGTGATCCATGTCCTCCTAAGGGCAATCATCAGATTTCTGCTCCTGCTGGCATTGCCCCTGACAATTTCTTTATAAAAGTTTCCTCCAAGCAGTTGTTCAAATGGAAAAAAATCCAGGTAACATAGAAATATTGAAAACTACCATATAGACTGCTGATGAACTTTATCATCTAAGCTTGAGCCACTGGAAAAGAAGTAGGAGGGGAAAAGAGAAGTTCAAATGGTTTGAGTTAGAAGTGGAGCTAATTATCCATATCCTGACTGAAATTCATTCATGGGATTCCTGGAAAAGATATATTTTTAAAATGTAACATGCAAAAGCAAATGAAAAGTGTTGGTGGCTTGAAAGCATGTCTAAAGTGTGAAAGACAGAGACACATCCATTCAGGTGTCCAACACTTTCAGGGGCTGCTGTCTGCAGAATGAGCTCTGATGTACCCAGGCAAAAATGAGATTCAAAAATTGACAGCTGTGAATAAGTCTTCTCTTAAAATAAAAATTCGCAGAGCAACCTGCATTCAAAACTGAGCACCTCTTGCTGGCTCTCCCCTCCAAACACATCCAGTTTTATTTATGTTTAGTAGGAAGATTTGTGTCAATTTTGCATAAACTGCATCTGCCTGGTGATAAGATGCACTGGCACAAACAATCTCAAATGTTTACATCCACAAACTGTTCCATAAGAACTTAATATATTGGCCTTGTTTTTCATCAGTCTTGACCTGCTTTACAGGGGCATAAATCAGAACAAATTACATTTAGGTGGTAGTAAAACCAGAACAATTTCAGTGGACATTAACTTTTAAGGCTTTTGCAGCTGACAATGGGGAAGAATGCACAGGAACAACTCTGCCTCTTAGACACCTCATACAACACTGCTGCAGCTTTAAATTGCTGCACAAGCACAGGAAGAATAAATTAAATAAGAGGGATATATCAATTCCACATGAACTCACTGCTCTGTGTGAAAACAGACCTAAATCGAGACATTTCCCTGATGAAAACACATTTTTGCAGTTTTCATTGTCAAGTTGTGAGATGCTTTTGTTCTCACCTTGGTCCCACATTCAATGGTTTTAAAAAGTTGCCTCATTAACAAGGTTGAGCATCACCTATTTACAAATACAGCATCTGTTGCAGTCAAAATTTTTAATTTGCAAAAAAATTGGATTAATTCAAAAGAAATAGAGAAAAAATATTAATGGAGTTGATGAAAACTATAAAGAAAATTATTATTAGCTGCTACTGGGAAAAAAAAAAATCCTGCAATGCTATTCTGATCCTTGTTTCTAGGAACCAAAAAACCTTTTCACTAAATTGCATCAACCAAGTGTCAAACTATGGATTGATCTCTCTGCCTCAGCCTTCCCAGTCTTGACAATTTGCTGATGCCTTTTCAGCCACTCTTTGATTACATTCCCAGCACTATTTTTGTGTATATTGTACAGTGTTTCTTGAGCATACACTGTTGCTGAAATCCCCATAAAATGACAGTAGGGCCTTGGAGGATGCAATGACACCTGCAATGTTCTAAGGAATGCATGGCCAAACCCAATTCTTTACATGTTGTTGAGGCTGAAACAGGTAACATAGAACATTTGGCAAATATAAAATTTAATTATTTCAATAATTAAGTGGTTTGTCCACAGTCACGCATAAAAATTGTTTGAGAGCCATTCCTACACCTTAGAAAAAAATCCAAGGCAAGAAATCAGTGAGTGTTTCTGTACCCAGAGATGTGGTAAGTGACAGCTCACTATAAAGCAATATTTTCCCCCATTTCCCATTTCTTCACAAAGTGAAAAATGGGCAAGAAAACAGGGGCAAGATTTTGTTTCAACACTTTTAAACAAGGTTGAGAGAGGGTGGTGTGCATGGACTGAAGGAAAACACCAATCTGATCAAGACCTTTAAAAAATCAGGGTGCAGGATTAGAGACTGAGAGGAGCACAAAGAAATTTATGATACTAAAATCACATAAAGCATGAAGGAGGAGTAATGTTGGAACACACAGCAATATTTTACACACTTTATTTATTAAAAATCCACTCTCAGAAATAACTATCTGCCTTCACAGCAACTGCTCTTCTCCAGAGAACAAATGTGGTCTATTAGTTTTCCTTTATATATCCTGCATTGTTGCAATATTGAGCAATGCTTGAATCTAATTCTTCTGACACAGTTATGAAAAATGTAATTTTTAAACCTTAAAATATTTACACAGCTAGTGAGATTTACACAATTAGAGCCTGAATCAAGTTGTTATTTATCTGTGGTGTACAATGAAACATTTGTTAAATTCAATCAGTTAAAATAAAAGCAGCAATAAAACATCACCAGACAAGAGGAACCCATTTTTGCCTGTATCCAGCTGTTTGTTTCTTTATGTATTCATCTGATTAACACCAGCCTTGCAAATATGCACAGTTTAATGGGGCTGGGGTGGGGAGGACACAAATTTTCTTCTCAGCCAGGAATACTTCAATTTCCATTGTAGAGTTGGTTATGGTGACATTTGGCTGCTGAAATGCCCTTTTTGTGCTTGCACACCCACCTGAGCACCTTGAAACCCACCCCAAGAAGCATTTTACCACCCCAAGGAACATTTTACCACCCCAAGGAGCATTTTACCACCCCAAACTTCCCCATTTGAAGCCAGTGACATCAGCAGCCAGGTCAGCACCATATTCACTGCTGAAAGGGATCCTGTGAAGTTTGGGTACAGGCTCAGGATGTGAAACTTCTCTTTCTGACAGCAAGTCAAGGTCAACACCTGCCCTTGTGCAATGAGTGGATTCTGCCCCTTGAGGGAAGTTCATGAGAATTTGGGATCAATATTAGAAATAATATCATTTATCACCAGTAATAGTTTGCCAAAATATTTAATTTTGCTTTTCTTACTTTGATTGGTCTTTATTGTTTGTAGGAGCTGCTGTTAGACACGATCATGCAAACAGCCTTGAGTGCCAGTCTGCATCTAACCTTGTCCAACAATCTCTTTTCATTAGTGGAATAAAGGCACTCTGCTGCATTCAGAGCTCCACTTTGTGCTCTTGGAGTATTTGGCTTAACCCTTTTAACATGATTAAAACAAACTAAGATCAACACAGCCAGCATTCCTCAGAATGACATTGACAAGCCTAATTGCTGTTGAAGCTTCATAAAGGAAACAAAAAAGCTAAAACTTTTTCCCTTTTTAATTTAAGTAGGGTGGAAAAAAATCTAATTGATTGTGATCAGTAAAGCCAATACTTTGAGATGTTGTCAGGGTTACTGGATTTATTGTCCTTTTTCAGCAGTCTTGGCCATTACTTAACTATTGGTTTAATTGTATGCAGAACAAATCATCTGCCATTTCATTTTATGACTCATTAAGCAAGTATAGCAGATAACCATTACTGTTTTTTTGGTGTAAGAAGATTTCAAAACTTATGCACTGCTAATGATGCTAGAATTAGGAAAAGCAAATACCTTGCTGTGTGCAAAGGTCAGGGTAAGCACCAATGGAGCACTTAGCTGCCCCAAAAGTAGAATAAATCAATTTCCTGAGCCTTGTGAGAGGTATAAAGCTGAGACAGGAGGGTGAAGAAATTGCAGTTCACTTGCAGTGGCTCTCAGGGGCATTGTGATTAGCCACAGAACCCTGAATATCTGCAGGAGACTCTCCCTGAAAGGGGGACCAGCCTTGGACAGAGCTGGGACCAGCCCAGCTGGGATTTTGGGGAGGCTGATGTGCAATGAGAGAGGCTGGACAGAGGGACACACACCTGGCACACTTTGGAAGCACAAAAAATGAGGGGAAGGGGTTGATCTTGCCAGGATGGGAGGAGTACAATCCAGGCTGTGATGAGATTTCAAGCTCCTTCTCCCAGCCTGTGCTCTCCCCCAAAACTCATCCCCACCTGCAGAACCTCCTGAGCTCCAGCACCTCCCTCTGCTCCTCCAACAGGGCAATCTGCTCAGCAAGCATCACACAGGATGCTGATTTCACACTGCAGATTTGGGGGCAAACAGGGGAAAAAAGTGAAAAATGATTGTGCACTAATAAAATTCTTGTTTCTCTGTAAGTAGAGTGTGGATTTGTGCACTTTGGGGTGCAGAGCACAAAATCAATTAAACTGAATAGCAGCTGTGTCTTCTCTCTGTTCTGGATTTCTCTCTCTTTTTTTCACCCTGGAGATTAAATGCTTATATTGCTCTTTATCAGGGAACTAATAATAAGAAGAACAGCAGTAATCTCTCACTGGTGCCATTAAAAGTATCTTTTATTTTAATTCTCATCCCATATATTTGTTGCAATCTGACCTTTAAAGCTGTGAATAACGTCAATCAAAGCATATTCATTTCTCCTCAACATCTTAATTACTGTTCTCAATATTGATCCCATTTTACCCATTTTCTACACTTATTGTATTACAAATATAACATTTGCTTCCCCTCTCATCCTTAAAATATTAAAAATATATGAAGTTAAATTCTGGTGATACCTGCTGTCAGAGACAAAATGTTTTTAGGGGATGGAAAGAGGCAGGTAAGGCATGTAAGAAGTCAGCACAAAGCCCTTTAATTGTTGCTGAGTTAGGAAAAAAATCTGTGCATGTGGGGTGATTTTCCCCTGGTTGAAATCTGGAAAAGGGCAGAGCACACCTAAAGCATTCATTGTGAAAAATCAAAGCACCCCAGTGGAACCTGCAGGAGATGGGCTGTGCCAAGGAAACCCACATTACAAAGGTGTTTCAAATTCCCAGGGGAATGGAAGGGACTCCTGAAGTCTTTGAAATTCTGAAATGAGTTCCTGTCAGTGTTACAGCATGTTCTTAGAGCCTGCATGATGTTTGTGAGTAGTTTGGCTTAATCCTCTCCCTGATGAATGAGTTTTCACAGATCCAGGACAAACTCCTCATTTTTCTTTTCCTTTTAATAGAACTCCACTGTGCAGCTCCTCTGGAGCTGGCACCTTGTAGGGCTGTTTTGTCATTACCCAACTTGCTGCAATGTTCTCCTTTGAGAAAATGCTAAATTCCCCCCTCCCCTCCTCTCCAATTTATTTTTCTCCCATCACTCTGTGTAACTGCATTAGAGAGGGAAGATGTCTCAGATGTTTAGAAAGAGAAAGGATTGCTTGGCTGTGCTTAGGAATAGACACATTTACCTGTTCTGCCAGCTCTCCTCACTTAGAACTAAAAGAAAACAAATAACTGGGGACTGTCTGAAGGTCTCAGAGCAAGTTGCTCCCACAGCAATCCAAACCTTTACAGCTTCAACAACTACTGCTTGCAAAATGTCCTACACTGCAAAGAATCCCTAAAATTGCTATTATTATTATAACTTTAATATTGGATGTATATTTGTCCATAAAATACATTTCCCTGCCCCAATACCACAGACTCATTCATCACCTCAGAGCTTCTCACCCTTCCTTTGTTTGATGCTGTCCAAAGAGTACCATGGAGAGCACTATTATTTCTTCAGATACCTTTTTTTTTCTTTACCCTTTTCTATTTCACCTCATTTAACATACAAAGTACATGCTAGGAGTGCAAAAAGAAGAATTGCCACACATTACCATCTGAATGCAATGAGAACCCATTTTATGCTGCCTTAACTTTGGATTTCTAGTGCTCTGAATGCAACTGGGGTAAGCATTTTGCTTAACAATGGGGTGCTATTATTAAGAAAATAACAGTTAATGGCCATATCTTCCTGCTCTAAGAACTCTCAGCTGCACTGAAACATGAGGCAAATCCACTATTTGGCTGATCTAAATGAAAGCACCACTATAGGTGAGATGTTTAGATTGTGCTGCCAAGCACTTTCCTTCGAGAAAAATTTAAGCTTCTCTAGTAATTAAACTGATAATAAAAATATCTAAAATAATATTATGCATTGTTTGCAGACAATTATAGCTAATCATCTATATACCTGCCAAGCCTTCTGTTTAACTCCCTCAGTGTTGAGGGTCATTTTAATTGACCTGATGAGCATCTCAGGTGCCTGGTGACACACAAGTTCCTGGAGTTACAGCATCCCAGGGGTTAACCAGGGGCTGGAATTTGAGCAGGGCAGCTGCAGGAGGGCAGGACAGGCTGTGAGAGGAGCTGGGGACCAGCAGGGTGGCAGAGCCCTGTGCAGGTGAGGGAGGGTGAGGTGCCAATCACCACTGCTGGCAGCAAGCAGAGAGGGAGCAGCCACAGCCCCAGCTCTGCATTTCCATCATAATCATCCTGGGGCAACTGCAGAACCTCCCAGGTGGCCAGAGCTGTTATAAAACACACAGGCACTCAGAAAGTCATGAGAGCTTGTGCCTTGCTTGCTGAATTCATGGACCCTGGCAGTTGCAGGGATGGGGGAAGACACACTGAGTTGGCACTCAGCAGAGCAAGGCAAAGGACTCCCAGGGCTCACCCTAAAAAGGTCTGGCATTAAACAGGCCAAATGAGGCTGCTCAGCAGGGAATGAGCATGGAATGTCTATCAATCTGTCATGGCAAAAACGAGCTCCAAGCAGAGCATTATTGCTCCTCTGGCCAAGGATGCTCTGAGCTGCCTGGGAAGTGGGCTGGAGAAATGTGTTAGATAAAATGACACGGGAGCAGCAAGAGCAGGGAGAGATGGAAATGAGAGCAGAGATGTCACTGAGGCAGACAGCTGAGATAGCCTTGCAGCTACCAGCATATGTGTCAAATAGATGGCTGGTCAAAGAGTTTTAGTCACTGTTCTCACAGTTCCTCATCAGCAGAGCCTGATGACAGTCAGTGAATTAATTCCTTTCAACATCTCCAGGAGTTACTTTTAGAAGTGTAACTTTTGTACCTTTCTCTGTCTCCACTTTACCAGCAAAGTTGAAAACACTCCACAGATGTTTTCAAAGGGTTAAAATATATGGCCCCTCTATTCTATTTCTAATCATGTGGGGTAAAGTTTCACATTCCTGACATATTAAGAGAAAATAATTCTTTTGTATTTTGAACTAGTTCCAATGCCATCTGGAGCATTTTAACACTGGATGACTCGCTAGCAACCAGTATAAAATCCAAAGTGCTTATAAGAAAGATACATGGCTACAAGTTACCCTATTAGTATTCAATGGTTTATTTTATAACTTTTGAAGATACCAGGCTCTAATCTGCACACAACTCCAATTAATGTTAATGGGAATTATGTGAACATCCAGGGTAGTTATATGGCCCTTAAACTCTTGGTACAACAATTCTCATTGTCTACTAGTCTAAATTTGCATAAGCAATTAATGTCTCATTAATGTCTCATTAGGAACTCATATGGTGTGAGGGAAGAAAGAGCATAAGTGCCTCTATAGAAAACTGCATTAGGTCACACATGAAAATGACTTTAGTGCTTTAATCTTGTTTTGTATTTGTAGGTGCAGAAAAGGACAAAATTGCAGAGAGGCAAGGTTTGGCAGAGATCAGGTGGCTGCTGGGGGTAAGGCAGAGCTGCAGTTGCAGGAGATGCTTCCAGCTGGACACAAGACATTTAGGTAGGAACCCTTAAAAGGCCACTGATCTGCTCTGAGAGCAGAGCAAGCCCAAAACATGTGCTTTAGGGTCTGGGATTTGGCAATTCCCACACCTAACCTCAAACAGTAGAGCAGTCCCACTGAAATCAAACCCTTTGCTTTGCTGGCCTGCAGCCATAACCCCTTTCATCCTTAGAGAAATCCAAATGATTTTGGTTCTGCTACATTCAGTAAATGTAAAAACTGAGCCCAGTACAGGGGTGGTCACTGCCCTTGTCCTGCTGGCCACACTGTGGATAACACAAGCCAGGACATTAGGAAAAGCCCAAACCATCTGCAATATTCCATGGTGCTGAGAAACTTTGGTGCAGCTGCTACAGGGAGGGTTTTAAGGACCAGCATCTGAAGGACTGGTCTGTGCAAGAGGGTCCCCCCAAAAACCAGCCAGGAGCTGGATGGAGACTCTGCACTAAGCACACTTGGAAAAGTGATTGTTGCCTGAGAGAAACCATTTCTTTCCCAAGGAAATCTAATGGGATTCATACTCTGAAGTCAAAGAACATAAAAAATGCTGCACCAAGTGCTCTAACCTTCAGTGGAAAGGGAGATGGAAGAATTTAAACAAGGTGCATTCCAGTTAATCAGGAGAACAAGCACAGTGCTCAAATGTACCTGGGGTAATTTATGGAGAGAGTGTTTTTCCTGGATGAGCTGTTTGTTATGCAAGTACATGGAGTTAATCCAGTGCTGATTTGTCAGGATATGGACCAGAGCACCTGAAGAATACTCCTGGCAAATATTTCAGATCCAGCTAGTCTGAACTGTACCTCTGATACCACTCAAAGCTGCTAGAACTGATATTATCTGGTCTGAAGGAACACGTGAAATCAGAAAGGCTCAATCCTGGGAAATGGTGAAGTTCTGGGAAACTGAACTGGTTTGAAATGGTTGGATCTGGTTCTATCTGCTTTGAACCAGTTTGAGCCAGTCGAATCTGGTTTGAACTGGTTGGATCCAAACAGAAAGAACACAGTGGAAAAAATTAATACTTCTAAACTGTGTTTTCAAAAACATTTGAATCTTCAGGTTGGATCCATTTGAGACCTGCTGAAAACAAGTGCAGCTCCTCACACAGCTAGAAATCAAAGCCAGTGTAACCTTTTTCTCTTCAGATAATCACCAGAGCCCACCAGAAGTGAATTAAATGTACTAAAAATAGAATAAAGGTCACTCTTTAATTTGGTTGAGATCCCAATTCTTCTGTCTGAGAAAGACACCTCTGTTTTCAACAATAGCTTGACCAACTAGAATTTCAAGACCAGCATCTAGACAAAATTGAAATCCAGTGTGAGCTGAGCAAGCACTCAAATTGATGCAGTTGTACTCCCAAGCTATATATTTACACATTCTTGTAAAATAACCAGTGTTGCTGAGATAACCAAAATCTTTTTTGAGCAATTTTTTTTTTTTTTGCCAAATGACCAAAGTAACCAATAATTTATGGTCAGAAATACTCTGCAGTGTGTGTGAGCCTTCAATAAACGTGTGAAGCACTGCTTTTCTAAATCAGGGCAGATTTAATATATTTTTATATATAATATATTTTTATATTTAATATATTTTCACTCCATGTCCAGGATCAGAGTAACAGCATACTTAGCTTTAACTATCTTTGAATACACTGCCAGGGAGAGGGAAACAGCACCAGAAATTACAGAATCAGTCACCTCCTATAACTCACAGCCTTGGCTTCTGTGGGGCTCAGCTCCTCTGGCTGTGAGTAATGTGAGTGCTCCCACCAGCCTGCTGCCTGCCAAGATCATGGTTTGCATACTTCAGCAGGAATAACAGACAAAACATTAACAGTGTTTATCTCCACATTTCTGTTCTGCCCTTTTGTAAGAATTGAGGCACTAATCAATATTTGAAGAAGTGAACATGGTGTTAAAAATTTTTTGATTAAACTGTTGTACTGCTGGTGGTGTTTTTTTGGTTTTTTTTTAAACAGAGATTTAAATGTTGCAGACAATCTGTTATGTTTTAGTAGTGAGTGTGCTTTATTAGTCTATATAAGTCACTTTGGAGTTCAAAAGTAAAATTTTCCATCACCTTTTAATTAAAAGTCTTTCTGCAAGAATATAATTTATCTCCAGTTGAGACAACAGGCTATGAGAATAGAGCCTGCCTCCATCTCAATAGATCAGCCCAAAGCACCAGATGTTTTCTGTGAGGAATAAAAGCCTGTTAGGTTGGGGATTTTTTTCTGTTCTTAGCTGCAGTCCCCAGGCCAACACACAGAGCCATGTTGGCATTGAGCAGCACAGTCAATTGGATGGTTAATAATGATGATTTCTTTGGGCTTTGATTTACTCAAGTGAATGATCAGAAAAACATTTGCAAAATGGGGGCAAGTGATTATGTTCTCCAGCATGGTTTTAATAAAAAAACTCAAGGGAGAGAAAAATTAGCCCAATACTGAGATGCTGATGAACAGGACTGGGCGAAAAACCTTCAGCATCACAAAAATTGGTTTGTCCACCTGCTCTGCAGGCAGAGCACCAAAACCTTCCTTGTGTCAAAGGACAGAGTCCTTAGTCTGCTCCTTGTATCCTGAACTGTTCTCAGGCTGAAATCCCCCACAATTGTCCCATTTGCTCCTAGCTGGACACTCACCATGAAGCAAACACGTGCACTGCTCGTGCTGACAGACTTGGCTCCCAGGGTTCAACAGTTCACCTTAAAATAGGAAAACCTTCTTCTGCCAAAAAATTTAGACTGTCTGCACAAGCAAACTCGCTGGCAGGAGTTTTCTCCCACATTCTTTCTCTCCTTTCTGCTTAAAAAATTATCTTATTAGCAGTGGACCCTGTAGAAAAGATTCAGCATTCAGATAAACACCAGAATTTCAGTATAAAACACCAGAAGTAAGCAGCAAAAGAAAGGGAGGATGTATCCCCATATATGCTGGGGCTCACTAGAAAAGGTACAGATTTCTTATACCCTGTTTGTTTTTCTGTATCATGGCAAAGTGTGTGTGCAGTACAATTTCCAGTGTTTCACATCTCCACGCCCTGTTAGCAACAATTGCAGCTCTCAGGAGGGCAGAGCAGTGGAGTCTCTCCTGCTAACTCCACACAGAGTGAATCTTTGGGGAATTTCAGACTTCACACTACAAGCTATCAATACAGAAAATCATAACTGCCTCTGGTTGAACAAATATCACTGCAGTGAGTGCAGAGGCAGGGCTGTTAACTCTTTAAAACCCCTTTATCTGATGTTCTCATTGCAAACCACATTTATCTCCCAGGATCTGAGATTGAGCAAGTCTTGTCTGTCAGACTGTAATTACTTTCCTTCCCCCCTCTCCCCAGCACATAGAAATAAAGGCTTTTACATCTTACCTCCCAAGCTACAATGAAATGCCTTTGTTTTTGAACACAGCAGAACAAAAACAATGTTGTATTATTCAGCAGCCGTGGGAAATAGTTCTTTATTTGGATGCAATTAAACTTAAATGGTTAGTTCTGCTTTTTATCAAAAGCCTCTATGAAAAATGTATAAACACAGCAATCTTTGCCTGCTCATTTATTCACTTTGAATAAACTATGCAGAATGAAATGAGCTTTATTTCTTTCTTGCTCTTAATAAGGTGGATAACTAGCTAGTAAGTTCTCAGGACATGTTACATGCTGTGCTGATCTTGTTTCTTTAATCTAGTTACAGAAAAAATAGGGGCAGAATTCTTGATGCTCCAGCTGCCAGTATTTCCCCCTTGCTGAAAGTGTAGCTCTGTGCACCAGCTAAAATTGGTGGATTTGGGCCCATTTATTTCTCATTAAGTCAATGGGCATTTTCCTCATTGATTGTGACATCTGAGAGCCTGTGGCTGATTCTCATGGCATAAATCCACAGAGCTTTGGAAATTACAATTTAATCTACAAGGTTTATTAAACTTTCTGCCCAAGTCTTTGGAAGCAGGAGGAGCTCTAGCTGGAGTTTTCTGAGAAGTGTTACTGCAAGGAGGTTTTAGGGGAAACAGAGGGAACCTGCCAGTTTGCCACCAAAATCAGCATCAGTTTGCCACCAAAATCAGCATCCATGGGTGCACAATGCTCAGGATGCTCTGAGGTACAAACAGAGCTTGCACAGTCCACCCATGTGGCCCCAAATATTTGGGGCTCCCCCAGGCACAGAAGAAAACTCTGAACCCCCCTATCCAGTTAAAGATCACTTCCACAAACATTTTGCTTTCTTAGCCTCTAAAATCTGATCATTTTCTCCCCAAAGGAAAGACAGGTTCATTTCCATCACAGTTGTGAATGAAAACTTATTCACAACAAGGGGAATTCCTGCAGAATGGAAACGTTGAAGATTTCACAGGTTTACCTGCTGGAACCATCAGATGGCTGAAGCCACAAAGTTATGAACAAGATCAGGTTGCCTGGGCAACAATTTTTTCAGAGTCAACAGATCAGTCTTGCAACTTATTTTTAGCTTTTCTCAAGTAGAGAAGTAGCATTGCAAAGGAATGCTGGCAACAAACAAACAAATGCACTGATCCTAGAAGTAGTAAAAAATAATAGTGTGATTACACTGGTATGAAAGAAAATACAACCTAGACTGCAGCAAAACAGCCAAAATCCCAAGCTTTTAAAGGGAGAAGTCAGGTTATGCATGGCAAACACTCTGATTTTGTACCTGATTTCCATGAGCACAAAGTCAGCTACTTACACATATAAATGTCTAGTTATACACCTAAGAGATAAACACCTTTCCTTGCACATAGCCCAAAATCTGTTGCTGCATCCTCCAAAGCAGCTATAATCTTTTATTTAGCAAGCCCCTGAAATTTATATTCACATTACACGCATTTCAACGTTTGTGTAGTGTAAACATATTTCAGAATTTGCCACACTTCTCAGCTGTCATGAATTTTATTTTTGAGCTTGCTTATGTAAAGTGACATTAGAAAAGAAGTGAAACAAAGGAGATAAAAACGTGTGCAATTAGTTATGGTGTTCTGAGACAGCTTTTATTGCCATTTATGCTTGTGAGCAGCAGGGTGTGCTCAGGAATTCAAGAGCCACATGGGCTCTGTGCTGCTCACCAACATGACACTGTCTCTAAAGGAGCAGGTCAGAGATTTCAGGGGCAAGCAGTGGCCAGAAAGCATTTCCTGAAGAACCTGAGTCTCTTTTTGAGGAGGTGTTATTTCTACCTCCATGGCAGTGAAACTTCCCAAAGATCAGTGAGCCAAGTCTACAGGAGCAGCACTCACCCCACTCTCATGGATTATGCCATATTTAGAAGCACACTTGAATCTCAGTTTTTAAGAATTTCTCTCTGACAGCCACTTTCCAATCAGCAGCAACTGTGTACCTCTCCAACCAGCAGAAGTTTAATTTCCTAGCTCAATGCAAACTTCTACTTCTTCTACAAGTGGAGAGGGTACTGTTTTATTCCTTGTTAAGCCACTAAATATAGTTCTAAAGAGATTTCTTGTAAATGCAAGTCCAAGTGTTGTCTCAGACATGCACGAGTGTTTTACAGAGTTAAACAGCCTTGTTCTCCCCAGGCAGACAAAGGTCTCTGTCTCTCCTCTGTCTTTCTGGACCTGTTCTGACTTGCAGAGGAAAGATGCAGGAGGCCAAGAGAAGTAGAATTTCAACTGCAATTCCCTGTTGGGAGAATTTTCTGTCTTTGGAGCAGCTGATGCAGGATGCTCTGGATTTGGGTGGGTGCAAGTCACTAATTTCACAGTCACTGTGTTTCAGCTGTGTTGGAAATGAGGATAACACACCAAGGCCCCCCTCCTGTACAACATATGCAACCAAGATAAACAGGTAAATGGGAGGAGAGGGGAAGAAAGACCAATTTAAGTATCAAGTGTCTGCCCTTGGCCAAAACACGACATCATTTGTAGCATCTGTGCAGATCACCCCACTTTGGGAACCTTCTGCATCTCCCTTGCATAATCTGAGTACAACATTAATTAATAACATGCACTAATCTGCAGTTAAACTGCCTTTGTACCCAGATGTTGATATGACCCCCAGCTAGTCACTCCTGTCTGGGTTGATACATCATCTCAGCCTGTGCTCACAGACTCACCATCTCAGGAGCACACAGCATCTCCTCTCTCAAATCATGAATCCCTGGGTATTTTTTGCATCCAGCTCTTATCTGTTATTTCTCCATAACTGGGACACACAGTGACTTATACCCCCTTACCTGTCACCCTTAATTTGGATCTGGATATATGAGATTCAGCTGTGTATTTCAGATGCTACTGGCATTTCAAAACCTGGTGCAATATGAAGGTTTCCTTAGCAACAGTCACCATAGGAAGTCCTTAAAAGATGCCTTTCCTGACTCTTGTAATTCTGCTTTTCAGAGATTTATACAGGTAAATCAAATATAAAGTTTTGACGTGAACTTACAAAACAGCTGCAGAAAAATAAGTGCATTGAGTTTGAATGCAAATAACTTATTTCTGAATATGCTTTGGAAACATATCTCCCACTTAAGCTCATGGTATTGCACCCAGCAACTCGGACAAAAGCAAGCAGAAGGGATAACTTTTTTAGAAAAAGTAGTCAAAAAATATTCCTCTCTTCCAAAGCTCACTTGTACAATCACCTTTGATAGGAATGAGCCACACTACATATTTATTATCTGTCATGTTAGGATAATTACACAGCTGGTTTATGAACCATTGAACTAGTGTGGTAGCTGATGATGCTGTAGGTTCAGTTTCAATTCATACCCAGTCCATCTTTCATAATAATCTAATAATGAGACATCAATTAATTATCACAGGTTTGAAAGGAGAGTGTGGAAAATGCCATCGCTCCAGTAATGTCTCGAGTAATATTTTATTTTCCCTTTAATTATATCCCAAAAGCAAATGCAGCCAATGTAGCAGCAGTGAAGTTACCACTTGTAAATGGCAGCCTAGCAGAACATTAATCAACAGCTCTCTGCAAGGAGATGCCTCTTCTGTGCTGAGCAAAACATGAGTCTGATTTTACAGGAGGCATAAGCAATAAAATACCCACTGCTAATGTCTAATGTGATGATTCCCTTTTACTTGTGCACCTGACACTGTGAAATATTACTGAAATAAGCTCTTTTCAAGAGGATGCTTTCAGCATCAGTAAATCAGCATTTTACAGGCAAAGAAAAAAACCCATCCTTATTTATGCAAGACCCCTTGCAGAAATGTGCTATTTCTGGAAGAGGCAGGCATCATAAAATGTTTTTGCAGAAAACAGAGCTGTTGTCCATGATAAAGAATTATTTATATGTTAAAGTAAGGCAAAAGCATGGAAGGTGAAGAATTTTAAGAGAAGCCTTCAAAGCTTTGTTAAGGCAGGGACCTTGTTATAACTCTGCTGTCTTTGGGAGGCTGGATAGTTTTCCCTGCTGCTGTGAGGAGAGGTTTATATTCCACAGCAGCCCATGGATTGTGCTCTCTCCCAGCCCTTCTCTTAGCACATTTGCATGCAAACCACTTAATAAATAAAAATTTCTATTTGATGAGACTGTACCAGTGGTAAAGCCAAAGCTGCAGACCAGGGGAGGTATAAACTGAAAACCTGGGCACCCAACAGGATGAACTGGAAAAACAGGACAACACCTCTCAGCAGAACATTTTTTTTTGTTGAGCCAGATTATTGTTTGTTGCAATAAGTATTTTATTAATACATTTCAGGTGATCATACTTGGGACCAAGGGCATGAAGGCAAATTCCACAAAATACACTGCAATAAAATGTGCAAGCCACAGATGCCAGGGGTTTATTGAGTCTGCCAAGAAATACAGGGCAGCCTGAAAAAGGGCACATTTAAATGCAGTTTTGGACAAATGCATGAACAGACAGTGCCAAGTTGTTCCTCAGGGGAAAGCTCAGAGTGTTCACAACTGCAGTGTTAACGTGGGATGTCATCCTGGAGATACACAGGATGCTTAATCCAGGATTAAGGGATTACAGATCCTTCTCCCAGGTTTCCAGCATGAGGCACAGACAGGTTTCTGAAGCTCAGATGGCAAACAAGGACAATGGAAGTCATGCCTCCTTTCATTCTATGCCAGAAGCAGAACATAGCTTGTCCCTGTATCAGGAGGCATTTTCTGGGTTAAATTTTAGGAGAGGGAATTAGTTTGCCTCAACAACATCACAGCCAAACAGATCACACAGATATGCACAGCAATATGTGTCTCACTCAGCCTGGATTTCTTTTCTGGCTTTGGAATAAAGGCATAGATTGACTGATCTCAATCTTTAAGCACTTCTTGTTACAAAGAAATATAAACTGTGTGCATGCAAGGCTCTGAAGGAAGATGGGCTGGGACAAAGGGGACCAAGGGTATTGAAAATTCCATATTTTTCTCTTGGAAAAAAAATCTATGGAAAATACACACACACACACACACCAAAAAAAAAAAAAAAAAAAAAAAAAAAAAAAAAAAAAAGAATTAGCTGATGTCTGCAGAAGGTGAATTCACCTCCCCTTAGCTCACAACACACATTAACACCTAGAGAACATCCCTGCAGGGAATTTGTTGAGGAAAGGCTAACATAGAGGGTTTCCTGCATTACAGAGAGATTTCCATTAACCTGAGAGTAAATGTGGACAACAGGCTTTATGAATTTCTTGGTGGGCACTTTAACTGAGCAGTAAAATGCAGCAGTGTGAGATCAGATCATGCCATTGCCAGGATGCAGATCATCACAGAACTGAGCTGTGGTGCCAGCTGTGAGTACCTGAGCCACTTCCAAAGCTTCAGTACAAGAAACACCACAAGAAACATAATTAGAACTTCGAAAAATGCAGTTTATGATGCTGAATAAAGCATGAACTTGGCAGGTGTTTGCTTTGAAGCTTGAACAACACCTTATGTTCCAGTATTTGCTACTCAAATGTACCTTGATCAATATCAAACTAAGAAGTTTTCCCCAAGCAAAATTATCCCTGCATGTGCTGCTGGTGTCCACCCCAAAAATGTCTTAACTAGTCAAAAACCATGAATTTTGGAATTCATGTGGCATCAGTGCTCAGAATTCAGGTGTATTTGCCAGACAAATTATAAAATATTTGGTTTGGTTCCCTAATCAAAGCAGCACTTCCAGGGTGTGACAGGCAGCAGATAAAACATTCACTCAGTGTTGTCAGAGCAATCTCTGGGAGTGCAGCTCAGCTGATTATTGTCACACACACCCCCTGACACTGCAAGAGCCATTCAGGTTTCAATCCCCATGGCCACACTCCACCAGGGACTGCCCCTGCACCTCCCCTGACCCCCAGAGTGACACAATCCCTCCTTACAGACAGGCAAAGTCCCTTTTCCCAGCCACACTTGTGTCTGCTGGGGCTGGATGCTCCTGCAGAAACTCAGATGCTTTCTCAGAGCATCACTGCAAAGGACGTGTCTGATACTGGGCAACATGAGCAAAAGAAACTTCAAATGCCATGTTATCATCAGACCATTCAGGAATCAGAAACCTTAAATCAATACTAAAATCCCAATGCACTCTGTGCTATACTAGCATGTAAGTTAGTGCAGTCTTTATGACCAGACAATCTAGGCTACTTTTTTTTTTTTTTTTTTTTTTTTTTTTAATGTACTTCTCTTGCCATTCTACTTCTCCCATTACTGCCTCTCCCTTTTTGCCCTTTCTCTACTCAGCCTCACAAACTGGGACAATAAAGGAAAAATGTCTTTATGCTGCAAGAGTTTCATTTCTTATAGTGTTGATCTTGTATTTAATGCACTTGAGGAAAGGCAGTTTCTCTGTCAGGTTTCACCCTTGCTGCTGCAGGAGAAAGACAAGGCTGAGGTTATTTATCTCTGGCCAAAACACCCTTGCTGTGCCTGGCTCCCAGATATTATCTAGTCACATGAATGTAATGAAGGTGTTTTATTCCAAGCCTCTGGTAAAGAGGTAAATAAAGGGAACCACTTTAGAGGGATTTTGGAGAGGACTGAAATCATGGCTTCAGAGACATCCTTGCCAATTATTGCCACTTATGGAAAAAAACCAAACTTTTAAATCCCAGCAAACAAGCTTTTCACCCCTAAAACAAGACAGCTTTTCATTTCCCAGCTCACACACACTGAAATAATTTGAGGACCACTTGTGTGTGGAGAATGCATTTTTCACACCAAACAGCAAATACAACCATTCCAACCATTCTCTGTGCAGTGTTTACTACATGTCCATTAGAGGAAAATTAATTATAAAGGGGCAACTTTTGAAGATGAGCTGTGCAGCACTTGGTTTGCACACTATTGTACTGTGCATATGTTTTCTGCTACAGTTGACAGGTGGCACATTTTTTTTTATTCTAAACAATTAACATCAGGGTCAAAACTGTTGGATGTCTTACTTTTCTGTTCCAAGTCTGGAAAAATGTAATTAAAAATAATAGACAGGTGCTTGCTTTTATTTTTAACTGTGTGCATGAACAGCAGTTAAACTGGAAGGAAGCAAGTTATAGTTTTAATGCCCCAAAAGGAAAATCCACACACTGAAGCTGAAAAGAAATTTCCCTCTCACAAAACAACATATATCTTGCCTGGAAGTGTTAAAACCCCTGACATATATATTTTTTTCCCTGTTCTAAATACTTCTTGAGAATTCTGCAGCTTCTAAAACCCCAGGCAACATTTCCTTTGAAAATCTTTCCCTGATTTTACCAAGTCCTTGTGCCCTTTGCTTACAGAGAGCAGAGCACAACCCCTGCCAGCATCTGCCTCCTTTCTGCCTATTACTTGTACAAATAAATAAAAAAATGTGTATAGATATCTTTCAAAATTCCAAATCATAGGAGGTTTGAAAATCTGCAAGGTTTGCTCTTTTTTTTTTTAAAAAAAAAAGGTTTTTGTCTACTTTCTCCTAAAAGGGTCTGGATTTTTGTCATTTTTTTATTTTCTGCAGTCAACAAGGATAAAGAGAAAAAATAAAAAAAGGCAGAAATTCTCAAACAAAGCCATTGTGGAAATGAGTAATAAGGGTAGTTCTAGAAGAATATTTTAAGGGGATTTTTATTTACAAGGATCTTTACATTCTTTGGTTTGCTAAAATGAACCCTTTAAACTAATGGCTAAGTGGAAAGTTAGTAAAATACTCAGTTAATTACAGATTATTCTCCAGTCTAAAGCACTTGTAGACCAAATTGAACCAGTATCTTAAGTGCACTTCTGTCATCTAGTGCAGACAGAAATGAGATTAAAGTCCCCATCAAACTAAAAACTCACCCAGTTCATTCAAGCTTATTTACTTCACTGGGAAAAAAAATGCAGCCACTACAGGGAAATCTATAAAATGAAACTAATCTAAGAGAATAAATCTCTAAGCAAAGCTGGCCATTGAACTGCCAGACAATGATCATTCCAACCAAAATGATTTTGAAAAAATTTGTTGATTTATGCATTGAACTACCTAAAACTAGGATAAGGGTTAGTGCCTTAATAATGCACATTGCTAGAGATGTGAGAAAATAAACATCAGTGACAATATTTAGCATGAAACTTCTATTAATGCAGCTATTAGAGCTATTAATAATGTCCACTGCTATGTGATTTCTTAACCAGTTTCAATGCAGTATGGCAATTACCATTCTTCAGATTTATTTCCTAGCTTAATGTCCTATTTTAAATTTTAATTTCAAGCCATTTTGAACTCAGCATATAAACTGTCATTCCAGAAAGCGTGTTCATTACATTATAGAAATGATCAGAACTTTTGTCATTATCTGAGCTGCAATCCAGCTTTTCAACTGCACACCCTGATTTTCCTATTATTTTAAAAAAATGCATAACTGAAAAAAAAAAAAAGCCAATCTGAAGCCAATCAACCTGCTTCACAGGTTAATGAAATGAAGGGACATCCTGACAGGTGGAAAACCTGAAGCAATAATTTTGCTATATCTTCGTATTTTAGATGCAAGGAGTGAACATACAGTGTTGAGGAAAATTTTATTGATGAAAACAAAATTTTAGATGAATAATGACTGAACCCAGAAGCCTTGGTGCTTTTGAGCATGCACAGCTAAAACACCCTCCTGCTAATAAAACTCTCAAAAGCCAAGTTTTTCTCACCCACTCACACCTCTGCTTCCAAAAATCTGATTTTTTTCCACAATATCACCTCTGTTGATGTGACCTCAGGAGGTTGAGGTAGCTCATACATTATGATTTAAGCAGTAACTCATCAGATTAGGGATCTAATCAATTATTCTTGCATTGGAACACCCACCAGCAGGAGGAAGGGCATCTCAGACCCATTGATCTCAATGGACTTGGTGCATTTTATCTGTTTGAATGAGTGTTTTTACAGATCATGGGATGGTGTCCAAGATGCTCTTTGCTGGCACTCACTGAAATTAAATGCTCTTTTAGTTTTTTAATTACTCCAGGAAAACATTTTGGAGTCATTTTCTTTCAAATGGGGGTGTGTGTGCACATGTGTGTGTGCAAAAATTACATTTTCCACCTCTTATAAAACAGAAGGCCACAATCCAGCCCAAAAGAGACAGGAAACCTCAACTGGAAAAGAAATTCTCCTATTATTCAGCAACTCATAAGAGCCATAGTTTTGTATAAGAGGTGAGAGTTTTCTGAAGTGGTCAAGCTGGCAGTGGGGACAGCAAACTCCACCTCCAAAATTTGTCATTCCCAGACTCCTAATTCACAGAAAATAAAAGGAATAGTCATGTTAAAAAATACATTACTTGAATACTTTCACTTGGACCAGAAGAATCTCCATTATTTTTTCCAAATTTAAATCCTGATTTGTCTCCTGCCAACTATTTCAAAGCAAGCACCTTATTGAAGAAAAAAAATCAGGAATTGTGAAAAAGATTTCGTAGAAATGTATCCTGCCTATCCAAAACAGCTCAAGTAATTGAACTATTTTCTCCCTAGAATCTTCCAAGGCAAATAGTCTGTACCATAGGATAATGATCCACATCTCAGACTGGAATGAAACTGAGATGAGAGCAGGAAAGAGAGAAAATGGATATGGTCCAATTATTGTAGCTCTAAAAAAGAGGAACAAATAACCTAATGCTTTAATGTAGAAAACCATGTTTCAAGAGGATCCTCTGGTCAGAGCTATGTAACATAAGCCATCAAATTTCACTTTGAATTCTTGCTTATGATGCTAATGAAGTGCTCTGGCTCAAGGGCAGACCTGTGCTAAGATAAAACCTTTTTGGCTCTGTTTTGACTGGAAACCACAGAATCCTATTGTTTCACTTGAAAGCTTGTTATCAGGGATATTCCAACTCAAATTTAAATTGTGCTTTCCTTTTTTACCATTTGCTTCCATCTCTCCCTTACTGCCTCCTGCTAACCCCACTTAGTTTTGGCACAGAATAAAATAGAAATAGAACAAAACCAGAAATAAATCTGTAATTTATGAACTCTTGTGTATAAAATGCATATCCCCTGACCATGTCAGAAAAAGCTTTGCTCAGTATTTGTCTTCCAGCCTGAAAACCACTTCAGCCCCTGTACTGCAGCATCATGACAACTCTTGTTTTATGCACACAGGAGTGCACAAGGCAGCCCCAGAGAAGGGCAGATTTATGTAAAAAGGAGAATACAAGAGCCTGAGGGGAGCATACACCTCTCTGAGGGGAAAACAGGGAGGCCTGAAGGGTAGTCTGGGCCCCAAAATACAGATTTCCACCCTAAATGCAGCTGGAAAACCCACAGCTGTGCATGGAATAATGGTTCAATTTTTCTGCAATCATTGCACCTCAGGCCAGCAGGGAGCAAGCCCAGCTTCCCAAAATTGGCAAGGAGGATCCAGCCTGCTGCTGCTCTGCTGCCCTTCCTCCTGCAGGGGACAAACATTTGGGATTTTGTTCTCTGTCCCAGCCCCAACCCCACTGAATACAGTGCCATGGGCTCCCCCTGTGCCACCCTGCACTTCCCCTCTCCTCTGGCAGCCCAATTTGGGCTGTGACCATCAACAACAACCCCTCTTCTTCTCTCCCCTCACCTCCCCCCAGTAATCCTTACCACACTCTGCAAGTGTTATTGCAAATAAAATCCACACAAAGACACTCCCCAACCCCATCAAGCCCCCCTTGAACTCCCATTCTAGCATTTTACACAAGAAATGCTCTTTGGCCCAAGAATGCCACAAATCAATAAGCTCCATTTGAGCTGAGCATCTATAGTGTTTCATGTAGGCTGTAGCAACTTCAAACTGTAAAGAATGAGCTGGGGCTGTTTTGTCACCATTTATTATGTTGATTGTGTATTTATTCCTTGAAGCAGGATTCTGCTTAATGTTCTGTGCTTTGAAAAAGCCTGGCAGCTGGTCTAAATGAGTTATAGACCCATTTGCCACCAAATCAAAGCCCAGAGCCAGATCAAAGCCAGAAAAAAAAATAAAAAAAATCATTTTTCTGTCACAGACTGGATGGCTCCTTCTCTGCCCTGTAAATAAAATTGATATTATTTCATCCAACTTCTATTTTCTCCTGATCAAAATATGATTATGTCTAATGCTATCCTGTCCAGGGCACTGAAGTTATACGAGATGTGAAAGCTTATTGATGTATTCAATTACTGGATGCTGCTCCATTGTCTGCTGAGCAGAGCTGCTCAGTTATCAGTTCTTTAGAGCTGTACATTTCTGCCTAACAAAGTCATAACTCCCACAATTACCTGCCTGATGGATGGAAAACAGAAATATCTCATGAGTCCAATGCTGTTATCAGCTCTTCTCCATCTCTAAAATTGCTTCATATTAATGAGATTAGGGCTATGAAAGAGGTGGCACAAGATTTAATTATTTATATTTTTCCTCCCGTGGTAACAACACTCTCGTGGTTCTTGATCTGCATAATGATTTTTCTATAGTACAGCATTTCCCCAGTAAGAAGTAGATGAAATGTGAAAAGCAATGAAACATAACCTTTCTAAAGGCTTATGCAACTAAAACTTGCATCTGTGTTTCTCCCCATTCAAACATCTAACCCTTGCACCACAACAGTTGTCACAAGACTCCTCAGCAGAACCTGCACTGAAAATAAAAAATTTACACCATGGTATTTAATTAGGCTGAAAGACACAGAATAATTCTCAGGAGCTGGGTGCATCAACTGCAGGTTAGTCACACAGTTTATAAACATCTTGAACATCAGTGACATTTTTCTCCCTGTGGATTTCCAACAACAACTGTCCATTCTTTATAGCACTATTGAGTAATGAGCTGGCATATGCAAAATCCTGCTCTCCAAATGCCAGTGCACTCTCACCTATACTTTTTCCCCAGGAAATCTAGTTGGAGTCTGGTAGTGTATTTTTACCTCTTCCTTGGGCTTGCAAGATATTTTTTCATCAAATAGAGACACTTTCTCTTACTACAATTTACTGTGACGAGAGATGAGGAGAGGTATTTTCCACAGGGTTGTTCTGGGATGTTATCCCTGCAGTAAGCACTCAGATTTTAATATAAACAATATAGCTGTGATACAGTACAACTGCCCTAAAGGCTGTTGAGGCTGCTTCTGTTTGTTATTTGTGCTACACAAAAAAGCATTTCAGCTTCATCATCTCTAAACACAGCAAGTTCCAATCCCACAAGGAAGATATTGTGCAAGTCAAGCACGTGAAGATGACTCTGTTTGTATAGCAACCAGAAAAAAATCTTGTCCAAATGAGGCTGTTTAGAAATTCTGATGCACCCTGAAGCATGCAGCAAAAATACTTGACCAAGTGAAAGATTAAATTTTCCCTCCTAGACATTTAGCAATAGGTGCTCTTGACATGGTCCAGCCCAGGGTTCAGTTTGTGCTCAGGCTGTCTTGGCACCTCAGGAGTTATTAGATCATTCAGCAGCTCTTCCTGACTGTCTATTCATGCAACTGGTGACATTTAATTCATCATCCTCAGCTGCCAGGAGGTGGAATTATGGAGCTCTTCAGAAGTGACCCTGTCCCTCCCACCTGCTTGTCTTCCAGACAAAAAGGGTTAAAGTGTCACTGCCACACAGATGATTTCCAGCACTATCTCTCCCTCCCAGCTCATCATTCTGTACCAGCCTGACTGCTGTCACCCTCCTTTATTATATATAGCAGATGACAGGAGTAATCTTTAGTTCAGAGATGACAGGTTGTGTTATAAAAATCTGAGAATGATGTCAGCAGTATCACTTGACATCACTGGCACACAGCTTCAGCTAACTCATAGCACTGCCAGTGATAACCACATCTTCCCTTTGGACCCCACATTTATTGGGGTATCATTTATTTTAATACAGCATTTTTGCCAGTGTTCAATCTGTTGAACATTTTAGGAAGGAGATCTGTTATGCTTAAAAATCTGTTCTGTATCTCATACTGAAAGGCAAATGGTGATTTTTCAGATCATAGTTTCAGCAATATGGATAAAATCCTAGGACAACAGCTCTGAACACTAGACATCTCCATTTATTTACTGATTAATCACTTTAAACTTACATAACCACTTTAAACTTACAGTTTTCTCTGTATCATAAATATTGTTTCCTTCTTTACTCAAGAACCTGTAACTCTACTGTAAGAATCTGAGAACCAGGATAACTCATCAGTATTTGTTTAGAAAGCATATGTTAGCATATGAAGTGGAGCTACTTATGACATTTTCAAAAAGCTATGAATAATCACATATCATTAAAAGTGTTGATTGAGACAGTGCTTTGCCATGACATTTTTAATCTGTGGCATAAGTAAATGCACACTCTCTCTAGAAAAAGGAAAAAAAAAAAATCTGGATTTCATACCCCAAAGTTTTCAGTCTACTGTATCCTAGATGTAAGATAGAGAAAAGGAGGAAGTTGCTGGCAAATCCAATAACAAAACTTCCATTGATTTCAGTGGGATTAGGTTTATTGCAGCTGGGGTAATTTCCTAAAGAAAAAGGAATATGTGTTGCCCTTGGAAGGGAGATTGAAGTTCCTTTTCCATTCACACATGGAATCTTTGGGTAACTCTACACTCTTTCCATAAAAAGCTGCTTTATTTGCTGGATTCAGAACATCAGCCTACTCTTTGTTGAGCAAGCAAAACAGTAGTTTCATGTAATGTACACTCTGGGAATAAATCCACTTGTTTGAGAAATTGTTAAGACTCAAGTGTTTGAGAAATAGAAAGAATAAAATTTAGCCAGCACAACAGGGGAGGATGGAGCAGCAGAACTTGGAGCAAACTCCTCAAACCCCAGGGTGATGGGAGCTGATGGATTTCTCACCTCTGCAGACATCACAAACCATGGATGAATTCTGTGCTCTGAGCTGCCATCTCAAAAACATCTGATGAGCACCAAGATCCTACTCATTTCTAAATAAACAGGAAACCACTGCCTGGGAAGAGGCAGAAATTTCTGAGCTGTTTCCTTAGTGACCAACAGGAATGAAATAAAATACATTGTACAGAACAGTGTTTCATATCCTGGACACCAGGCAGCAGTATTTTAAGGAAGTTTTACTCTGTAAAGCTAAACTGACTATTTTAAAATTAAAAACTACTGACAGGGATGCTGCATGTGCTGCTAACACTTCTGAAAGCAATATGCTAAAGCATATTTCACCTGGTTAAAATCTAGTTGGAAAAACTTTAGGCTGGATTTTATTGTTCAAGTTCATTTGCTCCACCACTACACTCAAAGAAATGGCCAGAAATCCCTGCCATATTCTCTAAACATGAAAATATTTACAGTAGAATCACACACCCTTATTCTCCATGAGACTGCAGCATCACTGGAATGAGGGCAAACCCAAGGATTCCACCAGACCTTCACAGGAACATTCAGTTTGGACTTTAAGAAAAAAACAGTTTCTCACTGGGATTTCTGAGCAACCTCCACAGGAAACTCAGTCCAGGATGACAACTAATTAACATTCTCCAGCTGGAAAAGTCAGGAAAAACCCCAAGCAGCTGAAAAGGGGGTGCACAGTACTCCTTGAGGTGACCAATGTCACTGCTGTTCTATTACATTCTGTACTCTAAATTTTTTGAGTAATTTGACTTCTCAGTTGTATTTTAAAGCCAGTAGCACAGTTAGAGATGTGCCTGGTTCTGAGAAGGTGCAAGATCTCACAATATCTTGAGGTGAATAAGAAATGAGAAATGCACACACTGAATTAGATTTTGGCAATGTTTTCTATGTGCCACTTATTTAACACCTAATCTAAAATTCACTGAATTCTGAAGAATTGTATTCATTATAAAACCATTATCCATGAAACATACTTCTGCTTCTGAGCATGCTCTGATTAAACACAAAAACACATCCACATCTCACCAGCAAACATTTTACAAGCTTTATTTACAAGATCTCTGCAGTCAGCACCAAGGAATATATAATCCCTTTCCTGCAATCAGGGTCGACACACACATCAGAGGGACAGAAAACTAAGACAAAATTGGTAGTGCATAAATTTTCATTGCATGATTTAGCCAGAAACTAGCTGCACAGAAATTCCTTTGATTAGGCTTGTTTTATGGCACTGTGGGAAATAGGTATGTTTTGTCCAGGGGAAACTGAGCTTTAAAAAGCTGTTTCACCTCCCTTCCCTTCTAACAAAAATTGCCTTTTCTTTTTTTTTTTTTTTTTTTTTTTTTTTTTTTTTTTTTCCCAGAACATTGTTAAAAAGCAAACACAGCAGAGCTTCCACTGACACCATGGACCTTCTCCTTTCCTCACACACTTTATGGGGCTGTTCTCCACTGGCAGCTGCTTTTCAGAGCCCCTGGCATTTGTGAGTTTTGAGCACAGTCATTAAAAACTTGGACTAAAGCTGCTGCCCTTCTGCCAAGCAGAGCTGTCTGTGAGGGTAGTGTCACTGGTGGAGGTATGTGTTTTGAAAAATGAACATTTCAAGCTTTTATTGCACAGCAAATTATTCAAACATCACATATCAAGTAGTTCAACAAAATACAGGTGGAACTTTATTCCTATTTATACTAGTACTACTCCTCCTGTAGCTTAAGCCAGAGGTGAAATCTGAGACTTCTGGATCTGTTTACTGGCTGAAATGAACATTTAGATGTTGGTTTTGTCCCTAGGAAATAGTCAGATAAAATGGTCAAATAAACATCTCCTTTATAGCTCCATTCTTACATAACTCCAGAAAGCAGCATGAATACCTGGCTTATCCAGATTAATTTTTCAAGTGTATCATTTTATTTCTGCAATAGCATGCAATGTAATATTGTTTAATGCTGTACAATAGCATTCCCAAGATGCTGAATTATTATCAACTACACCTTTTGCAAATTTAACCTAACTCACTCTAGAAATTTCACTGAGAGGGAAAACTCATTAGCAATTAAATATTGTCCCAGAAGTGATTAACAATATTAATGATAACAAAAAAAAGTACAATTATGCATTCTGGATGTCCAGTCTGCAGAAATAAAAACATGCAATAGAAATAGAATATGGCAAATTACTGGTTTTCAGAAATAGCTGGAGATTTGTTAGCACAATAATAACACTTATTTTAACTCCTTTAATATAAAATAAGAGCTGCAGTGTTTTTTCAAAAGCAGAGTTGAACAGCAGCACCTACCAATGCACTTCACTTCTGCATGCCAGATTCACAGACAGGAAATCTTTAAACTCATTTAACTTTACAATTTTAACAAAATAAGGGCTGAACTCACACCAGATCTGAAAAAAAAAAAAAAATCCAAATCTGGTTCAAGTTTAGAGAAACAATCACATTTGATTTGTTTGCACTGAAATATTGCTCTTGACTCAACTCTCTTGTGGTGTAGATGGTCATAAATTTTAAGCCTCTGGAGGTTTTTACGGTGTCATCCTTTTTAAAGTGATATTCTGCTTTGCAATACTTTACCCCCAAATCTCACAAGCTATAATATTCCTAACCACAGAGTCAGTTTGAGGGGATGCAGTTCTTAAAAAGAGCCTCTATTAAAATTCCTTCAACTGGATCACAGTATTTGGCAGTATCAGCAGTAACCATTAAACCCAGGCAAAAACATTCTGACAGAAATTTGGGGTTTTGACCAGAGCGAATATTTATGAGACGTGCAGTTTTCTTTTAAAAGCAGCTTTCCTTGGAGTGAGAACTTCTCCTGATTGCTTTTGGTTTACAAAAACAAGAAGTTGACATTTTCTGCAGGAAGTACAGCATTTTCTGATTAGCTCTAATAGCCACTTTTGGGAGCTGCTGCAATTTATCCCAGCATTTGAAGTGGCTGAGTGTCATTAATTGCTATTCACCAGGGTATTCAAGGCACTTGGTACCTGGTAAAGATGGGAACTAGAAATCAAACTGCAGGCCAGGGCTGAGCAAAACACTTCAGCACACCAATGAGGGCTGTGCTGAGCACAAATCCTGCAAATTGTTGACCTGGAATTGTGTTTTATAAACTCTGGAAGGTGTGTCAGACCAAGTGCTAGTTTAAGCATCTGAAAGCAAACCATGTGCCTGTTATTTGATTTTCTAGTTTCAAAAGCAAGGAACCGTTCTCATACATGAAATTTTCTGCTGTAAAGTTTTCCAGTTTTTTCCCCTGTATCACTGCATTTTCCCTTCTCAGATTTCTCAAAGATGCTCCCTCTGAACTACAAATACTTCAGCTGTATGTTAGGAACACGTGCTGCTGTTACACTGATAAACCACATCTTGATAATGCCCAAGCTGCTGTAATGTGTAATTCTTGTCAAAAGAGTCACTTATTTCATTTCCCTTCCTCAGAGATGTGCTCTTTAAGTCAGTTTCTGATGGAAACAAATGAAGGCAATGATTTGCCTTGAATAATAAAGCACCTGCAGCTGTTTGCAGCATTTAGAGTGATGGCTTATCATTAGTAGAAACCCTTAGGTATTCAGAGCACCCTACATGCCTGGCAGGTAGGACACCAGGTCTGTGTCATTTACCTCCCTTTCTCATCATTTTCCAATAACAAGATCATCAAGGATGCAGCACATACATCACCTGCCCAGGAGTCTGGATTTGCTTTAGTCACCTATGAATAAGTCCCCTCTGCTCCCCAAATGTCAATAGGAAAGATTTTCTTAGATTGAGTCATGTAGAATCCACAGAGCAGCTCTCCCTTCTGGCTCTGTGCTGGGAGCTGCTCTGTGCCTGGGCAGAGTTAAATGGGAAATTCTAAATCCTGCCAGGATTTTACCAGCAATTGTGCTCTCAGGTGCTCCCCAAGCTGGCACAGCTTTGAAGAACAACTGTCAGGGGTGTCTGTCTTTGTTCTTTGCAATCCCAGGGAGGTGAAACACACACACAAATTCCTGTGCAGATGAGCACAAAGCAGCAATAACAGTGGAATGGCTGTGGGGCTGTGCCAGCCAGCTGACAGGGGAGCTGGAAGCAGTTTTTGCACTGTAGTCATACAGCAAGGAACTCAACTTCATTCAAAATAGATTAACTCATTACAGAGAACAGGAGAATAAATTGCACAGGAACGAGTGAGGGATTTTCAGGGGAGTTAATGCACTCTAAAACACCACAAAGCTCTTGTATAACTAGAAAGGATGAATTTGTAGCAGTATAATCTACAATTTAGAAAGTTCAAATAATTACACATGAATTGCTAAAATATTCATTAAGGGAAAATCCCTTTGCTTTATAGAATAGCTTTAGTTTTTCAGCTATTCCACAAACACAGCCAGCTCAACCAGTTAGTTGTCACCACCATTCAAATCACTGGTGATCTCTTAAGAAACAAAACCCCCATGCAGTTATTAGTACTTCACATGGCTGTGACTTTGAGTCAGCATTTTCT
Source organism: Erithacus rubecula (assembly GCF_903797595.1). Lineage (NCBI taxonomy): Eukaryota > Metazoa > Chordata > Aves > Passeriformes > Muscicapidae > Erithacus > Erithacus rubecula. The sequence continues at coordinate 2,957,360 of NC_136669.1, forward strand.
CTAGCTGCAAACTCACAAGTGCAAAGTTAATGCTAGATCAGTTACTATAATTAACAAGGTCAATACTAGGCTAACAATAATTCATTTTTCCTCCTGGGATAAACTGTCCTGCACTCACATAGCCCTAAACTCCAACAGAGGCACAGCTGAACACAGCAACATTAATATCAAGATAGCTCAAGGCACCAGGGCAAGCACAGAAGAGCTTTTCTGACAGTACTTCCAAGATTCCTTTTCCCATCTCAGTCTGACATCCCCATTTTGCTTAGGATAATTAGGATAGCTGCCAGAGCACAAAAAGCCAGCAGGGCCCATGCTGCCAGCCCTCCCTGTGGCCTCACACAGCCACGTCCTGGTCTCTGAAATGCCACCAGCACACACCAGAAGGGGCTGTACCTGCTGCAGGTGTTAGCAGGATGCAACTGCCCTTGGCTCCTGTGTCCCTGAGCATCCTGCACAGCTTTCTCCTGTGCTCTGCTTATTTTGGCTAAGACACTGCTGCCTCTAATTTCCTCATACCCATGAAAGGATATTCCCAATTCCTCTGCTCCCACCCATTCACCCTTCCAAGCCCCTTCTCCCTCCCAGCAGCAGTGCTCTGGCAGACACCACAGAGGACACCTGGCTGCCCTCAGACCCAGCCTGTCCCACCTGTCTGGAGGCTCCTCAGGCCAATTCTGCATTTTCTCAGCATCATCTGAGCCCCCAGCTGCTCTCTGCATGGAAAGCTGGGCAATGGAGGAGGGCAGCTCCCAACCTCTGTGGCAGGGACAGGATCTGCTGAGCACAGGAGCAGCTCTGGACAAGCACAAGCAGCTTCCCCAGGCAGATCAGAGGGACTGGGAAGTGCCAGCAGACAGAGAGGAGAAGCAAAGTGCAGACAGAGTGGCACTGCTCTGCCCTGGAGAATGCTGACTTTGGTGATCAGCAGATTGCTTGGCTTTATTTGCACCTTCATCAGGGCATGGGAGAAAAGCTGGTGTGCAGTGGGAGCAGAGGCAAGGGCTCTGCACAGGGATTGAACAGCCACAGCCAGGCAAGGAGGTGAGAGAAACCTGTGTACAGCACCCACAGCACTGTCCTTTCTTAATTCCCCTCCAAAGGAACAATCCTGGAACACTAAGTCACCTAATATGTGTCCTTACCGCCCAAATCTATCAAATCTATTCCTAGCAGATGTTTCTCCATCCCAGCCTTTGAGAGCTCTGAGGGTGGAGGCATTTACCATCCTTGGTTAGAATACACATAAAAGTTGAGAGATTTTAGGTGCAAGCCGCTACAGCAAGTTTTGCAAGCTGTGCACAGGGCTAGGATCATATTCCAGTAATATTGGCCTTCACTTCTGCTGTGGGTTGCTGAACTAATATGAAATTCTGATTGAATATGTGCTGCCAGTGGAAAAGCTGGAAATCAGTAAACACACTAAGAGCAGGCTGTCTCTGCAAGAGCACCAGGCAAAGGAGTGCCACAGGGAAAGAGAGAAAAGCTGGAAGAAAAGCATGAGAGGGAACAAGCTCTGCTGAGCCCTCTGGAATTGCTGTGGGAAGTCTGCCCTTACTCACAGGGATCCCTGCAGTAGTTTGAGGCCAGTGGGTAACATCATCTAATGGTTATTGCAATGAGAGCAGAAGGGAGGAGAAAGGCACAGAGGAACAGATTATTTCGGATGCTTTGCTCTCACTAGCAAGAGTTTTCTTCATGGAAAGTATCACATCATCCTGGGTTTCTTACACAACTGGGGCTTTCTGCACAGCCTTTCTGATTGTACTTTGGGTTTATTCCCATGCAGTTTCACATCTAACACGACCTTGAGAGCTGTCATTCTGCTGCAGCCTGGTTTTGGGAACTGGCTTGGCTGAAGTTTGTCATCTGCAAGGCATTGCTCAATTTCCCTCCACAAGCATCCCTCAGTGTGCTGCTTACCAAACACATGCAACTTTTCCAGCCCTCACATAGTTACCTTGCCCCCACAAGGCTTTACTCTTTAAAACTCTCCTGAGAAAGTTTTATGTGGTCTGAGATGCAAAAGCACCACTCCCAAGAGGAAAAAGGAGAGTTTTGGTAATTCCCAGAGGCTGATTAATAATCTCACCCAGGGCAGGACACCCAGCCTGTGCTCATTGATCCTGTCAAAGAGCAGCTTTCAGTGCTGCAGGCATCAGCTGTGCATCTCTTCCCAGTCCTTCACCTCTGCCTTTCACAGACACTCCCCTAGGACTGCCTGCTAAAAAACTCTGATTTTTCTGAACCAGTGTGACAACATAGCAGGGTGGAGAACAGCCCTGTGCTTGTCTCCCTGCAGCCACAGCACAGCAGGGCAGAATTCCATCCTTTAAAGACAATACAACCATAATTTGGGCAGGAGTTCAGCATATACTGGAAAATCACCACATGGAGAAAACACAGTTCAAGGGCCACGTTTGTAAACATTTGCTGGCATCTAGAACCCAGTCAAAGCTCATCACAATTCATGCAGTCACGCCAGAAGCTAATCATCACCCTCACTATTATTTTTAGTGGCTCCCAAGTGGTAACTGTGCATGAGCAACATAGAAATAAAGTTCTGAATTATTTATGGTGCTCAAAACACCTCAACAGAAATGCTGGCCCTTCTTGTGTTCATGCTGAATCCTGGATTAGGAGTAGAGAGTGGAAATTAGGATTAGGAGCAGAAAGTAGGACAGAGGTTATGATCCAATTTTCTTTTTCTGCCACCCCCTTGGTTTTAAATTATTTTATTTTTCACATATCAAGATTCACACACCAGGCTTCAGGAGATCTGCACTCAATTTCCAGTTCTTCTGCAAATCTAATGCAGCTGTGACCAGGACATTCTGTTTCTCTATGACTCAGTTTGCCACATATGAGAAAGCAGCTGATTTTCAAAATATATCACTAAGAATAAATGAATAACATTTTAATTGCCTGAATATTATTGTGCTGGAAAATAGCTCAAGACAGTGTTCATGTAGAAAAAGTTGCAAAGCAAATCAGCTTTCTAGATCAAAACAGGGAAATCCAATTTCAAATCAGAAATGTTTTTTATATGTCTTGCCAATACTTTAACTATTTTTTTTTCCCTCAGAAGGAGGCTGTTCAGTTTCCTGGAGTGGTTCTGCAGATGCCTCTTTTAAGCCTTAATTTCTCTGAATGAACCAGCCAATTTCAGGACTAAATAGTATGGTTACAATTGTCATTCATTCAGAAAAGCAATTTAATTTTGATCAGGACCTACCCCTCGGCTTTGAATTCAAATTAAGACAGGCCACAGATTCTGAATGTAGTTATTGCTAAAATGGAAGAGATCTTGCTGGACACAAGAGACATGTGGACTCTCACCATGCCAAAAATTTGTGTCAGATGGATAGTTCTTGAAACACAATCCTCATTAAAATGGATCACAGCATTCATGTTCTGGAAACAGAAAAAATAGAGACTAATGGATTAATCCATGGAGAGTGCCACAATACTCTTTACCTTGTCCTTGGTGGAACAGCTTTCCCACAATCCTTCTTCCTTTATTCAGCTTTTAACAAACAAGATGCTCTAGCTGAAAAGAATTCACTGAAACCCAAGCATCCAAAAATCCTAAACATGTTTCCATCAGCAGCATGGTGTGACACAAGTAATGACACTTTTGACTTTGCTCCAGTAAATCCAAAACTGCCTCATCTTTCAATACCTTCCTGTAAGAAAATATACATCTGAAAAATATGTTTCCAGTATCTATATTAGGCATATTTTAATAAAAGGACAGCATAAAAATAAAAAAGCCTGCACCAATGAAAAGACTCAGTTGCATACTATTAAACATCTGTGATTAGGTGGGATCAATTTTCATTCTTTCCAACTCTAGTGGTTTCTTAAATAATCATTTCAAGTGATATCATTTATCATCATGTACCATTCTGAAAGGAGAATGCCCTGACTGGTTCACTGTATTTCAGAGCTCCTGTGATAAATCCAGGAATTTCTGCACATGCAAAGTTCTGCAGAGGAATGCTCTTTCTTATGCCAGTAATTCTGTGATTGTCAGCCCAATAGGCATTGTACACATCCCTACCACCTCAACAATCATCTGTCTTAAAAAACATTCATCACAGACACTAACTATACTTAAAGATCAACTCTACAAAGATCACAGAAAGGATTAAACACCCCAGTGTTTCAATGGCAGGTGATGTAGGGATCATTTTTGGCCCAGTGCTCCAAATTTCATTGCCCCTGACCTTGGAGGCAAAAATCAATATCTGAGCTGCTCCAAAACTGGCATTTCACCCACTTTTGTGCTTCACTGCTAGAACAGAGTCTCAGGGCCATGAGGGATGTGGAGAGGTCACAGGTCAGGCAGATGCAGCATCAGCCACAGTGTCACCTGTGATCTCATGGCAGCTATTTCTGAGAGAGCCCCCACAACTTCACTCAAGATTTCCCCTGCAAACCCTCCTTGCTTTTCCCCTGCCTAACTCTAATCACTTGTAATAGCTCCACATTTACTCATTCCTTCCCCCTTGACAAAAACCCTGTGCACCTAGAGGTCACCTGGACTTGTACTGTAAAAAAACCCTGCAATTGCAGCTTTCAAACAAATATTCTGATTTCTTTTGCCCAGAAAATAGGGAGCTACAGCAGTTCATTTCCAAAATACCGAGGGCAATGTTCAAAGATTGCAGCAGTACAAAGGAATGGGGCCTCCCAGTGCCTTGCCTGGCAGGAGGAATACAGAATTTATCTGAGCAAATGCAGCTTCCAAAGAAGAAATAAGCCCATAAAGTCCTGTTGTTTTTTCTACAGAGGTGGAATTAATTAATTGCATCAAAAGGAATTGGGAGTTTTTGCCCCTCTGTCCTTGCCAGTATAAACTTTTAAGAATGCAAGCAGGAGCAAACCCTTCCAGCCTTTGCACCACTGCTGCTGCCACCAAACCAGGGCTCTCCTGGGCAGTGGTGCAGCACAAAGTCAGAAGGAATCTGAGTTCCTGAAGACTGAAGGTCCATCTAAAAAACCCAAGAAGATTTTGCCACTAGATTTTTTTATTACACTGCTCATACTTACCCATACAGATGATAAATAAGATTTTACTGTGTGAGGCACCTAACATTACCCCATTGCTCAAAGGCAGGCCAGATTTAAAAGAGATACTCTAGCCCATCCTCTTATATTTATTTATGAGAGAGTGAATTTTAGTTGAAGGAACTTCTGTGTGCAGCACAAGACAAGGAATCACAGCCCCAAATGGGAATTTCATAATTTAGAACTGTTCCACGTGGCTGCCCATTCAATACACATAATTCTTAATCAAATCTCAGCCCTGCTTGCTCACTGTCTTGTTCCTTGTATGGGTTGGATTTAATTTGAAATGTTTTTGAAAATGTTTAAATACGAACCTATAGAAGTTTGTTCATGCAATGTTCAATTAATAGTCCACATGTCTGTGTAATGAGTCTCACATAGGAGCACAGCAGGTAAATTTCTAGTCAGAGCCTGAGCTGGCAAAGAGAAATCACAGTTCTGCAGCAGAATGGGAGAAGTGGACACCAGAGTTACTATCTCAACTACTCAAGGTAATAAAAGGCAACTGGCCTTTCCATTCCCTTATAAATAATATTAACAAATATTTAGTCTTTTCAAAAGCTCACCTGGTGCCCAGCAGGAAAGCAAAGGCAGCAGCAAGGCAAGGAAGGCATCCAGCATTTGAAGTGTTGTATCACTGAGAAATGTTTTTATTTTAAAGGAATAGAAGAATATGACAACAGCAGAGCCTGAATCTCTGCAGATCTGTAAGTAGGTAGCTATAAATTGCAATATATTCTGACACTCTTTACCAAATACAACATTAAGGTGACAAATTATACTAATACAGTGTGATTTCAAGGTGTATCCACATTTGCAGCACGTGTAAATTTCTCAAATAGAATCCCATGTTTGCTAATATGGTACAATCTAAGTTAATAAGATCAAATTATGGCTGATCATACTACATTAGTAAATGTCACATCAAATTAGTCACTTTCAGAATTATAATGAAGCGCAGAAAGCAACCAAAAATAACTTTTCCAACACAAGTAAGCAGTGCTGAAATTGAAAACTGAGCTAAATACCAAGCCTTTAGAGAATGCTTTTTGAATGCAAGATTTGCCAGTTTTTCTTCCCAGTCCTGTTCCAGAGAGCTCCTATACAAGATGTAAGTCAGAGTCTTGTCCTGAGGTCACTGAGAGGAGCTGGAAATAAAGTCATGAACTAAGAAGAGATGGCATTGCCACTGAAAACCTTTCAGTTCATGTGTAGTGAAATTTCAGTGGCTCCAAGTAGGAAAATCCATGAAAAAAAACCCACAGAATAGATATTTGGAAAGAGGAAACACCTTGAACAGGAAGTTGCTTGAACAGTTATTAAGTTTTCCTCTTTTGAAGTGCATTATCTGAACCACCATAATTAGCCAGACCTTGGAAGATTTTATTTTTCTTCTCTCTTACTAAAACCTGTCAGGTGCACCTGTGGTATGACCCCATTTATTTGCAGGCACACAGAGTTTGGTTTCTTTGAACACAGCCAGAAAAACAAACAAGTTCTTGGCTCAGGAATGCCAGATCCTGCCCTCAGCCCTGGCCATATGCTGGATTCCAGAGACACAGATATTTTATTTTTTTCCCCCATGTTCTTCCACCAACTTGGAAAGCTTCCTACAGATTTCCTCCCTGTCCCTTCACCTAAAAATTAATGAATATTTCTTGAAATGCCCACATTAAAGCTGACCTCTTGTGGCAAAGGCTACCCCAGTAAGGTGTCCAGAGTCTCAAAACCTACCCTAAAAATAAAAGGATGAACTCAGCCTGTTGAGTCTCAGGGATGTCTCACACACAACCTTTCCCAGAACTTTAATAGGGATAAAAATCTGGCAGAAGTAGAAAGAGCAGAAATTTTAAGAAAAATCCAATAGTCCCATATTCCCTGGGAACATGCAGAACATAATTTAAATGGGAAAGTACAGGAAAAGAGGAAAAAAAACAAGCAAAAAACCCACCCCAACTACAAAAAAACCAAATAACAACACCTCCAAAACCACATTAAAAAAACCTGATAGGGAGAAAATTCCTTCTTCATCTCAACAGAGTTCAAGATTTCTCCAAATCATTGTGTCAAGTCCAAGACTCATTTTAATCCCTTTTCATGAACTAAAAGGCACTGGAAGGGAACAAATTCTTGAAAAAAAATTTCATTTTATCTTGTGTTAAAATATAAACACAGCAATCTAAACCTTCTGGGTGAGCCACCATTATGCCCTGCTGAATAAATCAGTGCCAGCTGAAAGCTCCATTCCAGAACCATCATTCTGTCCAGGGCTATGGAAAGTGAGGACCAAAGCAATGGTGAGCACCTAAGTTATCAGTTCAGGGCTGGGATTTTTTAAGACTAAAAAAATCATATTAAACAAGATGTCCACCTTTGGAAGGAGGATTTCTAGGTATTTTCTCAGAAGGTGGAACATATGTTCAATATTATGACCTGCAGTGTTTAATATTAATTTTCTTGATTTAGCATACACTGGCAATATGCTTCAAAAACCACTTTTTTCCCCACAATAACTTTACCAGCCCCTGTTGCTCATGACTTTTGTTTCTTTGCTTGATATTTGTTTCTTTTTAATCCAAGCTGTCTGCATGAATTTTAACAGAATTATGGGTGTTTACATAAGGCAGCCTGTTCAGGGACAAAGTTGTTGATCCCTAGAGAAAGCATTGTTCCCATCCTGTCTGTATTTCAGCAGATTAGGTTTAAACCAGACCTATCATCAAAATACACTCCCCAGCACACAAGCTTTACATGTGTTTTAGTTTGAATGGAATAGCCATAATAGAGCAGCCTTTTGTTATTAGTAATTATGAATATTTCTGTTGGATTCTGGTATGTCAGTGGACTAGGAACCCTTTGTGTTTAAAGTAATGTCTACATTATTCTGCTTTTTCTTCTTCTAATCCTTTTCCTATCCTAAAGGATTTTAGCAATGTTTTACTGTCATTCTGTTACAAAACTTGTTTTCCCTTGAGCATGTGGCAATTTCATTAGGTACCTGAGGATTGTGTAAAAATCAAACAGCAACAGAAGCTATGCCAAAGTAAAAAAAAAAAAAAAAAAAAAAAACCAACACAAAAAAACCAAACCAACATTTGTACTTAGCTCAAGACAAAAATAAAAGCACATGGGAGGAGGAGGGGAAAGAAGGAGAAAATAAGGGAAGTATTATATTTTGCAGGGTGTTTAACTCCTTGCTGGCTGTTCTGTGGATCTGAGGGTGATGTGCAGCACCAGCAGCTCAGTGCTCTGCTGGTTCCTCAGCCCTGGAGCAGCCCCTGGCCATGACTCTGCTCTAGAACTGGCAACAGGGAATGGAACTTCCAGGGGAAACTGGTATTTTCATATGGAGACACAGAGTGATGTTTTTAACCCAACCTGTTCCCTCCTTCTCACCTCCTCCCTTCCAAAATCCTCCTTTGGGCTCAGCTGGGCTTTAAAGAAGAGAATTGCAGAAAGTCAAGTGCAATTGCACTGGACTGGAGCTGATGACCTTCCAGATCTTCTCCCAGGGTCATCATCTCAGCTGATCACAGTAAAAACACACCAGAGTTGCATGCACACACTATAAACTTCTCTCCCTGACCAAATCAGGCCACCAGGACAGCACAGGCATTTTCATGGGACTGACTTCCCACCACTTTAGCAGGACAAATCACTCTCCAGTTCATTATATCAAGTCAAACAAGGGGTTCCTTCTCCTACATGCTCCAGCATTTTATAAAAAATAATTTGGTCAGTCATGGATGTGACTGCTGGGTGTTGTTGCACTGAGCAAACCTGTCACAAACTGGTTCAATTCATCACTCAGACACCAAAAGCTTGCACACACAGAGTTTGCATTTCCAGAGAAGAAATCTGAATCCAGCTGCCACCATCTAAAAAGGGTGTAAATCCAGGAGCAGGCTGGAGCTGCTCTGTGCAATCAGAGGTTGGTACCTGGATGGAGGAGCTCAGCTAATTAAGCAGAGCTCAGTGACAGCAGCACTGCAAAGCTGGCAGCAAGAAATGGCTTGGCACAGGAGCTGTGTGTGCTAACACTGCACAAACAGCATTTTAATCAGAGCCAGCTTCCCACAAGTCACAAGCCCTGCTCTCTTGGCTTTTTTTTTTTTTTTTTTTGGGGTCATTTTCTTGTTACACCCACACCCAACTCTTAGGATATAATGCTGCTGTGATTTTAAATACAAACACAGACACACACACACACCCTGGAGAAAACACCAGCAAACAATAACTTCAATAAAACAAGTTTCTCATACATTATGCCTACAGCACAGATAGCACCACACTGGCCTTTGCTGGGCAGAGAAAGATGGAACATAGACTGGTCATGGAGTGTGTCAGTGCAATAGATGTGACAGATCAAAAAGGAGACTTTGAAGATGAAAATGGCTTAAATAAAATTGGCTTAGAATGAGTTATTGCCAAATTAAACTTAATATTTTCTAAAATTTTTTTAATAGGGTGAAAAGGCAGCAGTAACAGTTTTTCTTTGTGTTTAAGGAATCCAATTTTCAAAGCAAAAGGGATTTAATTGGTCAGTGCTTGTTATCCCTAACTGAGGATTGGGCAAGTCCTTGAATTGCCTCTGTTAATTGCACTTTAAAACTTAGGAGTAGAAATAAGATTTCTCCTCTTGTTTATAAAAATGAGTCATGATCACGAGCGAGAAAATTAAAACAGGTCTTTGTTCATGGCAGGAGAGTTCAGATATATTTGAAGAGGGGAAACAAGCCAAACCTTTGCTTTTGATTCCTCCAGGGTTATCCACCCTAAGTGCTTGCCCTGCCTAACCTTTCTACAAAAAAAAAAATTCCCCTCTAAAGTAATTTACACTCCTTGGACACAAGAGGAGTGTGCAGGCAGACAGACACTGAAACTCCAAGGGAATTCCCAGAGTTTTCTTCCCTGTGAGCACAGCTACAGCTCTGCACTGCTCTGGCAGACACTGTGAAATCTCAGCTTTGTTATCTTCAGCACCATCTTTCATTTCAGCATCTGCTTCTCTCTGCAGAGCTCTGCACAGGGCAAGGAATCTCCCTGTTCCCACTCCCATGTGTGCACCAATAATTAATGAGCCCTACACAGCCAGTTGCTCCTTCCAAGAGAGAAAATCCAAGACCACTCACTCCTCATTCCCTCTGTGCAGTGTTTTCAAGGCAGGAACCATATCTGGCCAGAGGAGTTAAAATAAAGCCTTTCTCCCAGAAATTCTGGGGATTTACCTCATAAAGCTGTGTGCTGCCAGGATCCTGTTGAAAATGTGCTCTCTGCTTGCAGAAACAAACAGCCAGGTGAGATCAGCCTCCTTCCCTGCAGGGCAGGTAAAGCACAGGTGACTCCAGTGAAAAATCCAGTGAAAAATCACAGTGAATCCACCAGCACTGGGTCTGCTCTGGGGAAAGCAGCTCTGTGCTTAAAGACTCACTAAAATACCTCTATAGAAAGATTTATACAAAAATGTCCCAGATTTCAGTATCTTAACTTATCTGAGATCTATTTGCTGTTTCATCAGTGTCTTTCCCTCCTATTCCCTTCTTTGGTTTAATCTCCTGAGATTCTCCACATTTGGTATTTTTCTTTCATGGAAAAGGCACAGGGAGGGGAAGAAAACAGCTTCACAGAATCAGTTACACCCAAAAAAAAAAAAAAAATCCCAGGTTTAGAGAACTGCAGAAAAGCCAACTTCTTAAAAACTGCTATTTAACCCAACAACCCTCATATGAGAAAAATAAATAGGAGAGGAAGAAACCACAATTTTCACCCTACCCTAAACCTGCACAAACTCCAACCTCCACACAGACTGGGCTCAGTCAAGCAAGTTTGCTGGAGCAAATTAATTTAATATGTGAGGGAATCCCTTCAGCCAGGACAGCTGTCCCTGCCTGGCACCCCAAGTGCACTTGAACCCCTCCCCTGCCAGCCCAAATTAGGGCTACAGGGCACACAGGAAGGAATGGAATTGATGGCTCCTGATGAAACTTTACAGCTGAAACAAATTCATTTTTTAAACAAAAACACTTGCCAGGCTTTGCTCCTCCCCTGCACAGTGACCACACCACGCTCCAATCTGCTTTCCCCTTTTGATTTCTAATTTCTTCTTTTCTGGGATTTCATCACCTGGCAATAAAAGTCTCCAGAGGTTCCTGAAGGCTCTGAGCTCAGTGATCTGCACCACAGAGCAGAGACAGCAGAGGGTGACTTTGCATTATTGTGATACCTGAAATTACACAGACACTTGCAGGGCAATGTCCCAAATTTGGCTCACCCCACAGGGAGGGGTGTGAATTGAATTGTTTGGGTAATTTTAGAAATATTGCTCCCTGTGCCAGGGGAAAATACCACCCTGGCAGCAAAAATATTGCCAGTAATCACAAAACCCAGGTGGCAGAGAAGAGGGAAGGGGTGGATGTGGAATGGGCCATGCTCTTTGTTCAGGTTAACATGCAGATGGAAGGTTTGAGAAAGGAGATTTGCCCATGGATGTGTGTTCTCCATCTTCTGTGAAAGCTCTTTGGCCCCTCAGCCTCAATATTTCCCACAGTGTTCATTTCTAAACCTCCTGGCCTGAATCTCCTGTAAGAGCCATGTCTCATTCTGCACCACACCCCTGGAGATGGGAGGAATTCTCTGGTTTACAGTGGTTTTACTGAAAGGACAAAGAGGCCTATGTGGAAATACAGAAAAAAGAAACTGTAAAAAAAACCAACATTCTTACAAAAACATGGGGCCCAGCTTGGGTGAATGAGGGCAACTTGGTAAAGTGGCAATGGACAGTCAGAGCAGAGAAGAAATCAGATATTTTAGCCTAAAAACCCAGAAATGAGGGGGGAAAAACTGCTGTTTCTGCTTAAAGTTGGCTTGATCCTGACTGTGCTACAGAGCCCTGGCCCATCAGGGTTTTGGGGAGGGTCACTGCTTGCTGTGGATGTGAATGATCCTTCCAAATTTTCAACAGCTGGAATTGCATGGGCTTAAATAATATAGCCCAAGTGACAATCCTAGAGACTCCCTGGTATGTGACTACATGAGAATGATTACTTTAATTAATTTCTGGGTCATTGTAGGGATCAATTCTGGTGTTGTGGCCCATTAAGCAATTTGGTTTGTCCCAAAGCATTTGGTCATTATTAGCTCAGAGCCAATAAGCCACAGCACACAACCATAATCAATAGATGAAAAAGAATTTGGAAGGAAAAGAAAGAAAAAAGCATGGATTTTGATCTTGCTTAAATCAATAATCTCCCAGAAATTGGTGGAATTCCCTGATGTAAAATCAATGTGAGCAAGTCCAAAATTGAGTTGTTTTGCTTTGTCAAGAAGATAAAATGGAGAGTTTGGGCTGTGCTTTTAAAGAGAGACATTTATAGATTAGATTTTATTTGCAATATCTTCCTCTCCAGAGATTTTGTCCCCATTTATAACCTTGAAATATCTGTATTTGGAGCAAGGGGCAGAGAATAGAGGCATTTTGCACATCTGCCTGAAAAGAACTCCAGGCCACTCATCATTCACAAATGTATTTACCCTCTGTCCTCACCATTGCTCCATTTCAAACCAGGATTTTCATTGGGAGGCATCACTGAAGTTGTCTGACCTTTATTCCCAATGGTTTTAGCATTAACCTAATGTGTAGCCTGTCCCAAAAATGTCACCTCTGGGGATGTGAATACATCCAAGTGGGCAGCCCCATTGTCCCACTGCCCCTTGGTCTGTGCATTTAGTGCAATTATCAGTGCAGGGACACTTCTGAAAGCCATTAGCATCACACTGTCCCTCTCTGGGATTTTCTCTCCCTTTGGAGAAAAGCTGTTTAAGGATGTCTAGATGGATCAAAATCCATAAAGCAGGCATTTCCAAACCAGAGACTAACATATGTACGTAGATAAAATAAACTTTTTTGCCAGTGATCCATTGAAAAAGTTCCAAGATGGTTTTGAATTACTCAGTGGCAAATATTGAAGCACATTTTCCACAGGACTCCAAAATGTAAAATACACACAGCAGGTAAATCCATTATCTGCTCAGGCTGTGCACAAGCAGAAGAGGATTCCCTTGTACCTGAAGTTGGAGTTATAGAAATCTCTTCTTTCAAGCCCAAGCACAACAAGGGACTGGAGAAACCAGATTTCACCCCCAGAATCCAAACTTGTTTGTCCACTCATCCAGGGAAGGCATGAGTGAGTAATTTGCTCTCACACTCCTGAGTGGAATAAAACCCCTGAATTCTACCAAGTGGTGATGCACACTCTGATGCCACCATCTGCAGCTGCTTAAAATGCCAGAGGAAGGTTTTGGTGAAAGAACAGCTGGTGGTGCTGACTAGGGGCTCTGTCAGAGCCTGGGATCTTCAAAGGCTTTGGGCAGGGGTTACTGAGGGATTACCCTCTGCATGAACCTCTGGGCACTCCATTATTTGACAGTAATTGCCTGTTTCTGGCTGCTACAGCATTTCCTGCACACAAGAATCCTCACTTCTGAGCTGAGGCTTTGCTCATTTTTTGGGAGCTGGGAAGGAGCAGCTCTTAGGGGTGCTCAAAGCTGCAGCTTTGTTAAACCCTTCCTTGTTCTGTGAGAAGCTCCAACAGGATCTGTCATCACTGATAACTGCTAGTGGTGCTCCTCCTATTCTCTCTGAAAACCCCATCCAAAAAAACTCATCTCTTTTGGCTATCCACCACTCCATGTATATACAGTGTAAACCCAGAGGATGGAAACACTAAAAATGGTTTTTGAGTGATTTTTTTGTTGTAAAATATTACATCTGTCCCTGCAGCAGTTCACTTTGGAAGCCCTCAGAAGCCCCAAGTGCTCACTAACAGCACAAGCCAAATGCTCAGCAAGGGGATTGACAGTGTGACTCTGAGCCCACCTCTTCAGCTAGGAGGGGAAAAATGTGAAAAAATATGCAGATAGCATAGAAAAGATGCAGATAGCAACTTCACACCCATCCTGCCCACCCAACTGAATATGTGCCCCTGTCCCTGTTTCAACTCCTCTCCAGTTAATGGCTGCTTTTTAATGAATGCTGACTGTTAGGATGGGAAGCACTGTCAGAATGGAATAAAAGGTATGATTAAGAGCACAGATTTTTTTTCCCCAAATTATCTGTAAAAAACACTGGAGCATCATCACCAACCTCCAAGGGCTTTGGGCAATTCAATCTCCAGCACCATTTACAGGCAGTTTTGCTCCAGCTACCCAAAGGATGACAGTGACAGCAGGATGTGATGGCAAATTCTGCTCTGTGCACACCCAGGGTGGGGCTCTGCCTCCCCCTTTCCCCATCTGAGATGGAGAATATTGCTGCTGTGCATTTCATCCTGCCAAGGGTGCCACAGAAAGCTGCAATGGGTCCTGCTTGGAAGGAGGAGACAAAGTTTAGGTGTGGGCACATTCAGGACTTTCTGTCAGGTATTTCAAAGTGCCAAACAGTGCATGAGACCCAACTCTGCCATGAAGCAGAGCAGCAGCTCTGTGGCCTTGCAGAGACATCTGTGGCTGATGTGACACACACCTGCACTACCCAACAGACCTGCATTGGTATTGTGCATGTTTAAATGCTTTGCCTGTTCTCCTTCTCTCCAAGAGAATAATTATGGCCTTACCTTCTCTCATTCATTAAATCAAACCTCCTCCTCCACAATGGAGAGCATTCCCCACTGGATGCTCTCCTGTGCTGAGACCTTGTCAGCTCAGTTACAGCCTAAAGCAAAATTTTCTGGCTGGCTTTGTGAGCTCTTCTATAAAAAGGGATTATGATGGAAATTGCAATTTTTCCACTACTCTGAGAACCTGCCTACCCTGTGATGGGATCTCAGTACCACCAGCCTCTCACACATGCCCTGGGGCAGGGAGAAGTGACCACTTCCAAGTCTGACAGCCAAACCTCATGACTCAGTACAACTGTGTGCTCTGTTGCTCCACTGATTTGTTTTTACAGAAGAATAATTAATTCACAGTGACTGACATTGTTTTATTTCCAGCCCATCACTGACATCTTGTCTGAGTTACATCATATCCCTCAAATTGCCTGTCTTTTTTGGCTGCTAGTGCTCTTTATTCCCTCTTCTTTAGTATGATACTCATTATAATCTACTCTCTTATACTAAGGCCAAGACTCCTGCTGTGTTTCCAGGTAATGTATTCTTTTACTGAGTGATTCATTGGGGAGGAGAGAGGAAAGAGAGAAGGAAAAGCCTTGAGATGAAAAATATCCAAGTTTCATGATTTCTGAGTCTCTGAAACAGCTCCAAAATTCCTTGGTGTTCTGGAGGCCTTTCCCTGCATGATGAAAGCACTGAGCTTTTGTATTGTTTGCTTTATTTTGCAATATTTTATGATTCTCATATATTCTGAATTGTGTTGATTTGTGACTAGTTTTTCATCATTACCCCAGGAGGAAATTTCTCTGGAAGCACAAGCAAGAAACAACGCCCTGAAGTGAGACACTGCAAATGAGCAGCTGCCACCAGACGATGGATCCCTTTATTTACCCCAGAATTCTGCAGCACCTGATCACCTCCAAAAATGAGAAAAGGAATACAAAAACATCCTTCTCCCCTCCTCCCCTTTCCCATTTACCTCCTGCAGGTGATTACACAGTGAGGAAGAGTCTTCTCCAGCCAGGGAAGTGGGTTCTGTGATTAAAGAGGTAACCACGAATGCAGACCATGTCAGCTCAATTCCACCTTTCAACATATATTTTCTGGAAAAAAAAAACCTGCCTAGTACAGAGCATCTAATGCCCCTTGATTAGTAGTAGAAATCAATAGGAATTATATATTTAAATCTTGTTAGGGAGCTGGTCTCCAGTCTCTGTCTCAGATGCAGTCTGTGCAGTGAGGATATTAGCATTTCCCCAGCTCACAGGCAGTAATTGATCCACATAGATATAGAAACACTCAGATTCTGAGGCCATGGGAGCTGTTGAAATATCTCAGAATGATGACTCCATCTCCTTGCTCTGCAGTTATTCTTGATTTACAGAAATATAAATGAGACCAATTTCTCACCATTCATATTTGAGAGCACCTTCACAAAAACAGCGATTTTGTTGAGCACTGGAATTCAGGGTCCTAATTTCCTGTGGATTTGCATCTGTATGCTGGGAGTCCCTCTGGATCCTCTAATAAGCACTGAATTCATGACACAGCCATTCTCTTAACTGGACACTAATAGGATTTCTCTTCTTTGCCCAGATGCCTGCACTCACAAAATGTGTTGAGCTTATTCTCCTACCTGTCTGTCTAAGCAGCCACCAAGGCTCATTTCCACTGAGAAACTGCCTCCACTAATTTAAAACATTCATATCCTCAACTGCTCTAGCAGAAAGGGTATAAAGCCTAATACAATTAGTTTCAAGCCAGCTTTACTTACATTGGAAAAAAAAAAATAAAAAAAGTTACACTGCTTTCATTTCTGATCTCCCAAAGGGCTTTCATCATTTCAAATTCTGTTTGTCCCTGGAACTACACTGACATCAAGTCAGCATAAGTTAAGTGAGAATCAGTTAATGGAAATTTAATCTATATCATTTAAATTTTGTTTATCAAAATCTTGGCTTCACTCCAGCAGGAGGGATAGATGCTGAGTGTTCTCCCCAAACCTGGTAGAACCACTCCCCATGTGCTCACCTGACTAAAATCCAATCTGCAAATCCATCCATACCTGGGGAAAGTGGGGAAAAACCTGGTGCCAACACTGTGGTTGAATGCTTAGAGGAAAATTTCTACCTTGGCTTTTCTCTGGAGCAAGAAATAATGATTCCACCAGCTCAGAGGGATCTTTGCATGACCCACATTGTTCCACTAAGGAAAATGAAACCAGCCAAAGTTAATGTGCATGGAATTGGCTTGACTGGGTTTAAAAAGGCTTTTCATAAAGAAGCCCCAGCTTCCAAACCTATATACAAGTCCTTTCCTAAACATGAGTCTGATGCACTCTGCATTTTTTACCTGTTCTTTTGCTTCAAGAGCAAATGGGCCTTTTTTAGAGTATATACAGAGTAATGTTTTTTGGACAGCTCTCACATGAGGTGTCATTTTATGAAGCTGAGTTTCTTATTCTTGGCTACTCACACTGAAGCAGCAGTTCTTATGAGCAGATTTTAATGCTGCAATTTATATTCAGAACAAAGAATCTATGGTTATCCCATCATCAGAAATCCTTATGAGCTTGATTTTTTGCTGTTTTCATCATGTGGCTTCCACAGAAAAATAAAACAAAATTTTCCTTTCTTCTATTTTCTTTATTTTTTTCCTTGTCTTTCCTCACAAGATTTATTTTTACAATAGCAAATCTTTATGTTTTGGGGAGTGGTTTTTTTCAAAACCAACAAGCATTAGTTGTGTATTATAAGTTGGAATGGAATGTGGCTTTTCCCACAAATATGTTGACCTCCTGTCCACATGTGCACTTTGGCACAGTGAGTGCTGCTTCTCTCATATAAAGACCCACAGATCAGACACTTGGGATCTGATCCCTGTTATCTAGCAGGGCAAAAATCTTAAAATATCAAAAAGTACCACTAAGGGTTCCTTACCTCTGTATTTTTCTAAAAAGCATTGAGCAAACCCTTTAAACTCTAAATGATTTATGTGAAAGCATTGACTATTAAAGATGCTCAAGTAGGGAAATTTTCTCTAGTGTGAGGTAGCCAAAAAAGAATAATCTGATTCTTCTCACCAATACTCAGAGATCTGCTGTTTACCCACAAGGAAATGACACAGTGTTGTTCCATTTGCCAGAATATATTTATGTTTATCAAGACAACACAAGCCTGCAACTCCCAAGGCAAATTTTTTTTCCAATTAAAACTGCAAAAAGGCACCATGTCCCCTGCCTTCAGAAATTGTATTTTCTTGAAAAAAAGTATCTTGATGGCTGTCATCTCCTCACAGAATCAAGGTATTTTTTAGTTTTCATTCACTAAGCATCTGTGAAAGAACATGATCAAAGTATTTTGCTCCATTTAGACCCATAACCTCAATGGAGGAAAGAGGAGCAGAGAGAATTTATGCCAAGATAGAAAGGAGGTAGTTTTACAAATGTCTCTGTCCATCAACTTAAATTTGTTTGTCTTTTTGTTGCTTTCTGTGCTATAATTCCTTTGCACAGCAAACTCCTTGGGAAATACCTTCAGATTTTAAGTATTTGGGTGTAGTGAGTACTCTGAATTTTTATAGGGTGTTCCACCTCTTTCCTGGATTCTTGCCATGGCTTTGCAAGTTCAGAGATGAGAATGGACTGGGAGTCAATCCAGATGCATATTTGACATCAGACAATGCTGGAGGGATTTCACAGTGAGCCTGTGCTCATCATCACTGCTTCTGCTCAGGAAAGAGATATTTGCTCTATCTATGGGGAGAAAATGCATGTACAGAAAGCTGGAGGGCAGAGAAAAATTCCTGAGCCCCACCCATAACTCATTTTTAGAGAAATAGCACTTCAGCTCTTTAAAATTAACAACCCAAACTACTCAAAGGTATCAAAGATCCTCAGGTCTATTTTCCAGAGTAAGTTTGCTTTGGCTGCTTTGAAATCCCAGGGCTTGCTTTCCTTGCTGTGTCTCACTGTTAATCCTTTAGTCACTTCAACTCAGAGTTTGCAAGAAGCTTTCTTGAATGATGCCACCTAGAAAAACCCACATGCTGTCCTGGAGCAGTTCACTGGAAATTTATCCATCACTGATAGAAACAGACACTCACAGCATTCAATCCAAGCATGTGACCCTGCAGGATGTTGAGTATTTGTATTTATGAGGAAATGAAAACAGAGAAAAGCTGAGCTTTTGGCTTCTGTCCACTACTTTCCTTCACTTTAAATGTCTGCCCAGGCTTTGCTGGACCTCTGCATATTGTATCAGCCTGGACTTACAGAGCTCTGTTTTCAGTATTAACCTACAGAGGGATTATTGGGAGGCTAAACACTCACAGAGTACCATGGCAATAGGCTGGACACCAGAAGTCATTTTTAAATGCTCTGGGGAATGGACTGGTACTTTCAGGGAGGATAAATAAGTTGTCCCAAAGTTACTTAGAGCTCAATATAAATTACATTTTTCCCTGCAGAGGTGGCAGCAAGAGACTAACCTGTATTCTGGGCTTCACGTTCAGTAACATCCACTTTTCTGCAAAAAATAAAGTCAACTTCATTGTTTATCCTCATTTGGGATTATATAATATGTTCAGGGTCCTGTGCAAGATGATTAATGTCTTCAGCTGGCAGTGAGGCAAATGGGAGTTAGGATGCTCAGGTTCTCACTGTAATTAAATGGATTTTGCCTGGACATGGTCTCTGGGCTGGAATATCCATTCCTGGGGGCACCAGTGGCTGAGGCCATTGAGGAAAAGCTCCTGCAAAGAGCCAGATGTGCCTGTCTCCAGCAAGGCTCATCAAAGGATGCTCAGTAAAAAGCTCAAAGTGAGGATCTGCACAGACCACCCTTCTCAGACACACACTTGCTGCCATCCAGAGCTCTATTTCTGCTTCAGGTGATGCTGACCTCTGAAATTTCCAGCTGTGGGACAGTGGCACCATCCAGCACACAAAGAATAACACTGACCTTTGTCAGAGCTGTCCCTCTAACCTGCTCTGCCACCTGGATCTTGCCCCACACACTCTGAAAATTGTCCCCAGCACCAGCAGCACAGAAAAACAGCATTTCCAGCCTTCCAAGGCAAAGGGAATGAAGGACAAAAATGTCCCTTCATTTTTCTTTTGCATGCTGGGCCCTACTGCAGATTTATTAATGTCTGGGCACAATCATTAGCATTCTTTAAAAAGTCTAACTCTCCAGCCAGAACTAAAATTAATTTGATAAATTCTCCTTGACTCTCAGTTATTAGGTGCAGAAAATGTTCATAAACATGAAGGACCTTGACATTGCATTCTGAAAATTGCCCTCATAATAAATTAAAGATTGCTAATATAATTTCTCATTGCACATTTTGCCCTGCTCCTTCTACCAAAGAAGGTTTTTGTATATATTTCAAGCTCCCTCACTTTGTCACAGTTGCAAGAACTTTTATGTGTATTTTGAAATCTTATCTTTGCCAAATAGTTCTAACAGCAAATGTGAAATAACAACGTGAGCAGCCCTGCTCAGCATCACTTCAAGACTTCACAGTGTGCTACAGTTTGGTTCAGATGTTCACAAAGATATTCTAATTAAAAATCCCAGTGGATTTGCTTTCCAAGGAAACTACCATTTACATGATAATGTTTTATGTCTCAGCAAGAAACTGCAAATAGAAAAGAGAAAGAAAAAATGCCAGTGCTGCAAGGACATTTATATATGAAAACTGGGTCAGAAATCATTTACAAAGATTACAACTATTATAAATACTGTGTTTTCAGCTGGAAAATTTGGTTTATCAAACTGCTTTTTAATTTTGATGCTCTGATTGGAAATCTGACATTGTGACCTGAGATCAACATCCTCCAGTCCTTCCATTTCCATGCAAATGAGAATTTAGCACATGAGGGTGATGGGAGTTTGTCTTAACAAGAAATGGAAGTTGTTGTCCAACATCTGAGGGGGGAAAAGCAGCATCTTGCTGGGCACAGGCATGAGGTGTTGTCACTAATGTCATCCTGAGAGATATTTTCCTGAATTTAAAAATGCAGAACCAATCTGAGCTCTTCAGCCACATGCATTTTACTACATTATGCCAAAATCCCTATAAGTGGCTTTTTTTTTTTTTTTGTTACTTTCTCTATATTATCCTTGGTGATAGCATCCATATGTCTCAATTGTAAGGCAATTTTACATACATTATTTTGTCTTTTTATAAATATTTACATTCCCTCATTGTGCTGTTTCTTCTGTATAAATAACACTGTCCCTGGCTCACACTGTTGATCACACTTTCACTGCTTGTAAATCTGTACAACATTTTCACACATCAGGTGAAAGTGATAAAATGCCTCTTCTGCTGATGTGGAGCACATTAATCCAAGATTTTTTTGGGTTTTTTTTTTTTTTTTTTTTAGTTTTTAACAGATAATAGATATCCATTTTTTCTTTAGAGAAATGAAGCATCTTGCTTTTCAATGCTGAGGCTCAATGCCACCTTTAATTACCACAAACCATCTGGGATCCACTGGCTTAGGTGGAGATGCACCATTCTAACAACAGAAGACCTTTTCTCCAAATGCTGCAAAAATCAAGATTTCCTTGAAATACAGTTCATTGTACTGTAAACAAAGGCAAACAGGGAAAATGTGATTTTTCACTCTTTTTTACTGCACAAGCCATGCACAAGGACCCCAAATATTCACAGTGACCCAGAGTCTTCATGTGGCTGACAAAGACACTCCAGGAAAAAGGTTTAAACTTTCTGCTTGGACATCTACCACACAGTTTCAATACACTGTCAATGTTTTTTCCACAGTGAGGGCACATGCTAGAATGCTTTTGTCTCAGGCTATTTTAGCACAACCACTCTAATAAAAGAAAATTTAAAAACATGTATTGATGGAAGTTCAACTTTTCTATACATATATATTTTATATATATATTTATTTATTTATTTATTTATTTATGAGAAAACTATTTCTCCATGCTCTGCAGTCTTTGAAGGGCCTGAATTAGTTTAATTCAAGTAGCCAGGAATATTTTTTCAGGCTCACAGAGAGCCTGTGCAACAGCAGGTGAAGTTTTGAGTGATGGCAGCAGGGGATTGGGACAAAAGTTGTTAAACAACCTCTGTGCTGGTGCTCCCACAGGGATTCCTCAGCCAGCTGTATTGGATTGGGACCCCAAATCCCACATCTCCCTTGCTCCAGCAGTTCTTTGAAGTCTGCAGAATTTAGAAACCAAACTTAAAATTGGAAAAAAATTAGTCTGGTGACACAGTGTATGATTAATAGTTCTGTAATCGTGATTGCAGTGCTTTCATCTCAAGTAACAGCAATTAGGATTGTCATTCTACTGCACTGATTTGTGATACCACAGTGAATTCACTGCAGGAGCACTGGAGAGGCCACATGCAAAGCCCCTCTCTGACATCACCAACCAAGCCTTCAAATCTATAATCAAACACAGGGTTTATTGTAGAAAGGCTGGGATGGATCCTCTCTGCCTGCACATCCCAGGTCTGGGGGTTCAACTGGCTACCCAGCCATGTGCAGCAGGCTATTAATGCAGGAAAACAAGAAGGGAGGAGGATGAAGCAAAGCATGGGAAAGCGCAGGGGATAAAATAAAAAATAAACCAGACTATAGCTGCTTAGTAAACACAATTTTTTCTCACCCTGGGAAAACCCTGTTTTTCTGAATGTATTCTACATCATAATGGCACATGGAACAAATTAACTTGCAGTCATGACCTACATTAGGATCAGAAAAAGGCTGTTCTAAAACAAAGCTGTGAGTTGATGTTGTCAAAATACTGAGCTGTTGTTTTCTTAGAGCCTTTAGGATGATCCCCTGCAGCAAGAGGCTTCAATGTATTCAACAGCAAAGCATGTTCTCTTAATAGCTTTCAACCATTTAAGTCCTCAAATCCCTGGGAAGCAAACTATCCCTCAGTCATCAGCCTCATTTGATCTAAGGACAAGCACAAACAAGAGCAAAAACCAGGAACTGCCCGAGTGGAAACACCATTTCCCAGAAACATTCAGTAGGTGTGAAATATTTGGAGCCCCCAGCAGAACCACATCAAACCAGTGGCATGTGTATGTGCTTGGCACACCCAGACTAGCTCTGGAATTGCTTTGGCCCTTCTGGATCATGCCCAAGGTGGGGTAGAGGCAGTGGAGCCTACTCTTCTGCAGAGAGAAAAAGCAATGTTTGCTTGTTCATAATGAGCAAAGCACTCAGAATGTGCTGGCAGAAGGGCCAGGTTCTGCCTTTGAAACCTTATTTTTTGTGACCTAAAGAAGGCAGAGATGGGTTTCAATTGGGATGCTGAGTTCCAAGCCCACAAGCCAGCACAGAATCCTCCCCTTCCCTCTGGCTGGTTTTAGCCTCTCTGTTTTCAGCAGTCTGCTCCTGCCTTTGCTCACATCCTCTGAGTCCCAAATTCTGTGTGTGAAACGAGCTCCTTGTGACAGAGCTGTCCCCTGACACACAGCCCCAGTTTGTCCCTCCACTCTCCTGGGTTTTGGGGGCACAGACTGAGCCCTTGCCAATGGACCTGAATATCAAATTGCAGCTGGGAGGCTGCAGTGACAACGTGTGACACAGGGAAGTGTGACAAGGCTGATGGAGTGCCACAAAATGCCACCAGGCATTACCAACCCCCTTCCTGGGGAAGCTGCCAAGGAGGCAAGAGAGCACCAGGGCTCAGACAGAGCTGTCCTGCATAAATCTCTGAAGGCTGGTGGAAAAACAGCTCAGCAAAGCAAGGGAAGCAGCAGGGAGAGGCAAATATTGGAGCATCACCCAACCATATGCAACCCTACAAAGATAATGGCCCTAAATTACCCCTCACTAGCCTTGGCTCATTAAGAATTTGATAGAGCTCTGCTGGTGGCACTGGAAGCCTGCTCAGGGGGCCAAGTGGACTCTGGATTAGGCCCTAGGACTGGAAAATATATTAGGTCATAAAGTACTGTTCCATATTTTATAAGGGAACAGCTATCAATGTCTGCTCCACCCGGAGAATGTGCAAAAACCAGCTGGAAGCACAAACAGCTGTGCATATCCCAGCCTCCCTTCAGCTGCAGCTTCTTTCAGATGCTCCTAAACTCATGTTAGAAAGGCATTTCCACATCTCCCTGTCTCTAAAAGGACTCTTAAAACACTGAGAAAGCAACTGTGTTTGGTGACATATGTGAGTAAAGATAATTATGGCATAAATAGGATATGCTTGACATTATTGTCAGTTATTTGAGCTAACCTCTGGGTATGCAAAGTGGGGATGATGAGAGATATGTTTGCAGGAAGCTTTAACAAGTGCTTCTGATATCACAACTTTTCAGTCAAGATTTTGGCATTTGTTGGCCAGATTTAAAACAAATCTATGAATGCAGCCCAAACCAGAGCATCCACTGCTTGTGCATCAGGTTCTTCCCAGAGCAATGGGCAACAGGGACATGCAGTGATTGGAGGTATTGCTAATGAGGCTACTACTTATTCCTGAGACAGAGATTTTTAAACCTGTTCTAAATTACCAGATTTTTTTTCTGGCAAAATTCCTCACTCTTGCTCACTAATTTGGTTTTGATCACACATTCTGTTCTATGGATCCATTTGCAATGCTACCACAGTGTCACTGGCACTTCCAAGAAGAAAGAGAATTTGTAGATGGATGGTTTCATGGTGAATCTGGACAATTTTGCATTTAATTTATTTTTTGTTGGATCCAAATGGTTCTTCTGGCATGATTTAGCTGTATAGACTAAAATATGTGTTACATGGAACTGTCTTCTTGATCACTGACTCTAAATACCCAACAACTGATGAAAAGATTGGTTTACTTTTCTGGCATTATACCTCTGGCTTCCTGAGAGTAACAGATGGGTATTTCATTGTTATAATGACTTCTATTTATTTTCCTGGTGACAAATGATAAAAAAAGAATGCTGTACTTCACAGAGCACCCTTAAAATATAATGTCTCTGAGTGGAAAGCTTGCCCAGAGTTTTCCATAACACACCAAATTAAATAGGAGCTCTGTTTGGAGGACTCAGAGAGTGCCTGGGGCTGTTTTTAGTGCTGGTGGCATGGAAATGTCACAGCCCCAGTCTCCAGTGCAGCTCCCCAGGAACCCCTGGCCCTGGCTGATGGGAGATGGGTGTGAGTCTGCCAGCAGCACTGGGAGATTCCTGCTGGATGAGCTCTCTGGAGCAGTGGTTGGAGTGATCCTCTGCCTCTGACTGTGCAGAACTGCAGAGATCTACACACAAGGGGAGATTTTGGAGGCTGGTGCTGCTAAACTTTGTATATCTCACATACTTGTCCTGGAGTTTTAGGTGCAACGATTCTACCATCTGATTTTATCCCCACAAGAAGAACTGGAACTGGAACAAACACTGCATAATGACAGAAAAGCCCACAAGTGATAATATCTGCCAGTTTAACATGGAATTGCAATGACATAGAGGAATTCCTGGGTGACTGTGCTTGATGACAGCTCCCTCTCCCAACATTTATTAGGAAAGCTGTTGCCTCTGGAGAGGAAGGGCATGGAGAACAGCAGTGGCATGAAGTGTGTGAGCCACAAAGATGAGGCATGCTGCAGTTAGTTTTAATAAATATGCTAACATGGAGGAAATTCCTGAAAAGTGGACGACAGCTCGTGTGGTGCCAAGAGTCAAGTGGAGCTCAAGTGTGAGCCAGCTGGCCAGCATCAATTCCAGCTGAGGCAAAGCTGATAAAAACACTGATTAATAAAGATAATTAATTAAAATAATCTAGTATAGAAATATAATTAAGGCCAGCAATCATGGCTTTATGGTAAACAGGCCTCATCATATAAACCTGATGTCACTCTCTGATGAGATTACAAATTTGCTTGATAAAGACAACCCCAGAGATGGAACACACTGTGTTTGGTGAGTCACAGAACACAACATGCTGGTTATAAAACCATGATGAGACATCTGTAGAAGAAGAAAGGTTGTTTGGAGCATGACAAGGCAACCCCAGGCAGTGCCTGCAAAGCCCCAGCAAACTGACATGCAGCATCAGCAAATAAGGGGTTAATCATGGAGATCTACATGCATTATTTATCAATTTTGGGCACTGAAAATGAAGTTTAATTCAACCAGGGAGGAATGTAGGTTGTCACACAGGCAGCAAGGAGGACTAAGAACACTAAGAAGAGTGTTGGGAGAGAATTAAGCAACTGAATGTGAGCTCTCATTCTAGAAAAGAGAAAAAAAAAAAGACAAATAAGCAGATTTGACCTTTGGATATTCTAAAAGAAGAGAATTGGGGGTGGATTCTTACCTCTGCACACAGCACCAGCAGAACTGTCCTGTTTTAGCACTTGCATTTTTTAAGGCTGCTGAAAACTTGAGCAAGGAACGAGTCTAAAGTAATTTAGTAAAATGTCATGTACTTTTTATGGATTTCAATCAATCTGGTTAACAGCAAAACAATGGGAAGGTGATTGCAGTGTGTTTATACACAAAAGGAGGAAAAAAAATGGAGGACCCTTTATCTAAAGCAGCAAAGCATGACAAGAAGGAAGGTCTGAAATGTGAAGACAATTTTAAGGGAGCAAGCAAAGCACATTTGAATTGGGAAAGTTATAAATTGTTGATAGAAAATACAGAGGAAATGGTGGGTTCTGCAGTTCTCAGTCTACAGAAGTCAGAACTAGATGCTATTTGCATTTCTGGAAAAAAAAAATTAATCAAATATAAGTTTTCAGGCTAAATATAGGGGTAACTGGCCTTCATTAAACAAAATGCCAGAGTAAATGATCTAAAGGTCCTTTCTGGCCTTAAGCCAAATGAATCTGAAGTAACAGAGACTGCCTTTTCTTTGAAAAAAAAAAAATCACATGATGGCTCCTGGTTTCCAGCCAGTTTGAGAACATGCTCTAAATTTTTCAGAGTTTTGACTGGTTTTTTCCATTCTGCCTTTAGTATTTCAAGCAGAGCAGCATAAATATTGATAAAACATTTCCCACCAAAAAAAGGAGATTGTTCAGTCAATAATTTCCATTGGCATTCATATATCCTTATATGTTTATGACCAGCTTTACAAAATGCTGGATTCCTCTCAGCATTCCTTGGTGCAAAACAGAACATTTTGTCATTTTAACATGCACACAGTTTTGGTTTGTATTATTTCTCTTACTTACTAGCTATTATTCTTACAACTATTCTCTTTATCTTTCCAGCACTACAGCCACAAAGTAAAAAAAAAAAAAGAAAATAATATTTTGTGAGTAATCAACAAAGTGAATGAACTTGACATATGAGGTTGATGTTTATTCCTATCTTTGCAGCAGAGTTACATCAGTGCCATCTGCTAAAGTTTTTAATTTCTCTGATAGGATCATGTAAAAGTAGAGCAGTTTCTCTCTGACATTATTTCCACACCTCCATTGCTGCACAATACCTTGGATTAACAGACAGCTACATGGATTTGGATCCAAAAATAACAGAAAATACAGGAATTTAATTGACCTAAAGGGACGTGACCTCCAGGGCCAGTTTTTCCCAGCATTTCTCATGGTGTGTCCTTTTCTTTCCCACTGTTTTCCCACCCCTGGACTCCATGGTGCTGATTCACTTGGTCCAGCACAGCTCACACCCACACAGCAAAAAGCTGAAGAAACAACATCCTTTTGTCACACCAGCAATACCAAGGCTGGTCTTTTTAATTTTTTTTTTTTTTTTTTTAATAAGTGATATGACCAAATATGAGTTGGTTTATCTCCTTGGGGAATTCCACTTTAGGGAAACAAAAGATGAAGTGGCATGTTCTAATGAAAAGCATACACTGCTGCAACCTACAGGCCACAGCCAGAATGCACCTGCCAAAAAACACCTTCTTTTGGGTGGGAAGGCATTTTTCACTCTGTTTTCCTCTCAGTGTTGTACTGGCTGCCATGGGGTTATCCCTAAATTGTACAATATCAATGCAAGGTGAATTAGAGCTCTCTTTCCAAAACTGTTCTCTAACAAGTACCAGTGTGTCTTCCACCACCCATCTCCAAAATCTCCATGTAAATATCTTCAGGTGTTTACAGCTATTGCCTTTATCTTTCTAGCACTATAGTCACAAAGTAAAAAAAAAAAAAAAATTAAATCCTGCTCCACACATTTGTTTAAGGTCTATTTGAAGCGAGCACATGGCAGAGTCTCAGTGTCCTCTCTCCAAGTGAGATGAAGAGCTCAGGGGGACTCAGTTTGGAGTAAACTTGGGCACCTTCCCTAGATTTTCCCCATTTACCAACCTTGAAACCATAGTTTGTCAAGCAGCTATGTAGACTTCAACTCCTTTACTACAGACATGTGAAGAGTGAGAACATTTGGGAAGATCTCCACCCATGGGGAGCTCATGGTCCCTTGGTTGTGCTGATGATAGCAAAACTTCCACAATCCTGTTGTAATTATGGGGAACACCAATTTGGGAGCCCAAGGATCAAGATTCAGGCTTTTCTGGCTGCTGGTTTCAGACTCACCATCTGCTCTTCCCTTCACATCATGTTCCTGCTGTAACCATCACATTACAAAGTCAAAACCAAGGTGGAAGATTATGCTCCACAAATAGTAAATAACCAAATGCCCTAAAAGTTTGTACATATAGGACATTAGAGTTTTCCAGTCTTCAGTGCTTGTTTGTCACTCAGGCAGCACCTCTGCTTTAGAACATCTCCCTTTGCACAGGAACACTTTGTGTCCTGTCAATGATTTGCTTGAATTATACACATTTCCAAATAACTACATGGTCCAGAAACTAATGGTGATCTCAGAAACCAGCAGCAGTTTGTAAATCATTCACAGATCAAGCAGGAAATGGAGCCTTGAAAGTACTGTTCAAACAGCTATAATGCACTTAAAATATTGCAATAAAATTTTGACACTTGGAAATCAATAGGGTCTGACAGACTAAGTATAACTCTGTGGTCACAAACAGGAGTTTAACTAACTTCAGAAATATTGTCTGGGCTGGATGAAGATGAAAATTGGCCTTTTCCTTTGCTGAGGGAAGAAAACAAGGCTTTCCTGCACTGTGGTCATGTAGAGATTTCAACTCTCTGCTGCTGTGCTGCTCTCCTGATAAGCAGCTCTTTAATCCCCCTGACCCAGAGAACACCAATTCTGCTGATTCCCCAAAGGAAAACAAGAGACACAACTTGCCTTCCTCTCATCCCAGACATTTCTGGGGCCCTGGAAGAGCAGCATGACAGGACCTGCACCAGAGCCATGAGTCAGCTCCTCCACCTGCCAAACTCCCTCCCAGTCATTCCATCTGATCCTCTCCCCTGATTAACACAGCAATGGCACAGTTTTAAAAGAACAGTTATTCTCCCTGAAGAAGGTACAGAGTCTCTGGGGAGTCTTGCAGCAGTTATTGCCAGCTCACATGATTTTTATCTTGAGCCTTATGATTTCTGAGTGTTCTCCAGCCTTGGCTGCCAGAAGCGTGCAATGACATGAGAAACTCCTCTCTTAATTTTTATTAGCAGTAATTTTCCAGACTTTATGGTTATACCCTAAAGACTCAGAAATCAGAACACAAAATGAAAAAGGGACCAATTTAGCCATTTTAACTGTGATTTTTAAGATTACTGTGTAATTCATGAAGACCTGACTCAATATATTTTTCTATCAACGTTGGCAGCACTGTTTGCTTTTCATCCTTGCTAAACTGCCCCTTAATATTATTCTAATTTAACTGTCTAGATTATTAAAGAAATTGGGAATACAAACTCTGTATCTGGAGGCAGAGCAACAACATGAGTAATTTTTTCAGGTAGAAAGGATTTGTTGGCAGTGGATGAGAAACAGCCATGAGGATCTTGGGGAGGAGAAGGGAAGGAGATAGAAAGGCAGAGAAGAGAAAGAGGAGTTTTCTTCCCTTAAAGGAAAAAATGGCCCTCAATGGAGCCTCCCAGAGGAGCAGCTGGGTGGTTTTTTTGGCTGGGATGGGCTGGCAAGAAGCAAAGACATCTCCTGCAAAGCAGGTCCCTAAGCTCATCTGCTTCTCTGGTTTTTACAGGACTGCAAGCAGAGCCAGCTCTGAGCCAAGGAAATGCTGTTCTTGGGGCAAAGAGCACTCTGTATTTAACCAGCCTTGAACCCAGAGAGGCAAATTGTGCCCACACATGATGCAATTCTTGCAGTTCCCCTGCTCCCAAGCTGGGCTTCTCCTTTGCCTGCACACAATGGGTGCCTCCACAGTGCCCCTGCTCCTCAGCACACACTCCTTGCAAATGTGCAGAGGGCTCCAACTCCCTCCCTGAGCATTCAGAAAGGATCTGCTGCAGTCTGCTGTGGCCAAGTGATGCTGCTGACAGTGCCAGGACCTCTCTGATGCCAGGAGAGCAGCCAAGCTCCCATAAAGGGGAGCTTTGTTGGGGACAACTGCTGTGATGCTGAGGAGCTGCTGTGGCACAGGAGGCTGTGCACAAGTTGTCTGTGGCTCCCTAAGAAGAGCTGCTGTGGCAGCAGTCACACAATGGCTCTCACTGGCCCTAGAGGAAGTGCCTCTGCCCAAAATCCTGGTGGAGATGCTCAGTGGGTGTGTGCTCCCTCTCTGGGCTCAGGTGTGGTCACTCGCTGGTGGCCACAACACGACTCCTGTGATGCTTGGCATCTTTGTAGAAGTGTTACCTGCTGGAAGCATTTAATTAACTGATAATTTTTACCATCAAAGCAAACAAAACAGAGCACAACTGTTTTTCTCTGATGACTTTGGAGAAAACCTCAAAAACATAACCCAGGCATTCCCTGTAGGCATCAGAGGCAAGTGGAAAGGTTGCCAGAGTTTGTATTTTGCTTTCAGAGACTGTGGTTGTGAAGCCAACCTCCTACTTTTAGAGAACCTGACATCATGTTTGCATGGGAGGAGGCAGTAACAGCTTCTCTGGGCATTATCTTTGAAACAAAAATCATTTAGCAGATATTAACTATCTCTGGATAGTAATGGGCCAGTGAAGAAAAATGTGTTTTGCTTAAGTGTTCATTACCAGTGCAAGTTTCACTTGCTTTGGAACAACTTGCATATTAAGTAGCAATAATGTAAGCCTCATTAGGGGCTTCCCATATGTCTGGCAGTGAAAGGATGCATAGCCCTGGTAGTGTGAAAAAAAATCAAAGCTATTCCCAGCCTCTGGCAATGCCACCCTGCCACACTCCTGGGCTGACCTGCAGTCATTCCCCCTCCCCTTTATGAATAGTTACTCACACATCTTCCCATCTGTTAAGAGCTGTAAGTGCAGAATAGGTGATTGCTGTGTCCATTACTGCACTGGACTGCTGGTGAAATAAAGGGATATTCGAGTGAGATGAGTAAATGCATCAAAATGCAGCACTGAAAAAACATTCATCCCACCACAAAAGGAGAATTATGCTCAGCTGCACTGTGCTTGGTCCCAGGGAGAGGAGGCACCTGAAGCACTAATAATATATATGTTAATATAAATGGGAGAAGGGTACTGACAAATTGAACCTTCAAACATGCAAATATGTATATTTGCAAATGTAAATTTGCACACTGAGATGTAGATTTCTAAGTGTATTGAATCTTTTGGAAATGTGGAGATTTCAATCTGAGTAAAAATATTTGAAAAAAAAAAGCAAGATTTGTTGTATAAATAGCCAGACCAAACCAATAATGGAAGAATTTCACCCAAAACTCTGATATGTCTTATACTTTTAATGCCTTTAAGCAATGAACTTTGGTATTTCCTGCAATCTGTAACATAGGACAACTCTAATTTCTTTGAAGCGTGCATTTTTATGAAGTTAAAGAAATAAAAATTCTGACCTTGAAACGCAATCAGATTTATAGCAACAAATGACAAAATACATACAATTCAGTTTATCATTAAGGCTCAGTTAGATGAGATTAGCTAATCAGGCAGTTTATTTTCCAAACACCTATATGCTGCTATTGTTTGTTTGTTTGTAGTTCTGGCAGACAGGCATTACAAGGATGCACAATATGATTAAGGATTTATTTACATTTCCTTTAACTATCAGCAGCATTATATTATAAATGACACTCCTAATCACCAACCCAATTCTGTATTTATAATGCCCATAAATTCAGAGCACTGATTTGTTGGTTTTTTTTTTTTTTTGACAAAACTTTGCTGCTTTTATGTACAGACCTCTGGAGCCTGATCTAAGGCTCATTAAAGAATCAATGGCTCTCACAGACATCTGGGCATTCAACCAGGTCCCATCAGCATTGTTTCCATCACTGGCAATAGCACAAGAGCAACAGAGAAGTTGCAGCTTCACCTCAAAATATAAAATCTGTGGTTTTAAAGGCAGTCCTTGGAGAGGCACTGTTACAAAGAGCAGATCTCCTCTTGTGGGTGGCTTTTTAGCAGTAGCTCTGGAATCCATGCAGATTTTACCCCTCAGTTTCAGACAGGCAGACACAGTGTGGAGTTACTTGGTGCACCTGGGCACATCCACTGCCTGCCTTGGCTCAGTGCAAGAACTTTGCTCCCTGCACAGCCTGGGACAGATCCCACTGAGCCAGTTCCACCCCCTAATAAAGCAGCAAACTGCCCTCATGTCCCACCCAGGTAACAATTTCACTATAAACCCACATTTCTGCACCCCAAAAGACAACTTACAGCCAAGGATATCACCACAGCACTTCCAAAATTATCAGTGTCAAATGCCTCCAGCCTGATCTTTACCCCACACAAATCTTAAGGAACCACACTGGAGCACCAAAGAGTCATAAGTGAGGGGGGATTCCAGGTTTCAGGATGCCTGGGTACCCCAAATTTCTTCTGCCTTTGGGGCTGCACCCTGGCTGCCCATTCTGCACCCTCTGGGAGGGGAGGGAAAAGAATCAAAAGCTCAGGACAAAGAAGGTCATTCAGCAGCTGTTTCAATCCTATATTTTGACCACAACTGCCAAAAACTAAAAGCTGGAAAGGCTGAATAGGTCATCCTATCTGTAGTATTTTATGGAGGGCTTTTGTCCAGTTTATATTTAAATGATTCCAGTAATGGAGATTCCACAATCGACCAGACTTTGCTGATTGGAAAAAACCACACTGGCAGCCAGCTTACATTTCCTTCTGCTCATTTTTCATGCCATTCCCACTCACTGTGCCTCCTTCTACCAACCAACACCATTTTTCCTGTGCTTGCCCTGTCCCTGCCATGCAGAATGGGGAGAAGTAAAGGGAAAGGTTGAGCAGTGTAAAATGCAGCTTGAAACACAATTTTTTCCTCAAGATCTTGGGAATATTTGCTCCTTGGCAGCTGGCTCAGAGCACAGCAGTTCTGGGAATATCCTGAGAGATTTAAGCACAAATTGGTGATTTTAACAAAGTAGATACCCTGCCCTGCTGGTGTCTCCAGTGTCACTATTGATATCTGAATTACACCCCTCCCCTGAGCTTTCATTTGAGCACTCAGGGTTCTTTTGAGCATCCCTCTATGCAAAGCCCTCCCACACCACTGACATCCTTCCAATGTGTCCAAGAGACCCTTTGTTCTCCCAACCCACTCCAGAGAAACAAGGCCCTTTGCAAATTGCAGACCATCCCTTCAATTATATTTCTATAGTGATGCTGGCACATTAGTTCCACTTATCCTTGGTTAATAGTTCAGCTTATATTCAAAAAGCCATTAACATAAAATCAACACAGCAATTTTGTATGAATTCTCATATCATTAATCCATTTAAAGTGGATACACAGTTCACACTCCAAATTCACTTAATTATTGACTTAATAACATTTAAAGAGACCACGGTCTTTGGCTCCACTGGAATGCAATATAGTTTTTATTCCTCTCTCCCTACTTTTATAGGTTTCCTGCAGAAGTTAGTTCTGCAAGGTTTGGGTAATGCTTGGAGGTGTCTCACCTCACCTCACCTTTCTGAGACAACTCCCCCTGCAACCACAGACAGCTTCAATCTCATGAGGAAGAGCCTGCTGCCTGGTTTGCTGGGGCAAAATATCCATGATGGGCTGCACAAAAAGAGCCCCATTTGCCCAAACCTCTCTCATGCCAGCCTAGAGCATCTTGGGGAAATCCCTTTCAACCTTCTCCATTGGCAGGGGCTGCTTGAATCCCTCAGTTTTCCTGTTCCAGTGGTAGCCACGAGCCCTGCTGAGGAAGGGAAGAGAATTCCTCCTTCCTCAGCATTGATATAACAAGCTCTGGCACGGGCAGTGAATATATCACAATAATTTCTAAGCAAACAAAATTAATAGTTTGATCAGGACTGTCTATAAAGAAGCTGGTTTTCCTTCATAATTTTATTCAATACTTCTTTTTTTTCTCACTTCCTCCCCATTCCCCATTTCTCTCCTTGCCATCATCCATGGCAAATGATGTTGTTTGCACTTCAGCTGCTGTTACAGGCCAAAAGCAATCAGTGAGAGGCAGGTCCTGCATTTCACTCTGAAAAATGTCAGGTTAGGACTTGTTTGAATCCTCACATAATTTGTGTCACTGTTGGAGGCCTTTCCCTGAGACTTGTTTTCCTCCAGTGGCTCTGGTGGGATTTTGGAGCAGGAGCAAAGGTCTGGGGAGGATCAGAAACACTGAGAGCTGTGGGGAAAACATGTTCATGGCTGACACAGACCATTGTCCCTTCCAGCCCATCCATGTGGCTCTTCCCTGGGGTCTCTGGTGCAGAGGAAGGTCCCAGCACCACAGTGCTGGGATTTCACCTTGCTGCCACACAGGACAGGAATATCACAGGTGAGGAAGTCCATCCTGGACATGCTGCTTGAAAACTAGTCTGAGCCATCCCTGTGGATACAGCAACTCATTGAATTACCTTAAAGCCACTTCTGCTTGCCCTGGCTATGGGGGAAGCTGCATCCCATATCATAGACCCATCCTGGTCCTTCCAAGTCAGCAGGACCAGCCAGGCATCCTCACTCATAGTACATTCACAGCACAATATTGGCAGGAAAATTCTACCATAATAGACTCAAGTAGAGCCTAATTGCATCAGGTTTTGTGCTGGAAATGGTTGTTGGAGCCTAGGAGGCTAATCTGCCTCTCCCTGCCTTTCACAGACAAGTGAATGCTTGGAAAACCACACCAGTGGAAAGGAGCCAAATTTTACTAATGTACTCTTGCCACAGACATCAGCAAGAGGAGAATCAGAGGCACAGTGCTGCAGGTCATAAGCAAACATTTTAATCTGAATAGTGTAGTAAAACAAGAGCAGAACCTCCCAGCACAGACAATAACTGTAGTGTGTGGTTTCTCCTCAATTAGGCCTTAGGGTGTTTCCCACATCTTCACCATACTTAACACTCTTTCCTCTTAATTCAGGCACATGAGAATTCCCAGGTAGCATTTGCTTGGGATTGCCTTTAGAAGATTGCATTGGTACTTGTTAAAACTAAGTGCAACTTTGCACCCAGAGTGCTTGGTTTGTTATAGCTCTGAGAATGGATATTCTTTCTTGTTTGAGATCCAAGACATATCTGCACCAAAAAAAACCAGTCCTTTCTTTGTTTAATATCTACTGTTGCATCTATTTATTTTATAAACTAGCACTGTAACCCTGCTTTTACTATAAAATGCAATAAAAACACTGAAAGGAGTCATGAAACTGCCCCTGAAACTCTGTGACATTTCACAAACCCTGGCAGACATCTCCATAATGCCCTTCCTAAATTTGCCACAGATTTTCCAAACACTGTGTTGAGCAAACACAGCCCTGGAAAACTCCTCTGAACAAGATGCAGAAGCTGGTCCTGGGTGTTGAGCAGATCAGTGCAGGCACCAACGTGTTCTCTGGGATCACAGCTGCCCCTGGGACTGCTGGGGAGATGAAGCAACTCAGCCTTTGCCTGTCCCTACCTGCACAGCCAGCAGGGATCACCACTGCTGGCAGTCTGAAGGGTATGGCAGGACAGGAGGAATCTGCTCACACAGCTCTGAAACAGCTGGATTGAGGCTGGAATATCCATTATATCAGCCAGGTGGTGCACAGCAGGTGTGACCACTCAAGCTCAGCTGAGCCTGTGGCACACAGGACACCTGGGATGGGTTTTTTGGAATCACAAGAGCTGTATTTTCACACAGCATTTCTGAGAGAAAAACACCCTGGGCAGGCAGCCCTGATGGTCCCTGTGCTGTGCTCCCACTCCAACACCCAGCCTGGGACATGCCTGGACTAACCACAGGCTCAGCAAGGAGTGAAAAAATTCCTCTTTTCCAGCTCAGACTTTTCCCAGGCTGGGGGCTTTTCTCAGAGAGAAACAAGAGAAGGAAGAATGAGTAACACAGATAACACCTGCTGTATATCACAGAGCTGTGCCTGTGCTATGTGATTTTTGCAGAAAGCATGTTTTCAAAAAGGTGTTGCCTTCTTGGACCAATGAGCCCATTCCATTCCATTCCATTCCATTCCATTCCATTCCATTCCATTCCATTCCATTCCATTCCAGTTTCTATTCTTTTCTATTTGTATGGCACGATCTATCCTATATAAGTGCAGAGTGTGGAGACCTCTCAATAAACCACTTCTTTTATTCTTTGGAAGTAGTGTGTGTGTGTTTTGCTGTATTATTTGCCATTCCTAATCAGTCAGTGACCTGTACCCACCCATGCCCCCCTGTTCCACTCCATGGCACACATGAGTTATCTCAGCCCCCTTGGAGGGCTGCCCTGCTCTGGAGAATTCACGTCATGCTTCCTGTTGGGTGCCTTGCCACCCTCACAAATATGTGCTGGAGCAATGGTCCTTGTTCCCAGAATAGATCACATCATGATCAAATCTGGAACAATGTGGTTAAACATTATCTCTGGCCTAACAGGTCCAGAGATTTGCTGTGGAAAATCACAACTGGAAGGGACAAGTTAAGGTGAAGCCATCAGAAATTTCACACACACACGCACCATGAGGAAAGATTAGAGAAAGGAACTGAGTCATGCTGGGCTCCTCTGGGGCACATTCCAGCAATCCTCAGCTGGAGGGATGTACCTGTGCATGTCTCAGCTGGAGCCAGCTCCCACAGCTTCCCCCTTCCAAGGAACCATGCTCAAAAACACTGGTTCCAGAAATAAAGCAAATTTCCACATGTCTGCATTCCCATTGACTTTGGGGGGTGGATGAAGGCACAGAGCACAGCAGTGGGTCTGGAGATGATACACAGCTCTAAATCACAGAATAAACACCAAGAATTGCCATTACCTGTAGAAATCATGCATTGATACACCTACCAAGGGCATTTGCACATGGCAGGCACTACACAGAAGATTTTACAGCAGGATCTGCTTTGTCTTGAAGAAATAGGACAAAGAACAGTACTGTGTTTAATTTCCTTACTTGTATGAAAACAACATAATCCTGATTACTGTATATTCTTATTGAAGGGAAGGATGCTTACATCTTTCTTTCAATACAGATGAAAGAAAAATAAGAAAACATGTTCATACCAATCAACAAGGCAGATTAGGATTTTATTCAGTGTATGTTTTAGACAGATGGGCTTTTCTTAATACCTTGCACTTTCTCTCTCCACAACTTTTGCAGCTCAAATGGCCAGAAAACTATTGAGTATTTTTCTATCTGTGCTGAGCTCTGCCCACTCCACATAAAAATCCCACCAAAATCCCACGTCCAGCTCTGCTTCCAGAGCAGAGAATTCACTCTGCTTTTTGTAGCATTATGTTTCTCTGGTAACTCAGCTCTACCTGAAATCTTTAGATCCTCTCATGATTTTCACCTACAGCTCTATGATCTGCAGTGTCCTGCCAATTTCTGCATAGATAAGAGGGGCAGTAAGACTGAACTATTTAAATATAACAAAGTCTATGATAATGACAGGATTTAAGGCCACATCCACCAAATCCTTGATGGTGCTTAGACCACTGGAATTTTATCACTAAGAGCATTTTATTGCAGCCCTGGGTCACACCTGGACATCTTGTTTCATGGAGAATATGCTCAGATGAATTTCTCTTCCACATTAGAACAGACCAACATTTCGAAATTCCTGGCAAAAGAATTTTTTTGAGGAAAGAGTTGCTTTGCATTTATCAAAACATTTGGTTTCTGCCTGAATTGCTTCTTATTTTTGACAGTTTCTAGGACAGTAGGAAAAATATAATTTGAAATTCCCCAAGGGGAAATTGACGTTTCTTGTTTTACTAATGCAGACATGGACCATACCCATGTTGCTGTAATTTCCTTGGGTTTTTTTTTTTCCTTTTTTTCTTTTCTTGTTTCTTTTACAACAACAGGATGACAAAACAACACGATTTCACAAACAGTCTTGTTTCTGGCAGAATTCACCCCCCAACAGAAAGAGACTCAATGAACATTTTTATAAACTGTTCATTTGTGTTGTCAAAGGTGCCAATCAACACCTGCAGCTGAACAAGCAGATTTTGCTCTGCCTTTTTTTCTTGCCCAGCACTCTCCCACATTTTTTCACCCCCTCCTTCCTTTTCTCCATCAACACAACTTTTCTACAGCAAAGTTTGAGTTGGCCAAGCTGCACACAGACCTTCACAAGTGCTGGGCTTCTCTGACCCTGAACAAGGATTTCAAATGAGAGATATTTGCTGCCATGTGAGGCAGATATAGTTTAAATTGAGTTTTTGGAGACAAGTAGAATTTCTGCACCTCTTCATGAAAAAAGTCCCATTTAAATTGTTAAATCAGTTGTGAAGGGGGTTTCACAGAATTCATGAGCTACCTTGGGGAGAGGGGGGTGATTATTTTTTTGCTCTGCATCAAATACAAGTTACTGTTCATGTGGGGTTTTGCTTTAGGCTGCTACATATTTTGCTATTGTCTCTTCCTTCCCCCAAAGACATTGAGAATTCCTCTGCCTCATGTTTTATTTACAAGTTTTTGTGGTTTTGTGCTTTATCAGCTCGAGTGGGTGGGAGAAGCACAGTTTTATGGATTTTTAATAGAAAAGCAGAGAATAGCTCACCTCAAAATCTTACACTAATGGTTTGTAATGTGTCAGGAACTATCCCACTTTCTGCAAGACAGAATATGTATTTCTCTAGTTTGGGTCCTGAACTAAAACAAACTTTCCTCTGAAAGTTTCCTCAAGTCTGAACACCACACAAAACAAAAGAGCACTGCAGTTCTGGCCCCACAGTAATTTGAGGCTGACAGCTTTTTTTCCACTGTTGGTTTTGCTGTATTTACTGGATCAGGGTGAAGCTCCTCCTGTCTTACTCAGGCATCAAGGATGGGAGGCAGATTTCTACCCTCAGAGGAGCAGGATCCAAGGAAACAGCAACTATGTCAAAAAATACTGCACATGGAGGTCTTAGAAAGTACAAGAGTGTGCAGAACTCTTCCCCTTTTCTGGAGGAAAAATTGGATATATGGTGATTATTCCCTTTCTTGGTCCAATCCTTTTTATGGCTCCACCTCAGCACATGGCACACCAGGTGGATCTCTGAGTGATTCTTCTAAAACCCAGCATGGAACAACCTTCCTTTGTCATCACATGAAAAAAAAAACCAAAAAAAAAAACCAGCTCTTTGACTCCTCAGGGGCTGGGAACAAGTAACACTCAGGACAGAAACATCCACCTCTTGCATCTAACAAGGGGTCTACATGAAATATTCTATTTGTGCAGGTGAAAAAAAAAAAAAAAAAAAAAAATCCTTACTCTAGCTGAGAAACCACCCATATTTTTTCAGCTGCACTCAATACAGTTCTATAATTGCATTTAAATCAGCACCCTTGGAGCAGGGTGGAGACCAGGTTTGGAAGCCAAGAGTCATTTGAAAACATCTTTCTCTCTGAGCCAAAACCTTCTCTGGTTTGATAGGGCCAGAAGGATGGGAAAAGCTTTAGAGGGGCTTTGGAAAGGTGCTGGGTGTGAAGTGTCCTGTGAGCCAGAGCTCACACAGATCTCAGCACCCCCTGCCCCTCTGGGGGTCCCTGTGCAGCTTCTTGCCCCAAGCCTGGCTTGCATTAGCAAGGATGTGCTGGTCCAGCCTGACTACACACACCCCTAAGGGAAATACAGCTCACACCCATGAAAATTCATTTGTCAGGATAGCTCTGCTGGCTCTCTGAGCAAACCAGCTCTTAGAGAAAAAGGATGGTGCTGCTGCGTCTCCATTAAGGCTTTTCTCCAAAATTAAAACAGAAGGATGTGTAGAAAAATTGTGTTTCTGTGAAGTGAGGGTCAGCATTTGAAAAAAAAAAAAAAAAAAGAGACAGGTTTTGCAAAAGCAGAGGTTTATAATTCTGATAATTTTTCATTTCATTGAAAGAAATCATGGGTGGATACTCTTATGAAACAGGTTTAAAGAGAGGTCACAAAAAGATAAAGGAAATTGGCTGTCTAGAATTAGAGAGAAAAACTCATGATTTTAAGTATGGCATGATTTTACTCAAGCAGCTAAGATGGGTGATAAATATTAAATAAAACATAATAACATTTTATTATTTATAATGCTTACTGCAAACATGAGGCTCTGAAATAGAATATTGAGCCAATTTTATAATTACTAGTGATAAAATGCTTTAACCTCTGCATTAGCTGCTCCCCATTCTGTACCTCTGATTCCACTAA
Source organism: Erithacus rubecula (assembly GCF_903797595.1). Taxonomy (NCBI): domain Eukaryota; kingdom Metazoa; phylum Chordata; class Aves; order Passeriformes; family Muscicapidae; genus Erithacus; species Erithacus rubecula. The sequence goes on from NC_136669.1 coordinate 2,997,576, forward strand.
TCGATCTTAATTGATTAAATGAAAGCACTTCATCTTTGGATTTTATTGCCGGCATAGTCTGACACTTTCTATTACAATCCATTTTGGAAAATACCTGATGATCCTACTCTTTTCTTCACACTTTCACCCCCTCATTAATTATCTGCTTCCAGCCCCAGCTTTCTTTCAGCAAGAGACTCCAAAATAGAGACATACCTAAAATGCAGCACACCCAACACAACCCAGAGCAAATAATCTTTTCTCCTCAATCTCTGCCTCAGTCAGGCATTGCCCAGTACAGAAGACCCCTTTGGTTCATGTGTTCTTTTCTCTTGAAAGTTTTTTGGGCATTTTTAAACAAGGACTCAATGTACAGCTGCTTAATAAAGAGTTTTGTATGTGTTTAAATAGTCTGTTTAAATCTAGTTAATATTAAGATGTTTATACTCTGAAATATTTGGTTTCAGAGTGCAATTCTCCTCTAGAGAACCTGCAGTGTACCTAAATGAAGGTGAGGGTATTGGAGAAAAACCCCACAAACCTGGATAACACAAAAAATTGTAACTGCATTTCTCAAGCTAAAGAATTTATTCACCTAGAAGTGAAATATTCCCTGAGCAAGCAGACAGTGGAACACCTAAATTATATTTTGCATATCTTTAATCATGAAGGGATAGGTACTCCAGCACTCACATAATGAGCAGTGTTCTACAGCCAAGTTACTAGAGGAGCACAGGCTTGTATTTGGGTTATTTGTCCCCAGGTGCTTCAGTCAGAGCTCATCATGCAAACTCAGAATGCAATATATAATCTGACCCATATATGCTATTAGAGCACTGGGGAAGCTCAGAGCAAGGGGAAATGTGTGAGCATAATCCCTGGAATCTTTATTCATGAGAGCCAGTGAGGTAGATAATGTGTGCTGTGGTTTAACCCCAGACAGACTCATCCCCAAGCAGCTTCTCTCCCCTCGTGGGAGAGAAGCAGAAGGGAGAAATTAAAAAAAAAAATACAACCAAGCTCAAATAGTTAATAGGCAAAGCAAAGTCTACATCCACAAGGAAAGCAAAACAAAGAATTCATTCCCCACTTTCCATGGGCAGTCAGGTTCAGCCATCCCAGGAAAGCAGAGCTCCATCAAGTGTAACAGTGACTTGGGAAACAAATGACACCATTCTGAAAATCCTTCCCTTCTCTATTCTTCACCAGCTTTAAACATGGAGCAGGAAGCCCTGTAGTCTGGGATGTCCCTTGGGTCAGGGGGGCTCAGCTGTCCTGGCTGTGTCCCTTCCTGGCTCCTTGTGCACCCCCATCCTCCTGGCTGCTTTGTGGGGTGAGGAGCAGAGAGCATTGACTCTGTGTGAGCTCTGCAATAACTAAAACATCCCTGAATTACCAACAAATCCAAAGCACAGCCTCAGACCAGCTGCTGTGATGAATATTAACTCTACCCCAGCCAAACCAAGCACGAACCAAGAAACCAGTGGTGCAGATAATTAAGAGAAAATGGAAATAAATTCTTCAAGGAAAAAAAAAAAAAATGGACAATTCCTCTTGCTCTGTCACTGCTTTGAGAAGGCAGTGTTCCCAGAAAAGAAAAAAAAAAAAAATCCCTGCTTGGATTTGAGCTCTTTTAATGGCTGGGAATGCTGCCACCACAGTGACTAGGTAAGGCTCAGGAATGATAAACCTGGGAACGATCTTTTTCATCTCACTATTAAAGGAAATGGAAATGTGGATGCAAATTCCCATCCATGTAAGACACAAGCCTTGCAGCCTGCTGAGGCCAGCAGTTTTTGCAAATGATTGCCACACGTGTTAACATGGCATGAAATCTGTGCCAGAGCAAACTGAACTTCCCCAGCTCGAGAAGCTCCAGAGGGAGAATTGCAACCTGCAGATGATGCCTTGGTCACAATCCAGTCTCCAACAGAAAATACACTGATCCAACAACAGGGCTTTGCTTTTACTAGAACACAGTACAAATCCATGCCTATTTTATTTTTTTATAAACTGATGCCTGCTAAGCTTTTTTTTTTTCCTCCTAGAAAATGCCTCTTCCAAGTTCCTGCTGCACTTAAGTTTTATCTCATATAGATATTTATCTTATCTGCTGCATGAGTAAAGTAGGGGAGTAGGTTTTCTTATCTATCTCAGCCAACAGGCAAGAGCTTAATGGAAAACCCCCTATTGTTCTTGAGTAACAATCTGCTCCCAGCCAGGCACTGATACCAGTGGAGATACTGATACCTCAAATCACACATCTCAGTTATTCTACAAGGGCCCAGACAGCATTTCACCACATTTTCCCCCTCTTCTTCTGCACTTCTGAGCATGCAGGTGCTGTTGGATTCCTCAGCTGGAAACTTGTTTCACAAATGTTAAAGATTGTTAGGTGTGATAAAGTTCACCACGTCCTGCATGAAAGGTGTTTTGGATTAAGAGAGCAGCCTGTGATGGTTGTGGCTCACTAATTCCTTGTGCTGACAGCTGTCATTGCAAAATATCATCTCCAGGGCAGACCTTGATTTGGGGCATGCATTGATTCAGGAGTTAAAATCTCTGCTGTTTCAGAACTTGGAGACCAACTAATCTTTGTAAAGAAATGCATTAATGAGTGCAGCACCTAAAGGAGAACCAGCAAAAGTCTCTTCTGCTGAAGCATCAAGAAGCATTTTGAATTTGCTAATTTCTTCCTGCAAGTGAAGGCAAATAAACTAACCCAGCATATGTTGGTTTTTATATGTTTTTAAAAGTTTCATGTGGCATTAATGCAGGTATAAGATTCTCTTACTCTGAGTTAGAAACACCAGAGACTCAATTCATCAGTGCACAAAGGGCCAAAACCCTGACTGGTTTTGTTTTTCCTTACCAAAATGCAATTAAAATACAAATTCTTGCATCAAATTTGTGAAAAGGAGCAATTTTCTTGCAATAAATTCCTAAAGATTTTGTTACATGAGCAGCAGAGCATAGTAGAAGTGCATGAAAAACCAGTCCAAATTTTAGCTGTGTCTAAAAGGTTTATAGAAAGCTCTCTATCCCTTTTTTCACACTCCAAAATCTGAATTATAATTAATTTCAGGAATCAACCAACCTACCCCTTACTTTAAAAACGTCAAGCTAAGGAGTGCATTATGTGAGATTACAATTAATCAGAAGTGGAGGCACACACACACATACACATCTTCCCACTTAAATTCTTTGGCCAAAAAAATATTACAGCAGCCTTGACAGATACCAAATGATCTTTTCAAATCATTCTCCCTGGTGATGAATGTTGCAGCTCTGCAGCCTTGTGCTAATACAGAGCTTTTCAGCAGAGAGCAGCATCATTTGACAATCCTGCATTAGCTCTAATGACATGCTGATGGGTTTGGCTCTCCTCTCTCTGGGATGCTCTGCCCCATCTGGAAAGAACTCCAGGGATAGAAGGGCCCAGCATGCTAAATTATAGAAAAAATAATTATCAGCGTTCACAAAGCATTAATGAAACATTAACCATGGCTGTTTGGTAGGACAGTGTTGTTATTTACTCATTTTCTTGCATGGATTAAAGGAGTTATTTGTAGCTGCTGCCTTTGGCCCTAATATTGCCCTGCTGAAAGGCACCTGGGTTTTCTCTGCACAATCCTCTTTAAAATATTGGGTGGCCTGGGTGCAGTTCCATGTCCTCAGGTAACTGAAATTGCCATTTAGAGCAGTTATCATTGTGCACCCATGGCAGGATGGGGCTCTCTGGGCTCCCCTGCCTCTGTTTGACCATCCCAGGGACACCCAGCTCACCAACACCCCCAGAGATAAAGCAAACCCAAAAAAGAGGAGCTTCCCTCCCCTGCTGCCCACAGCTCCACCAAGGCAAGGCAGCTCCTGTCCTTGCCTGCTGATGAAAAGGCTGGGCAGAGTCTCTACAAGGAAATATCCTCAAAATGTCATTTTGCTTCACTGTCAGCTGAAAGAGGTGAGGAACAAAAATAACAGCTCCCTAATTTAATGTGGACTTGGAATAAAAGCACATCCCCTTCCATTTATCTACCTGTGGAGCTATTTTTGTCCAGTTCACTGGGAGAATTGCTACATTCTGTTATGCCTAAAATATTTTGCTCCTTTAATCACTGCACAGGGTTGGTTTCCACCTGCAGTAAGTGGACTGAGCAGACAAGAGAAATTCATTATAGCCTCCAGCCAGAGATCAAATTCATCTCTCATCAATTATTTGGGACACCACTGTTTTCAGCAGTTTCTCCTCTTAATAAAACTGATCACAGTTGAATGTTTGGCTCCTTCTGTAGAAAATGCCAAGACTTGTTATTTCATTATACACATATTCTTCTTACCTGCATGTTCTCTGGTAGGATTTTATATATGAGTGATGAGCATTGTCTGGTTGACAAAAGTGTGACTAAAGTAAAAGCCAAAGAGCTGGAAGATAAATTTGTCCTTGCAGTGCAGCAGCTGATTTTCTATGCAAAAATTAATAAAAAGTGGTTTTTCTTTCCCCCTCTATCAGAGGCAGAGCTGGCAGTTAGGTGTTTTGGGGAGAAGAAAAATAACAGTGCAGAAAAAAATCTGAGCAAAGCCATCCCCTAATCCAGCACTGAAGGACAACAGAGAGTTTGTACAGCCCTGCAGGGAAGGGCTGAAAAAAAAAAAAAAAATTCCATGGCAAATCCCAGCTGGGAAGGACTGGAAACAGCCTATTCCATTTCCAGATGCCTGCTCTGAGCATGGCACTGCCACAGGAGGGATCAGAGTGGGAAGTCAGGGCTCCTCCCCAGGCTGACAGGAGCTCAAATCTCAAAGAGACACTGGCAGCTTGGGAGACCCTCTGCACACAGGCCCAAAGCAAAAACACTCCTTGTCCTTGAATAAAGGGTTTTTGGCTGAGGCTAGAGGAATAAAACTGTGCTCTCATTCCCCAGAATGAGAAGGCAGAGAGCTGAGAGCCCAGAGTCTGAGGATTCTAAGCCTTGGAGTCAGTGAAAGCACCATGAGAAATCTCTGCAAGGGATGGACACAGCATAAGTGAAATCAGGAGAGAGGCCTGAAACCTCAGGGACTTTCCTCATCCAGCTTTTTGAAACCTTCTGAGTGTCACTGGCTCTGCTTCAGAAGAACATCTCCAAAAACACTGAAATTGGTGGAGTCCTGCCTTTCACCATCAGCACTTTTGGATTACCCCTGTTTCCTGGTACAAGTTGTTTCACCTTCCTTTCCACTCACTTTATCACTTTGCAAAGCAAGAATAAATAAATGAATTCTGCTTTTTGGCTGGATTACCTTTGAGGTGTCCCAGCTTACCTTTGAGTTTTCCCAGTGGGAATTGCCAGGCTGTGTCATTACAGCCAGAGGAGTCACAGAGCAGCACTGGCAAAGCACAACAGAAAACCTCAGCTTAGATTAGATTAGACTAATCAGACTAATTAGAGCCCCAAGTTCTAGTGGGAACATGGTGCTTACTCTAGAATATGAAGAAATTGTCTTGATTCTAGTAAAAAAATAGCTAAAGAGAGATGAAAAATTAAATGGCATAATGGCAAAGGTTAACAGACTCAGGGGATTCATTAGACAAACTGTGAGAGCATCAGTTTTAAAAAAGAGCAGAATCAAAGATAATGGAATTCAACTGTTTCAACTCAGTTTTCTCATTTTCCTCAGCTGAGAAAACATCATAAACCCATGTCAAACACAAGTGTTAAATGGTAATTTCTACAGCATTTCTCCTTGAGCATTAGGTTTAAATGAGGCTTTATAAGGTAAAGGCTGGTGACTATTTAACCTGATGTAGTGGAAAAGTATTTAATGTATTAAACATGATTTTAAATTATTGTTAAAACCCCTCATTTTCTAATCCCTTAACTCTTTGGGAGGATTTAAAATACATTATGTAAGCTTTAGTAAACAAATAACTATACCATATAGGAAACAGAAACTGAAGATTACCTGGGAAGGAGACAAACACCCTGCAAATGTGGTTTAAGAGATTTTTCCAAAGTATCCTGATGAATTAAGAACCTAATTCTTATTTATGGAAACTCCTAGGAGCTGTGATAAAGGACAGATTTTCTTCAGCAAAATTTAACTAAAAATACATGACAGAAGTACTTACTTCATGATTTTTATGACAACAAAAATACACAGTGCCAAAAGGCTCCTGGAGCTCCTGATTGCTTTCATTTCATTTCTCACCACAAAAATGAAACAAGAGAACGAAGGGGAGATTACACTGCCAGCTCTCTCATTATTAATGGTGAAGGAAATAGCTGCCTTAATGCATTTGATTACATCTTAATAATCACAGTCACCCAGCTCCTTTTTAAACACTCCAGATTAACAGAAAAAAAATATCTTTATGCCGACCACAAACCGTTGGGCCCCGACCACTGACAAGTTGTGACAACTGCACTGAGCCTGCTGGGAGGGTGTAAATAGAGCTGGCTCTGCACCCACTGAGGATCATCTGTCACAGGCAGCACTATCTGAGCTCAGGGAGGGCAGGGCTGGTGTTGCATCAGTGTCCTGAGGTGCTTTGGGGACCCTAAAAACAGCAGAGCGTGGAAGGAAGGGTGCTCTGCAAGCATGATCTGACCTCTCCATTCCTGATTTTACAGGTTGTCCTCAGGGATGTTCCTCGGGGAAAAAAGAAAAAAAAAATGTTTTATACTAGTAGAGCTGTGTGAGGAAAAGATTCTGCACCTAAAGTGTGCCCAAATGCTGAGATGGGGTTATCGAGTGTGCCAAGCTGTTGAGAAAACCTGATCTTTAGCAGAGAAATAAAAATCAATCACTGGAATGTAACTGAAACTTTCCAAGCCTGAAATAGTCTTTCTTGGATTTGAGCTGAAGAAGTGCAGAAGGCTTTCAGCAGCTGCTTGACTTCTTTTTTCCTCTTTCACAGTTCTCCTCAAGGTCTTGGTCTCTTTCTAAAAGCTGAGTGGCAAAAGCTTGCAGAAATTGCAGTGTGGCTCAAAGTGCTCCAGCTTTGCCCTTTTGTGTGGTGCCCAACAGAACCAAATGTCAGAGCTGAGCCTCCTTTGTGAGGAGCAAGTCAGCAGCCACCCAAAAGAGCAGGAATGAAAATCCACCTCCCAGGAAAAACAGACCTGGCAGTGACAGCTGCCTCTGACCACAGCTTTGTGCTCCCCTTCACTTGCTGTGAAGTGAAGGAAATTATGAAATTGCATAATTACATGTTTTTCTAATTAAAAAAAAAAGGTATCTAAATAAAGTCACCTGCTCATAGAATAGGACTGTGCACTTGGATAGCTGGTGAGATCCAGCAAGGCAGAGATGAACCATTTTTCCTACAACCCCAGGAGCACAACCTCAGCTCCTTTCTTAGTCCCTCACAGGTGCTTGTCCAGAGTGAGATCCTAGAGGGATGGAGATGAGAGAAGTGTGAAAATGGAAAAAAAAGTAAAACCATCAGGAAGAATCACAGGAGGAACAGTAGCTCAGCACTGCCCTGAGACTGCTGCAGATGGGAAGGGAATAATCTATTCTTCATGTGCATGGTAGGTAAGCCAAGAAACAAGGAGATAAAATTACAGCTGGGGAAATTCAATTCAGACATCAGGAAATACTTTCTAATGGTAAAGACTGTTATGTCCTGAAACAGATTGCTAAGGGACACTGGGGAATAGATGGTGTTGGTGGTTTAAAAAGGCAGATGAACTAAGTGAACTCCTCAGGTCTCTTCCAAGCCCATTTTTCTTTAATTTAGGGTAAATCAGCTCAAATTGCTCCATACAGTCTTGCACCTGTATGACCTCCAGACATGGTGGATGTGCTTAATTCTGAATTAACAGTGCCTAGGGACTTTTTTTTAAGAACAGCATATAAATCTCGTGATTATAATTATAGTATTTTATTATATACTTTTATCACAATTATACACAGACTATAGCTCCATTTAATCCAAGAATGTCATTAGACATCTGGCTATGTGGCCTTCACTCTGTCAAGAACATCAGCCATTTCAAAGAATGGTTTTCTACTGCTCCTAAAAAAGCATTCACTGGTTACAAGGCATCAGGTTTAACTGGATTTAACTACTTCAAACACTTCAGTGTTGTTCACAGGAATGGCTCAGTTCAGCAGTACTCTGGCTGGACAGTTTCTGATGGAGTGCATTGTAAAAATTCTGTGAGAGAAGCACTTTTTGGGGGAGATTTATTTAGTGTTGCCACTTATTTTTGTCAAAATCACAAGCTAAACAGCTGACCTAAAGAGGCAATAAAAGAAACTTTACAGTTGCCTTGCATGCAAAAACCAAAAGAAAGACTGTGGTGGTGGTCACTAAAAATCTGATCTTGCCACCCATTGCACACACTGGCATCAACCCAGCAAAGCACTTAAGTGCATGCTTAATTTTAAGCATGCAGGTAGAGCCATTTAAACTAATGGAATCATTTAAGTGCTCTGCTGGATCAGGGCCAGCCTCCTCAGCATCTTACAGTGTCAAGTATACAGAGCAAGGGCTTCATCTGATTGCATCAGGCTTTAATTGACAGAAATCACAGTAATGCAGCATTCAGGCTGAGCCCATCTCTCTCAGGCTGCTATTCTAATCACAGGGAGTAGCACAGGGTTTGCTCATGCTGTCCCAGTGTCCTGTTGGATTTGTTTCACCATGCCTCATCTCTGCCATAAGCTCTTTCCCAGCAGCTCCTGACTAAGTTTTCCATCCAGCACGCTCTCATCAAACACCCAATTTGTTCACCTGCCCCAGTGATCACACTGAATAATTATGTAGTCTTCCATACCAAGTGTGTTCTATCACCTGCTATGTTCTCCTCCTGATATACATTCAAGGGTAGGCTGTGCACTCTTTTAGAAAGTGATTTTACTCACTTTTCACAGTTTCTCAAGCATCTGTAGAAGTACAAAAGAAATTAATTGGGAGAAATGTTTTGATGCTGCAGCAACTGAAGAGAGCAGCTCACACAATGGACAAACCTGAAACCTCCATAACCTGAACATCCTCCTCCTTGCATATATAACTTATTATTCAACTGCCAAGCAAATAAATACTGTGCCCACAATGACACAATAGTCTCTATTTAACTTCTCTTCAAGCACTTACTCTGCAGTTCTGAAACAGAACATTTGAGGGGGAAATAAAGTGAACCAACACAACTAATTTAGCGTGGATGTAGAATTAACTTCTCACCACAATGTGTTCCTTTAAACATAGTTATGAAAGGGGGAAAAAAAATGACACAAATGGGAATTTGCCAGGCTACTGCATTGAGTTAATGCAATTACTGAAAAGGGTGATTGAGAGCTGTGAGAGGAGTGTGGGCAGGGTGCAGTGACAGTGAGCTGAGTGCTCTGCACAGCTCACATGAGCAAGACCTTTGCCTTAACTGCTTCTATCCAAGCATGAAACAAGTGCAAGGCTGAGCCACAAGCCTGAAACAGAAGATACAGAGAGCAAAATAGCAGCTAGAAAGGATGGGAGGAAGTTTCCAGAAATGCAAGGGGAGTTTGTAACATCTTTAGCCATTATATTTTTCTATAGCCACCATTAGAAAATGATAAGCTTTAATCTACAGTTTAAGATCAGACCTAGGTCTGAAAGGAAAAATTTCCTAGCAAATAGGGAAATAGTAAGGAACACTAAAATATTAAGAGGGAGGTGGGAAGGATCATGTAGTTGAACCTTTTGCAATGGCAGTGTTTCTGTAGTAGCTCTCTGAAATGTAACTGTGCCTAAAGAAATGCAACCACATTTTCCTGTGCCTTCTGCAGGAAGCAAAATTCTGCAGATAATTGCTCAGGAAACAGCTTTTTGCAACACCTAGAATTAAAATACCACTGAACAGTGACCAAGTTCCCAGCAGCTGAAGGAGGCAAGGTCTCTTTGTGCTGAAACCATCCCATAACACAGGCAGGGAGGCAGGAATAATTCAAACACAAATAATATTTAACATATCAACAGATTTTAGCTTGCAAACAGGATTCATCATGCAGTCTGAAGAGACATAAGCACAGCAGAAATTGTGTGGAGTTTCTCAGCTCACTTTCAAAAGGAGGCAGGAGTGTGTAAGTCACATGCAGCAACTGCAATGATGAAAAATTTCAAAACCAACCTGAAATGGGTCTTCCTGAAGAAAGACTTTATCTGTCAGCAACTCTATAAATCTTTGACTTCTCTCATGCCCTTTTAGAATTTGAGTCTTTGCACACACTTATAAAACAGGTAAGAAATAGTGAGCCTCAATGCAGACATTGAACTGAGCATGAATTTGGGCACAGCAGCAATTTGGAAACTCCAGATTGCAGATACACCTCCACATCTCACTGATAACAAAAAGTCACCAGCACATTTCTGGATTGGGTTATTCCCAGCTCTGAATGAACACATGAGGTTTCTAGTTGCCCTTTGCAACTACCTCACATGTAAGGTTCACTTTCTAAAATGACAAACATGAAGACATAAAAATCAATTCAAGGAAAAACTAATTTTAAAATGTCAACAAGACCATCTCTTAGCATTTACTCAGTACTCATATCAAACCCTACAACTCCACAGTGGCTGTGTCTACCAGGGTGTTTCCCCTTAAAAAAACCACCTTATAGCTGAAAAAGAAATTAAACACCTTTTCTTTCTTTTTTTGTGACTGTCCCACAGAAAAGAACTTCTAGTTATTAACTTGAAATTTAGCCTGTCATCATATCAGCTCAGAACAGGGCTGAAGCTGTGATGCAATGCTCAGCTTTCCTGCACAGCATATGGTATTTGAAAAGAGAGTGGAAGGGAAAAACGACAGACAGGAAAAGGTTCAGACTTCTGTAGCCTTGGTTTTGCACTGTGGGGTAATTATACTGAAGAATTCATGACTCACTTTGGTGCACTACTGTGTGCTGCTAAATTAGAAGTTTGGCAAGGACACCAGACAAATGATGAAATATATAATATTGGTTTCTCTAGCATAGCTCATCACTATAGTCTCATGGTGTTTCAAAGGGCTTTTTTTAGCACTCTGGGAAAACAAGGTCTTTTTTAAAAAAAGAAAAACATATTGAATCAAAAATGTGCTGTAAGGAAGTCAGCAGAAGTAGTTATAATTCCTCTTTATAAAAAAAAAAAAAAAAAATCAGCTTTTCAGGTAGTTTGAGTAATTGCTCTCTAAGACTTATTTCTGAGTCTACACAGAGCATCTGACATGGAGACTACTAAAAGCTGTTGTGCACTAAAGCACCAGTGTGATGATGTGGAGATGAAGCTCTTCCACTATATAACATTCACAAGAAAATGTTTTCTTTACACCAGCTTACAAATGTATATTATCAAAATTATTTACACAAAGTCTCCCCAATCATTTGACAACTGCAATGAGGCCAAGCTCACTGGAAGATGCACACACTGGCACAGCACTTCAGTTAACTCTTGGTGGCAAATCCCTTTTTCCCAAGGACTGCAGTCAGTCTGGAGCTATGCAGCACGTTGGAATTAATCCAGTTTTGCCAGGTGCAGCCAATCCCCCGTGTAATGCTGCACTAGTTATTCTGATTTGTAAGGAGAAAGAAGTGGCACCAGTCATAGGAAAAAGGCACCAGCATTAAAAATATTTTGCTGCGTGACCTAGAATTAACATCTCAATTTATCCAGATAAAAACTAAATAAAAATACCCAGCTCCCCAGTAGGGCAGGGATGGGAACCAACTTCTGTTGGGCTTTCCACATCCTTTCACAAATTTACGTGCAAGGGGTCACAAAGACTTGCACAGCAGACAGAGGGTTTGGCCATGGAGAGAGTTAAGATGTTAGTAGAAATCATGTCTGTGAAACTTACCATTAACTTTGAGACCTCCCTGTACAAACCTGGCAAAGTCTCAGAAATGCTGGATGTTAAAGGCTCCATATGCTAAACCACCACTGCTCTATACCATGCATTTTGTTTAAAGGCAAGCACAGACATTGCAAACAGCTATTTTTAACTCTTTTTAGTGTACAGTACATCTGCTGTGTTTCTGATTTCCATTAAAAATGAGAGTCATTTACTGATCTGGCCCTCATCCAGATTTCTACATGAAACACATGGACTAAGCACAAAATAATGCTGTTTTATGTGCATGGGTGCATGTATTGTATTTATTATCTACCACAGTGATCAGAAGTACAGTTAAAAATGCTGTGGGGACTTTGAAGGAAAAGACTATCACACTTATTTCCTCAAAGCCTCTGGACTCAAAACCATCAAGAAGGAGGCTGTGAAACTTTTCCTTATGTTTACATGCTGCTGCTGGGACAAAAAAACATCCCAGTGACTTTGCTGAGTGGAGAAGAGGAGCCCGAGGCTGGGTGCAGCAGATACCTTCAGCCCAGCTGCAGAGAACACCCATGGAGAAAAGCCTCCAACAATAACCAGCTACTGGAGGATCTGCCAACATGGACCCCAGCCAGCAAGTCAAGCAAATTAAAAGCTGCAATCACTTCCCTGACAATTCTCCAGCAAGACTTGTCCCAAGCTTTGCCTCCCTGGTGGAAAACAGAAGATGATCAGCATGCACCAGAGGTCAGGAGGTTCACACTATCTGAGACCAGCAAAGGGAGGAAATTAAAACACTGTGAGGACATCACTGAGTGCCCTGCCAGCAGCCTTTGATGAGCTCACTCAAAGCCTGCTGAAGGCAGCTGGACTTTCTTTGTAGATGCCACCAGCCTGAGGTCACATCTCATTGCAGGGACCCTTCTCTCTGCTGCTTTCAAAGGCAGCAATGCAGCATCAGAGAAAAGAGGGACACTTTCAAATAAGCACCAAGCCAGGGCTAGAGAGGTCACACAGCACAGCACTGGAAACTTTGAGTGGAGAAAATATAAAGATATTCACTCGAATTTGAAAATTAATTCCAAGGTCACTGTCTGGGCAACCTTTCAGCATTTGTTTTCCATGCCTGCATGCACAGAAAGCCTTTTTGTAACCAACATCCCTATGAAATCAGCAGGCCCAAAACGTGAACAGCCAGATGTTCAGAAAAAAGGTGAAATGCAAATTGTGTATTTGATTTCTGATGTGATTACATAAGCTGTCCTGAGGAGAGGAGCCCATACCCTGAGCTTACACGAGTGACCCAGATGGAGCTTTGCTCGTAGGCCAATTCCTGTTATTATTAGCAGGGGCACATCTGGCCAGGCCAGCCCAGGCTCAGCCAGCCCCCAGCACTCACAGGTCCCAGACCATCACCAGGATGGAGCTGGCAGCTACTGGGGGGCTCCTCCACCTTCTGGGGCAGACCACAGAGATGCCACCAGTTCCCTCAGCCCACTCACCCATCAGGCAAATGACAAAGCACAGTCCCTTCACATCCCCAAACTTCTCTTTAGGGACAGTGTGATCTTCCCTCACTGTGATTTCTTCCCCTGGGCTTTATGTGCTGGCTGCATATGGTACTAATTTCACAGCCATTCTCAGATGATGCAATGAGATTAAATGACATGGCCATAGTCACAAAGGGATGGCAACATTAATGCAGACTCTGGGAAAAGCTCCTTGTTTTTAGCTCTAAATAGGGGTGTACCATTTCTTTCATATTGTGTTACTCCTCTGTGGCTGCCAGACTGACAATAGCATCTTATGTTACAAAACCTACAGTTAAATTAAACTTCAGTGTCCTTCAGAGGTTAAATTTCCATGGGAAATCACTCCTAGAGAAATATGGCTTGCATATGTTTGTGCCAAAAAGCCATTTCTGCAGCTTCCCTTCACAACCGTGATCCCTGCATATTTTATTTTTTGAATCATGACTCAGACTAAATAAAAGTTCAGCTTGGGTTTCAAGAAAGCAAATGTGAATATTCAGCATCCAGGGTAAGTTTTCCCACTACTGGCATTAGCCTGGCCAAGCTGAAAGAATGGCAGCTCTGGAGGATCCAGCTGGCAGCAGACAGAGCTGCCCCTGCCCTCTGAATGCTGAGGTCTGGAGAGAAAAGCAAAAGGGAAGATGATTTTCTATTAAAAGACTTCAGAAGTGGCTGCCACTGCTGTGTCTCTCACCTCTTTAAGGCTCAGTCCTTTTTTCTCTCCTTTACTGCAGTTTGTTCCTCAGCCCTTCTTGCCTGTCAGGTGCCAGCAAGTGAGGAACAAAATTACTTCAGCTGCCTCTTCCTATGGGCTACAACCTCATTATCCTCCTCTGACTTGACTTGTTTGCCCAAGTTGAGACTACTTTGCCTGTAACAGTAATTGTTGATTAATCTCTCCCTGCCTCATCTCAACCCTCAAATCTTTTGTTATATTTTTCCCTCCCCTGTCCAGCTGAGCAGTTTTGGTGGGTACCTGGTGTCCATTCAGGGTCAATTCTCCACAGACTGTTTGTATTTTAATGCAAATAAAACTGAACTCTGAGCTGTTTTCAGCAATGTCAATGTCTCCTTTTGAGGACAAACCAAAATGCCAGATCAGGTGCAGAGGGGAAGTTTAAAGGGGAATGGTTTGGGTCTAGCTGGACCCATGAGATGCAATGGCCGCTTCACTCCCATTTTTTTCCAAAGGTTTATATTACCAAACAGGTGGAAAATAGAGTGATTAAGCTCTGTGACTTCTGTGCTGCCTCTAATGGCATCACCCTGGAGTGCTCTTGGGCATCTGCTCAGCCCCAGCCCTCACCCAGGGCTGTGTGCCCTGAGCACCAGTGCAGGGGGCACATGGGGACCTTTAGACCCTGATTTATATGCTGATCTCCACATGGAGCTTCCAACCACCAGCTCCAAGGCTCTGGAAAATGGCATTTTCCTTAGTGCATAGAGTTCCCTGTGCACTGCAGAAGCAATTAATGCTCTCTGCACCACTCCATAGGCAGCAGATGGGACCAGTCACACATTGTCAGACCTGCATCAGACACTCCTCCCCATCCTCCACAAGCCTCCATCCCACTGTCAGGAGCATCCCCAAGTCTCCAGCACTTTCCAGGGCTCTGCCCTTTGCCATCTGAAACCCACACCCACTCCTGCCCAGGGTACACAGCAAAGCATCCAAGCAGGGCTTGACTACCCCAGCTCTGCTTCTGCCAGATCCTAGAGGCAGAAGGCACAGCCTACCTGTAATTATTATTAGAAGGAACTTATAATTATCTTTTCTGGGTTGAGAAACAATAAAAGAAAAGAAAATCTAAATTATAAAGGGAGTATTCCTATTGCACTGTGAACACCTACACAAATGATACTCAAAGCTGCATCTCGCCATTTGTTATTCCCTTGTTTCATTGTTTTTCTGTGTCCTTCATTTTCAGTCCTTCTGTATAAGACATTTTGCTCTTTTGCTTCATAATTTTGTTCTTTAATTTATTTTTCCCTATTTCCTTTTGTTCTTCCTTTGATCTTTATCCTTTTAACTTTTGTTTTTTTCCAAAAGCTTTTTTGCAAACTTTGCCAGTTTCCATGTGCTGTCTTTGATGCATTTTTGAATTTGCTGCTACTTTGCTCTTCATGCAACTTTTATTTTTCTTGCTGGCTTATTTATCTGTGGGAAAGAAGCAATCAGATGCCAGGAGCCTTCCTGCATCACTGCACACTTTAACTACTAAATTTAATTTTCACTTTCTTACCCTTAGAACTTGACTAACTCACCTCAACTCCATTTGTATACTGAAATTCTAAAGGGGACCCTATGGAAAACAAGCAAAACACATCTGTGGCCTTACATGAAGGTCTCCAATATCATCAATTTGAGTCTTGAAGAACTTAGTCCAGCAAAGTGATTATTAGTGAGCTGGGCAGGATCTCTGCTCCTGGTTATGGAATTACAAGCAAGGGCTTCACCAATCCCTTCAATCTGTTCAGCCCTTGATTATCAAACTTATATTGATTTCAGGGAGCAAACTAGGAGGCCAGGCATCAAGGGGAAAAGCTTTGAGCCATGGCACTACCCCTTCAGAGATCTCAATCATAAACCCTTTCCCAGAGCTGAATGGAGTAACACCAATGCAAAATGCACAGAAAAGTCCCTTCCCTGCACCCTGGCTAACCTGCCAGAAGGGCACAGGAAATATTTGAAAAGAACTGGAGAACAGAAAGGGAGCTGCACACCTTTGCAGCACAAAATATGAACACAGCAGAGCTCTGCAGCCACTGTCACTGCAAAGCCATGTGCTCTTGAAATTATTAGCTCCAGTACCAAGGGCAGATATGTCTCCTGAAGGAGGATTCAGAAATGTGATTCAACACATTCAGCATTTGTATGTCATGTCTGAAGGGTTCTGGATGAGATTTGGGGCATCCTAGCTCTGCTCTAGCTGGGCTGGGTGTCTTGTGGAATATTTCAGAAAACAGCCATTGCATTGGCTTTTACCTCTTCTGCATGTTTTCCTGTGAGGAAGGACAGAAATCAGAGCAGACAGCCATGTACAGAGCACTAATCCAAGAGATAATGGGAAGAAACTTTGCAAGGAGAGAATTCAATCCACTTTATAACAAGAAAATGCTCATTTCTCACAGTGACATGCAGAATGAGCAATGCTGAGTTCCTGCCTGCTCAGCTCTTTGTATAAAGGTTGTGATATTTTGTCAGCAAGGAAAACAAAGGTGCTGAGATGGGCTGGTCAATAATTGACTAAGCCTTGTTACTCACTGCAGTCACTATCTTGTCACCATGTGTCTGCCTCAAAGTTTCAGTTAAAACTAGTGAATCACTGCTGAAAAAGACTTCTTACCTTGAAAAAAAAAAATAAAAGGAAATTACCATCACTGACAACAACAACAAAGACTTCCTATCTGGCTTTGTCAAAGGTCACTCAGCAGTTAAGTCCATTTACACTGTGACTTCTATCAGCTGTGAAGAACATAGAACAAAGTGAACACCAATATTCACTCCTCTGGCTTCAAAAATTTCCATGGAAACCTTTCTTTTTATTCCCCCATCCTTTTTAAGTTACCTCAATCCTCAAAGAGCCCAACAAGGACAAAACCTGCACTGGAAATCACTTTCACTTTGCATGTCTGACCTTGGTGTTTCCAGCTCACCTGAGAGTCATAACCTTGACACATTTCCTGGCAGCTGCCTGGAGTTTTATCTGCCAGCAGGGAAGGTAAGTGAGCAACTCCTTTCACCCTTGGATTGCAGGTGTGGACATGGATATTATCCCCACCCTCCTTCAGCTTTATTTCACCTGAGGACACAGCTCAGAGCTGCAGGATCTGTACAAATCAGAGCACCCCACCCCAAAGCTGCCCTCTCTGAAGGGACAGAGCAGATAAATCAAATCTTATTACTCTAACCTATACATGGAAAATCATGTTGGTCTCTCAACTGAATGACAAACCCAAAGGCAATTAGGTCTGATTTACAAGGGGGTCTATGGCAATTATGCCTCCAGCTCAGGCACCTAAATTGTCTCAAGTGTTTTTGAGCCCAAGCCTTAGAGAAGCCCAAAGGTTGACAGGAAAAAATGGATCCAGAAAACAAACTTGCCCCCAGCACCCTGACACATTTCCAAACTCATAGATCATGCCTCCCCATAACAGCACAGCTGCTTTACCAAAAAAAAAAAAAAAAAAAACCAGCTTTATTCCTCCAACCTCCAACAGCAAATGCAAAATAGCCACATCTCATCACTAAAATTCACTATTGATACTAACATATTGAAATGAAAATCCAGAAAGTGAGACAGGATTTTAAAAAGCCCTTAGGGAAACAAAAATAAATTAGCACTGGGAGAGGAGGAATCACTGACAACAAAAGAATTCCAGGAAAACCCATCCTGCTGACAGAAAGGAAGGCAGAGAGACCCCAAGACAAAATAACAGCAGACTCCCACATCTTCACTGAGGCCAAGCCAGCCCTGGGCCCAGCCTAACTCAGGCTAGAAGGGGTTAATTGTGAGCTCAGGACCTGCACACAGCAGTGGAGAGTTCTGGAAGAAGGAGGCAAGGAGAGACACAGGGCAAGGGGAAATCCCACCAAGCCAAGAAATAAGGACACTGCCAGGTTTGAGGGGTTTCATGACTCAGGGACTCACCCCAATTCCCAATGTTTCACACCTTCCTATAAAGAATATTTCTAGGATTTCGAATTTCTGGTGAGGTTAAAGTCAGGACTATGAATTATTCTCCAAAGAAGCAAGACCTAAAATGCCACCATTTCCCTCCTGTAGTGGCTTTTATTAATAGATCTCAAAATGCTCCAGGGTATCCCTCCCATCAGACAAGGAGACAGAACTGAAGCAACTTCTCAAAAATCACATTGGCAAGGAGCATCCAAATTGGGGAGAATCCTGGTGTCTCCCAGGGGCTGAGTAATTCACAGCCTATTAGGACACACTGCCTAGTCATAAGACTCTCCCATGAGGGTTTCTATTAGTATTTTAATTTCTATTTCAGGCTGTCACATGCTTAAAATGTCTTGTGGTTTGCTCTCAGTTTCTCAGGTGGGGTTTTTTTTTTAATGATCTGATTGAAAAATTAACCGTTCAAGAGGAAAGAAGCTCAGGTTGAGATGTCAAAACATTCATACAAATCAAAATTAGACTAAAAAAAAACAATTCCCAGAAGACACTCTTCCATGTACAATTAAACTGTTCATAGTTTTGCATCAGGTGGGTCTGTGTGTTACTGCACACTGCAGTAGGCAGAAAGTTTCTGTGTGCATGTGTAGCTACACCTTGTTTCAGCATCAGGATGCATTTTTTCCTGGCATAAATCAGGTAGCTTCCTCAATTTCACTGAAACTGAAAAGTTATTTTATGTGTAATTTAGCAAGCCATATTTTCTATGCTTTACAAACATTCCTGCACTAACTCAGAAAGTCCACAAGGAGCACAGGCTATTTGATCATAATTATTTTTAGAGGAATTAGCTGCTATAAGAAAATGAAATTATGATAACTCAAGCAGTTCATGCTCCTATGTCACGAACATCAAGATAATTTGTTTTGACTTGGTCCCAGGGATAATTTTTGGATAAGAACACAACCTCCTAACAACTAATTTTCTTTACAACATCCTACCACTTAGGAAGGTGACTTCTCAGCCCCTCTGTAATGTAGCAATATGCAAGATCACTACTCACATGAATGCCTCCAGCAAATGTGATCCCTCCACAGGCCCAACCCCATGACTCCAGCAACAACAAGAATTCTGTTCTTGCATGGCCAGGCAGCTCTTTGTTCCAAACAGTGGAAGAATTCAGCATTGTGGCCCAGATCCTCAGCTGATATAGTGAGATGGCATTTCACTGAAACCAGGGCCAGCTGATACCAGCTGAGGAGCCAGCCCTTGATCTGCAGCAGCAACAGCTGAGGAGTAGCAAAAAGGCAGGAAAAAAACCTCCCGTTCCACTGCCTTAATAGAATAACCAGCTCAGCTTTCAACAGGTTGATCAAGAAATCCCTGGGGGTTTAAATCATCCAGAATATTGTATCCCAAATTAAATAATGGGACCACTCAAAAGCAAAAGGCTGGAGCTGGAAGCTTTGGCTTTCTGAAAGCATTTGAGGCTGGTGATGTGTTTCCTTTGCCCAGCCCTGATGGTCTGACAGGACCAGTCCCTCCTTTCAGCACTGCTCATCTCCAGCTTGCAGCTCAGTGCCCCTTAGCAAAGCCACCATGGGAAGGAGTGGGTGACAACTCCTCTGTGATTTGGGAGTGGAGATTTGGTCAAGATTCATTCAAAAATCACCAAATACTTAACAAAACCCAAAAGGCAGCCAAAAGAACATTAGGATGTTCATCAGCACACCACTTGAAACGTGTGCTGCTGATGCCTCATGCACAGAAAAAGCTGACAGTGGAATCAAGCTTATGGAATCACCTCCTGCTCAGCACCAAGTGTATTCCTCAACAATAAATGTGATTTGGGCAGTGTGGGAGGTTAACATGCAGTGCCCACCAGAGTGCCAGTGTCATCTGTGTTTATAAGGCAAAGCACCAATAAATTAGGTCAGCACATGAATGTTCAGAGGGAGGAAGGAGAGGGAGAGCAGGGAGAGGACCCAGGGCAGCACGGCCACAGGGGCCAGGCAAGGCATGTGATGCCCTCAGCACTTCCAGCATCACACACAGAGGCTCTCAGAAAGGAAAATCCATTTTTTCCATTAGAAGTAACAATAAAAATATTACACTGATTCAAAACGTGCAATCAGGCCTGACTTACAGCTTGCCCTGCTGCATTCAGGCTTTACATCAGAAGGCTGTAAACCGTTATAAGGGAAAATAATAGCTGGGTGTGTTTACTCACCCAAAACCATGCTTCATTTATTTACCTGAATACACTATCACGTACACTGACCATTGTTGCTGCTCACTGAGGCAGGCAGACAGAAATGGGGAAAATAAACATCTACACAGATTTCAGCAGCAGATAAGGTATTAATTCATGCACAAAACAATGAAGAAATGCCAGGACGTACGACAGTAACCCCTCCTGAATTCTTGATGGTATTGTTAAATAAAAGCAAAGGTAGAACATGCAGAGAAGTGCTGAGTGCCAATCTGTAATACCAAATTAAAAAGCCTGTTAGATCCAAAGCAATCCTGGCTTGTGATTGTAGCAATTCAATGTGAAATTCACAATAACATTCAAGTACTTCAATGAAAGAGAGAAAATATTTTAATTCAATGACCAAAAATAAAACAGAATTGATGTAAGGGACTTGATTTCATTTATATTATTGAAAAGAGATGTATGCAATGACTTATTGATGTCATAATATTCCATTAAGAACTTATTATTTTCTTGTTTACATAATTCCAGCAATTGCAGGGATAATGCTGGTCCAACACACAGCACAGCAGAAATTAAAGGCTCTTTGCCACTGGATTCCATATGAAGGTGTAGAGTTTAGTAAAGGTGAAAAATTTAAATATTTCTTACTAAGTGCCAGAGAGGGAACAGTGCTGGGCGCAGCCTGGTGGATGGGGGAAGACTTTTTGAGGAAAATAATTACTTTAATGTGGTTTAATGCAGGAAAAAAAGGACATTCATCATTGAGATGATTCTGTGCAAAGGAGGTGGCGGGTCAGAGTAAGCACTTTATCCTCCTCAGTTCTCCCAGCCCAACTCAACATCTGTTAGAACGCAGGGAAACCCTGGCCAAAGACACAAACCCGAGTCTGATTCTGCCAGTTCTGAGCATCGCTGCCCGGCCAGGAGCAGCAGCTCCCCCGGAATGCCCTGGCTGACCCTCAGCTGCACAGCAGAGGGGGCAGAGCAGGCAGGGCAGCTGGATCCCGCTGAGGGATCCCGGATTACACCCAAAGGCGATCCCCGGCCAGCAGAGCCCGGGCTGACCTTGCGGGGCGGGGGCGAGGGCGATGAGCCCCTCGCCAGCCCGGCAGGGACGGGGCAGAGCCGCCCATGCCAGCCCGGCGCACAGCGCTGCTGCCTCGCACTGCTGCTAGCGCACAATCCTCTCTCCTCTACCGCTCCTTATTTCATTTTTTTTTTTTTTCCCAAACCTTTGTGGAACAGACGCCCTCTCCTTGCCCCAGTTGGAGCTGCAGTAGAATGAAAAGGGGGGGTGGGAAGGAGGGAGGAGAGGAGGGGAAAAAAAAACCCTCTTTTGGTTGAGGTTTTCCTGTTACTATCACTGTAGCGTTTATTTAGCCAATCTCCTAACTATGACGTGAGGAAGGCAGGAATCATGGCTCGCTCATAATATTTAACACACCCACTGAAAGCTGGAGCTGCAGAGCTACTAGTCCAACCAGTCTCCAGAATTCAGTGTAGCTGAAAGGGGTTTTCACTCTGCACCTGCCAAAGATCTCTCCCCGCTTTTCCCTTCTCTCCCCCTCCTCTCTTCTTTTCTCCCTCTCTTTAAAAGAAAGATCTGTAAGACCCAGCAGAGATCAAAGACCTCTTCACTAAAAAGAACCTCAACTGATTTATATTAGTTTCTTTTCTCTAATCCTTCCTTCTCCCCGCTCTGTTTCTTTTTTTTTTTTTTTTTTCTGTGCCATATTTAACCTTTATGTTGCAGTTGTGCCATCAGACAGTTTTGCAGCCAAAAAAAACCAACCCAAGCCAAAGCACAAGCCCAGCTCGGATACAGCAGCCACCCAGGCTCGATCTCAGCTGAACATACTAATCTCTCCCAAGCACTGGACGCAATGGATGAAGAAACTGGAGCCGCTCTAAGAAAATGATTTTCCAGCCAATGTTCTTAAAGAGTCTGAGAGAAGAGAAGGAACAAGAACGAGCGGGGAGCGCTTCTGCTGCATCACTGCTCAAATCCAAAGGAAAGGAGTCAGCGTTTCCAGCACGGCCAAATATTATGGATGATTTTTTTTCTTCTGTCGCCTTTCCGCACAGGTTTTCTTAATATTTTTCTTTCCCCCTTCCTCCTCCCCACATTATTTTTTTTATTATATTTAATCAGCGCCTGTGTCTGATGCCGGTTTCTCTCCAAGAGCCAGTTTTCCGTGTTTGCTGTGATCCCTGTAATAAAAAGAGGGAGAAATCGTGAACAGATGGCTTTCTATATTACCATGCCGCTGGCATTGTTTTCCTGTTGATTTTAAAGGCTCGGTCCGGAGCTCTTTTTTTTTTTTTTTTTTTTTCCTTTTAATTTTTTTTTTCCTTTTATTTTTTTTTCCCTCCCCCTCCCAAGTTCTTGATGATACTGAGACATGAGGACCTATCGCGTTTAGCCTATGGAGGTAACTTTATTGACTTGATCGCTCGCTTCCCGACCCGAGAGGAGCACGCCGGAGCTTTGGGGGGGCTCTGCCCGCCGCCCCGGCCATGAAAATGCTCCTGGTGCGCAAGTTCCGCGTGCTGATCCTGATGGTGTTCCTCGTCGCCTGCACCATGCACATCATGATCGACCTGCTGCCGCGCCTGGAGCGCCGCGGCCCCGAGAGCCGCCCGGGCTGCTCCTGCCCGCCGCCCGCCGCCGCCGCCGCGCCGCGCTGGCCCGGCAAGCACACGCTGCGGATCCTGCAGGACTTCAGCGCCGAGCCGGCCTCCAACCTCTCGTCGCAGTCGCGGGAGGCGGCGGAGCGGGCGGCGGAGCGGGCGGCGGGCGGCGGGGCGGCGGCGGCGGCGGCGGCGGCGGGGCGGGCGCGGCGCTTGATCGGCCCCGGGGCGCCGCGGCCGCCGCCGCCCGCCCGCAGCGCCGCGCCGCTGGCCGCGCTCTTCCAGCACCCGCTGTACCGCGCCGCCCTGCCCCCGCTGGCCGACGGCGACCTGCTCTTCAATGTCAACAGCGACATCAGGTTCAACCCGCGCGCGGCCGAGCAGACCGAGTGGTGAGTGCTCCCCGTGGAGTGTCCCTGTCCCTGTCAGTGTCCCTGTCACTGTCCGTGTCCCTGTCTGTGTCCCTGTCCATATCCGTGTCCGTGTCCATGTCCCTGTGTGTGTCCCTGTCCGTGTCTGTGTCCCTGTCCCTGTCTGTGTCCCTGTCCGTGTCCCTGTCCGTGTCTGTGTCCCTGTCACTGTCCCTGTCCGTGTCCATGTCCCTGTCTGTGTCCCTTTCCCTGTCTGTGTCCGTGTCTGTGTCCCTGTCCCTGTCCCTGCCCCTGTCCCTGCCCCTGTCCCTGTCCCTGTCCCTGTCCCTCTCCATGTCCCTGTCCCTGTCCCTGTCCGTGTCCATGTCCCTGTCCCTGTCCCTCTCCATGTCCCTGTCCCTGTCCCTGTCCCTCTCCATGTCCCTGTCTCTGTCCATGTCCCTGTCCATGTCCCTGTCCCTGCCCATGTCCCTGTTCCTGTCCCTGTCCCTGTCCATGTCCCTGTCCCTGTCCCTGCCCCTGTCCCTGTCCCTGTCCCTGTCCCTCTTCATGTCCCTGTCCCTGCCCCTGTCCCTGCCCCTGTCCCTGTCCCTGTCCCTCTCCATGTCCCTGTCCCTGTCTCTGTCCATGTCCCTGTCCATGTCCCTGTCCCTGTCCCTCTCCGTGTCCCCCTGGTCGCTGCCCCTGGGTGTGGAAGTGGGCAGAGGGTTGAGTGCAGCGTTTCGGGGTCACTGGGAAAAAGAGAAACAGTTCACAGGCTCACCCAGTCATGTTCCTTGGGGAAATAAATGCCCTGAAATACAGAATAAACACAGGAGCACGGCAGCACTGAGGCCAAGAGGTCGGTCTGCCCCATCTCCAGCTGTAGAAGATGCTGCCAGAAGAACAGAGGGTGAGCTCACAGCGAGCCTTCCTCTCCAGCACCTTCCCAGTCTCCCACCCAGAGGTGAAGGGGCTGAGCAGTGAGGCCAGGCAGTAATACATTAACTTTTCTCAAAAGCAAGGTCTGGTACCACAAAGGCATTCATCCTGGCAGGTATTTCCGCTTTCAGGATCTGATCTGGGCTACATTTTTCATCCTCAATTAATTCCCAGTGCCCTGCACCTCCAGCCTTCAAAGCAGTCAGTTGCTCTGTGAATCGTATGCCCTGTTGGCTCCTAAGAAATGCTGAGAAATTCAATGACTGAAAAATCAAAAGGGTTGTCTAATACAACAGCACCCTCTTCCAAACACACTGACATTGTAATGTTTAAACAGCTGCATTGTACCGTGCAAAGCTCTGTCAAGCTGCAAAGCAGCCAGCATGATCTAAACCTTTAGAAAGAGAGGATAAATAATTCTGATTTCCGGCCCATGAGCATGTGAATTGTCCAGGCTCCTTCCATCTAATAATCCTAACTGACTGTGAAGGGAAATAACCTGGAAAGTTTTGGGTTCTCTGAAAGAAAAAGAAAAGGAGTCACAAATGCATGAACATCTGGAGATGACTGTAAACACAGAGAACTCTGGATCAAAAATATGGGTTAGGCTGTTCAGTAGGTGAAGAGTGAAATCAACACTGATATCCACAATGCAGCTGCCTGTTGTACATATTTTTCTTAGTGGCTGCAGCCAATGTTTCCAGAACTAAAATGAAATTAAGCAAGTAGAGATGATTTTAATTAATTCTTTGCTGTAGTAGGTTGCTACTGCTCAGGAAGAGGCATGACCAGCCAGTTCTTCTTTAGCAACCAGTTCAGAGTGAGGCAGTTTCTCAATCTCCCTCGTTAGGAGGAGGGGGAATGGGAGAATTGGGCACCACAGGCCAGGCTCTGCTGCACTCCTGGTTTCCTGCCCCATGTTCCTGTTAAAGAAAGGCTCAGGATGAAGCTGTTGTTTAAGTCAGACCTGTAAAAGCTGTGTGGAGCATAATGCAACCTAAAGACAAGGTAAAACTTGAGCTCTGTGTTTCTGCTATAGAAGGGCCTCTGCCAGTGCTCAGTGATGCCACTCTGAGTTTTGCTCCTGACTTTCATGGGTGTTAGATCAGGCAGGATGAGGGGAAGTGAGAATCCATCTCCCCATTAGCTGCAGGTGGGAAGAGGCTCCTGGTGCAGGGAGGAGCCCTGGACCTCTCTCCCTCCTGTAGCACTTGGCCTTTCCAAGTTGTCACATTTTGGAACGCTGATGCCTGTTACAAACTGTAACATAATTTCTTTCTCCTCAATTTTGAGTTTTTGTTGTATTCTTTTTTTTTTTTTTTTTTTTTTTTTTTTTTTTTTTTTTGGTGGTAGGCAAAATGAAGATCATCATGAAGAATTTTTGCCAACTGGAGAAACCTCCATAGACTCCTACCCAAACTGGTTAAAATTCCACATTGGCATTAATCGGTACGAGTTGTATTCCAGAGATAATCCTGCAATTGAGGCTTTACTACAAGACCTTGTCTCCCAAAAGATAACCAGTGTTGGTATGTTTAGATATATGTTATTTTTTTATCATTATTTGCTCTTTGTTCAGAATCTCACTGCTGTTTGAGTATTAACATTTTGCATGGCTTCTCTCCAGCATCCCTACAACTTTGCCTTCTGATTTCCCTGCTCATTTTCTCTGCTAAACATGAAGAGATATTGCCAGCTCTGTATTACCTGAATAATTGCCAAGTCTGCCAGCAAGGCAAACCTCATTCATGTCAGAGATCCTTTAGCCACAACCAGGCCGAAAGAGCGCTACTTGTTTATTTAAAATAAATACACTGACAGAAAAAAAAAAAAAAAAAAGGGGGATGGCAGAAAGCAGACAGCATCCTGCACGAGCTAGATTTGTATTAGTGGCTGATTATTATTTAGCAGGCTGTGCCTGGCAGCCCTGCCTTGCCAGGGAAGCAGAGGCTGCCCTGCAGGAGCTGCAGCTTCCCCAGGCAGGGCAGAAGCTCCAGGCTCCTGCTCATCCTCCTGCTGAGCAGAGCTCAGTCTGCCTGCTCTGCCTGCAAATCCACCACGGGGATGTGCCCACATCAGCCTCTGGCTCTGCTTAAACAAGGTGACACCGTGTGGGGCTTTTCTCCAGGGCTGGTTAATGGCAACGTGTGTCTTCTTGAATTTGGCTGTGTAGCTGCACAGGGAAAGAAATGTCACAACCTTAGATGAAAGCCCTGGGATGCTAAACAAGTGCACGCCCCGTGGTTTGCAGAGGTGGGGAGCTGCAGCACAGCAGTGCTTTCCATCCAGCAGGCAGAAAATGGAGTTGCTTGTGCTGACCACAAAGTTGCAAAGTCCCTTTTCAGAGGGATGAAATAGCAGGAGCTCTGTGAAAGTGCTGATGGTGTGCTGGCACTGTGGGATGAGGTCAGCAGGTCTTTAACCCTGCGAGGCAAAAATTCCCCTGGCTTCAGCAGGAAATGGCCTGGGCAAGAATAGCTCAAGCAGCCCCAGGGTTTACATTTTCCATTGTGTGAATCACAGCTGCTGCTGAGCAGGAATAAAGGAGGTCCTTGGTCATCAGGAGTGGGCTGATTTGGCTGGTTGGGATGGAGTAGGTGTAAAATGCAGGATGCCACAGGAGACTTTCATCTCAGTGAGTTTGCTGTGTGTTGGCTGTGCTCTGTGCAAAGCAGGTTGTGGTACCCAGGTGCCATCCCACGTGTTGGATTCAGGAAACATGACAAACCTGGGCTTGTTTATTAACCTGTGATGGGTTTTCTGTTCCCAAAATCTGGATCAGGGTGATTCATTAAGAGAATCATATTTGTTAAGTCTGTCCCTTCTGCAGAGCAGGGGGATGGCTGAGGTGGATTAGGGACACAGAAGCTGGTGGGGGAAAAAGGGAAGTACAAGCAAGAAATAGTAGTTTAGTGCTCACTCTTTCTTCACTTGATCTTCTGGGCTTGGTGTTCACTTGTGCTTCTGGGCATGTGGCTTCACCTCTGTCTGCTTCAGTTGGCCTAGCAGCAAAAAATTATTATCATAAAAAATGGAGTGAAATCCTGACCCTGGTGACATCAGTGGAAGTTTTTGCCACTTGCTTCCCTGGGAAAATGATTTCACCTAATGTGTCATAGAGATCTATCATGGGGTTTCCATTAATTCTGATTTTGATGGAGCTTTCAGATCAATGGGGGTAAAGGGCCCTGGGAGCACAGAGGAAGATTTATGGTTGCTATTAGCTATTCCCTTTGGGATTGTCTCTGTTAATGTTTGGGCAAGGCTCTTAAGAGCATGGTAGGGCCTCTTATGCCTCAAACTAAAACACAGAGCCATGGTTTCTAGCAATGAATCAGGATAATTTCCATAAATTAAAGCATGAGGTGTATTTGGGAACTGACAGGGAATGATTCCTACTCATAAACCCCATAAAATCAAGTATATGGAAATGGAAGGGGACTTCTGCCCATATAGAGATGCCAGAATCTGAATTTTGGTGTTAGCATTCACTACCTGACCTTGTGGGGATTCAGGAGCTTTGTCAGCTTGCAAAGACAAAAGAGCATATTGCTAATACACTTTTTTAAATTATTTTTTTCACAATGCAACTTCTCTTATTTTATGTTGCAAATTCTTTGGATGTTTAAAAATACATGTTTTAAAGTAATTCCTGCCAGTTTTCAGCTTTACTGCAGAGCAGCAGAGGGATTCAAAAGCATGTAAGCTGATTAACAAAGAGTAAAATTTGACCAAAGGACATTTATAGGGCTGTTACATTCTTTGGATATTCCTGCTTATCTTCTAATTAGCCGTGTTGGTTTTTTTTTTCCTTATGGTCAATTTTTGCTGGGTTGTTGTTTGGGTTTTTTTTTTTTTTTTTTAATACAGCTGGAAATCTGTCAGGTTAGGAGCATAAAATAAATTGAAACCTTGATAATGCCTGGTCTTCAGGCTTCTTTTTGCAAGCAGGACAATTAAATATACAGAGTTACATGCATTAGATGAAATGGGATATGGCTTTATCCAGTTCCTTCCTAGTGTTCAGATTTACTTTGGCTCTAATAGAAGTAGATGATTTGTCTGATACCTGCAGTAATTAGATCCAAACTGCAGCAAAGCAGCTTCCTTGGCCACACTGTGATTTCTCTGCTCACCCTGCATTATTTGTGGGCCAGGGTGGGGAGCAGACTGACTCCCAAAATCTGCTAGAACCCCTCTCAGCACTCTGTAATGTGCAGTGGTATTTTAAAATGAGAACAGTGCAATTCCCAAGAGCAGGGAGCACCAAGGTGACATTTTCTTGATGTTAAAGTTTAAATGGAACAAATCCATGGATGGGAAGGAGAATCCCATCCAGCTCCCACAGTGACACCTAGAGCTGGCCTGGAAAAGAACAGGGTTACCCAGGCTGGGGCTGAGCATGGTTCTGTGCCCTGCATCTACATATATACATATTTCCTATTCATTTTCTTCAGCAGAAAGGGATAGCTCTTAATTTGATTTAATTCACTGAAAATTTCCTCTTGCTGTAAATAGGAGCCTGGAGAGAATTGTTTTTCCACTGAGTTTCCAGAAGCACATGCACAGGCAATTGCACATTTCCTTTGCCTTTCACAGCTGCTTATTGCATACATAAATAACCACAGTTATCTATTTTCTTGCATATTTACAAGATGTCTGTGCATAATTGTGGCAGCACTCTCAGCAGTTTGACACCAGCTCTGGCATGGTGCATTGGAGGGACACTCTTCAGAGCAGAGAATAGATTTTATGATTTCTCTGAGCAGCTGGGACTTATATTTTTATTTTTATTCTTTAAGTTCTCTGGTTGTAAAGGTTTGGAAACATTACCTGACTGAGGTAATTTGTGAATCTGTGATGCCTTCAGTTTGTACAGGCAGTAATTAGAAAGCAAGTGTGTGAGATTACTCACACTGAGAATAAAAGCTGCAATTACCTGAGGTGGACTGTGCTTCAAGGCAGGGAAAGAAAAGAGAAAAGGGAAAGACAAAATGCTAAATATTGAACATAAATTCTGGCTCTCAAGAAAATCATGAAAATTTCATCCAAACGAAAGAAGTGCTTTTGAGAACTTGTGAGAAACAATGAAATGTAGCATCTTTGATTTACTGCACAAAGAAACAATGAATCTGCCAAGAGTCAACAGATTGATTTAATATACAATTCCAGATGAAAGGAGGGGACTTAAGATGTACAGCAAAGCCTTAGAATAATTTTGCAGATCTCTTCCCCTGCAGAAATCTTTTACTTATTTGACTAAACCAAAAAGTCCTTTAAAAGCAAGTGAGCAGAATTGGCTGAACAAGGACAGGCTAAGAGATGATGAGGGTGTGAATTTATTTTTAAATATGTTCTTTACAGCTTGTACAGGGCCATATCTCCAGCCTGGGGCAGAGCATTACTTGTTAAAGCCAATCAACATGTTTATGTTAGATTTTAGCTTGATCTATAAATAGGAATCCAAAATGTATCTGAGCATCCTCAGTTTCAGATGTTAACTGCATCCCAAGCTGTGACTGTATCCTACTTCTCAGGCATTAGCGCTGCATAATTAAATACATTTTAAAATCTTTGTTGGATGCTGACCAAAAGAATCAGGAGAAGTTCAGAGATCCTGTTGGGTCTTTCTCCATCAGAAACCATATGGATTAGACAGGCTGGTAGGATCAGAGCTATCATGGAGCAACACAGAGGAGCTGGAAAACCAGACCAGTTGGAACTCCAAATCCTTCTGGGCAGCACTGTCAGCACCAGGCAGCAGCCAGCCCTGTAACATGCAGCTTGGAAAGATGACAGAGATGATAGCTGGGATGTCTTTAGCATTGGATGGGGTCTGTGGCACAGGGAGGGAATTCAGGACTTGTGCTGGTGAGGTGGGCACAGCAGCAGGCTCAGGGGTGTAAATGGAGTGGGGATTGATCCAAAGCCTGTCAGAAAATAGAAGGAGTCCCAGCAATTCCACTAATCTTTGGACAAGACTCTAATCCCAAACATTCAGGTAAAAAGATATCTCAGGGAATTTTTTGCAAAGCCTCCTGAAGGTAGGAAGATTTCTGATCACACCCTAGAGCCCTTACACTGGGTTAACAGGAAAGGTTAATGCTGCTTTCCATTTCCTTCTACTTTGGAGGGAAAAGAGAGGCTTTGAATTGCCTGAAGATGAAAAGTAATGATGGCATTGGGATTTGTTTTTAGCAGTGTGCCAGTACATCCAGGAGCTGTGTGAGACTTGATTTGAAGTGCCTGCTGTGAGCTAGCAGGTTTATAAAGCCTTTACAGAGCTGTTTGTGACCTGTGCTGTTACAGTATATTAAAATATTTCAGAAAAAAAAAAGTGAATTTAGAGTGTGGCTAGTGGTTCCTTTGGAGTCAGCACTTGTGTTGCAAGGATTTGTAAAAATCTCTGAAGCTGCTGATCAGAGGTGTGACAGATTGCAATGGTGCAGCACCCTCCACTCCTTGGAAAATGGGATTGCTGCTCCTGGCTGTTGCACATTCTTCAGGAATGGCCTGTGGGCAGCAGATGAAGCATAAGGATGTCTCCATATGACCAAACAATGTTTGTTTGGGACAAACCCCTGGAAGATGGCAGGCCACAATGGCCAGAG
Source organism: Erithacus rubecula (assembly GCF_903797595.1). NCBI lineage: Eukaryota > Metazoa > Chordata > Aves > Passeriformes > Muscicapidae > Erithacus > Erithacus rubecula. The sequence continues at coordinate 3,028,253 of NC_136669.1, forward strand.
GGATGTGTTTAACTGGGGCTGAGCAGGAAAGGGAGTTCCTGGAGAAACACAGCTCAGAAAATGGGAGGGGAGCCAGTGTGCAGATGTGATGCTGAGTCAGGACAGGGGAAGTGATCTGAGCTAGAGTGGATCACCTCCAGTGAGCTCTGCTCCTCTCTGGCATTGCCACCCCCAAAATTTGGGTGCTCTGGGCTGTTCCAAGGCTGACTTTGCAGGCACAGCAAAGGTTTTGTTGAGCTCAGAACAGTCCAAGCTCAGATGTTTCCATCTCTGCAGGGATTACAGTGTTGGGCTCAACCAGCCTGGGTTGGAGGGTGACTTTGCCTCACCCCAGCCTGGCCAGCACACCTGTGGCACTGGGAGAGCAGACAAAGTGGGAATAGCTGCATGTGAGCCTGGATAACAGGGGAAGCCAAGCTGGAGCTCTGCTATGGGTTTTTTTTCCATGATCCATGTGGGTTCTGCCATGTCATAAAGCACAATGGGACACAATTCCCACCAGTGTCCCCCTCTGGATTTCAGCCTTCCAAAGTTTGCTGCCAGCAGCAGTGCAGGAACAACTTGTGCCAGCAAAACTTGTGTTGGGGTGAAGCTACTGGTGCAACCAATTAGGGCAATACAATAAGATGGATCTAAAAGAACAAGGGAGATGTTTTTGTCTTACTTCAGCTCAGCTCCCTCTGACAGCAAACCAGGCTTTTGTGTCTCATGGAAGAATTATTCTGAATTGTTAATCTTCTTCATACATTTCCCTGCTTGGTGATGACATCCTTGCTGCTGAGTTTGGCTGCTAACAAAATCATTATCTGTCGAGTGGCTGCAGTTAGCTGAGAAACTATTCCTCTCAATATCTGAAACCAGTGCTGAAATTTCCTTTTTTTTTGTCTTCTTAGCATTACTATGATGGCAGGAGGGTTAGATTACTGGATTAGGGTTGGGGCTGGAAGGTTTCTGCTTCTCATTATCCTCATCCTGGGCATGAAAAAGCCTTGTGCTCCTCCTGCCCTCAGGTGCAGATAAAATTACCTGTCCTGCACAGGGGAGGGGGTTTAATCCAGGAAAGCTCTCTGCTTCTGCTTTACCTGGTCAGTGCAAATTGCTTAATGCCCTTTCATTTCTAATTATTTATTTGTTCCTTTGGGATAAAGTGGAAAGGCAAGAGAAGGCTGGGATCAGCAGAACAGCAGGGCAGGAGGGATTTTATTCTAGGAGAAGTATAATTACACTGACCAGATTTGCATAGCATTTTGTTGCAAAAATGTACAAGTGCTGAAAGAGAGCTGATGACCTATCAGTGATAAGGCACAGAGATGAGTAATTAAAAAGATGTGCAGCTAATAGCATCAGTTAGAGAAAAAAACATGTACAAGCTGTACAGGTGGAACAAGGGAGCTCTCAGCCAGAATTTACAGAGCAAAATAACTTGACATTTATGGAGTTCTGCAGTTGACATGGCTTTTGTCAGAGCTGCAAAGAAAGGGATTGATTATCTGATGATTCCTAGAAAGCATCTTTAAAAGTCTGGCTCATCCACACACAGCCCTGCTGGCCATGGCCTGCCTTCCCAGCACAGAGGTGCATTTAGGAGTCAGGATACAGGTCATTTCATTTGTTAGGATGGTCTTGATTGAGGCAGCAGAAAAGCAGCTGTTTTCTGAAGTGTATGCTTATAATTTTAAAACAGCCTTATCATCAAGTAAAATGCATTTTTACGAATTCATATATATATTTCTTTTAAAATCCTAATTTTAAAAACACTATAATCTGGCTGTTACTGTGATATTTTCCAAGTTTTTTCAGAATTATATCAATGAGTATCAGTCTTGAATTCCCATTAGCTCCCAGCTGGGAGATGAGCAAAGCCACTGTCCTTGTCACCTTCACTGTCCCCTTCTGCCCTCCCAGCCAGGCTCTCCTGCATGAACCACCTTGGGATCCCTGGAGTTTAACTGGGCTTGGATTGGTATCCATTGTGCACAGAGGAGGTGAATTTACATATCTCTGCTGCTCAGGAACACTTATTAAAATCACAGCAGAAATCAGAGATTGCTACAGTCTCTGCTCATACTTTTAATTAAGGAGCTGTCTGCTGTGCACTGGGCTGTAGATCCCAGCTGCAGCATTTTGAAACCACCCCCAGCTCCTTTCCCAGTGTGAGTCTGTGGCTAAAAGGGGCTCCAAGAGCAATAAGAGATGGAGAAAACAAGACTCAGTGGTCAGCTCCTGTAGGTACTGTCCATCTGGGGTGCTTGTGGTGGCCAGAAAAAGGCAGAGAAGTGTCAGGAAATCCAATCCATGTTTAGTCCTGGTCAGCAGCTCAAAGCCCTTCCCTGTGCTTTGCTGAATAATCTGTTGTCCAGTTGGGATCACCCTGCTTGATGCCCTGATACCACAGTGCTGAGCTGATACAGAGAAAACCAGATATGATTTGGTTTCAAGGAAACTGAATTTAAGTAGATCCACATGTCTCATTTTAAAGCTGTTTTGTGGTTTTTTTCCCCCCACAGCAATGAAATCAGGAGGCACCCAGCTGAAGCTGATCATGACATTCCAAAACTATGGACAAGCATTGTTTAAACCAATGAAGTAAGTAAAAAATGTCTGTGATTTAAAGTGGGATTTTGGTGGAGTGGCCATTTTCTAAGATGATAACAGCTTGCTGTAGGATCCCCCAAGGTTAATGTGCCTGGTTCCTGAGCTTTGCTGCAGAGCCTGGAGCTTCAGGGTCTGTTGGTCCCTTGTCCTGCTAGACTGGTCTTTGGGAGATGCTGAGGAGGCTTCAGAGACTTTACAGCCTCCTCAGGAATGTTATTCACTCTGATCTCTGTGAAATCTCCCATCATAAATACTGGATGTTTTCAGCATCTCTTATGTAAACTTACTCCACAGGTCTGAGCTTTATCTAGTGTCATTGCTCCTCTGTAACATGGCCAGACAAGAGAGATGATTCAGAGCAGCTTTGGGAAGAGCTAAAGAGTATTTGTCTGATAAATTAGAATTTAATCAGTTGATTTATTGTTGTTTGTATTCAAGAGTTGTATTAGTCATTTGGTTGGGTCTATGCTGAGTCTGTGAAAATGAGTTTATCTAAGAGTGGTACTGCAAGGTAATGACTCTGGGGAGAAAGGGAAGGACTGGGGTTATGCAGCCTTGATTTGTGCCTGCCTGGATCCCATTGAGATGAGAGAAGTTACTCAGATACAAAACAGACTCCTGAATCCTGACCTGTGTGTTTGTGTTGTAAGAAGGAAAATGACTCTGTGCTCGTGGTAGAGGGTTTAGCAAAGACACTTGGGGCTGCAAAATGTGTAAAGGATCTATTCAGCACCTGTGTCAAGGGAACCACTGGAATCATAAATTCATTTCCTTATTTTGTTCCCACTGTAGGGAGGTTCAGTTAATTCCCTCTAAAATGGTCCAGAGAGGACTGGAGTAGAGAATGGGTGTTTTGCAGAAGGTGTTTTGCAGGTTTGATGCATAAAGGCACAGCTCCTAATCATGCCTTGTACATGAAAAATCTAGAACCAGGGGGATTCAGGCTGCCTTTGAGTGTTGGTTTTTCACACAGTGTGTGATATGCTCCTTGTGCATTTGCTCAGATGCAGATAATCTCAGCCTTTATCATTGCTGTGACATTGTAATTCTGGGAGTGCTAACGAGGCCAAATCAAAATAATGTGCTCTGCACAGCCTCAGCTAGATGATGGATGACAATAGAGGTGTAGCCACATTCCTGTGTAGAAGCAATTGCTGCCACCCTCTAGAACAATAACAGAAAATGATGATGTCTTAATCATTCCCTTGGCTTGATTTGAGGGGCAGCAACACCCTCTTTTCTCACTGCTCTTTGCACTGCATAAACCCCTGGAAGAAGCATCCAGCAGCTGCTTTTCCAGGCACCTCACCTTTCCAGGAGCAGCCCTGCTGCAGTTGTGCTGAGTGTGCTGAGCACGTTTGTGATCTGGAATAAGGGTGTTTGCAGGCATTTGTCTTCACTCTGATAACAGGGAACAGGCAGCCAGATGCTCAGCTAGCATAAATCTTCCTTGCTCCTTTGGCACCTGGTCCCTCTGGCCTCTTTCTCCACCTTATGGGCTGTGGTTGATGAAGGTCTTGGTGAGGTTTGCAGCATCGTTTCTTTATATACAGAAATAAGCAGCCCAGAATGGAATAAAAATAAATAAAAATAAAAAAAACACCTGGCTTTAAATCTATGAGACTTGAGCATGTAGGATCTCCTTAAGGCACTCAATAGCTTCCATTATATTTCTGGTGCTTCCCCTTTTCTATAGGGCACCCTGTTTATCCAAGCCTCACAAAACTGGATGCTCTTCCCCAGGACAGGAGGCTGTAGGAAGCTCAGAGACACTTCAGGGCTGGCAGACAATTTTTTTCTAAGTAATTTAATTTGAGAGCCATAAAATGTCATCCTGGTGACTCCTTCTGAGCTGAGCTCATTGGAGGAAGCTGTTGGTTGTCTCCATTTGGTGCATCCTGCATGTTTCACTTGTTTCTGTGTTATCAGCTCCCTGGCTTTTCAAAGCAGCAGAAATTACACTTTTTTTTTTTTTTTTTTCCCTCATGACTTGATACAGACAAGCAACCTCCTTTATGAACCCCAGGTAACACAACTATTAGATAGGGCTGAGTGTAGGATTTCAAGCCTGATCCCAAGGAATATTGATAATCCAGGATTTTCCTCTCTGAGATCTCAGTCACTAAAGCTGCATGGTGTGAGGCACATAGAGGGTATTATGTAGATATGAGGCCAGTCCCAGGCTCTGCTTGGATTTGATTTTCTAGAGTTGCCTGGAAATCTGTTTTTGCCTGTACTCAGCCTCTTTCAAGCTGAATGAATACCTGAGTGGGGCTGCAGCAGAGAGCAGAGACCATGCCAGCCCTTCCCTGGCTGAGCTGGGCATCTGCTCATGGCAGGGGAGCTCTGCAGACCTTTGGCAGCAACTTCTGCAGGAAAATGTGCTCCCTGGAAAACTGCTGAACACACTGCAGAACTCATCTGACTGTCTCTGCCCTTTCCCAGCCTCTCAATTCCACACTGAATTTATCCAGGGAGCAAGCCAGCTCCGGAAGAGCCCAGGCAGAATCTGGAAATGGGGAAATGAGAATCAGCCTTTGGCATCTTTTGTGCTCTGTGCTTGACATTAACTGACAGCTCTTCATCTGGTCATTGATTTCAGGCTAGTGGAGCAAATGGCAGAAGTGTAGCAGTCAGGGAAATGAGATAGCAGTAAATAAAGCCTGATCAGCTGCAATTATTTTATTTATCCATGGCTCTGCATCTTCATTTCTGAAATAATTGCCCATAAAGAATTGCAGAGGAAGCCAAATCTATTTATAAATCCTATGGCCCAGTGTAGATTCCTTTACTAATTCCAAATGCACGATAGAAAAAGCACGTATTTGCTAAAACTCCAGGGAAGATTTAATGTATTTGCAATGTATCTTTCAGTTAATGTGTACTTTTATTTAGCTCATAACAGTTCAATCATACAAAATTATTACCATATGGGACAGGAAAAAAATAACAACCCCTCCTCCTCCCATGATTAGTGCAGCTAACTGTACTAGAATTGTACATACAACATAATAAAATTTATTTAGGTGATTGCTGATATCTGCAGTTGCAACTTTCTGTATGACTTATCAGGTAGGGATGGGTAGAGCCATAAATGTCAAAAGAGTTTTGGCTCACTTGTCCAAAAGGAGCATTTGTAGCTTTGTAGTTTTATTTGGTTTCCCTTTGTTTCTGCTGGCTCGTGGAGTTAAATAGCTGGCTCAGCCACAAAACCAACACTCTATTTTTTTTCTTCCCAAGGCTTTATTCTTGAAGAGGGAAATTCTGCTCCAGCAGAGCCAGCATTAGGATTCCTATTGCACACACTGGTGCCAGGATTTTGAGAGAGGTTTTTACAGTTCCTTATGGAAAAGCCAAATAGGAGCAGATAGAAAATTATACCTTGTTATTGGAGTTGTGAGAAAAGTGTCCTGTGGTCTGTGTTTAGGAATGACATCTCTCATTCCCATTTTTATAGACTGCATTGTACAAATGTGTGCAAGGGGTATTCATTATAAAATCTTTGAGGCTTATTTGTTCCATTCAAAGAAATACTACTGTATCTAGTGAACTCAGTTTTGACTGAATAGATAAAAGCCAGTTCTGTTCCAACTTTAGATTTTACATGATATTTTTAACATCTTTCTTTTGATTTTACAAGTCATGGTACAGGATTAGAAAGAGCCACATGACTGTTTCTTCCAGGAGATGAAGTTTGCAGTTAAAGTCTTTAATGAAGTAGTGCCAATTAATATCAGAAAAGCATTTTTGGGTTGTGAAATCCAGTTCCCTTGAACCATGGGCATTCATTCACTGATCAAACACTGCTGACCACGTTATTTTAACTTTGGCTCTCGGTGTCCCTGCTGAAACTTGCTGCTGTGGAAATAATGCTGCCCATGGAATCATCTCCATATTCCTGCAGCTTTCTGAGCCCTGATCCATCCCATTGCCAGCCACAAAGCTGCTTCTCTGCAGGAGTGAATCCAGCACACCCACCCTGCAGTTTCTGGGATGCTCCTGTAGCTGTCTCGTGGCTCAAGGACACAGGTGCAGTTAATGGGCTGAGATCAAGCAGCCAAGGTCATAGGAAAGGTAATGCTGACCCTCAGGGATGTGGATGTGACACCTGGGGATGTGGTTTAGTGGTCAGCACCGTGTTCTGGGGGTTGTGTTGGGAGCTGGGCTGTGCTAGTGGTTGGGCTCAATGATCTTAGGGGTATTTCCTAATTAAATGAGTGTATGATTCTGTGATTTTTGTTCCAATTGGCAAAGCACAGCTTTTCACTGACATTTAGATGTCAGAGTGACAAAGGATTAGCAATGTTCTTCAAGTTTCTCTTTGATTTGCTTTTAGGACTCTTCAACAAATAATGCATCTTTTGATGGGGACATTAAATAGTCCAAGCAATCCCTGTAATACAAACAGCTGCTAATCACTTTCATTTCCTACAGTTTTATTCCCTTTCTGAAGTTGTGGCTGTTGTACCTGGGAAGTGCAGCCTCCAGGCTCTATTATCATATCAATTAGGGTGCTGTAATCCTTCTGCACTGGTGGCACTGCTTCCAACTGAAATGAGCTCCAGAATGGAGAATGCTGAAAGATTGCTCTCCTTATTGCATTGCATCTCATGCTGGTTTGAGGAAATAACGTTTTGCCAACCTGTTACATGTGAGCTGGCAGGCATCCAGTATAAACACACTGTTATAAGTCAACATAGCAATTAAATCAAATTGCAATGTTTTCTGTGAGCAGCTAGAGAAGTGAGATGTGCATCCAGTGGCTGATCTGCTAGGAGCCTTCCAGGATTAGCACTTTGGCACTCTGGAATGAGCTGTGTGAAGCCCAGCTGAGTCACTGGTCAAAGTACAACCCTTGGAAATGTTACTGTGCCAGACACTGGTTCTGTGCTAGGTGGGTTACTGAGACCTAAGGTGAATAAACTGGTTGGAAAGGTTGAAACTGGCAATCTCAGCCTTCAATTTATGTCAGACTATTTTAAAATTGCAAGGAATGCTCTTTTTATATCACGAAGAAGAAGTGCTTTCATTGCTGCTGGAAGGAATAATCAGTAATCAGATATTCTATGGACCTCATCTATGAGATTTGGGGCTTTTTAAGGGCATTCAAATCCTTGCCAACCAAATCCCTGCTGAAATGTTTACCTGAATGAGACTGATAGGCACATTTGATTGTACTTACATCAGGAATAAATCTGGAGTTAACTGGATGAATTATATCCTTTGATATTTTAAGTGCATAAGATCTGAATGTGGTCCTAAATAAGGACAGTGGAGGATGCTGTGTAGTATTTTATCTCTTTAACTTTTGGTATATTATGCATGAACTGTTTTTCTCTTTTATAACTAATCCTGTTCATCAGATCAGACTTCTTCAGTATTTCAGTATTTATCCCCAAAATCCTTCTCTCTTGCCTTCACCATGGCATCTTCAGCTCCTGGCAGAGAATTTGTTCTGCACCTCACAGAAATGCCAACCCCACAATCTCTGGCACTGGGGTTTCTGCACAGCCTGCCAGCCTTGCATTTTTCCTCAGCTCATTTGTTGGGTTGTTTTTGTCAGATGATAACAGGATGCTCAATATCTATTTTTGTTCTTGTCTTACACTGACACAAATGGGCACAGGTGCTGCCTGTACCTGCCCCTTACCATGGTTTGAAGGGAGACCTGAGGCTGCAGTCACATTTTACAGTACAGAATTGTCTCTGCTTGATTAGCTGCCTTCTAGATACTTACAGAATCTTGTTAATTAGTCTTTGGGAACAAAGACATACTGGTGTTTATTTTTTCTTTAAAAGCCAGTTATTGCAGCAGCTAACTTTTTTTATATTACCACGGTATATTAGGAAAGAACCATCTTCAGCATCTGATTTTAATCAAGCCACTTCTTCACTTTAATTTTCTGCATACCAAGAAGCACATTCCTGTGGCTTTGTCTTTTAATCAGAGAGGCACTTTAGCTCCTCAGTTCCTTATTTCACACAGTTTGCCATGTATCAATGGTGCAGAAAAGCAAAGAGCTGGCATGAAATGCATAGTCTGTGATTTACTGCTGAGTAGCAGGGCTTGGCACACAGGGGACTGGCACTGAGGTAAGATGTCCTAGTAAATCTAAGCATAAAAAAAACATGTCCTCAATGTTTTCAGTGGGATATGCAGATACTGCTACCCTGAAACACTCCATGGGAATTTGTCTCTGTTTCTCTTCAATTTATAATCCTTAAACTAGTCTCCAGAGGCTGAAATTCAGGGAGGGGAAAATGATTTGTGCAAGACTTGTGGCATAAACCACAGGCTGAGGCTGTTTTCTCTCTGGAGCAGCACACACAGCTTTGTCCTGAGGATGAGCTGCACCATACTCATCTCATCCCTTGGGAGGAGTTATTTTTGGATGCTTTATGGAGCTAAATTGCTCTTTCTCTGCCCCTGGTCTTTATCTCACACAGAGAGAGCTCTGGGGATTGGCACAGCTTTGCAGGAGGCAGATGGAGACTTGCACAAAGATTTGTTTGAAGTTTGTCAGCTCATTTAAGCCCTCAACATTTCTACAAGTTTTTGAGTTGGGGCTGCTGGCCATCCAAAGGGGCAGGAGATGAGCAGCAGTGAAATGGATCTGATGAATCAGCTGAGGATTGATGTGCAGTTTCTGCAGAGGTCACCAGTGCAGTGACAATGCAAAAATGGTGTGGCATTTGGGACAGACCCACAGCCAAACTAACAGTGGCTTGCAGGTCGAGGCAGGAAGGTTTTGGCCAAGCTTAGGAGAGAGGGCACAGCACAAATCCAAATTATGCCCTTGGCATGGTGCTGTGGGTGACTCACTGCTGCAAACCAACAAAAAAAGGTTTTTTTCAAAGAGCCATAATAGCTGTTAATAACACAGATTTAGGGCATGCTGAACATTTCTGAGATTTTTTAAATTTCCTTTTCAGTGTCTAGTTCAATAGTCTTAATACTTTTCTTCTTAATTTGTAATTTTTCACCCTGCTGTAGTGTTCTGCATATGGGTAAATAAAAGTGAGAAAGCCTGAAAGACTCATTTACATGTTAAGAAGTAGCAGAAACACAGAGTAAGTAGCATCTGCAAATGTGTGGGAGCTGGAGAGTAGCAGGGGGACAGCAAAACTGTTGTAAATAGAAGCAGCTTAAAGTGCAGGATTATGTGCTATGGATAATAAAACACCCCAAGCCAGCACATAAGCCAGATACTGTTCTCAGCAGCAGCATCCAGCTGATCCTGTTAGCACTTCAAGGCCCTTTGGTAAACTTTGCTAATTGGTAGTCCAAATTCTTCATACCAGGGTGTTCACCTGGCCAGGGGACACCTGGCTGGCCATGGAGACCTGTAATAGCAGAAATATTGCACACAGACCTCAACTACACACAGGCTGTGTATGGATTTTAAACTGCTTTGATTAGCTGGAAGCAAGCAGCAAAAGTAATGGAGATGTTCAATAAATCCCTAGGTTGAATGAGAAATCTGGCAATAATTGGTATAATTTTCTTTGGTTTCCAGTATGACTGATTTGTATTTAGTTGGAGTCTATCTCATGATACACAAGAAGGGAATTTTGGTCCAGCAATATTTGTGTTTTCCTATATTCTGTGCCTGTTTGAATCACCACTCTAAGATAACCCAGCCACAATTTTCAAATAGGCCTCTTTTGCATCTGATTCTTTAGGGAGTTTATTAGGCAGAAAATCTGATTCCCAGGGCATAAAACCCAGAGATTGTTCAGCCTTTCATGTTGCAAACCCATGTTTTGTGTCAGGGCCCTGGACAAGAGCAGGGAGAGCAGTGCTGCAGTCCCAGTGCCAGCTCTGCCTTTTGGGCTGGTGGGAGCAGATAAATGACAGCAAACCCTGGTTTTCCCCACAGGGTTGAAATGTGGGGCTGGGGGGTGTTGGCAGTACAAGGATGGGGTGCAGCAAGTGTTTGTGCCAGCCCTGCAAAGGTGGGGACAGCAGCTCCCCTTCCCAGTGCCACCAGGAGGGCAGAGTCTGCTTTTCCCATTGCCCAATTCTCCTATTCCCAGAGCCAGCTCCAATTTTTTTTTTTTTTTTTTTTTTTTTTTTTTTTGCAGCCTTTCAGGTACAGGAGCTGGCTGAGTGGGATTTTAGCCCAAAACATGTCCTTTCATGCTCTGCCTGACCTACTTGTCCCTGCCTGTGGGGAACCTCAGGGGTTTCTGCTCTGCTTGTGCTTCACTTCCACCAGTCAGGCTCTTGTGCCCAGTGGTGCCCTGGAGTTATCTTGGCACACACTGGGTGTTTGGGTGCAGAAGCTGGTTTTTTCTGTGCCTCAGCAGAGCTCAGGGCACTGATGCTTTGCCTGGAGCATTCATGGTCAGCGTGGAGGAGCAGTGCCAGCCCCTGCTCTGCTGGCAGCCAGTGAGAGGAGATGGATTTTACAGCATTTCCAGGCCACCTATTCGAGTCCAGGCTCTTTTGGCACCCGTGAAATTGCCTGACAAGCTGTGAGCAGGCAGTGTGCCACGGCAGCAGATGGGCTGGCTGTGCTGGCACAGGGATGCTCAGCTGGCAGAGGGGACAGCACAGCCCCTCACTGCTCCTGCCCAAATTCCTGCCCCTCCTGGAGCTACCTGGCAAGGGCAGGGGTGTCTGGCATGGGGTGTTTCACAGCAGAAATGATCCCCCACCTTCTCCTGCTCTCCATCACTGAGCACAAGGCAGTTTGTGAGATGTTTTCAGCCCCAGCTCCCCACTGGGGACAGCTGGCACCTGCCACCATCCTGTGTCCTCCAAAGACTCACCTTGAAGGCAACAGCACAGCAATTTATTTTTTTTTTTAACTACCTCTGCTAGGTGGTTTCCTGTGAGAAGTGAATCCTGAGATAAAGGGATTAAAAAATCCTCTTGGAGGCTTCAGAAATTGCCACGAGGACTTTCTCCAGGGAAGGCCTTAATGCTCATCACCCTGAGGGGCAGCTTTCCTCACACTGCATGATGATTGACATATCATTAATTAACTGCTATTAATTAACCCCATAATCTGAAGGGATGGGGAAGGAATCCCTCACAGGGATGGATCCTGTCATTCCTTTGGATGCTGGAGCCCCTGTTCTGCTGCACTCCCACACCCATCTGGCTTTGAAGAAGCTCATAAAGAAGGCAGGACTAATGAGCAGCCTTTTTCAGGCCCCCATCAACTGCCTTCATTTCCTGGCAGCCACAGTTCAAAGGAGTTTTGCAGGAGAGCAACTATTTGTATCTATTACTCAGAGTTTAGAGGGAGAGGAAAAAAAAAAAAAAAAAAAAGATAAAATGAAAGAATTGAAAGAAAATGAAAGAATTTCAAGCTCCCCTTGTTCCCTGTTGTGTAGGGAAGGATAAAGGATCTGTACCTGATATAACACAGGTTCCACATCCCTGCTGTTGGAATGGTCATACTACCTAATCCCAAAATTAGGGCAGGAAGCCAGTCCTGGTTCATTCCATCAGGATTCCCTCCCTCCCATGGCTCTCCATCCCAAACTGTGCTGAGGGCTGAGCTGCACCCACAGCAGCAGCACAAGGGCAGTTCTGCTCCTGCTGGCTGCAGCTGGGCTTTGCTGGTCTCCTTTATTCTGCTCTCATCACCTTGAGCCAGCCCACACTTTGTGCCAGTTCTGCCCAGTGACCACTAACAATCTGTGTCAGGCAGCAGCATGATTAGAGCTTTATTTCACCCATTTTGTCTGCATTTGCCTTTCAAGCAGCAACAATGCAGCAATTCTCTGGTCTAAATGTGGCCTGAGGACAGAAATTGCCATTTACCCACAAACACCAGATTCTTGGGGTGATGCCAGTCTCAGTGAGACATCAGTGTGCTGATAATCATAATCACTGTCCAGTGCTTTGCTGATGTTCTGGCAAGGTTCTGTGCCCAATAGTGTTGATTTTACACTTTTGCTGTTATGAGCTGCATCCTTTGACAGGAGGGAGAGTTTCTCAGAGGTCAGAATGGTACCTGGGCTGCAGGGGTGCCCAGACCCCTGTGATTCTTGGTGTGGCTGGCTCCTTTTATTTGGGATTGTAAATCAGTGCTCATCCCTCTGACACAGCAGTGTTAATCCTGCCATTTTCTGTCTCTGCAGTTGGGAATGGCCTCCTGTTGCTGACATCTGAATTACATTTTTAACAACAATTTCCTTTGTTATACAAAATGATGCCAAAGCAAACACTGGTGTTGGAGGCTCACTGTCTGGTTTAAATAACACAGACCTTTAAATGCATGAGGACTATGAATAATTTTTATGTAGATCCTGGTTTATGTTGTTTACTTGCTTGTTTTTGAAGGATTTTTTTTTCTGTAATTTTCCCTGGCAATGTAAGCCTGTCACTCTTTCAGTAGGACAGTTTGGAAAAGCTCCCTGATCCCTCTTAGCTAATTGTACTCTTATTAAGTTATTGGATTCTCTCATCTTTCCCCTCTCCTAGAAAATTTATTGAATTGCCTGAGACTGCACCAAATCTTTATTGCAATATCTTCTAGATTTAAAAGTGATATGCTTTGAAACTATTTTGGTGTTACCAAAGCTATTTAATACCTGCAAACTTAATTAATGTATTTTCTGGCACTCAGCAATGACTCCAAAGTCCCAAAGAATTACACACAACTGCCCTGAATTTCAAAGCCTGACATCCCTGTGAGCAAGGAATACAAATCCATCAACAGGAGCAGGATTTTAATTGCTTTTGAATGATTCTATAGAAATCTGAAATTGCTTTGTGGGATGAAAAAAAAAAAAAAATTCCCACTTTTGTCTGCGAAGAAGGTTTTAATTCTGATAAATAAAATAAGTGGTTGCTGGAATGATACAAGATTTTTCCCCTCTGACTGTGTAGCTGTTTTACAGCCCCAGCTTGCTGGGATTTTATCCTTGAGCAGTGAGACATCAGAGTTCATCAGATATTACACATGGCAATTGCCCAGCCAGGAGAGGCTGTTTGGCTGTTGGAAGATTTGTGCTTCTATTGCATTCACTGTTACAAATGAGACCACCTGCATTCTATTGCAAAGTGACCTTCCCTAGCTGGTCATATGCTGTGATTTCTTTGTGGTCTGATCTGATTTCAAGGGTAAGACCAACAGTACTTTAAAACCCAATAATACCTTGACTCTTCTTTTTCAGTTTTCCTTTTTTTTCCCCTCTATTTTTTTTTTTTTTTTTTTTAATGAATGAAATGAAAACCCTTGCAGACATTTCTACATCTAGCTTAGCTTCTAGTTAAATTCATCCTCAGGGAGTGCTGGAAAGTATTACTTCTCCTGTTTAGAAGAGAAGTAAATGAGTCATATTTTCCAAAATAGTTTTCAAGGAAAGGGATATCAGAAGCTGTTTGTATTTTCCTGTTTAACAGATTTAGTGAATAGTTAAAATCATCTCTGATGAGCTAAACCCTCTCAAAGGTGCTCAAGGACATCAACAGACTTTGCTCAAGGGGGGCCATGGCAGCATCCAATACAGCAATAACATTTCCTTAACCAGGCATGGAAAATATTGCTGGTCTTGTTTCAGGGCAAACAAGACAAGACAATCCAGAATTTTATATTTTATTTAGCATTAAACTTACAAAAAGGTGTTTGGCTGCAGCATCTGACATTCCTCCTTTGTATTTTCCTGGCATGTTGATGCTGACATGTATTAAGAGTACAGAAAACTTTCCTATTGAGGGCCTTTAAATATTTTTAATTATTTTCAGAAACAAAACTAGCCATTATTGTATTTTTGAAACACATTTTGTCCTTTCTTGCCTAACCTCATACCTTTTAAACAATTCTTTTAAAATCGTTTTTCCTTTAAATTGACCATAACACACCAGGCAGAACTCTTCCGGATTAATTTTCCCCTAGCTGAAGAAATTAGCTCATCCTTTCTCCCTCCCACCTTGAAGCTGTGCTAGGATGGTTACCTGGATACCCTGCCTGTAAAGGATGGATGTGCAGAGGCAATTTGAATAGCCTGATTTGTCATCTAACTGCAGACATCATTAGCAAAGCATTATTTGGCTGGAACA